>NC_141181.1:2491250-4982500 GCF_055505025.1 Bos grunniens | reverse complement strand
ATGTTTTTGTTTGTTATTTTTGACAATTTTAAATGGGATTTTTTTTCTTTTTAAAAAAATCTTACTCATTTATTTTTGGCTGTGTGTGGGATTCCTCTGGTTGTGGCGAGCAGGGGTGTTCCCGCTGTGTGCATGGCTCATTGTGGTGCTTCTCTCATTGCAGAGCACAGGCTCTGGGGAGTCAGGCTGCAGCAGTTGCTGCTCGTGGGCTCGCTAGTGCGTGCGCAGTAGGTGTGCTGTGTGGCTTAGTTGCCCCATGGCATGGGGGATCCTTCTGGACCAGGGATCGAACCCATCACCTGCGTTGGCAGGTGGGATTCCCAACCACTGGACCACCCGGGAAGTCAAGGATTTTTTTATTTTGAAAGTTTACTTTTGATCTTTGCATAAGAAGAGATACTTCTATCCTGTGCTGTGTTGGTAGCTCTCATTTTAGTATTAACATATCAGATTCTCAGTGACTTGGAAAGGAAGGTCAAGACAAGTACTTGTGGTTGTCTGGTGGGAGAAGGGCACAAATAGATCTGTGTGCCTTATTTAAGTTTTGGACTTGGTTTTTTTACTTTCCTTTATTGCTTGAAGAATTTAGTAATATAGTATTACAATTAGAAGATGGGAAAAAATGAAGAAATCTATCAGTATGATTTTGCTTAGTAACACTGAAGGAATGTCTCAGTAAAATATCCTTCAGTACGACTTCCTTTGGTAACATTCCCAGTAGTTGGTTTTCCAGTCCTGTTTAAATCCTTTCATGGACATTGCCTGTATTTTTCAAAGGATATATGTTTATTATGTATATTTTTATTTCTATGAGCTATTTCTTCTCAAATCTGTCGGTTCATTTTCATAGCATCCTAATTTGTTCGTAATGAATACTCTTCCTTTTATCTTGTAATCATTTCAAACATTCTTATTTTCTAATCTAAAAATGATTGTTCTAATATCTGTAGTTTTGAAGTTGAAATTTCTTTTGTTCTGAAAGTATCCCAGTTAAGAACTATGTGAATCTAGTTTCTGTCTCTCTACTTTGTAATTGTCCACCTATCTTGATTTTTAAATATAAAGTATATTTTATTTGAAACATGTAATATCTTTCTCTTCAGCACTTATTTCTAACATGGTTTTAAAAATATTAACCCATATTAAAGAAAAATACATTAGATGTCACTTATCATACACAAAACATTTTATATTTAATTTGCAAAGGAGAAAAATAAGCCTCTAGAGGTTAAGTGGGTTATTTACTTGGAACCGATTTCAAAGTTAAATGAAAATCCATGGGCTCCTGCCTTCTATTTTTGATCATCAGGCCTCAAACTTGAATTGTACTAATCTCAAATTTTCATATCTAATTAAAAAAAATAGCTTTCATATCTTACGATGAGGAATCTGACTTAATGTATAATGTGATATAAAAAATCTCAATTTATCCAATAATATAGGTTCGTTTGAAATTTTTGAACAGAATTATCAATCAAGTTATATATACTGGATAGCTGGTTGTCAGGAAACCTTTACACAACCTCTGTATATACTTTAAAAATCAACAACAATAATGACCCACCTCATAATTTATTGTCATATTGAAATTTCAGTATATGATTTTATTCATTAAGCTTAGCTTGGTGGTTAACTTTTCTATGCCGTTTTTGGAATAGCTGAGGCATTGACTAGTTCTAACACTAAAACATTGCCTACTGAGGGATAACATTGAAAAAGAATCCCAGACTGAAAGTTTCTCAGTAGTTGAATTTTCTCCTCTGTCAAAACCAGAATTTATTGACTTTTAGGGCAGGGGTCAGCTATTTGATCAGCACACAAAGTGGCAGTTTAGGCAGATGTCTGGGTGGCCTTTTAACGCTCCCTATTATGCATCGCACAAGTATTTCCTAGCTGTCTGGGGCTTCATGCATAGAAAATCTTATAACAGCCTATTCAAGACTTACAGAGCAGCACCAACAAGGGAGCCAATTGTGGTCAAAACTTTTCAGATGTGGACACCTGTTTCATATGTTTTACATAAGCCATAAAGTAACCAACTATCACTAACTTTATTGGTAGGGTCTCAGTTCAGACTGGCAACCTTGAAGTGAAGAGTTGCATTTCGAAAACTTAGTATATTTCTCTTCCTGGTGGTAGTGAGCACTTTTAGCTCTTAGGGAAAACTCTTAGGGAAAGTTTTACTTTGACATCATCTGCAAACTGGATGTAAAAATTAATGTCAGTATTATAACTTTGACTGTGTTTAAATTAGTTGCTGTTATTTAAAGGTATACCCCGTGGCAATGAAGAATATTTGTCTTCACATTAAATCACCACACATTACTGTTTATTTTTGTTCTGCTTATTTCTCTCTCACTTCTTACTGATTTTAGTATGTTTGCTTCAGTCCATCCCTCTTCTAATTTGGCTGAAATGATAAAGCACTCTAAAAATATTAGTTATTAGCAGGGGTCCTAAGTACTTTGTATATATGGGTTTTGGTGGGGAAAAAATGTTTTTAGATTATTATTCCCATTTCTGAAGCAGAAAATGAGAGCAAGAGGAAAAAAAAAAAAAAGCTTAAGACATTTTGCATGATGTACTCTGGGTATGATGTACCCTGGGCATTTTGCATGATGTACTCTGAGTATAAGTTAAATAAGGCAGGGTGACACACTCCTTTCCCAGTTTTGAACCAGTCTGTTGTTCCGTGTTTGTTTCTTAATCTCAGTTCCGCCTTCCTGCCTGATAACTAATTCCTTTTGTGATCTTATTCCAACTTCAGGTTGTAAGTTACTGCATTACTTGCCCAGTGTGTCATGGTATCTACAGATCTGTGCCTTGATGCATGCTGTTCTCTTCCTGAAATGCTCCATCAATTTCCCAGCCCCAACCCACCTCAAAAACTCTTAACCATCCTTTAAAACTTGTTTTAATGTTCTCCTGAGATGCTTGTTCAGATACCTGATTAAGTAATTCTTCATCTTGATTTCCGTCTTCCTTTCCCCATGGCAGTATCCCTTATCTCATTTTGTTGTAGTTGTTTAAAAGCTTCACAGCAATCAGAGCAGAAAAAGAAATAAAAGGAATCCAAATTGGAAAAGAAGAAGTAAAACTCTCACTATTTGCAGATGACATGATCCTCTACATAGAAAACCCTAAAGAGTCCACCAGAAAATTACTAGAAATAATCAATGACTACAGTAAAGTTGCAGGATATAAAATCAACACACAGAAATCCCTTGCATTCCTATACACTAATAATGAGAAAACAGAAAGAGAAATTAAGGAAACAATTCCATTCACCATTGCAACGGAAAGAATAAAATACTTAGGAATATATCTACCTAAAGAAACTAAAGACCTATATATAGAAAACTATAAAACACTGGTGAAAGAAATCAAAGAGGACACTAATAGATGGAGAAATATACCATGTTCATGGATTGGAAGAATCAATATAGTGAAAATGAGTATACTACCCAAAGCAATTTATAGATTCAACGCAATCCCTATCAAGCTACCAACAGTATTCTTCACAGAGCTAGAACAAATAATTTCACAATTTGTATGGAAATACAAAAAACCTCGAATAGCCAAAGCGATCTTGAGAAAGAAGAATGGAACTGGAGGAATCAACCTACCTGACTTCAGGCTCTACTACAAAGCCACAGTTATCAAGACAGTATGGTACTGGCACAAAGACAGAAATATTGATCAATGGAATAAAATAGAAAGCCCAGAGATAAATCCACGCACATATAGACACCTTATCTTCGACAAAGGAGGCAAGAATATACAATGGATTAAAGACAATCTCTTTAACAAGTGGTGCTGGGAAATCTGGTCAACCACTTGTAAAAGAATGAAACTGGACCACTTTCTAACACCATACACAAAAATAAACTCAAAATGGATTAAAGATCTAAACGTAAGACCAGAAACTATAAAACTCCTAGAGGAGAACATAGGCAAAACACTCTCCGACATACATCACAGCAGGATCCTCTATGACCCACCTCCCAGAATATTGGAAATAAAAGCAAAAATAAACAAATGGGACCTAATTAACCTTAAAAGCTTCTGCACATCAAAGGAAACTATTAGCAAGGTGAAAAGACAGCCTTCAGAATGGGAGAAAATAATAGCAAATGAAGCAACTGACAAACAACTAATCTCAAAAATATACAAGCAACTCCTACAGCTCAACTCCAGAAAAATAAACGACCCAATCAAAAAATGGGCCAAAGAACTAAATAGACATTTCTCCAAAAAAGACATACAGATGGCTAACACACACATGAAAAGATGCTCAACATCACTCATTATCAGAGAAATGCAAATCAAAACCACTATGAGGTACCATTTCACACCAGCCAGAATGGCTGCAATCCAAAAGTCTACAAATAATAAATGCTGGAGAGGGTGTGGAGAAAAGGGAACCCTCCTACACTGTTGGTGGGAATGCAAACTAGTACAGCCACTATGGAGAACAGTGTGGAGATTCCTTAAAAAACTGGAAATAGAACTGCCTTATGATCCAGCAATCCCACTGCTGGGCATACACACTGAGGAAACCAGAAGGGAAAGAGACACGTGTACCCCAATGTTCATCGCAGCACTGTTTATAATAGCCAAGACATGGAAGCAACCTAGATGTCCATCAGCAGATGAATGGATAAGAAAGCTGTGGTACATATACACAATGGAGTATTACTCAGCCATTAAAAAGAATACATTTGAATCAGTTCTAATGAGGTGGATGAAACTGGAGCCTATTATACAGAGTGAAGTAAGCCAGAAGGAAAAACATAAATACAGTATACTAACGCATATATATGGAATTTAGAAAGATGGCAACAATAACCCTGTGTACGAGACAGCAAAAGAGACACTGATGTATAGAACAGTCTTATGGACTCTGTGGGAGAGGGAGAGGGTGGGAAGATTTGGGAGAATGGCAATGAAACATGTAAAATATCATGTAGGAAACGAGTTGCCAGTCCAGGTTCGATGCATGATGCTGGATGCTTGGGGCTGGTGCACTGGGACGGCCCAGAGGGATGGTATGGGGAGGGAGGAGGGAGGAGGGTTCGGGATGGGGAACACATGTATACCTGTGGCGGATTCATTTTGATATTTGGCAAAACTAATACAATTATGTAAAGTTTAAAAATAAAATAAAATTGGAAGAAAAAAAATAAATAAAAGCTTCTCTCAGTCTAGACTGTTAACTTCTTGAAGATAAGCTATGAAGATGGTAGATAAAATCTGTTTCTAGCACAGTGCCTGAAACTTATAAAGTTAGCACTTAGTATTTGTTGAATGAATTGTATCATGAATGAACCAATGATATGCTTTTGACCTTGAAAGGTGAAATTTATTAAATTCAGTATGAGTCGAGAATAAATTGGGCTTGGCATGAGGGACTCATGTTCTTTCTCGAGTCATATATACATTACAGAGTATGTTTCATTCCCAAAATAGATACAAATTGTACTATAGATTGTTTAATAAAGAAATTTAGTTTTAGGGCATAAGTTTGTGGTACTGATTTTGACTGAATTGAGATCACTGTCTGGTTGCTCAGTCGTATCCGACTCTTTGTGACCCCTTGGACTGCAACACACCAGGCTTCTCTGTCCATCACCAGCTCCTGGAACTTGCTTAAACTCATGTCCATCCAGTCAGTGATGCCATCCAACCATCTAATCCTCTGTTGTCCCCTTCTTCTGCCTTCAATCTTTGCCAGCATCAGGGTCTTTTCTAAGGAGTCAGTTCTTCTCATCAGATGGCCACAGTATTGGAGCTTCAGCTTCAGCATCAGTCCTTCCAGTGAATATTCAGGGTTGATTTCCCTTAGGATGGACTGGTTTGATCTCATTGCAGTCCAAAGGACTCTCAAGAGTTTTCTCCAACACCACAGATCAAAAGCATCAGTTCATCAATTCAGCTTTCTTTATGGTCTAAACCTCATACATGACTACTGGAAAAACCATAGCTTTGACTAGCTTGGAATTTTGTCGGTATAGTAATGTCTTTGCTGATTAATATGCTGTCTGGGTTTGTCATAGCTTTTCTTCCAAGGAGCAAGCATCTTTTAATTTCATGGCTGGAGTCACCATTTGCAGTCATTTTGGAGCCAAAGAAATAAAGTCTGTCACTGTTTCATGGATCGGATGCCATGATCTTAGCTTTCTGAATGTTGAGTTTTAAGCCAACTTTTTCACTCTCCTCTTTCACTTTCATCAAGAAGCTCTTTATTGCTCTTCGCTTTCTGCCATAATGGTGGTGTCATTTGCGTATCTGAAGTTACTGATATTTCTCCTGGCAATCTTGATTCCAGCTTGTGCTTCATCCAGCCCAGCATTTCACATGATATACTCTGCATATAAGTTAAATAAGCAGGATGACAGTGTACACCCTTGAGATACTCCTTTCCCAATTTGGAACCAGTCCATTATTCCATGTCCAGTTCTAACTGTTGCTTCTTTACCTGCATACAGATTTCTCAGGAGGCAGGTCAGGTGGTCTGGTATTCCCATCTCTTTCAGAATTTTCCACAGTTTGTTGTGATCCACACAGGCAAAGGCTTTAGCATAATCATTGAAACAGAAATAGATGTTTTTCTTGAATTTTCTTGCTTTTTCTATGTTCCAGTGGATGTTGGCAATTTGATCTCTGGTTCCTCTGCCTTTTCTAAAACCAGCTTGAACATCTGGAAGTTCATGGTTCATGTACTGTTGAAGCCTAGCTTGGAGAATTTTGAACATTACTTTGCTAATGTGTGAGATGAATGCAATTGTGCAGTAGTTTGAACATTCTTTGGCATTGCCTTTCTTTGGGACTGGAATGAAAACTGACCTTTTCCAGTCCTGTGGCCACTGCTGAGTTTTCCAAATTTGCTGGCATATTGAGTGCAGCACTTTCACAGCATCATCTTTTAGGATTTGAAATAGCTCAACTGGAATTCCATCACCTGTACTAGTTGTGTTCGTAGTGATGCTTCCTAAGGCCCACTTGACTTCACATTCCAGGATGTCTGGCTCTAGGTGAGTGATCATACTGTCATGGTTATCTGGGTCATGAAGATCCTTTTTGTACAGTTCTTCTGTGTAGTCTTGCCACCTCTTAATATTTTCTGCTTCTGTTATGTCCATACCATTTCTGTCCTTTATTGAGCCCATCTTTGCATGAAATGTTCCTTTGGTATCTCTAATTTTCTTGAAGAGATCTCTAGTCTTTCCCATTCTATTGTTTTCCTCTATTTTTTGCATTGATCGTTGAGGCAGGCTTTCTTACCTCTCCCTGCTGGTCTTTGGAAGTCTGCATTCAAATGGGTATATCTTTCCTTTTCTCCTTTGCTTTTAGCTTCTCTTCTTTTCATAGCTATGTATAAGGCCTCTTCAGACACCCATTTTGCCTTTTGCATTTCTTTTTCTTAGGGATGGTCTTGCTCACTGCCTCCTGTACAATGTCAGGAACCTCCATCCATAGTTCTTCAGGCATTCTATCAGATCTAATCCCTTGAATCTATTTGTCACTTCTACTGTATAATTGTAAAGGATTTAAGTTACACCTGAATGGTCTAGTGGTTTTCCCTACTTTCTTCAATTTAAGTCTGAATTTGGCAATAAGGAGTTCATAATCTGAGCCACAGTCAGCTCCCAGTCTTGTTTTTGCTGACTGTATAGAGCTGCTCCATCTTCAGCTGCAAAGAATATAATCAGTCTGATTTCAGTATTGATCATCTGGTGATGTCCATGTATAGAGTCATCTCTTGTGTTGTTGGAAGAGAGTGTTTGTTATGACCAGTGTGTTCTGTTTGCATAACTCTGTTAGCCTTTGCCCTGCTTCATTTTGTACCTAAGGGCAAATTTGCCTGTTACTCCAGGTATCTCTTGACTTTCTACTTTTGCATTCCAGTCCCCTATGATGAAAAGGACATGTTTTTGGAGTGTTAGTTCTAGAAGGTCTTGTAGGTCATCATAGAACCATTCCACTTGAGCTGCTTCAGCAACCTATGCCTCAGCTGCTTCAGCATAGGTTGGGACATAAACTTGGATTACTGTGATATTGAATGGTTTGCCTTGGAAACAAACAGAGATCATTCTGTCGTTCTCGAGTTTGCTCCCAAAAACTGCATTTTGGACTCTTTTGTTTACTGTGAGGGCCAATCCATTTCCTTCTAAGGGATCTTGCCCACAGTAGTAGTAGATATAATGGTCATCTGAATTAAATTCACCCATTCTGGTCCATTTCTAAAATGTTGATGTTCACTCTTGTCATCTCCTGTTTGACCACTTCCAGTTTACCTTGATTCAGGGATCTAACATTCCAGGTTCCTGTGCAATATGGTTCTTTACAGCATTGGACTTTACTTCCCTCACCAGTCACATCCCCACCTGGGTATTGTTTTTGTTTTGGCTCCATCTCTTCATTCTTTTTGGAGTTGTTTCTCCATTCACCTACTGAGCTGGGAGTTCATCTTTCAATGTCATATCTTTTCCATACTGTTCATGGAATTCTCAAGGCAAGAATACTGAAGTGGTTTGCCATTCCCCTTCTCCAGTGGACCAAATTTTGTCAGAACTCTCCACCATGACCCATCTGTCTTGGGTGGCGCTACACGGCATGGCTCATAATTTCATTGAGTTAGACAAGGCTGTGATCCATGTGATCAGTTTAGTTAGTTTTCTGTGATTGTATTTCCTGTCTAAGTACTGAACAGTTGACACTACTGCATAAGTCACTGTTTAATGAGCAAAGTAATGCTATCGCTACTTGGCTGCCATGACAGAGAGCTTGTGAGGACTGGGATCGTGCAGTGGCAGTGCTGGGGTGACTGTGTCAGCTTTAATGGCGAGAGAGCATTGGGGGAGGGCCTCTCAGGGAGTGTGAGGTGATCAAGTGCTCCATGGAAGATACCGTGGTCACGTTCTGAATACTAACGATATGGAAATCCACCTAGAGTTGTGCTGTGCATACCGTAGCCACTCAGCACGGGTGTCTGTGGAGCACATGAAGTGACTAGCTTGAATTGAGATGTGATGGAAACTTAAACAGTGGATTTCAGAGACTCAGTCTCCCGCCCCCGAAAAGTACAGTAGCTCAGTAACAGATTTTTTTACACTGATTATGTATTACAGTGATAATATTTTGATATATTGGGTAAAATAAAACATACTGTTAAAGAGATGAAGTTAACTTTTTTTTTGGCTCTGCCTTTGTGGCAAGTGAAATCTTAGACTGGGGATCAAACCTACACCCCCTGCTATGGAAGCAAGAATTCTTAACCACTGGACCACCAGGGAAGTCCCTAACCTGGTTTTTAAATTGTGGACATTTTACTTGTCGGTTGATACTGTGCTTGAAAAGGAAGAGTTAATGAGATTAAGAGATAGTCTCCCCTCCCTCTAAAAAAAGCAGCAGCTCCCCACCACCATGCTTATATTAATAGCTCTTTGTAAGAAGATACTTGATTTTAAAAGCATAAAGTATCAAATATGTATGAGGATTATTATATATTAATGTATAATATGGGACGGTTGGGTAGTTCCACTTCACCTCCTGAACTTACTTCACACTGTCTTTGTAGCGTGCTTCACTTATTCTCCTCTTTCCAGAATTGAATATGATGCATATCGTACTGATTTGGAAGAACTGAATCTTGGACCACGTGATGCAAACACTCTGCCAAAGATTGAGCAATCACAGCATCTGTTCCAAGCACATAAGGAAAAGTACGATAAAATGCGCAATGATGTTTCTATCAAGTTAAAATTTCTAGAAGAAAATAAGGTAAATGTATTCTTTACCTTCTGAGATTTTTTTTGTCTCTGTTAACTCTTTGATTATAGAGTTGACCCTTGAACCACCTGGGGATTGGGGGCACTGGCCCTCCAGTGCAGTTGGAAGTCCACGTGTAAGGCACACTTGGTTCCTTGAGCCCAGGGCTCCCTTGTGTCTGCAGCCCCACATTTGCAGACTCAGCCCACCATCCAGTGCTGTAGTATTTACTGTTGAAGAAACCTCACATGTATGTGGACCCACACAGTTCAAACCCATATTGTTTAAGGGTCAACTTGGGAGTTGTTGGAAATGAAATTCCATTTATAAACAGTGTTTTCATGTTTATAAGTACATAAAGTATATTTACCTTCACTTTTCTGTCATTAAAGTCATCAGCTGTGCTGTTCCAGTCTTTCACATGTAACAATTGGCAAAAAATACTTGATGTTGATCTTCAGACTGGTGTTGGTATCAAGTGCTTTAAAAAGTTACATAATGGTATATTCGGTTCTGAATATTTTGAAAACTTTTTATTAATGGTAGGTAGAGATTTCAGGAAGGGAACAGCATTCTTCTCAGTACCTAATAAATGAGGAATAACTGAAAGGTTCTGATTAGGGCTGCAGTTAGCATAACCTAAAAGAAGCAAGCTAAGAAATCAATTTTCCAGCTTATTTTCATGTAACATGAACACATTCAAAACCTAGAGCAGTGAGAGGTGATATGGACCTACTGTAGCTTTTGTTGGAGGTAGGGTCATGGGATAACAGGCTAGGGGCTCCGGTATAAGTAGAGAGTAGTTTCTGGTGTTTAACATGACATGCACACTGGGATCGGGAGAAGGATTGCAGTTCTCCTCCCAGTTGGGAGCTCTGCCCAGAAGAGGTGTGGCGTCCTGTGGAGATAGGGTCTCATACTGCACATTGGTGATCCCTTTCCTGTGCTTTTCACATCCTCTGAAGTCATAATAGAGCATCAGCTCTGCTTTCTCCCGGGTACCTTAGTATCTTTCAGTTCTGTCTCTTGATATCTTCTTGTCTTCTTTAATATTTCCTTAGAAACTCCTCTGGCTGCTATAAAAGCTGCACAGATTTCCTTGAGACCAGGACTGCTCTTACCTTTTTTTTTCTTTTAGCCACAGTGCATGAAAAGTACTGATTTCCCATTACACTGAAACCATTATGTTGTCAGTAAAGGAGATCTCAGCAGAGTCATCAGACAGGTTGCTCAGCACTGCTCAGACAAGAGCAGAGTGAGCCTTTTAGTTTCATTAGCTGAGCACATGCTGTGGCACTCCTTGTGGTCATTTGGTTTAATGTTTTGAAGGATAAGAATATGTCAGTACTTAGATATAGACATATATTTTAGAATCAGCACTGTACGGTGTAGTGCTGCATAAAGTGTGCTAGCATTTTATGGGTTCTACCTGAAGCTGATTTGAATGGAAAAAAAGGAATTCATCTAATTTGAGGGTCCAGGACCTCTGCTAGTAGAGGAAATGATTTTAGGGAATGTTTAAAATGGTAATTGTGTTTTCTTGGAACCTAATGGTATTTGTTGTGTGCTATTCTCTGAATAGTGAGATTATGGCTATTTTTTGTATTTTGTATTTTTCTGTATTTTAAACATTTTCTATGAAAGCTTATGTATGTTGCCTTTATAAAAAGGGAGATAACCTTATTTTGAAACAATTAATGTCCCTAAACCACCCATGCTTATATGGTTCTTACCAGCAAATTATACAAGGATAAATAATGGCCATGTAACTATAACTGTCTTACTCTATAGCTCTTTTTGAAACTTGGCAGTAGATCTCCAGATTTAGACATGAACCAGAGAAGGCACACTTGTTATTTACTAGGCATTTTACATTTATTCTCTCACTCATTCATCAAAACGGTCTTCAGACTCAGGAGACACACTGAGCAGTGAGGAAAGTTGGGAATAATAGAAAATTGTGACTTAAAAATACTCTTCAGGCACCCTGTAAAAAGCCTGGACTAGGATCACTCCATTAGCAGAGAAAGGAAAGAGCCCTGGTTTCGAGGCTGCATGACAGGAAATTGTCAGAGGAAGCTAGTTTGGCCTGAAGGTTATGAGGGATGAAGGTTGGGAACTTGTTCTACTTAACTCAGTGTTTAGTTTGAAATGACGACAAGATACTCACATGGAAACAATTGGTAGGAAGTTTATGGTGTGGGTTTGCAATTTGAATGAACAGGGTCAGAGTTCTGGAGACTGATGTTTAGAAGTCATTACTTTGAGAATAGTATTGTCATTGTCTCACCTTCTCTTCTTTGGACCTTTCTTAGTATAAACTAAAAAAAAAGTTGCATTTATTCTCAAGGATTTTATTTATATTCATAGAGAGCCTAGAAATAACTCTGGGGTTTTCCACAGTTGTCATCAAGCTTCAGTTTCAACTCAGTCAGCTTTGTCTAAAATAAAATATGTAAAGAAACTCAACATTTTTATCTTTTGTGTTTAATTCTTTAAAACTGTAAAGAGATAATGTTCCTGGTCTCAGTTATTTCAAGCAGTAGGCAGCTATGATTTGGCTGAAGACTTCAGCTCATAAGAAGAATTTTTTTGTTTTCTTGCTTTTGCTGGAGCAGCTTCTCCCCTTTTTCCTTTAGTAGCTCTAACGGGAGGATAAAGCAGGCCTCGGAACTGCCCGCCAGCCCTGCTTGCTCTCTCAGCAGTCTGCAGTGCCTCATGTCGGGGGTTCTTCTGTTGTGAACTGCAGCTGAGTTTGTTCCTTAGTATTTCTTTTATATGCAATTGTCAAGTAATCTGCTCAGTGCTTGAGTGTGAACAAAACATGAGCTTTCTATTTTTTAAATATCGTATGTTGAATTTTTTTTTAACATAAGTCATCTGAAACATCCGTGAGTGCTAATTTGTAACTTGAGGATGTCCTAAAGGCTATTGTTTTTTTCTAAAGCTGTTGGTGCACCTTCTTTTGCTGGGACATTGTGGGGAGAGGGAGGGCCTTTTGGTTATCCTGGCTTTTGGAGTATCCTCCCATAGCGACACTCCTCTTATAAAATGTGAGGCCAGATAATCAAACAGCTAGAAGAGTGCAAAACTGAAAGCAAATAGACATTGAGTAAAGGACTAAAGATTGTCCTGTGACTATTGTAATAAGTTTTAGTGGCCAAACATTGTGAGAATATTTTTGTTTATTTTGTTTTCAGAACTTAAGGAAAAAAGTTGAGAGTGGTTGGGAGGTAGATTCTTTGCTATTAGAAAATTGAGGTGTTTATATGTACTTAGTCTAGCCTTTTTTCTCTCTGGCAAAACAAAAGGAATAGGTATGTATTAAAAATACCTGTGTGTCCTTACCTGGGTATGTATGTGCATGCATTAATGCTGAGAGTTGTGTACATGTGTCCATGCTTGTCATTCACCCTTAATGGGAAAACTTGAGTTCTTCTGCTGTTTACAGTCAACTCTGTCCACCCCTTACCCTATCCACCCCCCCCCCCATATATTGTGTTTACCTTTAACCTAAACAAACCTCTGAATTCTCTTTCTTATTTACTAAACAAGATTGAGTTGCATAACAATAAGAGCACAGCTAATTAGACACTTATAGTGTTTCTGTTTTCATCAATATTTCTTTTTTCCTAGACTTTTAAATAAAGTAACTTGAGCTATTTTCTGACTTAAGGCAGTTTACCTTTTATTGTTCCTCTCAAGGTTCAAAACAAAACAGACTAAAAAATATAGTCAAGATAAAGAAAATAGTCATTTCTGGTGCTTTGTACACTTTGTTGGAATAGGTACCCTGCCTTCTTTTACAGCCTCATGATGCCTAGCAGTGGTGTTAAATGTATAGTAGTCATTTAGCAAATACGTGTTTGCATTTCTTCCCAAAATTTGAGGCATGCTACAGGGAAGGGAGGAGATGGAGGTGAGTTAAGAGTCAACTAGGGCAGAGTAGATGCTTACCTGGCTCTTTGAGTGAGTGAGGCATAGCACGCTCTCTCAGAAACGCTTCTGTTGTCCGCAAGATGTGCCGCTTCCACGGAGAGAAAGCAAAAAGTAGAGGAAAATAAGCACATCAATGTGAGCAGCCCATGTTTACTTTCTTTCAAAACGTTTTATGGCTTAGAACCATGTAGAATGTGAAAAAAGTAATTTAAGATGATGAACATTTCCCCTAAGATAATTGTAATTTAAGAGTACAAGTAAATATCTTTTCAGGTCCACTAATAATATTGTGGGGAGGACCCTGAATGTATCAGAGAGTCAACAATAGTTTAGGGTATAAGTAAAGACTAAGAATCCCATTAATTTTGTTATAGTCTTACTTTAAGAAGGATGGAATATACTCTTACTTTAAGGTAATGTCAGTTAATTAGCTATAACCATTAATTGCACAGTTTTTTCTGTTATTATAGTCAGTAACTCAAAGGATGACAAGGGAGTTGGGGGTTGGGAGGCTGGGAGAAAAAAGGTGAGCCAGACTTGGGAATCTATCCTAGGAAAAATTTCTTAAAAATTATAGTCATTCTTAACACTAGGTTGATGAAAAGAACTTCACTCACATCATGTTTCATATAGAATTATAATACAGTGATAATCCTGTATGTTAGGATTTCTTTTCTGATATATTACAGATTTATTTCGTATGTGTGTTATTATAAATTTAACTTATCAGAGACAAGTCCAATAAACAAAAGTGATGAGACAGAGGAAGAGCGGAATACACAGAGAATAAAAACACTGTAAATCGACTTTACTTCAATTTTAAAAAAACACAAAACGAAGTAAACACAGATAATGCAAGACAGCTATGTATGTAGTTTTGGTGACCCAGTGACTATATACAAATATGTTCTGTTACAGGAAATACTCAAAGCCTACTACATTTTTATAAAAATGTGCTGTAAATGCTGGGAAAGGCTAGGAGAGCAAACATATTCTTCTCTTTGAGACGATATGAGCCTCTGAGTTTAAAAAATGGATATCTGTTGCCAGATTTTAAGAAGCATGTTAATCGTTACTTAATATGTACAAGCAGATACATTCTTGAAATCTTTTTCCCCATTCTCAAAAGAATTCTCATTTTTTATTCAATATTTTTAAAAGATGCATGTCAGTGATTTACTGTCATCTTTATTTCTGTAACTATAGGTATAAACAGTATTCTTGGTATTTGCTCGTAAATCATGTGAAGTTATTATATTCTATAGGTAAAAGAACCTGGTTCTAAATAAAACATAAGCCCTTATGGATTGAAAGGTAGAATATAGTAAGCAGCCGCAACACTGCCAAGTGTGGTTCCTTCCATTTGGATCCTGTGAGACAGCCCCTTACTCCTGCAGCTTTATTTCCAAGCGTAATTCCTGAGTGGGTTCAGTCGTGTAATTTCATGTTGTTACTGTTTTTTATTTATTTAGCAAACATTTATCATGTATTATATACTGTGTACCAGGAGGTGTTCTGGACATTGTTCTGGACCCAGTGAGCAAAAGTGAAAAAAAATTCTACCCCCAGAGTTTATAGCCTAGTAAAAGAAACAGGGAAGCCTGGCGTGCTGCAGTTCATGGGGTCCCAGAGTCAGACACGACTTAGCAACTGAATAGCAATGAAAGAAGCAACACTGATCAAATCACACCAAAACGCATGTATGTACGTATATATAAATTGTGGCTGTGACCAGTGAGTGGTCAGGCTTCTATTAGAATGTGATGTTGAAAATTCACCAGGTAAAGTGAGAAGCAAAGCGTATTCCAGGTAATTGGAACAGTCTGTGGGAGGTAAACGGGCCAAACCATGCCGGCCTTATAGGCCACATTAGGGAAGAGCTTATTTGAGTGTTGGTGGGAATCCATTGCAGGAATTCTTGGCAAATGACAAGTCTTAAAATGATTCAGAGGCTGTAGTAGAACGTAAGAGTGAATATAGGAGTTTAAACAGGATGATGGGAGCAAGGATTGGGGTAGTGTTAATGGAAGTGGAGTGAGCTGAAGATTTCAAGAGATACTTAAATGGTAGAACATAAATACATGTAATAAAATATGAAGAATAGATTGATATATAATTAGCACCTTTGACTTTTTATTCCTTTATTCAGCAAATATTCAATACTTGTTTCAGTCACTGAGTTAAAGTCTTGCTGTCATAGAGTCAAGTAAGAGAAATAGATATTAACCAGCTAATTACAGAAATACAAGCTGTGATTGGTGCTGTGAAGGGAAAATAGAGGGGTCTTATGAGCATACAAAGGGAACATGTCTTGACATGAGAGAGGAAGTGACGCTGGAGCTGAGACCCAAAGGGGTGGAGAGGAGGCAACCAGAGGTGTATAGGGAAAGGAATGATGGGTGCGTGCTCAGTCGTGGCCAGGCTCCCCTGTCCCTGGAATTCTCCAGGTAAGAAGACTGGAGTGGGTTGAAGATCCCCCTCCTCCAAGGGATCTTCCCAGACTAGATTGGGATCGAACCCGCATCTCCTGTGTCTCCTGCATTGCAGATGCATTTTTTACCTCTGAGCTGTAAGGGAAAGGAATAGAATATGCAAAAGCCAGTCAAAGGTCAGTGAGTCCAGAGCATGCGGAGAATCAGGGAAAGTAGCTCTGGATAAAGCTGGACAGATAGATCTGGCCAACACAAGGGTGAGATGACCTACATGCAAGGTTATTCATCACAGTATCACTGGTAATATCAAAAGATGAGGAAAACTGAACAGTTCAGCAGAAAGGAACAAGTTGAATAAACTATGGCTCATTTATACAATGGAATACTTTTCAGCCATTAAAAAAAAAAAGACTAGGGATGTAATTAATAGAAAGATCCTCAGAGCATATTATTAATAATAAATGAAAAGACCAAGGTGCACAGCAGTGTATGTATAATTTTGCAAAATTATAGGTCATAGGTAATAAAATTATGTTTAAAAAATAGAAATCTGGTTAAGTTTTTGAAAACAGAAGGTATCCTATGTAAAAACAAACATTTTCTATCTATACATATTTTCTTTTCTTTTAAATCAAAATCATCCTTTAAATAGATAGGACCAAAATTGAAAGGATATAAGTATATATCAAGATTTTCAGTCCTGTCTCCAACTACTCTATTCCCCTTACAGATAAAAAAAAGAAAACGTTAAAATCAAATTATTGATTCAGTGTTGGAAAGAATAGAAAGACAGTTTCATCTTAAGTGTGAGGTTAGAAATGATATGTTAGTGCCTTCCATATACATCAGAAAATATTGTCTTGCATACTGCCATGTTTGCTGCGTTTAATGGTTTGACTTCCAGGTCTCTTTAAAACTTTTTAAACACACATGAAACAGGAAAAATTTGCCTGTGATTTGCGTTGCCTCCTTTCCCCTTTTATAACAGAGATGGAAGTTAACTATCCTTGTATCAATCATGCAACTAAAAAGAATTGAGAGTTGTAGGTTGATTTTGAACTTAACAGCATCCAAGCCATACCTGTTGGCTGATTTTGAAATTGACAGCATCCAGTTATCTGTCTTGGTGATTTGCAGTCCTCAGCTGGTGAATGAGGGAGTGAGCACACCCAGCCAACCAGTTCATGCAGTCTCCCCGTCAGCTGTGCTAGTATCCAGCAGGCAGGGTGAAGGAAAGATATTTTGTACACTAGATTTAAAAGCCTTCCAAAGGGATAGCTCATGAATTGCTGTTTTTATATATTTGACTTCGTGTGTGTATGTGTGTGTCTGTGTGTGTCTTATGTTTAAAGTACTTGTGTTTTCTTGACCGCTTCTGGTCAGAAGTTCATGTTCCTGTTGTTTATCTTAGAGGGGAGGGGATTGTTCAATGCTTCTACTTTGAGTGTATAGGATTCACTTATTAAAATTTAATTCTTGACCGTTACTGCTGCATTGTCTCTGTTCTGTTAAACGGTTGTACTTGTGTCCGCCTCAGATCCACGTTTCACTTACTTTGCCAGCCTTGATTATCACCCAGGTCAGTTTGTCTGTTTGTCAGTTTGTGATAAAGGTGAGTTTTAAGTCTGCAGCCAGTGTGAGATTTGAAGAGACCACTGCTATCTGCATTCGTTTTAGTTACGGTAGCATTACTGCACTTTTTTTTTTTTTTGGTTCTTGTTACTGTCTTGAGATTTACTTAAAAATAAACCCTTTAATTAGTATCTCTGAGTAAAATCTCAGACTATACCAGCAGTGTTTAAGAACTTGACTTTGCGTTGTTCTTTTTGACCTTTCCTTGAAGTCCTCTCAGTAATGACTCGGTCCTTTCCTGTTGACCATGTATATATTTCTTCCATGACTCATCTACACTTTACTTTCTTAGATTTGAAATAATCACTTTATAACTAGATTTTTTTCTTTATTCCTCTTAAATCTTGTAACATTCTGGTTTCATATTTCTTTAAACTTTCGAAAGATCCCTTTTAAAAATTACTCAATACATTTTTAAGGTGCTTGCTTTGGGCTATTATAATGACTAAATCTAAAGAAATATTGTATAATTCTGTTATGACAAACTCTCTGCTAACAAGCAGCTTACAGTCTCATGGAAAACATTTCTGTTCTATACAAAATGGTGAGTGAAGCATGAGGAAGAAGAAACCTGGAATTTGACAAAGAAAACCTCAGTGAGGGCTGGAAGCAGCGGTGTGGCTTGAGCCAGATCACAGAGTGAGGAACATGACACTGGCAGAAACAGGCCAAACAAAGTCTTCAAGAAATCCTAGATCCTTTGTTTCAATGATTTGTAAACTTTCGTTATATTTTCTGTCATCTTCCTAAAGCAAAACATAGTATTGCTGCTTATGGATTTTTTTTTTTTTTAAGAAATCTAATGGTTTTATTATAACAAATTTTGGTAAAGATTTTCTAAGTTTAAACAGTTGTTAGGTGCCTGGGATGAGAATTTTGCAAGCTGTTTAAGAGGGAAAAAGTTAGCTTTCCAAGATAAAATACAGAACCACACTATGAAGGAAAACTATCTTGTGACTGTAAAGATGAGTTTGAATGGACCATCAGTTCATCTGTAAGTTCCCAGTGTCCAAAAGGCCAGAGGGAACAGGGCCCCCTATTTAATGAAGGGAATACCCAGTGCCTTAACCACGCCCATGGCCCTGAATTAATTTTAAGTAGGAGTTCATATGCTAACCGGAAAGACTGATGCTATAAAATGTGTCCTCGAGCAGCTGGAAAGTTTCTTTCTTCTGTGTATTATCATAGCATCCAGGGCTTTCTCCATCAAAGCACCAATCTTACTGTGCTGTGAATGCCTCTTAGTCTGTTTCTTCTCCTAGACCTGAGTGCCACGGGTACGTAGTTAGGGCATTCCCGTCCTATAGTAAGTGAACTGATGGACATGGATCTTTGAGTAATCTGCATGTAGAGCAAGTCTATCATCTTCTCGGCCAGCCAGCTTTCCAATTAAAGTGGTATTCCTTGCCTTAAAAAAAAAAAAAAACAGCAGAGGGAAAAGATTGGAGATAACCTTGGGAAACAGAAGCCGTGTTGGTCACATCTAAACCTGGAACCTTTGGAGGAAGGGTGAGGACTGGGAGTTAGCTAGCTTAGGCGTTTTTGCTAAAGGGGAGAAAACTTGTGTGAATCTGTTACTGGAGTTTACAGATTGCATTTCATCGGTTATCTTCTTTTCAAAACAGGACTGCCCTTTTTTACCTCATGGCATTGGGCTCCACTCAGTCATGTCCGACTCTGCAACCCCGTGGACTGTAACCCTCCAGGCTGCCCAGTCCATGGGATTCTCTGGGCAAGAATACTGGAGTGGGTTGCCATTTCTTTCTCCAGGGGATCTTCCTGACCCAGGGATGAAACCCAGGTCTCCTGTATTGCAAGCAGGAGCCACGAGGGAAGCCACTTTTTACCTCATAGGATGCTTTTTTTTTTTTTAACGTAATTGTCAATGATTTGTTGAAATCCATCCCAGTGAGTCAGAAAAATGAAATCTGTTCTTAAACCTCCATATTTGTCTTTCCTTCTCCCTCCCTTCCCAAGGCCCACACCCATATTTCTGATAGTGCTTTTCTTTTTCAGCTGGTAGTTGCTTTTATGACAAGCCATTTCCAAAGCTATTACAAATAAAATTACACTTTGCAAACCTAATAAAAGGCGAAGACAGGTATATTTTCCTGCTGTTACTTTTCTGGTTTCTCACTTACTGGAAAAAGATCAAGGATGCACAGAGAAAGCACATCATTATACATTTTTAAATAGTTGGGAAAAAAGAAAGGAGTTAATACCTTACATGTTAGTGGTTGGAGACTTCTTACTAAACACTGATTTTGTTCCAGCTTTTCCTTTCATGTTTAAGCCAAGCTACTGCCCCCAAATTACTGTACACTTAATATAAAACCCTATTTTATAGAATTACTATAAAGGAGAGCCAAATAAGTTTGAAGAACTTAACAATTGTAAATAAAATTGTAAGCTAATAACTTATTTTAACTAGAAATTACCTCATTTAAAAAAATTACCTCAATGTCTCTGATAAGAAGGTATGTAATCTAAATTTGATTTGGGAAAAAGTTCATTTGGTAGAAATAAAGTACTTTTTTTATTGTTTGATGTCCATGAAGTAATACTTTAAATTTTATAGTCAGTAACTTTGTAAATGGTATTTATCTTCTATTGATACATGCTGTGTAGGCAGGAGAAAGTTTTTAGTGTTATCCACTTGGTATCATTGAGTTAGACAAGTCTGCCTAGACAGCACAGTAAAAAGCAGAGACATTACTTTGCCAACGAAGGTCCGTCTAGTCAAGACTGTGGTTTTTCCAGTGGTCATGTATGGATGTGAGAGTTGGACTATAAAGAAAGCTGAGTGCTGAAGAATTGATGCTTTTGAACTGTGGTGTTGGAGAAGACTCTTGAGAGTCTTATCATGGACTGCAAGGAGATCCAACCAGTCCATCCTAAGAGAGATCAGTCCTGGGTGTTCATTGGAAGGACTGATGTTGAAGCTGAAACTCCAGTACTTTGGCCACCTGATGCAAAGAGCTGACTCATTGGAAAAGACCCTGCTGCTAGGAAAGATTGAGGGCAGGAGGAGAAGGGGATGACAGAGGATGAGATGGTTGGATGGCATCACCGACTCAATGGACATGGGTTTGGGTGAACTCTGGGAGTTGGTGTTGGACAGGGAGGCCTGGTGTGCTGCGGTTCATGGGGTCGCAAAGAGTCGGACACGACTGAGTGACTGAACTGAACTGAACTTGGTATCATGTATCAGTTCTGCTCTTAAATTTCTCTTACCCAATTTCTATTTAAAACCCCAGCTTGTCTCTCTGTTTTAGCAGTCAGTATTGAAGTTTGTTTTGCCCTTTAACAATTACAGTATCGTATGGTATATTTTAGGTCATTCACCAGATGTTGCTATAGTGGTTTTCCTTTTGTCTGGTCAGGGTTGCTCTTTGGCAGATCTTTATGAAAGTTCCCTGTGATTGACTTCACAATGATTTAGTGTGTTTCTAAATTACTGTACCTGTTTCTGATGTTAGGTGTTGAAAATTGGTCAAATCTTTCGTCATCCCACAGGCAGAAAATGTTGGTTCTGTCTTCTGTTTTAAATCTGGTTTTCTGTTGTGTTTTATTTAGCCTTATAACCACTTTAAGTTAGGAGATACTTACATAAATAGATCAATATAGATTTTATTTTCCTGCTCTGTAATTATAGAAAGATTATATGAAAGCTTTTTAATATATGAATATTTAATATTGCATTATTCTTCATAACTTTAGAAAGAATTAAATTTTAGCTGTTCCAGCCTCTGCATTAGTTCCTTGTCCTGAGGCTGTTTGCGTGCAGCTTGAGGACCAGAGACAAAACAGAAAGAAGGTTAAAGTATATTTTCTACATTACTGCCCTTCCTTTAGTTGATCTGTTAAACCTTTCTTTGTTTATTTCGAACTTTGTTTAAAAGCTTTCTAAAATGCTTATTGCCTTATAAAATGCTTATTGCCTTATGAATAGAGGCAGGTTAGAATAGGGGAAAGAAGCCAGTCTTGGAATAGACATTCCTAAGTTCCCCAAATCCTATCTGCTTCCTGGATGTCTAAAACTTAGGTGAATTACTTAACTTGCTGAGTCTTTTTTTTTTTTTTTAATGATAACATGGAGAGAATAGAAGATTGCAAAGAGCAGGTGTAAGGGTAACATTTATCTGTTGAACAGAAAGTGCTTCACAAAAGTTAGTGTCACCTACTATAATAAAGAATAGTCTACCAAAAATTCTTGGCTGTTTCTTTGATACTATATGCTCATAACTTCTCATGATTTTATTGCACAATTGCAGAAGTAATCTGAAAAAGTGTAAGGACCCTAAAATATTTCCTTCAGCATTATGGCTTTTTGACCCTTCTTCTAAAAGTAGGGTTTGATCTTTCCCCCTCATTTTACTTTCTTCATGTCTCTTAAGTCAGTTCTAATTGAGAAGCCAGAATCTTGCCCAGACTGACCTTTACAAAGTGAACCTGATGAAAAAACCAGGTACTTAATGTTTTTGAGTCTTGTTAAAATTGCTTATATACAGTGACGACAGCATAATATCATTACCATGGTTGCAAAAATTATCTTTAAAATTGTACTGCAGCTGCTTTTCTAATAGTTCTTAATTTTTCCCTCTGTTGGTAATGGTTTATATTTATTTAATAACCAAACATCCTGAAGAGTCTTTGTAGCTATCATAGCTTCACTGAATACATTATATGAGTCCATATCCTAGTGCAAATTAAAATTAGTCAAAAATAAGTAGAAGAAGAATAGGAAAAAAAAATTATAAGAAAAAGATGTAGTAAAAGCAAAATATTGTTTTTAATTCATTTAATTTAGAAGGTATATTCTTATGGTAATTGATTTATTAGTTTAATTTACCTTTATTTTTGAGTTAGTAATGGTTGGATTAAAGAGTCAACTTGTTATTCTTATTTAACTTTGCATCTGATTTGAAGACTTAGTACCAGAATCAAAACTTGCACTAGAATAACACAGAATCAGTGCTAATAGAAAAGTGAGATAAGTTACCTGTTTTGGTATAAAACAGCTTCTGAGTTTAAAGTGACAGTGAAATTTTATACTTTATTCCCATAATTATAATTGAAAAGTTGTGAATCCCCAGAGCCTCTCTTTATACCAGAAACTTTTCTGAAGTGTGAATACTTTGAAATGCTTTTACACATCAACCTTCTCACAGTTACCAAAAGAATGTTTTTGTGAAAATGGATATTGTCTCATTGTTTTGTGAAAATTAGAATTCAGTCCTAAAAAGCATCCTCTTTTCTTTCTGGATTAGGTTTCCTGGGGGGTGGGGAGCCATTTTAAATACAGCTAATGTCCCTGTTTCGAGGCTCGGTTAGGATGTCTGTTAGGTTGGTTGACTGTCAGAGGGTGAGGACCGTTGTGTTGACATCAATAGGGCTAACTAAAAGTTGGCTGATGCCCTTCACACTTTCTTTTTGACTCTCTCCTAACTTTCTAGATTGCTGTAAGAGCTCTCTGCAGTTTAGTATTTGAATCAAATCCTGTGCTCTTTTATTGTCTTCTCCAATTCTAAAACATTGACAATTAAAATTCAAACCCAGAATTTTTTGTGGCCCCAAAAAACAATAATTAGCTAGACCCTATTTCTAAAAATTAGAATTTCACACTAAAAACACAGAAGCCTTTTAGTTTCTCTGTAATTCCAGGAGCCAAGGGTCATCTGAAATTGGAAAACAAGAAAAGCGAAATACTAGAAGAGCAAGATAGAAATATTACTTTGTGACTCAAGTAGGCTTACTAGTGTGAAAACCTTAAACAATAACTTAAAATAGGGAAGAGTGTTCATAAACTTGTACATAAACTTTCAGCTGAATTTAATACTTATCTAATCAAAGTGCCAGTTTCTGTCCTTTAAATAGAAATAATGCTTTTCTACTGAAAGAAAGCCTTTCAACAGAAAGGTTTTCCAAAGCCATGTGAGTTTCCAAATATATGTTTACTTCTATTTAGAAAGCAACTTTATCAGAAAGTTTCAGTAGAAAGGAACCATAAAAATTACCTGAATCTCAGTTTCTTCATTATTCAGGTGAAGAGAGCTCACAGGGTAAACTTGGGATAGAGACGGGAATGAAGCCCAGTTTTCTTAAACCTGTCATTCTCATTCAACTTTATCACCCTCCTTCTGCGGTTAACAAGAGTCTCTAAGGGCAAAGAAAAGGATTATCTGCTTCATGGAGAGAGAAAATAGAAAATTAATAAATGATTTATTTGTAGTAGATTTGCTTTGTTCCTAATCTGGTAAGTGGAATTTTTAGTGAAGGAAATTTTACTTGTGTGCTTTTGCAAAAATTCAAAACTCATCACATAGCAGTTTGTAAGGATTGTACCATGATGTTTTAGGAACAGAAGTTTTCCTTGAATTCTCTGAGGTGTATTACTTTAGACTCTACAAGCAAAGGTGAATGTCTTGATTATAATTGTGGCTTTAGAGAGAATTAGAAACTAGAAAGATTATTTGAAATGTTCTAATTTAGTTTCAATTTTTAAATCTATTGATTTATAGTCTTTATTTTTTATACTATAATTGAGTCATGAAGCTTCATTATTGTCCTGTTTTTTCCTTTGCTTTTCTATTTAGTTGGTGTACGTGAGTGCGTGCTTGTCATTTAGTCATGTCCCACTCTTTGTGACCCCACAGACTGCGGTCAGCCACCAGGCTCCTCTGTCCATGGAATTTTCCAGGCAAGAATACTGAAGTAGGTAACCATTTCCTCCTCCAGGGGATTTTTCCTACCCAGACAGGGATCAAACCCATGTCTGTCTCCTGTGTCTCCTGCATTGGAAGGCAGATTCTTTACCACTGAGCTACCTGGGAAAGTCCCAGTTGGGCTACACACAGTTTTTTTTTAAATTTTTTAAATTGGTATGCACACAAAATACATATCCTTGGGCTTCCCAGGTGACTCAGTGGTAAAGAATCCGCCTGCCAAGCAGGAGATGCGGGTTCAACCCCTGGGTCTGGAACTTCCCCTGGAGAAGGAAACGGCAACCCACTCCAGTATTCTTGTCTGGGAAATCCCATAGACAGAGGAGACTGGCGGGCTACAGTCCATGGGGTTGCAAAGAGTCAGACACGACTGAGCGACTACACACACGACAACAGCAATGCATCCCTCTTAGGTCAGTGCGTAGTTGTGGAATAGTAGGTGCGTGTTTAACTTTTTAAGATTCAATTCAGTTCAGTCACTCAGTCGTGTCCAACTCTGCGACCTCATGAACTGCAGCATGCCAGGCCTCCCTGTCCATCACCAACTCTTGGAGTTCACTCAAACTCGTGTCCATCGAGTCAGTGATGCCATCCAGCCATCTCATCCTCTGTCGTCCCCTTCTCCTCCTGCCCCCAATCCCTCCCAGCATCAGAGTCTTTTCCAATGAGTCAACTCTTCACATGAGGTGGCCAAAGTACTGGAGTTTCAGCTTTAGCATCATTCCTTCCAAAGAACACCCAGGACTGATCTCCTTTAAAATGGACTGGTTGGATCTCCTTGCAGTCCAAGGGACTCTCAGGAGTCTTCTCCAACACCACAGTTCAAAAGCATCAATTCTTCGGCACTCTGCCTTCTTCACAGTCCAACTCTCACATCCATACATGACCACAGGAAAAACCATAGCCTTGACGAGATGGACCTTTGTTGGCAAAGTAATGTCTCTGCTTTTGAATATGCTATCTAGGTTGGTCATAACTTTCCTCCCAGGGAGTGAGTGTCTTTTAATTTCATGGCCACAGTCACCATCTGCAGTGATTTTGGAGCCAAAAAAATAAAGTCTGACACCGTTTCCACTGTTTCCCCATCTATTTCCCATGAAGTGATGGGACCAGATGCCATGATCTTAGTTTTCTGAATGTTGAGCTTTAAGCCAATTTTTTCACTCTCCTCTTTCACTTTCATCAAGAGGCTTTTTAGTTCCTCTTCACTTTCTGCCATAAGGGTGGTGTCATCTGCGTATCTGAAGTTATTGATATTTCTCCTGGCAATCTTGATTCCAGCTTGTGCTTCTTCCAGCCCAGCGTTTCTCATGATGTACTCTGCATAGAAGTTAAATAATCAGGGTGACAATATACAGCCTTGACGTACTCCTTTTCCTATTTGGAACCAGTCTGTTGTTCCATGTCCAGTTTTAACTGTTGCTTCCTGACCTGCATACAGGTTTCTCAAGAGGCAGTTGTATCATTTGACATTTCCACCAATAATATATGAGAGGCCAGTTTGTTCCACGTCCTCACTGGTTTAAGTCAGAATTTCCCTAATACCTAAAGACATTGGTTGTCTTATCATGGACTTATTTCCCATCTGTTTTTTGCTTTGTTTTTTGGTGAAATGCCTGTTCAGACTTTCCCCCTATTTTTTGGTTAGGTTGTTTGTCATTTTCTTATTCATTTGTAAGAATATTTTGTATATATTTTATGTCTAGCAGTTCTTTGTCTAATAGGTGTTGCAAATATTGTCCAATATATGGCTTGCCTATTCCTTTTTATAACAGTGTCTTTTAATTAATTTTTTTGGGGGGTTGCCGTGCTGGGTCTTCGTTGTTACATGGGCTTGTCTCTAGTTGCAGCAAGTGGGAGCTTCTCTCTGGTTGCAGTTGGAGGGCTTCTCATTGCATCGGCTTCTCTTGTTGCAAGAGCATGGGCTCTAGGGCACACGGACTTCAGTAGTTGCAGTTCCGGGGCACAGGCTCTGTAGTGGCACACAGGCTTAGGTGTCTCGTGACATGTGGGGTCCTCCCGGATCAGGGGTCACACCCATGTCTCCTACACTGGCAGGTGGATTCTTCATCACCGAGCCACCGGGGAAGCCCCATAACAGTGTCTTTTGAAGAGAAAAACATTTTAATTTTGATGAGGTCCAGTTGATTGTATTCTTTTTATAATTTATTCTTTGTGTGAGCTGTTTTAAAATTTTTGCCAAACCTAAGATTAAGATTTTTTCCTGTGTTTTCTTCTAGAAGGTTTATAGTTTTTAGCTCCTACATTTAGGCCTGTGTTCCATTTTGAGCTGATTTCTGTAATGTTGTAAAGTATAAGGGTCAGGATTCATTTTTCGTGACTTGTTCCTTGGATGTCTTTTCTGTCTTTCCACTCTCTTGAAGAGCTTTATCTAGCCATATGGCTTTGAATATCATCTGAACATTGTTGTATACTGACTCTTAATTTACGTTTCCAGCCTAGACTGCTGTACTGAACTCTCTCCAGTCTCACAATTGTTGTTCTTGTTCAGTTGCCCAGTCGTGCCTGACTCCTCACGACCCCGTGGACTGCAGCACACCAGGCTTCCCTCTCCTTCACTGTCTCTCAGAGCTTGCTCAAACTCATGTCCATTGAGTTGGTGATGCCATCCAACCATCTCATTCTCTGTCACCACCTTCTCCTCCTGCCCTCAATCTTTCCCAGTATCAGGGTCTTTAGTCCACTGAGTCGGCTCTTCACATCAGGTAGCCAAAGTATTGCAGCTTCAGCTTCAGCATCAGTCCTTCCAATAAATATTCAAAGTTGATTTCCTTTAAGATTGACTGATTTTATCTCCTTGCTATCCAAAGGACTCTCAAGTCTTCTCCAGCACCACAGTTGGAAAGCATCAGCCTTCTTTATGATCCATCTCTCACATCCATACATGACTACTAGAAAAGGCATAGCTATTACTATACAGACTTTATCGGCAAAGCGATGTCTCTGTTTTTTAATACGCTGTGTAGATTTGTCATAGCTTTTCTTCAGGCTTCCCTGGTGGCTCAGACGGTAAAGCGTCTGCCTACAGTGCTGGAGACCCGGGTTCAATCCCTGGGTCAGGAAGATCCTCTGGAGAAGGAAATGGCAAACCACTCCAGTACTCTTTCCTGGAAAATCCCATGGACGGAGGAGTCTGGTAGGCTACAGTCTACGGGGTCGCAAACAGTCGGACACAACTGAGCGACTTCACTTTCACTTCACTTTCTTCAGGCAGCAAGTGTCTTTTAGTTTCATGGCTGCAGTCACCATTCCAGTGATGTTGGAGCACAAGAAAATAAAGTCTGTCACTGTTTCCATTATTTCTCCATCCATTTGCCATGAAATGATGGGGACCAGATGCCATGATGTTAGTTTTTTGAATGTTGAGTTTTAAGCCAGCTTTTTCACTCTCCTCTTTCACCTTCATCTAGAGGCTCTTTAGTTCCTCTTTGTTTTCTGCCATTAGTGTGGTAGTGGTCTCAAAATTACAGTTACCTATTGAACATTTCATTTCATATTTACTTGAAAAGCATCTCCAATTTGTCCAAAACTGAGCCCCTAATGTCCCCTTCCCTTCCTCCACACCTGCCCCTCTCTTAGTCTTTGCCACGTAACTATATGTCAGCTTCAGTTGTTCAGGGCAAAATCTTAACACCCTCTTTGTCCTCTTTCTCTCGCACCCCACCTCTTGCTCTTTCTGTTGGCTCCACCCTCACACTGAGAAGCCCCCCTCTTCTCACTGCTTGCTTGTCACCACTCTAGTCCAGGCCACGGTCACCTCGCCTAGGTGGCTGCTGAAGCATTCTAACAGGTCTTCCGTGTATTATCTGAGTTAGGTATTGTCGTTTTCTGCTCAGGATCGTCTAGTGCCTTCTCATCTCACTTAGAAAAGTAGCTAGAGTCTTTAATGACATCTGAATTCTCATACCATCTAACCCCTCATTACCTATTTGACTTCATCTCCCACCAGACTCACTCAACTCCAGTAGCACTGGCTTGGTTAGTGTTTCTAAAACAATCCACCTGCCCACCACAGGACCTGTGTACTTGCTATTTCCTCTGTCTGGGATCTTCTTCTAAGTATTTTAAATTCGGTTCATCTTCTTACTTCCCGTGGCTTCCTGATAGCTCAGTTGGTAAAGAATCCACCTGCAATACAGGAGACCCCAGTTCAATTCCTGGGTCAGGAAGATCTGCTGGAGAAAGGATAGGCTACCAACTCCCGTATTCTTGGGCTTCCCTTATGGCTCAGCCGGTAAAGAATCCGCCTGCAATGTGGGAGACCTGGGTTCAAACCTTGGGTTGGGACGATCCCCTGGAGAAGGGAAAGGCTACCCACTCCAGTATTCTGCCCTAGAGACTACCATGGACTGCTTAGTCCATGGGGTCACAAAGAGTCAGACACAACTGAGCAAGTTTCACTTCAGTTCAGTTCAGTCACTCAGTCGTGTCCGACTCTTTGTGACCCTGTGGACTGCAGCATGCCAGGCTTCCCTGTCCCATCACCAATTCCCAGAGCTTGCTCAAACTCATGTCCATCCAGCCGGTGATGCCATCCAACCGTCTCATCCTCTGTCATCCCCTTCTTCTCCTGCCTTCAGTCTTTCCCAGCATCAGGGTCTTTTCTAATGAGTCGGTGCTTCGCATCAGGTGGCCAAAGTATTGGAGTTTCAGCTTCAGTGTCAGTCCTTCCAATGAATATTCAGGCTTGATTTCCTTTTGGATGGACTGGTTGGATCTCATTGCAGTGCAAGGGACTCTCAAGAGTCTTCTCCAACACCACAGTTCAAAAGCATCAATTCTTCAGCGCTCAGCTTTCTTTATAGTTCAACTCTCACATGCATACATGACCACTGGAAAAACCATAGCTTTGACTAGATAGACCTTTGTTGGCAAAGTAATGTCTCTGCTTTTTAATATGCTATCTAGATTGGTCATAGCTTGTCTTCCAAGGAGCAAGCATCTTTTAATTTCATGGCTGCAGTCACCATCTGCAGTGATTCTGGAGCCCAAGAAAATAAAGTCTCTCACTGTTTCCATTATTTCCCCATCTATTCGACATGAAGTGATGGGACCAGATGCCATGACCTTAGTTTTCTGAATGTTGAGTTTTAGACCAACTTTTTCACTCTCCTCTTCTTTTTCCTCTCCTTTCTTTACTTTACTTTCTTTACTTTCTCCTTTACTTTAGGTCTTTATTCAAATGTCACCTTAGTGAGACCTCTTCTGGCCTTCATTTTTTTTGTTTCTTTTTTTAAATTTGTTGTTAGTTTCAGGTGTACAGAAAATGACTCAGTTATACATAGACATATACTCATTCTTTTTTAGATTGTTTTCCCACATAGGTTATTACAGATTATTGAGTAGAGTTTCCTGTGCTATACAGTAGATCCTTGTTGATTACCTAGATATTCTATATATAGGAGGGTGTGTATGTTAATCCTGAGCTCCTAATTTATCCTTCCCTCCCATGTTTCCCCTTTGGTAACTATAAGTTTATTTTCAAAATCTGTGAGTTTATTTCTGTTTTGTAAATGAATATGTATCTTTTGCGTTGTTTTTTGAAAAATAGATTCCACATGGGTTATAGCGAGTTATATTTGTCTTGTCTGATTTCACTTAGTATGATAATCTCCAGGTCCGTCCATGTTACTGCAAATAGCACTCTTTCATTTCTTTTTATGGCTGAATAATAGTAATATCCCATTGTATACGTGTACCACACCTTCTTTACCCATCCCTGTGTTGATGGACGTTAGGTTGATTCCAAGTCTTGGCTATTGTGAATAGTGCTGTATTGATCACTGCATGTATCTTTTCATATGATTAGCCTTCCTCTTACATTGCAACACCTCTCCAGTACACACAGCTCATATTCTCCTTTGCTGCTTTGTTTTTCTTTGTAACAAGTGTCATCATCTGACGTACTGTATACTCTACTGATTGTATTTCTCATTATTCCCTCAATAGAATACAAGCTTTTTGAGAATTGTCTGTTTTGTTGCTTGCTTGCATTCCAACCCCTAGACCAGACCCTGGTAATATTTACTGAGTGAATGAATGTAAGTAACATTTTAGGTGCAATATTTTTTTTCCTCTGAATATAAAGTGGAGACACTATCTTTTTTAACCTTTCCTTTATTTTAATAATAAAAAATGTTAAACACATTCAAAGGAATGTTTCAACATACAGGCAAGATGTAAATAGTGATGACAACATGTAGCAGCCACTTTCCCACCACCCGGGTTAAGAAACAAAGCTGTCAGTCCTTCTGACGCCTCCTTGTTGCTTTGGCGTATCTCATTTTCCCTCATCTGCTCCCTCTATAACCCTTGTTCCGAGTTTTCCTTATTGTCGTCATTGGTTTTCTGAAGTTTTACTACATGTGAATGTTTCATTCCATTACGTGTGTTTCTGAACTTTATGTAAATGGAATCCTGCTGGGAGCGTTCTGTTTGTTCTCTCTGATCTTCCTGAGAGCCGTCCATGTTGATGCATGGAACTCGAGATCATTTATTTTCACACCTGTATATTAATAGTATCCCTATTGCGTAAGGAAACTGTAGTTTATCGGTTTTACTGTAATTACAAATTTAGTGTTGTTTTCTTGTATTTTTATGCTAAAAACAGTATTGTTATGAACATATTTGTGCCTGTCTCATGTTAAAGTGTTAGTCGTTCAGCTGTGTTCAACTCTTTACAACCCTGTGGACTGTAGCCTGCCAGGCTTCTCTGTCCATGGAATTCTCTAGGCAAGATATGGGAGTGGGTTGCCATGCCCTCCTCCAGGGGATCTTCCCAACCCAGGGACTGAACCCAGGTCTCCTGCATTGCAGGCGGATTCTTTGCCATCTGAGCCGTCAGGAAAGCCCCGTGTCTCGTGGAACACGTGCAAGTTTTTATAGGGCATGTTTTTATGAGTAAAATGGCTATTCCATAGGGTATATGCATCTTTAATTTTACTGGTTAATGCCAAACTGTTTTCAAAAGTAGTTGTACAAATTTATACACCAATTGGCAGTGTACAAGAATTGCTATTAAGTTTTGCTAAGGTAGAAGATTAAAAAATAGCATCTCACATCAGTCTTAATGTGCATTTTCCTGTTTTCTTGCAAGGCTGATGTCTTTTCAGATTTAATTGGCCACTTCTGTTTCCTCTTCTGTAAAGTGCACATCCGTGTTACCCGCTCTTTTTGTCTGGGGTGTTGGTGTGTGGGAGGCCTTCACGTTTTTTGCATATGTACCCTTTGTCAGAGCCTGTAATGCAGACCCCTTCCCCACTTTGTAGCTTGTATATTTTCACTGTCTTTGGGTGAATAGGAATTCCAAATTTTCAAGTAATTGAATCTAACAGTCTCTTCTTCATAACTTGCGCTTGTTTATCTTTAAGGAGTTCTTTGATACCTAAGGTCATCTGGAAGCCTCCCATCCTTCTGTCCCAGTATACTGGCCTCAGAGCGCTCCTCTGACCAGTCCTTGACAGTCTGTTCTCCAGAAGAGATCGAAAACGCAATCACACTGGCAGAGGTGACTGAGACCAGGCCAGTTTTAGAAAACATTTTTACATAAATAGGAATCAAATGAGAGCTAGCCTGTAATGTTTTGTTTTACCTCTTTTTTCTAGCTGTGATTTTCATTGTGGCATTCCTGGTGACTCAGTGGTAAAGAACCCGTCTGCCAGTGCGGGAGACGCAGGTTCTATCCCTGGGTCGGGAAGATCCCCTGGAGAAGGAAATGGCAGCCCACTCTAGGATTCTTGCCTGGGAGCTCCCAGGGACAAAGGAGCCTGGCAGGCTGAGTCCATGGGGTTGCAAAAGACTCAGACATGACTTAGCGACAAAACAACAACAGTTTTCATTGATTCTAGTGGCTTACAGGGAAAAGATTTGGTCCTGAAATCAAACTCCATTCTTGTAAGGTAAACCCAGGTTATAACTTTAATAATTTGATCTTATCTTAGTAGATACTTAGACAAATCAGTTTTCATTTTAAAGCTTGTTTTAAAAGTGGTTGCCATGCAAAAACTTATCTAGACATAGAAAATGAGATCAATATGGATTAATTAAAGTCTGTATTAAGAATGTTTAAACAAATTTTTAATGTAATACTGTTAACTTGAATGTTGTTAACCAAAGGATGCTATGCTATGCTAAGTCACTTCAGTCGTGTCGGACTCTGTGTGACCCCATAGATGGCAGCCCACCAGGCTCCCCCATCCCTGGGATTTTCTAGGCAAGAACACTGGAGTGGGTTGCCATTTCCTACTCAATGCATGAAAGGAAAAGTGAAAGGATAGTTAGGAAGAAATTAAGTGCCTTCTTGGTGCTTGAAAAATATGTTCATTTCAGAAGTGCAGAATCCTGGGGTTATAGAGGGACCCTTGGAGGCTCTTCTGAGGTGATCCATCAGGCAGAGGAATTCCTACAGCATCTCTGCGCTTGGACTGAAGGCCTTGTCAAGGCAGGCAGTGTGGTAAACCAGTTGTGTCCATGCACTCCTGTTGACAAAGTTTATTTGCTTAGCGTACACCTTTTTTTCACTGTGTTTGGGTAAACTTCACATCACTTTCTACCTTTGAAAAGTAAAAAGCTCTGATTCTTGTTTCACTTACAACACTTTTCTAACATCAGTTGTATGTGGGTTTTTTTCTTCCACACAGACAGTTCTCTGATTTTCTGGACACTAGCTGGGTGTCCTGAAATTCAGTTGCCTTCTGACCCTGTGGCCCCCGCCTCAGCACCACACAGTTGGAAACTCTGGGGCGTCACCTGTGCTTCTGACTGGTCAGCTATAAAGTGGTTCCCACAGCCCCCTCAGGAGCCTCAGTCATTTGTTTGAGCAGCTCACAGAGCTCAGGAAGCAATTGACTTATTACCTCACCGGTTCATTACGGAAGTATTAAAGATGGAGACGTCCATCGGGCAAGGTCTGGAAGGGCTCTGAACACCGGCTCCTGTGCCCATGGGGTTTGGAGGGCACCACCCTTCTTGTTTGTGGATGCGCCCAGACCGGCTGCTGTAGGGATTTTCACACAGGCTTCATCGCGTGGGCACGGCTGATTAAATAACTGTCCAGAGGTTGGGGGGTGAGGGTGAAAATTCCCACCTAATCACAGTTTAGTTCCCTTGGCAACCAGTTTCAAGCAATGGTTATCTAGGGGCTTTCCAGGAACCGTATTAATATAAAGGCTGTTGTGGTTGAAAAGTGCTTGTTGTGAATAACAAAAGAGACTCCTTTCACCTTTAATAGCTCTGGGACTGTTTCAGGAACCAAACTGGAGACCAAATATTACAACTAAAGATGCCTCCTTGGCTCTTATCACTTAGGAGATTAACAGGTTTTAGGAGCTCTGTGCCTAGAATGGGACCAAAACAAAGTATGTATGTATTATTATAAATCACAGGATCATACTCGTACTTCTTACAAGTTCCAAATCAGTGGGTTCTAAATAAAGCAAATTTTATCTCACTAAAAAAAATCAACGTCGTGTGGAGGTTTAAACCGTCAAATAGGTGAATTTAGATTCCCCTGCAGTCGGAGGAGTAAGTCCTCACTCTGTGTCGGGCAGTGTACTAGGTAGTATCTCTCATTTAGCCTTCCACAGCACGGCGAGCGCAGTTCTCGGTAACGGCAGCCCTAATGGACAGGTGAGGACCTTGGCCAGTGAAGTTAGAAGGACCCTGTGCCCGGTACCACTGCACGGTGGGGCAGCCGGGCCTGGCACACATGCTGCCTGAGTCCAGAGCTCCTTCTGGTAATTTCTATGGAAGAACAGTACTAGTAATAGGGATGTTTTACTAAGGATCTAAATGAATAACAAATACAGATTTGGGGAGGCTGTGCCCAGTATCGACTATACCTAATGCAAGTCTGACCAGAAAATTGGAAATAAAAGTTCTCAAAGAATCCGTATTCCATTTACTCATAAACTGCACTTAGGTCTTTAGGCTGGTTAGTAGCAGTTTTGAAACCGTGTAACTCAGATTGGGACTTGAACCCATGTTCTTTTAGAATCACTCACCTGGTGACTGGACTTACTGAGGCTCAGGTTCTTTGTGTCTCAGCGCAGAGGGAATCCAGTGAGAGGCAAAGTGACAGGCAAGAAGTAGTAGGTGTATCGATAGAGGATGCTTGTGAGAGATGCAGTCGGGGAGTCAAGAGGCCTGTGCCCCAGAATTAAGCAGCTGCATTTTTATAATCGCAGGCAAGCAGGGGCGGGGGGTAGACTGCCTTCTTCAGTAGACCTCAGGCTTACGTCCCTAACCCCCCATAGTACCCTGCAGGAGAGCGTCTGACCCTACGAGGTCAAACTATAATTACCATAGTACTTGTTCACATCAGCAGAAGGATGGTAGCATTTTTTCTTTCGCTTAATGACCGGGGGCATATCTCGTGCTTTTATGGTTAAGCAAGCTGCTGTGTTCCACGCTGTTCAGAGAGCTTCCTTGAGCGATCATTAACTTACCGTGGTCTCCCGAAGTTCCCTGGGTTTCCCTCTGTTTGTGATCCCCTGTTGGGACTTCTCCAGCTACCTGTGTAACTTCGCTGTTCTGTCCATATCAGTTTTGCCTTCCTTGTTTGAGTATCTGCTCCAGAGCTGCTTTCTCTCGTAGTTTCTCTCATTTATCGCAACCACCCTGCTTATTATTATTAGCTTTTCCTCCTCCTAGGCCTATCGTTCTGCCTCTGATTTTCCTCCTTTTCACTGTGTTTTCTAACCCTTATTAATTCCTAGGAGAGCACACTCTTAACCTTTTTCATGATGTACCTCTTTTGCTGCCTAACAAAAACACCCACAACTTGGTGACCTAGAGCTCTGTTACTTCCCACAGTTGCCTGGTGGCTTTCAGCTGGAAGGTCCCCTGGGCTCTGGGAGCAGCTGGAACCATTGGACCTCCGTCGCTGTGGGCTTTCATCCAGAACGGAGGCTGAACGGGGCTTCCTCACACTGCAACAGCCGTGATCCCACATGGCTGGCACTTGTTTATTAGGCCTCATTTTCCAGGTTTTATAGGCTAAGCTCATTGTCACTGCAGAAGCCTCCCCAAGGGTGTGGATTGAGAGGGCTGACTGGAGCCATTGTTGTAAGTTAATTATAACAGTATACTTTGCTCACCTGCTCATTGCCTTCTGTGTGCTTGGGCACTCAGTCGTGTCCAACTCTTTGCAACCCCATGGGCTGTAGCCCGCCAGGTTCTCTGTCCATGGGGATTCTCCAGGCAAGAATACTGGAGTGGGTACCTTATCCCTTCTACAGGGGATTTTCCTGACCCAGAAATTGAACCAGAGTCTCCTGCATTGCAGGTGGCTTCTTTACCGTCTGAGCCACCAGAGAAGCCCAGTTGCCTTCTAGGAGCCTGCGCTTCCTGTGATCATACTGTCTCCTGAATAGTTGCCCCTGAGTGGAGGTCCGTCAACGTCCCCCTTGTCTCAGAACCAGAGGGCCAGGTTCTGCCATCCCAATGTTCTTGTTCAAGCTTTCTGGAAAAAAACCCTCTTCTCCCCACAAGTGCCTTTAAGTTAACAAGATGTACTTTTACTGCCCGTTTATCATTAGCATCATCCGCTGCTGCCCTCCGCTTCAGTCCTCCTTGTGTTCTTGTATCCCTAGTGCAGGGCCTGGTACACAGTGGTAAAGGTTTTGTGTTGTCCTGACACCTGGTACCAAAGCCTTTCATTTAGGAAGGTTGCAGGCCTTACATTTCTGACCAGATGAATTCAAGGTATTTTTTTAGTTGTCATCATTTCATGCTATCCGGCCCTGTTAAACTATCTCCTTGCCAGAAACCTTCTTATCTTTGTCAGAAAAAAAGGAAAAAAATTCCTTTTATTTTTTTAAACAACTTCAGTTGAATCGGCAGCTTCAGATGCCCTGCATGTTAACCCATCTTCTACTCAAGGCTTGAGCTATTCATTCCCTGGGGTCAGTACTTATTTTGTTTCTTACCTGCCTCCTACCTTCCCAATCCCTTAAGAATGTAAGCTTGGAAGAATGCATTTGAATCAGTTCTAGTGAGGTGGATGAAACCGGAGCCTATTATACAGAGTGAAGTAAGTCAGAAAAATACCAATACAGTATATTAATGCATATATATGGAAGTTAGAAAGATGGTAACGATGACCCTATATGTGAGACAGCAAAAGAGATACAGATGTTAAGAACAGACTTTTGGAGTCTGTGGGAGAAGGCGAGGGGGGGATGGTTTGAGAGAATAGCACTGAAACATATATATTACCATATGTGAAACAGATCGCCAGTCCAGGTTTGATGCACGAGACGGTGCTCAGGGCTGGTGCACTGGGATGACCCTAAGGGGTGGGATGGGGAGGGAGGTGGGACGGGGGTTCAGGATAGGGAACACATGTACACCCATGGCTGATTCATGTCAATGTATGGCAGAACCACTACAATATTGTGAAGTAATTAGCCTCCAATTAAAAAAAAAAAAAAAGAATGTAAGCTTGGGAGGGAAGGAATGTTTTTCTGTATCTCCTAAAATAGTACCTGGCATTTAGAAGGTACTTAATCTCTGTTGAATGAATAAGTGAATGAAATAAAAAGTTTTCTAAGATACTTTAAGTAAAAATCTGTTACTGAAAGTGTGTATAGAAAGTGAAACTGTTAGTTAATCTGTTGTGTCCAACTCTTTGCGACCCCATGGACTGCAGCCTGCCAGGCTCCTCTGTCCACTGATTTTCCAGGCAAGAATACTTGCGTGGGTAGCCATTCTCTTCTCCAGGGGATCTTCCCCACCCAAGGATCAAACCCGGGTCTCCTGAATCACAGGCAGATTCTTTACCTTCTAAGCCACAAGGGAAGCCCTAAGTGTGCATAATACAGTCCATTTATGTTTTTAAATATTGTATATAACCCTAGAAAATTTCTCAACGGGCACACAATAAAATGCTGACAGTAATTCTCTTGGGTGGGAAGGAGAGGAATAAATGCAGAGTGGAGACTTTATAATTTTGAGCATATGCCATTTTTACAATATTTTAATCTTAAAAATAAAGGCTTTACAAATCAAAACTGTCCAATATAAACATATTAAGTGTTTTCTTTTATAGAGGTACATAGAGAAATGGCCAGAGACTATGCATGTGTGTTAATAGTGAATACAGATGTCTTATCATATGTTATATCCTATTTTTTCACTTAGCATAATATAGCAGATGTTTTTACATCATTAAAAAATATTATTAAAAGTGCAGTTTTAGTGAATATTGCATTGGATGGGTAAATTTTATACTTTATTGTTGAACAGTTTGCACTTATAAATAAGACTTGAGGAAATACTTCATTCATAATATCTTTGTGACATTTTGCTGGTACCTTTAAATAGAAGAGTCATAGAAATAGTGTTACCTGGTTAAAACATACTCTTATATCATTTGAAGTAATAAGCAGTTGAAAATAACTGAGGGGTATTTGAACTTTTCAGTAAATTGCCTTTCGGGGCGGCTCTTGCCATCACTTCTTCAATCTTTGCAGAGAACAGCAGTATTTAAAAGTATCCAGCCTTTTAAATACTCAGTTTTCACTTAAAGTGTAGCCTTAATGATGTCCATACTTGGCACAGACAGTTATTTATCTATAATTTTGCTTCTTTGACTTTGAACATACTTAAAGAGGGATCTACTGATACTTTTAAATTAAGGTATGCTCAGTAATGTTTGAATATGGTTAGCGTCTTATTAAGCTGATCTGTTCCCTTCAGGGAAGTTAAAAAGCTATGAAAGGCTCGGTGACTTCGCAAAGCAGTGTACAGTTAGGGTATGTGATATACTTCGTCAAAACAACATTTCCTCAGGAGAGATACACTCTTTCATTAAGGCATGTAACAAACCACCTTATGTTTTATTATCATTGGTGTTAACGCTCGGTCTTATAACTCTCCTCTGTTCACAGGTTAAAGTATTACACAATCAGCTGGTCCTTTTTCACAATGCCATTGCCGCTTACTTTGCTGGGAATCAGAAGCAGCTTGAACAGACACTTAAACAGTTCCATATCAAATTGAAAACCCCTGGAGTTGACGCCCCATCTTGGCTTGAAGAACAGTAAAATCCACCTGGAGACAAAGAGAAAGTCACATTGTTATATTTCTAAACAAACCTAGTAAGAATTAAGCGGAATTGGGGGAAGAGGGAAGGGGTGACAACCATTGTAGTGATTCTTGCACAAACAGCTTTAATTTTTCCCTTTTTCATACTTTAACAATTGAGCTGTTAAATTTGATGCGAAGGTGGGTGGTTTTAATGTAAACGTAATTTCTATAACCTGAACACAATAATCTCCCTTTTTGAGAAATCCTTTTGTATTGTGAGGGTTGATGGCTATTTCTGTAGTTTGAAAACACCTAATACAGATTTGCACTGACAAGATAAAAATTCAAGGTTTTTGGTCCTGCAAATGAGGACCAGTTGTAACTTTTCCAAAGGAAGGTTTACATGATTTGTATCAACATCAGATATTTTATATAAGAATATATTAAACATCTTTAAGAGAGTCTTTCATGTATTGTCTTAAAGAGAAAAAGAGACTATTTTGCAGAGTAATATTATATGGTGTTCCTGCAGCACCCACACAGAGGCGGCAGCTCTGATGAATGCCTGATTGGCTTGTGGAGTTGTGGCAGATACCTTTTTAAAAATGAATCTGTACCATTGTAATTTTGTTTAGAATTTTTCTTGAAGACGCAGGAATCACACTGTCATTTCTTTGAGGCTTTTGAACTTAAGAATTTGCATCACCCAGAGTCATGGAGCGGTTCTGTTAGCAATTTCTTTTGATTCATAATGAAACCTGATTGAGAGAATTTTTTTGACAGATGGATCTGGGAGTAGAAATTCTCAATGGTTTCTAGAGTGGAAATCTGTGCTTATTAGAAAGCTAGTTTTTGGGTAAATTCCATTTTGACAGAAGTGAATTCCTAGACAGCTTTCATTGACTTCCATATGTAACAATACCGGTTAAGCCTTAAATCACAGATATGTGCCTTCTCAGATACAGTAATTCTCATTCAACCAATGTACATAAATCCATAAAGAAGCCCCTTTCAGATAATGTTTGATGTGTCTGTTCCTTCCTTGGAAAGGAGCACTGTGTACAAATGTTGAATTTCTTTATATTCATTGAGCACATTTAAGGTTTATGGAGAAATCAACTTTTGAATTTGCCATTTGGATTTTCTTTGTTCTTTTTGTGAAAGGGGAAGACGGAGGACTTGTTTGCCCTGAGTAAAGGAAAAGTAACGTGGGTCCGTGTGGTGGGAGCAAGTAGACGGGGGCTGGAAAGGCCAGTACTGTTTCAGTTGCTCAGCACTGTTGGTCTTGTTTTATGGCCTTCTGTGTGATTTTATCAGTAATGTAACCCTTTTTCAGTATAAGTTCTCTTGATTTTTGTCATAAATTAATATCTTGAGATGCATCTCTTCACCTGTTCATTTCTTTTGTGTTGAAATGAAGTACTTAAAATTACTGTTATACCAGAACTTCATGGACTGTAAGATTTGTTATATATGTTCAAATGCCATTTAGCTGGCTTTTTAATTAATATGCTTGTTTTCAGTGCTTAACACAGTGTATGTAATGTGACTGTAAATCATAAACCTATTTTACATCATTCCCTCCTGTATATTTGTACTCTGAGAGAGCCTTATTTTATTCTTCCAGCAGAATTACTACTTGTGATAGTTCATTTACATTCCCCAGAATGTGCCTCTGGTGTGAATTTTGTATTCTTATTAAAAGTGTTTGCTGCAGTACCTCATATCTCTCTCTGCCTCTTCATAATTCAGAATAAGAAACAACTATTTGGAAAAAGAGAGGCCGTGTGATTTGCCTTTGGAAACAGTGACAATGACCAGAAAACGGTGCTTCTATCCCTTAGATTGTGTTATTTCAGTAAGTTAGTCTTCCCTCAGTGGGACTCTGCTGGGAGCAGAACGTGTCCACTCTTACATACTTCAGCGTAGCTCAGTAATGAAATCATCTCATTTTCAGAAGAAACTGAAATTTTCAGTAATGTTAAGTAGTGAGTACATGTGCCAAAGAAATAAGTGAATTAATATGTTGTTTGATTGTATCAGTCGTATCTGACTCTTTTGTGACCCCACGGACTGTAGCCCGCCAAGCTCCTCTGTCCATGGTGTTTCCCAGGCAAGAATACAGGAGTGAGTTGCCATTTCCTTCTCCAGGGGATCTTCCTGACCCAGGGACCGAACCCTCCTCTTCTGCATTGGCAGGCAGATTCTTTACCACTGAGCCACCAGGGTAGCCAGATTAACATATTAGCCAGTGGTTTATTTACTTTGTTAGGAAAGGAACTCATATTCATTGTATTAAGAGGAAAAAAATTAGAAGAAAATCTCAAAAATTGAGGATAACTTCCCAAATCATTAAGTACTGCATGGGACCCCTTAACTCCCTCTGATGTTAGATACTTTAGTTACCAGTTGTTTGTATTATAGGCTCTAGTTTGAATATCCTTTCACACACACGCAAACCAGGTTATTACCTTAGGTTAGATTCGTAAAGTGAATATGAGCCCTCACAAAGTGTATGAGTTTATTATGCATTGCCAGTTGTCTTTCAAGAAAGATTTCGCCAATTTTACACATGTGCCTGTTTAGCATATTTTTTAAAGCCAGCACACATAAAAGGACATCATGCATATAATCAGCAGAGCATCATTTTATAAATATTTAAGTGGAAAGGGAAAAATTGTCAAGAAGGTAAGGACTGAACCATCAGGATTTGGGGAATTGTGGGGTGTGAGGCAGGGGATGGATAGAAATGTCTAACTTTTCTCTCATTAAAATAGAAATTGTTCAAGAAAGAAAATGCACTGAAGAGCAAGTCTGTGAAATTGAACTCTTCATCCTGTAAACGGAGGCATATTAAAAATTGTAGGGGTTTATATTTAAAGTTGATTGGAATCAAGCAGCACCAACCCAAGACCTGGTTAGCCCTCCACCAGCAGGAGCTAGGGCTGAGGGAGACCGTGAGAGAGAAGGGAGGTGCCAAGGAGGAAGCGTATCTGACCGGCCGCAGCTTAAGGGATGCTTACTTGGGAAAGCCTGGTCGGCTGTTTGTGACTGGTTGTCCTGAGCTTTGATAATTTTTTTTTCTTTGTTAGTTGGCATTGGGATCTCAGTTCCCAAACCAGGTACCCAGCGGTGCACTCCCTGCACTGGAAGCGTAGAGTCTTAACCACAGGACCGCCGGGGAAGACCCTTCATCATAAGTTTGGTTTGCTTACATAGACTACTAAGTCATTAAAGCGACCTCAGTCTAAAGGCCTCCTTGTCTGTTTAATTTAACAATCCCAAAGCCTCCAGAATGTTAGGGCCCTGGAAGGACCTGGACTTAACAGAAGTAGTTTAGCTGAAATGTAGACTTTAAGAAGCATCTTTTCAATATTCAAAGCATACTGATAATATTACTGAAGTGTAGCCCATAGAGTGAAACTAGGAGTTTCCTTAGAGATACCTGTTTAAGGCCTCCCTTTTTTTTCACAAAGGCCCCAAAACATCAAACTGACTTAGCCAACTCCCATCTCCAAATGTAGTGCCCCAGGTGAGTATTTGCAACTAAATATATGAATTCCTCTTTAAACCCTTCCAATTTCAGCTGCAACTGTATAATTAATTCAGTGTCAGAAGTGTCATTTGTTCTGTGCTTAGTCGCTCAGTCATGTCCAACTCTTTGCGACCCTATGGACTTAACCTGCCAGGCTCCTCTATTCTTGGGGAGTTCTCCAGGCAAGATACTGGAGTGGGTTGCCATGCCCTCCAGGGGAACTTCTCAACCCAAGAATTGAACCAGAGTCTTCTGTATTGCAGGCAGATTCTTTACCAGCTGAGCTACCAGAGAAGTCTGAGTTACCAGGGAAGCCTGTCATTTCTTCTACTAAAGCACTATATGGATAAATGTCTTCTCAGTTGAAAAAAATAATGCATCCCCAAACAGATTCATATTAGATTTATTTCAAAGTATATACAATCCACTGATCTTTAACTTAAAGCATTCTGAAATACTGTGAACCCAAAAAGGATTACATTAAGTAAAACTATATATATTGTAAAAGCTAAAAATAAATCTTTTAATCATGGGACTGTTAATTTGAAGAATAATGTGATACCTCATGTGCCCAGCCTCCTTTACCCTTCACTTGAGATGACTGTAGGATGTGAAAAATAAAAGTGTATTATCTAAACTGCTAATTCAGTATAACATTTGTAGTTAATTCATACTGTTGTGAAGCACTAAGAATGCCTGTATTTTGTAGTAATATTCCTTAATGTCTTTTGCCGGTAGCTCTTAAACCTTTCTGGGAGGGTTGAGACTGCCTGAGATCCTTTATTGTAACCAAATTTAGGCCTTTAAAAAAAAGGTATTCTCCCTGTAAGACTGCAAATTTTTATACTGGCTAAGATTGACTGTCCAGTTGTGAATAGGCTATTTTCCGACCAAAAGGTCAATTATATTTTGCATTAGTCCTTAACTAGCTTTACAACAGAGCAAGGCCTGTTAACACAGAATGGCAGTGCAAACCGCTTACCACTTTTAAGGGCTTGCATTAAATTCTCTTCTGTGTTCCCACTTGAAGGTTTCTTGCTCGACAGGTTTCCTGACATAAATGGGTCTTTATAATAAATTGCCAAGTCATTCTCAGAGAAGGCAATGGCACCACACTCCAGTACTCTTGCCTGGAAAATCCCATGGATGGAGGAGCCTGGTAGGCTATAGTCCATGGGGTCGCTAAGAGTCGGACATGACTGAGCGACTTCCCTTTCACTTTTCACTTTCATGCATTGGAGAAGGAAATGGCAACCCACTCCAGTGTTCTTGCCTGGAGAATCCCAGGGATGGGGGAGCCTGGTGGGCTTCCGTCTATGGGGTCACACAGAGTCGGACACGACTGAAGTGACTTAGCAGCAGCAGCAGCCAAGTCATTCTAATGTACAGAAAACTATGAAGTTCAGTTTTGTTTTTTGTGAAATAAAGGCGAACTCTTGGCAGTTTCTGTATATGAAGTGAGAACTATTTTTTATTCTGGTCATAATTCTGCTATGGGAAGAGTGTGTGTGTGTGAGTCACTTAGTCCTGCCCGACTCTGTGCAACCCCATGGACTGTAATCCACCGGGCTCCTCTGTCCGTGCGATTCTCCAGGCAAGAATACTGGAGTGGGTTGCCATGTCCTCCTCCAGGGTTGGGGGATCTTCCTGACCCAGGGATCCAACCTAGGTTTCTGGCATAGCAGGCAGATTCTTTACCATTTGAGCTACGCTCCATGTGAGGGAGGGAAATTGGGCCCAGTCTGTCAACCGTAACTCTGTTCCTGAGTAGTTAATTACGTTAGTTAATATGCTAGCAGACCTGGGAATGTCAATGACACTTTTGCAAATGAAACTTCCATTTAAAAAATAGCATTGGTATATTTACACTTGTGCGTGAAATAGGTCCCTAGCAGGAAGCTGTTGTATATCACAGGGAGCTCAGCTTCATGCTCTGTGATGACCTAGAGGGGTGGGGGGTGGGGGGTCGGGGGCGGCTCAAGAGAGAGGGGATATTTGTATACACATGGCTGATTCACTTTGTTGCACAGCAGAAACTAACACAACATTGTAAAGCGACTGTCCTCCAATCAAAAGTAGTAAATAAAACCACGGTTTGGTTTGCGCCCAAGCTAAGTTTTGCCAGGAGTGTCCTCTGTCAAAGACTGAGCTTTCTGCAGCTGGTTCGTCGTGAGTTGTTGATTCGTAAGAAAAATGATAGAACCAGACACCTCCTTGTTGGCCTTAGACACAAAAATAACTTCCTATAATACACTTTGCTGTTGCTTTGCTTTTGGTACAGGCATGTGTTTGTATAAATATCTTAGAAGTGAAATGTACCTCAAGTTGGCATGGGGCACATAGGGGAGAAAAATGTAAACCCTACTGGTCTTCAGTATATGTTGGAGCTTTGATTATTGAATTTCTACAGAAAAAGCAATATCTCACTTTAAAAAAAGAGTGGAGGGTATTATGGGGTAAGGAGAGGGAGGGTAACTTTAATCCTGTTGGCCTTGTTTTTAAATTACAATTTTTTTAGAATAGTGAATTAGATACTATATATATATGTAGATATATACATATACAACTTGACTTTGATCCTCCCCCTAAGTGATTTCTAGGGGCTTCCCTGATAGCTCAGTTAGTAAAGAATCCGCCTGCAATGCAGGAGACCCCAGTTCAATTCCTGAGTTGAGAAGATCGGCTGGAGAAGGGATAGGCTGCACACTCCAGCATTCTTGGGCTTCCCTTGTGGCTCAGCTGGTAAAGAATCTGCCCGCAATGCGGGAAACCTGGGTTCGATCCCTGGGTTGGGAAGATCCCCTGGAAAAGCGAAAGGCTACCCACTCCAGTATTCTGGCCTGGAGAATTCCATGGACTAGTCCATGGGGTCTCAAAGGGTCAGACATGATTGAGCAGACTTTCACTTCACAAGTGATTTCTAAATCTGTGTTAGGAAGCTTTTTCTGAAAGCCTACCTAAAGTTTTAGGCAGATAATTGTACTTCTCTCCTTTGAGGGGTATATATGTAGTTATTATGGCTAGGCTCCAAGCTCTTGGGAAAAGCAGAGGGTGTTGCTATTTATCCACTCTGCATCCCCAGCTCCTTGGATATTAGCTCAAAGGAGCCATGTAGTAAAAAATGTGTCCGCTTTTTGATACAAAATTCTAATATAGAAAAACATTTGGAGGTTGCACTGCCATTTCATTTGAATGAATTATAAATAAGGTGGTACATTTATATCAGTAACTTATTCTGAATCAACATCAGGGTGTTAACTAAGGTACTAGGATGTTTACAGATGAATGGCCAGGTTTTTTTTTTTTTAATAAAAATGTAGAGATATTGGCAGACTTAGAAAAATCACCCATGTTACAGCCGCTACTGAAATATTGTTTCACGGGGATCACCAGTGGAATGTAAAATCATTAGAGATTGAAAGAAAACAGATAATGTCCAAAATACAAAGCATTGCTTCACATATTACTCAGTGTGAATGGGGGGAAAGGTGGCATTCCTAAGAGTTCTGCGCTTAGCATCTACCTCGAGAGATCAAAGTTAACATCGCTAATAACCAGATAGCCAGGTACCTCCAGGTATGATGAAGTGAAAGTTATGCAACATCTCTTGTGAGATGAGATAGTCCCGCTGGGATTGTTTGGCCTACATCTCATCAGGACTTTTACCTTAAATTCCAGTGAACAGAAAGTACAAGGGGATAAAGAATAAGTTAAATACCACAAGGAATTAATTGGACAAACCCAGAATCTGGGGCTTCCTACGAGACAACTGGTGTAGTTTCTTCAAAAAGTCAGTCAGGAAAGAATATTTTAGAAATTTGTTAGAAGATAAAAGAGACTTTAGATTACAGTTCAAAAAGTAGCTATTGGCAGACTTAGAAAAATCACTTGAAACACCAGGGGAACAACTGAGCAATTTGAATTTGTATTCGATACAACTACGGACTTTTCATTAACTTTTTGAGGGGTGCTGTCGTGGTAAGGTAAGGGAATAGGCGTATAGGAGATGCAGGCAAAAAAGTCCTGAAAAGTGAAGTGGCCTAGTATCTGAAATGTACTCTCAAGAGGCTCAGCAGAAATACACACATCTCTACATACATGTTTGCAGAAAACTGGAGGAAAGAGAGAAGGAAGAAGGAAAAAATGTCTTTAAATATGACCCCTGCTCAGTCTTATGTATCACCCTGGATGGAGGAGAGGTTGGAGGAGAATGGACACATGTATGACTGAGTCACTCTGCTGTGCGCCTGAAACCGTCACAACATTGTTAATTGGCTATACTCCAATGTAAAACCAAAAGTTCTTTAAAATAAAGAATAAAATAAATATGGCCCAATGTAATGGGTGGGTGGATGTGTGGGATTTCATTGTACTAGTCTTTTAACTTTTCCTCTTTTGAACTTTTTCATAATAAAAATTAGCGAGAAAATATCCAGGGTCTTTGGTCCAGAAATGCAAGTAGGCTTCTGTTAAGGCCTCCCTCCTGCAGCAGCGCGGCCGTCAGGGCCGGCCTTTGGTTACGGCCAATGACAGCGCCTGTTTCCCTCCTGCAGCAGCGGGGCCATCAGGGCCTTCCTTTGGTTACGGGCGATGACAGTGCCTGTTTCCCTCCTGCAGCTATCAGAACCCCTTCACCAGTGTGTACAAGAAATTGGTTTGTACTTGGAAGCACAGAAATTCCAAAAAGTGTAAAGTTGAACAGTTTTATGTTTGTCAGTAAAGATTATAGAAACTTAGGACAAGTGAAGAAGTAGAAATAATTTAGCATATGAGGCTAGTTAGAAAAAAAATCATGTGAGAAAACATGCATTCACCCAACTAGACATTTTTCTCATCAGCTTTCTAAATGGCCATGTGAAGCTGTAAGAAACTGCGTGCGTGCATGCCAAGTCACTTCGGTTGTGTTCTGCTGTTTGAGACCCCATGCACTGTAGCCCTCCAGGCCCCTCTGTCCACGGGATTCTCCAGGCAAGAGTACTGGAGTGGGTTGCCATGCCCTTCTCCGTGGTATCTTGCCTGCCCAAGGATTGAACACCACATCTCTTACATTGCCGGAAGATTCTTTATTGCTGAACACTGGAGAAGCCCCATAAGAAACTGTGAGGGAAGTTAAGTCCCAGAATTAAACAGTAACTTGGTGTTAATACCAATTTCTCTTCTGTCTCAATTTTTTCTCCTCATAAGCAAGCATAGATGACTGAGACTCAGTAACGTACTGAGATGCTATATTTCTTAAAGCTTATTTCTTACAGTTTCACTTATTGCCTACTTCAGGGTAAATTATATTTATACATTGATATAACTTATTTTAAATCTGAAAGATACCTAAATAGTTGGACAAATTGTCCTTAATTCACACTTGTTAATAAAATAGCTTAAATCTTTAAAGAATAAATAAATAATGGATATTTACATTGATCTCAAATTCTCTCTCGTTCCCTCACCCCTACCTTAGGTTGAACAAGGAAAATCCTGTGGATTAAAAGTTTCTAACTAGAAATAGAAGCAGAGGATGTTTTGAGAATTTGAGTTTTTACCATGGCAATAGTTACTACATAATCACTGGTATGATCAAGTGAGTAAAAAGGAAGAATCTGTGTAGGTTTAAACGGTCATGAGTATTTGCTGAACAAACCGGTTGGCCCGTCCATGTAGCCTTTCATCACCTGATCACACTAACACCCTCCAAAGGGTCAGAGAGCCCCTGAAGTGGGTCAGGCAGTCCCTTCTTGGACTGGTGTTGGCTACCAGAAGAGGCCAGGCCTTTAGTTGGTTAGATTCACTTAGATTTCCCACAGTATGGACTTTAAAAAAAATAACCTGTCTTCATGTTCTCTAGACATTTTTTATGTAAAAAACCTCACTACATTTTCTTCTTAAAAAAAGTATTTATCTAGGCTGTCCTGGGTCTTCCTTGCTGCATGGGCTTTCCTCTAGTTGCAGTGAGGAGGGGCTCCTCTTCTTGCAGAGCAGGGGCTCTAGGGCTTGGGGGCATCAGTAGCGGTTCCTGGGCTCTAGAGCACAGGCTCAATAATTGTGTGGTGCATGGTCTTTAGTTGCTCCAAGGCATGTGGGATCCTCCCGGAAAAGGGATTAAATGGGTGTCTCCTGCACTGGCAGGTGGATTCTTTACCACTGAGCCACCAGGGAAGCCCCCCTCACTACATTTTCTTTGTGAAGTTCAGCATTTCCCTGATTAAGGCAGCCATAAAATAAGATAAATTAGTTAGGAACTGCAAATGAAGAGCTCTAAGTCTAATGATGAAACTTTTGTGTATATATGTGTGTATATATATGGGTTTCCCTGGTGGCCCAATGGTAAAGAATCCGCCTGCGATGCACGAGCTGCAGGAGACGCAGTCCAATCCCTGGGTCAGGAAGATCCCTGGGAGGAGGGCATGGCAACCCACTCCAGTATTCTTGCCTGGAGAACCCCATGGACAGAGGAGCGTGGCAGGCTCAGTCCACAGAGTCAAAAAGAGGCAGACACGACTGAAGCGACTTAGCACACACGTATATATATAAATAACCTGTCTAAACTCACAAGGGAAGAGAAAGTATTAGTCTTCATAGGAAGCTCTAGTCCTAACTTGCCTCTTTGTTCTTTAAAAACAGTGACATCATAAGAGGCTGCTGTGCTGTCTTTGGGTTTTCAAGCTTTGGAGTCATGATTTGTGCTCATGACTAAAGCAATGAAAACAAGTCTTTTTTCCCCAAGACACAGTAGCTTCAGTCCAAGCCACTCCAGACTTCCTTGCCAGTGACCTCAACACTGACCTTGACCTATCCCGGGAAGAACTCTGTCTGTTTAGTTCTTTTAGCTCATTTTTATGTGAATTTCTGTTCACTAGAAGTGAACTGGATCACCCAGTTAATTCAGAAAAACTTCATTCATGAATCACTTCATTTCTAGTGTGCTGGCTCTTCATCGTTACAGCCTCTCATTTCCTCTCAGTGGCCTCTTTGGGACCTTGTACACCTGGCCTACAAAATGAGTTTCCAGAAGCAGTGGCAGAACCAGAAGGCTGTCTTTCCAAGAGCCAGCCTGGCTCTCTTCATTTGAAATCCGAAATTCCCATCTCTTTTTGATTCCTAAGCCTCTGTATCAAATTTCAGAAGAGAGACAATTCCCATTGGCTGTCTGTTTTACATATGATAATGTATGTTTCCATGTTACTCTATACATCCTACCCTCTGCTTCCTCCCCTCCATTCTGTACCCATAAGTCTTTTCTCTATGTCTGCATGCATCTCCATTCAGTTCAGTTCAGTTCAGTTGCTCAGTCGTGTCCAACTCTGTGATCCCACGAACGTCAGCACGCCAGGCCTCCCTGTCCATCACCATCTCTTGAAGTTCACTCAAACTCACGTCCATCGAGTCAGTAATGCCATCCAGCCATCTCATCCTCTGTCGTCCCCTTTTTTCCTCCTGCCCCCAATCCCTCCCAGCATCAGAGTCTTTTCCAGTGAGTCAAATCTTCACATGAGGTGGCCAAAGTACTGAAGTTCCAGCTTTAGCATCATTCCTTCCAAAGAATACCCAGGGCTGATCTTGCAGTCCAAGGGACTCTCAAGAGTCTTCTCCAACACCACAGTTCAAAACCATCAATTCTTCGGTGCTCAGCCTTCACAGTCCAACTCTCACATCCATACATGACCACTGGAAAAACCATAGCCTTGACTAGATGGACCTTTGTTGGCAGAGTAATGTCTCTGCTTTTCAATATGCTATCTAGGTTGGTCATAACTTTTCTTCCAGGGAGTAAGCGTCTTTTAATTTCATGGCTGCAGTCACCATCCGCAGTGATTTTGGAGCCCAAAAAAGTAAAGTCTGACACTGTTTCCACTATTTCCCCATCTATTTCCCATAAAGTGATAGGACAAGATGCCATGATCTTTTTCTGAATGTTGAGCTTTAAGCCAACTTTTTCACTCTCCACTTTCACTTTCATGAAGAGGCTTTTTAGTTCCTCTTCACTTTCTGCCATAAGGGTGGTGTCATCTGCATATCTGAGGTTATTGGTATTTCTCCTGGAAGTCTTGATTCCAGCTTGTGCTTCTTCCAGCCCAGTGTTTCTCATGATGTACTCTGCATAAAAGCAATTATCCTTCAATTAAAAATAAATAAATTTAATTTAGAAAAATTTCAGGAGAGAGAACTCAATCCCAATCACTCTTCTTCCCAAACTGTGTCAAAGCTAGAGGTGTTGTTTGGTCCAGGGTTGGGACACACTGCTATGCAACAGCCATCAGCGTGTCCTCGGACATGTTTCGTGTGACCCGCCTGTACGTGCCTACATTTCTGCAGTTTACCGTGGAATGTTACAATATCTGGTTATTCTCTTCATGTGCTGCTCATCCTGCTCCAAAGAGCTGGAGTCTCCTCTGGTGGCTTCCTTTCTGGATTCTAGAAGCCTCTTGAGAGCAGAGCTGTTTTGAACGTGTGTGTAGCCCTCTCTGTGCCTTGCACACAAAAAGCATTCAGTTTTGTCCATGATGATGATGGTCATTGCTGGAGCTTCCAGTTTGGAAGGATGGAGGTCCATTGGCACCATTTGCCTGTGATGAGGACTGAGTTTAGTTGGCAGACAAAATGACAACCAACAATTCATCGTCAGAGCCCTTGGAGCAGATACGATTAATACTGAGACATGAAGATGAGTAAGGCAGGCCTGCCCTCAGACTTTGTGGTTTAATAGGGATAAAGTCCATGCAAATCCTGGGAATTCGTGGTGTGGGGAATACATGCTATTTATTAGTGGTCGAGTGGGGAAGCAGCTCCAAATTGGACTGTGTGAGCATATGCTTTGGGTGCAGAGGGCTGTGTTTTACCCTCTGCAGCTCTGTCACTGGAAATGGTCCTATCCATGCTGTCAAACTAAGCCTTACATAAGTCAAATCTTCAATATAATACAGTGTTATTTATCTGTAGGCTTTGAATCTTAACACTATCCCCTGCTGCTCCCAGTCAGACAGAATGCTTGATTCCTTTCTAATATCAGTAGCACTGGAGTGTATTTAGACAAAGAGGCGGAACTAGCCTATGGCTTCTAGGTCATCAGGGCAGCCTTGTTGGTCAGAATATATGACTGACTTTCCATCTGGAAGTCAACTTGAATGCTCCCGTTTTTGTTTTTGTTTGTGTTTTTTTTCAGTACTCCCATTTTTGAGAGGGAAAAGAAATTGATAACTAGTTCCCTAGCTGCTCAAATGTGTGGATTATAACTAGATACACAGGGACTAGGGTGCATGTCTGTTTCAGGGTTTCCCAGGAAAGCCCTAGAATCCGCAAAAATAATCTTCCGGAATTTGAAAACAATTCTGGTAAAAGTCCTTTATTGTGATATTGATGATTGCAGTCTAATGTAGAAGAAATCAGCTTGCTTTGACAGGAAAGACACTCATACAAAAAATGTCATTGGTAGTTTTACTCCAGAGTTTTAGCCCAAGTAGAATCACATGTGACTGTTAACAGTCTAATGCTAATAAGGATTTGGGGGTGAGTCATCATCTCTGTGACTGCCCCTTCTCCCGTTAGGCCTGCTCCAGTCTCCTGAATCAGCCTCTCTGATTTCTTTATGGTGCCTCAGTCCTGCCTGTCACATAGGACAAAGGTCTTTGAACATCAAGTGACCCTTGTAGACTCTGTACCTTGAGCATGGGATCACAAGGGGCCCCCCTTTTTTGAGTTCCTGTGCGGTAGAGCTGCTGGCTAGAATTCCTTCCTTTTGCCCTCCCCTCCAGGAGACAAGGTTTAGCCTGACTCTGCACAGCAGGTAAATAGGGCCCTTGGAAATTAGTCTCATTATTGAGATCAACTGTGACGAGGGCCTGCATGTAAAGGGAAGACTGTGAAGCTAGGAAGTACGTTCAAATCTTTGATAATAAGGAATATGGAGAGCAGAACAAGTTGTGTGAACAACTAGCATTTTCTCTGCTTTTCCTTATTTATCCTCCCCTTAAAATTGCAAGTGGGACTTGTCTTTGTGACCCCAAATTTGAAATAAATACAAATCCAGAGTGAAAGGGTATTCAATTTTCCTGGGAAGAGAAACTCCCTTTGTGTGTGTGTGTGTGAAGCCATTTCAAAATTTTAAAAATCCCCTTGTACAGTGTAAAGTCAAGTCCTGTGTGTCACTGTGTGCTTGCTGAGCATCCCCTCCCCCATCGTAAACCAGAGCCTGGGAGCAACACTGCTCATTCATCATCCCACAGGAAACAACAACTCGAAACTCTAAAATTCAGAAATTCCTTCACCTGCATCCTAAACAAAAGGATGTAGTAGGCAGTGAATCTAGGGTTTTACTTAGAAAACCAGCGACATTTCAAGAAAAATTAAAGTCATTTGCTCTGTTCTCTAGCCTAGTCCTGAAACATCATCACCAATAGGAAAATATTTTGTATAGGTACATTTTAGTCTTTTTAATGACTTAATATACAATTTACACAAGGTGATCATATGCACAAGAATGCTTCATAAAAGGAACTTAGAATGTGAGGGGAAATTTTTTCATCCACTTTACAAATGCCTGAACATGTAATACCACTCCCTCTGTGAGTTAGATTAAACATAGAAGCCTCTTTCTTCAGGAGGGAGCTGGCAAGCTATTTAATAGGAGTGAAGACGAGAAGTCCTGGATTTCACGCCATGCACCCCCTGCCAGTTTTAGCCTGGTCAGCCCACAGAAGGATGGAACTGTGAGGAAACTGACATTGGGTGTTTTGACAGGGATTGTCTTTGTGCAAAGGCTAGTCAAAACCTGAATAACGGTGTTTGCAACAAAAAGCTCACCCTCTTCACTTTCTCCAGAGTGGTGCATTTTCAGATTTCGCTGGTAGTCCAGTGGTTGGGAATCTGCTTGCCAATGCAGAGGACATGGGTTTGATCCCTGATCCAGGAAGATTCCACATGTCAAGGAGCAGCTGAGCCAGGGCACCGCAACTACTGAGCCTGGGTTCAGGAGTCTGTGCTCCACAAGAGAAGCCTCCGCACTGCAGTGAGGAGCAGCCCCGCTGCCTTAACTGGAGAAAGCCTGCAGAGCAACAAAGCCCACCACAGTCAAAAATGCGTAAGTAGTTTTTAAAATGGTCCATTTTCATTATTTTTATAAATCTGGCTTGAGAAATGTTAAGATGCTAATTGCTATTGGCTAGTTTTGTTGTTTGCTATCATACCCAGAGTATTTACCTTATTATTATGGAGTTAGCCAAAAAGTTCATTTGGGTTTTTCCGTAAGATCTAACAGAAAAACCCAATGGACTTTTTGGCCGACGTAATGGCAGCTTAGTGCAAAGGGATTGTTCATAAACTAAATACAAACTCAGTTTCCCAGGGGAGCAAAAAAAGAAAAGATTTCCAAATTGCTAAGTCATCAACACGGCTTTTCTCCCACCTTCATACACTCTACAAAGCCCTGTATGGGACACACACACACACACACACACACACACACCCACCCACACACCCACACCATCGCATTCCGACACTGTTGGTTCGCTGGGTTTCTGTTTGGGGAATGCCCATACCGTGTGTGTTATGGTTTCAAATTACTGTTTGCTCTTCTAACTTCTTGGACGGTAAACAACTTGGAAACAGAACCGGTAGCCAAAGAAATTGGCATCTGACACCCTCTTTACCTTAATTCCTCTTACTGAGACGCACACTTGATTTTGATGATGGGTAGTGGAAAGAAGTGATATACTTTCATGTTTTATTTTAAAGCTATTTTTTCCTCATAATTTGAATGTTATAACAGCTAGACATACATTTGTAATTAAAATCAACCAGTTTTCTAAGCACTGTACCAAATGTAAACTAAAAGTCTAGCCGAAGGTTTTCTGGGTGAAAACTCAGTGATACCTGCAGCTTTTCTCTTACCTAAGTCTCCTTTTTCTTCCCTGTCTCCAAACACACACACACACATCTTAAAAAAGAGAAGATGGACACTTTGGTGTAAGGAAACATGGGCAGGTAGGGACAAGGGGCATCTGATTACATCAGTCGTACATTGGATAAGGACTGTCCATAATCTCTCCTACCCCCAAACAAACGAGGCACTGCTGTTGACAAAGTACCTGTATTTACCTCTGGCAAAGGAAAAGCCGTTAATGCTACCATGGATATCAATACCACGTGTGGAAACATTTTCTATTTACAACTTTCAGAAATCACTACGTAGCATCCAGAAACAAAGTTTCTCCCTCTTAAGGATCAGAACCTAGACATTATTTCCAATGTTTATAAAAGGCAACTTGCTATTCAAATTTAAGTCTCAGCCTACAAAAATAAAGCCTCATTTTGTCAGTTCCGAGTTGTTTGGAAAATTATAGTAATACAGTGTCTGCAGTTTGCCAATAAGGTATTGGATGCACATCTGCATTCATAGTGATGTTATAAATTCTGCTCATTTTATTCATTTTACACTTTCGTTCTCTGAAGGAAACAAGGTCTAGCGATTTCTCTTAGAAATGGCTGTTGCTAGAAGGGCTGGTGAGACTTTGCTTTTGTCTGCAAGTCTGTTTAACTACAGAGGTGGTAAGGTTTGTTTCTTTTTGCAGTTTCCAATTGTTAAGAGCAAAGATATAGCCCATAATCTACTGAACAACTAATTTCATCAAATACATGTTTTAAGAAGAGCAAAGATGAAGTAAATCTCAGTCTATATTAGAAAGGGAGAGGGAGAGAAAGATTTAAAAATTAATTTGCAGCCTCACTACTAAGCCAGAGGGGACTTGGTGTGTCACCATGGTCCCCAGAGGACCACACTGCTTGAGCAGATAAGCCTGTCTCAGAACTGTGAAGTCTTCTTTAGATTGCATCCTGACATTTGCCTCATTTTGGTTTGAAAGTTTTCTTTCATGGCTTCCCAGGTGGCTCAGACAATAAAGAATCTGCCTGTAATGCAGGAGACCTGGGTTCGATCCCTGGGTCAGGAAGATCCCCTGGAGAAGGGAATGGCAACCCACTCCAGTATTCTTGCCTGGAGAATCCTGTGGACCGAGGAGCCTGGTGGGCTGTGGTCCATGGGGTCACACTGAGCTGGGCATGACTGAGTGATTCAGCACCCACACAACGAGAGATCCAAATCCGAAATGCTCCGTGTAGGAGAAACTGAAAGCTTTTCAGGGCCGAGGAGCTGAGGCTGAAAGAAATACAATGATCTGGGCAAAGGAAATGAAGCCCTCAGGGAAGGACAGCCTAGGGAGAGGGAGGGAGAGCTGCAAACAGAATTCTTCAGTAGGGCTTGCAGCTGGCACCTAGGAAGCCACTCGGAGCCCCTGCCACGCTCCCAGGAGGCCCAGCTGGCCTGGAGAGGTGCGGGCTGGCCACGGCCCAGGAGCCCAGAAGTAGCAGCAGCAGCAGCAACCTCCTGGCCACAAACTCCAGGAGCTGCACTTACTTTGGGCAGCCTGGCTTCAAGAGGCTTTCTGGCCTCCCCGCAGAGTGGCTGGCACATTGCTGGGAAACAGATGAACTGCAGATCTTAACTCCTGAGCACAGTCTTAGGTGAGATGAAGGTGTGGCTCACAATGAATGAAGGATAAATTGCCCTCTGGATTTGCAGCCTCAGATCCAACCCACTGGGACATTAGAGTGAGAACTGTGTTCTGCTCTATTCAAGGGCGTTTTGGCTGCCTCATATGCACAACTCAGAAAAGAAGAATGAAAATAAATGTGTTTCTTTCAGGGTCAGCACACGGTGCTGCTCAAGGGAAATGGGAGGGAATCAAGGTGGCGGAGTACAAGGACGTGGAATTCACCTCCTCCTGCAGATACATCAAAAATGCATCTCTATACAAACTGAGTGAAATGGGGTGCTTCACGCTGCAGAAGACGAAGGAAGGATGCTGCCAACGTGTCAGACAGAAGATGGCCATCTCCCCCCTGCAGGCACCTATGCAAACCTACAGAAGGTTTCAAACGGGTGGGTGATGGGATGGAATCAGGCTTTGAAAAACACTGACCTGACAGCAGTCAGGAGGAGAGGCAGAGAGACTGCTGAAGCAGTGGGTGCAGGAGTCCAGGTTTCAATTGTCCAAGCTGCAAAATAGAAAAGGTAGGATTTCTAGGAAGGTTGTGAGAATCAAGCGTGATGCCTGAAACACAGCCAACAGCAAAGAAACCACCGCCTCCTTCCTCTCACGGGGCTGGTATAGTGGCGGTGGATACAAAGTACAGATGGAGTAGATACCACTTGGTAAAGAACGACAAATGTGCCAAATACTTGGATATTAAAGATGTGAAAGAGAAAAAGAACCCAGAGGAAAACTGGGATTTTAAATTTTAAAAATCTGGACTTGGGATTTCCCTGGAGGTCCACTGGTTACTGACTTGGCCTTCCAATGCAGGGGACGCAGGCTCGATCCTTTGTTGGGGAACTAAGATCCCACATGCCTTGTGGCCAAAAAACCAAGACATAAAACAAAAGCAATATTGTAACTCATTCAATAAAGACTTTGAAAAAATGGTCCACAACAAAAAAATATTTTTTTTAAAAATCAGGTCTTAAATAAGGGGTGCAGATGGAAGAGTACTAGTATTGAGAGACAGATGAGTTGACTTTTGGACAAGGAATTTGGACTTGAACCATTACAGGGACAGAGTATGGATACAGAGGTGAAATCAGAGGTGAACTCACCTCAGAGCTCACTCTCCTGCCTCTCAGTTTCCCCAGACACTCCCTGGGACACCGAGCTGGGTTGCGTTTGTAAGTCTTAACTGTTCTTCTTTTAAAAGCTCCCTGGGGAGTTGTATATCCAAGCTTCAGGCCCTACAAATTCTGGACCCCTGTGGGTTGAAGTCAGAAGGCAGTACCCATGGGATAAGGGGAAATAAAGAGCTAGAAGAATCCAGTTACTGTCCTCAGAGGACAAGAAGGGTCAGTAAAGAGACAGACAGAAGGCCTGCAGTCAGGATGCTGCAGGGACATCAAAGGGCTGAAGGACTGAGGATGGGTCACTGGACTTGACCCTGCAAAAAAAGTGACTGATTTTAGAATGCACACTCAGTACATTGTGAGGAAGGGGGCTTGCTGAGCAAGAAGTGTCTGTAGATGCCTCATCTGGCAAGGTTAACATAAAAGAAGAGGATGCCATTAGCGCCTCACTTTGCTATTCTGTAATTTAACTTTTGGGCTTCCCTGGTAGCTCAGATGGTAAAGCGTCTGCCTACAAGGCAGGATACCCGGGTTTGATCCTGGGGTCGGGAAGATCCCCTGGAGAAGGAAATGGCAACCCACTCCAGTATTCCTGCCTGGAGATTCTCATGGATGGAGGAGCCTGGTGGGCTACAGTCCGTGGGTTCGCAAACAGTCAGACACGACTGAGCGACTTCACTTTAACTTTTGCCTCTGCCGTCAGTATTCCTTTGAGGCCATCTCTTCTGTAACAGACACTCCGCACCCCTTGAGATTTTCCGTGGTCTTCCCTGGATCTACTTTTCTTGATGGTAGTGTAAGCCTGCTGGGCAGGATTTTGTTTGGGGGTGGGGGGTTGTTTGTTCTCGGTTTTATCCTAATAGCTTCTCGTTTTCTATCCACTTGGAGGCCGGGAATTCTGTCCTGGGAATTCAGGGGCTGTGGACCAGGGCACAAAGGCGGAAGTCCTCAGGCACCAGAAGCTGGATAAGCCCTGGTCTGCTATCTGCGAGCACAGAGCCAAAGGTAGCAATGACTTCATCCTAGCAGAGGGCACCTCCCCACCCCTGCAGCTGATTTCCCATCAGCCGCTTCGCTGGGGATGGGTTTTCTTTGATTACTCCTTTCTCACTGCCTGGCTCACAAGTCACTTTGAAAAAAGATGCAATTAAACCGTTCCTGGGTTTCCTCCTGTGAGGGGCCTTTCCCAGACAGCTCTGTTTATTCAATCAGTCCTGGGATGGATTTTTTCTTTTATATATAACTGAAAGGTTTCTCTTACCACTATCGTTGAGGAGATAAAAAAAAAAAAAAAGTAACAAACTTACCGGATGACACGGGCCAGGGAGAAGCTGATTTGGGAAGCTACGGCCCGGCTGGGACTCGGCCACGCAGGCTGGGACAGTTCACCCCAGTGCTGACTCCTGCTCCCGGTAGAAACGAGTGTGTTGGGCAGAGGGAGGCCTGGCACGCGTTTGTGTGTGCGCGCGGGGTTTGAGCGTGCATGAATGTGCTAATATGCGTGTGCGCGCGCGTGTGCACTGGCAATGGTGTTGGGGAGGCTGTCGCAGAGGCTCCTTTGTGGAGCCACTTGCGGGTTCAGAACCAGCTCGGCGCCTCCCTTTGCTGGTTCCAGGAGGACACCTGGTTCTTCTGCACAGTCCGTACCTCTCTGTCCCCTGCTGCCCCTCGACTTTCCTCGGTGGCCGCTCTGCGCCAGCCTTCGGGTGCTGGCAACCACGCCCCCGGGGTCCCGCGCAGGTGAACGCGGCAGCACCGGCGTGGGCGCTCCCGGAGTGAGGGCGGAAGGGCCGAGCAGGAAAGGGCGTGCTGCCCTTTGCAGCTGGCGCTGAGAGCAGCCTGGTCTGCAGCATTGTTACCTGAGGCAGCGGCCGCGCCCCGCCCCGCGCCGCCCTGCCCCCTCGCGGTCCCGAGCTGACGCGGCTGCAGCAGCCGGGAGAAGGCAGCGGCGCCGGGAGACCGCGGACGGCTGGGAGAAGAGCGCGCGCTGGGAGCTCCGGCCGCGGGTAAGTGAGCAGTGCGGCCCCGGCGGAGCTATCGCTGCTCGAGAGTACCCGGGGACGGAGAGTCCTCCACTCCGGAGGAGCGGATCAGCCCGGACCCGGTGCTGGGGCGCCGAGTCTCGGCTGTCTTCGAGCTTCACCGGGAAGGCTGGGGAGGTTTGAGCTCTCTCGACCTGGTGGCTGCAGTCGCCAGGCCGCAGAGGACAGCGATGGACCCCTTGAGGGGAAGACGCTCCGGTCTGGACGCGCGTACGTAGAACCAGATAGGTCCCTGGCCGCCTCCGGGCTAAACCTCGGCTGGCTGATTGAGCTTTAGCTGCGAGGACTCGGATAAACTGCGCTCCCACTGGATCCCCGCCCATCCAAGAGCGTGCAGCGAGGGGCGCCGCGCCGGCTCCCTGGCCAGCTGGGAGCCACGACTCGCCCCTCCTGCCAGTGGGTGCGGGGCTGGCCAGAACGGCGTCCGAGTGATGCGGGCCGACGACAAAGCGGCACTCGCACTGGCACGTCCACTCGGCCCGTGCGAAGTTCAGGTTGGAAGTTGAACCCTGCGCTCGTCGAAGTTGAGGGAGGAAGGGGTGGGCTGGCGGGTCACCTCCAGCCGCCGCGGTGCCCCAGCTCGGGGACCCGGGGCTGCCGGTTTAATCCCCTGACCAAACACCAGGCGTCTCCCGTCTGTTCTCCTCGCCGGCTCTGCCCCGCTCCCTTTGGCCGCTCCGCACTGCGGCCGCGAGGCTCTCTCCCCCGCGCCCGGGACTAGGACCCCGGACCTGGGGAAGCGTCTCCGCTGAGATTCGAGGAGCTGGCGGAACCCGCAAGCCGGGAGACCCCTTCCTTTAGCGTCAAGCCCAGTGACACCTCCCCTAGTGAGCGAACCCCCAACTCGGCTTGGGGGAACCAGGCTCGGCGGGGGCCCCGGAGGCGCGGGGCTGAGTCGCCGACCCTAGCGGGGCCAGGGAGGGGCGCGTCGGTGCGGCTGCTGCTCCGGGACCTTCTGCCGGAGGACTCTCGCCCGGCGCTGCCGGGAGGCGCAGGGTCCGGCCGGGTCCCGGTGTCCGCCCGACGGGCCCGCGTGTCCCAGCGTCGAGGGCGGCCGGGCCTCCCCGGCGCGCGCCCCGGGCCCGCCGCGGAGCCTGCGCGGCGCGTGTGGGCGTCTATCTGGGCCGCGCACCGGCGCCCTCTCCCTCACCCTCCCGCCGCCGCCCAGATAAGGACGCGCAGGCGCCGGCGGCCCAACCGGCACTGGCCAAACGGGGCTCCCCGGGGACTCGGGCGGAGGCAGCGCCCTCGGAGCCTTTCGTGCGGCCGGGCCGGTGGCGCTTCGGTGAGTGGCTGGGTTGGGACACGAGCCGGGGGTTGGGGATGGAAGGACGCGGTGGACCGCTTGCCAGTGCAGAGACCTGGGGAACTGCTGGGCCTCCAGAAAGAAATCGGGTCCCGGTGTCCCCCATGCCGACTCCTCGGGAGTCCATTTTCAAACAGCTGTTTGCATAGAAACTGCCCCTGGGGTTTGACTGTCTGTGACCCCCTCTCTCCTGAACCATGGTTGTCTTCCTGGAATGAATCGCGAGCGCTTTTTTCTCTTTAGAGCATCCTTTGGCGCCTGTGTGCTTTTTTTCCCCCCCTCTTGGTTTGGGGACATTGAGAGAAGCTGAAAATGTACCTTGAAAACGCAGGCGTTTTTATCTCTGCTCCCAGGGTGTCGCGCTCAGGGGTGTCTGTGGATTGTTGTGCGACAGCGGATTAACTGCGGGGACTGAAAGCATCTTGGGTTTTTCACTGCAGGTGAAAGTGCCAAGGTGAAGACCTGGTTGGGTGTTGCCAGCTCTGGTTCCACTGTGTGGTTGACGTTTTGTGTTCAATAGTCAAGAAAGGTTTTGAAAGATAGGTGATGGGGGGAGGCGTTTTCCCAGTAAGTTGGTGGAAGCAAACATTCCGTGTTTTAGAATTGACTGCTCCTTCCCCACCCTCTCCTCTCTCCCCAAATAAAACAGAGCTGTGGGTTCCTCTGCCTCTTCTCTCCACACCGGGCTTGCTCTGCCCCCGTTTGTCATCAGAAGGGTGTGGGCCAGCCTTTCCTGCTCCCACCTGATCTGTGACACAAGTCAGGAATCAAAGGGAGAGGTTTTTCTGGTAGGTTTCCCCTGGCGTTTACTTTTGCTTTTTGTTGACCTAGCGGGTGAGTGATCAGCTGAGCAACAGGGCCCTACTAACCCTCTTTCAGGAAAGCTCTGAGCCCTGAAGGAGCTTTCAGGAACACGTTTTCCTCCTAAATACACTGTGAAATGAAATATACTTATTCTTTTCTTCCCTGCCACCCACTCCCTTCAAGAGCTTCAACACTGTTTCTGACACCAAGAGCAAAGGCAAGAGTTGGGCTCCTTTGAAGACCCTTATAAACATTCTCATTCTAAGACTTTTTGCTTACTGATCAGCTCAAATGTCCTCTTATTAAAAACCCATAGTTGGGAGATGTTCAGCTGAGCTACAGCCTCCCCAGGAGAGACCTCCACTCGGATTTACCCCCAGTGGGTCCTGATTAGCAGTCAGGGGACTTGAAGAGAAGTTCTCATCTTCAGAGACTGATTGTGACACCTCTATGATTTACTCAGGGCTGGGCATTTGTCAACCTTAGCAGCCATCCCCCCTGCTGCTGAGGTCCCCAACCTGTAGGTAAGATGTTAAATACAAGCCTGTCTCTCTTTGTCCTGGGGGAGATTGATGAGACACTTGACATTTTCCAGATAGAGCCCAAAGCTCATTCCATTGTCAGGAAGGCAGCTGCCCACTGTGTGAAGCAGTCTGCTTCGGGGCTGTTTCGTCACCTGTGTTCTCGCGGGCTTGGAGAGTACACCTTTGCATCTTCACTGCGGACAAGCTTTAATCTGGCACTTTGTGTGTCCTCTGTTTTAATATCTCATGGGACTGTGGAAAGGGTTAGAATGTCTGTCTGCACTTTCTTTTTCCTGCCATCTCTTTGACATTGGAAATCCTGGCCCAAGGGGGAAGCCCTGTCAAAGCCCCATTGAGGCTTCTAGTAAAAGCATTAGCATCTTAGCTAATCATTGCTGGAGAACTCATTCATTAGAAGCTGTTGGGGGCCTAGGATCCTTGTATGTTACCCTGGGAAAAAATTAGCCAGACAACATACCAGGCACAATGTTGTAAATTTTCTTTTGTCCCTTTAACTTTCTAAAATAGCATTCTTTCTCAAGACAGAATAGTGGTTAGGATCCTGCCCATGCAAAACCAGCTCGTGTCACTTTTTACTTTGACAAGCTTTAAGCTTGTATTTCCTCTGCAGAAAAGGCTGTACTCAAAAGAACCTATATGCTTAGGGGCTTTGGTATTAGGAGACAGTGTTGTTGCACGACCTTTGAGGGCATAGTCTTTCTCACTCTTTATTAGTATCTTCACATTTGCTATGGGAGGTTTAATGGCACAGCTGTGCATATACTAACACAGCGCCGAATGAGTTACTTCTTTCTAGGATGGGGACGTTTTTAGCTCATCACGATTCTTAACAGGGATAATCTATAAACAAGTCAGCATATCTGGAATTGGAGGTGAATTGGAGGATTAGCAATTCTTCTATATATGAGATATTTCGTGTACAGAAGTATTTTAAAATATGTAAGGATAAACTGCCAAGATTACCTGTAGAGTCTTGAGAGAAGAAGAGTTCAAATATAACTATAAACTGTAATTGACAATGAGTCATTTGCTTTAGGGGTGCCAACTATGAAAACAGCCTAGTTACGCCCCTAATGATAATTATGAAAATTCCTTCTAAAAGCTGGTTGCATCTCTAGTGAGTTGTAAGTTGGCTTGGATAAATATTTTCAGTTTTACTTTCTAAAACATTATGCCATGATGACACTTCACACAACAATGTGAATGTACTTAATGCCACTGATGTGCACTTCAGTTCAGTTCAGTTCAGTTCAGTCGCTCAGTTGTGTCCGACTCTTTGCGACCCCATGAATCGCAGCACACCAGGCCTCCCTGTCCATCACCAACTCCCGGAGTTCACTCAGACTCACGTCCATCGAGTCAGTGATGCCATCCAGCCATCTCATCCTCTGTCGTCCCCTTCTCCTCCTGCCCCCAATCCCTCCCAGCATCAGAGTCTTTTCCAATGAGTCAACTCTTTGCATGAGGTGGCCAAAGTACTGGAGTTTCAGCTTTAGCATCATTCCTTCCAAAGAAATCCCAGGGCTGATCTCCTTCAGAATGGACTGGTTGGATCTCCTTGCAGTCCAAGGGATGTGCACTTAAAAGTGTTTAAAATGCTTAAAAAAATTTATCCAATTATCCTATTTTCTCCCCATATATAATTTTTAGAACTTAAATATTTAAATGTTTCATAAAAACGTTTGTTCCCGTAATGTGTAGAAATGTAATATACAATCACTGAGTATTGAAAAAGGACAAAGGTCATAAACCTAGTAACTTAGAAAGCAGAGATTGGAAATATTAAAGGTATGTTTCTAGTAGCCAAGGGCAACTTAGCATTTTACTTGTAAACCCAATATGTATTTTAAAGCAAATGCACTACTTGTGAAAATAAAGAGAAATTGTATATGCATCTGATACCAGTTGTTAGTAATGGCTAACCACGTACCAGGCGTCTTGGTAAGGGTGTACATGTATGAGCTCATTTATGTCATACAAACCAGTGGAATGGTGTATGCTTACAGTGTGGAGTACAGAGGAGGATGCTGAAATATAAGTTAAATAATCTACCTCAGCCCAGGTTGCACCCCCAAAGAAGTAGCAGCCCTGGGATCTGAAGAAGAGACTCTTTTTGGAGTCTTCCCTCTTCCTCCCGAGGCAGGCCTGCCGTTTGTGTGTGATTCTGCGTGAAACATTTAATAACATTTACTCCTGTAGAATTCTGCTGTGTTTGATGAAGATGTGTAAGTGAATGCTGTAGAAGGATGATTCCTCCTCCATGTGAGCCTTTATCACCTGGACAGAACAGCCCCCTTTTTACATGCCCACATACTTGGGTGCACATTCCACAGCCTGCACAGGGCCCTGTGTCCACTCACCTGTCCTCATAGCTGAAGAAATGTAGTTGTTTTGACCCCTGTTTTCACACCAGATTCCGCCACCAAAAACACCAAAAACAAACATTTAAAGGTCAATAAAAACACAAGCCACTGAGATAAGCCCGTGACTGAGTGGATGAGGGGTAGACATGTGACAGGCGTGGTTTGGGCACCTCCCGTCTTGTGCTGGTGTCTGCTCTGCTAATAGTCTCAGATGGAGCAGGAGAGGCAGAGAAGTGTTCTGATGGTGCACAGAGAATGCCCTAACACGAGCCCAAAACAACTGCTGCGGGAGTGAAGGTGGAGGTCAGTCCCAGCCTCCTAAATTTACAAAGGAGAAAGCCCAAGTCTAGTGAGAGGAAGTGGCCCTTCTAAAATTGTAAGCAAGAAAGGTGGGTTTCGATCTGGAACCTTTCATCTTCCTGCCTGGCATTCTTTCCTCTGCGGGGAAGCAGCATCACCAGGTATAGGTGGAAGATGGTGGCCTTGATTCTGGGAGAAGGTTTGGCCATTAGTTTATCATATGTGCAAGGTGGAGGGTGCCCTTTGACCCGCTGACCCGGGGACATGTCCCTACTGGAGAAAGGCAGAGTCACTAAGGTTGCAGCCATCTGGGTAATTTCCCCAGGGATGGGAGATCCACTGCCCCAAGGAAACAAGCCAGTTAGTGAACAAGTAGCTTATTCAGAAAGTGAGCTGAACCTATCGCAGGTTCCGGTAAATATGTGTTTTATTGGTGAATGGAAGGTTTCCAGGTGGGGTTTACCATTGCTGCTTTGGCAGCATTTCCAGGTAGTAAAATTTGGTTCACGTTTAGAAAGCTATTAGTCCCTTTCCGTGCTCTTCTGGACCTGTGGCCCTCGTTGATTTTAACATCCAGCTACTCTGGGAGGGCTGGCAGTGGCCTGGGAAGGGAGTCGCCATATGGCAGTGTCCTCCTGAACGGAACTGAAAGTTGTCTTACCTTTGCAGGTTTGGAAGAGGACACACCACCCCGCTGCCTTTTCTCTGGCGGCCTACTAGCAGACGGAAAAGCATGGCACGAGTTTGATGGCTGTGTCTGCTTCCCCAAGGGCAAGAAATTGCCTCCTTAGGAGGCAGCGGTGCTATGCATGTTATGAACTGTGTCTCCTTGGTCAGCGATAAAGGCAATGGGAACACCGCCATGGCAGCCGGCTTCATGACTGCGCAGGCACCGCCCCCGCCACCTCCCCCGCCACCGCCGCTCTGTCCCTACTCGGGGGAGGGGCTTCCCCCCTCCCCGCCCCCTCCCCCTCCACTGCCGGGGGGGCCTCCGGTGCCCCCACCTCCTCCAGGACTACCCCCAAACTCTCACCTGAACGGCTACAGCCAGCTTGGTAAGAAAAAGCGGATGAGAAGCTTTTATTGGAAAACCATTCCAGAAGAGCAAGTTCGGGGCAAAACCAACATCTGGACCTTGGCAGCCAGCCAGCAGCATCACTACCAGATCGACACCAAGACCGTCGAAGAGCTGTTTGGGCAGCAGGAAGATGCCACCATGGCTCCCCCTTCCCGGAGGGGAGGGTCTTTACATTCGTCCTCCAGGGAGGCCAGAGAAGAGGTAAGAGAGGCCCACGGAGGTGGGGGGGGGTGGGGGTGGCGCTTCTCCTCATGCTGCGTGGTTTTGTGTTTGGGTATGTGCCTCCGTTCCCAAACCTGCTGGAATCACTGAGACATGAGATAACCCGAGTGAGCACGCTCTGAAAATGAAAGGAGGGCCCTATATGATGAGCCTGAGCTAAGCAGCAAGCAAGTGTAAGAGGCCTGCGAGCCGTATCCTCCCAGACGTCCCAGAGGACCATGACCTCATGCGGAGAACACGCTGTCTGGGGCCTCACTGGCCTCCCAGCCCAGCCCTGCCTGCAGCAAATCTGCATGTCCCACGCCCCTCCCCGCACCCCGGGTGGAAGAGCTCCGCGGAGACAAAACCCTGAGCTTCTGAACTCAGTTACTTGACATTAACTGGAGCTCTCTGAGACGAAATGCCTTTTATTAAATAACATCATTAAGTAATGTACATCCTTAGACGTTTATCTTTGTTTTTCCCTCCAGTTTTCTTTCCACAAGTGTTTTGAGATGGTCTTTATTCCTCTGACCTCCAAATTAAATTTTGGCCTTTGTGGAACAGAGATTTCTGACAGCCAAAGCATAACGCTATTTTCAGATAGACTTTCTACAAAGCATATTTCCAGTGATTAGATAGACTTTCTACAAAGCATGTTTCCAGTGAACACGAGCTGTGTTACTTTGAGAAAAATATAAAGCTAACAAGTTCTGAAAAGTTAAGTGAAAGCATGGCCCCAGAGAAACAAGTCACCATGTCTTATAGAAACTGAAGCAAAATGAGCTTTGTAAGTATTCTCTGTTTAGAAACATGAAGGTAAATTAAGACAACCCTACTTGCTAGAAGAATTAATTAGGAAATCAAGAGGGAAAAGGATATTGACACCCCCCAAAATAAGGGCTATAGAAATGCGTTATTTTTTAATCTGTTGGAAAGGAGCAAGGAAAATAGATAGAGCTGACTAGATAAGAGAATGGGCAGAGCTCTGGAATGAAGTAGTAGCTCTCCACATCATTGAATTCTTGAGCTGGCAGTATTGACCTCTTTTCTCTGTCTGGGGGCCCTTGAAACTGGCTGTATGGTCCCCTGTTGAAACAGCCAAGTTTTTATGAAATACGGAGAACCCTAGGAGTGGAATTAGGCGTGAGCTGAGAGGCGTGTGAGAGGAGGTGTCCAGGACATGCTCAGCGTCCTGGCTTTCCCTGCTCTCTGCTTTGTGCAAAGACCTTTGATTTCTGAGCTCATCGCTTCAGTATCAGAAGGAGCAGGAAGTCATTTCTTCAGTGCCCTGGCCTGTGACCTCATTTCCAGCAGAGGCTCCTGCTAGACAGTAGGTCATCCTTACCGTTGTTCCCCAGCTCTGCTTGCTGGCCTTCCAGCACTTTGAAGGAAAGAGTGGATGGGGGCCCGGAGTCAGAGCACGTGTCTCACGTGTCTGTCTCCCCATCACAGACAGAAGGGGATCTGGCCAATCGGGCCCCCAGGGAGGCCGCCGGCCAGGTGTTTAAGAGGCTGTACAGAACTTGCTGCTGGATGTTTGTGACTTCAAGAGGGATTCAGACCCACTGATGGAAGGAACAGGAGGGGCTTATAACATCTTTTCCCAACTAAGGCAGAAGCAGAAATGTCTATTTCTTAGGCCAGATCTAAAATTCAGGTAAAAGAGTCTTTCTCTTCACCTCCCTTTACTCTAGGTACATCTTTTCTTTTTTTTCTTTAACTTAAAAAAAAAAACAAAACCTGTAAGTGAATAATTATATTTTAAATTGTGGTGATATGTACATAGCATAACATTCACCCTCTTAAAATTTTTTAAAACTGTTTATTGATTTGGCTATGCCAGGTCTTAGTTGCAGCATGTGGGATCTACTTTCCCAACCAGAGATTGAACCTGGGCCCCCTGCATTGGAAGCACAGTCTTAGCCATTGGACCATGAGGGAAGTCTCTCTGAACAGTTTTTAAGTGTATCGTTTAGTAGCATGGAAACATTCACGTTGTTGAATGGCCACCATCACCACCCGTCCACAGAAGTCCTTGCATCTTGCAAAATGCAAACTGTTCCCGCTGTCCTCTCCCCCCAGCCCCTGGCAGCCACCCTTCCCCTTTCTGTCTCTCTGAGTCTAACTACCCGAGGTACCTCGCACAGTATTTGTCTTTTTGTGACCGGACTGTTTCACTTAGCACAGTGTTTTCAAGGTTCATCCATGCTGTAACATGTGCCAGAATTTTCAGGCTAATATTCCATTGCATGTGTATATCACAGCGTTTCCCAGGTGGCTCGGTGGCAAAAGATTCTGCCTGCGAAGGCAGGAGTTGTATGAGACTCAGTTTTGATCTCTGGGTCAGGAAGATCCCCTGGAGGAGGAAGTGGCAACCCACTCCAGTACTCTTGCCTGGAGAATCCCATGGACAGAGGAGCCTGGTGGGCTACAGTCCAGAGGGTCACAAAGAGTCGGATGCGACTGAGCGACTGAGCAAGCAGGCATATATTTATCACATTTTGTTTATCTAGCCATCCTTGACGGACACTTGGGTCGCTTCCACCTTTTGGTTTTTGTGAATAATGCTGCTATGAATGGTGGGTGTGCAGATATCTTTTAACACATGTAGGTCCTAATCTGAGAGACAGCTGTCTAGAAATAAAAATGAAATCACCACGGCTGTATTATAAGGTGATCTAACTCTTCAACTCTTCAGTACTCAGGATAAGTAGTGAAGGTAGATGGATTTAAGGATAGATTAGGTAATATTGTCAGATCACAGGGGGTCCAGAATTCATTTTCATTTTTCATGCTATCTCCAACATGGCTCAAAGTAAGAAGTATCACATATACTACATATACTTCTTTTTTTTTTTTTGGCAAAAGAATACAGTACATGCTATTTTATTCCGTCATTAGATTTTCTTGTAGAGAAGTTACAGCCCAGCAGAATGGTAGTCTAACACAGACCAGGGATACATCTTCCGATTCCCTCAGTAGTAAGTGGAGTCCAGGGTTGAAACTGCAAACTGAAGTGTGCACGGGAAGCCTGTAGCCAAGGAGCTCCGTCCTGAGCCTGGAAGTGTGGCTTTCCAGTCTGCTGCCACACAGCTCATAGTTCTGGAGACTCAGACACACCACGAATCCGATTATGTCCCCTTGAAATGTAATAACCTCCTAAAGAAATGACCTGCCGTTGTGCGGTTGGCTCTGGCTTTAAAGCGCTTATAAGGCATTACAAATAAGTTCCATGTACTCTGAAGGAAGAAATTACTGGGAGACAGAGAAGAACTGGATTTGAGAATGGCTAAATTTAGGAAGAGCAACATCTGAAATAGTAAATTAGAACATTTAGTAAGGGGGAAAAGGTTATGAAATACTGTCTGTGTATCTTTGTTAGCTAAAAATTAACTTGAAGAGGCTACAGATGCTACAATAATAAACTGTAATAAAGTAACTAGAAATAACAAACAATGTTACTGGGGTAGTAATAAAGAGATTCAACTCAAACTCCATCTTCTTTCCTGAGTTCGGTGGTCTCAGGTCTGAGAAGCCCCTGTCCATCTGTTAGTGCTGCTCTTCAGCCCCCCAGAGCTGGTTACTTAGGGCTGCATTTGTCTCCCTACAGAATCTGAAATGCTCTGAAGGGGAAGACAGTCCTAGCCATCTCGTCTCCTCCAAAGAAAGTAAACTGAACTGCCAGAAGTGAGCCAAAGGAGCAGAGGGACTGTCTTATAAGACACCAGTATGATGGGTCAAAATAGGTGTTCACAGAGAAAACTGTAAGATGAATGGGGTCTGAGGACATAATGTGGAACCTGGTGACTGGTTGATAACACTGTATTTGCTAAGAGAGTAGAACTTCACTCTGCACACACACTCACAAAAGAGAAATATGTTAGGCGATGGATGTTCTTTAACTAGATGAGGGGAATGTATGTCAGCATGCAGTGTGTATATATATATCAAATCACCATGTATTCCTTAAATTTCTTACAATTTTATTTCTCAATTACATGTCTGTAAAACTGAAATTTGAAAAAAAAATGTAAACATTGAAAACACTTGAGGTCATTCACTGTGGTGTGTGTAGTAATATTATAATTACTGCTCATTACTCATACCACATAAGAAAGAATTAAAGTTGCTTATTAGAAAAAGGAAGGAGAGGAAAGAGAAAGGGAGGAAGGAAGATTGGCTTTTCTAAATTTGTGAAAAGTAATTTTCCCACATAGTAATTCAGGCATCAGTCATTTTTTGTCAGCTTCTGTTCTAGTCCCAGAATGTTCTGAAGTCTGAGACAAGTAGCAGGTGGCCTCCAGCGGTGGGGAGGGAAGGTTAGTGTGTACTGGGGATGGAGCCTCAGTTTGCAAGATGAAGGGCTCTGGAGATGTTTACACCATAGTGTGAGTGTACCTATTGCTGCTGAACTGTGCACTTAAAAAAATGGTTACCTGTTATGGTAAAATGGGAACTGTTGTGTGTATTTTGGGGCTTCCTGGGTGGCTCAACTGGTAAAGAATCCTCCTGCCATGCAGGAGACCTGCGTTCAACCCCTGGTCGGGGAAGATCCCCTGGAGGAGGGCATGGCAGCCCACTCCAGCATTCTTGCCTGGAGAATCCCCATGGACAGAGGAGCCTGGCGGGCTGCAGTCCATGGGGTCACAAAGAGTCAGACACGACTGAGCGACTGAACACAGCACAGCACGTGTGTATTTTACCACAATTTAAAAAGGAAAGTTTCTTCTTCCTGTAATGAATACGAGAGGCAGAGTTTGGAGCAGATGGATGAGAGTATAAGAATGGTAGGAGAAAGGCGAAGCGCTTAGTTGGAGCTTTCACCAGCTTCCCTGAGCACGGAGACAGCGCTGCTGTTTCAGGGCTGCAGAGGGGCCTGAGCCCTGGCCCTGGCGGCCTGTGGGGAGGCTCTTCCGAGAGCTGCTGGGCCCCTGCCCTCGCATCTCGGCTCCCCTGTGCACCGGGGGGAGTGAACTCGCAGGCAGGCCCCTCGTGGGAACGGTCACGAGCTCTGTGCACGCCGAGGTCACGGGCGTGGCAGGCTGTGGTGTCCCAAGGAGTCGATAGGATTGACTGAACTGGTGGAGAGGGAGGGGTCGGGTCAGTCACCCTGTTCTTGGGCCACTGGAGTGCACTCCTGGGGGTAACTCAGAGCACCAGCACCTCCTGCCCTACACTGCCGGGTATCTGAACCTCCAGCCAGCCTTTGGGGAAGTGAGATAAGCTAATTTACACGTGTCCGGATAACCCTCTTCAAAGGGCTGTGTGATAACACCGCTTTGGGAGGCGTTCAGGTGATGCCCTCTGAGAGTAGGCTGCCCGCACTGGGCACAGCTGAAGAGGCCTGGAGAGAAGGGTGCCGTCCCCACAGCGTTCTCAGCCGCCTCACTCTCCTGTGCTTTGCAGGAAGCTCTGGGTGCCAGTTTCCCTTTAAGGTGCTCTTTCCCCAAGGAGCCCCTCTAATGACGGACCAGGTTCTGAAGCTTCACTTCAGGCTGTGGAAACCACTGCTGCCCCAGGCGTGGCCCCCGCGCTGTGCCCTCCTGGCTCAGAGCTCCGCTCCCGGAACCTGGGTGCTGTCGTCTGTCCCACGCGAACAGCCCTGGGGTCACCGGGGCTTTGGCCAGGCCTGTGGACCACTCTCTGCAGACCTGCCCCCATTCCTGGAAAAGCATGTCAGTGTGAATACTGGGCTGGTGGGGACCTTCGCTATTTCTCTGTATTCCTGTATCCTCAGCAGAAGGGAAGGTCATAAGAACTGGGTGAATAGGAACCAGAGGGAGCCTGTTGCTTTGGGAAGGTATAAAATGACATCCCTAAGGCTCAGTTTCCTTATCTGTGAAATAGGGACAATGACAGTGATTTCTCCACCTGCTTTTCCAACAGCAGCGGCAGGGGGTCTAGACTGAGCACACAGAGCCCTGAGGGCCGATGGGTGAAGAGGCTGAGGGTGGGGCTGGGCGAGGGTGCTGCCGCCAAGGTGAGATATAGCAGGAGGTGGTAGTTTAGTGAAAAAATATAAAAGAAGGTTTGTCCCCATTCTGGGTAGATATGAGTGCAGAAAAAGCTCTTCAGATCAGTGTGCATGTTCTTACATTTTAGTTGTGAATTCTATAACCACATCATTTTCTGTCTGAAATCCAGATTCCTCTTTTTGGTATAAGCTCTCCTCTTAGAGGATGTGAAGTGTGACTTTCTCTCCCGTCTCCTCTCCCCTCCCTTCACACTGAACTTGAACTGTAATCCCTGGGTAGGATTCCAATAAGGAGCCTGTCCTTTTAGCTTAGGAGTTTATTTTATGGCTGGCAGGTGATTGTGTTAAGATGAAATAAACCCCTCAGATAGTAAATAATGTGATTGTTTAAGATTAGTCTTCAAAAGCAGGCAACCATACTCTTGTAAAAATTTAACCTTCTAGCCAGGAAGTCCCATTAACTTTGGTTAACAATCTTGCTGCCTCTTATAAACTTAGAAGCAGGCCCAGAGATCAGGAATTTAATTTGAAACCTGATTCTTTTCTGTTCACAAATGAATCACGTACATTTGGAAAGAAAGAGCATTGTAGCAACATTCCTATTTAGCTAGTCTCCCTCCTCCGAAAAACAAATGGGGAAAATGGGAGAATTTTAAGGTTATCTTTCCTCCAGCTATTCTGGCCGGATGTTTACTTCCAAAGAAATGGCTTCTATGTTTAATAATACCCATCCCCTAAAAAGGGGCTTCCCTGATGGCTCAGACAGTAAAGAATCTGCCTGCAATGCAGAAGACACGAGTTCGATCCCGGGGTGGGGAAGATCCCCTGGAGGAGGGCATGGCAACCCACTCCAGTATTCTCGCCTGGAGAATCCTGTGGACAGAGGAGCCTGGTGGGCTACAGTCCATGGGGTCGCAGAGAGTTGGACACGTCTGAGTGACTGACACTACTACTACCTTCTATAAAAGGTTCTAATTTGCAGTCTGATAAGCCCTCCCCAATTATTACAGTAGTTCTCCCGTATCTGCAGGGAATACTTTCCAAGACCCCGGTGGATGCTTGAAACCATGAACAGTACCAAACTCTATATATACAGATGGTCCCATGATGTTTTTGACTTAAGGTTTTTCAACCTTACAATGGTATGGAAGCAATAGACATTCAGTAGAAGCCGTGCTTGGACTTTTGAGGTTTGCTCTTTCCGCACTGGCCGTCCTCGGTACAGTCCCGTCTTCCGATCCTGGGCAGTGGGCTTGCGGCTGCTCCCGGCAGCCATGCCATCCCAAGAAGAAGAAGCCGACGCACTGACAGACGTTGTTTTCCACTTTCAGTACAGCGTTCCGTCAGTTTTACGGGACGTGTTCCGCACTTTATTATAAAATAGTCTGTGTTAGCCGATTTTGCTCAACTGTAAGCTCCGGTACTCTTGCCCGGAAAATCCCACGGACGGAGGAGCCTGTAGGCTGCAGTCCATGGGGCCACGAAGAGTCGGACACGACTGAGTGACTTCACTTTCACTTTTCACTTTCATGCATTGGAGAAGGAACTGGCAACCCACTCCAGTGTTCTTGCCTGGAGAATCCCAGGGACGGGGGAGCCTGGTGGGCTGCCGTCTATGAGGTCGCACAGAGTCAGACACGACTGATGCAACTTAGCAGCAGCAGCAGCAGCGGGCTCAGGTAAAGGTTCTGAACACATTTAAAGCAGGCTGCGCTAAGCTGTGATGTCAGCCATTTAGGAGTGTGAAGCGCACTTTCAGTATTTTCAACTCATGACAGGTTTATCGGGACATAAGCTGCGGAAGGTCTGTACTGTGTTTTTCCCTGGACATACATAACTGTGATAAAGTTCAATATCAGTTAGGCACAGTAGGAGCTTAACAACAATATGGAATAGTAAAACAGAGCGGTTATGATGTTGCTGAACAAAGTTTATCTAAAAAAGACAGAAAATTTTATTTGTGCCAAATTGAGGACTATACCTCGGGAACAGCCTCCCAGAAAGCTCTGAGAACTGCTCCTCTCATTAGACATAAAAGCACAGTTGTATCAGTTTTTGAGACCGAGGGCTGTACATTCTACACAATCCAGATCTACCCATACAAAGCAAACAGTGGGTGATGGGTCATGGTGGCCCCTTACAAGATTAAGAAGGAAGGTTATCTCCTAAGGAGTTATCTCGTGGATGCCAAGAGAATGTTGCCTTTTATGGGTGAGCAGGTATTTCTGCCGATGGGGAGTTTTGGTCAATGCGTAAGACAGATACACGATACACACTAGAGGAGAAAGAGGAGGCCAAAGAGCAGAGAAAAAAAATTGTTTACATTTTCCTTGATTTGCCTTAGAATATGAATTTTTATTTTATGAATAATAATGTACTGTAATAAAAGTTATGTGAATGTGGTCTCTCTCAAAATATCTGGCACAAATTTAATGCCTTTTCCAGCACAACAAAGCACTTATCCACTGTGGCCGTAACTTCTGCAATTTAAGGGACAACAGCAAAGCTGGGAGGAATTTCTTTTTCCTTCTTCACAATTTCATGGGTGGAAGATTCTTTCTGACCATAGATCTTAGCAACCTTAGCAAATGAGTTTTTTCTTTCCTTGTTAAGAACTTTCACCTTTTCACTTAGAGGAAGCTCTTTACAGCCTCTCTTTGGCATATCTGAGTTGCCAGTGTTACCACGCTTGTGCTTTGGGCCATTACCAAGTAAAATAAGCAAGCATTGTGAACACAAGCGCTATGGTACCATGCCGGTAACCCCATAACCCATAGCTACTGCGTGGCTAACGGGCAGGACACGCTGGACAGGGGTTGACTCACGTCCCTGTGGATGGAGCGGGATGGTGCGAGGATTCCAGAAATGCTCGCATGCCAAAAAAGAAAGCATCTTAGACTTGGTAAAATACAGCCTAGGAGTTTTCCCTTATAAATTCCCTTTTAAATTCTGAAAAAAGTGTAGGACACTTTCTTACCTCCTCCTTTAAAAGGGCTACTGGATCTACTCTTTGAATGAAAATAAAATTTTTGTTTAGAAGAATACTAAGAATTTTATTGCGTTTCTGAAAATAACAGTGTTGGTCTTTTAACATCCCTAAGTCAGGGTTGGAGCTCATGCCGCAATACCTTCAGAGTTCAAATCTCATATGATTCTTGCTATGCTAAGACAGCTATTTCCAAATTGGGGCTTTTAAATGTGGGCTATGTTGTTCTAAGAGAAAATTGTAAAATTTAGAAAATGTTGATATAGTTTATTTAAGATTCAGTTCAGTTCAGTCGCTCAGTCGTGTCCGACTCTTTGCAACCCCATGAATTGCAGCACACCAGGCCTCCCTGTCCATCACCAACACCCAGAGTTCACTCAGACTCACGTCCATCGAGTCAGTGATGCCATCCAGCCATCTCGTCCTCTGTCGTCCCCTTCTCCTCCTGCCCCCAATCCCTCCCAGCATCAGAGATTATGCAATATTAAAATAGATCTATATGGGAATTCCCTGGTGGTCCAGAGGTTAGCTCAGTGCTTTCACTGCTTTGGGCCCAGATTCAATACCTGGTCAAGAAACTAAGGTCCCCAAGCCCTGCAGCTTGGCCAATATATATATGCATATTTATATGATTGTTTTATATACATATATATATATATATATGATTGTTACCATTAAGGAAATATTGTAGAAAGCTTGGGGAGATAATATTTTGAAGCTATATTAGGTATCAGTCTGCAGATTTACATACTGGAAATTATTCTCTTACTTTAATACATTCTCTTATATTAATACATTATGTTGTATTTTGATAGGTTTTAATTCTCTTCTCCAACTCTTTTAAGAAATCATTTTGTTTATTTAGCCTGTGCTGGGTCTTCGCTGCTGTGTGGGCTCTTCTCTGGTTGCAGCGCGGGGCTCCCCTCTAGTCGTGGCGTGCAGGCTTCTCATTGCGGTGGCCTCTGTTGCTGCGGAGCACGGGCTCCAGGGCGCTCAGGCTTCAGCAGCTGCAGTGCGGGGCTCGGTAGTTGTGGCTCCTGGGCTCTAGAGCACAGGCTCAGTAGTCTCCAGCTCTTCTCGTTCACACTTTAACAATCTTATGTGTCTTGTGTTTTTTTCCAGATTACTCTCTTGGATGCAAAACGGAGCATGAACATTGGGATATTTCTTAAGCAATTTAAGAAGTAAGATTTTTGCACACATTTGAAACTTTAGTCACACCTCTGCTGTCAGCATCAGACTCTGTGGGTGTGAGCTGAAACGCAGATTCTAATGAGGGAAAGGCACCCCTCATCCCTTCAAATTGTTTTAGGCACATGTCGTGAAGGGTCCCCAGGTGTGTGTCACTTGCTGCTGTTTTCCTCCATAAAAGCATAATCTAGTTGTTTGGGGCTCAGGGAGAATTGCCTTGGGGCATCTCTTCAAGCCTGATATGTCAGGGAATCTATAAATTCACCTGAGGTGTTGCCCCGTTAGTGGAGGATGGACAAGTGAGTCAAAGAGTGGTTAAGTTCAGGTGTGCTAACGTGGAAAGGAGAGGGCTGTGGCTCCAGGAGGTTGACCGAACTGCTTTTCTTCTCCCAGAGAAGATGCTACTGTTAGCCTCTCCGGGATGCCCAAGGGTGGTTCCCCATGGAAGGGACCTCCGGCATGTCAGGACGCCCTGCGTGCCCTGGCAGGGGGCTGTTACGGTCACTGACACGAGACCACCCGTCAGACAGGGAGGGAGGCGGGGTGGGAAGGAGGGTGGAGGCGATCTGCTTTCATTTCCACTGGCTTGTGTTTCTCGGGCACTGCAGCAAATGTGAAATGGAATCTGATTGTTGTCTTTTCAAGGTCACCTCTGTCCATCGTGGAAGATATCCATCACGGAAAGAGTGAACACTATGGATCAGAGACGTTGCGAGAATTTCTTAAGCTTTTGCCAGAGTCAGAGGAGGTAAGGAATTTGGGGCATGAGTTTTTGATGCCAAGAGCGATAATAGAGGCGTCATCTTTTTTAGGATTTTTAGGAATGTCAGAACTCACATGGAACGGGCACTCTTTTACCCAGAGCCCAGGTTTTCTCTTGTAACAGTAAAATGTTACCCAGTAGAAGGAGTACAAGTTATGGAGTTAAAGAACCTGGGTTTAAATTGACATTCCTTCCCTTAATTGAGAAAGTGGGCAAGTTTCTTAAGTCCTGTGAACTTTAGTTTCCTCACCTGTAAAGTAAGGATAATGAGGCTTACCTCATTGAATCGTTGAGATGATTAAGCCCTCATTATGCAGCTAACGTGGTACTTGGCACAGGGGAGCTCAATAAACGTTAGTTCCCTTTTCTGTCAGCTAAGGTGATCTTTGCCTAGGGTGTACCTGGGGTTGTTTGATAATGCATTTTTGTTTTAAAAAAAGGAAAGACTGACCACTTCTGAATAAAGATGCTCTAAAAACTAAGAGGTAGGTAAATTGTTAATAGATGTTGTATGTATTAACTGACTGAAGATGGAGATGGCTATGTTGACAATATAGTACCGCAGTATAAATAAAGTTACTGATTTTGGAGGGACTGAATTAACTGAATCTTTGCATGATTAGGAGCTTGATAGGATTAAAAAAAGAGAAAGACAGTTTTGTAAAACCTTCCAAAATTGTGGTACTATTTCTGAATAAGTGACCCTTGAAAAAAATTCAGTAAAAGGCTAAATAAATACGTGTTATTTGAATAATACAAAGTCCTATAAAGTAAAAAGTGTAAGTTACCCTCCTACATACGCTGCTGGTTCCTCCCTCCCCAATCTCTCTCCTTTTCCCAGACATAATTTATGGAACTTGATTTTAGCACCATTAGTAACCAAAAACAATGTATTTATGCTTTTTTCTTTTCCATCAGTGCTAACTTCACAGTGCCAAGCTGAGGGTCTTAGTGGGCGACTGGGTCTTCAGGTATTCTGAGCTGCTCTCTTCACCTCAGGTTCCTGTTTGCAGATTAATTGTCATTTTCCAAAGCCAGAATTAGTTAACGGTGCTTGTTACTGTTAGGAAAGGGTCCTACAGAGTTGAGGGTGAAGTACATTAGATCGCAGTTCACCCTGGATCCTACCTACTGAACACTCCTTAATCTTTTTTTGTGAAGAAAGGCATTCCAAAATCTTTTTTTGTAATTGAACTATATTGATTTACAGTATTGTGTTTCAGGTGTACTCAAAATCTTTTATTAGGATGGATAGCTTTAATGAATTGAGTTTTTAAGAAGATTTGGTTGCTCTGGAAATCTTATTCCTGCTTGGGCATTTCTCATGCCTGCTCCTGAGCACTGCTCCCGTACCTTCCTAACAGAGCTCTGAATTTCCAACTCAGTGGGAGTTAAGCGTGAGGGGAGGCTGCCAGCTTTATGCCACTGAAGAGGGAGGAGGTTAAATATGGTTTCCTTATTATCTTCCTTCCTGATTTAAAAATCAGAGGCAATTGAAAATTATGTTTAAAAAATCTTTAAATGCAAAGGCTGTGGAAGACTTACGGATCTTCCAAAGAAGCAACTTAGCTGTCCAACCTCTCGTTTTCAAGAATCCTGTTTTTTTGTGTGTGGGAATAATTCAGAGGAAAGAGGCGGTTAAGGACGAGGTGACCAAAACCCACCCCAGCGCTGCCCTGAGGATCCCCAGGCACTCTCATCCGCAGATGATCCGCTGACCCCAGAGACGAAACAGGGTCCCGCTGAGGCCTTGGGGTCCTGCAGGGCCTTCCGAGCCCGGGGACCCACCGTCCCCTCCCCCCGCAGGGTCCCCCTCGCTCTGTGTATCTGACAAGTTCAGTCACACTTTGCTCGTTTACATTCCCACCTCCTGGCCTTCGATGGGGCACGCCCTCCTCCGGGAGCTGAGCTTCCTGCGGCAGGAACGCCCTGACAGTCCCCAAGGCTGCCTGGCAGCCCGCCTTCAGCCCCTCCCTGGGGGCTGTGTGCCTCCCTGGGCAGGAGCCACCTCCCGACTGCTGCCCCTGCAGGGACAGGCTGGCTTTGCTGTGAGTGCTGGGCGGCTCTGGCCACCCCGGACCCCCACGCGGCGGGGGCGACCCTAGAGCCCTGGGTGGGGGGCGGAGGCTGGAGAAGAGGCCAAGGAGGAGGCAGGGCCCAGTGAAAGAGGCTGAGGAATGTGGCAGAAACACGCTAATAAATGCATCAGCAGGTGCACAACTGCGCCTTGCTCAGCCCGAGGGGTACATCCCGTGCTCGTTTTTAGCACAGGGAGGGGCCGTGCACTGACTGCGTGCCCTGAGTTCCTGGCACAAGCCAGGGCCACAGGGAGCCCAGCTCTGGCACAGAGAGTCGGTAAATCATCCCCGTGGGGGCTGGGTGTGTTTTTTTCATCCGATCCGCATGGTGACATTGTAAGCTCTTCCTCGGGTAACAGACGAGACCCTGTCCCGTGCCATAGAATTGACGGGCCATGGAGGGCGGGGGGCTTGGCCTGACTCATCTGACCCCTGGGCCACCCTCACCACCTCCCTCTGTGGAAGGAAGGACAAGGGTTTCCCACCCCCTGCCTGCTCCAGGCCAGCCCCCAGGCCTGCATCACCTCCGCTGTCACAGGGAACCGAGGCACCAGTGTGAGTGTCAGCGCGGTGACACCGTCAGCAGCAGCTGAGCTGGTGAAGGGGACCGGCGTGGCCGCCAGCTCACCCGGGTTCATGTGTTTCCTGCCCTTCACCACAAAGCTTTTTATCTGGCACATTTTTTTCGTCTTGCCTCAAACTCCTGTTTAAAACTTGTACAGGGAGATGGTGTACTTTGGCCACCTCATGCGAAGAGTTGACTCATTGGAAAAGACTCTGATGCTGGGAGGGATTGGGGGCAGGAGGAGAAGGGGACAACAGAGGATGAGATGGCGGGATGGCATCACTGACTTGATGGAAATGAGTCTGAGTGAACTCAGAGAGTTGGTGATGGACAGGGAGGCCTGGCGTGCTGCGATTCATAGGGTGGCAAAGAGTCGGATACGACTGAGCTACTGAACTGAACTGACTGAACTGAGAGGGAGATGGTGGTGGTTTAATTGCTAAGTCATGTCCATTTCCTGGCGACCCCGCCAGGCTCCTCTGTCCATGGCATTTCCCAGGCAAGACTGTAGTGGGTTGCCATTCCCTTCTCCAGGGGATCTTCCTGACCCAGGGGTCGAACCTGGGTCTCCTGCACTGCAGGTGGATTCTTTACCAACTGAGCTCCCAGGGAAGAGGGAGATGGTAGACCCAGAATGAAAGCATGTTCCCTGCCTGGGCCCCGAGATGGGGCTGGACAAGGAGCCGTGGGCTGTGCAGGAGCCGTGCCCTCTGTGGGTGCTGGTGCCCTTCCACCAGCTCAGCATCAGGGACTTGGGGCTGGAGGTGGTGCTGCTGTCTGTAGCAGCAAGCTGCCTTGCCCCTCCTGATGTTTTTATCACCTCATTCTTACCTTGTTTGTTCACTCTGCTCCTGGGAGAGGAGGAAGCCCTGGGGTCTTCTGTTGGGTGGGTCTGCTATTTGGTGGGAAACCCTGCCGTTTCACGGCCATGTGAGTGGACTTAGCCGGGATGAAGGAGGCCTGCTCTGTGGAATGCATGAGTCTTAAAGAGCAGGCTGTTTGTTGTTAGGGCAGAAACCAGGCACAGCCGGGTCATAATGAGAGTCCCTCGGCTCAGCCAAGAAAATGATGCCTAACAATGTTTGATAAATGCTTTTTGATGGTGATGAGAATACACAATAATTACAGGGTTTGTCCACCTCTCTTTTTTACCTCCCTCACTATGAAGGCACAGTAATCCCTCTTAATGAACATAAATCTCATTTTGAAATGGAATTAAGAACTGTATACATGGCGTTTAAATCAAATACTATCTTTAGTATCACTATTTTCTTAAACTCCATAAACATTTTTCACTCATTATATAAGAGAAGGCAATTAATCATTGTTCATTTACAGTTCAGCACATGTTTAATAGAAATATCTACCAAGTGTACTTAGCATGACCTGTTCTTGTGCTTCAGACAGGAAGCCGTGCTGTGATTCTCAGAAGTCTTGCCCACGCTACATATGTGGTCTTATAAAAGACACAGACAGCCCCACTCTGCCCCTGCCCATATATGGTAAATCGTTAGACTCTACTTCAGGAGGGATCAGAATTCATCCTGTGGCTTTTTCAGTTCAGAAACTAGGCACTAGTTTGGGTTTAAGTAATGCAGAAGTTCCATCTCTCCTTAAACTTAGTAAGGCTGAAAATGTAAAATTCACTTTGAGGCCCTAAAGGTAGGGGAAATAATGCAATTCTATAAATGGCTGTTTTTTTGCCCATCAGAAAGAAAATGTAGTCTTAGGGCCCAGACTTAATACTGGGGAGTCTGGGGTGTGCATTTGCACTGTTACATTTTTGTATTTCAGAAAAAATTGATGCAGATGTTTCAGTTTGGGGATCTTCACAAATACTCCCTCCTCCCTGTTTTTGAACGGTTAATTCCTGTTTTTCAAGAGGTTTAAAAATTAGGTTATTATTATGGACATGGAGGAGCCTGGTGGGCTGCAGTCCATGGGGTCACGAAGAGTCGTACACGACTGAGCGACTTCACTTTCCCTTTTCACTTTCATGCACTAGAGAAGGAAATGGCAGCCCACTCCAGTGTTCTTGCCTGGAGAATCCCAGGGACAGTGGAGCCTGGTGGGCTGCCGTCTATGGGGTCGCACAGAGTCAGACATGACTGACATGACTTAGCAGAGTGACTATATATATCGAGTCTCTTCTTTCTTTTTCCAGACAAGGGTCTCCCCTCCAGCTTATGATTTACTGAACATTTTCATCCTGGGCCTGACCCTCTTCCTGGCTCCCTTAGTAACCCCCCGAGGACTCACTCCAGTGGCTTCAGCTCTGCAGCGTGTGTGGGGCTGTTTATACCCACATGAGTGACACAGCTCTCCTCTCCCTAACTTGCTTGTTTGGGTTTCTTTGAAACAACAAACTAGTCAATGACTTTCTTTTGTCTTTCCTTAGGTCTACATGTTTATTAATTTGAATTTAGCTCTGAAATCCTTATTTTCTGGAAGGAATTCTAAGGTGGGATTTAAAATAATGCTGTATTTCAATCATTGGTCCTTTTTCCTTGACCCCCCCCTTTTCCATTTGTCTTTCAGATAAAGAAACTAAAGACGTTCAGTGGAGACGTGGCCAAGCTGTCCCTGGCAGACTCCTTCCTGCACTGCTTAATCCAGGTGCCAAAGTAAGGACCACCCATCTCTGCTCTTGGCAGCGCACGGTTCTAGGTCAACAGCCTCACACGCTACAGCTCTGCTTTTTGTTTTTCAGCTATTCCCTGCGGATTGAAGCCATGGTGCTAAAGAAGGAATTTTTGCCTTCTTGTTCTTCTCTATACACAGATATGACGATTCTAAGGAAGGCTACAAAAGGTGAGTAAATACATGATGCTTTGTGTAATTTGTTTTTATTAATTTTGGTAGCAGCCTATTTTTTAAAAACTGTTCAGATGAAAAGTTGTAGATATGGGAAGTTCCATTTCTGATACACTTTCAAAAGGGAAATGATGTGTTACCAAGGATGGTATTTAAGGTTTAGCTCCATTTACTCCCCCCGTTAATTAATTTAATTAATTGACTGGTCAATCAATTAATTAGCATATTATCCTCCAATAAAAGAAAGTTATTTCATCTCAGAAAGGGAACGTATTAGTTGCTCTGTCGTCTCCGCCTCTTTTGCGACCCCATGGACTGTAGTCCACCAGGCTCCTCTGTCCATGGGATTCTCCAGGCAAAAATATTGGAGTGGGTGGCCATTCCCTTCTCCAGGGGATCTTCTGGGCCCAGGGATTGAACCCAGGTCTCCTGCACTGCAGGCAAATTCTTTACCATCTGAGCCACCAGGGAAGCCTGTCTTTCAAGTTTAGGAGTAAGCCCGTTCCTTGCAGCGCGCTCTTGTTCCCCACCTAGATTAGCTTTCTGAACGTGTGTGTGTGTGTGTGTGTGTGTGGTATGTTTCGTGGGTGGCGTGTGGGTGGTGTGTGTGCTGTATGTTGTGTGTGGTGTGTTTAGTGTGTGTGGTGTGTGTGTAGAGTATGTGTGTGCTGCGTGTTCTCTGTGTGGTGTGTGTGTATCCTGTGTATACTGTGCATGCGTTGTGTGTGTCATATGTGTGTATGGTGGCACGTGCTCACAGCCTGGGCCCCGCCCGCTCGTGCCCCCCACGCTCTGGCCTCTGTTGGTGGCTCTGACCCTGCGCCCTGCTCTCCGGGAAGCTGGCCTCCTTCCCTCCTGACCCCTCCCCAGCGGCGTCTCCCGCACCCCCAGGTGCCCCCCAGATGCTCACGTCTGAGAGGAGCGAGCCGGCCATTTCCGGTCCTTTGAACAGCGTGCTGACTTTCGCTTGCCGCCGTGGACAGCCTCCTCGGGCTGCTCTGATGTCTCACTCCGCAGAGTTGGGAGCTTGCTTTCCTGCACGCAGGCCAGTGAGAGCGCTGGCCATAGCAGCCTCCTTGCATCTCTGAGGCAGCGTCTCTGGCGCTCCCTGGACTCCTGTTTTCCTTTGTCACCTGGGGTCCCTGACCTCATTTCCTCCTGGTCCCCTTCTGGATCTCTAGTTACTGTGGTACACTGCTTATTCCTATTTGTTTTCCCTGCTTAGTGACTCTGGCTTGTGTTGACATTAAGTCGCAGTTTCTTCAGCTCATTATATTTTCTTCATTTAGAGAAGAGACTAAAAATTAAGGGCATTTTCTTCTTTCAATAGGGAGCCCTTTTAAAATTTCTTCCTGTACTAAGGCTAAAGCAGCAGCTTTGAAAGGATTGTTTCCTCTGTTCAAATAGAGATGGAAGAATGTGTTTTCATATTAAGCGATGCAAATTTGTGGGCACCGTGGAAATGTTTTTTATCTGGTTACCCTTTAAAACCTGGCCTTCTTAGATAACACAGTATAGACAGTGATCCAAGTGTAACTTGTTGAAAGTGATACCAGACATAATGGAGAATGTTACCAATATCATAGGTGACATTTTATTACCTATATGTACTGTAATTTTAGTAATTAAATTATCTCTTTATCTTTTTAAAGACATTAACAAATTTTAATATTGTTTGTCTTGGTGGATAATACAAAAGATTGATGTTTAAAGAACTAGCTTACCAGTATGACAATGATTGAGTTCCTTTTGAAACCTTAAGCCAATCCAAATAAAATGTTTAGTTTTGAATAAAATGGAAAGATTCTCTGGGTACCTGCCTGTAAGAGTTGGAGCTTTGCAAGTTATTTACATATCATGCCAGCCTGTTTATTTTGTATCTCCTCACAGCTCATCAGCTAAGCAAAATGCTGCTTACTATCCATTTTCATAGTCCATAAACACAATCTCAAAGAATATAAAGGAAAAAATAAATAACTGTTGAGTAGATTATTCCTATAGCACAGTATGCTGCTTTTCCTAAGATTTTTGTATTTTCCACTTCTTGAAAATTTTCGTCATTGAAGTATATGGGACACACCCTTACGGCAGAAAGTGAAGAGGAACTAAAAATCCTCTTGATGAAAGTGAAAGTGGAGAGTGAAAAAGTTGGCTTAAAGCTCAACATTCAGAAAACAAAGATCATGGCATCCAGTCCCATCACTTCATGGGAAATAGATGGGGAAACAGTGGAAATAGTGTCAGACTATTTTTGGGGGCTCCAAAATCACTGCAGATGGTGACTGCAGCCATGAAATTAAAAGATGCTTACTCCTTGGAAGGAAAGTTATGACCAACCTAGATAGCATATTCAAAAGCAGAGACATTACTTTGCCAACAAAGGTCCATCTAGTCAAGGCTATGGTTTTTCCTGTGGTCATGTATGGATGTGAGAGTTGGACTGTGAAGAAGGCTGAGCACCGAAGAATTGATGCTTTTGAACTGTGGTGTTGGAGAAGACTCTTGAGAATCCCTTGGACTGCAAGGAGATCCAACCAGTCCATTCTAAAGGAGATCAGCCCTGGGATTTCTTTGGAAGGAATGATGCTAAAGCTGAAACTCCAGGACTTTGGCCACCTCATGTGAAGAGTTGACTCATTGGAAAAGACTCTGATGCTGGGAGGGATTAGGGGCGGGAGGAGAAGGGGATGACAGAGGATGAGAAGGCTGGATGACTCAATGGACGTGAGTCTGAGTGAACTCCGGGAGTTGGTGATGGACTGAGAGGCCTGGCATGCTGCGATTCATGGGGTCGCAAAGAGTCGGACATGACTGAGCAACTGAACTGAAGTGTCATACATATTTGATTCCCAGTTTAACACTGGGATGGGCACCGCCAGTAGCTGGTGGCACATTAGATATACCAGGCAATGCGCTGCTTTGTTAGTTTCAGTCTTTTGTACAGTTTAAGGTCAGAGTTTGCTTCAGATACACTTAAACTTGGGTGTGGTAGCTGTCTGACGTGAGTTTGAGCTGCAGGCTTCTCTAAGGTACCGTGGTGTGTTCTTTCTGACAGAGCTGATGTCATGTGAGGAATTACATTCCATATTACACTTGGTGCTACAAGCAGGGAATATCATGAATGCAGTAAGTAAAGTTCAAAAAAATTTTTTTAATGTTGCATTTCCAACTTTATTTGTCTGTCTAAAAGTGTGTATATATTTTTTTTTCTTTTGATTTGTCTTCTTTAGGGAGGGTATGCTGGCAATGCAGTAGGATTTAAACTGTCTTCTTTGCTCAAATTGGCAGACACAAAAGCAAACAAACCTGGGATGAATCTCCTGCACTTTGTTGCACAGGTATGTGGAAATGGTTGACAGAGTGTTCGTGCACCCCCGCTGGAGGCAGTGAAGTTTTTCAGAGGGGTGAGGTGGCATCAAACCATCAGAAAAGGGCCTGGTGGATGCCCAGAAGGCTCTGTGTGCAGATGCCTGAGTTGAGCTGCACCTGGAGTTACAGGGCTGGAGGGAGGTGGGGGGTCAGGACTGGGCTCAGAGGTTGGTGAAGTCAGGTGATGAAGGATTCAAACCCACAGCTGGGGAATTTGGATTTCACGCATTAGCACTGGTGAGCCAGCAGTGGTTTGTACACATCATCACGGCATGACCAGGGATGTTTTTTTTCTAGGAAAATGAGGCAGTGTGGGGAATGGGTTGGAGTGGAGAGAGAAGAGAAATGGGGGTGCCTCTTGGTGGAAGCTGGCGTTCATCGTTTGGGATCGTTGAGAATCCGAGTAATGGCCATGGGATAGACAGCAGAGGCCTGGGTGTTGAAACATTTCTTTCTAGTGTTGAGTTGACTGGAGTTGTGTGTAAAGAGTGAGGGGTCAGAGCAATGAGAGGATGGATCACTTCGTTTTCTTTGTGAACTGGGGGTGAGGGAGCCTTGCCATCCACACAGAGTTTGGGGTCTGAACCCTGTCCACCACTTGGACACATGGACTGGGTCTGTGTGACCCCCAGATAACTAGTTACAAAGCCAAAGATCAGCCAAGGACAGTTCCCTCTTTGTTGTTAAATTATCTCAAATAACGAATTGTGAGGGCTTGTTTCTCCTGCTGAATCTCTTTGTTGTTTTGACAGCAGTCATGTAGACATAGCTTTACCTGGGAGGAAGGCTGTGTTTCAGGCTTAAGTGTGAGCTTCTGATCAGGACAGAAGGGAGATTTTTGACCTGTCTTTTATTAGCTGTACTTCCTCAGACAAGTTATGTAAGCCTTAAGTTCCTCAATTTCTTCATCTAATAATGGGGGGCGGGGAGTGATAACCTCCAAACTAGGTAATTGAGAAGGCGGAGGAAGATAATTCCAGAGTGTGATTATTAACTCAGTGTTCTGAATACAGTAAGCTCTCCATAAATAATACACCCTATTATTACTATATTCTTCAGAAGACAGAGGGCATGTTGCACTTGGTACTAACTGAAGAGTCCATTTTCAGGACATTAAGACCAGAAAATGTGTTCCTCAGCCCTGTTAGATCCCCGTATCCAGGTGCTCTGTATGGCTTGGTCCCTGCCCCTTGTGGGGAGGTTGCCTGAGTTGCAAATTTCCCCCTTCGTACTTGCCTTCCTTGTACCTTCTGAACAGGGGAAGGGTCCAGACTCCTCCGTGGCCTGTGCGCTGTCTGATGAGGCTCAGTCTGCAGACTGGTCTAACAGCTGCTGGTGGCTGGGTCACACGGAGGCGTTCTTAGAGGTGTGGTGGTTTTCAGCAGGATAGATCAGATTCTTTTAGGAGCGGTGGGCCCTGCGAAGCCGCCTCCTCCTTCCACTGAGTTTTCACACACATGTGTTGTGTTTCATGTCAGGATCAGTTGCTCCGGGAAGTTAAATGTTTCTTGAGAGTAGATTTCTGCCCAGTCTTACTGAGAATGTCAGACTGAGTTTGTGTCTCTGGGAATTACTTTGACTGCATCAAGCCTTAAAGGGAGACAGTGATGTTAGGGTTCCTTTAAGCCCTGAGAAAAATTTCTCCATGTAGTAGATAAAATTCCAGTTTTGTCCCCATAGAGTAAGAGAAAATTCTGTTTTTGTTCCAGGAAGCCCAAAAGAAAGATGCTGTGCTTCTAAATTTTTCTGAAAAATTGCTTCATGTTCAGGAGGCTGCCAGGTAAGCAAGAAAGAGTATGGTGAGACAAACGTGGTTGGTTGTTTTTTTCTTAACCACCTTCTTATAAAAACTGATATTTTACAACTTCTGGATTCAGGTTTGAACTTTCAAAAGTTTTGTCTAATTGAACTTCAGACCTTCCTTTCATTTGGTTACAGAGGTGTGTTTGCACCTTTGGAATTATGGGGGTTTTCAAAAATTAATCTTTATTTTTAATCTAAAAAAAAACCCTATTGCAGTTTATTCTAATGAATATCATCAGTGTAAAAATGTATGTATATGGATTAAGAACTTCAAATACCTCCACACCCAAAAGACAGGGCTCAAAGAACACAGCACTTGGAGTTGGTATACATCAGTCAAGCTCTCGGGGCCCTACCTCACTGATTCCTTTAGAATCTAACATGGTACGTTTACTTTCTATTGCATTAAAAGAAGTTGGAACCATATCAAGGGCTGGGAAAGGATTGTGTTTTAAATTAGTCACTCAACTTTACAGAGAAAGTATCTAACAAACATAAAGCTCTACTTACATCACTGTTCTTTGCTTCTGAGCCTCACATAGATGTGTATTTTAACGTAGCTATAATCTGTGTATCCATTCTGAGCCCTGTGCTTTTGAATTTATAATACATACCCATGCGTGTAAATGTTAAATGGTGGTAATGTCCCATAGCCAGCTTTTTAAGGTAAAAGGTCCTGATTTGTAGCTACTGCTGATTTCCGTGGTGTAAATACTGCCGCCATGGCTGACCTCAGGTTGCCAAGTGGCACTGTCGATTACAGAGCTGGGGAAAGATACCCGTAGCCACAGCCATGTCCCGTGAGCAGGCAGCAGCAGTCACCTCACGTATCAGCCCAGTGCCTGTCATCTGCTTGTTATCTGAGGGACTCTATCCAGCTGGGACAGCTGTGAACCAGATGCATAAACACGCCAACCGCAGCTTTTCAAGCCCCGCCTACCACTGGCCCGCATCTCAGGGTTACAGCCTGAGAACATCGAACCGTGGACGACGTCTTTCCCAAAGTGAGAGCATCGGCCCTAAGCGTGAACAGTTGATATAGTTCGTATTTACAGATCACCAGAGTATTCCTCCCACAGAATGGGCATCTGCTAAGATGTAAACTGTTTTCACTTTTGAATTACTAAAAGAAATTTGCGTGAAAATATTTTTTTCCTCCTTCCAACACAGAAATGTTTCTAAGAGATACACACAGAAATAACGGTCCCACTTCTGATCAGAGTTAGATGGGGAAGGTTAGCTAGGAAAAACTTACTAAGGTTGTCTTAGGAAAAACTTACTAAGGTTTATTTGAACTGGAAAGTGAAGTACGAATAGGACATAGGTCGGTGCCAGTGAAGGTGGAAAACTACTGTGTAAAGAAAAGTTAGAATTGACCTGGAAGCTTGGAAGCATCTTGATCTATGAATGTGCTAACTGAATTCCTCCTGGACTTAGGTTTCACCTGTTCACTTTACCAGGTGACATGAACATCATTCATGCTCTATTGATCTCAGTGTGACACTTATAACAAAAGCCTTGCCAGCAATCCCACCGTTTCTCTGCAGAACTCTTAGCTGTGTGCCCATTCTCTCCAAGCCCCAGAGGACTGACCCTGGTTGCTTGCGGCAGGCAACATGCAGTCTGTGCGGTGTCTCTGCATCCCCGGTAACGTCCTGGTTATCAGCATGTGCTGCCACCTTGCTTTTAGGGTTAGGGCTTTTGTATTTGCATTTTTGTGGCCAGAGGAAAGTATAAGTATGTGAGTCCTGCTGGACGCTAATGCTGATGGCATAAAGCTGTTGAGACTTAGTTTATGAAAAGCTTTGCAAGTGGTTATCTCTCCAGCAAGAACAAAATTACAGCCCGCTCTCTTTGAACCACTATGTGTCTTTAGGAAGGAATTGCCTCTTAGAAAACACAGGAGGGGACTAGAAATATAGAGGGTGGTAAAGGTGATTGCAGCAGCCCTCCCCTCTATTTCCAGGGTCTCGTCTGATGTCCCTGGGGTGGCCGCCCCCTCAACCCCAGTGCCAGCTGCCCACTCTCTCCTTTTTTCTTTCAGATTATCTTTGGATAACACGGAGGCAGAGCTGCATTCGCTCTTTGTCAGGACGAAGTCTCTCAAGGAGAACATCCAGCGGGATCGAGAGCTGTGTCAGCAGATGGAAGATTTCCTTCAAGTGAGTGATTCGAGTCAGTCCCTCTGATCTCCTCCTCAGTGGCCCTGTGAGGCCACTTATGTTTGCAGGGCTGTATTTGTGGAAGCAGCAGGTTCCCATTCATGTTTTCCCCACTAAGCCAGTCAAAGGAACTTGATACTTTAGTGCCCAGTATTTATGGGGGCGTCCCCGGTAGCTCAGCAGTAAAGCATCCGCCTGCAATACAGGAGACACAGGAGACCCAGGTTCGATCCCTGGGTCAGGAAGATCCCCTGGAGAAGGAAATGGCAACCCACTCCAGTATTCTTGTCTGGAAAATTCCATAGACAGAAGAGCCTGGCGGGCTACAGTCCATGGAGTCACAAAGAGTTGGACACTACTGAGCAGCTGAGCATGCATTCTTTGCTGGATTGGTTTTTTGGCAGAGGATATGCAGTATGTCTGACCCTGAGCCCTTGGTTAGCGATGGGGTCTCTGTTTATTTCTGCTCCGTCTGCAGGACAGCACCCACTCCCACATGGACTGGGATCACTTATGCTTACGCTTGGCAGCTGCTGCCTGGTGACTCGGGTTTTGGTTCGAAAGCTCAGTTCTGGAGTTCCTGCCTTCCAGTTAAACTTCTGGATGCCAGAATGAGGTTCTCGTTAAAGACACCTGAGCACTTGGGCTGTTGTTCCTTCAGTTGTTTCTGTGGAAGAAACAAGCTCCGTTTTGGCATGTTTTATAGGGAGGTAGGAGAGCACACTGGAGCCAAAGCCTCCTACCACCCCAGATCCACCGGCCCACAGGGTGTGGTGGGAGCTGCCCTGAGTAACGTCAACAGAACCCAGCAGAGTGGACCTGTTTGTGACAGCTCATCATGACTCACTAATCACATAGTCTGACATACTTCTTTTATCTTCCTTATTTAAAAAAAAAAAAAAAAGTGGCACCTCTTCATGCTTTCAGTCTTCAGGAAATGGTGTGCTACTCAATTTGCCTTCGCCAAACAGGTCTGAAACCTCGGCGTCAAGGCTTTGAGGCTTGTGAGCCGGGATATGTGAGGCAGGGCTGCCCTGGGAGATGGGAAAGGGACTGTGTGCTTGAATATCAGACCAAGGTCAGCCTCAGCCTCCCCTGGTTTCCTTGCAATGAAGCCACATCAGATGCTGTGAGCTGCAGCTCCCATCAGGGAACACCTGATTTTGTTTGGCTCTGCTGGGAGTTCATTTTTATTATTAAACACATATTCTGTATTTTCTTTCAACCATCACTGAACTTTAATTTTCCCTGAAAAGTGCACAAATTTTCTTCTCTGAGACAACTAAGTAGACATCACCACAGAATCACATGAACAGGAGCTAGGAAAGCACTCAGCAATAAATAAGCCTGTTCAGACAAATGGAGCAACCCAGGAATGTGAGGAGAAGACCTGTCACACAGTCAGAGGCGCATTCTGGAGGCCTGTTTCTCAGTTCTTATATGAGATGTTAATTTCTCCTGTTAAATGGCAGTACAGGAAAGCTTACAATGCAAAGTCGCACACCCAGACGGCTGCTGAGAGACAGCCTTGTTTTCACTCTAAACTCATCTTCCTGGTACTCATTTTTATCTGTGTAAGTGAAATATTCCATACAGCTACTTATTTTTCTCAAGTCTACTTTCTTTTTAAATAGGGGAAATACAATTTTTAATGTAGGTTAGGGTCAGGCCATAGAAGGCCCTGAATGCCAGTCTGAAAACTTTGCTCTCTAAGCCAGGTGGGGACAATTGAAGGGTTTTAAAAAAAATTATTTATGTATTTATTATTTTGGCTGTGCTGAGTCTTCATTGCTGCTCTGGCTTTTTCTCCAGTTGTGGTGTGTGGGCTTTTCACAGCAGCGGCTTCTCTTGTTGCAGAGCACAGCTCTAGGGTGGGCAGGCTGCAGTACTTACGGCTCCCAGGCTCTGGAGCTCAGGCTGGACAGTTGTGGCGGACAGGCTTGGTTGTTCCATGGCATACGGGATCTTCCTGAATCAGGGATTTAACCCGTGTCTCCTGCATTGGCAGGCAGACTCTTTACTACTGAGCCACCAGGGAAGCCCCAGTGAAGGTTTCTGAGTAGAAAAATGATCTACTATTTGCAGATCTGTTTCACATTTTGACCCTTTGGGTGAGAAGTATCAAGTGTACTGGGGTGGACTTGATACTCCATAGCAGACAAGTTTGAGTTGAAAACTTGAATTGGCTGCCACCACTACCAATCTGTCATTCACGCTTTGCCAGCGTTGCTTTGAACTTTTTCATCTGTGGCACCAACCATGAGGGAAGAGTTCAGAAACTAGCTCTAGGCCAGTGACTCCAAGCATGGTGGCTTTTCAGGCTCTGTTCAGAATGTGTCACTCTCCAAGTCCCAGGGGGCTTGCAAGCGTCCAGGTGCTCTGCTGTCCCCACGGGATCTGACGATGAGATATTCCAGGTAGAGTCAGTGCCCATGAAGGTTCCTGTCAAAGTCCTATTTTTCTGCAGTTGAGCTGTTCTTGGCTAGGATCCATCTTTCCCCCTGTGCAAGAAGGACAGGCAGAGATTTATCCTTCCATTAATACCCTTCCCTCCACCAAGAAAAACACAGCGAACGCACACACTGCCTCAGGCTACTGACTCAGATGGTTCCTTTCCCTGGCGTTTGGTTTCCTAAATAGTTTTGGTTTCCTACTGCCTCTCGAAGGCATTTTGTATGAGAAAAGGGCTTTGAAAGGGGGTGGTGCGTGGAATGGATAGGAAGGAGCGCGTCTTCTTAAACTTTCTCTTTCTCTTGAGATTCTCTTTTGTGTTCTGGACGCGAGCCCTGTGGCCAGGGGGCAGCCCACAGCGTCAGCATTGCCCAGGCCTGGCCCCCTACACAGGAAGAAGTGTCTCAAATATCAGTTTGGCCAAAAAGTTTGTTCAGGGGGAAAAACTTATAGAAAAAACCTGAACAAACAACCCAATTAAAGTGTGATTTCATAAAGGAATATACCCCATGCACGCCTTCTTCATAAAATCCTTGTTTCCCAGTAAAGAAAGAAAGCACGTGAGGCTTCCATGTAAACCTAACAGTGCTCATTTGGGATTAAGTTTAAACCCTTCCCAATTGTGAATAAGACAACTGGTCAACACAAGAGACCTCTGGGACCCTGACGCGGATCCATGACCAGTGTGTGACTCAGTCGTGAGGGCAGGAAGAACAGAGGCAGACGGGGTTTCCCTTAATGACACCGACTATGCCGGTGCCACATGTCCAGTGACATTACAGGGGGACATTGGGTTGGCGACAACCTCCAGGTTAAAGCTCCTCAGCCTCCTCTGGCTCCCCTGACACAGGGGTCCACCTTGCTCCCCAGAGTTTTGTTTGGGGTGACTTACTCCCTTGTCGGCTCTGGGGGTCCTGCCGTGAGATCTGAGACTGAGCCCCGGACCCCTGGCAGCCGTCGAGCGCTCACGTCCACGGCTGCTGTCTGTCCCTCCCCCGCAGTTTGCCCTGGAAAAGCTGGCGGAGCTGGAGCAATGGAAACGCGAGCTCCAGGACGAGGCCCACGCCCTCATCGACTTCTTCTGTGAAGACAAGGACACCGTGAAGCTGGATGAGTGCCTGCAGATATTCAGAGGCTTCTGCATCAGATTCAACAAAGCGGTGAAGGTACAGCTCGTGGCATCTCCGTGTTTTCTGAGCTGTCTGGATTTCTGCCTCTCCTCTTCCCAGCCTGGCCCCTGCCTGCGGCGGAAAGGTGCCTCAGTGGCTTCACAGCATTGGGAAGTCTGGCCCCTGTGGCGCTGCCTGGCTGTCCCTCAGGATTCCGGGGAGGCTCTGCCCTCTCAGCCCTGAGCCCTCCCCTGTTGCCAAGTCTAACGTGTGCTTCTCATTCCAGTGCTTGCACTGATGCTCTAAAAGCATTTTGTTCGTCAGGTTTGTTTAGGATGGCAGTCACGCTATTAAAGCATCTCTTTGAAGATCCTTCTCTCTTCCCAGGAGACACTTTCCTCCTTCAGGGGGTCCTTTGTTACAGTGGGGTGATCGGAAGGCCCCTTTGCCCCTCTTTTGAGCTCTGTAGCCATTGCCAGGGGTCAGCATCTGGGCAACTGGGCTGTCCTTGGCCAGAGCAGGCTTCAGAATGCCCAGAGACTAAAGGGGCAGGCTGCTGTCTGCACACAACCGCCGCCTTCTTGCCCGTCAGCCTCCAGGTCATAATCTCTGAGTTCATGCAGAATCCAGAAAACTCTTTGGGTTTCTTGACTTTGCACATAGAACTTTCATCTGCCAACTAAAAACAGAACAACAGCCCATCATTTTAGGTGTTGATAAGGAACCAAATACTCCTGTGCACCTCTTTCCCTCAGTTTTAAGTGCACATTTGCCCATGGCTGAATTTCTCTGAGGGGCTGCTCAGTGTCTCTGCAGCCCTAAATGAGTAGCTCAGAGTGACTGGAGTTCTCAAGCCGCCTTTCTCTGTCCACTGAAAAGGAGGCTGAGCCTGTGGCCACGTTTCCTCTCCTCTGTCCAAGCAGTGAGGTCAGCAGGGGAGGTGCTGGTGGGGTGGTACTGGCCAAACTGGCCCTGAGGCCCTCACTCCCAGTCGGGATTCTCCACGCTTGTGAGGCCACCTCTGTGATGCTCTCAGCCCAGCTGTCTTGAGAGCCAGGAGCTGGCCCTGTGCCCTCCACAGGCAGCCTGGAAAGAAGACCCGGGGACCTTGGGGAGGCTGAGGCTGCAGGAGGGGCCCAGAGTCCCCAGTGGTCGGAGCCAGAGGCTCACAGAAACTTGGAAGGGAAAGTACATCACTTGGAAGGGAAAGTCCACTGTTTGCGGAAATTGATTTTCAAGTAAAAAGCACTGATAACAGATTTGGGTTGTGTGCCCCTCACATTTATGTGGGTATCCCAAGTTCCTCCCATCTAGCCACCGCCCCTGGAGAAGGCGATGGCACCCCACTCCAGTACTCTCGCCTGGAAAACCCCATGGATGGAGGAGCCTGGTGGGCTGCAGTCCATGGCGTTGCTAAGAGTCAGACATGACTGAGCAACTTCACTTTCACTTTTCACTTTCATCCATTGGAGAAGGAAATGGCAACCCACTCCAGTGTTCTTGCCTGGAGAATCCCAGGGACGGGGGAGCCTGGTGGGCTGCCGTCTATGGGGTTGCACAGAGTCGGACACGACTGAAGCAACTTAGCAGCAGCAGCACATTTATGTGACGCAAGTATAATGAAGGTGCAGGTAGTAACTTTGGTGTGTGCACGTGTTCTGTTTGGTTTTGTTGGGTGAGGGCTGGCTCCTTGGAGCAAGGTGAAAGGCAGAAAGGTTGATAAAGCAGATCCTCGTCTCTGATTGTGAGAAGTGTGTCGGGCACAAGGGCCAGAGCCTCTTTGACATTTCTGGTGTTTACCAGGGAGCATTCAGAGAACACAGGCATCTCTTAATATCCTGAGTCTGCATTTATGCATCCAAACCACGAAGTAGAACGTGTGCACATGAGTGTGTGTGTAGACATATGTGTATATCTATGTATGTTGGCAACATTGATTCAGACTCCTTTTAATACCCACAGTATTTTTCTCTGTGTGCCTAAATAGCACTCCCGGAAGTCCCTTCTGTCTCGCCGTACTTGGAAACCAAGTTGCATTTCCTGGGAGTTGAGGTCACAGAGACGTGTGCAGTCACAGCCCCACACTGAGGGCACAGTGCCTCGACTGCAAGTTGGGCCCTGGGATCTGATGACCACCTTAGGCAGATGGTTGGGGTCAGGCCTAGTGTGTCCCCGTCATGCCCACGCAGCTTGAGGAGAATGGAGGCCTCCATCCTGGTACATGCATGTGCAAACACAGGCCGTCTCCCTCAGTGAGCGAAGCCGGTGACTCAGGGCTCTCCTCCAGCCAGTGTCTCTCAGTGGGGTGTTCGGATAGCTAGCTCTGGAACTGCACTAGGGTCCCCGTGGCTCATCCATCTTCCCGCCTCTCTACCCCACCTTCAGGACAACCACGACCGCCAGGTGCAGGAGCTGAGGCAGCGGCAGCGGCTCAAGGAGCTGGAGCAGAAGCGGCGATCCTGGACAGCGGGGGAGTTTGGATTCGGCCGGAGCAGCAGTGAGAACGACGTGGAGCTGCTGACCAAGAGGGGTGCGGAGGACCTGCCCCCTTTTCTCTGCTGCAGGCCCGCCAGCCCCTCCTACCGGCCCCCCACCACCCGCCGCTCCCGCCTCTCCCTGGACACCATGGCCGACAGGGAGCTGCTGAGCTTCCTCGAGAGATCCACAGACGGCCCCGAGGAACTCAAGCCCAGCAACTCATCCCAGGGCTGCCTCTGGCAGGTCCCTCCTGACGGAGCCTGCAGGGAACCTGGAGAACCGAGGGGCCAGGACTCCAGCCTAGCGCACAGACCTCGGGCCTTGGAGGGCCAGGAGGAAGCCCCCCACTCCACCACAGCTTGGGCGAACTGGCTCCCTGCAGCCCACCCCGACGATCCCGCCTGCGCTTTACGCCGCCCTCGGCGCAGTGGGGTCAGCACCCTCCGAAAAAGGAACAGCGCACCGGTGGGCCTGGATCCTGTGCGGTCCTCGCCCCCACTCTCACCGTTGGCTCTAGGGATTAGGGAGCATGAGCTGGTGACCGGGCTGGCCCAGTTCGACCTCCAGGCTCCCAAGGGCCTGGAGGAGCCGCCCCAGTTGACCGGGAATGACTGCAGCCCAATGGAGCTGGTGTCCGTGGGGGATGCGAGCCCACCATCCCTGGGCGCCCCCAACAGCAGCCCGACGACGCCCGTGGGCAGAGGTGCCCGAGTGGGTCCCAGCCCTGTCCCCCAGGATGGCGAAGCTGCCCCTTATGAGCCCAGAAGCGCAGCTCCGCTCTCTGAGGGGAGTAGCGACCCTGACAGCCAAGATCCTGGGCCTCTGTTCTGCATCTCGGACACCAGCGACTGCTCGCTGACCCTGGACTGCTCTGAGGGAGCCAACTCCAGACCCTTAGAGGGGGACCCAGGCGAGGCAGGCGATGGGGAGGGCTCTGTGTCACCCGGGGCCTGGGAGACGGGCGGCAGTCAGGCCTCCTCCAACCCCATCTGCAGCCCAACTGTGGGGGCTCCCGCTGCTGCCTCCACCCCCGGCTCGGGCTCCGTCTCAGGGAAGAGCGAGCCGGAGAGCTGCAAGGGCGGCCCGCCCAGGGACAGGCCGGCGAGAGCGAGGGAGGCGACGGCCCTCAGGAGGAGCTCCCCCAGGGAGGCGCCGCCGTTGGCGGGGCCGTCCCGGGCCGGGGCCGGCCGCCGGAGCGCAGGGCCGGCGGGGCCCGTGCGGCCGGTGGGGCCCGTGCGGCCGGTGAGGACGCTGACCGGCTGCGAGAACGAGAGCATGCGCAGGGTCGTGCCCATCTCGCGCGCCGGCCGCGCGCCCCCGGCAGCCAAGGGCAGCCCCCGCGAGGCCGCCAGCGGGCCCGACCCGCCCCCGCCGCTGGCGCGCCGCAGCTCCATGCGGGGGACCGCGGACGCGTCGCCAGCGAGGCCCACAACGGCGCCGGCGGCCCGGCCCGGGAGGGAGCCCCCCTCTCTGCTCCGGAGCTCCTTCAGGAAGCCCAGCGCCAAGCCCGTGCGCAACGTCCCACGGCCGAAGCCCGAGGAGGACAAGGCGTGCCGCTCCGGCGCCCAGGGCCCCGACGGCCCCGGAGAGCCGCCCCGCGCCGCGCTGGCCGCCAGCGTGCCCCGGGGCCCGGCCTCAGTCCCCAGCTTCGCTCGCAACACGGTTGCCTCCTCGTCTCGAAGCCAGAGGCTCGACTCTCCCGCTCCGGCCAGAGCCCCCGGCCTCACCCGGACCATGTCTCAGCGGCAGCTGAGAGTGAAGGGCGGCCCCGAGGGTGCCGTCCCCAAGGACAGCGGCGCCCTCCGGCGGGCCGGCAGCGCCCGCACCCTACGGAAGGGGTCCGAGTCAGCTGAGGGCCCCGGGGCCGGCGCCGAGACCCCGCCGAAGGGCCGGCTGAAGGAGGCCAACCACACGGCGCTGGGGAGGGGGCTTCATCCCTTACGTAAGTGAGGGGCGTCCGCCCTCCCCGCTTGCCTTCTGGGGTTCGGATGGTGAGGACTGACTTGTGCGAAAGGCCGACCCTGAATGTCTTCCACATAGAACCCCTCGCTGGGGCCGCCTGCCAGTGCCCCTGAAGGTGTAGCCTACTGGACCCACATCCCCGCTGGACCGATCGGCCCCGGAGGTGGACCTGGTGAGCCCCGTTCTCCAAACACAGAGAGCGGTGAACGACTCAGACAAGACCGCTGTCTGACTCAGCATCATCTGATGTTCTTAGGTGACGAGTAACAAACAAGATTTGGGGGCCAGTTTTTATATATCAGTGACATTTTTTACTATTATAAAAATTAAACATTGTTTTAGTTGGCTCCTTTCACAGAGTGAAATGCCTCCCGGGGGAAAATGAAGGTATTTTTTATCTTCCTAGTTCCCTGGCCTCAGGGTTCCACCTGCCCATGCTGTGCAGCTGGCAACTGGACTTCCGCCGCAAAGCCTTTGGGTGTCCTGTGGTTGGCACCGTCTTCCTGAAGACTCTCCCTTGCTCATCTCCACCTGCTACCTTTGGTGAGGTGAACGGGAGGGAAAGCGAAACTGCTGGACAGAAATCCGGTGCTCCTTGTGTATTGGGGCTGTGGGGCAAGCCTCCCCTGTAGACGGGTGGCGGCCCCTGGGAGAACGCTGGAGCTTCCAGAATTTAGAGGTGCCATATTTTGATGGAAGGTCATCAGGGACTGTTCAGCCAAGCACATCTTTCCCGTTCTCCGTTGTCTCATTTGAGTATTTGTTGTAACACTGAGCGAAGGCTGCTATGACTCGTGTTCACTCTAGTTTCTCCAGGGAGGATTAAACCCAGACTTTCTCCTTTGCTAATGTGACCTGGAGCCTAGAGAGAAAGATTCACTTTCTCTCTCCACGATACTTTTAAATGTTGATGTCTGTCCTTTGGTACAATGGTTTTAAATCCTGAGAAAAAACAGGTCAAGTTTTTAAAACCAGACCAAAATTGAAGTTGCTTTAAGAAGACTTTATATTATCAGGAAAATTTTGAAGGAAAAAAAAGTAAAGATTCATTCGGAAGAGGAAAACATACTACTCAGTTCCAATTTCACTGTTTCCGTCCCAACTAGCTAATTGGGAAGTGGCATTCTTGAAACATTTTTGTTATTTAAAAATTGCCCCTCCTCCCACTTTTTCACTTTTGATCACTTACTAGTGAAACTTTGTTTTAGATCTGACAGTGGGAGGTGGATTTAGGCAAATACAGTAATGTATTCCTGGTGAATCCATACGGTTGATGTTACAGTCTCGTTCCTATAGAATGTTGCCCCCCATCCAAATTAATTGGAAACTCTGAGCTTCCATAAGTCCGCTAAACTCAAAAGGAAAACAAGGCGCCTGACCACAAAACCTCTTGTAAAAATAGCCCTGAGTAGTATTTCCAGGGCTCCACAAAGATGGTTGTGAGAATCCTGAGCCATTTTTCGTCATCTCAAAAAGCCCTTAAAAAAAAATCATGTATTTAACCATGCAGACAAAACTGTTTGAAACCTAGGACCTGTGAAAGAGGTCAAAAGTTTGTGGGTTTTTGGGTAGTGTCAGGGTTATGGCCCCTTGGGGAACCCTGGAAAGCAGGGTCCAAATCCCTGTTCCCTCACTGATGCTGTGAGGCTTTGGCAAGTCACTCCCTCTCCTTAAGCCTCTGTTTCCCAGTCTGCATAAGTCAGGGCATGGCCTCTGCTGTGGTCTTCAAGGGTCCTTCCAACTCCCAGAGTCCAAGTCATCGTGAACAGCCAAGAACCCATCTCTGCCCTGGGATCAGCTTCCAGAACTAAAACTCCAACGTTTCCACGGTGGAGGTCTCACATAAAGGCTCGCTCGGAAGAAAGCTCCTTCAGAATGAGTTGTTGGTTTGAAATCTAATAAGCTGAGTTTCCTGAGAAGTGGCGTTTTGCTTGGCCCTGTGGACCACTTGTTTGCATCTGTGTGAGCGGGTGATCATTCTATTACCTTTTATTGGTAGTAAGCTTGGAAAATAATTTAAATACATAATGCAGAAATGTAAATAAGTTTATATATAAATTTTAAGATGAACTGAATGTATTTAAAGGTCCATTTATATGTTTGTTCTTTTATGTAATGTGTAGTTTAATAAAGCTCATGTTTATGAGATTTGTGTTTTCTCCTCAACTGCTTCTGTGAACGTTGGCATGTGACCCCGGTAAGAGAGTGCATAATTTACAGAGAGAAGGGTGGAGATGGGGTGGACAGGAGGTGCCAGAAGGTTGGGATAGAGCAGCTGTAGCTTCAAACGTCTCAAGAGCCAAAATGGGCTGTTGATGTGTGTCTTCTTAATAGCACAGAACCTGCATTTAACTGTGCGGGCCCTGGGCAGGGGCCTTGCGCCATACCTGGGATGCAGGTATGCATCTGATATGCGGGCCACGCATGGAATGTTCAGCACCTCGTGCACTCTTGCGTTATTCCATGTTGTGGGCCAACCTTTGCGCAATCTCCATGAGGCCGGCAAGTCTGAATCTGCTCCTGTGCACTCGCGTGTGTTTTGGCTCAGGACGCTGTTGGGAAATCGCAGCTCACCTCTGTGGCTGCCTCAGGAATGAGTAGAGAGGGAGGGAGGCATGCTTTTATTTGAAATGCAGTATTGGTTTGGAAAAAAAGGGGGATTGTGTCTTGTACACAGTGATGAGACTTGTACACAATGATGAGACTTGTACCTTGGGATTTCCTATGAAGTTTTAGTCCTAGCTGCTCTCCCAGTTTAGCTGACGCATTAAAGGAAGATCCTGGGGTCAGACAGCAATGGATGAGAGAGCAGATGACACCCTTGTCCTGTTTGTGAGGTGCTGCTCCGTAGACCCAGCCTGGTTTTGCCTGGGTTGTAAGTGGTTTGGAACATTGGACCCCTCCTCTACCATCATCCCTGTGGTAACAGGGCTTACTGATACAAACCAAAGCAAGGCCTTTTATCTCCATAGTGGGTCTCAAGTAGTTACCTTAGCCCTTTTATTATATGACTTACTCAAGGAACCTGGGTTCTGGTCTTCTTCCAACGATTCTCGTTGAAACTCAGGGACCACAGTTTCCTAACTGTTCTTTCAACAGTCTGCATATTTATATATTATGGTGAGAGGCTCTGGAATGGTTTACTAATTACGAGTTTCCGAGGTGAACAAATTTGCCACCTCCTGCCTCTAAGGGCGTACTCTCCTTCCTCTATCTCCTCCCATCTAGCAATGATGACGTTTTGCAGTTTCACACAATTTTCTATCGAAACTTTGTTCTTAATTCTTCATTATACTTTCACTTCATGCTTCAGTCCTGCCATGAAAATATAAGTTGTTTTTTTTTTTTCTGGTATGTGTTCCTGAGCACATATGAGCATATACATTTAAGCCAAATGTGATAAGAGACATTGCAGTTGACCCACTAAGAACTTCTTAAAATTATCTGGGTGAGCACAAACAAAGTAGAGTCACCCTACTCAGCTTCTGTGGAGCCGCAGTGCACAGCTCAGAATGAATCCGGGACAGGCTTGAAAACATAACCCAGAGCAACCTCTCCCTGGGGGTATTTTCATCTGCAAATATCTTCCAGTGAAATGCCCCGTGGCTCACTGGGACTGCCTCAGTGACGGCACAAGTGTCCTTGTGGTTGAAGAAAGTGGCTTTTCTGTCTTCTAGGCCAGAGCCCTGCAGCTCACTGCCTCGGCTTCCCTTCCTACTCGGCAGGTGGAACACCTGGCCCCACTGCAGGGGGTCATGGCCCGAACAGCACCCACGGCCTCCTTCACGGCCCTTGACCAAAGCGCACCTGGAGGGCATGACCTGACCGCCAGCCTGTCGATGCTCGAGGTCCTCTTAGGCACTTTCGTACCAGACCTCCGGAGTCAGGCTTTGTCCCCAGCCTCCTCAGAAACATTCAAACCCTGAGTCATAGAGGCGGTCCCTAACTTGCCAGCAAATGATGTTCCCCAAGTTTGCTCAAAATTAGATTTGAGAAATTCAGAATGCACATTCCCCGAGCAACCATGTCACGGTTATAGGTATGTTTCCAAGGCAGCCCATCAGAAACTTCCGTAGCCCATCCATGGGTGGGCGGCGGCACTGAAATTTTGTAGGCAAGAACTTCACTTGTAACTGTCGTCCTAGAGGAAAACACCAGGGTGCCACGAGCCTGTCCCCCCTAGTTAATGACATTATGTGGAGGCGAGGGCACAGCCATGCTCACTCTCCACCGCTGAACAAGAAAATCCTCTCCCCTCTGAGGTCAGCCACAGGAGCACCCTCTCCTAGGCCAATTCCAGCAAACACAGGCTGCTTCCTGTGGGAGACTGCCTTTCGGCTGTCCTTCCTAATAGCACACTGCGCAGCAGAAAGGTATGTGCCTTGCGCTTTCAGTCCTCCAGGACCGGACTCAACCATGCTCCCTCAGCCTCCTGAAAACTAGCGGCAGGTGGCAGGGTTGTGGGGAGGCCACCTGTGTGGCCACGGCGTGCCTCATGAGCCAACAGCAGCTGGTGGTGGGGCCACTGGGCCACTTCAGTGAGAGCTGGGTGTTTGACGAGGGCGGTGAGCTCTCCATGGTGACCCCCAACAGTATCAGAGCACCAAGCGGTGCCCACTTTCCTCTGGGGGAGGGCTCTAGTGTGGGACAGGACACCTGGGGGGGGGGTTTCCTGGTCCCACCCCAGACCTGCACCAACTCAGCATCCTTCCGTGGGGCCCCTGATTTGCATTGAATGACTCCCCAGTGACTTCATTTTTTGCTCTGCTCTTGAGAACCAGTGGACCAGAGAGAGGCCAGAGGCTGGCTTCTCTGGCCTGGCCCTCTCCTTGGGCCTCTGCCAGGCAAAGCAGGTGCTTTTCCCCTAGGCAGGGGACACAGCTCCCTGCGGGCTCAGCAGCCAGATGGGAGGAGAGGTGCCCCCAGGAACCTGAGGAGGTGGTCTAATTTGGATCTTGCAGCAGAAACACCTCCACTGGGTGGCTCGGCCACTCCTTTGAGTCTGGAGCTCTCAGGAGCACGGCACCAGAGAGCCCAGAACGGTGCCTCCAGGCGAACACAGGAAGTGACGCAATGACTGCCTTTTAGGAAGATCATAATTGAGTGTCAGTGAAGCAATTTGGTAGTAAGTGCTGAGCAATGCCACACCCACCTGACTGCCCACGGTGAGATTTTTGTCAGCAAAGTTGCTTTTTGGAACCCTGCTCCCTAGGCCTCTTGGATTCTGGAGTTTTCACAGCCTTCATGAGAGTCACTGCAACTCTGTTCTTCGGAGCTTTTCCTCGTGGCCACGGCTCCTTCTCCCGCTGCGAGCTGGGGCCAGGCGGGCGCATCTGCGCTGACCTCACCGCTTAGGAAGGGGGTGGGGCAGCTCTCCAGGGTGCTGACTCAGGGCGGCAGCGCGGCGCCCTCACGCGAGGTTGTAGCGGCCGGAGCTCAGCCCTTCTGTCCTGCTTTAGCGGGTAGAAGCCCTCCCTGGAAGGAGGACCGGCCCCTGGTTCTTTCCAAAGCTGTCAGCACAGAATAATTCACCTTTCACCGCTTCGTGCTGTAAACAGCTCCCCATCAGACCGGGAAAGTTGCTGAGGTCTGGACAGTCTGGCCACTTCCAGGGACAACTGTTCTGCCAGTTCCCAGAAGGCAGCAGAAGCGATTTAGCTATATTTGGATTAAAAGGATGGTTCAGCCTTGGAAGATGCCCGGGCAGGAAGAACAGTGCCTCCATTCAGCTGTGGAGACGGCAGCCTGGCTGGTCAGCTTTCTTTCTCTTTCCCAAGGCACCAGCAGTTCCCACAAGCTGATTCATCTCCAGGGAGGAGAGGGAAGAGGTGGGCTGCTGCAGGGCAGGCTTCTTGCCCCAGCCGAGATGGCGGAACTACCTCCCCACCCCCACAGGGCCTCCTACTCCCGAGGCCAGGTTTGCCTTTTATACAATGGAAATGAGAGTCATCAGATCAGCACCTGGATACGGTGCCCACTGCTCCCAGCCCTCCCCCGGCCCCTGTGGTTCTCAGCCAGCTCATAATGGGTTGGACTCTGGCTAGTGCTTTCCTCCCAAGAAGCTTATGGCTTTGCAGACAGGGACTTCATTCTAGTGACCTAGTGGGAGGTGAAACTTGCCATTCCCACTTTTCAGTGGAGAAGTTCCTTCTGGGGGAGGTGGAGGGGAAGCAGGTGAACACGTGATGCTGTGTGGCTACCCAAGGCACCGTCTGTGGGGGTGATAATACCCAACATGAGGTCCTCAGCCCTGGGTCGCCTCTCAGGAGGAAGTGTGGTGAGCTGGATTATGGTGGAAAGAATGAAGGGACCCCCAAGGGTCGTCGTGTTTGAGGATGAGCCCACTAAGAGTGTTCAAACTGAAAAAAGGCGATAAGAACTTGGTGGTGAGATTAATCATATTCTGTGTTGTTCCAAAGCAAAGCAGAGCTAAATCTTCAGGTACAAGAAGAGCTCATGCCAAAGCTGCATGAGCTCCCAAGTCCCTTCCACTTGGAAGACTCTGAGCCTATGAGATGGCTGCCTCAGACTCAGTTGCTGAGTTGACCCAGTAGCCCCTGAAGGCCACTTTTTCCTCGAAGGGGTCACCTCCTGGGAGGCCCAGCTGTACCTTATATGTCACAAGAAGCACCTTCGTGACAGCCACCCTTGTCACTATGCCAAGAGGCCCTCATGTGGGGTCTCCTGGGCGTAGGGCCTCCTGTTGTCATGGCAGCACCTGCTCAGTCCTCTGGATCTGACCGCACAGCGGGAATGCAAAGACAGTCACCTCGTAACAGATTCTCAGTGGGAGTTCAAGGCAAGCTTGTGATCCTGAAAAGCTCTGGGTCTTGCAGGGGTTCTAAAACGCGGTGCCCTGGTCTGTGCCATCCGGTGGCTCCTCAGAAGCGCAGCCATCTCCAAGTCTAGATCAAACAGTTCTTTCCTCCTCTGTCCTTTTGCTCTGGAAATCGATCTTTCCCTCCCCTGAACTCATAGAGTGCTTGGGATTAAAACTCTGATCCCCACCTGCCTTGTAAGGATTGTTGGTCATATCTGACTCCTGGACTATGGGTATGTGTGTGTTGGGTGGGGATGGGGGTGATTTGCCATCTGTGGAGGCTTCTAGGTCCCAGCAAGGGTGCCGCCAAGTGGGTGCCCCCACACACGAGTGGCAGATGGAGTCCAGTGAGTGAGGGCAAGGCTCAGGGACCTGTCTGCTAACGGAACATGTGGTTGAATACCACTGCCTGTGTCTGGACCTGGCCTAGGTAGATCAAGGTGGGGCGTGCGTGACTCCTAGCAGAAGGCCCCATGGAGGGGGCAAAGGGCTTCTGGGAGAGGAGGACTCTGAGAAGCACGAGGAAGGATGAGAACAAATATAAAGACAGTACTGGGCACCCAGGTGCTAAGTCTGCACTTCCCACAGAAAATCACAGGAGCCTCGTGGCCATGCCACAAACCCGCAGGCCTGTTGGAAGGCAGCTGGACACCCCTTAGCCTTCCCCTTGGCACTGAGAGCAGAATGAAGCGGCCACAGGGCATATCAATGTGACGCTGCATCCTTGATTTGCACAGGGTGGTGACACAGCTCTGGGCATGTGGGGAGATGGAGGTAGCTAGGTCCCTGCCCCCCCTGACAGCCAGGCTCCTGCCCACTCTGCCATTTTATAAGCTGTGTGTGACTTTGGGAATTGCTTAACCCCTCAGCTTGGAAACCATATCCCTATGTAACTTCAGAGCAGGTGAGAGGGTTTGATGGTTAAATACATTAGACAGTACATTTGCCATCGTCACTGTCTGAGGTCAGAGCCCAACCTGGCAGATTCTCAGGGGCCCAGTGATGGGGGCTGGCTTGCGAGGAGATCGACAGACCCAGGTGCATCAGACAGGGGGCCAGCAGGGCCCGAAGCAGCCTGCTGACTCAGCCCTGTGTCCTCACAGGACTCTTGCCCTATCCATCTGGTGACCTGGTCTCTGAACACACTTTACCTTTATTTCTGTTTCCTCCTCTTGCTGAGTAAGCAAGGCAGGGCCCCATGACACCTGCCAGTGTATAACCAGGCGGGTTGTGTCTAATTTATTAGATCTATAAAATGCAGCTGCTCCCAAGACCCATGATCTCACTCTCGAGGCCAGAGTCTTCAGGGGATTCCCTCTCACCTGGGACTCACCTGGGTGTCCTTTCCCTGGGAAAATATTTGTCCACCAGGTGTCTGTGGGGAGGTGCTCTTGACAGCAGCAGTTATGGTGTTGGTTCAGGAAAAGGAGCCTTTCGAGGTCAGTGAAGCCCAGCGGGAATGAGAGGAGTGGGGGTCCAGCACCTCCTGCTTTCCTGGCTCCACCATGGGACCCCCTGCTGCCTTGGGCCACCTGAAGGGGTGTGTCCTCTGCCCACTTAAAACCTGCCACCCCAGCTGCAAGGAAGGCCAGACAGACAGACAAAGGAGGCCATCCAGTCTGGGGGGAAGCACTGCTGATGCTGCTGCTGCTAAGTCGCTTCAGTCGTGTCCGACTCTGTGTGACCACAGAGACGGCAGCCCACCAGGCTCCCCCGTCCCTGGGATTCTCCAGGCAAGAACACTGGAGTGGGTTGCCGTTTCCTTCTCCAGTGCACGAAAGTGAAAAGTGAAAGTGAAGTCGCTCAGTCGTGTCCGACTCCTAGCGACCCCATGGACTGCAGCCTACCAGGCTCCTCCATCCATGGGATTTTCCAGGTAAGAGTACTGGAGTGGGGTGCCATTGCCTTCACAGGGGCCTGGAATTCCTGAGCTCTTCTGGTCTGCCCTGTGTCACCCTGCTCACTTATATATCCCCTCAAAACATCTGTGTCCTCATCCTCCGAGGAGGGCAGGGTGCTATGTCCTCTCAGTTCCCACCAGTGCTGATATTCTTTGGAGGTCTGTTTCTTGACGAGAGTGTGAGTGATGTTGGGGCCACGCCAGAGCCCACCCCTTCTGCCTCATCACTCACATCTTATACCAGCAGCCTCCCTCCTCTCCCAAGAAGGACTCAAAGAACCCACCCATCTCTTGTTCTGTGGTTGCCCCAAAGGGCCTTGCTGAGGACCCTTGAGGGCATGGGCTGTGGAGAAGGACAGACTTGACTCAGATCTCAGCTCTGCTAACTGGATTACTGTGGGGAAGTCACTTACCATTAAGTCTCAGTTTTTCATCCGTAAAATGGTATAAATCAGGCCCACTTTTGGGGGTTGCTATTAAAATGGGAGATATATTCTGGTGCATAGAAGGTATTCAATAAATGGTGACTGGAATGATTAGGGAAGTTTGTTTCATGAATTTCCCATTTGCTTAGTGACAGCTGACTGGGGCTCTAGTTTCTGATGAGCCCCCATGTGAGAAAAATGATGGGTGGTCCAACAGGATTATGGTTGTCTTTCATTGCAAACATGATACAACCTCAACATAAAAGAAAAAAGACTGACCATCTGGCTCCACTTTGCCGATAAAGGTCCATCTAGTCAAAGTGAAAGTGAAGTCACTCAGTCGTGTCTGACTCTTTGCAACCCCATGGACTGTAGCCTACCAGGCTCCTCTGTCCATGGGAATTTCCAGGCAATAGTACTGGAGTGGGGTGCCATTGCCTTCTCCAAATGAAAGTGAAAGCCTCTCACTCATGTCTGACTCTTTGAGACCCTATGAACTATACAATCCATGGAATTCTCCAGGTCAGAATACTGGAGTGGATAGCCTTTCCCTTCTCCAGGGAATCTTCCCTACCCAGGGTTCGAACCCAGGTCTCCCTCATTGCAGGCAGATTCTTTACCAGCTGAGCCACCAGGGAAGCCGCCATCTAGTCAAGGCCATGGTTTTTCCGGTAGTCATGTGCAGATGTGAGGGCTGGACCATAAAGAAGGCTGAGCACTGAAGAACCGTAGTTTTTGAACTGTGGTTGGTGTTGGAGAAGACTCTTGAGAATTCCTTGGACTGCAAGGAGATCAAACCAGTCAATCTTAAAGGAAATCAACTCTGAATATTCATTGGAAGGACTGATGATGAAGCTGAAGGTCCAATACTTTGGCCACCTGAAGAACTGACTCATTAGAAAAGACCCTGATGCTGGGAAAGATTGCAGGCAGGAGGAGAAGGGGACAACAGAGGACCAGATGGTTGGATGGCATCATCGACTCAATGGACATGAGTTTGAGCAAACTCTGGGAGATAGTGAAGGACAGGGAAATCTGGTGTGCTGCAGTCCACGGGGCTGCAGAGTCAGACGCGACTTAGCGACTGAACAACAAGAATCTTGCTCTGAAGGAATTTGTAAAAGAGAAATTGAGTGATTTGAGCATACCAGACCGTTTCTCACACGTGGCCACAATGTTTGATTGTTTTCCACAGTTTAAGGAAAGCTTGAGGTTTGTCACTATTGAAGCCTCTTAGAGGAAAGTGCTGACAACTCATCCAGGTGCCTACATCACATGCCAAACCTGTGCATTCCCAGCAGAGCCCAAGTGGCTCAGCAAAGAGCTACTACCCACTGCATAATGCCCCAGGATGTCAGAAGGTGCAGGGCAAGCCGGGAATCCACCCACTGGTGGACTGGTTGAGCGGCAGGTTTCTGCTGACTCCCCATAGGGCTCTAAGATGAAGCAATCCCTTAGATATCTTGGCTCCTCAGCACTCCAAGGGATGGGGACGTTGCCTGTCACCTGCCTATCTCACTAGAGAACAGTGGGGGCAAATGCATTACTATTTTAAAGGGACTTCGGTCAACTAGCCCAGGTTTTTTTTTCTGCTGACACCCTGACCTTGATGCTGACAGAGTTAAAATGGGAGACACACACTCATCTGTGTCAGTAGAAGTCAGCATAGTAGCGACCGCCCTGGAGAGTGGGCAATGGACTTCTGCGGTCTGGGACTATTCTGGGATGATTATATGAGGAGGTAGAATTTGTGAACATTCATTCTTTTTCTTCTTCTTTTTTTTTGTGTGTGTTTTTCTTTGTTTTCAAACATTCATTCTTATGATATACACTCTTTTCCCTGTGTAAGCATATTGTGCTTTAATTGTGAAAAGCCGGGCCGTGTAGGATTGGGGGGCGTTGATGATCTAAGCCTGTCTCGAGGGCTGCTCCTAAGAGAGGTGCCCCAGGATTCATTGTTCATCTCCTTCTCCCAGGAAAGTTAGCCATAAATCTCCACCAACTGCCTACGTTAATACCCCGTCCAATTTTCTTGTCAGCAGTCTTATGGGTCTGTGGGTTCCAGCAAATCTGTTGGCATCAACACACCAAACCCAACCTGTGCGGAGCTTCTGGATGTGCTGTGGGCAGGGCGCATGCTGACCGAGCTGTGGGAAAGATGGAGCCTTTAAGGGCTGGCTCCTCCCCTCCTCGGCACCACAATGACACCATTTCCTCCAGCAGGACTCACTCCCATTAAAGCCCTGTCCAAGTTCTGCGCTCACCTGCCCAGGTGAGTCGATGAGCTCATCTGAGCTCTGAGGCAGTTGTCCTGAAAGGAGGAAAGGCACTAAACAACAGAGATAAAGGAGTCCCTGAGCCTCCCAGTTCCGTAGGAGTTTCTCACCTTGAACTCCACACAGGAAGGGCCAGTTAATGCCAGTGCATTACCTCAGCCTGGGTGCTCCTGTGCTCAGACAAGCACAGCCCAGCCCTTTAAACAAACACTCTCAGGAGGCTGGGCTGGGCGGTCAGAAAATGGAAATGGAGAGAGTAGAACACGGGGTCAGCCGTGCATCAGCTCATCCTTTGGCCCTCCAGAATGTTTGCAGCTGGCCGACTCATATGCCCTCTCTGGACCCTGGGTTCCTCAACCCTCATGGTGGGGAATTGGATTGGAATAATTCCTATAGCCCCTGAAAAAAAAAATGGAATGCAGCCATCGTGCCCAGCTGAAGCAAGCCCAGGGTTCTCACTAGCCAGTGGTTGGCTTTGAACTGTCACACGCTGTGTTGGGTCACGGGAGCACGGGGTAAAGCTGCCCAGACTAGGTCTTGGAGCACAGCTCTCACCGATCTGTGCAAAGCCCCTTCGTGGTGGACACCGCTTTATCTCCCCACCTGTAATCTCCACTCCCACCCTCCTCCCCTCGGGAGCCCACCGTAAGATATTTGATGTCTGTTCTTAGATTTGTGTGTCTGTGTGTGCTCAGTCGCTCAGTCGTGTCTGACTCTTTGCCACCCTTTGGACTGTAGCCCACCAAGCTCCTCTGTCCATGGGATTTTTCAGGCAAAACACTGGAATGGGTTGCCATTTCCTTCTCCAGGGGCTCTTACTGAACCAGGGATCGAACCAGCATCTCCTATGCCTCCTGCATGGCGGGCGGATGCTTTACCTGCTGAGCCATTGGGGAAGTCCCTGTGTGTCTATATGTCTATATATAAACATATCCCATTGCTTTGCGTGTGTATTTTTAATTTACATGGGAGATGGCATGCTATGAATCTTGTCCTGTTTCTTCACTCTCCACTGTTCTATGATCCTTTTGTGTTTCTAGCTTATTCGTTCTTACTGATGCACTCAAGTCCTGAGTCTGTGGCCACCACGTCGTTCCTGTCCGTCCCCTGCTGATGGACCCCTATGCACTCCCTCATTGTCACCAGCCCCGGCACTGTGGCTGGCATTTCCACACACACCCCCTTAAGGACCGCAGAGCTCCTTGGGACTGCCCCGCACAGTCCGTGTGCAGCCAGTCGTTGGTCCTGGCAGATTGCTCTGGACGGGATGGGGGCAGCTGCCTAGGGCTGGCGAAGCTGGGCCCGGATCAGGGCCTGTGAGCCCGGGCGGCCTGGGGCTGAGTTGTCGGGCGCTGGTGCTGGATTCCCTTCTCTGGGGAGGGCACTGATTGGCTCCAATTTTGAGGCCAGTGTCCCCTTCCTTTATAACTCACGTGTGTGTGTGTGTGCGCACGCGCACGTGTGTCTGTTAGTCGCTCAGCCGTATCCAACTCTTTGCGACCCCATGGACTGTAGCCCTCCAGGCTCCTCTGTCCATGGGGATTCTCCAGGCAAAAATGCTGGAGTGGGTTGCCATTCCCTTCTCCAGGGGATCTTCCCTAGCCGGGGATCGAACCCTGGTCTCCCACACTACAGATTGTTTACTGTCTGAGCCACCAAGGAAGCCCATAACGGTGAGCTGTAATTAAAGGTGATTTGACTGACATTTGATTGTCTCCTCACCTCCTAGACTGCAGGTTCTGCAAGGGCAGGGCTCTTTGCCCCTGCCGTCAGATTGGGTCCCACACCTAAGGCTGAGCTGGTCCAGCAGACTGCGGCAAGCAGACGCTGGTCTGTGTCAGCGGTGAGCTCTGGATGTGAGGAATGAGTGAAGCCTGGGCGGGACCGGGCCCAGGGGGAGGGAAGAGGGGCTCCTGGGGGGCAGAAGTCAAGCAGGCCCACCCTCAGGTGCTGCCTACCCACGTGCCCCCTGAGACTGGGGTCCCCTTGCCTCGGCCTAGACCCCACTCTGATTGCAGGTACTTCTGCCTTAGCACAGCTCTGACCTCAGGTTAGCATCCAGCCTGCTCCCTTCCTCTCTCTTGCCCCCGGCCTCCGCCCCCTTTCATGGACCTTCACTGTGGGCTCAACCCTGTGCTATGACCTGGCAGGGTCAATGTCCCCAGGAGACTAACCATTATGATGCATAGACGTGAGTTTTTTTAAAAAATAGAGTGAGTCATTGCCCAGGAGGTTAGAGGCAGGGAGAGTGTGTAGTCAGTCACCTCTGACAGCATGGAGGGGGCCATGGCTTTGGGTGGAATTTTGTCAAGAGGTGGTGGATGGAGTGTGTCTGAGCCAGGCACTGGGTCAGAACCACATGTGTGGTCAGGGCTGGGGTGGACCTGTTCCCAGAGCCTGAGGTCCAAGGCAGAGGCAGGGTTCTCGGTCTGGGGAGCAGTGGGGCCCAGGCTGCAGGGGCAGGGGATGTGGGGGTGATAGGGAAGGGTAAAAGTGGGGTGCCGTTCAGAGGGGCCACTCAGGCGGTATCCTGAGGGCCACGATTTATGGAAGAATTGTAAGCTGGGCATGGCAGGAAGAAGCGTGCCCTTTAGAAGATCACACATTTGTGTAAAAGTGTGTAAAGTCATTGCTGGGTGTCCAGAGGAGAACTGAGGCATCGGGGGAGCCACTGGGCAGGGTCTCACTGGGGTCAAAAGAAAGGGAGCCCCTCTGAGTCAGAGATACCTCCCCAGCTTTGTGACCCAAACAACCATCAGCAAAGCTGTTTTCCAGAAGCGAGAAAGGCCCCCAGCAAACTGTCCTCTTGCTCGGAGGAAGCAGGACCTCTACCCCAACCTTGACCCCAGAGTGGCCATGTAGGCCCCAGGCTGGCTGTCCGCCTCTCAGGACAGGGGGCCTCTTCCCTCCACATGCACTCTCACCCCATGAGGGGGACTTTCTCTTCCCTCTCCTGAAACTGAAGCCTCTGAAGTGGCCTTGGGAGGGAGTGGGACCCTCCTGCTGGGCCAGGCTGTGGAGCCTCATGACCAAGGGAGAAGCCCTGATCACTGCGCTCGCCTCGCCCCAGTGCTGAGGAGAACCCTCTGCACCCGGGCACCACGCTGGACTTGCAGGCGGGACTGCCCTCCGGGACGGGATCAGGGGCTCCCATCCTCCTCCCCTCGCCCCACCCCGGCACTCTGTCCATCGGCTGCTTCCACTGACTCTTTCCTCTGTCCTGTGACCCCAGGCCGCTCGCTGTAACCAGGTGTGACCCCAGGCCGCTCGCTGTGACCAGGTGTGACCCCCGGGCCACTCGCCGTGACCAGGTGTGACTCGTGCAGCCTCTGCTGTCGTCCCCTGGGCTGGCCAGGCTTCCCGGAGCAGCCGCTGCCCTGCCAGCCACTCGAGGCCTGTGAGACCCGTCCTGGGCGCAGCGCTGGCCACCAGGAAAACGCCGGCGAGAGCCAGCTCCCGGGCTCCCTGTGCTTAGAGACATTGCTCCAAACTGGGCTCTGCTGCCTTTGATCTGCTGCTGACCCTCGTGGCCCTGCTGTGCCCCGCACACCTTCAGTCCCGGCTGAGGGCACCAAGCTTCCTCTCTCTCCTGTGGAAACAGAACCTGGGAACATGCCCAGCCTGGTGAGAGTGACATAGACTTGCGGGTCCCCACTCAGGGAAACGTCAACATTATCTGGGGGCTTATTTTTACAATTAAAAAAAAAATTCAGTTGGTTTTTAAAAGTTTTTTTAAAAAAGTTCAGCCTGGGATGGCAGCTGCCCCACTCCCCTCCTACCCACTCCTTCCTGTCTTATTGCTCTGACCCCCGCTGGGCTGTGGGCGGGCATAAAAGTGTCAGCACAAATCCCCGAGAGCACTCCCCGGGGTTCCGGTGGGATCCACTGGTCTGGCGAGCCGCCCCATCGCATTGCGCATGGTTTGCACTAGGAGAGCGCTGGGTCGTTAAGATGCTAAATCCAGGGAGTGGAGGACTGGGAAGCAGATAGAGAAAGAGACGTGGTTGCTTGGGGTTGAGGCCATTTGTGTCCATGGAACCGGCCAGCTATTTGGCCTGTTGGTCAATGAAACCTCTGACCTCAGTCCCCAGGGGTTTCCACGTTTGAAGCCTTGACCTTCCCCTGTGTGTCTGAATTCGACTCTTTGCTATGGCACAGGCCAGGTCTCTGAGTTCCTGCGTCTGCCTGCAGCCCAGGTAGGATAGGAAAACAGGAGGTGGGGAGAGCACAGCTACCTGGGATCCTCCGGAAGAATTTATTTAGGCTTAATTATTGATAATAGCTCTTTATTTCAATGCTTGTGCTCTACAGATGTGTACAGTACAAGATGATAGGTGACCCCCCCACTGCAGGCCAATGCTGCTGACGGCGCTCTTGGGAACCCATCTGTCTCCCTGGCCTCCTCCCTGAACCTGCGCGCACGCTGCACACCCAGGGCCGCGCCACGTACTTGCCCAGCACAGCCTCATGCCCATCCAGGAGAGCCTGAAGCCAGTGCCAATCTCCACGGCAGGGGAGTCACCAGCAGCCCGTCCTGCCCAGCAGAGGGTGAGGCCATCTCTCCGGTGCCAAAGCAGGAGTGAAGAGTGACTCACAGCTGTTCTCAGGTGTCCAGTTTGTGACCAGTTCTGTGCACTGAATAAAGGAGGACAAGCCTTTTTTGGGGGGATGAATTGTTTTATTCACCTGAGTGGGCCCCAGCTTTATGGTTTCTTCTTTTTTAAAAATTTTATTTATCCCATGCAGCATGCCAGATGTTAGTTCCCCGGGAATCAAACCCGTGCTTCCTGCAGTGGAAGCTGGGAGTCTTCCAGCGGTTGCTGGACCACCAGGCAAGGCTGTAAGGTTTCTTCCTAAATCCCCGGTTCATAGGTGGGTCAGAGAGCAGATCATCAGTGTAGAAAGGGCGCTGGACCAGGAGCCCACCAGCAGGTCAATAGCTATTTACTGATGTCCTACTATGTGTCACTGGTCAGGCACGGGGTGTAGGAAGGACAAGAGAAACCACATCCCAAGAAACTTACCTACTGGTGGAGCTTATGTTGGAGATAGAAAATAGTCATGGAAATATGAAGACATTTAGATGCTGGTCACTGGCATGCAATTGAAGTTAAAATGAAATTAAATTTTAATTTCAATTAAATGAAATTAAATTTTAATTTCAATTAAATGAAATTAAAAGGCGTTTGCTCCTCGGAAGAAAAGCTATCACAATCTTAGCATATTAAAAAGTAGAGACATTACTTTGCCAACAAAGGTCCTGGTAGTCAATCAAAGCTATGGTTTTTCCAGTAGTCATGTATGGATGTGAGAGTTGGACCATAAAGAAGACTGAGGGCCAAAGAATTGATGCTTTTGAACTGTGGTATTGGAGAAGACTCTTGAGAGTCCCTTGGACTGCAAGGAGATCCAACCAGTCCATTCTGAAGGAGATCAGCCCTGGGATTTCTTTGGAAGGAATGATGCTAAAGCTGAAACTCCAGTACTTTGGCCACCTCGTGCGAAGAGTTGACTCATTGGAAAAGACTCTGATGCTGGGAGGGATTGGGGGCAGGAGGAGAAGGGGACGACAGAGGATGAGATGGTTAGATGGCATCACTGACTCAGTGAACATGAGTTTGAACAAACTCGGAGATGGTGAAGGACAGGGAAGCCTGGCGTGCTGCAGTCCACGGGATTGCAAAGAGTCAGACACAACTGAGTGACTGAGCAACAACGCCGCCATGCCGAAAGTACGGTAGGATGAGCTGCTGGGGGGCTGAGAATCAGCAGACATGGGCAGCTCCAGTCCAGCCAAGAAGCCCCTGTGTGATACAGACAAGGCGTGGATCCCACTCTCCTCTACCGCGTGGTCGGCCTAGCTCGCCTCGTGTCTCCTATCCACAGCGGGAACACACAGCACTCAGCACAGTGTCCTCCGGTTCTTCCTGGAGTCCATTTTCAGTGATTGCGGCCTCCATGAGCGGTGATCTTTGTTAACATTCTTCATCTAACAATGGCCAAAGCCCTAGAGGACACAGAACAGAATCAAGAGCAACCCAGCCTGGAAACCAACACATCCTTACAAGTCAAAGTGGTTCTGTGGCCTCTGGGCCTTTGTCAGAGCGCAGGTGGGAGGAAGGCAGGTGACTCCCTGGAAGTGACAGCACCAGGCCTCTGGGCTCCTGTAGTCAGAGACCTCGAGGGCACGGCAGACCTAGACACCTGCGGAGGGAGCGGGGCAGGAAGCTCTGAAACAGAGACTGGCAGAAGCTTCACGGGCCCTGGGGCGCAGCGCCCTCAGCTGCCACACACGCTGGCTGGGGAGGCTCCCAGCCCTCTCGTCACACCCCAACTCCACCAGTAAGTCCCCCTTGGCACGGCTCTGCTGCAAACAGGGCCAGCAGATCGGGTTTGCTGGGTGCTCCCAGGACCAGCCCCAAGGGGCCCTGGGTGCAGGCAGCACCAAGAAAATCCTGCTTTGCAGAGAGGACCAGTTTAGCCCTTGAGAACCAGAGTAGGGAGGAAGCGGTGAACAGGTTCTCTCCCCCTTTCCCTCTCTAGAAGTGCAATGACTCATATGATCTCTCCCATTTTCAAACAATTTTTTAAAAGATTTTTTTGATGTGGACCATTTTAAACTCCTTCCTGAATCTGTTACAATCTTGCTTTTGTCTTTTGTTTTGGCTTTTTGGCCATGAGGCTCCCTGACCAGGGATCTAACCAGCACCCCCTGCATTGGAAGATGAAGTCTTAACCACTGAACCACCAGAAACGTCCCTTATCTATCTTTTTTTTTTTTAAATGTACAGGTTCACGTGTCACTTAGTAAATGGGGAATAGTGCCCGGGGTTCAAGGACCGGCCCTGGGCTCTTTGGGCTCTAGTGGGTATAGGATGGCAAACTTCAACCCATGCTGAGGTTCTCCCATCTCAGCCCGACAGGCATGATGCACAGATGAAAAGACCGTGCTTTTACTTTAGGGGAAAGAAGAGAACTCTCTGGAAACGTCCTCTCTCTTCTGATGCATGCTCATTCATAACACGACAGGCTTAGGGACTGTGAATGACATACATTAGTGCAAGAAAGCAAGCCAGTCGAACAGACTCGTATATCACTGCTCCCGTGACACACAATTATTCACACTCTTGAGGCGGGTAACTTCACGAGGACCCAGGAGAGCCAGCACCCGAGGCAGCTTGGGGGTGGGTTGAAATGAAGGCAAAGTTGAAAGCTCCAAACTACACCACCTTCAGTCTCTTTGAACCTTGGACCTGCTACTGGAGGAACATTCCAGATCAGATGGGTCTGCCTACAAAGACCGGAGCCCCTGCTCAGCAGCAGGGCATGGAGCTTCGCTGTTTTGTGGGGAAAGTGGGAAGGGACAGGAGGGCAGGTTAAGTTCTCCTGCCAAGCCAGGAATCTGGGGAATTTGCCTGACCCACCAGTGGCAGAATTCTGACTTCTCAGCTGGACCTTCCAGCGTGGAGGCTGACCCACAGTTCTTTGCCTCTTCAATCCTGCCTGAGCCTTTCTTCTTCCGGTGGAGCATTCAGTGGTGCTGATGGTACCCACAGATGAACCTGTTCTCTGAGAGCTGAACGGCGGCAGGGAGTTAAGCCTCTTCCCGCGGCCCCTTCCGCTGGCCGCCCACTCACCCTCCCACTTACTGTGTGGAGGTCAGTGGTGGGTGCTGTTCGGGCCCTGGGTCTCAGTGATACATGTCAACAACTGTCTACAGGCTCACACGAACCACAGGTGACCTCAGAGGGGTGAGGAGTGAGCCAGGGGTGCCCAGGACTCCCAGTCCGCCTGGACTGAGTGCAGAGCCTCAGATTTGATCCTGCTAGATTCCACAGTAAACTCTGCCCTCTGCCCCACCCGTGCAGTCAAGCCACTCTGAGACTTCCGCAAGTCCGCTTCCTGAATCTGAGAAGGGAGAGACGGGTGCCAGGGAAAAATAATCACTGGGACGGGGGCGGGGGCAAAGAGGCTGGGGGTGGGGCGCGAAGTTACCGTCTTTACCTACGCCCCGCCCCACTAACTCGGGCTGCCCGCCAACCTGGCCGCCCTCCCTGCTCCTCCCAGCTGCTCGCAGATCTTCGTCACCATTTGGGATTTGGTTCAAGAGTCACTGGCTCTGGGAAACCTGAGCTGACCTAGCCCTGAAGCAGAGGTGACTCCGCCCCCTTTTGTATTGCCCCACCCAGCACGGAGCACACCTCCTGGCTCTTTGTCCCTCGGAGATCACCTGGGTGCCCTGTTGGTGTCTTGAACTTATTTGTGCCCCTGGCACTTAGCTCGATGGGCACCCAAGATGTGCTTATTACGTGAGGAAATTTGCTCAGCTGTGAAGCCAAGTCCTGGGGAAGGAGCAAGAGCTTAGAGAGGGGGCAGGGTGACAATCTGCAAGGTCACTTTCTGGTTGTGTGACCCTGGGGGAGTCAAGGAACCTATGGGAGCCTCACCTGTTAAGTGGAGAGATGCCCAGCTCGGGGTTATGATGAAAGTTCAGTGAAAGAATGCTCAGGATAATAATAAAACAGTATGATTGGGTGCCACCATGTGACAGGCACTGTGATCAGCCTGAGGAATTAAGTAGCAAATTAACTAGGAGACTGGCAGGGACAGACCTTGGGGACGCATTTGCGTGAGAAGGGCCCTGGCAGGTGCTTGGTGTTCAGTAAAAGCAAGTTAACAACCTGGGGGTGAGAGGCCAAAAGGACTGCAGGGACCGGTGGGAACTAGTGGCTGATGACCGTCCGTCTGGTGCAGGGTGGGGTGGGGGGCAATGTTCTAAGACACCTGCAAACCGGCAGGAGCCCCCACCTCCTCCCCGCCCGCCTCCCGCTCCTCCTAGTCCAAGGAACCATTTCCTTGGAATTATAGAAAAAACTAGGGATTTCTCCATTATATGACTAAAAAAAATGAAACAATGTTACAGAAATACTTCCCTGGATTTCTAGAAAGGACTAGACATGTGTTTATTTTGCACCTCACAGAGATTAAAGGCACAGCCTTGGGCACCTTTGACCTGAGGTCCTGAACCACCTAGCAATGCCCTCAGCCTGTGCATGCCCACATGCTGAGTCCTTCATCGTGTCTGACTCTGTGCGGCCCCATGGACTGTAGCCCACCAGGCCCCTCTGTCCATGGGATGCTCCAGGCAAGAATACTAGAGTGGGTTGCTATGCCCTCCTCCAGGGGATCTTCCCAACCCAGGGATCGAACCCACATCTCTTTTGTCTCCTGCATTGGCAGGTGGGTTCTTTATCACTAGCTCCACCTGTGAAGCCCACATACCTTCTAAGATCCTGTAAACATTTCTGTGTCAGCCAAGCATTGATCCATTCACAAAGAGAATGAGAAGAACAGTACTTGGTTGGGGACACTAAGGCTTTTACTCTGACTTTCAAGGGCTCGTGGGGATTCCTCACAGGCCTTGGACTTGGTCTGCTTTCAAGAATGACCCCTTCCAGCTGTGCTCAAAGAAAAGCCAGACTGCACAGCATCCTGTTCCTGAAAAGTTTACAGACAACTGTCCCTAAAATAGGCCACCTTCCCAGTGTGACCCCGCCTACCAAGGAGGTATGTGAAGTGGGGGGTCATGACCCTACGGGAGTTGGAGGAATGTTCCTGGGACTTCTAGATCTCCAAGTTCAAATGTATTCACAAAAGCTCCAGTGACCCTTTCCCACTGAAGAGCCAGGCCTTCCTCAGGGGTCCAGGGCGATGGAGGTGGGGACGTGTCAGAATGCCAGGAGAGCTTTTCAACAATGTACATGCCACCCCTGACCCGTTCTGATTCTCTAAGTGGGGAAGGGAGCACTTTGAAAGAAGTCCCCAGGAGGTCTCGCTCCCCATTTCTCAGGCCTGACTCTGCAACTGTCCAATGGCTTGCCACACCACCACTCCAAAACCCACATAACCTCTTTACATAACCTCTTTTTATTTCTTGTTTTTCAGAGAACGGGCTCTCTCAGAATTTGCCAGACTTGGGTTTTCATCCAGATCCACCACTTGCTTGTGGCTCGTTTTTCTCATTTTTTTCCCCTTTGCAGTCTGGGCAGGAGGATCATGTGAGAGCATGTGTGTCTGATATGTAACAGCCTGTTGACTTCAAAAATATTCACAACCTAAAAGTTGAGGGTTACGTTTTATTTGGTGGGAATTTTTAGGACTTCGAGCTCAGGAGACAGCATCTCAAGTGACCCCAAGAAAACTGCTCTGAGGAGGCAAGGGGAGAAGCCAGGTTACACAGAAGTTTTGCAACAGAGGGCAGGGAGTCTGAGCATCAAAAGATGGTTCTTAACTAAAGAAAACCGGACATCCCAAGGAAAGGAAATTAATGCTTTTTTATGCATGGGAAGATGTAAGAGTCTGGGTCCACTGAGATCGTTCCTTTCCTATGCACCTCAGTTATCTCAGGCCACTATCCTGTGTTTTGACATCCTGAGCTTCCTTTCCTCAGGACTCACTGTAGGGAGTGGCTGCAGTCTGATGGTTGCTAAATAGCAGGTATTCATCTCCTTCCTGTGTTCTTTTAGGGCTCCCAGGCTCACGCTGGAGGGCTGCAATCACTGATGACTGTGACATCCTTGTTTACTGATACGGCAGGAAATATTCCATTTCTCAAGCCCCTGCTCAAACTGCCTGGCCAGGATGCCCTGGACTGACTAGCTGCCAAGGAAGTTGTGGCCCCTACCCCCAGGAACCCTCGGTTGGGGGCGCCCCAGTTCCCCGAGGAGGCCTCTGTAGCAGTTGGGGGAGACCTGGGTCCCCCAGGAACGCTCTGTAGCAGTGGGGGAGCCCCAGATCCCCTAGCAGTTCTCTGTAGTTCTTGGGAGCCCCGGGTCCCCCAGCAGCTCTCTGCAGTGATGAGGGAATTCTGGACAAGGCCCCAGAGGTGAATCCAGTGTGAGAAGCTGGAACCCCTGGGGGTCTAAGGGAGCCCCTAGAAAAACCACAAAGCTAGTCTGGCCCCTAGGAACTTGCAGGCTGACCAGGGACTGAGGAGGTTCCTGGTACATGGGATTTTTGGTGCGCAAAGCAAGACAATCACAGGCAAACTGGACAATCTGATCCCCTGGCAGCTTTCATCATACTTTCATCCCCATCTTACTGGGGGACTCAGTTCCAAGGCTGGGCAGGGGGCACTCTCCTAGGATGGAGAAACGTGATTTACTGGGGCATTTAAAATAGCAGATGGGATGCCCCTGCACTGGGACCTCAGCCAGGTGGGTGAGGCAGGCAGCTCTACTGGCTGCTGGGAAGGGGGATGCTGGGGAGCGGGAAGCAGGGCAGGTGGCTTCTTGGGGCTCTACTTTTGTTTTTCTGCTGCCCTCTTGGTCATTCAAATCACTGTCTGGGAAGGAGAGTGCCTTCAGAGGAGTGTCTCCTGGGGAAGGCAAAGGACAGAGCAGAACTTCCCTGATGCCTGCTTTACCCAGAGAGCAGAGGATTAGGGGACCCCACATCTTTGGGGGCTCCACACCTGGTGGGAGCAAATAGCCCTCCTCCAGGCAGAATCACAGAAAGTCCTGCTAGTCTTCCCCTTCTGGCCAAGCCAGCATGTGACTCCAGCCTGGGGAAGGGGGTGCAGCCAGGCCCCCGCTCCTCCATCCCGGTGTGGCCCTCGCCTGCCCTCTCAGCCTTGTCCTGGCCTCTCCAACTCTTGAAAATTCAGCCCCCTCCTCTTTGGTGCTTCACCCCACTTTGATTTCTTTCTCTTTAGGCCTCTTGCAACCATCCTTCCCTGTGTTCAGATGCATAAAGTAAGGTCTTGGTCAGTCCCTTGTCCCAAGCCTCCTTCCTGCCTCTGAAATTCTTTAATGGTTTAAGAGAAAGAGGCTAAGACTTTTCACACAGGAAGGGGTAGCTTTGATTGTTAGGCTGGGAATCCCATGAGGTAGAGCTTGGTCTTCCTCCTGTCCCACTGCCTCATGGAGCTGGGCCTGTAAATTTGCAATCAAAGAATACACAAAGAAGACAGCTTTTAACAAGGTTGGCACTCAATGGCCCGGGAGGTTGAGAGAAGAGATATTCATACTTCTAATGTATTTACAAGTCCCTTCTCTTTAAAATTTGGGTTTAGTTGGCCCCTTTGATCTCCCCAGAACCATAGCCTCAGGCCATAGTGCCATAGTCCAGGCCTCCTAGTGAGATGGGAGTTGTGAGCACATGGCCAGCCGGGCTCCCTCCAGCTCTGAAAGTAAAGCTAAAGTCAACTAACTGTGTTAGTTGCACAGTCATGGCCAACTCTTTGCGGCCCCATGGACTGTAGCCCGCCAGGCTCCTCTGTCCATGGGATTCTCCAGCCAAGCATAGTGGAGTGGGTTGCCATGCCCTCCTCCAGGGGCTCTTCCTGACTCAGGGGTCAAACCCAGGTCTCTTGCATTGCAGGCAGATTCTCTACTGTCTGAGCCACTGGGGAAGCCCTAAGGAAATCCCTTGACACAGGGAGCACCAAAGTGGGATGAGACCCAGTTTAAAGGAACGTTCTCCATCTAGGCAGAATCTGGGCTTTGTCTGTGCTGCCTCAGGAAAAGCTACTTTCTACTCTAGAATCCTGAGGAGCAGGGCTAGATGGCAGCCTGTTTAATTGAGCACCTACTATGTGCCAAGCCTTTTATATAAATTACCTCACTGATTCATAAACATCCAATTTGATGATATTAGACAGAATGAAAATACAGTAGTTACACAATGAAATACAATAATTCACCTAAGTTCAACCCCCCATGAGAAGTAAAACCAGGAGCATCTCATCTGGTCCTTAAGCCTGTGACTCTCTTTCTATTATACTATGCTATGCAGTTCCTGGTAGAAAGATAAAGGAGTCAAAGTAGAAGAGGGAAAGAGCTCTTAAAAATAGAGCTGTGTTTGTAAATATTATGGATTTTTACTGGGCTTTGGGCTCAAAGCTAGCTCATGAGATTTTGAGTAGTTCCCATTGAACATTTTGAATTCCAGCTACCGCTCCCATGTCTAAATGTATATTCCATGATGGAGTCTGTTGATTTAAACTCTTTAAACCTACTTGTAACATAGCATCAGCCTGTATTATATCTTTTATTGTTAACCACCTGCTCTAACAGTAGTACCTGCTTTTATTTGTCCTACAACTGCTTTTTCTAAGTTTCAAAGGAAACGTTTGTTTGTTCAAGTATTTCAGAGTACTCTCTTTCTCTGAGATGTTCATGATCTCTTAAATTTCAAACTTATTCTCTCTTCCACTTTCATCTTCCAAACCAGAGGTTCCTTCCTTTCTGTCTGGCCAAGCTGATCCTCTGGACTCATCTAAATGTCACCCTTCCAGTCCCCTTCAATGTGACTTTTTGTGCTGATAATATCTCAGGACAGTTTCCCCATAGTGGTATTCTGAGTGAACCTCTGGTCAATAAGATGCTCATGTCAGCTGTGGTGATTTGTTGAGGCCAGCTGGGCGTATGGTTTTAATAAAAAGCCTACTATTTCCATTTTGTTAATCAGAGGATAATCAGAAGAGAGAGCGCCGACAGGGCCATTCTTCCCCCAGAAGCCTGGGTCACGTCCCCAAAGGGAGTGAGGCAGAGGGTGGGTGGCCCTCAGCTAGGCCTGCTCACTGCTCTGGGATTTCCATGCCAAACCATGCCAAGTGGTGCCACACTCATGCCCCAGACAAGTGACAACTTTCCACCTGTCTCAGAACTTCAGTTCTTCTTAAATACTGGAAGCTACGAATGGGATTCCCTGATACCTCAGTTGGTAAAGAATCCACCTGCAATGCAGGAGAACCTGGTTCCATTCCTGGGTCCGGAAGATCCTCTAGAGAAGGGATAGGCTACTCACTTCAGCATTCTTGGGCTTTCCTGGTGGCTCAGCTGGAAAATCCCACGGACAGAGGAGCCTAGTAGGCGGCAGTCCACAGGGTCACTAAGAGCTGGACATGACTGAACAACTTCACTTTCACTTTTCACGCATTGGAGAAGGAAATGGCAACCCACTCCAGTGTTCTTGTCTGGAGAATCCCAGGGACGGCAGAGCCTGATGGGCTGCCGTCTATGGGGTTGCACAGAGTCAGACACGACTGAAGCGACTTAGCAGCAGCAGCAGCTGGAAAAGAATCCACCTGCAATGCAGGAGACCTGGGTTCAATCCCTGGGTTGGGAAGATCCACTGGAGAAGTATTCTGGCCTAGAGAATTCCATGGACCATTTAGTCCATGGGGTCACAAAGAGGCAGACACGACTGAGCGAATTTCACTTTCATGAATGGCCAGGGGCTGCTGAATATCAAGGGAGAATGGATCTTTCCTCAGTCTGGAGGGCAGCTGCTGTGTCTCAGTGCCTCCTGCTGACACCCCAACAGCCCGTGCTGGGGTGAGGAACAAGCAAGTCTGAATAATTCTGTGTCTCCTCTGGGCTGGGGTGTGGGCTGCCCCTCACTGAGCCCTCAGAGGCTCCTCTCATCCAAGTTGAAACCTGTGGCCTGAGGTTTAGAGTGAGTATCCCAAGGTGGTGGATTCTGCAGGGGTTTGGGGACGTTTTGGTGGTGGGGGCTGGTCTTTGTACCTGCAAGTGTGTGTTCTGGTCTCCCTGAGCTGTCATCAACCTCTTTCCAGAACCAAGGAGCCCAAACTAGACGTGGGAAACCCTGGTACTGTGAGTTGAACTGTGTTCCCTGCCCCAAAGGTATGTGTTGAAGTCCTTACCCTCAGGACATCAGAATGAACTCCTGTAGGAAAATAGGGATGATGCAGAGGTAGTTAAGGTGAGGTCATGCTGGAGTAAGGCGGGCCCCTAACCTGGTGTAACTAGTGCCCTTATGAAAGGAAATTTGGACACACACACACACAGACCATCACGTGAAGATGAAGGCAGAGACTGGTGTGATGCGTCTACAAGCCAAGGAACGCCAAAGCTCACCAATAAACCACCAGAAGCTCGGAGAGCAGCTGGGAACAGAGCCTCCCTCACGGCCCTTCAGAAGGAAGCAGCCTTGCTTTCTCAATTCTGGCCCCTGGGCTGGGAACAGTGGATTTCTGTTGTTTAAGCCGCCCAATTCACGGTGCTTTGTTACTGCCATCCCAGTACACTAGCGTTCCTGCATTACACCATTTTCTTGACTTCAGAATTTCCCAGAGCCTGTAATATAAATTAGGTTTGTGTGTAGTGATTTCCAAATTTCACCTTAGGACACTTTTGCTCCACTGGGCATCTAGGAAGACTAGTGTGAACAGGCACACACACTCTGGAATACACTCCTTATGTGAGTTGTCTACGTTCCTTGAGCCTACCCAATAGAAAGAAGAAGACGCTGTTTCTAAACCACCTGGTGTCTTGGGTCTTGGCGCCCGAATCATTAACTTCTCTGTGGCCTGTTCCCACCTTCATGCAGCCGGAATAGTAGACTACTTGGAGCCTGACCACAGCAGACGCTCTGTACATGTCGGGGGACCACTTCTAATGCTGTTTTCAGAAATAGCGCCGTGACAGATGCTGGCGGGAGACGTGGCGGAGCTGGGTCTCCCCCAAGTTCTGCTGTGGAGTTGGAGCGCCTGGCGGCTATGGGTGGGGAGAAGCAGTGCTTGTGTCTGGCTTGAATCCAGTAACAGCAGGGACAGCCAGGCCCCTTTCCAGAGGCCTCAGGGGAGCTTTCAGAAGGCAGATTCCCGTGGTCCCAAGGGCTGGCCGGGGGACATCAGCCTCACCGCTGCCCCTCTTGCCAGCATCCAAATGGCTTGCTCTTCACCCAGGGCCTCCGTTGTCTGGAACGTCCAAGCTTCCAGACAGAACCCGGGGCCAGGGAACTGTTGGAAGGGGCCAGGGCGGGCGCCTGGAAAACAGCGGTGGTGAGCTGAAAATAACACTCACACATACAGCCAGGGAGTGTCACTTCCTAATTCCTACCTCAGGATGGATGTGGCAGATAAGTGGGAGGAGCAGGAGACGTGAGGGCAAAGGGTTGAGGGACACTAATTGTTATGCTGCAAATTCCCCGCCTCCAAAAGCACCCAGCTGCTCCCAGGGCCCCCCGAGTTCAACTCATGATAGTTGTGAAGCCAACTTACAGCAGTTCACACCCAGCCAGGAGAAGAGAGGGTGGGGGGAAGGCTTGGCAGCAACTATGCCCATAAACCACAGTGACTTCAAGCTGATAATCTTTCCCACCCTAAAAGCCCCTGAAGGACATTCAGGCAGCAGAGGAAGAAAAGGGTGTGTGAGGAGACTGAGAAAAATACGGTTGGAAAGGCAGGTGAGGCCAGACTGTTGGGGTATTCCAAGTCCTGATTTGTTTATTTGTAAAGGATTTCAGGCTGTTCCTAGGGCTGTGGGAAGTTTATGTTCTTTGCACAAATGAGTGACGTATCAGAGCAAGGCTTCTGATGCTCCAAGGGGCCGAGATTAGAGATGGAGACCCTAAAAGTGACCAAGGGTGGAAGCCCCCAGGTGCTTCACTGAGAAGTGGGGAGAGCGCCACAGAGAACACTGCAAAGCTGAGTACTGGAGGCTGGCAGAGGGAGGAAAACAACACTTGTCCCTCCCCACACCTTCTAGAACAGCTAGACTTAGAGAGCTGATGGTCTCATGCTGGTGAGATCACAGAGCAACGGGATGCTCTATCTCTGCTGATGAGAAAAGGGCTGACCCTCTCCTGCTTGCTTCTGAAAGATGCAAACTCAAAACTGTGATCAAGGGGTTTCTAAGAAACCGCCAAACCCTGTTTCAAAGTAGTTGTAAAACTTCTCTGGAAAACTGTCTGATAGTTTCTTATAAAATGTGACATATACCTATCCTATCATTCTAAGCATTTACCAGGAAAAATTTAAAAAAAATTTTTTTTAAAAGAAGTCTCAAGGAGGACTTATCCAGAAATGTTCACAGTAGCTTTATTCACAAGAGTCAAGGTCTCTATCAACAAGAGAATGAATAAACAAATTGGGTACAGTTCTACAATGAAATACTACTTAGAAATAAAAAGGAACCAGCTACTGACGTGCACTACTTAAGGAATGTCACAGATGTGTGAACAAGGCCGGATGTAAGTGAGGGCTTACTGTATGAGCCTATTTATATGAAGTTCAAGAACAGGCAAAATTAATCTAGTGTGATAGAAATCAGAGCAGTGATTGTCTCTGAGAGTGGGGGGTTAATTAGAAAAGGGCAGGAGGGAGCTCACTGGGGTAATGGAATTTTTCCACATTTTATTTGGGTGATGGTCACATCATAGGACCATAGAGCACTTTTTGTTTTTAACTCGGCATCTGGCAGGAATGGCATTTATTGAACCATCCCCTGGGAAACTTTATTCAGACTCCTCTCCTGTATTTGGTCTAGGTTCAACAAACTTATGTTCCAGAAAGAGGAGAAGATGCTGTTTAAAACCACAGCCTGAGCCTCATGTTTTGGGTGTTAGACTCCAAGTCACTTAACTTCTCCCTGCCTTAGTTTCCATTTTTACATTTTTTACAGTTAGAATAGGCAGTCCACTCAGGGTTAAACAAAAGGCATGATGAATTACACCAACTTTTCTCAATAAAGAAAAATTACTTAAAAATTTAAGCAAGATCCAACTTCCAGTTTCCATTCCAGCACATAGGAAGCTTAGAAATTGCCATTCTGTCCTAACAACAAATAAAAACCTGAACTGAAAAATCAATAACTATTCTCAGATCCACAAGTGAAGTGAGGTCACAGAACAACCTGATGCCCTCCAGATTGGTGAGACTGGCAGGCAAATACCAAGAATCACAGCTTGCTAGAGTAGAGACCAGTGCTGGGGGAGGGAAGCCCCAGTTGTAACTGGTGAACTGCTGGAGACTCCATGTGGACAACTCCTGAGAGTTAAAAATTCAGGGGAGTGGAGGGACATACTTTTGTGAGATTTATCTCCTGGAGCTCTATCAGGTTCTGACAGTGATTATCAGAGAGGGAAAAAAATCCCCTTGTGTTTCCAGCAGAGGGAGGGGGAAAAGAACCATTTTGAAATATGCCAAAGCACTCTGCTCTTCTTAGCAGGGCCTGCCCTAAAAAGAAACTGTTTAACCAGAGCCTAGCCTCCTGGGGTTTTATCAGAGCCTAACCAACTTGGAGGAAGGGAAACACCCACATCCAGCCATCTCTACACATCCTGTCCCACCTAATGGGACAACGCTGAGAAGTATTATGGCCTTGAGGCATAAGCTCACAAAATGACTGAGACTCACCTATAGGACCACAGACACTTCTCTTCCCCCGCACCTCGTCACCACATCACTAGAGGCCTATTCACAGTGGTTCCTTTTACCCAGTACCTCATGCCCAGCTATCAGGGGAAAAAATTACAATACACACTAAAGAAGCACAGATGGGAGAGACAGAGCAAGCCACAGAACAAGGCTCAGACGTGACAGTGATGCTGGCACTACCAAGCTGGGAATTTAAAATAACTGATTAATATGCTAAGGGCTGTAATGAATAAAGTAGACAGCGTGCACGAACAGACGGGCAATATAAACAGAGGTGAGAATCCTAAGACGTGTTATCACTCAGTCCTGTCCAGCTCTTTGCGACCCCATGAGCTCTCCAGGCTTCTCTGTCCATGGAGTTCTCGGGGCAAGGATACTAGAGCAGGTTGCCATTCCCTTCTCCAGGGGATCTTCCTGACCCAGGGATTGAACCTGGGTTTCCTGCATTGCAGGTGGATTCTTTACCATCTGAGCCACCAAGGAAAAACCAAAAGAAATGCTAGAGATCGAGAATGCTGTGACAGAAATGAAGAATACCTGTGATCAGCTTCGGAGGCTGGACACAGCTGAGGAAGGAGTTCCCGAGCTTGATTATCTCAGTAGAGACCTCCCAAAGTGAAAAGCAAAGACAGCAAAGAGTGGAAAAAGTCTTCAAGAACCGTGAGACAACTACAGAAAATGTAATAGATAATGGAAATACCAGAGGAGAAGGAAGAGAGAAAGGAATAGAAGAAACATTTGAAACAATAATTATGAGAATTTCCTGAAATTAAAGTCAGACATCAAACCACAGATCCCAGAAGTTCAGAGAACATCAAGCAGGACAAATGACCAAAAAATTACACCTAAGAATATTATTTTCAAACTATTTCAAAAATCAAAGGTAATGAAAGTAGCCAGAGAAAAAAAAACCACCTGACTTAGAGAAGAACAAGGATAATAATTACATCTGACTTCTCAGGAGCCATGCAAGCAAGAAGAGGGTTGAGTGAGACATTTTAAATGTTGTGAGAAATAAACCACCCACCTAGAATTCTATACTCTGGAATTATCCTTCAAAAGTGAAAGAGAAATATAAAGACAAAAGTGAGAGAATTTGTTGCCAGTAGACCTATCTTACAGGAAATGTTTGAAGAAATTCTGTAGAGAGAAAGACAATGATACAGATTAAAAATTCAGATTTACATAAAGAAAAGAACTTTGGAGGAGGAATAAGTGAAGGGAAAAGATTGTGTCTTAGTATAGTTTTAATCTGTATTCCCTTGACTACTTTTAAGTTAAACTTCTCTTTTTCCTAATTAAAAAATAAAAATAAATTAAACAAGATTAACTGTGGTTCTCCTGAATTAGCTCCAACATGGTCCTCCATCAGACCTTGATCAGGGTTCAGAGTTCCCACCGTTTAGAATGGAGTGAGGGGTGGGTAGCTTCTTCCTTACCTCTCTCCTCTTCCAGTAAAGAACCTAATCACCTCTCACTTGCTTCCAAAGAGCCAAAGGAACAATTAAGGAGAGAGGATGTGAAAGACAGCAACACAAAGGCTCTGTGTTTGCAGGATCTTTTACCTGCTTGGTGTCATGTAATGCTTCAGGCAGACACAATCCTATTCTAAAGATGAATGATCTAAGTGTCAGCTAAAGTGTCAGGATTTGAACCTTGGCCTCCTGGCTTCTCCTGGCCCCTTCTACCCAGGAGTTTTATAAAACAGCAATGGGAGTGGTTCGCTTCAGTTTCTGAAAACACTGAGTTTCTAGGATGTCTGTCAGAGGCAAAGAAATGATTTGCATGCAGATAAATGGGCGTAGAGTCCTTGAGAGAGTCAACTGCAGGTAGAGGTCAGTGAATTTCCCTGAGCAGATTCACACTGCAGAAGGAAGGCTGTGGATTGACTGCAGTTTATCCTGGCAGGTGTGATGCTGAGATGGTGCTCAGGTGGGGCCCTGGTGGCTGGCCAGCCTCTAGCATCTATGAAGCCCACTTTTCTCTCTTTCACCCCTGGAATCCTCAGGGTGGAGGCAAGCACATTCGAGAAGATTAATCTGGAAATATCTGGAGAAACAGGATGAGAGAGTTCTAGGGCGTGGCCTTTGTCAGAATCAACCCTGTTCAGCAGACAACAGGCTACTCCTCTCTTTCCTCTTAGCCTCTGGTGCCCCGTGTGGCATAAAATCCATTGAACCAGAGCCCTTGAATATTCACACTCTTGCCTTCTTTCCCATAACTCACTTTGGGAAGTTTCTTTTTTTTTTTTTGTCATTTTCATTGTTCACCTGGTGATTGAGGTCTAACTAAAGGTCAGAAATTTATGGCTATTGTAAAAGACAGATTTTAAGCCCAAGAACGGAAAATATGCTTGAGAATAAAATGAACACATCCTACGGATAGACTACTGCATGGGGCACTTGACAGGGATGATATTGAAGACACTTAGCAACCAATAGGCACAGACTCTGGTCAACTGTAACAGGGCTCTGAAGCACCAGATGTTAATCCTTTAGTTGCTGAATCTAGGGGAGATGGTCAGGAAAATGGGGGGGGGGGGCCAGGGCTTCAGGGGAGGGGAGAACCCCTGGGGGCTCAGTTTATTCGCCAACTGGTACAGAAGTATTTCTGCTGGTTTTTTGTTTGTTTTGTTTTTTGGCTGTGCTGGGTGGCTTGTGGAATCTTAGTTCTCTTGCCAAGGATGGATCGAACCTGCACCCTCGGCAGGAAAAGTACCTAACTACTGGACCACCAGGGAATTCCCAGTATTTCTGTTTTTAACAATCGGTTTGCCTTCCCCTAAGCAGAAAGCTGAATCCTAGCCCTGAAGCTGACCATTTGGGGATGGAGATGCTAAACCTAAGGGAAATTAGGAGATCTGGTCAAGGTCATCTAACAATGTCCCAGCTCAGCCTATAACCTTGTCTTTAGATCTTCAACCTCGTACTAGGAAAAGCATCCCTCTAACATGCTGATGTTTGGTATTTAGTCTATCAACTCATAGACCTTGTCAATACCATAATATTTTAAGTTATTTATAATTGTATAGAAAGCAGGCTAAGGTCATGTCAATATATGAAGTATTACCTAGACCAGGGGGTGGCAGACATTTTCTATAAAAGTCACCCTGCAAATATTTCTTGGTTTGTGGCTCACAAATCTCTGTAGCTCTGGTGCTGTAACATTAAGACAGCTATACAGATGAGTCAATGAATGACTGTGGTTGTATTCCAACACAGTTTTATTAATGGGCATAAAAACGTAATTTTTTGTATGATTTTCATGTGTCACAAAATATAATTATTCTTTTGATGTTTTTAACCATTAGAGATGGAAGAAAACTGAAAAAACATTCATTCATGGAAAACCTCCTTACCTTCCAAATCATACAGAAACATGGTGGGCTGGATTTGGCTCATGGGCTGCACTTGGCTAACCCCTGGGTTCAAGGTTCCCCATCTCCCTGGCATAGTATTAACATACAACAGGAACCAGGTGGAGTTGGTCTAACTCACCCTACAGTCCATATACATGAGTAAGCCTGTGAGAACCTTTGCGTTCTAGAAATCTGTTTGTGGGTGTCTGGAGGTTGCCTGCGAATGGGGGAGCTGACTGGCTCTGGGGGCTGTGTGTGCAGAACTGCCTTGGAATCAAGAATTGAGGGACCAGCCCGGGGCTCCCCAAATCCGGGGCCCTTACCTGGTCATTATCCTGCCCTGGTTCTCTCTGTACTTACTTGGGAAGGGGCTCGTCAGGAGTCAGCACTTCGCCTCCCTCCCAGTCTTCATCATTGTGTTATTCTGGGAGGTTGTGTAACAAGGTAACTGAGTACACGTGCTCTGGTCTGCTGCTCTGTTCCTGTGGGTGAACTTGGGCGAGTTACTATAGTTATACTCCCTGGGCCGCCTTTTCTCCACTGGTAACATGATGCAGAGTAACTGAGTCGATACGTAGAAAGGACCTATATAGTGCTCGGCCAAATACAGCTACGAATATCCCTGTTCTGGTTCTCTCCTGTCTCTCACCTGAATCCACCCATTGGACTGGATTATGAAGCATCAGGCTGGCTTCTGGGGACACGGCTGCAAGGCCAGGAGAGACTCAGCCCTGGCCCTGGAGTCCTTCAGCCTGTTCAAGGGTAGAGTTGTTTCAGTTAGCTATCGCTGTGTAACAAAACACCCCAAAACACACGCATGTATTTGTTTACAGTCTTGCAGTTTGAGCAGTGTGCAGTATAGACAGCTGGTTTGCTTCTGTGTCACTGAGTCTTAACTGAGTGGCTCCACTGGAGCTGGAGGCTGCATGATAGCATCACTCGCTCTCAGCGGGGGTGGCTGGAACAGCCAGGGCTAGCTGGGCTGACCCCTCTCTGCTCCAGCACCTCCCTCCCCTCATGGCCTCTCTCTAGCATGGTGGCAGCGCCTTCCTTGAGGACAAAGATGGACGCAGGAAGGCACTTAAGGTCCCAGCCTAAAGACATGGTATCATTACCACCCCTTCCTTTGTAAAAGCAAGTCACAGGGTCAGCTTGATGCAAGCAGAGGTGACACAGTCTCAGTGTCTTGAGGGAGGGAGCGTACAGGAGTGGAGGAGCTGCGGGCAGTTGTCTTTGTGGGGTATCTACTGAAAGGATGGAAAGAGATAGTGTGAACAACTTGGGAGCAGCATTCAGACTAGCTTGACCCTTTATAAGCCGGAACCTAGACACTAAAATAAATATTTTAACTTTATTTTTAATTTTTTCCCTTTTCTTCTTCTTCTTCTTTTTCTTTTTCAGCCATGCAGATTATGAGATCTTAGTTCCCCAACCAGGATTGAAACTGGGCTCCTGGCAGCTGAGTCCTAATCAGTGAACCTCCAGGGAATTCCCTCTCAAGACATATTTGAAGGCATTAAAGAAAGATTTCTTTCTCTGTTGCTATGAAAGAGTTCTCTTAATTTTAAAATTTATTTTTCAAAAGCTTCATTCATCTTACTGAAAAAAAACCCTAAGATAATGCTAATGAAAAAGAAGCATTTTAATCACTTTCTGTAAGTCAAAAAGATTTTGCATGACTTTCTACTTTTATACATTCCATTTTTATAATGATAAAAGTTATAGGAATGAGAAACAAAACCTCTATATAGGCTGTTCACAAACCATATTCAGTTATTTTTACTTATCACAATATCCAACATTCTTTCCATGTCCCCTACATGGTTTTCATAATTACTTTTTCAATAGCTACTATATTGTTCCATTGTGTTGACCTGTCACATCCCATTAAATCTTTCCCCGCCTGGTCATCTAAGTTGTTTCTGCTGTGAAATATTTTTTCGTATTTTGACACAGCCTTCCTGTTTTTTTTTTTTTTTTAATAGTTGAATGATATTTCATTGTGTTTATCTATCATCTTCTATGAACATGTGTTCCTTTTGTGGTGACCATCTTGGCTGTGTGTGCAGACCGGGTCGCAGTGAAGCTGGTCACAGAAACGCATGCTGGGACCAGGAGAGGCTCCATCTGTCACTCAAAGGCAAAGCAGTGGGGGAGGCTGGGGACCCGGATATGAGCAGTTCAGTCACAGAGCAGTTTGATCAGCCCTGCTGGATACTTACCTCTGCTCTTGTTTGTCCATCACTCATGCACACCTACACTTTTGTCTCAGGATGTCTTGAAATGCCTCTCAGCTTCCTATTGTTGTTATTTTTAACGTGTTATAAGAAGCCTATAGTATCATAGCTCTTTTTTCTTCTTTTGAATGACTTTATAAGATAAATTCCTAGGACTGAATCACGAGATCAGAGCGCACTGAATATCTGTTTAGCTCCTGCTATGAAGGGCACAGTTGCCTCCCAAAGCTGGCACTACATCCTGGTGCTACTGTTCGATGTTAGCACCGAAAACCAGCCCGAATACGAATGGGCGTCTCCAACAGCTGTCCCCACAGCTCTCCTCTGTGTGCGCTGATCACAGCATTTATCACAGTCTTTGACTGATGACTCACTCGTCTACCTGTTCACCTAGTCTCCAGATCCCTAAGGAAAATAGGCATCTTGTCCATCTTTAAACGCCCAGTCCTAGCACAGTGACTAGTCCTACAGAGAAGAAGTGAAATGAATACTAAATAAATAAATGATTACCTGAAATGATAATGATTTTCTCAGACTTAGTTTCAAACCCATCTCCCTGAGCAGGGTCCATACTCCTTTGGACTCACTTTACTCATCTCTAAAATGGGGATAACAGCCACCTTGCTGGATCTGTGTAGGCATCTGAGACAGTGTTTCTGAAAGGTCCAACATAGAGCCTGATGCAATAACAGGCGACGGTTTTTATTAGGATGTCATGTGAATGTCATGTGTGCATACACTGAATTTCCCTTTGTAAGAACCATTGATAGATTTCCTCCATTTATATGTTAAGCTCTAACCATTTTTCTAGTAAATTTGAATGAAGTCTTCTCATATTTTAGTTTTTTAGTCCTTTGTCACATCAGTTAAAAATATTTTAATTGCATCATTTTTATTATAGGGGGTTTGCTGTTGCTGTGTAGTTGCTGAGTCATGTCTGACTCTTTTGTGATCTCAGGAACTGTAGCCCACCAGGATCCTCTGTCCCTGGAATTCTCCAGGCAAGAATACTGGAGTCAGTTGCCATTTCCTCCTCCAGAGGATCTTCCCGACCTAGGGGTTGAACCCACTAAACCGTGTCTCCTGTGGCTCCTGCATTGGCAGGCAGATTCTTTACCACTGTGCCAACCGGGAAGCCCAATATTTGGCTGATCACTGTTAAAACTACTATAAGTACTTAAAAAAAAAAAAAAACCCAAACACCTCATTTCTTATTCTTTGAGAAAAAGAACATTATATTACCAATGACTTTCAAACAAAGGGGTGAAGTCAGGATGAGGCTGGACTCAAGCCAGCAGTTGAGGGTGGGCTCTGTTGGGAGGGCAGGGTGGGGGACAGCCAGCCTCTGAGTTCTGATTTAGACTATCAATGCCACTTGGAGGGAAATGGTCCCGATTTAAAATTCTACCCCATTGGTGTCAACAGAAGCTCATGCTCTTGGGGTCTGGAGTGGATGTACCTTTAGGCCTCAGGGGAAGGGATGACTAGTCAGCTGCCTCATAGAGTCTCCAGCTAAAGACGCTGCCTCCTTTGCATTTTGTTATGAACATGAGACTAAGCTCTGGTCAGAGCTCTGCAAATGAGAACTCACTGAGTGGAATTTCTAGAAAAGTTCCTTCAAGGTGAGATAGATATCTGGGGAATGCCCTCATTGCCTCATCTCCATGCAGACACTTCCTACGTGGAGTATAGGTGCAATGACTGGGGCTCCAGCAGCCATGTTGAGCCATAATCTGACCATAAAGCTAAGAAGTCAAGCAGTAGAAATGATAGTGCCCTGAAGATCCATTGTACTAGCCCAGGGATGCATATCTTTGTGCTTATTTTATGAGAAAAACAATAAACCTTTCATTTACTTAAGCCACTTTGGTTAGTTCTTGTTAATAACAGCTAATCTCCACTTCAGCGAAAACCAAAGGAGAATAGAAAAGATATAAGCATCTGAATGCAGAGTTCCAAAGAACAGCAAGAAGAGATAAGAAAGCCTTCCTCAGTGATCAATGCAAAGAAATAGAGGAAAACAACAGAATGGGAAAGACTAGAGATCTCTTCAAGAAAATTAGAGATACCAAGGGGACATTTCATGCAAAGATGGGCTTGACAAAGGACAGAAATGGTATGGACCTAACAGAAGCAGAAGATATTAAGAAGAGGTGGCAAGAATACACAGAAGAACTGTACAAAAAAGATCTTCATGACCAAGATAATCACGATGGTGTGATCACTCACCTAGAGCCAGACATCCTGGAATGTGAAGTCAAGTGGGCCTTAGAAAGCATCACTACAAACAAAGCTAGTGGAGGTGATGGAATTCCAGTTGAGCTATTTCAAATCCTGAAAGATGATGCTGTGAAAGTGCTGCACTCAATATGCCAGCAAATTTAGACAACTCAGCAGTGGCCACAGGACTGGAAAAGGTCAGTTTTCATTCCAATCCCAAAGAAAGGCAATGCCAAAGAATGTTCAAACTACTGCACAATTGCACTCATCTCACACGCTAGTAAAGTAATGCTCAAAATTCTCCAAGCCAGGCTTCAGCAATACATGAATCGTGAACTTCCAAATGTTCAAGCTGGTTTTAGAAAAGGCAGAGGAACCAGGGATCAAATTGCCAACATCCACTGGATCATCGAAAAAGCAAGAGAGTTCCAGAAAAATATCTATTTCTGCTTTCTTGACTATGCCAAAGCCTTTGACTGTGTGGATCACAGGAAACTGTGGAAAATTCTGAAAGAGATGGGAATACCAGACCACCTGACCTGCCTCTTGAGAAAACTATATGCAGGTCAGGAAGCAACAGTTAGAACTGGACATGGAACAACAGACTGGTTCCAAATAGGAAAAGGAGTACATCAAGGCTGTATATTGTCACCCTGCTTATTTTACTTATATGCAGAGTACATCATGAGAAACCCTTGGCTGGAAGAAGCACAAGCTGGAATCAAGGTTTCCAGGAGAAATATCAATAACCTCAGATATGCAGATGACACCACCCTTATGGCAGAAAGTGAAGAGGAACTAAAAAGCCTCTTGATGAAATGAAAGTGGAGAGTGAAAAAGTTGGCTTAAAGCTCAACATTCAGAAAAAGAAGATCATGGCTTCTGGTCCCATCACTTCATGGCAAATAGATGGGGAAACAGTGTCAGACTTTATTTTTCTGGGCTCCAAAATCACTGCAGATGGTGACTGCAGCCATGAAATTAAAAGACGCTTACTTCTTGGAAGAAAAGTTATGACCAACCTAGATAGCATATTGAAAAGCAGAGACATTACTTTGCCAACAAAGGTCCGTCTAGTCAAGGCTATGGTTTTTCCAGTGGTCATGTATGGATGTGAGAGTTGGACTATGAAGAAGGCTGAGTGCCCAAGAATTGATGCTTTTGAACTGTGATGTTGGAGAAGACTCTTGAGAGTCCCTTGGGCTGCAAAGAGATCCAACCAGTCCATTCTAAAGGCGATCAGCCCTGGGTGTCCTTTGGAAGGAATGATGGTAAAGCTGAAACTCCAGTACTTTGACCACCTCATGCAAAGAGTTGACTCATTGGAAAAGACTTTGATGCTGGGAGGGATTGGGGGCAGGAGGAGAAGGGGACGACAGAGGATGAGATGGCTGGATGGCATCACCGACTCAATGGACATGAGTCTGAGTGAACTCCGGGAGTTGGTGATGGACAGGGAGGCCTGGTGTGCTGCGATTCATGGGGTCGCAAAGAGTCAGCCACGACTGAGCGATTGAACTGAACTGAACTGAATTTCCATTTCTAATGGGCTTCCCTGGTGGCTCAGGTAAGAATTTGCCTGCAGTGCAGGTGACCTGGATTCAGTCTCTGGGTTGGGAAGATCCCCTGGCAAAGGAAATGGCATCCCACTCCAGTATTCTTGCCTGGAGAATTCAATGGAGAGAGAAGCCTGGTGGGCTACAGTCCATGGGGTCACAAAGAGGACATGACTGAGCGACTAACACTAAGTAACTAATCTCCGTTTCTAATAGATACATTTCAAAACGTTATATCCTATTCTTTTTCATCAACATGGGGCATGGGTTTACTTTACCTACAGCTTTCAGCTCAAATGTCACCTCTCGAGAGGTACCTTCTGTGACCAGCCACTGGTCCTGAAGTTGCCACCGTCCACCTTGTCACTGTTCTTGCCCATCACCTCGGTTGGTGGTCCTTACTGTGCCTTTCATACCAGGGATGATCTAACACGTTGATTTCGTCACTTGCTTATTGTCCATCCTGCTTCCCTGCACGATCCCAGGGACTGGGCCTGCCCTCCTCTCTTCTATCACAGGGAGATTTCTGGGCACGTGGTGGGTGCTAAGTAAGGACATGTGCTCTGGACGAGTCTGTGCAGGCACCAGGACGAGACACTGGGAGTAGGCGGGCCTGTTGATAGGCTTCGTTAGGGGGAGTCCAAGAGGCTCGAGCGGAAAGCTTGTCGTGCCAGTGGGTAGCAGGCCAGGGTACGGAGTGGGAGGTAGACGCTGACTTTCCCTAACCCCGCCCCTTCAGAGTATGAAACACACCACCCACTCAGGGCCCCTCTGCTTGGGCAGAACGTGAGTTCACATTCGTCACCTGCATCTCTATCATGGCTTCTGTGCCCGCACTGCAGGATCTCAAATTCCTAAACCATCTATGTCAGGATATAGCTTCGTCCCACAGGGAAACACTCACCGTGAGCCTCCACAACGATGGTTGTTGTCTGACTGAGCCCCCGACATCCCTAGTGGCAGAAGGCTTTTTCTACCTGGAAGATCTTTGACAGAAGTGGTTGTGGTTTCTCCCTCTTGTGACTTGATTAAATCTCAACTCATTCTAGGCTGCCTGGTACAGGTCTCATTCCTCCAAGGAGCCTTCCTTGATTGCTCTGGTTCATCTGGGTCCCTCCTGTTTCCCATGCCCTGACCCCCATTTGACATATCATTCGTTGTTTTACTCATTTGTTCATTCACCTAAAAACTCCTATTTAAAGCCTCCCCTGAGCTGGGTACTATGTTAGTCCCTGGGTTGCTGCTACTGCTGCTAAGTCGCTTCAGTTGTGTCCAACTCCATGTGACCCCGTAGACGGCAGCCCACTAGGCTCCCCTGTCCCTGGGATTCTCCAGGCAAGAACAGTTACAATAACCAAAAATAAACACAGTCCATAATGATCACATATTCATTCTTTTTTTCTCTTTTTTTTTCTTTTTACCTTTTGGCCATGCCATGCAGCATGTGGGATCTTAGTTCCCTGACCAAGGATTGAACCTGTACCTCCTGCATTGGAAGTGCCAGGGAAGTCCTGAACCACATATTAATTCTTGAGATGTTTCCAGGTTTCAGTGCCTTGGTGATCATCAAACTGTATAAATAAAAGCCCTAAAGTTAAGTGACATTCACAAAGCAGATGCAAAGTAGCTTTCAGCCACCATTGCATGACCAGCATGGTGATGGCTGCAGAGAAAGGTTTGCTGTAGGGCAGACCCACTTAACTCTTTTGGGGGCAGTAGACCTGCGTACACATCTGTGGTCTGCTGTTGTGTGGGGCTTCCCTGGGGGCTGGAGCTAACAGCAGCCCTGCCAGGAGGTCACTGTGGTACCTTCTGATGGGGAGCTGTTGAGCACAAGCGTGGGAGAAGGAGAACCTCTGTTAGCCACGAGAAATTCAAGGTTTAGGTTCTGGGCAACTAAGAGACAGAAGGGAAGGAAGTTTGATTCTTTCAGTGAAAACCCAAGAGTCTGCAGCAGGGTGGGCCACAGGATAGTCAAGGAGGCACAGAAGGGTGTTGATGGCACCAGCAGAGGGGCAGGGGGCTTCCCTTCTCCTGCGGGTGGGAGGGAGCTGAGTCAGCTCACATCCTGCCTTTCCTTGTCCAGCGAGATCAAACACGCTCTGAGCACAACCAGTCAGTCAGTGCACTTGTGCCATGCCCTCAAACACAAATGCACTCAGACGTCACTGTGACACTGCTTCATAATCCGGAATCCGAACAACCACAAGTTCGCACAGCCAGACTCTTTTCTACCCTTGGCTTGTGTCAGCAGGAAGCAGCTTCTGCATTATATCACAGAGCTGGTGAGATGGAGCCCCGGCTCTCATCACTCAGAACCTCAGCACTACATCCATGGATCGTTCACACTCGAAGTGACGTACCTGGGGAGTCAACACTGATTCTTAGGTGGCAACTGGATCAGCATGGATAAGCCACACTGGGCAGCATTTTCATGTCAGGTGTGTTTCACTGGAGCATGACTCCTTGAAAATGGCATGACCTCTTTGGCTTTTGGTTGATTAGAATGTTGAACCAAGCAGGCCAGCCCACGGCTGACCTTGCTGGACAGGCCCGAGGTTCACCCATCTTGTAATGACTTGTCTGTTTTTAATCCCAGCCTGGCTTCTTCCTGCCGCCCAGAACTCTTTGGCTGGCTCCAACCCCTTGCAGTGTGCTCAGCAAACATAAATGCATTTCAGAGATTAAGCAAAACATAAGTAAGAGCGCAAATCTCCTAGAGGAAAGAAAATCATAAACAGCAACGTATCCCAGACCAGACTACCTGCTGCTTTCACCACGGGTGCATCCGCCCTTCGCTCACCTGGGTGAGCACTGGGACCTGGCCTTTGTCACCCTGTGGCTGTGGATACATGGGCCTGGTGCTTTGTGGGAAAATCTTTGTCTGCCATCTTCCCCTAGGCTGCAAACTCTCAAGGATGAGCGGTAGAGTGTCTCTTGTGCCTGCTCCTGGTGTGGGCTCCACCCACACCCATGGAGACTGTAGGATAGTTGTAGGTGGAAACCACAGGGGGTCTCTGGGACTAGAAAAGAGATACTATGAGTGTGTCATAACACCAAGGTGGGGATGAAGCAGCAGGGCTCAGACTAATGGATATCTGGAGGCTCTGTCTTCTGCAGGCGGCCTGGGGAGGGGGTGAGAATGAGTTCCCACCCAGAGAGTTCAGTGGAGCTGCAGCCAGGGAATTTGCCAGCCCTAGAGTTCCAGAAGGCCCCAGCTGCTTCATCCACTGCTTACTGCCCCTCTTCCTCACCATCTATTATGGGTTGAATGGTGTCCCCCAAAAGGTATGTTGATGCCCCAATCCTCAGTACCTCAGCTTCTGACCTTATTTGGAAATAGGGTCATTGCAGATGTAATTAGCTGGGATGAGTCAAACTGGAGAAGGGTGGATCTTGAATCCAACATAGCTGATGTCCTTAGAAGGCCATGTGAAGACAGAGACACGCAGGGAAAGTGGCATGTGATGACCAAGGCACAGATTGGAGGGACACAGCTACAAGCTGAGAAATACCCAGAGCATCAGAGGCCAGGAGAGGAGCAAGCAAGGATTCCTCGACAGGCTCAGAGCCCTGTGACTCCTTGATTCCAGTCTCTGGCCAGCGCCTCCTGGACTGGAAGACAACACATTTCTGTTGTTTGAACCCACTCAGTTTGTGGTACTTGGTGACAGCAGTCCTTGGAGACAAGTCCCCACCCCTCTTGCTTTTGAGATGCTGTGCCAGAGGTGAATTTATTGTGATGCTAAGAAAGCATGAAGCTAAAACACTGTGACATATGACAAAATACACAGCATAAGTCCGTAAAGCAAGGCTATGGTTTTTCCAGTGGTCATGTACAGATGGGAGAGTTGGACCATAAAGAAGGCTGAGCACAGAAGAATTGATGCTTTTGAACTGTGGTGTTGGAGAAGACTCCTGAGAGTCCTTTGGACTGCAAGGAAATCAAACCAGTCCATCCTAAAGGAGATCAGTCCTGAGTGTTCACTGGAAGGATTGATGCTGAAGCTGAATCTCTAATACTTTGGCCATCTGATGCAAAGAGCTGACTCATTAGAATAGACCCTGACGCTGGGAAAGACTGAAGGCAGGAGGAGAAGGAGATGACAGAGGATGAGTTGGATGCCATCACCGACTTGAAGGACATGAGTCTGAGCAAACTCAGGGAGATGATGAAGGCCAGGGAAGCCTGGGGTGCTGTAGTTCATGGGACATGACTTAGCAACTGAACAGCAACAACAAAAAGCAGGAGATTCAACCCTTTTCCAAGGTCCTGGAACTCACTGTGTGTTTGTAATTTTGGATAACTTTTCTTAAAGGGTGTCATCTATAGCGTAAGAGTCATCCTCCATGGACCCCGGCTGTGTCCTGGTCCCTCTGTTCCCACCCCTCTGGGCACAGCCTCGGCGGGGTGGACTGCAGGCCCCGGTGGGGTCCACGGACACTCCTGATTCCACAGACGGCATCGCCAGCCCCGGAGGCTTTGGAAAGAGGGGCCAGTGTGAGGTTGTTCTGTTCGTGGGGGCAGAAGGCTGAATGGGAGCACTTCTCAGAGTCACTCCTGGATAATGATTCAGAACCACCTCCCATCAGAACCTCAGTGGGCAAAAGCTCACATTTACAGCAGGCAGCCTCCATGGAACAGAGCTCAGCCCTGATGGAACAGTTGAGCCCGGGGGAGAGAGAGGCCTGTCACTCACTGCTCTCCTTGCAGGCTGCCCTGCTGCGAGGCCTCCCTGCCTCCCCCCAGCCCTGTCTTCCTTCTCTACGTCTGTATTAGAGGGGTGGCGGGCGTGGCCCCTCAGGTCCTACAGGCACAGGCACCATGACCCATCCCCCGGCTCAACACAACTGCTTTCTCATCCCATCGCCCATGTCCAGGCCGACCCCGATTCAAACCAGTATCACCCACATGCACTTGGCGCTTAGTCTGAGCTGAGCAGTGGGGAATCCTGGGTGAATGGCATGTGGGCCCTGGGATTGAGGATCCTGTATTTTGCTTAGTAGCTCAGTCTCGTCCGACTCTTTTGTAACCCCAGGGACTGTAGCCCGCCAGGCTCCTCTGTCCATTGGATTTCCCAGGTAAGAATACTGGAGTGGGTTGCCATTTCCTCCTCCAGGGGATCTTCCCCACCCTGGGATCAAACCTGCATCTCCTGCATTAGTAGGTGAATTCTTCACCACTGAGCCACCAAGAGAGGCCTGGAAGGAGGAGACAGATCCAAAAATACAGCAAACCTCAGAGCCATGCCAGGTTCCATTCCAAACTATGGCAATAAAGTAAGTCACACAAATTTTTCTGGCTTCCCCGTCTATGGAAAAGATACGTTTAGGACTTCCCTGCTGCTCCAGTGGTTAAGAATCTACCTGCCAATGCAGGGGAAATGAGTTTGATTGCTGGTTCAGGAAGATCCCGTATGCCAAGGGGCAACTCAGCCTGTTCGCCACAAATGCTGAGCCCTCGCTCTGGAGCCCACGCTCTGTAAGGAGAGAGGCCACGGCAATGACAAGCCTTGGCAGCACAAGCAGAGAGTGGCCTTCACTTGCCGCAACTGGATGGAGCCCACACAACAGCAGAGAGCCAGTGCAGCCAGTGAATAAATGAGTGATTAAAAGCAGAAGTCATGTTTATACCATACTGTAGTCCATTCAGGGTGCAATGGCATTATGTCTACAAGACAATGTACATACCTTTATTGACAAGTACTCTATTTTTATAATCTATATGGGGAAAGAGTAGATATGTGTGTATGTATAACTGAACTTTCAGGGGTACTTTGCTGTATACCTGAAACTGACAACCTTGTATACTCCAACTTAAAATAAAAATTTTTAAATAGCTCACTACTATAAAGTGCTCCAAAATCACTGCAGATGGTGACTGCAGCCCTGAAATTAAAAGACGCTTACTCCTTGGAAGGAAAGTTATGACCAACCTAGATAGCATATTCAAAAGCAGAGACATTACTTTCCCAACAAAGGTCCGTCTAGTCAAGGCTATGGTTTTCCCAGTGGTCATGTATGGATGTGAGAGTTGGACTGTGAAGAAGGATGAGAGCCGAAGAATTGATGCTTTTGAACTGTGGTATTGGAGAAGACTCCTGAGAGTCCCTTGGACTGCAAGGAGATCCAACCAGTCCATCCTAAAGGAGATCAGCCCTGGGATTTCTTTGGAAGGAATGATGCTGAAGCTGAAACTCCAGTACTTTGGCCACCTCATGCGAAGAGCTGACTCACTGGAAAAGACTCTGATGCTGGGAGGGATTGGGGGCAGGAGGAGAAAGGGACGACAGAGGATGAGATGGCTGGATGGCATCACTGACTCGATGCACGTGAGTCTGAGTGAACTCCGGGAGTTGGTGATGGACAGGGAGGCCTGGTATGTTGCAGTTCATGGGGTCTCAAAGAGTTGGACACGACTGAGCGACTGAACTGAACTGATAAAGTCTAATCATCCCGTGACAGCCCAGGATTGCTGCACCTTCACTTTGTAAAAACGGCAGGACCTCCACAGTGCAGTAAAACGGGGTATGCCTGTAAATGACCACACAACACAGAGATTACACTGAAGAATGTGGCCACTGCCCAACAGGCAAGCACTGTGCCACCTGGCTTCTCAAGAGGGCAATTAATTTCAATTTGGGTAGGGGTGGGTGTGGGTTTTATGAAGGAGGTGCTGCAAGATGGTGATTCAAAGTGTGAAAGTCAGAACTAACAACGCTGACCAGCGAGAGAGGAGCAAGTTCCCCAGGGCCCTGGCGAGTATCCTCAGAGGCTTGGTTGTGGGAAAGTTCCTGGACTTTGCAAAATAAGATGGGATAGCAGGGACGCACAGGGCAGCATCTCAGTACTCTAACCCCAGGCTCGGCTGTGCCCCAGTGAGTGTACCAGCTGCTCGCAGCCCTAGGTGGGGTGAGTGCTGGGCACATCCAGGCACTGGCTTGGCCCCTTCCCTCTGGAAACAGATTTCCTTCCATTTCCAGAACAGCCTATCACAGCTGAGCCTCTTCTCCCTGGATGTTGCAACAAAACCACCTGCCCTCCTGTGAAAGAGGGCATTGTTTCCACCTGGGCCACCCCCAGCAGGGTGGGGAGAGCAGAACCTGCTGAGGAGAAGCCCAGCCTGCCGGGTGGGGGCTTCTCAGTGCCAGGCCTGAACCAAGCAGCGGGTGTGGCTGCCATAAAAGAAACAACTCCCCGGGCACCGCAAACTGAGACACAGCACTGCTGTTTTCCTCAAGGTGTCATCACTGCTGGGAAAGCTCTCCCGAGAGCTCACCTACCTTTGGGGGATAAGATATTTACAAGAGGAAAGCACATAAAGAGACTTTGTTTTGTTTTTCTTTAGACACTTGAGCCACCCATAATCATAGTTAAATAAAGTAAACAGAGCAAAATTCTCTAACCATGGTCCATGCAGAAAGAGCAAAGGCGACTGTCCTGCGGGTGGCCAGTTCAGACCAGGCCCGTGGGGCCAGACTGGGGGGCACAAACTCCAGCCTGTTTTCACCACCAGCTGCCCTGGGGTAGGGGTGTGACCAAGTCTTTAAAAGGCTGGGTAAGATGCGGGTTTTTTAGTTGAGTATCTAACCTGAGACGTCCACACAGGAAGGGTATACAGAGTGTGTTAGTTTGAAGTGAGGGTAGCGTCTGTGTGTCAGTGTGTGTGTGCATGTGTGTGTTTGCATGTATGTGTGTTTTCTTGTATGTCTGTGTATGTGTCTCCCTGTCTGTATGTCTCTGTGTGTCTGTTCATGTGTGTATCTGTGTGTGTGTGTGCCAGTGTGTGTGTTTGCTTATGAGACAGAGAGAGGAAGCACCAGTTAAGGGCTGGTTCATGCAGGGACTCTGGGGGCCCTGGTGCCCCTCTCAGCCCACTGACCCATTGTCTCACTTGCTGCCTCTGCCCTTCATAGACACGTGCATTCTTTGATCGCCTCAACATTTCCTGATGGCAGCAAAGGGGTGGCCAGTTTTATGTTCCAGGTTGCTAACTCATGGAGGTTCTGGAAAAGCAAATGCGTAGGTGCTGGGTGCGCGGAGCATCCTGCCTGCACAGTGGGCCCCCGTCAGGGTCCAGGCTGCTCCCTGCTGGCTGGCTGGCTGGCTGGTGTGGCCCTGGCAGCACGGGTGGGCAGCCTGGCTCCACTGTCCCCTCCTTTCCTCGTGATCTTCTCTCCCCATTCCCTTCCTCATTGTTGTTCATCCTCCCACTTTCCTCCCCACCTCCTCGTGGTATCTTTCTCAAGAGATAAGCAAACGGCAGAGCTGGCCACTCACAGGAAGTTTCTAAATCCTACACATGGTGGGAACAGGTTTTACCTCAAAGCCCCTTAAAAGAGCCACCCTCGGGTAGAGCAGGAGCCTGGGGAGGCAGCTGGGGAGCATCCCAGCTGGGCCCTCAGCCACCACAGGCCGAGAGGGCCCTTCACCCCATACAAACCCTCACAGTCTGCCCGCCTGCTGGCCCTGTCAGTGTCACCTCAGCCCGTCTGGCCTCAGAAATCAGGAGCCATCGTTTCTATACCAGGGTCACCCTACCAAGTCATCTCCATTGGCCGAGGGGACCGATGCAGTTTCTTCTGAAAATGATTCTGTCATCCCAGGAAGCCACGTGGGGGATTCATGGTGGCACAGCCAGAGCCCTGGACTGTGCAGCTGGCCCGGGTATCTTCCCAACAGCCTGTCAAGCCAGGTATCCTAAGCTGGTCAGAGTCCAGGGCTTCACTTAGTTCCTCTTTCCCATTAACTCACCAAAGTTTATGTCATTTTGTTGTGGTTACATATAGTCATTGACCCTAAGAAAGTGTGTGAGAGGTGAGCATGCACCAATCATAAAAGTGTCAAGCGAAAGCTGCTCCTTCATTGTTTGAGGGCATGAGAGTAACACAGTTGGAGTCATATACATACATGTTTCATGGGTGTGTACGTGTGTATGAAAATGTGGGTGGAGAACCAGCACAAGGGAGAATGGGGACAGTTGTGTGACTGTAACTAGGAATTACCCAATGTGAACAAAAGAGAGAAAATAGGGGAAAAAAAGGACAGATCCACAGGGACCTATGAGACTATAACACGATTTGATGTTCATGTAAAGGACTTAGTGAAAGGAAAGAAGACTGTGAGGAAGAAAAAGTCATTGAAAAATAATGGCTGAAAACATCCCAAATTTGGTAGAAAGTTGAACAAACTTCAAAGACGATAAACCCAAACAAGTCCATGCCAAGACACATCATAATTAAACTTCTGAAAACTAAAGAAAAATAAACTTAAAATCAGCCAGAGGAAAACAATATCTTACCTATAGGGGAAAAACAATTTGAATAACAGTAAATTTCTCATCAGAAACCATGGAGGCCAGAAGGAAGTAGCACAATATTTTTTAGCACTGAAAGAAAAGAACCGTCAACCCAGAGTTTTATACCCAGCAAAACTATCTTTCAGGAATGACAGGGAAATAAAGACATTATCAGATAAAGGATAACCAAGAGAATTTGTCATCAACCAATTTACCTAGAATAAGGGCTAAAGGAAATTCTCTTTAAAAAAGTTAATGATAAAATCAAGAATTTTGAAACACCAAGAAGGAAAAAAATCACAGTAAAACAAAAATATGGGTAAATGTCATAAGCTTTCCTTCTCCCATTAAAGTTTCTAAATAATGTTTAATGATTGAAGCAAAAATCTTAACATCTCTTTCTCGACAATTGATAGACCAACTAGAGGCAAAATCAACAAAGATATAGAAGAACTCAACAGTGCCATCAATCCACAGAGTTTAATCTACATTTATAGAACACTCCACCCAACAAGAGCAGAATGCACAGGCTTTTCAAGCTCCCATAGAGCATAGACCAAGATGGCTTATATATTGGGACATTAAAAAAGGAATTTGAAAGAATTTAAATCATATAAAGTGTATTCTCTTACCACAATGGAAATAAACTGCAAATCAATAACAAAAAGATAACATGAAAATCTCCAAACATTTGGAAACTGAGCAACACATTTCTGAATAATTCATGGGTCAAAGAGGTAACCATAAAATAAATTGTTTAAAATACAAGGAAAAGAATGGAAATGAAAATACAATATATCAAAATTTGTGGTATATAAATAAAATAGTGCTCAGAATGAAATTTGTAGCACTAAATACATATATTTAAAAAGAGGAAAAGAAAGCAATAATTTGAGCTTCCACTTTAAGAACTTCAGTTCAGTTCAGTTCAGTCGCTCAGTCATGTCTGTCTCTTTATGAACCCATGAATTGCAGCACACCAGGCCTCCCTGTCCATCACCAACTCCCAGAGTTCACTCAGACTCACGTCCATCGAGTCCATGATGCCATCCAGCCATCTCATCCTCTGTCATCCCCTTCTCCTCCTGCCCCCAATCCCTCCCAGCATCAGAATCTTTTCCAATGAGTCAACTCTTCGCATGAGGTGGCCAAGGTACTGGAGTTTCAGCTTTAGCATCATTCCTTCCAAAGAACACCCAGGGCTGATCTCCTTTAGAATGGACTGGTTGGATCTCCTTGCAGTCCAAGGGACTCTCAGGAGTCTTCTCCAATACCACAGTTCAAAAGCATCAATTCTTCAGCGCTCAGCTTTCTTCACAGTCCAACTCTCACATCCATACATGACCACAGGAAAAACCATAGCCTTGACTAGATGGACCTTTGTTGGGAAAGTAATGTCTCTGCTTTTGAATATGCTATCTAGATTGGTCATAACTTTCCTTCTAAGAAGTAAGCATCTTTTAATTTCATGGCTGCACTCACCATCTGCAATGATTTTGGAGCCCCCAAAAATAAAGTCTGACACTGTTTCCACTGTTTCCCCATCTATTTCCCATGAAGTGATGGGATCAGATGCCATGATCTTCTTTTTCTGAATGTTGAGCTTTAAGCCAACTTTTTCACTCTCACTTTCATTAAGAGGCTTTTTAGTTCCTCTTCATTTCCTGCCACAAAGGTGGTGTCATCTGCATATCTGAGGTTATTGATATTTCTCCCGGCAATCTTGATTCCAGCTTGTGCTTCTTCCAGCCCAGCGTTTCTCATGATGTACTCTGCATATAAGTTAAATAAGCAGGGTGACAATATACAGCCTTGACGTATTCCTTTTCCTATTTGGAACCAGTCTGTTGTTCCATGTCCAGTTCTAACTGTTGCTTCCTGACCTGCATACAAATTTCTTAAGAGGCAGATCAGGTGGTCTGGTATTCCCATCTCTTTCAGAATTTTCCACAGTTTATTGTGATCCACACTGTCAAAGGCTTTGTCATAGTCAATAAAGCAGAAATAGATATTTTTTTGGAACTCTCTTGCTTTTTCAATGATCCAGCAGATATTGGCAATTTGATCTCTGGTTCCTCTGCCTTTTCTAAATCCAGCTTGAACATCTGGAAGTTCACGGTTCACATATTGCTGAAGTCTGGCTTGGAGAATTTTGAGCATTACTTTACTAGCATGTGAGATGAGTGCAATTGTACGGTAGTTTGAACATTCTTTGGCATTGCCTTTCTTTGGGATTGGAATGAAAACTGACCCTTTCCAGTCCTGTGGCCACTGCTGAGTTGTCTAAATTTGCTGGCATATTGAGTGCAGCACTTTCACAGCATCATCTTTCAGGATTTGAAATAGCTCAACTGGAATTCCATCACCTCCACTAGCTTTGTTCGTAGTGATGTTTTCTAAGGCCCACTTGACTTCACATTCCAGGGTGTCTGGTTCTAGGTGAGTGATCACACCATCGTGGTTATCTGGATCATGAAGATCTTTTTTGTACAGTTCTTCTGTGTATTTTTGCCACCTCTTCTTAATATCTTCTGCTTCTGTTAGGTCCATACCATTTCTGTCCTTTATCGAGCCCATCTTTATAAACCCAAAGCAAGCAAAAGAAAAAATAATAAAATCAGAGCAAAAAATAATAAAATTTAAAGAGAGAAACATGTTTCCAAATAAAAAAAATCAATGAAAAAAAAAAAAGAAACAGTTGGCTTTCTGAAAAGATAATAAAATGGTAAACTTCAAGCAAGACAAAAAGAAGACACAAATTACCAACATCAGGAATGAAAGAGAGTATATCATTATAGACCCCACAGACCTCAAAAGGAAAATAACAGAATATTGTAAATAACTGTATATCAACTTTGACAACTTTGATGAAATGAACCACTTTCTCAAAAACCAGAAACTATCATAAATCACTCAACATGAAATAACTCATTTGAATAATACTATAATTATTAAGGAAACTGAATTTGTAATTAAATAACTTGCAAACAGCTCTAGGCTTAAATTCACCAAATGGAGAATTTCACCATTCATTTGAAAAAGAATTAACACTAATTCTATACAATCTTGTCTAGAAAATAGGAGAGCGAACAATTCAAAATTCATTCCATGAAACTAGTATTACCCTGATTTCAAAATCAGACAAAGAGGGTATAAAAATTCAGACCAATGTCCCTCATGAATGTAGATGAAAAAATTCTTTATAAAATATTATCAAATAGAATTTAACAATATGTAAAAAGAATTGCTCACCATGACCAAGTGAGGTTTATTCCAGTGATGCAAATCTGGTTTGATATTTGAAAATCAATTAACGTAATCCTTCATGTTACAAAGAAGCCCCTGATCATATCAGTTAGTGCAGCAAAAGCATTCGACAAAATTAAAAACTCATTCATGGTAAAAACTCAAAAAAATAGGAATAGAAGGGGACTTCCTCAACTTGATAAACAGCATCTATGAAAAAGAACCTATAACCAACATCATACTTACTGATAAAAGATTGAACGCTTCCCTTCTAAGATCAGAAACAAGGCAAGATTGTGTATTTGTATCATGCTCATTAAGTGCAGTGCTGGACTTCTAGCCAGTCTGACAAGGAGACAGAAGGAGATAAATGGCATATAGATTGCTCTAAGGAAGACTGCATTAAGAGGATAAAAAGATCAGAATGGGAGAAAATATTTGCAAACCACATATCCAACAAAAGACCATTATTTAGAATATAAAAAAGTACTCTCCAAACTCAACAGTAAAAGAGCAGACAATCTAATTAGCACAGGGGCAAAAAATATGAAGAGACATTTCACCAAAAAAGACATAAACATAGCAAACAGGTGCATCAAAAAATGTTCAACATCATTAACCACCAGGAAAATGCAAACCTATACCACGATGAGACATCACTACAAACATATCAGAATGCCTAAATAAAAAGATACAATGGCAATAAATGTTGATGGGGAGACAGATCAGAGAAACTGGATCACTCATACATGGCCAGTGGGAGTGTAAAATGATACTGCCTCTCTCTAAAACAATTTGGCTGTTTCTTTAGAAACTAAACATACGACTACCATATGACCCAGCAATTATACTCCTGGACATTTATCCTAGAGAAACAAAACTCAGGTTCACACAAAAACCTGTACAACAATGTGTATGGCAGATTTATTTGTAGTAGACGCAAACCGAAAGCAATGCAGATGTCCTCCAGTGAATGAATGAATGGCTGAACAGACTATGGTATAGCAAAAAAAAAAAAAAAGAGAGAGAGAATGAGCTATGAATACATGTAAAAACCTGAAGTAATCTCCAGAGACTATGCTGAGTGAAAAAATTCAATTTTAAAAGGTTATATATTATATGATTCCATTTTTATAACATTCTTGCAGTGATAAAATTGTAGAAATGGGGAAGAGACAAGTGGTTGCCAGTGGTTAAGGCAGGGGGTGGAAGTGGGAGGAAAGTATTGGTGATGGAAATGTTCTGTATCTTAACTATATCAACGTCAAGATCCTGGTTGCACTAGAGTTTTGCAGTATACTGAGTAAAATGTACCTGAGAGCATTCTGTATTACTTCTTACAACTGTATATGAATCTTAAATTAAAAGTTGAATTTAAAAATTATGAAGATGACAAAGAGTTTGCTTATGTTGGTTATATCTTGATATTTATATTAAAAACAAAAACAGACATTTAAAAATATCATTTCATTGAAAATAACATCATACCAATACATATTAATACAAATAGCACATTTTGAGAGATAATTATTTTTTTCAAAACAAAGGAAAACTAGAAAGTGGCAAAGTTTTGTATTTTTCAGATCTCTCTACTGTTTGGCTTAATTGAAGACAGCTGGATTCTCATATATGCTTCTGCAATCTATCACCTCCAACATATTTTAGTTGAAGTATATGAAGACAAGCCAGTCCCACTTTGATATTAAATTACCAAAGACAAGAATACTTTAGTAGCCTTTCAAGTAATTGTGGATACTCTTTTTTGATACCAATACTACACAAAAAGTTGACAAGTGATAATATTTTTAATTAGCTGTAATACAGAATCTGAGACTATGTCGATGAACTTTTCATTCTCTGTTGCTTCAAAATCCATTTATCCGTATTGCACTTGGAAGGAACCGTGTTTGAATTTTGGCTTTCTGGAGCCCTGAAAGGTGTCTAGGACCACCAGGGGTTCCTGGAGGACACTTTGAGAACTATCGCCCTAGCATTCTTATTCTGAGACCTGATACAAGTGCCCAATAAAAATATCAATTTGATGATGGAATATTGAAACCTTTTAGCTCAAAAGACTGCCCAGAGGCTGGGCAGATGAAGTGATTAGAGGTGGGAGAAATATTCCTCTGGAGAAGTCAGATAGAAAATACATATATTGTAGAACACATGGTCCTTGCCTCTGGCACTTCCCCAGTGCAGAGCCCATCTATCTGTGTGCCATGATATCATCATGTGTCTTCAAAGAGAAAGGGCTTTCTGCAGTACACCAGCCTAATAGGTGACGTTTCAAGCACTTTTTGGGTTTCCCAGGTGGTGCTAGTGGTAGAGAACCCACCTGCTAATGCAGGAGATGGAAGACACATGGGCTCAATTCCTGGGGCGGGAGGAACCCCTGGAGGAGAAAATGGCAACCCACTCCATGGGAGTGGGATTCTTGCCTGGAGAATCCCATGGAGAGAGGAGCCTGGCAGGCTACAGTCCATAGGTCCGCAGAAAGTAAGACGCAACTGAACTGACTTAGCACACTTGCATGCACATAAGCACTTTTTAAAAGATCTTTCCCTCTCTTTTTATAGCTGAAGATGTTGAGTGATTGATTGAAATGAATTATACAGGGAATCAGAATGAGGAGCAGGTGCTGGGGTTCATGACCCTCTCCCCCATTCACATCCCCAGTAGAATAATGAATAGCCCCTTTTAGCAGCTGCTGACCAGCTTATACTTGGCTTTTCTCTTAACAGCAGCATAACGGTTCCCCCACGAATCTAAACCAATGAAACAAAGAATCCTTTCCCTTTCCCACTGAATGGTAACCCAGGAGAACTCACTGCCACAAGTTATTATTACAGCAAATAACTAAGCAAGGATTAAAAACAAGATCAGACTCATCTGAATAGGGGAAATCATGGCAAGCTTTCAAATCTGTTTGCTTTGAAGCAGTAAACAGTCACCAACTCAAATCTGGGAAGACATCTCAGTAAGAGATGGTAGGTGTGGTTTTTTGTTTGGTTCTGTTTTTTTAGCAAAGGGTTTGCATCTTATTCATAAGTACTCTGGGAAAGTCTGAGAAGAGATTAGCTGTGAAAGACTTGGACAGTCCTGTTAGGTTTTTACTCACAACTATAGGAGTCCGGTGGGCTACAGTTCACAGGGTCATGAAGAGTCAGACACAACTGAGCACACACACTCACACACAGAAACTCACTACTGCTTTGCACCCTCCAGTGTGTCCCTGAGGATGCGTATGGTGTGCGTATGGATGTACCGCGCAGGGTAAGAGGCTGTTCCCTGCTGACTTCTCCCTAGGTAGGGCTTGCCTCAGTCAATACCTGCCATCCCTCCTGTCAGAACCTTAAGTCTTGCAGAATTAGTGCTCAGTCAGTTGTCAATTTAATGAATCACGTTTAGCTGGCTAGACGTTGTTAGTTAACATAGGGACTTGTCATTCCAGGCTGTTCTAGAGTTTTACAGAAAATGTCTTGGGAGTCCATACAGGGGAAAATTCAGTTGTGCCTGATGTGGCTTTTCTGAATTTCCTAATTTATTTTAGTTAATTTGTCAAGCAAAAGGACTTCTAGGATCAATATCATGTTTCAAAATGCCTTGCCTCTCTCTTCCTTTAGGACCTCACTTCAGGCACATGAGTAGGCTAGTGTGCTATAGAGCTGGAAATAATTTAGAAGGACAGTTTTTGTCTCTTTGCTTGTTTTACCTATTTTTTGGCCTTACCAACTGGCATGCATAGATCTTAGCTCCCTAACCAGGAATCAAACCTGGGCCCCCTGCAGCGGAAACACAGTGTCTTAACCACTGGATCACCAGAGAAGTTCCCAGAAGGACAGTTTTTTACAGCAGAAATTGTCTTTTTGGTGTCATGCCAGTCAGAAGCCAAAGGTTCCAGTCCCACAAAGCATCTTAGAAATCGCTGCATGCATTGCAGTTCTTTTGATAGAAAAACTTGGATCCAAGATTATTATCCTCTGTATTTTCTTTAAATCCTCATGGGTTTTGTGAGTATACTAATGCTTTAGGAGAGATCTAAGTTAAATTCAATTACAGCACTTATAAGTATGATAACGACAGTAACAAACACTCTATATAATAAAGCATTTCCAAACCCCAGCTGGTGGCCTACTTACAACAACAATTACCCAGTTCTCAGGTTTGTTATAATAAGATTTGACTCATGTTTGGGAATCCCTGAATATATGAACAGAAGATTTCACTATGATTTGTGGCCATTACCAGGAGGTATACACGTATCATAGCAACTAGATTTTTATTGGGTTGGCCAAAAAGCTCATCCTGGTTTTTCCATGACATCCTACGGAAAAACCGAACGAACTTTCAGTCAACCCAATAGCTCAAGTTGACTTCACTCATTTATTCTTTTCACTAATTGAACAGTTAGGTATCATAAAATAGGCTATCAAAAATGATTTTTAAAATGAGACCTGTACATGCCTTACTGGATGTCAGACACTATTATGGATCCTTTATCATATTCCATCATTTAATTTCCTAACAACTGTATGCTGCAAGGATTCGTTTATCTCTGCCAAGAGTTTGTAGTCTTCTGTTGGAGACGAGTACTTAGACAAATAGAGAACAATGTTGTAGATGCAGTGGGAGCGCTGTTCCAAGGGATTATGCAGAAACAAGAGAGAAATGCGACTCGAATTCCCAAAACACAGGGAATGAACAGAAAGTAAAAAATACTTGAGTTAAGTTTTATTTCTTCTTTCACGAGCAATTAAACTTTTCATGGTTTGAAAACATTCATTAATATTTTATCACAGATAATATATGCCACTACATTCAGTGTATTTCTAAACATTAAATCATTAGGCTCTAACAGTATATCAATTTTCTTCTAAAAATGTTTTTAGATCTGACCTCAGCTGTTTTGAGCAATCTGCTGAGAAATCTGTATGGAGCCCTGAATTTTATTCCTTGAGAAGTAAGAATAGATGTTGATTAGGTGGATTATTAAAAAGCAAGTCTGGATAACATAGTGTGAAACACCTTGACCAAATTTACAAAATGGTGCTCACAGCCCAAATTTGGAGTCCAGAGGGTTTTTTTGTTTGTTTGTTTGACTCTCTAAAATGTTTGCAAAAATGCGTCAATGTTGAGACATTTGGGAAATTTCAAGAGAAAATGGGTAAAATGTTTTCTCATGAAAACCAAGATTTCTGATTTCTCTTTAGAAAAAATACAATAGTTGGTAACTTGGGCCACTATTTGGAAGGTGGGCATTAGAGACAGAGGAAGTGGTATAAGAAAAGAAGGTGTGTGTGGGGGTGGGGGGTGGGGGGTGTGAACTGCAAGTGGTTCCCTGAGGTAGGAGTGTAGAATTTGAGTCAAAAGGAGTAAACCCAAGGTTGAAGAGGCCCAAATGGGTCAGATTTTGGCAGGCTTTGCTTGTGGTGTTAAAGAGTTTGAAATTCATCCTGCAAATGATAAGCAGGGTTTTAAGTAGGTGAGTCACACTGTCTGATTTCTGTTCCAGCCAGATCATCCTAATGGCAAGTGAAGGGAGAAGTTGAAGACACCCAGCCTGAAGACTGGAAGATGAGTAGAGAAGCTGTATAATGACTTAAGAAAGACACAGAGTAGCTTGAGTTCTGGTAGTGACTGTGGGGATGGAAAAAATACAGAAAATACTTGAGAGATGTAAAGGAGCATAGAAAAAGTTCAGGGTTTTACATCCTATGAAGCGTAAGGATGAAGAAGGAGAGGAGGGGACCTCCTAGGATGCTAAGCTTGGGGTAGGTAGTGTCCTTAGGCTAGGAGGAGATCACAGACGGAAACAGTGCAGAGGGGAAGCTGATGTCCACTGCCAGGCCTGTGAGTTTGGGTGAGTGGGCGGCCACACAGAGACATGCAACAGGCAGTTAGCTATGGGCGCTGCCTTAGTCTGGTTGGGTGGCTGTAGCAGGAAAGTGCCTGATTCTGGTGAGGGCCCACTCCCTAGTTCATAGTCTTCTGGCTGTGTCCTCACATGGTGGGAGGGGTGAAGGAGCTTTCTGGGGTCTCTTTTATGAGGGCACTAACCCCATTCATGAGGGCTCCACCCTCATGACCTAATCACCTCCCAAAGATCCCACCCCCAAAACCATCATATTGGGGATTAGGCTTCAACATACGAATTTGGGAGGCACAAAAACATTCATTCTATAGCAGGAGTCTAGGGCTCCATGAGAATGACTTGTTTAGAGGTAAAATTTTGGTTGTCATTAGCAAATCAGTGGTTGTCAAACCAAGAGAGTACTTAAATCCACCATGGAGAGTATGTAGCTAGGGAAGAGCATCATGGAGGATGAAACACGGGAACACCATCTTCTGACGCAATGGCATTCAGGTTCTAATTACTCAGTATGTTTTTGCATCTCAGACAAAGTGTGATCTCTACCTTTTCACCAGAATGGCTTTCTCCTCTTCATCATTTCCTTTCTCACATTCATTCCTCACTGTCCTACTCCTTGTTATCCTTGCTACTTCATCATTTTACTCCCTTAGATTCTTTGTCATAAACTGTATCACATATAAAAAGAGGGTATTTAATACATAGGCATGACCTAAAGAAGGTCAATAAATTAAACATAGTATCAGTTTAAAAAATAGGACATTTCAGTTGTAACACTTCCCTTGTCCCTCCTCCCAGGGGCAATAACCACTATCATGAATTTTGCGGTTTTCATATAGTTTTATCACATGTGATTATCACTAAATATTTTTCTTTTTTGGGGGGGGGTGTTTGTAAAAATAACATGACTGTCTTTTTCTGTAATAGCCTTGTTGGTTGTGCTGTGGTTCATTCTTTCATTTCTGTTTGGTCCATCGCATGCTGTAACATCAGTTGTCCTGCTAACAGACTTTTGGGGGCATTTTGGAGTTGTGGCTGTAATGAATGGTGTCTTTATAAACATTCTTTTTTAAAAAATATGTTTATTTGGCTGCATAGGGTCTTAGTTGCGGCAGGCAGGCTTCTCTAGCTGTGCACACGGGCTTAGTTGCCTCACAGCGTGTGGGATCTTAGTTCCCTAAACAGGGATCAAACCTGCATCCCCTGCATTGGAAGATGGGTTCTTAACCAGTAGACCACCAGGGAAGGCCCCAAACATTCTTATCCATGTGTTTGGTGAACATCTGTGCCTCCAGTTACGCCTAAATTTGGAACTGCTAAATTGAACTGTGTGGGCAGCCACACTCTTCCAAAGTGGTTGTACCCATTAATAATCTGGACCTGAAGTTATCATGCTTTTTTAAAGCTGAGTGTTTTTTGTTCTTGTTGTCAAGATACCTATGTTCATTAAATAATTTTTAATTGAAAAACAATTTTCTCATTTGTCCTAATACTCAGTGACTAAAGCAACAAAAAATGTTTTCTGTTCCATCTTCTTTTCCCCTTTTCTTCCCACTTTTCCTTTTTTGATTCATTCTAAAGGCTGCGATTCATGGGGTCGCAAAGAGTCGGACACGACTGAGCGACTGATCTGATCTGAAAGGCTAAAGAACTCGGCTTTGTATACTTTGTAGGCCCTGGTTTGTTTTTTTTTTTTCCCTGCTCTCCTTACTCACCCCCACCTCCACCCCCACACACCCCCCACAGGAAATTGCGGAAGGTCCCCAGAGTCCAAGAACCTACATTCCCTGTGGATTCACAGAGCCAGAGCAAAACCCCCACCATCAGAAAAGCAGGAGAGGGCAGGTTGCGGTTGGCCTCTGGAAAATCCCCCCAGCCCCGGAGCTCCCTGTTGGACCGAGTGCAACCTGTTTTGTTTATTCTTCTTAAGATGTGTCATCTGTACAATTAGCCCTTGGTGACTAGCGGATATTGGTCTGTCGAGCTCCTTGTCTGTTTCCCGAGCGGAAAGGTAAACAGCACTGGGACCTACTGAGTATCTCCCACGGGTTATTTATGCATGCAGTGTGCCGCTCTGGAAACAGAAACATCCGCGCTGTGAGGCATCCAGAGGTGAGTGGGGCAGGGCTGGCGTGCTCCTTGTCAGACGGACAGCTGTGGCCGCCGCAGAAGAGCGGACCAGAGCCCGCCCACTAGGGCGGAGGCAGCAGCCGCTTCCGCTTGTCAGGGGAGTCCCGCAGCCGCGCAAAGGTTGCCCGCCCCCAGGAAGGGCCGAGCCCCTCTGCAGCGGAAATGCTCTCGTTGACCTCCAGCTGCCTGGCCCTGGGGCATCTAGGCTCTGGGCTTATGATGCACCTCTGTCCTTAGCGTCTGGGGGATGGATCCCTGGCGGTAAGGGTGCTTCTCTCTGAGTGTCTTTACCGCAGCAAACTGAGAAGGTGCCCTACATGGCTTTATCCTTAGCTTCATTCCTCGTGATTCCTCTCCTGGCCCAAACACTGTGTAATACCTGGGCAATACCTGGGTCTCACCCTCAGAGATTCTGATGTAAGGGGCCAGTGTGAAGCCTGGACATCGGGATTTTTCAAAGCTTTCCAGATGATTCTAACGTACAACCAAAGCTGAGAAACACCACCTAGGCTCAAAGCTGAAGGGTTCAGGGATACCAAGGAACCATTTGTTATTCCTGTTTTGCTTTAATTAACTACTATTCCTTGAAGCCCATTCATTAAGTGCTGAAAAACTGCTAAGCTCTGAACACATCTTAGCTTACAATGATTTGCCCTGAGTCAACCTGCTCATTTAACTTACATGCAGAGTACATCAGGAGAAACGCTGGGCTGGATGAAGCACAAGCTGGAATCAAGATTGCCGGGAGAAATATCAATAACCTCAGATATGCAGATGACACCACCCTTATGGCAGAAAGTGAAGAGAAACTAAAAAGCCTCTTGATGAAAGTGAGAGAGGAGAGTGAAAAAGTTGGCTTAAAGCTCAACATTCAGAAAACTAAGATCATGGCATCCGGTCCCATCACTTCATGGCAAATAGATGGGGAAACAGTGGAAACAGTGTCAGACTTTATTTTGAGGGGCTCCAAAATCACTGCAGATGGTGATTGCAGCCATGAAATTAAAAGACGCTTACTTCTTGGAAGGAAAGTTATGACCAATCTAGATAGCATATTGAAAAGCAGAGACATTACTTTGCCAACAAAGGTCCGTCTAGTCAAGGCTATGGTTTTTCCAGTGGTCATGTATGCATATAAGAGTTGGACTATAAAGAAAGCTGAGTGCTGAAGAATTGATGCTTTTGAACTGTGGTGTTGGAGAAGACTCTTGAGAGTCCCTTGGACTGCAAGGAGATCCAGCTAGTCCATTCTAAAGGAGATCAGTCCTGGGTGTTCTTTGGAAGGACTGATGCTAAAGCTGAAACTCCAATACTTTGGCCACCTCATGCGAAGAGTTGACTCATTGGAAAAGACCCTGATGCTGGGAGGGATTGGGGACAGGAGGAGAAGGGGACGACAGAGGATGAGATGGCTGGATGGCATCACCGACTCAATGGACATGAGTTTGGGTGAACTCCAGGAGTTGGTGATGGACAGGGAGGCCTGGCGTGCTGCAATTCATGGGGTCGCAAAGAGTTGGAACCGACTGAGCAACTGAAATGAACTGAACTGAACTGAACCATTAGGAAAACAAAGACTCAGAGAAGTTAAGGGATTTGCCCAAGTTTACACAGCAAAGTTCGGTTTAAATTCTGATCCTTGTGACTCCACTGCCCATGCTCCAACCTGTTTACCAGTCTGCCCCAGGTCACCTCTTTTCTGGAGATACACCAAGGAGGGTTTGGGGAATGAGAGATCCCTCTCACTCAACATAGCATGATTTAAAAGATGAATGAGGGAGAGACGAAGAAGTCAAGGGAGTGAGGAAAGAGGAGGGAGAGTCCTGGGCCACAATTCAGGGCCCAGCTTGTGGTGGGGAAGGCAGGCCTGGGCAGGGCTCCGACTTGGCTCTAATGGCAGAAACAAGTGTCTCATGACCAGACCCCTCTGTCTGGGACCTGTGAGATCAGCTTGGTGGTTGCTGGAAACCCTGGGCCATGCTGCAGGGCACGGCCAGGTCAGTCGGGGAGCAGGACATGCAGAAGCTAAGGAACTGGTGCTATCTTTTAAAATTTTTCTTATTACCCAGTTTATTGTGAATTCATTTTATGATGAGAAAAAAAACAAACAAACATGAAAAACACTGTTGTGTGAGCACTTAGTCCACGGTCTGTTCTTGAATTCACAGTCTCTTTGAAGGCTCTTACCAGACTGAAAATCTGTCTAAAAAACCAAAACTGTAGAGCCTGAGGCTATCCATCCGCATGTAGACCACTTGGTCACCTAATTCCTGTTCAGTTTGGGGGCACATAAAGGGTCGAAATACAGATCTTCTTTTGAGCTCGGCAGCTCCCACACCCAGCCCCTCAACTGGAGTCTTTTTCTTGGCTTCCCATCACCACAATTTAGACTAGTCTTGGAGCCAGTTCCACAGGCTTCCTCTGCAATGGCAACAGGGCAGACGAGCTGCTCTCTACAACCGTCGCCCCGCAGGGTTTCTGTTCTGCCGCTTTTATCTTGAACCAGAGATTCCCTTTCCTGATTTTCCAAGGCAGGGATGCATCTGCTTCTTTCTTTCCCTTCCTTCTCCCCAAATGGACCTGGGACATTCTTTTTTTTTTTAAGTGTTTGGCTGCACTGAGTCTTAGTTGCAGCACGCAGGATCCTCACGCTTCACTGTGGCGTGTTGTATCTTTAGCGGAGGCATGCAAACACTTAGCTGTGGCATGTGGAATCGAGTTCCCCAACCAGGGATCAAACCCAGGCCCCCTGCCTTGGGAGGATGGAGTCTTAGCCACTGGACAACTAGGGAAGTCCCTGGGCTGCAACATTATCTGAAGGCACCTGCCTGGCCCTGCTCCCTTCCTGCCAAGGAGTTGGTTTCCTTGCTGTGTTGTCATCTTCCTGTTCTGCCATCGTTACCCCAGACTCCACTGCCATGGGCACCATCACGGTGTGTTAGGCCACTTATGTTGAGAGCCAAGACATCCCAAGAAGTTATGTCTCATGAAGTATATTGAAGGCCTGAAACACCTTTTACGGAAAGTCTTCCTGATGACATTACAAAGGATAGAAGACTTCCTTAATGGCACCCAAAAACATGATTTAGTTTACTGTAATGATTCAAGTACCTCAATCATCCAGGTCATTGAAAAGAGATCTTGGAAAAGAGGGTATCTTATGAAGTGTGAATGGATCAGGGCAAATTGGAAGTGGTCAAACAGGAGATGACAAGACTGAACATCGACATTTTAGGAATCAGCAAACTAAGATGGACTGGAATGGGTGGATTTAACTCAGATGACCATTATATTTACTACTGTGGGCAGGAAACCCTTAGAAGAAATGGACCCTAACCCTAACCCTAACCCACTCCAGTACTTTTGCCTGGAAAATCCCATGGATGGAGGAGCCTGGTAGGCTGTAGTCCATGGGGTCGCTAGAGTCGGACACGACTGAGCAATTTCACTTTCACTTTTCACTTGCATGCATTGGAGAAGGAAATGGCAACCCACTCCAGTGTTCTTGCCTGGAGAATCCCAGGGATGGGGGAGCCTGGTGGGCTGCCGTCTATGAGGTCACACAGAGTCAGACATGACTGCCTCGACTTAGCAGCTTAGCAGCAGCAGCAGCAGCCATCATAGTCAACAAAAGATTTTGAAATGCAGTACTTGGATGCAATCTCAAAAACAACAGAATGATTTCTGTTAGTTTCCAAGGCAAACCATTCAATATCACGGTAATCCAAGTCTATGCTCCGACCAGTAACGCTGAAGAAGCTGAAGTGGAACGGTTCTATGAAGACCTCCTACAAGACCTTTTAGAACTAACACCCAAAAAAGATGTCCTTTTCATTATAGGGGACTAGAATGCAAAAGTAGGAAGTCAAGAAACACCCAGAGTAAAAGGCAAATTTGGCCTTGGAGTACAGAATGAAGCAGGGCAATGGCTAATAGAGTTCTGCCAAGAGAACGCACTGGTCATAGCAAACACCCTCTTCCAACAACACAAGAGAAAACTCTATACATGGACATCACAGATGGTTGACACCAAAATCAGATTGATTATATTCTTTGCAGCCAAAGGTGGAGAAGCTCTATAGAGTCAGCAAAAAGAAGATCGGGGGCTGACTGTGGCTCAGATCATAAATTCCTAACTGCAAAATTCAGACTGAAACTGAAGAAAGTAGGAAAAACCACTAGACCATTCAGGTATGACCTAAATCAAATCCCTTATGATTATACAGTGGAAGTAAGAAATAGACTTAAGGGACTAGATCTGATAGAATGCCTGATGAACTATGGATGGAGGTTTGTGACATTGTACAGGAGACAGGAATCAAGACCATCCCCAAGAAAAAGAAATGCAAAAAGCAAAATGGCTGTCTGAGGAGGCCTTACAAATAGCTGTGAAAAGAATAGAAGTGAAAAGCAAAGGAGAAAAGGAAAGATATACCCATTTGAATGCAGAGTTCCAAAGAATAGCAAGGAGAGATAAAAAAGCCTTCCTGAGTGATCAATGCAAAGAAATAGAGGAAAACAATAGAATGGGAAAGAATAAAGATCTCTTCAAGAAAATCAGAGATACCAAGGGAACATTTCATGCAAAGATGGGCTCGATAAAGGACAGAAATGGTATGGACCTAACAGAAGCAGAAGATATTAAGAAGAGGTGGCAAGAATACACAGAAGAACTATACAAAAAAGAGCTTCACAATCCAGATAATCACGATGGTGTGATGACTGACCTAGAGCCAGACATCATGGAGTGTGAAGTCAAGTGGGCCTTAGGAAGCATCACTACAAACAAAGCTAGTGGAGGTGATGGAATTCCAGTTGAGCTATTTCAAATCCTGAAAGATGATGCTGTGAAAGTGCTGCCCTCAATATGCCAGCAAATTTGGAAAACTCAGCAGTGGCCACAGGACTGGAAAAGGTCAGTTTTCATTCCAATCCCAAAGAAAGGCAATGCCAAAGAATGTTCAAACTACCGCACAATTGCACTCATCTCACACGCTAGTAAAGTGATGCTCAAAATTCTCCAAGCCAGGCTTCAGCAAAACGTGAACCGTGAACTTCCAGATGTTCAAGCTGGTTTTAGAAAAGGCAGAGGAACCAGGGATCAAATTGCCAACATCTGCTGGATCATGGAAAAAGCAAGAGAGTTCCAGAAAAACATCTATTTCTGCTTTATTGACTATGCCAAAGCCTTTGACTGTGTGGGTCACAAGAAACTGGAAAATTCTGAAAGAGATGGGAATACCGGACCACCTGACCTGCCTCTTGAGAAACCTCTATGCAGGTCAGGAAGCAACAGTTAGAACTGGACATGGAACAACAGACTGGTTCCAAATAGGAAAAGGAGTACGTTAAGGCTGTATATTGTCACCCTGCTTATTTAACTTCTATGCAGAGTACATCATGAGAAACGCTGGGCTGGAAGAAGCACAAGCTGGAATCAAGATTGCCGGGAGAAATATCAATCGCCTCAGATATGCAGATGACACCACCTTTGTGGCAGAAGGTGAAGAAGAACTAAAGAGCCTCTTGATGAAAGTGAAAGAGGAGAGTGAAAAAGTTGGCTTAAAGCTCAACATTCAGAAAACTAAGATCATGGCATCTGGTCCCATCACTTCATGGGAAATAGATGGGGAAACAGTGGAAACAGTGTCAGACTTTATTTTTGGGGGCTCCAAAATCACTGCAGATGGTGATTGCAGCCATGAAATTAAAAGATGCTTACTTCTTGGAAGGAAAGTCATGACCAGCCTAGACAGCATATTAAAAAGCAGAGACATTACTTTGTCAACAAAGGTCCATCTAGTCAAGGCTATGGTTTTTCCAGTGGTCATGTATGGATGTGAGAGTTGGACTATAAAGAAAGCTGAGTGCTGAAGAATTGATGCTTTTGAACTGTGGTGTTGGAGAAGACTCTTGAGAGTCCCTTGGACTGCAAGGAGATCCAGCCAGTCCATCATAAAGGATATCAGTCCTGGGTGTTCATTAGAAGGACTGATGCTGAAGCTGAAACTCCAGTACTTTGGCCACCTGATGCGAAGAATTGACTCATTGGAAAAGACCCTGATGCTGGGAAAGATTGAGGGCAGGAGGAGAAGGGGACAACAGAGGATAAAATGGTTGGATGGCATCACCGACTCAATGGACATGGGTTTGGGTGGACTCTGGGAGTTGGTGATGGACAGGGAGGACTGGTGTGCTGCAGTTCATGGGGTCGCAAACAGTCGGACACGACTGAGCAACTGAACTGAACTATGAAGTGTGACTTAGTCTGTGAGTGCATATGTGTGCATATGTATGCATATGTGTGTTTATCCGTGTAGTCACACAGAAGAGTGAAGATGTTTGTGTTGATACTAAAGGAATCAGTAGCCGTGGTTACAGGGTCTGGCTGAGCCTCTGTTGTGTTAACCAGCAGACATGTTTCTCAGGACAGGAGTTTCCTCCCCTCCCGAGCAATGAAGTGTGCAGACTGGCCGATGATGGATTCCTGAATCACCCAGCAACTAGGTGGGTGAAGCGGGTGAACCCTCATCTTTGCCAGCCTCCCCTTCCATGTTCCTTGGCGGACACTCAGTGAGCTAAGGCTGGAGGTGAAAAGCCAGCGTTAATGCAGGAAGAAGCGCTTTTTCCTTAGGTTGACTTTCCCCCTGAGAGGCCTAACATTGAGAAATGAAATGCCTGGAGGAGATCAAATTGCTTTTATTACCACAAGGAAGACTCTTAAGCTTGAAGGTGAGACAAGCCTAGCTCTAGTCAGGCCCACATGACCATGGATGTGGCCTTGGCCTGTTTTCACTTCCTCGTGTGGAATTAGATGGGAGTGTTTGTTCCAGCCTGAAGGAAGGGGGAGGCCTGTGTGGGGAGATGCCAGCCTAGGAAGACACCTGGCTCTCAGATGGGGAGGGTTCCAGCGGGATGGTCAGACCATGCTCGCACAGCTCCTGACGCACCTGTCACACGTCTGTGTCCACGTACGGAAAACTAGAACTCCACTGAGCTCTATGGTAATCCTCAGTCCCAGTGGCATTTTAAAAATGTGATCCAAGGCAGTGTTTTTCAAATTATCAGCCATAGACCCCTGAGAAGTCTGCAAGGACATTTAGGAATCCATACATTCCAGGAGGACTTTGTTTTTGTTATTTTTACTTATTTGCTTATTTTTGGTTGCACTGGGTTTTGCTGCTGAGCACAGGCTTTCTCTCGTTGCAGTAAGCTGACTCTATTTTTGGCGGTGGCGTGCAGGCTTCTCATTGCAGTGGCTTCTCTTGTGTTGTGGAGCATGGGCTGAAGAGCCCAGGTTCAGTAGTTGTGGCACATGGGCTTAGATGTTCCAAGACATGTGGAGTCTTCGCAGACCAGGATCAAACACATGTCTCCTACATCGGCAGGCAGATTCTTACCGCTGTACCACCAGGGAAGCCCTCTAGGAGGGCTTTGAAAGGTTTGGATTATCTGACAGCTGTTTAGAACAGAAATATGATGGGATTGTGGAGCCTGTGTCTGCTTTTGTGTTTACAGTCAAAGCTTCACCATATTAACTGATGAGTTAATATGATCACAGTTAACTTAAAAAAAATCATAACAAAATTCATGCAGAGAGGTACACTCTTTCCCAAATCCATCAGAGACCGTCTGTTCAACTTTCTCTCCCATCTTTCATTGCTGGGTCAGCGGCCTCACTGCAGAGGCAATGACTGAATTTCCGTCCTGGGGAAGCCCCACAAAGGTGGTGGGGATGGAGCTGGGCCAGGAGGAAAGGGTGGGATTTAGCTGGGGAGGGAGGAAGGGGCCTGGTGAAGGCAGGAATGTGATGCCTTTCGGGGTCTACTCACTTCCAATCCAGACTGTTGTAATTCCATAGGGAGACCCTTCACATGGGGCTGGTTTGTTAGTGTTGGAAGTTAATAAACTGTACATAATTTTAAAAAATTATATATATATATCAGTAAGAATCATTACTTCTGCTGACCTTCACTTTAAGATAAGGTTAGGGATGCATTTTCCTCCAAGATACACATGTTAAAAAATTAAACTATTTTGTGTTGGAACGTGGCTTTCCATTCATACTTTGGAAGACAAAGTAGTTCTGCTTTGGAGCTGAGTGTTTGACAACAGGCGACTGGTAAACATTTAGAAACACCATTCTGTTTAACTTGGAAGCCACCATAAATCCATATTTTGGTTTTCCCCACATCATTGGGTTCCACGTGGCACATCTGGAGTTTGGAGAGAGGATTTGGGGAGGGACAAAGAGGGATGCTGTAGTTTCCCAGGCTAAAGGCAGAGAGCTGGGGAGGCCGAGAATGTGCAGTTCATCCATTTACTTTGAGGAAATGGTCTTGTCCTCCTTCACCTTCCCCAGCCTTTTTCTTAGATAAAAATGTGTTGTTGTTTTTTTTTTCTGGAACTGCAGTGTTTGATTCTATGCCATCTCTTCCTTTTATCACAAAACCTTCTCATCAGTACTGTTTAATGTTTGAAGTGTAATCAGCTAACTTGAGGCAGCATCTGTTGGAAAGTTTCCTCCACCCACAGGGTCACTTCCCGTGCTGGATATCTTCTTCCCCAAACCCCCGGGATGTCCTTTCCCCAGGCCCCTCTCTGTACTTACTGCACAGGCAGTCAGCTTGAAATCCATCCTTAGGTGCCAAGTCTCCACTTACTTTCATTCTTTGATAAAAGCCCAGGACACAGCAATAGAGAAATCCTAGCACAGCTCCGCCACTAACTGGCCAGGTCACCTTCCATAGGCAGGACTGTAGGCACCTCAAGTCCTGGACATGATCTTGCCTTTACCTTCCAACTCTGTTACCTTCCTGCTTCAGAGCCTCTGTCCTGACTGGCAAGAACCTCAGAGGAGTCCACACCTCCACCAGGTTGGACCAGTGTCTGCTAGTGGGGTGTGGTGACAGGCCAGGCAGGTCTAACCAGGAGGGGGTTCTGGTGTTAGCCAGCTGTGTTAACGTGGAACAAATTACTTCACCTCTCTAAGCCTGTTTCCTCATCTGTAAAACAGGATTATAATGGTACTACTTCATTCGTGTAGGACTAATGCAGATTAAATGAGAAATGTATGTAAAACATTTAGCACAGTAAGCTATAGATGGTGGTGATGGTGATGATGATAACTCCAAATCTCATTCCTCTGGAGTATTTTGAGGGACTTTAGCCAAGAGTAGCCAGGAGAGACGGAGAAGGCAATGGCCCCCCACTCCAGTACTCTTGCCTGGAAAATCCCATGGACGGAGGAGCCTGGTAGGCTGCAGTCCATGCGGTCACTAAGAGTCGGGCACGACTGAGCAACTTCACTTTCACTTTTCACTTTCATGCATTGGAGAAGGAAATGGCAACCCACTCCAGTGTTCTTGCCTGGAGAATCCCAGGGACAGAGGAGCCTGGTGGGCTGCCATCTATGGCGTTGCACAGAGTCGGACACGACTGAAGCGACTTAGCAGAAGCAGCAGCAGCAGCCAGGAGAGAACCCTGTCTTGGCTCTAGACTGGATCCTCTTTCTCTTCCCTCTCTTGGGGAACTTCATCCATGCTAGAACATACTCTATGATCATATCTTGGCATCCTGACTGACATCCTAGTTGCAGGGAGCAACAAGTCATTTCTCCCACTGATTCACAGAATTTAACACAACTCTTACTGTCTTGCCATGTGTTTCCTTTCTTTCTATGGCTCAAATGCACCTGTCACTGCAAGAGGAGGAATTCTTCCCCTGACTCCCTTGGAATGCCCAAGTTCAGTGCCTCCAGCCTCAGCCTTGGCTCCAACAGTGGAGATTGGGGAGCTCAGATCTCAGAAAGGATGGAGCATCCTGGAAGACTTCCTTCCCTCCAACCACAAACCATTCCCATCCCAATTCAAGAATTCTGTTGAAGTTTGACCACTTCCTTTATTTCCCAACAACTTTTTTTCTGCAGAGGCTCATTTTCCTTTTGAAACTAAGTTGTCCTCCTTGAGCTGGAGTTTCACTATGGATCTGTTTTGTACCCATCCATGGATAGTTTTGGGCTTCCCTGGTGGCTCAGAGGTTAAAGCATCTGCCTGCAATGCAGGAGACCCGGGTCCTATCCCTGGGTCAGGAAGATCCCCTGGAGAAGGAAATGGCAACCTACTCCAGTATTCTTGCCTGGAAAATCCCATGGATGGAAGAGCCTGGTGGGCTACAGTCCACGGGGTCGCAAAGAGTCGGACACGACTGAACGACTTCACTCACTTAACTATGGATAGTTTACAAATGTTCACTGCAAATTCTGGGGCTTCTGTAGAAGTTTGCCAGAGACAATTCTCATGAGCTAAGTTAAAAGTGAACTTTTGGCAGTTCCTGCGTCCAGCATATTTTTCCCTGAAAAGTTTTCCATTTTCCTTCCCTTTATCTAGATCTAGAAGGCAATGGCACCCCACTCCAGTACTCTTGCCTGGAAAAATCCCATGGATGGAGGAGCCTGGTAGGCTGCAGTCCATGGGGTTGCTAAGAGGTGGACACGACTGAGCAACTTCACTTTCACTTTTCACTTTCATGCATTGGAGAAGGAAATGGTGACCCACTCCAGTGTTCTTGCCTGGAGAATCCCAGGGACGGGGGAGCCTGGTGGGCTGCTGTCTATGGGGTCGCACAGAGTCAGACACGACTGAAGCGACTTAGCAGCCGCAGCAGCAGACAAGTATTATCCTTGCTATCAATTGAGGTGTAATAGATTCCTATCTTAAGGAGGTTTTTCTTGAAATATTGTATATATGTATGTATATATAAATGTGTGTGTGTATGTATGTACTCACACAGTGAAGAGGACAGATTTCAATTGGGTAACCTGGAGAATTTTTGCATAACACAGATATGTACATATCTGACCTCCTAGGTCAAGATATGAGATATTTTCAACATTCCAGAAGCTCTCTAATTCCTGATGCTGCTTCCTGTTAATACCAACTGCTGCCAGATGAAATTATTTTAATGGTTTCTATCACTGTGGATTAGTTTTGCCTGTTTGTGAAATTCGTTTGTCCAACATGCACCCTTTCAGTTCAGTTCAGTTGCTCAGTCATGTCCGACTCTTTGCGACCCATGAACCATAGCATGCCAGGCCTCCCCATCCATCACCAACTCCTGGAGTCCACCCAAACCCATGATTGAGTCAGTGATGCCATCCAACCATCTTATCCTCTGTCATCCCCTCCTCTTCCTGCCCTCAATCTTTCCCAGCATCAGGGTCTTTTCAAATGAGTCAGCTCTTCACATCAGGTGGCCAAATTATTGGAGTTTCAGCTTCAACATCAGGCCTTCCAATGAACACCCAGAACTGATATCCTTTAGGATGGACTGGTTGGATCTCCTTGCAGTCCAAGGGACTCTCAAGAGTCTTCTCCAACACCACAGTTCAAAAGCATCAATTCTTCAGTGCTCAGCTTTCTTTATAGCCCAACTCTCACATCCATACATGACCACTGGAAAAACCATAGCCTTGACTAGACGGACCTTTGTTGACAAAGTAATGCCTCTGCTTTTTAATATGCTGTCCAGGTTGGTCATAACTTTCCTTCCAAGGACTAAGCATCTTTTAATTTCATGGCTGCAATCACCATCTGCAGTGATTTTGGAGCCCCCAAAAATAAAGTCAGCCACTGTTTCCACTGTTTCCCCATCTATTTGTCATGAAGTGATGGGACCGGATGCCATGATCTTCGTTTTCTGAATATTGAGCTTTAAGCCCACTTTTTCACTCTCCTCTTTCACTTTCATCAAGAGGCTCTTTAGTTCTTCACTTTCTGCCATAAGGGTGGTGTCATCTGCATATCTGAGGTTATTGATATTTCTCCTGGAAACCTTGATTCCAGCTTGTGCTTCTTCCAGCCAAGGGTTTCTCATGATGTACTCTGCATATAAGTAAAATAAGCAGGGTGACAATATACAGCCTTGATGTACTCCTTTTCCTATTTAGAACCAGTCTGTTGTTCCATGTCCAGTTCTAACTGTTGCTTCCTGAGCTGCATATAGGTTTCTCAAGAGGCAGGTCAGGTGGTCTGGTATTCCCATCTCTTTCAGAATTTTCCACATTTTATTGTGACCCACACAGTCAAAGGCTTTGGTGTAGTCAGTAAAGCAGAAATAGATGTTTTTCTGGAACTCTCTTGCTTTTTCGCTGATCCCAGTTATTTTTAACTTATGTGTGCTTTTCTATGGTACAAATGTTCCATAATCTCTCCATTCCACTACTGATGGACGTTTGAGTTATTTCCAGGTTTTGATTATTTTGAATTTAACTGCTGTGGAAATTCTTATATATTTCTTTTATTGGGCAAGCTCATTCCTCTTGACTGTAGAGGAATTGTGGAGCCTAGGATACGCTTAGTTTAGCTAAAGTAGAGATGGCCAAATAGTTTTTCAAAATGGTGATAGTCATTTACATTCTCAGTAGTGAAATATGAGTGTATTAGTAGCTCAGTGTCCTTGTCAACACCTTGCCTTATTGGTCTATTAATTTTAGTCATTCCTGCGGGTGTGCAGTCGCATTTTATTGTGATTTTAATTGGCATCTCCTGAAGTGGCACTGACACAAGGTAGCCTTTATATGCTTATTGGCTATTTGGATACTCTGTTTTGCAAAATACTTGTTCAAATCTTTTGCCCATTTACAAATTGGATTATCCTTTTCTATTCACAGAAACTCTTTACATATTCTGGACACTAGTGCTTTGTCAGATAAGTATACTGCGAACATCAGTCAGTCTGTGGTTTCCCTCTTCACTCTCTCAGTGGCATCCTTTAGTGAAGACAAGCTTCCTAATTTCAGTGTAGTTCAACTGATCACCCATCTTTTTAATGGTTAGTGGCTCACGTGGCCCAGATAAGAAATCTTAGACTGTCCCTAAGGTGATAAAATATTCTGTTTTTTATTCTGGAAACTTCATTACTTTACTTTTCACATTAAGATCTATAATGTATTTTGAATTGTTAAGTAGGGAGTCAAACTTTATTTTTCTTATACAGAAATCAATCAATCCAGGGCTATGTATTGTAAGGACCATTTCCCTCCTGAATTGACGGAGTGCTGTCATCATAAATAAAGAAATTCTTTATGTGTAGGTCTGTTCCTGGGATCCCAATTCTGTTCCATGAATTTACTTGACTATCTTTGTGCCAAAATAATGCTTCCCTGATTACTGTAGCATTAATAATAAATCTTGATATCTTCTAGTGAAAATCCCATGGGCAGAGGAGCCTGGTGGGCCACAGATGAGAGGGCAACAAGCCGGCCACAACTGAGCAACTGAGCAGACGTCTGGTAGTGAAAATCTTCCAGCGTTACCCTTCAAGACTGTGCTGGGTATTCCAGATAGCTGTGTCAATTTTAGAAGCAGCTTGCCGAGTCTTTCACTCTCTCTTGCCACTTGATTGAGATTTCATTAAATCTATAAATCATTTGTGGATAAAACTGACAAATATTGAGATGATATATGTCCCACTGTTTAGGTCTTTAGTTTCTCTCTGTTCAGTTCTGTTCAGTCAATCAGTCGTGTCTGACTCTTTGCCACCCCATGGACTGCAGCATGCCAGGCCTCCTTGTCCATCACCAACTCCCAGAGTATACTCAAACTCATGTCCATTGAGTCGGTGATGCCATCCAACCATTTCATCCTCTGTCGTCCCCTCCTCCTCCTGCCTTCCATCTTTCCCAGCATCGGGGTCTTTTCAAATGAGTCAGTTCTTTGCATCAGGTGGCCAAAGTATCAGAGTTTCAGCTTCAACATCAGTCCTACCAATAAATATTCAGGACTGATTTCCTTTAGAATGGACTGGTTGGATCTCCTTGCAGTCCAAGGGACTCTTAAGAGTCTTCTCCAACACCACTGTTCAAGAGCATCAATTCTTCGGCACTCAGCTTTCTTCACAGTCCCACTCTCACATCCATACATGGCCACTGGAAAAACCATAGCCTTGACTAGATGGACTTTTGTTGGCAAAGTAGTGTCTCTGCTTTTGAATATGCTATCTAGGTTGGTCATAACTTTCCTTCCAAGGACTAAGCATCTTTTAATTTCATGGCTGCAGTCACCATCTGCAGTGATTTTGGAACCCAGAAAAATAAAGTCAAGCCACTGTTTCCACTGTTTCCTCATCTATTTGCCATGAAGTGATGGGACCAGATGCTATGATCTTCGTTTTCTGAATGTTGAGCTTTAAGCCAACTTTTTCACTCTCTTCTTTCACTTTCATCAGGAGGCTCTTTAGTTCTTCTTCACTTTCTGCCATAAGGGTGGTGTCATCTGCATATATGAGGTTACTGATATTTCTCCCAGCAATCTTGATTCCAGCTTGTGCTTTATCCAGCCCAGTGTTTCTCATGATGTACTCTGAATATAAGTAAAATAAGCAGGGTGACAATATACAGCCTTGATGTACTCCTTTTCCTATTTGGAACCAGTCCATTGTTCCATGTCCAGTTCTAACTATTGCTTCCTGACCTGCATACAGGTTTCTCAAGAGGCAGGTCAGGTGGTCTGTTATTCCCATCTCTTTAAGAATTTTCCACAATTTGTGGTGATCCACACAGTCAAAGGCTTTGGCATAGTCAATAAAGCAGAAGTAGATATTTTTCTGGAACTCTATTGCTTTTTTGATAATCCAATGGATGTTGGCAATTTGATTTCTGGTTCCTTTGCCTTATCTAAAACCAGCTTGAACATCTGGAAGTTCACAGTTCACGTACTGTTGAAGCCTGGCTTGGAGAATTTTGAGCATTATTTGCTAGCATGTGAGATGAGTGCAATTGTGTGGTAGTTTGGGCGTTCTTTGGCATGGCCTTTCTTTGGGATTAGAATGAAAACTGACCTTTTCCAGTCCTGTGGCCACTGCTGAGTTTTCCAAATTTGCTGGCATATTGAGTGCAACACTTTCACAGCATCATCTTTTAGGATTTGAAATAGCTCAACTGGAATTCTATCACCTCCACTAGCTTTGTTCATAGTGATGCTTCCTAAGGTCTATTTGACTTCGCATTCCAGGATGTCTGACTCTAGGTAAGTGATCATACCTTCGTGGTTATCTGGATCATGAAGATCTTTTTTGTATTGTTCTTCTGTGTCTTTTTGCCACCTCTTCTTAATATCTTCTGCTTCTATTAGGTCCCTACCATTTCTGTCCTTTATTGAGCTCATCTTTGCATGAAATGTTCCCTTGGTATCTCCAATTTTCTTGAAGAGATCTCTAGTCTTTCCCATTCTATTGTTTTCCTCTATTTCTTTGCATTGATCACTGAGGAAGGCTTTCTTATATCCTTGCTATTCTTTGGAACTCTGCATTCAAATGGGTATATCTTTCCTTTTCTTTTTTTCACAGCTATTTTTAAGGCCTCCTCAGACAGCCATTTTGCTTTTTTGCATTTCTTTTTGATCCCTGCCTCCTGTCAATGTCACGAACCTCCGTCCATAGTTCTTCAGGGACTCTATCTATCAGATCTAATCCCTTGAATCTATTTTTCACTTCCACTGTATAATTGTAAGAAATTTGATTTAGGTCATACCTGAATGGTCTAGTGGTTTTCCCTACTTTCTTCTATTTAAGTCAGAATTTGGCAATAAGGAGTTCATAATCTGAGCCACAGTCAGCTCCCAGTCTTGTTTTTGCTGACTGTACAGAGCTTCTCCATCTTTGACTGCAAAGAATATAATCAATCTGATTTCGGTGTTGACCATCTGGTGATGTCCACATGTAGAATCTTCTCTTCTGTTGTTGGAAGAGGCTGTTTGCTATGACCAGTGCATTCTCTTCGCAAAACTCTGTTATGCTTTGCCCTGCTTCATTCTGTACTCCAAGGCCAAATTTGCCTGTTACCCCAGGTGTTTCTTGACTTCCTACTTTTGCATTTCAGTCCCCTATAATGAGACGGACATCTTTTTTGGATGTTAGTTCTCTCAGTGGGGCTTCCCTATTGCCTCAGATGGTAAAGAATCTGCCTACAATTTGGGAGACCCAGGTTTGATCCCTCTTCTCCAGTATTCTTGCCTGGAGAATTCTATGGACAGAAGAGCCTGGCAGGCTACAGTCCAAAGGGTCACAAAGATTTAGATGTGACTGAGTGGCTAATACTTTCAGTAATATTTTCTTATTTTCAATGTGGAAAAAAAATTTTAAAAAATTTATCTTTTTACGTGGCATACTTCTTTCCTTTTTATTAGGTAGGAGTAGCAATGCAAACTGGAGAAGGAAATGGCAGCCCACTCCAGTGTTCTTGCCTGGAGAATCCCAGGGATGGGGGAGCCTGGTGGGCTGCCTTCTATGGGGTCGTACAGAGTCGGACACGATTGAAGCGACTTAGCAGCAGCAGCAGCAGCAGCAGCAATGCAAAAGCTATTGCAAATCAAATTCCATTTCCAGCCTATTGATGATAGACCTCAAAGATGTCTAGAGGCCCCATTGGTAGCGTTGGTCTGACCTCACAGTACTCCTCATTGCCTGCTGTGTCCTGGGTTTCCGTAGATTAGAGAGTCCTTCAGGCCTCCCCACAGCTCTCCATCCAACTGTCCTGCTCTGACTTTGCCACTTTCTCATCCCCCCAGACTGAGTTCATTTTGTTATTTACTTACAGTCTGATTTCAGACTGGATGTTTGTCTGCAAGCTAGCTTAAGTGAAAAGACATTTTACCAGAAGGACATGGGGGCTCATAGGACCAATGGGAGGCTGCAGGGCTAGGGGCTGAAATGGGCAGACATCACTCGCTTGGAAAACTGGTTCATGAAAAGCCCAGTGCGGTCTCTCGGCAGGAGCTTGGTCCACAGGCTGGTGTGGGTGCGTGGGAAGAACATCCACCAACTGCTCCTCTGTCCTGGTGCAACTTGCTCAAGAATGAACGTTCCAGAAGAGCGGGTCGTCTGAGCCAAGGTGGAATTATGTGAGAATCTGGCTGCTTTGGTTTTTGCACTGGGAGATGGGCATGGGAAGGGGCGCGAATGATCTCTCACCTGAATTGTATAGCATGAGGACTCACCTGAAGGTAAGCAAGGAGCTCTTGTTAAAGGGGAGGGAGGGACGGTTGAAGGTTGGAGAGCTGAAAAAGAACACTGTTATCCTAAATAGATGGTAAGTCACTCAAGGGCAGTTACAGGGCCCTGAGTGTAAACTGGGAACCACAGTGCTTGTGATCGTTGTTTACAGCGGTAAACACAGTTCAGAACGTGCTCAAAGGATTTATCCTCTGGTGGGGAGTCCCTAGTCCTCAATGTAAAGTGGAACATAACACCTTAGCCCCTTGTTCTCTGGGCAACCTCCATGATAATCCACTACAGCCATCAATCATTTTAAAGAGGAAAGAAAAGGTAAGGTTATTTACAGAATGAACTCAACCATGTTAAAATAGATAAAATAAGAAATATGTGCACTAAAATATTGAGTGAGAATGTCTGGATTATGAAAGTGTAGGAAACTTTAATTTATATTTTTTGCTTTATTTTCTGTATTTTCTAAATTTTCTACAATAACCATATATTAATGACATTATGGTCAGTAGTGATTAATATCCTTACCTCTATAGTATGTTTTAGTTACATTTTTAAGTTGGATAACTTTGCATCCCTTTTTGAAATAGTAATTTAAAAAAGTAAAAATAGGGCTTCCCTGGTGGCTCAGTGGTAAAGAATCCGCCTGCCGGTGCAGGAGACCTGGGTTTGATCCCTGAGCCGGGAGATCCCACTTGCTGCAGAACAGCTAGGCTGGTGGAGCAGCTGTGGAGCCTGTGCGCTAGAGCCCGGGAGTTACCAACTGTTACCTTGCAGTTACCAAGACTCTGTGCTGCAACTGCTGAAGCCCAGGCGCCTGCGCTCCTCGGCAAGAGGAGCCGACGGGCCGCAACCGGAGAGTAGCCCCGCTCTCGGCTGCGAGAGAGAAAGCGCACAAGGACGAAGACCCAGCACAGCTAAAAGTAAATAAATAAAGAGTTTTAAAGTCAAATGATTTGTACTTTAACTTTTAAGTGAACATTTTGTTGACATATGCTGTCTGGAGAGAAGAACGTACATCCTAAAGGTACAGCCTCAGGAACTTCCACGGAACGGAAGCACTCACGTGTCAGCACCCAGGTCATTATTCGCACTACCCCCTCCTTCCTCTCCTGCGCCTGACTTCTCACACTGTTGATTGATTCTGCTGGGTTTTGAACTTTCTATAAATGCAATCATGGAATACTCGTTTGCGTGTGTCTGCCATCTTTTATTCGACTTTCTATTTGTGAGCTTCATCCATATTGCTCTGTGTAGCTGTAGGTTATTTATCATCATTGATATGATTGATATTGCATAAATTTATCATGATTTTTAAATCCACTCCACTGTTGAACATGTAGTCCATCTACTTCCCCCAGTTTCGGGCTACTATGAATGGTGCTACTATCAGGGTTGCTGTATGTGTGTTTCGATGAACACGTGCATGCTCTTCTGTTGCGTATAAGGTGTGTACATAACCAGCTTTCGCAAATACCGCCAAGCCGCTTTCTACACTCCCTCCCTCTCAAGTAATGCTTCACAGTTCTAGTTGTCCCAAATCTTTCCCAACACTTCACATTGTTTTTTTCATTTTAGCCATTATTATGGGGATGCAGTGGTATCTCGTGATTTCAGTTTGTGTTTAGCAGTTGGCTAATATAATTGATTATTATTAGTTGGCTAATAAGGAGAAGGAAATGGCAACCCAGTCCAGTATTCTTGCCTGGAGAATCCCAGGGACGGGGGAGCCTGGTGGGCTGCCGTCTATGGGGTCGCACAGAGCCGGACACGACTGAAGCGACTTAGCAAGCAATAAGACTGAGCGCTTTTCATATGTTTATTACACATTACCCTTTTCATAAAGTGCGCATTTATGTGCCCCTTTTCCTGTCTGCTAATACCTATCAGATTATGCTTGATAATTGTGCGTTTAAATCGTCTCTGTATTTAATTATTTTCTGTATCCTTGATTTATCAGAGGTTTTTTTCCCCCAAACATTAGAATCACCTAGCAGCTTTGAATAAATGTTGTTCCTGGAACCTCATCCCTATGAAGTCAGGACTTCGAATGAGTGAAATCAGTTGCAGGAAGGGCATTTGGTAAAACTTTAAAAACTTGATTTCAGTCTTACCAAAGAGTTGCAAAAATAGTACAAAAAATGCCCGTATTTCATGAGATGTTTACATTTCCTTTTTCATAAGCTGTTTACATTCTATCACATTTGTTTTATTATTTATTTCTACATCTATATTTATTTTTATGCCTATATCTAGGTTTAGATTAAGATCTAATTTATTCTCTGAATCGTTTGAGAGTAAGTTGCAGGTATCATGCTCTTTTACCTTAGTCTAGCAGTTTTTGAGAGAGCCTTTTTTTTTCCCTTGTAGTCTGGTTGATTTCTACTTTCTAAATTTTCAAAGTTACGTTGTTAGGTCCAAATAGGCTGTGTTTGCTGTATCTTTTTAGTGAATTGTTTCTTTGTATTGAAATGTGGCTTCAGTATTATAATGTGTAGTATTATTTAGTTTCAGGCATACTACATAGTTGTTTGACATTTGCATATATTATGAGATGGTCATAATATCATTTATAATAATGCTAATAGCCATCTGTGGCCTATTTGGTTTATAACTGGAGATTTGTGCCTCTTAATGCTGTTCTCCTGTTTCGACCTCTTATCCGCCTCCCACTGGCTACCACCGTCTCTCCTCTGTTCTCTGTGTCTACGAGTCTCTTTTCATTCTGTTTTCTTTGTTTTGTTTGTCAGATTCTACACATAAGTGAAATCATACACTATTTCTCTCTCTGACTTACTTCACCTAGCGTAATGCTCTCTAGGTCCATCCATACTGTTTCAAATGGCAAAATTTCCTTCTTTTTATGGCTGAGTAGTATTCCATCCTGTGTGTATGTTGGGTTGGTCAAAAAGTTCATTCAGATTTTCTGCACCATCTTATGGAACACTCAAATGAACTTTTTTTTTGCCATATATACATTAATATTTATATATGTGGATAGATAGATAGATAGATGTCACATCTTCTTTATCCATTCATCTATCATCTGTCAATAGACATTTAGGTTGCTTCCATATCTTGGCTATTGTAAATAATGCTGTAATGAACATTCACATACTTTTTTTTCTCTTTTGTTCAATTTTTTAAAAGTTGAAGTATAGTTGATTTACAGTGTTGCGCCAATCTCTGTTGTACAGCAAATGACTGAGACATATGCATTCTTTTTTATAGTCTATTCCATCGGTTTAGCACAGGATGTTGAATATAGTTTCCTGTGCTATACATTGGGACCTTGTTGTTTATCCATTCTAAAGGGAGTAGTTTGCATTTATCAACCCCAAATTCCCAGTCCATCCGTCTCCCGCCCCTTCTCCCCGCTGGCAACCACACGTCTGTTGCCTGTGAGTCCGTTTCTGTTTCACAGGCAGGTTCATCTGAGCCATACTTTAGATCCCACATGCAGGTGATACCCTATGGTGTCTGTCTTTCTCTTTCTGACTTACTTCATTGCGTTCGATAATCTCAAATTGCATCCATGTTGTTGCAAATGGCATTATAGCCCTGGCATTTACTTATATAACTGGAATTTTGTACTTTTCAGCTGAATTCATGTAATGCTCACTCTCTCCACCTCCTCCTTTTTTACATTTTAGAGTCTCATTTAGATTCTCCAACAAACATATTAAATTTATTTCCCATCATTAATTTTCACATCCTGTGTCATCTTCTGCTTCCAGTTCCTTTCTTGCTGATGTGCATCGTTTAGTAGTCCTTTGCTAATCACAGCTAGTAAAGTTTCTAAATCTCTGAATGTCTGAATGTCTCAGCCTTGAATGATACTTTAGCTACTATAGAATTCTATTTGGACAAATATTTTTTCTGCTTTTTTTTGAAGATAAAATTTTCATGTTCTATTGAATCCATTATCACTGATGAAAAGCCAACTACCATTCTTTTTTTTTTAAAAATTACAGCCTTAACTCTTTAGTATCGTTTATAATTTTTCTGTGTGTTCTGAGCTTTTGGTAGTATATGTCTACATGAGAGATTTCTTTTTATTTATCCAACTCATAATACAGCTACTGTTTCAACTTAACAATATTTGTCATTTTTCAATTCTGCAATATTCTCAGCTAATTGAATACTATCTGTCTTCCACACTTTCCTTTTGGAGCTTGCTAGAACTGAGCGCTGAAGAATTGATGCTTTTGAACTGTGGTGTTGGAGAAGACTCTTGAGAGTCCCTTGGACTGCAAGGAGATCCAACCAGTCCATTCTGAAGGAGATCAACCCTGGGATGTCTTTGGAAGGAATGATGCTAAAGCTGAAACTCCAGTATTTTGGCCACCTCATGCGACGAGTTGACTCATTGGAAAAGACTCTGATGCTGGGAGGGATTGGGGGCAGGAGGAGAAGGGGACGACAGAGGATGAGATGGCTGGATGGCATCACTGACCCAATGGACGTGAGTCTGAGTGAACTCCGGGAGTTTGTGATGGACAGGGAGGCCTGGCGTGCTGCGATTCATGGGGTCGCAAAGAGTCGGACATGACTGAGCAACTGATCTGATCTGAGGGCTTTTCATGGGAGAAGGCAATGGCACCCCACTCCAGTACTGTTACCTGGAAAATCCCATGGATGGAGGAGCCTAGTAGGCTGCAGTCCATGGCGTCACTAAGAGTTGGATACGACTGAGCGACTTCACTTTCACTTTCCACTTTCATGCATTGGAGAAGGAAATGGCAACCCACTCCAGTGTTCTTGCCTGGAGAATCTCATGGACAGAGAAGCCTGGTGAGCTGCAGTCCATGGGGTCGCACAGAGTCGGACACGACTGAAGTGACTTAGCAGCAGCAGCAGCAGCAGCAGGGCTTTTTATCACAGACACTTGGTCTTTTAAATTTTCTTCCACATTTTTCATCTCCATCTCTGTGCTGTATTCTAGGTAATATCCTGAGATTTATCTTCAAAATGATTCTCTCTTTGACTATTTACATCCCATGGTATCCACTGATGTTTCAGTATCAATAATTATGGTTTAAGATGATTAATTTTTAAAGGAATATGTCAATACATTTTATAGTCTCTTTCCACCTCCTCCTTTATATATATATAATATATATATCAATATATATCAATTTATATATATATAATTATATAATTTTAATATAATATAATATATTAATATTAATATATATTATATATTTATATATTATATATAATACATATAACATAATATATAATTTATATTATATTTAATATATATTATATATAATATATAATAGTAATTAATATATATGTATATGTATATATGTAGATACATATATACACACATATATATGTATATATTATATATATTATATTATATATTATATTGTATATTATGTATTATATTGTATATATATAATATAATATAATATATATTATATATATTAATATATATAATATATAATATATAATATAATATAATTAATAATTAATAATAAAAATAATTATATATTAATTATATATTTATAATATATACTATATTTAAATTTATATAAATATAAATTTATATGAATATAAATATTTAAATATGTGTTAAAATAATAATAAATATTTATTTAAATGTTTAGCATTTAAACATTTTTCCCTATTATTTTTCACTCTTGACTCTTCCCATGGTGGTTTGTTTCCTTGTGTGACTTCCAACTATTGACTATGAAATAATCTTCAGGAGTATTGTCTTTGTAGGCATTCCATATGCCCTGGATTGCAGAAGCATTTTAGAAGTTGCTCTCTCCTTTGCCTCTCCTGATTAATGGATTCTGAAGAAATTGTATATGTCAAGGCTGTACATTGTCACCCTGCTTATTTAACTTATATGCAAAGTACATCATGAGAAACGCTGGGCTGGCTAAAGCACAAGCTGGAATCAAGATTGCTGGGAGAAATATCAATCACCTCAGATATGCAGATGACACCACCCTTATGGCAGAAAGTAAAGAAGAACTAAAAAGCCTCTTGAAAGAGGAGAGTGAAAAAGTTGGCTTAAAACTCAACATTCAGAAAATGAAGATCATGGTATCTGGTCCCATCACTTCATGGGAATTAGATGGGGAAACAGTGGAAACAGTGTCAGACTTTATTTTTTTGGGCTCCAAAATCACTGCAGATGGTGACTGCAGCCATGAAATTAAAAGACGCTTACTCCTTGGAAGGAAAGTTATGACCAACCTAGATAGCATATTGAAAAGCAGAGATATTACTTTGCCAACAAAGGTCCATCTAGTCAAGACTATGGTTTTTCCTGTGGTCATGTATGGATGTGAGAGTTGGACTGTGAAGAAAGCTGAGTGCCGAAGAACTGATGCCTTTGAACTGTGGTATTGGAGAAGACTCTTGAGAGTCCCTTGGACTGCAAGGAGATCCAACACCACAGTTCAAACCACATTTCTTTGGAAGGAATGATGCTGAAGCTGAAACTCCAGTACTTTGGCCACCTCATGTGAAGAGTTGACTCATTGGAAAAGACTCTGATGCTGGGAGGGATTGGGGGCAGGAGGAGAAGGGGATGACAGAGGATGAGATGGCTGGATGGCATCACTGACTCGATGGACATGAGTCTGAGTGAACTCTGGGAGTTGGTGATGGACAGGGAGGCCTGGCGTGCTGCGATTCACAGGGTCGAAAAGAGTCGGACACGACTGAGTGACTGAACTGAAGCAATTGTTAATGCTAATCTCTTGGTTTGGGCTCCTTACATCACAGCCTGCTTGGCAAGTGTCTGGGTTCTAAATGTTGTGAATGATGACTTTTCTACCCACAGGACCAAGTGGAAAACAAGTTCTCTTGGTATTGCAATATTGCCCTAGTGGGTGGAGTTCTTCTAGTCTCTTTTATGATGAGCAACCATTGTTGAATCTCGATTTTATTCCAATAGCTCAGTTCCAATTCCCTTTGCATATGGGGCATATGGCTTGGACTCTTTCCCCCTGTGCAAAAGCTAAAGCCTCAGTTCCTAATGGTTAAGGCTTAAATCCAATTCTAACATCCCTATGAGCTATTTTTATGTCAGCTCCTACTTACCATTCTGCCTTTGAACACAATCTCATTTTATTCCTGGAAACTTCAATGTATTAGATATGTATTTAATCTGGTAATAGTCCAGAATTTTCTATATTTGAAATGAGTGGATATTTCTCTGCCAAGCCAGTATGTCATATTGAATAAAAGTGCATGTGTATCTGTGTAGAGATGTGACATCAGAGAGGTAGCAGCAGGACCAGAGAATGATTTTGACATAGAAGCCAAGAGAGGAGACAGCATCAAAGAGAAGCTGATGGCCATTGGTTGCTATTAAGCAAAAGCAAAAAAGGAAATACAGGATGTGAACACAGGATCTAGAAATGAGTGACTCCTGAGCTTGCTATTTGATCAGATTTCAGGAGAGAGTGCAGGTGGGGACATGGAAGCAGCAGAGTTTGAGCTCCTATCTGGAAAGTGTGATCATGTGGGAAGAAAAGAATTACAGAGGTCCCTTCAAGGAACATTGTGTGAAGATTTTTTTTTCAGAACAAGGGAGACCTTGGACTAGTATCAGTGATTCTCTGTCCATCTGGCAGGACATCTATTCTTCTAGTCATCCAAATTTTGTTTACTTCCTGTATAGGAAGATAGCATTTGGTTTTTATTTGATGAAAAGTTTTTCCAGCCAAATGGACATCTCAAAACTCTCTTTATGATCTCTTCTAGCCTCTTGGTTTGAATTTGGCATCCTTAACCTGAGAGTTATGGTTCTGGGTCTTGGCTTCTTGGTGAAGTAGACAAGAACATATCAGATGTGGCAAAATCAAATTCAGTCATATCTAAGCCACGTGGTTGTCACAAGGTGACCCATTTCCATGATGAGTAGAAGTAGGGGCGAGGAGAAATGGAGACTCATGTGAGTGATGTGCTCTATTGCCCAGTCGTATTTGACTCTTTGCGACCCCAAGGGTTCCTCTGTCCATGGAGTTCTCCAGGCAAGAATACTGGAGTGGGCTGCCATTTCCTCCTGCAGGGATCTTCCTGACCCAGGGATCAAACCCGTGTCTCCCTTGTCTCCCGCATTGCAGGCAGATTCTTTACCACTCAGCCACTGAGGAAGCCCTATGTAAGTGATAGAGAAAAGTGAAGAGAGAGAGAGAGGAAGAGGAAAGAGATGAAGAGGAGAGAGGGCAGGGCAGATGGGGAGAGGGTGTAAGTACATTGACTGATTAGCTGAAGAAGGCAAGTGCAGAACTTATTACATTTGAACCTACGTGAAGCTACAGACACTGTAAGGCTACATGCCTCAGCAGATACGCTCAATCTAAAGATACTCTCTGTCTGCCCCCAAGCTATTTTTAATCATTTTCCTTACCTTTTTATGTATCTAGTCATTGTATCCATACAGCAAACCTTCTCAAACTAAATAGATCTGATGACGTTTGGAGCAGTACAATGCCTGCAGAGTCCCCATGTCTGAAAGGAATCCTCAGGATCCACGTATAATTGTTGCTCCCATCTGCTCTCTTTGGACTGAGACACTCCTGCATTCACGTCTCTTCCTTGACTTTGCTCCTTAGTCACTTTGCTCCTGAAATTTTATTATGCGAACCTCCCCAAAAATCTTACCACTGAGTCAATTTCAGATATTTTTAATTTGGTTGCAATGCTTCCCAGTGGCTCAGTGGGTAAAGAATCTGCCTGCACTGCAAGAGCTGCAGGAAATGTGAGTTTGATCCCTGGGTCGTGAAGATCCCCTGGAAATGGTAACCCACTCTGGTCTTCTTGCCTGGGAAGCCCCAGGGACAGAGGAGCCTGGTGGGCTACAGTCCATGGGGTCACAAAGAGGCGGACATGACTAAGCAACTGAGCATACACACGCACAATGCCCTCCCCGCGCAAATCAAGCGGGTGAACAGAATGAAAGCTGACATCATTGTCAGAGGAAACGGCTGGGATGTAGCCTCATTGAGCCAAGAACAGTCCTTATGACCAGGCCCTTGGGCTGAAGCGGTGTTGAAAGCCCAGTTGGTGGTCAAAATCCTTAGTTACAGCTGAGCTGCTGAGTGTGGAAACCAGCAAACCACTGAGCAGCCCCCTAAGCCACGGGTCTCAAAGGCAGTCTATTCAGCGCTCAAACAAGAAAGAATGCATCTGAACGCTCTGGAGAACAACCTCCGAGGAGCTTTTCGCTAATTGAAGTTTGGATGGAAGTGCAAGAATCGCTCTGGGAATCTCCCCAAATTAATTAACTGCTTGGCTGAAATGAATAAATAGCAAGCTTAAGAAAGGGGATTCCACTTTTTCTGTCTGCTCACGGCTGGTAGGTCTCACTCAAGGGAGACTCAAAGGAAATTCTGGAATAGAACAGTGGAGTCGACAGAGCTGAGTCAGAGGCAGGGGCTGGCCAGGTCTCTATGGCCCAGCATCAGCCCTCATTTGGGTGGGCACAGTCTCTGCCAAAGAAAGGTACCTTTGTCTAACCTGCCACTTGTTCTGATGGACCTCTTCTTCTTTGCCCATCTCCCCCAACAACCCCCCACACCGGGGTTGGGTGACAGCCGCCCTCTGCGCCCACCTCCATCACATACAAACCACTCTGTGCTGTGATGCAGCCCTGTGGTCAGTCTGCCATTGAACCATGCGCATCTCCATGGCAACGTGTGTGTCACACGTTCTTAGACCCACGTGGACTGGGATGTCTCAGTGCTCAGTGTGGTGTTTTAAGTTGTTTTAAAAAATTTGTTTATTTTTAATTGAAGGGTATTTACAATATTGTCTTGGTGTCTGCCATACATCAACATGGATCAACCATAGTTAAATTTGTTTTTTAATGTGGACCATTTTATAGTCTTTATTGAACTTTGTTACAATAGGGCTTCTGTTTTATGTTTTGGTCTTTTCAGCCAAGAGGCATATGGTGTCTTAGCTCCCAGACCAGGGGTTGAATTCACACCCCTGCGTTGGGAAGCAAAGTCTTAACCACTGGGCCACCAGGGAAGTCCCCAGTGTGTTTTGAACTGAATTTTCATTAGAGACGTATTGAGATGTTTCTATGGTTTCCTTTGTTAGTACTACAGTGAGTTGCAAGAGAAAAGTCCCGAAAGGTAGCACTTTTTTAAGCATGTGGGTCATCGTGTATATTTTAATCCTGCCTAACCCCTTGCCCATCACCAGCAAGATGTGTGTCAGGGTACACTGGAACCACCCAGCTGGGCAAGTATTTTCTCACCTGGGTGCCAGGCACAGCAACAAGGAGAAGGTTTTAGTCTCATGCCCCGGGGCCACAAGTGGTTTGCTCTAAGTTAGGCTGGACCTAGGTGGTGCTAGTGGTAAAGAACCCACCTGCCCATGCAGAGGACAGAAGAGACGTGGGATCCTCAGGTTGGGAAGATCCCCTGGAGGAGGGCATGGCAACCCATTCCACTAGTCTTGCCTGGAGAATCCCGTGGACGGAGGAGCCTAGCAAGCTACTGTCCATTGGGTCACACAGAGTTGGACACGACTGAAGTGACTTAGCACACATGCACTTCTGTTCTCTACAGATTTCTCATTTAGGGTTTTCCTTTCCTGAATATCCTGAGAATCCAGGTACCAGAAACGTAGAACACCATCCTTGAAGAGTTTCTTGCAAATAATGTCTTCTCTTAGAAGATCTTCTATGTGAGGGCTCTTGGCAGAGATGAGGGGTCATGGGCGTCCTGGGCTCCATGCCCCAGGGGCTGGGCAGCCTCACCCCACACAAGCAACAGATGCCACTCCGTCTGGTCACCACTCTTCTTTCTTGATCATTTGAGTCCATTGAGGAAAAAGTAAGTGTGGCTGAGAGGGGGTCACACTTAAAGCACACCAGCAGCTAACACCGTATCTTTATCAGTTGGTGCTTGGCTAGATGGGTTAATAACCTGGAAGATGGCTGCCCAGGGTGGGACAGGGTGATGAGTGGACACGATAGCGAAAGGGAAAGTGCACAGATTCCCGGTCCCTGCTTTATGACTTTATTCAAAGTCTTCACTGGTCAAAATCACCTTCCATACCTCATATACCTCTGTTCTTCATATATCCTGAGTATATGTGTCCCGGCTGCAGCCTCTCACCCATGAGGTTATGGAGCAGGACAGCCTCAGTTCCCTGAGGAGCCTTTCTCTGCAGAGACAAGGAACCAGTTATACAACCAAATTAGCAAAGTACACCAGGGCAGATACAGTAGGGTTGCCAGATAAAGTGCAGGATGCCCAGTGAAGTTTGAATTTCAGATAAACCATGAATTATTTTTATTTTAATATTGACTAGGACAAACATATTAAAAATTGTTTAGTTGTTATGTGAATATACTCAATACAACTGAACTATATACTTAAAAGTAGTTAGGAGTGTTTAAAAAATTATTTGATGTTATGTGAGAGTCTGGTTTAACGGGGTGTCTTATGTTTTTTATGAGCTGCATCTGGCTTTTTTTCCTTTTGGTGGGACTGTGGGCTCCTGGGTCTCAGTTCTCCAACCAGGGACTGAATCTGGGCCACAACAGTGAAAGCAGGGAACCCTGACACCCAGACCAGCAGGCAACTCCCTGGCAATTCTAAAATGAGGAGGAGAACTTCCCTTCTCATTCCCCTCCACTGGAAGCCATGGTAAACGTAGTCCAGAAGATTCTGCAGGGCTCAGCAATTCAGCTCCTGAGGCAGCGGCTCCTGATGGAGGCTGTGGGGCGAACAGTCCGGGGTGAAGGCTGGGCTGCCAGATGCAGAGCTGCGCTGCTTCCCCGGGGGTCCGCCAGCTCCAGGACGGGCCCGGCGGGACACGGCGTGACAACCTCTGGTGTCACAGGCCCACCGTGGCTGCCCGGAGGGAGGGAAAGATCGAATCCCAGTTACCAAACGATCCTTCAAGACAGGCCCTGACAGAAGTCAGAGTAATGGCCCCAGTACGCCTGTCATCGCTCGGCCTCGCTCTGGCGGGCACACCCCATCTTTAAGCCGTGGAGCCACGCCGAGGAGCACGCCCGCTTTAAGCAGACCCAGCCCCGCAGAGGAAAATCTGGATCTGCTGAAAATGCAGTAGTGAGTGATTATTTTATCCTGTTGTCAACAGGAGAGATGATAAGTTTTCTTTAATGAGTAAAACTCCCCTAATACATTTAAAATAGGGTACCATTTGGAAAAGAAGAAAATTAAAAATAGAAGAAGATTGATTGGCATGCCACTTTGAACAGCCAGGTGTGGCAAAAGCTGGTTATTCCTGCAGGAGGGCCGGCTCCCTGGCGGACATCCTCTGGTGGGCAGGGCGCCTGGTGGGCATGAGGCGAGCTAGGCGCCTCGCGCAGAGTGGCTGCTCAGCGGGCAAGTCGCTTTCCTGGAGGTTCACAGGGCCAGTCTCCTTACGTTCTAGGCAGCCTGCAAGTTTGTGAAGGCAGGCAGCTGATTGTTTCCATTGGTGTGGTCCCCTTCAACTGATTTGGCTGGCAGGAGAGGGAGAGGATGAAGAGAGGCAGAGTGGCGAGGTGCGGGGCACTTATCCTGCTGGAGGTGGCAGGGGAGAGAGAAAGGATATCTTGCTCCGGCAGAGGGAGGGTGCAGACAGATGAGGGAAGCCCCTGCTGGCGGACTGAGCCTGGACTGCTTTCAGAAACTGCCATCCGGTCAGCATCGGGTGACTGGCGTGCCCCACACATGGCACCAGGTTAGTGGGCAGCAGAAAATAGATGCAGCTGGTGATGATGATAATCCTAGACAAAATCCTATCTCTAGTGTCATAGATTGATTTGTGTCCCCCCTCAAAGATATGTTGAAGACCTAACCCATTGCACCTCAGAATCTTATTTGAAAGTAGAGCTCTTGAAAGTGTCATCAAGCTAAGATGAAGTCAGACTGGAGTCAGGTGGGCCCTGGCCCATGATGAGTGGTGTTACAAGGAAAGAGACATGTGATAACAGAGGTTCACAGAGAGAACCCGTGTGATGGCCAAGACAGACTGGAGTGATGTGGCTGCAAACCCAGGATCGCCGAAGACGGCCAGCAAACCCCCAGAAGCTAGGAGAGAGCCCCAACCGGGGTTTTCCTCTGAGCATCAGAAGGAACCAACTCTGCAGATGCCTTCATTTCAGACCCAGCCTCCAGCACTGGGAGACAATACATCTCTATTGCTTGAAGCCACCCAGTTTGTGGTTCTTACTGAAGGCAGCCCTAGGCAACGCAGATCCACCACAGTCACATCGGCAATGCATTGTTACCATTTACACAGTTACATCACATATTTTTCACCACAGTGCTAAGAGAAAAGACACACTGAAACTGAGGAAAAGGAAGCCTGGAGAGGTCTGAAGTCAAATTACTTTAGGTAGAAACTTAGTCAACAATGAGAGAGGTACTTTCAGGTGAGAAATGTGCAAATCAATCTTCAGAAGCAATAACTTACTTCATCCAGGCATTAGGTCAGCCCTCAGCACTCAGAGGAAAGAGGTTTAACCTAGTAAGTCCCTGTATGAGTGACGATAGGCTGCAGTAACAAACGAGCCCTGAAATCCAGTCTCTGGAAGTGTCCGCCCCATTAACTAGGCTAGGTAAGTGGAATGGCAAATCTAGATGACAACTGAAAGGAGAGCCAATGAGAGCAGCTGTGGTCGCTTCAAGTTGGGAAGGATTCAATGTATGACTTTTTAAGTAATAATATTGCTAAGAAAAATAACCAGAGTTCATAATCAAAGAGAAAATCTCTTGATGGTAGCTGGCTAGTGTAATGTTAGCGGCTCAGCTTCGGTTAAGTGTGTCAGAGATTAAATGTGAGTAAACAGGATACCATTTAATATTTTTGCTTCATGTTATTTCTAAAATATTCAAAATTTATCCCCTATAAGTAAATCCTGTATCTTGACAAAGTCTTTTCCAACATATGTATGTGTGTGCAAGTCGCTCAGTCATGTCCAACTCTTTGCAAACCCATGGACTGTAGCCCACTAGATTCCTCTGTTCATGGGATTCTCCAGGCCAGAATACTGGAGTGGGGAGCCATTTGCTTCTTCAGTGGATTCTCCCAACGCAGGGATCAAACCTAGATCCCCTGCATTGCAGGAGGGTTCTTTACCATCTGAGCCACCAGGGAAGCCCTTTCCAACATAAAATATATATGTTGGAATATATTATATATTCCATATAATATATATTATATATTTCCAATATATAACAAGTATCCAATATAGATACTTAACCGTGAACTTCCTGATGTTCAAGCTGGTTTTAGAAAGGGCAGATGAACCAGAGATCAAATCGCCAACATCTGCTGGATCATGGAAAAAGCAAGAGAGTTCCAGAAAAATATCTATTTCTGCTTTCTTGACTATGCCAAAGCCTTTGACTGTGTGGATCACAATAAACTGTGGAAAATTCTGAAAGAGATGGGAATACCAGACCACCTGATCTGCCTCTTGAGAAATTTGTATGCAGGTCAGGAAGCAACAGTTAGAACTGGACATGGAACAACAGACTGGTTCCAAATAGGAAAAGGAGTTCGTCAAGGCTGTATATTGTCACCCTGCTTATTTAACTTCTATGCAGAGTACATCATGAGAAACGCTGGGCTGGAAGAAACACAAGCTGAAATCAAGATTGCCAGGAGAAATATCAATAATCTCAGATATGCAGATGATACCACCCTTATGGCAGAAAGTGAAGAGGAACTAAAAAGCCTCTTGATGAAAGTGAAAGTGGAGAGTGAAAAAGTTGACTTAAAGCTCAACATTCAGAAAACGAAGATCATGGCATCCGGTCCCATCACTTTATGGGAAATAGATGGGGAAACAGTGGAAACAGTGTCAGACTTTATTTTTCTGGGCTCCAAGATCACTACAGATGGTGACTGAAGCCATGAAATTAAAAGACGCTACCACAAAAATAAAAAAATAAAATAAAAGATGCTTACTCCTCGGAAGGAAAGTTATGACCAACCTAGATAGCATATTGAAAAGCAGAGACATTACTTTGCCAACAAAAGTCCGTCTAGTCAAGGCTATGGTTTTTCCAGTGGTCATGTATGGATGTGAGAGTTGGACTGTGAAGAAGGCTGAGCGCTGAAGAATTGATGCTTTTGAACTGTGGTGCTGGAGAAGACTCTTGAGAGTCCCTTGGACTGCAAGGAGATCCAACCAGTCCATTCTGAAAGAGATCAACCCTGGGATTTCTTTGGAAGGAATGATGCTAAAGCTGAAACTCCAGTACTTTGGCCACCTCATGCGAAGAGTTGACTCATTGGAAAAGACTCTGTTGCTGGGAGGGACTGGGGGCAAGAGGAGAAGGGAACGACAGAGGATGAGATGGCTGGATGGCATCAGTGACTTGATGGACGTGAGTCTGAGTGAACTCTGGGAGTTGGTGATGGACAGGGAGGCCTGGCGTGCTGCGATTCATGGGGTTGCAGAGAGTCGGACATGACTGAGCGACTGATTTGATCTGATAGATACTTTTATAGATACTTATTATAAATGAGATGAATGATAGGTGTTCATGCTATGAAATAAGATATAGGTTTCTTCTTCACACAAGGAACAGGCAAAAAACAAAACAACAATACTATGCCCTGGGATGCTCTTTTCCTCTGAAGTTTGGGTTTTCACTGGCCAGGAAAATCAAAGTAAAAACTGGACAAGTTAGCCAGTAAGGACATTAACAACACTGACCATATACTGACACCATCAGTAATGTGAATCAGAACACAAAGCTGGACCTGCATTAGAAGAAGAACAATCTTTAAATTGAATACATTTAGGCTTTGGGAAATCTCACAGCATTGTCCTTATTTTTCTCACGTCAAAGCAAAATTTGTCCATCAGCACGGAGCTGAGCCCCACGCCTTCCCTCCAGAGTCTCATAGACAGAACCCCAGGCACAGGGGGACAGCCCTTCCAGGGCCTGGCGCCAGCTGGGGACCGTGGCCGGCTGTTTCTGGAGGAAGAGGGGTGGGGTGCTCCCCGGCACGTGCCCCCACCCCGGTTCCCAGCTGCCTCCCAACTGGCCCACGGCCCCCTTTCACAGAGCAGAGCAGAGTGCGGTGTGGAATTAGCTCTCTCATGGGACAGCACCAGGCCCCGGCTCCTGGACGCCTGCCCTTGTCTCCCCCAGTGAGCAGTTCTCACAGGGATTAGTCTGCCTCCTCAGAACTGAGCGTGAGCTTCCTTTCCCTCTCTCTGTACCACCTGGGAACCTTGTCGGCCCTGCAGCCGCTGGACTGCCTCCTGGCCCACCTGGCCCCCAGCTCCCTGTGGCACTTCCTGGCAGAAAAGAGCTGACAGAAACAGAAGCACAGAGCCCCATGCTGGGTTCTAGGGGCTGGCTCATGTGGCATGGCCCTGGGCCCTTCTCTCCGTTTGTCTCTGGTCCAGGCCATCACTGAACGCTCTGCCTCCAGCCTCCGTGCATGGTGGGAAGGGAGCTTCCTGCTGACCAGACACGTGGACTCCAGGGAAGGAGCCATCTTTATTCTCCTAGGCTGGGGGATGCACGCATTAGAACTAGTCATGAGAAAGAAATGCAAAGATGAGCACAGTGGACAGTTACAAGAATTTTTGTTTTTATTTGAACGCAGGGGATGACATTTGAAAGGCTCTGGGATGCAGCAAGTACATAGATTTTAATTAGTTGGATGACATGGCCATTGCGTAGCCAGGAAGACAGGTAAATGTAACACTTAATACATCTTTATTTCTTTACAGGTCAGTAAACTAGAGAAACGGGATCTAGTGCTGTGGTTTTCTCCTTTTAATTGAGCTCTTGTTTAGATGCGTGTGTGTGTGTGTTCCCAAGTTTAAACTTTCAGAGTTATATAACCATTCCCCTTGGCTTATAATCAAGCTTTCAGATTAGCTGGAGGTGCCCTGGAGATTGGGGAGTTGGCATGGGGCGATGCACGTGACCCTGTCAGGCTTCCTGGTCACCCCCTAGAAAGGTGTTTATTTGCAGGTCACAGAAGAAAGCTGCTGGCAGGTGGATTCTAGTGCCCATTTTTGAGGCGCTGGGCCAATACTTTGAGCAGCTCGAGTTCTCAAAACTGTAATCACGAAAGGTAGAAATTTCATCACACTTTGCCCTTTGAAAACATCCCAGATATTCAGCATGTCACTGAAACGTGTATACTAGCAGGAGCTACTTGAGAAAAAAGTCAAGTTTTCCAGTTATTTAAATTCTTCTTTCAGTGGTCTGCTCAATCCTGAATAGGAACTATATGGATCTTGGAAGTAGCACCCTGTGCAGCCCAAATCCTAAATGTTTCCTTTCTTCTCTTGCTTGCTAGGAGTTACCATCTCCCAGCTGTCGATTAAAATAAAAATTATAACTATTTCTGTATGGTTAGTAAACATGATGGCAGAGAGATTATAGACAGGACTCAACATTTCAAACTTCATTTGGTGGGATGCCCTATCTGTCATTGGTAGGACATACAGCTCCCCTAAAATCCAAACCAGCTCGTCACTCCCTGGCCTCCGCGGGCCACCAGAGTTTGCAGATCACAGTTAGGGCACCGAGCTCTTAGATCCCTAGTGAAAGGCCTATAGAAATGCAAATCTCCCAGCCACCCCTCAACTCACGGGAACATAGAAAAAGCAAGTGGGGCCTAGGGAACCTCCAGGCATTATTTCCTGCTCCAGAGTGGGCTGGGGAAGAGGCCCAGCCGCCAGCTGCTGGCAGAAGGCATGCATTTCAGTACAAGCAAGGCACCTTGATCTTTGCTATGTACTTGGTGCAGAGGCCTTCCGGTGCCAATCACTGTGAATCAAGCATAGATGTGACACTCCAAAGAGCCCCTCCCAGCCTTTAGTTCTCAGTCTGATTTGCAGTTTCAATGGGAGGTTAGTAGGACAAGTGGGGAGACAGGCAAGCAGCCCAAGAATGTCAAAGTGGTGCCTGTGACTAAGACAGACCAGATTAGTGTCCCTTGACCTTTTATTTTTCAAAAGAGAAAAGCATAGTTCAAATAATGTATTACTCACTGAACAAATTCAAACATTGAGAGAACTATTCAAAGTGAAAGCTGAACTCTTATCACCCTGAGATAACAGCTGTTACAATTTGGTGACCATTTTTCTGATAACTTTGTGTATGTTTGTACACCTAGAAATAAATTTACTCAAGGGGATAATATGCTTGTTTTTATGTAACTGCCTTTTTTAGCGATCAACAATAAATATAACTATTTATCAAGACTACTCGACAGTGTTGTCCCTTGATTCCAAGACACTCCTGCCCTCAGGATACCAAAATCTCCCAATGCTCAAGTTCCTTACATAGAACCTTGTAGATTTTGCATATAACTTAAGTGCATCTTCCCGTATACTTTTAAGTATCTCTAGATTACTTATAAAGGGCTTCCCAGGTGCCACAGTGGTAAGGGATCCTCCTGCCAGTGCAGGAGACACAGGACACAAGAGATGCAGGTCTGACCCCTAGGTTGGGCAGATCCCCTGGAGAAGTAAATGACAACCCGCTCCAGTGTTCTTGCCTGGGAAATCCCAAGGACAGAGGAGGCTGGTGAGCTTCAGTCCATGGGGTCGCGAAGAGTTGGACACTATTCTGAACACAGCACACACACACGTGCGCACACACACACACACACACACGGATTACTTTTACTACCCAATGCAAGGTAAGTGCCATGTAAACAGTTCTTGGTTCACAGCAAATTCAAGTTTTGCTCTTTGGAACTTTTTGAAACTTTTTTTCCTGAGTATTTTTGATCCCAGATGATTGAGTCCATGGATGTGGAACCGATGGATATGGAGGGCTGACTGTATTCCACTGTGCGCTGTATCACAATTTATTAGCCAACAACAATTTGATATACACTTAGGTTTCTTCTAGTGTTTCACTATTATATGTTACACTGCCATGGACATCTTTTGGATATTTGGCTGATTATTTACTTAAAGGTGAATTTCTAGAAATTATTTTACTGGATCAAAGGAAAAGTTTATATCAAAGTTTGATACAGTTTATTATTCTGCCCTGCAGTTTAGAATCTCATCAGAATACAGTGGTGCCCATTTCCTCATACACTTACCAACAGCAGGTTCTGAGATACTTTTTAAACTTTGCCAGTCTGATGAACCCATATATATATGTATGTATATATATATATGATGGAAAAGGCAATGGCACCCCACTCCAGTACTCTTGCCTGGAAAATCCCATGGATGGAGGAGCCTGGTAGGCTGCAGTCCATGGGGACACTAAGAGTCGGACATGAATGAGCAACTTCACTTTCACTTTTCACTTTCATGCATTGGAGAAGGAAATGGCAACCCACTCCAGTGTTCTTGCCTGGAGAATCCCAGGGACGGGGGAGCCTGGTGGGCTGCCGTCTATGGGGTCGCACAGAGTCAGACACGACTGAAGCGACTTAGCAGCAGCAGCAGCAGCAGCAGCATATATATATGAATATATAAAATAGCATTTCTTTGCTAACTTATGATACTGAATACCTTTTTATGTGTTTACTGCCCACTTGCTTTTTTTAAATGAAATAGCTCCCAATGTCCTTTTTAAAATGAAATAGCTCCCCATGTTCATTTTTCTAAAAGGTTATTATTACTTTTTTTTTCAATTGTAAAAACTCTTTATGTCTTAGAAATTTGCTGTCATATGTTTTTAGAATGTTTTAGAAAGACAGAGAATAATTTGTCTTTTGGTTTTGGTAGTTACAGAAGCTGTTTTTAATGAGGTAAAATTTACTAATATTTTGAAGAACTGATTTAAAATATTATAACCATGATTTGATTGTTATTATAGTGTATGTATGGTTCCTAATAAAAACATAAATCTTTGTTCTACCAAAAGTTTTTCTCTTATGTAATTTTGTTCTTTTAGGTAAGGATCTAGCTCCTTGACACACAAATAAATTGCCAATTGCTTCCATATCATTTACAAATGATTCATCTTTTCCCTTTTTGATTTGAAATGCCTCCGTTATTATATATTAAATTTTCATTTGTTGCATGGGACTGTTTTTAGACTATCTTCTTATATGTTTGATTACCTACTTATGTGCCAGTAACCACATTGTTTTAATAGTTTTATAATATATTTTGATATTAGGTAAGTACCCAGTCATTATCCATCCTTTCCCCCCAAATTTTTGACTCTTCTTAGGTCTTCTGCTTTGACTTATTTTTAAAGTAACTCTTGCTGTTGATTTGATCGAAGCATATAGAAAGGTACACAAGTCAAGTTATATAATTTGATTGATTCTCAAGAGTGAAAACATTCGTGTTCTTACTACCCAGATCAGGAGACAGAGCATCCCAGAACCCCCACACCTCCCCTCGTGACTTCTCCTCTCTAGTCGCTCACCAGAGGTAACCACTGTGTCGATCTCAATCACCACATTCATTGTACTTTTATTTTACAAAATTGTAAACTGTGGTAAAATACACATAGCATGTAATTTACCATTTTAGCCATTTTTAAGTATACAGTTCACTAATGTTAGTGCTCAGAATCACATCATCGTGCAATCAATCTCCAGAACGTTTTCATCTTTTAAAATTAAAACTCTATACCCTTTAGACCATAGCTCTCCATTTTCTGCCCCCCGCCCATAGTCCCTGGCAGACTTCCTGTCTCTGTGGATTTGACCACCCTAGGTACCTCACGTAAGTGGAATCATACATATCTGTATTATTTACTGGCTTACTTCACTTAGCATAATGTCTTCAAGATTTAGCCCTGTACCGGGTTTAGCACATGTCAGAACTCCTTCCTTTGCACTGCTGAATAGTATTCCGTTCTACGTATATACCACACTTTGTTTATCATTCTTCTGTTGAACTCTTGGGTTGCCTCCACTTATTATTGCAAAAAATGCTGCTCTGAACATGGCTATACACATGTTTCTTTGACACCTTCCTTTAAATTCTCCCAGAGGTGGGATTGCTACATCATATAGTGATCAGTTCAGTTCGGTCCCTCAGTCATGTCTGACTCTTTGCGACCCCATAGACTGCAGCACGCTAGGCTTCCCTGTCCATCACCAACTCCTGGAGCTTACTAAAACTCATATCCATCAAGTTGGTGATGCCATCCAACCATCCTATCCTCTATCGTCCCCTTCTCCTCCTGCCTTCAGTCTTTGCCAGCATCAGGGTCTCTTCCATGAGTCAGCTCTTCACATCAGGTGGCCAAAATATTGGAGCTTCAGCTTCAGCATCAGTCCTTCCAATGAATATGCAGGACTGATTTCCTTTAGGATGGACTGGCTGGATCTCCTTGCAGTCCAAGGGGCCTCTCAAGAGTCTTCTCCAACACCACAGTTCAAAACATCAATTCTTTAACTCAGCTTTCTTTATGGTCCAACTCTCACATCCATACACGAATACTGGAAAAACCATAACTTTGACTAGAGGACCTTTGTTGGCAAAGTAACATCTCTGCTCTTTAATATGCTGTGAAGGTTTGTTATAGCTTTTCTTCCAAGGAGCATAGAGCAATACAATTTTCAATTTTTTGAAGAACCACCACCACATTTCCCATAGAGACTGCATTATCTTTCCACCCACCAGGAGTGAATGAGAGGTCTAAATTTCTTCACATCTCCAACACCTGTATTTTTCTGCTTTTTAAAAAAATATAGCAGTCACCTTAATGGCTGTGAAGTGGTTGCCTTTGTTTTGAACTTTACATAAATTGAACCATTAAATAAATATCATTTTGTGTCTGACATCTTGTTATATATCATACATGTAATATTATTTTTGTATCATCCATGTTATTGCATTGAACAATATTTAATTAATTTTCAGTTTTATAATATCCTATGGTTTATCCGGTCTAATGCTGAGGGACTTTGAATTGTTTTTATTTGCTTATTACTATGACTACTACTGCCATGAAACTTTTTAATGTTTTTATGTGCACACATACATGTATGGCTGTTAAATATACACCTAGGAGTGGAATTTCTGGGTCATAATGTACCCACGTATTCAGCTTTGGTAGATGCTGCCAGTTTTCTGAAGTTGTACTAATTTGCACACCTGCTAACAGTGGAGAAGGCAATGGCACCCCACTCCAGTACTCTTGCCTGGAAAATCCCATGGGAAGAGCCTGGTAGGCTACATCCATGGGGTCGCTTAGAGTCGGACACGACTGAGCGACTTCACTTTCACTTTTCACTGTCATGCATTGGAGAAGGAAATGGCAACCCACTCCAGTGTTCTTGCCTGGAGAATCCCAGGGACGGGGGAGCCTGGTGGGCTGCCGTCTATTGGGTCGCACAGAGTCGGACACGACTGAAGCGACTTAGCAGCAGTGTATGAGATCTCTCTAGCTGCTCCGTATCCTCACTGACATTTAGTTGTTTAACCTAACCATTCTGGTGAGTAAAAAGGGGTATCTAATTATGGTTTAAATTTGCATTTCCCTGATGAATAATGAGGTTAGCCAACTTTTCAGATGTGTATTAGCCATTTGGATATTCTCTTGTGATATGCATGCTAAGTCCTTTGCCCATTTTTCTGCAGCATTTTCTTCATTTTTTTTCCCTCAGTAACTTAAAGGACATCTTTATTCATTCTGAATGAGCCCTTTGTTAAAAATATATATTGCATTTCTTTTTTCAGTCTGTGGCTTGCCTTTTCACTCCTTCAAATGGTATCTTTTGATGAACAGAAGTTCTTTATTTTCATGTACTCTAATTTATCTATGGCTAGTGACTTTCATGTCCTATTTAAGAAATTTTAGCATATCTTAATAGCACAAAAATATTCTCTTGTGTTATCTTCTAAAACTATAATTGTTTTAGTTTTCACATTTAGATCCACAATCCAGCTGGGCTCCTATTTTGTGGGTTTTTTAATCATGTGAGATAGAGATTAAGAAGAGGTTTTCTCCATAAGGGTATCCGTTGACCCAGAATCACTTATAAAAAGACGGTTTTCCCACCACTGTACTACAGTATCATCTTTGTTATAAATCAAGTATTGGTTTGTTTCTAGTTTCTCTATTCTGTCCATTGATCTGTGTTTTTTCCTCTGTTTTTTTTCTTTCTCATGCCAGTACCACACTGTCTTAATTACCTAGCCTTATAATTTGTGTTATCAGGGTGAGTTTTTCAGCTTTGCTCTTTTTCAAGATTGTTCTGGCTATTCTTGGCCTTTGGCCCTTTGTATTTCCACATATAATTTAAATTCTTGCCAAATTCCATGTCTTAAAAAAACTTCCAGAATATTTTCAAGGTTTATATTGAATCTATGGATTTCAGGGAAATTGATATCTTTACAATATTATGTGCTCCAATCCATAAACATAGCACATCCCTCCATTTATTTAGATTTTATTTGCTGTCTCTAAATAATGTTTATAGTTTCTGTATAGACATTTTGCATGCCTTTTGTTAGAATTATTTCCAATAATTTGATTTTTTAATTCTATTTAAATGAGATGAAGTTTTAAATTTAATTTTCTAATTATTTATAGTGGATATTTAGAAATATAATTTGTTTTGTGTATTAACCTTGTTTCCAATAGATTTGCTTAATTTACTTATTAATTTGAGAAGTTGATCTATAAATCTGGATAGATCACTAATCTGCAGTCTTCTTTATTCTTCAGATATTATCTTCTAAGCTACTCTTTAAAGATGATACATTTTTCCCTAAAAATGACTTTAACTGCATTCCACATGTTTTATTATGTAATATTTTCATTATCATTGAGCTAAAATATTTTCCAATTCCATTGAGATTGCCTCTTGGAATATGGTCATATTGAGGAATTGTCTATTTTTTGTTACTGATCTCCTGCTCTATTAACTTTGTTTCTGAGCATTCCTGAAGAAAGTCACTAAATTATACTAACTGGGTCATCTGTAAGTCCTTGTAGCAAATTTTAGATCTCATTCTAGCTTGGATAACATTTTAGCCATTTCTTTTTAACTCGTTCATATTCTGCATTACTGCTATTTCCTATCTTTGCAAATTTTCAACCCTATTCCTGCCTCCCTCATTATAGCTGATGACCTAGATCTCTGAATGTATTAAGGTTTGAATTCATTGATGTCTCCACCTCAAGACTTGTCTGTCTTATCTATCTTTTCCTTTTCCTCCTTTACTCCCGACTCAGAAGAAGACACGTCTCTCCTCTTTAGTCAAAGAATCTCTGACAAAATCTTAGCTCAACTGACTCCTCCTAAGCCTTGAAGTGAAGTTAGTTGCTCTGTCGTGTCCAACTCTTTGTGACCCCATGGACTGTGGTCCGCCAGGCTCCTCTATCTATAGGATTTTCCAGGCAAGAATACTGGAGTGTGTTGCCATTCCCTTCTCCAAGGGATCTTCCCAACCCAGGGATAGAACCCGAGTTTCCACACTGCAGGCAGATTCTTTACCACTGAGCCACCAGGGAAGCCCTTCTAAGCCTTGCCTACCAATAGTTACTCTTCTTTTCCTGAATCTCTTCATCTCCTCTGGTTTCTTATTTTTTGTCATTGAATTCACTCAAATCTTCCCATCCCAAAACAAACAATTCTTGCTTCAATCCTGTTGGCTTTGATTGGCTCCTACTTCTAAGCGATCAGAATGGCAAACTGTTCAAACAATCTTGTCTCAGCTTCCTCAGCACTGATTCACTCCTTGCAATTTAGTTCCTGTCGTCATCACTCTACAGAAACTCTTTTTAATAGCCTCCTTTGACCTAAATCCGAAGTTCAATGGCCTCACCCCAGTGTTCATCTTCTTTACTTCTCTGTAATGTGATCGAGTGCTTCATGATTCTTTTTGGCTTCTCTGACATTTTTTCTTGTGTCTCCTGTTTCTCTGACAGATCCTTCCATGCCCCTTGCATTCTCCTCCCATCCTCTATAGACGTTCGCCATGTCTCTGTTCTAAGTTATCTCCTTCTTTCCTTCTCTCTCCACTCTTTCCCCCTTTCACTGTCCCATTCACATTCATGACTTTTTAAATTGCCTTATGATGACTTCCCCCCAATTTATTTCCGGTTCCATTTTTACCCTTGACTTTTAATTCCTGCTACTTACTGAATGTTTGCCCCTGGATGTCCTACCAACCCCTCAAATTCAGCATGTCCAAAATAAGGTAGCTTCTTCTCAAATCTTTTTCTTGACTATCCTCTCTCTGTTAAAGGTACCAAGAAGCTCCTAGTAACTCAGAACTAAAATTCTATAGTCATCATTGGCTCCTTCATCTTCTTGTTCCATCCTCCAACAAATCAGACACTACATTCTGTTACTTTCCAAAACGCCCCTTCCTTCTGTCATCACCACTCTAAGTTATTACTTTTGCAATAACTTAATGTTCTTTAATTCCTGTTTCTACATCTTGTCCAGCCGGCTTGCTGCCACTAGACTAATGTTGCTTAATACATGTTAAATGAATAACTGAAGCACAGATTTAATTATGCTTCCTGGTGGTTACCTCCCTATTGTTGACTAAATGAAATTCAGACACCTTAACCTGAGTTCCAGACTCTTTGAATCTGGTTCTAGAATCTATCTCTATTTTTCCAGCTCTCAGTTCAGTTCAGTTCAGTCGCTCAGTCACGTCCGATTCTTTGCGACCCCATGGACTGTAGCATACCGGGCTTCCCTGTCCATCACCAACTCCCAAAGCTTACTCAAACTCACGTCCATCGAGTAGGTGATGCCATCCAACCATCTCATCCTCTGTTGTCCCCTTCTCCTCCTGCCTTCAGTCTTTCCCAGCATCAGCTCTAAATCTTTTCCAGCTGTAAATCTTTCATATCCTGTATGTTTCAGTCAAATATCCTATCATTTTTCAAGCTGTGTCCTACAATACAATAGTACCCTTCAGGAGGTTAATACTTGTTTGTTGATTTTTTTTTAAAAGTTCTTTGGTAATTAAGTGTAACCAATGTCAAAGAGCTTTCCTGCACAATTCTCAAAGCCTTTACTATTCTAATATACACTGTGAATTTCCAATTGAGGGGGAAAGTATGTGCTATTTCTCAATGCTGTTTGACCATGAACCCTATTTAAGGGACCATCACTTATCTCACTAGACACTAATGTTCCCAGGAACACATTTTAAACAGGCTGATACAGATGCTCCTTTATTCCCCAAACATACTCTCTTCCTAACATCATTCTCTTAGAATAGTGATTCTCACCAAAGTCGACTTTGCCCTCCAGGAGAAGTGCAGCAGTATCTAGAGACATTTTGGTTGTCACCACTGGGAGGGATATCCAGTGGATGGAAACCAGAGATGCTCTTAAACTTCCTACCAGTGCAGGACAGCCCCGACAGCAAAGAATTACCCAGACTCAAAATGTGAATAGTGCCGAGGCTGAGAAACCCCAATCTGGAATAACCTCACTTTCGCTTCCCTGGGCCAGGGAAAGCTGTATCCATTCTTAAAGTCTAAGTTCATTCACTCAGTTGTGTCTGACTCTTTGCAACTCCATGGACTGCAGCATGCCAGGCTTCCCTGTCCATCACCAACTTTCTTAAAGTCTAGATCAAATATATTCTCTTCAATGAATACTTGATGTTACTGCCTAGGTTTTTCTCCCTTCTAACCATCCACTGCACTTTGTAACTTTTCCCCATATAGCATTTATCCAACTCTTCCCCATATTATACATATTTATATACATTTAGAACATCTTATACTAGACCTTAATGTTTTTCAGTACAGAGGTGATATTGTGACCATTTTTCCCCTTTCTCCAAATAGCTGGCAGAGCAGTAACAGTCAGTTCTCACTTTAAAAACAAAACGGGACTTCTCTGGAGGTCCAGTGGTTAAGATTCCATACTTCCACTGCAGGAGTGCAGGTTCAGTCCCTGGTCTGGAACCTAAAATCTCACATTAAAAAAAGAAATAAAAAATGAAAATTGATTTCAGTTCCATTTCTCTCACCTCCTAAGCTTAATTGTTCACCCAGTCTTGTCAGCATTTCCTTCACATTTTCCTCCACATCTTTCCTTTTCCTTTCATGTACATTGCTACGGCCTGTTCACACTTTAAGGCCTCATGCTCTTATTTCAATGACAGGGAGGGGAAAGGCTGTCAAGGAGAGAGCTCACTCTGAAGTCTGATACTCTTTGAGTTGACCCCAGGCTCCGCCCTTTTCCACCGGTATCTGTACCCAGGCAGAGTAATCGCTTTTTCCCAGGAACTGTGGCTCTTCCTGCGAGTGTGATTCTATCCACCTTGCAGAGTTTCTGTAAGGCTCAAAGACAAGTTCAGAAAGGACCTGAAATACAGTGGGTGCTCAACAAGTGAACTCTCATAGTCAGTCACTTCTGAAGGGTGCTTCCTACCTCCAGGCTCTGCTCCAAAGCCTTTTCTTTGATTCTCCATCACCGCAAAGTCCAAGTTGCTGGGATTCAGAGCTCTGGAGATTGATTACCAATTTACTGAAAGAATTGTTGGTGTTAGTCACTCAGTCATGTCTAACTCTTTGTGACCCCATGGACTGTAGCCCACCAGGCTCCTTTGTCCATGGAATTCTCCAGGCAAGAATGCTGAAGTGGGTTGCCATTTCCTTCTCCAGGGGGTCTTCCTGACCCAGGGGTTGAACCCAGGTCTCCTGCATTGCAGGCAGACTCTTTACTGACTGAGCCACCAGGGAGCTATTTTACTGAAAGAAACTTATCTTTAATTCCAAACCCTCAACTTCTGACAGATGGGTCCAGTCACTGCTTCAAACCATCCTGAGCATTCTCAGCTCCACAGGCTGTACTGGGGCTCTCTCTTGGAAACCACTCTTCTCCTTTATTCAGATCCTACCCATCCTTCCATCTCAGTCCATCTCTTCATTCTGTACAGTCTCCGTGACTGACCAACAAGTATCCTTTTCTTTTCTGAATATTCAGAGTCCTTACAGTTTTCCCTTAATGAATCAATTAATCTCCACTGCCTAATAGATTGTCATGTGGGGAACTTCTACGATTACCTGACTTTCTGTGTGTTCTCTTGCTTTCTTATCTTAGACATCTCACCAAGTCGCCTTGCACACACTGCTGCTGCTGCTAAGTCACTTCAATCTTGTCCAACTCTCTGCGACCCCATAGACGGCAGCCCACCAGGCTCCCCCGTCCCTGGGATTCTCCAAGCAAGAACACTGGAGTGGGTTGCCATTTCCTTCTCCAATGCATGAAATTGGAAAGTGAAAGTGAACTCGCTCAGTCGTGTCTGACCCTCAGCGACCCCATGGACTGCAGCCTACCAGGCTCAACAAGACTCCAAAAATATTCAGTCCAAAACAGTTGGTGTCCTCTTAACTCTGAGCAAAGAGTTGGACACGACTGAGCAACTTTCACCTCACTAACTCCAAGGATGCCTTAAAATGTCTTTTCTCTTAAACCTCATGGCCTCCTTTAGAGGGTTCCTTTGGTACAGGCGTTGATTCCCTGGTGGCTCAGATGGTAAAGCATCTACCCACAATGTGGGAGAACCTGGTTCAATCCCTGGGTCGGGAAGATCCCCTGCAGAAGGAAATGGCAACCCACTCCAGTACTCTTGCCTAGAAAATTCCATGGATGGAGGAGCCTGGTGGGCTACAGCCCATGGGGTCGCAAAAACTCGGACACGACTGAGCGACTTCACTTTGGTACAGGCAGAAATGGAGAGTGACACTGATTCAACAGGGGAGCCAGGAGAGGGAGGTCAATGCACCCAGGCTCTGAGAAAATTCTTCTAAACAAGAATAAAGGCAATCAGACACTAACATCTTAATTAATAATTTTAATGGCTTATCCAAAATAATCCTCTTGATTTGGAAGGATTATGTTCCACTTGACAAAACTACCAACCCATGTGGAAAGATGTCTCATGTGCTGCTCTTGTAGTTTCAAAAGGGCCTGGTGGGACACAGGGGTCATCCAGCAAAGTGATCCAGCCAAGGGCTCGGCTGGTGGGGGCCTCGTCCCCAAGCAGGCAAGACAGCCTGCACCAGGCGCCAGCATCCTAAAACCAACAACAGTCTGGAAATAATCCCAAGCCCACAGAGAAGTTATCAAAATGGCCTCAGTGGTAAAGAACCTACCTGTCAACGCAGGAGACTTGAGCTTGGTTCCTAGGTTGGGAAGATCCCCTGCAGTACAAAATGGCAACCCACTCCACTATTCATTCATGGATAGTGAAATCCCATGGATAGAAGAGGCTGGCGGGCTATAGTTCATGGGATCACAGAAGAGTTGGATACAACCTAGCAACTAAGCAACAACAACAATTCTCCCATATAGCATTTCATTCAGTTCAATTGCTCAGTCATGTACAACTCTTTGCGACCCCACGGACTGCAGCATGCCAGGCTTCCCTGTCCATTACCAACTCCTGGAGTTTTCTCAAATTCATGTCCATCGAGTTGGTGATGCCCTCCAATCATCTCATCCTCTGTCATCCCCTTTTCCTCCTGCCTTTGATCTTTCCCAGCATGAGGGTCTTTTCCAAGGAATCAGTTCATTTCATCAGGTGACTGAAGTACTGGAGTTTCAACTTCAGCATCAGTCCTTCCAGTGAATATTCAGGACTGATTTCCTTTAGGATGGACTGGTTTGATCTCCTTGCTGTCCAAGGGACTCTCAAGAGTCTTCTCCAACACCACAGTTCAAAAGCATCAATTCGTCAGCGCTCAGCCTTCTTTATGGTCCAATTCTCACATCCATACATGTCTACTGGAAAAACCATAGCTTTGACTAGATGGACCTTTGTCAGCAAAGTAATATCTCTACTTTTTAATATGCTGTCTAGGTTGATCATAGCTTATTTTCCAAGGAGCAAGTGTCATTTAATTTTTTTTCATTTCATTAGATTTACCTTTTTGCCCTTTCTATTAACCGTGGTCATTCTCTATTTTTTTTTTCCCTGAACTATTTGGAGAGAATACTTCAATGTGTATTTCATAATAATAATGCTGCTTTTGTGCATAAAATTCAACAGCTGAGTTATGAACTTCACTAAATTAAACATTGATATGATTCTCTCACCTAATCAGCCATTTGTTCTCCAGTTTTGTGAATTGGCCCAGTCATGTTGTTTATAGCATTTCCCCTCCATTATAGATGCAATCTAGAATCAGGGATTGCTTTTAGTTCTTATGTTGATTTAGTCTCCTTTATTCTGAACTACATCCACAATTTTTCTTCATCTTTTATAATATCAATGTGTTTAAGGAATACAGTTTCTATCTAAATAATAAAATGTTTGTAGGTCGAAGACCCTAAATATTCCACAAAAAACTTAGCATAAATTAATTCAGGAAAGTTGCAGGATACAAAGTCAACACACAAAAATCAGTTGTTTCTATACACTAACAATGAATAATATGAAAAGGAAATTAAGAAAACAATCCCATTTACAATAGCATTCAAAAAGAATAAAATACTTAGAAGTAAACTTAACCAAGGAGGTTTTACCAAGGAGAAGAAAGACACTGAAAACAACAAAACGTTGTTTAGAGAAATTAAAGACACAAGTAAATGGCAAAACATTTAATACTCATGAATAGGAAGACTTATTGGTAAAAATGTCTATAGTAGTCAAAGCAATCTACAGAGTCAGTAAAATCCCTATCAAAATCTCAATGGTTTTTTGTTTTTTGCAGAAATAGAAAAAAAAAAAAAAAAACCTTGAAATTCATGTGGAATCTCAAAGGACCCCAAATAGCCAAAAGAATCTTAAGAAAGAAAAATAAGGCTAATTTCTGAAAGCATATTACAAAATACAGGAATCAAAACTCTATAGCACTGGCATAAAGCCAGATATATAGACCAATGAAATAGAAAAGAAAGCCCAGAAATGACCTACATATGGTCAACTGGCCTTCCACAAGTGTGCTATGGCTACACAGTGGAGACAGACAGTATCTTCAACAAATGGTGTCAGGAAAGCTGGATATTCACATTCAAAAGAATGAAGTTGGACCTTTACCTTACACCATATACAAAAATTAGCTCACAATGAATTGTAGACCATATATAAGAGCTGAAGTCATGAAACTCTTAAAAGAAAACATGAAAGCTTCATGACATTGGATTTAGCAATGATTTCTTGGATATGACACCGAAAGTAGAGGCAACAAAAACAGACAAATGGGACTACATCAAACTTTAAAACTTTCGCACTGCAAAGGAAACCAAACAATCAAAGCATGAACGAGGCAAGCTACAAAAAAGGAGAAAATATTTATAAACCATATAACTGGTAAATGGCTAATATCCAGAATATATAAAGAACTCATAAAATTGAACAATAAAAAACAAAAATTCAATTAAAAAATGAACAAGACTTGAATAAACATTTCTACAAAGAAGATATACAAATGGTCAATACGCATATGAAAATGTGGTCAACAATACTAAACATAAAGGAAATGCAAATCAAAACCACGATGAGGTATCACCTCATACCATGAAGATGGTCACTATCAAAAAACAAACAAGCAAAACAAAACGGAAACCCCCATACAGCCAGAAAGCAACAAATGTTGGAAAGGAGGTGGAGAAAAGGAAATTCTCATGCAGTGTTGGCGGGATATAAACACTGGGGTGGCCCCAGGATGCAGCCACTATGGAAAACAGATGGAGTTTCCTCAAAAAATTAAAAATAGAACTACCATATGATCCAGCAATCCCTCTTCTGCAGATAGAACCAAAAAATTGAAAACAGGATCCTGAAAAAATAGTCGCACACCCATGTCCATAGCAGCATTATTCACAATAGCCAAAATGTTGAAACAACTTAAATGTCCATCAACAGCCATGAATGGATAAAGAAAATGAAGCATATACATATATGTACAATGGAATAGTGTTCAGCCTTTAAAAGGAAAGAAATTCTGACACATGCTAGAGAATGGGCAAACTTTGAGGACGTTGTGCTAAGTGAAATAAGCCAGTCATAAAAGGGCTGCTGCTGCTGCTGCTAAGTCGCCTCAGTCGTGTCCGACTCTGTGTGACCCCAGAGACGGCAGCCCACCAGGCTCCCCCGTCCCTGGGATTCTCCAGGCAAGAACACTGGAGTGGGTTGCCATTTCCTTCTCCAACGCATGAAAGTGAAAAGTGAAAATGAAGTCGCTCAGTCATGTCCGACTCTTAGTGTCCCCATGGACTGCAGCCTACCAGACTCCTCCGTCCATGGGATTTTCCAGGCAAGAATACTGGCAAATGCTGCATAATTCCATTCATATGAAGTATGCAAGGAGGTCAAACTCAGAAACAGCCAGCAGAATGGTAGTTGCCAGAGGCTTTGAGGGAGGGGAGCAGGAGAGTCCCCCAGTGATAAACACAGACGACGAGTTCTAGAGACCTGTTACACAATGTGTGTGTAGTTGATACTACTGCACTGCGCACTTTAAAATGGTTAAAAGGGTGATCTTATGTTAGTGTTTTTTACCACAACTAAATAGCTAAACAACCAAAACAGCCGCCCTTTGGGGTTTGTCAGATGATTCCTCACGATTAGAATCTGTCTATGCGGGGAAGCTGGGGGGACTCCCAAAGTTGTCTTCTCCTCAGGGCGTCCTGGAGGCATGTGGTATCCACCTGGCTCTCAACGCCAATGTTAGTTTTAATGAAGACGTGGTCTTATTTCTCCACTGGGTAGTTACTCCACCTTTCTTGGCAGCTGATAGGCAATCTGTGGGGAAATACTCTGAGACTATGAAAACACGCTGCTTCTCAGCAAAACTTCCCCTGAAGTTAGCATCCATATATCCATCCTTGACTACCTAAGTTTTTATTATGATGCCTCAAAAATGATGCTTTTTCAACGTGAAAACTTTTCATACATTTTCACCCATGAATTCTTTCACATTTATTGACTAGTATTTGACTTTATGGGCTTCCTCTGTGGCTCAGCAGTAAAGAATCCCCCTGCAATGCAGGAGCCACAGGAAAAGCAAATTTGATCCCTGGGTCAGAAAGGTTCCCTGGAGAAGGGCATGCCAACCCACTCCAGTATTCTTGCCTGGAGAATCCCACGGATAGAGGAGCCTGGTGGGCTACTCTGCGAGACCATAGGGTCGCAAACAGGCATGACTGAAGCAACTTAGCACATGCACTTGACTTCCTGCTGTGGTGAAAGCCCTTCCTTCTCATTCATTGACTCATTCATTCATTGATCTCCTTATTATTGGTGTGGATTCAGAGCCCTAGTTTCCAATGGTCTATAATTCACCACTGTCCTCCACTATTTTGCTGCTCAGATTGTTCCAGAATTGGCCACTGAGAGCCTCTGCCAGTTGCTGCTCCGTCTTTGTGCCCCATCATTTTTACAGCCCTTGTTTACTTGCTGGCAACACAAAATGTTCAGCACCTTTTCAAATCCTGGGTAAAATTAAGAGAGAGGGAGGGGAAAAGGAAAGAAGAAGAAAGTAGAATATCAGGGGAAGAGAGAGATGAGCGGGAGTGTAGCGGCAGACTCGGATCCACTGGCCCCTCTGAGAGAGGGGGCACGCCCTCCGCTTGTCCCAGAGAGCAGAGCCGGGCCCTGGGGAGACCAGGCAGACTCTGCTACACCTTTGGAGGCAAAAAACTTTGCATTTTGCTCATGGTTCTGTCAGGTGCAGATGACGGAAACCAACCGGAGGAGAGAGAGAAAGATTGAGAATTTATTGGCTTATAAGCCTGAAAATAATGGGGTTTCAACACAGCTCTGTTCAGTTGCCATCCATGCTGGGTCTGAATGCTTGGGTGGGTGCTGGAGACAGTTTCTCCCTGTCTGTCTCGTCTCCCTCCTTCTCTCTGTTCTGCCTGGCTTTAGCCCGTGTTGCTTTTATTCCTGGTCAGCCTCTCCTCCCAGGATGACAGAAGTGCCCCCAGCCATGCTTGATAAATCCTACTCACTTTGCAACTCTCCCGGCAGGGTGACAGCAGTCCCGGGAGTGTCCCCGATGGCAGGCGCCCTACCCAGGCCCTGCACTGGGCGGGGCACCTCTCTCACGGGCCAGTGCGGAGCTACCTGCTCCCCCTGGGGCCAGAAGGGTGGGCAGAGTCCCCCGAACACATGGGCTGAGCAGGGAGGGGAGGCAGCTCCCCAAAGACCTTGGTCAGACTTTTACCAACAGGGAGGAAAGCAGTGTTGGGAAGGGTGGCACAGAGTCACCGTGTGTGGGGCAGGGGGCACTTGGTGCCCCTCTGTGACAGAGAAGCCGCAGCCCCACTTCCTTGCTGTGACCACCATGATCCCTTGTATGAACAAGGCCCCTGGCAAGAAAGACAACCTGGAACTCTCTCACCTCAAGACTGGGGCTTCCGTCCACCCAGCTTGCCCCTGGCACCCTGTGCCCACTAGCAGGCCCAGTGCTGCCCGCAGGGCCGCAGTCCCCGGAGCCCAGAGGAAGGAGACAGGCCCTGGCACACCGCTGGGTCCTCTCCCCACCCCGACAGGCCTTGTCTCATCGTTCCTCCCCGGGCCCGGGCCCCACGGGGCAGTGTCAGTCACCGCAGTGTGTGATATCACGTCAGATGACAGCCGAGAGCGCCCCACACATAAGCTGACACCAATCAGCTTATCTGGAAGCCACCCCAGCTGAGTAAAGGGTCATTACCAGAATTATTCACACAGACTTACAGCAGCAGGAAGTCGGCAGAGGAGGCCTTGCATCACCTCACTTGAGTCACTCGGCACAGCACGGGTTGGAGCTCAGAGGAGCCTGCCCTGCCCTGCCCTCCGCTCTCTTCCCTCCTTTTTCTGGTTCCTCGGCGTCGTCTCCCTCCCCGCACCCACCAGCCGGGAGGGAGAGGTTACCTCAGGGCCCCCTCAGGCCTGGTCTTCCTTGCTGCCCTGAGTCTGTTTTCTGAGAAGAAAAACACCCCGGGAGGCAAGGCCTCTGCAGGTGGTGGGGGGGTGGGGGGTTGGGACGCTGCCCAATTAAACCCAGGCTTAGAATGGTCCCACCACCGACTTTGGCATCAAAATGTCAAAACAAGCCATTTCATGGACCTGTTCCTTTGCAGGTCTGGTTCCCACAGCTGCAGCCTGCTTAATACTCATCCTGTGAAGAAAAAAACAACACAAGTATTCTGCGGGGGAGGCAGTTCCAAGAACTCGCAGACCCACCGAACGTTCCCCCGCCTGCTCGCGCGTGCCAGCCTCGGTCCCCACCCTGCCACACCCACCCCTCCTGCCTCTCTTTGCCCAACAAGCCCGCACCTGCAGCACACACTCAGAACCCGCCCGGCACACACACATCCCCCCGTGAGACCAGGCAACCCCTGCAGGAGCTGTGGGAAAGAGGCAGGAACAGCCAGTGTGGTTAACGAGGTGGCTTCAAAGGCGGGGGCGCCCTCCTCACCACCCCCAGTAATGACATCTAAGAATCACAGGCCTTGAACTTCAAGGCAGGCAAGGTGGGAGAAGATGAGGCTTGTGTTGGGGGGAGAGAGCTCTGTAGCCTGTGTCCCAATTCACCCGTAAAATGTACTTCAAGTCCCTAGCTGTGTAGACACTCTTCAAACATTGCTTTAGGCCCCACTCCACCCACAGCTCTGGACACCGCTGTTCCAGCAAATTGCATCTTAGGAACATGGCGATCCTGACCTGTTGCACAAAAGCAGGGTCCTGGTCCAGTAACTTTTTTAGGTTAGGGTATTTTTAGGTTGGGCTTTCCTGTTGGCTCAGATGGTAGAGAATCTGCCTGCAATGCAGGAGACCTGGGTTTGATCCCCAGGTCAGGAGGATCTCCTGGAGAAGGGAATGGCAACCCACTCCAGTATTCTTGACTGGAGAATCCTATGGACAGAAGAGACTGGTGGGCTATGGTCCATGGGGTCGCAAAGAGTCAGCCATGACTGAACGACTAAAAAAGAAAAAAAAAGGGAAAGAAAAGATTTTTAGGTTAGATACTTTTAGTAACTGGTTCTTAGAGGCCCAGAGGCCAGAGTGTCAGAGTGATAGACCCGAGGCAGAGGAGCCAGGGTGGGTGGGGGTAGGAGAAATCTGGACTGTGACCGGCCTCCTTCTAGTCACCCAGAGGAACGGAGGGGCCTCCCAAAGGACAGCGCCATGCAGAGAGCACCCGGGATCGGCCCAGGGCTGCTGGGGCGAGGGGCACAGGCTGTGTATCTTCCCTAACCCCAGTGCTAAAGGCTGGAGTCTAAACTCCGGGCGTCAGCGGGGTCAGCTCTTCATGAGGGGCCTGAGGGCAACTGCTCTGGCGTCTCTCCTTGGCTTGTAAATGGACGTCTTCACCTCCGCCGCCCCGCATTCACCCCGAGTGGACTGCGTCCAGACGTCCCCTTGGTACTAGGGCATCAGTCATCACGGCCCTAGGGCCGTCTCACTGACCTCAATTTAATTTGACCCCCTCTAGAAACCTCTGTTTCCAAATAGGGTCACATTCGGAGACACATCGTGGTAGGAAGCCTGCGTCTGTTTGTGAGGGGAGTGTGTTCAACCCCCAGCACCCTGGCTCCCTAGACCTTGTTCTCAGGGGAGTGCATCGGCACTGACACTTCATAACGTTTCTATCACAACCTTTTCACATACTTCTGACAAGTTCTCCCATCCGTGGCTAACAGGGTGTTAAACTCTGACAAGGCATGAGATCAAGTGCCTGGGCTTTCCTTCTCTCAGGATCTCAGGGCCACTGGCCCCCCAGGCAGGAAGGCGTCTCGCGTGGCCCCTGCATTGGAGACCCCAGGTTGTGGGCTCTTCTCCCCGGCCCCCCCAGCTCTGTGCTGCTGGGGCTGGGGCCTCGGCGTCCAGGGGAGAGCCACAGACGAGCAGGTGGCCCCGGGAGTGTCTGTTGGGGTCCTGGAGATGCTCCAGTTAAGAGGCACAGAGTTGTCATGCGGGGCCCTGTCTGCATCTGGCAGCTCATCCCAGCCTCTGACCTTTGCAGACAGGGATGTGGTGGTGACCACCTCGGGCTTTGGTAGCATCTGACAAATGAGTGCTGGGAGAGTCACCTCATGTGTCCTCTTGAGAGTCCCAGACCGGGACAGGCCCCCCGCCCGTGCTGAGAACACACACAGCCTAGGGCAGGCCGCCCCGTCCCGCCCCTGTCCTCCTCCTGCTCCAGGAGGTAACCGGCTCCTTCCCAGCTGGGCTCCTGTTTCATCTTCTTCCTGTTAATTAATGTGGAGTTCCCACCTCTGAGCAGTGCCCACTGTTTATCTCAGAATGGGCAAGTCTGAACATGGGCCTCCCAAGCACAGTGGGAGAGAAGGGGAGAAGGATCAGGGCGCCCCTGGATGGGAGCCACAGGCCCTGGGCTCCAGCAGCGGGGAGCCAAGGGTTCATTTTTCGGACACCACGTTCAGGATCTTAGACATCCTCTGCGGAGGCCCAGCCTTACTACACACAAGGCAGGGGCTTGTCTGAGGTGGACGGCCCACTGCATACAGCCACGTTCACCACGTTGGGTATGACTCAGGGCAAGGGGGGGAACCAGAGAGCACGCCCGGGGAGCCCCCGTGGCTTTTGGTTTCCCAGCACCGCCGTAACACTCAGTTCAGTTCAGTTCAGTTGCTCAGTCGTGTCTGACTCTTTGCGACCCCATGAATTGCAGCACACCAGGCCTCCCTGTCCATCATCAACTTCCAGAGTTCACTCAGACTCACGTCCATCGAGTCAGTGATGCCATCCAGTCATCTCATCCTCTGTCATCCCCTTCTCCTCCTGCCCCCAATCCCTCCCAGCATCAGAGTCTTTTCCAATGAGTCAACTCTTTGCATGAGGTGGCCAAAGTACTGGAGTTTCAGCTTCAGCATCATTCCTTCCAAAGAAATCCCAGGGCTGGTCTCCTTTAGGATGGACTGGTTGGATCTCCTTGCAGTCCAAGGGACTCTCAAGAGTCTTCTCCAATACCACAGTTCAAAAGCATCAATTCTTCGGCGCTCAGCCTTCTTCACAGTCCAAATCTCACATCCATACATGACCGCTGGAAAAACCATAGCCTTGACTAGACGGACTTTGGTGGCAAAGTAATGTCTCTGCTTTTCAATATGCTGTCTAGGTTGGTCATAACTTTTCTTCCAAGGAGTAAGCGTCTTTTAATTTCATGGCTGCAGTCACCATCTGCAGTGATTTTGGAGCCAAAAAAAATAAAGTCTGACACTGTTTCCACTGTTTCCCCATCTATTTGCCATGAAGTGATGGGACCAGATGCCATGATCTTCGTTTTCTGAATGTTGAGTTTTAAGCCAGCTTTTTCACTCTCCTCTTTCATTTTCATCAAGAGGCTTTTTAGTTCCTCTTCACTTTCTGCCGTAAGGGAGGTGTCATCTGCATATCTGAGGTTATTGATATTTCTCCCGGCAATCTTGATTCCAGCTTGTGTAATACTAGGAAATGTAAAATTACGTTGTTAGAAAATTTGTCCCTCGGATCACGCAGATTTTGTGAAACCTTTCTAAAATGAAAATATTTTCTGAGAGTATTTTACCTTAGCAGGGAAGGCTTCAGGACTGGGACATAGGACTCCCTTGGTGGTCCAGTGGTTAAGACTCTGAGATTTTACTGCAGGGGACGCATGTTTGATCCTCGGTCAGGGAACTAGAATAACGCATGCCATGCAACTAAATTAAAAGATTTAAAATAATAATATTATTATGGAACTTCCCTGGTGGTTCTGTGGTTAAGATTCTGCCCTTCGAGCTTCCACTACGGAGGATGTGGGTCTGGTCCCTATTCAGGGAAGTCCCACATGCTGCATGGTGCAGCCAAAAAAAAACCTGGGACACAAAACTCCCCCTTCGGTCAGGATGGGCTGTGTGGGGAGTTAGGGGGAGAGAATGAGCCGCTCAGTGGGAGTAAGGCGTGCTAGAGAGGGATTCTGCTCAGAGGAGCCTTGCTTTGTGGTTACCCATCAATAAATGTCAAGTTCCAGGCACTTGCGTCACCACCATCTACAAAAGAGGACAAAAGCCAGCCAGTGGTCAGGGAGCCCAAGGAAGGAGGTGGACCTGGGGAAGGTTAAGTGTGCAATTCACTTGTCTTGAAAAAATCATTTTTAGTCAGTGAAGGAAGTTTTCAATGAGAATCAGAATCTGATACTCTTTTTTTTTTTTTTCCCTATTTTACTGCAGAACATTCATGAGAAAAAAATCAGCATTTCTCAGGCATTTTTTTTCAAGAACCCTCACAACTGACAGGGTAAAGCATCACAACCCAAACAACACTTTCTTTTTTCAAGGCATGAAAGATTCCAAAGGGGGCATTTCTGCTTCGGGGTCAACATGTCGTTATAAACCTTGGGATCAAGTACTTTATTGATTGATTGATAGAAGCATAAGTAATTTACAATGATGTGTTAGTTTCAAGAATACAACAAAGTGATTCTGATATACATTAATATGTATTCTTTTTCAGATTCTTTTCCATTATCGGTTATTACAAAACACTGAATACAGTTCCCTGTGCTATACAACTGAGTACTTAAAATTGGGAAAACAATTAAAAAGAAGCCTACCCTGCTGTGTTGGGTATTCCAGGTAATGGAGACTGCCTTCTGACAGCCTACAAATCAGAAGACTGAGCTGCTTTGTGCAAGAAGTTTGCATCAGGCACAAAGATTTATAGTGAATGGCCACCAGATGGTGTTTAAGTTCCCCTCCCGCTCACACTCTGGCTTCCTTTGTTTTCTGATGAGAGCTGACATTTCATGGGAAAAGCAGTCCAGGGAAGACCATGGGCCCAACGGAGCCACAAGGACGATTTTATTGGTTCACCCTGACGAGACTCCCAGCTCGTAAATGCGTAAATGCGGGAGCCGCAGTCAGTGACTGAGCGCGGAGTGGAATGCATGCGTCTCCACACGGTGGGAGCAACGACTGAGGATTTATCCGCCCCCAGCACGCACTTGGACCTGACTCAGGGTTAATTGCTCCCGACCAACGTGTTGGTGCTGGATTCATAGCCGATTTCTTGCTCTTGGGGTGTCCGGGTGACCCAGCTTCAGGAGGAGGGAGACTCTGTTCGTGTTACATAACACACTGACTTTCTAAATAAATCAAAAAATTCTCTCTGGAGACTGAAATTACTTTTCTTTTCCACCAGGAAGAGAAAATGGGAATACACATGGGTAAACTCAGTTCTAAATGAGCATAGTGACCTTTACCATTCTCTTCTCCTTAGTGGACATTACTATGCTTTTCCCATAGACTTCACAGTTTGTCGGGATAAGTGGTCAAACTTTTCTAAGTTACTAGATCTGCCACAGATGCTTCCAGAATCTGGAGAGGACATGTGCTGTAATTATGACTTTGGGACTTGAGATCCTGGCCCCATGAAATGACCCTGTCCACCCCCTTGAACTAAGTATCCTCTCCTTGAAAATGTTTGGTGTCTGCTGCCACTGCCAGTTTTACTAGTACACGTGCACACCCATGCGGGCTTCCCTCATAGCTTAGTCAGTAAAAAACCTACCCGCAATGCAGGAGACCCAGGTTCAATCCCTGTGTCGGGAAGATCCCCTGGAGAAGAAAACGGCAACACACTCCAGTATTCTCGCCCGGAGAATCCCATGGACAGAAGAGCCTGGCAGGCTACAGTCCATGGGGTCGCAAGAGTCGGACACGACTGAGCGACTCAACCACCACCACACCCGTGGACCTCAGGCAGAGCATTAACAAGGAAGAATCCCCAGACTTCCCTGGCTAAGACTCCACACTCCCAATGCAGGGGCCGTGGGTTTGATCCTGGTCAGGGAAGATCCTGCATGCCTAATGGCATGGCCAAAAAAGTAGCAAAAATCCTTCTATTTTCTCCCTTTCATTCCCCAAGTCCTTAGGTATCCATGCCCCGTTCTCCAGGGTTTATCTCAGAGCACGGAGACAACGCAGGCCAAGGTTAGACGAGCCAGGGTGCCATATGCCCTGCCAGCCAGGAAGAGCTGACACACAGAGGACAATTCCTGTGACTTCTCAGTGCCTGAATTTGTCAGAGAGGAACGTGGTCAGACCATCCACACTTCTGTGATGCAAAAGATGCCATCTGTGGACTTGAAATCTGTGTCCATGGGCAGCAAGTTCCTGGCTGTGCATCTACCACAAACCATGTCTCCATCTTTGGCAACCATGTACAGTCCATTTTATATTCACTCATACACATGGGGGTGCTGGAGAGGGCCTCATAGGGATCTCTGAGAATGGATTGGAGTATGCTATTAGCTGCAAGATCTCTTCAGGAAAATTGGAGAAACCAAGGGAACATTTTATGGAAAGATAGGCACAATAAAGGACAGAAATGGTATGGACCTAACAAGCAGAAGATATTAAGAAGAGGTGGTAAAAATACACAGAAGAACTGTACAAAAAAGATCCCAATGAGCCAGATAACCATGATTGTGTGACCACTCACCTAGAGCCAGACATCCTGGAATGCAAAGTCAAGCCGGCCTTAGGAACCATCTCTACAAACAAAGTTAGTGGAGGTGATGGAATTCCAATTGAGCTGTTTCAAATCCTCAAATATGACGCTGTGGCCACAGGACTGGAAAAGGTCAGTTTTCATTCCAATCCCAAAGAAGGGCAATGGCAAAGAATGCTCAAACTACTGCACAACTGCACTCATCTCACACGCTAGCAAAGTAATGCTCAGAATTCTCCAAGCCAGGCTTCAACAGTACGTGAACCATGAACTTCCAGATGTTCAAGCTGGATTTAGAAAAGGCAGAGATCAAACCAAAGATCAAATTGCCAACATCCGCTGGATCATAGAAAAAGCAAGAGAGTTCCAGAGAAACATCTACTTCTGCTTTATTGACTACGCCAAGGCTTTTGATTTTGTAGATCACAACAAACTGTGGAAAATTCTGAACGAGATTGGAATATCAGACCACCTGACCTGCCTCCTGAGAAATCTGTATGCAGGTCAAGAAGCAACAGTTAGAACTGGACATGGAACAACAGACTGGTTCCAAATCGGGAAAGAAGTACGTCAAGGCTGTATATTGTCACCCTGCTTATTTAACTTCTATGAAGAGTACATCATGTGAAATGCCGGACTGGAAGAAGCACAAGCTGGAATCAAGATTGCCAGGAGAAATATCAATAACCTCACATATGCAGATGACATCACCCTTATGGCAGAAAGTGAAGAGCAACTAAAGAGCCTCTTGATGAAAGTGAAAGAGGAGAGTGAAAAAGTTGGCTTAAAACTCAACATTCAGAAAACGAAGATCATGCATCTGGTCGCATCACTTCATGGCAAATAGATGGGGAAACAGCGGAAACAGTGTCAGACTTTATTTTTTGGGGGCTCCAAAATCACTGCAGATGGTGACTGCAGCCATGAAATTAAAAGACATTTGCTCCTTGGAAGAAACGCTATGACCAATCTAGATAGCATATTGAAAAGCAGAGACATTACTTTGCCAACCAAAGTCTGTCTAGTCAAAGCTATGGTTTTTCCAGTAGTCAGATATGGATGTGAGAGTTGGACTATAAAGAAAGCTGAGCGCCGAAGAATTGATGCTTTTGAACTGTGGTGTTGGAGAAGACTCTTGAGAGTCCCTTGGACTGCAAGGAGGTCAAACCAGTCAATCCTAAGGGAAATCAGTCCTGAGTATTCATTGGAAGGACTGATGCTGAAGCTGAAACTCCAATACTTTGGCCACCTGATGCAAAGAACTGACTCATTAGAAAGGACCCTGAGGCTAGGAAAGATTGAAGGCAGGAGGAGAAGGTGACGACAGAGGATGAGATGATTGGATGGCATCACTGACTGGGCAGACATGAGTTTGAGCAAGTCCATGAGTTGGTGATGGACAAGGAAGCCTAGCATGCTGCAGTCTATGGGGTCGCAAAGAGTCGGACATGACTGAGGGACTGAACTTTTAAATCTCTCTTCTTTTTATTAGCAGCAAGCCTCTTTCATTGATTGAGAACATCCACTTCAGTATTGCATGCATCAACTTCTTAACCTTTATTCATTTGGAAGTTTGATTCTAATATACCATCTGCACAAAACCTCAAAGTGCTTCAAAAGAGCTAAGTGATCTTCCTTCTTTGTTGTTCAGTCACTAAGTCGTGTCCACTCTTTGTGACTGCATGGACTGAGGCACACCAGGCTTCCCTGTCCTTCACTATATCTTGGAGTTTGCTCAAGCTCATGTCCCTGGAGTCTTCCTTCTTGCCTGTCCCCTTAAGAGTAGCAGCAGAGCAACTGATGGAAATGTGCCCAGAGGAGTCAGACAAACTGGTTAAACTCTTAGCTCTGCCACGTGGATGTTGTGTGGATTTGCAGATTGCTCCTGGGAACAAGTTTCCACTCCATTCCCACGCCACAGTCAGAGATGGTTCAGGGGGCAAGTAGGTCCTGGCCCTGGAGTCCTGGCAACCAGATCCTATTGTTGGCTTTGCGCCACCTGGTGGTTAATAGAGGCAAAGCAGCCGCTCCAGAGAAAATTTTGCAGCCCGACACAGTTTTTTCAATGACTTAATCTTGCGTCTTTACTCTCAGTGGGGGATACGCAGGCTTAAAGGGGATGCAGGGTTGTCAGAGCTCTCACAGTAGTAGAGTCGGGTGGTTAAGAACAAGCGTTCTGGAATCTCCGTGTCTGCATCTAGCTTTGGCAGACAGGAGCCAGTGTAACCTTGAGCTAGTTTTGTAACTTTCCAGGAATCAGGTTTCTTATCAGTGAAATGAGGGAAGCAATGCTCCCTACCTCACAGGTTTTAAGGTGACTTTAGCCAGTGCATGTGGAACTGCTTAGCACTGCCCCGACCTCACAGAGAGAGATGTCTTCAGAGCATGCTCTCTTACGGCGATTTGTCCGTGTTTATAATTTCCCCTATGATCAATAAAACTTACTTGACCTGAAAGAAGGAAGATGAGGAATCTTAAAGATCACTGAAGAAAGCAGCCACAGATATTTGACTTTCAGACAGAACGTTTGACTTTGGTCACTGAGCCAAAGGAGAGAGGGAGTGACCTTCAGCTGCTTCCCAGGCTCGAATTCATCACCAAGGGTTAAACGTGGGTTAGGGAGTGAGGGAAAGGGGCCTGAGCACAGGGCTTGGGAAACTTGGGAGCAGGGGTGCCTCTTGTCTCCGACGGTAGAGGTAGGAACACAGAGAAAGTTTCAGTTTGCTGTGTCTCCGGGACCCAGAGCTGGGGCCACCACAGCCACCATTCCTCGGGCTCCTCGTTCCTGTACTGGTGGTATTTACAAAGCTTGCTCACTTGATGCTGCAGTCCCACCTTCTTGAAATAAGTATGGAGCCTTCGTCCTTTCCATGACCGGTCTGGCTGTTCTGTTGAAAACAGGGCAAGTGAGCCAGGTGGATGGAAGGGAGAGAGGAAACCCCCCTCTCCTACTCCTCTCTGATCTACTGACGGTGTCTCCTGCGGGTCTGATCCACGTCAGGGAGGCCCGGGGTGCAGCCTGGATACATCAGCCTCCCAAGGCAAGCAGCGCAGACAACGGGCCTGAGGGAGCAAAAACACACACAGTCAATGGCTTCTACGTGCATAGGAAGTTTACTTTTTTCTATTATGTATATACTCAGATGACACCACCCTAATGGCAGAAAGCGAAGAAGAACTGAAGAGCCTCTTGATGAAAGTGAAAGAGGAGAGTGAAAAAGCTGGCTTAAAACTCAACATTCAAAAAACAAAGATCATGGCATCCAGTCCCATCACTTCATGGCAAATCGATGAGGATAAAAAATGGAAACAGTGACAGACTTTATTTTCTTGGGCTCCAAAATTACTGTGGACAGTGACTGTAGCCATGAAATTAGAAGACACTGGCTCCTTGGATGAAAAGCTCTGATAAACCTAGTCAGCGTGTAAAAAGCAGAGACATCACTTTGCAGACAGAGGTCGGTATAGTCAAAGCTGTGGTTTTTCGGTAGTCACGTACAGATGTGAGAGTTGAACCATAAAGTGGGTGAGCACCGAAGAATTGATGCTATTGAACTGTGGTGCTCTTGAGAGTCCCTTAGACTGGAAAGAAATCAAACAAGTTAATCCTAAAGGAAATCAACCCTGAAAATTCATTGGAAGGACTGATGCTGAAGCTGAAGCTCCAATACTTTGACCCTGATGCGAACAGCCAACTCATTAGAAAAGACCCTGATGCTGGGAAAGATTGAAGGCAGGAGGAGAAGCAGGCAACAGAGGATGAGATGGTTGGATGGCATCACCAACTCAATGAATATGAGTTTGAGCAAATTCTGGGAGACAGTGATGGACAGGGAAGCCTGGCGTGCTGCAGTCCACGGGGTCGCAATGAGTCAGACACGACTGAGCAACTGAACAACAATATATTCAGCAGTGTGTACATACTAAGTCACTTCAGTCGTGTCCGACTCTTTGCAGCCCTTTGCACCCCTGGTGGGACTGTAGCCCACCAGGCTCTTCTGTCCATGGGATCCTCCAGGCAAGAATACTGGAGTGGGTTGCCATGCCCTCCTCCAGGAGATCTTCCCGACCCAGGGGTCGGACATGTGTCTCTCAGTGCTTTGCTACGAGCACCACCCGGGAAGCCCATATTCAGCAGTACATCTTTCAATTTGAAGAGGTTCTTTATAACCTCGTCTGATGGGGACTCTATGTCTACTGTATGTACTAACCCAAAACAGGTTTTTTTCCTCCCTCATCTTTCCCAGTCTATTCCACTTTCTGCTCCAAATCTTGTTGTTGCTCACACTCATACTTGATGTGATCAGAGATAGAACTTAACTGGCAATGGATGGTGAAACAGACCAGTGCACCTTCCTAGAATGTTCCGCCCCTTTCCCTGCCTTCGGTGTGTTCTCAGGGGCCTGTTCACAATGCTGGTGCCTGTGGAGAGTCAGGGAGGGCAAGGTGGGAATGGAGGGTGAGATGGGAGACTCTCCGAGAAGGAAAAGCAGAGGGTATCAGAGTGTCTTGGTTTGCAATAGACACCAGATCTGGCTTGTTGGTTCATGGATCCACTCACTTAATCGATGATTATTTATCAGGTAGACAGTTTCTGCCAGGCACTGTGCCAGATGCAGTGAGTGATGCACAGTCCTGCCTACCGGGATTTCACAGTCTGTATCTGTAACGGGCACCTATGAGACAGAAGCCCCCATTAATCACACAGCAAGATAAACACCCTGAAGGAGACGCACCCGGGGCATGGAGGGCACCCAGGGGAGGACGCTTAGAAGTGAGGGAGGCGTCTTGTTGACTCCTCGAAACCGAGCGTGAGGCCAAGAGATTAGTAGATGCGGGAGCAGAGGGAGGGAGGCGCAGCTGGCAGGAGGAGAGCTTGTTCAAAGGCATAACAAACAGCAAGATTTGGGGTTAAGGGTAGATTCTGAGAGACTGAGACCAAGAGCATGTAGGAAGCCCGAGAGGGGAGGCTCAGAGAAAAGGCAGGCCCAGAGCAGGAGGGCTCTGAGGAGGAATGGGCAACGGGAAGGCATCAGAGTTCCGGTGAGACACGCACCCGTGCATGTCTCTGCATGCAGAAACAGCTGTGGTACGGAGGCTGAGGGGTGCTGAGAAACGCAAGCAGACATTTCCCAGGGTCAACTCGTGCTGGAGGAGACTCTTGAGAGGCCCTTGGACTGCAAGGAGATCCAACCAGTCCATCCTAAAGGAGATCAGTCCTGGGTGTTCATTGGAAGGACTGATGCTGAAGCTGAAACTCCAATACTTTGGCCACCTGATGCGAAGAGCTGACTCATTTGCAAAGACCGTGATGCTGGGAAAGATTGAGGGCAGGAGGAGAAGGGGACGACAGAGGATGAGGTGGTTGGATGGCATCACCGACTCAATGGACAAGGGTTTGGGTGGACTCCGGGAGTAGGTGATGGACAGGGAGGCCTGCTGTGGTTCATGGGGTCGCAAAGAGTCGGACCCGACTGAACGACTGAACTGAACGGACCTTCTCGGCACATTTACGTTCCGCTTACTTTGTTTCCTCACTTTGCCTTCTTTCTCCTGGTTTACTCAAAGAAATTCCTAATGAACTTTAAAATTTCTCCTCTAAGCAATCTTCCGTGACATTCTTCTCTATTCTGAGAACTAGATGCAAGTAAGTTTTGACTTGCAAATTCTAACTCAGCAGCTGGCTATTCGAGCGGAGGCTCCTTTTTTCTACATTTGCTTTTCTCTCTGAAGGCCCCTAAAGGAGAATAACTTCATTCTTTAAAAACGCAAAGTTTCTCATTTTGAATGCCCCCATATTGCAGTCGCCTTTTATGATGATTATCTTACATAAAATGTGTTGGAATTGCATTAAAATAGCCATCTACTGGCATAAACACAATTCAATAAATGCATACAGTATTTATATGATAACTTACTTACAGCTTTTCTTCAATGATTTTACATTTTTTATACATCCTGCTAAGAAATTTAGTATCGCATTAAGCTATTTCATTGTTAGGTTTTTGAAAGACATGTCTTGTCTGAATCCTCAGCTATATGCTTTAGTCTTACTATTTATAGCTGGAAAGAAAAGTGAAATTGTTGGTCGTTCAGTCATGTCTGATTCTTTGCGACCCCATGGACTGTAGCCAACCAAGCTCCTCTGTCCATGAAATTATCCAGGCAAGAGTACTGGAGTGAGTTGCTATTTCCTTCCCCAGGGGATCTTCCCGACTCAGGGATCGAACCTGTGTCTCCCTACTGCTGGCAGATTCTTTACTGTTTGAGCCACCAGGGAATCCTATTTATAACTGGAACAGAAATGAAATCAGTGCTTCTGAAATAAACCTTCCAACTTCAGAGGTCAGCTCGTCTGAACTGTCTCACAACTTACAGTTGGGGGAAGGCCTCCCAAATGGGGCTAGTCCACTTGAGATGTCTCAGGACACTTGGAGGAAGCTCCCAAGACAGTGTGAGCGGTAAAACTCGTTCCAGGGAAGTTCTTCTCCACCAGCGGAGGCCGCGTCCCCTCTCCACACACAGGCGTGAACTTAGGAGGCTGGCACAGAGCCAGTCACTGACAAACCTGACGAGCCTGCTGAGTCGGTTTGCGGAACGTGTTTTCATTTTGGCTGTTCCGTATCAGTCAACAGGAGAATGTTATATCATCTGATGAAAATAGCCAGGATCCGCTTTGCCAACATCCTGCATTGGTGCCCCACTAAACAGCACCTGGGCAGAGGCATCCACAAGATTTCAGAGCTGAGATCTGGGGACAGCTGGCCCCTTAGGGCTGCTCCAGCAAGTTTTCCTGGGACTTGGTGTTGCCAAGAAGATGACCTCAGATGCCCGCGTCATCCCTCTGACATCAAGTAGAAATTTGTGTTCAAGGCAGACAGTACAGATGCCATGTCCACTGTAAGGGTTCCGGCACATGCAAAATATGCCTTAGATGAGGTCCCCTTCCAGTTACCATGTAGCTGGGAATGCAGGATGCTGGGACACAAGATCAGCGGACACGTGATTGCCAACCACCTCGGAGCAGCCGTTGAATGTGCTCAGATTTCAGCCTTTCCCTCTTTGGAAAGCGAACAGCACGACAAGGCGGTTCAAGTGAGCCACCCAGTGGGTGATAGAGAGACCACAGGCGTGGCTTCCAAGGTGTCTAAAACAGCTTTTGTATAATACTTCAGTTCTGTTCTAATTTAAGGCAGAACCGGAACATTCCCCTGACATACATCGTCTTTGCTTTCTCTTAGTGGGAAAAGCAAAGTTGATTGACTTAGGTGCATTTGGAGGCAAAGAATGTCTTGTCGAAAAAGACTCTGTGATGATTCAGATGCAAACAAAACTGATTACAATTGTGGAAAGAAGGGTCTATCAGTTTAGGCTAAAATCCTTAATAGCAGTTGTCTCAGCTAAGGAAGACTAAAGGTAGGCAGTCTATGCCTAGAGAAGGCTTCAGGGATCCAGACTTCTTTATTGCTCCTCCACCACCCTCGACCAGAAGCTTCCACCTCATTGCTTCAGGATGGCTGCATGGGCTCCAGCCATTTTACATAGCAAACTCCAGCACCCACGTGCTTTGGTATCCACGGAGATCCATCTGTGGATACTGAGGGGCAACTGTATAATTGTCTACGTTAATCAGAACGGGTTGAGTTATGCTTACTTCTCGTTGTATCCTCACATGCTGGAAAGCAGAGAAGGAAGCTGTAACTCTATGGGAATCAGTACAGGTCTGTGGGAGCAACTCTGTATTTGGGAGGCTCTCCCTGACTCTCATAAGGGCACTGACTCCATTTATGAGAGCTCCACCCTCCACCTCATCTAATCCCAATCTCCTCCCAAAGACTCCACCACCTGACACCATCACACGAGGGGTATCACTTCAACATGATTGTTGGGGGACCTAAACCTCCATCCACCGCACACAAAGAACTTCAGTGTGTTCCTTTTCTGCTCTAGAACGGCCTCGTGTGAAACAAGGTCTGGGCTGTAAGAGTTCACAACTGCTTTTCGTCCAAGTTTTGTGTCTGTTCACTAAGGAGAATAAATATCATTAGCCTTGCTTTGCCTTTACTTTCTACATTAACAACTTTTCTTCTACCGATATTCTGACTAATTTTTAAAAAAGAAAAAAGAGCACTTTTTCTCTTTAATGTCTTCCTGAAACAGCAGGCAGTGACACGTGCTGCGGGCTTTACCCACAGCAGGGCAAACAGTCCTGTGGAAGTTAAACAGCTCCCCTCAGCCTGCTGCTCCGCACCCCTCCCCGCCCCTCCACACCCCTCTCCACACCCCTCTCCACACCCCTCTCCAGCCCTCTCCACACCCTTCTCCACCCCCTCCACGCCCCTCCACAACCATTAGTGTGGACTCTGTCCTGAGCAGAAATCTGATAACTGGGTTTGCAGCTCTTTCTTTGAAAGAAAGGTACAAAAAACCCTAAATCTGAAACTTCAAAGTAAAAAAGACTTGAGGATGTCTGCTACTTCAAGCTGCTCGCAAGTCATGTCCCAATCTCCTCCTCCTCCTCCAATTTACAGAGTCCCACTTAAAGCTGTTTTCACCTCAGCAGTGAGGGCTGGTAAGGTGACTCCCAGAGGCCGTGGAGAGAGCTCTGCTCTGCATCTAATTTGGGCCAAAGGAGAAAAGTGTTGATGACTCTGGCAGGGGTGCTGCCTTGATGCCCTACTACCCCAGACATGGTCTTAGAATAAATAACAGAGCAGCACTCAAGTGGGCGTCTGCTTGATATTTTGCTTAAAGATTTCTGACTTTAGAATGGTAGATTTCGCGATCTGAGATTCTGAAAAAAAGCAAGGGAAAAAGAGAGCGTCTCAGGAATAAACTCCCAAGCAGAGAAGTGTGAAGGAACCTATTGTTGGAGAGAGAGCCGGTGTCTCTAGCAGCCCTCGGGCCTACCGTTTCTGCCCCAGGGTCCTCCTCTGTGACCCAGGCTCACTTCCCCTGCTGTCAGGAGGCCTGGGATCTGGGGGGGTTCCCCTCCTTGTCAGCTGTCAGAGCTGCAGACTCCATCCCTCTGGTTCCCCACCCCCCAAAATCACTTGCTGAGTAGACAGCCTTAAAGCTAAACTTTTGTCTTGTAGCTCCCACAAATCTGTATTTATTCCCTTAAGCTTATGTCTTACTATTGGCAAATCACCAAACAAAAAAAAAAAAGAAAGAAATAGATGAGGGTCAGACATATGCCATTCTGGAGAAATTCCAGAAGCTGCGAATATCTCAGGGGCCTTCAGCCCTGCCACCCTCACAAGGGACACTGATGCCCCGCCCTTCTGCATCGCCCCCGTCCCCCAGCACCCACAGCCCGCCCCTCCTCCAGGCACCAGGGTGGCCGATCGAAGATTGATTAGTAGCAGCTACCCAGGTGCTGGACGCAGAAGTGAGGCATGGGTGCCACCCTATACTCGTCACAGAGAATCCGCGCTTCCAGGGAATGCTTTAACGTCAGTGAAACGTTTTCTCCATAAAGAAGTCACCTCTGAGTGCTTTCTAACAGGACAGCAAAGGGTAGATACACTTTCCTGGGGACTCAAATGTTAAAGACGAGCACAGGAACTCAGAAGAGAATGGTCCCATAAGGAGGGCTTGGGATTGCTAGCCTCAGGGGCGCGTTCCAACTCAACAGGCCAGAACAAGCCGGGGCACAGAGCGGGGAGTTCTGTCTTGCCCCTCCCTGAGCAAGGAGCTCTCAAGCCCCTGTGACACCTCTGCCATTTAGGAACAGGGGACCCATCTTCTGGAGAAGGCACTCCCGCTTCAGGGCCACAGCCTGCTGGGCAGACCCAGGGTGCAGCTCAGGGCCCCTCGTGCCCCCTGCCCGGGGCACCCCTGTCCTCTGTGGATGGCACTGGGGAAGGCAATCAGAGGGCTGTGCAGCTCGCTGGGCTGGCCCTCTGCCCAGACCGGTGGTCACCACGCGGGGACGTGAGAAAGCCCAGTGTGGCTAGATCACCCCAGTTTTCAACAGAAGTTAGGGGTCCAGACGTTAATGGGAGCACTCCTGTTTATAAGCATAGGCAACTGTTTCAAATATTTTACACCCCATGTCGACTGGACCCAACATAATAAATAATGGTCACTGAAGCAGCGGGTCGGGGAGGCAGGCCTAGTCCTCACGCTTGAGAAGATGGCTAAGGGGAAAGCAATGGGGTTTAGCGGGAAGGGCAGACCAAGAAAGTGAGAGGGGGAGGGACCAGCCTTCACCCGAGAGAGACTGAAGAAAGCAGTCAGAATGTGAGAACTCCCTGCTTATTTTATTATAGTGCCTTCCACGAAGACGGGGGCTGGAAATGGTGGGCCAGCACAATGAGAGTGGAGGTTAGCAGCCCTCTGGCCTGGTGAGTGCAGCAGAACTAGCATATACAGCACAGACCATCGTCAGGCCCAATTCTCAACGTTTTAGCTCAGTTACTCTACCAGTAACCCTGTTAGATGGGTGCTGTTACAATCCCCATTTTACAGATGAGTAAACTGAGGCTCAGAGAGGTTAAATCACTCGCTCAAGGTCCCTCAGCCAGCAAATGGCAGAGCTGGGATTTGAGCCCAGGCGGGCTGGTTCCAAAGTTCTCAGCACTGACTCCCGTCAGCAGGAGAAAAACGTGCAGACAGGACTCTCAGCTTTTGAGGTCACCTGTGAGAATCCTGGAGAAAGGGAGGGAGCCAGAAAACTGGAGACAGACATATGTGTCCTAACTTTTAGTACAAAGTTTTAAACAAAATATTTTACTTACACAAAAGTACGCTGCTGCTGCTGCTAAGTCATTTCAGTCGTGTCCAACTCTGTGTGACCCCATAGACGACAGCCCACCAGGCTCCCCTGTCCCTGGGATTCTCCAGGCAAGACCACTGGAGTGGGTTGCCATTTCCTTCTCCAATGCATGCAAGTGAAAAGTGAAAGCGAAGTCGCTCAGTCGTGTCCGACTTTGTGCGACCCCATGGACTGTAGCCCACCAGGCCCTTCCATCCATGGGATTTTCCAGGCAAGAGTACTGGAGTGGGGTGCCATTGCCTTCTCCGATACAAAAATATAAATAATAATAATATAATTAATGTTATTAAATATAGGTAACAGTAACATACCTGTGTGCCCATCACCAAACCTAAGAGACAAATGTTTACAGATGCGTTGTTGCATGTGTCCCTCTGAGCCTGTCCCCTGAGCCTCTGCTCCCCGACGTGCGTTTGTGTCTTTGTACGCTTTCACCAGCTCTGTGTGTATCCATAAACAACTTACCCCATTGGTCCGCAGGTTTTAGATCCTATATACGGCCTGCAGTGATACCTGTTTCTCTCGCACTGTTTTTCAGATCAGTCTACACAGATACGTGTCGTCCATGTTCATTCATATTTGGTACACTTTTTTTTTTTTTTCCCCACAAATCTTAAAGGTACAGCTGAAGGTATTTTTTACAAAGTGATTGTACTGGGCTCCCATGGGGGTTCAGTGGTAAAGAATCTGCCTGTCAATCAACCCCTGGGTTGGGAAGATCCCCTGCAGAAGAAAATGCCAATGTACTCCAGTATCCTTGCCTGGGAAATCCCATGGACAGAGAAGCCTGGTGGGCACAGTCCACGGGGTCTCAAAAGACTCAGACACAACTTAGTGACTAAGCAGCAACGACAGCCAGCCACCACTTAGCTTGGAAAAGGTACGCAGACCATTCCCAGGGCTTAGATGCCTTCCTTGGACACCCTCACGTGCTCATTCATTTTCACTGCAGTGTAGAATTCCACTGTATCAATATACCACGATTTTAAAGTCTAGTTTATTGATGGACATTTAAGTTGTTTGAACTTTTTCTCCTAGTAAACAATGCTGCTGTGAACATTTGGGTCCATGTCTCCTCGGGCGTGTGAGCAAGAACTGACCTGGGGTCTACACCAAGGCTCCGTCTTGCTGGGTGGAAGGTGGGGGGGCCGGGGAGCCTGCACCCCTCCAACTTTCCTAGATGTGGCCAACTGCTCTGCAGAGCCACCCAACCCCACCGCACTGCAGTGTGAGAAGTTCCTGGCCTCCGTGTCCCGACATAATGCGTGAGAAATGGTTTCTCATCATGATTTTAATTTGCATTTACCTGCTTGCAAGTGAGGTGGAGCATCTTTGGTATTTAGGTTTCCTCTTCTATCGATTGTTCCTCTGTGCCCTTGGCCAGTTTTTCTGTTGGGTTTTTATCTTTTACTTACTGATTCTTTGGAGTTCTGTACATTATCTGGAAAGCACTCCCATGTCAGTGACACATCAGGGTATGCAGGTTTACTTCAACTTTCAAAAGTGGGAAGAGGATTCTTTTATGAGCTATGGATCATTGAGTATGATTTAAAACAGAAAGATTCCTAGCAACATCCTAGAACAGATTATTCAGTGGGTGCTTTGTGAGCATTTAGAACTCGTGATTGTTGGGAGGGGCACAGATCACCAAAAACAAGTCACGCCAGCCTGTCAGCCTTGTCTTGGTAGGTTTCAGCTGTCAGTCACCACCATCGGGTGATACTTGTAAATCACGAGCCACGAGCGCTTTCCCTGAAGCCTGAGACCAGAATTTCCACCTCCTTACTCTATAGACTGGAAGGGTGAGGCTCCACATTCTTCAGCAGCGTAGAGACTAAGGAAGAACTGTGGCCTGCAGACCAGGGAAGTGCTGAGGTTTTTCTGCGGGGATTTCAGCAAGGTTTTTAACCTTGACCTTGTCCACTTGTAGAAAAATGAGGCCTGAGTCACTGATATCATATGGGTTCATTACTGTGTCCTGTGGGAATTTTCTGGAGCCCTGAACCTCTGTTCTGAGCTCATTCACCAAGCCCATCAATGTTATTTAAAGGGGCAGAGACAACATGCAGCCGTATTTGTAAAGGGCTTGAAACAGAATTAAATAAAAATTCGTAACAGATGGGCCAGTTTGAACCAAATGCAAATTAATGGCAACACAAAGAAAGAGGTCTGTCCAGACCTTCCTCCTCTCCTTGATTTCAAAGACCCAACCAGGGAGGAGGCAAGAGGGATCCTCCGGAGGGGTCCAAGGGAGGTGGGAGCATCTTGTTGGGGCGGGTGAAGCAGAATGAGTCAGAGGCTAAGCCCAAACCCAAGAAGAGTTAACACTGGCTGAGTCCCAAGGGCAGAAGCTGTGCCAAAAAGGGCCTCTGAGGCCCAGGGTCAGAACAGGGGGAGCTGCTGGAGGGGAGCCCAGGATGGTCACTGCCCCAACTTGGAAGCAGCCAGGGCTACCATCAAGGGTATGAAGGGTGAGAGGCCTGCCTCCCTCAAAGCCACCAGCTGAGAGAGGGCAAGTCTTAGAGGAAAAAGCATTGACTGCACAGGTGGTGGGTGTTACATCCAGATAGGAACAGGTCGTGTCCGAGAGGCCACTCACCTGGAGCACCACAGAAAGGGCCCACAGATCCAGAACACCGTGGCCAACCCAACTCCAGGCCCGCTGATCCCGTGCTGGAGGGCTGGCTCAGGGTCAAGTTCAAGGAGTCGCTGATTCGTGTGGAAGGGAGGCGGGCTCGGTGGAAAGGGCACAAGGCGGGAGGGGGTAGCTGCAACCAGAAGAAGCCTCACATTCACTGTGAGCCAAAGGAACTAGGAACACTTTTTTTTTTTTGGAAAAATTTCTAAAATGCTCCTGTCAGACAGAGAGAGAGCAAAAAAAAATTTTTTAAACATGCTATTAGGACAAATGTTCATTCTTTTATCCCTCGGATCACAAAAGTGATAAACATTCATTGTGAGTTTTGGAAAACAAAGTAGGGAGAGAATCAAGACTCTCACACTCGTATCCACAGAAGACTGCTGTTACTGTTTCCGTGGAGAGCCTCCTTCCAGGCCTACATACGCTTGCAGATAAACTTTTGTTTGTTTGCCAAACTGGGGTCATACTGTTTGTTTTGTGACCCAATTTTTGCACTTAACTATCTTCTTCTATTTTCTTCAACTCCATTGTAATGGCCACAGAACTTTCCATAATTTATTTAACAGACCTCTCACTGTCAGATATACATCAATATAAATCTTGACATATAATCTGGACATTGATCTAGACAAACAAGCCCAAACACTTCAGCTTTGCCCTTAGGAATGGACTGAGAAGCCACGGAGGCAGCTCCATGCTCGAGAGGGCCCAGAGGGAGGTACTCAGACGCACAAGCCCCTGGCCCCCAGCCACAGGTCCTGGGAGAAGTCCAGGCCTCTGGGCAGTGGGCCCCGACTTGTGCCCCTTCCTCTCTCTATGGCCGCCTCAGTGGACCCACTGCCCCCTCTCACCACATCCCAGCTTCGCTGTGACTGGCAGATTCCACACCTATAACACCCTCCTCTCCGTGTTCCCGCCATCTCTGTGTGGACTGAGACCAGGCTGTCCCCCAGGACACCGCCTCCCGGGGAGCCCTTCCCCACTGTCATTTCCAAGTTATTTCTCTCTCTCTTTTTTTTAAAAAAACACAATTTATTTCAAGGTGTGTCATGCAGTCGCTTCCCTAATGGCCCTACAGTAAAACATCCGCTGCCAATGCAGGAGACACAGGTTAGATCCCTGGGTCGGGAAGATCCCCGGAAGAAGGGAATGGCTACCCACCAGTATTCTTGCCTGGAGGGTTTCATGGACAGAGGAGCCTGGCAGGCTACACACAAGTGAGTGACTAACCAGCAACACCACGCTGGGGCATCACGGCCGCCTCTCCTCCTCTCTGTCTTTACCGGCCTCTGACATTCCCCCTCTTCATGAATAACTCCAGCCCTGACTCAGTAACTGCCCCTCAGCTTTTACCCAGTCATCACCCTCAGCGACTTTTACAACCACGCTGAGGAGCCAACCAGCACCACGGCGACCAAGTCCTCTGTTAGTTTCCTGTAATGAGTGTAATGAGTTAAACACAAACTGATTCTCTCACAGTTCCAGAAACCAGAGTCCCAGATCAAGGTATGGACAGGGCCACAGTCTCCCCAAGGGCTCTAGGGAGGACCTTCCTTCCCCTTCCAGGCTCCGGCGGCTCCTGTGTTCTGTGGCTGTAACTATGCGTCCGTCTCTTCACACGGCTCCACCTGTACATCCGTCTCCTCTTTTTTTCTGGTATCAGCACACGTCATGGGTTCAGGGCCCACTAGGATAATTCAGGATCCTTAACTAAGTTCCATCTGCAGAGACTCTTTCAAAATTAGGTCACAGTCAGTTTCCAGGGCATGAACATATCTTCTGAGTGTTAGTTGCTCAGTCATGTCCGACTCTTTGTGACCTCATGGACTGTAGCCCACGAAGCTCCTCTGTTCATGGAATTCTCCAGGCGAGAATGCTGGAGTGGGTTGCCATGCCCTCCTCCAGGGAATCTTCCCCACCCAGGGATTGAACTCGAATCTCTTATGTCTTCTGCACTGGCAGGCAGGTACTTTACCACCAGCACCATCTGGGAAGTGTCTTCTGAGGGTTACCATTTAACCTCATCCTGTCCCCACTCAACCCCTCCAGTGTCATGGCCACCCCATAGACCTGTCACAAGGAGCATGCCACCACCTCTAAGACATCAGTCTCAAGCACCCTCCTCCCCAGCCCCCAACTCCTATCTGCCCAGCTCTCCTACCTGCCTGAGGACCCCACCCCAAGAGCTTGTTCTCACTGAGGACCCCACATTCCCTACCTTTGTCTTATCCTCTGCCTCCTTCATCAGTGTCCTCCTTACCTGCTCAGATGGCAGGCTCCATCAGTCTGGCCTCTTGCCAGGAGACCTCCTCCACTCCTGTGCTCATCTCTTCTCTAAGCCATTCTCTTGTGGCAAAAGCCCAACCCTGACTGATTTAACCTGCCTGCCTTTTCACTAGAAAAGACCCTGATGCTGGGAAGGATTGGGGGCAGGAGGAGAAGGGGAAGACAGAGAATAAGACAGGTGGATGGCATCACCAACTCAATGGACATGAGTTTGAGCAAACTCCAGGAGATGGTGAAGGACAGGGAAGCCTGGTGTGCTGCAGTCCATGGGGTCGCAGAGTCAGACTCGACTGAGTAACTGAACAACAGCCTGCTTGCTCTTGAGCAACTGACCCTGACAGGAAAAGCAATCACACAATCCACCAAGCTGACTGTTTTCACTGTAAATTCATGACCCCACACTTCGCGTGGGCATGACTTGGCTGCCCCGTCGGTTTTTGTAGAGTCCACTTTCCCCAGGGGCTGGGAGCACACTTCTCCTCTCTCTCCACGGCTCCCATAAGACCTCCTGCCCCACCTTCAATGTCAGCTCATGACCTGCTTTATCCTTAGCTGTCAGATAGAGCCCAGTTCTCCTCCCATCCCCAGCTCTGTAAACGCACCGACAACTACACCTGTCTCCCACCTGTCAAAGGCCATGCCTTCGCCTAAACTCACCTCAGAATGGAAACTCAGAGTCCAGTGCTCTGTGGCCTGTGCCCAGAACAGTGCCCAGCATGCAGCAACACCGAATGCTTGCTGGATGAAGGGGGTCATCCTTCCTGCGTTCCCGCTCTCTCTCTTGTTCCATCGATCTCTTCCCTACTAGCTCGTTCTCACTAACATGCAGATGTGGACTCTCCTTGACTCCACAAGCCCTCAGCTTTCCCCCCTTTCTCTGCTCCCCTTCATAGCAAACCTCCACCAAGTTGTCTACAACATACTGTTACCTCTGCTTCATCATGACCATTGAGTAGGTAGGTCTTCAGTCCTCTTCAGTCTGGATTCTGGCTCTATCACTCCCTTGAAACGCCTCTCATCAGGTCATCAGTGATTTCCATGTTGTCAAATGCAACTTCATCTAATGTAACCAATCCTGGGAGGTACAAACACAGCTGCCCGCTTCCTTTCCTTGAATCACTCTCATCTCTTATTGTTTGCTTAGTCACTTCAGTCGTGTCCAACTCTTTGTGACCCCAGGGACACCAGGCTCCTCTTTCCGTGGGATTCTCCAGGCAAGAATACTGGAGTGGGTCGCCATCCCCTTCTCCAAGTGGTCTTCTTTACCCAGGGATCAAACCCGCATCTCTTAGGTCTCCTGCATTGGCAGGCGGGTTCTTTACCACTCACACCACCTGGGAAGCCCCCCCCCATCTCTTGTTGGCCTGATCCAGTAGCCTTCAGTGCTTGCTCCTATCCCACCAGACACTTCTCATCAGTCTCCTTCTCCTGGTCACTCTCTCCCTGACCTCTACATATACCTTCTCGTTCATGTCTATCTGTTTCTTTTTCTAGATATTTTCATCCATAGCTTGAAACCCCAGCCATTTACTGATAATGTCCAAATTTATTCCCTTGTTTGAATACACCTAACGTCCAGACCCTTACACTCAGCCAAATACCAGTTTAGTACCTCCTTCAGATACTTCAGGGGCATCTCAAACTTGACATTTCCTAAATGATATCCTCAATTCCCACCCATCTATCCAACCTAACTCCTCCATCAGGCTCCAGATAATGGTGCCACCATCATGCTAGTGTAGCTCAGGCCCAACAACTAGCATCATCCTTGTGGGAATGTTTCTGGAGATTAGATCCGAGAATAGGAAATACTGAGTCAAAGTCTTTACAGCACTTCGTAAATGTGTAGAGATCTTTGGCATGTATTCATTATGAATAACAAATGAGGCTTTGAAGCACCTGACTTTATCATCTCTGGGGTGAGTTATGGTGATTGTTTTTTAAATAGGTAGTTTCCTTTGGAGAAGGCAATGGCAGCCCACTCCAGTACTCTTGCCTGGAAAATCCCATGGGCGGAGGAGCCTGGTAGGCTGCAGTCCATGGGGTCACTAAGAGTCGGACACGACTGAGCAACTTCACTTTCACTTTTCACTTTCATGCATTGGAGAATGAAATGGCAACCCACTCCAGTGTTCTTGCCTGGAGAATCCCAGGGACAGGGGAGCCTGGTGGGCTGCCATCTATGGGTCGCACAGAGTTGGACACGACTGAAGCGACTTAGCAGCAGCAGCAGCAGCAGTTTCCTTTACCTGGGGGCTTCCCTGGTGGCTCAGATGGTGAAGAATCTGCCTGCAATGCAGGAGACCTGAATTCCTTGGCTGGGTTACCCACTCCAGTATCCTTGCTTGGAGAATTCCATGGACAGTGGAGCCTGGAGGACTACAATCCACGGGGTCATAAAGAGTCAGACACACTGATGACTAACACTTTCCCTTTTTTCACTTTTTCTTTACCTGGAACTCTTCCTGTCTCTGAAGTATTGGTTGAATTCACTAGGGCTCTTAGATGTGAAAGATGGACACCAAATTGGCTGACTCAAATAGGGAAAAAAAAAAAAAAGAACTGAAAGGACCCTGAGTGACTCACGGAGAGCCACGGAGAGGAACGGAAACTGTGGGAACACGGCGGCCCACAGCAGAGCTCGGTCAGCATCATGCCCTAGCACCTGGCTGGGACCATGCTGCCCAAGCACCCTCTGGACATGGCCACAGTGCTGCTACCATCACGGTCATTACCCGAAAAGCAGGCCACTCACCCCTGATTCTTTGCTTCACTAACTCAAGTGTCCAAGCCCGGGTAGATGGATCTGCCTGGCTCAGCGTGGGTCGCTGCCTGTACCCTGGCTTCCCAGTTGGTGGGTTTCCCATACGAGTCATTTCAGCAGCCTCCCCCAAAACTCAACAACCTCCAAGGTGCCCGATGCCACCGGCCACAGCGGCTGGTTACAGCCCCCATCTGAGTCTTTGGAGAGGGAGCGTGACTCGGAGGATGGAGAATGTGTCACGTAAGGCTTAGTTTACGTCATTTTGGGGTTCTGGCCACCCATCCGTCCTCTCTGTCCATCCATCCTGCTGCCAAGTTCTGCCTTTGGGGTGTCAGTGGCCATCTTCACAGGCATGCTGGGCCTCTCCTACGATGTAATAATAATGAACATGGTGCCAATATTCTGTCCCTTTTTTATCAGAGAGGCTGAGAGCACTTTGCAAACCTGAATAAGGGATAAGAAGGCAGTACCCCGCTGAGAAGAAATCAGCAGGAGCTTTCTCAGCCAGGTTCTTCCTGCGTTCTCCCTCCGGCCATCAAGAAGAGGGGGCGGGGACCAGACTCCCGTCTTTCAAGCGTTATCTTACCACATGACCGCCACCCTGGCACTTACAGTGGAAACTTGCCGCTTCCATTTCTAACTAGGTGTATAATCTACTTTCATTTTGGCAACTATTCCGTATTTTTTTTTCCACCAGGCCGGATGATGAGCCTTGCCCTGGTTTCTAAGGTCTCATGTTCACCAGCAGTAAGCCAGGCCTCCTTTTAATACGTGTTTTTTGTTTTTTTTGTTTTTTTCCCCAAAGAAGAGGAAAGCAGGCAGGTAGTTAGCAAATGTGGCCAAAAGGCTGAAGATGTTGTCCTGTAGGCCACAGCCCCAGCAACATCGTGGCCGGTAGAAATAACCCATCCCCATGCCCACCCATCCCCCACCCAACCCACGAGGGTCTTTGGCAGCAGAGCCAAGGAAACTGCATTTTTAGTAAGGTCTCAGAGGACAGTTGTGCGCTCTCCTGTGAAAGCCACGCCCGGACTAGCAGTGGGACAGGACCGGAAGTCTCAGGCCTGGGCCGATACACTTCCGGGTTAACTGACGATAAAATGATGCACAACAAAGGAGCCCTCGCTGAGGGCATTTCCCATTTATTTCACGAGTATCCGGTCCTCAGCTATAATGGGCAAAATCTGTGCCAGAACATTGTCAGATAATTCTTCATGTCAAAACTGCATTAGCTTCATTGTTTTTTCTGTCTTCTAAAATAAGGGAGCCAGATAGATGGAGATGGAGAGTCCTCTATTTCAATTTCTTACAATTTATCAAGTGGGTGGATTTAGCCATGCATGCTTCCTAGACACTGTTCAAAAAAGTTTTCAGACACACACACAAAAAGTCACAGAAAATAATTTAACAGATACCCACATGCCAAACATTAGTACTGCACACATTTTAACATTTTGCAATATTTCCGTCACACATTTTTGGAAGGAAAGAAATTTTGATAAACACAACTAGAGTCCTCACCGCCTCCCATTTATCTCCTTTCCTTCCTTCCTCCCCAGAAGTTACGACTCTGAAACTAGTATGTGTCCTTCACCTATGGTTTTATGATTTTGATATATATTTTTTGTTGTTTGGTATATTTATTTATATACCACACTATTTGGTGTTTCTAGTCCTTTTTTCTTTCCAAGCTTTATTTAAATTATTTTGGCCACACCACGTGGCATGTGGAATTTTATTTCCCTGCAAAGATTAAATCTGAGCCCCATGTAGTAGAAGCTCCAAGTTTTAACCGCTGGAATTCCGGGAAAGTCCTATCTGTTCCTTTTTAGGTACAAAAGCCTCTTGAACCCTTTTTTGGTTTCACATTAGTACTTCCAAATATATCTACATTAATATGTCTGTTTTGTTCATTGCATCTGATAGATAGCATTCCAGTGTATGCACACTGCCACAGTTTACCCAGCAACCCCTACGGATTGAGGTTTTCCATTTTCCGTTCCTGCTGTTTCAATGAGAACAAGCTGCTCATGTCTCAAGTGGTGTCTTTGACACTCTCACCAGTGCAGGCTGAGGTTTCTGACCTCCCCACACCCCTGCCAACATTTGGTTTTAACATCTTTAACATGTTTGAAAATTCAATAGGGTATGAAGTGCTAGGGCCTTCTTATGTTAATTTATGGGTTTTTTTTCATTACTGATGAGGTAGAGCTTCTCCCCCAATGACCATAAATACTTCCTCTTCTGCAAATTGTTCATTCTACACCCTTTGCTCATTTTTCCATTGAATTGCTTGTCTATTTCTTACTGAATTGTAGAATGCTTTGTTTTTCTGGATTCAAGCTTCATTGGTTGCATCATTTTCTCAATCTGTGACTTAGAACTTGAAATCTGTCAGAGGCAAATGTGAGCCTCTGTCTGGGCCCTAGCATCCTGTTGGTCGAGGAATGATTTTTGTAGTAATTTTTAACTTAAAATCCCCTCATCCTGCGGATAGTGTGAAACTGGGTTCACATCTACACTGGACACAAGCTTGGGATTTTGATTTCTCATAAGTGAAAGTGAAGTCGCTCAGTTGTGTCTGACTCTTTGCGACCCCGTGGACTGTAGCCTACCAGGCTCCTCCGTCCATGGGATTCTCCAGGCAAGAATACTGGAATGGGTTGCCATTTCCTTCTCCAGGGGATCTTTCCGACCCAGGGATCGAACCTGGGTCTCCCACATTGGAGGCAGATGCTTTAACCTCTGAGCCACCAGGGAAGCCTGATTTCTTATAAGAGACTTTTAAAAAATCTCCCTTTATATCTGGAGAAAAACATAATCCAAAAAGATGTAAGCACCCTTATGTTCACTGCAACACTACTTATAATAGTCAAGACATGGAAGCAGCCTTGGTGTCCATCAACAGAGGAATGGGTAAAGATAATGGGGGTGCATGTATACAATGGAATAAAAAGAATGAGATAATGCCATTTCTAGTAACATGGATGGACCTAGAGATTATCATACTAAATAAAGTTAGACAGGGAAAGACAAATATCACACATCACTCATATTGGAATCTAACCTAAAAAAAATGATACAAATGAACTTATTTACAAAACAGAAATAGACTTACAGATACCAAAAACAAGCTTAAGGTTACCAAAGGGGAAATTTGGGATGAACGTACATACACACACTACTAAATATAAGATAGACAACCAATCGGAGAAGGCAATGGCACCCCACTCCAGTACTCTTGCCTGGAAAATCCCATGGACGGAGGGGCCTGGTGGGCTGCAGTCCATTGGGTCTCTAAGAGTCGGACACGACTGAGCAACTTCACTTTCACTTTTCACTTTCATGCATTGGAGAAGGAAATGGCAACCCACTCCAGTGTTCTTGCCTGGAGAATCCCAGGGGCGGGGGAGCCTGGTGGGCTTCCGTCTATGGGGTCACACAGAGTTGGACACGACTGAATCAACTTAGCAGCAGCTGCAGCAGACAAACAATAAAGGTCGACTTACAGAACAGGGAACTCTCCTCAGTAGTCTGAGATAACTTATGTTGTTGTTCTTTAGTCATGTCTGACTCTTTTGTGACCCCATGGACTGTAGTCAGCCAGGCTCCCCTGTCCATGGGATTTCCCAGGCAAGAATACTGGAGTGGGTTGCCATTTCCTTCTCCAGAGGATCTTCCTGACCCAGGGATCGGACCCACGTCTATTTCGAGTCTCCTGCATTGCAGGAGGATTCTTTACCAATGAGCCACCAAGGAAGCCCCGTGATAACCTGTATGAGTAAAGAACCTGAAAAAGAATGAACATGTGTATGTATATAACTGAAACATTTTGCTGAACACCTGGAACTAACACAACATTGTAAACCAATATATTCCAATAAAATCGAAGTTAAAAAAATCTGCCCAGGCAGATATGGTTCCTTGCCATTACCAGGGCTGCTGGGTTGTTTTTCTAATCTCTATATTGAGGCTGCCCTCCAGGGCCCCCGTTTAATGCTGGGTCTCAGTAATCTTGTGCATACCCACACGTGGCTCTTATCCCTGTTTGAGTATCAAGCCCTCCAACCTGAGGGTTTGACATCCCTTGGCCCTTTGGCCCACTCTCCTAGTTCTAGCTCACTCACCAATCCAGGTCCAGCTCCAAGTTCCCTTCTTATTTCTAGCACCTGTTATAGTTGATATGTTACAGTTTAGCTAGCATTTCCATGAGTTCTAGTTTTAGTGGGGGACAGAAGTGTACCAGTGTTGGCCTGTATCAGTTCATAAGAACCAGTGACTAAATTTTTAGGAATTGTATGAGCCAGTTGCTAAACACAGCCATTACTAAAAACTAAATTATAGAAACCCACAATTAAATACATTATAATGAAACACAGGCGATAAAAACTCAAAACTTGTCACTTGCAAATGACTGGACTACACTTTCACTGTTCTCTATGCTCTTGCTGTCGTTTTCATCTGCTGCATCTGTGTCGGATTTCTGTGTGATGAACATCTTAGCAGTTCTTCCCAGTTCTGCATTCAGTGACGTCACGGTGGTGGCTTGAAACTGGCTGCAGTGGGAGTACCTATTACATCATACAAACCTGCAAATACCACAAATCAGGGCTTGATGTATCATTTGTTAGCCATCTAGTTCAAAGGTTGACAGACTTGTTCCCTAAAGGGCCAGACAGTAAATATTTTCAGCTTTGTGGTCCACACGGTTTCTGTTGTAACTATTCACCTCTGTTCTTGCAGTGCAAAAGCAGCCACAGCTACCATGGAAACAAATGCGTGTGGCTGTTTTCCAGTAAAACTTTCTTTACAAAACAGGCTTCAAGCCAGATTTGGCCCATTGGCCACCGTCTGTCAATCCCTGGTCTAGAGCTAAGAGTGCTAGTTGCTCAGTTGTGTCCAACTCTTTGCAACCACATGGTCTGTCCATGGAATTCTCCAGGCAAGAATACTAGAGCGGGTTGCCATTCCCTTCTCCAGGGCATCTTCCTGACTTGGGGATGGAAGCCGATTCTCCGGCATTGCAGGCAGACTCTTTACTATCTGAGCTACCAGGGAAACCCTAGAACCAAGAAGGTGATGAGAAAATGTTAGTAATGCAGATTAAACTTAAAAATATGTCAAATCTAGCGCTGAGCCTGAAAGAGGTTTCACTTTGATCAGCATAATCTGCATAAGCAAGAGAAATAGTTCAACAGTGAGTCACGTACCAAATGTTATAACAATAGATCTATCAGGAAATGAGTTAGCAGATTAAAATGCAACTCCATGTGTCAAATCATGGTTGGACGGCAAACAGAGATTGGACCGCAAAACTCAACAAGCGAGTTCTGGGAGAGTCAGGAGGTGATATGAAACCTACCACAAAGAGTGTTATATATTTAACTGTTATTTGTAAATTTTATGTTATATACATCCTCGAAGGGGTTTCCCTGGTGATGCTAATGGTAAAGAACCCACCTGCCAATGCAGGAGACATAAGAGACTCAGGTTCCATCCCTGATTTGGGAAGACCCCCCCAGAGGAGGGTATGGCCACCCACTCCCGTATTCTCGCCTGGAGAACCCCATGGACAGAGGAGCCTGGCAGGATACAGCCCATAGGGTTGCAAATAGGTCCTACAGCCCATAGGACATGACTGAAAGGACTTAGCACCCAGGCATATATCCCTTAAATCAAGAAAATGTGTAATAAGCTTATATACACACACAGCATTTTTGGAAGAGCTGGTTGTTCAACATTTTCCAGCACACTATTGGGGAGAGGGCATCTCGTCTCACACTGCCATGCTGTCAAAACTGCTCTCCAGATTCTGTTGACTTAAAATTCCATATCAATCTAATTCCTACAGCTAAAATGTAAGTCTTTAGACTTTAAATAGATGGGTATTTTAAATATTGTACTCTATTTGGGAAATTTCTATCTCAAATCGAGTTTCTTTCCTTTGTGGCTCATACTGTATGGACTACATGAGCTGCATTCTCCTGAGCCAGATGTGGGAATGAAAATAGAATGGAGATGGAAACTTCTAATAAATGTCCTCAGGCCACCATATGGAATGGCTAAATGCCAAGAAACCCTCACCTTCCATGTTCTGTCAGCACATGGCCAGCAAAAGCGGGGGAGGGTCTCAGAGGTGACATTGTACAGATGGGCTCAGTAACACAAGGTACAGCTGAAGGGTATTTTGTACTTTGAGACATATTGGGTTTTATAAAGCATCATTCTGGACAAATATCCTTTTCTAGTTTGTAATCTAAAATTCCACAGTATGCTAATCTTGTGATAATTACAAAAGAAATTTTTCTCTATTTCTCCTTGGTTTTCCAAGTTCAACTTGGAAACATGGGCAAGAGAAAGGAGAAGAGCAGGGACTTTTCTTCCCTGACTTGGTTTTTCCAAGTTAAAGTAGTTCAAGTGTCAGAATTTACAGCCTCGGAGAAGGCAATGGCACCCCACTCCAGTACTCTTGCCTGGAATATCCCATGGACGGAGGAGCCTGGTAGGCTGCAGTCCATTGGGTCGAGAAGAGTCGGACACAACTGATCGACTTCACTTTCACTTTTCACTTTCATGCATTGGAGAAGGAAATGGCAACCCACTCCAGTGTTCTTGCTTGGAGAATCCCAGGGACGGGGGAGCCTGGTGGGCTGCTGTCTGTGGGGTCTCACAGAGTCAGACACGACTGAAGCGACTTGGCAGCAGCATGGGCACTATTACATCTCGCAGTCTATGTGAGCGTGTGTGTAGGCACGTCCGGTTGTCTCTGACTCTTTGTGACCCCATGGACACAGCCCACCAGGCTCCTCTGTCCATGGAATTTTTCAAGAATACTGGAGTGGGTTGCCAGTTCCTACTCCATGGGTTCTTCCTGACCCAGGGATCAAACCTGTGCCTCTTGTGTCTCCTGCATTGCCAGGCAGATTCTTTACCACTGCGCCTCCTGGGAAGCCCATCTCACATTCTAATAAAGAAGAAATAGCACAAATCTTAAGTGGCCCCTGCCTCACCAAGCTTTGACTTTGTGTCAAGTTTACAGATGAAGTGATTGAAAAAGCATGACATTTTGACCCAAGATTCATTGCATTTCCTTATGGCCAAATAGCAAGTGAATCTGGCATTTCTTTATGAAGATGTAAGGGAAATCTCGAGCCCTAGGCCATACATTCCTTGAGGACTGGGATTATGCTCCTGGTGCAGTCAGCATCCAAGAAATGCTTTTAGGGTCAAGGAAAGAATGAACAGACAAGCCCAGAGAACTGGAACCTTCCACATCAAGATACTTGGTTTGAACTCCCACTCCCAAGGAAGTGACTCATGCTGCTATCTGATGGTGAATAAGGCAAGTGTGTGTTTCTGTTAGCACATTATATAGAAGAGTTGTTCTCATTGCCATGGCATGACGTGGGCTTGGGTAAATTCAATGTTTAACACAGATACACAGGCTCCTGCCGTCTTAGATGCTGGGCTCTCTGGGCGTCAAGGGTTTGTCAGGGAATCTGAATTCCTCTCTTCTTTGGTCTTAGAGGCTCTGGCGGAATTTCAGAAGCAGAAACTTCCTCACTGAACAAACATTTGTTGGGCGCTTGCTGTGTGCAGTAGGTGCAGTGAAAGCTGAACCCTGAGGATCCAAGGGTGAAATACAGAGTCAGGAGAATAAACATGGTTACAGCCCAGAACTGACAGGGTCACAGGGCGGGCGATGGACACTGGTTCCCCAGAGGATGTGGACATGATCGTGGCATGGGGCCTGGGGGCACCTTTGCAGAGGAGGTGAAGAGTTGCAAGAAAATGTTCAGATTTGTTAAGGTTTTAAACCAAAAGCTCTCTTTTCCTGTGTTTTCATGTGGGTTTAGGGCATTTGGTGAGTGTTGGAGTCAGATGTGATGGTTCATTTTACATCAACTTGGCTAGGCCATGGAACTAATGCCCAGTTGTTTGGTCAAACACCAGTCTGGATGTTGCTGTGAAGGTATTTTTTTTAGATGTGATTAACATTCAAATCAGCTGACTTGGTGAAAAGCAGATTATCTTCCACAACATGGGTGGGCCTCATATAATCAGTTGAAGGCCTTGAGGAGAAAGCAAAGCAGAAACTGAGGGCTCCTGAAGAGGACAGACTGCTGCCTCCAGGCGGCAGCAAAGAAATTCTGCCACCAACCAATCGTAAAGCAATTGTCCTCCAGTTAAAACTAAGTCATTGATAAAAAGAAGCTCTGCCTGAGACTGACGACTGCATTCTCAGCTCCCATTTGAGTGTCCAGCCTGCTGACCTGCTCTGCAATTCTAGACTTTCCCAGGTGGTGCTAATGGTGAAGAACACGCCTGCCAATGCAGGAGGTGCAGGTTCCATCCCAGGGTTGGGAAGATCCGCTGGAGGCGGGCACGGCAACCCTCTCCAGCATCCTTGCCTGGAGAATTCCATGGACAGAGGAGCCTGGCAGGCTACAGTCCATGGGGTCACAAAGAGTCGGACACGACTGAAGTGACTCAGCACGCACGCAGCATCCACAGTGGGACGGCCAATTTCTTAAAATGAATCTCCTTCTGTATATACACATCCTGTTGGTTCTGTTTCTCTGCAGAACCCCATCTAATACAGAGGGCTTCACACTTAACTCAGGGGGTTGGTAGGCATAGGGTCCTGGCTGCATGCCTTCAGAAAAGACCACAGAATACGCTGTCACTGGGGAGGAAGTCAGCCCAGCGCTGCCTCTCTGTCTTAGCTCCTGCTGGCCCATAAACTCCGGGGTGTAATCAGATCCCAGGGTGCCTCGGCAGCTTGTGCAGCGTCTGGTCCTGACCCCAGTTCTCGCCAGCCGTGGCCCTCCTCCCCAGCTCTGCTCCTGTGTCCAGTCCCAAACTGCCCCCTGGAGTGCCTGTCAGCCCTCCGCCTAGTGTTTGCATTGGCATATGGCACTGCCGCATCGCTCCAGGGTCCCTCAGTAGGTAGATCCACAGAGCAGACTGCGGTTTCCCTGTAGGTTTGTGTTTTGAGTCTTAGGAGAAATGTAAGACACTGGATGTTAGTGTCACTCCCCATTACCAAGGGTGTCGGGCCAGCCACTTGTCACAATACATTTTAATTAACTGTGGTTTCCCCACAACTCCTGGCTGAAGGAAATAAATGGGGTCTTTGTCTTGATCACTGTCCTAAGTGTCTGGCACAATGCCAGAATATAAGAAAGGCTCAATAAACGCTTGTAAAATATCAATAACAGATGAGGATGAAGCCAGTGCTGAATACATGTCAGACCCTGTTCTGTGCACATAAGATGTGCTCATTTTGTCCCTCAGCAGACGAATGGATAAGAAAGCTGTGGTACATATACACAATGGAGTATTACTCAGCCATTAAAAAGAATACATTTGAATCAGTTCTAATGAGGTGGATGAAACTGGAGGCTATTATACAGAGTGAAGTAAGCCAGAAAGAAAAACACCAATACAGTATACTAACGCATATATATGGAATTTAGAAAGATGGTAACAATAACTCCATATGCGAGACAGCAAAAGAGACACAGATGTATTGAACAGTCTTTTGGACTCTGTGAGAGAGGGCGAGAGTGGGATGATTTGGGAGAATGGCATTGAAACATGTACAATATCATATGTGAAATGAATCGCCAGTCCAGGTTCGATGAATGATACAGGATGCTCGGGGCTGGTGCACTGGGATGACCCAGAGGGATGTAACAGGGAGGGAGGTAGGAGGGGGGTTCAGGATGGGGAACACGTGTACACCCATGGCAGATTCATGTTGATGTATGGCAAAACCAATACAATATTATAAAGCAATCCTCCAATTAAAATAAATAAATTTATATTTTTTAAAAAAGATGTGCTCATTTAATCCTCACCGAAAAATCTTACCTGGTGTGTGCTACTATCATTCCCACTTCGAGGCACATGGAGGAAGACGATTTTCCTAAAGTCACATAGAAGAGGCAGAGTCAAGACTACACCCATGCTGCAGAGCCACACCCCCAACAATGAGCTGCTGATGTAAACCTGTGAAGTCTGAACCTACCTTGATGATGCTGGAAGTCCCCTCTCTCCTGCCTCCCCTCCCCTCAACTTCCAGGATTAGAACTGGAAGAGCCTGATCGTCCTGAGTGCTATTCTGAAAGGAACTCCCAGGGGAGAATTAGGGACCAGGTGCTGGCCTACTACATGGCTCTGAGACTCAGTTTCCTTATTTGTAAAATCACCGACTTGAAAGGAAGGACCTCTGGGGTCCCTTGGTTGCCTAGACCTCCTGAGCAGCTCTGTCAGCTCCCTGGGGATCATCTGCCTGTCAAGTCCCCGAGGCAGTGTAGCTTCTCCAACCTCAGTTCCTCCACAATCCGTCTGGGGTGATTTCCATAGCCCTTTGGAAGCTGTCAATCCCTCTGAGAAGTCAATGAAAGTTTAAGCTAATCCTATGAAGAAAACAATGCACATTTTTATTTCTTTAACTTCTTTTACGTAAAACTGATTTCCGATGTTGTATTAATTTCTGCTGTACAGCAAAGTGACTCAGTTATACATGTTGTTAGTCATTCATTCGGAGAAGGCAACGGCACCCTGCTCCAGTACGCTTGCCTGGAAAATCCCATGGATGGAGGAGCCTGGTAGGCTGCAGCCCATGGGGTCGCTAAGAGTCGGGCACGACTAAGCGATTCACTTTCACTTTTCACTTTCATGCATTGGAGAAGGAAATGGCAACCCACTCCAGTATTCTTGCCTGGAGAATCCCAGGGACAGAGGAGCATAGTGGGCTGCCGTCTACAGGGTCGCAGAGTCGGACACAACTGAAGTGACTTAGCAGCAGCAGCAGCAGCAGTCATTCATTCGTGCCCCAGTCTTTTGAGAGCCTATGGACTGTAGCCCACCAGGCTCTTCTGACCATGGGATTTTCCCGGCAAGAATACTGGAGTGGGTTGCCATGCCCTCCTCCACGGAATCTTCTTGACCCATGAAATGAACCCAGGGCTTCTGCATGCAGGCAGATTCTTTACCATCTGAGCCACCAGGAAAGCCCATATGTATACTCTTTTTCACAGTCTTCTCCATTATGCTTTTTTTTTTTTTCGTTTTGGCTGCACCCAGCAGTATGTGGGAACTTCATTCCCCGGCTAGGGATTGAACCCAGGCCCTCTGCAGTGGAAACATAGAGGCTTAACCACTGGGCCGCAGGGGAAGTCCTCCATTATGTTTTATCACAGGATATTGAGCATAGATCCCTGTGCTATACAGCAGGACCTTGTTGTTTAACCATTCAATATACGTAGTTTGCCTCTGCTAATCTGAAATTCCCAATACACCTCCCCCCAACTCCCTCCCCCTCGGCAACCACAAGTCTCTTCTCTATGTCTGGGAATCTATTTTTGTTTCACAGATAGGTTCATTTGTGTCGTATTTTAATTCCACATACAAGTGATGTCACATGCTATTTGTCTTTCTCTGACTTCACTTAATATGATAACCTCCAGGTCCATTCATGTTGCTGCGAATGGTATTATTCTGGGTTTTTTTTCCTGGCTGAGTAGTATTCCATTGTGTCTGTATATACCATATCTCCTTTACCCGTTCATCTGTCAAGGGACATTTCTATGTCTTGGCTGTTCTGAATAGACAGTGGACATTTTTGTAACCACACCTCTCAAATATGACTTCAAGATATCTCAGACCCTATCCATCCTTAAGGCCCCAGGATAAAAACCTCCTGCACTAGCAAATGACCAGGAAGTCACTGAAGTTGAAAACAGCACAGATGGAGGATGTGCCCAGAGGGAAGGGCGACCCTGGCTGAGTGCTGTTCGGGGCTGCCGGTGGGGGTAGCAAGCTGCCTGCGCTCCTCCAGAGAGGGAATCGAGCGGGACAAGGAAAGGAACCTGCAGAGGGCTCTCCTGCGCCGCCTGGCTCTCCTAGACACACTCCTGAAAGTGGCGAACCCTTTACAGTCTGCACATAATCAACAAGGACCTACTAGATAGCACAGAGAGCTCTACTCAACATTCTGCAGTAACCTATATGGGAAAAGAATCTGAAAAAGAACAGAGATTTTTTTTTTGAAGGGTTAGTCATTCAGTCATGTCTGACTCTTTGCGAACCCATGGACTATAGCCCACCAGGCTTCTCTGTCCACGGGATGCTCCAGGCAAGAATACTGGAGTGGGTTGCCATTCCCTTCTCCAGGGGATCTTCCCAACCCAGGGATCAAACCTGGGTCTCTGGCACTGCAGGCAGTTTCTTTGTCATCTGAGCCAACACATATTTAGACTTCCCCTATGGCTCAGCGGTAAGAATCTGCCTTCAGTGCAGGAGACGTGAATTTGATCCCTGGATCAGGAAGCTCCCTTGGAGGAGGAAATGGCAACCCACTCCAGTATTCATGCCTGGAAAATGCTTTGGATGGAGAAGCCTGGTGATCCATAGGATCTGAAAAGAGTTGGACATGACTGAGCAACTAAACAACAGCCACATATATGTGTGTGTGTGTGTATTTATATATATTCAATATACATGTATACAATCCCAAAGAAAGGCAATGCCAAAAAACTACCGCACAATTGTGCTCATCTCACATGCTAGTAAAGTAATGCTCAAAATTCTCCAAGCCAGGCTTCAGCAATATGTGAACCATGAACTTCCAGTTGTTCAAGCTGGTTTTAGAAAAGACAGAGGAACCAGAGACCAAATTGCCAACATCTGCTGGATCATCGAAAAAGCAACAGAGTTCCAGAAAAACATCTATTTCTGCTTTATTGACTATGCCAAAGCCTTTGACTGTGTGGATCACAAGAAACTGTGGAAAATTCTGAAAGAGATGGGAATACCACACCACCTGACCTGCCTCTTGAGAAATTTGTATGCGGGTCAGAAAGCAACAGTTAGAACTGGACATGGAACAACAGACTGGATCCAAATAGGAAAAGGAGTTCGTCAAGGCTGTATATTGTCACCCTGCTTATTTAACTTATATGCAGAGTACATCATGAGAAATGCTGGACTGGAAGAAGCACAAGCTGGAATCAAGATTGCCGGGAGAAATATCAATAACGTCAGATATGCAGATGACACCAGCCTTATGGCAGAAAGTGAAGAGGAACTAAAAAGCCTCTTGATGAAAGTGAAAGAGGAGAGTGAAAAAGTTGGCTTAAAACTCAACATTCAGAAAACGAAGATCATGGCATCTGATCCCATCACTTCATGGGAAATAGATGAGGAAACAGTGTCAGACTTTATTTTTTGAGGCTCCAAAATCACTGCAGATGGTGACTGCAGCCATGAAATTAAAAGACGCTTACTCCTTGGAAGGAAAGTTATAACAACATAGATAGCATATTCAAAAGCAGAGACATTACTTTGCCAACAAAGGTTCGTCTAGTCAAGGCTATGGTTTTTCCTGTGGTCATGTATGGATGTGAGAGTTGGACTGTGAAGAAGGCTGAGCGCCGAAGAATTGATGCTTTTGAACTGTGGTGTTGGAGAAGACTCTTGAGAGTCCCTTGGACTGCAAGGAGATCCAACCAGTCCATTCTGAAGGAGCTCAGCCCTGGGATTTCTTTGGAAGGAATGATGCTAAAGCTGAAACTCCAGTACTTTGGCCACCTCATGCGAAGAGTTGACTCATTGGAAAAGACTCTGATGCTGAGAGGGATTGGGGGCAGGAGGTGAAGGGGACGACAGAGGATGAGATGGCTGGATGGCATCAATGACTCGATGGACGTGAGTCTGGGTGAATTCCGGGAGTTGGTGATGGACAGGGAGGCCTGGCGTGCTGCGATTCATGGGGTCGCAGAGTCAGACACGACTGAGCGACTGAACTGAACTAAACTGATACATGTACAACTGAATCACTTTGCTATACAGCTGAGACTAATACAACTTTGTAAATCAAGTATACACGAATATAAAATAAAAGTTAAAAAATAAAAAGACCGCAGGCCCCTCTCCTGATCTTTTATCGCATGAGGGAAAAAGACTGCCAACAGTAACAGCTCCCCCCTCCTCCCCAGATGCACCTGGCCTTCTCCAGATATGTCCCAGCTTGTGTGCTGCATGCATGGCTGCTGTCTTTAGCTTTGGAAGCTCTTGTTTTTAGGAGTAAACTCACTTAATTCAATACCTTAAGGTCCCTTAGGCCAAGAGATAGCCGTTTAGATAAAGCTCCAAGGCTTTCAAAGCTTTTAACTTAATTGCTTCTAAAAATATCTTTTGGAGAGGCAAGCTGAAGTTCAAGGTAATTCTTTCACACAGACCTTAAGAAAATGCTGTAGCCGAATCCTTCTCAAACACTATAATCTTCCGACTGTCCGTCTCTGGTTCTGTGTCTTTATCCTGGATTCTGTAATGTATCGCTATAGCTTATGCAAAGGAACTTATTTGGCTAGCAGAGACTACTTGCCCATTGCTCCCAACAACTCAGCTCGTCAGCTCTTCCAAACTGTCTTTTGTCCTTGGGCCGACAAATAACCCATCTTTCTGGAGCAGCAAAATCTGCCTCTTTATAGATTCAAGCACTCTTGTTTGCTGTAGAAGAGAACATGCACAGGAGACCTCAGAAACCAATGTCAATATTAGAAGCTTAAAGACCTGTAAGTAAATGAGGGGCTGGCTTTCCATTTGTGTGTTTGCTTTGAGTTGCTTGCTCTGAAATATTCCTCTCTTTGTGTTTGCTGAGGAACGGTTATTGTTTTCTTAAAAACAGACCGTGGAAGTTGCTCTAAGTTTTTAAGAGCATAATTATTTGCGCAAAGCTATTCATGTGGATGGGATGTGTGTTCGGTGATAAGCCAGAACAAAGCCAGGGATAACACGGGGCTTGCCTGGGAAGGGCTGTGTCTGACCAATATCTTACCAAAGGAGCACCTAGAGTTCTATCCCACCAAATGCATGATTCATGTTTAAATTTATTGGTTTTGGGTTCAGCAAAGCCTGAGTGCATCTCATTCTGGGAAAACACAAGTCAGGCAAGATCAGCTGTTGAATAAGTAGCTATTACGAGCATGGAACTTTTTATACTAAGCAAACAATATCATTTTCTTAAACCAGATATTTTCTAGTTTACTTTTTATGCGGCAGAATTCAGCCTGTCTGCGACAAGTTGTGACTAGTTCCAGGCTGTTTGTGGAGATTAGGGGAGGCAGCATTAAATACTGAGGCTCTCTTGTTTTTTAAAAACGTTTCCTTTTGTTCTCAGTCCTCTGGGTGGATTGGGTCTGTTTTGTTTATAGCTGCTTGCCTTTTGTCCTTGGAGTGGCTCCTTTAAGTTCTGGGGAACAAGTGCCCTCTTCTGGACATTCCACTAATTGCAAATTCAGGAAGCAGCCGCCTGGTGAGCAAACAGGGCCTGCTGCTGCTAAATCACTTCAGTCGTGTCCAACTCTGTGCGACCCCATAGATGGCAGCCCACCAGGCTTCTCCGTCCCTGGGATTTTCCAGGCAAGAACACTGGAGTGGGTTGCCATTTCCTTCTCCAATGCATGAAAGTGAAAAGTGAAAGTGAAGTCACTCAGTCGTGTCTGACTCTAGTCGTGTCTGACTCTTTGTAACCTCATGGACTGCAGCCTACCAGGCTCCTCCGTCCATGGACAGGGCCTACTCTGAATTTACTTGGTAGAGAACACAAAAGAAATTTAATAGGTCCTGTGTAGTCAAAGGGTCTACTTTTATCTTAGAAGATAAGACATCTTGCCTTATAATTTTCAAAGTGACTTTGAGAGACAAAAAGACACCTTACTTAAATAGTTTTTCCTTAAAAGTTATAACCTCAACAAGCACATGAAAAGAAGCTCAATATCACTAATTATTAAAGAAATGCAAATCAAAACTACAACGAGGTATCACCTCACACGGGGCAGAATGGCCATCATCCAAAAGTCTGTAAGTGATAAATGCTGGAGAGGGTCTGGAGAAAAAGTAGTCCTCGAACCCTGTTGGTGAGAATGTAAATTGGTACAGCCACTGTGGAGAACAGTATGGACATTCCTCAAAAAACTAAAAATAGAGCTACCATGCTGCTAAGTCGCTTCAGTCGTGTCCGACTCTGTGCGACCCCATAGACGGCAGCCCACCAGGCTCCCCCGTCCCTGGGATTCTCCAGGCAAGAACACTGGAGTGGGTTGCCATTTCCCTCTCCAATACATGAAAGAGAAAAGTGAAAGTGAAGTCGCTCAGTCGTGTCTGACTCCTAGCGACCCCATGGACTGCAGCCTACAAGGCTCGTCCATCCATGGATTCTCCAGGCAAGAGTACTGGAGTGGGGTGCCATTGCCTTCTCCGAGAGCTACCATATGATCCTGCAATCCCATTCCTGGACATATATTCAGAAAAGATGAAAATTCTGATTGTAAAAGATGCACGCACCCCAGTGTTCATAGCAGCACTGTTTACAATAGCCAAGACCAGGAAGCAACCTAAACGTCCATCAACAGAAGACTGGATAAAGACGATGTGATACATATATACTATGGAATATTGCTGGGCCATAAAAAAGGATGAAATAATTCCACTTACAGCAACATGGATGGACCTAGAGAATAATCATACTAAGTGAAGAAAGTCAGAAGAAGAAGACAAACATCATGTATTGCTTCTGTGTGGAATATAAGAAAAAATTATACAAATGAACGTATTTACAAAACAGAAACAGACTCACAGACATACAGAACAGCTGCACTTCCGTAAGTGAAAACTAGAAGTTTTAAAATTAAAGCAAAAATGTGTACAAACCTGATGTCCAAGCCACACCCTAGAATGATTACATCAGTGTCTCTGGGGAGAAACCTAGGCATTTGTACTCACTTGCAGTCCCGAGTGATTGCAATGTGCAGCCAAGTTTTATTCATTCACTAATAAATACTCCTTTTTAACTTAAAAAAAAGTTTTATTGTATGCATCAATATGGGTCACTGATTTAAAATTAGGGCTTCCCTGGTAGTTCAGTTGGTAAAGAATCCACCTATAATGCAGGAGACCTGAGTTCGATTCCTGGATTGGGAAGATTCCCTGCAGAAGGGAAAGGCTACCCACTGCAATATTCTTGCCTGGAGAATGCCATGGACAGAGGAGCCTGGAAGGCTACAGTCCACGTAGTAGCAAAGAGTTGGACATGACCGAGCGACTTTCACTTCACTTCACTGCATGGGTCACTGATTTAAAATTAAGCTGCTTGGGAAAGTGGATACTGTATATACTTTCAAAGCTTGGTTTCTCTGTTTTGATTGAGATGCTGTCTTGAAAGTTTGGGTATTTGGGGCTTCCCTGGTACCTCAGTGGTAAAGAGTCCTCGTGCCAATACAGGAGACACGGGTTCGATTCCTCTGGGAAGATCGCACATGCCACGGAGCAGTGGGATCTGCAAGCCCGTGCACCACAACGCCTGAGCCCTTGCTCTAGAGCCGGAGCTCTGCAACGAGAGAAGCTATGCAACGAGAGGCCAGGGCACCGCAGCTAGAGAGGAGCCCCGCTCGGCACAGCTAGAGAACCGCCCAGACAGCAGAAAAGACCCAGTGCAGCCAAAAAATAAAAAAGTTAAAATTTTTAAAATCTTTAAAAAATAGTTGAGTTTCACTCTCACAAAGTATAAGAAACCTGTGTGTGTGTGTGCAAAGTTGCTTCTTTGCAACCCCATGGACTGTAGTCCACCAGCTCCTCGGTCCATGGGATTCTCCAGGCAAGAGTACTGGAGTGGGTTGCCATTTCCTTCTCCAAGGGATCTTCCCAACCCAGGGATCGAACCCAGGTCTCCTGCATTGCAGGCAGATTCTTTACCACTGAGCCACCAGGGAAGCCCCACATAAAAAAACCTATCGCATTAGGTTTCTGGGATTTAGCCAAGTCAGCCCCAATACCCTTTTTAAAATATCATGAAATTTCTATAATCTCTTATGCATAATAAAATATTTTTTAAAACTTGGAAGATAAATAAATAAGAGGTTATAGCCAAAATTTTATTTTACAAACCAAATGACATTCTCTTTTTCTGTATAAAATTTGTAAGCATATGATTTAAAACTGCTTCCCTTTTAAATATTAGAAAGAGGATGAATAGCAAGGGGATAGAGCACATTTGCTTTCAGTAAAGAGAGCTGGATATTTAAAACCATGATAGGAGGAGAAATAAGTTTTTGTAAATCTCAAATTGAATTATTGGCTTGTGTACCAGTCACTTATCACAAAATGCTTAGCACAACTTTACTCCCCTAAAGTGCTATTGGGCAAGAATGAAAGAGTGCCTTTCACAATTTCTCCATAATGAATATCAGAGAGTAAATACTCTGTATTTTTTTTTCCACTCAACAGAGGAGAACAAAGCATGGAGATGGTCTTGCTCTTCCCTTAACTTTATTTGTGGGAATATTTGGTTTGTGTGTCATATCACTCACTAACTTAAGACCTTGTCCAGGTTACTTAACTTTTGTAAACGCTCGGTTTCACCATAGAAAATTGGTAATAATAGTGGTGATGATAGTGAGAATTAAACTAGATATTCTTTATCTAATCAGTGGGCTTCCCTGGTGGTTTCCTGGTAAAGAATTCCTCTGCCAATGCAGGATCTCTGAGTTGGAAAGATCCCCTGCAGAAGGAAATGATAACCCACTCCAGTATTCTTGCCTGGGAAATCCCATGAGCAGAGGAGCCTAACGGGTTAGTCCCTGGTATCACAGGAGTCAGACATAACTTAGCGACTAAACAGCCACACTACCTAATCGGTAAGTGTGCAATAAATGTTATTGCACCACCATCATCAGAATCACTCCTTCTGTCTTCCTCTGCTTTCCTCTTTTTCAATTTTTTATTGTAACATCAAACATATAGAAACCCCTTACATAAATGCAGAGTTTTAATGAGTCATCATAAGGTGAACCCCATGTACCCAAAAGCACTCACCTCCCAGACCCCTCTCTGTGGCCCTGTGCCGACCTCAGTGTCTCCCTTCCCTGTAAAGTAACCACCATGCTGACTTTTATTCTAATCACCTCCTTGTTTCTTCGTGGTTTTATCAACCAGATACTCAGACACACTGTGCCTCCGTCTGCGCTCCTATGCCTCTATGCCTTCCTCCTTATTTTTCCACTTTTTATCTTTTGAGTTTAATCTACAAGCTCCCCTCTGTTCCTTTTGTTATTGAGCAGGGTTCTTGGTCTCCTTAATCAATAGAAGTTGATCAGAGGGCAAACAAGAAATTCAGGCCAGTCTTCATTGGTGTGCCTGCTGCAGCGCAAAGGAAATAAACACAAGCAACATGTTCCCTTGCTCACTGGCCTCCCGAGGGGAGTCGCGGTGGTACCTTATATGCTGTGAGGATGGGAGTGGGTCTGGGGGTCAGACTGGAGAGGGGGCTTAGGGAGTGAGTCCACTGCTTCAGTGTTGTGTTCCGGGCTCCGGCACGATACCCTGCTTTTGTTCCCACGGCAGCTGGGTGTTTCGGTCTTTTTGTATCTTGTCGTCCCAACTCTGCACACATGCAGCTATTTCTAGCTCCTTAAAGTTTCTCTGTATTTTGTTGCTCAAGGAGAGGCTTGTCCAGGTATACGCACTGCAGCAAAGGGTCCCAGGTCCCAGCCTGTCTCACTTTCTTTCCTTTTCAATTGATCTGTTAATGAACCTGGGGTGTTTGGCCTACAGAGCTCCTCAGAGTCTGTATTTCCCTAACCGTAGATTCATGGGACAATTCAGTATCCCTGCCTTCTGCCGTCTTACACATTGGTCCCCGGTCGGAGGCTGGATCAGATGGCATTCACTCCCTTCTCTGGGACCCCAGATGGTGGTGTCTTCTTTCTTCACAAGGCTGGTTGTCCCTCTTTTTATGGGGTAACTTGCAGCTGCTACTCAACATCTAGCTCCATTAATTCACTGGGATCTGCAGATTGGTGATATTCTAATTTCATCATTTATTTTTCATTTATTAGTTGGATATTTTTGTAAAGGGTGGCTCCCCTTCATATTATGTCTGCTTCCTCAGTGGCACCGTTCACGTAGCAAAAACTAAGTTTTCTTTGCTTTAATCATCAGTTTTTGAGAAAATGAATTTCTTCCTGTGGTGAATGGTTTTAAAACATGGTTGTGAATTCTCTGGCACTTCCAAGTTTAACAGGTAGGATCTGCGTCCCCTCCCATTGAATCTGGGAGGGCATGTGACCTCTTCAAACAACAGAGTATGGAAATTTCATGGTGTGACTTCCATGACTGAGGCATAAAAGATCATGTGGTTTCTGCCTTGCTTCTTAGAATGCATGCTCTCAGGGCCCTGAGCTGCCTTATACCAAATGCAGCCACTCTGAGACGACCGTGTTACAGACTCTCCGGGATGACCCCAGCTAAGCACAGGCTTAGATTCAGTTTAACTCAGGCCCAGACATACAAGCAAAGTAGCCGCCAGATAATTTTGGCCCCAGTCATTTCGTTTTCACAGATGAGGCCCCAAGCTTCATGGAGCCGTACCCCCCAGACCCTGTTGAAGGGGGACTGAAGTGTAGACTACACAAGCATAACACAATTGTTGTTTACTTAATAAGTCTTGGCGGGAGTTTGTTATACACAATAGTTAATCAGAACAGTTCCTTATCACCCTCTGAAGGTGGCCAGTGGGAAATTTTTGATGTCCTTATGAACCCATGGGTTTAAAAATTTTTCATAATTTTAGTTGATAGCATTTGTTATGCCTTTTTAAGTTCGTTTTTATTCTTATTTTATTTTTGTGCATTAGTTGCTTAGTCATGTCCGACTCTGTGACCACATGCACCATAGCCTACCAGATTTCTCTGTCCATGGGATTCTCTAGGCAAGAATATTGGAGTAGGTAGCCATTTCCTTCTCCAGGGGTCTTCCCAACCCAGGGATTGAACCCAAGTCTCCTACCTTACAGGCAGATTCTTTACTTTGATTCTTCCCTTGGCTACCAGGGAAATCCAAGAATACGGGAATGGGTTGCCATGCCCTCCTCCAGGAGATAGGTGCATACATACATACAATATACACATGGATACATAGATTGATAGAGCTAAAATATCTCATCAATTCATACTATTTCCAATTCAATTCAAGACTTCAGGGTTTTCACATCGTCTCTTATCTGTTATAATTAGATATCCTTAAACACAACAAAAGAAGAGAAGCAAAAAACTAAGGAGAAAAGGAAAGATATACCCATGTGAATTCAGAGTTCCAAAGAATATCAAGGAGAGATAAGAAAGCCTTGCTCAGCGATCAGTGCAAAGAAATAGAGGAAAACAATAGAATGGGAAAGACTAGAGATCTCTTCAAGAAAATTAGAGATACCAAGGGAACATTTCATGCAAACATGGGCTCAATAAAGGGCAGAAATGCTGTGGACCTAACAGAGGCAGAAGATATTAAGAAGAGGTGGCAAGAATACACAGAAGAATAGGAAAAAAAATCTTCACTACCCAGATAATCACGATGGTGTGATCACTCACCTAGAGCCAGACATCCTGGAATGTGAAGCCAGATGGGCCTTAGGAAGCATCACTACGAAAAAAGCTAGTGGAGGTGATGGAATTCCAATGGAGCTATTTCAGATCCTAAAAGATGATGCAGTGAAAGTGTTGCACGCAATATGCCAGCAAATTTGGAAAACTCAGCAGTTTTCATTCCAATCCCAAAGAAAGGCAATGCCAAAGAATGCTCAAACTACCGCACAATTGCACTCATCTCACACGCTAGTAAAGTAATGCTCAAAATTTTCCAAGCCAGGCTACAACAGTACGTAAACCGTGAACTTCCAGATGTTCAAGCTGGATTTAGAAAAGGCAGAGAAACCAGAGATCAAATTGCCAACATCCGCTGGATCATCTAAAAAGCAAGAGAGTCCCAGAAAAACATCTATTTCTGCTTTACTCACTATGCTAAAGCCTTTGACTGTGTGGATCACAAGAAACTGTGGAAAATTCTGAAAGAGATGGGAATACCAGACCACCTGACCTACCTCTTGAGAAACCTATATGCAGGTCAGGAAGCAGCAGTTAGAACTGGACATGGAACAACAGACTGGTTCCAAATAGGAAAAGGAGTACATCAAGGCTGTACATTGTCACCCTGCTTATTTAACTTATATACAGAGTACATTATGAGAAACGCTGGGCTGGACGAAGCACAAGCTGGAATCAAGATTGCCGGGAGAAATATCAATAACCTCAGATATGCAGATGACACCACCCTTATGGCAGAAAGTGAAGAAGAACTAAAGAGTCTCTTGATGAAAGTGAAAGAAGAGAGTGAAAAAGTTGGCTTAAAGCTCAACATTCAGAAAACTAAGATCATGGCATCTGGTCCCATCACTTCATGGGAAATAGATGGGGAAACAGTGGAAACAGTGAAAGACTTTGTTTTGGGGGCTCCAAAATCACTGCAGATGGTGACTGTAGGCATGAAATTAAAAGATGCTTACTCCTAGGAAGAAAAGTTATGACCAACCTAGACAGCATATTAAAAAGCTGAGACATTACTTTGCCAACACAGGTCCGTCTAGTCAAGGCTTTGGTTTTTCAGTAGTCATGTATGCATGTGAAAGTTGGACTATAAAGAAAGCTGAGCGCAGAAGAATTGATGGTTTTGAACTGTGGTCTTGAGAGTCCCTTGGACTGCAAGGTGATCCAACCAGTCCATCCTAAAGGAGATCAGTCCTGGGTGTTCATTGGAAGGACTGATGTTGAAGCTGAAACTCCAGTACTTTGGCCACCTCATGCAAAGAGCTGACTCATTTGAAAAGACCCTGATGCTGGGAAACATTGAAGGCAGGAGGAGAAGGGGACAGCAGAGGATGAGATGGTTGAATGGCATCACCAACTCAATGGGCATGAGTTTGAGTAAACTCTGGGAGTTGGTGATGGACAGGAAGGCCTGGCATGCTGTAGTCCATGGGGTCGCAAAGAGTCGGACATGACTGAGCAACTGAATTGAACTGAAACACAACAATCCTGGTTTTCAAGGGATGCTAAAATTAGTATCCCATAATATTCATTTGCTTTAGGCCACATTAGATGTACAACAGTCTTGGAAACATTATTACCATCACAATAAAATTATTGAGAATAGTCTAAAATTTTACATACTCTCTATTCTCCTCTATTATTTTTATACTTGATCTATATTCAGATTGTTTACACTTTCAGCCATGACATACTTTATACTCTTCCTTTTAAACCCTCTCTAAGTTTTAGTTCTATGTGTTTAATCTTTTCCCATCAGTCCATATATCAGTGAATCTCTAATCATTCTGGATTTTTGAAAGTCTTTCTCTAATCAGTTCCTCAGGAAAAACTCATGGGAACAATATTCTCTGATGTTGATAACGGTCTGTACCTTTTACCCAAAAGTCAGTTTTGCTGGATATAAAATCTTTGGGCACATTTTCTTTCCCTGAGGAAATATATTATTATTTATTTAAACAATAATAAATATATTTATTAATATAAACATATTATTCCACTTTCTTCCAGTGAAAATCTAATTCTTTTCTTTTATAAGCCACTTATTAGTTTTGCATGAAAACAAAAAAAATAGGATATCTTTCTTTTTTTTAAGTCCAGTAATGTTACTAAAATGGATGTTGGTGTCAGTTTTTCTATCAATATTCAAGATATGTGCTCTGCTCTTTCAATATATAATTTCAAATCTTTTTCTATTTCAGGAAAGTTTTCTTGAATTATAGTTTTCAGTGTTTGTTCTCTTCTCTTGATATTTTTTCTTTAGAAACTTCTGTTCTCTATATGTTGGATCTTTTTTATTTGTATTATTTGTCACTTTCTCTTGAATATTTTGAATGCTTCATTTTCCTTTGATTTTCAAAAATTTATTCCTTTTCATTGTCTATATCTCATAAAGACTTATCTATAGATTTTATTCAATCTGTTGTTTCTTGTAGTTTATTCCTCACTTCTGAAATGATATTTTTCTTTTATTTCTAACTCTTTCTAAATTCTATCCCCTCATTTCTGAGTTTGTCGAATTCTGAGTCATATTGTTCTTTTATGTCTTTTATAATTTTCTTCCCTTAAGTACTATGTGAAATAAAATTTTCATACCGTATAATCTATTTATCTAAAGTGTACAATTTATTGGCTTTACTATATTCACAGAAATGTGCAACCATCACAATTTAGAACACTTGATTATTCCAGAAAGAAACTTTATACCGGTGATCAACCACTCCCCATTTCCCTCCAGCTCCTGAGGCAACAACTATACTACTTTCTGGCTTTATAGATTTGCGTGTTCTGGGCACTTCACACTGTGGAAATCATTCACTATGTTGTCTCTAGTGTCTGGCTTTATAACTTGAGAAGGAAATGGCAACCCACTCTAGCACTCTTGCCTGGAAAATCCCATGGTTGGAGGAGCCTGGTGGGCTGCAGTCCATGGGGTCGCTAGGAGTCAGACACGACTGAGCAACTTCACTTTCACTTTTCACTTTCATCCATTGGAGAAGGAAATGGCACCCCACTCCAGTGTTCTTGCCTGGAGAATCCCAGGGACAGGGGAGCCTGGTGGGCTGCAGTCCATGGGACTGAAAAGAGTCCACACGACTGAGCAACTTCACTTTCACTTTTCACTTTTATCACTTAGCATATGTTCACCCACGTTGCAGCAAGTATCAGCACTTCATCCCTCTTTATGGCCAAATGATATTCCATTGTGAGGATATACCACAATTAGTTTATCCATTCATCAGTTGATTGTCATTTACGTTGTTTCCACCTTTGGGCTCCTATCAACAATGCTGATGTGAATACTCATGTTCAAGTTTTTGTGTGGACTATGTTTTCATTTCTCTTGGGTAAACACCTAAAAGTATAAATTCTGGGTCACATGGTGACTGTATGTTTAACTTCTTGAGGAAGTGCTAAACTATTTTCCAAAGTGGCTCTCCCATTTGGTGGTGCCAGCAGCAGCGTATGAAGTTTCCAATTTCTCCAAATCCTTGCCAACAGTTGATGTTATCTGTCTTTTGATTATAGCCATCCCAATGACTGTGAAGTGACTTTTCATTGAGGTTTTGCTTTGCGTTTCTCTGATGTCTAATCATATTTCATGTGCTTATTGACTATTTCTGTGTTTTCTTTGGAGGAATGTTTATTCAGCATTATTTTCTGAATGTCTTTAGCTGATTTTGAAAGAGAAAGTTATAACTGTGATCATTCCTGTGACCTTTTTTCTGCCGCTCTTTCAACGTTTGTATATTGTTCTTTTGAATTTGCTCTTTGTTTTCCCCCTTAAAAACTTCATATAGAATTTGACTTTGTTTTTCTGTTGCTCATTTTTAGAAAAAAATTAATTTTTCTAGGGTAGCTTTTCTATCTTCACAGAACTCCCTCTTGCTTTTGGAACGTGTGTGTCTGTGTGTGTGACTTGCATTCTGAGAATTCCTGGCTCTGTTCCATTTCATTACTTTCATCTGGACTTTCTCACTCCTTGTCTTTGTTCTGTTCTATTTTGACTGCACAGTTTCTCCTCCATGTGGAGCTCTGTGTCTAAAGGGGGCTCTGGCTGGACTGTTTGGTCATTCATGACTGGGCTTACAGTGGCCCTCTTAGACCCACCCACGGTCGGGCTGGATGGACCCCATCTGGTTCCATCTGCCCTCTCAGACTGCCCCATGGTGCCATCAGTGAACACCTGGTTCTCTGGGAATTCTCCTGTTCAGAGGTCTATCAGTGTTACCCTCTTGTAGTTTGGGGTTTGTCATAATGGTTTAAGTTCCAGTTTCACTGTAAAGGTTGTTCGTGGGTTTTTGGTTTTGCTATTTAGTTGCCCTTTCTGCTTTCACAGGAGAATTTGGTGTCATGAAAAACCTATGCTATCACCGTACTGCCTTTCAGACCATTTCACAATGAAGTTTAATTTGCCTTTCAGTTTGCTATTTGCTTTGACTTGATTCGTCTGCATAGATGGATTCAGGTCAAGGCTGGTAATTATATTGGGGATAATTAGTTACTTCCAATGGTGTATGTTCTTTCTCACTGTGGTTAATTAGAGCTGAATGCTATGGGAGCTCGGGGTTCTTTCAAATCCCATTCAGCAATCAGCCATCCTCAGTGATGCAGCAAGTCAACCTAAGGCCTCTGATCAAGAGCCAAGCTGCACCAGGTCAAGCTGTGGCTCATCTCTCCTGGTCCCTTTGCATGTCTACTGTGCATCTTGCAAACTACATCTACTGAAAACTTACTATGGGCATGCTTTTTGAAACTTTCAGGATGCCCCCTCTGTTGCTGCTGCTGCTGCTGCTTATAAGTCACTTCAATCATGTCCGACTCTGTGCGACCCCAGAGATGGCAGCCTACCAGGCTCCCCTGTCCCTGGGATTCTCCAGGCAAGAACACTCGAGTGGGTTGCCATTTCCTTCTCCAATGCATGAAAGTAACAAGTGAAAGTCAAGTCGTTCAGTTGTGTCTGACTCTTAGGGATCCCATGGACTGCAGCCTACCAGGCTCCTCCATCCATGGGATTTTCCAGGCATGAGTTCTGGAGTGGGGTGCCATTGCCTTCTCCATGCCCCCTCTAATCCCACATATTAAATGTCTAGGGTCCCATGAACTCTGGACTCACAAACTTGCAGCCCGTAGAGCAAGAATAGCCCCAGTCTAGACTAATCTACTCAGATCATGCTGTTCTTGTAATCACTCCCTCAACAGGCACTTATCAAGTGCCAAGTATGCACCAGGCAAACCCACCATGCTGAACATTCAGAAAGCAAAGATAAATGGGTCCTGCTGTCTCCCCTCTAGGGACAGGAGAGAATGATACACAAATATTAATTGTGGTGTAGGGAAAAAATTGCTAGAATAGAAGCACGGATTATATGATATGCTTGAGGGGCAGTGCAAAGAAAGAAGCCTCTGTCAGTAGGAATTCCTATGTCAGAAATAAAACTGTGTGTTTTCTATGACTTAACATACAAAATGCATGTATTTGGCAAAGGTGAGAATAGAATGCTCGACTATGAAAACAGTTTTTACATTAGCAGAAGGATAATGGTTATTTTGTTATTACTTTTCAATAATGATGTTATTCTGTACATATGTACCCAGACACACAACTGCATGCATGCAGACATATGACTTCTCACAAGTTTTCTGATGCATTTTCATGTAAGCAAAGCTCTTGGCACGGAGAGTAGACACCATGAGGATTTTTATTCACTTTCCCTCCTCATATGTGCTAGTGTGGGATTTCAAACCGTCACCAGCATGATGGTTTTCAAAAGAGAAAAGTAGGGAAAAAGTGACTAGGAAAATGATTGTGGCATAAATCCCAGACATATCATTTTGAGGCAGAAACTAAAGCAGGGAAAAGCCAAGCAGGTGTTTCCAGAACCATAATGAGACCTTCAGCAAGTGGTAGGAGCATCTTTGCTCATTGAGAGACACCCAGGGAACAGCCCACATGGGGGGTGGGGTAGCAGCAGGCAATTCACAGGCCCTTTGCCACGGAGGGCAGGAAGATGATAGATGTAACTGCCCCAGAAGTCCACCGAGGACAAGGATGCACCGCACGCATAGGGTAGAGCACGGGGTTTTAACACAGGTGGAAGTGAAGTTGTGCTTCAGAGGAAGTGGGCCATTTGCCCTCTTCATGCAGACAGAATAAGAGTGTGAGCTGTGTAAGAAAGGAAGAGACATTCACTTACTCTTGGACTTAATCTCAGAAGACTGTCAGCCAGCGCGTCAGCAGATATATCTGCCTCCGGTCCTCGTAGCATCACCAACAGTGCCCTAAAGCCTGGCTCCTAGCTCCCATTGCCTGCCTCCATTTCCAGCTGTGTCAGAACACAGAGTCTTACATCTGAGCAGCGCCAGGAGCTGCAGGGAACTCCCTCCCTACCTAGCTGGACTGTATCTGAAAACCATAAACAAAACTCTAGGAGCCTCCTGAGTCTGAAACTCTCCAAACCCTGCTCTACTGGCATATGCCCTGCTTCTCCCTAAACTTTGAGGTGAGGAATTGCAGATGACTCAGGATTCTCAGGCGGCTGCCAGACAGACCATGGTGTCTACTCGGCTTCACACACAGATACAGAATTGCTGTGTGTCTAAAAAATGGAATTTCCCTCAAATTCTATTTAATATGTCTTGAGGGAACTTTTTACGTTTTGTAAAAATGGTTTTGTGGGGGGAGTGTGTAATTTCCTCAGTTCTGTCTTGCCACAGCAAAGATTTGAAACAGCAGACCAGTGTTATACCTCAGGGCTTTATTCGGCAAACAAAGGATAGTACACCCTAGAGGCATGAGGGTGGGCCAGCCCCAAAGGAGAGGCCCCAGTCCGGCTTGGCTTCCTCCTTTTATACATTTGTCTCCTCCCCGCCTTGAGCCTGCCCTATGCAAATTGGGCTGGCCAAGAAGGGGGCCTGTTTGTTTCACCTGAAGTTCTCACTCCAGTCCGTGGATTTTCCTTTGTCCCGTTTTTGCGGGCTTTTCTCTTTCTTTGTCTTTTAGCCACCAGCATTTTGGACTCCTTTTTCCTATTCTAACTACCTAAGAGATTCAACAGGAGAAAGAAGGAAGGGAAGTTTTCAAAGGAGGTGACTTTTTTCCATTACTTTATTGAATTTTTAAGAGGTGTTCCCCTCCCCAGCATGAATTCAGTGACAGATATATAGCAAGTGCTTAACATCAGAGACCCTGAGGCTGAGTTATTAGGAAGGAGAGTCTGTAGGAAGGAGCGTTGGGGAGTGAGGTTGAAAGAATGCTGGTGGTGGGTGGGGAGGTATGGAGGAGGGCGATGAGGGTGAGAGCAAGCCCTGAACCCACAATGCTGGGGCAGACAGAGCCTCCTCAGGGAGGAAGTCGTGGGTCCCGTCCTGCACTCCACGGACTGGCAGCATCTTCTCGGGAACAGCCCAGGGTCCAGTTCCAGCCAAGAATACAAAGCCTGGTGCCGGTTGCAAGGGAGAAAGCGCCGAACAATCTCATCAGTATCAGCGTCTTTCTCATCACCCTCAGAACTGCTTTTCAGGCTTTATTTCATTTCCTGCTCTGGTCATGTGCAGCCCTAATCTAAACACGGATGCCTGCCCCAGGCCCCTGGGTTCTGGTTGGTCGGTGGCTGGCAGCTTATCTAAAAGGACAGGAGGCTTCTATGACTCAGATAGCTAAGTGCCTCTTCTTTTCAACAAAAGGATTTGGTAGCAGAAATGCTCGTTTCTCTCTTATCTTCTACAGATGGTGATATACATGCTCCTCTTTCCAAGTTCTAAGGATTACCATATTAGGACCGTTGTCTTGACAATGAAATATTAAATGTGCCACAAAATATCTGAGGTGAATTGTATGCAAAAGTGTGTTACTCTTACTATCTGATAAATTAAAAAATGTCTGAACATATACAGAATGAAAAGAATATGGTCCAATCATCTTTAGTGCTGAATCTTTCTCCTATCCCTGAAAGGTTTTATCAAAACTCCTTTTACAGGTTTTTAGAAGTTTCCTTGGTGCTGGCTCAGACGGTAAAGAGTCTGCCTACAGTGTAGGAGACAGAAGACACATGGGTTCGATCTCTGGGTTGGGAAGATCCCCTGGAAGCATGGCAACCCACTCCAGTATTCTTGCCTGGAGAATCCCCATAGACAGAGGAGCCTGGAGGGCTACAGTCCATGGGGTCACACAGAGTCGGACACGACTGAGGCACTGACCCTTTGTACTTTGATGACAAGAAAGCGCTCTGACATTAGGTAGGGCTCTGAGCTCAAGTCTGGCTCTGCCCGTGTACTTGCTGGGATCTGGTGCGAGCTACGGGGTCGCTTTCTGCCAGACTTCCTCAGGAGCGCTCTAAGCAGAGGGCTGCTGGGATGACTGCCCGAGACAAAGCAGGGGAAGAAGGCTAGCCGGGTGCCCGGTACAGGAAAACCCTCCGGAGACGTTAGCTGTGATCATCAGGCTTAACAACTGCTCACTCTTTGGGAATACATCTGTAACACAGAATCATATCTGTAGCATGTGAGTACTCTGGCCTCTTTTGAGTCAACTTCTGAATTTTACAAACCAATGAATACAGAGTTTAGGAGACATGAACAGGAATCTTTCTAATACCCGAAGAATTAAAGGAAGAAACCAGATGCTATAAAACAAAGGCAGCCTCTGTTTTCACCCTCAGGGTTGTTTCCTACCACGGGCTGCTGGAACACAGGAAATTCTTTGCTTCCAGCATCTGCAGGAAAGTAATTTGTGCCCAGTGTCTGCCCCTGCGGTGCCCATGTTGCCCGGAGCTCAGCGCATGCACTGTGCATTCACAGGCCGGGCACTGATGAGCCTTGATGAGTGTCATGTCTAAAATCTCAGACATGGGCAACAAGGCTTTCCTAGGAGGCACAGGGCAGAGCCAAGACCAACGAACTCCTACTGCACCCGCCCCCTCGGGACCGGCTGGGCTTCAGGAGTCGGGGGTGGGGGTGATGGGGTTAGGGGGAGGCGGGGAGCGTGTGAAGGAGGGCGCAGCTAAAAGCCCAGGCTCCAGACTCCTCGGGTGCGACCATAAAATCACAGGGCCTAGACAGAAGTCAGTGAAGAGTCTTGATAAATGCATCGGTAATCAGCTTTTTAAAATGATGATAAAACACGCATAACGAATAATTTACCATTTAGCCATTTTTCTGTGTGCAGGCCCACATCCACGCACATTGCTGTGCAATCCATCTCCGGAAAGGCACATTTTTGTTGAGGTTGTTGAAGACAGGGAATCGAGGATGAAGTTTTATTAAACAAAATGTCGTAAATACACTTAACGCGTGTCCATACAACCAGGAGAAACGAGGTCTAACAGGAATTGGAGGGAGGTCCTGCTGAGTGGGAAGCAAGCCGCCAGCTGAGCTCCAAGAAACAGACTTCTGCTGGTCCTCTGCAGCAGGCACTCCTCACCGAGCAGCTCCTGCTGACTTTGTTCCGCTAGGGCTGTGGTCACTTTGGATAGAATGGAGGGAAAATGAGTTTGCTTTTGCTTCTGACACCTTGTCGTGCCCTGAGTCCCTCGCCCCACTTCTTGCCCCTGACTGCAGCACGTGGTCCCCTCAGCCACTCCTCCTGCTCCAGAGTGAAGCCTGGAAGCCTCTGGTACCCACAGCCCTCCCCATTCTCACAGCGCCCTCCCAGCCGTCCCTGGCCACAGCCCTGACTCTTCCCTGGGTGGCAGAGGTCAAGACGTCTGAATTTCCCCCTCCATAAAATGGGAATAGGGCTGCATCCCAGAGTGCAGGAGGCTGAAATACAAGACCTACACTGAGCGCCTGGGCTAGGCGCTCCAGACACGCCCCCTCACCTGGCTGACCCATCAGCCATGCAGTGGCAGGGAATAACAATAATAAATAAATAAAATTAAAACAAGGGCAAGGGAAATGTCTGTTTCTCAGCTGACTTGCCCTTTGATAGACTACAATAACCAGGAAGGCTTTTAGTGCTTGGCAGTGTTGCACCTTGGCTCCGTCCTGGAAGGGAGGAGGTGAGCATGACATTCACAAATAAGTAACCAGAGGCCAAGGTCAAATGAATGCAGGGCCTAATGAGTTCCCTAAACAAAGAAACCTGTCTGCTGCCTTCCCGACCCTGCTCGCCTCTGAGGGTGCTGTTGGCTCTGGCCCAAAGGGCTCTGTGTTCTTTGGCTTCTGTTCATGTTAATGAGATCACCCGATCTCAAATGACATTGTCCTCTGTCTAACGCTAATAGACATATATTTTTAATGTTTAGATGGATCGTGTGTACCTTAAAAGGAAAAGAGTTTAAGGCTTGGAGTGAAAGACGGTGCTTAGCCTGCTGTGACCAGAGAGGACTGGAAATGGCAGGAAATGGGAGTAGGGGTTGGCATGGTGCTCACTCAGACAGAGCAGCTCAAAGCCTCAGCTGCCTACTTCCCCCTCTCAGCCCACGTGGTGACACTCGGAGTGCACCCTGGGCTTCCAGCCCGGAAAAAAGGAGCCAGGATAAGTGGTTTCTATAACGTAATGGGGCTAAATGAATGGTTTCTAACTCCCAACTTTCAATTACAGTTTAGACATGGTTTTAGTAATAGAATTGAAGGTAACAAGAGATCAACTGGAAGATGTGGAATCAGATTTTCCAGCGTTCCAAATTGCTCAGGGAAAGGGGCCATTCATTTATTCATCAAATATTTTTGTCATCCAACAAATATTTATCCAAGGCCCACTCTGGGCTGGTCTGGGGGTACAGTAGTGAACGTGACCCAGTCCACATGGGGTTTATGGTCTAGCCCAGAAGCTGTAAGCAGTAGCCAAGTGATCGTGCAATTCCACTGAGAGTAAGGATTTTCAATGGAATTGTACATTTAGGCACAGTCAAGAAAGTCTTAGATGAATTTTGTGGATGAAATGATTAGAAAAATTCTCAATATAGAATACTTTTAAATGCTGGATAAAATGTCAAAAAACTATAATCTTTTTCATCAGTTTTGGTTTATGGTCTATCCCAGAAGCTGTAAGCAATACCCAAGTGATCATGCAATTCCACTGAGAGTAAGCATTTTCAATGGAATTGCACATTTAGGCACAGTCAAGAAAGTCTTAGATGAATTTTGTGGATGAAATGATTAGAAAAATTCTCAATACAGAACACTTTTAAATGCTGGATAAAATGTCAAAAAACTGTAATCTTTTTTATCAGTTTTGTTCAGGTGTTATTTACATATAATGAAATTCACTGATTTTAATTGAACAATTCGATGAACATTGACAAATGTATAGCGTCACGTAACCAGCACCACACCATGATATAGTGCGTTTCCATCAACCCACAGAATGACCTCCACAGTCCGCTCTTTCCCCTCCCCTAAGGCCCCTGGCAACCGTTGATCCTGCTGCTATAGTTTTGCCTATTCTAATGAAGTCATGCAGTATGTAGTTTCTTGTGTTTGTAAGAGGAGGTCATCCAGAGGACCTGGGCAGCTGAAGGTCCCTACCCGCTCCCCTGCCCTTGGAACGTGAGCTCTGCCTGCTTCCCCATTCTAGAAGCTGCCCAAGGACGCAAGCCTGGAGATAGTGATGTGTGGCTGAGCCCACTGAGACAGTGTACGTGACCAAACCCAGCTACTGCTGCTGCTGCTGCTAAGTCACTTCAGTCGTGTCCGACTCTGTGCGACCCCGTAAACAGCAGCCCACCAGGCTCCCCTGTCCCTGGGATTCTCCAGGCAAGAACACCGGAGTGGGTTGCCATTTCCTTCTCCAGTGCATGAAAGTGAAAAGTGAAAGTGAAGTCGTTCAGTCGTGTCCGACTCTTAGCGACCCCGTGGACTGCAGCCCACCAGGCTCCTCCGTCCATGGGATTTTCCAGGCAAGAGTACTGGAGTGGGGTGCCATTGCCTTCTCCGAAACCCAGCTAAGGCCTCTGTATATAAATTGTTAAGAATCCGGCAGACAGGTTGAAGATGTACTCATCTGTGGCTGCCCCAGACAAGCCTTGTACGCTTCCTCGGTGATTAAACCGGCCACCTACCAATCTGAAGTGACCTGCCGCCTCCTTCAGTCTGTCCCTGCCCTCTGCGCACAGGAGCCAGTTTCAGATTTCAGAATAAAGCAGATCCACAGTATTTGAAATCTTCTCTCAGTGCCACACTTTGGAGATTTCTCCATGCTGTTGTGCATGTCAGGAGTCTGCTCCTTTCTACTAATGAGCAAGCAGTGTTCCACTGAATGGATATACCACAAACTGTTTTATTAATTTAACTGTTGATTGATATTTGAGCTCTTTCTAGTTTTTAGCTGTTATGAATAAGTGAATATAAACATTCACCTATAAGTCTTTGAGTAGACATATATTTTCACTTTTCTTGGGTAAATATTTAGGAATTGAATGGTTGGCTCATATGGCATCATAAGCAGAATTCTAAGGAAGACTCCCAATGACCTCATCCTTGCTTAATTCCCTCTCCTTTAAGTGCCAGTGGAACCTGTGAATATGATGAGCTATTGCCTCCATGACTGCCTCCTTTACATGGCAAAGGGAGATTATCCAGGTGGGACTAATCTAATCATGTGAACCTTTTAAAAACTTTTAGACAAAAAAGAAAATCAGAGAGATGTAAGCACAGGGTAGATTCAATGTGTCCTCGATGACTTGAAGATAGAAGGAAGATGGACAGCCTCAAGGAGCCAAGAGAAGCCGTCAGCTGACAGCCAACAGAGAAGCAGGGACCTCTGTCCTGCACCCACAAGGAGCTGCACTGTGCCAACACCTCTGAGCTTGCAAGCAGAGTTCATCCTAGAACCTCCAGAAGAGGACCCATACTGGCAAATATCTGACTTCAGTCTTGTGATACCATGAGCAGACAATCCAGCCATACCGCCCAGACTTCCGAAGTTCACAACTAACGAGCTAATAAGAAATGTAGTTTTAAGGCCCTAAATTTGTGGTTTTGTTACAGCAATAAAAAGCTAGTACATTCAGTGTGTCATGTTTAACTTAAGAAACTGCTAAATTGATTCCCGACGTAGCTACACCATTTTAAGCGCCCACCAGCAATGTCTGAGAGTTCCAGTAGCCCCACATTCTTGACAATACTTGATATTGTCGGTCTTTCAGCTCTTCTTGCGTAGTGCCACTTCATTGTGGCATTTCAACATTTGCTTTTCCCTGATGACTAATGATGTTCACATCTTTTTGTGTTCTTATTTGTTATCTATATATCTTTTTCAGTGAGATGTCTGTCTAAATTTTTTCCTCATTTAAAAAAATTGAAAAAACTTTGTCTTACTCTTTCAAAGTACTACAGTATTTTGAGCACTACAAAGTACTGTAGTACTTTGGTGATAAAGTGAGGGGAAGAGAAGGCAGAACTATTAAAAAGCTTGACTGTCAAGGGGAAAGTGGAGGGAAAGCAGGCCTTCGCTGAGAGAGAAGGAGACAGGGCGTCTGCCAACCTCAGAGTCTCAGTTTGAATGACTGCATCCTGGAGGTAGGAGATAAAAAGCACTGGGCTTAAGTGGGGTGGGAGGCCAGAATTCCTGAAACATAACACAATGGTGATACAACCTACCTGCTTAAGGAGATGTTACCTACCTCAGCCTTGGCACTGGAAGAAAACTCTGTCCAAAGCACTTCTAATCTTAAGCTTCTACTCAAAAGTGTTTGAGCCTGAAATTTACATCTCCTACATGGACTTGAAAACTTTAAACATAAAATTTACTTTGATGTTGTCCCAAGTTGAAAGTGCTCCTACCTCCCCAGCCCACCTACCTCCCGCCCACTCAGCCCACCTAACGCAGGACTCAAAGGGACCCCACTGATAAAGTTCCAAGGTATATGAATTCACAATAAATAAAAATCACAAATAAGGAAATAAGAGTCATAAGAGACAATAAACTGCTGTGTCAAACCTATAAAGACTAGCAATTCTGGATGATTGGGCATAGAATATTAAATAAGTGTGTTTAATATTTTTAAATATTAGATAAGATAATGAAATAAAAACATAACAAAGAATGAAACATTCCAAATTGACAGATAACCTATTAATAGAAAAAAGTGAAAATTACAAGACTGCTGATTCCTCAGTACCAACAGTGAAGCCAGGAGACAGTGGAATATCTTCAAAGTGCTGATTGAAAATAGCCATGAACCTAAAATTATATGTCAAACGAAACCATATTTCAAGGATAAAATCAAAAGAAAGACATTGTCAAGCCAAGCTGAGATTTCAGTAACAAAACCCCTCACTATGAATGTTCCTAGGGATGTACTTTAAGAGAAAGAAGAATGATTCCAGAAGGGAGTTCTGAGAGGCAAAAAGGAATGATGAGAATACAGGTAAAGACTATGGGAAAATATGGGGCTTCCCTGAGAGCTAAGCTGGTAAAGAATCTGCCTGCAATACAGGAGACCCCAGTTTGATTCCCGGGTTGGGAAGATCCCTTGGCAAAGGAAAAGGCTACCCACTCCAGTATTCTGACCTGGAGAATTCCATGGACTGTATAGTCCATGGGGTCGCAAACAGTCAGACATAACTGAGCAACTTTCACTTTCACTTTTCATGGACAAATATACAAACAATATTGCACATATAAAATAACAATGTCTAATTGAAGTGTCAAAAATATCCAATATAGAATTAAAGTCATGGTGAAAAAATAACCTAACAATTGGGGTTCATGTATTTGCTGTAATGGACATATTCTTCTACATGCCAGGCCCTGTGCTAGGTATTCTTCAAGTCTTACATCACTTAATCCCCCACCCACCTTACGAGGAAGGTGGTGTCATTAGCCTGTTTTTCAAATGAGAAAACACACATAGCCAGGAAGTGTCAGCTGGGACTTAAGCCAAGTCTTTTTGATTCTGAGCCTCTTCTCTCAAGCAGTCTACCACACTGCTTTCACTGGTAATATTTGTTGTGAAAAATATAGGCAAGTGTAAAGAAAATATAGACACATGACATAGGCAAGTGTAAAGCCTAGAATTTCCCTGCATCATCACTGTCATATGTACAAATACACACATGCATAACTTTGAAAAAATTGGGATCATAACTATCTACTGTTTTGCATTACAGTTAATATTACTAAGTAATATAATATTTTAAATATAATCATCTTGCTCTTTATTTTTGGAGCAAAATTTTTAATGGTTCATTGTATAGTGTTTTTTTAACCTTTTTATTGCTCAGTTGCTTATTTGTGTCCCACTCTTTAAGACCCCATGGACTGCAGCATGCCAGGCTTCCCTGTCCTTCACCATCTCCCAGAGTTTGTTCAGACTCATGTCCATTGAGTCGATGATGTCATCAACTATCTCATCCTTTGTCACCTGCTTCTCTTCCTGCCCTTAATCCTTCCCAGCATCAGGGTTTTTTCCAATGAGTTAGCTCTTCACATCAAGTGGAGCTTCAGCTTCAGAATCAGGCCTTCCAATGAATATTCAGGGTTGCTCTCCTTTAGGATTGACTGGTTTGATCTCCTTGCAGTCCAAGGGACTCTCCAGAGTTGTCTCCAGCACCACAGTTTGAAGGCATCAGTTTTCCGGTGCTCAGTTTTCTTTATGGTCCAACTCTCACATCCGAACATGACTACTGGAAAAACCATAGCTTTGACTAGACGGACCGATGTCAGCAAAGTGATGTCTATGCTTCTTAATACACTTTCTAGGTTTGTCATAGCTTTTCTTCCAAGGAGCAAGCGTCTTTTAATTTCACAGCTGCAGTCACCATCTGCAGTGATTTTGGAGCCCAAGAAAATAAAGTCTGTCACTGTTTCCATTTTTTCCTCATTTTTGCCATGAAGTGATGGTACCAGATGCCATGATCTTAGCTTTTTGAATGTTGAGTGTTAAACCATCTTTTCACTCTCCTTCTTCACCCTCATCAAGAGGCTCTTTAGTTCCTCTTCGCTTTCTGCCATTAGAGTGATATCAGCTGAATATCTGAGGTTGTTGCTATTTCTCCTGGAAATCTTGGTTACAGTTTGTGATTTATCCAGCCTGGCATTTCCCATGACATACTCTACATATAAGTTAAATAAGCAGGGTGACAATATACTGACTCGACATACTCCTTTTTAACACCTTTATCCCTATTCTTCTGTATTCTACAGTATTCACTGTTAATTTTTGTTACATGTGAAGATAATCTGCTTGATATTTTTATTTTCTCAAACTTGAAATGTAGTAAGAGAGAGAAGTGGATGTCTATTCTATTGCTGACTATACATTTTTTGTTTTAGAGATCTTTTGCAAATAAACATTGCAGTCACACGATTCCAAAATTATGTGCTTCAAAGCAGACTTGGTATACAAAATGTGGATTTTCAAAACATGTAAATTAAATAGTTATTCTTGATGAAAGTCTTTGCTTTATGACAAAAATTACTTGTATGTTTTCTTTCACATAAACTGTTTTCTTAGAATATAGAAATATCACTTCCTCTATGAAAATTAGGCTCATGTGGAACTTTTAATAGAAATGCATTTATGACTTTTAAAGAGATTGTGTGTACACACACGTATATATACAAATATGTATTTCAGTCTCAGCCCAGAGATTGATTAATATCATTATATTATTACAATCTATGTAGTAAAATCTCATCAATTCAAATATACCATTGATGTCAAACTTCAGTTCAGTTCAGTCGCTCAGTCATGTCTGACTCTTTGTGACCCCATGAATCGCAGCACTCCAGGCCTCCCTGTCCATCACCAACTCCCGGAGTTCACTCAGACTCACATCCATCGAGTCACTGATGCCATTCAGCCATCTCATCCTCTGTTGTCCCCTTCTCCTCCTGCCCCCAATCCCTCCCAGCATCAGAGTCTTTTCCAGTGAGTCAACTCTTCGCATGAGGTGGCCAAAGTACTGGAGTTTCAGCTTTAGCATCATTCCTTCCAAAGAAATCCCAGGGCTGATCTCCTTCAGAATGGACTGGTTGGATCTCCTTGCATTCTCAAGAGTCTTCTCCAACACCACAGTTCAAAAGCATCAATTCTTCGGCGCTCAGCCTTCTTTACAATCTAATCTTCAAACTTAGATTTGAAAAATAGAAGTTAGAGTAAGGAGAAACCAATATGGGGTATGTATGTTTGCTTCTTGGAGAAGGCGATGGCACCCCACTCCAGTACTCTTGCCTGGAAAATCCCATGGACGGAGCAGCCTGGTGGGCTACAGTCCATGGGGTCGCTAAGAGTCGGACACGACTGAACGACTTCCCTTTCACTTTTCACTTTCATGCACTGGAGAAGGAAATGACAACCCACTCCAGTGTTCTTGCCTGGAGAATCCCAGGGACGGGGGAGCCTGGTGGGCTGCCATCTATGGGGTCGCACAGAGTCAGACACGACTAAAGTGATTTAGCTTAGCTATGTTTGTTTCTGCAATCCTATACTGCCTTGCGCAAAGCACATCAACTTGCTTCACTTTACTTTTGAATACCTACTTATGGTTTGACGAGTATAAAATGCCCATACACAAAAGTAACAAGATGGAGTACTAACACTGAACGAACCTTTGAACAAATATGAATAGTCTCATCCACACTTCTCCTTTTCCCCACCCAAACCATCACCTGAAACAGTTTAATTTTGTAACCATGTGTTTACTGTAACCTACTATTCACAGAGACCATCTGCAGTCAATTATTATTCCCAAGAGGTCTCCCCTTGGCGTCACTCATCTCTGTGGGCCTCTCCTCCTTTCTACCCGGAGCTGGTTAGTGCTCAGTCTGTGCAAAATAACTTTATAGTATCTTAAGCAGAATAAAGAAAAGTAATCATGCTGCAGAGAATGTTAGACCTGCTTCTAAAACCAATATGAACTCAGTGGGGGTGCATAGGGGAGCTACGCGGTCCGCGGAGTCTGCGTCGTCCATTAACTCCACCCCCACGCAGGCTCCCGCGGCTCCGCCTCCATTCCCAAACATCGCTCACTGCCCTCCTGTTTCTACCCTCCCGCCTTAGAAAATCTCTTTAAATCTTTGATTTAAAGCAGGCATCCATTGCCACACTCGGACCGCCTCATGCTAGGTCGCAGTTGTCCCGGTAACAGCGTGTCTGAAGGAAGAGCCGGCTCTCCGGAGTTTCCACGGAAACCACTGGCGGCAGAAGCAGGTGCGGCGGGCGCAGCCGGGCGGCGCTGGAAGGCGCCCTCGGGGCGGGGCGCGGAGGACCGCCCCATGCGCCTGGTATGGGTTATGTGTGCACCATATTTTATTAAGCACTATCTTCGGTGGGCTATTTCACTGGCAGAACAGAACCACTAATTCCTTCCGTCTCGATACAAACCCAGTCGCTCTCGAGGCGCTGTCCGCGCTTTAGGGATGGTCCAAATCGAGGAGGATCTGCAAAGGAGCCCTCCCCTCTCCTCCCCTAACAATAATTCTGCTGGCCAGGAGAGGCTGGAGAGTTCGTGTGCGCGACAGAACATGAGGGAAACCCAGGTTGATGAGCTTCCTGCCCTTTGCATAGTGCCAGGATATTCTACCAGTGCCCAGAAAAACCAAGTATTAATAGGTTTGAGGTTTGCTGCGTTGCTTTAAGTAAGTCCCCTTTACATTTGTGACGCAGGTTAGGTTAATTGGAAAGGCACTAGCCTCTTGTTTTGTTTTACAAGTATCGTTGGGAAGAGTATCAGATCTCTGCTCAGAGCGATTAGGGAAGAACTGAGGTTTCTGGACAGTTCCTAGGTTAAGGCTGGCGTTTGACCCTTCTCCTGGTCCTTGCCTGCGCAGTCATTCCGGCTGCGGCATCGCCTGAGCTGAGGCAGGGTGAAAGCCGCGGCCGAACGTGCGCTTCTTGGTCCCTAGCCCGTCATCTTTGTGTCTCTCGGGGCGGGAGGGGAGGGGCTGTCTGACACAGTTATTAAACCTGGCAGCTGCGTTGGCGGCACCGAGGCGCATTTTGAGTGAGCTTGCAGAAAATGAGGGGCTTTCAGCCGGGCATCAGCTTGTCGCTTCTCGCTGCCTGAAAGGCGGGTTTCAGAGCGCTTTCTCTGGCTTCTATTAGCGGGCTGCCACTATTAGCAGTGGCCACTGAGAGTCACGCACTTGGTGTAAACAGTGGGAAACGTGAGTATTTGTGGCTCCGCGCCGCGGGCCGGCGGCTTGGCTCCTAAGGCTTCCAGCCGGGTGGCGGGGACGCAGAGGCAGCAGAGGAGAGGCCGGCGCGCGGGGCGACGGGCTGTGGGAGGGCCACGCGCTGCCACGCCTAGTCTGTAGGTGGTGCGCGCCAGCGCGACGAGGAGGCTACAGCCCCGGCGGCTGCTAGAGGAGGCTGGAGCGCCCGGTGTCTTGAGCACGCTTTGGGATCTGGGCCTGTGGTTTGGAGTCAGATGCACAAAGACGTCGGGCCTAGGCAGCCGGTGTAGACAGTCCTGTGCTGCCCCAGGACCTCCGGTCCTTTTTGAGAGAGAGGAGAAGCTGCATTTTACGGTTGGCTCGAATCAATGAGGTTAGGCCAGTGTTTCCCCGCCCCGGAGGACCTTTGCGCGCTGGCGGTGAGCATCTCGGCCAGTCCCATGGGGACCCCCGTGTGGCAGCGCCGCCGGGAGCTTCGCGCGCCTCCAGAGGTCGGTGCGTCCGGATCCCTTGGGGATTTCAGAGCCTCTTGGGGCTCAGGCCCCAGTCCCTGAGCGAGCTCCCTCCCTTTTCTTCCTCGAACACTGTGTTCTAACTGGGCTGACATTTTATGAAGATCCTAGTAAGGCGAAGAGACCTTAATTCCATCTTTTCTTCCCAAAGTTATGAGTGTGAAGAGGTGTGGTGTTTTTCCTTACTATCGATTGCTAGAGGGAATCTTGAAGTTCAGCATCGGATATATATATATATATATATATATATTTACATACATATTTCTGGACAAGATTTCCCATATTACGGAACTGGCATCATACCAGGATCTCTCGGTGGTCTGTGTATTTCTTTAAAAACCTTGGCTTTCCCCTAGGGGTTCCAAGGAGTGTCTAACAGCCTCAGTTGACACCAGAATATCATGTTTACTATTTCGTGTGCGTTTCCATGTCGACCTGGTTCAGGCCTGAACGTGGGATACTGAGAGGTAGTATCTCAAGCCTCACTCTTGCCGCCTCTGTGGCTGGTCTTCTAGCTGTGTTGTCTGGCCATCAGTGTCAGCAGCTGATGGCCATGGAAGGGGTCACCTTCCCCAGGGGCTGGCCAGAGCCAGGACTCCTTGAAGTTTAGGTGTGTGGGCAGTCAGCTGTGGGCAAACTGCTAAATGTTTCCAGGCCTCAGTTTCCTAATCTATAAAGTGGGCATGACAAAGTAACACAGAGATGCACTAAGGTTTGTGCTGGTCTTCAGATCTCACCACACTAAACAGGTTTTCTGTTAGAACTTGATAGTTGAGATTATCTTCATGAAAAAGAAAAGAAAGGAAAGGAAAAGCCTACAAAATGGAAAAACGCATAAATAGCCCTAAGAAAAGCGGTTATCAAGTTAGCTTAGAAAACCTAAAAACAGACTAGCCTGTTGGTTGTAAATTACTTGATTTGTAAGTAAAGAAGTAAAACTGTCATAGACACGCATATGAGCCCTTTATTTCTAGAATTTCTTTTTGGCCAACCTGTGGGGCTTGAAGGACCTGTTTGCCAACCAGGATTGATCCTGGGCCATAGCAGTGAAAGCCCAAAGTCCTGACCACAAGGCCACCAGGGAACTCCCCATATGCCTTCTTTAATGTTACATGATCAGGTTGTGACCCTGAAGAAAGTTTGACATCTAACAGGAAAATAAAGCTTGCTTTTCTTTGCTCCCAGACTTGGTTTTCCATCCTGCAGTGTGGTTTCTCGGGCTTCTGCAAATGAGTTTCTTGTTTACAAAAACCAGATGATAATTAAGTTAAAAAAAAAAATTTAATGTGGTTCTAAGATGCTAAGTATAATATGATAGAACTGGAAATAAATACGCCTACTGATTTCTACTATAGTAAAATAATGCTTTAGGTGTTGTTTTTAATTTTGTCCATTGTACTTTAAAAAGAATATGGAAAAACTGGAGGAGGAGTTCAGAATGGAGCAACCAAATTAACTTAATGAAGCAGAAAAAGCAGAAGCTTAAAAACAATTTTTTTTAAAATCCGGAGGCTGGGTGAGTTTCTGAAAAGAATGGAGTAGAGAAAACCAGGTTTGATAGAACAGAATGAACATCTCAAATGGTGAAAGATTAAAATGAGGAGCTTCTCAAAGAGAATAATTTCCCATCTGCCCTTCATGATCTAGCCCCAACGCTCCCTAACCTGGCTGCCTGTTTGAATCACGTGGGGACTTTAAAATCCTTCTAAGGTCGGGGTCCCTCCCCAGGCTGAGGTTCTGATTTAACTGGTCTGAACATGAGTGTGGATATTTTGTCAGAGTTCCTGAGGCGAAACATTAGGTAGGAGAACCTTGGTCATGCCTAAGAGGGCAGAGTCCATGGCTGCAGGAGCAGCAGGGAGCTGACGGGGCCACAGGAGAGAAGACAGCTGTGATCCACACAGGCTGTCAGCCAGCTTCGCCAGATCCTGTTTCATCAAGGGTTTCTGGAAATCCAGTTATTTACTGATAAATATGGAATCTTCAAATCTTTAAGGGTTGCAACTAATTAAGAGTAAAACATTTAAAAGTGTATTGTGCTTGCCAAACAAAACACAGCTGCTGAAACTGGTCCCCATGCCAGATTAGGCAACCTCAGCCACAGACATCTGCCTTCTCCTCAGGGAGGAGCCGGGCTGGACTAGGGGCTGTTCTGGGGCCTCTTCTAGTTTGAGTTCTGTTGTTTTGCTTTGTTTTGTTACTGTAGTAAATTTGTTTATTCTTTTAAAATTATTTTTAATTGAAATACAATTGTGTTACAGTGTTAGTTTCAGGTGTATAACAAAATAATTCAGTTTTGTGTTTTTTGTGTTTGTGTGTGTGTATCTATTTCAGATTCTTTTCCCTAATAAATTATTACAAGATATTGAGTATAGTTCCCTGTGGTATACAATAGGGCCTTGCTGGTTATCTGACTCTTTGTGACCCCATGGACTATACAGTCCATGGAATTCTCCAGGCCAGAATACTGGAGTGGGTAGGCTTTCCCTTCTCCGGGGGATCTTCCCAACCCAGGTATCAAACTTGGGTCTCCCAAATTGCGAGCAAATTCTTTACCAGCTGAGCCACAAGAGAAGCCCAAGAATACTGGAGTGGGTAGCCTATCCCTTCTCCAGCGGATCTCCCCAACCCAGGAGTCGAACCGGGGTCTCCTTCATTGCAGGTGGATTCTTCACCAACTGAGCTATCAGGGAAATCCCATTTTATATATAGTAGTGAGTATATGCTAATCCCTAACTCCTAATTTATCCCTCCTCCCCTTTCCCTTTGGTAACCCTGAGTTTGCTTTCTATGTCTGTGGATATATTTCTGTTTTGTATAAAAGTTCATTTGTATCATTTTTTTAGATTCCACTTTTAAATTATATCATATGATATTTATCTTTGTCTGACTTGTTTCTGTAGTATGATAATCTCTAGGTCCATCCATGTTTCTACAAATGGTATTAATTCATTCTTTTATATGGCTGACTGATATTTTGCTGTATTAATATATATGTACCACATCTTCTTCATCCATTCATCTGTTGATGGATACTTAGGTTGCCTTCGTGTCTTGGCTATATGAACATTGGGGTGCATGTATGTTTTTGTATTATTGTTTTCTCCAGATACATGCCCAGGAATGGGATTGCTGGGTCATACGATAGCTCTATTTTTAGTTTCTTAAGGAACTTCCTTACTCTTCTCCATAGTGACTGCATTAATTTTCCTTCCCACCAACAGTGTAGGAGGGTTTCTTTTTCTCCACACCCTCTCCAGCATTTATTATTTGTATACTTTGATAGATCTCTCTTGATTATTTGAATGAAGAAATGTCCTCTAGTTCCCTAAGCTTCCCCTGGGTCTAACTTAAGGGAGCTGGCTCTGGGGATTGGGATGGTGATCATGGGTCCCTGTGGTAAGAGGTCGCCAGCGTCCTCTCTGCCCAGCATCTCCCACTCAGAGTTTCTGGCTCTGCTGATTATGAAGGTAAGGAGAATGATGACTGGGAGGCTGGCTGTATTCTATGGGAGATCTGGCAACTGTCCTGAAGCTGCTTTTTGGCATCACTTGGGTTAGGAGGGGCATGGTCCGTGCATATAAGCAGCTCTGATGCTGAAACATAATTTTCAAAAGTTCCCAGTTCATACATCTTTTGAATTTCCCTCTCACCTTCCCTAAGCTGCACAAACAACAGAAAAGGGTGTGTCTCCATGAGCAAAGGAGAGGCACTCAGCACCACTTTCCACAGATGAGAACCTAGGCAGAAGTAGAGAAATTCAGAAGACCTGAAAAGGTGACTTGGCAGGATGCTACCTGCCTCTTCTCTCTGAATTAGGACTGCTGTTATTTTGTGTGAATGTAGGGGCAGGTGAGGTAACGGGAAGTCAGGACACCTGCCCTCTCTCTGGCTGTCCGCCCCCTCCGTGCCCCGCAGTGCTGAGACCAGGGTGGTGCCTCCCTTCCCAGAAATGAGGCAGCCTTCCAGGCTAACACCGAGACCTGGGTGTGCACAGTGGCAGGGATTCAGCAGAGAGGGGATGACCACTTAGCCCAGGGCAATGAACAGATGCCAGCTTTGTTCAAAACAGCTTTGTTAAGCCAGGTGGCACTGTACATAAATGGAAAAAGCTTTCTTTAGCAGCTGCCATTTTCCCTCCCCATAGGCTCTGTAGAACAGGCAAAACCAGATTGATTGAACAGATGCGTGGCTCCACTCTACAGGCTGTGAAAACCCTCCCAGAGCCATGACCACGCTGGCTTCAGTGCTTTTGCCAGCTTCTCGGTTCTCCAGTCATAGAAACAACACCTGAGACTTCCATGGTGGTCCAGTGGTTAAGACTCCAAGCTTCTAATGCAGGGGTTTGATCCCTGGTCGGGTAACTAAGATCTCACATGCTACGTGGCACAGCCAAAATATTATTTTTAAAAAGCAGCATCCATGATCAAAGATTTCACCGTCAAGGAAAAACGAAAGAGAGATTTGAAGTTAAAATGTAGAAATGGCCCAGAAAAGGGCGAAGGAGACAGGATCCACATGCTTGGCTGGATTCTGGATGCCAGAACCCAGAAATGTGTTTTGTAGAGGGACAGAAGCTACATCAACTCTCGTATCAAGCCACCAAGGCCTTAGGCTGCGGCAGAGATGCTCTGCCCTGGTATAATCTGCATGTGCTCATGCTCAGTCATGTCCAACTCTTTGCAACCCCATGCACTGTAGCCCCCCAGGCTCCTCTGTCCATGGGATTTCCCAGGCAAGGATACTGGAGTAGGTTGCCATTTCCTACTCAAGGGGATCTTCCTGATCCAGGGATCAAACCCACGTCTCTTGCATTGGCAGGCAACTTCTTTACTACTGAGCCACCTGGGAAGCCCCTAATGTCTGCATGAAGAAAAAGTGGTTGATTCTCCTGAAATCCCATATGAACACATTGCCCACTGTCAGTCTCTGCCACTAGCCCGGGACCAGCTTCAGAAGAGCGGGATGTAAGGCGGGGTGCTGTGAGGTTCCTCTGAGGGTCTGACTCACACCACCAGTCATCCCAGAATTGTGGTCCAGCAATTGGCTGTAGGTAAGCCTGCTCCCACTCAGGTTCCTTTTAGTCCTGGGACCAAACTGCAGTGTGTACTTTGGAATCAGCCTTCCTTAATGTCTGTCCTCCTTCCGGCCGTAGCCCAGGCTGACTGTTATATGTACCAATTGCCTGCTCTCCAGCAGCCAGAACAACAAGTCCCGTCCATTTCTGGCTTGATAATGACAGGTTGTCTATGGAGCAGCCTGGCCCGTGCACGCTGTTGACCAGGGTGATGCAAGCAGCTTGTATTTTCCCTTCAGGTAGTTTTTTCCCATTCTAGAAACTTCCTGTTGGCTCTTTTTAGTAAACTCATTCTTCACAGAAGATCTCTAAGTGTGTCCAGGGACAGAGAGTCCCTGGTGTGTCCATTCCACTTTTTTGGAACTTCAGGATGATGGTAGAAAAATTGATTAAGGGGAAATTTGCTACTGTTGGCTAAAATGCAGCTGTATATTCATGACTATTCAATTCATCTGTTTTGCATGATCAAATATTCTTGTTATATGAGATTAATGATAATGTTAGTACTAAGTTCACTTATACAATGATATGAACTGTGAGTTGAGTTGCTGAGTGAAGTCGCTCAGTTGTCTCCGACTCTTTGTGACCCCATGGACTGTAGCCTACCAGGCTTCTCCGTCTATCGGATTTTCCAGGCAAGGGTACTGGAGCGGGTTGCCATTTCCTTCTCCAGGAGATCTTCCCGACCCAGGGATTGAACCTGGGTCTCCCGCATTGTAGGCAGACGTTTTTACCGTCTGAGCCACCAGGGAAGATTCAATATGAACTATAAGGGGTTTTAAAAAGAGCAGTTCCATTGGAAAATTTAAAGTACAGTATTCTCATATCGTAAAGTAAATTCTCCTAATGTGGGTCTTCCCTAGTGCTCAGATGGTAAAGAATCACCCTGCAATGCAGGAGACCAGGGTTTGATCCCTGGGTTGGGAAGATCCCCTGGAGGAGGGAATGGCAACCCACTGCAATATTCTCACCTGGAGAATCCCATGGACAGAGGAGCCTGGCAGGCTACAGTCCATGGGGTCACAAAGAGCTGGCCATGACTGAGGGACTAACACTTTTACTTTTACTATAGTTATATATAGTAGGTGATCAAAGATACAGAAAATTTTTTTATTTTTTAAATTTTATTGACATATAATTGATTTACAATGTTGTGTTGATTTCTGCTATACAGCAAAGCGATTCAGTTACATATATATACGTATTCTTTTTCATACTCGTTTGCATTATGGTTTATCACAGGACATTGAGTACAGTTCCCTGTGCTGTGCAGTAGGACCTTGCTATTTCCCCGTCTTGCATAGACTAGTTCACATCTGTTAACCGCAGGCTCCAATCCTTCCCTCCCCACCCCCTTGGCAACTACAGGTCTGTTCTCTGCGTCTGTCTCTATTTTCTAGACACGTCCGCTTGTGTCATATTTTAGAGTCCACATATGAGTGATATCATATGGTGTTTGTCTTTCTAATTTACTTCACTTAGTATGGTAATCTCTAAGTGTTGCCAAAATGCAGAAAATTTTAAAATAAATCTATGAAATAGTTGCCCTGTTTCTCCCACTAAGTATGAAAAAAGAAGGAAGCATGTGATAACTTCAAAAACTAGCTCTTTCCATCTTTTTCAGAAGAAAGATTTACACACACAAAAACAGACAAACAGTACAATGAAGGAAGTGTTAGGGGAAGTGCTAGACTGACTAATCCAGTGTGGGGGCCAGTGACAGAGACAGTTTGTTCTATGCCAAGGCTAGAAAGAGGGACACTGATGTTTGTGGTTATAATCATGGACTCTGGGATGGCTCCAGGGCTTTGAGGAGTGGTCTAGAACTGGAAAGATAAGCAGAGAAGGTGGAGGTATTTTTCATGTAAAGGCGGACAGCTTAAGCAATGGCTCAAAAGTCGTGGACTTGGCGGCTTACTTCTTTAAAATATTGAAGCATAGTTGCATGTATAATACTGTGTAAGTTACAGGTGTATAGAGATTCAAAAGTTTTAAAGGTTATATTCCATTCATAATTATTATAAAACTTGGGCTATACTCCCCATGTTGTACAGCATCTCCTTTTTAAAAATTGTTTCTGTTTAGGGCTGTGCCACAGCATGCAGGATCTTAGTTCCCCACCCGGGGGTGAACCCACACCCCCTGCAGTGGAAGCACAGAGGATTAGCCACTGGGCCACCAGGGACGTCCCTATGACGTCTCCCTGTAGCTTACCTTACACCTAATAGTTTATATCTCTTATTCCCCCACCTTTTTTGTCCGTCCGCCTTTCCCTCTTCCCGCTGGGAACCACTGGTTTGTTCTCTATTTCTGTGTTTCCTTTTTGTTACATTCGCTCATTTGTTGTACTTTTTAGATTCCCCATATAAGTGATGTCGTACACTACCTCTCTTCCCCTGACATTCACGCAGCGTGATGTCCTCCAAGTCCATCCATGTTGCTGCAAGTGGCAGAGTTCCACTCTTTTTCATGCAGAGCGATATTCCGTTGTGCGTTTATAGACACATGAACGTATATATCTATATATAGTGTCGTGAGTGAAGTTGCTCAGTCATGTCTGACTCTGTAACCCCGTGGATTGTAGCCTACCTGGCTTCTCTGTCCATGGGATTCTCCAGGCAAGAATACTGGAGTGGGTTACCATTTCCTTCTCCAGGGGATCTTCCCGACCCAGGGATCGAACCCGGGTCTCCCGCATTGGAGGCAGACGCTTTAACCTCTGAGCCATCAGGGAAGCCCATGTCTATATATACCATGTCTTATTTATACATTCATCTGTTGGTGGACACTGAGGTTGCTTACGTATCTTGGTTAACTGTATATAGTGTGGCTATGGGGGATGCATTTGTCTTTTTGAATTAATGTTTTTGGTTTTTTCTGGCTATATACCCAGGAGTGGAGTTGCTGGGTCATATGTTATTGTTTTTAGGTTTTTGAGAAACCTCTGTACTATTTTTCCATAGTAGCTGCACCAATTTATGTGCGTGAGGGTTGCCTTTTCTCCACACCTTAACCAAAATTGGTTGTGTTCCTTTTCTTTTTTAAAAGGTAAACAGTTCATAATTATTGGAAGGAGTTTTTTCTTTCTTTCTCTTTCTTGTTTCTTTTCTTTTTTTTGTAGGGTGGGGGATGATGGCCATTCTGACAGCTGTGAGGTGATATTTCATACTTCTGATTTGCATTTCCCTGGTGATTGGCGATGTTGAGCATCTTTTCACTTTGGCAGTTCATTTTGGATGGTTAATGGAGAGAAAGAAAACAGGCCTCTCTGGGGGCAGATAATCAGAATTTGTATTCCAAAGATGTACGACCTTGAGCAATTTGCATAACCCACAGTCTCAGTTTCCTCGTCCAGGAGTGGGGACAACCACTGCAGTATCTTAAGGGATAAATTGATATGAAGGGTCCAGCATGGTTCATGGCACCCAGATAATTAACCTTTAGTGATTATTGTCAACAAGAAAGACATAAGATGAGACTCTACCCAACTTCAGTATCAGAGGGAAGACTTTGAACTTGTTCCCAAAACAATATGGCACCACTATAGAATCTTTTAGGAAAAAGGTTTCTTGTACCACTATACAAAAAGCTCACTAGATTATTACAGATTCTTATATGACCATTTGAACCTCTGCTTGGATTTGTTTTCCCTTCCTTTTTGTGTTTGTGATTCAAACTTAAAATACTTGAACAAATTAACCAGAATGTAAATAGACTCCCCTAAATCTTTGAGAAACTCTGATCCATGATAATTTGTCAGTAACCTGTGCGCTCTCTGGTGAGCGTCGTATTGGCCTCCAGCCTTTCTGGAGAGCTAACAGTAGCTCTGAGTTTAATATGTGATAAACTCTGTCAAATACTTCTTTGACAGGTGAACCTTGTGAAAATTCAATATTCAAAAAGCTTTATTAAATATATAGGATTGCCTAATTTCAACTAGTAGACCATTCTTGGACGTTTTCCCAGTTCCCTTCCTTTTTAGCTCTTTTAAGTAAAAGTTATAACTCTACTATGCTTTTGGTTTGGCAATGAGCAATATGTTTCCATTGTTATATCTCTATTTTACAATTTTCCAGAATTGTTTGGTGCAATTTTTAGAATGTGAGTCACTTGCTATCTTCACACTGGGGTTTTGAAAGTGTTTTTATAACTCTTCTGAGTGGAATGTTTCTCTGAAATTTTGCTCCCTACTCCTCCCCTCCTTCCTTTCCCTAATTCCTTTGAGTTTGTCTTTGTTAAACATAATCTTCAAGTGGAGTAAATTGTGTTATCTGACTCTCCCTGCTCACCAAGGTGCTAGAAATAAGCATTTCTGAGATAATCCGGGGGGGGGAAAGCCACTGATGTCATTAGCTTCCCCAAAGGAAAACAAATCAGTTTTGTGAGGTAATATTGGGATTTCTAGAAGATGATTATATTCCAGGCTTTGTTTTTAAAGGGTGGAGGGGGGCTGGGGGCCAGTTCTCTGCCTAACAAACAGTAAAGGCATCCGTTTTCTTTTCTTTCATTCAAATTTATGGTTCTCCAGGAGGGAGAGAGAGACCAGGCACCATCTTCTTGCCAATGTGAATTAACTCTTCATTGACCAGATTCTTTGGACATCCACTTCCCACCCATTAGTTTTCTGAGTAGCAAAGGTTTTGATGTACTTGGAACTAACATGGGTCTTTTGTTCAAAAAGCTCAACATAAAATTTTGAAATGAGAACTGTAATCCTACACTTTGCAAGCTGATTTTTATAACCACTCCCTGCTGCTTTTACAAGCACAGAGATGGATCAAAGATCCACCAACACTGCAAGTTGAAAGGTAACCGCCGTGGGTTAGCATGTGTGATGGAGAGCAGGCACTCTCCTTGTCACCAGGCACCTGTGATCCCACTGAGTCCTGACAGGAACCCTATGGGAAGGTATTTGGTCCTCATCTTCGAAGGTCAGAGAGGTTGGATCAGCTCTCCAAGGTTCCCAACTACCAAGAAGAAGGTGCAGGGGTTTGACTCAGACCTGCCTGACTTTAGTGTACTCTATATACAGCAGATACAGAGCAGAATCCTTTGGAATATTCTGCTCCCCGATTTGGCTTTCATTTGAGTTCTCTAATGAGGGAATGTAATGCACAGGGAAGCCTGGTGTGCTGCAGTCCATGGGGTCGCAGAGAGTTGGACACGACTGAGCAACTGAACTGAACTGAACTGAGTGAGTGAATGGTTCACGCTCAAAGAACTCTCACAGACGAGACCAGTACTGGTTTTCTTTGAATCATCTAGTTCTCATAAACCAAGCACTACAAGGCAGGTCCCACACGTTTCCTGGATGACTGACTGTTGGGCAGTCATGTCCGAGTCTTTGCAACCCCATGGATCGTAGCCCTCCAGGCTCCTATGTCCGTGGGATTTTAGTGTGTGGGGGCCCCAGTAGTTGCAGCACGTGGACGAGATTACTGGAGTGGGTTGACATTTCCTTCTCCAGGGGATCTTCCTAACCCAGGGATCAAACCCACATCTCCTGCGTTGGCAGGTGGCTTCTTTACCACTGAGCCACTTGGTTAGGAGAGATTTTTACTGTCATAATTAGTGTCAGACTTCTAAATTTCCAAGGATAAGGACCATTGTTTTACCTGTTTATCCTGGCCCTTAGCTTGTTGCTTGGCACACAGTATATGCTAAATAAACATTTGTTTGAATGAATGTATTAGGGTTCTCCAGAGAAACACAACCAATAGGAAATTGATTGATTGATTGGAATTGGCTCACATGATTATGGAGGTCAGTAAGTCCGATCTGTAGGGAGGAAGCAGGCTAGAGACCCAGGGAGAGCCAGTGTTCCAGCTAAAAGCCATCAGGCAGGAAGCATCAATATTGCAGATGAAGTCCAAAGGCAGTCTGCCAGAAATTTCTCTCTTACTTGGAGGAGGGTCCATCTTTTTGTTCTATTCGGTTCTTCAACTGATGGGATGAGGCCCACTGACAGTATGGGGGGCAATGTGCTTTACTCTATCAATTAAAATGTTAATCTAGTCCAAAAACACAGTGTAGCAACACCCAGAACGATGTTTGACTAGCTATCTGGGCACACTTGGCCCAGCCAGGTTGACACATAGAATTAACCATCACAATGAGTGAATGAAAAGCCGCAGTTTCTGAACTGTGGTAAAGCGAGTGGAATGTCAGGCATTGGTCTCTTACTGCAGACTTCAGTTAAAATGACATCTTGCTAATAAAAAGGGCTCTTCTTCCTGTGGGGCAGCTCCAACAGACCTCAGATTCTAATGCCAAGGTTCTGAGAGAACCTTCTTTGGGTCCCTTGGACCCAAGTGATCAGTTACCACTGAATCAAGTGAATTAAAGGGGTTGATACAGGTCCCATGCTCTCCAAGTTAAGGGGTAAGTATTTTTTTAGGAGTCAGAATCATAAAAGCATGTTAAGAACCCAGCTTTTCCAAGACCTATTGGAAAAATTAACCTTTATGTTGCCCAAGTATACGTAGCCATATGTAAGACTACTTTCTTTAGTTGTTTTAATGTAATTTGGTGGTTACTGTAGACCTCTGAAATTTGTAGATTATGTATTCTCTAAAATCATAACTCATGTCATGGGATCACATGTTAAAAATGTGCTGCAAAGTGAAGAAGCTGAGGAACATGTCCTTTCTTTGAGATTTAAGTAGTATTTCTTTTTGTTATTCACATACAAATTCACTTTCTACTGTACCTTTTTGGACAAAAAGTGATTAGAGGAAAAAGTTTTATTAAGGACATTAGCATTTTGCTCACTCAGGGTTGACATCTGCATAAATTCCTACTGTAGCCAGTTTTAAATCACCTCACCAAGTTTACCTCTATAGTTGTTCGCATATTCTAAAATTATTTTAACTTTTTATTTATATAAATACGTGCACTTAATTTTAAAAATAAAATTGAATTTTTTAAAGCTTATACCTATAATGCATACAGCAGTCTCTTATCTTCCTTTTACCTCATCCCCCAGTTCTCCTCCTTAAAAACAACCCCTTTGAACAGTCTATTTTCTATTGTTTCCTGTTTCTAAAAAATTATCCTCTTTCTGCTATTTCTCCTTTAATTATTTCTTTTCTTTATTCCAAAAGGTAATATATCAACATAGTTCAAAAGAAAAAGAAAAAGGGTAAAAACAATAAAGAGTCTCCTTTCCCTGCTCCTGAATCTCTCTGACCCCCTCTCTGCAGGCAGCCAGCATCCCTCACCCCTCAGATATTTTTCCTGAGACCGTCTCGCACACATGCACGACTGTTTACTGGTCAACTTGGGTATCATCTGTTGACTCAGCCACAGGAGATGGGAATTTAGCTTTCTCTCTGATACTCTGTTTTCTTGCTTTCCTTCTCCACAACTTAGTTACAGGACAAGTCTTCCTGAAATCATTGTTTGTATTATAATGACTGTATAAAAGTTGTCACTCCCAAGCCACATAGTTTATATACCGCATTTCATTTTACCCAGAGCTAATAAACACTTCGTTTTTTTCTTTAGATTTTCTATGAGCCTATTGTTAATATTTTTTTCCGACTTTCCAGCACATGTGTCACATGGCCTGTATTCTACTCCAATTTGGACTGGTTTTTGTTTTGTTTTGTTTCTCTTGTTTTTTCTCCGCTCCCAGTGAGCTGTTGTTTAGGGACTTGCTTTTGTCAATTCTCCCACGTTGGATTCTCTTTTTCTGGAGCCCAATATCTTCTTCTTTCTTGATTTAATTCTGTTTTTTCCTCAAGGGGTTTTTAAAGAAAGGGTACATGCAAGGTACATTTTGAGTCCTTGTATCTCTGAAAATGTCTTTATTCTACCCCAGGCATTTCATAGTCTGGCAGGGTATAAAATCCCTATCTGAAAATAATTTTTCCCAGAATTTTGAAGACTCCTCCACTACCCTTTCTTGCTACTGAAAAGTCCTTTGTTGTTCCCTTTCTCCATCTCTTTCGGTGTTTTTTCTTCCTATGTATTGTGATTTGCCATGATTTGAGTGTTTTTTCATCAATTATTTTGATTATCTGGTCCTTTTTAATATGAAAACTCATGCCTTTCATTTCTGAGAAAATCTATTTTATTTTCACTTAACTAATTCCTTCTGTTTCATTTTCTCCTGTTTTCTGTTCTGGAACTCTGCTTAGCTAAACAATACACCACTTAAATTGATCTTCTGATTTTCTTATCTTTCCTGCTACTGAGATCTTTGTTTTCAAATTTTTAGTTTCCAAAATGTCATTCTTGTTTAATTGTTAAGAAAATATCTAGTCATTTCATGGGTGCAGTCTCTTCTTGTTTGGCTCTGAAGATGTTAAATACAGTGCAGTTTTAAAACCTTTTTATCGTCCCTGTATTGTTTCCGTGGCCTCTGAGTTCCATTTTTTCAATTTGTTTGTTTGTTTCAGACTGTTCTCACATGTTTGGAGAAGTTTGACTGTCCACATACCATTAAGAGTGAGGCTCTAAGACCTTTGATTGCAGGTTTTGTGTGATGGGTTTGGTAATTGGCAGACCTTCTTTGAAGAATGATCTGGCAGTGAGCCAAGTTTTTCTTTGAGAGACTTCTAAAGGCAGTGTGGGAAGAATTTTTCTTTAATGGGAATATTTGGTTTCTTCTATGACTACATCTCCTAAGAATACTTCTGCTTTGGATAGATACAATTAATTTCCACCATTCTGAGAGCAAGAAAGAGAATGGAATCTGGAATGCCTATCATTCAGTATACAGACTTCGTTTTAATCTTCAGCTTTCAGTTTGGTGTGCTCTGTCTGACCTCCCAGGAGTTGGTCTGGTAACCTCAGATTAAATACTCCTTGTGAATAATAATTTTTTAACTTCTTCCCTAGCTGCAAGACTGGGTGTGTATAGTGGAATTAGCCATATAATAATATTAAGAATTTGGACTCTGTAGCCAGAAAGTTTGGGTTCAAATCTTGGTTCCAGTGGTTACCAGCTATGTGACCTCACTCAAGTTCCCTAAGTCCTGTAGTTCATGACTCCATGCTAAAGGTGAACAGTTCAATGCCCAGGGAGGAAAAAGAACATGTTGAAATTTTATTTCTCTTTAACCTGAATTATTGACTTTATATTTTTAAAATGATTTCTCTTGTACAACCAAACCAATGAAAGCACAAAGGAATACAATTGCACACATGATCTTTCTGCAAAGATGGTGTGGAGTTTCCCACTGAAGTAAATCATTGTTCACAGAATTTGGCAAAAAGAAAAGGAAAAAGTCTCCAAACAAATAGCCCATTGAGAAATACACCATGACACGAGGATGATGCAATGGCAAACTGCAACATGGGAAGAAGCCCTGAATGAAAATTTTGTGTTACAAAAGGATCAAAAGCAGTCCAACAAAATGGCAAGGAAACAATATTTATTTTGAAACCTTACTCGTTTTTCATATGCAGAATTTTTAACAAGTCGTTTGTTTCCAGTTCACCACTACACTCCTACTTAGAATTATCATGGGCAAGTCCTCAGCTGCTGAATTCCTTTTGCCTCTGGGAAAGGTGTGACTGTGGGCTGCAGAGAACCTGACACGGAGCCCAGCAAAAATGGAAACAGAGCACCTGCCCCCAGAGAGTGCAGGAGGGCAGAGACACAGGCAGATCCTGGCCAAACCCCTAACACCACAACCCAAGGAGGAGACAGGCCTGGGGCTCTGTCCCACAATAAGCCTAGGCTGAGTGCTGAAAGTGGCCCTAAACCCCTCGACCTAGAATTTCTCTTCTGCAGATTTTCTGGCTCAGAACCACAGAAAATATGAAGGGTTTGAATGAAATCTAAAATATGAAATCATGTACCTTCTAAGGCTCGTTTGCCAATTTTGTTGTCACTTAATTTTTGATTTATCTATGGTGATTAAAAAAACACAAAAATATAGTGAGCTGCTGCTGCTGCTAAGGTGCTACAGTCGTGTCCGACTCTGTGCGACCCCATAGATGGCAGCCCACCAGGCTCCCCCATCCCTGGGATTCTCTAGGCAAGAACACTGGAGTGAAAGAAAGCATTTTAAATAAGAGAACTTTGAAAAGGTGTTTGTACAAGGATATTTTCCCATTTGTTTATAATATTGTTTTATCCACATTAGAGGGTTGGTTAAGTAAGTTATGCTACATCCATAAAACAGCATACTCTGCAACCATGCACTGAAAATTGGGCTTATAGAACCAAACAGTTCCATAAGGGAAGTTATCCATGACATGTTATTGGTAGGATGTGAAAGAAATGATAAATTACTGTGAATTATGTTGTTTTAATAAGCACTGTTTTAATAGTATGTTTGACTAGAAAAGCATATAACGTGATGCTAAATTGTCTAGTAATCATTTCTCTGTGGTAGGATAATAGATGATAGTTGAATTTTTGCAAAGAACGTTTATTGCTTTTGAAACTAGAAAAAAATGTATATGGCTAAAAAGTGACCAAAGGCTGGCGGTGGTAAGCATAAAATTAGAAGAAAATGACCTTAATATACACTTAGTGGAGAATCATGATTCACTGAAATTAAAATCATAGAGAACTTCTTTGAAAGAACTTAACATGTTCATTTTCCATTTTCTCAAATGAAACCAGTTTAATAGGCTTAAAGATATAAAAATGTTTTTTAAATTACAAAGTCTAGTGGTTGATTCAATTGCATTGTTAAAAAAATCATTAAATGGTATTCCCAAATTATTGATTTTTCCAATTCTAATCTAGCACTTATTCAAACTTCTTTAAAAGATTTTCATTTGATATAAATTCTGTACACTGCAAGGACTTTGTTCTCTTTGAGAAATCAATCCACACTGAAGGGTGGAGAGGTTGCTCTTTTAACAGAGTTAGAGCCAATATTTCAGGCAGATTCTTAGAAGTGTGTCATTGTGAGTGGCATGCCTCAGAAAACAAACTCTCACACTATAATATAGATTTAACGTTTCTTGTTTGCTGTTTAAAATGATCCCTATATTTGTTATCTGGAAGACGGTAGTCTTAGTAATTTACTCGAAGAAAAACTCTGTGGGACTTCCCTGGTGGCTCAGTGGTTAAGACTGTGCTTCTACTGCAAGAGGTGCGGGTTTGATCTGGGCTCAGGGAACTAAGATCCCACATGCCTCTCGGAGTGGCCAAAAAAAAAAAACCCCTGTGTGATATGCTGTGCTATTACAATCTACCTTAGTGTATGAATTTGAATTTATTTTCATTTGACTATTTGAGGAAGCATTTTTTATCTGTCATCCTTCTGATGCAATCCAAAATTTATAGATGTATATGTGTGTGTGTATGCTTAGTCGCTCAGTCATGCCCAGCTCTTTGCAACCCCACAGACTATAGCGGCTCCTCTGTCCATGGAATTCTCCAGGCAAGAATACTGGAGTGGGTTGCTGTTTCCTTCTCCAGGGGATCTTCCCAACCCAGGGATCAAACCCAGGTTTCCTGCATTGCAGGCAGATTCTTTACTGTCTGAGCCACCAGGGAAGCTCCATCAGTTCAGTTCAGTCACTCAGTCATGTCCAACTCTTTGCGGCCCCATGAATCACAGCACACCAGGCCTCCCTGTCCATCACTAACTCCCGGAGTTCACCCAGACTCACGTCCATCGAGTCAGTGATACCATCCAGCCATCTCCTCCTCTGTCGTCCCCTTCTCCTCCTGCCCCTAATCCCTCCCAGCATCAGAGTCTTTTCCAGTGAGTCAACTCTTCGAATCAGGTGGCCAAAGGACTGGAGTTTCAGCTTTAGCATCATTCCTTCCAAAGAAATCCCAGGGCTGATCTCCTTCAGAATGGACTGGTTGGATCTCCTTGCAGTCCAAGGGACTCTCAAGAGTCTTCTTCAACACCACAGTTCAAAAGCATCAATTCTTCGGCGCTCAGCCTTCTTCACAGTCCAACTCTCACATCCATACATGACGACTGGAAAAACCATAGCCTTGACTAGACGGACCTTTGTTGGCAAAGTAATGTCTCTGCTTTTGAATATGCTATCTAGGTTGGTTATAACTTTCCTTCCAAGGAGTAAGCGTCTTTTAATTTCATGGCTGCAGTCCCCATCTGCAGTGACTTTGGAGCCCAAAAAAATAAAGTCTGACACTGTTTCCACTGTTTCCCCATCTATTTCCCATGAAGTGATGGGACCGGATGATGTATACAAATGTATATTTATTTATAGGGCATTTTACTAGAGAAGATAGCCCTAACTCATAGTATTTGTAAAGATGTTAATATTAATGAAGCCTCCTTATAATCCTTGGTCATAACAGTGACAAAAGCACCAACCTTGTGAAGTATTCCTCCAGCCTTCCAGATAGTCTCTAATGGATTTGAATTTCTGACTCCCAAAGGTCTGCATGTGGCGTCTGTCCGTGCCTGGATACGGTGCACGTGAACCATGTACATTTCCCCTGCAGCCCAGTGCTTTGCACGGATGAGGCACGTGTCTCTTCACAAAGGCATCCCCGCAGGCAGGCTCTAGCTTCATCTGCATCTCCAATACAGATGCGCGTTTGTGTGACCGCGGAGGCATTGATGGTGCCTGCAGCTGGGATGTGGCTGGTACATTTCAATCCACCCCGTAGCAAAATACGTGCTGAAGTGAATGGCTTGATTGGTGGTGCTAACACTATTTGCCTTTTAATTAAAGTGGAGGCGGGGGAAGGACTGGGGGGAAGGAGGAGAAGGAGAAGAAAGAGGAGGTAAAACAAGGTGTAATCAGGCCTAGTGATAAAGTAACTTTCATTCCCAGTGAAACAAGCAATTAGTCTATGTAAAGCATTAATCTGCATTAGTCACTATTTCTGTTACCATCCCTGAGGAGAAATGAAAACAGTTTTAAAATGCATGAGGAGGATTGAGCACTAGCAATGGCATGTTTAACAGGACCCTGGCTCAGTGAGGTGAAGGCTGGTGGTGGAAGAAGAGGGGGTTTGCGGGGGGTTCGTTGTAAAGCATCTGCGGGGGGTGTTTTTTTCTCAACCCAGCTATCCTGCTGCAACAACCACCAAACACAAGTTGGTCAGCGCCAAGCATCTGCTTTTGAGTGCTAAGCACATTCTTCCACAAGCTCAGTTGTAGGCAAGCTCTGGAGCTTTCCTTCCTTCTGGGAAATTTGATGGGAATCAGGGTGGGTCTGGGAAACATCTTCAGAGGCCCCACATATGAGGTACAGATTGAGCCCTACACAAGGGGCTAAGACCAGCCAAGTCCTCCACCCTTGTTCATGGCCCTGAGAAAAGGGTACTTTTTCCTGATGGCTCAAAGAGCTACTGGTCAAAAACAGACTGCTCTAACCAGCTCACGATGCTAGCTGTTGTCACTGGCTCTTAATCAATAGCCTAAGCAGACACTTGGCTAAGCCTGTTATTATCGTACTTAATACTCATAACCAGCTCACGAAGTGGTCCCTACCATTAATAGCTTTTTATCAACGAGGAAACGGAGGCTTAGAAAAGGTAAGTGGCTTGTCCAAGATGACCTGGCTAGTAAGGGGTGTGGCCAGCTTTAGAAAGGAGGCTGCTGGCTACAGATGAGCATACCTAGCTTCTGGGAAGAGTCAGGGTTTTCTGTGCCCAGGTAGTCAAATATAAACCATCAGAGATATTTACCCTGTACATATTTGATATTTGATCTTGTTTTACATAGCTCTGTATCCCTCACAGCTCCTACCTCAATGCTTTTTGCATAGCAGAGTTTCAGTAAACATGCATTAAATTAACTAACAGAAAAAAGATGGTACATCTTGGTTCAGGGGTTAGAGACTGTGAGTTCTGCTTGTAAAATGTTTTTCTTTTGAAAGGTTTCAAAGTTACATAAAAAGTAAATTTCTTTCTATACAACATAGAAAGAATAGTATAATGAACCTACATGAATTCAAACCCAGTGTCGATAATTAGCAACATTTTGCCAGCCTTGTCCATTCCCTACCAACTTTTTGCTGTTTTGGTTTTTGCTGATTAATTTTTTAAATTAATTTATTTTTATGGGAGGATAATTGCTCTACAGAATTTTGCTCTTTTCTGTCAAACCTCAACATGGATCAGCCATAACTATACATGTATCTCCTCCCTTTTAAAATTGTCTCCCATCTTCCTCCCCATCCTACCCCTCTAGATGGATACAGAGACCCCCTTTGAGTTTTGGTTTTTGCTGATATATTTTAAAGTGAATCCCAGGTAGGTCATTTCAATTATAAATGCTCAGTATAAGTAGCAAAGACATAAAAACAACATCGTAATTACCATGTAATTATCATACCTAATCACATTAATAATAATATTTTCATATCATCTAATACTTCAAGCTGGTTGTCACAAAGGCATTTATTTGGTTTTGGCTGTGCCGGGTCTTCGTTGCTGTGCTCGGGCTTTCTCCAGCTGCAGCGAGCAGAGGCTCGTCTCTAGTTGTAGCCCGCAGGCTTCTCTCTGCAGTGGCTTCTCTTGTGCAGAGCGTGAGCTCCAGGCACAGGGGCTTCAGTAGTTCCGCATGCAGTCTCAGGAGTTGTGGCTCACAGGCTTTGAAGTTGCCCTTTGGCATGTAGAATCTTCTCGGACCAGGGATGGGACCCATGTCCCTTGCCCTGGCAAGCGGATTCTTATCCAGTAGACCGCCAGGGAAGTCCACCAAAGCATTTTTTAATACTTAGTTTGTGGAATCAGAATGGAACTTACCTGCATGTTGCGTTTGGTTGTCTTATACCCCCACCCATGCCTCTATTTTTAGTAACTTTTTCTTTTTTCCTCTCTACCTTTTTCCTTCTTTCCTTCCTCCTATTCCTCCTTCCCCTTCTTTCCTCCTTCCTTCCCTTTTTCTTTTCTATTTTCCCTTAGAAACCAAGGAATTTGTCCCATTACAGTGATTTTCTTTCTCTTTTTTTTTTTACCATATTGTGTGGCATTCAAGACTTTAGTTTCCTGACTATGGATCGAACCCAAGCCTCATCCTCTGCAGTGAAAGTATGGAGTCTTAACCAATGGACCACCGAGGAATTCTTCTCATTCCAGTGTTTTTGTTTAAAGTAACAGGCATTTGTTTTTTGATATTTATTTATTTGGCTGCGTTGGGTCTGCACTGCGGTGCCCAGGCTCTTCTTTGGGGTGCGTGGCTCCTCTCGTTGTGGCACCTGGGCTCAGTAGTTGTGACACACTGGCCTGGTTGCCCCGAGGCATGTGGGATCTTAGTTCCCCAACCAGGGATTGAACCCATGTCCCCTGCATTGGAAGGTGGATTCTTAACCACTGGACCGCCAGGAAAGTCCACTCATTTCAGTGATTTTTAACTGACTCTGGAAACACTTCCTAGAGGGTATTGATGGTGCACAGTTGTCCGTTTTTCACTCCCAGTATCTCTGGGACGGTGTCTCTGTTGATGGGATTCTGGGCTAGCTCATAATTGTTCCTCCAGCACACAGATGTGTACTGGAGGGCTTCCATGTGCCCGCCCTGTATCCAATGTGGGAGATACAGCAGCATCGTGGTGGGGCTACAGCTGGACGGGGACAGAAGGCAGAGCACCCCTGGCTCCATCATTAAATTCAAGGCCCTAAAAAAGGAATGCAGGTGACACTTTCTCACGGTGGTCTCAGGAAAAACAGAGCTGGAAGGGCCAGGCCACAGGAGTGAGCAGCCCACCACCCCTCTTTCCTCCACCTTCCAGCCCAGATTCCTGCTCCCCCCAAAGCCGGCCTGGGTGCCCTCTCTGCAGCTGCAGCAGGAACTGCTGTAAGACGGCCTCCTTCTCAGGGGAGACATTTGCGCTCACCATCTGCTCACCCACCTGGTGATTCTGAATCAACGAAACTGCAGTTTGAAAATGTGACGGCGATTATGCAGATGGTGGTCTTCCCGAAAGCGCAGTCAGTGCATTTCATTGCCAGAAAAATGACCCTCCCCCTCCACCCCTGTCTTTTCCAGCTTCAGCCTGAGACCCAAGTTCAATGGAGACGGACAGTGCCTATGTGTCCCCTCGGCCTGTCGGGTTATCATTAGATGTGGGGCTTCCCTGGCTCATCAGCAGGATCCTCCAGGGTGTCCGAGGGAGGGAGTCCTTGTCAGCCTATTTATCAGGTCGCCAGCCTCCCTACAAGGTGGTAGCCAGCCACTACTATGATTCCTCAGGAACTGTTTCCTGGGAACAGGATGATTATTTTAGTAATATACCCACCTATACCTTTTAATAAATTTCACTATTAAAAAAATCCTATCTTTTCTTTATATAAAATGCAAGGAATTGACTGGTGCCTAAAGAATAAGCCCAGTGAAGGTGCAGAGAGCTCTGCTGTACATCAGCAATGAAATGTCAGCAAGTGTAATTCTTGCTATAGAGACAGATACAGTGAAAATAAACCCTCCAGGATGAATAAATCATACCTCCTAAGTCAACCTCATCAAATGCCTTCAAGATATTGATTGCTGCAACATCTGAGCAAAGCTCAGACAACTGTTTAATGGCTGTTTACCTCCAGGAGGCTTAAAGAATCCCCGAGCCCACCTCGTTGTCAAGCGCCTCTGCAACTATTTCCAGTACATTGAGTCCATTAGACGGTTATTGGAAATGGTGTGCGTAATGGGCTGATCTCTCTCCACACTCCATATGTGAGAATTTCTAACACTGCAATTACTGTGGCCTCGCCGTGCCCTGGACGGGCAGAACTCCTGGAAGCAGGGTGGGAATAATGGGGGAAGGAGATGTGGGTAGGTCTAGGGAATCACATTGGGATGAGCTGGGGGTGAGTGGGTGCTGCTGTATTCAGGGGTCTATAATATTTTTTTGTCCACTGAGTCATTTTCTTTGGATGCATTACGTCCCTAGGAAAAGAATCCAAGGATTTTCCCTCCTGTGTGTTTTCATTTGCTTCTTCATGGTCCATGATGTCAGTTGAGGTTGTCAGTACAATGAAACCAAACTGATGGGATGGGAGAAGGTTATTTGGCCATTTTCTTGGATCTTTGAGATGCACATCAAATCTGGGGCTGACCACTCCACATTTACTTAGCCTGCCTGTGAGATTCACAGCAATTTTCCCAGCCCTGTGATCACCAATGATTTCAAATTAGCCAATACTACCATGCTTCTGAGAGTTCTCAGAAACATGGTGGAGAGTTCTGACAAAACATGGTCCACTGGAGAAGGGAATGGCAAACCACTTCAGTATTCTTACCATGAGAACCCCATAAACAGTATGAAAAGGCAAAAAGATAGGACACTGAAAGATGAACTCCCCAGGCCAGTAGGTACCCAGTATGCTACTGGAGATCAGTGGAGAAATAACTCCAGAAAGAATGAAGAGATGGAGCCAAAACAAAAACAATGCCCAGTTTTGGATGTGACTGGTGATAGAAGGTGGAGAAGGCAATGGCACCCCACTCCAGTCCTCTTGCATGGAAAATCCCATGGATGACGGAGCCTGGTAGGCTACAGTCCATGGGATCTCGAAGAGTTAGACACGACTGAGTGACTTCATTTTCACTTTTCACTTTCATGCACTGGAGAAGGAAATGGCAACCCACTCCAGTGTTCTTCCCTGGAGAATCCCAGGGATGGGGGAGCCTGGTGGGCTGCTGTCTGTGGGGTTGCACAGGGTCAGACACAACTGATGTGACTTAGCAGCAGCAACAGGTGATGGAAAGAAAATCGGATGCTGTAAAGAACCATACATAGGAACCAGGAACGTTAGGTCCATGATTCAGTGTAAATTGGAAGTGGTCAAACAGAAGATGGCAAGAGTGAACATCGACATTTTAGGAATCAGTGAACTAAAATGGACTGGAATGGGCGAATTTAACTTAGATGACCATTATTTCTACTACTGTGGGCAAGAATTCCTTAAAGAAATGGAGTAGCCCACATAATCAACAAAAGAGTCTGAAATGGAGTACTTGGGTGCAGTCTCAAAAACGACAAAATGATCTCTGTTTGTTTCCAAGACAAACCATTCAATATTACAGTAATCCAAGTCTATGCCCCAACCGGTAATGCTGAAGAAGCTGGAGTTGAATGGTTCTATGAAGACCTACAAGACCTTCTAGAACTAACACCCAAAAAAGATGTCCTTTCCATCGTAGGGGACTGCAATGCAAAAGTTGGAAGTCGAGATACCTGGAGTAACAGGCAAATTTGGCCTTGGAGTACAGAATGAAGCAGGGCAAAGGCTAACAGAGTTTTGCCAAGAGAACGTACTGGTCATAGCAAACACTCTCTTCCAACAACATAAGAGATGACTCTATACATGGACATCACCAATGGTTAATACCGAAATCAGATTGATTATATTCTTTGCGGCTGAAGATGGAGAATCTCTATAAAGTCAGCAAAAACAAGACCGGGAACTGATTGTGGCTCAGATCATGAACTCCTTATTGCCAAATTCAGACTTAAATTGAAGAAAGTAGGGAAAACCGCTAGACCATTCAGGTATGGCATAAATCAGATCCCTAACAATTATACAGTGAAAGTGAGAAATCAATTCAAGGGATTCGATCTGATAGACAGAGTGCCTGAAGAACTATGGATGGAGGTTCATGACATTGTACAGGAGACAGAGATCAAGACCATCCCCAAGAAAAAGAAATGCAAAAAGGCAAAATGGTTGTCTGAGGAGGCCTCACAAATAGCTGAGAAAAGGAGAGAAACTGAAGGCAAAGGAGAAAAGGAAAGATACAAGCATTTGAATGCAGAGTTCCAAAGAATAGCAAGGAGAGATAAGAAAGACTTCCTCAGTGATCAGTGCAAAGAAACAGAGGAAAACAATAGAATGGGAAAGACTAGAGATCCCTTCAAGAAAATTAGAGATTCCAAGGGAACATTTCATGCAAAGATGGGCTCGATAAAGGACAGAAATAATATGGACCTAACAGAAGCAGAAGATATTAAGAAGAGGTGGCAAGAATACACAGAACTGTACAAAAAAGATCTTTATGACCCAGATAACCACAATGGTGTGAACACTGGATTAGAGCCAGACATCCTGGAGTGTGAAGTCAAGTGGGCCTTAGGAAGCACCACTACGAACAAAGTTAGTGAAGGTGATGGAATTCCAGTTGAGCTATTTCAAATCCTAAAAGACGATGCTGTGAAAGTGCTGCCCTCAATATGCCAGCAAATTTGGAAAACTCAGCAGTGGCCACAGGACTGGAAAAGGTCAGTTTTCATTCCAGTCCCAAAGAATGTTCAAACTACTGCACGATTGCACTTGTCTCACACGCTAGCAAACTAATGCTCAAAATTCTCCAAGCCAGGCTTCAATAGTACGTGAACTTCCAGACATTCAAGCTGGATTTAGAAAAGGCAGAGGAACCAGAGAGTAAATCGCCAACATCTGCTGAATCATGGAAAAAGCAAGAGAGTTCCAGAAAAACATCTATTTCTCCTTTATTGACTATGTCAAAGCCTTTGACTGTGTAGATCACAGTAAACTGTGGAAAATTATGAAAGCGATGGGAACACCAGACCACCTGACCTGCCTCCTGAGAATTCCGTATGCAGGTCAAAAAGCAACAGTTAGAACTGGACATGGAACAATAGACTGGTTCCAAATAGGGAAAGGAGTAGTCAAGGCTGTATATTGTCACCCTGCTTATTTAACTTATATGCAGAGTACATCATGAGAAATGCTTGGCTGGAAGAAGCACAAGCTGGAATCAAGATTGCTGGGAGAAATATCAATAACCTCAGATATGCAGATGACACCACCCTTATGGCAGAAAGTAAAGAACTACAGAGCCTCTTTTTGAAAGTGAAAGAGGAGAGTGAAAAAGTTAGCTTAAAACTCAACATTCAGAAAACTAAGATCATGGCATCCAGTCCTATCACTTCATGGCAAATAGATGGGGAAACAATGGAAACAGTGAGAGACTTTTTTTTTTTTTTGCTCCAAAATCATTGCAGATGGTGACTGCAGCCATGAAATTAAAAGATGCTTGCTCCTTGGAAGAAAAACTATGACCAACCTAGATAGCATATTAAAAAGCTGACACAGGTCCGTCTAGTCAGAGCTCTGGTTTTTCCAGTAATCATGTATGGATGTGAGAGTTGGACTATAAAGAAAGCTGAGCACCAAAGAATTGCTGCTTTTGAACTGTGGTTTTGAAGAAGACTCTTGAGAGTCCCTTGGACAGCTAGAAGATCAAACCAGTCCATCCAAAGGAAATCAGTCCTGAATATTCATTGGAAGGACTGCTGCTGAAGCTGAAACTCCAATACTTTGGCCACCTGATGCAAAGAACTGACTCATTAGAAAAGACCCTGATGCCGGGCAAGATTGAAGGAAGGAGAAGAAGGGGACAAGAGAGGATGAGATGGTTGGAATGGTATCACCAACGACTGGACGGATGGACATGAGTTTGAGGAAGCTCCAGGAGTTGCTGATGGACAGGGAGGCCTGGCGTGCTGCAGTCCTTGGGGTCGCAAAGAGTCGGACACAACTGAGTGACTGAACCGAGCTTCATCATCACAGTTGGAAACCTGATGATGACTTTGGAGTGTGGCCTGATAAGCACCTGGCAATTGCCTCTCTTTTCAGCATTGTTGGTATTCTTGAGAGCTTTAGCCAGGATATTCATGCCCACTGTTATAGCAACAGGGAAAGATGGCAGAAAGCAGAGGTCTAGAATCGAGCTTGACACAGGAGAATGGCAGATTTGTGAATTAGTAAAGAGGTGGTAGTGGCAGTAAGCTGAATGGATAATGCAAATAATCTGATTGCTTTTTAATTTGGATTTTTCTTTTTTCTTTCTTTTTTTTGAGAAATACGCTCTAAAAATGGTTATCTGAGATGTGACTAATAAATATATGATTCTGATTGGATCTTGGACTGGGAAACACATTATTGAGGCAGTTGGTAAAATTGGAATATGAACTGTAGACTAGGTAATAGTACTGTACCGGTAGCCCTTCCCAGATGGACCTCCTGGTGAAGAACATGCTGGCCAACGCAGGAGACGTAAGAGATGTGGGTTTGATCCCTGGATCAGGGAGATCCCCTGGAGGAGGGCATGGCAACACACTCCAGCATTCTTGCCTGGAGAATCCCTACAGTTCGTAGGGTCACAAAGAGTCTTGAAGGGACTTAGCATGCATGCACTTTACCAATAATAAAATTCCTGACTTTGGTGACTATGGTTATATGGGAGCCTTGTTCACACTGAAGTAATTAAGAAAAAAGGAGCATGATGTACATGATTCCTTCTCAAATGGTTAAAAATTGTGTGTGTGTCTATGAAGAGAAAGTGAGACCAAGAGATGTGACAAAATATTAACAAATTGGTAAATCTGCATAAAATGTATACCAGAATTCACTGTAATAGGCATGCTACTTTTCTGTAAGTTTAAAATTATTTCTCAATGAAAAATATTTTAGGCACTATCTACTGTATAGTTAAGATGTAATTCAACTGTTACAGAAAACCCACAATAGCTTAATCAAGAGGAAAATATATTTCTCTCTCAGATAAAAGGAATCCAGAGGTGAACAGTCCAGTTCATAAAACTGCCGGAGTCTAGGGCTCCACTGCTTATGTTTCCTGGGTACCCTCAGTAACTGTTTTCCACCTCATGGAGCAAAAGGGCTGCTTGAGTACCAGCCATTTCCCCACATTCCAACCAGGAGGAAGGGAAGTGCTTGAAGTAAAAGATGGGGAAACAAAAGGGTCTTTATCACCTGTCCTAAAGCAAGATCTCCTGGAAGCCATCACTCAGTCTTTCTGTGTACATCTCATTGGTGGAAACGTAGTCTCTGGCCACACCTCGCTGCAAGAGAACTTGTGACATGAAGCCTGTATTATAGGTATTCCTGGATCCACTTAAAAATCAGGGCTTCAAATATATGAAAGAAAGTGACAATGGACAGTGGGCAAATGATTAGCAGCCTTTACCAGATGAGGTCGCCTGACAAAGACAACATCTGCCCAGCAAACTCCATGAACTTGTGGCCCAAGGGCCTAGCTGGGTGAGGCAGGCCCTCCTGGATACAATTCAGCTAAGGCAGTGGGTGCTATTTGCAGGCTTTTGGTGCCATAATCCTCTGCCACCTCAAACAGCACTCCACCAACCCCTCAACCCCACTCAGCCGAGCCGTTTGTAGGAGACTCACTTGCCAATGACCGGTTACTCTGATTATTCCCTGAAATGACTTTGGTCTAAGAGGACAGACCATTAAAAAACAACAACTAAAGAGGATTTCTTGGGTCAGAAGAAAGGCTTCAGTGTCTCTTGGCTGCCTCCCATCCTTTTGGGGCAGAAGAGTAATATTTTTCTGGCTGTTTACAAGAAATGAGAGTAATATTCATTTTGTAGTTCGTAGAGGGTGAAAAGGCCTATTTTGTGGGAAAGTTTGCTATGCTAATAAGCAGTTTTTATAGTTCCTTGAGACACTGGCTTTGAGGCAAGGGGAATGAAAAATGATTTCTGGTCAAACAAACTTGAGGATCGTGTACTCTATAATCTTCTGTTGCTGCTGCTGCTGCTGCTAAGTCGCTTCAGTTGTGTCCGACTCTGTGCGACCCCATAGACAGCAGCCCACCAGGCTCCCCGTCCCTGGGATTCTCCAGGCAAGAACACTGGAGTGGGTTGCCATTTCCTTCTCCAATGCATAAAAGTGAAAAGTGAAAGTGAAGTCGCTCAGTCGTGTCCGACTCTTCGTGACCCCATGGACTGTAGCCCACCAGGCTGCTCCATCCATGGGATTTTCCAGGCAAGAGTACTGGAGTGGGGTGCCATCGCCTTCTCGGAATCTTCTGTTAGAGGGTCACAATACATAATAATACACTAAGGTCTGAGAAGTTCTGCATAAGGAAGTCCCCAGCCTGAAATGGTGTAACTCAGATTGGGACTTGCCCACAGTCTTTTAACTGAGATCACACCAGGTCACAGGACTTAATGAAGCCTGGGTTCTTGATGTCTCATCACAGAAAGAATTCAATGAAAGACAGTGTGATAGGTAAGAAGTGGATTTATTTAGAGAGAAACACACTTCACAGAGTATAGGCCATCTTAGAAGGCAAGAGCTGCACCAAGGTATGAGGTGGTCAGTTTTTATAGGAGTGCATAATTTCATAGGCTAATGACTTGGAGAAATTGTTGTTCAGTCGCTCAGTCATGTCAGCCTTTGCAGCCCCATGAATGGCAGCACACCAGGCTTCCCTGTCTTTCACTATCTCCCCAAGTTTGCTCAAACACGTGTCCATTGATTTCATAATGCTATCCAACCGTCTCGTCCTTTGTCGTCCCCTTCTCCTCCTGCTCTCAATCTTTCCCAGCACCAGGGTCTTTTTCAGTAAGTCAGCTCTTCACATCAGGTGGCCAAAGTATTGGAGCTTCAGCATCGGTCCTTCCAATAAATATTCAGGGTTGATTTCCTTTAGGATTGACTGGTTTGATCTCCTTGCAGTCCAAGGGACTCTCAAGAGTCTTCTCCAGCACCACAGTTTGAAAGCATCCATTCTTCGGTATTTGGGGAAGGGCCGGGGACTTCCAGGAATTGGGCCGCAGCCCTCTTTTTGATCTCTGTGGGACTGTCACAGTCGCACACGGCTGTGGGTGTGTCGTCTATCTTACCGATGTGTGCCAGTGTGTAGATGCTGAGGCTCAAGGTCTGGTGGAAGTCAGCTTGTTCGCCATCTTGGGCCTGTTTGGTTCTGGCTAGCCTGTGTCTCGTCCTCGAGCTCTGTCCTTCTTTTAAAGGTTGTGCCCTGCCCCCTTCCCTCCTGTTTCAAGCCTTCTTGTTGCCAACTTTTTATTTTTCCTGCTGTCTCTTGTTTGCTTCTGTCCTATTGAGCCCACCTTGGAAAGTCAAGGATGCTATTGAGTCATGAAGCCCTTGCTAAACTGCCGTTAGCTTCATCTTAATACAAAGATTCTGGGTTCTCATGGTACATAGTGTGCAGAAAATGAAGCATAAGTCACTTTTAAAGCATAATGACAAGATTTTTTCAGACGGCTGAATTTGGAAGCCAACAGAAGCTGCAGTCCTGTGGGCAAGGTCGATTGACACTCCAGTGGTGTCTAAGGAGTGTGCAGAAGATTGACACCTGTTTGTGGCAGTGTCCGGCAAGGCCGGACACCTGGTGTGCACAGCACACCCGCTGGGGACCGCAGTGGGGATGGCCGCGCCTGTGTGCAGGATGCCAACCTGGGGGGAAGACAGCCTTATCTGTAAGACTGTCCTCACCAGATCTCTAACAGTTAACCCTACAAGCAAGGAAGCCCTGGAATCTCTTCCAAACTGTGTCCAGTGTTCAGAGTACATACTAAGGTTTACTTAAGCTGGTGAGGAGAAGAGGACAGGTCTGTTCAACCTGCATTTGAAAGCTGCAGTGAGTAAGTGGATTTGCTGTATCTTCAGAGAGCTAGCTATGAACATTGTACCCTTGCCTCTGGGAAGGGAACTAAACAAGGGACTCCTTGATCTTCAGTAAATGAACAGCCCCATTGACTCAATGCGTTTTGGGTTGCATGCTAAATAGTGTCGCTTTATGGTAATAATTATAGTAAGGTTTTCTTTCGTGAAGCTCATGGCACATTTCCTGTGTCATCTCATTCTTTTTGACCTAGGATTGGGCATTCTTCTTCTTCTCAGGAAAATGAGGCTCTAGACAGGCTCTGGCACTAATTGGGACATGGCAGTAAGCAAAGGCAGGGTTCCTGGTCCCAAGTCTTAGCTGTGCGAGCAGAAAGCCTTTGAAAGACAGCTTGAGGGGTGCAGTCTTGCCTATAAATTAAAAAAACAAAAATAATCCCTTGGGAAAAATACTGAGTACCTACTCCTGCTAGATCCTAGGCGTCCTGCAGAAATCTGCATTCATTCATTCAGTAAATATATACCAAGTGCCCACCGTACCAGGCATTGTCCTGAGTGCCAGTGGTGCCCAGCCCTCAGAGATGTGCCTGTCACCTGTCCCAAGTGTCCCATAGAGCCCTCTGGGGGTGTAGAGTGTGACAAGAGTTGAGGAAGAGGACCACAGGAGAATGAACATTTGTGATTGTAATAATCGTAACAAGAGCTAACCATCATATAGCAAGCCTTGCCCCTTCTAAGTACCAACTTGTGTGTTCTCATCACCACTCTCTGAAGTGGATCCCATGGCTAAATCCACTTTACAGAGGAGGAAATAGAGGCCCACAGGGGTTCAGTGACCTGCCCAGATCTCACAGAAGAGATGGGATCTCATCTAATCAGTTCCCATTAACCATTCAACCATACTACCTCTCCAGAAAGCCCTTAAGAGGCAGGCTAGGGGAAGGAGGCAATTCTGGAGGCCCTGTGAGCTCCGATCACAAGTTTCAGGCCAGGGCAGCATTTCCAGCACACAGGCAGTAACCGTGTGATGGCCAAGGTCTGAGTCAGATTGGGAAGGCCACTGAGCAGGGTGAAGGGTCACTGCCCAGGGACTTCCCCTGTGGTCCAGTGGCTAAGACTCCAGGCTCCCAGTGCAAGAGACCTGGGTTTGATCCCTGGTCAGGAAACTTGATCCCAAGTGCCACAACGAAGAGTTGGCATGCTGAAACTAAAGATCCCACATGCTGCAGCTAAGACCTGGTGCAGCCAAGTAAATAAATAATAATAAAAATATATATTTTTTAAATCCACTGCTCTTTGTTTCCCCAAGGAAACATCAGGCAGACTAACCCCAAGCAAAGACCTTCCAGATGCTGTGGCCCCACACCCTGCCTCCTGCCAGTCTGAAGACAGTTTTCAACCTTTCCTCATCTACCTAGGGTAAGCAGTAGAGGCCAGTAAGGCTCTGTGCTCCTAGCGCAGGGGCCCCAGGATCCATGAAATTCCACACGCTGCACCTAAGAGCTCACATGCCACAGTGAAACTCCAAGATCCCATGTGCTGCAACTGAGGCCCAGCATGGCCAAATGAATAAATATATTAAAAAAAGAACTCGAGGCCAGGATGCCTGGAGATGCGGCAGTGACGAGTCTGCAGCCTCCCCGCAGACCAAGGCTGCACGTTGGCAGACGCATGGCTGCCCGCTGGTTGGGGCTGTCAGATGCTTGGTGGCCGCCCTGCCCCTTCCAGGGCCCAGCTCATGGCTACTGCCTGCCTGTCCCCAGATGACGCCGGGCAGCCTGTCCTGGGGGAGGTGCTGCTCAGGAGTCGGGAGACGTGGGTTTCCGCCCTCCAGACAGTTGTCTGCCATCTGCTCCCCACCCTGAGGGTCTGGCAGTGCAGCACTCCGCCTTTAGAAATGGGCGTTCTCTGGGAAACGGTGTGACTGGGTCCTAACGAGCAGCTTGCTTCCTCTGGGCCTCTGACCCCTTCTGGTGTCAGAGGGGAGAGATGGCGAGGGTCTAAGAAGGCTCCCTATCCACTTGGGGACTCACAGCCCATTTTACAGGTGAAGCTGAGACCCTTGAACACATGATGAGTGGCAGCAGGTGAAGAAGAAACCCTGTGGTTCAGAATCAGGAGTGGAACCGGTGGGGTGCCAGGATGGTGAGCCTCCTGAGGCTGTAGCCTGAACCGTTGTACTGAGTACTTTTTGAGGTCATAGAACTTGGAAATAGTGAAGCGATTGGAGTACAGACATGCTTCTTAATGTAACTGCCCTTCTCCAAGGGCCTTAGAGGAAGATGCGAGAGGTGGTGTGATGACTGAGCGCAGGCACGGGTTTGAGCCCCGTCTGCCATTCCTCAGCCGTGTGACCTTGGGCAGTGTGTGCCTGTGACTCAGTTTTCTCCTCTGTGAGTAGGGCCCACCACGTAGGCCTGTTATTAGTATTACGAGAGCTATTAAATGAAAACGAAGGCAGAGAGCACACAGCCGGCTGTGCAGTAGGCACTCACACAGTGTCAGCGTTACTGAAGATGAACCAGAGCTCATTCTCAGAACCATGCCATTTGCAGGAACATGAGTGGACCCAGAGATGATCATACTAAGTGAAGTAAGTCAGACAAAGACAAATACCATATGATATCACTTATATGTAGAATCGAAAATATGTCCCAAGTGAACTTACCTAAGAAACGGAAGCCGACTCACAGACACAGAATCGTGATTGCCATGGAGGGCCGGGGGAGGGGTAGAGTGGGAGTTCGGTTATATGTGTGTATGAGTCACAGAAACACACAACGCTGTAAATCAACCATATTTCAATCAGATTTTTTAAACTTCATTTTCAGTATCTGGGGTGAGTACAATATAGAATGGTTCGTATAGATTTTGTGGATTTCCATCTCAAAGCATTAGGTGTTTCAGAATAATTTAATTCTTGAGTTAAATTAGAAAAACTGTCACTGTCTTCCAGCACCATCGGCTTCTTTGCGTTCCCCATGCTCGAAAAGGCTTTCCTACCTGAGCCCTGCTCCTCCCCCCAGCTGCTCCTGATGCGCTCCTGTCTCCTGGGCCCTCTATCACATCAGCCTGGTTAGTCCTGCAGAGCCCTTGTCCCAGTCTGCGGTCCAGACACAGACCGAACTGTTGTCTGACTTCCCCAGGGAGCTTGTTCACTGCTGCATAGCCAACACTGAGCACAGGACCTGGAGCATAATAAAGATTTGATGCATGAATGACCGGATGTCTTTCCCCGAAGTGTGGGCCCCACCACATGATGATGTCTCAGAGCCACTTGCTCCGGAACCTGTCCTGCCTGTGCTGGAGCACTGCGACCCTCTCTCTGAACACACAGTCTTTGTGTCTCGACCATCCCTGGGAGATGATGAATGGGCCGCTTCCCCCCCTCACACTCGTCTGCATGTTCCACCACTGCGTTATTTTCCATGCCCATGACAAAGCCCTATGGCCCCAGCAGGATGATGAATGTTCTTGGAGGGTATGCATTGTGCAAAGTAGAAGAAAGAGATGTCTGCTGAGGGCATCCATGAGAGCTGGAGGAGGGCTGCGCTGAGAAGGTGACGAAAGTCGACACAGGGATGGGGACCACACCTTCGGCCACAGCTCTGCATGCAGGTGCTGTGAACCTGGGCTACACCCAAGGGGTAAGGCAGGATGGTCCAAAGGGCTGGAGAGGAAGGGAGAGGATGGTGCGGGATCGGGGTCAGATAAGTGCAATCCGAGTCTGCAGCTGTGTGTAGGAAGTTTAGTTAGGAGAGAGGCCAAGGAATGCAGGGGCTTGGCCTGTGGGTGAGAGAGAGCCTAGGACATCCCACGAAGGAATAAGCAAGAAAGTCAGAGATTCACAGTGAGAAAGACATCCCAACAGAGGTGCCTTGCAGGTGTGGGTCAGAGGACCATAGGAGCTTTCACAACTGTGTTCTGTGTAATTCCAGCTCAGGTCAGTCTTATTTTGGGAAACTTTCTTAACTGTTTTAAGCTTCATATTCTTCATCTGCAAAGTGAGGATAACAGTTGCCAACCTCACAGAGATTCAGTAGAGCATCGGGGTAAAGCATGAAGGACCACTTAGTAGTGTAAATTCTGGGCTGCACGGTGATGAGCTTCTGGAGTGGAATGGGGCAACCAAGGGTCTTTTACTTTGGGCAGGGGTTATTCCTGGACTGTATTTGTTTTCTAGGACTACCATAACAAAATACCACAGCCTGGGTGGCTTAAGCAACAGAAATTTATTTTCTCATAAGTCTGAGATCAGGGTACCAGCATGGCTGGGTTCTGGAGAATTCTCTCTCTTCCTGGCTTGCAGACGGGCACCTTCTTGCTGTGTCCTCAGTGGAGAGAGAGAAAGCAGAGCTCTCTGCTTATGAGGACACTAATTCTGTCAGATCAGGACCCACCCTTATGACCTCTTTTAGCTTTTATTACTTCCTTGAGGGTCTGTCTTCAAATGTGGCCATACGGGAATTAGGGCTTCAAGGTATGAAGTGAAGTGGGGAAAACAAATATTCCACAACCATGAGGATAAGGAGCAGCTTGAGGAGCAGGAGGTCCCCTGGGCACTGGGAGGGGCCGCATTGGCTCTGGATCCCGGGTGTGAGGACCCAGGTGTGACTGGGTCCAGCATTGTGCTCCGTGATTGGCCTCACAGTGATAGTCCCCGGCGTGCTTGGCCAGGATGGGCGCTCTAGAATCCAGGATGCTTCCAGCAGTCCTCAGGAGGTGGTGTGGAGTCTCTCGGACACGAGACCCTCAGCAGAAGCGCAGCCCCCTCCTCACACCCGGTGTCCCGTGGCCACACCGAGCACCGTCTGCCCCGTCATTACCTTCCCTGTGGAGGGGATGCCGTGCCTTGTCTGGGGAGTCAAGTAGTGTCCATTTTCAGTGACCGTTTTCCGAGATAAATTCCCCATCTGGGCATTCTGATGTTGCCTCAGCAGCACAGCTCCACAGTGAGCCAGGGAATTACACATACATTCTTCCTGAGTATTTATTCAATGATTCCGAAATGAATGGGTGAATGAATGAACGTTTCTTTCATTGGCTGTAGTCTCCTGACAGCAGAGTTCCATACAAGCTTTCTGACCGAAAGAACACCTAATATAGTTATTCCTCAAGTGACAGACTCCTCACCGTACAGCTATTTACTTAGCATGTGCACTTGGAAATCTCAGGAGTGATTTCATTTTTGCTGTATTGGTCTTCTTACCTGAGGTTTACTCAGTTCCAGCCTCATTTACATCAAGTGAAAAGAGAATGTCGGGCTTGGAGGCCTTACGCACCCCCACCCAGCTCCCCCTACCCCGCTCCGGAGTGCATGGCCCGCAGGGTCCCGGATGGCTCTGTGGGTCTTGAGCCATAGCGGGCTGCCCTCCAGTCCCTTTCCAGGGGGTGATCCTTTCACCTTCGCTCTGATATCCACGTGTGATCCAAGCAGCCGTGCCTTTGTTTTTGAACAGAGCTGAGCCTCCCTAAGAGCTGTTTAGCCAGTGGCCTTGGTGTGTTTCTGCTTTGTCCCTAGCCCTGAAGGCGGTAGGGGCGGCCGTGGGGTGAGGTACACTGTCAGGGAGGGCACATCCCCACTCCCCGGAGCCCAGAAAGGCGTCGGGGAGGCTGTACAGAGACAGGAGGCCATGTGAGCAAACCTGACTCCCACCGGCCTCTGAACCCACCCAGGGCTGCCTCTCACTGAGGAGCAGCTGGATGAGAAAGACTGGGTTCCATTAGCAGTTGGCTGTGGGAAGGGGCCTCCAGAAGGGGCACTTGTGGAGGCAGCCATTGTCGTGTGTGTGTTAGCCACTCAGTCGTGTCCGATGCTCTGTGACCCCATGGACTGCATCCCGCCAGGCTCCTCTGTCCATGGGATTCTCCAGGCAAGAATACTGGAGTGGGTTTACATTCCCTTCTCCGAACCATTGTTATTTATTTATTTTTAAAGATTTGTTTCTTTATTTGACTGTGCCTGGTCTTTGTTGCAGCATGTGGGATCCTGAGTTGTGGCACGTGGGATCTAGTTCCCTGACCAGGGATGGAGCCCAGGCCCCCTGCATTGGGAGGATAGAGTCTTAGCCACTGGACCACTTAGCCACTGGCTACATAAGCCACTTAGCCACTGACAGCCACCAGTCGTCATGAAAGTCACATGATGACTGTGGTCATTAAAACTGGGCATCCCTTATCACCGGGGGCAGAGGGCCGACAGAATCGCTAGACCAGTGGTTCTCAGCCAGGGCCGGTTCTTCCCGCACCCCCATGGGGCATTGGGCAGTGTCTGGAGACATGTGGAGCTGCTGCTATGGAGGAGGGGGAAGAAGTGGGGAGAGGCCAGGGATACTGCTAAACATCCTGCAGTGCACAGGGCAGTCCCACAGCGCAGCTCTCCAGCGCAGGTATCAAGAGCCCTGGGGCCAGCCTGGCGAGTCTGCAGTCTGATCTGACCAGTGGGAACTGGGCCACTGGGCCTCCCTGGGTCACGGTCTCCTGATCTGTGACGTGAGGGCCTCTAGGGTTACGTTTGGCTCTGACACTCTGTGATGCAGGGAGGCTGACTGGAGCTGGAGATTAAAGATGGGATGTGGTATCTCCACCATTTCCTGGTTTTGAAGCAGAAGAAATGTGGAGGGTTAAGGAAACACTGCTTCAACCTCAGGCGAATCTATAAAAACTTGAAGCATATCCTCTTTATAAAACCTGTAAGAGGCACTGGAAGAGCCTCATTCTCATGCTTTGTCACTGTGGACGGAACTCTTGTTAGGGCTCCGGGGACAGCCCGCGACAGATCTTCTAGAGTTACACAGAATCTAAGATGGCGCCAGTGCAGCTGAAGGCGGCTTTTCAAGTGCTGCCCCAGCTGCCAAGGCACTGGAAGGGAACACGGCTCTCCAGAGCCAGGGCCTTTCTTTCCTGAGTTCTGACTGAATCAGAGCCACTCCCTGTCTGCCACCCGTCTCTCTTCCTATCTAAAGGAGCCTGCTCTTCCAGACCCTAAGAAACAACCAGAAGAGAAAGAATGAGAAAATAAGATTTGCCTACATGGAGAAGCTGGTCTAAAGAATACATGAATTGTCAGAGTTGCCCAAATAAATTGATGGTATTACATTATTGGTACTTTTCAGAAAAAGCAATTGATTCTAAGAAAATTCCCTTGGCACAAAAAGTTATAGTGAAGGCTGTTCTTATACTAAGATCATGGCATCCAGTCCCATCTCTTCATGGCAAATAGATGGGGAAACAGTGGAAACGGCGGCTGACTTTATTTTTCTGGCTCCAAAATCACTGCAGATGGTGACTCCATCCATGAAATTAAAAGATGCTTGCGCCTTGGAAGGAATGTTATGATCAACCTAGACAGCATATTCAAAAGCAGAGACATTACTTTGCCAACAAAGATCTGTCTAGTCAAGGCTATGGTTTTTCCAGTGGTCATGTATGGATGTGAGAGTTGGACTATAAAGAAAGCTGAGTGCCAAAGAATTGATGCTTTTGAACTGTGGTGTTGGAGAAGACTCTTGAGAGTCTCTTGGACTGCAAGGAGATCCAACCAGTTCATCCTAAAGGAAACCAGTCCTGGATGTTCATTGGAGGGTCTGATGTTCAAGCTGAAACTCTAATACTTTGGCCACCTGATGCGAAGAGCTGACTCATTTGCAAAGACCGTGATGCTGGGAAAGATTGAGGGCAGGAGGAGAAGGGGACGACAGAGAATGAGATGGCTGGATGGCATCACTGACTCAATGGACATGGGTTTGAGTGGACTCCAGGAGTTGGTGATAGACAGGGAGGCCTGGCGTGCTGCGGTTCATGGGGTTGCAAAGAGTCGGACACAACTGAGCCACTGAACTGAACTGTTCTTCTATTGTAAAAAAAAAAAAAAAAAAAAGTTTCCAATATTAAAAATTCAAATCATACTTGTAAAACAGGCTGTTTACAAAGAGAAAATTCTATATGATGATAACTGTAAAGGATCTATTACCATGTCATAAAGATGATCCATTTGAATTTCAGAGTGTTGGAGTAGTATTTTCATGGAAGTATCAGGATTTGTTTGTAGATATTTACGGTCACCAATCTTATGGATGTAACTAAAATGCCAACACAGAATGCTTTCTGTGTTAGTGAGATCAGAGGCTCCAAACATCAAGAAAAAATCAGCAGTTGCTACCCACACTCAGGAGCAAAAGCAAGGTAAGCTCTCTGGGATGGACTACGAAGGTGGGGACTTGCCTGCCTCGTGGCCCTCAGCCTGTCACCCACCACGAGGCCTTCTTTGGCTCTTTGGATTTGTCATCAGCATGTGAGCCTCCCTGTCCAGCCCCCACCCATGGCAGAGGGCCCGGGTGCTTCTTGCTCACCTTATGCTGCTGCTACTGCTGCTAAGTCGCTTCAGTCGTGTCTGACTCTGTGCGACCCCATAGACGGCAGCCCACCCGGCTACCCCGTCCCTGGGATTCTCCAGGCAAGAACACTGGAGTGGGTTGCCATTTCCTTCTCCAATGAATGAAAGTGAAGTCGCTCAGTCATGTCCAACTCTTAGCGACCCCATGGACTGCAGCCTACCAGGCTCCTCCATCCATGGGATTTTCCAGGCAAGAGTACTACCACGTGACAAAGGGAAATTGGAGGGGACCTGTCCAAATTTGACGCTCATCGCAAATGCTCTAAGAGCCTAAGGACTGGCGTGAGAGCAGAGGGAGAAGGAGACGGTGACATCGGGGGTCCTGCTGCCCCCCAGCCGTGGGGCCAGCTCCTCTCCCCTGAGGGTCTGTGGGAGCCATGTCAAGAGGCCCTGGCTCCAGAGAGGATGATTGGGAGAGGAAGAGGGGTCAGGCCTTGACAAAGGGAGAGTCTTCATGAGGCTGACCCTGAGTGACGCGGCCCTGATGCTCAGCAGCAGCCACACCATGGGGATTCCAACCGGGGCTCCCAACCCAGCAACCCTCAGGCCCCTGCCTCTGCCAGGCCCCTAGGGTACCAGTGTCTGATTCTATCTGTACCAAAAGCCTGTGACCATCTTTCCCCAATTCTCCCTCCTTGGGGTAATTCTAGAAGGTCAGAAACCTCACAAACACTGGGAGAAGGAAGTACAATCCAGAAGAAGAAAAAATTCAGTCTTTCCTCATAGCTCCGCTCAGGTTTCCAGGATGAAAGCATAAAGGAACCAGGGAAGGAGAAGCCCTAAGTAAAGCAAGGAGTCAGAGTGGTTGTCATCATACTGGAAGAGGTGAAATTGCCTCTGTTAAGAGGTCTAACTTACAATAAACTGCTCCTGTTTTTGGTGCATAGATCACTGAGTTTTGACAAGTGTATGTCGACTGAAAAAAGAAAAGTACAGCCTAAAAGTGGAGGATTATGTTTTATTTGGTAGACTGCCTGGAAAATCCCATGGACGGAGGAACCTGGTAGGCTGCAGTCCATGGGGTCACACAGAGTTGGACACGATTGAAGTGACTTAGCAGCAGCAGCTGAGGACCTAAGTCTGGGAGCCAGCCCCTCAGGTAGCTCTGAGAGACTGTTCGGAAGAGGGAAGGGAGGAGCCAGGATGCCTAGATTTGGGGGTTTTTTTCAATCTCAAAATATTTTATTCATCTTTCCATAACCCAGATCAAACACCTTCAATCATGCTTGTGTTTATATAAGTATGTCACCAATCTGCTAAGTCTTTTTAAAATAAGGCCCCAATCACATCTCCGGCTGTATTTCATAAGACTGTTACTCTGTTCAACATTAAAAGCAAGTAACAGCTGAAAATATAATAAAATTCAGAGCAAGAAAAAAAAAAGAATGAGGCGAATGTATCCCTGGTGACATAGAAAGGTCTCCAAAATAAGAATGAAAAGGCAATTTTAGGAGTGTGTGTTTGTGTATGGTATTGTACAGTTAAGTGTCTTTCACTTTAAAAAATGCTGGAAGATTACACACCAAGCTGACAGTTTGTTGCTATTTGTTGTTGTTTAGTTACTAAGTTGTGTCCAACTCTTCCACGACCCCATGGATCATAGCCCACCAGGCTCCTCTGTCCATGGGATTCTCCAGGCAAGAATGCTGGAGTGGGTTGGGATGTCTAGTTTTTGCAACAAAAACCAGGTAGTTGGACCATCAAATTACTGTTGATTAAAGAAAAACAGACATCTCAAGTTAATGAACTTAGAGCTTTTCTATGTATGGGAAGATGCAAGAATCGGGACTTAGTTGAGGTCATTTCTTGGAGAAGGACCTTAGCCATCTCGAACCAGTATCCTAATTTCTCCATCCCAGACCCCTCAGGATGCCCAGGTGAGGGTGGCCGCAGTGGCTGGTGGCTTGATGGCTGTCACATCCTTTGTTTACTCCTAGAGCAGGTGGCTTTGTTTGTCCACTTATCAACACCTGCGTACCCCCCCACACCATCAACACACACAGTACTTCCACCATCCCTCAAAGTCGCCTGTGCCCCCTGACTGCCATTCTGCATCCTCCCCCAGCCCCGGGTAAGCACTGGTCTTCTCCCTTCTGCCACTGCAGGCTAATTGGCATTCATACAAGTGGATTCATACAGTATGTATTCTTCTGTGTCTGGCTTCACTCACTCAGTGTAATATTTTTGAGATTTATCTATGTTGTGCATGTCAGCAGTTTCTTCCTCTTTATTGCTGGATAGTGCTCTATTGCAAGGATTAGACCATAGTTTATTTTCCACAATGTCCTTTTATGGATGGACATTTGGGTTTTTTCCAGACACGGGCTATGAACATTCTGTTACAAATCTTTACTAGACAAGACTTTATTTCTTTTGAGTAATTACCTAGGAGTGAAAATTGTTGGGTTGTATGATACATATGTGTTCACCTGTATAACAAATCATCAAAATATTTTCCTTTAGTGGTTGTGTTATTTTCTATTCCTACAAACAGTGTGTAAGAATTCCAGCTCCACATCTTTGACAACTTTTGGTAATGTCAATGTTAAACTTTTTAATTTTAGCTATTCTAGTGGTTATATAGTGGTATCTCTCATTGTAGTTTCAATTTCCATCTTCCAGATGGCTAATGGTGTTGAGCATCTTATGTGCTTACTTTTTAACATTGTTTATTTATCCTTGGCTGAGTCGGGCCCTAGTTGTGGCACGCAGGATCTCTGTTATAGCACGCGGGCTTCTCTCTAGCTGCGGGTTCATGGAACCATAGTTGCAGCAGGCAGCTTTATATACTTCAAGGCGTGTGGGGTCTTAGTTCCCTGGTGGTGGTGGTTTGGTCGCTAAGTCATGCCCAGCTCTTGAGACCCCATGGGCTGTAGCCTGCCAGACTCCTCTATTCACGGGATTCTCCAGGTAAGAATACTGGAGTGGGTTACCATTCCCTTCTCCAGGGGATCTTCCCGACCTAGGAATCAAACCCCAGTCTTCTGCATTGCAGGCAGATTCTTTACGGACTGAGCTATAAGCTATAAACCCTTAGTTCTCTGACCAGGGATAAATCCCATGTCCCCTGCGTTGGAAGGCAGGTTCCTAACCACTGGGACACCAGGGAAGTCCCGTTATGTGCTTATTGACCGTTCAACACTTTCTGTTGCTGGTGCCTGTTCAAATTTTTTGTCCAATTTTTTTATTGAGTTATTTGTTTTCTGATTATTGGGTTGTAAGAGTCTTTATATGGTCTGGATACAAGTTCTTTGTCAGATAGAGTTGCTAATATTTTCTTCCAATCTGTGGTTTGTTTGCCTTTTAATTTTCTTAATGGTGTCTTTTAGAGACTAAATTTTCTTTTTTGGCTACTCTTCACAGTTTGCAGGGGATCTTAGTTCCGTGATCAGAGATTGAACTTGAGCCACAGCAGTGAAAGTACAGAGTCCTAACCACTGGACCACCAAAGAATTCCCCAGAAGACCAGTTGTGTTTAAATTTTGATACAGTTCTATTTATCAGTTTTCCCCTGTTATTGTTTGTGCTTTTTGCTTTATAAGGCATTCAAATTACTGAATGAGATTTTCCTGGTATTAAAAATGCTCAGCAAACCTTCACCTATTTATTTTTTATATTTATATTTTTAACTTTTTGGAAAAATCCATATACATATGTATTTTTTATTTCAAATTTAGTTGTATTTACAACTACACTTTTACATTTAATTCTTCTTTGAATTCTCTACTCTTTTTTGGTTTTTCCTAAGTTAATTTAATTATTATACTTCTTTCTTTGTTGCTTCTTACAGAAGACTTTTATGAATGATCTAGCTCTGATTTTCAGTGCACTCTGTGTTCTTTTGAAAGATTGGATTAACATGGGTTATATTTTCTCCCTTTCCATTTCTTTTTTTTGTTAATTAATTTATTTTTTAATTAATTTATTTTAATTGGAAGCTAATTACTTTACAGTATTGTAGTGGTTTTTGCCGTACATTCACATGAGTCAGCCTTGGCTGTACATGTGTTCCCGTCCTGAAACCCCCCACCACCTCCCTCCCCATCCCATCCCTCAGGGTCATCCCAGTGCAGCAGCCCTGAGCGCCCTGTCTCATGCATCGAATATTGTGATGGGTTTTGCCATACGGCGACATGAATCAACCACATGTATTTTAAAGTTTTACCTGTACAATGTTACATTTCTAACACTATTTCATAAAGTTGTGGGGCAGAAGGGAATAATGCTTTAGGGATCTCAGAACTGTGTGAGGCACAGCAGGGTCTCTGTGAACACGGACTACTGTCAGAACGTTCAGTTACCTCCTTGTGACTGACAAAGCTACCGAAGATCTGCCAGCGAGCCCAGCCAAAGCCCGGGCAAGACCAGCTTCCTCAGGGGCCACCACTGTGTCACAGGCCATTCCAGAGAGGGAGAAATGACTATGAATTGGGCCACGACCACCAAGTGGATGTCTAAAACACAATAATGAGGAACATGGGTATCTTTAAGCTTAAATTTTTTAAAATTAGAATTGCATAGTGTATAACTGATTCAGTGTACCGCAGAGGTTCAGTGGAACGCCAATAAGCTATACTTGGAGAAATGTACTCAGATTTCCTGCTATTAGGCAGAATTCTAGGGAGATGTTAGCTAAGCTTCCTACTTTTTGTAGTTTTTAAATGACTGATTTGCTTAATAATACATAGCTCTAGAAATAATCTGATAGCAAGGTTAAAAATTACGGATAAAAATATGTGTGTGTGTATTGAAAGGAAGGGGAAAGTATATATATTAGAAAAGACTTTGATGCTCGAAAGATTGAAGGCAAAGGAGAAGAGGGTTGCAGAGGATGAGATGGTTGGATGGCGTCATTAACCTCAATGGACGTGAGTTTGAGCAAGCTCTGGGAGATGGTGAAGGACAGGGTAGCTGACATGCTGCAGTCCATGGGGTCGCAGACAGAGACAGCTGAAGTGACTTAGCCTCCTTTCAGTAATTTTAGAGGCTGGGAGTCAAACAGTCTGCAGTGTTTTTGTTTTGTTTTGTTTTTGTTTGGTGGTGGCTTTACAAATATCCTTAAAGTCATCTTGCTGCAAGTTAAGCCAATTTTCTTCCGATTTGTTCTCAGTGGAAATGGATAAGAACACATAAGCATCTCTGCTTTCAGCTAAGTAATTGCATGCTCCGCTCCTAAAATGTCCCCCCTGAATTTATTTTCCAATTCTTTTATTATCTTAGTTACTCTCTGCCAAGCTCCTCAACTATCTCCAAATTCCTCTTTGGATGCAGTCAGTCATCTAGTGAGGCCCTGGGGATAAGAGCATCATTCCCAGCGGCCCTGCTCCCCAGGCGTCCCAGCATCGCGGTGGTGGTGTAACCACAGTGCCGTGCTGTCGGCTCACCGCATTTCTATAGCACCGTGTCCAGCACTGTATCTGTATGCTGAGAAGTGTGGAGGCTCTAAATTCCATCAAAGTCTCAATCGCTAAACATTTGGGGGTGGGGTGCAGAATGTCAAAAGTCATTTTTAAATGTAAACATCAAGGTCAAGCGGTTCCAACAGCACGTAGAACATATGAAATGAAAAGTCAGCAAACTGTACCCCTCCACAGTCAGCCAAACCACAGTGGCCCCGGACCGCTGGGTGCCAGGGCCTCTGGGCCTCTGTCCCTGTTATTTCCACTGCCAAGGATGCGCTTTCCAAAGACAGCCCATGGCACCCTCCCTGAGCACATCCGGGTCTTCCCTCAGAGAGTGCCTTCCCAGCAAGACCCCTCCCGATTGACCTAACTATAGCCCTCTTGTTCAGCCCAGTCCACTCCAACCCACCCTTGGGAATTCCAAGTCCTCCTCTTAGACTACTATATATTTCCTCGTAGCACTTAACAGACATGGTCTGTATTTTTAGTTGTCAATTCGTGTGTTTCTCTTCCCTAGTAGAAAGTAGTTTGTGTTATGTTGTGTTCACTGCTTTATTCCCCAGCTCTTAGAAGAGTTCCTGGCACAGAGAGACTCTCAATAAATAATCTTTGGATGAATAAATCTGTGAATACAAATAGAAGTATTTGTGGTGAGAAAGAGTACTTGAACATTTACCTTTATTTTATGGAAAACATATATAATGCTTTGTTGTGGTTCAGTCGCTCAGTCTTGTCCAACTCTTAGTGACCCCATGGACTGCAGCACACCAGGCCTCCCTGTCCATCACCAACTCCCGGAGTTTACCCAAACTCATGTCCATTGAGTTGGTGATACCATCCAACCGTCTCATCCTCTGGTGTCCCCTTCTCCTCCTGTGCTCAGTCTTTCCCAGCATCTTTTCCCTTTTCCCAGCAGACCCTTTCCCAGGGTCTTTTCCAATGAGTCCACTCTTCACATCAGGTAGCCAATGTAGTATTGGAATTTCAGCTCCTGCATCAGTCCTTCCAATGAATATTCAGGATTGATTTCTTTTAGGATTGATCGGTTTGATTTCCATGCTAAGGGACTCTCAAGATTCTTCTCCAGCACAATTTGAAAGCATCAGTTCTTCGGTGCTTAGCCTTCTTTATGGTCCAGCTGTCACATTTGTACATGACTTCTGGAAAAATTAGCTTTGACTACATGGACCTTTGTCAGCAGTACTTATTAAGTGCTAAATACAGTTCTAAGTTATTCACAAATAAATCTCAGCTCTTCATGATGGCCGTATGAAGTAGGACTATCACCGTCCCCAACCTGTTAATGAGGAGACAGGTGCCCCGCGCCCACAGCTGGGACACAGTGGCCTACCCTAGGTTCGGCACTCTCGAACACCACCATGCTGCCTCTCTTAACTAAGTGACTGAGATATATCCAGCAGAAGCCCCAGACTGTGCGGACGTGGGCTGGGGCCAGCAACAGGGTGCTTTCTGGGCAAGGCTATTGAGCATGGATGCTGGAGAAGAGGCAGTGGACCCCATCCAAGTGCTGGCGAGTTGGTGTAGGCAACTCAGAAGAGGAAAATAGAGGAAGGAAGGCTATGCACGTGAGAGCAGGGGTGTGGGGGACCCAGGCAGACATGGGGAGAAGGGCAGGCCTCAGGAGAGGCTGATGAGAAGCATCTAAATGAGGTTTCAACTGCTGCCTAACTGGGACCCTTCACTCCAATTTGGAATCTAGCAGCAAATGGCCAGCATTGGGCTAATGGCTGAAGCAATGAGGGCTGGGGAAGAAGTGTGGGCATGGCCTGAGCATGTGAGAGTAACCTGGAGGTTAGGCAGGGAGAGAGCGGGGGAAAGAAAGAGAAAACCCAGATCAGATCTGAGAAATTACCCTTCATGTTCCCTCATCGCTCCTCCAATCTTGCAATATCAGATTAATTCATTAACTGAAAATCTTTTAAGAAGTGAATAAACAAACTGTGCTGTGTTCATATAATAGGACATCACAGCAATAAAAAAAAGTATGAACTATTGATACCTAACAGAAGCAGAAGAGATTAAGAAGACATAGCAGGAATACACAGAGCTATACCAAAAAAGTCTTAATGACCCAGATAACCACAGTAGTGTGATCACTTACCTGTAGCCAGACATCCTGGAGTGTGAAGTCAAGTGGGCCTTAGGCATTACTACTAACAAAGCGAGTGGAGGTGATGGGATTCCTGCTTATTGTCACCCTGCTTATTTAATTTCTGTGCAGAATACATCATGTGAAATGCTGGGCTGGATGAATCACAAGCTGGAATCAAGATTACCAGGAGAAATATAAATAACCTCATATATGCAGATGATACCATTCAAATGGCAGAAAGTGAAGAGGAACTAAAGAGCCTCTTGATGAGAGTAAAAGAGGAGAGTGAAAAATCTGGCTTACAACTCAACATTAAAAAAAACTAAGATCTCAGTGACCCTATATGCAAGGCACCAAAAAAGACACAGATGTAAAGAACAGACTTCTGGACCCTGTGGAAGGAGGCAAGGGTGGGATGATTTGAGAGAATAGCATTGAAACATGTATATTACCATGTGTAAAGCAGATCACCAGTGCAAGTTCAATGCATGGGGCAGGATACTCAAAACTGGTTCTCTGGGACAATGCAGAGGGATGGGGTGGGGAGGGAGGTGGGAGAGGAGTTCAGGATGGGGGACACATGTACACCCGTGGTTGATTCATGTCGATGTATGGCAAAAACCACCACAATATTGTAAAGTAATTATCTTCCAATTAAAATATGTAAATTAAAAACAAAAAAACTAAGATCGTGGCATCCAGTCCAATCACTTCACAGCAAATAGAAGGAGGGGAAAGTGGAAGCAGGGACAAACTTTATTTTCTGGGCTCCAAAATCACTACAGACGGTGACTGTAGCCATGAAATTAAAAGACGCTTGGTCCTTAGAAGGAAAGTTATGATAAACCTAGACAGCATATTAAAAAGCAGAGATATTGCTTTGCTGACATAGGTCCCTATAGTCAAAGCTATGGTTTTTCCAGTAGTCATGTACAGATGTGAGAGTTGGGCCACATAAAGTGCTGAGCATGGAAGAATTGATGTTTTCAAGTGTGGTGCTAGTGAAGACTCTTGAGAGTCCCTTGGACTGCAAGGAGATCAAAGCAGTCAATCCTAAAAGAAATCAACCCTGACTATTCACTGGAAAGATTGATGCTGAAGCTGAAGCTCCCATACTTTGGCCACCTGATGCGAAGAGCCAACTGATTGGAAGATACTCTGATGCTGGGAAAGATTTAGGGTAAAAGGAGAAGGAGGCAGAGGATGATAAGGTTAGATAGCATCACTGACTCAATGGACATGAGTTTGAGCAAGCTCTGGGAGATAGCGGAGGACAGGGAAGCCTAACGTGCTGCAGTCCATGGTGTCACACGACTGAGCGACTGAACAACTATTGATACTCCCAACAACCCAGACGAACCTCAGAAAAATGCAGAACAAAAGAAGCTTCTGTGGTCTGAATGTTTGTCTTCTCCCCTAGCCAATTCATATGTTGAAATCCTAATGCCCAATGTGATGATGATGTTAGGGCTGAGACTTTGCAGGGTGATTAAGTCATGAGAGTGGATTAGTGCTGATATAAAAGAGTTCCCTCAGACTTTCCTACCCCTTCCACCCCATACGGGTACAGCTAGACCTCCATGACCAGGAAGAGGGCCCTCACTCGACGCTGCTGCCTCCCTGATCTTGGACTTCCAGCCTCCAGAACTGAGGGAAATAAATGTCTGTTGTTTATAAGCCACTCAGTCTGTGGTATTGTGTTCCAGCATCCTGAGAGGACTAACACAGAAGCCAAACAGAAAAGTATGGTCTGTATGATGGCTGCTGCAGATAAGCAAATAAACCGATAGTAACAGAAAGTAGATCCATGGTTAGTTGGGGCTGGGGCTGGGGTGCAGGAAGGGGCAGGAAGATGGATTATGGAAGCTTTTGGAGGCAATGGAAATCTTCCTATCTTGATTGAGGTAACGATTTCACAGGTGCACATTTATGTCAAAACTATCAAAATAGACACAAGAAACTGGGGGTGTTCAAACCTGTAAATCTGTTATTTGGGGTTGTTTTCTGAAGGCTTTTCCTAAGATTCAATAAATGATTTCTTTTCTTCTTTGTTTTTTAGTTTTGGATTTAAGTGGTAGAAACAACGTTGAGCTTCCCAAGTGGCACCAGAGGTAAAGAATCTGCCTGCAGTGCAGGGGACTTAAGAGACATGGTTCGATCCCTGTGTGGAGAAGACCCCCTGGAGGAGGGCATGGCAACCCACTCCAGTATTCTTGCCTGGAGAATCTCATGGACAGAAGAGCCTGGTGGGCTACAGTCCATGGGGTCGCAAAGAGTCAGACACGACTGCAGTACTTAGCATACGTGCACGCAGGCCCACAGAAACATCTTTGCGCAGCACGTTTCCCCTTGTAGAGGGTTGACGACACTTGCCCCTGAATCCCTTTCCGATATGAGGAACCCTCCCTGACCCTGGAGATATATTCGCTTGGAACCTCAAATATGACTTTGGAACTTCCCTGGTGATCCAGTGGCTAAGACTTCATGCTCCCAGTGGAGAGGGCCAGGGTTCCATCCCTGGTTAGGGAACCAGACCCTGTGTGCCACAGCTAAGACCTGGCACAGCCAAATAAATGTACAAGTATATAAATACATACATAAATATTTTAATATGACCTTATTTGGAATAAGGGTCTTTGTAGCTACTATTAAGGTAAAGATATCAAAATGCAATCACTGTGGATTAGGGCCCACCCTAAATCCAATAACACGTGGTCTTAAAAAGACATCAAAGGAGGAGACGAAGGGAAGGCAGTGTGAAGACAGAGGCAGAGATTGGCGTGACGTGGCTGCAAGCCAAGAGCTGCTGGCACCCACCGCAAGGTGGAGAGGCACGGTACAGATTCTCGCCAAGCCTCCAGAAGAAAGCAACCCTGTCAACACCTTGGTTTTGGACTTCAGGCCTCCAGAACTGTAAAATAATAAATTTGTCTTGTTTTACACTTATAGAAATGTGTTGTAACAGCCCTAGAATGTTAGTGCAGAGCCCCTAGGTATTTTTATTCCTTACTATCCTTAGTTTAGTTCTAACGCTATATCTTATTTCTCTCTTTTGGTGGGTTTTTTTTTTTTTTTTTTTTGGCCTGTGGTGCACAGCTTGTGGGATCTTAGTTCCCCATCAGGGATTATGGCGCCAGGGCACCAAGTCCTAATCACCAGACTTCCAGGGAACTACCCTCCCTCCCACCCATATCTTATTTCTGCTGTTTGTTTTTCCTTCTCTGAATTAGTCCTGTTAGAACTTTATTTTCTTAGCATTTGGCTGCTTGTACTAGAGAGTTATTCATTAACCTCTCTAACCTTCAGTTTCCTTGTCTGGGAAATGACTGTGAGTTCCTGCTGCCTGGGGCTGGCTGGGAGGATTGAATGAGTTAATGCATATGTATGTTCTTGTAACAGCACCTGGCATACAGCAGATGCTGTGCACATACTGTTCCTCATTATGAAGTTCTGCTCCTATTTTTTAACACATGCTTTGTCTGCACCAGGTCTTAGCTGTGGTCTGCAGGATCTCTTAGTTGCAACATATGAGGTCTAGTTCCCTGACTGGGGACCGAACCCAGGACCCTGAACTGGGCGCACGGAGTCTTAGTCACTGGGCCACCCTCTGTTCCTGCTTCCAAAGGGACGGGTCAGCTTGTAGTTTCCTTACAATTAGTGATACATTTGCCTCCATTATGTGGGTTATTGGTGAAAACACTGCACTATTCCTAGAAGGACCTTTCCTTATGGGCCCTGGGATTAACTCTGAGCTAGGTTTTCAGTGAGTCCCCTCCTGATCTTCACCTTTGTGGTGTCAAAAGTTGCCATGATTTAGCTCAGTGGACTGGGTGATGGCAAATGGACCCAAGGCCATTGCTTGGTACACCATATAAGTTGATTTACTGGTCATTTCCATGGCTAGAGTCTAACTTCATGCATTATTTTGCAAATATGAGCCATTTGGCATTTGGGGACAGAGCAAAATACTATATGAGGCTTGTAACAATCCACCAGCATGATAGGAAAAATAAAGTTCATTCATGTTGATGTGTGGTCAGCAGGGCCCTCTTAATGGCCTAACTTCATATGAACTGTCCTTAATCCTTACAATTGCTGTCTTTCTCAGAGAAATACAAATAATTCATATACAATAATAAATATGGAATATCTACATATTAGTCATAAACTGCTTCATCTGCAAAGAACAAATGTATCTGAGGATGATGAAAGTTTAGTGAAATGTGTTTAGAATTTTTACCTCTTTGACAAGTTGTGGGCAGACCAAAGAATGAATGATTTTTGTCCATAATTGACAATGCATTGAGGAACAGCTAAGCAGAACAAAATCAAAAGCCTTGTCAAGTCACGAAAAGATTTTAATTCTCATTCCTTCTCTCTGCAAAGTCCTTCAGTGTCAGTGATGGGTAGACCTTCAGCTTCTCCTCTTTATTAAGCCATGTTATTATTGACTATGCCAAAGCCTTTGACTGTGTGGATCACAATAAACTGTGGAAAATTCTGAAAGAGATGGGAATACCAGACCACCTGATTGCCTCTTGAGAAATTTGTATGCAGGTCAGGAAGCAACAGTTAGAACTCGACATGGAACAACAGACTGGTCCCAAATAGGAAAAGAAGTACGTCAAGGCTATATATTGTCACCCTGCTTATTTAACTTATATGCAGAGTACATCGAGAGAAACACTGGACTGGAAGAAACACAAGCTGGAATCAAGATTGCCGGGAGAAATATCAATAACCTCAGATATGCAGATGACACCACCCTTATGGCAGAAAGTGAAGAGGAACTAAAAAGCCTCTTGATGAAAGTGAAAGAGGAGAATGAAAAAGTTGGCTTAAAGCTCAACATTCAGAAAATGAAGATCATGGCATCCGGTCCCATCACTTCATGGGAAATAGATGGGGAAACAGTGGAAACAGTGTCAGACTTTATTTTTGGGGGCTCCAAAATCACTACAGATGGTGATTGCAGCCATGAAATTAAAAGACGCTTATTCCTTGGAAGGAAAGTTATTACCAACCTAGATAGCATATTCAAAAGCAGAGACATTACTTTACCAACTAAGGTTCGTCTAGTCAAGGCTATGGTTTTTCCTGTGGTCATGTATGGATGTGAGAGTTGGACTGTGAAGAAGGCTGAGCGCCGAAGAATTGATGCTTTAGAACTGTGGTGTTGGAGAAGACTCTTGAGAGTCCCTTGGACAGCAAGGAGATCCAACCAGTCCATTCTGAAGATCAGCCCTGGGATTTCTTGGAAAGGAATGATGCTAAAGCTGAAGCTCCAGTACTTTGGCCACCTCATTCGAAGAGCTGACTCATTGGAAAAGACTCTGATGCTGGGAGGGATTGGGGGCAGGAGGATAAGTGGACGACAGAGGATGAGATGGCTGGATGGCATCACTGACTCAACGGATGTGAGTCTGAGTGAACTCCAGGAGTTGGTGATGGACAGGGAGGCCTGGCGTGCTGCAATTCATGGAGTTGCAAAGAGTTGGACATGACTGAGCGACTGATCTGATCTGATCTGATCTGATTAATACCTATTCACCACTTTATTTCCAGAAAAAAGAAAGTAAAGGATTTAGTCTTAGAAGTTTATAATTTCCAGAATCTTCTGAGAAAACTTAAGGGATCTGACCATTCATCCATATTTTATCCAAAGGATCTCTGTTTTGACTACTCAGTTCCATTAACTATATGCTGTCCTAACATGAGAATCTACTATTATATGTGCATTAAAAAAATATATATCAGGACTTCCTAGGTGGTCCAGTGACTGAGACTCTGTGCTTCCCCCCGCCCCGCCCCACCCCGCCCCATCCCTGGTGGGAGACGTTCTACATGCCATGTGGTACAGTCAAGAAAAAGAAAATCAGTAGACTGTTGAGTAGTTTTCCCTCAGTACAGTGCTTTTTGGCAGCTCAAGAGCTTGATAAGGAGGGCGCTGGGGGATGTTGAACTAAGTCAGTGATGTGGAGCCTCAGCTCTTCGGAGGGTTGGGTGACACGCTCTCTGCTTGTGCGTAATTGAAGCTTCAGGTTGCCAAGAGGCGGATGACTAAGGGGCAGCTGTTTTGGATCAAGGGTAAAGTTCTGATTGGATGATGAGCATTCTCAAAGGGTATATGGCAATTTTCTGAATTGCATAATCAAGTGATTTAAAATGTAGAAAGTAGTGATGTCATCTCCCCCTCTTTTGAAAGAACATACATCTCTCTCTGTAATTATTTTGTGTTTAATAACAGCAGTAGACCAGTGCCAAGGGACACGGGGGTCAGGAAAGACCAGGCCTCAGTGGGATGTGGGGCCGTGTGCTCAAGGGTCTTCAGTCCTGTGTGGTTGTGTTTTCTTGGACGAAATTCCTGGCAAAATTTTCTTTCTAGGTTGTCAGAGCCTAGTGCTTCTCCTTGTTCTCAGTTCATTTCCTGTTCCAAGAGGCTTACCTGTGTTAAAAACAACTGAGTCTGAATATAGTCCTTCCCAAATTATAACTTGTGAATTGCCGTCTTCTTTATTGGTGTTTAACAAACTATATGAAGAAAGAAATAGTAGACTCTTGGAGAATGTTGTATATGTGCTATAGGTCATTACACTTGGAGTTTACAGAGAGTAGGAATTATTATGTCTGTTAATTTATATATAGAGAGAGAATTTGAGATCTGCTCAGTAAAGGTTAAACTGGGACTCGTTTCTTAATTTTGCATGTGTGGCATAGTAGAAGGAATGCTGGACTAGGAGTTAAGAAACTTGACTCCTAGCCCTGGTTTTGCTGCTATTTTGCTATGTAACTGAGCACGTCACTTAATTTTGCAGGGCATCAGATTTCCCATCACAAATATAAGGGTATCTGATCAGATTACTTAGAAAATCTCTCTGTGTCTAAAGTTATGTGGTTGTTTTCTGAAAATGAAACTTTCTGAGTAAGTCTTTGACAATTTTATTTCTTTCCCTGGTTTGTGTCTTTATCCCACTAGAAAGAGAGCCACCCTACCTTTTTTTTTTTTTAATGTCTAAAATGCTTCTTAGTAAATTTAAGTCGTTTATGTATTTTTCCTTCTGCATTGTGAATGGATTCTGCTCCTTACCTCTGCTCAGGGAGCAGCTGGCAGAAGAGGAAAAACCTGCTCCAGTGCCTACGGGCAGGGTGACTTTGGGAAGGCAGTTAACTCTGATTCTCAGTTTCTGTCTCCATAATATGGGAATAATCATTCCTACCACCTCCACTCCTGGTGGTTCTGAGGAGTAAATGAGATCAAGCGAGAGATGACCTGGCAGGTCGCCGCCGTTTACACAATATTCCTTCTCTCACCCTGCCTGCCATGTTCCTTTCCCTACTGGATGATCCTGCTCTTTCTCAGCTTTAATAGAGAAGGTGCAAATTGGTCTCCTGGTACTCACTGCCCCACAGTATCCAGTGCTTAACACATACTGAACAATGCACAAATAATGATTGAATAAATTGAATAAATCTTTTAAAAAAATCTTCGGTATACTCATGGGATGACGTTTCAAGGAAGCCTCCTGTTGAACCCAGAAGAAACTATAAAAAGTAAAATGAAACATAAAATTAGCCATCTAAAGTGAACAGTTTAGTGGCGTATAATATATCTGCAGTTGTACAACTACTATCTCTATCTGGGAGAAGGAAATGGCACCCCACTCCAGTGCTCTGGCCTGGAGAATTCCATGGATGGAGGAGCCTGGTGGGCTACAGTCCACTGGGTCGCAAAGAGTCAGACACAACTGAGCAACTTCACTTTCTTTCTTTCTATAGTTGCTTTTGGAGAGGGAAATGGCAACCCACTCCAGTGTTCTTGCCTGGAGAAGTCTATCGATAGTGGAGACTGGTGGACTACAGTCCATACAGTTTTAGTCGGACACAGCTGAAGTGACAGCACACACACACACACACACACACACACACACACACACACACACACGCATGGGTGTGTAGGTTGTGTCTACCTTGGAACTGCTGCTGCTGAGTCACTTCAGTCGTGTCCGACTCTGTGCGACCCCACAGACAGCAGCCCACCAGGCTCCCCTGTCCCTGGGATTCTCCAGGCAAGAACACTGAGTGGGTCGCCATTTCCTTCTCCAATGCATGAAAGTGAAAAGTGAAAGTGAAGTCGCTCAGTCGTGTCCGACCCTCAGCGGCCCCATGGACTGCAGCCTTCCAGGCTCCTCCATCCATGGGATCTTCCAGGCAAGAGTACTGGAGTGGGGTGCCATTGCCTTCTCCACATAAACCCTGCTGCTGCTGCTGCTGCTAAGTTGCTTCAGTCGTGTCCGACTCTGTGCGACCCCATAGACGGCAGCCCACAAGGCTAAGAGTCGGACACGACTGAGTGACTTCACTTTCACTTTTACTTTTATGCATTGGAGAAGGAAATGGTGACCCACTCCAGTGTTCTTGCCTGGAGAATCCCAGGGACGGGGGAGCCTGGTGGGCTGCCGTCTATGGGGTCGCACAGAGTCGGACACGACTAAAGCGACTAAGCAGCAGCAAGCAGTGGGAATGTAAAATGGCTCAGCTACTGTGGAAAACAGGCCTACAGTTCTTCAAAACGTCAAACATAAAACTACCATGTGACCTGGCAATTCCACTCCTGGGTATATAGCCAAGAGAACCGAAAACAGGCACTCAAACAAATACGTGTATACTTATGTTCATAGCAACATTATTCACAGGTAGTCAAAAGGCAGTGGCACCCCACACCAGTACTCTTGCCTGGAAAATCCCAACATTCCCACTAGCAGTGTGCAAAGGTTCCAGTTTCTCCTTATCCTCCTCCACACTTGTTTTTGCTTTTTTTTTAATAGCCATCCTAATGGTTGTGAATCAAATCCCTTATGATTATACAGTGGAAGTAAGAAATAGATTTAAGGGACTAGATCTGATAGATAGAGTCCCTGATGAACTATGGATGGAGGTTCATGACATTGTACAGGAGACAGGGATCAAGACCATCCCCATGGAAAAGAAATGCAAAAAAGCAAAATGGCTGTCTGAGGAGGCCTTACAAATAGCTGTGAAAAGATGAGAAGTGAAAAGCAGAGGAGAAAAGAAAAGATATATGGATCTGAATGCAGAGTTCCAAAGAATAGCAAGGAGAGATAAGAAAGCCTTACTCAGTGATCAATGCAAAGAAATAGAGGAAAACAACAGAATGGGAAAGACTAGAGATCTCTTCAAGAAAATTAGAGATTCCAAGGGAACATTTCATGCAAAGATGGGCTCAATAAAGGACAGAAATGGTATGGACCTAACAGAAGCAGAAGATATTAAGAACAGGTGGCAAGAATACACAGAAGAACTGTACAAAAAAAGAGCTTCACAACCCAGATAATCATGATGGTGTGATCACTCACCTAGAGCCAGACATCCTGGAATGTGAAGTCAAGTGGGCCTTAGAAAGCATCACTACAAACAAAGCTAGTGGAGGTGATGGAATTCCAGATGAGCTATTTCAAATCCTGAAAGATGATGCTGTGAAAGTGCTGCACTCAATATGCCAGCAAATTCGGAAAACTCAGCAGTGGCCACAGGACTGGAAAAGGTCAGTTTTCATTACAATCCTAAAGAAAGGCAATGTCAAAGAATGCTCAAACTACTGCACAATTGCATTCATCTCACATGCTAGCAAAGTAATGCTCAAAATTCTCCAAGCCAGACTTCAGCAGTACGTGAACTGTGAACTTCCAGATGTTCAAGCTGGTTTTAGAAAAGGCAGAGGAACCAGAGATCAAATTGCCAACACCCACTAGATCATGGAAAAAGCAAGAGAGTTCCAGAAAAACATCTATTTCTGCTTTATTGACTATGCCAAAGCTTTTGACTGTGTGGATCACAATAAACTGTGGAAAATTCTGAAAGAGATGGGAATACCAGCTAACATGCCTCTTGAGAAACCTATATGCAGGTCAGGAAGCAATAGTTAGAACTGGACATGGAACAACAGACTGGTTCCAAATAGGAAAAGGAGTACGTCAAGGCTGTATATTGTCACCCTGCTTATTTAACTTATACGCAAAGTATATCATGAGAAATGCTGGGCTGGAAGAAGCACAAGCTGGAATCAAGATTGCTGGGAGAAATATCAGTAACCTCAGATATGCATATGACAGCACCCTTTGGCAGAAAGTGAAGAGGAACTAAAAAGCCTCTTGATGAAAGTGAAAGAGAAGAATGAAAAAGTTGGCTTAAAGCTCAACATTCAGAAAACTAAGATCATGGCATCCGGTCCCACCACTTCATGGGAAATAGATGGGGAAACAGTGGAAACAGTGTCAGACTTTATTTTTGGGGGCTCCAAAATCACTACAGATGGTGACTGCAGCCATGAAATTAAAAGATGCTTATTCCTTGGAAGGGAAGTTATGACCAACCTAGATAGCATATTAAAGAGCAGAGACATTACTTTGCCAACAAAGGTCCGTCTAGTCAAGGCTATGGTTTTTCCAGTGGCCATGTATGGATGTGAGAGTTTGACTGTGAAGAAAGCTGAGAGCTGAAGAATTGATGCTTTTGAACTGTGGTGTTGGAGAAGACTCTTGAGAGTCCCTTGGACTGCAAGGAGATCCAACCAGTTCATTCTAAAGGAGATCTGTCCTGGGTGTTCTTTGGAAGGACTGATGCTGAAGCTGAAACTCCAATACTTTGGCCACCTCATGCGAAGAGTTGACTCATTGGAAAAGACTCTGATGCTGGGAGTGATTGGGGGCAGGAGGAGAAGGGGACAGCAGAGGATGAGATGGCTGGATGGCATCACCAACTCAATGGACATGAGTTTGAGTGAACTCCGGGAGTTGGTGATGGACAGGGAGGCCTGGCGTGCTGCGATTCATGGGGTCGAAAGGAATTGGACACAACTGAGCGACTGAATTGAACTGAACTGAATAGTTGTGAAGTGGTACCTCTTTTTGTTTTGATTTGAATTTCCCTAATGGCTAATGATGTTGAGCATCTTTCATGTGCTGGTTGGCCATTGGTATATCATTTTTGGAGAAATCTCTATACAAGAACTTTGCTCATTTTTAAATCGGGTTATTTCTATTTTTGTTGTTTAATTATAGGAGTTCATTATATATTCTGCATACTAGACCTTATCAGATATATGATGTTGATATATTTCTCCTGTGGGTTATCTTTCCACTTTCTTGATGATAGAATTGATGCACAGAGGTTTTTTAATATTGATGAAGTCAAATTTATCTATTTTTCCTTTTTTTCATACTTTTGGTGTTCTGAAGTTTTTCATAATTTTGGTGTTTTTATGACAGGGTCTTGATTAGCATTAAAGGAAAACTAGATCTTTTCCAGAAGGTAACCTTTACTTTAAAATCCAGAGCCATGCAAATACAGATATAAGTAATCATAATCATATCATAATCAATTCATAATCAATTCATAATCAGTGGAAGAACAGAAGGACCCGAAGCAGCCTCAAAGCACTACTTAGATGAATACCAGGGGAGTCTCCGGAGAAGGCAATGGCGCCCCACTCCAGTCCTCTTGCCTGGAAAATCCCATGGATGGAGGAGCCTGGAAGGCTGCAGTCCATGGGGTCGCTGAGGGTCGGACACGACTGAGCGACTTCCCTTTCACTTTTCACTTTCATGCATTGGAGAAGGAAATGGCAACCCACTCCAGTGTCCTTGCCTGGAGAATCCCAGGGACAGGGGAGCCTGGTGGGCTGCTGTCTATGGGGTTGCACAGAGTTGGACACGACTGAAGTGACTTAGCAGGGGAGTCTCACTTAAGTGAGTTGCACTTCAGTTTAAGGAGTCTCACTTCCCAGGTGGCGCTAGTGGTAAGGAACCTGCCTGCAATGCAGGACACACAGGTTGGATCCCTGGGTTGGGAAGATCCCCCTGGAGAAGGAAATGGCAATCCATTCCAGTATTCTTGCCTAGAGAATCCCACGGACAGAGGAGCCTGGCAGTCTACAGTCCATGGGGTCGAAAGAGTCAGACAGGACTGAGCGATTTAGCACGCATACACGCACCAGAGGAGTCTGACTTTAATATAATTAAACATCAGTGGCAGAATCATAAATATTTTTAAACTACCATAGATCAGAAAGGACAGTGTCTTTGGATTATTCTTTTTATAATCAAAATCAGAAAAGCCCGATACAAAATTTGTGGAAATGCTTATATTTCAGTATTTTTCCGTTTCTCTGCTAGTGAATTTTGATAGCTGTTTTGCTTCCTTTATAAATAAGAGAACTATTCCCAATTTTAAAGACTGTGCTTTTCTCAAAGATTTTATGCCTGTAATTTACACAATACCACAAATCAGCCAAATAGCTCTTAACCTTCTTCTTACTTCAGTGTATTATTTAGAAATTTTATTTTAAAAAGCCATAATTTATTTTCTGGTTCTTGGTTATTATCATAGGGTTTTGACAGTTTAAGCTGGCCTAGTAGCTTTGCAAGTAGGATTTAGTTAAGTTCAGAAGAGAGAAAAAAGCCATTGCCTTTGCCTTCTCCCCTATACACTGAGTTAACTCCTGTTTTATGTGTGCAGGTATGATCAGATTGTGAGCATTTTTTTTAACATGAGGTATTTATATTTGGGGAATAAAATATGCCCACTTCTCTGAGTTCTGAAGACAAACCAATCAAATCAAGCATTTTTTCTGTAAATGTAGTAAGTACTTATCTGATATTCTATTTAAAAAGATAAACATGTAATAAAAGCATCTTCCTTGGACTTTATTCCTTTCCTTTGTTGTTTGATTGAAAAAGTCCTTTCTACCCCAGTGAATACTATATTTATTAAGCCCGGGAGACCAGAGATGGTTAATGCAACACGAACGTCTGTGACTTCTAAAAATTTGCATTATTTTGTGTGAGGCATCAAACTCCTCCTTGAAAATGATCTTCTGTGAGCAGTGATTAAACTTTTCAACTCGGACCCCTTTCATGCTGCGGGGCTGGCCCTTCTTATTCGGCGTTCCTCGCTCTCTGTCTCCCCTTCTTCAAAATGAAATACGATATCCTCAGCCAACAGAGCCCAGAGAGGCTGGTCATTGGCGCCCATTGTCCCCTGATGCCGCAGCCCCGCCCCCTTGGCTGGCGCTGACAAGCTGTTTATATTTTTCTAAGGGCCACCCTTTAACTCGGCGGCCTGATGACTATAATGGGCCCGATTGTCTGTGGGCTGCAGAGCCCCGAGGCCCCACATCCAAGGAGGCTGCGGCCCGTCTCTGATGCACCGGAGAGGCGGATATGGAATACCGGTAAGGGCGCTTCTAAGGGCGCGGGGATGCCTTTTCTGGGCTCACAGGTGGCTCCTGGGCACTGTTTTGGAGAAACGAGTCGTGATCGAGTTGCTAGCTTTTTCCTGGTTTTAATTTTCTGCCTGCTCAAGACGGAAGGAACAGATTGGATTTCTGGATTTGCTGACGAAGCTCACAGGGATCCCTGTGGACCCAGGCAAGAACCGAGCAGGGAAGCAAAAATCCAGGGAGAGACGCACGCAAGCGGGTTTGACACCAAAGCCACACGGAAGAGGCAAAGCGCGGGGCTGCCTCGGTGATGCCGTGAGATTCAAGGGCTGTTTTCTCTTCTGACTTAGCTGTTCGCAGCCAGAATTTAGCTCTGCCACTATGGATTTCTGTAAGCCAGCTGTTGGCCAGTGTAACTCGGTCAGCCCCCTTTGAATGCGTCTGGGATCTGCTGGGGTTTTCAAAGGGCGAACCGTGGTAATCTTGTGTGCCATAAATAGTTCTATATAGAAACGTGAGAACGGTTTAGAGCTGCAGGCTGTAAAGTTTTTACTGCCCCATTAAGGTGTTCAGAGGGTACTAAGGCCGCGGCAGTGGGGCTTGGGAATGAGGGAAAGCCTGGGGCGATGAGAGCATTTGTCCGTGACTAGCCGAGAGAGAAACCCGGGGGGCCTGAGGACCTCACGTGAGAGGCGGGAGCGAGCCCTGAAAGGGGCTGCGCCAGCCCTCCTGGGGTTCTGTCTGGTTTCCGCGTGAGTGAGGGAGGGCGGAGAACCTTCAGGCATCCGCCTCTGGTCCCGGATTGCCGCATCGTGGATGCCCCCCGCCCCGCTCAGGCGGAGCAAGGCACCTCGCCTCGGGCAGAGGGCCACAGGGGGCAAGCCGGGAGGAGGTGCGCAGTTACTGGGCTGCAGGCAAGGGCCAGGGGCTGGGCTGTCTAAAGCCCTGGGAATTGCTTCAAGAATTCCCGCCTCCTGCTGAACAGAAACTCACTATGGCAGCTTTGATGGGAGGCTTTTGTCTCTTTGCCTTTCACAGGAGCCTCACGGTGCAAAGTCAGTGAACCCAGTCTCTGCTTGATATGTACGGGAGCCTGAAAAGGGGAAGGGGTATGGGTCAATTTTTAGACAAAACAAAGGGTGAATTATGGGGCTTTAATGCATCTAGTGCTTTATAAATCTCCCCACCTCACCTAATCCCCGGCCTCAGTACTTATTATCCAGACACAGCATGTTTAAAACCAACATGATGTAGGGCTCCTGGAAGACTTAAATCAGATGCAAACTTTTTTTTTTTAATGAAGTTGACCCAGAGCATCATGAGTGTTTCAGCACAGTGTGTGAAGACACCTGGTGATTTCCAAACGCCCAGGCTCTCCTTCCATGGTCTGGGTGCCTGAGGAAGGGGGCGAGTTGCCCCGTGGGTGCTCTCATCCAGAAACAGAGCTTCTGGCCCTGCCAGTGCTGCCCCAGAGATGTGGGGCTCACAGGTGTGAATTGCCCTGTCCTTCTGCCTCAGGCCTCCCAAATCCTGGCTTCCTTCAGGTCATCGTATTCTCCTGTTTCTACCCCACAAGCACCCCCGGGGGATGGTGAGAGAGGAAGAACCAGGAGGAGGTGGTGAGAGCCCGGGGTGAATTCCAGGATATCCCAGGTAAACAAAGGCAGCCTCTGCCTGCCTTCTTTTATCAGAATGGAGGGCACGCCAGACTCCGGAAATCTCAGACACAGCATCATTTTTAGGTACAGAATTTATGCTTAGGATAAAAATAGAAGATTTACAATACAGAGTAGTATTCCTCTCTGTATGTGTGTTAGCCGCTCAGTCGTGTCCGACTCTTTGCAACGCCATAGACTGTAGCCCACCAGGCTCCTCTGTCCCTGGAATTCTCCAGGCAAGAATACTGGACTAGGTAGCCATTCCCTTCTCCAGGGGATCTTGCCGACCCAGGGATCAAACCTGAGTCTCCTGTATTGCAGGCAGATTCGTTATCGTCTGAGCCACCAGGGAAGCCTTCTAGAGCTTTTCAATACTGAGGGCTATTATGAAACCAAAGAAACAAGCCTGTGTGGATGAAATACTATGACGATGACAAAGTCTAACAGAAATAGTACCTATCATTTGTTGAGCACTTACTATGTGCCAGGCCTTTTCGCGCATTATCTCACTCAGTCCTCCCTAATCCCTTTGAAGTACAGTTCTCATTTTACAAAGAAAGAAACTAGGGCACAGAGAGGTTAAGTAACTGGCCCAAAGTCACACAGCTTATTAGTGACCTGAAATGTGAATCATTCGGAAGGTACACAGCACATCACCTTGTGTTATGAAGTGAGGAGTTTCTGTGGAATAGAGCTGGCATTCATATTCACAGTTTTTCAAGAATCCATCACTGCAACCAAAATGTGACCTCCTGTGGGAACGTAATTGGTGGCTGGGAAAGAAAGCCAAGAACCACTTCCTTTAAATGAGCGAGAGCACCAAAGAACAGCAGCCTTGTCCAGCGAGCCAAGTGCCAGGGAGGGCCAGCCGTGGGGCTGGGGGCCCTTGGGCCTGGCCCTGCCCCACCACAGTGGGCCTGTGCTGTGTGGCACTGGACCCTGCGAGGAATGACACAGCAGAGGAGCCAAAGAACACAGCTGAGTCAGACACGCCTGGTTCCAGCCTGTGATAGAAACATGTGCAAGGCCCAGTGGAGATTGGAAGAAGCACCTTTAGCCAGACTGGGGACATCGGTGAAGAATTTGTAGAGAGGGGGGATTCTAGAAGGAAGTCTTGAAGAATGAGAAGAGTGGGTCAAGCGGGCATGGAGGGAAGGGTGCCTAGCGCCAGCAGTTTCTGATGTGGTCGGTCAGTGGTGGGTCTTGTGGGCAGCTGTGTACCAGGGTTGGAAGCAACCGAGTCAAAGGGATCAACATGTGCAAAGACCCAGAGTCAGAGAACAACTAAACAGCTTGTTCAGTCTGGTTGAAACCTGGCGTGTGAGTGAACAAGTGGTCCTGGATGAGACAAAGCTGATGGAAAATGAAGCCAAAGAAAACTGTTCCGTAAGCGGCAAGATCTTGACAACTGTTTTATCAGGGTGATGGATGTGTAGGGATCCATCATCTACTTCTGTGTTTGTTTACATTTTTACTAATAACTTTTGTAAAAAGGAGGCTAGCCCATAGATGCACCAAGAACAGAACATAGCTCAAACAGAGCAGAACTTGATCCAGGTCTCCTGGTGTGTGGTGACTACTGGAGACCTCGCCGAGTCACTGGACTTCTCTAGTTCTCCTTCTCTTCATCTGAAAATGGGAGTAATAACGTCCACCTCACTGGGCTGTTGTGGGGATTGAAAAGATAGACCATACAGATATCCCTCCATAGAATGTCATGGAATCATCCCTTTTCCCACTCATCCATTCTGACTGAGGTTCCTAGATGATGCTGTAGAGAGTTCCAAACAGAGAACCTCAAAATAGTCTGAAAGTTACAGAAGCAAGAACATGCGAGGCAAGGTCCGAGCTGGAAGCAAGTCTGGGGCTAGGTGAGTGGCCTGAGAAACATCCATACCACAGACATGTGAGTTTAGGAAAGTTAGCTCTGCAGGTGGCTGAAGAACAGGAAACCCCATGACCTTGGCTGTCCAAGGCCTCCCTACCTAAAGCATGGAGCCCCATTTGATTTGCGTTTACAAGCCCTTGCATTTCATGTAGTTTCTGTCTAAATTTTTAAGTGAAGTGCCACTCCCACCATCACTCATGCTTAATGAGCATGCGGTTTGGTCATCCTGGATATTAAAGTGTCCCAAGGAGAGAGAGGGAAAGGGAATCAGAACAGTAGACTGAGATTTCATCCCCTGGGGAGCCCCTGGGAGCCATTTAGATAAGCATCATCTCATCTCAAGCCACACCTGGGAACACAACCCCTTATCACACTGGCAGTCTCCTTTCAAGGACAGCGTTTCCTGGTATGTAAGTGTTTAGCAACCAGATGTGTTCTGGTACCGTTCCTGAGGAGTTGACTCTGAGGGAACAGCACATGTCACGTTTCGCAGCGGTTGTGCAGAATAGAAAGTCCCTCGAACTGTGGACTCTACAGAAACTGCAAGAAGCAGAGGGCCAACCTCTGACTTCACAAACACCAGAGATGCTTCTTGACACCAGCCTCTGTAACTAAGGTGACAAGTGCTGTCCATCTTTAATGGGTGTGTAGGAGGAAGATATTTAAGTCTGCAGCATCCTCAAAGCCTTGGTATAAGCCTGGACAGGGCAGGCTGTGTCCAGTGCGCGTTTTTTGAGGTGTCAGGCAGCTAAGTCTATCCTCACTGAGATTCCTCCAGGGGCCCTCCAAAGACAGAGTTCTCACTGCATGCTTTTGCCCCACTCCGACTTCTCCTGCTCCAGAGGGGTAAAACTGAGTTCATGCTGAACTTTGAAGCAGTAAGTTGGCCTCAGAACTACGTGCCATGAGGAGCACTCATGTGTTTAAAGTGAAGTCACTCAGTCGTGTCTGACTCTTTGTGACCCCATGGGCAGTAGCCTGCACCAGGCTCCTCCGTCCATGGGATTTTCTAGGCAAGAGTACTGGAGTGGGTTGCCATTTCCTTCTCCAGGGAATCTTCCCGACCCAGGGATCGAACCCAGGTCTCCTGCATTGTAGACAGACGCTTTACCATCTGAGCCACCAGGGAAGTCCTACTCATGTGTTTACCAAGGTCATTTCAAGTCAGTATAGTTTCCTTGGTTGCAGCACTGGGTGATTTCATTTTAACAACAGGAACTTTAAGCAGACTCTTGCTGAGGTGCCTCTGTCCGCACAAGTCCTGTGAAATGTGCAAGGCAGCTCCTTCCAGGGTCCTGGAGGGTTCCAGGGACACCGGGACTATCTCCGAGTTTCTGGGAATGCCCAGCAGAGTTGAATCCCTTTGCTGTGTCACTGACACACAGGTTCTTCCGCTGTGGACCAAGGGACAAGAACCAGGGCCCTGGAATACAGGAGTCTTGCCCCATGCTCATCACCGCTGGATGATTCTATTATCTTAAGAGCATTTTTATTTTTTTTAGAACTTGACATATCCGATTTATTTCTCATACCAGCATTATTTTGTGGCAAAAGTACATGATATTACTGCGATGGGTTTTTTAAAAAATTTTAATTGGAGGCCAATTACTTTACAATATTATGGTGGTTTTTGCCATACATTCACATGAATCACCCATCCTGACCCTCCCTCCCCCGTATATTAAGAGCATTTTTTAACAGAAAATAGCAGCCATCAGTGATTTCGTAGAAATGTGGCCCATTTCAGGATACCCTCAGGGAGGCTAGCCATTGTCTTCTGATAGTCTCTGTGACCTGGGAACGCAGGGGGTAAAGCATAAATCTTAATTAATACTGGACCATTAGGAAAAGAAAATGGAAAGGCTCTTGGAAGGTCGCTGCTGCTGGTGCTGCTGCTGCTAAGTCACGTCAGTCGTGTCTGACTCTGTGTGACCCTATAGACGGCAGCAGTGACCCTAAAAAGCCCCCAAGGCCGTGCTGGAACTTGGCAAGGAAAGGCAGGGGCAGCCCGAGGAAAGCAGTGATCTTCCCATTCTCAGCCCAGGCACTGGAGCAGCGCCGGAGGGGGCCTGGGCCGGGCCCAGCTCCCCCCATCCAGGTGCGCCCGGACATTCAGGGAACGCCGGCCTCCTTGCCTGTCGGGGTTCCCTCGTTGCTGTCTGAACACAGACCTGGTGCGCTTGTCGAGGGGCAGGGTCCCCGGGGGCGGGGGTGGGGGAAGCTGCTGCTAGGGAGGAGACCTGGGCTCAGCGCGGAACAGGACCGGGTGGAAGCAAGGACTGGGGCCGTGGATCCTTGACCTTGCCATGAACTGAGCTCAGAGAAACGCCTCAGTACCTTCCGGGTTTCCAAGGCTGGTGCTAAATCCGCTCCTGTAGAATGGAGACCACGTCCGCCTGTCCACACCGCTGAGGGCTCTAGGAGCCAGGTGGGGAAGGGGGTCCCGTCAGAGCCGCTCTCAGTCCTTTCCATGGACGCTGTCACTGCGCACACCCTCCCCCAGGAGGACGCGAACCTCTCTTCTCATCCCTGCTCTTGAGTCTCTGCTGCTGCTGCTAAGTCGCTTCGGTCGTGTCCGACTCTGTGCGAACCCATAGATGGCAACCCACCAGGCTCCCCCGTCCCTGGGATTCTCCAGGCAAGAACACTGGAGTGGGTTGCCATTTCCTTCTCCAGTGCGTGAAAGTGAAAAAATAAAGTGAAGTCGCTCAGTCGTGTCCGACTCCTAGCGACCCCATGGACTGCAGCCCACCAGGCCCCTCCGTCCATGGGATTTTCCAGGCAAGAATACTGGAGTGGGGTCCCATTGCCTTCTCCGGAAGGATCTGTATACGTATCACAGAATTATTTTTCAAAGGCCAAGGCTAGTTAGCTGATTTGTGTTCGCATGAATGCTGTCCAATTGACTAAGGAATCTAAGAGTTGGATGAGCCTCTGAGCAATGTGTCTATGTACCTTTAGGACTTGTATCAGTTAATCTGGGCATTAACTATCATTAATATTATTTCTAAGAAAATAAAATACATGTCTGGCTCAAAACTCCATTTTCAAGCAAGCATCTGGGGTGCTGGCAATGTTCTATTTCTTGGTCGGGATAGTGCTTACCCTTTGTGGTTTCTTGTAATAATCCATCAAGCTATTGTCTTAGAACTTGTGTACTTTTCTGTTTGTAATTTATACTTAAAAGCCCCCCCCCTTAGGCCTCTGATTGAAGCCTAAATTCTTTTTGTTTTTATTTATTTTTAAATTTATTTTAATTGGTAGCTAATTACCTTACAATATTGTAATTTTTGCCATAGATTCACATGAATCAGCCATGGGTGTACATGGTTTACACATGGTGTACATGTGTTCCACCCATAAAAGTTTATTTTTAAACAAACTATCAAATATAACCTTTTGGAAGTTAGGAGATAGAACATATTGGAATCCATTGTAAAGAACAGGAAAATGACTCAGTTGCCGTCATATTTTCTCCACATGTTGGCTAAAAGGACATTTAAAAAGAAAGTTTCATGATTCCTTCTTTCTTTCCACTTCTAATGCAAGAATTAGACATTAAACCACAATAGTACTAAGAAATGCAGTTCAGAAAAAGTCCCTTTTTTGTCTTTGTTTTCTCCAAGAAAGGTTTTTTGTTTGAAACTTCCAAAGTATGACACATATTTAAAGCATGCAAGGTTATGATGAATGAGGTTTGGCAAGGACTTGAGAACAATGATTACAGTCCTAGAGAGAGTTGTGCTCTATCTTGTTTTTCTAATAAGTTCTTCCTTAATATTTGGTTTTGAGGTGGTGGGTTCTGTGATATGGCCTGATGCATTCAGGAATGTCCCTAAAGACTCAGGTACATCTTTCCATGGCTAATGGATCCAGCCCAAGAAGATCAATATATCATCCTTTCAAGAAAACATTCTAAGGAAGTACGTTCTTACTCTAATGGGAGCCAGTAGCAATTTCCTTAAGTTTCCGATTGTTTTAAAACATCATTTTAGTGCTTATTTCCCTCTGATGACTTTATGTTTGATATAAAATTAATTGTTTAACCCCATTCAATTTCTTAGTTCCTGGACTCTAGTTGTAATTTTCATCCGTTTTTATTCCTCGGCCACAGAGGACCAAAGTGGTTTCAGGACGAGGGCCTTTCACGAAGAGACAAAAGAAGCCATGTTTCCCGATTCTTTAGTTTCTAACCCCTCCGTGTCTCAACATGAGATTCTTTGAGTTCTTTGATTGAGTTACCAGTATTCCTTTATTTGAGCTGACTTTCTTCCATTTCTACCTAATATCTCACCATTACCTCTGTGTTAGGCTGCCGTCGCAAAACACCACAGGCTGGGTGGCTTAAATAACAGAAATGAATTTTCTCTCAGTTCTGAAACTGGAAGTTCACAATCAAGGTGCCTCCAGGAGCAGGTTCTGATGCGAGCCCTCTTCCTGGTTAGCAGAAGCAGCCTGCTCACTGTCTGTACATGGCCTTTTTGCTCTGGAGAGAGAGAGAGCTCCCGTGTGCCTTCCTCTTCCTGTAAGGACACTAATCCTATTGGACTAGGACCTCACCTATGACCTCATTTAACTTAATTACTTCCCTAAAAGGCCCTATGTCCAAACACCCCTGCAATAACTGGGGTAAGGGCTTCAAAATATGAATTTACGGGAGGGCACAGCTCAGTCCATAGCCTTACCAGAGTCACTGCTAAGTTGCTGCAGTCATGTCCAACTCTGTGCGACCCCATGGACAGCAGCCCACCAGGCTCCTCTGTCCACGGGATTCTCCAGGCAAGAATACTGGAGTGGGTTGCCATTTCCTTCTCCATATCAGAGTCACTACAATTAAAATTAAGCTTTGTTTCATGGACTTCCCTGGTGATCCAGTGGTTAGGACTCAGTACTTTCACTGCTAGGCTCAGGTTAAGTCCTCACTGGGGAACAGGGTCCAGCAAGCCAGACAGTATAGCCAAGAACAAACAAACAAAACTTTGTTTTCCTTTTCAAAGTAACATTTTTTAAATTAAACTTTTGTAAAACATTTTTGAGTTTCTGCTGACTGTACTAAGGGAATCCAGACATAAAGAAGACACAGACGTTCCTCAAGTAGATGCCTCCAGGAGTCTATAAAGTAATGAAAGAGATGAATTGCATGCACAAAAAACCAGAATACCTTGGAGACTGGAGATAGTTTAAATAAAATGCAGTGTGCTATGGAATTCAGAGGAAAAGGGTATCTTCCTCCAAAGGCCACCACCTGAGCTTCACAATCAGGGACAGGCAGGCTGTGGACTGGGGAAGCTGTAGACGAGACCACACCAGGCTCAGCAGACACCATGGAGGCAGGGAAGTGCAGTTCAGTTAAGACTGAGGAGTCAGGAGGGAACACTGTGGAGTCTGCTCTTATGGTATAAGTTCGGTATGCAGTTCGGTTGAGACTGAGGAGTCAGGACAGAACACTGTGGAGTCTGCTCTTATGGTATAAGTGAAAATGAAGTCACTCAGTCATGTCCGACTCTTTGCGACCCCACGGACTGTAGCCTACCAAGCTCCTCTGTCCATGGGATTTTCCAGGCAATAGTACTGGAGTGGATTGCCATTTCCTTCTCCAGGGGATCTTCCCGACCCAGGGATCGAACCCAGGTCTCCCGCATTGTAGACAGACGCTTTACCGTCTGAGCCACCAGGGAAATCAGCAGTCTTATGGTATAAGAGGAGGTTAATTCTGAAATCAGCACTTAAAAAGAGTCACTGAGTAAGTTGCCCTCGGCAGTCTGGACGTTTGTCTCAATAACCCTAATACCAGCAGTTTTTCCTCCAGTGTTGCCACAGACCAGTTTCTCTGACTGAGCACCAGATGAAGTGTGTAGCTGGCTGTGTTGTGGGGGAGAGAGAAAAAAATGGAGGGAGGGAAAGAAAGAAGGGACGGAGAGAGGGAGAGAGAGAAAGATGAATGGATGGGAGTGCGTCTTTGAAAAATAAGGTCACACGGACCATGGCAGGACACTCACCCAAAGGGGGTCACAGAGCACCAAGACTGAGAGAACGGTAGATTCTTTCCAAGTTTCCTCCTCCAAATATGTATTTCACTTACAACACTTGATGTAAATATATGAACTGGCAACACAAAGGAAATATTCACGGAAAGGAGCATATTTAAAATGTCCCCATCACTAATGATCAAGTAAAGACAAAATTTAAAATCATTGAATTACTGTTTTCTCCTTATCAGATTAGCAAACATCTTAAAATAATACTGCTGGTGAAGGTGTGTGTCTCATGGCACACCTAACTAATGAGAATGTAAACTGGTACAGCCTTTCTAGAAAGTAATTGTGCAGTGTTTTGCTCTCTCTAGTGCCCCAGAAATGTTAATATACCTTGATTTGGTAATCCCACTTACAGGAATCTATGCTGATAATACAGAGGTGTCGACAAAGGTGTGTGTTTAAGAATTCCATTGAAGTTTAATTTATAATAATTGGAAGTTTAGAAGCAATCTAAATGTGAACATTTTGAAAACTGGTTGCATAAATGATATATAAATTAATGGGATACTCTTCAGCTGTTTAAAAATGTTTTCAAATAATTTTACTGATAAGTTTACATAATATATGTTTTTTAAAACAAGTCTCAAAATCATGTATGTAATAAAAATATACTTGAGGAAAAAATAAAAAAATTATATTTATATTACAAATATTTGTTATGCATATTATATGAATGGCAATGTATTTATCTGTAGGTAGTGGCCCTATAAATGATTTCTATTTTATTCTTTATACCTTACTGGGTTTTCCAAATTTTTAGATCATTTAATTGCTTTTTATTCAAAAATAGCATTTTAATAAAACCTGTTTCATCTTTTAGGGCCCAAGTCACCCTTTCATAAAGAATTTCCTGGACTAATAGGAAACAATCTCTAGCTTTTCTGTGATTCTTTTGTACTGGTGTTAACATATATGGTCTTGAATTGCAGCTGCTGTATGTATGACATTCATCCCAACTGGTTTGGGAGCTAGCAGAGAACAAGGACTATGGCTTAGAGGTCCTGAGTTTCTGAGCAAAAGCCCAGTTCTCCTTCCCCACCTTCCATAAAGCCTTTCCTGCTACTTGAAAAAGTGGGTGATTTCTTCTTCCCTTGAGTCTTCAAAACAGTTTTTTATGCCTCTTTTATTGGAGGCCCGTTCTGCTTTGGATGATAGTTAATTGTGTTTGTCTTGACCTTCTATTTGTCATCCAACTCCTGATTATGGGAAACAAATCTTATTCCTCTATGTGCCCAGAGCAGTACCTTGTATGATGTGTGTGCTCAGTAGACAGTTGGACCTGTGCCTATATGTGTATGGTGTTAGAGAATGTTCAACTTTCATTCTTTACATTTAGCTGTCCAGTTTTCCCTGCACCATTTATTGAAGAGACTGTCTTTTTTCCACTGCGTATTCTTACCTTGTTTGTCATAGATGAATTGACCATATGCACATGGATCCATTTCTGAGCTTTCTATCCTGCTGCATTGATCTGTGTCTGTTTTTGCATCAGTACCCTACTGGTTTGATGACTGTAGCTTTACAGTATAGTCTGAAGTCAGGGAGCTTGATTCCTCTAGCTCCAATTTCCTTTTGTGTGATTGCTGTGGTAATCTGCAGTGTCTTTTGTGTTTCCATAGAAATTAACAATTTTATTGCCCTAGTTCTGTGAAAAATGCCATTGGTAATTTGAGAGCACTGCATTGAATCTGTAGATTGCCTTGAATAGTATAGTCTTTTGACAATGTTGATTCTTCCAGTCCAAGAATATGATATATCTTTCCATCTCTGTGTCAGCTTCAATTTCTTTCATCAATGCCTTATAAGTTTTGAAGTACAGGGCTTTTGCCTCCTTAGGTAGGTTTATTCCTAGGCATTTTATTTTGATTGAAGGATAATTGCTTTACAGAATTTTGTTGTTTTCTGTCAAACATCAGCATGAATCAATAGGTATACATATGTCCCCTCCCTCCCATCGCCCTCCCCACCCCACCCCTCTAGGTTGATACAGAGCCCCTGTTTGAGTTCCCTGAGTCATACAGCAAATTCCCATTGGCTATCTATTTTACATATGGTAATGTAAGTGTCCATGTATTTTATTTTTGATGTGATGGTAAATGGGATTATTTCCTTTATTTCTCTTTCTGATCTTTTGTTGTTAGTGTATAGAAATGTGACAGATTTCTGTGTATGGACCTATAACTGAATGAACATGGGCTCTTTCCAGCTGTTTCCAACAGTACCCAGCAGTCAGTGCCTGGTCTGAGGAGTTGAAGACTGCTCTACAGGCAGAGGAGCAGAAGGCGAGGTTAGAGATGTCCCACAGCACTGGGCAGTAGCAGTCAGGAAGCCCAGCCCTCCACAAGAATCTGCCAGGGAATACCTTCAACTTAGACACATGATGTGTCAAATACTACTCTTTACTTCCTCTCTGGGTCCTGAGAACTTTATCTGTGAAGTTTTACCTTCTCTCACCGTTTCACAAACTTGTAGAGATTAATTAATTCCCCAAAGAATCCCATTTCTCCAATCATAAATTGAACACCATAGATTTGCCCTGCAACCCATTTCAGATCCCCCAGAGGTGTTCATTTAGAGAAAAGATTAAAATCAAGGACTGCATAAATATAATTTTAGAATAAAACAAAGAGAGTAAGGAAATAAGGCATAAGATTAAGTTCCTTTGAACATGTGTTTACTGTGCTGCAAGTTTTCACAAAGCCTTGTCTTGGGTGCTGAGGATGATCCAAAGATTAAACAGGACATCAATCTCATTCATTAGATTCCGAGAGACTATAGCCTTATAGCAGGAAGGGAAGGACTGGAGAGGGATGGAGGCATATGTGTGTTTGGGGTGGGGTCGGGGGGTACCGTACAGGACTGCAGTCTGGGGTGGGACCAGAGAGAGATGAGAAATAATTGGGTGGTGGAGACACAAGAGACTTGGATTCAATCCCTGGGTTGGGTAGATCCCTGGAGGAGGGCACTGGCAACCCACCCAGTATTCGTGCCTGGGGAATCCTACGGACAAAAGAGCCAGTGGGCTACAGTATCCACGGGGTCGCAAAAGAGTCGCACACGAGGGTCCTGAGCACAATTTGCTACATTTGTATGGGGGTGGGGGGTGGGCAGCAGTTCCCACCACCACCACCAAGCAATTTTCTGCAACACCAGCAGGGTGTCCTACAGTTCAATTCAGTTCTGACACTGATCGCTGGAGAGCGAGCGCATCAGAGCCCACAGGCCAAGGGCTTGGTCTCACAACACCGCACCCTCCACTCCCCCACCTACCGCCACTCCCTTCTGAAGCCAGTCACAAGGCCAGGTTAGCACCTGTGCTTCTGGTCCACCAGCTATAGGTGGGGGTTTAAATGACCCCCTCCTTAGGGTCAGTTCACTTGCTAGAGCAGCTCACAGCACTCAGAGAAACGCTTTACTTACTAGATCACCAGTATTATGGAAGGATATAACTCAGGAAGGGATGGGTGGAGAGAGACACGGGGCGAGGGCGGGGAAGGCTGAGGAGCCTCGGGGCCTCTCCAGGGACACTCCTCTCCCTGAATCTCCGTGTGCTCCCCAGCCTGGCTCTCAGAACTATGTCCTTCTGAGTTTTTGTGGAGGCTTCATTGCATAGGCATGATTGGTTAAATCACGGGTCAGTGGAAACTGATCAACCTCCAGCCCTTCTCTCCTCCCTAGAAGTCAGGGTGTGGGACTGAGCATTCCAGCCAGCCTCTATCCTTCTGGTGTGATCCACAAGTCACCTCATTAACATAACAAGACACACTTATGGGTCTTATCACTCAGGACAGTTCAAGGGTTTTAGGAAGCTCTGTGCCAGATATGGAACGAAGACCGAATGTGTATTTCTTCTTATAAATCACAATATCATAGAGTGGGATTCAGATAAAATAGGGAAGGCTTTAGGAAAAATAACAAAACCCAAAGTTCTAAGTCAGTAATGGATATAAGATGTGATATGAGACAGGTTGTTTTGGGGGGAAAAAATGGTATTTAACCCAACCCAGTGCATCTGTCAATGTTCTTAGATACTGACAATGCTACTCTAGTTAGTTTGAGCATGAAGAGAATTTATTAAAGAATTTTATTAAAACACCCTCAAGACAGTGAAAGAATAACCTACAGGATGAGAGGAAATATTCTCAAATCATTTTCCATTAAGAGACTTATTTCCAGGATATAAAAATTAAACACTAAAAGATAAATTTAAAAAGACAATTAAGAATGGGCAAAGAATGATGGTTGCACAACAATGTGAATAAATGTACTTAATATCACTGAACTGTGCACTTAAAAATGATTAAAGTGCTTACTATTGTGGATTTTTTTTTAGCAAATTTACAAAAATTCGAATGGGTATGGTGCAGAAAGGGGGACCCCTTCCAGGGCCTGAGGGTTGGCTCTTGCCTAACACTTGGAAATGAATTGTTCAGAGAGACCCTCGTGTTGACAAAGCAAGAGCATTTATCGGAAAAGGGGCGCGTGGGCAGAGAGCAAGAGGGCGGGGGGACCCGGGAGGACTGCGCTCCACGTGCCTCAGTCTCAGGTGAGCCACCTAACCCCACCTAACCCCCTAACCCGGGTTAGGTGCCGGGTTACCTCTGGCCAGTCATTCTGACTCAGGGCTCTTCCGAGGGGAACAAGCATCACTCAGGATGGATCCTAGCGAGAAGGATTCTGGGAGCTTGGCCGGACATATGAACTGGCATCTCCTCTGTCCTTTGGACCTGTTCTGAATTCTTCTGGTTGGTGGCAGCCTCTTGGTTTCAAGTTCTTTACCAGAAGCTCCTGTTGCAGGATGACTCGTGCAGGTGGTTACTATGGTGCCTGGCCAGGTCAGGTGGTTTGGGACAGTTCCCCTAACACGTAAAGGATTTTAATAGACATTTTTTCAGAGATGATACACAAATGGTCAAGAAGCACATGAAAAGATATTCAGCATAATTAGTCATTACGAAAATGCCAGTCAAAACCACAATGAGATACCACTTTTTGCCCACTAGGAGATTAGAACCCTAATGTATTTCTAGTGATAGTGTAACATGATGTAACTGCTTTAGAAAACAGTCTGTCAGTTCCTCAAATTTTTCAACACAGAATTATCCTATGACCCAGTAATTCTCCTAGATATATACCCAAGATAAATGAAAATATATGTTCATACAAAAACGTGCACACAAATGTTTAAACAGCATTATTCATACTAGCCAAAAAGTGAAAACAATCCACTGATGAACCAATAAACGAAATGTAGTATATCCAGACAATGAAATATTATTTGGCAACACAAGGAATGATGCACTCATTCGTGCTACAATACGGATAAATCTTAAAAAATTTTTTCATCAGTTAAAGAAGCCAGAACCAAAAACAAAAAGACCACATGGTATATGCCTCCATTCATGTGAAATGCCCAGAACAGGCAAATCCCTAGAGACACAAAGTAGATTAGTGGTGGCTCGGGGCTGGGAGGAGGGGGAAATGGGGAGTGATCACGGGTGCACGTGAGGTTTCTCTTCAGGGTGATGAAAACGTCCTGGACGTAGAGAGTGGACTTAGATGCTTGCACAATCTTGTGAATATACTAAAAGCCACTGGGTTGTACCCTTTTTTTGAAGATTCATTTTTTAAAAATTGAAGTATAGTTGATTTACAGTGTTGCGTTACTTTCAGTGTCTAGCAAAGAGATTCAGTCATATACACACACATATATGTATCTTGTTGGTTATCTAGCATCTATATATGGATTACACAGTTTAAATGGATGAATTTTATAGTGTGTGAATTATATCTCAATAAAGCCAGTTATGTTTGTTTTTTTTTTTTCAAGACTATTACATGGCTCAGAGAATTAGACTTAGAGGTTACCCCACTGAGAACGATGCCTACATTGTGTCACAGGAAGGTTCCGGTATGAGCCCAGCACTGTTCCTCTGGGCACGTGCGTCTTGGACCTTCACCCCTGCTGGCCCTGGGCCTCCATATCTTTCTACCAGATTCCACCACCTCACAGAAAGCAGCGTCCTTAGAGTCTGCTTTCCCATATGGCTTTCATCCAGACTGAAGCCTAGCAACTATCCACCCAACTGCTAGAGCCTAGGCCACGGTGTCAAGCCGAGGCCGTAAAGGAGGCTGAGAAAGCAGGCTGGGCGTGGGGACGAGTCAAACTGATGTCCACTACCCCCAGTTCCCTCCGGGAGTTTGCTGGATAATGATGGGGTTTTTTAGATTTATTTTTTATTTTTTGAGGTCCTGTGCGGCTTGCAGGACCTTAGGTTCCCAACCAGGGATCAAATCCAGGCCCCGGCAGTGACAGCACTGAGTCCTAACGACTGGACCTCCAGGGAATTCCCTGGGCAATGATTTTAAAATCACAAAATATTGGAGCAAAGTATTTGAAGCTCATGTGTTCTGACCATTTGGTCCAACGACTAGCACACTGCCAGAGGCAATGGCGATTTCTAGCTCTGTCTGGCCTGACTTGGGAAGCACTTGGCGATGTTGATGACTCCTCTCAACACGTCTCTTCATTGTGTCATCCTTCTTGTACCTTCTAATCGTCTTTTTCTCACTTTCCACCCAGAGCTGCTCTTTTAGCCACTTCAAACTGGTGTTTCTCTACAACTCCGTATTGAATCCCACTCGATAACTTAATTTGCACTGTGAATGTTATGGGTTGAATTGTGTCCCACTAAAATCCCTCTGTTGAAATCCTCACAGCCAGTACCTCAGAATGTGACTTTCTATGCAAATACAATTTCAAAATAGATAGAAATAAGGGCAGATGTAAGTGGTTACAATGAGTTCATACTGGAGTGGCTGCTACTGCTAAGTCACTTCAGTCGGGTCTGACTCTGTGTGACCCCATAGACGGCAGCCCACCAGGCTCCCCTGTCCCTGGGATTCTTCAGGCAAGAACACTGGAGTGGGTTGCCATTTCCTTCTCCAATGCATGAAAGTGAAAAGTGAAAGAGAAGTCGCTCAGTTGTGTCCGACCCTCAGCGACCCCATGGACTGCAGCCTTCTAGGCTCCTCCATCCATGGGATTTTCCAGGCGAGAGTACTGGAGTGGGGTGCCATTGCCTTCTCCGATACTGGAGTGGGGTGACCTCTAATCCAGTATCCAGGGTGCGTGCTGAGTCCCTTCAGTCGTGTCTAACTCTGTGCAACACTATGGACTGTAGCCCGTTAGGCTCAGTTGTCCATGGGATTCACCAGGAAAGGAATACTGCAGTGGGTTGCCCTCTTCTAAGGGATCTTCCCGCCCCAGGGATCAAACCTGCGTCTCTTAAGTCTCATCTCTTGCCTTGGCAGGCAGGCTCTTTACAACTAGCACCACCTGGGAAGCCCCAGTCCAGTATCACTGGTGTTTTTATAGAAAGGGGACAATTGGACGCAGACCCTCACACAGGGAGAAGGTCCTGTGATTGAAGTTATCCTGCCACAAGTCAGGAACTATCAGAAGCCAGGGGAGAGTCCTGGCACAGATCCTTTCCTGGGGCCCTCAAGGGAGCATGGCTCTGTTCACCCACTGAACTTGGATCTTTAGCCTCTAGAACTGTGAGACAATAAATTTCTGTTGTTTAAGCCACTCCATTGGTGGTATGGAAGCTCTAACAAATGTTGTGTATTTCCTTTACTCCTGTACTTACCTTCTTCTTCTAAGTGGTGTGTTTGCATGTTCAGTTGCTCAGTTGTGTCCAACTCTTTGCAACCCTATAGACTAGGGCCCACCAGGCTCCTCTGACGATGGGATTCTCCAGGCAAGAATACTGGAGTGGGTTGCCATCTCTTCCTCCAGGGGATCTTCCGGACCCAGGAATTGAACCAGCGTCTCCTTGCGCCACCTGCGTTGGCAGGCAGATTCTTTTACCACTGAGCCATCTGGGAAGCCCTCTTATAAATGGAAAATGGTCTAATTTATATTTTTAGCCCGTAATACCCCAAATACTGCATAGGTCCATGTGGCAGCCTTGCCTGCTGCAACATTTGCAGTTGGATAGCCCACAGAAACCAGAAACCACTTGTTTCCTCGTCTTCATTTGTCTCTCGGTGAGGGGCACCCTCCATCTACCCCGCCGGCCATGTCAGAAGCCTGAGTGCCTGCCTACAACTCTGCTCCCCCTTGTGTCTTGGCAACAAATCCTAAAGGTTCCACCTGTGGCACATCTTTGGAGTACTTCTCATCCATCCCAGCCCCACCTCCACTCCTTTCCTAGACTGTCTTCCTTCTAGATGCCTTGCACAACCGATCTCTCTGAAACGCAAATCAAATCAAGTCACTTATCTGCTTTAAAATTCTTCAGAGAGGCCTCGCTGCGTGCAAAGGTCAGAAATGAGCCAATAAGATCTTTATGATCTGACTCCTTGCTGTCCTGCATAATCCCGTCTCTCACCATTGCACCTCTCATCTGCTTTCTGCAGTCATTCAGATGTTCAGATCTTCTTCCTCTTCATTCCACCTGATGCCCGTTCAGTCTTCAGAACTCAATGGCAGCCTCCTCTGGGGAAGCCTGCCTTGATTTCCAGCATGATTCAAAACCCATTTCAGTGTTCCTGTAACTCTCTGGACATGGACTATTACAGCAGTTTCACAACCGCTGAAATCATTGGTTTCCACTCCCCTTCCCCTGCCCTGCTACTAGTTAGGCACTTTCGAGTAGAGACCTCAGGTTTTTTCCGTCAGTGTTTCCCCAGCCTCGTGCCTGGCACAGAGGAGGCACACAAATGTTTCTAGGCGGAAGGAAGGGGAGGGGACGGAGCGGGGAGATTCCCTACCTCGATCTAATTTACAGAATAAAATGGAAGACCTTGAGACAGTAATTTCTCCTCGTTTTCCGTGCTCATTGTCAGAATTTACTTAAACGCAGAGATGTTTTTTTCCTTCTCTCCCTTTGGGGGTTGTGATCGCTTTGAATAATGAGCCATTCTGTTCTGGAGGCTGGCCCTTTACAGCCGCGTCAAACTGAAGTCATTCCCCCGAAGGGACAGACTTTGCAGCGTGTTTACAGAGCTGGGGGAGGAAGCGTGCGCGGGAGCAGCCCCGAGGACCGCGCCCACCCTTCCCCTGCCCCAGGACTGCGATCTGCCCTCCCCCGGGAGCCGGCCGCCGAGCCCGCAGTCTGCGCGCGGGGGAAGCTGTCTGGACAGGGGCGCCGCATTGCGTGCGCTTCGCCTGCCTTTTGTGCGGGGATTAGCGCCGCGCCGGGGCCGGGAAAGCGGCGGGCGCCGGGCGGCGCGTAATCCAGGATTTGCCGGGGCCGCGCGGTTGATGGAAAACAGATGTCTCAGCCCCGGGCCTGAGCACGGGATGGAAGTGACCGACCCGAGAGCCTGTTGGAAGCGAGGACGCCGAGTCCAGGCCCTCGGGGATCCAGCGGAGAGGCGGCGCTCCCTCGGCTCGTCCGCTTTCGCAGCTTTAGCCTAGAGCCCGAAATCGCCGGCGGGTGCGCGGCTTCAGCCGCCGCGGGCCGCGCACGCCGCTCCAGTCGCCGAGCGCGTCGCCGTCGCGCGGTAAGTCGTGGTTGCTGGACGGCGGCCCGCGCTGCGCGTGGGCGGCTGCGCCCGTGGGCTGGGCCGCGTCACCCGGAGCCGCCCCTCCTGGCTCCGGCTCGGAGATCGCGGAGCGCGGAGCCGGCGGAGACTCGGCTTCCGGGCCCTGGTCCGCCGGCCGGGGCGGGGGCTGGTGCTGCGGGAGCCGGGAACCCGCCACCCGCCCCGCGCCTGCCCCGCTCTCCGGGGGCCGAGACCCTCTACCAGTCCGGAAAGGGGCGAGCCCAGCTCGCTTTCCTCGTCATTTTGCAACTGAGAGAAAAAGATATTCTGTAACCTTACAGCGCGCGATTTAATAACTGTCGAAAAGATGGATTTCCTTCTCTCTGTCTCGTTACATTTCGGTTGTTTTCCTCCAACCAACTCCTGAAACCGGGTTCCTTCCTAAGTAGCTTCCACTCTGATCCTCTGCCCAAGTTGATACTGCAGGTCTGGCTTCTTGGAGGAGAGAGATGTTGATTTTTGAGAGTTTTATGGGCTTTTGTGGATTGATACCTTCTGAAAATACATGCCCCATGTTGAAAACCGCATGGTGCGGACAAATTAGGTAAGAGTGGGAGTGGGGAGGAAGGCTGGTCTCATAAAGCGCCTGTCAGATCCCATGTTTCTATGAACCCTAAATTAGTTTCCACCTGTAATCCAATCCCACAGGAAGCTAGTTCTCTCTCCACCCTTCCCCTCCCCTCAGGATTCACCAACCTTAAGAGCAGAGACAGCTTTAGATTCAAATGCTTTTTAAGTGGTTAATTTTAAGCACCTAGACATCCAAAGAGTAGGTGAGCCCCTCGGGTGGGAGGGACTATTGTCATAGGAACAACGCTCACCAATGCTTTTTTTGTAACTTCTGCATCAATCCATAGGATATAGGGTGGGTTTGTTGCGCGACTCGTTGGTGTTTCCGGGTCCTTTACCGTGCTTGCTGGGTTCACTACCTGTCGTTCTCTTGACCTCCGGTCTCAGATGGCCACGTGATTTCATCCCTGGCAAATTTAGTTGCCTTTGGATTGAAAGGAACAAAAGAGCAGAAATGACTCAGAACCCTTGGGCTACCACAACCTGAACCAAAGATGCGAAGGATTTGATTGAGTTCTTTATGACGCACATTACCTTGTTTCCTTCCTCTTCAAATATATCTAGCAATTAAGAGTCAATAATGGATGTGAATTTGAGGAGACTCCAGGAGGTAGTGGAGGACAGAGAAGCCCGGCATGCTGCAGTCCATGGAGTCCCAAAGAGTCAGACACAACCTAGCTGCTGAACAACAAACAACAACAATTTTAAAAGAAAACTACCTCATTCCGCCTTTAGGGTAAACCCAGATTTGGTTGAGTGGGGCATGGCCGCTTACACTAAGGAAGTGTCTTCATGGTGGAGATAATTCATATTTTGGGCTGGGGAGGGGTGGGACTGCACCAGTCTCACTCACGCCCACGTTTGTACATTCTTTTCTGTGGACCCTACCTTTTTCTTTCCACCATTTTTTATACTGTCTTATTTAGGTACATACCATGACTCTATTTTGGCTCATGGAATCTAGGATATCTACCTTTTAGAGGCAAGTTTGTTTAGCTGACTGTGTCCCCTTATCAGTATTAGAACATTTTCCCAAATCCTGCATTTGTTTTCCTGGAAAACTCTTTATCAAATCCTCCATTGGAAATTCCATTGTATCTTTCAAAAGTAAACCTGACCCAGGGATTGAACCAGTGTCTCCTGCATTGCCGGCAAATTCTTTACCATCTGAGCAACCAGGGAAGCCGTACGTGCCATAGGTCTTGAATTATTTTTCTTGCATCATCATTTTAATGTTGACTTGCATGGTTTCCTGATTGCCTGGTCAGCTTTTTGTTCCTGCTTCATATTGAAACACAAATGGAAAGAACTTCTCACCTTTCTTCTCACATTTCTTCACACTGAACAGAGCATACGCACTGACCTTTTATTTGGTTTATCCTTGGCTTGAATTCTGTCCTTGGAATTTCTGTCCACTGCTTGCTTTAGAAAGAGGCTGGATATTTACCCTGGGGCTCAGGCGTGATATGTTTATTTGGCCTTGTCTGAGCAGCAGTAACTCATCACCACTCCAGCTATTGCTTGATGAGAATTCGGCCTACTCAACAGAGATATAACCCAGTCTGGTAATTGGCACTTTCAAAGTGCCATGCTGAAATCCTAAAACCTGGGAAGATAACATGATCAGAACCTTCTCCTTCTCTTATTACTGAAAATGACACTGCTTGGTTTGCAGTAAATCCATCTTGGATTGTAAATCCCCCAAAGATGACCTTAGTTTGATTTGCACAGGTTCTGAAGGTTGATGCTGGCAGGTGTTGGCAGGGTGCTTTTGATGCTGCTGCTAATGAGGCAGATAGAAACGGTGATGGTTTTCCTTTGGGGTTTCATGAGAAAATACCTTCATGGATATCTGTTTGCGAGGCCTCTCTGAGACTGTTATCTTAAATATTTTACGTCAGAGCTGAGGCTCTGTCGTTTTCCATCACCAGCATTATTTCTTATCCTCTTAGATATCAGACCTTAAGACTGGCCTGCCTGTTGACAGGTCTAAAAAAGTCAGTGCCAGTTATCTAAGAGTTTAGTTTATTTTCTCTGCAAGAAAATGGTAAGTCTTTGATATGGCTAGTATTTGTTCCTAGAGTTAGAAGAATTGGTAAATGCAGCCTTCGAGATAAGTAGCTAGAGAGGAAATGAAGGGGAGGAAATCTAATGACACTGAGCGAATTGTTTACCAGCCACTCAGCTTTTATGTATTTTTGAAGAGTGGAGTGGTAATTCCACCTCAGAAAGTGAACTCGTTGGCAAATACGGATACTGGCTCCTTGCTATGTAAAACTGTTAGTTTTGCATATCCTCTCTTTGAATCTCATCTTGATCCTAGAACTGAAATATCCTCTCCCTAGAATTTACGATACTTTCTTTTTTTTCATAACATACTGGATGTCTGGATGAAATTTATTTAGGCAGAAGAGCTGGCCAGAAACATTAGGATGTGTCCTTGAGTCAAACAAAAACACTGTGTCGGTCAGCATCTTTATTCACTTATGACAGTGTAGAAGGTCTCAGATAGAAGCTGTGGAACTGGTTCACTTCTGCCCTACCTGCAGTACAATGATCAACATGCAGACTTCTGGCACCAGAGCAATTTGCACAAATATGCTGGAGGCAGTTGGAGTTCTGGAAGTTGATTAGCCATTTAAATCACTATATCTTTATGGGAAATGTTTTTCAGGTTTCAGAACGTCTGCTGTTTGAGCAATGTCTTTTTTGGTTTCAGTTGTTCTAAACCAAAGTATCTAGAGAGGCATAAAGTCTGGCCGACCTGCTTGCCCCCCTCTAGGCTCAGGACTGGCGTTTTAGAACTTTCATTGCCGACCTTCAAGGATGCTGGTTTTAAGGACCAGGAAACAAACAACAGGGGAAGGCTCTCAGGTTAAGACTCCTGAAAAGAGAGATCTGACGGAAGACCAAAAATGTGAAAGATTACACCCAGTTTTGTTTTAGAATGTTCTGTCCAATCAGGTAGGAGAAAGGAAAGCTGTTTTTCAAGCCCCATCTGTCAACCAACAGGATTTGTTGAACAAATATTATGTTTCAAACCCACTGCTTTATGATCTAAGAGGTACAATAGTGTAAAAGGCGGAGCAGGAGCCTTGAAGGAATTTTCAAGCTTTGGTGGTGCCATTAGACATCAATGATCATCCTTCTCCCACCTGTTCACTGATTTCCTTACCTGGGTAACCAGGTCTAGGGCTGGGCTAGGAGCCCCCTCTATAATTCAGCTCAGATGCCTGCGAGTTGATTCCTTTGGCAGCAAAAGTTGTGTTCTTGGCCCTTCAACACGACCTGGATAAAGTGACACTTTCTGTCGATCCCCAGTCCGGTACATGGCTCCATTCCTGTGATATTCCTTCCCCAGCCATCAAACAGTTCATTAATATCAAAATAACCCATAATAGGGGCATAGCAGTCCTTGAGATTTGCCTTAATTTAGAGGACAGGATCAGGTCTCTTTCATCTTGAAAACAGCCTCTCAGACTAAACAAAGACAGAACGTTCTCTTTTACTGACCACATGCAATTTACTTAAATTAGTGTTAAACATTCGACCATGGTGTGAAGACTATATTATAAACCCATCTGAAAGAATGAGTTTTCTGGGCCTTCACTGAGGGATTAAAAAAAAAAAAGGCATTAGCCACATTGCAGGGGATTTGCATCTTGTTAGCTTGCCTGGATGTCCTCGCTGTTGGGCACAATGGCAGGGCACCTGGCTGTCTTTGTAGCTGGGCAGCCTGCCTCAGTTAGAATTCTGCTGGGAGTGGAGATAGTGAACTGGAGGCACAGGAGGGGATGGGAAAGGGCAGGAACCTGCAGGACTCAAAAGAAGGGAAGCTTGGGGTCAGTTCTGACCCCTCCCTTTTTGTGTAGTTCAAGGTTAACTCCTTTAGTTTTAATATGTTTTTAATTCAAGTATAGTTGATTTGCAGTGTTGTGTTCATTTCTGCTGTACAGCAAAGTGATTTCGTTTTGCATATGCATACATATATGTACATTCTTTTTTTAATATTCTTTTCCATTATGGTTTATCATAGGATATCGAATGTAGTTCTCTGTGCCATAGAGTAGGACCTTGTCTATCCATTCTACGTGTAACAGCTTACCTCTGCTAATCCCAACCTCCCACTCCATCCTTCTTCCAAACCCCGCCCCCTTGGCAACCACAAGTCCATGATTATGTTTCTGCTTCATAGGTTATTTGTATTTTGATCCCACATGTAAGTGACATGGTATTTGTCTTTCTGACTTCCTCCGTATGGTGGTCCCTAGGTCCATCCAGGTTGTTGCAGGTGGCCTTATTTCATTCTTTTTGCGGCTGAGTACTACTCCATTGCATGTATGTGCCTTGTCTTCCTCTCCATTCTTCTGTTGATGGACATGTAGGTTGTTTCCATGTCTTGACTATTGAGAATTTTCTGCTATGACCATGGATGGGGTGCATGTATCTTTTTGAATTACAGTTTTGTCTGGATGTATGCCCAGGGATGGGTTTGTTGGATCATATGGAAATTCTATTTTTACTTTTCTGGGGAACTTGCATGCTGCTTTCCATAGTGGCTACACCAACTTACATTCCCAGCAATGTAGAAGGGTTTCCTTTTCTCCACATCCTCTCCAGCATTTATTTGTAGACTTTTTATCTATTTTTAATTATTTTTATTTTTCTGGCTGTGCCTCACAGCTTATGGGATCTTAGTTCTCCAACCAGGGGCTAAACCCTTACTCCCTGACTACCAGGGAATTCTCTGTAGACTTTTTGATGATGGCCATTCTGACGGGTGTGAGGTGATACCTCATTATGGTTTTGATTTGCATTTCTCTGGTGATAGGGATGCTGAGCATCTTTTCCTGCAGCACAGCCTGTCTTGGTGTGCATCGTCTCCCTCGTGTTGGTGAGTGAATTGTCTCCTGGTGAAGCTTGGGTCCACTGGCACCCTGGCATTGTTCAGCATATGTCCAGGGCGCCCTCTGCCTACCTCCTGCATTGGATTCTTTTTTTTTTTTAATTTATTTTTTATTTTATAGTGGAATATAGTTAATTTACAATATTGTGTTAATTTCAGGTGTACAGCAAAGTGATTCATTTATGCATATACATATATACATTCTTTTTCAGATTATATCCCCTATAGGTTATTATAGAATATTGAGTAGAGTTCCCTGTGCTATACAGTAGGTCCTTGCTGTTTATCTATTATCTATTTTATATATACTAGTGTGAACAGTAAGTCCCCCTACATATCAAGTTCCATTTTGAGAGCGCATTTGCAAGTCCAGTTGGTTTTGTAAGTCCAACAAAGTTAGCCTGGGTACCCAAGCAACACAGTGGGCTATATAGTACTGTACGGTAATAGTTTTATAATAATTTTCACACAAATAATACATAAAAATGCAAAAAATTTTTTAAATCTTACAGTATAGTACCTTGAAATGTTCAGTAATACGGTACAACAGCTGGCATACAGAGTCTGACATCGAGTAAACAGGCAAGGAGTTACTGATTGGAGGAGGCAGAGGAGGGTGGGCGATGGTAGAGCTGAAGGACCATCAACAACAGGAGATGAAGGGCAAGCTGCAATCTCATGCCTGACATTGTTGGAATGCGTGATCACATCTTTGAAAGTTCACAACTTGACAGTTTGTAGGTAGGGGACTTATATATGTTAATCCCAAACTCCTAATTTATCCCTCCCCCATCTTTCCCCTTTGTAGCCATATTGTGTGAGTCTGTTTCTATTTTGTAAGTAAGTTCATGTGTATCTTTTTTTTTTTTAAGATTTCACATGTAAGTGATATCATATGATATTTGTCTTTGACTTACTTCACTTAGGATGATAATCCATCCATGTTGCTGCAAATGGCATTATTGCATTCTTTTTTATGGCTGAGTAATATTCCATTGTGTATATGTGCCACATCTTTATCCATTCCTCTGTTGATGGACACCTAGGTTATTTCCATGTCTTGGCTATTGTAAGTAGTGCTGAGACGAACATTGGGATGTATGTATCATTGAGAATTATGGTTTTCTCTGGATGTATCCCCTAAAGTGGAATTGCTGGATCATATAGTAGCTCTGTTTTTAGTTTTTAAGAAACCTCCATACTAGTCTCCATAATAGTTGTGTAATTTACAGTCCCACCAGCATTTATTGTTTGTAGACATTTTGATGATGGCCATTCTGACCAGTGTGAAGTGATACCTCATTTTGATTTGCATTTCTCTACTAATTAGCGATACTGAGCTTCTTTAAATATGCTTTTTGACCCTCTGTTTGTCTTCTTTGGAGAAATGTCTATTTAGATATTCCTGCCTTGGATTCTGCTTATGAAAAGCAAAATAATTGCCAGATCGGTCAAAGAAGGAGATAATAAAAGTGAACCTCTTAAGGAATGTGAGCACAAGCCGGGATATCCCCCTTCTTTTAGCATGACCAGTCAGAAGTTACCCACGAGAAGTGGATAAAAAGATACTCAAATAGGCTGAATGTTTATGTCTTGATAGCAGCAGAACAGAAATGGCAAAAATTACATGTTTTTCTCTGGTAAATCATAGCCAACGATGAAACCACTGATCAAGGGCAAACTTAACAAATAGCTACAGAATGTAGCCTCCAGATACCTGGTGCCATGAAGAAGTCTTTTTTCACTAAGTTATTTCCATTTTAGAGAAGCAGTGCCCATCAGCCTGTTGTGCCACACACCCTAGAACAAACGAGCCTGAGATGACAGATACTTTCTTTCGTCCCAGATCACACAGAAGTCACATAGTCTTGCTGTACAAGGCAGTGATGTGACTGGGTGCCATATGATTAGAAGAAGGATGAGCAGAGGCTAACGGGGTGGGGTGGGGGGTCTTCTGTTTTTGCCTATTTTCAGCCATCAAGTAGCAATTACCCTTAAAGTGGCCTTCATCCCCTTCCTCCCCAAATATCTTAGTCCAGAAATCTGAAGTACAAAGAAATTGATGCCTAAAGGCTACAACCCACTGGAAGCTGCCAAGCCCCACCCCCCACCCAGACAACAGGAGAAGATCTAGGAGCTTGAAACAGGAAGAAGTGGGAGGGTGGTGGGGGGAGGGAGTCTGTGCAAAGTATTCCTTTTTGCCCCATTACTCTTAATGTCTCTGCTTCAGCTCCAGACCCCACAGGGGAAGGTATGTTTTATTCATTTTTAAAATGATCTCATTGAAAGAAAAAAATCATTTGGATCTCTCTGGGATTTCCTGTATAAGGCTTTTACTTGTAGTCCACCTAACTGCTTAAACAAAATTTCTGAATTTTTAATAAGCATCTATTACAGATCAAATTCATACTACTTTCTAAAAAGCCTTTGCATGTCAAGAATGGGAAATAATTAAGAATTTGCTTTGAATAGTTAAAAGCAGTTTCTGTAATGGGAGAGGGCCAGATATGTTGAGTTATGAAATTCTGAATTCCGTCTGCATGGGAGCTGGTTTTCATTTGCAACGTAGTACAAGATATTCTTGGCATGTTTGGGGCTCATTCCACACAGGATGCTCCATGCTGGAACTAAATCTAAGTAGAACTAAATAGATTTCTTTTCTTAGATATTTTTCCGAAACCATTTCCTCTCCATCAAGTCCCTTGGATAAAGGCATTCACCAAAGCACTGCCAGGTCTGGGTCTTTTAGTATTCAGTCTGCATTATTCAGCCATTCAGCGGGGACCTGATAGGTGGTCAGTAGGGACAGGAGGTCACCAACAGACCAGAGAGATGGCGTCACTCCCAGTGGAGACACTCAGACCTCCTACTTGACTTCTAGATCTATTTTCCAGGCCGTAGAGACCCAGAGCCCAGTTTTCTGAATTTTACACATAAAAAACAGCTGCAATACTTACTAACATGCAGTCTGTATTTGGCATCTGAAACTTGAGACCGACCACGCAAAATTGTTGGCCAAGGTTTAAAGTTTGTGAAACAAATATCAAAGGTGAAATGAAAGAAGTTAATTTAATCCCTTTTAAAAAGAAACGTTCAATTAAGAAAAACAAGTCTAAATTCATATGGCTGGGGAAAGATTGCTGGTCTGGGAACATGAATACTCACCAAACGCATCGACTCCATGTAACACCACAGCGTGTCTTCTTTGGAAACTGGACTTTGGCTTTTTTGATATGCTCATGGAATGAACCATATTGAGATTGTAAATTGACAGAGGTCGACTTGCTTTTTTTAAAAATTTATTTGTTTGACTCTGCCGGGTCTTGGTTGCGGCATGTGGGATCTAGCTCCCTGGCTTGGGATAGAACCCATGCCGCGTGATCTGGGAGCCTGGAGTCTTAGCCACTAGACCACCAGGGAAGTCCTCAACCTGCTTTTTGTATTTCAGCAGTTTTGGCAATTCTTGATTAGCTTTCAGTCATAAAACCAGTAGAACTAAGTGACCAAATAAAACCAGAATACAGCGTTAAACCTCTTGACTTGGGGATGACGCGTTACCTGTGGATTTATTGCACCAGAGCTGTGTGTCAGGGAGAGCCTGGGGTACTGCATGCCCTCGGGGGGACTGAGGTGACTGCACACCGTCTGTCTTTTCTTTATGAAGATAACCCTGCTGACCCCCTGGACGTGCTCTGTGGTTTGCCCCATCCTTCCTCCCGCTCTGTTAGTTGTGAAGTTTATTGCCTGCTGTGGCACAGGTCTAGAAGAGCCAGCTCGCTTGGCCCAAGCCCGTAATTTCCTCAGCAGGGCAGCTAACTAGCTGAGCTAACCTGGCACTGTGATAATAATGATTTAATCTCACATTTGAGCAAATCTTCACCTTTTAAAAACCACTTTCATGTAAATTGTTCCATCTTATCTTTACAAGGACTCTGAGAAGTAACATTTTAGAGGTAAGGAAGTCCAGTGACTTTTCGAGGACAGGAAGAGTTTGGACTCACAGCTTTGATGTTCCTCATTGACCCAAATGCTCAGTAATGTCTGATCAGATGTTATGTAATAAAATAATAGAAGAACTGTGGGAAGCTCTGGTCAAAAAGATGTTTTATTGAGTAAACAAATCTAGGGAGGTGTCTGGAAAAGTGGTTTCCAATAGGGACTTAAAATTTAACTCAAATATTAATGATAATCATGATTTAATCTCACATTTGAGCAAATGTGAGATTTAAGACCTGAGAGCATCACAAAAGAAACCATTAGGGAACTGTGTGAACAAGTGTGATCGGGTGTCCGTGTATAAGATACAGATGACTTGACAATGACAGTTTAGAGAAAGGCGAAAAGGCAATCGGCTGAAAGATTGGTGACACTGTGATGGTGGAAGAGAGACTGATGTTAGACTAAAGAATGTGTGAGGTTTTGATGGCAGAGAGAAGCAGGTGGGGGACATCGCAAGCAAAGGTGGAGAGCCATTTCCAGATAAGGACTAGAGGGAGACACGTCTGATTGGTGCGGAGACTGACCGGAAGGCCGAAGTAGGGAACTTGTGGGAATAAAGGTTGGATGGAGAGGGAGGGGTCGAATTAAAGATTTTAAGGCCAAACAGAGACATGGCGGCAAATGTGTGGGCCGGGCCGGCCCCTTCTGGGCAGTGGGAGTGCGTCTCTGGCTCCCAGCAGCCGCAGGCCTTCCTTGGCTTATGGATGGGGCTCTCCCTGTGTCTTCACTTTGTCCTCCTTCTCTGTGTCCAAACTGCCTTTTTTTTTTTTTTTTAATTTTATAAGGACATCAGACATATTAGGGGCTTCCCTGGTAGCTCAGCTGGTAAGAATCCACCTACAATGTGGGAGACCTGGGTTCAGTCCTTGGGTTGGGAAGATCCCCTGGAGAAGGAAATGGCTACCTCCTCCAGTATTCTTGCCTGGAGAATCCCATGGACAGAGGAGCCTGACGGGCTATAGTCCATGGGGTTGCAAAGAGTCAGACACCACTGAAGCGACTGAACACGCACACACCAGACATATTGCATTAGTGTCCACTTGACAGCTTCATTTTCACTTTGTCACCTCTGTGAAGATCTGTTTCCAAATAAGGTCATATTCTGAGGTGCTGCTGCTGCTGCTGCTAAGTCGCGTCAGTCGTGTCCGACTCTGTGAGACCCCATAGACGGCAGCCCACCAGGCTCCCCCATCCCTGGGATTCTCCAGGCAAGAACACTGGAGTGGGTTGCCATTTCCTTCTCCAATGCATGAAAGTGAAAAGTGAAAGTGAAGTCGCTCAGTCATGTCAGACTCTTAGCGACCTCATGGACTGCAGCCTACCAGGCTCCCCCGTCCATGGGATTTCCCAGGCGAGAGTACTGGAGTGGGGTGCCATTGCCTTCTCCGATTCTGAGGTACTAGGGGACTTCAGAAACATATCTTTTGTGGGGAGGGGTGTGGGAGACACAGTTTGACACATAACGGGAGCCTTTAAAGAGTCTTGAACTGCAGCGTAAGAGGGGGAAAGGTTATTTTAGTAGAGACAAAGAACAGAACACACAGTACCCTGGGGGCAAGGGAGAGAGATACAGATGGGTAGCAAAAGCTGGACAAAAAATTAGGTGAGACCTACAGACATATCAAAGGAGTATTTGAACAGCTTTCAGGAGTGGAAGTGATAATCATTCTAGAACATGGCGGTTTACAGAGCCTTTCTGCTGTGCTACGTGCGTTGATCTTGATGAGCGTGTCTGGAACCCCAGGGCTCTGGCCTGGGAGGAGGACCAGCCGGGAAGCCATCCACACGGTGAGGGCAGCTGCGTGTGCCAAATGTGAGGCAGTGACCGGGCGGAGGCACCTGCGGGTCACGGGGACCCGAGCCGGCTGTCCTCTCTCTCGAAGTGGATTCGGACATCAGGTGCACACACGCTGGCCTCTGACCGGGGAGATGGGGTGAGATACCCGAGGGAACGGACACACGAGGGGAGCGTGGTGGGCTGGGAATTCTGGCATTGCTCGTGAGGAGCAGCAGTGTGTAAAGAGGTAGAGGAGAGACAGCAAGGTTCTGAAGAGAAAGTTGCAGCACCACGCACTGTAGAGGCAAGAAAGCAACTAGGGGAGAGTTGACCAGGGGGTCAACCTGGGGAAGACTTGGATTTTTGTTGTTCTTCAGTTGCTCAGTCATGTCCGACTCTTGAGACCCCATGAACTGCAACACGCCGGGCTTCCTTGTCCTTCACCATCTCCTGGAGCTTGCTCAAACCCATGTCCATTGAGTCGGTGATGCCATCCAGCCATGTCATCCTCTGTCGTCCCCTTCTCCTCCTGCGCCCAATCCCTCCCAGCATCAGGGTCTTCGAACCTGATCAGTCAGCTCTTTGAATCAGATGGTCAAAGTATTGGAGCTTCCGCTTCAGCCTCAGTCCTTCCGATGAGTATTCAGGGTTGATGAATTCATTGGAGAGAGCAAGTGTCAAGGAAAAGATGGTAGCCACAGGGCAGTAGGATTCAGAAAACGGTCGGGGGTTTTATTTTGAAGTCAAATTTTTTTAACATATTGATTATGAATAGAAACCACCACCACCACCCAAAGCACCACAATCAAGATAGAGAACAGGTTCTGCTCCCCTAACATTCTGTCCTGCTGAGGGACTTTCTGAGAGGAAACCGGGGTCCATATAGTCAAAGCTGTGGTTTTTCCAGTAGTCATGTAGAGATGTGAGAGTTGGACCATAAAGAATGGATGCTCTCCATATTTGGTGCTGGAGAAGACTCTTGAGAGTCCCTTGGCCAGCAAGGAGATGAAGCCAATCAATCTTAAGTAAATCAACCCTGAATACTCACTGGAAGGACTGATGCTGAAGCTGAAGCTCCAGTAGTTTGGCCACTTGATGGGAATAGCCGACTCAATGGAAAAGACCCTTATGCTGGGGAAAATTGAGGGCAGGAGGAGAAGGGGGTGACAGAAGAAATGAGATGGTTGGATGGCATCACTGATTCGATGGACGTGAACTCAGGCAAACTCTGGGAGATGGTGACGGACAAGGAAGCCTGGCATGCTGCATATGGGGTCATGGACAGGCGGACATGACTTGGCAACTCAACAACAACAGGGTTTGTTTGAACTCAGAAGGGAGGGAAATTATGTTAAAGGAGAAAATGATGGCAGTAAAGAAGAATGTAGGCTTAACTGAGAGAATGAGACCCTGGAGCCACTCAGAAAGGTTTAATTCTACTGAAAAGGAACATTCCTGTCTTCCTATGGAGCAGCAGGAAGAGTCTGTACATTCAGGTTCTGTGATATATCTGGGGAGTGGATTCTTACAGTCCTGCCAGCAGAATCATTTCCTGCTGAGCAAGATGTTAAATGCCATATTCCATAACTTCCCCCTTGGAGGTATGATTTCCTATTGCAATTACTGTCTGCAAGAATTACATCAAAGTGAAGGGCAGGCACAGGGCTGGTGTGCTGTGGGCTGTGTGCCCGCAGTCTGCTGCCACTGAATACTGTAGCAACTTTAGAGCTAACAACTTCATCGTTCTCCAAAGTCAAGGCCTCAGCATCTTTTCCTGTCCCATACAGTGGAAACACTTGGCAGCCAAAAAAAGCTTCCATCCCCATAAACGTGTATTGCAGCCAGTGGATGACTCACTGCCGAAGGGCTGGCTCCCACAGACATGTCCTCCGGGTGTAATTTGGCGCAAGAGAGTCACGTCTCATCGTGTTATGCTTTTGGCTCAGAATCACCCTGCAGTCGATTCTCTCCTGTGGTCTAGGGTGTGGCTGACACTGCTCCTCACCTTTGTGGTCCCACCTCGGCCGCCTGATTCAGGTGCGGGAGACAGTGGGTGTTGAACACCTGTTCTCAAACTGTAGGTTTCATGAGCAGGTTGCGAACCAAGTTGTGGGTTGCAGGCAGCCTACTTAAAAAAAGAAACAGGGTGGAAGACAGCAGGGAACTAAGTGTGATATCATGAAACTTTTGTTTTAGTGAAAAATATGTGTCTGTGTGCGACTTCTCTTTCACTTTTCACTTTCATGCATTGGAGAAGGAAATGGCAACCCACTCCAGGGTTCTTGCCTGGAGAATCCCAGGAAGGGGGGAGCCTGGTGGGCTGCAGTCCATGGGGTCGCTAGGAGTCGGATACAACTAAGCGGCTTCACTTTAACTTTTCACTTTCATGCATCGGAGAAGGAAATGGCAACCCACTCCAGGGTTCTTGCCTGGAGAATCCCAGGAAGGGGTAGCCTGGTGGGCTGCCATCTATGGGGTCGCACAGAGTCAGACACGACTGAAGCAACTTAGCAATAGTGTGGCCCTTGGCAGGTCACCTAATGTCTTTGTGGCTTAGTTGGAGCCGTAATCTATAAAATGGGCATGTTAGTAATAACAATATCTGTTTCATATGATTGTTGAAAAGATTAAAGAGAAAATGCGTACAAAGCATTATGGACTGCTCCTGGTTAATAGTCCACAATTATGATACTTTCTTTTTCTACCTAGATCTGTAGCCCAGACCTTTGTTTCCTACCCAGACCTTTCTTCTGAGACTGGAACTATGAACCCCACAGTCTAAACTTAAACTCATCAGCACCTTCTCTCTCCAAGCCACCCCCCGCCCCCAACTGCCCCATTGCCCCTGCCCCCAAACACACAGGCTCCTCTGCTCTGGAATCCACTCTTCTACGAGAGGGTCCATCACTGTCCTCTCGGGCTGTCTGAGCATCATCTTACTCGTTCTTCCAGGAGCAGAATTCTATGCGCAGGTCCCCATCAACCCTCGCTGGGTTAGTGAGAGTCTGCCCACAGTCTTGCCCTGCTCACCACACTTTGCCTCTTGTGTATCCACCGTCCCTTCCAGGCTGTCCTGTCTGTATGTCTTCAGTGGCTCTCATGGATTCCAAGTTAGCGTTCACACCGCTCAGCATTCAAAGCGAGGTCCACCGCGGCCTGGACCTCGTCTCTCCCTACCCTCATCTCTCCCACTCAGCCTCGGGCTTCACACAGCCTGCCTGGTGAGCTTCTTCTGCCCATGCCTGCATGCATGCCTTGAGGTTTCTTGTGCCTAGAATGCTTGCTCCACCTTTCTATTCTACCACTTTGACTTGTCATTTGGGCTCAAGGTTGGTTTTCAACAGAGAAAGACTTAGGTTTGAATCCCCTAGTCAATAGTTAACAGCTGTGTGCTTTTTTTAAGTACTAAAAAGAATTTTTATTTTGTTTTTCATTTGTTTTGGTTGCTTTATTATTTTTTTTTTTAAATTGGAAATTGAAAGTGAAAGTGTTAGTCACTCTGTCATGTTCGACTCTTTTCAACTCCGCAGACCATAGCCCACCAGGCTCCTCTGTCCATGGAATTCTCCAGGCGAGAATACTGGAGTGGGTTGCCATTCCCTTCTCCAGGGGATCTTCCCAAGCCAGACATCAAACCCAGGTCTCATGCATTGCAGGCAAATTCTTTACCATCTCAGCCACCAAGAAGCCCATTTTATATGCAATATAGTTGATTTAAAACACTGTGTTTCATGTGTACAGCAAAGTGATTTATATATAAATACATATTTATGGAGAAGGAAATGGCAACCCACTCCAGTGTTCTTGCCTGGAGAATCCCAGGGACAGGGGAGCCTGGTGGGCTGCCGTCTGTGGGGTTGCACAGAGTCAGACACGACTGAAGCAGGAGCAGCAGCAGTTAGCAGCAGCACATATATTTATATATATTCTTTTTCAGGTTCTTTTTCCATATAGTTTGTTACAGAATGTTGAGCAGAGTTCCCTGTGCTATGCACTAGGTTATTTTTGATTATTGTTTTTATATATAATAGTGTATATGTTAATCCCAATAGCTGTGTGATTCTGAGAAGCAAACTTCTGAGGCGCTTGAAGTAAGTTTATGCATCTGTAAAATGGGAATAGCAATGTCTCCCTCATAGAGTTGTGAGGATTAAATGAATGATTGTGTATAAAGAACAATGCCTAGCACATACTAAGTGCTTAATGAATAAATGGCTGTTCACTGTTTATTTAATATAATTATCGTTATAATTATATAACAATATAATTGTTTATTTAATATAAATTTTTAATTAAAATTCGGTTTACCTCCTCTGGAGCAGAGCTTCTCGCAGACCCGAACGTGTCTGGTTGTCCGATTAATGTCTGCGCCAGCTGCTCCTGCTGACCAATTACCCTTCCCATTCTTCTTCCTGCAACTGTCCCTCAGTACTTGCAGATACCTGACAATATATTAATGATTCGTAAATGTATCCTTGACGACTGAATGGATGTAATTACTTCCTGACTGGTGTTCCTGCCATCTCTCTTTCAGGAAACTCATTCTGTTAACTGCAACTAGATTAGTTCTCTTAGAATTCCGTCATTTACCTGTGCTTCTCACATTTCTCCAGTCACTGTACTCTGCTAACATTAGCAGTTAGGACCACCCCCGAGACGGCTTCTGTTTAGTGTTCCAGACTTTTCTATTTTTTTTCCTCCACCTTATGCCATGGAAAACCAGGCTGCTTGCACTGCCTGTGTGCTTACGCATGCTGGCTCTTTCTGCCTGGAAACACCGAACACCTTAGCTGCTGACTTTTCGTCCCCTCATCTTTACCTCTCACCATCCCACAAACCCTGTGAAGCCTCCTTCGGTTTTACTGCATGACAATCCTAGAACCTCTTCTGATCCATTTTTTTTTTTTTTTTTAATTTTATTCCTTTTTTCTGTGTGGGTGGCGCTGTGTCTTCATCGCTGTGCACAGGGTTTTCTCTCCTTGCAGCGAGCAGGCTCCTCTGGCCCTGGGTGCGCGGCCCTGAGGGGTGTGGAGCAGGGGCTTCGGGCTCCTCTGGCCCTGGGCGCGCGGCCCCGGTGGGTGTGGAGCAGGGGCTTCCTTGTTCTGCAGCATGTGGGATCTTCCGGGACCGGGGATCAAACTTGGATCCTCTGCGTTGGCAGGCAGATTCCTATCCACTGTGTGACCAGAAAGTCCCTCTGATCCATTTTTTAAATAAACAAAAGCGAATCTGCTCCATCTTCTTTTGCACCCTTGACTATCTCTGTGGTTTGCAAACTGTCTCCTGGAGAAGGTTGTCGATTGTCCTCTATTCAGCAGCTTATCTGCATATTTGGTTTTGACAGCAAGTTTATTGAGCCCAAGAATTGGGTCTTAAACTTCTATGTAAACTTTACAGCGTTTGGAACATCAAGTTGCTTGTCATTTCTCTTGTTTGAGGGAATGATCAGAAATGAGAATCAGCCAGACTGGGCCCTCTGCCTGCTTGCTGCTTTATCTTTGGGGGTTGGGGTAGGAGAGATTAGAGTTTAACTCTTGCCTTTAGACTCTTAAATATAGTTCATCTAGCTGTACATGGGCACCATGTTATAACCACATTGTACCAGGTGTCAATAAACATGTTCGATGAATTAATGATTAATTGGTGGTTTGGTTACTTTTAGAACTAATATACCTTCAAGTCTACTGTTCATGGGCCTTAGTGACTTAGGAGCATACATACTAATAAAACGGAGTAAGAGTCAAAGTGCGTGAAGTGTGGCACTGTTAATACACACATACATTGGGGGGTGATAGTGGTATATGCTTATATACGTGCATATACTCTATATTGGGTTTCCCACGTGGCTCAGTGGTAAAGAACCTGCCTGCCAATAGAGGAGACATAAGAGATGTGGGTTCAGCCCCTGGGTCGGGAAGATCCCCTGGAGGAGGGCCTGGCAACCTACTCCAGTATTCTTGCCTGGAGAGTTCTGTGGACAGAGGAGCCTCGTGGGCTACAGTCCGTGAGGTTGCAAAGGGTCTGATATAACTGAGCGCACACGCACGCGTCCTCTACATTATCCAGCAAAAAGTTGGAGGATCAGGACAGGCTATGAGTGGCTTACCAACATTGAAACCTAATTTGTCTTTTCTTTGTCAAAGACTAGAAGGTCCACTGGTAGTTTGTTCTCCAATTCCATCCCCCTGGGATCTACAGCTTTCCTGGTTGTGCGAAGCTTGAGGTGTTACGGGTGATCTGCCATGTTGAATGTGGCAGGGGAATGACCTTCAGAGCTGGTCTGGATGCAGATGGTCTGAAGCTCAGTTTCTTTAATCCACAAGAAACTGAACCTCCTTCCTCAAAGCAAAAGGGCCAGACGGTTGGATCTTCTCACTTGTTTGTCTTTCTGCCCCTCTTTCCATCTAACCCCTGAGTAACGGTGAGCCTTAAGGTGGTGGTGGCTATAGCTTTTTTGTGTCTGAGTCCAAACAAGACTCAGGAACAAGTTTACAAACAAATTAACCAAATCTACAAACCAAATTAACACATAATTCTTAAGGAAAGTTTGCCAGTTCTAAGTTGCGTATATGTTTTGATGAGTCCTAACTTCCAAAATGATTAAGGCATGCTGTGTGGCATAACACATTTCACACTTTATACCCAAGCAGATTGTGAAATATCGAATCTGCCCTAATGACAGGAGTTGTTGTGTTGTGTTAGTTGCTTAGTCGTGTCTGACTCTGTAGCTTTCCAGGTTCTTCTGTCCATGGGATTCTCCGGGCAAGAATACTGGAGTGGGTTGCCATTCCCTTCTCCAAGGGATCTTCCCAACCCACAGATTGAACCCAGGTCTCTGGCACTGCAGGCAGATTCTTTACCGTCTGAGCCACCAGTTCAATTCAGTTCAGTCGCTCAGTCATGTCCAACCCTTCGCAACCCTATAAACCACAGCAGGTTCATGGGGTCCCTGTCCACCACCAACTCCCGGAGTCCACCCAAACTCATGTCCATTGAGTCTGTGATGCCATCCAACCATCTCATCCTCTGTCATCCCCTTCTCCTCCTGCCCCCAATCCCTCCTAGCATCAGGGTCTTTTCCAATGAGTCAGCTCTTCGAATCAGGTGGCCAAAGTATTAGAGTTTCAGCTTCAACATCAGTCCTACCAATGAACACCCAGGACTGATCTCCTTCAGAATGGACTGGTTGGATCTCCTTGCAGTCCAAGGGACTCTCAAGAGTCTTCTCCAACACCACAGTTCAAAAGCATCAATTCTTCTGCGCTCAGCTTTCTTTATAGTCCAACTCTCACATCCATACCTAACCACTGGAAAAACCATAGCCTTGACTAGAGGGAGCCACCAGAGACATGTGGAAATGTTGGTGATAACCAAAAAACAACCTCTATGTACTTTTGATGTTGGTTCTGGGGGATCACAAAATCAGGGCAATAACGGATTATTTATCTGGGCATCTGAACACCAGGAGCATCCAAACAGTGGAATTATTTTTAAAGACATTTTTCATCCAGTTTTTAAAACTGTGCCAGTGTGATAATTGAAGAACATTTGCACTAAGGCACAATATGAGTGGGGATGCTGTGATCCACCAGCTTCCAAAGACAAATGGGCGGTGTTGTAACAACACAATCCTTTGAATGCAGGGTAGACTGGATCATGGTGGACCACTCCACTGACAACAAGGCAGTCTTAACTGTCAGTGCCAAGGTGGTTCTTGGTCATTTACATGTTTTGGTAAGTCCAAGCTATGCTAAATGTTAAATTTCAGTCATTTATACACACATGTTACTTGTTAAAGCACTATTTAAAAATTTGTTGTGTTAATTTCTGCTGTACTGCAAAGTGATTCAGTTTTATGTGTGTGTGTGTGTGTGTGTTCTTCTCATATTCTTTTCTACTGTGGTTTGACACAGGATACTGAATATAGTTCCCTGTGCTGTACAGAGGGCCTTGTCCTGTATATAATAGTTTGCATCTGCTAATTCGAACTCCCAGTCCTTCCCTCTCCCCCGCCTTTCACAGCCACAAATCTGTTTGCTCTATCTGGGAGTCTGTTTCTGTTTCATGGATAGGTTATTGGTGTCATAGTTTTTAATGTTAATTAATTAATGTATTTATTTATTCATTCTTGGCTGCGTCAGATCTTAGTTGAGGCATGCAGGCTGAGTTGCCCCCTGGCATGTGGGATCCTGGTTACCCAACCAGAGATTGAACCTGCTTCCCTCACACTGGTGGGCGGATTCCCTACGAGGAAAGTCCCTGTGTCATATTTAAAGCCTACATATAAATGATATCATATATAATACTTGCCTTTTTCTTTCTGACTTATTTCACTTAGTGCGATAATCTCTAGGTCCATCCATGATGTGAAAATGACTTTATTTCATTCATTTTATGGCTGAGTAGTATTCATTACACACACACACACCCCCCCTTTATCTGTTTCTCTGTCCATGGACTTTTAGATTGTTTCCATGTCTCGTCTATAAATAGTGCTGCAATGAACATAAGGGTACATGTATCTTTTGTAATTATAGCTTTGTCTGGATATATGCCTAGGAGTGAGATTGTAAGGCCCCATTTTCAGTCACTGCTCTTTTGGAGTTGAGATAACTAAGTGCTTCTCTGGTGGCTCAGTGGTAAAGAATCTGCCTACAATGCAGGAAACTTGGAATCAGTTCCTGGTCAGGAAGATCCCCTGGAGAAGGCCATGGCAACCCACTGCAGTATTCTTGCCTGGAGAATCCCATGGACAGAAGAGCCTAGTGGGCTACAGTCCATGGGGTTGCAAAGAGTCAGACACAACTGAGTGACTAACATTTTAACTAAGCTCCAGAAATATTAATCCAAAACAGATCAAATCGGTCCCTAGACATTTTGAATACTCTTATTTCTAATAAGATGGTTCTTTAATCTCCGCTTTATCAGACCAGCAATTCCTGTCTTACAAATACATCTTAAGAATAAAATTGGGTGTTTAACATAGAACCTTGTACATAGTAGGTGCTAAATAAATGTGAGTTCCCTTGCTCTTCACATACCATGAACCAGAATATATATAAGGGGAAAGTAATATTCATTGAATGACTGTAATTTACTGAGGACTTACTTATATCTAGACCCTGCTATATTCAGGGATAAAAAGATGAGTAAGACTCAGGCCAGGAGCTCACTCTCTAGTAGGAGAGACAGACATCTAAAGCAGTGATTGCTGCAGAGAGTGGTAAGTCCAGCGATAGATGTCCTGAATACATACAAGGAGGGCTGAGTACCTTGCCTGAGTGAAGGGGCTATCAGGGAGTTTTCAGGATAGCAGTGACACATCAATTGAATGTCTAGCAAGAGAAAAAAAGAATTCCAGGCAGAGGGAAAGCATTCGAAGGTTTAAAAGACACAGGGAGGCTCTGGAGGCCTAGAGTGAGCGCAGTTATAATCCTTTATAGAGCACTTGTTAGAGGCCAGCCTGGAATCACCAAGTGCAGCAAATCCAACCCCAGTTACATGCACTGCAGCTGCGGCACATAGATGTCGTGTGCAGTTGGTCGTGGGCTCTTAGTGTGTCCAGCGACCCGAAGCGGTTTGGATGCTTTAGTCACCACAGGGGTGGTCGGATCCAGAGGCCGAAGAGGTCCAGACCCTCTTGTACAAAATCTTAGGGCTCCTGTAATGGACTGAATGTTTGATCTCCCCAAAATTCATATTTGGAAGCTGTGACCCTCTAATATGCTGGTACTCAGTCATAGATGGGACTTTTGGGAAGTCCTTAGGATAGATGGGTCATGAGGGTGGGGCCCTCATGGTGAGATTGGTGCTCAATCTTCTAGTTAGAAAGTAACTGACTTTCATTGAATTGTTTTCAAGATGGGCTTCCCAGGTGGTGCTGGTGGTAAAGAACCCGCCTGCCAATGCAGGAGATATAATAGACGTGTGTTTGATCCCTGAGTCGGGAAGATGCCCTGGAGGAGGTCATGGCACCCCACTCCAGTGTTCTTGCCTGGAGAATCCCATGGACAGAGGGGCCTAGGGGGCTCCAGTCTCTAGGGGCGCAAAGAATCGGACACGACTGATGTGACTTAGCATACAACATGCGTGCCTCTTAAAGGTAGGTTTTTTTCCTTTGCCTTTCTGTTTTCTTAATCTCTCTCTAGTCCCTTCTAATCTATAGAAAAAGTTACTTGCTCATTTGTACTGGTCAAAGAATCATCATCATGCTGTTTTGTATCCTCTTCCGTGTAGAAGCCCCTTCTGCCTGGTAGATGACGTCATTGCTGCATGAACGTGCAGGGAGAGAAGGGATCTGTGGCCGTCGTGTCTCAGTGGCCTGCCGTGCTCCCTTCTCCTGTTCTCTTTACTTTCCTCTTTTCAACAAAAACATGACTGTTATCAAGTAATAGCTCCCTCATTCATCTTTAGCTTAATCGGAAGCAGAGTTTGATTTATTCTTGTTATTATGATGCTTTGCTTTTGGCTGTGCCGAGTCCTCTATGCAGCGAGTGGGCGTCTCTCTAGTTGCGGCACTGGGCTCAGTTGCCCGTGGTGTGTGGGATTTTAGTTCCCTGCGCTGGAAGGCAGATCCTTAACCAGTGGCCCACAAGGGAAGTCCCGAAGCAAAGTTTTAGAGCAGTGTGAAATGCATCTGAACTTCCTGCCATGATAGGATCACTAAATAAAAGCTGAGTTTCACATCCATATTTCCTCATTTGGCCTAAATATAAAAGATTATTACTGCCAGACTGTGCATAAGGATTGCAAGCCTATATTTGAAAATGATAAGATTACAAACACTTAAGGGCGCCCAATAAAAACAATGAGGCACGACGTCTTACTTGATCATGTTTTCTTTCCAACATGTTTTTAGGCTCCCTGTTTAAAGAAAGAGGTTTTACACTGTAGTTTGAACAACTCTTTCAAAATGATGTATTTGCCTAAGCAGTAAGTATTTTCCTCTTACTTAAAAAAGCAAAATCAAATATTAATAACTTTTAACAATTAGGCTACCTTCACCCTCTGTGAAAGGACTTAGTCTGGGATCAGTGGTATCTTTTCCTCTGCTGCTTCTGGGACTGTGCCTGTTGAGAGGGCTCACTAATTGAGAATACGTGAAAAAGCAAGAGTGAGTTACAGAGTATCAAAAACCCTGTTTACTTTAATTACTCCTAGTATTTACATTTATCCGGTAGTCATGTAGGGCTTCCCTGGTGGCTCGGATGGTACAGATTTCACCTGTAGAGCAGGAGACTTGGGTTTGTTCTCTGGGCAGGAAGATCCCTTGGATAAGGGAATGGCGACCCATCCCAGTATTCTTGCCTGGAGAATCCCATGGACAGAGGAGCCTGGCAGACTGTGGGGTCACAAAGAGTCAGACACAACTGAGCAACTAACACTATCACATTTATCAAAATTCAGTAATCATGTAAATGTGTTATAAAGCATACTTTTTTTGGATTTGTTTATTTATGTATTTATTTTTCGGCTGGATCCTGTGGCATGGGGAGTCTTAGTTTCTAGACCAGGGATAGAAGCTGTGCCCCTACAGTGGAAGCAAGGATTCTTAACCACTGGACCACCACGGAAGTCCCACATACCTTAAGGATCAGGTGAAGACATTTTCAGTAAGTGACATGAAACTCTTCTCCTGGAAAGTAAGTAAGTAAACTCTTAAGCAGGTTAGGCTGTCCTGATCGTCTGTCTTGCTTACACCACTTTCCTGGCAGATCTCTTCTACAAATAAAGCTCAAAGGTATCTTTATTTCTTTTTAAATTGGAGTATAATTGCTTTACAATGTTACGTTTGTTTCTGCTGTACAACGAAGTGAATCAGCTATATGAAATGTATCTTTAACGGAGGTTCAGTCATAACAAGTATTTCTGAAGGCATTCTACAGGAGAACCAGGCCAGCGAGACTATTCTCCGAGGCACGCTGGTCCAGCCAGGGAACTTGTGGGCAGGCTGACTCTTGGTCGGTCTTCAGCCTGTGGTTTTGGAAGCTACGTGTCAGGACTGCATGTGCGCTGTGGCATCGTTGCGGTAGGACCCTGTCCATCATTGCGGTAGGACCCTGTCCATCGTTGGGGTAGGACCCTGTCCGTCATTGGGGTAGGACCCTGTCCATCGTTGCGATAGGACCCTGTCCCCATGGAGTTTACAGGTTGGTGGGGAAGGTGGCTCTAAGCAAGCGTGCAAATAATTGTGTGTCATTCCAACACAGTAAAGTGCTAAAAAACAAAGGGTAGGGGATACCCACTTATGATGAGAGGGTCGGGGAGGCCCCAGCGAGGAGGCATCATTTGGGCAGAGAGCCAAGGGTACAGGGACAAGCTTGCATCTGGGGATGGGGGCCCCAAGCAGTAAGGCAGTGGGCTCAGCATGCCCTGAAGGGAGCTTACTCCTCCCTCCTGAAGACCCATTTTGCCATTTACCAATGAAAAGCAGCCTCTTCCTCTGGCCTTGAAATCTCAAAATTTGGACATGAGGTGGTGAATTCACTGGCTCTTGAAAAGCCAGAAATCATGGAGAGAGAATGATGCAGGGAAGAGCAGAAACCTGATGGCATGGGAAGGAAGGTCCTAGAATGCTGCTAGGAGAGCCCTGACTGTTAAAAGAAAGAAATGAAACCTGTGTTTATCACGAATCAGCTTTATGGGCAAGACTAAATTAAGACTAGGTTCTTCCATTTCTGGGGGCAAGCGTGCATGAGTTAATGGCTTTTTAAAATAGAAAGGAAATTCTACTGGGGCCATCGGGGAACAGAAGAGAGAAAGGTCGGAACACACTGGCCATCTGATGCCAGCCGCACTCTCTTGAGTAAATCTGTGTGTGTGGTTTTACCACTTTCTGCTCCTCTCAAATTTGACTAGCTTACAGGGCTTCCTGAGCAGTCTACACAGCAGCTCCCGATTTAACTTCCACTCTTCTGTGTTTATTTTAGTGTCAGATTTTTATGGTCAAGGTCATCCTGAAGATACATACCTTCTTAGCTGTGCAAAGTTGGTCGATAATCCTCTATTATGTCTTCTATCTTTTTTTTTTTCCTTTCTATTCCCAGGAGCCTGCCTCCTCTGTGAATCCCCTTCCAACAGGATGTCGTGGTTTATTTTTTCCCTGCCCTTTGCCAAGTGGACGGCCAGCGTTTTAACCTTTTAGTACTCTCTCGTCCTTTGAGGCGGCTTCCTGTTTCTCTGCTATCTTGAGAACTCCTGCTGTTTGACTGCAGGGTTTGCATATTCGTAAATTCTGAACCTTTGACTCTTCAAGCAGGCCAGCTGTAGTATGAGAGCTGTTTGTTATTGCTCGGTATAGTTTTCTATTTTCACTTGCCAAGAAATACACCTGTGCTTGTATTTCTAGTCATCTCTGTTGGGATCAGCCTCCAGAAAACTAACAGAATCATGATGAAACCTGGTGGGATCATAATCAAACCCGGGCAGCCTGCAAAATGGCTCCGCAGGTCTGCCTATGTGGAGAGGACAGGGGGCAGCTGGAGAGACAGAGGCATGCCCAGGGTCAGGCTTGGCCGCGCTAACTGATGGCCTGGGGGGAGTTCCATCACCTCCCCAGGCCAGTTTCTCTGTCTACATGATGATGATCTGGAGTGGATATTGCCTTGCTGTAGGGACCACAGAGCTCCAGGTCCCTGACCCGGAGCAAAGTGCGAGGCAAGCATGTTGGCAGGGTCCCTAGGATCAGGGCCAGGTCTTTAGAGAAAGTATTTTGCTGCTTTCCAACTATGGGACTGTGTCATCTCTCTGGTCCTTTCCTACTGTTTTTTATATATATATACAATTTTATTTATTTACCTTTGGCTGTGCTGGGTCTTTGTTGCCATGCGGGCTCTCCTCTATTTGTGCAGGGGGCGCCATAGTTGCAGTGGATGGCCTGCTCGTTGCAGTGGCTTCTCTTGCGGCAGAGCATGGGCACCAGAGCATGCAGGCCCCAGTAGCTGCAGCGTGTGAGCTCAGGAGTTGCAGCCCCCGGGCTCCAGAGCACAGGCGCACTAGTTGCGACGCATGGGCTTAGTTACTCTGCGGCAGGTGGGATCTTCCCAGATCCGGGATCAAACCCGTGTCTCCTGCATTGGCAGGCGGATTCTTTATCACTGGACCACCAGGGAAGCCCTCCTTTGCAACTTTAAATACCTCTGATTCTATGAAAGGATGAGAGTCTTGTGCCTTCCTGCTTCCAGTCACTGGGGGAGAGGCTCTGCCAGGCCAAGACGGAAAGTGGACCAGGATTCAGGCCAAGAGCTGGGCTGACGACCTGCGCCCCCAGGGGGACTAGAAAATGACAGTTTCTGCCCTTGATCCAGGTCATGTGACAGTCTGTATGACAGAGGGATGGCTTATGTCCCTGGAGAGAGAACCTGTGCCGCGCCCTGCGGTAGGGAGAGGTGAAGGAAAAGGCCAGGTTCTTTGACCTCGGGCTTGTGCTCACAGGGTGGGGAGGGGTGGGATATTGGTGCAGTCTTGGCCAAGTTTCCTTCCCAAAGCCCAGCTTCTCAGTTTTTTCTTTCTAAAGAAGCCTTGCTTGCTTTCCACATTAGAGAGCAGTTAAAGAGGCAGTTCTGCAGGGAGCCAGCAGGTTAGGGATGACTTGAATTATATATGTGTCTGTGGCTGGGCCGTGCCCCTCCCAAGGAGAGTCCCCACCAGCTAGAGAGTCCCCGCCAGCTAGAGGGTGTTAGCATGACATCCGACCTTGAGGGCCAGTCAGCACTTCAGTGGGTCAGGGTTAGTAGGTTCTTCATCCAGTAATGAGACCAGAACATAGATAACACAGTCTTGTTTTTGAAGTTTATTTTTTATTGAGGTATAGTTAATTTACAATGTTGTGTTAGTTTCCGGTGTACAGCACAGTCATTCAGTTATACATGAATATGTTTTTTTCAGATTCTTTTCCTTTATAGGTTATTAAAAAATATTGTTGAGTAGCATTCCCTGTGCTATACAGTATGTTCTGTTGGTTATCTATTTTTTATATATAGGAGTGTGTATAGTTTAAAATTTTTTTATTGTAGTAAAAGTCACATCATATAAAATATACTATTTTAACCATATTTAACTGTACAGTTCAGTGGCACTGAGTACATTAGTGTGTATAGTTTTTAAAAAATGTACAAGAACAGATTGGATTCTTGGAATGTCTTTGTAAGAAAGCCTTTGCATTTCCTCTGGAGCAAGGGAAAGAAGTTAACTGTTAATTGCAGTATACCTGGAATATGGCCTTTTTACAGCATCGAGAAAGACTGTCTGGCCTGCGAGGAATTTGATATGAACTAGAGAATAAACTCCATCCTAGATCGCAGTGGAGAGTGAAGCACACATTCCTGTTTCCATCCTTAGACACTGAGGAAGTTTGGGAGGAGGCGGGAGAGCCAGGGACTAGGAATTGCCCAGCACGACTGGGGCCTCTGACTGTGGTACAAGTGGATCATCTGCATTTTGATCTGCAGGGGACTTGGGACTGGGCCTGTTTTCCTGCGGGTCCCTCCTGCCTGCCCTCATTTTCCCCAGCCTTCTTCACTCATCGTACATTCTGTAGTCTTTCATTCTCTCCGTGTAAAATTTAGGGGTATTGTGACCCTCTGTGACATTTCCTACAGCTGGTGTCTCCGCACCCAGCCTTGAGAAGTGAAGTACACACAGGGCCAGTTCTCACACCTGTGGAAACAGCTTGCCTTTGTCCACAAAACACAGGGCGATTATGTGCCTAAGGAGGGAATTGTCTTTTCTATCTTTGATCTTGCTGCCGCTGCTACTGCTAAGTCGCTTCAGTCATGTCCGACTCTGTGCGACCCCATAGACGGCAACCCACCAGGCTTCCTCATCCCTGGGATTCTCCAGGTAAGAACACCGGAGTGGGTTGCCATTTCCTTCTCCAATGCGTGAAAGTGAAAAGTGAAAGTGAAGTTGCTCAGTCGTGCCCGACTCTTAGCGACCGCATGGACTGCAGCCCACCAGGCTCCTCCGCGCATGGGATTTTCCAGGCAAGAGTACTGGAGTGGGGTGCCACTGCCTTCTCCGATCTTTGATCTTGGGCACTAGTAAATTGAAGGTGTTGTTTACTTGTCTTTGCTTGTGCACAAATAAAGGTAGGTATTGTTTTTCCTTTATGAGGTTTTCCCTGTCTCTGGGTTGGTCTGTGCCCTTGTTAAAGTTAGCCGGGCTTGAAGTACACACTGTCTGTGGGTATTACGGACCTACCAACTAGATTTCCCTTTGAGGCAAAATCCGTGAAAGGAAGTGCCGACCCTTTCGTTAGACTTGCTCCCGGGTGCCCAGACCAAGGCCTGCGGGCCGCATCCACCCACTGAGCTGTAATGGTTCGCGAAGAAAAGTCAGAAGAAAAGTAATCTTCTGTGCGTGTGAAATTTACAGATGTTATCAGTGTTTATAAAGGCGGTTTGACTGGAACACAGCTATGGCCCTTCACATTCTGTCTGTGGCTGCTTCACTCTACAGCAAAGCTGAGTAGTTGTAACAGAGAACACGGAACTGTGTGGCCCACAGAGTCTCAAATGTTTCCAGAGAAAGCTTTCTGACCCCTGGACTTCAGTTATTAAAACCACCACCATAGTGATGTCTTTTGAGTCTGACTGTGTGCCAGGCACCGTGCTCAGCATCTTTCAGGCATCCACTTACTTTATTCTCATAACAACCCTACGGGTGCAACTCTTCTATCACTGTTTTACAGAGAAGGAGAAGGAGGGTCAGAGCAGTGTAATTTCCCCCACATCACATCCCTGGTCCGTGTCAGAGCTGGATTTGCACACACATATGTCTTGGCACCCCACTCCAGTACTCTTGCCTGGAGAATCTCATGGACGGAGGAGCCTGGTAGGCTGCAGTCCATGGGGTCTCGAAGAGTCAGACACGACTGAGCGACTTCACTTCCACTTTTCACTTTCATGCATTGGAGAAGGAAGTGGCAACCCACTCCAGTGTTCTTGCCTGGAGAATCCCAGGGACGGGGGAGCCTGGTGGGCTGCCATGTATGGGGTTGCATGGAGTCTGACACGACTGAAGCGACTTAGCAACAGCAGCAGCAGCAGCAGCATGTCTGACTCCAGAGTCTGGAATATCATCCAGTGCAGAATGCCATCCCAGTCAGCTGGAGTGACACCCATGAGCATCCTTGCTGGGTCTGAGGTGGAGGCCATAGATAAAAGTTGTTTGAGATCAAATTTATTTTTATTTTCATTAATTTATGTTTAATTGAGACTTTATGTTTGCATCACATAAAAGTGCACAAGTCCCTTAAGGATGGTGACTGAATGTGGACCCCAGCGCAGCACCCAGGACATAGTAGAGGGAAATTAAAAGCTAGTGGAGTAAAGGAAGTGGGTGGGCAGTGGGGAGAGGGCAGGAGAACAGGGGGAGAAGAGAGACAGGAAGAGGAAAGACATTATCGAGGAAGAGTGGGGATGCCCCTGGCATTGGCCGTCATGCCCTGGATGGTTCCACCTGGCACCAAGCTGACTCCTACCGCACCAGATACAGGGTGCCCTCGACTTGCCAGGCCTGACCTGACCCATGCATACACCCCCTCTGCTATGGTCTGGCTGCTCCTACTCTCCTGCCCCTGCTCCCCTCACCTCTGGTTGCTCTGTGGTTTCCTGGCACCCAGCCCAGACACGCTGCTAACTGCTGAGGGAGAAAGCTGGATGAGTCAGTGTTTAGAGCAGGTCCATTCAGTGGAGAACATGAAGTGAGGGCCCCCATTCTCACATCTAGAGAGGATGGCTTTCTTCAGAGGGGAAATGTTGACTCTGGAAAGGTGCCAAAAGGAATCCTTTTTCTTCGTATCTTTCCAAGAAGGCTACTGGGTCTGAAGGCGAGCAGCTGACCAGTGAGGACTCATGTCCACTGGCCGCTGACCAGCAGAAAGTACCAGGGCTCTTCCTCACAAGAACAAGCAGAGGGATGGGAGCAGAGACCTTCTTCCTTGCTGGGCTGGCCTACCTTTAAGAGTTAGTGTGAGGACTCACCCAGAGCAACAGAGTAGCGCTGTAGCCTCTTCCTCAAATGTGTGAGAGCCAGTGGGAGACACCACTGCTAAGTGGCGGAGGCTGGGGGAGGCTGTGTCCTTCCAGGATGATAAAAGTGGACAGCTACATCGTTTCTGACTTTCCATGATTCTGCCCACTCTCGTTTCTGACTTGTTTTAGTTGGCATAAGAAGAGAAGTAACTTTTCATCCAAAAAATCAATGTTTGTTGAGCCCCTACATGAGCCAGGCTCTCGGAATACAAAAGAGAGTTACTAGTCATTCCTAAAGGAGCTCAAGCCTAGGAGAGGCGATAATGCCAGCGCCTCTGCTCTCCTAGTATGTGAACGGACTCCTTGCTGTGCGTCAGGCACTGGGGTGGGTTCTCTTCATAGACTAAACCATTCGGTTCCCACACAAACCCAGTGAGCCAAGTTACTGTGCCCATTGTATGGATGAGGAAATTGAGGCACAGAGAGGCTCAGGGACTTGCTCAAACTCATCAGTGGCAGAGTGGGGGCTCAATCCCATCCTGGCACTGCAGCCCACACTCCCCGCCACTGCCCTGGTCGCAGTGACTTGAGGGCTGAGCATGTTGTGCGCTGAGCTTGGCACTCAGGCCCCTCTGTGCTGTATCACTGAATCATCACGGCAGCCTTATGAAGTGACAGTTCACAAAGGAGCTTACAGAGGCAATGAGCAGCCTGAGCACAGAGCAAATACAGATGTGCCTCCAGAGCCAGTGCGTAAATTACAGCTGCACGCTGACTTTTGGCAGTATGATTCTAATAAGGTGACCAGTGTGGTGTGTGCCTCACAGGCTGCTTAGGAAAATGCTCTCCCCTGGTTACAGGTGCTGGGGGAGGCAGCCTCCTGCGGGTGGTGCCAAGTTTCACCATCCTCAGATTATTCCCTCTGCCAAGGTGCCCAGCTTCCTCCTTGAATATCACCCTTCGCTAGGGCACTGAGCTCTAGACATCCTCAGGAAACTCAGGCCTGTGAACGGAGAAAACCCCACCTTGACCCTGTGGCACCTTGGTTAAGATAGCTCAGATGCAGAAGCCTGCCGGCCTGGAAGGCAGGAGAGGTGAAGCGCAGCCCAGAGGATGGGAAAGAGCCGCAGTGGGCGCACCTGCATTGCGGGAGGGGCAGGCCTCGGTGGTCCCTGTCACAGCGTTGATTGCTGTCACCCAAATAAAAAGCCTGAGTCTCCCCGCCCTCCTCGGCGCTGCCACCACCACCACATGAATCAGTTATCTCATACAGTGATCTTGCCTCCTGGTGAGAAGTAAGATTAGAAAAGGACGCCTCCAGGGAGAGAAAGAAAGATTCAGAGTGCAAGCAGAGCGGTGGATGCTTCTACAGAGCTAGCCGCGTCGGGGCGGAGCCTGTTGCCATAGGAACCGCGGCGGGGCTGCGTCTGGACCGATGGCTGTTTTCCGGGCACCGCCTGGCCTTGGAAGCCAGGCTCTGGGAGATTGGCCGCCACCTGGGATTATTTCCTTAGACTAGAGTTCTGGAAGCGGAAATACTTGGTCAACAGACATGAACTTTTGTAAGGTTCTCTCTGAATTATATCTTGGTTAAAAAATACTCCTTTTTATGGGATAGAGAGGAAGGAACGCGGGGAAGAGGGAGTCCGGGTCCAGCAAGGCGTTACCAGCAGCGCAGCCGCCCCGGGACCTTCAGGTCAGGGCCGTACCCTTCCCAGCTCAGGTCTTGGCTGGGCCTCAGCCCCGGCCTTGGCAGGGCAGTCACCGGGGGAAATTTGCCACCTAGAATCCCTGACTCTAAATCCCAACCTGGTAGTCAGAGCCACTGCAGTGATTACTTAAACAAGGTAAACCGCTGAGGCAAGCCGGAACTTGGCGCTGCCTTGTGTTTAATTGTCCAAATGGAAAGTGTGATTGTGAAACTGGCGGAGAGAAAAACAACCCTCGGTCTTGATGTGCTCATCAGTATGGACATCAGTAATTAGGGACCCAGAGTTAGGACTGGGAGCTTCTCTTCCAGGGATGCTCAGGACAGATGGTCGACTTAAACTTAGTGAGGCCAAAGAACAGTAAAACAAAAGAGCATTTTGTTTGCTTGCTTTTGCTTGTTATTTTTGTCATAGTCAGAGCAAGACAAAGAATAAGGAAGGGTTAGCATGCTGCTGGGATGTCTGATGGATTGCAGAATTGTGTTCTGCTTCAGTCTTTTGTGTGAAGGGCTGAGAAGGGGCTTCTGAGGGCAAGAAGAAGAAACTCAGATAAGGAAAGGCCAGCAACACAGCGTGGTTGTGGGTTCAAGCTGCCAACCAGACCCACAAGACACAGAGATTTTAATGTAATAGAATGGTTAGTAATATCGGCACAGGAGGCAAAGCAGGACTCAGAGCTTCTTGCCCCGCTCCCCTACTTGGGATGTGTACCAGAGATAAAGGCCCGCGGAGGAGAGCACAAGTCGTAGCCCCTTTTCCCACCCACCTTGTACACCACTCCAGTTGTGCAGCCACCTCGGAGTTCCGCTCATGCTCACCAGAATGAGGCAGATGTAACATTCTCCATGTATCTCAACTCTGTTCACGAGAGAACGGTGCTATGGGAAAGCCAGGCCTTTCTCAGGTGGGTCTGCATCAGCCCAGGCCTTGTGGTAGCCTTTCACCCATAGTAGAGGCTAGGGGTTGAATTACCTCCCTCAAAAAGATATGTTCAAGTTGCAAACCCCACTACCTTTGGGTGTGACCTGTCTAGGAAGGGCCGTCCTGACACCTGGGACCCAATCAACATGCCTGTGACTTGGAGGCAGGAAACTCTGTCCCCAGGAGTGCTTCTGAGAGGTTCTGCTCATGTCTCATGTATTTTTGGGTCATCACTGCCTAGTACACCACCTGGCACATAATTATGTGTAAAATGTATGACATTAAATGGTAACCCCCGCTCCCCTCCCCCCCAAAATTAAATGGTAATTCCAAGATGAGTTCTGGTGTGAGTTCCTGGGCTGTAACTGGGTCAGCTGGTTCTGTTTTCATCCACAGAACCCCACTAGGTTAAGGCCAACTTGGACCATCTCTCTTTGCAAGGACACTTTTATAGGGAAGATCGTTTCTGCTTCATCAACCATTATTTTCAAACAGTCCCCTTTGGTATAGGACCTCTCCACCCCACTGAAGAATGACTCCTAGACTCCAGGGTGAGCAGTCTGTGCCGCCTCTGCCAAAGGAGAGGAGAGGACTGCCTCCTGAGTCCCAAGCCAAACCATTCACCCAAGTTGGTTGCAAAGAGTCTGGACTGACAAGAAGAGCCTGGTTCTGAGGGGTCACTTGTGGGGTGCTGATCTGTAAAATCCATCCTAACAATATCTCTTCTCCAGTCACTCAACCCTGGACTGGAAATAATCATTCCTTACCATCTTCTTTCAGAAGACCATTTGGCAACAATATTCAGAAAGGCTTTTGGAAACAAAGATTATAAAATAAAACAAAACAACAACTAAACTAAATGACGATTATATTAGGTCGACTTTATAGGCTCCCAGTTTTAGGCTGCCTCCTCCTAGTTGGTTGCGTTTATCTTTCCCTAAAAGACATCCCCTCTCTAACCAGCTGGGTTTGTTGCACTGTGGGAATTGGCTGACCCCTGTCCCGGCCTTTGCCCATCCTTGAGGGGCATTGTGGCACCGTGAAAGAAGAGCCATGCCAGCCATAAGGCCCGAACTCTAGTTCAGCTCACTGCCCAATGGCCGCAGCACTCTGGGCTGGTCTTGTAAACTTTCTGAACCTCGGTTTCCACTAAAGTAATAAGATACCTACTCTTGTTACTGCCCGAAGCATGACAGGCCGATAAGTAAGGCAGGTTGTTGGGGCGAGGAGCAGCAACTGTATTCAGAAAGCCAGCAGGTCAAGATGATGGACTAGTGCCCCAAACAACCGTCTTCCCCGTTAGAATTCAGGCTTTTTTTTTTTTTCAACAGAGTCCTTATTTTGTTTTATTTATCTATTTTTTGGTTATACCATTCCAGCTTCCCAGGTGGCTCAGTGGAAAAGAATCTGTCTGCCAATGCAGCAGACACAGGAGACCCAGGTTCAATCCCTGGGTTAAGAAGATCTCGTGGAGAAGAAAATGGCAACCCACTCCAGTATTCTTGCCTGGAAAATTCCATGGACAGAGGAGCCTGGTGGGCTATAGTCCATGGGGTTGCAAAGAGTCGGACAAGACTGAGGGACCTCAGTTTCCTGACGGGATCACACCCAGGCCCACAGCAGTGAAAGTGCAGAGTCTTAACCACTGGGTGGCCAGGGAATTTCCCGGGCTTCTTTTCTACTAAAAAGAGAAGGGGTGTGGTTGGTTGCAGCAAACCTTTTGGTGCCAGAATCCTTTGTTCTTGCAGCTATCCAGTCAAAATGTTCCTGTAAACCTCCTAAAAGACATTATTCTCTGTTCTGCAACTTTTTATCTTATATGAATGGAAACGTGTTATACTTTTAAAGGCCAGAACCTTGAGAGAGGGCCATCCTGTATATTTCAGGCCTGTAGACAGCCTTCTTAACTTAGAGCAAAGGCAACAGAATACAAAAGTTAAAGCAAAAGAAACAGATCCAATATGGAGTCAGATTTGTCCTTCCCTGTTAAATTCTGTCTCTGGGTTTGCTTTGCTTTGTATTATGAAGGTGCTTTCTAAATTCTAAACCACAAAGCAGGTACGAAGAATTGCCTTTCCATAATGGTGTCTGATCCATCTATTTTCCAGCTCTGAGATGAGCAGAACCTTTCCATGATGCTGTATCGCTCATCCGTTTGTAGGCTCTGTCACTGCACATCTGCTTCCTGGCTGCTTGCTATGTGACAGGCACTGCATAGGGGCTGTGGGGTTAGAGGTAAGAGATGGAGCTGGCAGTAATTTCCAGCAAGGGATGCTGTGGAGCTCATGAGCAGACACCCAGTCCACACGGGGATGGGAGGGTCTGGGATGGAAGGAGCCACAGGGAATCCTTCCTAAAATGCGGCTGTCTTTGTGGAGTTCTGGAGGACTTGAAGGAGTTAACCCAGGAGAGGAGTCAGAAGAGCTTGCGCGTTCCTCTCAGAACAAGCAGTATGTTTCTTGCATTGGTTTCAGCAGAGTGAGGGGACAGAGATACTTGTAGGAGACCCTCCCGTGTGCTGGGGGATGGCAGGCATCCTGCCTCAGGCACTAAACCTCAGTAGTATCTCCCCACCCCCAGCCCCCAGACACATAATCAGTAGGACAGTCAAAAATGCCCCTTCCCATTCCTGAATGCATACCCCACCGCTCCATTAGAGGGATAGGTGCCCTTCCCTGGTTGAGAAATTCTGCTTAAAAACGCATGGTGGCATGACTTAGGAACCAGAGTGTCACTGGGAAGGCTACAACAAGGAAAAAAAAATGTGGAAGGCAGAGGGCAGATCATAAATGGCCCTAAATGCCATCCTAAGAAGTTTATGTTCTAGCAGAGATGTCCTTGATTGGAGATAAGTAGACTGTACACAAAGGACTTTGAATTGAACCTGACACGTAATCTTCAGTTCTCTATCTCCCAGGGTCCTGCCAAGCCCAGTTCTATTAGCACCTCTCATGTCTTACACGTGTGCACTGTCTGTATACTTCCTGAGTGACCGCAGTCCAACTGGCTGAGGACAGTTAGCTCTCTAACGTCTATTCAACTGGAGGGAAACACTGGGGAGAGATGAGACAGCACCCCGAAGTCTGCATGGCACGCAGCAGACTCACAAGGATCTCGGGCTCATCTCTGCTCCTGGGGCTTTACCCTCTGGCTGCAGAAGGTCTCAATGCAACTCCAACCCAGAAAGAATCTATAGTTTCTTTCTATAGTGGTTTCTAAACAAACCACTAGTCAAGGACTTACCATTCCCAACTGCAATTGTCTGCTTACTCATCTATCTCCCACTCTGAGCTGTGATCTTCCTGAAGGCTGAGCCACCGTTCTGTCCGTCTCTGTATCCTCAGAGCCTGCTCAATGCCTGGCACATGCTAGACATTCAGTGATTGAGTGAGTAGGTGAAGCTTCTCTGACTGCAAGCCAGGCAACAAGACCAAGGATCTCTCCCACTTTTTCACCGTCCTGTGAGAACAGAGACTCACTCCAAGTGTATGCCCCACAGTTTGGGTTGAGTGGAGGGGTCAGAAGAAATGTCAGAGGGGAGGACTAGATTTCAATGAATTTGGCTACTGGATTCATCATGGTCAGTAAATTTCACCAGAAACACAAGAGGAGAGGAGAGGCCTGTCTTAAGAAGTCAGGGACTGTTGTGATAGCCTGTCTTAGGAAAAAGACGTTGTAGCTTTGGCGTGGGATGTGCCTGCCTTTAGTTACCAGAGTGGGTTCTAATTAAATTGTAAACTTGTAGCAAACACCTATATATGAATGTTTATTGGAGAAGGCAATGGCAACCCACTCCAGTACTCTTGCCTGGAACATCCCATGGATGGAGGAGACTGGTAGGCTTCAGTCCATGGGGTTGCTAGGAGTCGGACACGACTGAGCGACTTCACTTTCACTTTTCACTTTCATGCATTGGAGAAGGAAATGGCAACCCACTCCAGTGTTCTAGCCTGGAGAATCCCAGGGATGGGGGAGCCTGGTGGGCTGCCGTCTGTGGGGTCACACAGAATTGGACACTACTGAAGCGACTTAGCAGCAGCAGCAGCATATATGAATGTTTATAGCAGCATTATTTATAACAGCCAAAAAGTTGAAACAACCCAAATGTCCGTAAACAAAATATCCATCTGCTTATCTGTACAATGGAATATTTTTCAGCCATATAAAAGAATGAAGTACTGATACAAGCCACATGGATGAACCTTGGAACTGTTCTGTAAGTGAAGTAAGCCAGACCCCTAGATCAACATTATTCAGATCAGATCAGATCAGTTGCTCAGTTATGTCCGACTCTTTGCGACCCCATGAATCGCAGCATGCCAGGCCTCCCTGTCCATTACCGACTCCTGGAGTTTACTCAGACTCACGTCCAGCGAGTCAGTGATGCCATCCAGCCATCTCATCCTCTGTCGTCCCCTTCTCCTCTTGCCCCCAATTCCTCCCAGCATCAGAGTCTTTTCCAGTGAGTCAACTCTTCGCGTGAGGTGGCCAAAGTACTGGACTTTCAGCTTTAGCATCATTCCTTCCAAAGAAATCCCAGGGCTGATCTCCTTCAGAATGGACTGGTTGGATCTCCTTGCAGTCCAAGGGACTCTCAAGAGTCTTCTCCAACACCACAGTTCAAAAGCATCAATTCTTCGGCGCTCAGCCTTCTTCACAGTCCAACTCACACCCATACATGACCACAGGAAAAACCATAGCCTTGACTAGACGAACCTTTGTTGGCAAAGTAATGTCTCTGCTTTTGAATATGCTATCTAGGTTGGTCATAACGTTCCTTCCAAGGAGTAAGCGTCTTTTAATTTCATGGCTGCAGTCACCATCTGCAGTGATTTTGGAGCCCAGAAAAATAAAGTCTGACACTGTTTGCACTGTTTCCCCATATATTTATTATATGATCCCATTTGTGTAACAGGCCAGAATAGGGAAATCTGTAGGGACAAAAGACTGAAGGCAGGAGAAGGGGACGACAGAGGACGGTTTAATTGGACAGCATGACCAACTCGATGGACATGAATTTGAGCAAGCTCTGGGAGTTGGTGATGGACAAGGAAGCCTGGTGTGCTGCAATCCATGGGGTCACAAAGAGTCGCACATGACTGAGCGACTGAACTGAACAGATAGAGACAAAAAGTAGATGAGTGGCTGCTTAGGACTGTGGGGGATGGGAAAGTAGGGAGTAATAGCTAAAGGGAACAGCTTTAAAAAACTTTTTTTTAATTGAGGTATAGTTGATTTATAGTGTTGTGTTAAGTTTCCAGTGTACTGCAAAGTGATTCAATTATACTTTTTTCAGATTCTTTTCCATTATACTTCATTACAAGATGTTGAATATAGTTGCTGTGCCATACAGTAGGACCTTGTTGTTTAACTATTTTCTATCTGCTAATATATAGAATTGTATGTGTATCTGCTAATCTCAGAGTCCTAATTTATCTCTCCTTTGGTAACCATAAGTTTGTTTCCTGTGTCTGTGAGTCTCTTTCTGTTTTGTGAATAAGTTTATTTGTATCTTTTTTTTAGATTCTATGTATAAGTGATATTGTTGCAGGAAGGCGGACCCCTTCCAGGGCCTGAAATTGGGCTCTTGTCTAACGCTGGGAAATGAATTGCCCGAGGAGACACATGTTCTGACAGAGCAAGAGATTTTATTGGGAAAGGGCACCCAGGGGGAGAGCAGTAGGGTAAGGGAACCCAGGAGAACTGCTCTGCCACGTGGCTCTCAGTGTCAGGTTTTATGGTGATGGGATTAATTTCCAGGTGGTCTTTGGCCGATCATTCTAATTCAGAGTCTTTCCTGGTGGCGCACGCATCGCTCAGCCAAGATGGATGCTAGCGAGAGGGATTCTGGGAAGTGGACGGACACGCGGTGTCTCCTTTCGACCTTTCCCGAACTCTTCCAGCTGGTGGTGGCTTATTAGTTCCGTATTCCTTATCAGGATCTCCTGTCGTAAAACAGCTCATGCAAATGGTTACTGTGGTACCTGGCCAGGGTGGGCGGTTTCGATCAGTGTGCTTCCCCTGACAACATCACATGATGCTTGTCTCTATCTGGTTTATTTCACTTAGTAAGTTCATCTCTGGGTCCATCCATGTTGCTGCTAAGGACACTATTCCTTCCTTTCATAGCTGAGGATGTTCTGTGGTGCATGTATATGTATATAGTTACCACATCTCTACCCATTTGCCTGTCGATGGGTGTTTAGGCTGTTTCCACGTCTTGGCTGTTGTCAGCAGTGCCGCTGTGAACATTGGGGTGCATGTATCTTTTCAAACTAGAGTTTTCTCCAGATCAATGCTCAAAAGCAGGATTGCAGGAGCATATGGCAACACTATTTTTAGTTTTTTAAGGAGTATCCATACTGTTCTCCATAGTGGCTATACCAGTTTGCATTCTCAGCAGCAGTGCTGGAGAGGTGCTTTTTCTTTACTCCCTCTCTTGCATTTATTGTTTGTAGACTTTTAAATGGTGAAAACTGTACACTTGAAGTGGGTGAATTGTGTAGTATGTGAATTATATCTCAATAAAGCTGTTAAAAAACAGAACTTCTAAAGCAGGTGTTAACCTGAGCTTTTGAGAACTGTGTACTACGCCAGTTTGGGCACGTCTCTGCATTTTTCTGGATTTGTCAAGTTCACCAAATTCTTTGTGACCTTCCCCTCCTGCCCCTCTGCAGAGCTGAGTGCCCCTTCACTGGGCTTGCTGCAATGCCTGATTACACGGAAAGGATTTAATGAATATTAATATTATTAAACATGCAAATTCAGTTCTTATCATTTAAATAAAATAATTAGTGTCTACTTTTAAACTAGTAACTAACCAAGGAATAGAAAGCAATGCATTTCTTTCCCTGCTCCATTGCTATAGAAAGGGAATGATTATGGATTCCATTCTGATACATAGGGTTTTTATATTCTAAAGTATTGTTTGTAATATGAAGACCTAACTTTTTATGTGGCTTCTTGCTGGTCATTTTTGTTACCAAAGCCTTTTCAGGATCAGTTAAATGACCTGATAGAGGAGTTATGTTAATATGTCAAGTTTGACAAGTTTCTAACCTTTGAGAACTTTGGCGTCATCAGAAAAACAAAAGGTTCTGTTGGCCCCCTGAAATAAATATTGACTTACATGATTTTTTTCCTGAATGATTAGAACAACAAAAAACAGAGAAATATCATTTGCATGATTTGACTTTGAGGAACTGTATTTTATAGACCCTTTCCTGGGTAAGACCAAAAAAGGAAAAAGTAGAGCCTTGTTGAACTGGGCTGTTTTGCATTTTTAAAAAAATTTGCATTGGTGTTTCAAGCTAGTTAAAAAATCTAAGGAAATAGATTTTTTTTTTCCTTACTAAGGGAAGTGAGTTTGTGCTCTCACACTCCACCCAAACAGTCTTCTAAATTCGAACTTTTCCTACTGAGCTCCCGCGTGCCTAATTTCTTCCTGGGATCTTTGGCCACTGCATCCCCTTTTGCTTACTTGGCGGCACACCCTCTCTCTGGTTAGTAAGCCTGTCGGCTGCGAGCGCAGGGAGCTGTGCACAGACAGTCCTCCCCCTGGTAACCGTGCAGCCGGTTCTGGTGATGGTGCCTCGGCCCAGCACAGGAGCGTGGAAACAGCTGACTGCTGACTCAGAGGGGAGCGCAAGCCACCCACGAATCTCATTGCAGCTCGCTGCTGCATCCCGATCCCATAATCCCTTGCTTGGTCTGCTGCAGTCTTTTCAACAGACGCTGAGTGAGAAAAAGATGTCCTGGGAGATAAAGGTTGATTGGTTTCAATACCGAAAGGGGTCTCCCACTTGTTAATGACCCAGAAACGTCCCTGCCGACTTTCCTGAGCCTTCTCTTGTCTCCTCCATTTTTCTCTTCCTCTCTTCTGTTCATGAGCTGGCACATCACTCCATAGAGCAGAAGATATGCTGGGCTGCTGATGATGGCTGCACTGCATGGTAGGGAATTTTAACCAGTCTCTTTGCATGGTGCTTCCAGACTCTAGACGTGAGCAGAAATGTGCATTGTTCTTTTGGGTGGCTGCGGGCTGCAGCGCCAGGTGGGGGAAGATGTCGTTCTTTGCCTCGTTCATTAGTCTGTCTGCAGAAATGGGTAGGTCCTCGGTGTTCATGCTGCTTAGTCTTAGGCCAGGGGAATAACTAATTCATCCTGCTGCCTCTGTTCTGGCGTTTACCCCTCTCTTCTCTCTAATGGTGATGTAGTATGCTCTGTAACTATCAGTCAGAGGGAGACCCACTCTGCTTAAACAAAAGCATCAAATTAGCAAGAATAGGGCGATCATCATGCCAGATTTTTCTTATCAAGTTTCTAATGTGATCTAACTGGATCTTTATTTTTACTAGTTTTATTTTAATGTGTATATAGGCCTATTTTAAATATAAGATTTTTTTCCCTGTGCATCTCGCTGTTGGGTACAAAAATGGGGATGAAATGTTTAGTTTGCAGGATTCCTTCCTCGGTACCCCAGGGTAGAGGAGACTGTGTGATTCGACCCTCCCCCACTGTGTCCTCTGTTAGGGAACCCTGGGGTTAAGTGCCACAGTTCCCAGTTACCATTGGAAACCCAGTCATTCATAATGCATGACTCGACCCTCTGAATTCTGAATGCCATTGATGATCAGAAAATGTGCAGGAGAACATTTGGGGCCTTTTCTGATTTTTTTTTTTTTTTGCTGCCTTTGAAATAGACTCAAATCTGGGTGGAGTTCAATGGCAGCACTACATAGAAAGGGGAAAAAAAAATCTTGGGTTGGACCTTAGGTTTGCTTCCTGAAACAGTAGGCATCATTTTTGTATCTAAGAGCTGTTTGTGCAACGATGCCCCACCCTGCCATTATTCCTTATTGGGGTGGGGGACAGGGGATTAGGAGAGCAAGTAGGAAGGCTATTATTTTAAATTAAAAATGGAATGTTAATTAGTAGATTTCTGAACCCAAAGGTAAAATGATATTTCTGTCTTAAGAAAAGATGGTTTCACTATCAGCTTTAAGGAACAGGTCCATAGATTCAGAACGAGGCATTTTAAAAATTATTAGTTCAATTCTTTGGTTTAGATCATCTTACAGTAGTTTTATTCCTCATGAGTAAATTGTGAGTGGTTTTTTGGTCTCGGCTTTGTTTTAATCAGACTGTGTAAGGAAAGCCATTTGTTTGCCCAGATTCTTCAATCGATTTCTTAAGTATTAGGATTCACTCGTGCCCACTGTGAACCTGTTTCCCGGTGCCTTTCAGTATTTTTGGACAGACGCTTTAGCAGCATCCTTCCTAACCCACTGTGTTGTTAAGTAATGCACGCCCCTCCAGAGCGAGCACACAATGAGAAGTTTCGTGTGTGCCGTGGTGGAGAAAGCAGCTTTTTGTTGCAGAGATGTGAATAGTGGCCTTTCCTAAACCTCCAAGTGTTTCTTTCCAGTTTTCTCCTAGAAAGACACGAGGGGTTGGCATTGGAAAGGTTAAAACACTGCTGAATGTAAAAATGTTCTCTGGTAGAATGTGCTGTTTCAAGAAACAAGAATACAGCGTATATATAACCCATACATTTTTAAATGGAGAATAAAATCTATACATATTTTCACCATAGTTAATGTTATAATCCTGGGATGACTTAATTTTTTTATTTACATGATAACAAAAGTTGAGTGATTTTGTTGCTTGTGAAATATGGTAAAAAAAAATACTCATTCTTTGTCTTACTAAAGTAAAAATGTCCTTCACTTGGATTTCTTTAGACATTAATTTCTCTAAACTCAGGACTTTCTTTTACCTATTCTTATTAAGTAGAAAAAAATCCTAAACATGTAGCTATTTATTTAACTAAGCTTAATTTTTAAGACTCCCTTGTGCTTTGTTTTCATTACCTCTCTGATAAAACTAAGACTTCAGCCAAATATTTATGTGTATTATTGAGATGTATAGGAGAGAAATACTTCCAAACTTAAAAAATTGCCACAAATTTTTTACAGTCATTTTTTTTTCTTTTAAAAAATGTGACCAAGTTACTTTTAATTGTGGTAAAATTCTCGTTTGTACACACCCGTGATTACTTTTCAAAAAAAAAAATCTAATACCATCTGTGTCCCCTTATTACTCATATAAGAATTTTAGTGTAGATTTATAGGATCTGCTCTCTATTAGGGTTCTTTGAATATCATTATTATGCAGTTGATCAGAATTGACCAGATCAGGCTTCCTCGAAGAATTTGTAGGTTCAGATTAGACCAAATACTGAGGAAAAAGAAACCAAATGTAATTATTCAAATAACATCACTGGAGGAGATATTCATTCCTACTTTTTACATGCCAGGCTCCCCTTTTCTGCTTTACCCACTCTGTGTTCATATTCTCTATTGAGAATTCCATTCTTCTAAGTGCTTTTATTATTATTATTAGAAACTTATTAGTTTAAGTAAACCTTTATTCTAATCAACAACAGATTTAAATAATATGCTTCCGGGGGAAAAACGTATTGCTGCTATATACGCCTGTGTCTGTTGAAGTTCCGATGTAAAATAGATTTCTCTTCCCCTTTCTCGCTAATCTCACCCACCTCCTGGGGCTTAGGGCCCTGGCTGCCCTCTGCCTTTCCCCAGAATATTCAGCCTCTTTGTGTAGTCCCCAAGGAAAGCAAGGGAAGAGACTTGGCAAGGTGATGGATGTGGGGAGAGGAGACCCCACTCACCCTGACTGTCCCAGGGCACTGTCAGATGAATGTCAATTAGCCTGACGCCTTAACACTCCCCATCACACAGACCCAGCCTTCTGGAACTTTGAAAACCCAAAGCAGATCTTAAGAACTGACTACGGAAGGTGAGTACTTTCAGGAAGAAGGCAATGGCAAACGTTGGCAAACTAAAGAAAGAGGTAGAGGAAACAGGCATAACTGTCATATCACAAGTTGGGGGCTTGGCTTAAAACCAGCTTCCATATGGTCAAGCTCAGCAGTCTAGGGGAGCTGTCATACATCTGACCCTGGGAAGGAGAACCCTTGGGAAGCTTGGGCACACGCCTCCCTGGAGACAGAAGTTAAAGCCGATGGCTTCCTGAGGCCCCCTGCCCCGCCTCCACGCACACGCACATTCCTCCCATCAAGAAAGATACTGCATCTGGCTTTTCTCATTTACAAAATGGCCCATTTGGGATAGAGGCTTGATTGAACTGGAAATAGGTCACCCTGTTTTAATTTCACTGAAGATTGTCCTCTTTTCTTTCCTCCAGTTGAGTCCTCAGTAACAATGCAGATTTCATTGCAAGTGGATAATAACATGCTCATAAATTTGAAAAATTAAAAGTACCTTGTTTTTTGAATTGTATTTTAATCCGTACCTTGAGCTCCAGGTACCACCTGCTCTGGCAGGTAAAAGGTAGTTTACTGTGAGTTTATAGGTAATCCCAGTGGTTCAAGAGCTTCTTCCTATAAATGTAAAAGAAGACTTTTAGCTTCTTGGGAAGTCGATTTAAGCACATCTGCACCATTGTTGTTTGTCCAATAAAAATTAAAAAAAAAGTAGCTATATTAACAAATAAACTCATTTAAGTTCCACAAAGAGAAGCCATAATCCAGGAATGCCGTAAAATTAAACAATGGAAATGGAGTCTAGTGTCTTAGGATGACATATAATCAAATGTGCTGCCGCCTACCCACAAATCACATGTTAAAATTTGATTTTGCAAAGGATTCTTGACCTGTTTCCCAACCATGTTTCTTAGACCATCCAGACAAGCTTTCACCAATCTCCCTTTCTCCAGAAGACGTTTTCAGTCTGTTTTTCTCTTCTATCCTCTCTCCCTACTCTTCATCACTCTACCGTCAGAAATAAAGGGTTGGGATAGTTTTCCGATCTCAGTGGTGTAATTTGGAGTGGGAGATAAGGTTTCAACTGTGGAATTGTGGGTGCAGGCATTTTTCTTTCATTTCATCTCCTCCTATCAAATTCTTCTTTTCCATTTGGTTGTAATTTCCACCAAGTTGTAGATTTGAGAAAGTGAATCAGGCAAAATACCAGAGATGATGTGGGGAGGGAAATGCTGGGGCAGGATTTTTCTCTGCCCAAGGATTTTGTTATCTGATGGTTACATTGTTTTTACCCACACAAGCTGTGTTTAATTGGCAAGCCCCCACTAACATGGAATTTATGTGTCAACCTTCTTATATTTTTTTTATTTCCATGCATATGTGTCTTTAGTAATTCTCAATTTCTTTTCCTGCATTTGTAAGAGTGTTCAAATATGTCACTAAATATTTAGCTTCTGGATCATGGTTTATGTTGCTAATCATTAGACTTATATGGGAAGACAGGTAATGTCTGATTTCAGGTGAAAATGTTCAAATGCCCGGTAATAACCATGCTCTTCATCTTGTAATTTAGCAAGTGCTGCTCTTTTCTGCTGGGACTGAGTCTATTCCCGTGTTACACTTTCATTCAGTCCACTTACAAAAATGTGTCAAGAGACTCGTAGACTTAGAGAACTAACTTGCTGGGGGAAGGATGGGGAGAAAGGATAGTTACGGAGTTCGGGATGGACATGTACACACTGGTGCTGCTGCTGCTGCTGCTAAGTCACTTCAGTCGTGTCCGACTCTGTGATCCCGTAGATGGAAGCCAACCAGGCTCCTCCATCCCTGGGATTCTCTAGGCAAGAATACTGGAGTGGGTTGCCATTTCCTTCTCCATATTAAAATGGAGAAGCTGTATTTAAAATGGATAACCAGCAAGGACCTACTGTTTAGCACATGGACTTCTACTCAATGTTATGTGGCAGCCTGCATGGGAGTGATGGATGCATGTATATGTATAGCTGAGTCCCTTTGCTGTCCACCTGAAACTGTCACAACATCTTAATTGGCTATGCCCCCAATACAAACTAAAAAGATTTTTTAAAATGTGTGTACTATGTACCAAGCACAGTTCTGGGTGCCGGGACTACTGCAGAGCAATCAGATAAAAATCCCTGCCTTTGTGAATCTTATGTCGTAGTGTGGGGGTGGGGTGGGCAGGAGGCAATATTTGCAATAAATACATCGCACCCTGTATTGGAAAGGGACCAGAGGGCTAGGGAGAAAAATGGAGCAAGGACGGGGGTGCTAAGTGCTAGGAGACTGGGGCAGGCATCAGTTTTAAAGAGTGGGCAGACTGAGATGGGGACATTAAAGCAAAGATCTGAGTGGGGAGCGAGCCCCGCTGTGAGCAGCTCTGTTGGTTTTCCACCAGCAAGGACCCTCAGCTAGTCTCCCCACGCAAGAGCTCTCACAGCTGGCTCGTGTCGGTACTACACTGACGTTGGCTGTTGGTGTGGTTTCAAAATGGCTCGCTCTGCCCTGGCGTCCGTATCAGTTCCTCTCTCGGCCTCCTGTGAACAGATGCTGCTGGTTCCTGCATCCTGAAGCAGGCTGGCTCCTGCAGAGACAGAGCACAGCCAGGTGTGTTCATGTGTGTCTTGCGGATCCCCAGCTAAAGAGTAGTTCTGTATTCTGATTTTTGTTACCATGCTCTTAATTTCTGCTGGTTATGTATGTAAGAAGGATCTCAGACAGTTCAGAAACCAAGAAGGGGAAAGGACAGTAGCTGAGAATCTAGATAAGTATTTACACGCGTGCGTGCTAAGTCACTTCAGTTATCTCCAACTCTTTGGGACGCTATGGACTATAGCCCGCCAGGCTCCTCTGTCCATGGGATTTTTCAGGCAAGAATACTGGAGTGAGTTGTCATGCCCTCTTCCAGGGGATCTTCCTGACCCAGGGGTCAAACCCTTGTCTCCCATGGCTCCTGCATTGCAGGCAGATTCTTTACCCCTGAGCCACTGGGGAAACCCAGTAAGTATTTACAGCTTTTCTAATCCAAGGAGACCAGAATCTGCAGTTGTGCCCAGATGCTTTGATGGAGAAAGGCCGTCAGATGTTTTGTGGATACTCCTTGTGCATATTCAGATGGTTGGAAGCGTCCCACAGTGCTTACGAGTGCATTTTGTGCCTCTGTTTTTCTAAGCACATTCTCCCTCCAGGAGCAGTCAAATTTCTTTTTACTGTGGCTATCCAGTTATATTCAGGGAATGATCATTATCTTGGCAAAGTCTTGGTTTGGAGCTCTTTGGGGGTTGGAAACCTTTTGTTTGATTCTGGGAGTCCTGAAGATCTAGAAGTCTTCATCAGCTCACTTGTGACTGATTGTGATGTTGTCATGATTTTAAATTACTGTTAATGAATAAACTTAATTTACCATATAAATTAACAATACTAACAAAGACTCCCTCTCACCCACTACAGTAATTATCATGGAATTAGAGTGAAAATTAGAATGAAATGTTTTTTATTTCCTCTTTGGAGAATAAAAATGTCTGCTCAGGAAACTTCATTTAGTCAGCATAGATCATTTGATTAGAACAAATGTTTTTTTCTTGCCAAAATTGAAAGTTTAAGGTTAAAAAAAAGAGTAAAATCCAGTTTGATGTTTTCTTTCTGCTTACTTCAGTATTCAACATGACTGATTATTTCAATGAATATGCTCTTTGACTTGACTGTGCTCAATGACATTGTTATTATTTAGTCTTCTTTGACTGTTTTCTTTTGTTCCAGCATGTCTCACTTCTCTGATTGAACTTATTCTTTGACTAAAGTTTTCCGCAGGCAAAAGGTAGGCAGAGGACATGATGGGGGCAAGGACCATTTGATCCTGCTCCGTTTTAGCGTGAACATTTCCAAAAGCTATTCAAAATAAAATTCTTTTTAACTGATTTTAACTGAAAAGTTTAGTATGATTTTTTAAATTTTATTAATTTATTTTATTTATTTATTTAAAAACCTTTTAAATTTATTTGGCTACGCTGAGTCTTAGTGGTCACACATGGAATCTTTAGTTGCAGCATGTGAGATCTAGTTCCCTGACCAAGGATTGAACCAGGGCCCCCTGCATTGGGAGCATAAATCTTAACCCTTGGACCGGCAGGGAAGTCGTATTTATTTTTTAATTGAAGGGTAATTGCTTTACAGAATTTTGTTGTTTCCTGTCAAACCTCAACATGAATCAGCCATATAGTATGATTTAAAATGTATATATATGGAACGCTTGGTGTGTCATGCTTGCTCAGGGCCTAAACCAGTCTTCTGTATTGTTCCAGTGTAAATGCTGCTGAAAAGAGAAGTCTATCATCTTTATAAGTCACACGCACACACACACACCCCAGTAAAGTGTTAAACTTGCTTACGACTAGGTAACATGAACTTATCAGAAGGCAGAAAGCTTGCAGTCCAAACTTTCTGATTCACTGATTTTACTGGATGACCTTGGACAAGTCATTTAAACCCCCGGCTTTGGTTTCCTTATCTTAAGGCCAGACAAATCCATCCCTTCCCTATTCTTGGGGATATCTTAGGGATGCAGTCAAAGAAAAGTAGATGATGTGCTAGCACTTTGAGCTCCTGAGAAAAGAGCTGCATTTAATTCAGTCAATGGGTATCACTCTCTACTCTGGTACTTTCATTCTATGCAAGTCTAGCAGATAATGCTGGCTAATTAGATCTGTCTCACCTACGCAGTGTAACTAATGCAGTGAGTTCCATTGGAACGTGACACTTGTACAGCAGGTGCTTTTACGAGCCCCATCTATTTATTAATCATCCTCTTTAGAGAACTTACCCAGAAGGCATAGAGCTGGAAAATGGGCGTGTCATGTCTGTATCCGTTCTCCAATAGATTTCTGCAGAAAAGCTGACATACCTTTTTAAAAGTTGATTTAGTAGAGAGAAAGAAGAAACACCATTTGTACTTGGAAAATAACATTTCTTTTAGAAAGTGTGAAATTGTTGATTCTGTGAACACAGGTCCTGGATCAAGTTAAAATGTATGTAAACCAAGCTTCCATAGCACAGCCTTCTGAAAACCCAAGTCTAGGAGACTTATAGTGGTTTAAAGGGTGAAAAGGTCATGGGTTTGGCATTCTAGCAAAGTACTTCCCTACTTCCCACCTAGGGTCATACTTTTTTGTTGAATAGAGCATTTCTATTGGGATTTGGGGCGGGAGCTGTGGACACCTTGGCAAATATTAGACAATTAGTAAGTGAATTTTAGCCCAGCCTTGGTTCACCCCTGTGGGACAGAAGCCAGAAATTCTTTAAGGTGATAAATGGAGTTGTGTTTTATGTTATAATTTTACCCTCCCCTCTTCTTTCATAACCCTCTGCTTTCTTTGTTACCCTCTTCCAATTCTCTTTTGCTGACCTGAACTGTCACATTTTGAAACCTCCTCTGGATTAATTCACTTCACCAGTCCCTCAGATACCCTAACACGAACACCAACAGACACTGCTTAAAATAATAGAGATTGCCTCTAGCCTTTGTCCCTGCTTCATGACAAATACATATTAGTATGAAGCCTATAAACCTTTAGTTGTAAAGAAAATGCTTTGAACTACATACAAAATTTTTATTGAAAACTTCTAATTATTCCATTCCTGCATATTAATAGTATATAGGGAAGGAACCATTTTTCTTCTATACACTTAAGTTCATACCTGAAGCCTTGTGAATTAAAGTGGCAAAAGACAGATATCAGAAGAAAAAGATATACACATTTTATTGATTTTTTTTTCAAGATAAAATTTATTTTATTGAACTTTATCAATTTAATATTTAAAATTTTACATTGATAGGAGCTTCACAGAATAGAAGAGGCAGTTAGACTCAAGAGCTTATATACTATTTCAGTAAGAGACCATAAACTGTGGAGAATTGGCTAGGCAAAGGAAAAGTTTGGACTCCTAGGGACAGTAAATTGTGGGAAGGTGACCAGGATGTATATGGTGGATAAGGGTTGTTTAGTCAAGTCTGTTGTGCAGACTCCACTCTGGTGACTAAGAGTCGTCTTCTCTTCCTGGTATTGAAGATACCCGGCATCTTTACAAATGGGAATGGGTGCCCTGCCTTTGTAGACAGATGGCAGAGGGAGAGAGCTCTTCTTCATCTGCTATTTCTCAATTGACTCCAACTCAAAATAATCCTTAGGTCATAGTGGCTTATTTGGAGGTGTCATATTATGACCCCCTTCAAGTATAATAATTGAGAAAACACATTCTATCCTAATAAGACTATTCTATTTAATACAGACTATAATAGACTATATTTTAATAAGACTATAAATATATATTCGGATATAGTCGAGGCTGAAGGTGTGAACAAGCAGAGCTATGTGAGTATCTATCCCTTCAGCTGCCCCTGCTTTGAAATCCAGCAAGATAGCTCTTTTTTTTTCTTGTAGCAATTTAATTTTTAATACAATTTTTAAAGGTTACTTGCCATGTACAGTGGTTACAAAATATTGGCTACATTTCCCATGTTGTACAGTACATCCTTGAGCCTGTCTTTCCCCCAATAGTTTGTATCCTCCACTCCCCCACTGCTGTATCCGTATGTCCCCCCAGCCTCTCCCCTCACTGGTAAGCACTGGTTTGTTCTCCATATCTGTGAGTCTCCCAGCAAGCTACCTTATTCTAATTTTTTTTGTTTGCCTGGTGGACATATGATTATTTTATTGATTTACAAAACGGGCCCCTGACTGTACACCCTCTGTAACACTGCCAGTTGGTTACGCCGGGGTCACAACAAGGAATCCTACCCATATTCAGAGCGCAGTGCCCCTAGCAAATGAAGCAATGATTGATTTGTATTTGCAGATTATCACATGTGTCTCCGTTTTGGTTTTTCTGTCTGACAGCAGCAGCGTGCAGGGTCAAAGACAGCCGGCCCCCCATGTCAGTGGTCTAGGATGGCCAGTGAAGCCACCAACATCCCCAGTCCTGTGGTGCGCCAGATTGACAAGCAGTTTCTGATTTGCAGTATATGCCTGGAAAGGTACAAGAATCCCAAGGTTCTCCCCTGTCTGCACACTTTCTGCGAGAGGTAAGCCTCTGTGCTCGGAGAAGGGGTTTCACAGACTGACTTTCTACTACCTGCCAAAGGGTGCTGTCCAGAATTCTTCAGTTACCTATGGGAGATGAAAGTCTTTTGTGCTTCTGATAGATATCTAGAAACGTAATCATGAGTTGCAAAGAATTTACTTTCAAGGAACTACAAGTGGGCGGAAGCAATCCAGTAGCTACTGATTTATTTCCACGGGAGATGGAGCATTACATATTTTAAGATTCAGGTTTTTAAACTTCTCCCTTTGTTCTTTGTGAAACCATTTTTGCCCTCATAGAGAATCTTTGATGAGGGCCAATTAAAAGTCTTCCCAGGTGCTCAGATGGTAAAGAATCTGCCCATAGTTCAGGGGGAACCTGGGTTTGATCCCTTAGTTGGGAAGATCCCCTAGAGAAGGGAATGGCAACACTCTCCAGTATTCTTGCCGGAGAATTCCATGGACAGAGGAGCCTGGTGGGCTACAGTCCATGGGGGTCGCAAAGAGTCAGACACAACTGAGTGAAGAGTTTATATTTACATAATTAAATATGTATCATTTTCTTCAGCATAACAAATCAGATAATATACATGCGTATATGAGGGGTTAGTTAAAAGGAGTTTTCTTCCAGAGATACTTCAGAAGACACATACTAATGGTGTATTTGAACATGATGATATTTCAGATGAAGAAAAATCTATATATATGTGTGTGTGTGTGTGTGTGTGTGAAATAACTGTAAATTACCTGAGTATTCGTTCTTGAATAGTTTTTTCCACTGAGTTAACCAGTTTTCACAATATATTTTTACCCTCATGTACCCCATCAGCAATTAGGCATAAAAAATATTGTTGGTAATTAGTTTATCTGTGATCTAATTTTAGTATTTCCCTAGTAAGTTGGCATATTTTTCTTAACAAATGTTAATTATGTGTTATAGCATTTAGTAATACAGCAAATATAGCATTTTATTATTTAATACACATAATTAAAATTTTCTACCTCCTATGATAGAACAGAAAATTGGTGTTTTCAGTGACTTCAAATCAATGCTAATTACATTTGCCATCCAGTTTAATGTACACTTGTTGTCTCCCTGAACATGCTTTGAGTTGATTTCCTTTGGAAAGTCTCAATTACAATAGGATAGCCACACCCTTGGTGGTGACGGATGGATGAGAAAGTGGATTTGTTACTGGTGGTTGTGGTGTTGTGTTTTGCTCTTTGTTTTGGGTTGTTTTGTGTGTGTGTGTGTGTGTGCGCGTGCATGCATGCACACAAGTGCATGTACAGTTTTTTGTTTGTTTTAAGCGGTGGTATATAGGGCACTGATACTTTGTACTTTATTCATAATTTTATAATTTTGAACATAATTACAAGTACTGAGTACTTTGTAATTCATATTCCAAAATGGCAACAAGGAGAGTGGTTTTTCTCCCTGACTCAGTGGACATGGCTGAAACATGACCACCAGCTAACTGTGACATGCCCCTGGACTCACATGGGAAGGTCATATGTGATATTCAGGAATCAGGACAGCTGGGCACTCTTATGCTCACTGCTGAGAGTCACTTGGCTTGAGCCTGGCAGAGCCGCCGGGGTTCGGTGCCTGCTCAGGCTGGTGTCTGGTTCCCATTCCCTTGCTCTGACTGGTGAGAAGCAGCACTTCCAGACTGCCCTGGCTGTCCCTCTTGCGCTGTCTCTTAGGTCTAGCCCAGGCCACTTCCACTCCACATCCAATAGCTAGTGCTGGAGGTTTTCAAGAGCCAGCAAAGCGAGTCCCTAGGGAATGCCACGTGAAAGTTGTTCGAGCATCATGTGCACTGAACTGATTTCCTTTGCAAGGTGTTGGCAACTTTCCTTAATGAGAACATTTTATGTAGAGACAGAAATTCACGGCTTGTCTCACTGCCAGAGGAGAGGAAGACGCAGGACCATTGTCTCCACCTCTTGCTGGGCACAAACAATGGCTGCTCGGTGGACAGCCACTCTCTTACTCTCATTTCTTCCAGAATGCCATCAGTGGGGCTTGGAGGATGCAGACACAGTCCCTGGCTTTATGAAGCTTCCAGCCAAGAGAAGCAGCCAGTCATTAGCCACCTATTCACTCAGATTAATAGGAAATTAAACCAGTCACAACGGCCACATACCTGAAGTACACAGGCAACCGTATAATAGGAAATGTGGCTCTAATGCAGAAGGCTTCCCTGTAGAAGCGATGATTAGGCAGAAATCCCAAGGATGAAGAAAAATTAGTTTAGCAAAGCAGAGTAAGCAGAAGAAAAGAATTTCAGGTATGTTGCAGAGGTGTAGAGTGAGAGGGACCATGACACCTTTGGAAGAACTTAAATAAGCCTCGGGTGACAGATGTGCAGCAAATTAGAGGAAGACAGAAAATGCAGATGCCAGATCAGATAGGTGCGCAACCCACATCCTCACGTGTGGATTCTTGTCTTGGCTGTAAGAACGGTGGAAGCCATGGAAGGCTTTCATCTTAGATGTGAGGGGAGGAGATTAAACTTTACATTTGGGGAAGCCCACTCTGGTTAGAATATGGAGAAGGATGAGGGGGATACAAGGTAGATGACAGTATACCAGGGGTAGGGTGACTGCAGAAACCTAAGCAAGGGTGGGGTGATACAGATGAAGAGACCTGGGCAGCCTGGAAAGACACTTTCGGGCTTCGGTGATGGGTTGGATATGAACATTGAAGACCAGTAAGGGAATTCTTACTGTTTTAAGAACCACTCCTGGTTTGGGTTTGCTTAGACGAAAGGATGGAGATGCAGTTTACTGCTAAGAAGGAGGACAAAGAGTGTGGGAAGATCATGGGGTTGGTTTTGGACAGGTGGAGTTTTAGGACCTGTGAGATCTCTAAGAAGAGATGCAAGAGAGCAGTTGGTGTACAGGTATGGGGCTCAGAGGAGGCATCCATGGGAGGAAACGTACATATGAGAGCGTTACGCTTATTGTTATGTAGTATAATACCCCAGGGAGAGAAGAGGGCTTATGATAAGCCTTGATGAAGTCCAGAGTATACTGACTTTCAGTAGGAGAGAGAGAGCAGGCAGAAGGAGAGCCAGGTGAGTGTGGTATCATAAGGCAAGGAAAGATAAAAAAGGAGTGGGGAGCGGGGGAGTGGACAAGCTTGATGAATGACAGCATTGAAAAATGTGTGTTAGATTTCAATGTTGCTGGTGACCTCAGCAGAAGTTATTTCATCCCTGATACTGATTCAGTGCTCTCTACTTGTGTGACATGTGTGCGTGCGTGCTGAGTCACTTCAGTCGTATCCAACTCTGCAACCTCACAGACTGTAGGTCTCCAGGCTCTTCAGTCCATGGGATTCTCCAGGCAAGAATACTGGAGTGGGTTGTCGTTTCCTCCTCCAGGGGATCTTCCCAATCCAGGGATCAAAGCCACATCCTTATGTCTTATTGGCAGGCAGGTTCTTTATTATTTGGGTCTCCTGGGAATCCCTGTGTGAAATTGGGAAAGTCAGTTAACCTCCTTGATGTCAGTTTTCCCATCTGCAAAATAAGAGAAATGGGGAGAAATAAGAGGTTTTCAAATTCTGTTTGTCATAGAAGCTGGGAAACATTGTAGTTATGGCAAGCTTAGATTCTGGGGCCAGATCGCCTGGGTTTGGACATCTAAGTCCCTTGGGCAAGTAGCCTACCCTCTCTCTGCCTGTGTTTCTTCATACATGTAAAAGTGATCCCAGGATCACTGGAAGTATAGTTGACCCTCAAACACATGAACTGCATGAGTTTATCATTTGCATATTGTTTTCAGTAGTTAATACTACAGAATGACAAGATCTGCAGATGGTTGAATCTGTAGGTGTAAACCCTGGATGTGTAGGAACTGGCTAATTGAAGGGCTGGCTCTGAGTCATGGGTGGATTTTTGGATTTTCCACTGCACCGGGGGTCAGCTCCCCTAACTCCACATTGTGCAAGGGCCCACTATATTTAGTGACAAGTGTGTGGGTCCATCATTATTAATGTGGCGTAGCTCAGTCAGTAAAGCTTCTGCCTGCATTTCGGGAGACCTGGTTTCATTCCTGGGTGGGGAAGTTCCCCTGGAGAAGGGAATGGCAACCCACTCCAGTATTCTTGCCTGGAGAATCCCATGGACGGAGGAGCCTGGCGGACTCCTGGCAGGTTCTTGGGATCACAAGAGTTGGACACGACTTGGCGCTCTCTCTCTTTCTTTCTTTGCTGATTAAGTGAATGAAATTCATGGCTCTTAAGGAGAGGTAAGAAGAGATGGTATGTCCCATCCCCATTTCAAACAAAGCGTTTCCACTTCGATGTGTTTTTAATATCTGAAGTCTGCTTATGATCTTGTGTGTACAGAGTGTCAATGCTAACAAGAACAAAAAGTGACATGTTTCCCCCAATTTGTGTAAAATTCCACAAATTCGTGAATGCCATACCAGCCACTCTAGGCCAATGTTCTTAACCTCAAATGGGCATACAGATTGCCTGGGAGTCTGATTCATCAGACCTGGAGTGGGCCCTGTGAGTTGGAGTCTGCATTTTTTCCAAGCTCCCTGGTGAGGCCAGTGATGCTCAGCATGGACCATACTTTGCTTGTGTGGCAAAGCTCTTGGAAACAGTACCAAACCAAACTAAACTGAAGTTGCTCAGTCATGTCCGACTCTTTGTGACCCCTTGGACTGTAGCCTACCAGGCTCCTCTGTCTATGGGATTTCCCAGGCAAGAGTACTGGAATCAATGAGATTTTCCTTGAGCATCACTTGTCCAGATGGCTGACCAGTCCAATGTAATGTGACCTGTTGACTTCAGAAATGCACTTTTTCTAGCGAAGGAGACCACAACGAAAGTTTATGCAGAGCAGCTTTGTGCCTACCGCAGGAGCCCTACCATGCTGACAGCCCCGCTTCTGCCCTGGACAGGTGCCTGCAGAACTACATTCCCGCCCACAGCTTAACCCTCTCCTGCCCGGTGTGCCGCCAGACCTCCATCCTGCCCGAGAAGGGGGTGGCCGCGCTCCAGAACAACTTCTTCATCACAAACCTGATGGATGTGCTGCAGCGATCTCCAGGCAGCAGCGCTGAGGAGTCCTCCATTCTGGAGACCGTCACCGCCGTGGCTGCAGGGAAGCCTCTGTCATGCCCAAACCACGATGGGAATGTAAGTGAGGCCCTGCGGGTCAATCCTGACTGAGGGGCTGCTTGACGGGGGAGGCTTGGGGCAATCAGAGGGCATCAACTCTGAAACAGGACTCCACCTGGAAAAGGAGTGGTTAACAATGCCTTTACCATCCTCAGATTATTTTGCCTGCTTCCTTTCTCTGACCAAATTTATGTGAATAATAAAATCAGTTTTCATTGTGTTCACTTTGCACTAATTGCTGGTGTTTCCCCAGGAGGGCAAACTCACAACTGTTTGCCAGCTGGGCATAGTTTGACCCATAGAAACATCTGTGTTATAAATTATGGATAGAGATTAAATAGTAGATAAGTTCTGCAAACTGAGAATGATTATTAGAATGTTACAGTGTTTTATTTTTCTTGTGAGGGAAATTTTTCTCATGCTCCATTAGATCCTGTTGCTGTTGCTGCTGCTAAGTCGCTTCAGTCGTGTCCAACTCTGTGCGACCCATAGATGGCAGCCCACCAGGCTCCCCCGTCCCTGGGATTCTCCAGGCAAGAACCCTGGACTGGGTTGCCATTTCCTTCTCCAATGCATGAAAGTGAAAAGTGAAAGTGAAGTCACTCAGTCGTGTCTGACTCTTATCGACCCCATGGACTGCAGCCTTCCAGGCTCCTCCATCCATGGGATTTTCCAGGCAAGAGTACTGGAGTGGGGTGCCATCGCCTTCTCCGTAGATCCTGTTACTTAATCATAAATAATCTGAAGTTATGTGAATCCCTGATAAGAGATTATAGACTGGAGTCCAGACTGTGTCCTGCCATCAGCAAGCATAGTAACTGTTACATATTCAGGAGGACCTGTGTGTTCATCAAAAGAGGACTCACAGGAGCTGTGTAGCCTGAAGAGGCAGCACTGCACAGCAGCTGACGGCCAGCTGATTCAAATCCTGCTCTGCAACTCATTTCCTATGTCGGATTTGGCAAAGCTTTGACAGATTTACTAAACTCTCTGTTCCACTTCCTCATTGGTAGAAAGAAAGTAATAGTCTACCATACAGGATTAAGTAGAGAATTAAATATTTAAGTCCTAGAAAATAGACAGTAAGCTCTCGATAAATATTAGCTATTGAAATTGTTTCTAATTAATGATGGCTTCCTGGTGACTCAGACAGTAAAGGGTAAAGATGTAGCAGATGTGGATTCAATCCCTGGGTTGGGAAGATCCCCTGGAGAAGGGAATGGCAACCCACTCCAGTATTCTGGCCTGGAAAATTGCACGGCCAGAGGAGTCTGGCAGGCTACAGCCCATGGGGTCACAAAGAGTCAGAGACACCACTGAGCAGCTAACACACATACACAATGACTTACTTCACTTTTCAAAAACATAGTGACCACTTCAAAAGTGTGTGAAACTGGGACTTCCATGGCGGTCAAACGACTAAGACTCTGAGCGCCCAGTGCTGAGGGCACATGCTACAGCTGAAAAACGAGATTGCACATGCTGCAACAGAGATGGCGCTCCCAAGTGCCGCAGCAAAGCCCTGGGGCAGCCAAACGCATGAATAGATAGATGGATAAGTTGTCTTCAGAGTGTTTCAAGCTGAACTGAGGCAACAGAGGTTGTTAGCAAAGCAACAACTATGAGCCATAGCTAATAATTGTTCGTTTACTCTCTTCCCGCCTTGCCTCAGTCTCACTGGCCTCCTAGAACCTGCCGAGTGGTTTCCCACCTTGGGCCCTTACTGTTCTCTGGTTCTTTACGCCTGGAATGCTCTTTGCCCCGTCTGTGTGGCCAGCTTATTCTCACCCTCTGTGCCCCAGCTCACAGCTCTCCGCCACAGAGCAGTCCTGTCTAGCCCACCATCTGAGGCAGACCACCTCTGACTCCCAGCTACCCGCTGCTCACCACCGTCTTGGTTTCCTTCATGACATTCAGTGTTCTGCCTGCCTCCATCTGTGTATTTGCTGGCTCTCCTTTGAGAGTGAGCTCCCAGGGGGAGAGGCTGTGTTGTTCATCATACCGGTGGCAGTAAGCACAGCGCCTTACACGTGAAAGTGTACGTATAGAAAGAGGCCAGGCAGATGAGACAAAGCAAAGGCTACTTACTCAGCACTTGCTGAAACAAAGAGCAGGACCATCACGTGTGTTCTGTCAGAGTCAGGCAGACGAGTGGGGAAGCTCTCTCTGGAAAAAGGAGGAGGCTTCAGGTGTGCCCTGATGGGGAGTGGCTAGCTGGGGAGGCAGGAGGACTAATGAGAAGGGGGCACTCTATGTGACTGCTCCGGTGCAGATCTGACTTTCTCAGCTTGGTCCTAAGTTGAAGGCAGAGACAAAAATTAAAGATGTCAGTTATATCTCTTAGCCTTCAGGGGCCAGTTGTTGCAGAAGTTATCATTTAGCTTTTGGGATTATTGCCAGAGAAGCAGTGTGACTTATGGAAGCCTGGCTTCCTGGGTTGTTTTCTTGAGGATACAAGGTTTGGTGTGGGTTGTTTCCCTGTGGATACGAGGGTTGGTGTGGGTTGTTTCCTTGAGGATACAGGGCTGGTGTGGGTTGTTTCTCTGTGGATACAGGGGTTGGTGTGGGTTGTTTTCTTGTGGATACAGGGGTTGGTCTGAGGTGTTCCTTTGAGGATACAGGGGTTGGTGTGGGTTGTTTCCTTGTGGATACAGGGGTTGGTTTGAGGTGTTTCCTTGAGGATACAGGGGTTGGTGTGGGTTGTTTCCTTGAGGATACAGGGGTTGGTGTGGGTTGTTTCCTTGAGGATACAGGGGTTGGTCTGAGGTGTTTCTTTGAGGATACAGGGGTTGGTCTGAGGTGTTTCCTTGAGGATACAGGGATTGGTGTGTGTTGTTTCCTTGTGAATACAGGGGTTGGTCTGAGGTGTTTCCTTGAGGATACAGGGGTTGGTCTGAGGTGTTTCCTTGTGGATATAGGGGTTGGTCTGAGGTGTTTCCTTGTGGATACAGGGGTTGGTGTGGGTTGTTTCCTATGGATACAGGTGTTGGTGTGGGTTGTTTCCTTGAGGATACAGAGGTTGGTGTGGGTTGTTTCCTTGAGGATACAGAGGTTGGTGTGGGTTGTTTCCTTGAGGATACAGGGATTGGTGTGGGTTGTTTCCTTGTGGATACAGGGGTTGGTGTGGGTTGTTTCCTTGTGGATACAGGGGTTGGTGTGGGTTGTTTCCTTGAGGATACAGGGGTTGGTGTGGGTTGTTTCCTTGAGGATACAGAGGTTGGTGTGGGTTGTTTCCTTGAGGATACAGGGGTTGGTGTGGTTGTTTCCCTGTGGATACAGGGGTTGGTGTGGGTTGTTTCCCTGTGGTACAAGGGTTGGTATGGGTTGTTTCCTTGAGGATACAGGGCTGGTGTGGGTTGTTTCTCTGTGGATACAGGGGTTGGTGTGGGTTGTTTCCTTGTGGATACGGGGGTTGGTCTGAGGTGTTTCTTTGAGGATACAGGGTTTGGTATGGGTTGTTTCCTTGTGGATACAGGGGTTGGTTTGAGGTGTTTCCTTGAGGATACAGGGGTTGGTGTGGGTTGTTTCCTTGAGGATACAGGGGTTGGTCTGAGGTGTTTCCTTGAGGATACAGGGGTTGGTGTGGATTGTTTCCTTGTGGATACAGGGGTTGGTTTGAGGTGTTTCCTTGAGGATACAGGGCTTGGTGTGGGTTGTTTCCTTGAGGATACAGGGGTTGGTGTGGATTGTTTCCTTGTGGATACAGGGGTTGGTCTGAGGTGTTTCCTTGAGGATACTGGTTGGTGTGGGTTGTTTCCTTGGAGATGCAGGGGTTGGTTTCCTGGGCAGATTGTGGTCAGAATTCTGTTTTTACATGGTCCAACCACTGTGCATTGTAGTGTTCAGTTTCTCAGAAGCCAAGAGTACATATTTTTGAACAAGTGACCAGACACCATGCTTGGTTTCTCACACATTTCTTTGTGTAAAGTAGGTATTGGTTACTTTCATTTTATAGATAAAGAAACTGAGAATTGACCAGTTTAAGTCACACAGCTAGTTGACACATCATAAATGCTAGACGAGAGGAAATAGCATCCTGAGTTTTTTGGTAGCCAAAACAAGAGAGACATTGTGTGTTACATTTTTAATTATCTAATTGAAAGCATGGGCTTCCTTTGTAGCTCGGTTGGTTAAGAATCTGCCTGCAGTGCAGGAGACCCGGGTTTGATCCCTGGGTCAGGGAAGATCCCCTGGAGAAAGAAATGGCAACCATACCATGCTCTCAATAACTATAGGTTTTCTGTGCACTGTACTCCAGGGGAGCATTACCATGTAAGTTTTGTCAAGGGAACTTGAAGGGTGCCTTCTTATAACCACAGCTCTTAGTAAATGCTAAGGCTGTCTCCTCCTGGGGCCCACATTCTAAATACTAGTCTGAGAAGGTGTCTCTATCACATACAAGAATTTCCTTAAAGTGTAGTCCAGGCAAGGAACTTTCTGCAGATCTGACTTGATAGAGAAGCACCATTTTAGAAACATTAGGAGACTGCTGTAGACCTGGGTCCAAAATGGGGTATAAAAGACAACCGTGTGGAATGATAAATAATGGTAGCTAAAAAGATTACATCACTGAGGAACGCCAGGTGTGTCGTGGAATTCAGGAACGAGCTCCCGGCGCAGCACAACTGGAGCATGGCGATGCGCCCGTGAGGTGGAACACTGGTGGGCCACAGAATACAGGGCTGAGCCTGGAGAGAAATTGTGATGGGCTGGGGGTGTCATCAAGGAAAGGTCTGGCCTACACTCCATGGGCAGTGAGGAAGCATTCAAACCTTTTAAACAGGAGATGGGTATGTGGCATTGTGGAGGAACACAGCAGCAGAGATTGGAGGCTGCAACACCAGTTCTGTTTGGCACTGAGTTGTCCAAATGAGAGATGATAACAGAACAAGAAGGGCATTAGTGGATTTGGAGAATGAAGGATGAATTTCGGAGAAAAGAGTAGTCTTTTATTTGATCATCTCTGCGTGTGTTTGTGCTCAGTCGTGTCTGACTCTTTGAGTCCCCATGGACTGTAGCCCACCATGCTCCTCCGTCCATGGAATTTTCTAGGCAAGAATATTGGAGTGGGTTGCCATTTCCTACTCCAAGGGATCTCCCATACCCAGGGATCAAACCCACATCTTTTTGTCTCCTGCATTGGCAGGTGGGTTCTTTACCTTTGGCGCCACCTGGGAAGCCCCTTTAGAATCTACCCCCCCACAAATAAAAAGGCATATACTAAAATGTGTTGAACTATTAAGCTATTAAGATGGTGAGAATTTGAGCAATTCAAATTTATCATATAAGTCACTTTAAAAAAATTATTTTCTCTTGTATAGACCAAGTTCCCACACCACAATGAACTAAAATTACATTAGCAACATGATATAGACTTCAAATCTTTTTTAAAAGCTTATAATTATTTAACCAAAGAAAATAGAAAAATTAGATTATTTACAAAATATTGAAAGTGGAAACTTTATTAAATGTATAATATAAAGTCATATCTATACTCAGAAAGTTTTATAGGTTTAAGTATTTTCTTTTATTTAAAAATATTCCATTTCAAGAAGTTAGGGAAAGAACAATAAAATAAATATATGGAACACAAAATAACGAAAATAAAAAAGACAACCTTGGAGAGTTTGAAAATCCTGAAACAATTGTGTTGATGAATAAATCCAAGAGCTGAACTCTTTTTTATTAATTAAATAATTTGATAGAGCACCAAACGGTAAATATAAATTAATTGAGACTAATAAAGAGATTAAAAGATTTTAAAATTAGCAAGTCAATTCTCTGCTAAAGACTAAGATATTGAAAGCCTGAATGAAATAGATCATTACCTAGGAAACTAAAAATGATCAAAAAAACCCAAGGTGACTTAAAACTTCAAAAAAAAAAAAAAGAACCGGTGAAAGTTAATTTAAAACTGAATGCTTTGGGGACTTTCCTGCTGGTCCAGTGGCTGGGACTCTGCCCTCCCAGGTCGGGGTGGGGGGCAGTGCGGGAGTTGGGGTGGGGCAGATCCAATCCCTGATGGGGGAACTAGATCCCATAGGAACAACTAAGACTCAGTGCAGCCAAGTAAGTAAAAATATTAAAAAACAAACAAACACTGAATGCCTTCAAACTTGTATAAAACAGACATGATTCTGATTCGTAGTATGTATACTTCTGAACCATAAAAAAGGTAGGGAGCTCCCAAATTCACCTATGATATACTCATAACTCTTGACACCAAAATCTAGTGAAGACATAAGAAAACTTTGAGTCACTAAGTTTATGAAAGTAGCTGTACAATTCTTATTTAAATACCCCAGCAAACTTTTACCATGTAAGAGCACTTATTAAGAAAAATATGAGTATCACAAAAGAAAATGAACACAGAACTTTAAGAAAGTCAGAAGAGATATGAACAGTTGATAATTGTAGGAGGAAATAAATGTTAACTGTCACAAATAATTCTTCGAGATTGTTTTCTGATCATGCCTAAGCAATAGAGACCCTTGGATGTCACAGGCTGCTAAGAAGAAACTCTCTCAAAGATGCTAATTCCAGCAAAGGTAAAGAAGCCTTTGGGTGAAACTTTCCCTTGTTTCTCTACCAAAAATATCACATCACATCACATTGAAAATTAACTCTAAAGAGTCAGATCCTCCTGGAGGTGTTTTGAGCACTTTCTCTATGCTGAGTCATTATGATTCTTTGGAATCGTAAGATGTGTAAACCAGCAAGAGGCCTTGGAAAATGAACTGCGCTTCTTTAATCATTCTGTTGTTCCATCTTGGATCCTAGGAGTTCACTGCCACTGCTTTGAAACAGGGGTCCTCATTACATATTCAAGCCAAATACATGCAATATTACAGATAATTGGCTGCGGTTAATTGCCATGGGTAAATCTTTAAAAACAATTCAAGCGTCTGAAGGTTAATAAAATCGGGTAATTAACAATGAAGCAGGATGTTGCCGTCATAAACTGCCTGGTGCTAGTTAGCACATGTGGATGAAAGCCTGTCATTTACTTTAAGTGCTGTGACACTGTCTTCTAATTAAACTGCCACCGCTGCATTGTTCAGATACAAAGAAAAATGGGAATAATGGTCAGTGATTTAAGAGGTTCTTTGCACTTAAACCAGACATTTGAGCTCATGCTTTAAAGTCCAAAAGCACAAATAATCCTTAAGCCCTGTTGTTGCTGGCTTCGGTGCCTTACTAAGGAGGACGTTAAGAGGTGTGAAGGAGAGATCCTCATGAAGAATTCCTTGCCAAGAATCAGCCCCCACTTCCAAAAGCCTCTGGATTGGCTGCAAGGCCCTGACCATCCTTTATAGCTCGCTATTATGCATATAGTCCTGCCATCCTCTCTTCAAATGAACCCAAACTTGACTACCTGTCAACAGCCACAAGCTCATCCAGGCCACCCAGCACTGGGAGCACCAGAGTAATCTCATCCAAGATGGACGAGCTCCGCTGGGTCGCTCACTCCTACTGTGAGGTCTCAGCTTGAGTCAAAGCTGTCAGAACCAAGGACAAGCATTAGAGAATAACTAGTTGTTGATGTTTCAAAATGATTTCAGGGCCTTTGCTTCCCAGGAAACAACTAGGACTCGGTACCAGGGACAGTTGCACAGGTCTGCTGCTGTCTTTTCAAAGATAGAATTTTTTTTAATTGAGGTAAAAATCACTCAACATAAAATTCAGCTTTCTAACTACTTTATTAGTTTTTTAGATTTTTACTTGATGTGGATCTTTTTAAAAAGTCTTTACTGAATTTGTTACAATACTGTGTTTTATGTTTTGTCTTTTTGGCCAAGAGGCATGTGGAATCTTAAATCCCTGACCTGTACCCTCTGCATTGGGAGAGTTGACCGTTGCACTGCCAGTGAAGTCCCTGTTTTCATCACTTTTTATTTTGGCTGCACTGGGTCTTTGTTGTGGCGAGCAGGGGCTCCTCTTCATTGTGGTGTGTGGGCTTCTCATTGCGGTGGGTTCTCTTGTGGAGCAGTAACTGCAGCGTGTGGGCTCAGCTGACCCACAGCACGTGGGATCAAACCCAGAGCCCAGGGATCAAACCCACATCTGCATTGGCAGCTGGATTCTTTACCACTGAACCGCCACTGAAGTCCTTCTTAGTATATTAAAAAGGTTGTGTAAACATCACTACTATCTAATTCCAGACGTTTTTCATTATATCCTCCAAAGAAACTGTGTACCTGTTAAGCAGTCATTCTTCATCCCCTCCCCCCACCCCAACCCTTGGCACCTGTCACCTGCTTTCTGTCTCTAAGGATCTATTATGGACATTTGATATAAATGCAGTCCTGCAATATGTGGCCTTTTGAGTCCAGCTTCTGTCATTTAGCATAAGGTTTTCAAGGTTCATCTATATTGTAGTGAATATTAGAACATCATTCGTTTCTTTATGGCTAAATAATTTACCACAATTCATTTATCCGTTCATGAGTTGATGGATATTTGGGTTGTTTCCACTTTCCACTTTGAGCTGTTATGAATAAAGCTGCCGTAAACATTCACGTATGGGTTGCTGGGTCATATGGTAGAGTTGAACAACAGCAAAGCATGAGAGTTCTGATTTTCCATATTCTTACCAACACTTGTTATTATCTGATTTTTTGAGTCTAGCCCTCCTAGGTGCTGTGATGTCTCATTGTGGTTTTGATTTGCAATTTTTTAGTGACTAATGATGTTGAAAGTATTCTCCTGTGAAAATTGGCCTTTCATTTAGTCTCTTTGAAGAAAAGTCTATTTAATTCCTTTGACAATTTTTGAATTGGGTTCTTGAGTTACAGGGTTTTTTTAATATGTTCTGGATACTGCATCCGTATCAGATGTATAACTAAGAAATATTTTCCCCGTTCCTTTTATGTTTCTGTTACTGCCCTTTGATACACAAATTTTTAATTTGATGAAGTCCAACTTATCTTTTTTATTTTGGCTTGTGCTTTTGTTTCATATCCAGGAATCTGTTGCCAAGTCCAAGGTCATGAAGATTTAACCCTATGGGTTTTTTCCCAGGATTTTTATAGTTTTAGTCCTTACATTTAGGTTGTTAATCTATTTTGAGTTAATTTTTATATATGCAGTGAAGTAAGGTTTCAGCTTCATTCTTTTACATGTAGATACCCAGTGGCTTTGACATTATTTCTTGAAAAAACTGTTTCCCTCATTGAGTGGTCTTGGCATCCTTGTCAAGAATCAATTGACCATAAATGTATTGTTTTACTTCTGAACTCTCAAATCTATTCCATTGATCTATATGCCTGTTTTTATGCTGGTAACACACAATTTTAATTACGTTAGCTTCATAGTTTCAAAATTTAGAAATATGAGCCTTCCAATTTTGCTCTTCAAACTCTTTTTTAAGATTGTTTTGGCTATTCAGGGTCCCAGTGCAGTTCTCTGTTAGTTTAGGAACAGCTTGTTCACTTTTGTGAAAAAAGAAGTTAGAATTTTGATAGCTGTTTCACTGAATTTGTAGATCAGTTTGGGGAATACTGCGCTCTTAACAATATTAAGTCTTCCAAGGCATAAGCATAAGTTATCTTTCCATTTATTTCCATTATTCTTTAATTTTTTCCAACAATATTCTGTAGTTCTCAGTGTATAAGTCTTAACATTTTCTTAGGTAAATTTATTCTTTAAATATTTTATATTCTTTTAGATGCTATTATAATGGAATTTTCTTAAATTCATTTTTTGATTTTTCATTGTTAGTGGATAGAAATACAACTGTTTTTTGTTTGTTTGATCTTGTATCCTAAAACTTTACTGAATAAATTTGTTAGATCTAATATTGTATGTATGTGTGTGCATGTGTGTATTCTTGGGGATTTTCCATATATAAGTCATCTCTGAAAAGAGGAATTTTTACTTCTTTTCCAATTTGGATGCATTTTATTTATTTTTCTTGCCTAAATAAATTCTTGCTCCGGTTAAAATTTCCAGTACATTGTTATAGAAGTGACAGAAGTGAGAAAAAAAAGAAGTGGCAAATGTGGACATCCTTTTCTTATTTCTGATCTTAGGGAATTACCATTAAAGAAGCTGTGGGTTTTTGTAAATTCCCGTTTGCAAGTTGAGGAATTTTCCTTCTAATTTGATAAGTGTGTTTTTTTTTATCATGAAAGGATGTTGGTATTGTCAATACTTTTTTTTTGCATTTGCTAATATAATCATATGGGTTTTCTTCCCTTCATCCTATTACCATGGTGTATTACATATATTGATTACTGTATGTGGATCACCCTTGCATTTCTGAAATAAATTCCACTTGGTCATGTGTTTAGTCCTTTTAATATGCAGCTGGATTAAGTTTACTAGTATTTTGTAAAGGATTTTTACACCTATATTCATAGGCAATATTAGTCTATAATTTTCTTTTTCCATGATGTTTTTGGCTTTGATGTCAGTATATTACCGGCCTATTAGAATGAATGAATGTTCCCTTTTCTTCTACTTTTTGAAGACTTTGAGGATTGGTGTTAATTATTCTTAAATGTCTGGTAGAAATCACCAGTGAAGCCATCTTGGCCTGGACTTTTCTTTGTTGGAGGTTTTTTGAATATTGATTCGTCTACTTACTATAGGTCTATTCACATGTTCTGTTTCTTCTTGGAGTTAGTTTTAGTAGATTCTGTGTTTCTAGGAATTTATCCATTTTATCTAGGTTATTTAATCTGTTGACCTACAGCAGTCCATAGTATTATGTCAATTTTGTTGATCTTTACAAAGAACCAACTTTTGGTTTCATTGATTTTGCGATTCGTTTTCTATTCTCCACTCTGATCTTTGTTTCCTTTCTTCTGCTTGCTTTGGGTTTAGTTCTTCTTTTTCTAGTTCCTTCAGGTGGAAGCTTAGGTTTATTGATTTGAGATCTTCTTTTTCATTGTAGACATTTACCACTATAAAATTTGCTCTGAGTACTGTCTCTCAAATTTTGGCATGTTGTTATTTTTAAATAAAAAAATCTCAAGCTATTTTTTAATTTCCTTTGTAATTTTTCTTTGACTCATTATTTAAGTGTATGTTATTTAATTTCCACGTATTTGTTAATTTTCCAGATTTCCTTCTGTTACTGATTTCTAATTTCATTCCATTATAGCCAGAGAAGATACTTTATATGATTTCAATCATTTTAAATTTATTGAGACTTTTGTATATGGTTTATTGTGGAAAATGTTCCATGTGTACATGGCAAAAATGCATTGTTATTGAACAGAATGTTCTATATGTAGATGTTAGATCAAGTTGGCTTATAATGTTTTTCAAATTCTCTATTTCTTTACTGATCTTCCATCTAATAGTTCTATCATTACTGAAAGTTCAATATTGAAATCTTCAGCCATTATTATTGAACTGTCCATTCCCCCCTTCAGTTCTATCGGTTTTTGTTTTGTTAATAATTGTCATCTCTTCTTGACAGATTGACCATTTTGTCATTATTAACGTCCTTATTTAACTGAAGTATAGTTGATGGTCCTTTTCTGTCTGTTATACCCCTGGAGAAGGAAATGGCAACCCAGTCCAGTACTCTTGCCTAGAAAATCCCATGGACGGAGGAGCCTGGTGTCCATGGGGTCGCAAAGAGTCGGACATGACTGAGCAACTTCACTTTCTTTCTTTTCTTTCTTTCTTCCTGTCTGTTATAACAACTTTTGTCTTACAGTCCATTTTGTCTAATATTAGAATAGCCGCTCCAGCTCTCTTTTGGTTACTATTTTCATGGAATATCTTTTTCCATCTTTTTACCTTCAACCGAAAGTGAATCTCTTATAAACAGCATACAGTTCACACATTCAGCAGTATTATTATAGCTACTACGTATAAGGAATTACCTAGGCTCTGAGTTGTTTCAGTGCTCAGTAACTTAAAATCTTATAAATATTTCATAAAAGGGATATGAATAAAATTGCTTTAGTGCGTGCATTCACTTTATGAAAAAATCAATCTGTGTTAGGATTTATGCCATTTTTTTTTATATGTGTTATACTTCAAGAAAAAAATCCCCCCCTTCAAAGTGCTTTGGGAATTCAATATTGGAAAAAGTTATTTCCAGCTTGAGAGAATAAGGGGAATGCTTTCACAAAGAAACTTTTGGGCTTTATGTTATATTATTACCAAGAGTTCATCTTTAATGAGGATAAAGTGGTTTTATTTTCAAGTAAGCAAATGATACCATCATCATTATCATCGCTGCTACTGCTTAGGAACTTACTGTTTGTCAGTGCCAGGCATCGTCTGAGTTCTTTGTGCGAATTACTCCCTGAACCCTCATAGCAGCCCTGTGAAATAGGTTAGTAGGTTGCACAATTGTCTCCATTTGACAGAGAGAAAATTGAGACACGGTGAGGTCATGGGAAGTGATGGAGCCAGAAAGTGTTCTGTCCCGCTCATCTCTTACCCAAACAGCAGCAGTTCTCAAGGTGCCATCCAGGAACTCTCATGGGTCCCCAGACCACTTCAGGGGATCCACAAGATCACAACTGTATGATAATACTAAGCATTGTTTACCTTTTTCACTCCCAATCTCTCAAGAGTATACAGTGGCATTTTCCAGAGGCTGTATGGCAGTGCTTTCAGGACAGACTGAACACAAACAGATACGAGAATCCAGCTGTCTTTTGTGAAGCCAGACCCTGAAGAGATTTTCAAATATGGAAAGCAGTGCCATTCTTCTCACAGGATTTTCTGTTTTGCAAAATATACTTTTCATAAATCATATTATTTATATTCACATTTAATGGGGCTTAGTTTTGCTTTTGATGAATTAATATCTGGAATGTTTCTCAGTTTTCACTTTTAATATAAGCAGCTGTAGATATAACTCACATAAACAAAAAGCATTTCTAGCTCTCAGTCATTTATAAAGAGTGCAAAGGAGTCCTGAGACTCAAATATCTGAGAACCACAGCACTGTGCTGTTCTGCCTTGGGGCAGTGGCCAAGTACAGCTGAGTTTGTGCCTGTAGCAGCTGCTCTGGAATCCCATCCACCTCTGTTTGAGACCTGGCACACAAAAGTTTATCTTTCCTTTTCTCCTGTGATGCTGGATCCTGGAGAGGCTGTGGGAATTACTGCGCACATGCTGGGGAAGACCCAGCGCCTGGTCAGCGCTCAGTCTGTGGGAACCGCTCTTGTGTCGCCCGCAGGTGATGGACTTCTACTGCCAGTCCTGTGAGACCGCCATGTGTCGGGAGTGCACAGAGGGGGAGCACGCAGAGCACCCCACTGTCCCCCTCAAGGACGTGGTGGAGCAGCACAAGGCTTCGCTCCAGGTGCAGCTGGACGCCGCCAACAGAAGGTGTGCACACCCCCTCTGCGCGCACGGCCGGCCGCCTGCGGCCTCCGGGTTTCATGTCCCAGTGGGATAGAAGGTTCATGTCACCTAAGTAAATTCTCCTTTGATCACAGCTCTGTGGTCATAAACTAGTGAGCGATAAGGGTGACCCCCTGCCCTTTGGTAAAATTCCAGTCCCCTTGTTATAAGTAGGCTTTTCTTTCAGCACCTTTGTATGATTAAATGAACAAAATATACTCGAGGAAAACGCTCTCAGATCTCTGAAATTTGTGCCTGAAACCAGGCTTTCTGAAGAGCCTTTCTTAGCTACTGTTCTTGACTCACTTACAGGCCATTATGCCAACTGTGACTGGCTCCTCTCTGCTTGAGCCCAGCAAAAAGGTCTTCAGCAGCGATTGCTCAGTTTTCCTTCTGCTTCCTTGCCTCCAGGCTCTTTATTTGGCAAGGGTAGCTGTGTGATATGAGAAAGATCAAAGGGAGGAAATAAACAGCCAGCTGAAAATAAATCTTTACCAATAGTTGAAGTGAGAAAAGTGTGGCTGTTCTGTACTAATTGAAAGAATTTGGAAACTTGCAAGAAGTTCACAGGAAACTCTGAGTTTGGGTCAGTTTTTCATGTGATTGGGGAAAAAGATATAGCTGTCTATTTAGAACAGTGGTCCTTGGGCATGGGCCATGATATCCCCTAGGGGACACTGGCAATGTCTGGAGACAATTTGGTGTCACAACTGTGTGTGAGGGAGGAGTAGAGGAAAGGATGCTGTTAAACATCCTGTAATACATAATAATCTTTTCCATTTTGCTGTATCATAGGATTTTGAATATAGCTCTCTGTGCTATACAGTGGGACCTTGGGCTTGTCCACTGTAGAGTATGCCTGATTTAGAGTGGGAGAAAAAGCCGAGGGGTTCTGAGAGCTTTGAGGTTTTGTACCATCAATTATTATAAATAAATGACTGAGGTAGATTGAAATAAGACATGGATCTTCAAAATCTCTTTTCTCAAAGGCAGTGATTATGGCATGTCTTATGATTCTGTTCTTCAGTTTTTACTTTTTAAAGATGATGAAAGGCATAGAAAATGTTTCTTGACAAAATATAGTGTTTGGATAGTTTTGTTTTTGTTTTACTATTTCCCTGTGGATGTTACTAGAATAACAAACTCTGACAACTGTCCTCCAGGCTCCCAGAAATAGATTCAGCTCTTCAGTTCATCTCGGAAATCATCCATCAGTTAACCAACCAGAAGGCCAGTATTGTGGACGACATCCATTCTACCTTTGATGAACTCCAGAAGACTTTAAACGTGCGCAAGAGTGTGCTGCTCATGGAGCTGGAAGTCAACTATGGCCTCAAACACAAAGTAAGACTCCAGCCATTCTTAGGACATCCCATAGGAGGCTTGATCCTGGGCCTCCCTGACGCCAGCTTACTGTTCCACCAGCAGCAAAGGGGACTCAAATGGGTTCTTAAGTGTCCCTGTTGTTTGGTAAAGAGTAGCTTTTACTTGGAGAAGGCAATGGCACCCCACTCTAGTACTCTTGCCTGGAAAATCCCACGGACAGAGGAGCCTGGTGGGCTGCAGTCCATGGGGTTGCTAAGAGTTGGACACAACTGAGTGACTTCACTTTCCCTTTTCACTTTCATGCATTGGAGAAGGAAATGGCAACCCACTTCAGTGTTCTTGCCTGGAGAATCCCAGGGACGGGGGAGCCTGGTGGGCTGCAGTCTGTGGGGTCGCACAGAGTTGGACACGACTGAAGCGACTTAGCAGCAGCAGCAGCAGCTTTTACTTAACAGCATATTTTTTCCTGTTTCCAGCTATGTTTTCCTTCTTGTTTTCACCAAAACTATGATTCTGTGGCCTTAAGTACCACTTTATAACTTGACTACATAAAAGACAAGGTTGAATATAAAGTAATACTTTCAGGATTTAGGGTTAAACTGGATTGTTTTCCTTCCTTAATTATAATGTCTAATAGTCTCTTGATGACTCTCTCACCCACACCAACCTGTTAGTCAACTTCAGAGTGAACCCTGACTGCAGCCTCTGTTTAACTCTGCACGTCCCATCACAAAACCAGGGATAAAAGCTTCTGATATTCAGATGTGGAGCTTTCATTTGTCTGGTTTCTGTTCCTTGAGCTGATGACAGGAGAACTTTGAACGTTAGGGAAAGAGACTGAGTAATGAATACTTCAGATGTCAGGCATAGCACTCTGTCGCCACGCTCTGGGTGACGTTTCAGCTCACCCCAGACACATGATCCCAGAAATATGTGTGTGGGAGAGATGAGGCGAGGAGGACAGGAAAGAGAAGGGGCTGTGAAGGCGATTTAGGATTTAGCATTACAGCCGGGTTCACTGGGTTAAACGGAACCTCGCCCCGGGGCACTCCGTGGGCGGCGCTCAGCTGCTCGCTTTCCCCACAGGTCCTCCAGTCACAGCTGGACACCCTGCTCGAGGGGCAGGAGAGCATCAAGAGCTGCAGCAACTTCACGGCACAGGCCCTGAACCACGGCACGGAGACGGAGGTGCTGCTGGTGAAGAAGCAAATGAGCGAGAAGCTCAATGAACTGGCGGACCAAGATTTCCCGCTGCACCCGCGAGAAAACGACCAACTGGACTTCATCGTGGAGACCGAGGGGCTCAAGAAGTCCATCCACAACCTCGGGACGATTCTGACCACCAATGCCGTCGCCTCCGAGACGGTGGCGACGGGCGAGGGGCTGCGGCAGACCATCATCGGGCAGCCCATGTCTGTTACCATAACAACCAAGGACAAAGACGGCGAGCTGTGCAAAACGGGCAACGCCTACCTCACGGCGGAGCTGAGCACGCCCGACGGCAGCGTGGCCGATGGGGAGATCCTGGACAACAAGAACGGCACGTACGAGTTCCTGTACACCGTGCAGAAGGAGGGCGACTTCACGCTGTCGCTGCGGCTCTACGACCAGCACATCCGCGGCAGCCCGTTCAAGCTGAAGGTGATCCGCTCGGCGGATGTGTCCCCCACCACCGAGGGCGTGAAGCGGCGAGTGAAGTCCCCTGGCAGCGGCCATGTGAAGCAGAAGGCTGTCAAGAGGCCCGCCAGCATGTACAGCACCGGGAAGCGAAAAGAGAACCCCATCGAAGACGACCTGATCTTCCGAGTGGGTAAGGGGCGGGCGGCGTTGCGGCCGCATGCGGGATTTTGCTTGGCTCAAGGCGGGACTGGGGAAGTGTCGACTTGCAACTTGGCAGGTCGCAGCTCGGGCTGATGGTGTGGGAGATAAACTGGTGTATTTTATTAGGTGAGCCCATGCAGGCTTCTTCTCCGGAGGATGTTTGTGTCCTCTTCCTTCTCCTGCTCCCTGTTCTCTCCTCCTTCCCTTCTCTCTCTTCCTCCCTCCCCTCCCTCTTTCTTCCCCTCCTCCTCCCCTTCACCACGCCAGCGCTCCTATTTATTATGAAAAATCAGAAGCTGAAAATAAGCAAAAAGAGAGTTAGAAAAATACAGCACTCATAATCTGGACTTTTTTTTTGGTAGCAGGTTTTTTTTTTTTTTCTTTTTTTAGCTTTTTATTTCATGTTTGAATGTAGGTGATTAACAATGTTAGTTTCGGGTGTACAGCAAAGTGATTCAGTTACATATATACATGTATCTATCTATTCTTTTCAGATTCTTTTGTTACATAATACTGAACACAGTTCCCTTTGCTATACTGTAGGTCCTTTTTGGTTATCCATTTTAAATATAACAGTGTGTACATAATCTTCACATTTTAAAGGAAATGTTGGCAATCTTTCCCCCACCATGGGAATAATGTCTTTAGAGTTCTTCTGCCTAACCCAAAGGCAGAGACATGCTTCTATCAGATAACTTCATGGTTTCTCTGGAATGTGCCAGCGCAGGAGGTAACTGTGGGCAGAGGGTCTGATGCTTGTCACTGCTTCCACATTGTAAGACCTGGGGACAAGGGGCATGGTGCATTGCAAGCTGTGGTTATGTCCATTTGCGTGTAGCTGGAGAGCAGCCTCAAGAGGAGAGGGTGGGTGGAAACCTGGAGAATAGAATGGGGTTGGGATGGAAGCAAGAAGGCTTAGGATGAGCCAAGAGATTTGGGAATGCAAATTGTCCTTCCCTTGTCAGCTTTATTGCCTCCAATTTTTTTTTACGCTGTTTATTTTCTAAACAAACTAAATATAAACAACCACTACTTTACTAATTCTTTTATTATATATTAAAATTTTCTTTTTTATTTTGTGGCATGCCACGTGGCATGTGAGATCTAGTTAGCTGACCAGGTATCGAACCCAGGCCCCCTGCATTGATAGCATGGAGTCTTAAGCATTGGACAGCCAGGGAAGTCCTCACAATTTGATAATTCTTAAGAAAAAAAAAGTCTGTATGTTAGCTACTGTATCCAAAAGTGGCTCCCACTTGCTTCTCTTTCTGCCTCTTTGGTCCTCCACTGCAATATCTCTAAAAAGGTCTTTAAGCTATGGCCACTGACACAGGCAGAAAAACAGTTCTGTGGTTCAGACAGATTGGGGAAAGTTTAGCTTAAGTGAGGGAAACAGATTTTTTTTTTTTGGCCGAAGTACCTTCAGAATCTGCTAACGTGCACTGCAAGTCTCACAGGCAGTGGAGGGATAATAGGCAGCACTTCCAAGCTCTTCTGACCATAGCACTTCTCCTGTGGACATCTTGGGAAAATAAGGCTCCTTGGAACATTCTTGGGCAAGAGCTGCTCTACTTATTATTCATTCCTCTTTATTATTTAATACGCTATATTGTTTACTATTCTTTAGGATAAGTCTTGGTAAAGACTGTGACATAGCACGCAGGCTGCCTTCTCAGCGTGTGGAGACCCTGGTCCATTCACGGCCATTTGTGCGGTTGGGTGCAGAGGCTGTTGAGACACCTGCCAAAGCAGAGGGGGTGGGCTGGGTGGCATAGGATTGGAGCTACCCAGGCCTGCCACTCCGGTTCTGCCACTTGCTTCAACTTTGGGCAGGTCTCCCAGCTTCCCTGGGCTTCAGTTTCCATGTCCATAAAAAGAAAAGATAAAAATATCTGCTTCTCAGAACTGTTCAAAGTTCCAAGCTTAATGCCTGGCATATTGGAAGAGCTAAATCATCCACAGCCATTGTTTTTGCATGAGCTGTTATTAAGGCTGTTAGACGTTCCCTGCTGCCTTTTCTTCTAAAACAATTGACCTTGCTGCTCCCCATTGATCTGCATCAAGAGCAAACTCGGTCTTGCATTTGAAATCTTTCCTCCCCCAGCCGAGTTCCTGGGTCCGCTTCCCAGGCAGTGTGCAGAGTGGCGAGAGGGCCGGATCTGGGCCTGATTCTCATTCTCCCTTCTTAACCCAGTTTCCTCCGGTAACATACAGGGAATGAAATCTTAGCTAATTCTTAAGGTTGCCGTGGGGGTGAAACAAGCAGGAATTCTTAGGGCTGGCCTTTGCCTATATGCAGTAACTGCTGAGTTAAAGATGGCCGTCCTTTTACTATTTTCAATTGTCACCATTCCACCTATGAGTCTCACCCGAGGAAAGAGACATGTCTCTTAGGGGTTTTTCCCCCGGTTATATTGTGAATGCCCAGCCCCGCCCCAGGGGAAGGGGATCCCCTCTTCTCCCCTCCTACCCATTGAGACACTCACCCTTGGAGATTCACTGGCGCTGGGGGGAAGGTGTTTAAATGTTTAGACATTTGTGAGGCACTTAGCACAGTCCCTGCATATAGCACTAAGTCCACTAAGTTTGTCAATGAGGTAAAGGTGATGTCTAAGTTTGCTACGGCCACCATAACAATACCACAGACTGTGTGGCAAACCGGAGGAGACTGATTTTCTCCCAGTTCTGGAGGCTAAAAGCCCAGGCTCAAGGAGGCGGCGGGCTCGGTTTCCCCGAAGGCCTCTCCGCCTGCTCGTTGCTTTGCCCTCTGAAGGTTCCCCCTGTGCTCACACACTCCTGGTGTTTCTCCCTCTTCTCATAAGGACACCAGTCATCCTGGATTAGGGCCTTGCTTTAAGTTAATCACCTCTAAAGATCTTAACTCCAAAAGCAGTTCCATTCTGAGGTACTGGAGGTTGAGACTGGACTTCAGCATATGAATTTTGTGGAGATACAGTTCAGCTTATAACAGATACGTAAGGGCAGATACATGACAGATATGCTGTGTATATACCTGAACACCTGTGTGTATTTGTGAAGGTGAACTATTACTTTCTGGATAATAGAAAAGGTCTTCCAGGGTAGTTTTGACTTACATTTTCCCTCTTGTCCCTCGTCACCCAGCCCCTAGTTAAATGGGACTCTGCTGTTTGAGCTTCTGCTGTGTGCCCAACACATGGCTGGGCAGCGATGTAGAGAGAGGGATCAGAGCCTGACCTAGGGGAGGCCACACTCCAGAAGGGGACAGACATGACGGATGTGGTGCCTTCAGAAGGAGCACCTTCAGAGGTAGGCGGGATGGGGAGGCTGACAGGTAGCTGGGAGTTAAGGAAGGTTCTAGAGATGACACCTAAACCTAAGCCGGCTTTGAAGGACAAAGAGTCTGCCAGTTAGGAGGAGGAAAGGGGAGATTTAGGTGAAGGGGAAGAAGATCAGACACTGAGTAGTTCGAAGAACCAAAATGATTCCATTATCTGAAGCATGAAATAAAGTGAAGAGAGCAAAGTTCTGTTTCCTTGCTAAGCAGAAACTTTGATCTGTACACCTGTGTTTCCCATAAACCACTTGAGTTCCTTGGGGTGCTTGGCAAAAATGAGAATTGCTGGATTCCAAGTTGCATTTACAGAATCAGAATCTCTGGGGAAGGGACCAGGAATCTGCATGCCTCCAGCTCCACAACCCGTCTCCGCACTGAGGTTTGAGAACCGTCACGGTGTGGATGAAGGGGAGGGCGCTGAACAGTATGGTGTGATGTGGTGACTTACTGAGATACTGATTTCCAGAGAGCCTAGGGATCTACTGGCAGTGTTCCCCCGGAGGCAGGGGCCTGCTTCCTGTTGCAGCAGTCACGTGAGCTGTTACAAGTGCTAGGATTGAGTGATGCAGCGAGTGGAGAGGAAATGCAGATTCCTAACATCCTTAGGCGGAGAAGGCAATGGCACCCCACTCCAGTACTCTTGCCTGGAAAATCCCATGGATGGGGGAGCCTGGTAGGCTGCAGGCCATAGGGTCACAAAGAGTTGGACACGACTGAACGACTTCGCTTTCACTTTTCACTTTCATGCGTTGGAGAAGGAAATGGCAACCCACTCCAGTGTTCTTGCCTGGAGAATCCCAGGGAGGGGGAGCCTGGTGGGCTGCCATCTCTGGGGTCGCAAAGAGTCGGACACGACTGAAGCGACTTAGCAGCAGCAACATCCTTAGGAGGGAGCAGGCAGGAGTTTAGGACCCAGCTGAGCTTCCGGCCGTTTGACTCCAGTGATGCAGGAATGCGGGCTTGAAGAGTGAAAGGTCAAGGCTGTGGGCGTGGGGGCTGGATGGCCCCGGTTCCAGCCCCAGCAGCGCCACTTTCACAGCCACACAACCAGGGAAGTTCCTTCATCTCCAGTGGCCTCTCCCCTACCCTCCTGCCTCTGGTAACCACAAGTCTGATCTCTTTTTGTGAGTTCTGTTTTGTTTTCATTTTATTTATTTACTATTTTTGGCTGCACTGGGTCTTCATTGCTGCTCAAGGGGTTTCTCTAGTCGTGACAAGCAGACACCACTCCCTAGGTGTGGTGCACAAGCTTCTCATTGCTGTGGTTTCTCTTGTTGCAGAGCACAGGCTCTAGGGACGTGGGCTCAGGAGTCGCCACACTCAGGCCCCAGAGCGTGGGCTCAGGAGCTGTGGCTCCCAGCCTTAGTGGCCCTGCAGCACGTGGGATCTTCCCAGACTGGGGATCGAACCTCTGTCCCTGTACTGGCAGGAGGATTCTTACCCACTGTACCACCAGGGAAGTCCTGTTTTATTTTGCTTTAGATTTCACATGTAAGTGAGATCATACAGTACTTGTCTTTGTCTCACTGACTTCAGTTAGCATAATGCATTCAAGATCCGCCCATACTGTTGCAAATGGTAGGATTTTCTCTCTTTTATGTCTGAATAGTAGTCACACTATTGCACCAGACATGGAACATACCCAGAAGTGGAAAAGCTGGATCATACGGTAGTTCTATTTTTACTTTTCAAAGATCCTTTATCCAGTTTTTCCATAGTGGCTTTACCAGTTTACCAAGAGGGCACGAGGACCAGCAGTCCACATCCACGCACCGTTTGTTTAATTTGGGCCGGCTCTTCATTGCAGCGTGAGGGATCTTTAGCTGAGCATGCCACCATGCTTTGTCTCTTGTCTTTTGATGGTGACCATTTTAACAGGCATGAGGGGCGTCTTATTGTGGTTTTGCTTTGCATTTCCCTGATCGCTGTGATCCTGAGCTTCTTTTCATGTGACCTTTGTGACTGTGCTTTGGAAAAATATCTATTCAGGTCTTTCCCCCAGTTTTTAATTGGGTTATTTGGGTTTTTGCTGTTCAATTGTGTAAGTTCTTTCTATATTTTGGATATTAACCCCTTATTAGATACATAGTTTGAAATATTTCTTCCCATTCCGTTTTTTGTGTTTTCACATTGCTGATGGTTTCTTTTGCTCGCTAACAAAAACTTTTTAGTTTGATATGGTCCTGCTTGTTTATTTTTGCATTCTTTGCTTATGCCTCAGGTATCCTATCCAAAAAATCTTCACCAAGGCTCATGTCAGGGAGCTTTATTCCTGTGTTTTCTTCTAGGAAGAAATAAGACCTGATTTCAGGACTTATATTTAAATCTTTAATCCCTTTCTAGTTAACTTTTGTCTATGATGGAAGACACAGGTCCAGTTTCATTCTTTTATGTGAGTATTCAGTTATCCTGGCACTATTTGTTGAACCAATGTCTTTTCTTGGCTCCTTTGTCAAAATATTAGTTGACTGTGTATATTTGGGTATTTTTTCGGGGCTCAGTCCTGTTCTGGTCTATTGGTTTTTAATGCCAGTACCATACTATTTTGATTTCAATAGCTTTATATTATAGCTTGAAATCAGGGCATGTGAGGCCTCCTGTTTTGTACCCCTTCCTCAGAATTTCTTTGACTATCCAGGGTCTTTTGTGGTTCCATATAAATTTTAGGAGTGTTTTTTCAACATCTGTAAAAAATACCATTGGACTCTTGATAGAGATTGCATTGAATCTATAGATGTTGTTTGGTAGTATTGACATTTTAATAATATTAATTCTTCCAATCCATGAATATGGAATATCTTTCCACTTTGTGTCTTTTTCTATTTCTTTCATTAATATCTTGTAGATTTCAGATAAGAAATCTTTCAGCTCCTTAGTTAAATTTATTTTTAAGTTCTTTATTGTTTTTGATGCTATTATCAGTGGAATCAAGTTCTTTGTTTCTTTTTCAGAAAATTCATTGTTAGTGTATGGAAATGCTACTGAATTTTGTATGTTAATTTTGTATCTGCAGCTTTACTGAATTCATTGATATCAGCCATGAAAGGAGCTCTTACACTATAGAAAGGGCTAGTGGTAGAAATCAGAGCTCCTCCCCAGCCCTACAGCTCTTGACCCTCATGAACCAAATTACCAGGACAACATATAATCATCCTTAGCTTTGAAGGAATGGAGGCTCGGGAGAGCCCAAGTAGGAACCAAGCCACCTGTGACTCTGAGGCCTCTGCCTTTTTAATTGCACAGTAATTCCTCTTCATCTGAAATGTCCTTCAACTTCCGCAGTTTTCCAAAGTTGAGATACTTGACACTTCCCACACGTGAAAATGTAACATATGCCCACAGTGAGTGAATTATAGTCTTACTCTTCCTGATGTTCAAGCTGGTTTTAGAAAAGGCAAAGGAACCAGAGATCATATTGCCAACATCTGCTGGATCATGGAAAAAGCAAGAGAGTTCCAGAAAAACATCTATTTCTGCTTTATTGACTAGGCCAAAGCCTTTGACTGTGTGGATCACGATAAACTGTGGAAAATTCTGAAAGAGATGGGAATACCAGACCACCTGATCTGCCTCTTGAGAAATGTGTATGCAGGTCAGGAAGCAACAGTTAGAACTGGACATGGAACAACAGACTGGTTCCAAATAGGAAAAGGAGTACATCAAGGCTGCATATTGTCACCCTGCTTATTTAACTTATATGCAGAGTACATCAGGAGAAATGCTTGGCTGGAAGAAGCACAAGCTGGAATCAAGATTGCCAGGAGAAATATCAATAACCTCAGATATGCAGATGACACCATCCTTATGGCAGAAAGTGAAGAGGAATTAAAAAGCCTCTTGATGAAAGTGAAAGAGGAGAGTGAAAAAGTTGGCTTAAAGCTCAACATTCAGAAAACGAAGATCATGGCATCCGGTCCCATCATGGGAAATAGATAGGGAAACAGTGGAAAGTGTCAGACTTTATTTTTTGAGGCTCCAAAATCACTGCAGATGGTGACTTCAGCCATGAAATTAAAAGACGCTTACTCCTTGGAAGGAAAGTTATGACCAACCTAGATAGCATATTCAAAAGCAGAGACGTTACTTTGCCAACAAAGGTCCATCTAGTCAAGGCTATGGTTTTTCCTGTGGTCATATATGGATGTGAGAGTTGGACTGTGAAGAAAGCTGAGTGCCGAAGAATTGATGCTTTTGAACTGTGGTGTTGGAGAAGACTCTTGAGAGTTCCTTGGACTGCAAGGAACCAGTCCATTCTGAAGGAGATCAGCCCTGGGATTTCTTTGGAAGGAATGATGCTAAAGCTGAAACTCCAGTACTTTGGCCACCTCATGCGAAGGGTTGACTCATTGGAAAAGACTCTGATGCTGGGAGGGATTGGGGGCAGGAGGAGAAGGGGACGACAGAGGATGAGATGGCTGGATGGCATCACTGACTCGATGGACGTGAGTCTGAGTGAACTCCAGGAGTCGGTGATGGACAGGGAGGCCTGGCGTGCTGCGATTCATGGGGTCGCAAAGAGTCGGACACGACTGAGCGATTGAACTAAAGTGAACTAAACTGAATGCTAAATTGCAAAACAAACCTGAAGGAGTACAGGGGAGTGGCTTAGCGCATCTGTTGATAAAGCCTTAAAACATCAAGAGATTGTTTTTCCCTGCACTGTCAGAGTTTGCTGACTAAAAGCCATGAGGTGGTTTTGTGAGCTATTTAAGAAAAGCATTGAACAAAGGGGAAGCTGAAGAGGTGGGAGGGAATGAAAGAATTACAGATGAATTGTTTCAAATTATGCAATTCATCCAACCATACCTTAATGAGTCCTTGGGAAGTGGTGAATGAACCATTCATTTGTTCTCTAGATCAATGTGCTTTCTTGTGAGAGCAGATGGCTGTATAAAATCACTTAGCATGAGTTCAGAGGCTTTACAGGAAGATATGATAATTTATACCCCTCTTCCCTGCCTCATTTCTGCAGGGCATCATCTTCCCTCTCTAAAATCCCTGAGGAAGGAGAGTGTGCTAATTTGGCATCTGAGGTTTTTATAGGAACCCTGACCTACTCCTTGAGAAACTCATTCTTGGGAACGTCTCTTGCATTTCACATGTGGAAAGATGCCACTGCTGTTTACCAAGTACCAGGCACTGCGCTGTATTGTAAGCTGCTCCAGAGAACAGGACAGATGTTGCAGCTTCCCCTGGGGAGCTCATGGTTTAGTGAGGGAGATAGTGAACCAGTTAAAACAGAATTTCCTCAAAGATTTTTATGGAGCAAGCATGGCTCATGTGAACCCAAAGAATAATTGTCCTCACTTCAGAAACCTGATACCCAATTAGAGAGAAGCAATGTATGTATTAAAAATATGTATTTTGTAAAGGGTTAGGAGAACCAGGTTTTATTCATTGCTCTGTCTCTTTGCTAACTCTGTGATATGTCTAGCTTCAATTCCTCATCTTTAAACTGGAATGATAATATTTATCCTGCTGATGACTCTTGGGGTTGTTACAGGGAGTGCATCAGAGAATGTATATGAAAGTGCTGTCAATATTACTGAACACTTCCTTTTCCCATGACGTAATGTGGGTTGTCGTTTACTCAGTCATTCATAATTCATTTAGAGACCCATTCATTCAGCAAATGCATGCTAAGCACCTATTTGGTTGAAGATCCTGTGTTAAACCCTGTGTCTGGCTGTTTCGTCCTTTAGCGTTATCCGACTCTTAAGTATCTAGGTTTATTTAGCGTTAATTTTCTTACTAGGTTGGAGTGGGAGTGGGAAGAAGTTTGCAGTTGTGATCACCTATTTCAGCCCAGGAACTTATTACCTTACTTCTGTAATCTTCCTAGAGGCATGGGCAGGAGCATGGATAAGAAGCTGATAAAAAGTCATTCTGTGTGTCATAGGCTAGTTTAAAATCTTATGGAATTGTTACCAAATATAATTATAATTAAACAAATATAATTATCTTACGGAATTGTTACCAAATTGTTTATAATTACTTTAAAAACTCACATTACTCATTTTCCTAGCCCAAATGTAGCCATTAGACAGGGAAAGATTTTATGATGACTATATATGTTTTATACTTCACTTATATTTGTTATGAAAGAACTGGTTTTCCTTATTTATTTAGAATACTTTGTGGCGGGCTAGACATTTTTATCTGGACTAAATACTGTTTACTATATTGAAGAGGAACGCATCACTCCAAATTATTTCTAACTTCTGGAATTTCTGTTTCCTTTGGACCCAAGACACTTTTAAACACTTGGACTTTGGGCATTTCAGCATAATGATTCCGTGCGTATCGCTACTCACCATTAAGATTTTCCTCGTAAATATAGTCAACACGAGTTGTCCCTCAAGTATGTTGCTGGATTTCCTTTAATCCTCAGGAAATGGCAATGCCTGTTCCATCTAATTTTTTTAAAAAATATATAAGCCATCTAACAGATGTGCCTCCAGCCCTGGGGTTTTATTGACATGCGGGGCAGCAGACTCAAGCTCTCTCGTTAACTTGAGACCGAGAGTGACAGCTGGGCCCGCACAGAAGCCTGGGCGTGGTGGGGGTGGGAGGACCTGCCCCAGCAGGGTGGGCCTCTGTACTGTAGATGCTTTCCTCTCAGAGCCTGTACGGAGCATCTCGCATCCATTTCAGACTGGCAGAGGCTTCTTTCCCCTTGTTCCAAACAATGTTGATACAGAGGCCAATTACACGTCTGACCGAATTTTAAAATTGTGGTCCCTCATACAGTTGTTTCCCATTTCTACCGACCCTCAAAAATGTGTGTTTATTTCTGCAGAGCAAAAAAAGGTGTCCATATTTTTTTTGCTCAGATATTCCCTCCTTCTGCATCACCTCTGTTTTTTCAGAAGGACAATTAAATCTTTTTGACAGAGGAACTGCTGAACATCTATGGAAGCACACTAGTCTCTGTTTTTTCCTTCCTTTCAAACCTCAACTGCTGCTGCCTGCAGAGCCTTCTCTGAATAGAATAGGCTTTGTCTTAGCAGAATGGGGCTTCCCTTGTGGCTCAGCTGGTAAAGAATCCGCCTGCAATGCGGAAAGCCTGGGTTCAGTCCCTGGGTTGGGAAGATCCCCTGGAGAAGGGAAGGATACCCACTCCAGTATTCTGGCCTAGAGAATTCCATGGACTGTATAGTCCAGGGGGTTGCAAAGAGCCGGACAGGACTGAGAGACTCACACACATTGTCAGCAGCGTGGGCCAAAAGTTAAAGAAAAGAGGACAGCAGGCAGGTTTAAACAGCAAACCAGTGCTGTCTACTCTGTCCACGTGCTTCTTACTCCCGTCCCGTTTTCAGTATTTCTTTCCTCTGCCTGCATGCCCTCTGGGCCATGGGTAAACTTCCAGTTTTACAAAACAGCCTGGGTTTTCTTTACCGTCACCTCTTTTCCAGTCCACTGGTAGGACTCTTGTATTATGATTCTTTGTTTGGTCCTCAGTTCCCTATCTTGCTAATAACTTCCATGCTTTTGTTTATCAACGTTCTTGATAAATTAACCTTTTAGTCTCTGGAGACCCTGGCCTTGCCCCTACTGCCTTTTAAAAAGTACAAACTGAGCATTTTAGAAGAATTGTTGCTTTTAGTCCATCCTTTTGTTTTGCTGTGCCTGTTACTCAGCTGTTATTCAGACTTCAGTGCCCCAAAGCTAATACCAAGTTGTCACGTACCTCTTTTAAGGGCCTACCACCTCTTTTCCTGCCCCTCCCTCCAACACAAACAGATATCAACATACCATTTTTAAAGTATTAGCTGATCCCATGGACCTTCATATTCAAGGGATTTTGTGAAGATCAAGTATAAAGATCATCTTTTCTGAAACATCTGAAATTAAATAGAACCGTTTGTCCTACAGCGTGCAAGACGTTCTTTTGAGGATCAGATTTTTATTTCATGTTATAAAAAGAGACAGAGATCATGAGTCATCGTGTTAGGGCCCAGGATCTCAATAAAACAACTATCTTGTGGATTTGATAAGAACCAGCTGACCGGAGAAGGCAATGGCACCCCATTCCAGTACTCTTGCCTGGAAAATCCCATGGACGGAGGAGCCTGGTAGGCTGCAGTCCATGGGGTCGTGAAGAGTCAGACATGACTGAGCGACTTCACTTTCCCTTTTCACTTTCATGCGTTGGAGAAGGAAATGGCAACCCACTCCAGTGTTCTTGCCTGGAGAATCCCAGGGATGGGGGAGCCTGGTGGGCTGCCGTCTATGGGGTCTCACAGAGTCGGACACGACTGAAGTGACTTAGCAGTTAGCAGTAGCTGATCAGATGATTCACCCAGAGATTCTGTTGGTCGATTTTGTTCTAAGTTTAATTCTGTCACAGTTTCACTTCCTAAATGCAGAAGCCAGTTTCTGAAGAGTCTCCCTGTTCTTAAGCACCTCAATAGGGCCTTGACATTGGCCACTGGCAGCCTGTTTTTGCTCTCCTGGGGAATTGCATTGACGTCTAAAAACAAATATCAAGTTCCTCTTTTGAATGTAAATGAAATTATAAAACTGAGGCATAGCTCTCATTCTCCAACTGTGAAAATTTAAACCTCCTTCCCGGTCATTTCTGAGCAAAGTTCCTTTTATTTCCATCTGTTAATATTTGCATGGTCCTATTAAAATAAGTTATAAATACTTCTTTTGAAATAAAAACAAACATCTGTTAACCGTAGACATCTTTAAGCTTTTTTTCCCTCTTCATCTCTTCAGTAAAAAACTCTAAGAAGGATGAGGGGCTTTTACTTACATTGATTAATTTTCTTTTGCCTTTCTTAGTTATTTAATCTAGAAAGCACGTCAGGATATCTTTTATAGGAGAGATAAGCTTAATGAGACACTGAGTCTTTGAAAATAGTTCATAGATAACTCCAGTGGTTGAATATCAGCCTGCTGGTTTTGTAACACCTGTGACCTTGTGGTTAGTTAAAAGTGCTCAAAGTCAAGTGTCCAGGTTTCTAAGAGATGCTGAATTGGAGAAGGAATTTTGGCACAACCCCAATATAAGACCCTTTGCTACTAAATATCCTCAGTATTGTAATATTTGTTTTTATAATCATGTCTTTGTGGAATCTAAATATATTTTAATCATATTAGTCTGCAGCCACAGTTTAATAAGAAAAGATTGATATTTGCCCCCCATAATGTGATGTTGCAAATACTTTATTGGTCTGGAAGACAAGTTTAGTAGAATATAGATTAGGTCAGTGGGAAGGGTTCCTCTTTTTTTTAAGTGTAATTTAAAAAACATTGCATTCTCAGGCTACTTATAGAGGACTGAATAATTTTCTTGCTATAGCTGAGAAATCTAACTCTCTATTGTTTAATTTTCTATGGTATTTGTTTGTTTGTTTTGTTATTTTGGCTACTCCATGTGTCACGTAGGATCTTAGTCCCCCAGCCAGGAATCAAACCTGTGCCCCCTGCAGTGGAAGCACGGAGTCTTAACCAGTGGACCGCCAAGGAAATTCCTAATTGTCTATGGTTTTGTCATTTATTTTTAGGTACCAAAGGAAGAAATAAAGGGGAATTCACAAATCTTCAAGGGGTAGCGGCATCTACAAATGGAAAGATACTGATTGCTGACAGTAACAACCAGTGTGTGCAGGTATGGCTCCTAATTGTATACCTTTAACAACTTGTATTGATAACATAGATACAGGTGCAGTTTCCCACTTAAGGCCTGCTGCTGCTGCTAAGTCGCTTCAGTCGTGTCCGACTCTGTGCGACCCCATAGACGGCGGCCCACCAGGCTCCCCCGTCCCTGGGATTCTCCAGGCAAGAACACTGGAGTGGGTTGCCATTGCCTTCTCCAATGCATGAAAGTGAAAAGTGAAAGGGAAGTCGAGCAGTCGTGTCTGACTCTTCGTGACCCCACGGACTGCAGCTTACGAGGCTCCTCAGTCCATGGGATTTTCCAGGCAAGAGTACTGGAGTGGGGTGCCATCGCCTTCTCCAACTTAAGGCCTAAGATGCAAGAAAAGAAAGGGAAGCTAATCTTGTGTGTGTAGGCTTTACTTCAAATAGGGCTTGTATGTTCTGCCCTGTAGTCCTTACGACAAATATTCTTCCCTGTTTTTGCCCTGATGATTTCTGTGCTAGCTCACATTGCAATGAATGTACTTTGTTTTTCAGATATTTTCCAATGATGGACAGTTCAAAAGTCGTTTTGGCATACGAGGACGCTCTCCTGGGCAGCTGCAGCGTCCCACAGGAGTAGCCGTGCATCCCAGTGGGGACATAATCATTGCTGATTATGATAACAAATGGGTTAGCATCTTCTCATCAGATGGCAAGTTTAAGGTGAGATTAACTACAACTGACCAGTTGAGAGAAGGAATAGGGAATACAAGATAAAATTGTCTATTCTGGGGGGTCTCGCAGATCCAATAAAATGTTCAACAGTTTTTCATACGCAGAACATCTTGACTTTGTCACATCTAAGTTTAACGAAGCGATTGTCACAGTGATATTGTTATAAATCTACTCATGTATATCCTAAATATGGCTTTATTTTATAAAGCAGTTAGTTTGCTCAGTTGCTCTTTTAAATTACATTCTTTTTAAATGCTCTTTTTCATTATAGCTTATCCCAGGGGGTTGGATGTAGTTCCCTGTACTATAGAGTAGGACCTGGTGGTGGATTCATGTTAAATGGAATAGTTTGCATCTTCTAACTCCATGTATTCATGCTAAATGTTCTAACCCCATGTATTCATGCTAAATGTTCTAACCCCATGTATTCATGCTAAATGCAGAAGTTTGCGTCTACTTTCTCCAAACTGCAGTCCGGTCCTTCTCCCCTTTCGCAACCACAAGTCTGTTCTCTGTGTTCATGAACCTGTTTCTGGTTTGTAGGTAGCTTCATTTGTGCCGTATTTTGGATTCCACATATAAGTGATACCGTGTGGTATTTGTCTTTCCCTTTCTGACTTCATTTAGTATGATAATCTCCAGTTGCATCCATGTTGCTGCAAATGGCATTATTTCATTCTTTTTATGACTGACTAGTATTCCATTGTTTATATGTACTACCTTTTCTTTATCCATCATCTGTTCATGGATATTTAGGTTGTTTCCATGTCTTGGCTCTTGTAAACAGTGCTGCTATGAGCCTAGGGTGGGCTTCTCCAGTGTCTGCCTGCAGTGCAGGAGATGCAGGAGACACAGGTTCCATCCGTGGGTCGGGAAGATCCCCTGGAGGAGGGCACAGCAACCCACTCCACTATTCTTGCTGGGAAAATCCCATGGACAGAGGAGCCTGGTGGATTACAGTCCATGGGGTCACAAAGAGTTGGATAAAAATGAAGCAACTGAGCACGCACACACAAATACAGGGTTGTGTTTATCTTTTTGAATCCTAGATTTGTCTGGGTATGTGCCCAGGAGTGTGATTGCTGGATCATGTGGTAGCTCTACTGTTAGTTTTTTGAGGACCCTCCATACTGTTCCCCACAGTGGCTGTACAGTTTATACTCGCACCAGCACTGAAGGAGGGTGCCCTTTTCTCCACATCCTCTCAGGCATCTGTTATTTGTAGACATTTTAATGACGGCCGCTCTGACTGGTATGAGGTGGTACCTCGTTGTAGTCTTGATTTGCATTTCTCTAATTATTAATGATGTTGAACATCTTTTCATGTACTCACTGGCCATCTGTATGTCTTGTTTGGAGAAATGTCTGTTGATATCTTCTGCCTGTTTTTCGATTGGGTTTTATTTGGTGGTTGAGTTCTATGAGCTGTTTGTATATTTTGGAGATTAAGTCCTTGTTAGTCGTCTCATTTGCAAATATTTTCTCCCATTCTGTAGACTGTCTTTTTATTTGTGTGTATCTGTGTTTTTTATTGTTTCCTTTGCTGTGCAGAAGCTTGTAAGTTTGATTAGGTCCCATTTATTTATTTTTGTTTTTATTTCTGTTGCCTTGGGGGACTGACCTAAGAAAAACATTGGTACAATTTATGTTGGAGAATGTTCTGCCTATGCTGTCTTCTAGGAGTTTTATGGTGTCATGTCTTATGTTTAAGTCTTTAAGCCATTTTGAGTTTATTTTTGTGCATAGTGTGAGGATGTGTTCTAACTTCATTGATTTATGTGCAGCTGTCCAACTTGCCCAGCACCACTTCCTGAAGAGACTGTCTTTTTTCCAACTTTATATTCTTGCCTCTGTTTTGTGCGTGAGCTTCCCTGGTGGCTCAGCAATAAGAAATCTGCCTGCAGTGCAGGAGATGTGGGTTCAGTCCCTGGGTCAGGATCCTGAAGGAGGAAATGGCAACCCACTCCAATATTCTTGCCTGGGAAATCCCATGGACAGAGGAGCCTGGTGGGCTAGAGTATGGGGTCTCAAGAGTTGGAAAGGACACAGCGACCAAACCATGACCACCACCTTTGTGTAGGGGTTTATTCCTGGGCTGGCTATTCTGTGCCATTGATCCATCTGTCTGCTTTTGTACCAAAACCGGTGTTTTGACCACTGTAGCTTTGCGGTTTTGTCTAAAGTTTGGGAGAGTTATGCCTCCTGCTTTGTTTTTTTCCGCAAGATTGCTTTGGCAATTCTGGGTCTTTTATAGTTCCATATAAGTTATGGATTATCTGTTCTAGTTCTGTGAAAAATGTCATGGGTAGTGCTTCTTGTTTTTCTTTTTTTAATATCATCAGGTTTACCTCCATTCAAAAAAACAACAATTTTTATAAAAGGTTATTGAGGCGATTTATATTTCCCAAATTAGCCTACAGATTATCGTTTATGAAGTTCCTTCAGGCCTGTGATAGATGATGATATGGGAGAAACAGAATTATTAACACATTGTCCCTACTCTTTAAAAATATAGAAGCCTTTTGAGGAAAAAAGACAGATACAGGGAAATGATAGAAAACAATTCACGTCAGCCTTTCCGTTCAGTTCAGTCGCTCAGTCGTGTCCGACTCTTTGTGACCCCATGGACTGCAGCACTCCAGGCCTCCCTGTCCATCACCAGCTCCCGGAGCTTACTCAAACTCATGCCCATTGAGTTGGTGATGCCATCCAACCATCTCATCCTCTGTCATCCCCTTCTCCTCCCACCTTCAGTCATTCCCAACATCAGGGTCTTTTCCAATGAGTCAGTTCTTCGCATCAGGTGACCAAAGTATTGGACTTTCAGCTTCAACATCAGTCCTTCCAATGAACACTCAGGACTGATCTCCTTTAGGATGGACTGGTTGGATCTCCTTGTGGTCCAAGGGACTCTCAAGAGTCTTCTCCAACACCACAGTTCAAAAGCATCAATTCTTCGGCGCTCACCTTTCTTTATAGTTCAACTTTCACATCCATACATGACTATTGGAAAAACCATAGCCTTGACTAGACAGACCTTTGTTGGCAAAATAATGTCTCTGCTTTTTAATATGCTGTCTAGCTGGTCATAACTTTCCTTCCAAGGAGTAAGCGTCTTTTAATTTCATGGCTGAAGTCACCATCTGCAGTCATTTTGGAGCCCCCAAAATAAAGTCTGTCACTGTTTCCACTGTTTCCCCATCTATTTCCCATGAAGTGATGGGACCAGATGCCATGATCTTCGTTTTCTGAATGTTGAGCTTTAAGCCAACTTTTTCACTTTCCTCTTTCACTTTAATCAAGAGGCTTTTTAGTTCTTCTTCACTTTCTGCCATAAAGGTGGTGTTATCTGCATATCTGAGGTTATTGATATTTCTCCCAGCAATCTTGATTCCAGCTTGTGCTTCATCCAGCCAAGTGTTTCCCATGATGTACTCTGCATATAAGTTAAATAAGCAGGGTGACAATATACAGTCTTGATGTACTCCTTTTCCTATTTGGAACCAGTCTTTTGTTCCATGTCCAGTTCTAACTGTTGCTCTCTGACCTGCATACAGATTTCTCAAGAGGCAGGTCAGGTGGTCTAGTATTCCCATCTCTTTTGGAATTTTCCACAGTTGATTGTGATCCACACAGTCAAAGGCTTTGGCCTAGTCCATAAAGCAGAAATAGATGTTTTTTTGGAACTCTGTTGCTTTTTCCATGATCCAGCAGATGTGGGCAATTTGATCTCTGGTTCCTCTGCCTTTTCTAAAACCAGCTTGAACATCAGGAAGTTCACGGTTCATGTATTGTTGAAGCCTGGCTTGGAGAATTTTGAGTATTACTTTGATAGTGTGTGAGATAAGTGCAATTGTGCGGTAGTTTGAGCATTCTTTGGCATTGCCTTTGTTTGGGATTGGAATGAAAACTGACCTTTTCCAGTCCCGTGGCTACTGCAGAGTTTTCCAAATTTGCTGGCACATTGAGTGCAGCACTTTCACAGCATCATCCTTCAGGATTTGAAATAGCTCAACTGGAATTCCATCACCTCTACTAGCTTTGTTTGTAGTGATGCTTCCTAGGGCCCACTTGACTTCACATTCCAGGATGTCTGGCTCTAGGTCAGTGATCACACTATCATGATTACCTGGGTCATGAACATCTTTTTTGTACAGTTCTTCTGTGTATTCTTGCCACCTCCTCTTAACATCTTCTGCTTCTGTTAGGTCCATACCATTTCTGTCCTTTATTGAGCCCATCATTGCATGAAATGTTCCCTTGGTATCTCTGATTTTCTTGAAGAGATCTCTAGTCTTTCCATTCTATTGTTTTCCTCTATTTCTTTGCACTGATCACGGAGGAAGGCTTTCTTATCTCTCCTTTCACTATTCCTTGGAACTCTGCATTTAGATGGGAGTATCTTTCCTTTTCTTCTTTGCCTTTTGCTTCTCTTCTTTTCACAGCTATTTGTAAGGCCTCCTCAGACAGCCATTTTGCTCTTTTGCATTTCTTTTTCTTGGGGATGGTCTTATCCCTGTCTCCTATACAGTGTCACGAAGCTCCATCCATAGCTCATCGGGCACTCTGTCTATCAGATCTAGTCCCTTAAATCTATTTCTCACTTCCACTTTATAATCGTAAGGAATTTGATTTAGGTCATACCCAAGTGATCTAATGGTTTTCCCTACTTTCTTTAAGTCTGAATTAGGCAATAAGGAGTTCATGATCTGAGCCACAGTCAGCTCCTAGTCTTGTTTTTGCTGACTTTATAGAGCTTCTCCATCTTTGGCTGCAAAGAATATAATCTATCTGATTTCAGTATTGACCATCTGGTGATGTCCATGTGTAGAGTCTTCTCTTGTGTTGTTGTGAAAGCTGAATGGTTCTGTGAAGACCTACAAGACCATTTAGAACTAAAACACAAAAAAGATGTCCTTTTCATTATAAGGGACTGGAATGCAAAAGTAGAAAGTCAAGAAACACCTGGAGTAACAGGCAAATTTGGCCTTGCAGTACAGAATGAAGCAGGGCAAAGGCTAACAGGGTTTTGCCAAGAGAACATACTAGTCATAGCAAACAGTCTCTTCCAACAACACAAGAGAAGACTCTACACATGTCAGCTTTTCAGGTCAGTTCAGTTCAGTCGCTCAGTCGTGTCCGACTCTTTGCGACCCCATGAATCGCAACACGCCAGGCCTCCCTGTCCATCACCAACTCCCGGAGTTCACTCAGACTCACGTCCATCGAGTCAGTGATGCCATCCAGCCATCTCATCCTCTGTCGTCCCCTTCTCCTCCTGCCCCCAATCCCTCCCAGCATCAGAGTCTTTTCCAATGAGTCAACTCTTCGCATCAGGTGGCCAAAGTACTGGAGTTTGAGCTTCAGCATCATTCCTTCCAAAGAAATCCCAGGGCTGATCTCCTTCAGAATGGACTGGTTGGATCTCCTTGCAGTCCAAGGGACTATCAAGAGTCTTCTCCAGCACCACAGTTGAAAAGCATCAGTTCTTGGGCGCTCAGCCTTCTTCACAGTCGAACTCTCACATCCATACACGACCACAGGAAAAACCATAGCCTTGACTAGACGAACCTTTGTTGACAAAGTAATGTCTCTGCTTTTGAATATGCTATCTAGGTTGGACATAACTTTCCTTCCAAGGAGTAAGCGTCTTTTAATTTCATGGCTGAAGTCACCATCTGCAGTCATTTTGGAGCCCCCAAAAATAAAGTCTGACACTGTTTCCATTGTTTGCCCATCTATTTCCCATGAAGTGATGGGGCCGGATGCCATGATCTTCGTTTTCTGAATGTTGAGCTTTAAGCAACTTTTTCACTCTCCACTTCCACTTTCATCAAGAGGCTTTTTAGTTCCTCTTCACTTTCTGCCATAAGGGTGGTGTCATCTGCATATCTGAGGTTATTGATATTTCTCCCAGCAATCTTGGTTCCAGCTTGTGTTTCTTCCAGTCCATTGTTTCTCATGATGTACTCTGCATGTAAATTAAATAAGCAGGGTGACAATATACAGCCTTGACGTACTCCTTTTCCTATTTGGAACCAGTCTGTTGTTCCATGTCCAGTTCTAACTGTTGCTTCCTGACCTGCATACAGATTTCTCAAGAGGCAGGTCAGGTGGTCTGGTATTCCCATCTCTTTTGGAATTTTCCACAGTTTATTGTGATCCACACAGTCAAAGGCTTTGGCCTAGTCAATAAAGCAGAAATAGATGTTATTCTGGAACTCTCTTGCTTTTTCCATGATCCAGTGGATGTTGGCAATTTGATCTCTGGTTCCTTTGCCTTTTCTAAAACCAGCTTGAACATCAGGAAGTTCATGGTTCACGTATTGCTGAAGCCTGGCTTGGAGGATTTTGAGCATTGCTTTGATAGTGTGTGAGATGAGTGCAATTGTGCAGTAGTTTGAGCATTCTTTGGCATTGCCTTTGTTTGGGATTGGAATGAAAACTGACCTTTTCCAGTCCCGTGGCCACTGCTGAGTTTTCCAAATTTGCTGGCACATTGAGTGCAGCACTTTCACAGCATCATCCTTCAGGATTTGGAATAGCTGAACTGGAATTCCATCACCTCCACTAGCTTTGTTCATAGTGATGCTTTCTAAGGCCCACTTGACTTCACATTCCAGGATGTCTGGCTCTAGGTGAGTGATCACACCATCATGATTATCTGGGTCGTGAAGATCTTTTTTGCATAGCTCTTCTGTGTATTCTTGCCACCTCTTCTTAATATCTTCTGCTTCTGTCAGGTCCATACTATGTCAGCCTTTAGTCAGTCACAAATTGTTTGGTACAATTTTGAACCATAGTGTTGTGGTTCATAATGTAAGAACTGAAAGGAAAGGAAAACGGGGGCTGTCTCCAAAGAGAAAATGTGAGCTGAGCTACGACTTGCAGGGAACCCATCGTTCAGTGTACTTGTTGTCACTCCCAGCATCATCTTCTGTGTCTTCCGCCGATCACTGAGGAATAGAGTGCTGTTTGATGACAACAGAAATCTCTTTTCCAACAAGATCATCTCCAACCCATTTTCTACATTTGTTCCTACGATGATGCAACACTTTGTCACAAGCAGTGTCTTGCAGGCCGTGTGCAGTATCGTCCCCGTCCCGGCCCCTGCTGGTCCAGGCTTCTTTGTCAGTGGACAGCATGAACTTTAACTCATTGGAATACCAGTTCTGCGGCTTATTAACTGTTTGACGTTTGGCAGATTGCATGACTTTCTTAAGCCTTGATGGCCTCGTGTTGCAAATTTGGATTTAAAAAAAATCTGACTTACAGGATTTGGATAAGGATTACATGAGATATTATTTCTGGATTTTATATGTGCCTGGTGTGAAATAGGCATCCAGGAAGCGTTCTTTTCCAGTGCCTGTCCAAAGCATCCCGTCTGTTGGATCAGCTACGATTCCGCCTTCATGACCTCATGCTGGCTCCTGGTTCCTTCTTTGTCCAGACTTATACGGGGACGGTGCTCTTCATAATCTATTCTGAAATCCTAAAGATGCGTGAAATTCACTTAGTCTCTTACTGGAAGAATTTGTATTTTCCTTTGTGTGTTTGTTAGATCACAACAGTCACCCCATCAGTTTAATTTTAAAAACTTACGTACTTATTAACCCTCAGGTTGGAGCCTCTGTTTTTGTGGGGCAGCTTTTGTTCAGACTTGGAGAATAAAAAGCTATCAACTCTAATTCCACCATATTGCATACCAATCTTCAGTTGTCCTTTATTTTTTTGTTCCACTGCTAATTTAATGACTTTATCATGGCAATATGCACGGGAAGTTCTCTTGTCTTGCTGTGTCTCTAACTTCGTCCTCTTGTTTTCATAGTTGTATTTGTGGTAAGGCTTACCCAAATATGACAGCTTTATCATTACTAGAATGAACACTCTTCAGTGACCTCTTGAAAATACTCTTCTAATTTGGAGATAACCCATTTATTCTAGTTTAATACTCTAGCAAAACCATGACCTGTTGTTTCAAATTTAAAAACTAACACTAAAATAGTTATTGAAAGTTTTATATCTGAAATATTTTATATCTATTATATTAAAACAACTTGAAACAGTAGTTTTATATTTAAGAAAGCAAGGTTTCCTGTATCAAACATTTCTAATTCAGTGGTTCAGTATTCTGTATGTAATAGGCTTTCTTCTTGAAGAACTGGATTCTGATAGTGGGAAGACTGTTGGTAATAATTGGAATAAACATGAAGGAACACTTATGCCCCCTAGAGGTTTGGGGGAATGGATATGGTATAGTTGCAACATACTCCTTTTTTTTTTTTTTAATCAAAATCCAAAGACTAAAAGGTTATGAAGTGAAAAAACATTTGTACTTTAATGAGATTTCATCCAAGTGTGATGCCCATGACCATAAACAGAGAGATATTTATTTTCTTCTTTGGTGGAATTCAGTAAAATTAAACAGATGCTCAGGAAAACAAACTCTTAACACACATTTAGATTCTCTGTATTTATTCCTAATAGTTCTAAGGATATAGTTTCTTATCTCCTTTTCTTTGTTTTACTCACCAACTTCTTAGGCCTAATTATATTCCTCTCTGCCTCTTAAGTTTTTCCTTTCCATCTTCCCTCCTGACTTACATCTTCCAGTCCATCTGGGAACCTTTTGTGACCTCAGAACAGATAAAGAGACCCCTGGCCACCATATTCTAAAATACCTCATCTCTTCTTTCAATTTAAGGACACATTTCTTGAGTTAAATATTTTCGTTTAACTTTTCCAAAGCCAGGGTCTAAAATATCTTTGCTTAGTATTCTGTTTAAATGGGGGACACATTGTCAGTAATTCTTATTTCACTTGGGAGAATCTAGTGCAGCTAATCAGGAGTGATGAACGGAAGTGGAAGGAAAAAGAGGTTTTGGTTCAACATTTGCATTGTTTTCTTTTAGACATGTGCTAGTTCTCAAATGGCTGTTATCCCTTATTTTCTGTTTTTATGCTACATAATTATCATCCACTTGGTATTATGTGACTGAGTCATTCTAAGTAACAACCATTATTCAAAGTATTAGGTAATGATGATGTTCTTGTTAAGCATCTGAATTCCCTCTTACCTTTGATCTCTACTGCCATAACTTCCATTCACACATGGAAGTATATAAGCTTTTTTTGCAAGCTCTTGTGTTATAGTCTCTGGTCTTTGAGCTAGATTGCAAATATCAGAATTAAATTAACCAACAGATTCCCTTGCAAGAATGCCAGTATTTCCTTTCTGAATAACTGTATCTCTTTGTTCTAAAGAGATCAGATCTGAATCTCAGTAATTTATAAACTTACAAGAATGAAAAATCCTACATGGCAACCCACTCCAGTATTCTTGCCTGGAGAATCCCGTGCTCCTCTACAGTCCATGGGGTCTGAGCTGATCATGACTGAAGCAACGTAGAGCACAGCGCTGAGCCTGAAGCTCCTCTGTGGGGGTGTGGGGCCCGCCTCCCTCTCTCCACTTCTCTCTGCACATATCTGCATGTCTCTGTGAGGATAGAAGATAATCCTGCCCATCAGGTATAATATCAACTGAAGAGAGTGGGAGAGAGGGAGAGTGTGTCTGACACTCCTTTATCCTCCAGAATCTGCATGACCCAGGAGGCAAATGTCATCACTGCCGTTTTGTAGATGAGGAAACTGAGGTTCAGAATGGTGACAGAATGAACTTTGCTCTGAAATTTTGATCCTAGGTGACTGGACAAACTGTGGTGTCATAAAAGAAATTAGGAAATTCAGAGGTGCTAGTTTGGGGTGTTTTTTTTTTAATCTCTTTTTGTTTTTTTAAATGGTTTGATGTTGATTGAGTTTGAGATAAAATCAGCCATGGCTAAAGATACAGATTTGAGAATCTTACACATGGCAGTGAAAGCTGATGCCATAGCATAAATGAGATTTTAGAAGTGTGTAGAGTCGAGCTGTCCAATATAGTAGCTACAAGCCACTTGTGAATACAGAGTTCTTGAAAGGGGACTAGTCTGAATTGAGTTGTACCATGAGTGTAAAGAGTACACTGGATTTCAAAGATTTAATCCCCCCAAAGAATGTAAACCAGTTCATTAATAACTTTTATATTGATCACTTATTGAAATGGTAAATTCTGGATATAGTAAGTCCTCTACATATGAACCTTCAAGTTGCAGACTTCCACAGATGCGAGCGTGTGTTCCCAGCATGTCTGGTGCACATTGTTGCCTGTGCGCATCCTCTGCAGGTGGTGCTTTTGTGTACTTTATAGAGTACAGTAGTGCAATATCTTTATTTCAAGCCCGGGATGTCAGAAGTAGGCATGAAAGCAATGGTGACGTGGTTGGTATTGCTGAGAAGCACCAGCTCTTCACTGTACTCCTGTACTTTTCAAGGTACTGTACTGTAAGATTAGAAACGTTTTCTTTATTTTTTTAATGTAGTATTTGTGTGAAAAGTACTATAAACCTATTACAATACATCCAATTTTATTTCAGTACAGTATGGCCGATTGTATTAGTTGGGTACCTCGGCTAACTTTGTCGGATATATGAATGCGCTCTTGGAATGGAACTTGTTCATTAGTAGGGGACTTACTGTATATTAGATTAAATAAATACATAATTAAAATGAATTTTCCCTGTTTCTTTTTTCTTTTTGATGTGGCTACTAGCAAACTTTAAGTTACATGCGAAACTTATGTTATAGTCCTATCAGAATAGCACTAACAGAGAAAGGGAAAATAAGGGGTCTAAAACAGAACCTTTGAGAATGTAATGTTTTTCAGAGTTTAAGTTTTTAAGTTAACATGTAATATATGCAAATAGATTTTTCAAATAAGTCTACAGAGGAGAGTATAAAATGAAAAGAGTTTTTCCTGCCACCCTTAATACCACTTTGTATCATATAGACACTATGTGGTTTCTTAATTTCTCTTCCAGGAATGTATACGCATGTAAACACATATTTAATACAGGTGGGGTACTGTTCTGTACCTTGCCTTTTTCAGTATCTGAAGGTTTTCATTAAAGCACAGGGAGCTCTGCTTCAGCTGACACTTTCCGAGCCTGGTGCCAGGGAGGACTGTGGTTCTTGCCTCCCCGTCACCTCCCAGACCCTTTCCCCCTGCTCCCTCACCTTGGATGCGCCTTCTGCTCCCTCACCTTGCATGCGCCTTCTGCTCCCTTGTGTGTGACCTGTATCACTGGGGTATTGTTCCTCGTGGCTTCTGAGATGGCCTATTGAATTCTCGCAAATCTACCAAAGTTAGCCCTTGACACTGGGCACCTCCAACAGGGCGCAGTGGACAGTGCCCTGAGGCGTCGCTGAGGGCAGGTGCTGTCTCTGCCTCTAAAAGGGCGCACACTGGGGCTCGATCACGTTTGTGGAATTAATAAATAAATGGGCGAATGGATAAAGCCCGTCTTTATGAGTACTCTAGGAAACAAAATTATTGAAGATGTAAGACATGCATCTTACAACAAACAGGCATTGATACACACACTATACTCAGAAGAGTAAGGTCTTAAATGCGTATGCTATATGTTTTATAGAAATCTAATGCTTTTATCCCATTTTAAAATACTGCAAAGACTGGAACCATTCAATGAATTACCCTGCAATAATGCTAGACTTTTCAAGTTAATATATTGAGTGAATATTTGTTGAGTACTTGTTAGGAAGTGTGCTAGGCTCTGAGTACACAGTGCTGGATGAAACAGACATGATATCCACCTGTGTGGAGCTCTAGTCCAATGGCAGATGCCTGGCCACTTTGATATTATGATATTTAATAAAGAAAGTGACTGCTTCCTTTTAAAGACTGCTTAATATGTACTGTACTCTAAATGCTTTACTTACTTTATTTTACTTTATACATATTCCAGAAGTAGCAGTGGGAGTGATTAAGGCCACTTTTTGACATTTATAATACTTAAGAATCTAAAACTTAAGGAAAAAAAATTAATGTGTGCTATGGCAGATGCTATAGCAAAATGGACACAAAGTGAGTGACAAGCATGAGACTGTCTTCCCACTCCTAATCCAGTGGCCCCTTGCTCCACCAAACTGCCTCCTTACAGAGGAATTGTGACTCTGGTTAAGGGGATTCTAGAACATTTTTGGTGGTGATTCCTTAAAAAAATGATTTCATATAAATATCAGTAACAGATAATGGATGTGAAAAAGACAATTTTCAAGACAGATGATTGTGGCCCATGAGTAGCTATGCGCCTGTTTGAACAGCCAGGTCAGCGTTTGCTGACACCCTCATCCGTCTTCATGCTCTGCAGTGCTTTCACCTTCATTTCCGCACTTGTTTCTAACAGACAAAAATCGGATCAGGAAAGTTGATGGGCCCCAAAGGAGTGTCTGTGGACCGCAACGGGCACATCATCGTGGTGGATAACAAGGCGTGCTGCGTCTTCATCTTCCAGCCGAATGGGAAAATAGTCACCAGGTTTGGTAGCCGAGGCAATGGGGACAGGCAGTTTGCAGGTACACTCGATGGTAATATGTAAACCCCCTTTTTTATGCTTCTTCTGCTCACAGTTGCATGATGTTGGAGCATGTTGAGGACGCCGCATCCCCAGTGTGTTTGCCGGCTTTGGGAAAGACACTGGGGATGGAATCTAAGCGAAAGCATGGTTAGATGCTTCTCAGGGACTTTACCCGCAGTAAGTGCTACTGCAGCCCGTGTGGGCTTTTACTGGTGGCAACTCAGAAGTCTAATCTTCACATATTAACATTGAATAAAATAGTTTTTAAATGAAAATGTTTGAGGAACCATGGAGAGCCTCCTGTTTCCACCTGACTGTTGCTTTATTTAAAAGTTTCTGAATGAGAATATTTTTCACCTAAGTGGTAATACGAGAGCAGAAGTGTAGAATAGCACAGGGAAGGCGGTTTCTTTTACTTTTCTCTTTGGTGTGCCACTTTGCAGTCACAGGCTTACCTCGTTTTTTTTTTTTACATCTGCAAGAGGCTGAAAACAGTTGATTACTTCTTTTGAGAAGGATGCTTTTGGCGGTTCACATTAATTTGCATAATCTTTCTTTATGCTTTGTCTCCAGTTCTGCCAAATTCTGAATGTCGCCCAAAATTATAAAGTGTGGGTTTCTGAGCTACTTGAAAAAAAATTATTACACGCTGGATATTTTTCCCTCGGTGCTCCCAAGAGTTACTATGTCTCTCTTCGGTGGGAGCTGAGGGTCCTCCCTGTGTGACTGTCGGGGAAGCTGGCAGAGGTGACTTTCAGTTGGTGGTGTGGAGAAGGAATTCTGATGCTTACTGCTCATTCCACTCCATGAGGGCTGCTGGAACTGTCAGCTTGATTTGGAAGAAGGCAGAGCAGACAGCCACAAGTGTAGAATGCTATCGAATCTGTGTTATCTGAAGCCAGAGGTCTGGCTGAATGACCTTTTAAGAACCGAGTCTATAGTTCTTTGTTTTTTCTTAAATAACTAAGTTAATGTATGAAGTTCTGTAACTACTGTGTTGTTGTAATCATTTTTGTTGTTATGGTTATCACATGTTTTTTTCTTATTTTTATTTCAGGTCCCCATTTTGCAGCTGTAAATAGCAATAATGAGATTATTGTTACAGATTTCCATAATCATTCTGTCAAGGTACCATAAACACATCAATTGTTGTTAACTTTCAATTGCTTTAATACAGTAATCAGTCTGGGAGAAAACGTGAGACTCACCTATACACACAGGACCTAGGGGATTAACCTAAAAGAGCAGATCTTTGCTTCTCCTAAAAGATGCAGGTTTTAATTTGGACACACAGACTTTGCAGAGTCAGAAAAGTGAACAAAATATTGTGCCAATAAGTTTCTTAATTTGAAACTGGTGTAAATGGAGATGACTTGAAAATTAAATTTTAAAAAGCAGTTGCTTGAACTGAGAGAGGCAGAACTTTCTGAAGCTTAATGTTTTGTGGCTATTTGGTAAATTAAAACAGATGACTTTTTTCAGTTTTCTGCACCTAGGGCCTTACAAACAAAAGTAGATATTAGAACTCTGCTGCCGCAATAGATTTGGGGAGGGAAACAGCCCTGGCATCCGTTCATAGAGTGTCCTTCATACATCCTTCACACACGTGGTGCTCCCCACCCCTCCCCCAAACACTGTAGTACATCTTCCTTAGTAGGTAGAGTGGGGAGAAAGATTTGACCTCTATTATGAGCAAATCAGGAGAAAATAGAGTGGTTCAAAACCAGTGTCTCACTTACTGGAACGAGAAAACGCTTGCTAGCATTCTAGACCAAGCTTATCCGAGTGTAACGTGTGCTCCACGTGTAACGTGTGCAATGTCGGGTGGCCTGGGCAGTGCCCTGACAGACACTTTTCCTTTCAGAGTTCTTTGTCTGTTTTTAGGGTTACCTTCTGTTTACATCAAGTGATACAGGTTTGCACTGATCCTAGAAGTGTAAGTAAGCTCACTTAAATGTTTTAAAGTCAGGCATTGCAGATGTGAGGGAGGGTAGAAGACAGCATAGGGGAGGCCAGTGAGTCAAGTTTGCACTTAGAGACAACCAATGAGCACTCAAATCTAAACATCAGTCTGCAGTGTGGATGACTGAAGAGCTAAATAGGGATAGGATTCTGACACCAAAGGAACGCTCTTCACTGCTGCTTTTCCCCAGCTCTTCCTGGAAGAAGGTGTCTTGAAGCTGGGTAGATAAATGGAAAGGCCTCGTGCTTTGGAGATGGGGCCAAGTCTCCGTGCAGAGAGGGGAGCACAGTGGGCCGTGGTGCTGGGGCAGGCTGAGGGGAAGGATGCCCACCGTTGCTGCTTCCTTGAAAGGCCGCTTCCTGCCATGGGTCTCTCCAGAGTTGCTGCCTGAGTGGCAGGGCTCCGTCCATGCCCCCCTCCACATACACACACCCGCCCAGGCTTGGTAAGAGGAAGAGAACAATGGGAAGGTCTTTTGAGAATGAGGGACGCACACAGCAAAGTGGCAGCAGAGCCTCAGCCTGCGGCCGTTCTCCCAGGGGGCTGTCACAGTCCTGTGGACGAGCATAACTAGAAAAGGACCACATGGGCCATCATGACGCTCCCTCCTCTCCACTCTGTTTATAGAGCGGCCCTTCATTTAACCGTTGTGCATTGAACAAGAAGGAAACCCGTATAGGTCTCAGTGGTGCCAGGGCCAGTGAGGCCTGGCCTAGGTGCCACCACGCCCAGCAGAAGACGTGACAGTGGCCAGGCTGCCCTTTTCCACTGAGCACAGCTGGGGCTCAGAGCCTCTCCTTTCCCTTTGCTCGAGGCAACTGTGTGAGCCAGCTGGCCTCGGTGAGTGGGAGGATTCCTATTTACCAGTCCTAACATTGTAGGAAGAAAGAAAACATATGTAAGTAGCCAAAATGCAAGGCAGAGAGCAACAAATGCCTTTTTTAAGAGTGGTTACGTATAGGGACTCCCCTGGTGGTCCAGTGGTTAGGACTCCGCTTCCAGTGCAGGGGCATGAGTTCAATCCCTGGTCGGGACTGAACGGCCAAAAGAGATGCACGGCCAAAACATACAGGAAGAATAGGTACACGTAAAGTTCTCTAAATATCCAGGAAAAAAAGAGAAGATTTCCATAATTAAGACTATCAGGGAAGACTTCCAAGTGGAGGTGGTATTGAGGTGAACAGAATTTTGAAATCAGAAAAGGACTGTCATCAAAATGATAAAAACTTACAGTAAAAATTTATCAAAAAAGAAAACTATAAAAATGATTTCAGCTCATACTTCTGCCTCTTAGTGTGCTTTCATCTGAATAAGTTATAAATAATTAAATGACATTTTAGGTGGGAAAAATAGAAAATATGAGAAATTTAAAGTCATTAAAATTGTGAAAACATTTCAGGTTTTCAGTACTGTAGAGGCAGTTATTTAAACTCAACTTTTCTCTCATTTAGAGGGAAAAAACCCAGTCATTTTGATTTTTCTCTTCTCTTTGACAATTGTTGCCATGTAGCTTTTATGAAATAGTTGGGCTTTTTTTCTTTATATAACGTGGGCAGTTAACAAGAATTCTTGATTTAAGTCACTTCTCTGTTGATAAACATAAAAACCTGAACTATAGGTCAAGGGTAACAAGTGGGCTAATTAGTTCTTTAGCTACCTTCACGATATACATTTTCCTCATTGCAAAACAAGATTAAATTAGCCTTCATAATTTCAGAATGGAGCAGAAGCGTGTAAACTGTTTGAATTATGTCAAGGAAAACATGCTGACTTAGAGAGATAAGCAAACAAAATGATTATTTGTATAGCTTTTTTTTTTTTTCATTTTTATTTTGTATTGGAGTATAGGACCCAATGGTAAAGAATCCCCCTGCCCAGCCAAAGACACAGGTTTGATCCCTGGGTCAGGAAGATCCCCTGAAAAAGGAAATCCCACTCCAATAATCTTGCCTGGGAAATCCCACGGACAGAGGAGCCCGGTGGGCTGTAGTCCATGGGGTCCCACGGACAGAGGAGCCCGGTGGGGTCACAAAGTTCGGACGTGACTTAGTGGCTAAACCACAACAACATTGGATTTACAACATTGTATGAGCGTCAGGTGTACAGCAAGGTTATTCGGTTATACATATACATACATCTTTTATACATACACATCTTTTCTTTTTCAGATTCTTTTCCCATTTAGTTTATTACAGAATATTGAGTAGCATTCCCTGTGCTGCATTAGATCCTTGTTGATTATCTATTTTGTATATAGTAGTAGGTACATGTTAATCCCAAAATTATGTGAAGGAGATAAAAAGAATCAGAAAAGATTTTAAAGACACGGCATCTTAGTAAAAGTTGATTCTTGTCTCTGTCCTTTCAAAGAACCAAAGAGGTAGCTTATTTACTTGGCAAGCATGTAACTAATTCGGAAAGCAGGCACGACTTTTTCATTTTACCTTAAAGAAAATTTAGGCTTTAGAGTTGGAAGCGTCTCACTTCCCCATCATAAGAAACTAAAAGAAATAGCATCATTTTACTCTTTCATGATCACAGAGATGGCAGTAAGAGAATCTTGAAAAGGTTCTGAAAACACCTTCAGATTAGATCTGTGCTCAGGCTTAGTGACCTCTCTCGGGTCCTCGTTTTAGAAACCTCACGCTCATGGGTGCCTTGCATATAACACTTTTTGATTTGTCAGTGAGTTTTTCTACATGTGTTGCATGATAATGAAGGCATAAGAGAACATCCTGAACGTGTTCAAAACCAGATCTTCAAGATAAAGTTATGCTTACTAGTCTTATCATTAAACACATATTAAAATGCTAATTCTCTCAATGTTAGTAATCTGAGTAATCTACAATTGGTACATATACTGTAACACTCTATTAATAAGAATATTTAATTAACCACAGTAGTCCAGTGCTGGCCGTTATCAGATATTAGAGAATTTGAGAATTCTGCAGTTTCGTTTAGCTCCCTCTTCCATCATCCTCCTTCATGGGCTGTATTCATCAAAGCTTATGGCTATCTATTCTAACTAAAATATTCTGAGAAAATCTATTTTAAAAAGCCATTTTCTTATTCCTCAGTTGCTGCCATCACACACACACGCACACACATACTCACTTGGATTTTCCTTGCTATAAATTTGTGGTCCAGCCACATTTCTTGTTATGTTGACTTAGTAAAATCGTAGTAAATTCTGAATATCTGGCCTAACAAAAAGCTCTTACTTTCTGATTCAACTTTGAGCAATTGTCCATCCTGTTAGAAATACAATTTCTATTCTTGAAATTAGATATTTATTTAAATGCAAAAAGAATAATGTGTTTGGAAATTACATCTCTACTTACTCATAGTACCTTATATTTGTATATTTTTGATAATTTATAACAGAAGTATTTTTCACATAGTAATACAACCGGATATAAGCTAGAAAAAGAAGTGGTTTAACAAATAGTAAATCAGATTTAGATAGTAAATTTGGGAACCACAAGTGATATGTGGGGTCTAGTTTGTAAACTCCCCGTTTTTGAAGAATGTCTTAAATAATCTGCTCAGATATTTTTTAAAAACCAGAATGTTTGCTTAACTATCTTAGTTTAAAATAACTTAAAAATATCTCGTACAGGTGTTTAATCAGGAAGGCGAATTCATGTTGAAGTTTGGCTCAAATGGAGAAGGAAACGGGCAGTTTAATGCTCCCACGGGCGTAGCAGTGGATTCAAATGGAAACATCATCGTAGCCGACTGGGGGAACAGCAGGATCCAGGTAGACGGATTTATTTGTTTAGAGTGATCGCTGTTTGTTGAAAGTGAAGTCCCCCAACCTGGAATGTTTTCCATTTGTTCATTGGTTAGGTGATTAGGCTGTAAACAGTCTCACCAGAAGTGCCAAACTAAGGAAGGTGGAATAGAAACAAGTCAACCCAGGGTGCTCTGGGCAAATCAAGGAGCATTCCCAAGTCGCTCTGAGAACAGCAGTGTTCGGCAGTTGAATCTGATGATGGATGGCTTCTTCTCAGGAAAGGGGTCAAGACTTTAAATGTAACACTGCATACTTTAATTTCTCCAGGGTATTTATCTTGCTTAATTATCCCAGTGGACATCTACTTTTGAAAAAGGTGTTCTGTATCTGATGGGAAGCCAGCAGCAGACAAGGGGCTACAGTCACGAGGCAGTGCTGTATAGGGCCACAGATGCTCGGCTGTTTGTGCCGTGGCCCTCATCACACCTGCCTTTTGAAACACCCTATAAGCCAAACAGAATGGCCAGAAGAAACCAGTCTGGGCCTGGGAAGGGAAAGAGTTCTTTTTATTGCATCAGAGCAGAAGCTTACTGACCAAAAAAGACCACTTTCTGTCCAAATGTACGATTTTCTTGTTGCATGTTGACTCAGGACATTCTTCTGTGGTCTAGTTACCAATTTTTCCCTCTTGTGCTTGGGAATAAAAGAAGATAGTGAGGCTGGAAGGGGAGAAGTGAAAGCTCAGGGTGAGACAGAAGGGTGGTTTGTTCTTCGGGCCCCATCCAGAGCCGTTCCCCTCACATGGGGCCTCTGTGAGCGTGTCAGCTCACACGGGGCACAGAGAGTGAGGGGGGGGCAGGCACGGTGAGTGGAGGGAGGGGCTGTGGGTGAGTGCGGCCTAAACAAGCCTGGGGGCCGCACCCGTGTTTCCAGGTAAGAAACGTCAGCATCAGAGGTTTCCTAACCCCAGCTTCTTCCTGTTCCTCAAACTTCTCCTGTCACACTCTGACTTTATGTTTACAGGTGTTTGATGGAAGTGGGTCGTTTTTGTCCTACATTAACACGTCTGCTGATCCACTCTATGGCCCCCAGGGCCTGGCCCTAACTTCAGACGGCCACGTGGTGGTTGCAGACTCTGGAAACCACTGTTTCAAGGTCTACCGGTACTTACAGTAACAGTGGGCGACTGGACACCCCCTTACAAAGATCTTACACCATAAACTGGAATGGATCTCCTGACGCAGGACCAGATGATACTAGACTTTTCTTGCTAGAAGGAATCATCGGTGAACTTTCCAAGGTTATTTCTGAATGTAACAATTTCCTTAAAAACTGCATATCTGATTTCCATAATCCACGTTTAGAGTTAAAAAAAAAAAAAATCTCTTCTACTGAATCTATAAAAACTGCAAAGTTTTACACCTGTGAACTATGTCATATAGGACAGGGATTTATGTAGTTTAACTAATTTTGCAAATCAAACAAGCATTAAAAAAAAACTAGAATATTTAAAGGCATTTGTTAATCCTGTGAGTGATAGCTTTTGTGCAGAGCTTCCAAAAACAAGATGAAAACAAAATCTGTTTTAGTTATATACTTTATTTAACCTTGGTCACAAGACCCAGGGGATCTTCTAACCTCACTTTTACAGTAGAGATTAGTCTTGTGACATTTTTTGTTTATCAGTAACTACATATAACATTACTTTGGGAAAAAACGAAAGCTGTCTTACAAAATCCTCCCACCTGGGATTAGCAAGCCTCTTGAGTTTAGCACTTAAAAAATCAATGCAAATCTCCCACCCTTTCTGAGTTTGATCAAAGATCTTCTTCATGTGTTTCTTTGCACCTCGCTCCTGCTCACCTTGTATCTAAAAACAAAGTTCATTTTCAGGGAAACCTGAAATTCCTGATACTTTGAAAGGCATTTTACGACAGTAATGCTACCTTTTGGTAAACCAGCGGGCCCCGTTAACTCCAGGTTAATGCACTGGAATGTAACCAAGGCAAAGTCAGTCACATTCTCTGTGCCGTGCGCTCACACGTGTCTCTCCTCTCCCACTTCACGAATGCGAAAGCTTTACCTCTTGCAAAATGTCAGCACATGTAGTAGGACACCAGTATCCTAGGACAGAGAGCCATAAGCAGCCCTTTGGAGGACGGATGGTGTCAACCAAAGGCATGTGATTGATCAATGGTCTCCCCTTAGAAAGCAAGTGTTACCAAAGTCGTGTTATCGCGAAGGCATTACAGGTAAGGGCATGTTATGGTTATTTATCATTGTCTAATGACTAGTAGAGGCATTAAAGGACTATGTATACATGATTAGGGTAAGGTAGAATGTATCATATATATATTTAGCTGAACCTTTGGTGTATTGAAGTAGGCAGCACTCTGAAAGACAGAAGCAGCTTCAGCACATTCCTCAACTGCACCGTTTAAAGCCGTCCTCATAGAGCAAGCCCTAAAGCAGGTTTAATTTTTGCCATTTTCCAGGAGTGCTGGTATTGGTTGACTTCTAGTCAGAAAATGGCCTTCTGTGCTTTCAAAAACCAAACGAAAAACAGGTCGAAAGAAACAAAGTTGAACTTGAGTTACATTTAAGTATAAACGCATTTTGAGACATGGTAAGAATAATTTAGTCAAATCTGATTCTGTAAAATAAGATGTGGTGTATTTCCACTGTTTGATTTTCTACTCAGTTCTACCAAATAGGATGTCATGTTTGGCATTTTCGATAATGACTTGGGGACCTTTTTCACTGAAAGCACCTTAAAACTGTACTATAAAAAAACATTTCCCACATGTATAACTATGTGAATTTGATGTTTCTTTTTTCCTAATGTCAGTGGTGAAATGAGTCTTTGAATTTAAATATTGATGTTTAACGAGCACTTCCTGGGTGCCAGAGACTATTCAAGGCACTGGGTATAAAGTCATGGATAAAACAAACAAAGCCCCCTGCCCCTTTGAAGCTTACACTGTAGGGCAGGAATGTCATTTCACCATTAACTAACCTTCTGCATAAAAGATAAGCTAGACTCGATAATTCCTGAAATGTTTAAAAGGAAAGGTTTTAAACTAGTTAAATTAATTTCGGTTTATTTTCACCAGTGAAAGTAGCTTCCTCTGTAGACTCTGTCATAGGCCATGGATCTTAAGGCTCGTTTACTTAAAGGGGTTTTTTGCACATTCAAATTATTCTTGTGAATTTAGAAATTAACCAGCCATCATAACGTATTAGACTGGGTACCTTAATAGAAGGAACACAAAGCTGATTTTTTTACATGTCAATATTGAAACGAAACTGGAATAAAAGAAGAGATACTTTGATTCAGACCTGTCCCACTACCTGTTCCTAAAACACATGCTATGGGCACTCCAGGAAACACTATATTTCCCCAAAATATATATAATCCTATATGTTAAAAGTATAAATAACATTTCGAATTTGGATACATATGTGCATTTACTGTATCTCTTGGTAAGCATATTTTAGGGGGAAAGTGCTGCTGCTAAGATGAATAGACAAGATTTAAATGGAGTTTTGTCACATTCTAAATGGTTTCTAGTAAACTGAGAAGGATATAAAATAAGTGACTTTCTGTTTCTGTTCTACCATTTTTGTTTGATTTCTGTTTGTCACGTGTACAGAACCTGTCATACATTCATGATAAGTAGCACTGAAAAACTACCCATTCAAATTTCCCCTGGGCACTTACGGCAAAACGTTGCCAGTTAGAATGTAATGGTCGGTGACGATGCAGTCCCTCCCCAGTTACAGATATTAGTAACTGTATCTCCGATACAGACCTCCCCTGCTGGACATGGGGAGGTGGGTGGAGTCACTTGACCACTTAGATGAATAAAAAGCCTTTATGACGCTTAGCCATTAAAAAAAAAAATGGTTCTTAGTATCTTGATCAAACTTTAGTCTCCAGTAACTAAAGTCCCCAGGTTACCTTCTTTTAATTTACTCTTCGACTAGATTTGAGGCAAATAAATACTAACAGGTCCATGCAACTAGAATACACTTGCTTCTACTACTAAATATACAGGGTATGTACTAAGGGAGTTAACTGGAATAGCAGTATGCTAGCAAGTGTCTATGGATCCTTAATACTAAAGGGGTCACATAAATGCTTTGGTAATACTAAGTTAATTGGAGGAAACAGCAAATAAACATCAGGTAATCTGCAGATTACTTCAGATGGAAAAAATCTTTATGTACATTTGAACTGTACGGTATCCTCCTTATTCACCAGCTTCTGAAAAAGGGAGGAATATTTTTAGTTTAATAATTTAAAAGTAAGACATTTCCAGGTAAGATAAAATTGAAGGTATTTGCTGCAAACATTGTTTCATTTTGCTTAAAATTGAAAGTCGTGATATTGTTGCATTCTGTAAATGTTACAGGGTTTTAAACTTACAATTATTTTAATATTTTTGATAACTAGGAATCTAGCATTGCCATAAAGGAAACTAAGTGCCCATTAAAGATTTGTTTGGTATAAATAAATAATTTTTTGTTTTGTTTTAAATGACAGTAAGCTACAAATCATGATGTTAAACTTTCTGAAGATGAATTGTGTGGCAGTGATTGTATAGTCTGTTTGTGGAGAATGTATGGAAGCTATTAATATTCTAAGATAGATGAATAAATTGGCTATGTTGTTCCAATGAATGTACAGCACTTCCAATAACTTTTGAAAGCAACACAGCCTTAAAATGTTTTTGCTTTATGACATGGGAATGTTCGGTCATCAAAAGACTTTATTCTTAGAATTCTTTAGATCATTTTCAATTCTATAGCCTTTCAATCCTATGTATGAGTATGAGGGATTTTTGTTTCCTTTTTTTTTCTTTAAAAATTTTGTACATTCCATCTTTATAGGTCTGTTTCATATATTTTGTGTATAGAACACTAAATCTTGCGCTCTTTGACATTGGTACTGATATATTCTCATCATTGTTCTTTTATGAATCAAAATGCTGACTGCCTATTTAAAGAAGAGAATAAACGCCGTGCATCAAAGTGTTTGTATGTTCGTAGCTACATATGTACCACAGTATTTTGGATGCTTTAGTCTACAATAAATCTTTAAATTAATTCTGTCTTGAAACATAGGAGAAACAAGATTCATGTGTATATCTTTACCATGCACAAAATCTCAAACCATTATAATAAAGCTTGTTTTCTCCATTTCTAGGCTGAACGTTCATTTATTTAACCTGCTGTTCTCTCTCTCAGTGAAAGAAAGTGAAGACACTTTCTAGAACATGTGGAAGATATCAATACCTTAATCAAACTGTTCATATGAGTGAGAAAAGGTTTAGTTAATGGGAGTGTTTTCTTAGGTTCTCTTTCTGATAGTCTGTTGTTGGTATCTAGAAATGCAGCACATTTCTGTTAGTTTTGTGCCCTGCAGCTTTACTGAATTCAGTTGTTCATGCTGGTACCTTTGTGGTGGCATCTTGAAGATGTTCTGTGTTCTGGCATCATGTGGTCTGCAAACAGTGATGCTTTTAATTACTTCTTTCCAGTTTGGATTCCTTTTATTCCTTTTTCTGGTCTGACTGCTGTGGCTACCCAATACTATGTTGAATAAAAGTGATCAGAGCAGTCATCTTTGGTTTTTTTCCTGATCTTTGAGGTAATGCTTTCAGCTTTTCACTGTGGAGCATATTAAGTATAATGTTAGCTGTGGGCTTACCAGTATAGCCCCTCTATACCCATTTTGTTGAGAGTTTTTATTATAAATTGATGCTGATTTTTGTCAAAAGCTGTCTGCACCTGTTGAGATCATTATATAATTTCTGTTCTTGATTTGTGGATGTTGAACCATTGTTGCAGCCTTGGGATAAATCCCATTTGATCATGGTGTATGGTTCTTTCAATGTATGGTTAAATTCAGCTTGCTGATACTTTGTCGAGGATTTGTGCACCTGTGTTCCTCAGTATTGCATACACGTTAAGTCGCTTTAGTTGTGCCCGACTCATTGCAACCCCGTGGACTGTAGCCCACCAGGCTCCTCTGTCCATGGAATTCTCTAGGCAAGAATACTGGGGTGGGTAGTGGGATTGGCCTATAATTTTCTTGTTTTGTGAAATCTTTGTCTGGTTTTGGTTTCAGGATGCTACTGGCCTTGTAGCATGAGTTCAGAAAGCTTTTCTTCCTCAGCAATATTTTGGAATAATTTCAGAACATTCTCTAAATGTTTCATAGAATTCACCTGTAAAGCCATCTGGTCCTGGACTTTTGATTGTTGGGAGGTTTGGGGGGGTTGGGGTTTTTTTTTTAACTGATTCATTTTGGTAATGGTAATTGGTCTGTGAGCAAGCTTGGTCCTGGGGTCTGGCTGCAGGACGCATGGGTCCCAGAGCTCGTGTTATATAACTAGTAGGTGGGGCCAGTTCTTGCCACAACTGACAGTGGGGTCTGGGGTGTTCCAGAGTTTGTGTTGACCTGCTGGTGGGCAAGACAGCCCCCTCCCCCAGGCCCAGGTCTGGTGCTGACATGTTGACTGGGGCCTGTCATAGCAGGCCATAGGACTGCCGTCGTCCCAGGGCTGGTGTTCCCCCTGTGGTGGGTGAGGCTGGTCTGAAGGCTGGAGCAGCTTACTAATGGGTGGACCCAGGGCCCAGCAAACTGTGGGACTGGCACCTGCCTGCTGGTCAGCAGAGCTTGGTCCTAGGATTCTCTGGCTGCAGGGCCCTGGGGGTTCCAGGTCTAATGTCCGTGTCCTGGTATGTGATGCTGGGTCTTCAGCCTTCTGGTGGGCAAGGCCATGTCCAGGGATGGCTGTGGGCTCAGGGATTCTTAAGGCTGCCTCTCTGCTCTTGGATGGGGCTGTGTCCCTGTCCAGTTAGTCGCTTCACCTTATGTGCCCCAGCACTGGTGCCTCCAGGCTGGTCAGTGGTTGCAGAGTGGGTCTTGAGGCTAACAGGCTGAAGGAGGACTCCAAAATGGCGCTTGCCAGCTCCAGTGTCTTTGTGGGAGACTGAGTTTTCCAAAAGGCTGCCACCAGTGTCTGTGAGTCCAGAGTGAGCTCCAGCTGCCTCCTGCGTCTCTAAAAGGACTCTCCAAGATTAGCAGGTGGGTCTAACCTTCTTCTGTGGGTCCTGAAGCATGTGAGATTTTGTGTGTACCCTTTAAGAGTGGAATCTCTATTTCCCTCAGTCCTCTGGGTCTCCCAAAAGTAAGCCCTACTGGCCTTCAAGGCCAAATACTGAGGGGTTGTCTCCCCACTGCAGGACCCCTGGGCTGGGAACCTCAAAGCTAGGGCTTGGACCTTTGAGAGAAGCTCTCTCCTTTGAGAGAAGCTCTGCAACCATAATTCTCTTGTGTGGAGGTCACCCAGCCAGGGGTAGGAGTCTCGACTGTATTGCAGCTCTGCGCCTCCTGCCTGTCTCACAGTTCCCTTAGTTCCTTCTTTATTTCTTCAGTTAGAGAGGATCTTTTCTGGTGGGTTTCGGTCTTTTCAGCAATAGTGCTTAGTGCTTACAGAGTTGTGATTTTGGTGCGCCCTTGAGAGGAGGTAAACCCGAGGTCTTTCTGCCCCATCTTGGGAACTCCATCCCATCTGACCTGTGGTGCCCCACAACGCCTGAGAATAGGTAAGCTCTCAGCCTTGAGTAGTGTATGAACTTGATGCGTATTCATTTGTTCTCTTAGGAAGGACTCATGTCTTTCTTCATTGATTATAAGCAAGTCATTGGTTTAAACATATGCATAGAGCATTTTTCCTGATTTATTTATGGGCTTTTTGGTTTTTCACTAAGTCCATGATTTATATTTTGTGTGATGAGATAACACTAAAAGTTGTTATGATTAGAGTAGCCTTTGTTAAAAATAGAGGAACACTACCAAAACTTCCCTGTGTTACTTCTTGGAGGGTTAAATTTCCATAACAGATGGAAAGTCTGAAAGAAGTGACCTGAGTTAGTCTGGGAAGGAGAGATGAAACAATAAAAATGAGAAAAAGACCGAACGTTACAGTGCTAACTAGTAATTGTGAAATTAGTATTATTGACACCTAACTCTGTTTTTCACTTACTCTTTCCATTTAAGCAAGTAGGAGGTTGTGGTGGTGGGCTCTTTGGAGGTGAGTGAGGCACTTGCCCAGGCTTTAGTACATCTCGGATTATACCCATAATCTCGGTTCATGTAAAGCCAGAGACGCCACTTTCCAGAGCAGACAAAGGCTCAGTTAAAGGCGGTTTGTTATCACAGGATAAGAGGGTAAGAGGACGGACAGTGGCAGTCTGCCCTCAGCCCGCCTCCTGCCTCTGCTTTGCTGCTGTGGTCTGAACAGATGCCCATGCACCTGTGGATACTAGGCTTTGGGCTGTGTGTTAAGGGCTGCTAGGACAAATAATAAGACCTGTAGTCTCTTAAGAGCTTACAGTGTGGTTGTTGAACTAGACCAGGTAATTACAACACTATGAACTGCTTTTATATACCTTCATTAGCAAATATTTACTGAGTCTAGGGTCCCATTCTAGCTACTAGGGAATAGCAGTAAACCAAAAAAAAAGGTCCCAGTTCCCATGGAGCTTTATCCTACTGGAATGAGACTTAAATGAATATGTACAGAGCTGGCTACATAATTAATAATGCCTGGTACAAAATGAAAATGCAGGACCCCTCATTCAAAAGAATGGAAAGACTTTTCCCTTCTTTCTGTGGTGTCTGTTTAAGCCTGTGGTGGTGTTTATTTGCTACGTAACGTCACAGTCCCTGGGGCAGAGGGATATTCACCTGGTGCTTGAGGACGCTCACATACACCTGAGGCTCCCACCATGACTCAGACTTGCTCCACGTGCCCAGTCATCACCCCCCTGAGAATGGAGGATGATGGGCTGTTGAGAGGGGCCAAGGATGCTAGCAGCTGTTAACTCACCCAGGGGGAAGGCAGAGAGGTGTTAGTGGGGACCGCCAACCCAGGCTTGCTAAAAGAGGGCAAGAGAGCAAGCTCTCCAGGGGAGAACTAATAGTTCAGTATCGTGAGGCTAGACAATGCTCGAGAAGAAACGATGAGAGATGAGGCAGGGTTAACAGAAAGAGTTAGTGTCCCTGTTTTCAAGGAGTTTATATCCCAGATGGAAAGATTCAAAGAGCATTAATACCTATAGTACAGAACAAATTAAGGTAGGTGTCATAAAAGAAATGTCAATAACCGTGATGGAAAAGTCCAGGTTTTCACATGTTGGGTGGGGACAAGCTCTCTCCTCTGTGTTCACCTGAGACTTCCACAAACTTCCATTCTCTTGGGCAAAAAAAAAAGATGAGTTTGTAAAGATTTTTAAATGCCAGAGAAATGTACGTACCTTTAGTGGAAATACACACACCTTTCCTCCTCTCCTGTCTCATCTTCACTGCTTCCTCACTCCCAAATGAATCATAAAGTCACATGAAATTTTTGGTTTTCCAGTGCTGAGGAAAGTTATGTTTACACTACACTGTAGCCTATTAAGTGTGAAGTAGAATTATGTCTTAAAAAACAATATACATACCATAATTTAAAAACATCACTAAAAAATACTTTAATAAATTTTTTAGAAAAAATGCTAGCCATTACCTGAGCCTTCAATGAGTTGTAGTCTTGTTGCTGGTGGAAGATCTTGCCTCCAGGGTGGTGTCTGCTGACTGATCAGGGTGGTAGTCTTGAAATAAGACAGTGAAGTCTGCTGCATTGATTCTTTAATGAATGATTTCTCTGTGGCATGTGGTGCTGTTTGATAGCATTTTACTCACAGAAAACTCCTTTCAAAATTGGAGCCAGTCCTCTCAAACTCTGCCATTGCTTGATCAACTAAGTTTATGTAATGTTCTAAATCCTTTGTTGTCATTTCAGCAGTCTTCACAGCATCTTCTCCAGGAGTAGATTCCAGCTCAAGAAACTACTTTCTTTACTCATCCATAAGAAGCAACTCCTCATTCATTCAAATTTTACCATGAATTGCAGCAATTCCGCCACATCTTCAGGCTCCACTTTGAATTCTAGCTCTCTTGCTGTTTCCAGTACATTTGTAGTTCCTTCCTCCACTGAAGGCTTAAACCGCTCAAAGTCATACAAGAGAGTTGGAATCAACTTTTCTCAAACTCCTCTTACTGTTGATAATTTTGACCTCTTCCCATAAACCACACATGCTCTTAGTGGCATCTAGAATGGTGAATCCTTTCCAGAAGGTTTTCAATTGACTTTGCCCAGATACACCACAGAAATCACTGCCTATGGCAACTATGGCCTTACAAAATGTATTTCTTAATAATGCTTGAAAGTATTATAGAAACTACTCTCTGATCCATGGACTGCAGAATGGATGTTGTGTTACCAGGCATTAAAACATTAATCTCATTGTACATCTCTGTCAGAGTTCTTGGGTGACCAGGTACATTGTCAATGAGCTGCAATATCTTGAAATAATATTTTTTCTGAGCAGTAGGTCTCAACAGTGGGTTTGAAATATTCAGTCAAACCATGTTGCGAACAGACGTGCTGTTATCCGAGCTTTGTTCTTCCGTTTACAGAGCAGAGGCAGCGCAGATCGAGCATGATTCTTCAGGGCCCTAGAATTTTCAGATGGTGGGTGAGCACTGGCTTTGACTTAAAGTCACCAGCTACATTAGCCCCTAATAAGAGTGTCGGCCTGTCCTTTGAAGCCAGGCCTCATGAACCAACCTCGGCCAGCTTCAAACTTGTCTTCTGCAGCTTCCTCACCTCTCTCAGCCTTCAGGGAATTGAGGAGGTTTACAACCTTGCCATGGAGAAGGCAATGGCACCCCATTGCCTTTTTAATCATTTTTAATGATTAAATTTTTTTAATCACTTTTTAATCATTATTCTATCTGTTATGGTGACCTGTAATCATTGATGCTACTATTGTTAATTGCTTTAGGACACTATGAACCATGCCCATACTAAGACAGAAGACTTAACTGATATGTGTTGTGTGTGTTCTGACTGCTCCACCGACCAACCGGCCATTTCCTCATCTTTCTGTCTCCCCTTAGGGCTCCCTCTTCCCTCAGACAAAACAATATTGAAGCTAGGCCAGTTACTAACCTTAAAATGGCTTCTAAGTGTTCAAGTGAAAGGAAGAGTCACAAGTCTCTCACTTTAAATCAAAAGCTAGGAGTGATTAAGCTTAGTGAGGAAGGCATGTCGGGAGCAGAGACAGGCTGAAACTAAGTTCTCCTTCACCAAACAGCGAAGTTGTGGGTGCAAAGAAAAATTTCTTGAAGGAAATGAAAAATGCTGCTCCAGTGAACACGTGAATGATGAGGAAGCGGAACAGCCTTCTTGCTGATGTGGAGAAAGTCTGAGGGATCCGGAGAGACAACCAAAGCAGCTACATTCCCTAAAGCCAAAGCCTAGTCTATGGCAAGGTTGTAAGCTATGCTAAGTCACTTCAGTCGTGTCCAACTCTGTGTGACCCCGTAGACGTCAGCCCACGAGGCTCCCCCATCCCTGGGATTCTCCAGGCAAGAACACTGGAGTGGGTTGCCAGTTCCTTCTCCAATGCAGGAAAGTGAAAAGTGAAAGTGAAGTTGCTCAGTCATGTCCGACTCTTAGCGACCCCATGGACTGCAGCCCACCAGGCTCCTCCGTCCATGGGATTTTCCAGGCAAGAGTACTGGAGTGGGTTGCCATTGCCTTCTCCAACAGAGCAGCCTGGTAGGCTACAATCCGTGGGGTCACAAGAGTCCGACATGACTTAGTGACTAAACCACCATCAGATTCCTGGTCTAGAAGAAAAGTTGTGGGTAACAGATGGGCATGTCCCTTTGGGCCTGCACACTCCTTGGCCGTGGGGAGTGATGTGGCTGGAGTGGGGCCAACATGCCCCTCTACAGAGTAAGGTCTAGGGCAAGTGGCAGTCACCCAGATGGAAGGGCAGCACTGCCTGGAACATAAAGGCCACACTGAAAGGAGTGGTTCATCCTCAAAGGTGTCTGGTTCATCCTCACGTTCTCTGCAGGCACAGATATTCAAATTTTTTTAAATGAAATTAATGTGTGCTTAAGGGTTTTGTAAAACACCAATCTGTTTAATAAACCAATGCCATTTGAGTACTATAACAAATGCTAGGTGGTGGATACTTGATCCAAATTCATGATGCTACAAATATGTATTTGCTTTCATACTCAGCTTATATACTACCTCTTCCTGGAGAATCCATGGACGGAGGAGCCTGGTAGGCTGCAGTCCATGGGGTTGCTAGGAGTCGGACACGACTGAGCGACTTCCCTTTCACTTTCCACTTTCATGCATTGGAGAAGGAAATGGCAATCCACTCCAGTGTTCTTGCCTGGAGAACGCCAGGGACGGCGGAGCCTGGTGGGCTGCCATCTCTGGGGTCGCACAGAGTTGGACATGACTGAAGTGACTTAGCAGCAGCCTGCCCCATAATATTGCAAAACTTGGAGCATCTCAAGACATCTGAATGGTCTATCAGATAGTTTCAGAACTCTGTTGGTGAAAATAGTAAATGGGAAAGCACTACTCGATGCAAATATATAGATTTTTCCAAATAAAATATCCTTTGTTTTTTCACCTGAAAGCCATATCTAGTTATCCCTAAGCCAATGACTAGGTGACGTTCTTGGAAACCTGGTAATTTATTTAATATACATTTATTGAGTGTCCATCATGTGTCAGGCACTTTATTAAGCCTTGGTGATACCAAATGGTTGGCTCAGTTTTTGCCACAGAAAGGAGTTTGATATTAGAGGGAAGCTGTCCAAGTAAATAATTACAAAGTGAATCGGGGTGCTGTGATAAAACTGTACAGAGATCCTATCTTGTGGGGAGGTGTGAGGAAGCAGAAAAAGACTCAGAGGCCTACCTGAGCATTTAAAGGATGGAAGAATGGGAATGGCTTGTGGGATTTTACTTCCCTGACCAGGGATTGAACCCAGGCCATGGCAGTGAAAGCGCTAAGTCCTAACCTTACTGGACCAAAGAGGATTTCCCAAGAAAGGCTGTTCTTGATGGAGCAGAAGGTATGGCAGTCTGAGAGCAGATAAGGTAAGTTCAGTTCAATTCAGCCACTCAGTCGTGTCAGACTCTTTGGGACCCCATGAACTGCAGCATGCCAGGCCTCCGTGTTCATCACCAACTCCCAGAGTTTACTCAAACTCATGTCCATTGAGTCAGTGATGCCATCCAACCATCTCATCCTCTGTCCCCTTCTCTCACCTTCAATCTTTCCCAGCATCAGGGTCTTTTCAAATGAGTCAGCTCTTCGCATTAGGTGGCCAAAGTACAGGAGTTTCAACTTCAACATCAGTCCTTCCAATAAACACCCAGGACTGATCTCCTTTAGAATGGACTGGTTGGATCTCCTTGCAGTCCAAGGAACTCTCAAGAATCTTCTCCCACACCACAGTTAAAAAGCATCAATTCTTCAGCGCTCAGCTTTCTTCATAATCCAACTCTCACATCCATACATGACTACTGGAAAAACCATAGCTTTGATAACATGGGCCTTTGTTGGCAAAGTAATGTCTCTGCTTTTTAATATGGTTAAATCTTCCTACAAATGCCACCTTTATTCTGACAACTTCATATAAACACCAGTATAGTTGTTTAATATTTGTCTTAAATATCACTTTAATTTTTTACTGACATACTTATTTTCGATGTATCTTGAGCAATGCATGAGAAATCTAGGGTCATTGTGCATGCATGTGTGCTCAGTCGTAGCCAACTCTTTGTGACCCCGTGGACTGTAGCCCACCAGGCTCCTCTGTCCATGGGATTTTCCAGGCAAGAATACTGGAGCAGGTTGCCATTTCCTCCTCCAGGGGATCTTCTCCACCCAGGGATCGAAACTGCATCTCTTGTGTCTCCTGCATTGGCGGGTGGATTCTTTATCACTGTACCACCTAGGAAGCCCTTTGAAAAATCTAGGGTATGGTGCATTAATTATACATTTTCTAGTACTAATATTAAAACATTAAATGGATAGCCTTTTATTATTTTAAAATCATCTTACATACCATCAACAGAATTATACTGAACTCTAGGAAAGACCAAATTAATGGAACTCGAAGTAATTCAATATATCCTTATCCTGCTTCTGTCAGAAGCAACAGGAGATGCTGTTACCGAGTCTAAGCTCATACTGCTCACTGCACAACATGCCAGTAATCAAGAGACAATGTGTTGGGGTGAGAAATTGGCTTTATTCAATAAAGTGACTTTATTCAAAAAGCCAGCAAACCGAGAAGATGGTGGGCTTGTGCCCCAAGGACCAATCGTGCCTGAGTTAGAATTCAGGTTCCTTTTCTACTAAAGGGCTTCCCTGGTGGCTCAAAGGTTAAAGCGTCTGCCCACAATGTGGGAGACCTGGGTTCGATCCCTGGGTCGGGAAGATCCCCTGGAGAAGGAAATGGTAACCCACTCCAGTATTCTTGCCTGGAGAATCCCATGGACAGAGGAGCCTGGTGGGCTACAGTCCACAGGGTCGCAAAGAGTCGGACACGACTGAGCGACTTCACTTTTCTACTAAAAGAAGAGGGAGTAAAGTCAAACGCTTCCTGGTTTCCATCAGCCTCTGGAAAGTGTGAAAGTCTCTCAGTCATGTCTGACTCTTTGTGACTCCAAGAACTGTAACTGTAGTTCACCAGGCTCCTCTGTCCATGGACTTCTCCAGGCAAGAATGCTGGATGGATTGCCATTCATTCCCTTCTCTAGGGGATATCGGAGAAGGCAATGGCACCCCACTCCAGTACTTTTGCCTAGAAAATCCCATGGACAGAGGAGCCTGCTAGGCTGCAGTCCATGGGGTCGCTAGAGTCAGACACGACTGAGCGACTTCACTTTTACTTTTCACTTTCATGCATTGGAGAAGGAAATGGCAACCCACTCCAGTGTTCTTGCCTGGAGAATCCCAGGGATGGGGGAGCCTGGTGGGCTGCAGTCTATGGGGTGGCACAGAGTCGGACACGACTGAAGCGACTTAGCAGCAGCAGCAGCTAGGGGATATGCCTGACCCAGGGACCCAACCTGAGTCTCCTGCACTTTAAGCAGAGTCACCAGGGGTGTGTTAATTTCTTCCTTCTTGCAGTCATTCACAGGTGGGTCTGCTCAGGAGGTTTCCAGTGAGTTTAACATTGGTATTTTAGTTTAATGCTCATTACCTGGGAAGCAAGGTTCCCAGAGATGAGTCATTATACCCAGTTGAGCTTATAGGCAACATCCCTTTAGTTATTAATTTATAATAAGATTCAAAGGTTCGTCCCTATTACAATGCAAATTTCTAGTGAAATCATTATACTTTAAAATGGTTCAAGATAATACAATTTTCAGAATAACTGAAAAATCAGTTAATTTTCTAGCACCTTGTCAAATAATGAGGTAGCATATTTTTGACTTTTGATTTGAAATTCACTCTCTTGTATTAAAAAAAAAAAACCTAAAAGAAAGGCAAACATATAAACAAGGGGATTTTTAAAATCTGCAAAAGCAGTGCATAGCGGTAAAAGCTGGAGCATAAAATTAAGAGGAAAGAAAATCCGCCCCGGACCAGGCAAATCCGGATGGACGGAGGCAGTATTTCCTGCCCAGCGGCCAAAAGGCATCAGTTTCTTAAGGCAAACTTGGGGCGGTTTCCGCTGAGTGAAGAATGACGTCAAAGGCGAGGGCTCAAGACTTCCTCGGAAAAAAAAGTGGGATTACACTCAGCACCGAGGACGGAAAACGGAAGCAGCTGTGAGAGCCTGTCGGCCAGCCTCTGGAGCGCTGACGGGCGGGACCAAGCAGGCCCCGCCCCCAGGCTAGGCCCCGCCCACACCCGACCGGCCGCTCGCCGCCGCCGCCAGGGGTCGCTGCGCGCCGCAGGAGCGAGGGCTGGTCTTTCTTCCCCTCCTCCTCGCTGCTCCGCCCGCGGGGTGGTGTAGGCGCCAAAATCAAACCCGCCCGAGCCGGCCCCGCCCCTCGCCGCGTGCCGGTTCCGCCGCCGGAAGACAAACCGCCGGCGCCATGGTAAGAGCCGGAGGCGCGTTTCCCGGTCCACTTCCTCCCCGAGGTCCGGCCGCTTAATCCTCCGGCCGTGTGGGACCCCGGCCTGGCTGGCTCTGGGCTCCTGGGGTGGCTGCAGGGGCCGGCTCCCCGGCCGGGTCAAACGCTGCGTCCGCCCCGCGCTTTCCGGCTGCCGCTGCTCCAGTCCAAGGCAGGCATGCAGCTCCGGGACCCCCGCTTTATGCCCCCCGCGCCCTCCCGGGCGGGTTAGATTAAACGCGGAGCGTTCGAGAACGTGCCCCGAGTGTCTCAGGCTCAGCAGTCTGTCAGCAAGGCCAAGAGTCGCTTCAGAAGCCGTGTCCGGGCTCCCCGCCTCCGGCCTCCAGAAGGCGCCGCCCCCGCTTGAGAATCTTGGGGGAAGCGGCATTGAGGGCCCAAGGGCTTCGCTTGATCCCTGACGATTATTGGTTTTGTGCATTGTAGCCTGTAGAGCACATTTCAGAATTCCTCACAGTTTCTAAAGTGACCTAAAGAATCCCCACTTTATATGCCAGTTAGAGGATTTCTGTGAAAATGCTCCTTTTTTACTGAAGGGCAGGACTCACTTCTAAAGTTGCTGTATTAGGGAAGCACCCGGGCTTCCCCGGTGGCTCAGACTGGGAAGAATCTGCCTACAATGCAGGAGACCCGGGTTGGACCCCTGGGTGGGAAAGCCACCCCCCCCACCCCCACCCCCCCAGAGAAGAGAATGGCAACCCACTCCAGTGTTCTTGGCTGGAGAATTCCATGGACAGAGGAGCTTGGCGGGCTGCAGTCCATTGGGTGACAGAGTCTGACACGGCTGAGCACGCTCATGAAACTGCACTGACTTGGTCAGACGTGGTCTTGTGTGGCCCAGTGAGTTCTGTCTTGGTTAGGTTCCAAACCATCTCTTTGTTTTTGCGAGTTTAATGTCTTTCTGCTCATCAAATCATTTTCATAAACCTTCAGAGTTTCTACTCTCGCTGCCCCCCCCCCCGCCCCTTTCTGTTAGCAGAGAATCAACGTCTAATGAAATGGATCAAAGATTTTACTTTCGTATTTAAGTGGCCGTTATTTTGCCAAGCTAGTGGTGGATGGGGATCTAGGTTGTTCAGTGTTTATTTGAAGGTAATTGTCCAGATGTAATCATAACTGATAACGGCTTCTTTGTGGTTAGACTAACAGCCCAGCCACCTGGGCATACAGTGATGTTGGAAGCCAAACAAGCACACACTTAAATCTGGTACCAATGCGCCCTCATAGATTTCTGTTTATAGTTATTAGCCAGATACAACTGACTACTGCGTTAACTTTTTTTGTTTTTGTCTTTTTACCGACTGACTCTACACCTGCATCACCTTCTAATAGTAAATAGTTTAATTTGCCTTTAACTCTTTTCTGATGTTTACCTCTGGTAATGGAGAAACATGAAACAAAATTTTTTGTAAGAGACGTATTTCCCACTTTTCATGTATCATTAAGAAATAAGTTTAGTGTTATACAAAGATAACCTTTCTTCTCTTTCCTGATTGTTAATTAATTGCTGGTTGCTTCAGTTTGGTTATGCTTGCTGGGTAGACAATTGTTTTAAGTCCAAGCATGTTTTTGAAATTAGAGATAGGTGTTGTGGTCTGCCACTTATGAGGGCAGCAGCTATCATCTGCTTTTAATTTTTCAAAATTTTACTAGTGATCAACAGGGCTGACTTTAGGATTTCTTTTTTTTTTTTTGGACTGCACAGCATGTAGGATCTTAATTCCCTGACAAGGAATCGAAACTGCCTCCTGCAGTGGAAGCGCTGGGTCCCAAATCACTGGCCTTTCAGGGAATTCCTGACTTTAGGATTTTTTTAACTTATAATAAGAGAAGATTCCTTTCATTTTCCTAAAGTCAAGTGTTGAGTGAATCTCTAACTTACACTTTCAGGAGATTTCCTTTCATCTTAAATTTTACGTGAGCCCTTGTTGATTTTTTTGGAGAAATTTCTAAATGTGAAGTAATGTGGCATCCTTTTACATTAGTTATTTTAACTCTGGCCATGATACTCTCCTACCGTGGTTAGTAATAAACATTCTTTGTAGTGGTTAAGGAGAGTGATGAATAAATTAGCCTGAAACCAATGTTAATGGATGATAACGTGTGTGCATGCTAAGTCGCTTCAGTTGTGTCCGACTCTTTGTGACCCCATGCATCGTAGCCCGCCAGGCTCCTCTGTCCGTGGGATTCTCCACGCAAGAATACTGGAGTGGGTTGCCATGCCCTCCAGGGATTTCCTGACCCAGGGAACAAAGCCGTGTGTCCTGTGTCTCCTGCATTGGCAGGCAGGATCTTTTCCACTGGTGCCACCTGGGGAGCTCCTCCGTGTTTCTTGAGTCACTTTCATAAGCTGCTGAGCTGAGTGATAAGCGCTTTCCTCAAACTGTGCCCTCAGGACGCTAGGTTCTCCCCATTGCCTGCCTCTGTGTGGCAAATTCTTGCGGAGCCCAGGCTCTCTCAAGGAACAGTTTGTAACACCAACGTGTTAGGAGCCTTTTCGAAAGCATTAGATCTCTTTCCAGTGATGCAGCCACAGACTGAAGCCCTAGGAGCCCCGCAGTGCCCCTAACTTAACCTCCAGATTCTAGGCTGAGAAAAACTGTTTTCTCAATCCTGGGGCACATATAATCCCATAATAGCCCCCGTTTCCCCCTACCCCTGTGTGCCCTTCCCTCCGCCTCCCCAATGGCAGCTGCTAGTTTGTTCTCTTTATCTGGGAGTCTGCTGCTTTTTTGTTTTGTTGACTAGTTGTATTTTCTAGATTCCACATTTAAGTGTTATCATATATTTGTCTTTCTTTGACTTATTTCACTTAGCCTTCCAAGTCGGTCCATGTTGCTGCTTTTTTATGATCGAGTCATAAGAGTCTGTGTGTGTGTGTGTGTGTGTGTGTATACACCACATCTTTATCCATTCATCCTTGAGGGACACAGGTTACTTCCATATCTTGACAAATGTAAATAATGCTACGATGAGCATTGGGGTGCGTGTATCTTTTTGAATTTGTGCTTCTTTGGGATATATACACACAGGAGTGGAATTGCTGGATTATATTTTTAGTTTTTTGAGAAAGCTCTGTACTGTTTTCCACAGATTTTGCACCAGTATACATTCCCACTGAAGTATACGAGGGTTCCCTTTTCCCCACATCCTCACCAGCATTTGTTATTCGCGGTCTTTTTGATAATGGCCGTTCTGACAGGTGTGGTGAGTATCTCACTGTGGTTTTGATTTGCATGAGAGGAAAGTGTTTTAGGTAGAACAGCATTTTGTAAAAGCACAGAGGGAATTCCCCGGTGGCCCAGTGGTTGGGAATCTGTGCTTTCGCTGCAGAGGGCCCAGGTTCAATCCCAGGTCACACAAGCTGCGCCTTATGGCACGGGACCCAAAAAAGGCACAGAAATGGGAAAGAGCATGCTGCAGGTGGAGAACTACAAGTGGTTTTTGTATTACAGCTTAACTTGCGTAGCTTTTCGTGTTATGGTAAACTTGAGGTGGGGAGTGAACATGTGAGAGGTAGGTTGGGGTCAGATGGTAGAGAGCCTTGTCTGTCATTCGAGGGTGACTGGAAACTCCTGGATGCTTGGCAGCCACTGAAAAGTTTTAAGCAAGGGAGAGGCATCGTTAGATTTGCCTTTTGACAGCATGGAATGTGGCCTTGGAGGGACAGAGTGTGGTGAGCAGACTGCAGATCTAAAGTAGGCCTGAGCTTAGGTGGAGGCATGAGGGGTGGAGCAGACAGGATAGATTTGAGAAACAGCTTAGCACGGAGATTGGCAGGACTTGGTAACTGGTTGGATGTGAAATGGAGATGAAGGAGTCTAGGGTGATGGCCAGGCCTCTGGCTTGGGTAACAAGTGGCGTTGAACTGAACTCAGGATCCAGAAGAGCAGGTTTGGAAGGAGGTGTGGGAGAGGAAGAGGTCAGTTTAGACTTCAAGTTTGAGGCTGTTCAGCAGGCAGGTAATTAAATGTGATTGGAGTTCAGGCCCCCATCTAGCCCAGGGATGTAAAGGTTTGAGGTCTTAGCATGAAAACAGGTAAGATCAAAGAAAGAATATGAGGGGATCAATAGAGAAAGAACCTGGGGAACTGCAGTATTTGAGAATGAACAGAGGGAAAAGAGAGAAATATTAACTTTGAAGCTACTTATTTTACCTATATAATCATCAAGGAATACTGGATAATTTGCTGTGAAAATGAGTGTGTGCGTTTCTAGGCTGTATATTCTGGAATGCATTCACAACGGCAATTCCAAATTCCTTTCTTAACTTCAGATTGGCTAAAGAGTAGGATAATAATCTCCTGAAGTAGGCTTTTATTTTCTACTTGCATATGTTTTCCTTGCTCCTGTCTGCCCTCCACAATGCCATGTTACTCTGACTCCCTGTTTTAGAAATTGCCCTGTCGCTTCTCAGTTGCCTGGACAGTCAGCCTGCTGTAATCTGGCCCCAGACAACCTCTCTCATCTCATCTGCCACTCCCTGTACACCCTCATTCGTTTGATAAGCATCCCTAAGTGTTTGTCTCTCTGGAGCATTCTATGAACTTCCATAACCCTGTGCCTGTGTGTGGTCTGTCCAGGATACCCTCTTCACTGTTTCTCAACTTGCCAAAATCCCACTCATCTCTTGCCTCCCGAGCTAACCCTTCTCTCTTTCCTGGGTAGAATTAATTCATTCTGTCTTGGATAGCAATTTATGCATGTACCTGTTCATCAATGAGAAGCATTTTATGGCTGTTTATTTTCTTTGAGAGATTAACTCTTTTGAAGGTAGATACAGTGATTTATTGATCACTTGATACATATTGAATTTCTACAAAATGCCAGACTGTCTCAGCCACAGTTGTTGTTGTTATAGTGGCAGCACCTACCACGAGGCCTGGCTATGAGATTTATTAACCCTCTTGTCTCAGACGAGATCGTGCATTATTTCTAATAATGTTTCGAACCAAGTTGTCTTAAAAAGCATTGGTTTTTGGTTTTAAAGCAGTTTACTTTTTAACTTTTATGCCTAACTTTTGTGCTTTAGTCGAAGAAAAAAGGACTAAGTGCAGAGGAAAAGAGAACCCGCATGATGGAAATATTTTATGAGACGGTAAGTTGTTTCCCTTAAGATTTTTAGTACTTTGTGCAATTTTCTCTGTAAGTATATGCCATCCAGTGTTAACTGTACCTTTTCACTAGAAATCAATACCGACCAATTTCCTGAAGAATGAGTAAAATTCAGCCAACATTTGTGGTTCCTGTGGGCTGTGGAGCATGAAAGAACCCTATCCCAGTGTTTGTAGAGTCTCTCCTATTCAGGGGCTTCCCTGATAGCTCAGTTGGTAAATAGCTCCTGCCTGCAATGCAGGAGACCTGGGTTCGATTCCTGGGTCGGGAAGACCCCCTGGAGAAGGAATAGGCTACCCACTCCAGTATTCTTGGTCTTCCCTTGTGGCTCAGCTGGTAAAGAATCCGCCTGCAATGCGGGAGACTTGGGTTCAATCCCTGGGTTGAGAAGATCCCATGGAGAAGGGAACGGCTACACACTCCAGTATTCTGGCCTGGAGAATTCCGTGGACTCTACAGTCCATGGACTCGCAAAGAGTCAGACACGACTGAGCGACTTTCACTTTTCTGTGCAGACTGCCCTACCCTCTGGCACCATAATTTTTTTTATCTTTATATTGGAGCATAGTTGACTAACAGAGCTGTGTGAGTTTCAGGTACAGCAGAGTGATTTGTTTATACATATACAGGGATCTCCCTTACGGCATAGAGGGACAACTGCTTAGATGGACTCCTGTGCCAAACACTGCAGGAGCATGAGTCTCAATGCAGTGGCTCAGGAAAGGCTTCACAGCACCTTTAAAACGGGAAGGGTGGTATTTGCTAAGCAGATGATCAGAGAAGTTGTGGACAGAAGAAACTTGTGTTACTGCTTGGTCTCACATCTTGTTTTTTTCACATTAATTATGCTGCTGTATATTGTTCACTTATATCTGGATATGAGATTTATTAATAGTAATAACAGCCCCAAAATATGTATTAAGGACTTAGAACAAGGTTGGAAACTTTTCTAGAATCTGTAGACATAACAATGAAGTAGATGGACAAAGGCCATGCCCTCATGGAGCTTCGATTCTAATTCAGGGAAGCAGAAAAGTGATGCTAATGTTTTGATGTTCCTGAAACAGGGTAACAGTGTAATAGAGTCTAACGGGATGCAAGGAAGACACTCTTCTAAGTACCTTGCACATATGAGCTCATTTAATCCTTACAATTACCTCAGGAAGGAACAGACTGCATTATCAGATCAGATCAGTCGCTCAGTCGTGTCCGACTCTTTGCGACCCCATGAAATCACAGCACGCCAGGCCTCCCTGTCCATCACCAACTCCCAGAGTTCACTCAGACTCACGTCCATCGAGTCAGTGATGCCATCCAGCCATCTCATCCTCTGTCGTCCCCTTCTCCTCCTGCCCCCAATCCCTCCCAGCATCAGAGTCTTTTCCAATGAGTCAACTCTTCGCATGAAGTGGCCAAAGTACTGGAGTTTCAGCTTTAGCATCATTCCTTCCAAAGAAATCCCAGGGCTGATCTCCTTCAGAATGGACTGGTTGGATCTCCTTGCAGTCCAAGGGACTCTCAAGAGTCTTCTCCAACACCACAGTTCAAAAGCATCAATTCTTCAGCGCTCAGTCTTCTTCACAGTCTAACTCTCACATCCATACATGACCACAGGAAAAACCATAGCCTTGGCTAGGGTTGCATTATATTGTCCCTATTTTATAGATACAGAATCCAGAGGTGTAGGAAGTTTAGTTCATTTGCCCTGGAGCTAGTAGGTGATGGAGCTAAGATTCTAACCTGGGTGTCTAGCTACAGCATCATTAAACACTGTGGTGTACTACTGACCTGGGCAAGGATTTGTTGAGGGAATGGTTTCAAGGATTAACTTTTGCCATATAATCCTAGATTTTAAAACACAATTCATATTTTTTTCACAATTCATTATGACCTTAATATCTAATTACTGGTAACAGTGCTTTCTAGATGTTTTTGTCATCAAGTGATGTCAAAGAATTTTGTGCCTTAGTTGTCAAATATTGATGCAAAGAAAATTATAACATGATTTGTAAATCTACAATTACAGCATAAAAATAACTGCCATGGATTGTTACCCCTTTTGTTGATAACAATCTGTACAAATAGTTCAGTAATTTTAACATCATAGGTCCAACCTATTTAAACTTGTAGATCGTGTTTTATAGAAACTAACTTAAGACTTGGAGTATGGGAGACAGACGAAAAATATGCTACAGATAAACTTGTTACAAAGCTTCTGGCTGGATAAACAAGTATGAAATAAACCCACAGTCCCTTGTCTACAGAACAAGAGTCCAGTAAGCCCTGAAAACTAAAAAGTGCTTTAACAAGCTAGCCAAACCTAACCCTGACTAACATAAGACGGTCACATTTATTATCTGAATATTTGTATGTTTTGCTGCAGAAATGTTCATATGTGATATACTGTAAGTGTTCTGCCATACACTATATGTGTCCCGTATTACCCTTCTAAACTTCAGAAAGTTCCAGTCAGGAGCACAGCTTTCTCCAAAATTGTGGCACGAACTATAGACCTTTGAGTTTTATAGCTATCATCCACATATGAAAAATGGAGTATTCTTTGAAATGTCGACGTAACCTAAGCCTTAAGTCTCTTGACTACATTCATATTTAAATGCTTTAAAGCATACATTATATAAATTAATGCCTACATTTTATTAACCCAGTTATGGGCAGCTCCATATAGCGTGATGATAGTTCAGAGCTTATGTATTATTTTTCTTCACTGATTAAATGCAACTCATACTAGCAGACTGGATACTATAAAGGAGGAAGGAGCACGTCAGCCACTTTTTGTGTTTTCTCAGTTTTCCACAGAATACACCACTGAATTAATTTTAATTCTGCTAATGCGTATTAGGCATGTACATCTTCTGTGTGATGCTAATGTAACAAAGATAAATAAGGCAGCAAAGGCCTTCCCTTTAGGAGGACACGGATGCTTTTCTGTCTCTGAAAAACTTATCTTATTGTCCCCTTTCCATGGTCATGTATCAAAATCAGAAACATGGATTAATTAATCCATTCAGCAAATAAGCATCTATTAATTTCCAGGCATAGTTCTAGATACATTATTGAACAAAATAGAAAAAAACATACTGTTTTTATCATTTAACATTTCAGTGGCCCTTAGATTTCCACCTCAGTGTGGATAGCAGGGTCTTCCCAGGTGGCTCAATGGTAAAGAAATCACCTGCTGATGCAAGAGACCCAGGTTCAATCCCTGGGTCAGGAAGATCCCTGGAGGAGGAAATGGCAGCCCACTCCAGGATTCTTGCCTGGGAGATCCCATGGGCAGAGGAGCCTGGCGGGCTGCAGTCCATAGGGTCAGAAAGAGCTGGACACAACTGAGCACACAGGCGCACACGTGGGCATCACGTTCGGTCTGCTTCAGTGTGGAGTGTGTCACCAGACTCCTTTATTCAGTTGTGTACTTCTCATTTCCAAGCCGGTTGGTGATCATTTATTTGTGTTTTGGTTTCTCCATATGTATATAAGGATTCCTCCATACACATACATATTAATACGTATGCACACACTTTGCCTCACTTGATAGCATTATGTTGGTAACTTAATTGAAAGATAGTATAATCTGCAAGTTTTCAAATACCGCTGGGTAGTATCCAGTATAGAATATTATCTTGAGGCTCTGAAAGATTAAATATGATGCCATACTATTTCATTTTTCATGTTCTTGCCAGAAAACTTTAGTCTTTAATATCAGGCTCACCATAGTGATTTCTTCCTGGATTGTACCTGACTCAGATTTAGAGTTCTTGACCCTATCCCTGACTTGTTGTGGAAGCTTGCATAAGTTAATGTTGCACATATAAATCAGTTAAATAATGGTAGGTATAATTATGGTAGATGCAAATAATGATAGCTATAGTGTATAATTTTTTTTTAATGTGATATGTTTTTCTATAGGAGTAATATCAGAAAGGCCTACCATTTGTGGTAAACCAATGACATTCTTATTTCCTTTTACAAGGAGTTATCAATGCAGCACATCTCGTTATTTGCATAGATAGTGCTTTATTCCTATAATGGGTAAAAGGTAAAATAATTATAGTAGGTTTTTTTTAAGTAAATCTAAGGTTAGATTAATAAAAATTTCTCTTGTGGTTTTGGTAGTGTCTATGTATGTTTATGTAAACATAACTGTTTATGTATACATTTATGAACTTTACTGAAATTTTTTTAGGTCTGGGGTAAATAATTCAACAGTAGTTCTCAGACATTAATATATAAATATTCACCTCAAATGCACATAGCTGGTTAGCCATTTGTTTATGTTTTTATTTTTTTATGATATGTTCATGTAATGTTGGGGCTTCCCTATACTACTACTACTACTACTAAGTCGCTTCAGTCGTGTCCGACTCTGTTCGACCACAAAGACGGCAGCCCATGAGGCTCCCCCATCCCTGGGATTCTCCAGGCAAGAACACTGGAGTGGGTTGCCATTTCCTTCTCCAGTGCATGAAAGTGGAAAGTGAAAGTGAAGTCGCTCAGTCATGTCCGACTCTTCGCGACCCCATGGACTGCAGCCCACCAGGCTCCTCTGTCCATGGGATTCTCCAGGCAAGAGAACTGGAGTGGGGTGCCACTGGGGCTTCCCTATAGTCAGACAGTAAAGAATCTGCTTGTAGTGCAGGAGACCTGGGTTCAATCCCTGGGTCAGGAAGATCCCCTGGAGAAGAAAATGACAATCTACCTCAGTATTCTTGCCTGGAAAACTCCATGGACAGAGGAGCCTGGAGAGCTACAGTCCATGGAGTTGCAGAGTCAGCCATGACTAAGTGACTAACACTATTACTACTATACAAGTCTCTGCTCTTTTTCAAATTCTTTTTCCATTCAGGTTATTACGGAATATTGAGCAGAGTTCCTTATGCTGTACAGTTGCTTCTTGTTGGTTATCTCTTTTAAATGTAGTAGAATGTACGTGTCAGTCCCAAACTCCAGTCTGCCCCTCCTCTCCACCCTTCCCCCAGTAACCATAAGTTTGTTTTCTAAGTCTGTGAGTCTGTTTCTGTTTTGTAAATAAGTTCATTTGAATCTTTTTTTTTTAGATTGCCCCTATAAGCAGCATCATATGATACCTATGACATTTGTCTTTCTTTCAGACCTATTTCATTTAGTATGATTATCTCTAGGTCCATCCATGGTGCTGCAAATGACATTATTTCATTCTTTTTAATGGCCAAGTAATATTCCGTTGTATATATGTACTACATCTTGTTTATCCATTCATCTCTCAGTGGACATTTAGGTTGCTTCCATGTCTTCTTGGCTATCGTAAACAGTACTGTAATGAATATTGGGGTGCATGTATCCTTTTGGGCCATGTTTTTCTCCGGATGTATGCCCAGGAGTGGGATTGCTGGATCATATGGTAGTTCTATCTTAGTTTCTTAGGGAACCTCCATGCTGTTTTCCATTATGGCATAATTATCTTTCTGAAGTATATATTTAATTGTGTCCACTTTTGCCTGAAAAAAATAATGATAATAGCTCACATCTATTGAGCTCTTCCTGGGTGCACACCACTGTTTTAAGCACTTGGTGTATTTATCTGATTTTATCATTTTTAACCCTCTGAAATCACTACTATTGTTATCCTCATTCTATAGACCTGGACTTCTGAGATAACAGCATAAAATACCAGCCCTGTGGCTCAAAAAAGAAGACATCTCAAATAAAGAAGTGGTAGTAATAAAACTAGGATCAGATCAGATCAGATCAGTCGCTCAGTCGTGTCCCACTCTTTGTGAACCCATGAAATCACAGCACGCCAGGCCTCCCTGTCCATCACCAACTCCCAGAGTTCACTCAGACTCACGTCCATCGAGTCAGTGATGCCATCCAGCCATCTCATCCTCTGTTGTCCCCTTCTCCTCCTGCCCCCAATCCCTCCCAGCTTCAGAGTCTTTTCCAGTGAGTCAACTCTTCGCATCAGGTGGCCAAAGTACTGGAGTTTCAGCTTTAGCATCATTCCTTCCAAAGAAATCCCAGGGCTGATCTCCTTCAGAATGGACTGGTTGGATCTCCTTGCAGTCCAAGGGACTCTCAAGAGTCTTCTCCAACACCACAGTTCAAAAGCATCAATTCTTCAGCGCTCAGCTTTCTTCACAGTCCAACTCTCACATCCATACACGACCACAGGAAAAACCATAGCCTTGACTAGACGAACCTTTGTTGGCAAAGCAATGTCTCTGCTTTTGAATATGCTATCTAGGTTGGCCATAACTTTCCTTCCAAGAAGTAAGCGTCTTTTAATTTCATGGCTGCAGTCACCATCTGCAGTGATTTTGGAGCCCAGAAAAATAAAGTCTGACACTATTTCCACTGTTTCCCCATCTATTTCCCATGAAGTGATGGGACCAGATGCCATGATCTTCCTTTTCTGAAGCCAAACTTTAAGCCAACTTTTTCACTCTCCACTTTCCCTTTCATCAAGAGGCTTTTTAATTCCTCTTCACTTTCTGCCATAAGGGTGGTGTCATCTGCATATCTGAGGTTATTGATATTTCTCCCGGCAATCTTGATTCCGGCTTGTGTTTTTTCCAGTCCAGCATTTCTCACGATGTACTCTGCATAGAAGTTAAATAAACAGGATGACAATATACAGCCTTGACGTACTCCTTTTCCTATTTGGAAGCAGTCTGTTGTTCCATGTCCAGTTCTAACTGTTGCTTCCTGACCTGCATACAGATTTCTCAAGAGGCAGGTCAGGTGGTCTGGTATTCCCATGTTTTTCAGAATTTTCCACAGTTGATTGTGATCCACACAGTCAAAGGCTTTGGCCTAGTCAATAAAGCAGAAATAGATGTTTTTCTGGGACTCTCTTGCTTTTTCCATGATCCAGCAGATGTTGGCAATTTGATCTCTGGTTCCTCTGCCTTTTCTAAAACCAGGTTGAACATCAGGAAGTTCATGGTTCACATATTGCTGAAGCCTGGCTTGGAGAATGTTGAGCATTACTTTACTAGCGTGTGAGATGAGTGCAATTGTGCGGTAGTTTGAGCATTCTTTGGCATTGCCTTTCTTTGGGATTGGAATGAAAACTGACCTTGTCCAGTCCTGTGGCCACTGCTGAGTTTTCCAAATTTGCTGGCATATTGAGTGCAGCACTTTCACAGCATCATCTTTCAGGATTTGGAATAGCTGAACTGGAATTCCATCACCTCCACTAGCTTTGTTCGTAGTGATGCTTTCTAAGGCCCACTTGACTTCACATTCCAGGATGTCTGGCTCTAGGTCAGTGATCACAGCATTGTGATTATCTGGGTCATGAAGCTCTTTTTTGTACAGTTCTTCTGTGTATTCTTGCCATCTCTTCTTAATATCTTCTGCTAGGTCCATACCATTTCTGTCCTTTATCAAGCCCACCTTCGTATGAAATGTTCCTTTGGTATCTCTGATTTTCTTGAAGAGACCTCTAGTCTTTCCCATTCTGTTGTTTTCCTCTATTTCTTTGCATTGATCACTGAAGAAGGCTTTCTTATCTCTTCTTGCTATCCTTTGGAACTCTGCATTCAGATGTTTATATCTTTCCTTTTCTCCTTTGCTTTTCGCTTCTCTTCTTTTCACAGCTATTTGTAAGGCCTCCGCAGACAGCCATTTTGCTTTTTTGCATTTCTTTTCCATGGAGATGGCCCTGTCTCCTATACAATGTCACGAACCTCATTCCATAGTTCATCAGGCACTCTATCTATCAGATCTAGGCCCTTAAATCTGTTTCTCACTTCCACTGTATAATCATAAGGGATTTGATTTAGGTCATACCTGAATGGTCTAGTGGTTTTCCCTACTTTCTTCAATTTAAGTCTGAATTGGGCAATAAGGAGTTCATGGTCTGAGCCATAGTCGGCTCCTCGTCTTGTTTTTGCTGACTGTATAGAGCTTCTCCCATCTTCGGCTGCAAAGAATATAATCAATCTGATTTCAGTGTTGACCATCTGGTGATATCCATATATAGAGTCTTCTCTTGTGTTGTTGGAAGAGGGTGTTTGTTATGACCAGTCATTTTCTTTGCAAAACTCTATTAGTCTTTGCCTGCTTCATGCCGTATTCCAAGGCCAAATTAGCCTGTCACTCCAGGTGTTTCTTGACTTCCTACTTTTGCATTCCAGTCCCCTGTAATGAAAAGGACATCTTTTTTGGGTGTTAGTTCTAAAAGGCCTTGTAGGTCTTCATAGAACTGTTCAACTTCAGCTTCTTCAGTGTTACTGGTTGGGCATAGACTTGGATTACTGTGATATTGAATGGTTTGCCTTGGAAACGAACAGAGATCGTTCTGTCATTTTTGAGATTGCATCCAAGTACTGCATTTCGGACTCTTTTGTTGACCATGCTGGCCACTCCATTTCTTCTGAGGGATTCCTGCCCGCAGTAGTAGATATAATGGTCATCTGAGTTAAATTCACCCATTCCCGTCCATTTCAGTTCGCTGATTCCTAGAATGTTGACATTCACTCTTGCCATCTCTTGGAAGTTTGGAAGTTTGACCACTTCCAATTTGCTTTGATTCATGGATCTGACATTCCAGGTTCCTGTGCAATATTGCCCTTTACAGCATCGGACCTTGCTTCTATCACCAGTCACATCCACAGCTGGGTATTCTTTTTGCTTTGGCTCCATCCCTTCATTCTTTCTGGAGTTATTTCTCCACTGATCTCCAGTAGCACATTGGGTACCTACTGACCTGGGGAGTTTCTTTTTCAGTATCCTATCTTTTTGCCTTTTCATACTGTTCATGGGGTTCTCAAGGCAAGAATACTGAAGTGGTTTGCCATTCCCTTCTCCAGTGGACCACATTCTGTCAGAAAAAACTAGGATAGGATAGGATAGGATAAAAACCCAGGGAGGATCATCTGATTATAAAGACAGTGCTAAATACAGCCTCTTTACATTTGTCAGCCTGGGTGTGGTATAACATAGGGTTCCCCAGCCTCGGAGCTGGGCCACAGCAGGAGGTGAAGCAAGTGAAGCTTCTTCTGAAGCCTCGTCTAACCCTCCCCCTTGCTCTGCATCGCTCGTGTTACCTCCTAAACCCCATCTGTGGAATGATTGTCTTCCATGAAGCTGGTCCCTGGTGTCAAAAGGCTGAGAGCTGCTGGTGTAACACGTGATGTGATGCTCCCTGGACCTCCTTCCTTTATTCCAGGCATTTGTGCCTGCCACCGACAGGAAGTATGTTTGAGGTTTCTGCTCCTGTGTGGCAAAGCCAGGACTCAAACCCTGTCTCCTGGCTCCAGAGACTTTTCTTCACCATGTTGCTATATGGTGGCTTCATTTTCAGGTTAAAATCCAAACTTTCGACCTACAAAAATATTAATTTCCTATGTTTTATGTCTTGGCAGGATCTTCAAAGTCTAGCTTGGCCCAGTCTACTGGCTGTTTTCATTATTTACAAATATGAAGTAGGTGGGGAAATGGCAAAATAAAATATGAAATTTAAAATAATGATAATACTTTCATTTTGGTAATGCAGACTCTCAGTGAAACACATGAAATATTGTGAGTTTTTTTTACCTGTTTGCCCTCTAAGTGAAATCTTACAAATCTTCCTTACATATAATGACTTAATAAAAGTCATTGGCAATCCAGAACATAGCCTCATAGTTATGACTATTTATTCTGCTGAGTTGAAATATTTTTCCTATGGTCTCAGAGCCAGAAAAATATATTTAATTCCTACCAGGCAGTGGAAGGCTGGGGAGATTATTTTGTCCTTTATGATATTGTTAATTTTCTCAAATGCCAAAATTGCTGTTTCTGATTAAACATTTTCAACTCTGCTTTCTATAACATTAAGACACTGATGACTAAGATGCTGTGACTGTAACAAGTATTAGCTGGTTAAAGAAGTTAAATAATTGGTTTTTATGTAAAGATAGAATTTATTGTATTAATTGACTGATTCCAGTTCATATATTCCTATACATTTTCATTCATATGAATTGTTGCTGTTGTTGTTTGGTCACTAAATTGTGTCCCTCTCTTTGTGACCCCGTGAATGGCAGCAGGCTGGGCTTCCCTGTCCTTCACTATCTCCCTGAGTTTGCTCGAACTCATGTCCATTGAGTCAGTGGTGCCATTCCAACCATCTCATCCTCTGTTGCGCCCTTCTGCTCCTGCCCTCAATCTTTCCCAGCATCACTGTCTTTTGCAGTGAGTCAGCTCTTTGCATCAGGTGGCCAAAGTATTGGCGCTTCAGCTTCAGCAAAAGTCCTTCCAGATTCAGGGTTGATTTCCTTTAGGAATGACTGGTTTGATCTCATTGTTCATATGAATACATACATTATGTGTTCATATATTCCTATTCGTTCACATGAATACATATATAGATTTATTTGAAGTTGCTAATGTAATAGAAAAAGAATTCTTTGCCTGTTACTCTTAGGAAGACGATGGCAACAATACAACTCAGAGACAGAGGACTGGTACCCAAAGTCTGTTTTACCTAATAGCTTTGTGGCTTTAAACAGATTATTTGACTGAAGAAGCAAAAGGCTAATAGTAACTTGTACCTGCTTCACAGAGTTGGTATAGGGATTAAATGAAATCATCTGTGAAACATTACGATGCCCAGGTCATAAGTGCTTAATTAGAAGTTAATTTAGTATTATAACTGTGTGTCTTCAGTGCTATCTTTATTCATAGTTTTGATTTTGAAAGTTAGAACCATTGTGTTCTTTTCTTTATTATCTCTGTGTAATGTAGGGGAGAACCAATATTTACTTGGGACCATTTTCTTTGTTCTCTTAAATGACCACACTTCAGTTCTGAGGCTAGTTCTTTGCAAGCCTATTTCTTTACACAGCAACACCAGTGGGGCAGTTGGTATGTCTGGGGCTGTTCCTTGATGACCACATGTAGGCAGATGTCTCAATGCATTCATATTCTTTTTCCAGAGAATCTAAGGTATTTGCAAATAGGTTTGATTAATTGATTTTTTTAATGCATAAAAGGCCTAAAGTTAGTAAGTTATTGCATGTTCTCTGAGACTCTACAGAACTTTCTTTAAATAGTTGATCCCAGGTGTGCAAAATTTTGTTTCACAATCTATTAATAGGACCAGTGACTTAGTATTTTCTTGAATTTACTAAATCTTAAGTGTACTGAGATGAAGTTACTTTTTCCAACATTTTATAATTGAAGATGAAAGAATTTCACAGTGAATACCTGTATGCCCACTCTAGATTCCACCATTAACATTTTATACTCTACTTGCTTTATCATATATATTCATCTATCCATTCCTTTATCCATCTGTCAGTTCATCTTTTTTTGCGGGGGTTGTATTTCTGGGGTACTGTTCTTTTGTCGGGTATGTTTTGTGAATATTTTCTTCTGGTCTTTTCAGTTATAGTGCCCTTGAATGAGCATGTTTTAAATTTTTATGATGCCAAATTTGCATCCTATTGAAGTTATCAGTTCAAGTTTATATTAGGAGAAATAGATCCCAGATTTCCATAACAGTAATCACAATAATTCTAATTACTGAATACTTAAGTCTTCCCTGCCTCTGTTAAGGGGGCTTCCCTGGTGGCTCAGATGGTAAAGCATCTGTCTACAATGTGGGAGACCCGGGTTCGATCCCTGGGTCGGGAAGATCCCCTGGAGAAGGAAATGGCGATCCACTCCAGTACTATTGCCTGGAAAATCCCATGGACAGAGGAGCCTGGTAGGCTACAGTCCATGGGGTCGCAAAGAGTCGGACATGACTTCACTTTCACTTTCACTTTAAGTCTTTTCAAATGTTTCACTTCTATTATCCAAGTTCTTTTGACCTGTTCAACCAAAGCTTATTACAGGAAGAAAGGAGTGTTCTGCCTAGATTTGTTTTTCCAGCCGTAGGATTGAATATTCTATGTGTGTATCTTCCCCACAAGGTTTTGCTCTGCGTGTGGTGGCATAGCCTGTATAGGTTAATGATGGATAGGCAGCCATGAATTGCATGATTTTCTTATTTAGGTCCAGCTCTTCCATGAAACCTTAAATGTAAACAAACCTTGACAGCTGTCTGTCTTAGTTAGAGCTGCTAAGTCTGTGATGTATGGTATATACTAAGCAAAGCACTATTTGTATTTTCTGTAAATCAGAGTGTCAGAGAAGCCAATTATCTCATGTTAACAAATGATTCATCATAACTAGATTTTATGCTTCATTGGGAAGATGTCCTTTATGTTCTGCCCTCCAGTTACTTTACGGGATTGTATGTTCATGCAAAATCTGTCCATTTTAAGTTCTGTTGAAGGTATTGAACAAGATAATTACAATTTCTTCTAGCTCTACAATTCTTGATTCTATTTCACTGTTCTTTTCCAGGCATAGTTTTCTAATACAATATTTTATAAACATAATTATGGTGACTATAAATATATAGTAGAAAGTAAATAGATGTTTTTCATCTTTTTTTAACTCTTTTAAACAGAAAGATGTATTTCAACTAAAAGACATGGAGAAGATTGCTCCCAAAGAAAAAGGCATTAGTAAGTATCAAAGATGTGCCAGAATGTTTTGATGAATACTGGTTATCTTTCCTGCAAATCTTTCACTTCATGGAAGCATAAATTTCTAGAGATGAAGAATGTTTGTTAAAGTCCTTATATAAGGTTTCTGGGCCATGACCATGATTCTTGTGTTCGGAGTATCTGCTCTAGGAAAACTAAGGGGACATATACATGCATGCCTGTATGCACACACACACACATGTATAATACACGTAGTTATACACAAGCCCATTTATGTGTGTAATTGACTTCAAAAGAAGTAAAGCTGTTCATGTATGTTCTGGTATTTGTTAATGGGATTTGCCTGGTGTGTTAGTGTTCTACAGCTGCTGAAACAAATTACTGTAACTTGGTGGCTGAGCACAATGGAGCTTTTATTCCCTCATAGTCCTGGAGGCCAGAAACCTGAAGTAGAGGTGTCGGTGGGGCTGGTTCCTTCCGGAGGCTCTGAGGGAGTTTCCTCTTCATGCTTCTCTCCTGGCTTCTGGGAGTCACCAGCAGTGCTTGGCTTCTAGATGCATCATTCTAATCTCTGCCTCTGCCTTCACATGGCCTCCCCTTTTTTTCCCTCCCCTTCTGTGTCTTATAAGGACACGTTTCATTTGGGACCCACCCTAAATCCAGGATGATTTTATCATGAGACCCTTAATTACATCTGTATAGACCCTTTTCCAAATTAAGGTTGCATTCAGAGGTTCTGGGGTTTATCTTTTGAGGAGTCACTCTTAAGCCCATTATATATGATACATATATTTTTTAAACCTTACTTTTCTGATTGTATAAGCTATACATGTTTAACAGATTTGGAAGTTATATAAAGAATATAATGAAAATACAGTTGTTCATAATCCCTCTACTGACATTACCACTTTTTTTTAAGCTTTTCATTTTGTGTAGGTGTACAGGCAGTTAGCAGTGTGGTGGTAGTTTCAGGTGGACAGCAGAGGGACTCAGCCTTGTCTACATACATGTGTCTGCTCTCCCTGCAGACCCCTGCCCCTCCAGGCTGCCACGTAGCACTGGGAGAGTCCGTGTGCTCCGCAGTGGGTTCTTGTTGATTATCCGTTTTAAATGGAACAGTGTGTAGCGGCAAACGTCAGTGCATTCTCTGCCTCTGTATCTTTCTGTTTTGTAAGTTCATTTGTATCAGTTCTTTTTAGGGTCCACATGTAAGGGATGTCATACGATATTTCTCTGTCTGACTTACTCACTCAGTATGACAATCTCTAGGTCCATCCATGTTGCTGCAAATGGCATTATTTCATTTTTTTAATGGCTGGGTAAGATTCCATTGTATAAATGGTAACATGGTATATTTTGATGTCTTATTCTTAGCTTCTGTTTATCTGTGTTTGTGTTATATATCTGTCCATTTCTCAGAGAGGAAGCCATGCTGCAAACACTGTTTTGTGTTCATGTATTTTTTTCATATAACATTGTATCGTCTACCTATGTTATTTGCTTTAAAAAAAAAAATGATTTACAGCATCTGTATTTCCTAATATTTTTTCTGTGACCACCCATTGTGCCATAATTTGCTTAGCCCATTAGCTATTGTTGCCCATCTAGATGTGTTCCCAAATTTTCTTGCTAAAGTTAAGATAATTAGCATGTCATTCTTAAATTTTTTTCTAAATGACTTATTTTTTAGAGTATTTTTAGGTTCACAGCCACACTGAGAGGAAGGTACAGTGTTTCTCATGTACTTCCTGCCCCCCACACATACACAGCTTCCCCTGTTATCAACACCACTCACCATCATGCATTTGTTACAATTGATAGCCTGCATAGGCACGTCATAATCACACTGAATCCGTAATTTACATTACTAGTCACTCTCAGTGTTGTGCATTTCTGTGGGCTTGTACACACGGATCCACGGTTATGATATCACATACAGTATTTTCCCTTCCCTAAAAATCCTGTGTGCTCTTCCCCCTATTCATCCCTTCCTTTCCCCTTGCCGAAAACTTTTTTCCACATATTACTTCATTAGGAAACGTCCCTAGAAATAGAGTAGAAAGAGACTGTATAGTTTTAGGCTTTTTAGATGGATTCTTAAATGGCCTTCAGGAAAGGCTATTATACTCAAATTCATTTCTCAGAACTGTTACCATTTTTAGAAGTCTTTGACATTTCAGCTTGTACTTTTTTATAAACGAGGTTGAATGTTTTGCATTTGGTGGAGATTTTATTTTTTTATTAAATCTTTTTAAGTTTTTAATGGATTTTATTAAATTTGGGGGTCTGCTCTAGGAAAAATTAAAACAGACTCTATGGATAATTTCTTGGTATAGTTCTATTAATAAAAAGTAAGAATGGGGACTTCCCTGGTGGTTCAGTGGTTAAGAATCTGGCTTGCAATGCAGGGGACTAGGGTTCAATCCCTGGTTGGGGAAGTAAGGTCCTACATGCCTAGGGGCACCCACATGACCAGCCCAACGAATGCAGCCAAGTAAACACTTTAAAAAAAAATAAGAATGGTCTATGAATTTCAAACATTTGTGAAATATGACTTTGTATTTTTACATGGTATTTTTAAAACTCTTTTCTGATTTTCAATCTTACCCCTGACTATAACATCCAGTTTATTTCTTTATTGCTTAATTTTTCATAGTAGTTTTCTTTTAGTTTCCTTAGCAAATAAGGTAAAGCATGTTTATTATTGGAAAAAAATAAGAAAAATGAGCAAAAAGAAGGAAATAAAAATTTCCCTCTTAAACTTACATTCTGCATAACTACTGTCACATTACTGAATACTGTTTTCTAACTTAGTTTTCTATACAATATGTTTTGGATGTACATATATCCAAGCCATTAAATATTTTATAAAGTAAATTTAATGAATGCATAGTATATTTATCCAGAATTTTAAGAGTCCAGTTATTGTACTAATTTCCAGGGTTTTGCTATGAAAAACAGTGATTTAATGAGCATCCTTAAGCATTATTTTCTTTAGCTAAATTTGTAAAAGTGGAATTTCTTTGTAAGAGTTATGCATAAATCTGTTTTTGCTATATTTTTCTACCATGTTGAGGAGTACTTACATCTCTGAATCCTTTATTATAATTTTTAGTGTTTTAAGTAGTCAAAAAATCCTGTCTCATGCTTTATTTTACATTTCTTCGATTATTAGCCGGTTTGACCACTTTCCTTGTTTATTGCCCATGCGTGTTTTATAGATGCTTATTGATGTATTTTGTTTTTCTCTTGGAGTATTTGCCTTTTATGTAATTATTTTTAAAAGCTCCTTATTTATTAACTTATTAACTCAATCTATAATATTTATTGCAAGTGTTCCCCCAGTTACTAGCCTTTAATTTGATTTATGATATGTCTTAATATGAAGTCTTTAAAAATTATCTCTCTTAGCTGCTATGTCAGTAAAAGAAGTCCTTCAAAGCTTGGTTGATGATGGTATGGTTGACTGTGAGAGAATTGGAACATCTAATTATTATTGGGCTTTTCCAAGTAAAGCTCTTCATGCCAGGAAACGTAAGTTGGAGGTTCTGGATTCTCAGGTAGGCCACCATAATTTAAAATAATAGATTTGTTTTTTAAGAAAGAAATTTGTTTTATTTAATCCTCTTCCTATTTAGTGGTTTCTGTTACATTTTTAACGTGCGTTATTTGACTCAGTCTAAAGATAATCAAAATCTCATTTTTTCCAAGGGGAGCAAAGACCGTAGAATGTTCTAACTCTCATCTCACATGCCATGATATTGTTTTCTAGTATTTTAGTTCTTTTTAGGTTTACAGAAAAATTTATGGGCGGGTACAGAGAGTTCCCAAATACACCCATGCCCCCTGCAACCAAATACACAGTTTCCCTTATTATTCACATCTAGTATTAGTGTGATACAGTTGTCACAGTTGACGAGCCAATGTTGATACCTTATTATTCACTAAAGTCCATAGTTGACATTAGAGGCTCATTCTCACAATGTCTTGTGCATTGTGAGTTTTGACAAATCTATAAACGTCATGTATCCAACATTATAGTAACATGCAGTGTAGTTCACTGCCCTAAAAGTCTCCTTTGCTTTACTTATTCCTCCGTCCTTTCCTCTCCTCTAGCCCCTCACAACAACTGGTATTTTTAAGGTCTCTAAAGTTTTGCTTTTTCCAGAGTGTCATCTGGTTGGAATCATAGTCTGCAGGCTTTTCAGAAGAAAGAAGACTGGCTTTTTTCACTTAGTAGTGTGCATTTTAAGTTTCCTCCATGTCTTTTGGTGGCTTGGTAGCTCATTTCTTTTGACTGATGAATAATATTCCATCCCATTGTATGTGCCACAGTTTGTTTACTCATTCAGCTATTAAAGGAGCTCTTGGTTGTTTCCAAGAGTGTAGTTCCAGATTCCATCACATTTTGATGAGCTCTTTTGTATCCTTTACAAGACTGATGGCATGAATTATCATGTAGAACTTACGATGCAGTGGTCCCACCCTTATCTGAGGAAATACTTGCCAAGACCCCCATTGGATGCCTGAAACCATGGAAAGTCCTGAATCCTATACATGCTGCGTTTTTTCTTATGTATACATACCTGTGATACAGTTTAACTTAGAAATTAGGCACCGTAAGATATGAACAACCAACTAGTCGTGAAATAGAACAGCTGTACCAATAACAGTGTGAATGTGGTCTCTCTCTCGAAACATCTTATTGTGCAAATTTAGTGCCCTTTCCGTCTTAATGAAGCACTTGTCATGCCCTGGGGCTGTATCTTTTGCAGTTTGAGGTGCAACAGCAGAACTAGCCCAAATTTCTTTTGCCTTCTTCACAGTTTCATGGAGAGAAGATTCATTCTCACAGTCTTTGCAAGCTCAGCATACGATTTTTTTCCTTCCCTACTAAGAACTTTCACCTTTTCACTTAAAGGAAGTTCTTTGCAGCTTCTCTTTAGCATATCTGAGTTGTGTGCATCAGCACTCTTGTGCTTTGGAGCCATTATCAAGTAGAATAACGGTCACGTGAGCACAGGCGCTGTGGCAGCATGACAGTAACCCCATAGCCAGCGTGACTGCTAAGTGAGTAACAGGCAAGATTCGCTGCACAGAGGAATGACTCATGTCCCATGTGGGATGGAGCCGGACGGGGCAAGGTTTCATCACGCTACTCAGAATAGCACACAATTTAAAACTTCTGAACTGTTTTATTTCTAGAATTTTCCATCCGATATTTTTGCACTATACTTGACCACAGGTGACTGAAACCATGGGAACTGAAACCACAGATAAAAGGGGACTCTACTATATAGGCAAGGGGTGAAATTTTAGGGAAAGTACTGTGGACTTTTTTGGGAAGGGAGGAAGAGTCCTGATTTTCTGGAAGGTAACAATAACAGGAAAAGTTAATTAACAATAGTAAATTAATTTCTCTCTGGAGGTTGTGTGAGATTGTGTTTATTCACAGGAAAATCGTCCTGAAACACCACTTTTTTAAATGATGCTCCTGTGTTCAACTTTGTGGGGAACCATAAAGTCCGTGTTCTTAATTACAAGCAACACAAACTAACTCTGGTTGACATTAGCAGAAAAGAAATTTATTAAAAGATGTAAGATGGACTTGCAGAGTCACTGGGAAGGATGGACACAGTTCTAAAAGTAGGCAGGAACTGAGGGAAGGTACACAGCCAAACTCCTACCAGAACACACCATGAAGCCTTTCTGGTGAGGATACTGCTGCTTCAAACATTGCACCCAACTTGGCCTTGCTGACCTCAGAAGATAACCTCAGGTTTATACGTATGTGTGTGTGTTTATTCTTTTTCAGATTCTTTTCCCTTACACTTTATTACACAGTAGGACCTTGTTGTTTAAGATACTGCATTTTTTCCTTGCTAGGAAATAGCATACGTATTCATCACTCAGCGGTTTTTTTAACTTATGCAATTAAAAACTTTATATAAGGTGATTTCTTTTTAGGCCTTATTACATTTTCCTGTCTTCATGGTTTTTTGTTCTTATCCCCTTTGAAAATTCCCTTGTCTTTCCTTTCTACTTAGTTCTAAACGTCTCTTCTCAGAGGCTTTCTCAAGCTCCCTTAGCTTACTATGTTCTTGTCCTTCTCTAAACTCCTGTAGTATTTTTGGTCTTACCATAAATAAAATGTACAGCTTTGGCAAATATTTCTGGCTGTCCAATAAACATTGTCCCCTTTTTCATTGCTGTGTTGAAGGAGCAGAAAACATTAACCTTCCCAGATTCCCTTGTATCTGTGAATGGCAGTGGGAGACAGATTTGATGAGTGAGATGTAAGTGAAGAGAGGCTTTGTGGTTTCTGGGAAGATGGTCACTTTCATGGTAAAGGCAGAACCCTTTCTTCCTCTTTTCCACGATATGGCCCTGAGATTGTACTGTGCCGATGTTCCTCGAATGGCCAGGCCTGAGTTGACAGGGCTTGGGTCCCCGGTGGCGTTTTGACACGCTGCACGAGCCTTGGACTGCCTCACTTCTGGACTTCACGTTGCATAAGAAAATTAAGCCCTGCTTCTGTTGGACTACAGTCCGTGGGGTCACAGTCGGACATGACTGAGCGACTTCACTTTCACTTCACTTTCATCTAGTTTTAGTCAAATACTCTCTTTATATTCTAAAAGGATGTATTCTAAGTGGGTAAATTTGCTTTAAATTTCTTTTTAATTTAAATGTGACTTAGCTTTTGTATTATCTATTGCCGTGGAACAGAACTGCATGCCCCAAAACTTCATGACTTAAAGAAACAAACATTAGTGTATCACCATTTCTGTAGGTCAGGAATCCAGGCATGGTTTAGTTAGACTCAAAGCTCATGTGAGGGGACGTCCCTGGTGGTCCAGTGGTTAAGAATCCGTCTTACACAGTATGGTACTGGCACAAAGACAGAAATATAGATCACTGGAACAAAATAGAAAGCCCAGAGATAAACCCACGCAACTATGGACACCTTATCTTTGACAAAGGAGGCAAGAATATACAATGGAGAAAAGACAATCTCTTTAACAAGTGGTGCTGGGAAATCTGGTCAACCACTTGTAAAAGAATGAAACTAGAACACTTTCTAACACCATACACAAAAATAAACTCAAAATGGATTAAAGATCTAAACGTAAGACCAGAAACTATAGAAATCTTAGAGGAGAACATAGGCAAAACACTCTCTGACATACATCACAGCAGGATCCTCTATGACCCACCTCCCAGAATATTGGAAATAAAAGCAAAAATAAACAAATGGGATCTAATTAAAATTAAAAGCTTCTGCACAACAAAAGAAACTATAAGCAAGGTAAAAAGACAGCCTTCAGAATGGGAGAAAATAATAGCAAATGAAGCAACTGACAAACAACTAACCTCAAAAACATACAAGCAACTCCTGCAGCTCAATTCCAGAAAAATAAACGACCCAATCAAAAAATGGGTTAAAGAACTAAATAGACTTCTCCAAAGAAGACATACAGATGGCTAACAAACACATGAAAAGATGCTCAACATCACTCATTATCAGAGAAATGCAAATCAAAACCACTATGAGGTACCATTTCACACCAGTGAGAATGGCTGCGATCCAAAAGTCTACAAGCAATAAATGCTGGAGAGGGTGTGGAGAAAAGGGAACCCTCTTACACTGTTGGTGGGAATGCAAACTAGTACAGCCACTATGGAGAACAGTGTGGAGATTCCTTAAAAAACTGGAAATAGAACTGCTGTACGACCCAGCAATCCCACTGCTGGGCATACACACTGAGGAAACCAGAATTGAAAGAGACATGTGTACCCCAGTGTTCATCGCAGCATTGTTTATAATAGCCAGGACACGGAAGCAACCTAGATGTCCATCAGCAGATGAATGGATAAGAAAGCTTTGGTACATATACACAATGGAGTATTACTCAGCCATTAAAAAGAATACATTTGAATCAGTTCTAATGAGGTGGATGAAACTGGAGCCTATTATACAGAGTGAAGTAAGCCAGAGAGAAAAACACCAATACAGTATACTAACGCATATATATGGAATTTAGAAAGATGGTAATGACAACCCTGTATGCGAGACAGCAAAAGAGACACTGATGTATAGAACAGTCTTTTGGACTCTGGGAGAGGGAGGGGGGCGGGTGATTTGGGAGAACGGCATTAAAACATGTATAATATATAAGAAACGAATCGCCAGTCCAGGTTTGATGCAGGATACAGGAAGCTTGGGGCTGGTGCACTGGGATGACCCAGAGGGATGGTATGGGGAGAGAGGTGGGAGGGGGGGTTCGGGATGGGGAACACGTGTACACCCGTGGCGGTTGCATGTTGATGTATGGCAAAACCAATACAATATTGTAAATTTAAAAAATAATAATAAAAAAAATAAAAGAATCTGTCTTACAGTGCAGGGGACACAGGTTCAGTCCCTGGTCTGGGAAGATCCCACATGCTGTGGAGCAACTAAGCCTGTGCCACAACCAGAGAATCAGTGCACCGCAAGAAAGATCCCACGTGATGCAACAGAGGTCATGTGTGCCACAACTAAGGCCTGACAAAGCCAAATAAATACATATTTTAAAAAAAAGTCTCACATGAGGCTTGATCAGACTGTTTGTTGGCCAGGGCTCTATTCTCATCAGAAGGCACATCTGGGAGATTTACTTCTGAGCTCAGTCTTAATGGTTATTGGATTTAGTTCCTTGATGGTTGTTGGGCTGAGATCTTCAGTTCCTGGAAGTCTGTTGGGTTGGTGGCCTGGATTCCTTGGTAGCGTTTAGCACCTCCCTCCCTGCCTCCTCGAATTGTGGTTTTCCCATAGGACAGCTCACGTGTGGCAGCAGCCTTCCCTCACAGCAGATGTGCGTGGAGAGTCCCAGACACGAGCCACAGGGGTTGTTGTGACTTAATCTTGGAAGTGACTCACCTCTGCCTCATTCTGTTCCCTAGACACAGATCTTAAATTCAGTTCACACTCAGGGAGAGATTATACATGGGCATAAATACCAAGAGACAAGGATCATTGGGACCATCTTAAAGGATACATACCACAAATTTTTCATTGTTCTAACTTCTCAAATGTATAAATCTTTTTATTAAAAAAAGGCTTTATTGAGGAATAACTGACGTACCAAAACCATATTTAAAGTTTATAAACTGTTAAGTTTTGACATACGTGTACATCCGGGGAAACATCACCATAATCAAGCTAAGGATCATACCCATCACCCTTAGAATTTCTTCATTCCCGTTCTCTCTCTCCTGCCTAGCCCCAATCCCTGACACACACTGCTTCCCCTGCCCCGTTCCCCAGGCAACTGCTGATTTACTTTCTGTCATTATACATTAGTTTATATTTCCTAGAATTTTATATCAATGGATCATGCAGTACATACTCTTCCTGCCTTCTTTTACTCAGCATAACTAAGATGTATCCATGTTCCTGTATATATTACTCATACATTTTTATTGTTAAGTGGTATTTCGTTGTGTAGATTTACAACAGTTATTTACCTGTTGATGGACATTAGGGGTTTTGTTTGTTTTAGTTTTCGGTTATTAGAAGTAAAGCTTCTATGAATATGTATATATGTCTTTGTATGGAAATATGTTTTCATTTATATTGGGTAAATACCTAGGAACAGAATGGCTGGATCATATGGTAGGGGTATGATTAGCTTTCTAAGAGGTTGCCAGAGGGTGTTCAAAGTGTCTGCGCCACTTTCCATTCCTACCAGCAGTGTGTGTGTTCCGGTCTCTCCGTGTGCTCACTGATGCTTGGGATGACACCCCTTCTAGTAAGTGTGTAGTGATATCTCCAATGCGTGAAAGTGAAGTTGCTCCGTCGTGCCCGACTCTTAGCGACCCCATGGACTGCAGCCCACCAGGCTCTTCCATCCATGGGATTTTCTAGGCAAGAGTCCTGGAGTGGGGTGCTATCACCTTCTCCAGATAGATAAACTGGACTTCCCCAAAACTTAAAATATCGGCTCTTCTAAACACAGTTAAGTAAACAAAAACACAACCAAAGACTGGGAGAAAACACTTGGAAAGCATTTGTCTGATAAAGGATTTGTATCTAGAATGTGCAAAGAATTAACCTGGAGAAATGGAAATTGCAGCAGCAGTTTATCTATCAACTTGTTTCTTTATGGTTAGTGTTTCTGGTGGTGTTATCTTACCCTCTTCCAGACAGTTACTCATGCCTGAAATTAGGCCTGCTGCTGCTAAGTCACTTCAGTCGTGTCTGACTCCGTGCGACCCCTTAGACAGCAGCCCACCAGGCTCCTCGTCCCTGGGATTCTCCAGGCAAGAACACTGGAGTGGGTTGCCATTTCCTTCTCCAGAAATTAGGCCTAACAAGTGCTAATTAAGCATTTCTTTTTTGACTTTGTAAACCAGAGATAATCTGGAGCAATGTATGCTCTTTATTTCTTTGCCTCTGGATTTAGCATAATTCTATTTAGCAAGTGAAGGAGTTTTGCAAAAAAAGTAAGCAAGAGATTCTTGCTAGTATAATGAATCTATTTTTAATAAGTGAACTTAATATTATTTAGTCTATATATAGAATAAATAATATAAATATAAATATATAAATATAATAAATATATAATATATAATAAATGGTATATATGTAAATATACATTTATTCTATATAGATAGGATAGAATAGTTCTAATTAGCTTCTGTCAATATTTTCCTCTCCCTACTGGTTTGAAAGTTGGGATCCAGTGTTTTTTGTGACATACTCCTGTTCCCGATGCCCCATTTACAAGCTGGAGATCAAAGCTTAATCTCACACACTTCCTGCAGGAGTCACAGTTCAAGTCAGAGGCCATTACATAAGTAGTAGGTCCAATACCTTCTGTTCTCAGCTCTGCAGAGTGAGATTTTGATATGTCATTCATAAGAGATTGATAGCATTTGGCATTTGCAGTAAATACATTTTTTTAAGAAACAAACACTCAGTACCATTTCACTGACTTAAACCTACTTTATTTTTTCACTGAAATTTGAGAAGGAATGCCAGTATCATACTATGCCCCTCAACTATGGTTCTGAAGAGAGCTTATCATTTTAGAGAAACAGTAAAGCTTAATGGGAAGAGAAGTAGTTAGAAATCGAAGATGGATTGAAATCACAGTTTTAACTTTTTGCTAGTTGTAAGGATCTTGGAAAAGTTTCTTAAGCTTTTAATGCCTTAAAGTTTCCCAAATTTGTTAAAAAAAAAAAAAGATTATACTTACTTCAAAGGGTTGTGTGGATTAAGTAGTCTATGTCGAGTGCCAGTGTGCATAGGCACTGTGTAAGGTGGCTGGAGGTTTGACTAAATTAGTGCTCATCCAGGAGTGTATACTCTTAAGTTTATTTGTTCAATCAAAAAAAATATTTGAGGGTCTACTATGTGCAAAACATTTTACCAGACGCTGGAGGTAATTCAAAAAAGTAGAAATCGGTATCTTTACATGCTTTACTAAGAAAGAACCTGTAACCTGCGCTGAAGATAAGACATACAAGTGAAGGAGTGAATTGGAGAGGAGAAGTAAGTGGCTGACTGCCGAACGAGCGATAGAGATTAGAAGTGTTGCAAGAGGTCATGGGATTTACATGTAGAAGCCACTGTTAATGTTGAATTGAAGCAGATTCCAAATTCAAGGTTACACTGAAAGATCAGTTTGTTCAACATATTGCCAAAGTAAAATGTTAACTTCTTTTGAGTTTCTTGTTAATTACTTCCAGATTAGAGAGAGGGAGCTCTTCGTTTCCCCCCATCACCCCCATCATTCTGTTCTGCTTTGGTTCCACCAGTGATTCCAATTAAGTACAGGAATGTACTTGTCTCTTGAGAATGGGCTTTTTTTTGCAAGTCTGAAAATCAGGAAACATTTTTCTCTCTTGCCTTTAGGTTGTATGTGTTGATCACTGTTAAAGACAGTCTAAAAAAGCCTCATGGTTATAATTTATGTTTCTCTTGAACATTTTCTAAGATAGCAAAGAAGCTATCAACTGCGTGTGGATTGCATTAACTGCTTCAACAGAAACTGTGTGCCTCCTCTGTTTATGTGCAGTACTGAGTTCTTTGAGCGATATAAAAAATGATAAAATGTGTGTTTCGTGTTGAGATAATTTATATTTACTTGGTAAGGCAAGATAAATATACAGTTAATTAACTTGTAATGAAAAGACATTGTTAATTAACTCTTATGAAAAAGAAGTCTATATAGTTAAGGGAGACTTCTTAGAAATGGTTTTTTGAGCTGAAAGTTGCCTCACTGTAGATGGATGGAGGAGATTACTGAGGGGGACAGCAGGAGCCACTGATGCTCTTGATGATGATAGCCAGACTTTACTGAGCAGTCAGCCAGGGAGTTTTAAGAGTTTGTCTTAGTCCATTCAGGCTGCTGTAACAAAATACCACAGATTTGGTAGCTTATAAACAACAGAAACTTGTTTCTCATAGTTCCAGAGGCTGGAAGTGAATGAAAGTTAGAAGAAACGAAGGTGTGAGGTTGTCTGAATGAGAGCAGCCCACTGGCGCAGTTTCCCTGGTGCTGCTGCAACTCTGTGTGGGGTTTAAACGGATGTTTCCTTGTTTAAAGGGTCAGAACTGTGGAAATCATGCTCTTTTGTTTTCTTGCTCTGCTGAGACCTTCCTCAGTTCTTCATCCAAGTTCTGATTTGCAACCCATTTATTACTAGTGGAAGGTAGTTTAGGGGTCAGGTTTTTGATTTATCACCAGCATTTCATTTTGAAATCCACACTAAATTGGATTTCACACCCAGGGTATGGGTTTGGGGAGACACTAAGAGATTCTCAGAATAATTTTTTTTTTTAATTTTACCATTTTTTAGAAATGAATACAGATCTTCCTCTACTTCTTACAGTGGGGTTATGCTGTCAACCCCATGGGAAGTTAAAACTGTTTTAAGTCAAAAAAATGCATTTAATACACCTAACCCACCAAGCATCATAGTGTAGCCAAGCCTATCTTATAAGGGCTCAGAACATTTAAACATTAGCCTACAGTTGGACAAAATCATCTGTCACAGAGACTTGTATAATAAAGTGTTGAATATCTTATATAGTTTATTGAATACTGAAAGTGAAACCGGAGGTGTTGTCTGGGTACAGAGTGGTTGTCGGTGTGTTGGTTGCGCACCGTGGCGGTGATGCAGCTGAGCGGGAGCTGCGGCTCACTGCCTGTGTCCAGCGTGCAGCGTCATGGGGAGTGTGTGCTGCCTGTCACTAGACCAGGACGAGAACTGAACTCCAAGTTCCAAATATGGTTTCTACTGAATGTGGACTGCTTTTGCACCATCATAAAGTTGTAAAATCATTCAGTCAAACCGTCATAAGTTGGGAACCATCAGTACATAAAATCATTTATTGCTAAAACTGAGCTGGTAAAGAATAGGTCCACTCAAGCTGTGTGGACAACTTGAAATGTTTTTGAATAAAAATAGGCGTTTACCTTTATTGAAATTCGTTCAGTTCAGTAAATGTATACTGAATGCTTGCTGTGGCAGGCGTTGTGACTGAGAGGGGTAATGGTGAATGAGGTAGCTCCGGTCCTCCAGGACCTCACAGCCTGGTGAGGAGAGACCCCGGTCAACAGACCCCCGCCACATGGTGGAATAATGTACAGCATGGGGGAGGATGGTAGAGGGTGAACATTCTGCTGAGGAAAGGCTTTACAGTTAAGGAAGGAGACGTTTAGGTCTGTTCTGGAAAGATGTGTGAGTCCAGAAGGGAGTTGAGGGTGAAGGACATGCTGGGTACAGAGACCCGTATGTTAAAGTAGTGGAGCACAGTGGCTTACAAGAGTGGACTCTAGACCCAGACCCCAGACTCAACTCCTACTTCTTCCATTTACTAGAAACATCTTGTGTCTCTGTTTTCTCTGTTAAGTGGTCCTAATATTTCCTACTTCACAGGTTGCTTGTGACAATTAAATGTGTTGTGTATAACTGCATACAACAATGACTAATCCATAGTAAGTGCTTTAACTTGTTATTATATGCCAGGACTGGATAGATATGTATAGAACTGCATAATATATGAGAAAATCTTGAGTTGTTTTGTACTGCTCAGTTGAATGTGAGGGGTGAATGTTGTTATTGTTCAGCCGCTAAGTCATGTCCAACTCTTGCGACCCCATGGACTTAAGCTCCCTGGGATCCACTGACCTTGTGATTTCCCAAGCAAGAATACTGGAGTGGGTTGGCCATTTCCTTTTCCAGGGGATCTTCCTGACCTAGGCATCAAATTTGCGCCTCCTACATTGGCAGATTCTTTACCACTGACCCACCAAGGAAGCCTGATAATGAAGGGCTCTGTGTATGAAGCTGAAGGATTTTGAGTAGGGAAGTGAAATGATCAGAGCCTTATTTAAGAAAGACGCTCCTGTTGGCAGTATGGAGGCCATTTGGAGTGTGCACTGTTAAATTCCCAGCTAGTGGCTGTCCCAGGCCCACTGTGCTCCAGATAAAAGGGCTTCTTTGCACCTCCTGTGCCATGGTGGTATGGATGGTACCTGTGGGGCTGCTTCTTCCTGGGGTTCTAGATCGAAAGTGATAGATTCTCTCTATTCCTGTACCCTGCAGGTTTTCTAGGGGCTCTGCAGTTGCACTCCTCTTTCTGTAGTTGTAGCTAATCTTACAGTACCAGAGAGGGTAACTCAGGGCCCTTCTCAGGAACTCTCAACAGTGTCTAATGTTCTTCCTTTCTTCCTAGACTCCTGCGTCTTCTGTCTTCAATTTGTCGTTGGAAGAGGACAGAACAGGACTGGTTCTGGCTGGTCTGATATTTTTCTGGCATAAACCTAGACTTTGACTTTTGAAAGAACAAAAAGAAAAAAAATCTCATGGTTCCACTGTGTGCTGTCACTGAAGTTTGTTCAGGCTCGGCTAGAGCATTTATTACTCTTGTCGTATTTACAGACCTCTCTCTTGTATTAGGTATGTGTCTCAAACATAAGATAAAAGCCATGTCTTCAATTTTCTCTCCCCCAAACCTAATACTAATCCTAAGTAGGCATTTAATCATGTAAACTTAAATGAGTGAATGAGTACATCACACAACTAGCCAGCTTCTAAACCATCTTATCAGCCTGTAAATTGATGTTTAGTAAAAATATTTGATAAAGAATGGTTTTGTCTAGAAATAAATGAAATGTCTGACTAACAGAGGCTTAAATAAATGGAAGTTTATCTTTCTCACATTAAGTCAAAAGGTAGGTATCTGTTAATGTTGATCAGTGTCTCAGTGGTATCCGTCAGCATCTGTGGGGCCCGTTATGGTTATGAGATGGTCAGCAGAGCTACTCTTGTCATAGCTGAAGAATGGTATGGCAGAGGGGAGAGGGAAGTTACAGGAATGTTGTCTCTTAACAGGAATACAAAAGAAAACTTTCTCAGACCTCTCCAATAGGCTTTGGCTTAAATCTGTAAACTGAAACAGTGTCTCTCTAAACACTGTAGTTTCCTCTCTGTAGACGAAACTAGGCGTGGAAGTGGGTAAGGAAGGAAGGAGGTTAGGAATGGCTTAGATGAGTCACTCAACCAAAAGGATTGTAGGCATAGTGTTATAAATAGGGTGCTATTTTATGAGAGTGTAAAGTTCTGTAACTGCAGCACAGTTGATAAGATAGTAGTGTTTAATGGTAATGTAGTCTGTTCTCAGTGAATACGTGAGCTGTACAGAAAACATTCTGCTGTATCACTGACTTTTTTCCCTCTCATTGCAGGGGTGATGCAAGGCATCAACAAAATGATATTTGTATTTTGACGTTTCCTTTCAATAGAGAAATACTTGGCCAATTTCTTACTTGTATAGATAAGCCCTTTTTTTTGCTATTTTTGATGTGAAAGTGAAAGTCGCTCAGTCGTGTCCTGACTCTCTGCGACCCGATGTACTGGGGCCTGCCAGGCTCCTCTGTCCATGGAATTCTCCTGGCAAGAATACTGGAGTGGATAGCCATTCCTTCTCCAGGGGATCTTCCCAAACCAGGGATCGAACCCAGGTCTTCTGCATTGCAGGCAGATTCTTTACTGTCTGAGCCACCCGGGAAGCTGTACAAATACATTTTTGTTGATATGTCTTCACATTTTGTCTACTGAGATTTTTCTTTTAAAAAGTATCAGAGACTCTTATTTGTTTTAGAAATTTTAGTTTCTTCATTGAAAGGTTTTTCTTTATCAAAAATACCATTTATCCGCCTTTGTTTCATAGCAAGATGGTCAACACCGAAATTAGATTGATTATATTCTTCGCAGCCAAAGATGGAGAAGCTCTATACAGTCAACAAAAACAAGACCAGGAGTTGACTGTGGCTCAGATCATGAACTCCTTATTACCAAATTCAGACTGAAATTGAAGAAAGTAGGGAAAACCACTAGACCATTCAGGTATGACCTAAATCAGATCCCTTATGATTAACACAGTGGAAGTGAGAAATAGATTTAAGGGCCTAGATCTGATAGATAGAGTGCATGATGAACTATGGAATGAGGCTCGTGACATTGTACAGGAGACAGGGATCAAGACCATCCCCATGGAAAAGAAATGCAAAAAAGCAAAGTGGCTGTCTGGGGAGGCCTTACAAATAGCTGTGAAAAGAAGAGAAGCAAAAAGCAAAGGAAAAAAGGAAAGATATAAGCATCTGAATGCAGAGTTCCAAAGAATAGCAAGAAGAGATAAGAAAGCCTTCCTCAGTGATCAATGCAAAGAAATAGAGGAAAACAACAGGATGGGAAAGACTAGAGATCTCTTAAGAAAATTAGAGATACCAAGGGGACATTTCATGCAAAGATGGGCTCGATAAAGGACAGAAATGGTATGGACCTAACAGAAGCAGAAGATATTAAGAAGAGGTGGCAAGAATACACAGAAGAACTGTACAAAAAAGATCTTCATGACCCAGATAATCACGATGATGTGATCACTGACCTAGAGCCAGATATCCTGGAATGTGAAGTCAAGTGGGCCTTAGAAAGCATCACTACGAACAAAGCTAGTGGAGGTGATGGAATTCCAGTTCAGCTGTTTCAAATCCTGAAAGATGATGCTGTGAAAGTGTTGCACTCAATATGCCAGCAAATTTGGAAAACTCAGCAGTGGCCACAGGACTGGAAAAGGTCAGTTTTCATTCCAATCCCAAAGAAAGGCAATGCCAAAGAATGCTCAAACTACTGCACAATTGCACTCATCTCACATGCTAGTAAACTAATGCTCAAAATTCTCCAGGCCAGGCTTCAGCAATACGTGAACCGTGAACTTCCTGATGTTCAAGCTGGTTTTAGAAAAGGCAGAGGAACCAGAGATCAAATTGCCAACATCCGCTGGATCATGGAAAAAGCAAGAGAGTCCCAGAAAAACATCTATTTCTGCTTTATTGACTATGCCAAAGCTTTTGACTGTGTGGATCACAACTGTGGAAAATTCTGAAAGAGATGGGAATACCAGACCACCTGACCTGCCTCTTGAGAAACCTCTATGCAGGTCAGGAAGCAACAGTTATAACTGGACACGGAACAACAGACTGGTTCCAAATAGGAAAAGGAGTATGTCAAGGCTGTATATTTATCACCCTGCTTATTTAACTTATATGCAGAGTACATCATGAGAAACGCTGGACTGGAAGAAACACAAGCCGGAATCAAGATTGCCGGGAGAAATATCAATAACCTTAGATATGCAGATGATACCACCCTTATGGCAGAAAGTGAAGAGGAACTCAAAAGCCTCTTGATGAAAGTGAAAGTGGAGAGTGAAAAAGTTGGCTTAAAGCTTGGCTTCAGAAAACAAAGATCATGGCATACAGTCCCATCACTTCATGGGAAATAGATAGGGAAACAGTGGAAACAATGTCAGACTTTATTTTTCTGGGCTCCAAAATCATTGCAGATGGTGACTGCAGCCATGAAATTAAAAGATGCTTACTCCTTGGAAGGAAAGTTATGACCAACCTAGATAGCATATTCAAAAGCAGAGACATTACTTTGCCAACAAAGGTCCATCTAGTCAAGGCTATGGTTTTTCCTGTGGTCATGTATGGATGTGAGAGTTGGATTGTGAAGAAGGCTGAGTGCCGAAGAATTGATGCTTTTGAACTGTGGTGTTGGAGAAGACTCTTGAGAGTCCCTTGGACTGCAAGGAGATCCAACCAGTCTATTCTGAAGGAGATCAGCCCTGGGATTTCTTTGGAGGGAATGATGCTTAAGCTGAAACTCCAGTACTTTGGCCACCTGATGCAAAGAGTTGACTCATTGGAAAAGACTCTGATGCTGGGAGGGATTGCGGGCAAGAGGAGAAGGGGACGACAGAGGATGAGATGGCTGGATGGCATCACTAACTCGATGGATGTGGGTCTGGGTGAACTCCAGGAGTTGGTGATGGACAGGGAGGCCTGGCGTGCTGTGATTTCATGGGGTCGCAGAGTCGGACACGACTGAGCGACTGAACTGAACTGAACTATGCTATATAGCTCAAAATGTAGTTTTTTATACGGACATATTTTTAAAATCTATTTTTGACTGTGCCGGATCTTTGTTGTTGCAGGCGGGCTTGCTCTAGTTGTGGTGAGCAGGGACTAATCTATAAAAATATATTTATAATATATAAATATAAAGGACTATAAAGAAACCTGAGTGCCGAAGAATTGATGCTTTTGAACTATAATGCTGGAGAAGACTCTTGAGAGTTCCTTGGACTGCAAGGAGATCCAACCAGTCCGTCCTAAAGGAGATCAGTCCTGGGTGTTCATTGGAAGAACTGATGCTAAAGCTGAAACTCCAGTACTTGGCCACCTGATGTGAAGAACTGACTCATTTGAAAAGACCCTGACGCTGAGAAAGATTGAAGTCATGAGGAGAAGGGGACGACAGAGGATAAGATGGTTGGATGGCATCACCAACTCTACGGACTTGAGTTTGAGCAAACTCCGGGAGTTGGTGATGGACAAGGAGGCCTGGCGTGCTGCAGTCCATGGGCTCGTGAAGAGTCGGACACGACTAAGCGACGACTGGGGCTGCTCTCTGTTTGCCGTGCACGGGCTTCTCATTGTGGTGGCTTCCATTGTGGACCGCAGGCTCTAGAGCGTGCGGGCTTCTGTAGTCGCGATGCACAGGCTCAGTAGTTAGGACGCATGGGCTTAGTTGCTCCACAACATATGGATTCTTCCTAGATCAGGGACAGAACTTATGTCCCCTGCATTGGCAGGTGGATTGTTAACCACTGCACCACCAGGGACGTCCAGCATATATGTTTGTTTTTTTTCTTAAAGTTGCCTCACTTGAAATTGTTCTGGATGTTTTTTATTTAGAATGTTGACAAATTTAATGTGTTAGTATGGTGCCCAGAGGGATAGGATGCTCAGTGAAAAACATAGCCTTTGATATCCAGATGATCTGGATTAAACTAGCAGCATTGCCATTTACTACCTGGTCAAATTACCTAGTCTCTCTGGATCTCAGTTTCTTAATCTGTAAAATGGCAGTATTAAAACTTCCAGTGAGGTCATGTATGTGCTGCATCCTCTATAGGCCTGGTTCTCTGGAGGCACTCAGTGGTAGCTGTTGTAACAGATAAGTGACTGCTGACAATGGAGAGTACGCGGAAACTGTATGGCTTGTTGCATTTGTAGTTTGTTGCTCATCATTGTTTTTATTTACTTGAAGGAGGGAAGAGAAAATGAAGAATGTGACAAAACTTTTTTGAAGTGAAATTACTTGCTTCTTTAGTTAGGATTATCAAGTTATATTCAGTTTATTAAAGTGTTTATTTTGTAGAAGATAGTTCAACTTTCTCTCTCTTAAAAAAAAAGTTTTATATTTATCTCTCGCTTACTGGCCCCATATACCTTTGTTAATGGGAGAATTCCACTGTTTTGCAATGGTAAGCCAGAGGGTCATCACCTAATGGCATAATCACATTATAAATTTCCTAACTATACTTAACCTGTGTTCCAAAATGGACTTTTCTTAGCCAGTAAAACTAGGAGAAGTAATATATCAAATCATGCCAGTTTTTCTCAGTGGAAGTTCTTTCTATTTTGATTGTATTGGGCTATAACCTTTTCAGGTAATTTTTAATAAGGATTAAAAGTCACCACTAGACATTTTAATGATTCCATTTTTTATTTATAATTTTTGGTATCTCTTTCAAAAAATAAGAAAGAACTTTTTATTTTTGTGACATTTGATATCTTTAAGTTCACAAATTAAAAAAAAAAGTTGGCAACTTTTCATTTCTCCTCTTTAATAAGCTAAATTACAAAGCTACTTACTATTTGTAGTTCTTAAGTAAAATTGCCAGTTCTTTTAGGAATTTTGATATTGCCCCCTTCTTGATGGAAAGGATTAAGAGCATTAGGTCTTAGCTTTTCAAACTTTTCATATGGACATTTTTAAACCTACTGTCTTTCTTCACCAAGGCCACTTCTGCTTGTCATACCTTATGGCGAGTCTGTGTGTTTTCCATTGATGAGCACTTACATTGCTCCCATATCTTGGCTATTGTGACTATTGCTGCAGTGAACATAGGGGTGCATGTATCTTTTTGATTAGTAATTTGGTTTCTTTGGAGAAATACCCAGAAGTGGAATTGCTAAGTTGTATGGTAGTTCTAGTTTTAATTTTTTGAGGAAACTCCATGCCATTTTTCAATAGTAGCAGTGCCAGTTTACATTTCCACCAGCAGTGCACTAGGGTTCTCTTTTCTCCATGTCCTCAGTTCAGTTCAGTTGCTCAGTCGTGTCCGACTCTTTGTGACCCCATGGACTGCAGCACATCAGGCCTCCCTGTCCATCACCAACTCCTGGAGCCTACTCAAACTCAAGTCCATCGAGTCGGTGATGCCATCCAACCATCTCATCGTCTGTTGTCCCCTTCTCCTCCCACCTTCAGTCTTTCCCAGCATCAGGGTCTTTTCAAATGAGTCAGTTCTTCGCATCAGGTGGCCAAAGTATTGGGTTTCCACTTCAGCATTAGCCCTTCCAATGAATATTCAGGACTGATTTCCTTTAGGACGGACTGGTTGGATCTCCTTGCAGTCCAAGGGACTCTCAAGAGTCTTCTCCAATGCCACAGTTCAAAAACATCAATTCTTCGGTGCTCAGCTTTCTTAATAGTCCAACTCTCACATCCATACATGAGTACGGGTAAAACCATTGCTTTGACTAGATGGACCTTTGTTGGCAAAGTAATGTGTCTGCTTTTTAATAAGCTGTCTAGGTTGGTCATAACTTTTCTTTCAAGGAGCAAGCATCTTTTAATTTCACGGCTGCAATCACCATCTGCAGTGATTTTGGAGCCCCCCAAAATAAAGTCTGCCACTGTTTCCACTGTTTCCCCATCTATTTGCCATGAAGTGATGGGACTGGATGCCATGATCTTAGTTTTCTGAATGTTGAGTTTTAAGCCAGTTTTTCATTCTCCTCTTTCACTTTCATCAAGAGGCTCTTTAGTTCTTCTTCACTTTCTGCCATAAGGGTGGTGTCATCTGCATATCTGAGGGTATTGATATTTCTCCCGGTAATCTTGATTCCAACTTGTGCTTCATCAAGTCCAGCATTTCTCGTCATCCTCACCAACACTTCTTTCTTGTATTTTCGATGATACTGTTTTGACAGGTGTGAGGTGCTACTGTCTTTTGTTTTTCATGGCTGCTCTGGGTCTTTGCTGCTGCGTGTGGGCCTTCTGCAGTTGTGTCGAGCAGGGGCTGCTCTCTAGTTGGGACGTACGGCTCAGTAGTCGTGGTGCAGGGGCTTAGTTGCTCCACGGCATGTGGGATCTTCTTGGACCAGGGATTGAACCTGTGACCTTGGGTTGGCATGCAGACTCTTTACCACTGGCCACCAGGGAAGCCCTCACTGTGGTTTTGATTTGCATTTCTTTATTGATTAGTGATTTTGAGCATCTTTTCATTTGTCTGTTGGCCATTTGTATATCTTCTTTGGAAAATTATCTGTTTAGATACTCTGCTCATTGAGTTATTTGTTTTTTAATATCGGGTTATATGAATTCTTAGGATCTTCCCTGTAGTTCAGACAGTAAAGAATCCGCCTGCAATGCAGGAGACCCAGGTTTGATCTGTGGGTTGGGAAGATCCTCTGGAAAAGGAAATGGCAGTTCACTCCAGTATTCTTGCCTGGAGAATCTCATGGACAGAGGAGCCTGGTGGGTTACAGGCCATGGGGTCCCAAAGAGTTGGATATGACTGAGCGACTAACACTACTATATGAGTTTTTGGTATATTTTGGATAGTAACCCTTTGTTGAATATATCCATAGCTCAGTCGGTAAAGAATCTGCCTGCATTTCAGGAGACCTAGGTTCGATTCCTGGGTCAGGAAGATCCTCTGGAGAGGGAAATGGCAACCCACTCCAGTATTGCTGCCTAGAGAATCCCATGGACAGAGGAGCCTCACAGGCTACAGTCCGTGGAATTGCATGAATTGGACATGACTTAGCGACTAAACCACCACCATTGGATGTATCATTTGCAAATATCTTTTCGCATTTAGTAGGTACCCTTTTTGTTTTGTTGCTAGTGTCCTGCACTGTGCAAAAGCTTTTTAGTTTGATGTAGTCCCATTTGTTTATTTTTGTTTTTGTTTCCCTTGCCTTAGGACACATATCCTCCCCAAAAATCTTTCTAAGATTGATGTCACAGAGCATATTGCTCATGTTTTCTTCTAATAGTTGTATGGGTTCATGTTTTACACCTTAAGTCTTTCTTTTTATATGGTATGAGAGTTTTAGTTTGATTCTTGTATATGTAGCTATCCAGTTTTCTGAGCACCCCTTAGCAAAGAGATTTGTCTTTTCCACATTGTGTATTCTTGCCTCCTTTGTCATAGATTGCTGCTACTCCTAAGTCGCTTCAGTCGTGTCCAATTCTGTGCAACCCCATAGACGACAGCCCACCAGGCTTCTCCATCCCTGGGATTCTCCAGACAAGAGTACTGGAGTGGGTTGCCATTGTCTTCTCCATGTCATAGATTAATTGACCGTAATTGCATGGGTTCATTTCTGGTCTGTCTGTTCTGTTCCATCTGGAGGAGGAAATGGCAACCCACTCCAGTGTTCTTGCCTGGAAAATCGTGTGGACAGAGGAGCCTGCTGGGCCACAGTCCGTGGAGTCACAAAAAGTTGGACACAACTAAGCACACACACACATTCTGTTCCATTGATCTGTGAGTCTGTTTTTTTGTGGCATACTGTTTTGATTACTGTAGCTTTGTAGTGTAGTTTGAAATCATGGTACCTCTAATTTTATTCGTCTTTCTTAAGATTGTTTTGACTATTTGGGCCTTTCATGTTTTGTTGTTGTTGTTTTTACAAATTTTGAAATTATTTGTTCTAGTTCTGAAAATTTCCAATGGTATTTTGATATTTGTTGCATTGAATCTGTATATTGCCTCTAGGAGCATGGTCATTTTAACATTCTTCCAGTCCATGAGCATGGTATGTATTTTGTCCAGTTTCTTTCATCTGTGTCTTACAGTTTTCATAGTACAAGTCTTTACTTCCTTAGTTAGACTTATTCCTAGTTGATTTACATTTTTTGATGCAACTGTAAGTAGTAATGTTTTCTTAATTTCTCTTTCTGATAGTTTATTGTTAGTGTATAGAAAAAAAGGGCTTCCCCAGTGGCTCAGTGGTAAGGAATTCATCGGCAATGCAGGAGATGCATATTCAATTCCTAGGTCAGTAAGATTCCCTGGAGAAGGAAATGGCAACCCACTCAAGCATTCTTGCCAGGGAAGTGCTATGGACAGAGGAGCCTGGTGGGCCACAGTCCACGGGGTTGCAAAAGAGTCAGACACAACTTAGTGACTAAACAATACCAGCAACATAGAAACACAATAGAATCTTTATGCTGATTTTGTATCCTGCAGCTTTAGTGAGTTATTTTATTCTAACAGTTTTTGGTAGAGTTTTTGAGATTTTTTTTTAACATTGTGTCATGTCTACTGCAGTGACAGTGTTACTTCTTTCCAATTTGGATTCTTTTTCTTGACTGACTGCTGTGGCTAGTACTTCCAATATTGTGTTGAGTAAAAGTTGTGAAAGTGGACATTGTTGTCTTGTTCCTGATCTTGAAGGAAATGCTTTCAACTTATCACCATTAAGTGTGATGTTATCTGTAGGTTTGTCGTTAATGGCCTATATTATGTTGAGGTATGTTTCCTCTATATCCACTTTGTTGAGAGTTTTTATAATCATAAATGAATGTTAAATTTTGCCAAAAGCTTTTTTTGTACATGCTGAGGTAATCATATGATTTTTATTCTTCAGGTTGTTAAGATTGTATATCACATTGACTGAGTTGTGTATATTGAACCATCCTTGCATTCCTAGAATAACTCCTACTTGATCATGGTATATGATCCTATTAATGTATTTTCAAATTCAAATTCTATTTGCTAATATTTTGATGAGGATTTTTGCATCTATGTTCATCCGTGATATTGTCCTATAATTTTTTGTGTGTGTGGTCTTTGGTTTTGGTATAAGGGTATTGCTAACTTCACAGAATGAGTTCAGAAGTGTTCCTTCCTCGTTAGCATAGTTTGAGAGATCTAGGCATTAATTCTTCTTTACTTGGTTGAACTCCCCAATGAAGCCTGAACTTTTGCTTGTTGGAAATTTTCCTTTTCTTTTAAACTGATTTAATTTTAGTACTGGTAAATGATCTCTATATATTTTCTATTTTTCCCTGATTCAGTCTTGGGAGATTTTATGTTTCTAGCTTGCCCATATTACTGGCATATAATTATCTCTTAGGATCTTTTGTATTTCTGTGGTTTCAGTTGTAACTTCTTTTTCATTTCTGAATTTGAGTCATCTCTTCTTGATGAGTCTGGCTAAAGGTTTATCAGTTTTGTTTATCTCTTCAGTGCACCAGCTCTTAGTTTTATTGATTTGTCTCTGTTTTATTTATTTCTGTTCCTCATTGCATTTTGAATTATTTTTCCCCATTTTTTTTTAACTGGAGATTTATATGACACCAATAAGTGAAGTCACTCAGTCGTGTCCAACTCTTTGTGACTGCATGGACTGTAGCCTACAACACTCCTCCATCCATGGTATTTTCCAGGCAAGAGTACTGGAGTGGGTTGCCATTTTCCTGCTCCAGAGGATCTTCCTGACCCAGGGATTGAACTCAGGTCTCCCGCACTGTAGGCAGACAGACGCTTTACCATCTGAGCCAGGGAAGTCTCTATGACACCAATAAGAGCTTTTCAAAATTGATGTGAAATAACTAGTACTAACTTACTTTAGTTGATATAAATCTAGGTTTTAAAAATAATACTTTAATCTCCCTAATTATAACAAAGGATTATTCTTTCCATTAGAGTCTCATTTTTTAAGAATTGCTATTTACAAGTATCATTCATGAGATTTTAGCTAGCTTTTGTAGCCACATCTTAAGTAAGTACATGTTTTCTGTAAAATGTTTTGACATGAGGGGAAAACCTCAAATCCAGGCAACCACTGTTGACATACTAAGGACCGCCAGACTGGACCCTAGCCTTTCGTCCTCAGTTCCGGTCCCTCGCTCTGCACACTCTTCTGGGAGGCCTCTACTCTTGTGGCTTCCGTTGCCTCCTGTATACTTCTGAGTCCCTGGTTTTTATCTCCTGACTATGCCTCTGCACTGAACTCCACACCTGTGTATGTGTTCAGCTACTTACTAGACATCTCTGCTTGAGTGGCTGATCGGCAGCCCACATTCAGTACGTTCAGGACTCACTTCTTTACCCAAACCTGTCCCTCTGTGTCTTGTAGATTCTGAAACTACAGTCTACTTAGTCATCCAAACCAGAGACCTGATGTAGTCTTTACTGGTCTCCCTGTTACTAGTCTTTACTTTCATTTATGTGCTATAGTAGTGTTTTAAATGCCCTTTGGATAGTTTCCTGTCTCTAAATAACAAGTCTAGATTCCACAGCCTGACTTTAAGGCTCTCTATAATCTGGCTCCTGCCACTGGCCAGCCTAATAACCTGCTGTTTGCCTTCTCCAACCCTACACGCCAGCTAACCTAATTGTTTACAACTCTGCTCATTTCATATCTTGTGTTTTCACACGCTGCACCTGACTAGCTCTTTTTGCTTGTTTGCCAACAAACTTCAAGCTGTCCATTAACCAGAGATATTTAAGACTTACATCAGAAATCTTTTCTTCTGGGAAGTTTTTATCCCCTCCTCAGCTGAGTTGATTACTCCTTTGTGCTTTAACTGTCTTACGTACATTTCTTTTGTAGAACGAAGTCTATGTGCTCTGTTACCATGGCAGACATTCTGAGAGCAGGAATATCTTAACCATATTTTATCCCCAGCATGTAAATGCAGTTACTGAGATGCAGAGAGACAAATCTTGAATGAATGCATGCATCAATAAAGCATCGCCTAGTTTCAGTGCTGTTGTACAGCTTTGTAGCAGATAGCTCTGGGCTGGTAGCTTCAAAGCAGGTAGCTTCTGAACTGTCCCTGTTAGTTATTCTCCTTGGCTGTTGGAGCTACTTGCTGGATGGGTTTGAGAAGCCTGACTCCAGAGCTATAGAATTCCCTGTACCATACCCCAAACATTCTTCTGTGCTTCATATGAATTGCAGGTCTGGAACAGCCATTCTCATTCATAACTGTTTTCTCCCCAAATCAACCAACCTGGAAAAGGTTTATTCCACAAAAAACTGGAGCTGCACTGTTGATGTCATGCCACCAGGCGGCGGCAGTGTCAAAGACATGCGGATCCTCAGCTTCCTGGGATAGCCCTGATTTTATTTGTCTTGTTTTGCCTTCAGAAACTACATCAGTGTTTTGTACATTTTGGTATTTCAACATTTATAATGTTTCTGGCTGTTTTATGTATTTGGAAGTTTCACAAAAATAGCTCTATCAGTGGGGTGCTTTTTTCGTTTAAAGTGTGGTTCTTACTTGACCAAAGGGCATGGGTTCAAACTTCTAGGCTTGCATTTAATCAGATTCAAATATAGGGCTTTGTTTGGGTTCCGTAGTATTTACGTTTAATTATAACCATAAATTTCCTAGTCTATAAATTTGGTGAAAATTTAGATTGGATGCAAAAAAAAAACCTCAATTTAAATTTTTTTTAATTATTATAATTTTTAAAGTTAAATACCTTCTACTTTTTCAAAAATTTCTAACACTTAAACTTGCCACAAATCTTAGTGTGGTTGACTGCTCTCGGCTCTTGAGTTAGGCTACCATCCAAATGTGTTAGGTTGCTCTCTTCATTCTGCTGGAACTGCTTAGACTATGGAAGAAGCAGCTTTCATTTGCTTTTTTAGCCCTTTAAAATCCAAGTTCTCTTAAATCTTTCCAGTATACAAGGCAGAAATAGAAAGAAAAGAGCATCTTTCTTTTCAGAAGAGAAAAGCCTTTATGGGCAGCTACGTTCTCCTCACTATTTCTCAGCAGTGTTGTCTCCTTATGACTTTTTCTTTGGCTTTATAAGTTTTATGTGAAGTTTATTATAACCCGGCCTAGAAAGAAATTTAAAGCTTTAAATTTGTTAATTATATTTAAGTTAAATAGAAACTTGAACTTAAGCACTTTAGTGCTTCTAAGCAGGTAACTTGTTATATTTTTGATGGGTAGATTCTAATGAAATTAAATTACTTACACTGAAAAACTTACTGGATCAAAACATTTTAAATAGTATTTAAGTAACATTTTTATTAGCAATTTGAATAGTGGACAGTCTTAATTCTCACAAGAGGAATTCATAAATGTTAGAACTGAAATGTGAGCATATCATTTCCCAATACTCTTGAAAAACTAGGAAAATAAGTTATTCCTTATGTAAAAGTAATTTTGCTGATTTTAGCATCTATGTAGATCTATTGGTAGATTCTGTCAGTTATTATATAAAAGTATGGGCCAGCAATTCTGGAGCTTGTTGCATACATGAGTGTCCCCATGGACTCTATTTGAACCGACTCTCAAAAGTGAGAGAACAGGAGCCCATTGGGAGGCACATTACATTCTGTTCCAGAGGGCATTGATACCCTCCATGGAGGGAGGGAGGGAGAAAGAGAGAGAGAGAGAGAGAGAGAGAGAGAGAGAGAGACTGTGTGTGTGTGTGTGTGTGTGTAATGAATCTAAAAATCAAGCTGGAAGGGAGTGCAAGGCAAGCTAGAGAAGGGGGTCGGTGAAGGGGGAATGTTGTCCAGTCTCCCTGGAGTGTGTCTCCTGCATCATGGAAGTTACAGATAGGGAACTGGCAAAGAACCCAGCAGCACAGCCATGCAAGGACCTAGCAGACATGTCAGGCCCAAGAGCACCGAGGCATCTTACTGCTACCTAAATATGGTATTTCTAGTTCCCTTTACCTGTTCTGTTCTCTCTCCCCTTCTCCAGGCTGGGTAGAGGTGGAGGACAGGAGGCAGAAACTGCAGTCACTGGACTGAAGGGAGGACAGAAACTCTAGACTAGGAGAGAGAGAAGGACAATGCACCCTTTCTGGTAAAACCCACTGGCAGCCTGTGGTTGCTGAAAAGTCTTAGCTTTAAATCAAGAGTTGAAGTGTTGATTGTTATGTTAGACATTCTCATTTCTGAATTAAGGCTTTGTTTGCCAACCTAAAAAAATTGTAGATCTTGATTAAGAGTGATCAAAAATTCATGGGACTCTCAATTCTTCGTTTACTGGCAAAGGAAGCACTTCCCTCACTGAAGTATTGGCAGTTGTGGGGAGGAATTAAGTTGCATCTATAGTTTTACCCTATGAGTACAGTGCAAAATGCATGCATGCTTAGTCATGTCCAACCCTTTTCGACCCCATGGACTGTAGCCTGCACAGCCCCTCTGTCTATGAGATTCTCCAGGCAAGAATAGTGGAGTGGGTTTCCATTCCCTTCTCCAGGAGATTGACCTGACCCACAGATCGAACCCAGGTCTCCTGCATTGCAGGCTGATTCTTTACTGGCTAAATCAAGCCAGGTTATGCAAAATGCAGTGCAAAATATGTATAGGTTATTTCTTATCACAAAAATATTAATAATACAAATCTACTCATCTTTATAATTAATTTAAAATCTCCCCTTGATTTAAAAAATTAACTTGTTAAACAGTTCTGTCATTCCAGATAATTAAAGGGTTGGCCTTCCAAGTAGATTTTGAGTTTTCTTCGCAAATGGATTTTTTTTTTAAGATATCCTTTTTATTTTATTTATTTATTTAGGTTGGTGAAAAAGTAATTGCAATTTCAGACCATGAATTTTAAATCATCAAAATAAGAACCATTACAATCAGTACATTTTTGCCAATGAGATTAAGTTTGTTATTCCTGTAGCATAAAAATCTGTGTCTCGGGATTCAGCAAACTCTTGGAAAGCATTTTCTCCCTCCTGCTGGTTGTGAAAGCATTTTCCTTGCAAAAGTTGTTGAGATGCTTTAAGAAGTGGCAGTCAGTTGGCGAGAGGTCAGGTAAATGTGCCAGGTGAGGCAAAACTTCATAGCCTAATTAATTCGGTTTTTGAAGCGTTGTCTGTATGACGTGTGATCGGGCGTTGTTTTAGAGAACAGTTCGCCCTTTCTGTTGACCAGTGCTGGCTGCAGGCATTGTGGTTTTTGATACATCCTCATCAGTTTGCTGAGCATACTTCTCAGATGTAATGGTTTTGCTGGGATTCAGAAAGCGATAGTGGATCAGACAGGTAGCAGACCACCAAACAGTGGCCATGACCTTTTTTTGGTGCAAGTTTGGCTCTGGGAAGTGCTTTGGAGCTTCAGGCTGGTTGTCGGTGGTTGTCGTATAAAATCTTTTTTCGTCGAATGTCACAATCCGATTGAGAAATGGTTCGTTGTTGTTGCATAGCATAAGAGAAGACACTTCTAAACAATGATTTTTTTTAATTTTCAGTCAGTTCATGAGGCAGGCACCACTTACTGAACTTTCTCACCCTTCCAATTTGCTTCAAATGCCGAACGACCGTAGAATGGTTGACGCTGACTTCTTCAGCAACTTCTTATGTACTTGTAGGAGGATCAGCTTTGATGATCCTCTCAGTTGGTCATTGTCCGCTTCCAGTGGCTGGCCACCGTGCTTCTCATCTTCAAGGCTCTCATCTCCTCTGCAAAACTTCTTGAACTACAATAAGAAAATGCGAATAAGAAAATCACTCAAATTTGCCTTTTGCCTTAACATCATTTCTCTAGTCTAAAATAAATATGAAGTAAACAGGAAGTAGTAAGTCATTAGCATAAAAATATAAAGCAAGAAATGCTCATTAAAATGATATATATAACAATAACCCTGTGTACGAGACAGCAAAAGAGACACTGATGTATGGAACAATCTTATGGACTCTGTGGGAGAGGGAGAGGGTGGGAAGATTTGGGAGAATGGCATTGAAACATGTAAAATATCATGTATGAAACGAGATGCCAGTCCAGGTTCAATGCACAATACTGGATGTTTGGGGCTAGTGCACGGGGACGACCCAGAGGGATGGTATGGGGAGGGAGGAGGGAGGAGGGTTCAGGATGGGGAACACATGTATACCTGTGATGGATTCATTTTGATATTTGGCAAAACTAATACAATTATGTAAAGTTTAAAAATAAAATAAAATTAAAAACAAACAAACAAAAAAAATGATATGTAACATAACCACATTTGTTTAAGAATGTATTTCAATATCAAACAGCAAACTTCAACAATGCAAAATGGCAGTACTTTTGCACCAACCTAAATGTTTATTTTTGGTTGTGCTGGGTCTTCCCTGCTGAGCGGGCTTTTCTCTAATTACAGAGAGTGGGGGCTACCCTTTACTTGTGGTGTGCGGCTTCTCACGCAGTGGCTCCTGTTGTTGTGGTGCACAGGCTCTAGGGTGCATGGGCTCAGTAGTTGCAGCTCCTGAGCTCTAGAGCACTGGCTTAACAGTTGTGGCACACGGGCTTAGCTGCCCTGATGTGTGGGATCCTCTCAGATCAGGGATCAGACCTGTGTCTCCTGCATTGGCAGGTGGATTCTTCACCACTGAGCCACCAGGGAAGCCTTAAGATGGATTTCTTAACAGAGACTCTCTATCTAGGACATATTCTTGCTGATGGCACTGACAGACAATAATTCCTTATTTATTTTCACTATTGTCTGAGGTCCTATTACTAAGAAATAATGGGAGTTGGTAGACAATTAGTAGCCCTCATACTTAGCCCTCAGTTCTGTGTTTGTCATGTTAGAGCCCAGTTCTCATGTTTAAAGAGTCTATAATCCTCCATAACTGTATCTAATTTCCCTCTCAGTATCAATTGGATTTTGCATGTCTTTGGCTTTCAAAATATCTGACTGACTCCCAGTTGGATTCTGTATAAGGCTTTGACTGTAGTCACAATTTCTGACTTAACTCTCATGACTTAAGGCTTCGTTGGACCTCCTTATCATCTGTTTCTCTTAACTACTTCTTTATATTTTTATTGCTTCCTCAGTTCAGTTCAGTTCAGTCGCTCAGTCGTGTCCAACTCTTTGCGACCCCATGAATCGCAGCACGCCAGACCTCCCTGTCCATCACCAACTCCCAGAGTTCACTCAGACTCACGTCCATCGAGTCAGTGATACCATCCAGCCATCTCATCCTCTGTTGTCCCCTTCTCCTCCTGCCCCCAATCCCTCCCAGCATCAGAGTCTTTTCCAATGAGTCAACTCTTCACATGAGGTGGCCATAGTACTGGAGTTTCAGCTTTAGCATCATTCCTTCCAAAGAAATCCCAGGGCTGATCTCCTTCAGAATGGACTGGTTGGATCTCCTTGCAGTCCAAGGGACTCTCAAGAGTCTTCTCCAACACCACAGTTCAAAAGCATCAGTTCTTCGGCGCTCAGCCTTCTTCACAATCCAACTCTCACATCCATACATGACCACAGAAAAACCATAGCCTTGACTAGATGGACCTTTGTTGGGAAAGTAATGTCTCTGCTTTTGAATATGCTATCTAGGTTGGTCATAACTTTCCTTCCAAGGAGTGAGTGTCTTTTAATTTCATGGCTACAGTCACTATCTGCAGTGATTTTGGAGCCCAGAAAAATAAAGTCTGACACTGTTTCCACTCTTTCCCCATCTTTTTGCCATGAAGTGATGGGACTGGATGCCATGATCTTTGTTTTCTGAATGTTGAGCTTTAAGCCAACTTTTTCACTCTCCTCTTTCACTTTCATCAAGAGGCTTTTTAGTTCCTCTTCACTTTCTGCCATAAGGGTGGTGTCATCTGCATATCTGAGGTAATTGATATTTCTCCTGGCAATCTTGATTCCAGCTTGTGTTTCTTCCAGTCCAGCATTTCTCATGATGTACTCTGCATATAAGTTAAATAAGCGGGGTGACAATATACAGCCTTGACGTACTCCTTTTCCTATTTGGAGCCAGTCTGTTGTTCCATGTCCAGTTCTAACTGTTGCTTCCTGACCTGCATACAGATTTCTCAAGAGGCAGGTCAGGTGGTCTGGTATTCCCATCTCTTTCAGAATTTTCCACAGTTTATTGTGATCCACACAAAGACTCTAGAATTTAAAAATAGTTCATTTGCAATAGTTTTCAAGTCATCTTACCTTTTTTTCCTTATAATTTCTTTAGTTCTCTGACTGACTGAACAGATTCCTGATATTTCTCCTTGAAGGAATGCTAATACCGCTTGCTGTGCACTGCTCCAGCAGTTTGTTTTTTACACTGTAACGTTCATCGTGATCTCATCGTCATCAGGTGCTACGTGTGCGTGTCAGAGTTCTCCTCAAGCGTGTACTTACTGAGTGGCTTCACTTTCCCCTTATGTTGCTTTCCTGTTGGTATTCCCCTGTTTTTTCTGTGTCCGTTATTTAGGATTCCTGCTATACTTTTCTCAGGTTCTGAAGTGTGTTCCACAGGGTTGCACTGCTGGAAGTTTGATCTCTTGGTTAAGTGGAATATTAATCTGCTGTATTTTTACTAGCTTCAGAGAGTGTTACCTTTTAATGAGCATTGTCTTGTAGCATAAAGAAAATATTTCAAAAATATTGAACATTCAGTGCTCATTCATGCCTTGAGTTATTTGTTACTGTGTTCAGTGGAAAGGTTTGAGCCAATATTACTGTAACCATATGTACATTGAGCATTTCATAAATGTTTACTGAATGAAGAGCCTTCCTGGCATACATTACTTTATTCTACTCATATTCCCAGCATATATTCCCAGCACAGAGGAATAAGAATGTTGACGTTTGATGTCTTCCAAAATATTTCACAGCTGTCATAGCTGGTCAGCACTATATGAAACAGGCTATTGTTAAAGCACTATCTACTGTAATAGTTAAAATGTGTACTGTAGTGAAGGTAGAAATCCCGGGTTGACTTGGTATGAGCAGTAATGGCACTTTTGATGCTATGTCTCATTTAAATTAAAATATTTCAAAGGTAGAGCATACGTAAACGTACTTCCCTGGAGTCTGACTCTGTTTCTCTTGGTTTGGCCTCTTGTATAATGCCTTTTTCCTCACGCTGGCTTTCTTCATGGTTACAAGAGGGCTGCCAGCAGTAATGTGGACCGTTTGCTTCCTTGTAGCTATGCGGATTACAATCCAGAGGGCAGGAGAAAATTGTTCCCCACAGTCATTGAACAAGACTCTGATCTTATCCAAATTTAACACTTGAAATCAACCACGGTGGCAAAGAACATTGCTTACAATGGTAGGCTCAGGCCTAGGGTAATTGCCTGTCCCTCAGCACCAAAACCAGTATTAAACCCTAACCAGAAATGGGCAAGACAGTCGTGAAGTTTGCAGAACTCTACTGAAGGACACGAAAGAACTCTTGACTAAAGGAGCAGCATATTCATGAATGACTAAACTCAGCTATAAAAATGTCAATTTATTATATATCATTTATATGTTACAGAAGCCAGAATCCTACTAGATTTTTATGGCTAATTCTCATATTCATATAGTAAAGAAACTGCAAGAAGGACTGAGAGGGACTCCCCTGGTGGTCCAGTGGCTGGGGCTCCACGCTCCCAATACAGGGGGCCCGGTTCACTCCCTGCTCAGAGAACTATAGCCCACACGCACAACTGAGAGTTTGCACAACTAAAAAGATCCCTTATGCCGCGATGAAGACTAGAATCCTGCGTGCCGCAGCCAAGACCTGGCACAGCCAAATAAATACGTAAGTAAATACTAAGAAGAAGGACCAAGAAAGTATTTTAGAAAGGAAGAACATGGGGTAGGATTTTCCCTATAAGATATCAGTATATAATACTGTAGTAACTAAAACTTGCAAGACTTCCCTGGTGGTCCAGTGGTTAAGAGTCCATCTCACGGTGGGGGATGAGGGTCCCATCCCTGGTCAGGAAACTAAGATCCCACAAGCCGTGGAGAAACCAAGCCTGTGCATGCTGCAACTTTTGAGTCCTTGCACCACAACTGGAGAGCCTAACCAGCCTAACAAAAGATCTCGTGTGCCGCCACTAAGCCTTGACACAGCCAAATAAATATTTTTTAAAACTTATTACTTGTGTAAGAATAGACAGAGAAGTATAGCCATACAAAGAAGCTATAAGCAGGCTTTTGTATACCTGTCTACTTGATGATAAAGATGCAATACATCTTTATCAATTCTGAGGGAAAAGGCCAGACTGTTCAGTAAGGTGTAGGAATAATTGGGTATCCATTGAAATGAATTAAAGTTAGAGCCATACCCAAGCCCTTTTCCAGAATAAACCAGAGGCCTTTTAAAGAGTGAAAGATCAAAAGAATATAATAATAGGAGGAAAGTATCTGTACAGTATTAGTTTGAGAGGCTTTTCAAAGCAAGACGCAGAATCTAAAAGCCAAAAAGTTGATGCATTTGCACAAATAATTAAAATTTGCATATTGGAACATAACATTAAAAGTTAAACATTTCTAACCAAGTAATTACCATCTTCTACATATAGACAGTCCCTAAAAATACATGAGAAAAGGGTAAACAATGCAATGAAATAATGGTCGTAGGACAGTATTAACGAAGTCAGTGAAGAAATACATTTACATAATCACTAGACATGTGCTGCTAAGTCGCTTCAGTCGTGTCCAACTCTGTGTGACCCCAGAGACGGAAGCCCACCAGGCTCCCCCGTCCTTGGGATTCTCCAGGCAAGAACACTGGAGTGGGTTGCCATTTCCTTCTCCAATGCCTGAAAGTGAAAAGAAGTCGCTCAGTCGTGTCCGACTCTTAGCGACCCCATGGATTACAGCCTACCAGGCTCCTCCATCCATGGGATTTTCCAGGCAAGAGTACTAGAGTGGGGTACCATTGCCTTCTCCGACTAGACATATGAAGAGATGCTAAATCTTGAAAATCAAAGACATACAAATTTAAACAATAATGGAATGTCATTTTTCAGCCATCAGATTATCATTCTTTTAAGCTATTGCCAGTATCCATTTTGGGGAAACCCACAGAGAGTAAACTTGTTTTATACAGTTGGTGAAGGACAAATGAACAAACGTTCAGCATTCATGTCACACCCATTAGGATAGCTGTGATGAAAAAGAAAAAATGCTAAGTGTTGAGAAATTGAACCTTGTGCATTGCTGATGGGAATGTAAAATGGTGAAGTCGTCATGGAAAACAGTATGGTATTTCCCCAGAAAGTTAAACAGAATTACCATATAACCCAGCAGTTCCACTTCAAAGTGTATACCCCCAAAGAACTAAAAACAGGAAGAGGTCTCGGGTGTAACAGTGTTCAGAGCAGTGTTATTCACAGTAGTGAAAAGGTGGAAACAACCCAAAGGTTAATCACCAGGTGAATCGATAAACAAAATGTGTTATGTACAAAAGTGGAATATTTATTTAGTCTTTAAAAGGAATGAAATTCTTGGGTAAATCTCAAGGAATGCTGTTGCTGGATCATATGATTAAAGTTTTGTAAGAAGCAGCCTATTGACTTCGTTGAGTACTACGATGTTTGAGTCTTTTTTTAAAAAAAACTCATTTTAATATCTTGAAAATATATTCATATATTGCTTATAATAGGAAAGTAATTTTTCTTTTAGTTTTATTGAGATATGGTTGGCATAACTATATAAATTTAAAGTGTACAGCATAATGATTTGATTAACATACATCATGCAGTGATTACCACAATAAATTTAGTGAATATTCATCGTCTCCTATAGATACCAAAGAAATAGAAAAAAAATTTTTTTGGATGAGGATTCCTAGGATTTACTGTCTTAACTTTCATATGTAACATACACATTGCTAATTGTATTTATCATGTTGTGCATTATATCCCTGGTACAAATAATAACTAGAAGTGTGTATCTTTTCAGACGTAGGGAACAGACTGGGGGGTTCAGGATGGGGAGACAGGTGCACCCGTGGCTGATTCATGTACATGTAAGGCAAAAACCACCACAATATTGTAAAGTAATTAGTCTCCAATTAAAATAAATGAATTAATTTTTTTAAAAGTGTGTACCTTTTGACTGCCCTCATCCAATTCCCCCCACATACCCCCGTCTCTGGTAACCACAAATTTGGTCTTTTTCTATGAGTCACTATAGTTTGTTGAGAAATGCTGGACTGGAAGAAACACAAGCTGGAATCAAGATTGCCAGGAGAAATATCAATAACCTCAGATATGCAGATGACACCACCCTTATGGCAGAAAGTGAAAAGGAACTAAAAAGCCTCTTGATGAAAGTGAAAGTGGAAAGTGAAAAAGTTGGCCTAAAGCTCAACATTCAGAAAACGAAGATCATGGCATCTGATCCCATCACTTCATGGCAAATAGATGGGGAAACAGTGGAAACAGTGTCAGACCTTTTTTTGGGGGGGGGGCTCCAAAATCACTGCAGATGGTGACTGCAGCCATGAAATTAAAAGACGCTTACTCCTTGGAAGGAAAGTTATGACCAACCTAGATAGCATATTCAAAAGCAGAGATATTACTTTCCCAACAAAGGTCCGTCTAGTCAAGGCTATGGTTTTTCTGTGGTCATGTATGGATGTGAGAGTTGGATTGTGAAGAAGGCTGAGTGCTGAAGAATTGATGCTTTTGAACTGTGGTGTTGGAGAAGACTCTTGAGAGTCCCTTGGACTGCAAGGAGATCCAACCAGTCCATTCTGAAGGAGATCAGCCCTGGGATTTCTTTGGAAGGAATGATGCTAAAGCTGAAACTCCAGTACTTTGGCCACCTCATGTGAAGAGTTGACTCACTGGAAAAGACTCTGATGCTGGGAGGGATTGGGGGCAGGAGGAGAAGGGGACGACAGAGGATGAGATGGCTGGATGGCATCACTGACTCGATGGACGTGAGTCTGAGTGAACTCTGGGAGTTGGTGATGGACAGGGAGGCCTGGCGTGCTGTGATTCATGGGGTCGCAGAGTTGGACAGGACTGATCGACTGAACTGAACTGATCCTTTGTTGGTTCCTGTTACACAACATTGTGATTCTATGTTTCTGTACATTTCAAACTGATCACCATGGTAAGTATAGTCAGGATATGTCACCTTACAGACGTAGTACAGTGACTGACTGCATTCCACACACTGTACATTTCATACCCGTGAGTCATTTATTTTGCAGCTGGAAGTTTGTACCTCTTAATCTCCCTCACCTATTCCTTTCTTCTCCTACCCCCTTACCCAGGAAAAGGATTTCTAAAATAATAAATATGATCACAATATAGGAAATTTTATGTTTCACAGTACAAAGATAACATTTTCAAGTTTTGTGCATTTTCTTACAGGTTTTTATTCTGGGGGGTTGGTTTTTGGATCATACATAGTCTCTCAAAGGGCTTCCCTGGTGTCTCAGACAGTAAAGAATCTGCCTGCGATGTGGGAGACCTGCGTTCGATCCCTGGGTTGAGAAGATCATGGCAACTCACTCCGGTATTCTTACCTGGAGAATCCCCAAGGACAGAGGTGCCTGGCAGGCTAGTCCATGGGGTCACAGAGTCCGACCTGACTGAGCGACTAAGCGCAGCACACAGTCTCTCAAATGTATTGACAGTTTTGTTTCCAGCTTTTTTAAAACTCTATATTGGTGTCATTAAAAGTTCTTCTAAAATGTTTACTTTGGCTACATAATTGTGACACATCAATACCATGAAATGGCAATTTAACATTTCTCTATTGTTAAGACAATTACATAACCCCCTTCTTTATATATAAATTCATTTTTATAGTACTCATTATTTTGTTATGATTGATTCCTAAATGGAATATCATCTTAATTTTAAAATTGTAGATACACCATATGTGTGTGTGCTAAGTCGCTTCAGTCGTATCTGGCTCTGCAACTGTATTTACTGTAGCCTGGCAAGGCTTCTCGGATTCTCCAGCCAAGGATACTGGAGTGGGTTCCCATGCCCTCCTCCAGGGCATCTGTCCAACCCAAGGATTGAACCTGAGTCTCTTACATCTCCTGCATTGGCAGGCGGGTTCTTTACCACCGACACCACCTGAGGAGCCCCAGATACACTAATGAGACTTTTTAAATATATAAAATCTTAAATTATACTGGCGCTCTTTTTTTTTTTTTTGAGGAGAAACAAGACATAGAACCTCTTTTTTCCATACCATATTGTGCATGAGTTTTGATAAAGCAGTAGACTTACCTGGTTTCTTTTACTGTTACCTTTTTTCCCCAACCTCCTTTGACAATCTTTCCCACCTATGAGGGCTTCTGTATTCCTTTCAAAAGCTTTGAAATTTTATTTCTAAAAAGGAGCAAATCAGAATTCCAATGCAGCCAGCTTGAATCAATCTTTCTGTTCCTCCAGGCAGTGAATTAGCCCTTTAGAAAACATTGGCATTATGTCTCTGAAGCCTCAGAGTCTGTATAGGTGGACTGGAATGCGTTAAAGAGAAGCATTGTCAGATCCTTCCTCAAGTCTAAAGATGAAATCCTGTTCTTACTAATTATAAGTCATTTTTGTTGTTGCTGCTGCTGCTGTTTTTTCTGAGTTACTTCGGTTTTAGAAGTTATTTGCTTTAGTGAGAGTTGGAAGTAGGTTGTTATAGTATGTAGTTAGTTCTTGTTTTATGTTACAGAAATATGTCAAGAGAGTTTGCTCTTTAAAGGAGTCCTGTGGTGAATATTTTTTCTCATTATAGAATAGCACTTCTTTTTCTAATTTTGTGAATGTAGACTTTTGTGTTTCTCTCAGTGACAAATACTGAGATACTTTGTTTCTGGTTCAGACTACAGTGCTTAGCATTAAATCATTGTTGCTGATGAACTAGGTAATATTCTCCCATATATTAATATCTTGTATATTTTAGTTGGGTTTGTTACTGCAAAAAAAAAAAAACAACAGATTTCTGTAGTAGTTAGTAGTTCTCAAAAGTGTGATGCCCCTAATCTGAAGCGTCAGCATCCCATCACCTGGGAGCATGTTAGAAATGCACATTGTTAGGCTCTGCCCTAGACCTCTTCTGTTCAAAGCGAGAGGGGGCGCCCAGCAGCCTGGGCTTTAACACGTCCTTTGGGTGACCCTGATGTGCACTCAAGTTTAGGACTACTGGTTTAGATAATATCTACAGTGGCTGAAATCTTGGCTCTTAATCACTGAAGCCCTAGATTTGGTTTAATTCCAAGGTATGTGTTAGGAACTATGGCAATATTGCTTCTAAGAGGTGTGTAGATGAGAAACGGATAGCATGGGCTGCCACACAGAAGTTGCTTTCATTGTTTCGAGCAATTGAGATTTTAGGAAATAAACATAGAGCCAAGATTCCTTCCCTACTAAGTTGAACCAAACTGTTTCAGTGCTTAGGATAATTAGCAGAAGCTTCTCATTTGATACCATCATTTAACAGAGATAGTTAAAGTGACAAATCATGAAATCACATCTAAAATACGTAAGATTATTTTCAGAGTTAAGAAATTCCTGAATTAGCTCTCTTTCAAAAGCTTTTAAATTGTAAATAATTACAAGCAGACATACAATATCTGGGAGACATTTCATTAATATAATTAATTAATGAACATATATAATTCATTAATTATAATGAATATAATTAATGGACATATATTAATATGTCCATTAATTATTGGCTTATTTTTATGTAGTTCTTCATTTAGGGAGTAACATCTACCTATCTGGTTAGTTTTTAAACATTTGTAATATAAAAATGTTGTGCTAATACCTGCATGTATTTTTTCATTGGAAAATACTCCTAAATTTATATATTACATGCATTTACTAAATTATTTCAGGTGGGTCCTTCAGGGTGGAATATTAACATTTTAAACATGGTGTTATTTTATAAATGAGAACTCTTGTTTTAAAGAACAAGGTCTTGCTAAATTTAGGGCTTTAAAGCTTATTTTGGCTCTTAACTCTACAGCAGATTTTTGTATTTCAACTTAGGAAGATAATTACTCTCTCTAGAAGAGGTATAACTGGTTTGGTGGTGATGTCCTCTTGTCATCACAGATGGATCTTGCTCGTGCTGTGGATTAGAATCAGGGACTAGACAGCCAAATGAATACTAACAATATTCCCTTTGTACATATTGAGAAGTGGAAGATTTCTTAAAGTCAGGGTAAAGCTACCAACTTTTTGAAGATACTGTTTGTGATTTTTAAGCAAAAAAGGGTATCTAAGTATAATTCACCCTCTCTACATATAACGAAGTCATATTGTGAAAGATCAGTTTTTTTACAATCAGCCAAAAGAAATTACTCTTCCGTTTGTTAATTATTTTCCAAATGTTTATAACTTAAGAGTGAATGAAGAGTAGAATATATTTTAAGAAAGCCCTTACCCAAGGGGCTTCCCTTGTGGCTCAGCTGGTAAAGAATCGGCCTGCAGTGTGGGAGACCAGAGTTCGATCCCTGGGTTGGGAAGATCCCCTGGAGAAGGGAAAGGCTACCCACTCCAGTATTCTGGCCTAGAGAATTCCATGGACTGTAGAGTCCAGGGGGTCGCAAAGAGTCAGACACAACTGAGCAACTTTCACTTTCACCCAATCAATGAGTCTAAGATTTCTAACTAGTTTACAGCAAAAGATGTGGTAGAGAATTTCCCGTGATTATTTATTTAGTTTGGGGCCCAGGTGAGATTAATAAAATTGAGACGGGAAGCAATGTTCTGAAATTAACCAATCCCTTTTGGTGTGGGCTCAACCACATGCTAATGAATATTCTGTGTCTAAGGTCTCTTTAGGCTTGTGTTATTTAATCCATTTTCAATATAACTTACTACTTTCTAAGCTTGTATGTTTAAACTGGTTACTTTTAAGATATCTAAAACGTGTAATATTGGCAATGCTGTGCTGTGCTTAGTCATGTTCAGCTCTTTGTGACTCCATGGACCATAGCCTGCCAGGCTCCTCTGTCAATGGGAATTCTCTATGCAAGAGTACTGGAGTGGGTTGCCATACCTTCGTCCTGGGGATCTTCCCAACCCAGGGATTGAACCCAGGTCTCCCGCATTGCAGATGGATTCTTTACCATCTGAGCCACCAAGGAAGCCCATGAATACTGGAGTGTGTAGCCTATCCCTTCTCCAGGGGATCTTCCTGACCCAGGGATCAAACCAGGGTCTCCTGCATTGCAGGTGATTCTTCACCAACTGAGCTACTGGGGAAGCCCAAATTGGCAGTACGTTTGTCTGATAGATTTTTCTTGTCTAAGAACTTAGTGTATAATTCCTCATAAAGTACCTTATTTAAGAAGAATAATTAAGAATAGTTTCATTTTTGACTCTCTATTAGTGAAACAGGTCACAGTACTACCAGTCTATAAGAAACAGAGTGTTTCAAAAAGACTTTAGTCTGAAGTGAAATGAAATTTGAAGAGAGAATTTATATAAAACAAGATTTTTTTGAACTTTCAAATTAAAATTTTAATATACTTCAGGTTGTTTGTGATGGAGGCAGGGAATCTGATGAATGAAGACTGAAAAGATTGATAACATATTCATTTTTTTTGTATAGGATAAGAAGAAATATTTTAAACTTTTTCAGTCTGCCCTAGTGATTCATAGTACTTGCTTTTCTTCAAGTTAGAGAAGTCAGTTCCCAAGTAGTCTTTGACATTTTTTGTTATGCTGACTTGGGCTGAAGGCAAATCTTATTTTGTCTTTTTGATTCATAAACTTTATGTTAAGCCAGTTGATCTTAGCAAGCCATTTTCTTTGTTTCAATTTTATAGTTATCTGAGGGAAACCAAAAGTATGCAAACCTACAGAAAAGCATCGAGAAAGCTAAAGTTGGCAGACATGAAACGGTAAGTGTCTATCTGTACGTTCTTTAATAATGTCGGTTCTAAGCATAATGAAAGCAATAGTGCTTCCTGTGAGGAGGATGCTGTTCCTACTAGAAAAGAAGCAAGTCCCAGCAAAGGCTGTGAACATTTGACCTGACCCGCTGACTGTGAACCTAGATTTTTTATTATTGTATTATATACGGCAGTGTAGCAAAGAAACACAAACCCCGGAGCCAGACTGCCTGGGTTTTCGTCTCCTAAACTCTCTCTGCTCCGTTTTCTCAGTTGTAAAATGGGGAATAATAAAATCTGCTTCATTGAGTTATTGTTTGATTAAGCTAGCTAATATTTGCAAAGCACTTAGAAGAGAGCCTGGCACAAAGTAAGCCCTGTATAAATGTTTATGTAAATTTTTAAGAGTTGGGATTTTTAAGTCTTGGCACAGAACCAATTGAAAACTGTCAATATAGGGTCCTTTTGGTCTTGTAATATTTTTAAATTATTTAAATGAATATTGACCTGTTTTATTTTTTAAAGTACAGTGTTCTCTAAAGTATTATATTAGGGTTTTTTTTCATGTTGATGTATGGCAAAACCAATACAATATTGTAAAGTAATTAGCCTCTAATTAAAATAAATAAATTTAAATTAAAAAAAATAAAGTATTATATTAGGGGTTTTTTAAAATCACTTTACTTTTTAGTTTTATCATTATCTCAAGTTTGAGCTTATGACTTGAAAAAATGTTGAAGATCAACATGAACCTCTAAGCCCTTCATAGCAGCCTCTGTACCACTTGTTGTGAAAGACACTCAAAAACTGGTCACATTGTACAGAAGAATACATCACAGATTTACATGGCTTTATGCTTTTCAAAGTTATTTTATGTATATTCTTTCATGTGAGTAGTCAGCACAGCCACGGATAGGAATTGGAGAAGGGTAATTGCTAAAGAATATTTAAGGGAAGGTGAGTTCTGGACACAACCTGAAAGTTTTATTTCTTCATTTGGCAACAAGTGCCACTTTTTAAAATTCAGTCGTGGTTTTTTTCCTTTGATTTGGCAATAACCTATAGAAGCACCTTCAACTAACGGTGACATACTCATGCCCATAATAGTCAGGCTGCTGAGATTACCCAGTCTACTTTAACCACTGAAACTAGGGGAAACCACTGGCAAACCTGGTTGGTGCCTACAGCTATCAGATTGTAGTAATGAGAGTTCAGAGTGGCTCCCAGAAAGATGGACCCTTACGTTCATCCTGAGTTCGCTAGTCAGGAGTTTTCAGAAATAGCTGGAAGCTTTTTCTACCTATTAGGTAGTATTCCTGGTGATGATGATACTGCTGACAATGACAGTTAAAAAGACATAGCTGTCATATATATTCTGCTTACTGTGAGCCAGGCAGGTGCTGTTCCAAAGGCATTTTCTGTATTGAATTTTGCCAGTAGTCCAAGGAGGTGGCCTCTATTACTGTCTTCATTTTTACATTTGAGGAACTGAAAGCACAAAAAGGTTAAGTGATGTGGCAAAGGTCTTGTTGCTAATAACCAGTCTGGGACGGCTCCCAGTTCAGGATATCCGGAGAGCTGTCCCTGTATTCACATAGACACTCAGCAGTTGCTTCACCTGGCTTCCTTAGCTTTTTCTCCTCTCATTTTTCATTGAGGATTATGTATGATTTGGGCATTTATAGCAAATAATGATCAGCATATCTTGTGGTTATTTTAAATCACTCCTGAACTGTGCTAATATAGCCTACCTTAATCATATATAGCTGTTTACTTTTGAACAGCTAAACAGTTAAAATTAAATACAATTAAATTTGGTTTCTCAGTAATAAGAGTCACATTTCATGTACTTAGTAGCCCCATGTGGTTAATGTTTCCTGCACTGGAGAACACAGATCTAGAACATTTCTATTATTGCAGAGCTCTATTGGACTCTGCTACATCAGAGCTCTGTACATGGATTCTGTTGCATCGATGCTAGGAAAAGGAGACAAAGAGAGCAACTGAAGGCAAAAGTAGAAAAATACAAGTACAAAAATACAAGCTAGCAAGGAACCTTAAACGAGTCCCATTAGAGACCTTGAACTCTATTTAGTTTTGCCTCAAACTTATCCTATAATTGGAGAAGGAAATGGCAACCCACTCCGGTATCCTTGCCCTGAAAATCTCGTGGACGGAGGAGCCTGGTCGGCTATAGTACATGGGGTCGCAAAGAGTCGGGCACGACTGAGCGAGTAACACTTATCCTATAATTCTATATCATAACCGTTTCCAGTGTTTGCTTTTGGTTTGGGCTTATTTTTCACACACATAAACTGAATACCAACAGCACTGTGACTTCTACCTGTTAATGAAAACTGTGGCTAGAAATTTCAAATACTGTTTATTGGATAATTTTTTGTTTCAAAGTTTTATTTTGGTTTACCTTTAAAGGAAAGTGATGGGAGGTCACAGTTCTATTGTTTCTGATATCTTTAAATATTTTTTAAAGTTAATCATTCTTGAAGACTAGAAAATTATCTAGAACACTTTTTTTTTTAAGGAAAACTTTATACTGTCTGATGTTGCCATAAAATTTACATACATATATATATAGTGTGTGTGTGTGTGTGTGAGTATATATATATACACAATCTTGTGAAACTCTCCAAAAAATTACCATTTGTCATGTAATGACAAATGGCAACTATTATGTAATAACAATCATCTTTGAGTTTCCATTCAGTTAACATATACATAAGATAATTGGAGATTGCAGAGAAAAATGAGAATTGAGTTTGTTCTTATACTGTGAATATATGTATGTGTGTGTATATACTAATATTAATGTTGTCAAAAGCCCAATTAATATCAGTTATGAGAAATAAGATAAAAATGTTTGTAAAATGTATAATATTACAACATGGCATTTTGTTTGTCTTATTGGACATAACGTTATTTTGAATGCAGGAAGAGCGAACTATGCTAGCAAAAGAGCTTTCTTCACTTCGAGACCAAAGGGAACAGCTAAAGGCTGAAGTAGAAAAATACAGAGAATGTGACCCACAAGTTGTGGAAGAAATACGTAAGTTTGTGTTACTCCCTGAAAGTTCTTAACTTTGCTGATGAAAGATACTTTATACTTCTAGTTGCCTTGTAACCATCCTCCATGTATATGAGAAAATAAAGCCCTTAATGCTATTACTATTGCATTAATATTTCCATTAAGGAGTCTTAATGTTAAAGCACTGAACAGTCAAAACTGAGCATTTCAAGAATAAGGAGAGCTGGTGGGGTAGGATAAAGACAGAAAATGTAAGCTTAGGAAACTGAGGAGTCAGAGAAGGGGCTAAGTTGACCTCAAGTACCTTGTATCCAGAAAGAAATACACTGTTATAGGAAAATACCAAAAGATTTGAGTTTACAAGTTGCAGAAAATTAATCCGTGTGTTGATTTTCCATTTGAATGTTCCAGTGATGTTTTTCCTTACTTTTAAACCAGAGTCCCCAAAGCTTCATTTTCAATATTTTTTTGTACATTTATATAAAGATAGAATTTTGAATATTTGAGGAAATGAAAGATATTATACTTAATTGTTTAGAAAAATATGCATAACTTTTTTCATGTTTTTCTGTCTTAGATTGTCTTTGCATTTAGGAAACTATCAAGTGAAACATTTAGAAAAATGGATATTATAGTATGTGATTGAAGGCTTTGAGAGAAAATTGAAAATATTTAGTGTTTTTAAATTAATCTGAGGACAGTTTGATTACAGTTAAGTTTGATGGTGTTATTTATAACTAAAATGTTAAGCAGTTCAGTTAGTGTAATCTAAAGTTTAAATTAATTTTAGAGATTGATTCCACTTTGCACAACTCCAAGAGGTGCCATTCAAATATATGTAGTACACAGCCTAGATAATATATATTAGCCCTGATTCAGCTGATTACCCAGGGTGATTTTCAAAGCTAAGTGGAGACTTTGAAAGAAGAACCCTCTGCCAGTCATTTTCTGTTAATTATTTGAGGAGATAACATTGACTCTTTCATGCTGCCATGGTTTCGTTTCGTGTATCATCTTCCTACAGATGAAACTATTGATACTAACCAAATCTGCTTCAGAATTAACCACTCTAATCTGTTTTATTAAAGTTTTAACTAATGTCAAGTGAGCCTCAGTGTACACAGGCACATCAGAGCAGCAGGAGACAGGCTAGGCGTTCACTACTAGGAAGCGAGGCCTCGCTGTGAGCCACCTGTAAGAGGAAACACAGACTGCTTGTTAGAGAGGACAGCAAGTATTGTGTATCCTACCCAGAGCAGTGTCTCATCAAAGAGCACTTTTAAGAGCAGTTTTCTTACCCAGATTTGTAATACTTCTGGTGGCTTATTTTCAGAATCAGCCTGGCTATTCCGTCTGGCAGTTGATCATGAAAATTCTGTTTCAGGAACCAAATATGATCTTTCGCCTATTACTTTCACTTGGATCTACCTTCCTGATTTTAGTTTTGTCTAATTCTTGGACTTTTTTCTTGAAGTGTCAACTCTTTGCTTACCTGCCTCATTCTCTTTTCTGTCTAGGGACCCACAGCTCGTAGCCACACCCAGCCACGGCTTCTGCTTTTCACTTTGTGGTCCCCATTGTCTTGCCACAGCTCTTTCCCTGGGCAGATGACTGTGACTAATACCACCTGCACTTGTAACCTCCCATTTTTACAGACCTTTCCACAGTTAGATTGTATCTGTCCACTCAGGAATGACTAAAAACTCTTACTTAGGCTTTCAGAATCACTCTGACCCTCACTGATGGTGATCCTAAGCCAGTAGATCTTATAGTGCAGAAAATCAGTAAGGATTTTGTGCCAGACTAATTCATAAAGTGGGAAAACTTATTTCGAGCATGTAACTTCAGATTTGACATTCCTTGTACCTCTGAACCAAAGAGCAATTTTGGCAAGTGCATCGCTTCTTAGAAAGGTGATAAAACTTGAAGGGAGAAGTTTCAGGTATATTAAAGGTGATGGATTTTCTGGAGAGTTGAGTTGAGTCCAGCATAGTTGCAACCATATAAGGTGAATCTGTATTTGGGTCCTATAGAATTTATAATCACGAATCTATTACACATATATGAACTTTTGACATTTTCACATTGTACATTTTTTTACCGTAATAGAATGAGAGGATAAGAGTCTTTCCTGGCTTTGTGCTATTACTTTTTCATTCCATTAAAAAAATCATCTATTTTTATAAAATATATAATTATAGAAAACTGCATATTAAATAGACAGTAGATATCTAGGATAATTACATTATTTCAAAAATGTATTGTAGATGTGAGGTAGAGTATTTTTTCCTATACTATAGGAAACTATAGAACTACAATCAGAATGAAAAAAAAAAAAGCTATCAGGACCTATATACCTATAGAAAGAATTTTTAGACTAACTTTAGTTCATACTTTTATAGAGAAATGCCTAGTCCTCTGCTTTTAAAATTCAGAACAGCTCACAAAAGTTTATTCAAATGTGGCACTTTGGCTTTCAGCCAAGATAAAGTAGTAATGTACTGAATTCATGCACACATAAAAACAAAAAAATGCGAAATAATGGTTTCCAAGATACTTGAAATTAGATGGCAAAGAAAAGTGATTCCTAGAAAAAGGAAACAGACAAAGTAAGCCTTACAATTATCCCAACTAATTTTTTTTGAGGGAGTTTCCTGGCTGCAGCACAAGGAAGGAGAACTTTGGAAGAGCCCTGCAGACTTCCTGAGTCAGGATGAAACTGAGTCAGGGAGACCAGCGTGGATAGAGCTCACAGGACAGCATCCTGGAGAGCAGAGAGTGACACAGACAGAGAGCCCTGGTGTCTGGAGAGAGCTCCTCTCAGCTATTCTGTGCACGCTTATGAGGAGACTACCCAAAGCTGAGGAAAGAACGATCGCAGAGGGCCAGGAGGAAACCAGTGCCAGGCAGTCCGAGAGGACCAGGAATAGTGTCTGTTCTCACCAGCCGGATTAGAAGCATTTGTAATTCACGAGGCACTGAGTAGAGTATCCAAGATGGACTGAACTCTACTCTCAACCCAACTCACAAACCGTAAGAGCAAGTCTTGAAAGCATCAAATTATTGCAAAATAACTTAAATGCATTCCAGACAAAGTTCAGTAATACACAAAAATACCCAGCACCTAGCCGTGTAAAATTCATAATGTCTAGCATACAATGAAAGATTACCAGGCATATACAAAGAAATAGGAAAAATATGTTCATTAGTGAGAATACTCCTTCAATCAAAACTGATCCAGAATTGACACAGATAATGGAATTAGAAGACCATAAATGTAAATGAAAGTTGCTCAGTTGTGTCTGACTCTTTGCAACCTCATGGACTATACAGTCCATGGAATTCTCCAGGCCAGAATACTGAAGTGGATAGCCTTTCTCTTCTCCAGGGGATCTTCCCAACCCAGGGATTGAACCCAAGTCTCCTGCATTGCAGGCGGATTCTAAATGTATTCTATATGTTCAAAAGGTAAGTAGAAGCATTGAAGACATAAAAAAGATCCAAGTCAAACTTCTGGAAATGAACACTACAGTGTCTGAAAAGAAGAATGCACTGGATTGGATTAATAGCAGATTAAACTTGCAGGATTAGTGTATTTAAAGACTATGGCAATGAATATGATCCAAAATGAAACTCAGAGGAAAAGAAAATTTTTTAATGAAAATAGCATCTGTGAAACATAAGACAACTTCAGTGACCCTAATATATGTGTAATTGGAGTCCCAGAAGGAGTGTATATTGGGGATGGGGGCATGGTAGGGATGTTTCAGTTCAGAAAAGTATCTGAGGAAATAAAAGCGAAATTTTTTTCAAATTTGATTAAAACTGTAAACCCAAAGATTCAAGAAATTTAAATATGTAGGTAGTAAATGGCAGTAATTTTCTTATCACTAAATCTAGAGAATTTTTAGGCTTTAACTTGACTGACCAGAAATCCTCTTTCCTCAGTGAGATTATTGTTTTTAAAATGTGCTTTTTGGTAATGAGGTACTTCCCAGGATTTGGCTATCATATTATTGCAGAACAGATTAAAGGATTATGAGTTTCACAAATTGATTTTAATAGGATTTTGTTCTTAATAGCATGGCTATAGCACCCAAATTATAACAATCAGGCTTGTCTCTAAGTTTATAATGGCTTATTTTGAAACAGTTTTTCTGCGGGTAATAGCTATAACCCATATGTCCATGTAGATACAGCTATGTATTATCTTTTATTTCTCAGTAATCCCTGTAGGAAATATTTATATTTCATCATGCTAATTGAATTAAAGTGAGAACAGATAAAATAAATTGTAGTAAAAATGAATTCTCACAGTAAAAGTTTTGGAAAGTAAATCTTATAAGTACTTAAGAGATTTTTCTTAGAAATAAATGCCCAGATGACAATGAAAATGGTGGAGTAAGGACCTTTGAAAATGTACCCTTCCATGAAAACTGGAAAAATTATTACAGCTTTTCCAGAACTCTAGAAACTAACCAAAGACTTACCTAGTCAAGAAAAATGGCCAAATCTCTGTAAGAAGAGCAAACTTTGTGGTTTCAACTTGCCCTACTCTCATCTCCTGCTCTCCAGCTCAACAGTAACCTTGAGAAATATCAGCCCTGCATTGTTAGTATCAGAGGGAGTAGAATGGACCTGGAGCTCTTTAAGACCCTCATGCCAAAGAACTGTTGTCATTATTTGCCATCTTTGATGCTCCCCTACAAGCTACCAATAGAAAGTACTGCCTTTTTTTGACCTGACCTGGAATATGCCCGTCACTAACAGGGGAGCATCCCTCAGAAGTGTTTGTCTAAAACTGTTACAGGCAAGAATTTTAATGTCACAGCTCTCTTGGGTGATGAATAAGTTAACGAAAACAGTGGGCTAACCAAAAAATTTTAAAGGAGAAGCCAAAAGAGATGTTCTTAGATACCTTGAAATCAACATATTCCTAGAAATCTAAATGCCCATACACACGTTGGGCTATGCTCATTCTCATAGAAGACCTGAAGCGGTCCTAGCCTCCCACTGCCTGCTGACCTTGACGCTCTGTGTAGAGGTGGAGGCTAGAGCAGAATTGTAAATCACCTAACTGAATATTGTTGGAACATGCTCAAACACACACATGCAGCCTCTCAGCAGAGATGTGAAGATTTAGTCCAGGTGTTTAAGGAAGTCCCTATTCAGTCACTGGCTGACCAGTAAGCAAACTGACTGGAGACTTCAGTAGCCATATATAACAAAAAATACAGACTTAACAGAATTAGTTCAGAGAAATCACTAGCTAAACAATAACTAGTAGCCGCAACAACAACCCTGGGAACGTGGGAAGAATCAGATTTCCAAAGTTGAAGCATTATATTATTGTAAATGTCCAGTTTCCACTGAAAAAATTGCAAGATATGCAAAGAAATAAGAAAATATACCTCATGCATGATTTTGAACTTTAAATCAGCTGTTTAAATATGTTAAAAGAGCTAAAGAAAAATATGTTGGACTTCCCTGGTGGTACAGTAGATACAAATCCACCTGCCAATGCCGGGGACACCGGTTCAATCCCCAGTCCAGGAAGAGTCCACATGTTGTGGAGCAACTAAGCCTGCAAGCCCACTAGGCACTGCTGAAGCCCATGTGCCTAGAGCCTGTGCTCTGCAGTGAGAGAGACCACCACAGTGAAGCGCACTTTGAAGTGCAGCACCACTGCAGCAAAGAGGAGCCCCTGTGTGCTGCAGCTAGAGAAAGCCCTCACGCAGCAATGAAGACCCAGTGCAACCAAAAAGAAATACATTTTTTTAAAATAAAAAATGATGTGTCTAAAGCAGAGTACATCATGAGAAATGCCACATAAGCTGCAATCAAGATTGCTGGGAGAAATATCAATAACCTCAGATATGCAGATGACACCACCCTTATGACAGAAAGTGAAGAAGAACTAAAGAACCTCTTGATGAAAGTGGAAAAGAGGAGAGTGAAAAAGGTGGCTTATAACTCAACATTCAGAAAACTGAGATCATGGCATCTGGTCCCCTCACTTCATGGCAAATAGATGGGGAAACAATGGAAACAGTGACATTTTATTTGGGGGGCTCCAAAATCACTGCAGATGGTGACTGCAGTCATGAAACTAAAAGACGGTTGCTCCTTTGAAGAAAAGCTCTGATCAACCTAGACAGCATATTAAAAAGCAGAGACAATACTTGGCCAACAAAGTCCTGTCTAGTCAAAGCTATGGTTTTTCCAGTAGTCACGTATGGATATGAGAGTTGGACTATAAAGAACACTGAGTGCAAAAGAATTGATGCTTTTAAAGTGTGGTGTTGGAGAAGACTCTTGAGAGTCCCTTGGACTGCAAGGAGATCCAACCAGTCCATCCTAAAGGAAATCAGTCCTGAATATTCATGGGAAGGACTGATGCTGAAGTTGAAACTCTCGTACTTTGGCTACCTGATGTGAAGAACTGACTCATTTGAAAAGACCCTGATCCTGGGAAAGATTGAAGATGGGAGGAGAAGGGGACAACAGAGGATGAGATGATTGGATGGTATCACCGACTCAATGGGCACAAGTTTGAGCAAGCTCCGGGAGTTGATAATGGACAGGGAAGCCTGACGTGCTGCAGTCCATGGGGTCACAAAGAGTCGGACATGACTGAGCAACTGAACTGAACTAAAGGAAAATCTGTAAATGATATCTCATCAAATACAGTAATCCCCTACATACAAATGAGTTCCATTCCAAGAGCGCATTCGTAAGTCCAACAGTTAGTCTAGGTACCAAGCAACACAATTGGCTATATAGTACTATACTATATACTGTAATAGGCTATAATACTTTTCACACAAATAATACATTTAAAAAAACACAAAAAATAAAACATTTTTAATCTTAACTATACAGTACCTTGAAAAGTACAATAGTGTAGTACACAGCTGACATATTAGGAACTGGCATCTAGTGAACAGGCAAGACAAGTTACCGACTGGAGAGAAGGTGGGAGATGGTAGAGTTGAAGTATTGTCAGCAGTAGGAGATGGAGGGCAAGCTGCAGTTTCGCTCATGCCTGATGATGGCACAGGTTCTGGTTCCTTGCTAGCTTCAGTTCTATCTACCTTGAAAAAAGACCCAGTGATGCCTGGGTAGCAGTTCTTGTTTTCTCATCATAGATGATGACGTGGCAGCGTTGGGTTGCGTCTGAAGAGCTGCTGCAGCTTCTGTGTATCCTTCTACCTTGCCATTTCCTGCATCGAAAATTTCCTCAGCTAGTCCTTGTCTGTCTCTGTTCTTTCTCTGGACCCCCTGTTCCATTTTTTTGCCTCGCTCCACTCTCGATTATTTTCACTTTTGTTTCCATCATTATCACCTGGGGCTTCTTAGCAGCACCAGCTGCATTACCACTGCTTTTGTGCTTGCTCTTGGACATCCTGGACTTGAAATAAAGATCTTGTTCTACTGTACTCCATACACTACTGTACAGTAAAGTACACAGAAACACAGCCACTTGTAGAGGATGCGTGCACGTGACATTCTGCGCTGTGCACGTGAACTGACTTACATGAGTGGACATGTGAACACATGTTTGCATGTTGGAAGGTTCATATGAAAGGCATTTACTGTAGAGAATATAAATAAAGAGGTAGAATAAAGAAGGAACCAAGTAGAAATTCTGGAGCTGAAAACTATAGTAAGTAGCTGAAACATTCACTGGAAGGATTAACAGCAGATTTGAGCAGGCAAAAGAAAGTTATCTTCAGCAACTTGAAGATAGTTCTGTTGATATAATCCAATCTGAGAAACAGATATTAGAAAGAATGAAAAAACATTAACAGAGTCTCACAAACCTATGGTATGGTATCAGAAATGCCAAGATTCCCATAATGGCTGTCCCAGAAGGAGATCAGAGAGAAAGCTGCCAAGGGAATAAAAGCTGAAAATGTCCCAAATCTGATGAAAAACTTTAATTTACACTTTGAAAAGGCTTAACAAACTCCAGTTAGGACAGCCTCAAAGAGATCCATACATAAACTCATAATGGTCAAATTGTCAATTGAAAGCAATAAAAAAAGTAACTCAACATATTTAATGGATCTTCAATCAGATTCTTAGAAGCCATAGATGCCAGAGATATTAAAATGACATATTCAAAATGATGAAAAGCTGTCAACCAAGAATTCTATATCTGGAAATATTTTTCTTCAAAAATGAAAACCAGGCTAAGATATTCTCAGGTAAATAATTGAAAGAGTTTGTCACTAAAAAAAATATAGAATTCCTTTTGGTTGGAGTGAAAGAATAGTAGACAGTAACTTGATCAACATGAAGAAAAAAGGAGATTTATATGAGTAAATCTAAAGGACAGTATTGTGTATTTTTGTTCGTATCTCTTACATTCTCCTATCCAATTTAAATTATAGCTGCATAAAGCAATAATGATGAAGATGTTTTAGGACATGCAATGTATAAAATACATTTTGTGACAGTAACAGCATAAAAGTGGGGAGAAAATGGAGCTATATAGGAGCGAAACTTTTGTATACTATTGACACTGGTAGTAATTCTAATTAAAATGTTAATAGTCATCCCTAGGGCAATCACTAAGAAAATAACCCAAAAATATTTGGTAAAAGAAATAAAGGAATTAAAATGATATACTAAAAATTACCATTTAACATAAAATGAAGCAATTGTGGAGGAACTGAGGAAGAAAAATTTATATGACTTAGAGAAAATAAATAGCAATTGGCGAATGAAAATCCTTCAGTTCAGTTCAGTCGCTCAGTCGTGTCTGACTCTTTCCAACCTGTGAATTGCAGCACGCCAGGCCTCCCTGTCCATCACCAAGGAGTTCACTCAAAATCCTACTTTATCAGTAATTACATTAAATGTAAGTAGATTAAAATCTCTCATTCAAAGGCAGAAATGATAGATTGAAAACACACAAACTACTGTCTACAAAAGACTCACATTTGACTCAAAGACACAAATATGGTAAAAGTAAAAGCTGGAAAAAGATATTACATGAAAACAGTAACCAAAAGCAAGCTAGAGTGGCTAAACCAATACCAGAGAAAATAGACTTTAAAACAAAAATTGTTGCTGGAGACAAGTACAGTTTATAATGATAAAGGGGTCAACTCTTCAAGATGATATGACAATTATAAACACATATACAGCAAACAATAGAGAACTGAAATACTTAAAACCCCAAATTATTGAGGGGATAGACAATTCAACAATAATAGTTCAAAATTTCAGTTCTCCATTTTGAATAAAGAATGGAACAAAAAGATGGAACTTAAGCAAGAAATTAGAAGGCTAAAGCTGCAGACCAACTGCATCTCTGTGGGACACTCCGCAACACCAGAAGACTTATGCTTCTCATGTGCCTAGTCGCTCAGTTGTGTCTCACTCTCTGCGACCCGATGGACTGTGTGGACCCCATGGACTGTAGCCCACCAGGCTCCTCTGTCCATGAGATTTCCCAAGCAAGAATACTGGAGTGGCTGCCATTTCCTTCCCCAGGGGATCTTCCCAGGGAAGACCCAGGGATCGAACCCGGGTCTCTTGCATCTCCTGCCTTGGCAGGTGGATTCTTCACCAGTTGAGCCAACAGGGAAGCTTTATTCTTCTCAAGTACACATGAAATATTCTTAAAGATAGATCATATGTTAAGCTTACATCTCAATAAATTTAAATGGGTTGATAATACAAAGTATGCTTTCTGATAATAGTGGAATGTAAAAGATAATTAACAGAAGGAAATTTGAGAAATTCACAAATATGTTGAAATAAATCAACACACTCATAAGAGGGATGGCTCAAAGAAAATCACAAGGGAAATTGGGAAATACTGGGAAATAGTGAAAATGAAAACATAAAAAAACCTTACTGGATGCAATGAAGGCATTGTTCAGTGGAAAACTTATATTAATATTGTAATGATTGTGTTAAAAATAGGGACAGCTCTCAAAAGCCTAGCCTTCTATCTTATTCTAGAAAAAGAAGAGCAAATTGAACCCAAGCAAATGAAGGAAATAAAATGACTAGAACAGCAATAAGAGAAATGAAGAATCAAAAAAACAAGAAAGTCAGTGAAGCCAAAAGGTGGTCCTTTTATCAGATCAACAAACTTGACAAACCTTTGGCTGTTCAAGAAAGAAGGAAGATTTAAATTACTAAAATCGGGAATGAAAGAGAAAGATCGTTATTGACCTCATAGATATGAAAAGGATCGTAAAGGAATACCATGAGTGATGTTTGTATGTCAATAAATTTGACAAGGTGTATGAAGTGAACAAGTTTCTGAAAGGATACAAAGTACCAAAACCATCTCAAGTAGAAATGAACTCTGCAAATAGATGTATGGGCTTGCCTAGTGACTCAGTGATAAAGAGGCTGCCTGCCAATGCAAGAGATGTGAGTTCAATCCCTGGGTCAGGAAGATCCCTTGGAAAAGGAGATGGAACCCACTCCAGTATCCTTGCCTGAGAAATCCCATGGACAGAGGAGCCTGGTGGGCTACAGTCCATGGGGTCACAAAAGAGATCCGACTGAGCAACTGAACAACAACAAATAGATGTGTAACATGTTAAGAGATTGATCTGGGGATTAATAAGTTCTTACAATGAAAAACTAAGTCTATACTGGTGAATTCTATCAGTTTAAAGAAGGAACTCTTCAATGAAAAAAAAAAGAAAAAACCTAGAAAAGAGAAAACACTTCCTAACTTATTCTTTGACATCAATGTTACTCTGATACCCAAACCAAAGACATCATAAGGGAAAAAAAAAAAACTGTAGTTAAGTATCATTTACAAATGTAAAAATTCTTGACAAAGTACTAGTAAATCAAATCCAGCAGTACGTAAAAAAAGATTATACACCCTGATTAAGTAACATTTGTCAGGAATGAAAAGTTGACCCAACATACAAAAATCAATCTAATGCAACATATTGGTAGAATGAAGGTGGGGGAACTCCACAAGATTGTGTCAATAGACAAAGTATTTGATAAAATCCAACACCCTTTCATGATAAAAACACTCAAACTGGGAATAGAAGTGAACTTCCTCAATCTAATAAAAGGGTGTCTGTAAAAAATGCACAGCCTAACATAACGAGTGGTGAAAGACTATGCTTTCTCCAAGGATGTCCAGTCTTACCACATCTATTCATTATTGTACTGGAAATGCAAGCCAGGGCGACCAGGCAAGAAAGGGAAATAAAAAGCATCCGTATTAAAAAGAAAAAAGCAAAACTGTTTGCAGTTGACATGATCTTAGCCCTAAACAATCCATGAAACAACAACAGAATACAACTATTAGAGTTCACAAGTGAGTTCAGCTGATGGCTAAATAGAAAATCAATGTGTAAAAAATACTTGTATTTTATAAACCCTCAATATACAGCCTGAAAATGAAATTGAGAAAAAATTCCACTTATAATAGCATCAAAATGAATAAAATGCTTAAGAGTAAAATTAATTGAAGAAGTACAAGATGTGTACTGAAAACTAAACTTTTAATGAAGTTAAAGATCTGTACTTTTAGGGTGGAAATACTCCTCCAGTCAATCTAAAGATTAACTCAAATTTTCAAAATTCCAATTTCTTTTTTGCAGAAATTGTTGTTGATTCTAAAATTCATATGAAAATGCAAGAGACCCAAAACAGCCAAAAGAATCTTGGAGAAAGAGTTGGAAGACTCAAATTTCCCAATTTCAAAACTTATTACAAAACTCGAGTAATCAACTCGGGCAGCAAAAAAACTAGTGTCATTTGCAGCAACATGGGCGGACCTAGAGGTTGTCCTTCTGAGTGAGTAAGGCAGACAGAGGAGCAGAGACACCGCGTAACGTCCCTTACATGCAGTCTAAAAAGAAATGATGCAAATGAGCTTATTTCCAAAGTAGACTCACAGAGAACAAACTTAGGGTTGCCAGGGGGAAGGATGAGAGGAAGGGATAATTAGGGAGTTTGGGATGGACAGGTATACACTTGCTATTAAAATGGATAACCAACAAGGACCTACTATACAGCCCAGGGAGCTCTGCTCAATGCTATGTGGTAGCCTTGATGGGAGGGGAGTTAGGGGGAGAATGGATACCTGTATATGTATGGCTGAGTCCCTTTGCTGTCCACCTGAAATTATCACAACATTGTTAGCTGGCTATACTCCAGTACAAAATAAAAAGTTTGGGGACTTGCCTGGCGGTCCAGTGGTTAAGACTATGCCTTCCAATATAGTGTGGGTGTGGGTTCGATCCTGATCAGGGAACTAAGATCCCACATACTGTGGGGTGCAGCCAAAAAGTTAAAAATTTAATAAAATTTAATTAATTTTTAAAAACACTAGAGTAATCAAGGCGATTTGGTACTAGTAAATGAATAAACGTATAGGTTAATGAAATAGACTTGAGAGTCCAGAAGTAAAGTTTTGAACAAGGGTACCAAGACCATTCAATCAGGACAAAGAGTGTTTTCAACGGATGACACTTGGGCACCACATGAATTGTCCTGGCCTCCCACTTCACACCGTATACAAACATTAACTCAAGTGGAGCAGAGACTTAAATGCAAGAGCTAAAACTATTGAACTCTTAGGGGAAAAAACATAGCTGTGTCTGTACCCTTGTTTTAGATATGACATCAAAAGGTCAAGCAGTCATATAAAAAGTAGATAAATTTGACTTCATCGAAATTGACAACTTTTTTATGTCAAAGTACATTGTCACGAAAGTGAAAAGAAAACCCACAGAGTAGGAAAAACTAGTTTCAAATACTATATCTGAAAAGAACTCTTATGATTCAACAATAAAAAATTTAAACACTGGCAAATGGTCTGCCCTGGTGGCTCGGATGGTAAAGAATCTGCCCGCAATGCAGGAGCCCTGGGTCGGGAAGATCGCCTGGAGAAGGGAATGGCTACCCACTCCAGTGCTGTTACCTGGAAAATTCTAGGGACAGAAGAGCCTGGCAGGCTATAGTCCATGGGGTCACAAACAGTTGGGCACAACTGAGCAACTAACACACACAAAAGATTTGAATACATTTTTCCAAGGAAAATATACAAATGGCCAATGAGCATATGCAAAGAAACTCGGCATCGTTGGCCGTGAGGGAAATGCAGATCACAACACAGGGAGATACTCATTAGGATGGCTGTGATAAAAGGAAGGCAAAATAATTGTCGGTGAGGTGGTGGAAAAGTTGGAACTCTTAGGTTGCTGGTGGGGTTGTGAAAATGATGCAGCCACTTTGGAAAACAAGTTATCTGTTCCCCAAAATGTACATACAGTTACCATTTGAGCCAGCAATTCCACTCCCAGGTATATATACCGAAAAGAATTGAAAACATGTTCACACAAAAATTGTTACTCATATTAGTCATAACAGCCCAAATGTCCATCACCTGATGAGCCACTAAACAAACGGTGGGATATCTATACAATGATTTGATAATGAAAAGGAATGAAGTTCTGATACATACCACAGTTGCCCAACCTTGAAAACATTGTGCCAAGTGAAAAGAAGCCAGACACATGGTTTCATGAAATGTCCAGCACAGGCAAAGCCATAGAGACAGAAAGTAGAGAGTGGTCTCCAGAGACTAGAGGGAGTAGGACTGTGGAGTGACTCCTAATAGACATGGGATTTCCTTTTGGGTGATGAGAGGTCTGAAGATAGGCAGGGGTGATGGTTGTACAACCTTGTAAATATACTAAAAATCACTGAATTGGATGCTTTAATATGGTGAGTTCTGTGGTATATAAATCTTATTTCAATAAATAAATGCTCTCATTATGACTAATGTTTATACCCATTTGGTCATGGCATTGTTATGTGCTGTGTAGATTAACTTGAACAACATAAAATAGATACAGATACATTTAATAGCAAGATATATAATATAAAGTAAATATTTCCTCCTTCAGGGCTACTACTGTATGACCATTAACATTTTATTGTCAGGTTTATTGTGATCTAATATGTATACGGGCTTCCCTGGTGGCTCAGTGGTAAACAATCCACCTCCCAATCCACCTGCAGGAGACATGGGTTCAATCCCTAAATCCGGAAGATCCCCTGGAAAAGGAAATAGCAACCCACTCCAGTATTCTTGCCTGGGAAATCCCATGGACAGAGGAGCCTGGCGGGCTGCATCCATAGGGTCTTGAGGGAGTTGGACATGACTTAGCAACTAAACAACAACAAATATGTATATACTAAAGTGCTTATCATTAAACTTATTTTATCCTCTTCTGGTGTTGTGAATTATTTGAGAAACATCTCAGTTAAACATTTTGTTTTTAAAGAGCAAGTACAATAATAGTAGGGGACATTTAGGAAAGAGATACTAGTCAAGTTGACTTTGTGTTCATCTTATGTAACTGCAGCTATCTAAAATTTCTTTGGGAAGTTGAGCAGGTTTGTGAAATACATTGTCACTTATTGAGCTTTTTTTTTCCCCAAAAAAAATGATGGGAAAAAATATATATATATTATATATATATTTTTCAGGTCAAGCAAATCAAGTGGCCAAAGAAGCTGCGAACAGATGGACTGGTATGTATTACAATGGTAATATATACCAGTGTGTTACTACTGGTAAACTAGTCAAACTCTTGTGCACTTTCTAGGATGTGAAATGCAGAAGCTATTGTGCCTAGTTTTGTTTAAGAAAAGACATTTCTGGAAGTGTATGTATTAATCAAGTTTTTATATCTTAAATCATTTTAAAAAGTCTTATTATGAGTTATTTTGTAAAGTAGGAGACATTTTTGTAAAACAAGTGATTGCTTTCAGTTTAAGTTTTATATAGCTTTTTCCCAATAAATCACTTAGACTAATCACTTAACCTTCATATATATTAATGCAAGATACAACTTTTAAGAGCTTTGTGGAATGTGAAAGATTTGTCTTCTTGTTCATAATATTAATTTGTTGAGGACTGACTATGAGCTAGGCATTGTAAAGCCTGTCTATGGCACATTCTCATTTTATTGCCACAGCAATCTTGTGAGGTAGATAGGATTATTATCCCAAATTTTAGAGGTGAAACTGAGGCCACTGGGATCCCACAGTCACACAGGTGCTAAGCATTGGAATAAGAATTAGATTTCAGAGTCCAGGTTCTCACCCCCTACACAGAATAGTCTTCTCTGTGTACCTGCTTTCATGTAAATGCCTCATTAATCCATGTGCCAATGGATACACCCTCTGGTGTATGCCAGGGATATTCTAAGAGATGGTAATTTATAGGGTATTATTTATGTATCTTAAAGTTTAGAAGAAAATTAATAAATAGTGATTGTTGTGAATTATATACCAGTATGATTACTATTTTTAAAACCTACCTGGAAGTTACACTGATGCGTCTCCAGTATTTAATTATAAAATAATGGTAATTGGGCTTTCCCATCCTGGTAAGAGTCTTCAGTGCCGTTATGTGTGTTACTCATCCTGGTTCTGTTTCTCTGGGAGCGTATGGATAAGATCACATTGACGCCGAGATGCAGAAAGCTTGAAGTAGCTGCCTTACTAAAGTCCAAGGTGATTAGTCACTGGAAGAACAGGGCCTTATGCCAGATTTCCCTGATTCCATATTCAGGCTTCTGTGCTTCACAGAAAGCTTAAGAATCATTTTTCCTTGTCTGTTTTAGAATTAAAATCAATATAAATGGCCTTTGGCTCCTGTAAAATTGCAGTCTTACTTATTACAAAGTTATTTCCTAAATAGTATGATGCTTTACTGATAAGAGCAGAGAGGGTAAAAACAGCCAAGTAATATTAAATAAAAGGGACCAGTGAAATGTGTGCCCAATAAAGTATACATAACCAGTAAATACAGTGATACCGTATAGGTTTGAGAAATACAAAATTTTGAGTGGAAAAAAGGCAAATGGATTTTTTACGTTAAAAATAAATCAAGAGTTACAAAGTGATTTCCCGCAGTTAACAAGCAGTAGGAACAGGAGGCTTGTGTATATGGTGAGAGAGGAACCTGACTTTGAAAGGAACCCTGTTGTGCTCAGTATTTGCCGTGTGACTCACTGAACCTCTCTGAGCTTCCTTCTTCATCTGTTCAGTGTGGATAATGTTTGCCTCAACATTTCAGAGGATTCAATAAAGCAGTTTGTAAGCCCTTTAGCACACCATTAGACACATTGATACACAAATACTTCTATTTTCCGTCTTTTAAAAAAATCCTTTTATGTTTTCCAATTGATCGTAAACTTCAAAAATTATAATTAAAAAAATGTGAACAACTTCTTTTTCCGTTGTGTTACTAGCTGAGAAAGAACCTAAAACTTTTAAAATCATGTAGGACGGATGATATTTTTAGAAGACCAGAAACAGCTGTTAAGAACCATATTTCCATTTGAGTTTATGACTAGCTCCTTCCAACATAAAAGTGCTATGAAAAAATCATGGAGTTACATTACACCTCAGAAAACCTTCCTGTTTTCAAAACAAACAAAAAGAAAACATCAGTACAATTTATAACTAAAGATTGTTATGTAATTATTAGGATTTGGTTTCTTCATATGAAAGAGATTCCTAAAATGTATGTAAAATTGAGCATATTTACTTTTCAGTATTTCAGTTTTGTAGTATGAGAAATCAGGGTATAAATAGTGTTTTGTGACATTAACTTTAAATGTGATTTATGAAATTATACAAAACCTTGCCTGATAATGAAGATAGTGGAGTTTTTATGACTTTTTATGGGAGACTTCTTGGTGAGTGAGGGGGATAGGTTTTGTGACGTCCTGGTGTAGACCCATACGTGTGATACTGCCCGTCCTAGTCCTGCATTTATCCTGGGTTTGCCATCATATAGACTAACATGAATTCTACCCCTCTTAAAACTGTTTCTTTTTTTTAAAAAATAAGATTTTTCCAAAGTTAACAAGTGGGACCTGATTAAACTTAAAAGCTTTTGCACAGCAAAGGAAACTATAAGCGAGGTGAAAAGACAACCCTCAGAATGGGAGAAAATAATAGCAAATGAAACGACTGACAAAGGTTTAATTTCCAAAATATACAAGCAGCTCATGCAACTCAATACCAGGAAAACAAACAACCCAATCAAAAAGTGGAAAAGAGACCTAAACAGACATTTCTCCAAAAAAGACATACAGATGGCTAACAAACACATGAGAAGATGGTAAACATCACTCATTATTAGAGAAATGCAAATCAAAATCACAATGAGATATCACCTCACATCGGGCAGAATGGCCATCATGAAAAAGTCTACAGTAAATGCTGGAGAAGGTGTGGGGAAAAGGGAACCCTCTTGCACTGTTGGTGGGAATGTAAACTGATACAGCCACTATGGAAGACGTATGGAGATTCCTTAAAAAACTAGGGATAAAGCCACCATATGACCCAGCAATCCCACTCCTAGGCATATACGCTGAGGAAACCAAAAGTGAAAAAGACACATGTATCCCACTGTTCTTTGCAGCGCTGTTTACAATAGCTAGAATATGGAAGCAACCTAGATGTCCATCGACAGATGGATGGATGAAGAAGTTGTGCTGCATATACACAGTGGGATAGTACTCAGCCGTTAAAAGGAATGCATTTGAGTCAGTTCTGATGAGGTGGAGGAACCTAGAACCTACTTTACAGAGTGAAGTGAGTCAGAAAGAGAAAGAGAAATATGTATTCTAATGCACATGTATGGAATCTAGAAAATAAAGAATTTATTTGCAGGGCAGCAATGGAGAAACAGACATAGAGAATAGACTTATGGACATGGGAGAGGGTGAGATGTGTGGAAAGAGTAACATGGGAACTTATATTACCATATGTAGAATCCATAGCCAATGGGAATTTGCTTACAGCAAACTCAAAAACGGGCTCTGTATCAGCCTAGAGGGTGGAATGGGGCGGGAGATGGGAGGGAAGTTCAAAAGGGAGGGGATATATGTATACCTATGGCTGATTCATGTTGAGGTTTGACAGAAAATAAAATTCTATAAAACAATTACCCTTCGATAAAAAATAAGAAAAAGTTTTTAATCCATTTATAAACATTTCCACACAACAGAAAAATTGACAGGTACGAACTGTCAAAATTTCAGATAACACTGTCTTAAAGGCAGACATCCAGTGGCCCAAGGACATATTGAATCAGTCACTTTTAATTGATTCATTAAGAATTGTGTAGAGAGGCTTTTTGTTTGTTTGTTTATTCTTAGTCTTTGAAGGCCTGTAGAATGGTTTCTTGCCGTCACGTGAACCAGTATTCCTTCCTGCAGAGGCTCCAGCCTCACTCTGGTGCCTCGTTTCCTTCTTCTCTCCTGATCCCGGCTTGAAGTCCATCCCTCCAAGGTTCCTGCAGTGTCGCAGTTGTCCTCTTATTTTCTGCAAATCTTTCTGTATTCTTAGAGTCTCACAGAGTCTGGAAACAGTACATATAACACTTGATCTTTTGTCTCTAGCATACATACCACTTTGGAATTGTTTAGCGTTAATTTTTCTCTTTCTTGTGTCAGTTTGAAGGCATAGGCTCTTTATGTTCTGCGAGACCTGTAATATACTTAATAACTGTCTTATGTAGCAGTATTTGTTGTGACTCTCAAGAATGCATAGGTTATGCAGACATTAACCAAATTAAACAGACCATTCTAGAGTACCTCTTGCTATTAGTTTTCTCACTTAGGTTCTTATGGAAAGTAGAGATTTGGTTTAGATTGTTAACATAAAGATTTGTTTTAGTATCTGTTGATACTCTATAACAATTAAAGAAATGAGACTATTTTATTAACATTCTATTTGATATAGCAGTATTCACCTCAGCAGTTAACTTTATTCAAACCATTTAATTATTATTACTTGATACTTGGAATTCAACTTCCTAAAACAGTATTCTTTAAAGTGATCAAACTCCATATAATAACTTCCTAATGATACCATGCAGTATAACAGTATACTTCAGACCAAGTGACTTAAATGAAGAAATTGGTTTTCTCACAGTTCTGGAGGCTGAGCATCCAGAAGCACGGTTGGCAGGCGTGGTTTCCTGAGTGTCCCTCCCCGTGGCTGGCAGGTGGCCGCCTTCCTCCGCGTCCTTACAGCCTCTCCAGCGCCTGCCCCTGGCGCCTCAGTGTGTCCACCCTCCTCTTCTTGCAACACTGCCAGTTAAACTGGATCAGGGTCCACCCCAGTGGGCTCATTTTAATGTAATCACCTCTAAAGACCCAGTTTCCAAATACAGTCACATTCTGAAGGAGCGGGATTAAGGTCTAAAACGTATGAATTTGGGGGAGGTACTAATTCAGCCAATAACACTCCAGAAGAACCTATTTTAACCCTTCATTTCATTGTCACAACTAACGCAGTGCTTAACGTTTATAGAGCACTATGAACCAGAAGGTTGTGTACCATGGTTTTTCTATATTTATAGTCTTAGTGCATATTCATTATGAAGATGGCATATGTACATTAAACAATATTTTAAATTACAAAAAGAAAACTCACTGTCATTCCTGTTCTCTCTAAGTGCCGACATAGGAGCACACTGGTACTGCCTTGCATAGACACCCTTCTGGGTGATCGGACATTTAGATTACTTGTATTTTTTTCTTTTGTTACCTTGGGATGAAGATTTGATCATAAATCTTGTACACAGTTTGTTTCCTTCGAGTCCCCTTAGATAGACATAACACTTTTTTCAGTGGTAAGATGCACTTAAATTCCCTAGAAGACATTAAGGCTGTATCTGCTCCTTTTAGCCTTCAGTGACCCCTTCCCTCCTCTTCACCCCTTCTCCCTAGCCTGGCTGTCTAGAAGCCACTTCTGTGCTGGGGGAGGGAAGGAAAGGGGTGCCCTCTGGGACAGGAGCAGCTCTAATTCCTGAGGTAACAGAACCCTGCCTCGGCTCTGGAGATGTTAAAGAGGTACCATCAGCCTCTCCCTGTCTTTGGATTATTCTTTAAGTCAGGTATTCTTCAGTGGCAACTGATTTACTGAATTTTTTGAATATGAAATCTGTTTATTCAAAACAATCACTAATATTTTCTTTATTCTGAAAGTTAATTGTCGTTACTTTTAAATGGGTTTCCCTGGTGGCTTAGTGGTAAAGAACCCACCTGCAGTGCAGGAGATGTGGGTTCGATCCCTGGGTCAGGTATATCCCCTGGAGGAGGAAACGGCAACCCACACCAGTATTCTTTCCCAGGAGATCCCATGGACAGAGGAGCCTGGCGGGCTGTAGTCCATGGGGTCACAAGAGTTGGACACGACTTAGCGACTAAACAACAACTCCTAAAAATACAGAAAATTCCTTATTTTGATACTTCTAAAATAATAGAAGTTTTTTTTTAAAAATGAGTGTAATTATATTTGAACTTTTGTGATTGTGTTTCCAATTCTCAAAAATATTTCTCAATTTTCTTTATAGATAACATATTTGCCATAAAATCTTGGGCCAAAAGAAAATTTGGATTTGAAGAAAATAAAATTGATAAAAATTTTGGAATTCCAGAAGACTTTGACTACATAGACTAAAACGTTCCATGTTGTTGATGGTGAAGGAGCTATGTGCTCGTGAATATGTAAATTTTTATATTATCCAGCTAAATGCACTGAATTGTCATTTACCTGTAACTGTCTTTATTGTTTTGTTAAGTTTAAATAAAGTCAGAGTGTGGATGTTTTCACTCTTTTTGATTATCCTCAGTGCTCATCAGAATTAGGAGAATGCAAGTCTGTTAGGCTTACCAATAATTTTTTTTTTAATAGATCAAAGCCATCATGACATAACATTTTTTAGTTTTATTCAAATATTAAGAACTAAAAGTACCTCTGAAGACTGTATTATACATGCTTGGAAATAACTTTCAAAACTAATGGCTGCTTTACTCTTAATATTTCTCAGTATTTAGTGGAAAATGTGTCTGATTGAGTCTCAGTAATTGCATCATATTTGCAAATTTCCCACAGGAAAAAATACAGAAAGTTGATGTTCCTTAAATTTAGCGTTAGATAGTAATTCCTCAAACATGAAAGCTACTTTTTTTTAAATGTTTGATGCCTTTCTGCTGTAAAGAACAAAACATGCCCTTTGTCCTAATTTATACACTTGTAAGATGATATAGTGGTGTTAGTATAGCATGCATACTCAGCTGAGTTCAGGGATTTTTTTTTTCCATCTACCTTCAAAAAAGAATAGGTTAAAAATAATGTATGTCTTGTGTGTATATCTTTTTCCAGTTCAACTTTGGCATTTAGGGTATTTGCAGGACAAACTTAAAGAAAAGAAAAATCAAGACTAGTGTGTTCAATGCCCTTTCCATACATGCCTTAATTTTTCTTCACACAGTCCAATTTTGATATTCTTTTAAGTAACTTGAATGAGGCGCTCCATATGTTTGAAGTGACCCAGATGGTATCCACACCATTTGTTAGTGAATCTGGTCTTTGAATTGTGTGGAGTTGCCAGGGGCCTACTTAATCACTTCCTGGATGTGGGCCGGAGCTTACTGGTCCAACTTTGTTCTCAAAGCCAGTCTATGTTGCCTTAGGGCAGTAGCTCTTCTCACAGGAGAAAGTATTTGATGTAAAAGACAAAGGACAAAAAATAAAAATAACCCATCGTAAGCCTTTCCCTAATACACTAATGGGAATTCCAAAATTTCTCAGACCTCATTTGCTGTTTCTTGGAAAAGATGCTTCTGAGAATTCCCTGGCAGTCCAGTGGCTGAGGCTTCCCTGGTGGCGCTAGTGGTAAAGAACCCACCTGCCAACGCAGAAGACATAAGTACGGGTTCCATCCCTGCATCAGGAAGATGTCCTGGAGGCATGGCAACCCACTCCAGTATTCTTGCCTGGAGAATCCCAGGGACAGAGGAGCCTGGCAGCTACAGTCCACAGGGTCACAAAGAATCGGACACGACTGAAGCGATTTCGCATCACTGCATGCCAGTGGTTAGGAGACTGTGCTCTTTCTGCTGAGGGCCCAGGCTTGATCCCTGGTCAAACGGGAACAAAGATCCCACAAGCTGCATGGCATGGCCAAAAAAATTTTTTTAATTAAAAAAATTAAAAGGTACTTTCCTCTTTAGAAGGTATATATGTTCAAAAAGAAAGCCATTTCTAATGGCTTAAAAGATTCTATTTCATAAATATTTAGGTAGCTTCAACATATTTTTTTTTTTTTACTATCTTATGGGGCTAGCCTGAGAATCACTTCTCAGTATTTGCCTAAGATCAAGTGTAGTATGCAGGCTTCTCATGTGGCACAGTGGTAAAGAATCTGCCTGCCAGTACGGGAGACGCAAGAGATGGAGGTTTGATCTCTGGGTTGGGAAGGGGAATAAAAAATGACAACCCACTCCAGTATTCTTGCCTGAAAAATTTCATGCGCAGAGGAACCTGGTGACAGTCCATGGGGTCGCAGAGAGTTGGACACGACTGAGCGACTAAGCACATAGCCTGAGAATGATTGAGACGGAGTCTGTTCATGAGCCCCCCAGAGACTGTGGTACCCTCCTAAGCCAGCAGTGCTCTAGTAGATGTTTAACTAAACTGAGTCTTTGGAAAGTGAGTTGGGGCCTGGTTTATAGAAGGTGGCTATTTGTGTGATGTAAATACACCCAGCATAGAGAATTGCAGATTACCAACATGATGACTGTGCCAGGTTGGAGAAAGATGCTGGGTATCAGGTGGTATTTCTTCCGTGCAGATACAGTAGCTGTAAATCCTCTAGAGCATAGATAAGGGTAAAATGTGAAATAATTAGGGAGCGAGGAGTTTTTCGTTTTAGTGCTGTTGTTCTGAATGCATAATTTCTGTGGTTTCATCGTGGAGATGGCTGTAGTAACAGCTGGCCCATTAACTGTTGGCTTGCCTACTGCGGCACATCACTCTTCTTAATCTTGAAGAGCTGCTTTTGAGTTTGCTCTTCCCTGAAATTGGAGATACTGATTAAGAAGCCCAGGGGCCCTGGCCCAGCAAAATTCTAGGTAATCCTTAGTCCTGGGTCGGTTTTGTAATTGACCTGAAGACTGAGGACAACTTCGGTAGACCTAGAGTCAAATTGCTAGTGATTCAGGATCAAATCTGATTCAGTATTGTATGATTGACACTCCCGATGTCCTCTCAGTGAATTGAGAAGTTTAAAAGGCATTTGAGAGATGACTTTCATCTTAACATCCTTCTTCACATGTAGTTATTATTAAAATCTCACTACCTATCTTTTAAAGAACCCTAGGAAAAATTTTGCAGTCTCCTAATGAGTTTCAATTTTCCGGGCCAGATCAGATCGCTGAAATGTCACTTCTGAGGTTGGGCCAGGACCAAAGAAATCCATAAGGATAAATTGGATACCACTTTTCCTCTGATATTTGCCGCATCATTAGTCTAATAGGATTAGAAAGTTCTTGGCCTGTCTCAGAAATTGATGCTATTATCCTAAACTTTTTCAAACATGATTTGAAGGGATTAGAAAAGGCAAGTACAGCCAAGAAGCAAGAACCACCCTAATAATTCTTGATCAGAAAAATCTAAATTGTAAACCTGATAATACTGTTTTTTTGTTTTTTTTGTTGGTTTAAGAACATGACTGGAGTAAAATAGAAAACATTTTCCTGCTAATATGCCATCATTGTAAGAGCAGTTACAATGGGACAGGTGATGGGAGGGTATCTCAAAATTATACATAAATCCCCTTTCAGGGTATGCCTCCTGAATGCTGTCTGTATGCTAGGAGGAAAATGTGCTGCATTATGAACTGTCCCACTGCAGTGAATTTATATTATACTTACTCCAGCTTGATTTTTAAAAAATTTTTTGTAAGAGATAAGAGGCCAGGTGAGGCTAATGATTTCTATTAACCAAGAATGGCAAACTACCATCCCAAGAGCCAACTTCAAGGCCCGTTTTTTACAGCCCTGGAGCTAAGAATGCCTTTTTACACTTTTTAAATGATGTAAACATAGGAGTGAGCAACAGAGGTGGTATGTAGCCTACAAAACCTGAAATATTTACCAGCTGAACCTTTACAGAAAAAGTTTGTCAACTCTGAAAAGATCAAAAGCTGACAGCCTGTGGTCTAGATAGACATGCGAGGCATGTTTTGCCTAACCTGTATTTTACTTTTCATTTAAGCTGGTTGTCAACACAGCCACATGTGAAACGTCGCGGGCGTCTCTAGCTTCCTATGAAAGCTGAATGATCGAGCAGCCCCCATGGCTGCACCTCTGCCGGAGGGGAGGGACTGGCTCGGGGGGGCGGGTTCATCTCTTAGAGGAGTGCCGAGCACAGCTTTCTTCCTGAAGTCACTCTGCTGTTCCAAGGTGACAAACTGACTTGAGATCAAACTTTAGTTTCAACTTTTCAAATCCCAGAAGGAAAATCCCGGTGCCATTTTTTTGTATTAAATGTTTAACCTAACATAGAACTGACATCTTGATGATGAAACATTCTATGCACAAACAAGCGATGTCTTTCCATATGCTCAAACATGCTTTTCGTTTTTCCTGTAGTTCTATAGATGGGCTTCGCTGGTGACGCAGACAGTAAACAATCTGCCTGCAGTGTGGGAGACCTGCATTCGATCCCTGGGTCGGGAAGATCTCCTGGAGAAGGGCATGGTAACCCACTCCAGTATTGTTGCCTGGAGAATCCCCATGGACAGAGGAGCCTGGTGGGCCACAGTCCATGGGGTCCCAAAGAGTCAGACACGACTAAGCAACTAACACACACTTAGTTTTTCCAGTGGTTTTGTAGTTTTCTTCATATAAAATTTTTACATTTCTTAAATGTATTCCTAAGTATTTTATCTTTTATTCCCATTTTAAATGGAGGTTTTTCTAACTAGTTATTATTTATGTATCTGAAGGCAGTTTTGCATATTAATTTTGCATCCTGCCATCTTGCTAAATTCTTTTTTGAGTTTGTTTTGTAATTAGTTCTCCGAAGTTTTCCAGGTATCCTGTCATATCATATTCAAATAGGCATAGTTTTAATTCTTCTTTTCTCATTGTTTTCTCTTACCTGATTGTATCAGCTAATACCACTCATAAAACTGTAATAGAGGTAGGAACATCTATCTTATTTCTGACTTCAGTAGGAACGCCTTATAATTCTGCATTAAGTAAAATGCTGGCTTTTAATTGGTAACGTTAAGGAAATATCCTGTTTTCTCAAGGATTTGTATCAGGAATGCTTGTTAAATTTGTTGGAGTTTTCCCCATTTATGGAGATAAGCATAGGATCTTTCTTTTAAAATCTATTAATAAGGTGAATGATATTAATAAATTTTTCACTCATCTATCTGTACATTCCTGGCATAAAACCTACTTAGCCATGGTGAATTATTTTCTTAATGTGATATTAGAGTTAGATATTATATAGATACTAATAGTTTATTGATATTAATAGTTTAGAGTTTTTGCATCAATATTCATAAGTGATACTGGTCTATAATTTTTCTTTAGGTGCTATCTCTACAGGTTTGGATATCAGTGTTATACTAATGTTAATCCTTCTTAAAAAGGATTTGCAAGTTTTCTTTCATCTGCTCTGAAACAATTTATGTAACACTGGGATTACCTGGCTTCTAAAGATGTTCAACTATAATTTTCAACAACAAAACCAAAAATTGGATCATTCTGAACATATGAATCAATGCTATTTTGCTTTTCACTTAAGAGTTTGAAAATTTTGTTCAAAAAATTTGTTTTACTTGCTATATATTATTTCTTCATAAAGATGTACTAAGATTTATAGACATTTGGTTTGTTTTCAGCAGCATGCTATTTCAGATGGTATTTTCATAGAACATTTCCAAACATCTGTTTGTGCATTCATGGGAGTTCTTGACAAGAGAAAAAAAGAAGCTCTTTTGAGTTTGTTTTTTACTCAATAAGACTATTCATGAAGAACTGATCCTCTACAAAGACTATAAGTAATATAAGATAGAGCTGAGTTTTATAGAAAAGAAGGGGCAGGGTAATGGCTTTGAGGACTTTTTAAATTGCTTTTTCAATGGGTTTTCAGAAATGAATTCTAGGTAATTTTTTATTGAAACAATTTGTAAAAAACTGTGCTGGGACTCTATTATCAAAAACAGATTTGTAAAAATTACTGCCTTTTAGCTGAAATGTATTAATTAGAAAAAAAATGTGTAATTAATGCTCAGATGTCTTTAGGTTAAAGATTAGCTTTTAAAGGCTAAATGCCAAATGCTTTCTGAAAACCTCTCTAAAATGTACCTTGCCGATTTGGAGTTTGGGTTTGATGCAGAAAGGGCGAGTTACTTTACAAGCCCTGACTTGGAAGGCATCATGTTTCCCATGACGTTTGGAAAAGTAACTATGGGAACTTTTTGCACATTTACACTGAACACATACGTAATTTTTTGTGTCCAGTTGTGGTTGTTACATGCTTAAGTCACCGTACTTCTGGCTTACATGCATTTCCTGTGTTGTGTGAGCTCTGGGGACCCACACCTGACTGACTTTAACTTTCTCATTAGCAAGTTTCCGTCAGAGCAGATTTGGTTTGATTCTGAGGTCAACCGGAACAAATACTTTGCTTTTAAGGACCCTAATAAAATCAGTTTGTATTTATGGAGACTGAAATGACCTGTTTTTTTTTTTTTTTTTTTTTTCCTCTAATTTTATTTTATTTTTAAACTTTACATAATTGTATTAGTTTTGCCAAATATCAAAATGAATCCGCCACAGGTATACATGTGTTCCCCATCCCGAACCCTCCTCCCTCCTCCCTCCCCATACCATCCCTCTGGGCCGTCCCAGTGCACCAGCACCAAGCATCCAGCATCATGCATCGAACCTGGACTGGCAACTCGTTTCCTACATGATATTTTACATGTTTCATTGCCATTCTCCCAAATCTTCCCACCCTCTCCCTCTCCCACAGAGTCCATAAGACTGTTCTATACATCAGTGTCTCTTTTGCTGTCTCGTACACCGGGTTATTGTTACCATCTTTCTAAATTCCATATATATGTGTTAGTATACTGTATTTATGTTTTTCCTTCTGGCTTACTTCACTCTGTATAATAGGCTCCAGTTTCATCCACCTCATTAGAACTGATTCAAATGTATTCTTTTTAATGGCTGAGTAATACTCCATTGTGTATATGTACCACAGCTTTCTTATCCATTCATCTGCTGATGGACATCTAGGTTGCTTCCATGTCTTGGCTATTATAAACAGTGCTGCGATGAACATTGGGGTACACGTGTCTCTTTCCCTTCTGGTTTCCTCAGTGTGTATGCCCAGCAGTGGGGTTGCTGGATCATAAGGCAGTTCTATTTCCAGTTTTTTAAGGAATCTCCACACTGTTCTCCATAGTGGCTGTACTAGTTTGCATTCCCACCAACAGTGTAAAAGGCTTCCCTTTTGTTTTTAACCGATTAAAAATATACTTTAATGACAATTTTCTTAATAGGTCCAGAAAGATAACTTCTTTTTTGGAATGGTGTCAATATTTGACATAGCACAGCCTCAGGAAATAACATACCTGTATGCCAAAATTATTCTGCATAACCATAACTGAAAGGGCCTAAGAGATTGCTTTTCTCATACGTGGACAGAGTATGAAGAAGCCATATTATAGTGCAGTGTTAACTATGTTATAATAAGACCATTTAAAAAGTAAGGCAGTGACGTTGGAACTAAGTATATTTGGAAGATAGTTTTTTCCCTACTAGACAAAAGCTCTTTGAGGGCATGTTGGTTTTTCATCTCTTTAGGCCCAGAGCACCTCATGTAGTATTTGACACAAAAGAACGACAATTTCATCATCTCCTGCTTTGAATGGACTTTCATCATCGCTTACCAACACTTTTACTTCGACTATAACTGGCCTTACTCCAGAAAGGCTATAAAGCAGCTGTGACTTTCAGTCAGCTTTTCCTCTCAGTCCCTAAAACTATTTCAGACATTTCCCACTCAGGCCTCTCTACTCAATTCTACTTTCCTCAATTTTCTCTATTTAAAAAAAAAAAAAAAAGTGTTCTATTTAAGCTTGAGCTCTTCAAGCATAATCTCAACTCCCTAACAGCCCCTCTTCCAGTTGCTGCCACAGCCATCCTTCTGCCTAGACGGGGTCTCCACGGCTGTCCACGACCCAGCTCCCTCCTGGTTGCTCCGAGGCCTTGCTTTGCTTCATTTTCCTCCTCTTTCCCTCCCTCCTCCCTCACTCTTCCTTCCTACTGCCTGGTCTTAACACACCTCCACACTGTTGCATCAGAACACATTGCCGGGTAGGAGGAGATACCATTTCTTCTCCTTTTATTCTAATAAGCTAAAGTGAGGTGAAGTCGCTCAGTCGTGTCCGACTCCATAGCCCACAGGCTCCTCCGTCCATGGGATTCTCCAGGCAAGAGTACTGGAGCGGGGTGCCATTTCCTTCTCCAGGGGATCTTCCCCACCCAGGAATCAAACCCGGGTCTCCCGCATTGTAGGCAGACGCTTTACCATCTGAGCCACCAGGAACCTAGGATTCAGCTAAATTGTTTAAGTCATTTTTGAACATTAGAGTCACTTTTTCTCCATTTATGAAATCATTTGAACACTCATTTAATAATCTCATGTTTGCCAGGCATTACATTAGAAGTTGATGATCCAAAGATAAATGAGTTCTATAGTCCTTGCCTCAAAGGATTCCAACTAAGTAAATGAGGCAGACGCACAAGCAGGGAATTATAACGCTGAAGAGAGCACAGGCAAGGAGTGTACAGGTGTCAGGGGGTGTGGACGGGGAAGACCGCCTCATCAACCTACAGTGCCGCTTCCTAGGATTTAGATCCACAGATACAAAGCTGGCGCTGGGTAGGTCCACCTCAGGATATCACTGTCCCTCTTCCAGATCCCAGTTCTTGGTGTTCGTTTTATAAATCCACAGTGGGAAACGCCATTATATTTTAATAAGGAAATTATCATTTTAAATAGTAAGAAAAAATATGTACATAAGTAAATTACTGCTATCCAAAGTTTCTACAGAGCATATGCTACCATTTAATACAAGGGGAAACCCTGACGGTCCAGTGCTTAGAACTTGGTGATTTCACTGCCATGTGGTCAAAAAAATAAATAAGTAAAGGGGGAAAATAACACATGTGTTTGTGATTGCTCGTGTCCACACACACACACACACGCACCGAAAGGAGACACAAGAGGCTTCAGATCAGATCAGATCAGTCGCTCAGTCGTGTCCGACTCCTTGTGACCCCATGAATCGCATGTGAAAGGGAGGAATTCTTCCTCTTCTCCTTGCTATAAATTTTATTTTTGAATGTTGCCTGTTCAAATATTTTTGTATATTGTTTGTTCCGGAAGTTGAATTACAACAAAGAAATCCCAGAGGTCTCTGCATCATCTGGCCCCAACTTTTCAGTCTTACTTTGCACTTCTCTGCAGCATGAAACAAATCAAGGTAGTCTTATCTCTTAATCAAAGAATCATTAGCAAGCAAGTTTTGCTCATCTGAGCCCTTCATCAAGCGTGTCCTCCATCTAGACTCTGTTTCTTTGGAGAGCAGCTTGAGACCAGCATTCTTCACGAGGCCTTCTGTGCCAGGCCTTCAGTCACAGAAACCTCCCGTGAGCCACTGCTCTATACAAGGCACGTCCGCTCATGCAGCACTGCCCAGCTGCTCTAACGCCACCTAAGTAACGTTCGTGTTTGGACGTCCTATATCCACTCGATTCCTAGCTCATACAGCCTTGCATCATCCACATATAAAGCTCTTAGTATTTCTTGAATCAATTAATCCTCTCCACTTGCTGAGGGGGATAATTACTGTCCTAATGAAAACCACTGAATGAAAATGAGCTGTTGGAAGTGTTCCCTAAGTCCCTGGGAAACAATATGGATTTGAATCAAACAACCTTGAGTTCCCATACTGGCTCTCACTCTGAATTTAGGCAAGTTAATGTCCCTATGCTTTCCTGCCCCATTTTTTCTTTTTTAAAAAATTTTATACAATTTTTAAAAGTTACTTGACATTTACAGTTATTGCAAAATACTGGCTGTGTTCCCTGTGTTGCACAATAGGCCTGAGCCTACCCTACCCCCAGTAGTTTGTGCCTCGCTCCCCACTCCCCAGGGCTGCCCTGCTTCCCAGGTGGCTCAGTAGGTAAAGAATCCGCCTGCCGACGCGGGAGACGTGAGTTCGATCCCTGGATCAGGAAGATCCCCTGGAGGAGGGCCTGGCTACCCACTCCAGTATTCCTGCCTGGAGAATCCCATGGACAGAGCAGCCTGGCGGGCTGCATACAGTCCACGGGGTCACAAGCAGTCAGACGTGACGGAGCACGCCCAGCCCACTCCCCAACCCATCTGTGGCCCTTCCTCCCCCTCTCACCCCGCCTGTTTCTTAAATCTGGATGAAACACCTGGCCTCAAAGATCTTGACTTTGCTTGGAAAATCAAGCGAAATGATGTGGACAGAGCAGTGAACGCTGTGCTCTAGCGCAGAGTACGTGCTCAGCGGAAGGTAGTCACACTCTTCTGAGCATTCAGGAAGTTCTTGCCAAAAGGAAATAAAATACTGCCAACACAGTGATGGCGGTTTCCTTCACAGGTACACTGGCCTCCAGGGCCTCGCACCCCCAGGCCTCGGGTCACCTCGGGGGCCCTGCTGCTGCTGTGGAGGAGCCCACCTCGCCCCGGGCCAGCCTCCACCGCCCGCCCCAGCAGCCTCTGCCTTCAGGGTGTTCCCACTCCTGCCGGCCAGGAAAGGTGAGTTACAGGAATCCCAGCTGAGAAGCTAGGAAACATTTTCTTACAGAAAAGCATTGTCTGTCACACATGGTGGTCAGAGTTCGTAGCAAAATTAGGTTAATGGGCTTCTTGGCCATATCTGGCCATCTGAACCACCATATCTAAAATTGTTTACATGGGAAACTATGTTCCGGCCCAACCACTGACTTAGGAGGGAGCTGTTGGAATGCAGCTCGTTTGGAGACGGTCTGTAGGTCAGCTTGCATAACTCATTGTCAATGAAAAAGGAAATGACATTTCTCTTACTGAAACATACTGTACATACATTTTTACAACTGTCTCTTGGGGACACCAAGTATCTAAAGGTATCTGAAATAGCAGTCCATAAACCCATCAGCTTGAACTGATTTTCTGGGTCTAATTATGTTTGAGCTGCTAACTCCAGCAACTCAGATGTGCTTGTTAGGTGTCTTTGAGACATTTTTAGCATTTAATATTTTGAGGGAAGACGGAGCTTTTCCCTTCGCAGCACTCCCCCTGTGGTTACATAACGCTGTGCCCGAGCTGTGCCCCCACCCCCGCCCCCTGGAAGCCTTCCTGCCCTTGTATGGTAACTGTTCCACTGCAGTTCTTGGTACTGAAGCAAGCAAGTTGAACCCTTATTAGGATCCAAGCTTAAAAGTTAAACAGCTCAGGGGCTAAGATTAAGAATCTCCTGTGAGTAGAATCCAGTAGATACTACATGAATCAAATTTGTTTGGTTTGGGACCAAGCTATTAGGTATGAATATAAGTGATCTGTATGAGGTTGGTGTCATAAAAACAAACAATTACTTGTTGTGTTTTAAATTCATTCTAAGTTCCAAGAAAGCATTTTTCTAACTACCTGATGTTTCCATGTTGTGTAATTACCGCAAAGAGCATCAAGAATGTCTTTTCCTTCCTTTTCTTTCTTATGGCCTATGGATGCGGCAAAAGCAATGTCCATGTACTCTCTGTTTATTCCAGGCTTACGCTCGGTCCTTGAGTCACCCTCCCTTTTAAGTTAGTTTCTCTGAGAGGGAGAAGAAAAAAGCAGAACCAGGCAGACTGTTAATTCTCTTATTCCACCCCCTCAACAAAGCCAGTTCTTAAGAAGGGTAAAAGAAGCATTTAATATATAAAAGCAAGTCTTATATTCCACCCGGAGTGGAAACTGGTACAGCCATTATGGGAAACAGTATGACGATTCCCTAAAAAATTAAAAATAGAGTTGCCATATGACCCAGCGGCCCCACTCCTGGACGTGCACCCAGGCAAAACTATCATTTGAAAAGATACACACACCCCTATGTTCACTACTTAAAATAGTCAATGACTCCCCTGGGGGCACAGTAGATAAGAATCCACCCGCAGGGCAGGGGACACCGGTTCGATCCCTGGTCTGGGAAAATTCCACGTGCCTCTGAGCAGCTAAGCTCAAGCGCTGCAACCACTGAGAGCACACTCTAGGGCCTGCGAGACCAGCCACTGAGCCTGCGTGCCGCAACTACTGAAGCCCGGGCGCCCTAGAGCCTGCGCTGTCAACAAGGGAAGCCACTGCAGTGAGAGGCCTGCACCCCAGCAAGAGAGGAGCCCCCACTCTCCGTGACTGGAGACAGTCCAGGCAAGCAATGAAGACCTGGCACGGCCAAAAGTAAATAGCCAAGACGCGGAAGCAATCTGAATGTCCATCCACAGATGAATGGATAAAGAAGATACGGCATATTTACACAATGGAATATTTTTACACTTTACCATCTGAGCCACCAGGGAAGTCAATGGAGTAGTACTTAGCCATAAAAAGAGTGAAATGATGCCATTTACAGCAACATGAATGGGCCTAGAGATTATCATACTAAGCAAAGTTAAGTCAGAGAAATACAAATACCATATGATATCACTTATATGTGAAATATAAAATATGACACAAAGGAACATATCTACAAAACAGGAACAGACTCATAGACACAGAGAACAAAGAGGGAGCAGGTCGGGTAGTGGGATTGGGATTTGCGCGCTGGAGGTGACCGTATGCTTTGGCATTCCAGTTGGGACCCTCTTGAGAGTGAACACGAGGGCTGATTCTCATGGAGCCAGAGTGACGGGTGTGAATCAAGACTGAGCCAGGCAGACCGGCTGTATGGTCACCCTGCTTATGGGCCACTGATTTGCCTTAGATTTAGCATTTTCTAAATGTGCTGTGTCTGTGAAACACTACATTTTATATCCCCCCCTTCCTACATCTTTCTAGTTTGCAGATGCCAACTAGTATACATAGGATGGATAAATAACAAGGTCCTACTGTAGAGCACAGGGACTGTATTAGACAGCCTGTGATAAGCCATCATGGAGAAGAATGCATGCATAACTAAATCACTGTGCTGTACAGCAGAGATTAACACACAGCATTGTAAATCAACCTTACTTCAACGAAATTTTTGAAAATAAAGATACCCCTCCCAATGCATTTGCCTTGTCTAAGGAATAGATTTAACTTTTTGAGAATTCTGGAAATTAAACAAGTTGAAGCATTTCTTTTTCTTTTTTAATAAAAGGACCTATAATACCAGAGATCCCCAGTCACTTATGAAATGCCTCCTTTACACCAGTCCCAGAGATAAATGATAAGCTCCAAGTCCTGAAGACAGTCAATCTTGGTGCAGAAACAGAAGGGAAAGGAGGTGACTCCCTGATAGCTCGGCTGGTAAAGACGCTGCCTGCGATGCAGGAGACCCTGGTTCAATTCCTGGGTTGGGAAGATCCCCTGGAGAAGGGATAGGCTACCCACTCTAGTATGCTGGCTTGGAGAATTCCATGGACTGTATAGTCCATGGGGTCACAAATAGTCAGACACAACTGAGCGACTTTCTCTTTTCACTTATCCCTAAGTGATGGGATAAAGCTTTCCAGAGGATGCTAGGGAGGCATTGTTCAGGGGCCTCTCAAAAGGCCTCATATAGAAACATGGTTCATTGGGACCCAGAATTACATTGTCTGGAGCAAGGAAGAGGAACCCCAGAAATGCCAGAGGTTCCTGAGGTGATGCTCTGTGGACCCTCCCAGGCCCTCTCACTCTCAGGAATCAAGTGTGAGTGTAGGAGTTGTTACTTGAATTCATTCTTTTGTTCTTCTTTTGTGCCCTTGTTAGGTGCTGGGAGTTACAGTGGTAAAGAGGTTCTCATGAAGATTATGGCCTCGTGTGGAAGGCATTGAACAAAACACTATACATGTATAAAAGCAACCCTGCTAAGTCCCATGATGGAGCATGCAGGGTGCTAAGAGAGTTGAACGCAGGGACTAGGAGAGAGAGGACGGTGTGTAGGGCAGGGGTTGTCAGGGAAGAGATATTACACCTGAGACCTAATCCCGTGGACAGAGGAGGCTGGCGGTTTGCAGTCCGTGGGGTCACAAACAGTTGGACACAACTGAGCGACTAACAAATACACTCACAAAGCTTCACAGAGGCAGAGGGCAGGGCATGTGTGCCCTGTGTGCTTTCCCATGGGGAAAACCTGGCTTCAGAGGAGGAGCCGAGAGGCAGGGGGCACAGAGCCCCACGCCTAGGACAGGGGCAGAGTCACAGGGTCAGAGACGAGGCACATGCTTCCAGGTTTGTAGGAGCTGCCACAGGTTTTGGCCTCTGGATGACGGGAAGCCATTGAGCAGTTTAAGCTAAAGAATCAACAAGATCTGATCTGCATTTTTAAAATTCACGCTGACTGCCGTGTAGAGTAGTGGCCACCGAACTTTTTAAATAGTACACCGCTATCAATAACAGTTCGGAGAAGGCGATGGCACCCCACTCCAGTACTCTTGCCTGGAAAATCCCATGGATGGAGGAGCCTGGTGGGCTGCAGTCCATGGGGTCGCTAAGAGTCAGACACGATTGAGCAAATCCACTTTCACTTTTCACTTTCATGCATTGGTGAAGGAAATGGCAACCCACTCCAGTGTTCTTGCCTGGAGAACCCAGGGACGGGGGAGCCTGGTGGCTGCCGTCTATAGGGTCGCACAGAGTCGGACACGACTGAAGCTACTTAGCAGCAGCAGCATGAATAAAAGTTACAACCTGCAAACCAATATAGGCAAGTTTATCCTTAAATCATGTGTGGATTATAGGATACAGAATAGTCATTTTAAAGGATGAGAGAAGTTGAAGTTCTAAGCATTTCGTCCCACGGTCCACGGCCTCTTTTACGGCTCTGCAGCGGCAGGTCCGTTTGGGAGGCTCCTGGCTGCGCGGGGCGGCGGGGGAGACGGGTTGTGTGATAATTCGGCTCAGAGCGGTGGAGGCTTAGATTAGGGCGAGGAGGAAGAGATGTCCACAGACCGTAAAGGTACCTTCCAGGATGGGCAGAGGAGACTGAAGGTCTGGTCGGCTGGGGTAGGGTCGGGGAGGGGAGGAGAGCGGACTTGATGGCGACTTCTAGTCTCTGGCTCCAGTAACTCGCCCTGGAAATACAGCTGAATAAAAGAAGCCTGCCGTTTACATTTTGGAGACAAAAAAGAAATGAGGAACTCTTCCTGTCATTTTAGCGGGGGTGTGTGTGTGTGTGAGAGAGACAGTAAATGTTTATTTTTGTAAGAAAGATTGCCTCTAACTCTCATGTTTTCTGCTCTTACCCTTTATGTCTCTAAGGAGGGGAAGTTCCAAGATTTAGAAATCTTATTAAGAGAAAGGCAAGATTTCTCTCTCTCTCTCTTGTTTTGTCTCTCTCTCACTCACTCTCTAGGACTGAATACCTTCTGGGTTGTAAAACTTATTTGCAATTTTGATTGTGACATAGATATTTAAATTGTGTTGCTCTTGTTGTCTAGTTGCTAAGTCGTTTCCAACTCTTTGTGACCCAATGGACCGTAGCTCACCAGGCTCCCCTGTCCATGGGATCTCCCAGGCAAGAAAACTGGTGTGGGTTGCCATTTCCTTTTCCAGGGGATCTTCCCAGCCCAGGGATCGAACCAGCATCTCCTATATTGCAGGTGAATTCTTTATTGTTGAGCCACTAGGGTTTCCCATATTTAAATTATATATAAATTACATATAAAATTATATATATGTGTGTGTGTATAAATTAGGGCTTCCCAGGTGGCACTAGTGGTAAAGAACCCACCTGGCAATGCAAGAGACATAAGAGACTTGGGTTTGATCCCTGGGTAGGGAAGATCCTCTGCAAGAGGGCATGGCAACCCACTCTAGTATTCTTGCCTGGAGAATCCCATGGACAGAGGAGACTGGTGGGCTACAGTCCATGGAGTTGCAAAGAGTTGGACACGACTGAAGCAACTTAGCATGCACACACGCTTGTATAAATTAGAACTCTTTTCCCCACTCATCTTATTTTATAACCCTTTTCTTAGTACACTTTCAGAACCACTTGAGTATTTCAGTACATAGTATATTCAAAGTAAAGCTATTCACAGATTTCCACAAAAATGACAAAAATGGGAGGAGTTATGGTTATGCTAATATGTCAAAGGCAGGCATCTTCTGTACATCCCCAGAGAGCTGGCTGGGAATCCCCTCATTAAGTAAGCCCATCCTCAGCACTTATCTGTAGGCAAATGTCAGCTGCAGATGCTATTTTAAAAGTCCTTCAAAAAAACCCACAACTACTCGCAGTGATTATGAGGAGCCAAAAAATTATAGATCTAGAGTATTCTGTAAACTGTAGGTTCCTATACTAATATCCATTAATATCCTGAAAACGAAATTATTTTAAAGTGCTCCTGAAGTAGCTGCTTGTGTGGGAACTGAATCAATCATTAAATGAGATGGGGAAAGCATCATGACCAGCCCTGTGCCATAATTAAAGGTCTGCTGAGGACGTTTAGGATGGAAGCAGGGTGCTTCTCCTAGACGTGCACTGAATGAAAATAGATTTTCTATACCTGTGAGTTGTTTGTAATTACTTTTCACTTTTTTACTTATAGAAATGAGTAGACAAGCCAGAGGTGTGGGCCTGTTCGGCCATCTTAAAGTATAGGGGGAATATTATTCAAAAACCTAGAAATGCCTTTCTAATTTTCTCCAGAAAAGAGAGTTTGAATAACTCATGAACTAATTTTTGAGACGTGCAACTTTTTACTGTATGCACACATGTTTATATAAAGACTAGACAACAACTTCGGAAAGAAGGGTATTCCTTAATTAGAGACCTAAAAATTCTTGGTTGGGGAGATGTAAGCTCCCCATTATATACAAAATGAATAAACAACAAAGTCCTACATATAACACAGAAAGCTATATTCAATATCCTACGATAAACCATAATGGAAGAGAATATATAATTAAGAAAAGAATGTATGTATGTGTAACTGAACCACTTTTCTGTACAGTAGAATTCTTTTTTTTTAATTTGGCTGAGCTGAGTCTTAGTTGAGGCACATGGGATCTTCAGTCTTCGCTGCAGCATCAAGGATCTTTAGTTGTGGCTTGCATACCCCTAGCTGTGGCACGTGGGATCCAGTTCCCTGACCAGGGATCGAACCCCAGGCCCCTTGCATTGTAGCCGCTGGACCGCCTGGAAGACCCTGTGCAGCAGAGATTAACACAACACTGTGTTAATCAGCTATACTTAGATTTTTAAAAACTGATGTAAAAAATAAATTCCTGGAAATTGGGGGTGATTACACATTTTTGTGTAAAGAATCCACCTGCAGAGCAGGATACACAGGAGACCCGGGTTCAGTCCCTGAATCAGGAAGATCCCCTGGAGTAGCAAATGGCAACCCACTCCAGTATTCTTGCCTGGAGAATTCCATGGACAGAGGAGCCTGGCAGGGCTACAGTCCATGGGGCTGCAAAGAGCTGGACGCAGCTGAGCATGCATTGAGAATTGAGAATACCTTTTTGTATGCCTATAAATTTATGCTCCTAGTAGCCCTTCAATATATATTTTAATCACCCCTAAATAAATAAATAAAATTAAAATCCTTCATGCTCATGTTCAGAATCTCCTGCTGAAAGTGTGACTTGAAATGAGAGTTGGGGTTCCCTTTACTGTTCAGCTGGGGCCTCCTGCTTGCCGTTTAGGGGGCCACGCTGGAAAGCAGAAATACTGGCTTTATTGTGTTTTTTTCTTTCCCCAAAGGCTTGAGCCCTAGAGAAGGGAGTGGATTCCTAGTTAGAGGAAACTGTTGGTTTGAAGGCAAGGGGGAGAAGATTAGAGGGTGTAGTGAAAGCACCTTGGCCAGAACACAAAGGGAAGGCTTACCTGCTACTAGAAATTCCCACTGCTAGGAAGAAGAGGAAAGAAGGGGAAAGCTGGCGGTCCTGGAGTTGAGGGGAGCTGGACGCTGTTGCTTAGCTGCACTCCTAAGGGGAAGAAGCATGTCGATGGGCAAGGAGCCCCACGTCCCAGACACAGCACCGCAGCAGCTGAGAGCTGCCAGGCCGAGGCCAACGGTGCTGTGGCAGGGAGCTTCTGTGTGCAGAGGCCCGCTGCTGGGCCCCACGCCCGGTGAGACCCCAGACCTGCAGCACAATCTCGGGATCAGGGCTAGGAGAACCTCAGGAAGGGCAGAGATCAACTCTGCCCCACTGCAGGACAGGGCGGGAAATGGAAAAGAAGTTGAGGTAGAACACAAAATTATATTCTTGCAAAAATATATTTGTGGACTGATATGTAATGTAACCACTACCAAGGGCAGACTTTTTTTTTTTTTTTTTTGAGTATAAAGTGCAGAAATAAATCAGTTGAGCATGTCTAGGCAATTGTACACATCCCAGAATAGCAGTACATGGATGAGCAGGGCTTAACCAAGCCAGCACGGTAGAATGAAAAGATGCACAAAGAGTTTTCAAGCAGGAATCCTTTAAGCAGAGTCAGCCGAGACGGAATTTAGACGCTTGTACGGGACTGGAATTTCTGCCCAGTTGCAAAGGCCCTCATGAGATTTTACGCTTCAGAGGCAGCTTGTGTGTGTGTGACAGGTGTGAAAGTTGCTCAGTAGAGTACAACTCTCTATGACCCCATGGACTGTAGCCCGCTGGGCTCCTCTGTCCGTGGGGTTTTCCAGGCAGAAAGTGGGTAGCCATTCCCTTTTCCAGGGGATCTTCCTGACCCAGGAATTGAACCTGGGTCTCCTGCATTGCAGGTGGATTCTTTACCATCTGAGCCACCAGGGAAGCCCTCAGAGGCAGCTTACCCAATATATTATTTCATTTCTATTTTTCCAAAAGACACCGTTACAGTAAAATGGGGACCTGTAGCGCCCAGAAACAGCAGGAGGTAAAGACTTCCCTAAAATCTCTCTCTGACCCTCGGGGGGCATCAGGGACCTACACACAAGCTACCTTGCTTTCACCCCAGGCGGCTGGTGTAGGCTAGCCAGTGACAGGACCCTGAAGGCAGGACTGACTCTCTTCCCCAGTGTCTGCAGGGCAGAAGAGCTGGGAATGTCCCAGCGGGATTGCACATGTGAAGCAGATCTTGAAAGTGGAGTTGAGTTTACTGTAGGAACCGCCGCCAGTACCTTGGGGGAAATGGAACTCAAGGTGTGAAGACAGAGAAAGCAGCTGTGGCAGGGCCGCAGGGAGCAGGCCAGAAGAGGTGTCGAGGAAGACAAGACAGGGACATGACGGGGAAAGGAGAGGAGACAGCGCTCCCACCACCAGGGGGTTCTGATGGGAAGGGAAGTGAGAACTGCAGAAATAGAAAGAGGAACTCAGGGACCAGAGGCCTGCATTTCCCAGCGCGCTCCCCGCCCACCTCCCCTGAAGAAGCAACCACACTGGGGGAAAGATACCCAGGCAGTGTCCTTTGCACCAAAGGTTCTGATTTGATGGTGGATGATCTGCCAGCTCTTTAAAAGGTCACTGCCTAGGCTGGGGAGGAATCAGACGTGGTCCCAGACCAGAACGTGGACATTTAGAAAGAAATGACGTTCTCATCCAACACTGACGCTAATACTTAAAAAAAAAAAAGAAGGAAAGGAAAAAGAATTACAAACTGTAATTTTTGTGTGGTGTTCATGTGGGAAGAAAAGAGGGAAAGAGGGGTGGGAAAATAGGAGGAAAGCAGCGTCTTCCAAGAAGGTATTTTATCAAGGGTTTCATCAACTCTTGCTCGAGGCTAATTATGAAAAGAGCTGTGTACCTCCCCCGCTGCAGGCAGACAGTAAGTGCAATCTGAGAGTCACCGAGTGCCCAGTTGTGATTCAAAACATATTTCCTAAGAGCTGAACCAAATTTATGAGCACGACTCATTCAGATCTGATGCTGCTGCTACTGCTAAGTCACTTCAGTCGTGTCTGACTCTGCGCAACCCCATAGACCGCAGCCCACCAGGCTCCCCCTTCCCTGGGATTCTCCAGGCAAGAACACTGGAGTGGGTTGAGTTCCTAATAAAACATTAATGTAACATTTCTTTATTCACATACTATGTTGAAACCTAACTAACAGAGCCCTTAAATACATCACAAGAATTTAACAAGGAGACCCGTTTTCCAGTTTTATTGAGGTAAGATTGATATATAACATTCTATAAGTTTAAGGTGTACAACAAAATGATTGGATATTTGTATATTTATTTTGTGAATTGATAGCCACATTGTTCACATCGGTCACCTCACATACATTTTTTTTCTTGTGGTGGGAACTTTTAAGATCTACTCCCTTGGCAATATTCAAATATACAGTTTTTAGTAATTGTATTTATGTATTTATTTCTGGCCAGGTTGGGTCTTCGCCGATGCTCAGGCTGTCTCTAGTGGGGTGCAGCAGGGGCCATTCTCTATGGTTACGGCACTTCTCATGGTGGTGGCTTCTCTTGTCGCAGAGCACAGGCTCTGGGGAGCACTGGCTTCAGTAGCTGCAGCCCCTGGGCTCAACAGCCGTGGCTTAGTTGCTCTGAGGCATGTGGCATCCCTGAGGCAGGGATCGAACCTGTGTCTCCTGCACCACCAGGCAGATTCTGTTCCACTGAGCCACCAGAGAAGTATTTTCTAAGAGATAAACTAAATTTACCAGCCTTGCAGTATGTTTTGGGAACCAGATGTAGATAACACCACCTTAAAATAACTAGGAAAGATACCTGTTACCAGAGGAGGGCCTACACTTGATGTTTTACATTGTGGGGAATCAGATACAACATCAAATTTACCATTTTAACTATTTTTAAGTGTAGAGCTTGGTTCTATTAAGTGCCTTCACATTATTGTGCCACCAGCACCACCATCCGTGTCCAGAACATTTTTATCTTCCCAAACTGAGAATCTGTACCTATTAAACAATAACTCACATTTCCCCTTCCCCAGCCCCTCGCAACCTCACAATTCTACTGAATACATCCTATGAATTGACTCTTCTAGATCCTTCACATAAGTGGAATCAGCATTCTTTTGTGACTGGCTTATTTAATTTAGCCTACTGTACATGCTTGGAGAAGGACATGGCAACCCAGTCCAGTATTCTTGCCTGGAAAATCGCAAGGACAGAGCAGCCTGGTGGGCTATAGTCCCTAGGGTCTCCCAGAGTCGGACACAACTGAGTGACTGAGCACACACTGTTCCCGGTGTGCTGTGGACCAGAACTGCTGCTGGTTGAAAGTTGAATGGACCTGAATGTTTTAAGTGGGAGTCATGGAGAAGGCAATGGCACCCCACTCCAGTACTCTTGCCTGGAAAATCCCATGGACGGAGGAGCCTGGTAGGCTGCAGTCCATGGGGTCACTAAGAGTCGGACACGACTGAGCGACTTCCCTTTCACTTTTCACTTTTACACATTGGAGAAGGAAATGGCAAGCCACTCCAGTGTTCTTGCCTGGAGAATCCCAGGGACGGGGGAGCCTGGTGGGCTTCCGTCTCTGGGGTCGCACAGAGTCGGACATGACTGAAGCGACTTAGCAGCATGATGCAAAGTCTTCTTTTCTTAAAAAAAAAAAAAAATGATATACCTATATCACTTTTTAAAAACTGCTGCAGCAGCAAATACATTTTAAAGCATTTATTTGGTTGCAAAAGAGGCTGGACTTTAAAGGCCTTGTTCGAGGGCTCTTAGTTCCTGGGATAGGTTCTTTTTAATCTCACAGACAAGAGGCCATCCATTAATGGATGAGACTGAGCACTGAGCTTAAGTCTCAGTTCCCTTGACTCCTGCCCCACTGCTTCTCTCTTTGCCCCTGAACCCCTATAAGAGTATAACATATGTGAGCAAAAAAAAAAAAAGGGACAAGACATGCCTTTGATCTTTCAAGTAGAATTCCTGACACAGGAATACCTTTCTCGGACCCAGATTTTGGACAGTTTGATTTTCGAGCTGTGTTCTGGTTTTTAAAGCAAGTGATTTAAAGAAATTTGTAACTTTTCTCCTCTCAGCTCTAACCTTAATTTCAAAAGTTTATGCTTTTTACTGAAATAAGACTCGCCTTACCAGCTCTAAAAACTGCGAAGAACTGACTCATCAGAAAAGACCCTGATGCTGGGAAAGATTGAAGGCAGGAGGAGAAGGGGATGACAGAGAATGAGATGGTTGGATGGCATCACTAACTTGATGGACATGAATTTGAGCAAGCTTCGGGAACTGGTGATGAACAGAGAAGCCTGGCGTGCTGCAGTCCATGGGATCACAAAGAGTGACATGACTGAGAGACTGGACTGAACTGAACTACCAGCTCTAAAGATGCTTTTGAAGTGGTTTTTGACCTTATTCCCTCCAAATCAAAAAGTCCTTCTTAAGTCACTGTAGGTAGGGTGCCTGCAGTAATGGCAAGCTGAGTCCAACTTTGTGTTTTGAAATGACCAGCTGGCTCTGAAAATCATCTCCCAAACTCAGTGGACTCTGGAGTCTCTGTTGTGAAATGAGGCAAGGCTTGTCAGTAACCCACCGGCCCATCTCATTACACCCAGAGCAGGAGCCTAAAAAAACAGGAGCTTTCACAGCAGTCAGTGCACAGACACAGTACCCATGGAAATAATTCAAAGGACTACAATAGGGAGATGGAAGACACGAGTTTTTTGACCTTTTAAAGATTTTTAGATATACAGATATATCCATTTAGATAGATTCTTAAAGATTTAGATAAGATTTTCTTTTGAGGGAACACTTGTGTTTCTTACAAGTCATCCTGAGTTGGTGTTTTTTGTTTTGTTTTGTTTTTGTTTTCATAGATTTTTTTTTTTTAAGTCCTTTTTTTTTTTTCTTTCACCCTACTGAGGCGGCAAGGCTGCAGGATCTTAGCTGTTCGACCAGGGATCAGACCCATGCCTCCTGCATGAGAAGCTCGGAGTCTTAACCAATGGACCATCAGGGAGGTCTCATCCTGAGCTGTTTTAATTTGACATCATTTTCTGGAAGGTTGAAACTAGAAAAGATTTCTCTTTTCAAGCAGGACAAGAAAGTCAGTGTTCTTGTCAAGACAGCTGGAAGACAAAACGGTGTAGCCACTGTAGTTTCAACTTACAAGTTAGGCTCCTGATTGTTCCATGAACAAAGTGGAAGGGACTTCTAACTTGAGGAGTGGAGGAAAGAGGATCTGGAAGGGGAAAAGTCAAGAATGAAGAGCGCCCAAGAATGCGTATTTCTCCACTCAGCTCTTAGACGTTTTTATCTGATGTAAAAAATATTGTCCAACCCAGCCAGCCTCATAGGTATACTCTTCCCCAGCCTTGACTGAAATTCTGCACAGACGAAGTTAAAGAGACAATGCTTTGACCACGATATCCAATCATTCTGCATCTGGATTCAAGCCAGAAGGCTATGTGCTAACAGTTTGTGTTTCTCCTTTTAAGAGTGCTCTGCTTTTGCAGGAAAACTGAGGATATTATATGAGCCTTAGAAATATTGGGGAGTTGATATATTTTAAAGTGAAGTGAAAGTCACTCAGTCGTGTCTGACTCTTTGTGACCCCCTGGACTATATAGTCCATGGAATTCTCCAGGCCAGAATACTGGAGTAGGCAGCTATTCCCTTCTCCAGGGGATTTTCCCAACCCAGGGACCAAACCCAGGTCTCCTACATTGCAGGTGGATTCTTTACCATCTGAGCCACCAGAGAAGCCCAAGAATACTGGAGTGGGTAGCCTATCCCCTCTCCAGTGGATCTTCCTAACCCAGGAATCAAACCAGGGTCTCCTATTAAAGGTGGATTCTTTAACAACCAAGCTATCAGGGTATATTTTGAGTGCTATGAAATAGTTTTCCTAAAAGGGACATACTTAACAATTGGAAGTGTATTAGCTCTAGCCTTCTTTCATGGATATGTGTGTGTGTGTGTTTAAAATATATCTAACATAAATTTACCATTTTGACCATTTTTAGGGGCATCGTTCAGAGGCATTAAGTACACTTGATGGCTATTTTAAAAATCCTTTACTCCTCTGAATGCAGAGGCTCCTTCCTATTTTGTATAGATCACACCCTGAACAGTGTTCAGGGACCTTTCATTTTTCAACTTCACAAAATTATGAGTTTTCTATCACTCCTTTTTGGGGCTTCCCTGGTGCCTCAGTTGATAAAGAATCTACCTGAAATGCAGGAAACCACCTGCAATGTGGGAGACCCGGGTTTGATCTCTGGGTCGGCAAGATCCCCTGGAGAAAGAAAGGCAACCCACTCCATAGCCTTGCCTGGAAAATTCCATGGACGGAGGAGTCTGGTGGACTTCAGTCCACGGGGTCGCATGGACTGTATAGTTGTACACGACTTAGCGACTAAACCATCACCATCATCCCTTTCTAAAAACACAGACCATTTCATAATGGTCCGTTGCTCCTCTGTGGTCTTTTATCCACTAAAGATCATGATTAAGTTTATCCTAAACCTGCTGTCCCCCAAGCTAGGCGACTTCCATTTCTTTGTCTACTAATAGAAAAATGTTTCTTCCCTTAGTTCCCGCTCTTAGTGGAGACAGTATGTCTGTACGCACAGAAAGGAGGGTGCTGGTTATGCTTTCCAGAGCAGCGTGCTGCACGCTATGTCACTTCAGTTGTGTCCAACTCTTTGTGACCCTATAGACCATAGTCCGCCAGGCTCCTCTGTCGATGGGATTCTCCAGGCCAGAATACTGGAGTGGGTTGCCATGCCCTCCTTCAGAGGATCTTCCCTACTCAGGGATCGAACCCGTGTCTCTTAGGTCTCCTGCATTGGCAGGCTGGTTTTTTACCAATAGCACCACTTTGGAAGCCCTACACTTTCCAGAGCAGACTGGATTTCATATATCCTGATCCATCATCATACCTCATGGCAGGTGTTTTACTTGTTTTTTGGTTCAGAAAATATAGGCTCAGGGATTTCCCTGGCTATCCAGGGGGTGAGACTTCCCCTTCCAATGCAGAGGTACGGTTTCGATCCCTGGTCAAAGAGCTAAGATCCCACATGCCTCATGCCCAAAAAACAGAACATAAAAACAGAAGCAATATTGTAACAAACTCAATAAAGACTTTAAAAATGGTCCGCATGAAAAAAAAAATCTTTAAAAAAATAGAAAGGAACATTGGCTGGACTATTAAAATTTTAATGGAGGAGAAAGCACCCAAACAAGAGCAAGGTTGCCGTGGAGACCTGCTTGATGCACACAGGTGCTCATGGCCCCTCCCAGCGTCATCCCACAAACATGGACCCTCGGTGAATATTTGTTGACTGAGTAAATGAATGAGAGGTGGTAGGTGTTAGGTAACATTCTAGCCCTGGGTAAGCACAGCAGTCCAAAATCAGAAGTAAGGGCAGGTATGGCAAGTTGAAGTGCAGGTAGCTTGTGACCTAAGGTGAGGATGTGGTTCAAGTGGGGAAGCAGAAGTTCTGAATGAGTTTGAATTTGACTTGTACCCTTTAGGTTGTGACCACCCCAAAAGATGTACAACTGGTTTGCAAAGAATGTATCCCGTCAGAATCCTAAATAAGAATTAAATAATTAAAGGGAGAGAAGAATTTATTAATTAGTTCTCTTTTCCCTGAACTTTCCATGCTTGTCGCCCTCCGTGGGCACAATCCTGATTGTTCAGTGTCCTCCAGGAGCCCTGGCCCTTCACACCAACACAACCACACCCAGAACAAGAATATTCTTCAAGCCGCACTTTGTCTTAGGTATGCCCTTCGAGTAAAGATTCCAATTCCTCAGAACTGGAAAAGCATCAGATCACATTCCCTACACACACATAAGCCATGGTCACCACGTGCTTCAAAGTCAATACGTGCTTGAAATTACTTGGTTGAAATACTGTGCTCTGAGTCTGAACACCAGATAGACACATTTGTGTCTCAGAAGAGGGACTCTTAACCTCAGTGAATGTAACCAATGGGATGAATCTGCGCCAGTTCTGGGCAACGTTCTCCTCTCCCCACCATCAGGGTGGAAGTGAAGGAATCAGTGACTTGGTAACTGGGTTATAGTCCTGTTCTCAGCCACAGGAAGCCACTATAGATTCTGTAGGGGAAAGACATGATAAAAATGCGTCAGAGGTTTAAAAAAGATTTAGAAAGTTTGCTAGAGGAATGGCATTTGTTCTAGACCTATTGGAGGATGCTGGGAGGGTATGTCTTCAGCTGCCATCCCCACGCTTGCTGCCGTTTGGAGGACACAGGGGGCTCTGGTCAGTGTTCCTGAGGATACCGCCATGGGCTCTGAAACACATGCAGAAGACATACCGAGGCTAGGGCTCCAAAGACCAGTAAAATAAAAAAAGGGTGATCGAGTATACTTGAGGCAAACAGAGAGGAGATGGTGAAGAGCTCTGCCTCTATGGACGAGAGAGGTGCCAGCCCTCCTGAGAGAGACACCCCCAGGTGACGAGGACTGGCCCACCAGCACCAGTCATTCTGTGTGGTTACAAAAGCCACGGTTCATCCACCTGGCTCCACCACTCTGCTGCTCCTTGAGGGCAGGGGTGCTTGTGACAGATTTTAGGGTGTAGCTTTGTACACTACTAGGCATAGGGTGATCTCTGCTATATTTATTTTCAAAATTACAGATTTTCATCGTTTCGTCTTGAAAGGTGAATAGATGGGACCTCCCTGGCAGTCCAGTGGTTGAGAATCCACTCTTCCATGGGAGGGGGCACAGGTTCAATTCCTGGTTGGGGAGCTAAGATCCCACACGCTGCATGGTGCAGCCAAAAAAAGAAAGAAAGGGCTAAGTTACTCTGTGTGAAAAGAGCACAATAGAGAAAAACAGAGAACTGGAAAATTCAGTGAGACCAGAAATGCAAACTTGGGGTGAGTAGGGGAAGGGAGGGAGTAAAGAAGTGCTGAAGTGTGACCAGGCTTCAGGGAGGACAGCCTCGCAGGCTCTGCTAAGAAGGTGGACATGATCGCACAGGCAGGAGGAGCCCATTCAAAGTCTTAAAGCAGGGAAATGATCAAGTCTGTGCCTTAGAGGGATCCCTGGTGGCAACATCAAGGTGGGCATTTCAGGGAGCACGCATCAGCCCTTGTGTGACGGGGGAATAGAGGGCCAGACATTAATGGGAAAAGTCGGAGTAGCCCTACAACCAGTATTAAGAGAATAGAAAGAGTTGAAAATGACATCAAGTTTCTAGTTTAGTTTGACACTGAGCCAAAAACCAAGAGACGTAATCGAAGAAGAGAAGCAGCCGGGGAAGGAGAGATTACTCACTCGATTCTGAATACTTGGAGTCTGAGGAGCCTACACATTTCCAGGGACAGCTGTGGGTTTGTGGTCAGTAGTATGATGCTCAGAAGAGAAGCTGGGCCCAGAGACACAGTCGGGGGTGGGAGTCAGAAGCATGTGCCCCGATGGGGAGCCCAGAACCTTTACTTGGAGGGAGAGAAACAGTGAGCCTGGGAAATGGAGATTCCCTGCCCCCTTTGTAAAGTTCACTGCCTTGCTCCCTGTGATACAGATACCTAAACAGCAGGACAAGTGAGTGGAAATGACACCAGAATCTTCCCCAGAGTTCTTTACCTCCTGCACTGTGACAGATGAGCCACCCGTCCAGGTTCCGGGAAGTTTCTCTGGGAGCTGAGTGCTGTGGACTCAGTGAAGCAGGCTCTTGTGTGGAATCTGCTCACCCCTGTGCAACATGCACAGCCCCGAAACACCTCTGCTCCAAGCCCCGCGCCAGGAGCCCGAGCAGCGAGTCAGCAGGGCTCTCATCACTAACTGTCTCGAAACGTCTGAAACGTCGTGATGACAAGCCGTCCCAGCGGTTTCCAGGGGCGACCGAAGGAAGAGACCCCCGGCGGGATGCAGGACGTCAGGCTTGAAGGCGCAGCACAGGCCTGGGGCATGACAGTGACAAAGTCTGAGGGAACGCAGACTGCGGCAGTCACTGCTGAGTGACTTCTCAGTGAGGAAGAGGAGTAAAAGGAGGCGTTGAAGAACGGGACTTCCCAGCGGTCCAGTGGCGAAGAATCTGCCTTGCAATGCAAAGGACGCGAGTTTGATCCCTGTTGGGGAGCTAAAATCCCACATGCCTCAGAGCAACTACTGCGTCCTTGAGCCGCAACAAAAGATCCTACAGGACGCAACCAAGACCCCGCGTGCTGCAACTAAGACCAACATGGCCGAATAAATAAATAAAATTTTAAATGTTAAAAAAAAAAAAAAAGTTGAAGAATGGACAGGAAAACGGGTGCCTGCCAGACGTCGGGGATGGTGAGTGAGTGAAGCAGGTGAAGAGAGTCGGTAATTAGAAACTCCTGTCATAAGATGATTAAGTCTTGGGAATGTAACGTACAGCACTAGTGAGCAATATGTTACATGTTTGAAAGTGGCTAAGAGTGGGTCTTAAAGGTTTCATCACACACGAAAAATGTGTGACGATGTGAGGCGGTGAGTGTTAGCTAAACTTACAGTGGCTAAACTTATTTCACGATGTACACACATATGAAGTCACTGTATAGTGTGCCTAAAACTGATACTGTGACGTGCTTAGTCGCTCAGTCATGTCCGCTCCTCGGTACACTATGGACTATAGCCTGGCAGACAGGAGACCATGAGATTCTCCAGGCAAAAATACTGGAGTGGGTAGCCATTTCCTTCTCCAGGGCATCCTCCCAACCTGGGAACTGAACCCTGGTCTTCTGCAGTGCAGACAGATTCTTTACCATCTGAGCCACCAGGGAAGCCCAAAACTAATACCTGTGTGCATGCCAAGTCGCTCAGTCGTGTCCAACTCTTTGAGACCCCGTGGGCTGTAGCCCGCCAGGCTCCTCTGTCCATGGGATTCTCCAGGCAAGAATACTGGAGAGGGTTGCCATGCCCTCCTCTAGGGGATCTTCCCCACCCAGGGATCGAACATGAGTCTCTTATGTCTAACCTGCTTTAGTTCATGTCAATTGTATCTCAATAAATGGAGGGAGTCAGGGGGAAGAAGTGGAAGACTAAAAACTGGAGGGAGAAATAGCTGTTGAGGAAACAAACTCAACAGTCATCCCATGAATATTATTACTTGATTAAAATAAGCCTTGACAGATAAGCACATTGAAGAGATCAGCAGAAATATCTTGCTGGGGATGCAGTCAGGGGAGGTGTTCTCCAGGATGTGGAACTTGAACTAGCCCTTTAGGCGCACGCAGAGAGAGAAGGGAAGAGATGTGGTCTCACACAGAATGGTGTGAACAAAAGAGACAAGCTTGTGAACAAACTGAAGTGATAATTGAAATGAAAGTGGCTATTTCAGCAACCTGAGATCTAACCAGTCCATCCTAAAGGAGATCAGTCCTGGGTGTTCATTGGAAGGACTGATGTTGAAGCTGAAACTCCAGTACTTCGGCCACCTGATGCAAAGAGCTGACTCATTGGAAAAGACCCTGATGCTGGGAAAGATTCAGGGCAGGAGAAGGGGACAACAGAAGATGAGATGGTTGGATGGCATCACCCACTCAATGGACATGAGTTTGAGCAAGCCCTGGGAGATGGTGAAGGACAAGGAAGCCTGGTGTGCTGCAGTTCATGGGGTCACAAAGAGTCAGAGACGACTGAGCGACTGAAAAAACAACAAATTATTTTTAAATGTTATTTATTTATTTTTGACTGCGCTGGGTCCTTGTTGCTGTGAGGGCTTTCTCTAGTTGCAGCCGGCTGGGCCTCCTCTCTGGTCGTGGTGTGCAGGCTTCTCCTTGTGGGGGCTTCTCTTGCTGCAGAGCACAGGCTCCAGGGCATGCGGGCTTCCACAGTCGGCGTACGGAGCTCAGCTGACCCGTGGCATGGGAGATCCTAGTTTCCAGACCAGGGGTTGAACCTGTGTCCTCTGCATTGTTGGGCAGATTCCTAACCAGTGGACCACCAGGGAAGGTCCCCTGACCGTTTTTTAAAATGGGAAAATACAGATTTGTGGGGGGAGTTGGAAGTTTCATTTTATCACCATCTTAGGTGAAGGCGAGTCCACTTTTTGGGTTGCTTGGAATCACTCTTGGCTTCACTTTTAAAAGTCACATCCCACAAACTCTTCTTTTAAAATCTGGCATCTGACTATCTCTGAGTCCCTCCTGCTCACACCTGCTCCAAGTCAGTAAAACCTCTAAGCTAGATGGCCAGCTCAACTGGGACCTCACACGGGCTGTCTGACCCTTGCCCTCGGACAGTCTACCGTCAACATTGCGCCAGGAGGACCCCCAAAACGCCCATCAGATCAGGCCACTCTGCTCTCTTTGCAAAGCAAAAGCCCTGCCAGTAGCCCAGGAGGCCAGGCTCACTCCGCCCGACTCTTCAGCCTCTGAGCTCATCTTCCAAACTTTCTCTCTCTTACCACTCTGGCCTCCCACAGGCCCCTGCCCCGGCCCTGGCCCATACTCTGCCCAAAATGCTCTTCCCCCATATAGTTGCCAAGTTAACTCTGTTCAAATGTCATGTTTTAAAGGCCTGCATGCCACTGCACCACCAACAATCATCTCCTCCTCCAAGTTACACAGGAGAATTTCCTCCAGCCCTTGTTACAGATGCTTCTTAAATATTCTCATCTCACAACCAGCTAGGGCAGACCTCCTTCCTTCCAACATGCTATGGTGGGACCCAGGCCAACGAGTCCAAGTCTTACAGTCAGGGGCTTTTATAGCAAAATGCTGACCATGACATACGTTGTAACAGGGTGGGTATGCGTGTGTGCTAAGTCACTTCAGTGGTGCCTGACCCTTTGCGACTCCATGGACTGTAGCCGGCCAGTCTCTTCCGTCCATGGGATTCTTAAGGCAAGAATTCTGGAGTGGGTTGCCATGCCCTCCTCCAGGGGATCTTCCCCAGTCAAGGATCGAACCCAAGTCTTTTATGTCTCCTGCATCAGCAGGCGGATTCTTTACAGCTGAGCCACCAGGGAAGCCCTGTATCAAGATGCAAAGAAATAAACATAGGAGAACATTCCTCACGAGAGACTTCTAATATATAGACTTGTCTTGACCTAAGAAGAATCCACTTACGTTGCTACAGACTTTAAATCTAGTTTTATAAACATGATTCACAACTTGATTCTCAGGAAATGTAAACACCTATTATACTTAAACAGACTTGAATCATTCTTTTCTATTATAATCTTATATATTGCCTCTCCCAAACAAACATAATTACACCTTTAAAAATTGTATAATAAGCTTCAAATTCCTTTATTTTGAGAATATACACTTCCTCCTTCAAACATTATTGTTTTCATTTCCTAAAGGTTTAAAATTAGCAAGATCAAACAAATCAGCCTAGAAATGTACAGTAAAAGCATTAATCTCAGAGAAGAAAGAAACAATAAGGCAAGGAATCACTGGACTTGAGATCTATGGGGCAGCTTCAGGCTGCAACACCAGCTTGACTCCTCCACCTTACTGTTAAAGAACTAGAGCCCTCGAGAGTGTGAGTAGGAATCACTCAGCTCGCTGACCACAAGCTGGTTCTGGAAGCCAGGCCTCCCCAAGGCTGGCAGATAATGTCGTTATTATACCAGACCAACCTGAAAATCAACTGGGGTAATTATGCAGCTAGCCAGATTTCATTAGTTAGTACTAGCTGTTACGCTCGGGGAAAACCAAGCCATGCACCACGATACCACCACTCTTACACGTACAGTGAGATTTGAGAATGTGCCACGGCTGTAAAGTGTGAGTAACTGATCTGGCAATTCACCCACTCGTTTGTCACAAGTATTAACTCCCTGTACCTATGTGTGTATTTATGACTATTTCTTAGGATCTAATGAGGAAGACCTGGATCAAAGAAGAGTGGGATGGGCTAGTCTTCAGGAGTGAAGACACAATGGAGACCTTGTCAGGTGAAATTATGGAGTGGAATGGTATCACCATGGTAACCAAGTTGGGACTTTGAACTTCTGAGGAGATCAGCCTGCCTGCTTATCCCCGGGGTATTCCCAATGCCAAGTTCCTAGTGACACTTACTCTCTTCTCCCAGTTCCCACCCTTCAGTCCTCAAGAGTTACAAAAATAAAGAGATGTTTTGGAGATATTTGTTCCATAATCTACAATTATTATGAACAAGAAATAAATTGATGGTAGCTCAGGGCATTCATACAGGACAGCACAGGACTGAAAATAGATGTTTATTCCTCACGTTACCATCTGGGTAGGAGTTAATTTCCAGAGTAATTTCAGAGATTCTGCAACTGTTTATATACCATTTGAAATCCTAGACCTCTACTCCCAGGAGACCATCACAGTCAGACTGTTTATGTCTCTCACCAGCTGAACGAGAGTGACTTTATTATCTTAAATGTGAACCCCCCTCCATCTTGCCCTCCTTCCTGTCAACCACCCTTCACCAAGAGATTGGAAGTGACATTAACAATCAGGGGACCTGGGAGCTTTCAGGATAAAGTCTATTTTCACTGAGATATAGAGATTTCACGGGCTTGTTCTATGTTTTCAGAAAAAAAAAAAAAAAAACAAACATATTCTGAGACTCAAATATGTTTAGCAAACTTACTTGTGCTCACTTCAAACTAAAGAAGGAAGCATGGCATATTTCTCTTTTACAACTCACTGTCCCAGGGTCTTAGGTATTTGGAATGCAGACTCTGCCCTGTTGGCAAGAATTCGGAATCAATTTACAGTGTGTGATATGATAACACATGTTCTGGATCAGTGGCAGGGGAATGTTTGGAGCAGTAATTCTGTCTGTCTCCCCATTACCAGAAAGGCTTGCTAAACTCACAGCTGGAGAAGTGTCTAAAGAGAACTAGGCTCTGTGCGTGCGCTTGTTTATAAAGGCAACACAAAACCCAGCCTCCAGGATAAATGCTAAATTAAGGCCATCAAAAATGAAATGGTATTTTCATCACAAGGATAAACTGGTATCAAGTCAAGATGACTACCTTTCTCAGCTAGAAGTCCTGCTCTATCTCTTCAGACAACTGGTAACACGTGATGGTTCACAGCAGCAGGGAGAGAAAACAGCCTTAGACCTGTGTTTACAAGAAGGAAATCAAAAGAAAGTGTTCATTTTTATAAGACACAGAAGGTGGGTGCGTTGCGGGGAGGTACAGAAGAGTCAAACAACGGGAACTGAAACTTGATCTCTCTGAAGCGTGAAGCAGAAGCGGAGACCTGGCTGGCGAGCCAAACGGTAAGGAGACATGTAAGTGCAAGTACGCAGCGAGCAGAATGTCCCGGCCTCATGGAGCCACGTGATACGCTTAGACAAGAAAGATCAAACGTTGTTCTTTCCAACGAGGTGAGTTATTTACTCATTGTGGTCAGCAGGAAGGACAATCTGTATAACGTGTCCCTACTTTCATATTTCTCTGTTTCTGTCATCTGTAGCATTCTGTACCTGTTTCTTTACACTTTACCCTACGTACTCCTCTCCAGATTGCCCTGAATGCACGAATGATGAATGGAGCGGTCGTGCAATTAAAATACTCAGAATACAAACCTCATGGAGCCAATCATGGCTGATTTGGTGTTTTAGACTGTTTCTCTAATTCAGTTAATTCATTTAAATAGACTGGCTTAAAGATCACGAGAAATCTCTTGAAAAAGAGTCAAAGATACAAGCATACAATTTTGCCACTACTTGTTCAAAACTAGAACCGAAAGAATTTATAAAGCCACCTATCCATGTAGGGTTAGAATTAAGAACACACCAGCTAACTTTGCAGCCTTTTTCATAGAGTGACTCCCTAGTCTCCAGAGGAGCCTTTTCCAGTTGGCACAGGGCCTCACCTATATTGTTGTATCTAATCCTCTCGACCTGCGTCTTACCTTTTAAAGTTACCACCTGGGCTTCTTTTTCAAAGGTGATCTGAAGTGTTAGGTCTTAATACTTGAGCAACATCTTCCCAGAGCCCTGTCTTCATTACGTCAACTTCCTTTGACAGCTAGAAAGGCTGTCTTAGCCATTTCCTGTTCAGAGTCCTGCCTGCTCTAAGCCACTGACCTGCACACTGGCTTCCGGCCTCAGGGCTGCTTTTTGTTAGTCACTCACTGGAGGGGCAGAGAGAGAACTGGCCACTGAGCCCATGCCCACTGAGGTGATCAACCGCACTCCTCACCACCTCCTCTTCTGCAGTCTTCCGACTGTTTATGACTATGACCTCCTGGGCTTCCTTGATGGCTCAGTTGGTAAAGAATCTGCCTGCAGTGCAAGACACCCCGGTTCAAGTCCTGGGTCGGGAAGATCCACTGGAGAAGGGATAGGCTACCCACTCCTTATTCTTGGACTTCTCTTGTGGCTCAGCCGGTAAAGAATCCACCTGCAATATGGGAGACCTGGGTTTGATCCCTGGGTTGGGAAGATTCCCTGGAGATGTGAAAGGCTATCCACTCCAGTATTCTGGCCTGGAGAATTCCATGGACTGTATAATCCATGGGGTCGCAGAGAGTCAGACACGACTGGGAGAATTTCACTTCACATCACGACCTCCTGAGTTTTCAGGTCTTGGTTTCTGTTTGTTTTTTAAACATTTATTTATTTATTTGGCCATGCTGGGTCTCAGCTGAGGCATATGAACTCTTAGTTGCAGTGTGTGGGATCTAGTTCCCTGACCAGGGATAGAGCCCGGGCCCCTGCATTGGGAACATGGAGTCTTACCCACTGGGCCACCAGAGAAGTCCCGTGGTTTGTGTTTAAATCCACACGCCTCGTCGTTGTTGATCCTGGCACTCACAGCCTTCCAAGTGGAGTTGCATGTCCCTTCCCCTTTCACAAGCCCCAGGTTCTGCCCAAATGAAACACCATTCTCTACCCTCTCCCGGCTTTGTTGCCACAAGTCCCTTTTGCTCCAACTACACAGTGCACTTTTTTTCTTTGTAAAAATCTTTTACATATTGTCATTGTTCTGAGTAGCTTTTCACAGAATCTATCATAGTTATCTTTGCCATTTCCGAGTTAGTGGATTTATTTTGGGTATTTCCAATTTGGAGCTATTTACAAGGAACATGGCCATAAATATCTTTCATTTAAAATTATTTCCTCAAAACAAACTTCCAAGAATATTACTATGTCAAATGGTATGGTCATTTTCACAGCTCTTGTTCTGTATTCAGGTTACCCTCAAGAAGTATCCGTTTGTCCTACCCTTGGCACTGTTTAGAGTGGGCTTCTTTGAATTCCTCCCAACACTGGGTTTTATAATAATTTGCTTTGCTGTTGTCATTCATTTAACCATCATGAAATGCCACTGGGAACTTATTTCAATTCTAAGTGAGGCTGACCTGTCAATAAAAAAATGTCAAGACTGAAATGTAGAGCAAAATAATAATTTAACGTAGAGCAAAAGTAACTTCCGAGTGGAGTGGGAGTGGGTCACATTTTCAAATTTATCAGGCCGACTCAGAAGAATTTGCCTACACGCTGGCAGGGAGAAACTCTTGATGGCTGTTTAGCCAAAATTGCCATTACCACTCTGGTCTAGAGTCTTCTCTCCTCACCGGTGACTGCCAAAGTCTCTTAACAAATTCACCAACCTTCTACTCTCCAGGTCCTTTACCCACAGCTCTGGTTTATGGCTTGGTTGATAAAGAATCTGCCTGCAATGCAGGAGACCTAGGTTGGATTCCTGGGTTGGGAAGATCCCCTAGAGAAGGGAATGGCTACCCACTCCAGTATTCTTGCCTGGAGAATCCTATGGACAGAGAAGCCTGGCAGGCTACAGTCCATGGGGTCGCAAAGAGTCGGACATGACTTAGGCATGAACCCCCACCACCACCAGTTTAAAGAGCTCACAGAGGAAATAGGGTGGGGGAAGGGTCAGGGGCACAGCCTGTTTACCGAGCTTTCTCCTGCATCTTGCGCTTCTCACCACTTTCTGAGAATCCAGATGCCTCGGAAGAGCTGCTGGCTGATGTTGGAGGCTCTCCCTCCAGCCCTTCAGCTGTAGGCGCCGCAGCCACTGTGCAAGGCTCACCCGCCGCTGTGCGTGATTCTGCCCTTGGCCTCTCGCTGCGCTGGAAGAGCTGAACCCCAGTTCGGGATGCTCCTGCTCTCACTCCAAGCTGTTGTTGGCGGCAGGCTTACTCAAGGTTGTGTTCCCTGTCTTTTGTCTGCCTGCTGCTTGGTTTCTAGGGCTTGCTTTCCCGAGCTGCTGGCGGTCAGGGGATCCCTAGAATGGCCAGGTGCAGGGAACTGATTTTGTGCGCAGTAAAGACTCTCCCTGGTTGCGTGTCTGCAGTTCCTTTCCCTAGGGAGGGGTGTGGGAGCTCTGGGTTTAGCAGGATGTGGAGTCCTTGTGCACCCTGAGCGGGAACGGTTCGATAATCCAGATCAGATCTTAACGGAGACGTTCCTTTTCCAGTGGGTGGGTAGTTTTACTTTGCAGTTGAAGGAAAAATAAGGAAGTCCTATATTGGCTTGGGCACCTGGGAATTGAAACACAAGTCACAATAAAATAACTGAAGTGGGGCCCTTTCACAACCTGAGGGCACTCGGTTCACACTGGCACTAACGGTGACTGGTAGAAGCATCTTCAAGGCCATCCCCTGAGCAACTCTCCTGCTGTGATCCTACCCACGCTTCCACCTGACCTCCTTCAAGCTCCCGTTTTTTCTTAATACAGGAAATAACAACCAACCAACATGTGCCAGGCGCTCTTCTACAGGCTTATATATAGGAGCTCAGTTTTCTGCTGCAACTTACGAGGTAGACGATTATCTCCATTTTACAGGTGAGAAACTGAGGTGCAGAGAAGCAAGGTAACTGGCCTGGACTCCCCAGCTAGGACCCTGGACTCTGCTGGCTGTGCTCTTAGCCAGTGGCCCGAGCCTGGAAGTCCAGGTCTGAAGCTGCAGAAAGAAGAGTCCCCCTTATCTCAGAACCATAACATCTGGCTCCCTGCTGCTGACCTGGCAGTTTTTTATTTGAATTTGATGTGCCAAACTTAACATGATTGTAATCTGAAAGCACGCAGATTCAGGAAGCTGTGAAGCTGCTTTACTCAGTGGATTTTGGAATAGTAAGAAATGATGAATAAAAAAAAAAAAAAAAAAAGCAGGCTTCCTGCTCTCAAGTCATCAAGTCTGGACAGAAAATCATTCAACATTCTTTACATAACATGTAAAGGACATTAGAGGTCATATTTTATGGCTTCACTTAAAGTCAAGAAAAAAAAGCTCAGCGATCTGAAGTGCCTTGTTCAAGGTCATGAATTGCAGTTAGATTGTTTAGATGGGTAAGTCAGCTAAGTGTTGCTGAAATGCTACTATTAGGATGCTATCTAGTTAAGGAACTCATGGCATTAGTTCAGGGAGTTCCTATAGCAACATAGGTTCATATGGCTTATTTCATATCCTATATCAAGATTACCTCACATAGACAGATCCATTTTCAACACTAAGCATGCCATTCTTTCTGGAACAATGACACATTCAACATCCAGAAATTGGTTGCACAGTATCAACATCCTCTCAAAGACAATTGTTAGTCTTCTTAGTGCCATTATGGCCTTTAATCAGTGTTTCCAATTCCCGTGTGCTTTGCATACATTTCTAATGATTACCATTCCTTCACTTCCCATTCACATGAGGATAAAGGTGGTTTTTCTCTGATGGTGAAAAATGTGGTTTCCAAATCAGCCTAGGTTTGCACCTTATTGCTTTGTGACCTTGGGCTAGTTGAGTTGAGTTGAGTTCAGTCACTCAGTTCACCCCACGGACTGCAGCACGCCAGGCCTCCCTGTCCATCACCAACTACCGGAGTTTGCTCAAACTCATGTCCATCGAGTCGGTGATGCCATCCAACCATCTCATCCTCTGTCGTCCCCTTCTCCTCCTGCCTTCAATCTTTCCCAGCATCAGAGTCTTTTCCAATGAGTCAGTTCTTTGTTAGTTCCCCCTCGCCTATCTGTGCCTCAATTTTTCCATCGGTAAAATAGGGACAACAATAGTACCTATACCCCACAGGATTGATGGCAGGATTAAGTGACTTAGTACAAGCAACACTTTTAGGATAGGGCTTAGCATAAGCACCGTATGAAGGTCATCGTTATTTCTAGAAGAGGAAGCTGAATTATAATGGAATCACTTCAGACTGTTAAATGGAGCTGAAAGAGTACTATTTCTGCTTCCCAGATGAAGGCTGGGCCTTGTTTTATTACAGCTTAAGTCAGACCTTAAAAAAATAGTTTTTCCAAGATCATCTTCTAAGAAATTGACTCAATTTACAGAATTGGAATTCTTTTTTTTTTTTTAATTTTACAATATTGTATTGGTTTTGCCATACATCAACATGAATCCGCCATGGGTGTACACGTGTTCCCCATCCTGAACCCCCCTTCCCCCTCCCTCCCCATACCATCCCTCTGGGTCATCCCAGTGCACCAGCCCCAAGCATCCTGTATCCTGCATCGAACCTGGACTGGCGATTCATTTCATATATGATATTATACATGTCTCAATGCCATTCTACCAAATTGTCCCACCCTCTCCCTCTCCCACAGAGTCCAAAAGATTGTTCTATACATCTGTGTCTCTTTTGCTGTCTCGCATACAGAGTTATCATTACCATCTTTCTAAATTCCATATATATGCGTTAGTATACTGTATTGGTGTTTTTCTTTCTGGCTTACTTCACTCTGTATAATAGGCTCAAGTTTCATCCACCTCATTAGGACTGATTCAAATGTATTCTTTTTAATGGCTGAGTAATACTCCATTGTGTATATGTACCACAGTTTTCTTATCCATTCATCTGCTGATGGACATCTAGGTTGCTTCCATGTCCTGGCTATTGCAAACAGTGTTGTGATGAAACTATAAGCAAGGTGAAAAGACAGCCTTCAGAATGGGAGAAAATAATAGCAAATGAAGCAACTGACAAAGAACTAATCTCAAAAATATACAAGCAACTCCTGTAGCTCAATGCCAGAAAAATAAACGACCCAATCAAAAAATGGGCCAAAGAACTAAACAGACATTTCTCTTGAGCAAGGTGAGGGAGGAGAGTGAAAGAGTTGGCTTGAGGCTCAGCGTTCGGAAAATGAAGATCATGGCATCTGGTCCCATCACTTCATGGGAAGTGGGTGGGGAAACAGTGGAAACAGTGTCAGACTTTGTTTTTTGGGGCTCCGGGATCGCTGTGGATGGTGGTTGCAGCCATGAAATTAAAAGACACTTGCTCCCTGCAGGAGGAGTTTTGGCCAACCTAGATAGCGTGTTGAAGAGCACAGACATTGCTTTGCCAGCAAAGGTCCGTCTGGTCAAGGCTATGGTTTTTCCAGTAGTCATGTGTGGATGTGGGAGTTGGACTGTGAAGAGACCTGGGTGCTGAAGAGTTGATGCTTTTGAACTGTGGGGCTGGAGAAGACTCTTGAGAGTCCCTTGGACTGCGGGGAGATCCAGCCAGTCCATTCTAGAGGAGACCAGCCCTGGGTGTTCTTTGGAAGGAATGATGCTGAAGCTGAAGCTCCGGTACTTTGGCGACCTCATGCGAAGAGTTGACTCATTGGAAAGGACTCTGATGCTGGGAGGGATTGAGGGGAGGGGGAGAAGGGGATGACGGGGGGTGGGGTGGATGGATGGCGTCGCTGACTCGATGGACGTGAGTCTGAGTGAATTCCGGTAGCTGGTGATGGACGGGGAGGCCTGGCGTGCTGCAGTTCATGGGGTTGCAAAGAGTCGGACACGACTGAGTGACTGAACTGAACTGAGCCAATAATACCGAAAGAACATGGATTTATTTACTGTACATGTCTTTGAATAAATAATACTGTTATCCTTAAAAAAAATAAAAATAAAAAATAAACAGACATTTCTCCAAAGAAGACATACAGATGGCTAACAAACACATGAAAAGATGTTCAACATCACTTATTGTCAGAGAAATGAAAATCAAAACCACAATAAGGTACCATTTCACGCCAGTCAGAATGGCTGCTATCCAAAAGTCTACAAGCAATAAATGCTGGTGAGGGTGTGGAGAAAAGGGAACCCTCTTACACTGTTGGTGGGAATGCAAACTAGTACAGCCACTATGGAGAACAGTGTGGAGATTCCTTAAGAAACTGGAAATAGAACTGCCATACGACCCAGCAATGCCACTACTGAGAATTGGAATTCTTGCCAATCTTTTAAATGAAATCTCTATCTTTTCCAATAACAAATAAGAAAGGAAGAGAAAAATAAATTCTATTCTTTGTTCTACATTTTGAGTTCCCAAGTAGAACATTTTAATAGCATGTATAAACAAATAAGTTAACGCAGTCACTATTTTAGAGGTTTACACAAATAACCTTCTCAAATAGACTGTAAGCTAGTATGTACAAAGGTCAGTAAAGGGACAAGATCGGTAAGTCCAAAAGTGTTGTGGCTCCAAAGAAAAATGAGAGATTTTTACTGAATTTCATCTTGACCTTAATTTGTCACCTGGCAGGTGCATAGATGGGGTATGTTTTGTAGCTATACATGCAATAGTAACTCATTCTTAGTGACTATAGCTGGGCCTTCATAGACTTTTCTAAACCTTCCTACAAGCATCCTAAAATAAGTAGAATTAAAACACGGGCGGGGGGCGGGGTGGTGGTGGAATGGAAGTTTCCAAGTGAGTTCTCCTTTATCTTTGGAGACTGTATGACGCAGTAGAGCTGGAGTCCAACTTTAACTCCAGAGCAACAGTTCACAGTCAGTTTCGGTTTGTAGCAAGTGAAATAAGGACAATAAGGCTAATCCCACCTCATTTTTGCAAGGTTTATGTAAGAGCTGCATATAAAGTGAGTGCCCAGTGACAGTTCTCGCTTCTCTTTTGTATTTTTCAAAGATTTACTTACTTTTTGGCCATGCTGGGTCTTTGCTGCTGCGTGTGGGTTTTCCCCAGCTGTAGTGAGTGGGGGCCACCCTCTCGTTTCAATGCACAGGCTTCTCACTGTGGTGGCTTCTCTTGCTGGGGAGTGTGGACTCGAGGCTCACGGGCTTCCGTAGTTGCAGCATGTGAGTTCTGTAGTTGTCACTCACAGGCTCAGCTGCCTGGCGGCATGTGGGATCTTCCTAGACCAGCGATTGAACCCGCGTCCCTTGCCTTGCAAGGTTGATTCTTAACCACTGGACCATCAGGGAAGCCCCTCCTCTCTCTTTAGACGTAAGAAATAATATTTTGTGCTGGAGAGGGTGTGCAAAAAGAGAACCCTCCTACATTGGTGGCCACTGTGGAAAACAGTACGGAGGTTCCTCAGAAAACTAAAGATAGAGTTGATATATGATCCAGCCACCCCACTCCTGGGCATAGATGCAGACAAAACTATAATAAAAAAAGATACACGTACCCCTATATTCATAGCAGAACTATTCACAATAGCCAAGACATGGAGACAAACTAAATGTCCACCGACAAATGAATGGATAAAGATGTGGTACATACATACGATGGAATAATACATAGCAATGAAAAAGAATGAAAGAATGCCATTTGCAGCAACATGGATATACCTAGAGATTATCAGACAGAGGAAGACAAATACATTATGTTATCACTTATACGTGGGATCCAAAGTGAAAGTGTTAGTTGCTCAGTCGAGTCAGACTCTCGGTGGACACATGGACTGTAGCCCGCCAGGCTCCTCTGTCCATGAATTCTCCAGGCAAGAGTACTGGAGTGGGTAGCCACTCCCTTCTCCGGGGGATCTTCCCGACCCAGGGGTGCAACCTGGGTCTCCTGCATTGTGGGTGGATTCTTTATCATCTGAGCCACGTGACGCAAATGAACTCAAGTACGAAACAGAGACAGACTTACAGACACACGGAATAGACTGGGTTTGCCAAAGGGCTGGTGAGGGAAGGATGGAGTGGGAGTTTGGGATTAGCAGAGGCAAACTGTTATATATAGGATGGATAAACAACAAAGTCCTACTATCCAGCATAGGAACTACATTCAATATCCTGTGATAAACCATCATGGGAAAGAATATGAAAAAGGGAGTTTATATATACACATATATGTATCTGAGTCACTTTGATGTACAGCAGAAATGAACACAACATTGTAAATCAACTATACTTCAATAAAAAAAAGAATATTTTGATTAGAAAAAGCTGCCTCTTCCCGGAGGATGGAAGCACGCAGTGTCCTGGGTCTGTGGTTCGGGCTGTCAGTGCCCCTGCGGAATCAGAAGGCAGCTCCTCTCACTGCAGGAACCCTGGAGCCAGGGCCTGGCTTGGTGCGTTTGAGCTGGAGTCCAGTCCCCGGGCTCCACAGACATGAGCATGCACAGCAGCAGCCCTGTGTCTGTGAGGAGGAGCCAGACGTGTGCTTGTAAGGACAGAGGGATTTCTGAGAAGAGAACACAGCAAGTACAAAGGCCCTGGGATGGGGATCAAGCCTGGTGAGCTTGGGGGACACACAGTCCCCGGGCTGAAGAGCAGTTATCAAGGGGAAGCCTGTGGAAGATGAGGCCAGAAAGGCAGGCAACGCCAGACTGATCAGTTCCTTGCAGGATGAGGACAGGAGTTTAGATTTTATCCTAATTATATGGGAAACCACCAAAGGGTTTTATAGATGATATGAAATCTATGTTACAAAGATCATTTTGGCCACAGTCCAGCCAAGATATGTGATGAGCGTGGAAGCAGAGGGACCAGTAGAAGGTAACCTCGGGTGTCTCCATAAGCGACGGGGTGCTGACGTCCCAAGATTCAGAGGTCGGGCTAGTGGCTGAGGAATAAAGGAGAGGGGAGTGCCTCAGGACTTGCTCAGAGAGTTAGAGGCTATAAAGGAAAGTGGAATTAAATAGACTCCTTGCATACCGTCCATGAGGTTGCAAAGAGTCCGACACAACTGAGCAACTTTCACTTTCACCTGGCATATTACAGCCATAAAGAGGAACGAATCTGGGTCATTTGTAGAGACATGGATGGACCTAGAGTCTGCATATGGAGTGAAGTAAATCAGAAAGAGAAAAACAAATATCGCATATTAACACACATATGAAATCGAGAAAAACGGTAGCGATGAACCTACTTGCAGGGCAGGAGTAGAGATGCATAGAGAATGGATATGTGGACGCAGTGGGAGAAGGGCGTGTGGAATGAATTGGGAGATTAGGATTGCATATACACGCTCCCATGTGTAACACAGATAGCGGGTAAGAACCTGCTGTATAGCACAGGGAGCTCAGCTCAATGCTCACTGATGACCTAGAGGGGTGGGAAGACAGGGCCGGTGGAGTGGGAGAGAAGCCCAGGAGGGAGGGGATATACATATGCATATAGCTGATTCCCTTTGTTATACAGCAGAGACCAACACAACACTGTAAAGCAACTATATAATTAAAAAAAAAAGACCAATTAAAAAAAATGACTCCTTGACTTTTGGTTTCAGCAACTGGGTAGATGGCTTCCCTGATGGCTCAGCGGGTAAAAAAAATCTGCCTACAATGCAGGAGATACAGGAGACTCAGACTTGATCCCTGGGTCGGGAAGATCCCCTGGAGGAGGAAATGGCAACCTACTCCAGTACTCTTACCTGGGAAATCCTGCGGACAGAGGAGCCTGGCGGGCTACAGTCTATGGGGTCACAAATAGTCAGGCACACATGCACAGGTAGATGGCACTGCCATGGGCGGGAGGTTAAGAAGAGTAGGGATATAACAGGTTTGGATGGATGCAATCAAGAGTTTGGACATGTTCAGTTTGAGACACTTATTAGCCATTCAAATGGATATGGCAAGAGGCAGTTGGATATGTAAGTGTGGAACCTTAGGTTTAGGCTAAAATTCTAAACTTGAGACTTTTAGCTTATAAATAATAATTAAAGGCACAGGGCTGGATCTAGAGAGAGAGAAAGAATACAGGACCAAGACCTGAGTCCTCTTACTTTCAAAGGTTGGGCTTAGGAGGTAATGGCTGCAAAGTAGATTGAAGAGGTGAGGACAACTTCCTGGACGGTATAGAGCTGTCTATCACGGGGGCTGGGTGTGTGGTTCCCACAGACTTACAGGGACGGCCCTGGGGGGACAGGCTCCTCTCTGGAGAATAAACTAGTTTACTAAGTAATAAACACTGTTCCTCTGCAGCTATCAATCAGTATTTATTTTTGTTGCTTTCATTTATTTTGCTAATTTAGTTGCTATAAAATGATATGATAGTTCTTTTAATTTGCACTTGTAAAACAAACCAAGTATTACTTTACTGTTTCCTCTTGTTTTATGAGCATTCTGTTAATATCTTTGAGACTGGTTCTTGTAAATGATTATGGTTCACTTCCCTTTTTGTATTGATTTTTTCTTTCCTTCACTTGGGATTGTTTTTGACTGGAAGTAACAGAAAACTTGACTACAATAAGAAGGGGTTATTTCTGCTTACAAACAAGATGTTGAAAGGTAGACAATCCAGCAATTCTAGAAATCCTCTAGGATCAACACTTCACCTTTCCAATGCACCATCCTCGGCAGGGGTTTGCTTCCTCAGGCTTATCTGAAGGCTGCCAAACCTCAGGGCACTGTACCTATATTCCAGCAGGAAGAAGAACACGGAGCAAAACTCTTGTACTAGCTGAGTCTGTTCCTCTTCATCAGGAAAACGATAACTTTTCTTGAAGCCATGCCAGTAGAAGTCTGCTTACATCACATTGACCAGAAATTGGCCAAATAGCCATGCCAAGTTGCAAAGGAGGCTGGGAAGGTGACTACTTTTTTTATTCATTTCTCATTCATTTAATCATAACTAAACATGTAGCAGGACCACACTCAAGGCATCCTGTGTAAATCACATTCTAGCTTCTCTTTAAAGTTTTTTACTTTAATTTTATTGGAAGCTATCTAATAAAATTTAATCAGTTAATTTTTATACTGTAAAAATGTATGTTTTTTATTGCATGGTTTTATGAGTTTTTAAAAAACACAGAAAAGATGAGTTTTTAACTGTGGCTACTGCTGCTCCTGCCAAATTGCCTGATGTTCCAACAGTGGGAAAGGACAGTTATTCAACAAAATGTGTAGTTGGAAAAAGGTGTGAATACTTAATTGATGCTTCCTGAGATGAGATAAGGGCTTCCTTTGAGGTTCAGCTGGTAAAGAATCTGCCTGCAATGCGGGAGACCTGGGTTCAATCTCTGGGTTGGGAAGATCTCCTGGAGAAGCTAAAGGCTATCCACTCCAGTATTCTGGCCTGGAGAATTCCAGCAATGAGTTCAAGTGGAATAAAGAGTGAGAAGGGTCCTCTTGAGTCATGGGGGCAGGCTGCATCTCAAGAGTTCTCGACCATAATCCCTAGGTTTCTGCTAAGCTCACGAACCATCCCTTCTGTGCTTTTCTTCCCAGGCTAGGAAGAGGCTTGTGTCCCAGCAGTGACTGCAGTGATGATTTGATAGGAGACTTAGTTTTGTTGTCTCCACTGGGGTGAGGCCATGAATGTAAATGAATAAATGAACTAGAAAACAGCTGTTACGTGTACATTTTCATTAATCATTCCCATTTCCAGCATGTCTGAGTGATAAGAGATGACAGTGAATGGCAATGAATAGGTAATGCAAGTAACTGAACGTCAGTATCAAACTTACCATATACATGAAAGGCTGGCACATCCCCACAGGGTGAGCATATGGTAATGCCACTACAAGCATTTAGTGAGCCCACCTCCTGGATGCTTACCCTACAGTCTCTCATTTAATCTTCACAACCACCTTGTAACCTGGTGTGTTGAATCTTCTCTGGATTAGAGATAAATGATTTGGGCTTGACCCTTCCCTGTCAATTTTCTGTAGGATATGATGAGATATAACTCATATTTATAAACTGGCTTGGTTTTCATCTGTACTTGTTAAAAAAAAAAAGAACAAGGGTAAAGTAAGTCAAAAGCATGGTCAGTATCTTGCATGTTTAAAGTAAAGGTAGATTTAGTTGCTCTTAGACGTGGTTTAAAAAAAAACATATAGATCTAATTTAAAACTGATATACTCTGGTAAAATGTCTCTTTTTACCTTCCATGCTTTGATCTTCTGTATATAATTTGCATATCAAGTTAAATCATGTTTACATTAATTTTTTTCAGCTAACATTATTTCATACTTCTCCATAACTCTGCCACTGTAACGTGGATATTTCTCATCTTTTCTGGGCTTCAGTTTCTTCTGTAAAATGAGGCAGTTAGGCTATTATTTAATAGCAAAGTTTTTCTAGCTCTAATAGAATACCTATTATCACAGGGGAATAATAGAAATATAGCATGAATGACACAGGAGTCTTTTCTGGAGAAGAAGTTTACTTCAAAACAGGGATGCTACTTAATGGGCCATAACTTTCCTGTTGTTCATGAGTCAGCATGAAAAATACCTCCAGAGAAGGCTAAGTAGGTCAGATTTATCTAAGAAGACAGCTGTGTAATCCTGTATCCCTCTCCAACCCCATGGCACTGCAGACATACTTCTGGCTTTTGAACAACAGTCAAATAGCATTACCAACTCTGTAAAGTCCATAAGACCACAACTTGAAAAATTAAGCTGACCTTTAAAAAGCTTCAGTAGAAATACAAAATAGAGCTGTATTTACATACTGTCTATAGCCATTTTCTTCTATCTGTTAAGCCATTTTCATTGATTCTATGGTATTGGCTAGTGTGAAAAAGTTTCAGTAAAAAGTAAAACAGTTTAAAAATTAGTAAAAAAAAAAGTTTTTGCCTGTGACTGTTTATTAAACTATTTAATAAAACCTGTTAGGTTGCCGATGTTTGCTTGCTTTTCTTTCTAAGTAGTATGGTCAGAGACATATAAATACACATTGTAGGGACTTGCCTGGCAGTCCAGTGGTTAAGATATCATTTTCCAATGTAGAGGGTGGAAGTTTGATCCCTGGTCAGGTGGATCCCACATGCTTCTTGGCCAAAACCCAGAAAACATAAAACAGAAGCAATACTGTAACAAATTCAAAAAAGGCTTTAAAAATTATTTACTTCAAAAAAAATCTTAGAAAAAATACATATTGTAAATAAACAGGTCAATGAGGGAACTTTCATGTAAAAACATACTTCGAAGGTGCAGTTACTACCTAAGTGGACTAGGCAAGTATTCTTAAGAGGCCTCCTTAACACAGGAGAAGATAGACCTTCAGAGCCAAAGGGGCAAAAGCAAACCTAGAGAAGTGAAATGAAGAGAAAAAAGGGACATGCTGGTTTGGGACTGGAGATTATTGCTAAGGAAAGGTAGATGCTGGCAGGCAAGTGGGAAAAAAAGGCAAGGGAGGGGAGGATACCAGAGAGTAGATAATGCAACATGCTTTGTATTTTTAACATGGACGTTTTATGTTTATGCTAATCTTCTTAAATGTTAAGTTCTGGCCAAGCCATTATGCTATTTAACCTTGTTTAGAGTTATGCCCAGACAGTGTGAGGCTGGGTACACAGTACTGTATTATGTCCTTGGGAAAGAGAGGATCCATAATTGACTTAGTTCCCTCCGCATCTGTCCTGCTATTCGACCACTGCTTTGCCATTGTCTAGACTCTAAGGCACCAGAAGCAATTAAACAGAGGATCAATGTAAGCAGACAGGTGTGCCCCGGTCACTTCCCCTCTTTATATTGCTTTTATTTTCTGAATTTCATACAAGCTACTCTGGAAGCAGCAAATTAACTAAAAATATCTTAAGACTGCCAATACTTCCAGCTTGTGTAGATGGCTTCCTGAATAAACCTTTGCTGTTGATCCCGTTGGCATAGCATTAACTTAAAAGAGATCTCCGATCTTATGTGTACTTTTTGGTTCTAGGCATCAAAAAATGGAGCCAGAAAACACATTTCCGAGTATCACTTATATTTCCGCGGGAATGTTAGAGACAGGCAACTGACCACGTCCCAGACCGCAGCCAGATTTCAGAAGAGGCTGGCTAAATTTTGCAATAGGAATCCGAAGAGGAGTGTGTGCAGGGTCTTTGAAACTGTAAATCCTCTCCGAAGAGGCTTCCCCACCTGTCACAACTGGACGGTCTCCACCGAGGGTGCCGGGCGCGCCACCGCCACGCGGCGCTGAGGTCAGCCTCTCGGGTCTTGCGGGAGCTCTTTTTATGCTAAATTACAGACTTCGCAGCCACCGGATACCCTCGTTGCAGACTGGCAGTAGCCATGTGGCTGCACTCGCCTTTCCAGACAACCAGTGCATTATTTCCACTAATAGCCTGCCCAGAGCCTCCAGCTGGGCGACTCTTCATCCCACCACCCACCATCACCCGGCGTCCCCGTGGGTCATAACGCGATCGTGGCCCGCGTGCCCAAACCAAGCAGAAACCACCTCAAAGTTCCTGGCGACAGTGGCCCGGGATCCCTTCCGCCGGCTCTCAGAGCCCCTGTCACGGTCGCGGAAAATGCCCGGAGCCCCCGCCTCGGGGAAGGCGGCCGCCAAGGGGCCTCGAGCCGGGCCCGCGGCCGTGCATTCCGCGCGGGGCGGGGCGGCGGCCGCGGCGTTCGCATTGTCCACGTTCCCCGCGCCCCTCGGCGTTCCGTCCCTCCCTATCTGTGGCGCACACGCGCGGAGCGAGCGGCGCGCCCGAGGCGGGCAGGCAGCAGCTGCGGCGGCGGCGGCGGGGGCGGCGCGGCGGCGCGGGGCGGGGCGGGGCGAGCGGGCGGCGCGGGGGCGGGCCCGGGCGAGGCGGCCGGGGCGCCAGCGAGCGGGCGGCGAGCGCGGCGAGCAGCCGAGAGGAGCGCGAGCAGCAGCATGGCGGGGCCCCGACGCCCGCAGCCTGGCTGCTACCGCCGCACCGCCGCGGCCGTGAACCTCCTGCTGGGCGTCTTCCACGTTCTCCTGCCCTGCGGCCGCCCGGGAGGGGCTCAGGGACAAGGTCAGCCTGGCGCCGCTCCGCGGGCTCCTCTCTCCACCCCGCCCCCCCCCCTTTCTTTTGGGGGAACCGCTGAGATCTGTAAGAGGGCGAGGGGAGGAACGGGAAAGGGGGAAGGAGAGCCTGCAATTCCGGGCTGGTGCCCTCCGCCCCCCGCGGCGTCCGCTCCCGCGCCCCCGGCCACCCGAAAGCTGGGCAGTCGCGGGGCTCGGGGACCGCGGCGCGGACCGCTAGCCGCGCGCGCCCCGGAGCCTTTGTGCGCGGGCCCCGGGCGCCCCGGGCGCAGCCCCCGCTTTGTGTGGCGCGCGCTGGGGCCCCGCCGCGGCCCGGTTTCCTGCAGCTTTGTTCCCGGAGCCCGGCCGCCAGGGCCGCGTCCGGCACTCGCCCGCTGCAGCTGCTGCGGGATGCGGAGCGCGGGGTCCCGTGGGGTTCCGCGGGGTGGCCTGCCTTGCTCCCAAGCGCGAGAACCCGTGAGCCCGCACGCAGTCGCCTCACAGTCCGAGGGGCTGCCGGCTCGCACCGGGTGCATTGTGTTCCGATCTGCGGCTGGCTCTTCGGGTGGCCTCCGCTTCTGGAAGGGAAGGGAGGCTTGTTTTGGTGAGGCGGGTGCACGGAGGAGACGATCGGGAAACAGGAAGCGTTTCTTTTCCGTGCATTAAAACCGCGGTATGTTTTTTGGTGTTGGTGCAGCGATCGAGCCCATGCCGAACGTGGTGGAGCTGTGGCAGGCGGAGGAAGGGGAACTCCTGCTGCCCACTCAGGTGAGGACGGCCGAGGTGACAGGGCGGCTGCCGGGGAGCGGGGCGGGGGGAGGGGGAGAGGCTCCGAGGCCGCGGCCCCCCCGCGGCGCGGGCGCTTGGGCCACTTTGCAAGACAAATAAACGGTCGGGCCGAGCCTGAACACCTGGCCACGGTGGCCTGCGCGGCCTCCTCCCGCGCCATGTGACAGGGCGTGAGTCACGCCGGCCCCAAGTTCAGGAGGTGGGAGCCGAGGCCACCTCAGCAGGGCCGCGGCTCGCGGCGCCGGTGCCCAGGGACAGGGCGGGCCCCTCGGCCGGCTGTGGTCCAGGGTGGGCGAGGGGCCCGTGCCCTGATCTCTCGGTGAGCCGTGCTGTGTGCCTGAGGACCACCGGAGGATGCAGTGTTGATTGCAGAAATGTTAGTGAGCGGTCCTTGCCATTGGCCTTAAGTAGCTTTGTTTGGATGAAGATGGGACTTTAAAGGATGGTGATCTTGGATCTTTTCCAAGTCCCTTTAATTTGTGTTAAAATACAGCCTCTTGTTAAGAACTCGAATTTAAGGCCCCCACTCCCACCCCATGCGATATAATGATGGCACGTGGAGAAGTCGTTGGTAAAGATTGGTTGGACATTTGGCATCATCCAGAATTTACCACTGCCATAGAGTACAGCAAAGCCTTTGTGTTTAAGGTTTTTTAACTTCAGGAGAAATTTTCATTGACTGCAGATGTACATATTTAAATGTGATATTGAGTGTCTTTGAGCAGCGACAGTATGCATGCACAGCATGGGAGAAGCATGTTTTGGGTACGTGGGGGAGTGCTTTGAATCCTCAGGGAATAGTCAGTTTGTGTGCCATAGTTTTGAGGATGTTCATTACTTCCTCCATTGGTGGTAGCACTTAATTCTATGTTGTCTCTTGTGGCTGTTTAGAAAACAGGATGTGTAGCTGGAAATTGGTGACGCTGTGCAGTTTTACATTTCGGAGTGCTGCTAGGTATTTGGAATATTCGTTTTAATACAGTGCTAATGAATAACAGCTTCAAGGTGGAGAGGTAATTTTTTTAGAGGAAAAATTTCCTGACCCTTCGCTGAAGGCCAGGGTGCTGCATAAGACCAGTCCTTGGAGAAAAACTCCTGTCGGGATAGGGATCAAACAGTTTGTCCTCTTAAAAGTTTATTCCTAAATGGATCCCCACCCCCCCACCCCCATTGTAAATGGCGAATGTGTAGTGTTAAAAAATGCAATAAGATAAAAAGAACAAAATAGAAATCATTCAGTTCCTGATGAGAGAACCATACTTAACATTTGACATATTTACTTTTAACAAATAAAGTATGGTCATATTTGTGTATATCAGAGTTTTCCACAGAGGTGTTAGTAACATTTGGGGCTGGAGAATTCTTTATTGTGGGCGGCTGGCGTGCTGTCACGCCATTAGAGCATCTGCCTCTATCCACTGGATGCCAGTGGCTCTTAGTTCTCTCTCCCCCTTGTCCCTCCCCCCCTCCTCCCCAATTTGTGACAGCTAAAAATGTCTCCAGACGTTGCCAAATGTCTCTCGGGAGCAGAATTGCCTGGGTTGAGAAGCACTGGTGTATATCTATACATATTTGCATTTTTACTCAATTGTACCCTCTACCTCTTAACTGGTTAGTGTTGACAGCCAACCCAGACTGAAAGGAAAGTAAATTATAGACTTTCATTTGTTACAGCAGTAGCGGAAGGCCCAGTCACTGTCCTCAGAGGTGGAAATGTCAGTCTCTGATATGATGAAGGGTTTTATTTATAGGCTCAAAAGTGATTTTATTTAATTCTTAATTTCTGGTTTTGTTTATATGTATAATATAGTTTGTTTTGGTAAAATAGTGTTAGAATTTCAGAAGCTGTCCCTCTGGCATGTTCACTATAGGAGCGCTTATACCTAAGCTATTTTGATCAAAGCTGTAATGAAAGTGAAACTGATGTTCAAAATCATTTTCTAAATATTTCATCTCTGTGTGTATGTGTATTTTTTTGAAATTGTTTTACCGTGCATGTACCTGGGTAGGGGTAGGGATAGATGTGGGTCTATTTGTATTTATCTATCTAAGCTGCATGTCTGTCTCAATGGCTCGTGTGTGTGTGTGTGTGTGTGTGTGTGTGTGTGTGTGTGTGTGAGTGTAAGTGTAAACTGCAGAGAATTCTGAAGAGAGTTATTTTTAGGGAATTCTTTTCAAAGTAGTTTGAATTTTTTCAGAAAAAGTTCCCCTCATATGTGTTATGGAGTCAGCTCAAAGTAGACTATTTATAGGTGTTATTTAAATTTGAAGGTTTTCTGCTTAATGAATTTGTAAGTTGGGTTGCTTTCAGGAAGACTTAAAGATGGCTTCGGAAGCTAAGATTTGTCAGTGGTTGGTAAGATAGGAGTGTCCGAAGCTGTGGTGTTGCAAAATTGAATACTAACACTGGCCGACACTTGTCATTTGCACAGTTCTCTCTTTTGGAAATGTTTTTTTGTCAATTGGGCCTTTTTTCTTTTTTTCTTTTTCTAATGGCTCTCTTAACGGACCAAGAACTTGAATAATGCATCATTAGTAAAACCAGATATAACTGAGTTGTTATAAGCTGCCAGACCTCCAGGGTTTGACTCGGGGCTCCGTTCTTCCCGCCTCTCTATCCTGTTTCTTCATCCGCAGAATGGGGTTAATAGTGGTGCTGATCTCAGGATTTTGTGCCGATTAAGTGCCTTGAACTTAGTGCTTAATACAGGTTTCCTATTATTGTGGCAGTATTCTCATCTGACCCCTATATTTGGTCACTGGAGAGTGTGGAACAGCTTTCCTGCTTTGAAGGGGCTGAGCCAGTGCAGATAACTGAGCAGTAGTATGTGCCTAGCAATTGCATAGTGGCTCAGACTGTTGCAACAGTCTGTCTGCAGTACAGGAGACCCGGGTTCAATCCCTGGGTCAGGAAGATCCCCTGGAGAAGGGAATGGCAACCCACTCCAGTATTCTTGCCTGGAGAATTCCATGGACAGAAGAGCCTGGCAGGTTACAGTCCATGGGGTTGAAGAGTCAGACACAACTGAGCAACTCACATTTATTATGTGCCCAGCAATTGCATAGGTAAGTTATATTATTCATATCTTTTTGTTATATACTCTTGTTTTGTAAAATATTTTGGTCTAAGGACAGTAAAACTTGATCTGTGTTGATAACAAGAAGGGAGAAGAAAACATGTTATTTTACAGTTAGATTTACAGAATTTTCCCTCTCCTCTGATTGTGCTTCATCCAGGCTTTCACCATGCCAACTCCCAAGCAAATGCTTTTGTCAAATATTTTATTGTCAAGAAGTAGTTGCGTGTGTGCGAGACACTGCTGTGTGCCCCTTCTTACTCTTCCTCCAAGGTCAGAAACTTCCGGGATTCCCTGTGAACCATTTGACCTGTTCTGGGCCTGAGGCCTTTTGTGATCTGACCTTGTCCATGGCCTTGCTCGCTCCTCCAGGACACTCGTCTGCCCCTTGGCTAGCCAGGCCCAACACGGGTCTGTTGAATGGAACCATGAATTCTGTTGCCTTGCCGTCTATCCAAGACCAGTCCTTCCTGACCCCTACCTTGGCATTGGCACTGTCTACATTTCTCTTACCTCTTTGAGTTCTTTGAGGGTATGGATTTGTTTTCTTTCTCTTGTGTATGCCTTGTTGCCCTAATTGGGTTTCCCTTAAGAGAGTTTGGGCGTCTACGCTTGGTGGCCCCATTGTGGGGCATTCAGGGGTTCTTCCTGCTGAAAGAGGAGCAGTGGTCAGTGTCTTTTCTAGTTCCCTGTTTAGGAGGTTAGTCTTTCTCAAAGATTGATGGACTATCTTAGACATTGAGTTCTTATTATTAATAATCACATTTCTATTAGTTCTAGGCACAAGAAGGGCAATCTAGAATTTATTAATTTAGTCTCTTCAGCCTTTGCTGGGGTGAGAAGCCTCACTCCTAAGGGTCTGAGCCTTGAACATGGCTGCTGAGGAGGAGCAGCTGTTACCTGGTCCAGAAGCGTGTTGGTTTGGGATGGGGTGGGATGGGATGGGGAGGCCACGCTCTTCTGGCCTGGTTGGTCCATCTAGCAAAGAGCTGACCTGGGTTCAGATAGTACAGTGTTGAATAAGAAATGTTTTTGCCTTTAAAAATCCCACAGCTTGTTTATTTTACCCTCTCAAGCCTGAGTGTGTAGATAACGGAAATCAGTGGAAAAGTGAAACAGGAAATGGCAGAGTATCTCAGGTACTAAGGAAATAGCCTCTTGCTCCAGGCCAGGAAGCACCGCCTAGTATTTGGAAAGCTTTTTGTCATAGAGTTTTATTTTTGGTTACATCAGATTCCACTGTTAACGTCAAAAAATACTAACATGGGATGAATACTGCTGGCATTGTTTAAAAGCCCTCGAGTTGTTCAGTTCAGTCACTCCGTTGTGTCTGACTCTTTGTGACCCCATGGACTGCAGCACACCAGGCCTCCCTGTCCGTCACCAACTCCCGGAGCTCACTCAAACTCATGTCCATTGAGTCGGTGATGCCATCCAGCCATCTCATCCTCTGTTGTTCCCCTCTCTTCCCACCTTCACTCTTTCCCGGCATCAGGGTCTTTTCAAATGAGTTAGCTCTTTGCATCAGGTGGCCCAAGTACTGGAGTTACAGCTTCAGCATCAGTCCTTCCAGTGAACATTCAGGACTGATATCCTTTAGGATGGACTGGTTGGATCTCCTGGCAGTCCAAGGGACTCTCAGGAGTCTTCTCCAACACCACAGTTCAAAAGCGTCAGTTCTTTTGTGCTCAGCTTTCTTTATGGTCCAACTCTCACATCCATACATGACCACCGGAAAAACCATAGCTTTGATTAGACAGATCTTTGTAGGCAAACTAATGTCTCTGCTTTTTAATATACTGTCTAGGTTTGTCATAGCTTTTCTTCAAAGGGGCAAGCGTCTTTCAATTTTATGGCTGCAGTCACCATCTGCAGTGATTTTGGAGTCTAAGAAAATAAAGTCTGTCATTATTTCCCCATCTGTTTGCCATGATGAAACTGGATGCCATGGTCTTAGGTTTTTGAATGTTGAGTTTTAAGCCAGCTTTTTTACTCTCCTCTTTTACTTTCATTAAGAATCTTTTTAGTTCTTCACTTTCTGCCATAAGGGTGGTATCATCTGAATATCTGAGGTTATTGATATTTTTCCCAGCCTTCTTGGTTCTAGTTTGTGCTTCATCCAGCCCGGCATTTCACACGATGTACTCTGCATATAAATTAAATAAGCAGGGTGACAATATACAGCCTTGATGTACTCCTTTCCCTATTTGGAACCCGTCCGTTGTTCCATGTCTGTTTCTAACGTTGCTTCTTGACCTGCATGCAGATTTCTCAGGAGGCAGGTCAGGTGGTCTGGTATTCCCATCTCTCTTAAGAATTTTCCGTAGTTTGTTGTGATTCACACAGTCAGAGGCTTTGGTGTAGTCAATAAAGCAGGAGACTAACAAAAAGAAGAACTGTCTGAATTTTTCTGTGATCCAGTGGATGTTGGCAGTTTGATCTCTGGTTCCTCTGCCTTTTCTAAATCCAGTTTGAACATCTGGAAGTTCACGGTTGACGTACTGTTGAAGCTTGGCTTAGAGAATTTTGAGCATTACTTTGCTAGCAGGTGAGATGAGTGCAATTGTGTGGTAGTTTGAGCATTCTTTGGCATTGCCTTTCTTTGGGATTGAAGTGAAAACTGACCTTTTCCAGTCCTGTGGCCACTGCTGAGTATTCCAAGTTTGCTGGCATATTGAGTGCAGCACTTTCACAGCATCATCTTTTAGGATTTGAAATAGCTCAACTGGAATTCCATCACCTCCACTAGCTTTGTTCGTAGTGATGCTTCCTAAGGCCCACTTGACTTCACATTCCAGGATATCTGGCTCCAGGAGAGTGATCACACCATTGTTATTATCTGGCTCATGAAGATCTTTTTTGTACAGTTCTTATGTGTATTCTTGCCACCTCTTCTTAATATCTTCTCCTTCTGTTAGGTCCATACCATTTCTGTCTTTTATTGTGCCCACCTTTGCATGAAATGTTCCCTTGGTGTCTCTGTAATTTTCTTGAAGAGATCTCTAGTCTTTCCCATTCTATAACACCCTCGGATGTTGACTCATGCTAAGACTCCGGAAGCTATGAAGTGTTGAGAGCTGATTTCAGATGAGGAAGTTGAGACCCCACAGTGGGTAAGTAACTTGTCCAAGGTGATAAGCACGCAGCAGTCATGGAATTTGAACCCTGGAGACGTTCAGCGTGAGATCGGGCTTTTGGCCCCCTTGCTCCTTTGTGAGTTTTAGCACCGTCTGACCAGAAAAATACTGTGGTGCTGATAAAGTGCCCATGTCTGAGAGAAATAAATGGATGTTCAGTTTCAAATTTTAAAAATTTGCTTAATTGAGTTTAAAAAAATAGTTATATCTACTGCTATTAACATTTTTAATTGGAAAAAATTTTTATTTAGCTATAATTGACATAAAATGTTCCATGAGTTTTAGGTTTATACCATAATAATTCTATACTTGGAGCTGCTGAAAAATGATCACCACAGTCAGTCTAGTTAACTTTTATTTATTTTTTAGTTTTTGGCCACGCCATATGAATCTTACTTCACCAACTAGGGATTGAACCCGCACCCCCTGTATTGGAAGCCTGGAGTCCTAACCACTGGCCCACCAGGGAAGTCTCAATAAGTCTAGTTAACATCTATCACCATACCTAGTAACAAACATTTTTTTCTTGTGATGAGAACTTATAAGATTTACTCTCAGCCAATTTCACATATGCTGTACAATATTATTTACTGTGGTCACCAGGCTCTACATTATATCCTTGTGACAAATTACTCATTTTATAAATGAAGTCCGCACCTTTTGACATCCTTCATTCATTTTGCCCAACCCCCGTCCCCCTGCCCCTGGGAACCACCAATCTGTTCCCTGTATCTGTGAACTTGGTGTTCTGTTTTTTTTGTTCTGTTTTGTTAAAGATTCCACAAATAAGCGAGATCATACGGAATTTGGTCTTCGACTTATTTCACCTTGCATAATGCCCTCAAAGTCTGTTCATGTTGTTACAAATGGCAAGATTTCATTTTTTTAATATGGCTGAGTAATATTCCAGTGTGTTTTCATACCACATGTTCTTCATCCATCCATCCATCAGTGGACACTTAGATTACTACTTAGGTTGAGTCTTTGTGTTGGCTACTGTAAATAATGCTGCAGTGAGCTTAGATGTGTATATCTATCTATCTATTATATATCTCTTCAAGTTACTGTTTTAGTTTCTTTGGATCAATACTCAGACATGGAGTTGCTGGATCGTATGGTAGTTCTGGTTTTAATTTTTTGCGGAACCTCCGTACTGTTTCCATAGTGGCTGCACCACGGTACATCCCACTGGCAGTGCCCGAGGGTTCCCTTTTTTCCACATCTTCTCCAACCTTTGTGATCTTTTGTCTTTTTGATAATAGCCTTCTGACAGGTATGGGGCAGTGCTCACTAGTATTTAGGAAACAGATTGTGCTTAGCCCTGCAGACATTTATGCACACATACTGTGGGCTGAGCACTGTTTGAGGTGCTGAGGCTGTCACAGGGAACAAGGAAAGAAAACCACTGCGTGCACTGAGCTGCCTGTTTAATGGAGGCACATGGGTAATAAATGAGAAGTAGACAAAATTGTAAGTTATGTAGTCTGTTAGAAGGGCATCAGTGATAATGTGGTGGCAGACTGGAGGAAGATTTGGACAATAGGAATTACAGTTTTAATTTAAGAGGTCAAGGTAGGCATATGACTCTGCAGTCCCACGCCTGGGCGAGTATCAAGAGAAAAACATGATCTAAAAGGATACGTGTGCCCCAGTGTTCCCTGCAGCACTGTTTACAATAGCCAACACATGGACGCAGCCTCGATGTCCATCAGCCGAGGAACGAATCAGGAAGATGTGCTGCATGTATGCAGTGTACTGTTTCTCAGCATTAAAAAGAATGAAAGCGCCATGTGCAGCAGCATGGATGGACCTGGAAATTGTCACTGAGTGAAGTTAGAGAAGATATATCGTATGATATCCTTTATATGTAGCATCTAGAAAGAAATGATAAAATTAACTTCTTTACAAAACAGGGATTTACAGACTCAGAATGAACTTATGGTTGCCAGGGGGTAGGATGAGGGGAAGGGATAGTTAGGGAGCTTGGGATGGACACGTCAGTTCAGTTCAGTTGCTCAGTCATGCTCTTTGTGACCCCATGGACTGCAGCATGCCAGGCTTCCCTGTCCATCACCAACTCCTGGAGCTTACTCAAACTCGTGTCCGTCACGTTGGTGAGCCATCCAACCATCTCACCCTCTGTTGTCCCTTTCTCCTCCCACCTTCAGTCTTTCCCAGCATCAGGGTCTTTCTAGTGAGTCAATTCTTCGCATTAGGTGGCCAAAGTACTGGAGTTTCATCTTCAGCATCAGTCCTTCCAATAAATATTCAGGACTGATTTCCTTTAGGATGGACTGGTTGGATCTCCTCGCAGTCCAAGGGACTCTGAAGAGTCTTCTCCAACACAACAGTTCAAAAGCATCTATTCTTCGGCGCTCAGCTTTCTTTATAGTCCAACTCTCACATCCATGCATGACTACTGGAAAAACCATAGCTTTGCGACTAGATGGACCTTTGTTGGCAAAGTAATCTCTCTGCTTTTTAATACGCTGTCTTGGTTTGTCATAGCTTTTCTTCCAAGGAGCAAGCGTCCTTTAATTTCATGGCTGCCGTCACCATCTGCAGTGATTTTGGAGCCCCCAAAAATAAAGTCTGTCGTTGTTTCCCTATCTGTTTGCCATGCAGTGATGGGACTGGATCCCATGATCTTAATTTTCTGAATGTTGGGTTTTAAGCCAGCTTTTTCACTCTCTTCTTTTTACTTTCAGAAATCAAGACGCTTTTTAGTTCTTCACTTTCTGCCATAAGGGTGGTGTCATCTGCATATCTGAGGTTATTGATATTTCTCCTGGCAGTCTTGATTCCAGCTTATGCTTCATCCAGTCTGTATTTTGCGTGATGTACTCTGCGTAAAAGTTAAATAAGCAGGATGACAATATGCAGCCTTGAGGTACTCCTTTCCTGATTTGGAACCAGTCTGTTCCATGTCCAGTTCTAACTGTCGCTACTTGACCTGCATACAAATTTCTCAGGAGGCAGGTGAGGTGGTCTGGTATTCCCATCTCTTGAAGAATTTTCCATAGTCTGTTGTGATCCACACAGTCAAAGGCTTTGGTGTAGTCAATAAAGCAGGAGACTAACAAAAAGCAAGAACTGTCTGTCTTTTTCTGTGATCCAGTAGATGTTGGCAATTTGATCTCTGGTTCCTCTGCCTTTTCTAAATCCAGCTTGAACATCTGGAAGTTCACAGTTGACATACTGTTGAAGCTTGGCTTGGAGAATTTTGAGCATTACTTTGCTAGCATGTGCTGCTGTTGCTGCTGCTAAGTTGATTCAGTCGTGTCCGACTCTGTGCGACCCCATATACGGCACCCCATCAGGCTCCCCTGTCCCTGGGATTCTCCAGGCAAGAACACTGGAGTGGGTTGCCATTTCCTTCTCCAATGCATGAAAGTGAAAAGTGAAAGTGAAGTTGCTCAGTTGTGTCCAACTCTTAGCGACCCCATGGCCTGCAGCCTACCAGGCTCCTCCATCCATGGGAGTTTCCAGGCAAGAGTACTGGAGTGGGGTGCCATTGCCTTCTCTGTGCTAGCGTGTGAGATGAGTGCAATTATGCGGTAGTTTGAACATTCTTTGGCATTGCCTTTCTTTGGGATTGAAGTGAAAACTGACCTTTTCCAGTCCTGTGGCCACTGCTGAGTTTTCCAAATTTGCTGGCATATTGAGGACAGCACTTTCACAGCATCATCTTTTAGAATTTGAAATAGCTCAGCTGGAATTCTATCACCTCCAGTAACTTTGTAGTGATGCTTCCTAAGGCCCACTTGACTTCATACTCTGGTATGTCTGGCTCTAGGTGAGTGAGCACACCATTTTGATTATCTAGATCATAAGACCTTTTTTGTATAGTTCTGTGTATTCTTATCACCTCTTCTTAATCTCTTCTGCTGTTTCTGCCCTTTATTATGCCCATCTTTGCGTGAAATGTTGGTATTTGTAATTTTCTTGAGATCTCTGGTCTTTCCCATTCTGTTGTTTTCCTCTATTTCTTTGCTGTGGTCCACTTAGAGTCCTGCTGTCACAAGGGGGCATGTTTTATGCTTGTGTTTTGAATGGGAGCCAGAACCCTGCTGAAGTGTGGCTGTAGAGATTGGGGTGAGTGTGTCAAAGTCAAGTGTCGGTTGCTCAATTCCCAGTTCAGGAGCTTGGAGCCAGGTTCTTGAGCAGAGATTAACGTGGTGACCTTGACTGCCGGGTTCTGTAAGTAATGACTGATGTTGAGGAAGATGGGCCACTCAGGGACTGACACACAGGATGGGTTGAGTGCAGCAGTCTTTTTATTTGTTAAAATTTTATTATTATTTTTTATTGGAGTATAATTGCTTTACAATACTGTGTTAGTTTCCACTGTACAATGAAGTGAATCAGCTGTGTGTGTGTGTGTGTGTGTGTGTTCGTACTCAGTTGCTCAGTCATGTCTGACTCTCTGCAACCCCATGGACTGTAGCCCTCCAGCCTCCTCTGGAGCCAGTTGCCATTTCCTATTCCAGGGGATCTTCTTGATCCAGGGATTGAACCCGTGTCTCCAGTGGTGAAGAGTCAGCTATACGTATTCACGCATCCCTTCCCTCTTGAGCCTCCCACCCTCCCCCCTCTCTAGGTCATCTCAGAGCACCGAGCTGAGCTTCCTGCGTATATAGCAGCTTCCCACTAGCAATCGGATTTACTCATGGTAGTGTATGTATTTGTCAGCCCTAATTTCCTGATTCCTCCCACCTGCTCTCCTCCCCACCCCACGTGGCCACATGTCCGTTTTCTATTTCTGCATCTCTGTTCCTGCTCTGCTTACTTGGTTCATCTACACCATTGTTTAAATCCCACGTATATGTGTTAACATAGATATCTTTTCTCCTTCTGTCTGATTTTGTATGCAGACTCAGTGGCAATCTTTAAATTTTTTTTTATTGAGGTATAACTGATGTCAGTATTAGATAAATTGAGGTGATTCTTCTGCCCCCATCTTGTCCCTCTCCTGTGCCGACTCCTAGTTTCTTCTCTATGTCAGTGCGTGTTTTTTTTGTATTCCCTAGTTGTAATTTTTTTTAGATTCCACATGCAAGTGATATCATACAGTATTTGTCTTTCTCTGTCTTATTTTCATTTTTTATGGCTGAGTAGTATTCCATTTGTCTGTGTGTGTGTGTGTGTGTGTGTGTGTGTATCACATCTTCATCCGTTCATCTGTTGATGGGCATTTGGGCTGTGTCCATATCTTAGCTCTTGGAAATAGAGGTGCTGTGAACACGGGTGCGTGTATCTTTTTCGAATCAGTGTTTTTGTTTTTCTCAGATACATACTCAAGCGGAACTGCTGCCTATATGGTACTTCTGTTTTTAGTTTTTTGAGAAACCTCTGTAATACTCTCTGTAACCCCCATTCCCACCAGCAGTAGAGGAGGGTTTCCTTTTTTCCACGTCCCGGAAAGGCAGCAGCCTTCCATAGCCTGGAAAGCCGTTACAGTGGTCATGTAGGCCTGGGCGCTGGTGGCTCGGGCTCATTTGCAGGCAGAAGGGGTGGAGAAGGACAGGTCTGCTGAGGGGACAGATCCTCTGCTTGGGGGTGACAGGTTTGCCCAGGGGTCAGGGGGTGTGAGGGCCTCCTGGACATGAGTGGGCCCTTGGCAGGGACCCCTGACGTTGCGAGTCTGGTGTGGCTGTTTCCGGGGAGATGGTGTGCAGACCCTGGAGCTGTTTGGTGGTGGCGCTGCAGCTAAGTTAACTGGTCCTTCCCATCCTGTGGGGTCTGACTTAGCTTGTTTGAGCCTCAGCTTTCATAGGAGGGTGGGCATTGATGTAAACGTGTTTGAGTGAGAGGTTGGGGCTATAGACAGGGATTTGGGCCCTGTGGCTCCAGGAGCAGGTTAACAGTCAGAGGGCGTCAGTGCATGGAGGTCTGGGCTCAGGGGGCAGGGCGGCCGGGGGGGCAGGGCGGCCGGCAGGGCGGGGGGCTGGGGCTGGGGTGCGGAGGAAGAGGAGGGCTGGGTAGAAAGCCGCCCACGGTGCGGCTTCGGGAGAGGACAGAAGCCAAGGGCGTGAGTGCCCGCACTCGCCCGTGCAGCGCTGAAGTGGACCTGCCCTTTTGCTCCTGTTGCAAGTGCCTTGTCTTTTCACCCTCTTGGTGCATGTCTCCTGGCCACAGTGTAGCATGGTAGGTCGCAGAGGTTTTGGAAGTGGATCGGAGTTCAGTGTTTATGCCATTCATAGCATGGTCAGCTTTTTTATGTCGGAGTCGACATATATAGGGTGTTCATATAGGGGATTCTGAGCTATTCAGTACAGTTTTTATATTTGGGGATTTTAATTATCATTAAACTTTGGTGTGATTAAGCTTGAACGTCAGAAAAAGGCTTTTGGAGAGGAGAGTGGTGTCCTGCCAGCTTTGAGACCGTGCTTTGCTGGCAGTCTTAAACAGGTAGACCGTCTGCTTGCAGTGTGCATATGAGGAATCACTTGGTGGGCTCCGGCTGTCAGTGCACCATTATAGTGTCATTCTTTTCAGTAAGTGTTTATTGAGTGTGTGCTGTGTGGCAGGCACTGTTTTAGACAAGTTCATCACCCTTGCGGGATTTGAAGAAGGTTTTATTTTTGTTTTTTGGGAGATGGTGTGTTTCTCTGAAACAGCTGCTAAAGCATGTTCTTTCTCAATAGGGTGATTCTGAAGACGACACAGAGGAGCAGTCTCAAGAACAGAGGTAAGGAAAGGATGGGAGCGAATCCGGGTAAAGCTCCCTGCCCGCTTTGGATGCTGTCTCACGTCTTGGAATGTGTGTTTATGTATTTAATAATACCTGTGAGAAATGTTTCTTTTTGACATTTGGGGTATCTGGACTCTCTAATAATACGGTTTTGTTTGAAAATGAAGTTGCACCGAAAGCTCTGGAGACACCCCCCGTCCCAGCTTCACGCTCCTGTGACGTCCTTGCACGCTCCGTGCTGTACACGCTCGGTTCTGTCTACACACACCTGTTGGTCATCACGGTGCTAGGAGCCGAACACAACACTTTGACTAAGACCTGCTTGTGTGCAGTAGGGAAGCCAGACATTACTGTAAATAAAGCAAAACAGTTATGTTTATAATAAGAACTATCAGTAATTCAACTGCTGTGGGAGAGATGAGTGCGGTGGGTCACGTGGACAGGTGGTCAGAGGTGACGCTGGAGCTGAAGTGTGGGAATGCGTGGGGGCAGCCACGTGCCGGGCGGAAGGAAGGGAGGGTGCCAGGGCCCGCGGTGGGAGGCACTGGAGGCGGTGCAGGGGCCTGGAGACGGCCAGTGCGTTTCTGTAGGATCAGGGGTGAGGCGGGACCTGAGAGGAGACCACAGTGACGAGATGCAGCTGTATTTTTGTAAGCGTGAGGTGAGTGGGTAAAAGTGGCCGGCAAATCAAAAGATGTAAAGTCCATTTTTAAGAGAATCTTTGGTCCCAGGGCCCCCTGGGTTCACTGCTGTCAAACTGGGGTATCTGGTACCTTGGAAGGACCTCAGTACTCTCTAAGTGGTGCCTGGGCAAGAGGGTATGTTTCAGAGAATCGGCTTCTGGCTTCCCAGCATCCGTGTACCGTCCTGAAACTGATCTGAGATCGCAAGTCATCGTTTCCCACCTCTTCTCTCACAATCTCACTCCTCTGCTTTGCCGAAGAAAGGCATGCCTTTGACCGGGGCCTCATCTTCCTTTGTGCTTCACCTTGGGCAAAGGGACAGTTTAAAATACTGTTACTGGTTAGGAGAAAATGATTTAACTCTGATTGGATCACAGTGTCATTGGTAACTCTAGTGGTTTTCCCGTCTTTACTTTCTATAAAATTGAAGGAAGTGAAGTGAAGTCGCTCAGTTGTGTCCGACTCTTTGTGACCCCATGGACCATAGCCTATCAGGCTTCTCTGTCCATGGGGTTTTCCAGGCAAGAGTGCTGGAGTGGATTGCCATTTCCTTCTCCAGGGGATCTTCCCGACCCAAGAATAGAACCCGGGTCTCCCGCATTGCAGGCAGACGCTTTACCGTCTGAGCGGACCCAATCAAATTGGCAGTTGTTTAGACTATCAAAAGTTCTTTTTCTTTTTATTAATTTTTGCTGGTGTATAGTTGCTTTATAATGTTGTGTTAGAACACTGTACAGAACATTGCTGTGTAATGTATAGCAAAGTGAATCAGCTAAGCATATACATACATGCCCCCTTTTTTGGATTTCCTTCCCGTGTAGGTCACCACAGAGCATTGAGTAGGGTTGCCTGTGCTCTGAGTTTGGTCCTCATTAGTTACCGGTTTGATACATGCACGCATGCATGCTAAGTCCCTTCAGTCGTATCCAACTCTGTGCCGCACTGTGGACTGTAGCCTGCTGGGCTCCTCTGTCCATGGGATTCTCTAGGCAGGAATACTGGAGTGGGTTGCCGTGCCCTCCTCCAGATCGTATGCACAGTAGTATATATACGTCAGCCCCAATCTCTCAGTTCTTCCTGCTCCCCCTTCTTTCCCTGGTATCCATAGGATCTGTGTGTCTGTGTCTCTGTGTCTGCTTTGCGGATAAGCTCATCTGTAGCATTTTTCTAGCTTCCACGTTAACCATACTATACAATGCTTTTCTCTTTCTGACTCCTTTGCTCTGTATGCCAGTCTCTCTGTGCATCCACCTGTCTGCAAATTGCACAGTGTCATGTCTTTTTGTGGCTGAGTAATACTCCATGGTATGTATGTATACCATATCTTCTTTATCCATTCTTCTGTTGATGGACATTAGGGTTGCTTCCTTTCCTGTCTATTGTAAATAGCACTGCAGTGGATATTGGGGTGCATGTATCTTTCTGAATTTTGGTTTTCTCTGGATGTATGCCCAGGAGTGGGATTGCTGGGTCATATGGTAGTTCTATTTTTAGTTTTTTAAAACTAAAACTGTTACTGTTCTCCACAATGACTGTACCAATTTACATTCCCACCAACAGTGTGAGAGTTTCCTTTTCTCCACACCCTCTCTAGCATTTATTGTTTGTAGATTTTTTTGATAATGGCCATTCTGGCCGGTATGAGGTGATGCCTTCTTATAGCTTTGATTTGCATTTCTCTAATAATTAGTGATGTCGAGCATATTTTCGCGTGCTCGTCGGCCGTCTGTATGTGCGCTTTGGAGAACTGTCTGTTTAGATCTTTCACCATATTTTGATTGGGGTTTTTGCTTTTTCAATATTGAGCTGCAGGAACTGTTTGTACATTTTGGAGATTAATCCCTTGTCAGGTGCTTTGTTTGCAAATATTTTCTCTTAAAAGTTGTTTTTAATGATAGACTTTTGGCTAAAATGCTGAGGGAGTTTAGAGCATGTCGGGACAGTGCTGTAGCAAAGGTTGTTCTTCCATTCACACCTATATGAACAAACTTTCTCAGTGCTTACATTAAAAAAAAAAAGGACAAGGAAAATAAGAACAAATTGATGCTAATTAAACTTGTCTCATTCTAACAGTAATCACATACATCAATTAGGAGGGAAAAGACAGTTTATTCATCTCATTAAAGGATGCAATTTCAATAAAATTATGTTCAATTACCTCTGAAAATTTGTAAAATTTCTTGGTTTGATCAGTTGTGTGCTAATAAAATTATAATGATAATTCAGAAGAAAAAAATGAACACTTAGATCCTATGGTCATAAGATATTTTAAAAAATCCTGAAATCTCAATTAGAGCCCATAGTTTTGTTGAAAGAGGCTTTGAACATAAAGCTATTTTAGGTTAAAATCCTTTGGAGAGAATATCCAGCAGTACAGGAAAGTCCATCTGTATATTTTGATGATTATGAAAGTTATTGCAGTGGTATTTAGATTCCTTTGAATATAATTGTAAAAGTGTGAGTCGGATTAAAATTGCCAGTATTTACAATATGTCAGAAATTACATTTTTTGTAACCATTTAGATTCACGGTATATATAACATTTTAGCTGTTTGAGATTCCTTAAATATATGGGTCAAAGCTTGAAGTTTGTCACAGTCCAGTTTGAGGGTCTGGGAGCAAGAGCAGCCGAGTGCCGATGGTGGTTCCAGCGTGGCTGGCAGCGGGGGGGACGGAAGACACGGGCAGTTCTGCGGTGAGCTTTGGTTGACTCAGTTGTGGAGATGGAGACAAGCCTGGAGCAGCGATGATGTGGTGGGAAAGGTCTGGCGCAGGGCAGGCGGGAACTCTGCTTGGCTGCCTCCTAGGAATCTCAGACTTGATGAGACAGGAGGCAGTGTGGGCTCGGGAGTGAGTGTGAGCTGCTGGGAGCTGGGGGATGAGTGTGGGCTAGGGTGTGGGCTAGGGAGGCTAGCCTGCATCTTCAGGGGCCTTGTCCTTTGTACTTTTGCCCTGGATTTCTGCTTTCATAGATGCTTCTTTCTTATTACTAAGAACTAGTTTCTTCTCATCAGTTTCCCGCCACACTTAAAGATACGGAGTCGATTTTGCCCTTCTTCCTCTTTTGACGTAGATAATTGGCGTGCGGGTGTAGGGGGCGTTGAGTCAGTGGCTTTCAGACTTAGGGACAGCAGCTCAGTGAGAGACCTTTTACACTGTGATTACTTACTACCCACAGGCAGTTAATGGGGTGTATGACTATGTACTCCTGCTTATTTATTTGTAAAATAGCACTTAACCTGTGCTGCCTGTGGTGTACTCTGTTTTCTTCTCCATTTTAAAAAATTGTGGCAAAATCTGTGGAACCCCACCACTTCAGCCAGTCTGAAGTGTGCGCTTCTGTGGTGCTGAGTATATTCACACTGTCGTGCAGCTCTCGGCTCCACAGAGGTTGTTTCATTCTCTTTCATTGAAAAAACACCGGCTGCCACTGCCGAACTGATTGCAGAACTCCTTCATCATGACTCACTGTTGGCTCAACCCTGATTTGTATGTTTTAATCTTCTCAAGGACCAGTATTCCAGCGTTTTGCTGTTACTTTATCCCTCGTTGCTTTCCTTTTAGCTGGACTTCCAAGCCTCTTGGGTTTTTCTGTTGTTGTTGTTGAGTTTTTTTCCTTTTGTGTAAAGGCAAGATCATGATGAAGGTTGGATGCTGCAACCAGAAAACCTTCTCTGTGTCCATTTTCTGAAAATGTTGCTTCTGGCGATTTCACCATGAATTCTCTGTAAGTCTTACATCCTGGGATGGGTCTTACTGTTCATTTACCTTCTACTGTGCAGTTGGAACTTTTTTTTAAATGAAGATTTTTAGTACTTTCAAAGCTCATAGATTCTCTTGCTCCTTTTTTTTTTTTTAAATTAAACAAATTTTTTTTGGCTGCATCATGCAGTATGAGGGATCCTAGTTCCCCAACCAGGGATGGAACCTGTGTCCCCATGCCGTGGAAGCACAGAGTCTTAACCAATGAACTACCAGAGAAGTCCCTCTTGCTACTTTTAAGTGAAGCCTTTTGCTTTAGAATAGATGTAGGTTTATGGGAAAGTTGTAAAGATGGTACAGGGAGTTCCTGTCTGCCCTTGGCGCAGTTTACCCCAGTGGTAATCCCTTATGTTACTGTGGTCCATTGACGACAACTCAGAAACCAGTGTGGGTATGTGACTGTGAACTCAGCTCCACGCTTGATTCGGATTTCCCTGGTTTCCCCTAACGTTCTGTGTCCTAGGATCCTGTCCAGGAACCCACATGACTTCTAGTTGTCGTGTCTTAAGGTCCTTTTCGTTGTGACAGTCGGTCAGAGTTCCCTTGTTTTCGAAACCATGGCAGTTTTGAGGAGTTCATCCTTCAATTTGGGGTTGTCTGAGGTTTTTCCTCGTGGTTAGATTGAGGTTATGGAGGAGGAAGACCTCAGTTACAAACTGCCGTTCTTGTCACACAGCAAGGGTGTTGGCCGTCAACGGGACACCCCTTCAGTGCTGACCTTGACCACCTGGCAGAGGTACTGTTTGTCAGCTCTGTCGACTGGAAACTTCTTTGCTTACCTCTTTCCACACTGCCCTCTTTGGAGGCAAGTCATTAAGTAGAATAAGCTCCACTTACATAAATTGTTTAGAATTCCTCCATATGGGAGATTTGTCTGTTCTCTCTTACTGATTTATTCAGTCATTTATTTATGTCATGGATGTTTATTTTATACTTTGGATGATAGTCCAATAGTAGGGTTGTGCTGCTATTTTGACTTTTTATTTTATTTATTTTGGGCTGTGCCGAGTCTTCATTGCCGCTCGGGCATTTCTCTAGCCACAGTGACTGGGGGCTACCCTCTCGGTGCATTGTGGCGGCTCCTCTTGCTGTAGAGCAAGGGCCCTAGTGTGCTCAGGCTTCAATAGTTGCGGCACGCGAGCTCAGTATTTGTGGCTCCTGGGCTCTAGAGCACAGGCTTAGTAATTGTGGTGCACGGGCTTAGTTGCTCTGTGGTGTGTGGGATCTTTCCATATCAGGGATCGAACCTATGTCTCCTGCATTGGTAGGCAGATTCTTTACCACTGAGCCACAAGGGAAGCCCTGCCCTGCTATTTTAACACCCTTTATTCTTAACCTTATTTATAAAGTCATTAGTATGTCCTTACACATTTTTCAAACATTTTTGTGATTTTCATTTTAATTACTACCCTGCTGTGCCAGCGTTAATGACATCGAGGTGAACTGGAAGTCAGTGCAGGCAGCACATATGAATTCCACAGAATGAATGCTCTGTCTCTGAGAGAACCTGTGTAGAGGAACAGCTGCTAACTTGGGCAATAGATTTGACCACAAAACAGTCTCAGTACGTTCTCGGAAAAGTGGCGGTGGCCCTGACCTCTGGCACTGGAGAGAGTGCAGACAGAGAAGGGGGCTCTGTGTTTCCCTCCAGACTAGCCAGGGTGGGGTCCTCGCTGACTACTGTAGATTCTGGGGTGTGGGGTTTCTAGAGCAGCTTGCCTGTGATCTCAGACAGAGTTTGGGAAAGCTTTTAGGGTAATTGGCCTCATTGAAGATTTTGTTTATATTATCTTGACTTCATCTTCTGTGAATGCTATGTAATTGTACTTGGTTGAAAGCCAGAAAAGCAATATTTGAAAAACTTTCTCCCCTCGCTCTTCTCCATCCCCATTTTTCTCCTGGGTGTTCTCAGATATCAGCAGTAATCTGCTCCTCTGCTGAGAAGGATTGCTGTTGGGGATTCAGTGGCGGGAGCAAAGGGGAGCTGGCTGGCTTCAGCCCTTCTTAGAACTGGCTGCTCTCTGGATGCATCTCTGAAAAGCCTTTTTGGGGTCAGTTTGTTAGAATGTGAAAAATTTAAGCGTTGGCAAAGTATAAATAGTATGTTATTTCCTCTTTTAAAATGGTTATGTAAAACTTATCCATTCTGACTGGCTCTGGGGTGTCGGGGGAAGGTGGTTGTTGTTTTTAATGTACTTTTGTCTGGTAGCAGCGGCAACATGTGTTCTCCTGAAACCGTCTCCATTAGTTAGAGGAGAGTCAGAACATGAAGAAAATCTCGTTAACCTTTCAGCAACATTCTGAAAGATGTAATTGCAGACAGTAATGGCTTAATCTTCAGGGAAGCTTCCTTTTGGCAATGACTTGGTCTCAGAGCCCCCACAGGAACGGAACAACTTTCCGAAACTCTTCTTTGTTTTTAGCCCTGGAGTTCCTTGTCTGTTGATAGGGTCGTGCATTTTTAACCTGAGCTTGCCTCTGCCTCCTCTCCCGGGTTTTCATGGAGGAGGGACTTGAACCCGGTGGCACCTCCTGCCCCGGGTGGCACTGCGCAGTCCTGGAGGAGCACGCCTCCGCCCTCAGGAGCCGCCCCCTCCGCTGACCCGCGCCCCGCGGTCATCTACAAGCCAGAAACAGCGTTTCCCTCGCCTCCTGTCTGCTCCTTGTCCCCAGGGGGTTGCTACGTCTGGCTGCATCTTTTTCACATGGTCTGCTGCCTGGGTTTTACAGCTACCCTAGCCTGTTCTCCACGTCCCTATCCAAGTCATGTATCTAAAACTTGGGCGCGTCCTTGCCTGCCTTTCCTCTTACAAGCGGCCTTTCGGGGACCCCTTGCCTTCTGAGCCTGGCACAGAGGCCTTTTGTGATGCCGCTCTCCTCTGCACACTTTACCCCCCCACCCTTCTTGCTTCCTCTCATGCATGTGGCCCCTTTCCCTCTGCAGGAACACTTGTCTCTTCCCCGGCAAGGCCCTGACCCAGCTCTGTTGGTCCTGCTCTGCAGGGACCAGGGCAGTTCTGCTGGCTCCGGCGCTTACTCCTGTGTTTAAAGTCACCTATCTGTCTTGAGTCTCAGTCAGCGGATCCCCCAGCACCTAACCACTGGCTAACACCTAGGAGAGGATCTGCTAAATGAAGGGACAAACCCTCCTATCTTTAAGTCTCTGAAATTGATCGCTTGTCATACTTCATGTGCCTTTCGTATCCAAGCACACAAACCATACTTGTCACTGAAACCACGGTACTGGTATTCCTACTAGGGGTTGTGGTTTTTAAATTGGATTGTTGCAGTTGGTGTGTTTTTAATGAGAATGGGTTGTTAGCTCTGTCCCTGTGCCCTGCGGTGCCTTCTGCAGGGTCGTGGGGCCTGAGGGGTGCGGAGTGGACGTGTTCAGTCATGGTTTTCGTGGCTGTGACAGTGTGAAGTGAATTTCCTTAGACTGTAATAGGGCTCATAATTTGGGTGTTGGCCTTAGGATTACAAGCTTTTAAACAGGGTTCTTTGTACTTATTAAATTTGTTAAGCCACAAAATCCTTTTCATCTGTTTTAGGTGGTGAAATTTCTAGCAAAGCTTTTTTGACGCTTATATAATTTTTAGGCCTCAACTGAAATCACTTGGGAAAATGGTATAATAAGATCAGAATCTTATACTGATTTTCACGGAAAGTTTTGCTTTTCTTGAATATATATTTTTCACACACTCTGGTGTGATTCAGTTCGGTTTAGTCCCTCAGTCGTGTTTGACTCTTTGCAACCCCGTGGACTGCAGCACACCAGGCTTTCCTGTCCTTCACTGTCTCCCAGAGCTTGCTCAAACTCATGTCCATTGAGTCAGTGATGCCATCCAACCATCTCATCCTCTGTCATCCCCTTCTCCTCCTGCCTCCAATCTTTCCCAGCATCAGGGTCTTTTCCAGTGAGTCAGCTCTTCACATCAGGTGGCCAAAGTATTGGAGCTTCAGCTTCAGCATCAGTCCTTCCAGTGAATATTCAGGACTGATTTCCTTTAGGATGGACTGGTTGTATCTTCTTGCACCCCATGAACAGTATGAAAAGGCAAAAAGATATGACACTGGCGTGATTAGACTTGTGCTAATTTGTATCTTTAATTAAACAGGATATTTGAGCCAGCTTTAATGATTCCAGGTGTATTTTGAAGGGTTATGTTGATATTCCCGAAATAAAAAAGGGGACTTGGAGATCCCGAAACAGAAAAGGGGCATTGGAGAGGTTGGGTGTGTTTCTTAAGAACCTCTGTGTCCATTAACTTAGACTTGATCAAGTCGCCTTTAGGAGAAGTCGCTTAACTCGGTACTGAAGGCCCGGCCTCACCAGCGTCCTTCCCTAGGCCATCGCGTGGCCTGCCTGGTTACTTACTACGTTTCTGTAAAGTTCTGTAAAGATGTTGGAGACGTGCTGTGACATCAAGCCTCTTACTGCTTAAGGTGGCAGAGCCTGGGATTTCAAGGTTCAAAGAAATATAATTTCCCAAGGCAGTATTCTGTGTCTGGGAACACCAGTAATGAGATAATGGGGTCTCCTGGGAGCTTGTTACTTTTAAATGAATTGTCATCAAATTATTAGTTTGTTGTTAGAGTCTTGCACATAGGAAATAGGACTCCAGAGTAATAGTGATCCCTCCTCCCCAGTAAATGTGACAAAAGAACATTGCCACTTTACAAATAATTACTGCAGTAGTCTGGACAGTGTTTCATAGAGGTGCTCAATAAAGATGTTTTTGGAACCATTGCTTTAGGATTTACCATTGCATCTACTTTGTAAATGATGTGAGAAAAAGTCTCATTTGTGAACTGTAGTCCTTCCCAATGTTTTCCCCCAAAGTAGTGGGAATGTAGTTTTGAAAAGTCTGCTGTGGGTATGAAAATTCTTTTAAATTAAACAACTTATTGAGAATTTTCAGTCATTTAAAAATTACTCACTGATTATTCCTTTTTTTTTTTTTCCTTCTGAAATCTTTTAATAAAATCCATGTTTCAGGAACACAGATAGCCTGTGTACCTTCTGGCATTATCTCTTCTCTGCTACACAGATGATGCTTACCCCAGTCTGAGAAGCGTGGGTTTAGTGCCGTTCCTGCTTTTACCCCTTACTCCAAGTCCCGTTGTTTCTACCCGTTTGTTCAAGTAAACACAGCTCTGCCTTCAGAGCATGTGGCTGTTGGGCTAAAACGACACTTGTCCAGTAGGAAAGATGATTTGCTATTTGTGGTATGTCCGGAAGTGCCCACTGCTGTGCTTGAAGTAGTTCCTAGGGAACAGCAAAGGCCACAGTGTGTGACCTCCCAAGTTGACCTTTGTGAAAATGTGCACGTTAATTCATGTTGATGTCATGCCTGGTACAACAGTGACTTTCAGGATTGTGCTACCCTGTGAATGTTCATTCCTTTATTTAGCTGCCACTAAATTGTTGATAATAGGTGAAGTCCAGTTTGAATAACAATGCAGCAGTGTTCCAAGTGATAAGTTAACAGCAGGTGTGTGTGTACATACTGTGAATTTTTGGTGGAGTAATTCTTCTGGGAACATGATTCATCTTTCTCTCTTAAAATCAGGCCATGTCAATCCAGTTAATCCGTTCAAAATCAGATTTAAGTCATTGCCCTTGTACTTAGAGTTTGCAGAGTCCTTTCTCGTGCATTGTTCTTAGAAAACCAGGTGGATGTGTGCTGGTTTTCCCATTTTGTAGCTCAGGAACGAGTTCATAAAGCCCAGCAGTTGAAGATCACAGAGCTGTGTGGTGGCAGGCCCGTAAGTGGAAGTGTCCTCTTTGTAGGTATACCCGTCTGTCTTGTCTCTAAAGAGGAATCGGTTAGATGACTCTTCTCCCAGTTAGATGTACTGGTGCCTGGGATTGATGGGTGAAAGCGGTCCAACTCTCTAGTAAGCTTTGGTAGTGTAGTGTACCTGGCAAACCCCCTGAAACAAAGGAGCATGGCACTTGTAAGACAGACCCAGAGCTGGGTCTTCAGTCAGCCTGCACGGGCTGCTAGATAGCTTCTTCTGGAGAAGGCAGTGGCACCCCACTCCACTACTCTTGCCTGGAAAATCCCATGGGCGGAGGAGCCTGGTAGGCTGCAGTCCATGGGGTCGCGAAGAGTCAGACACGACTGAGCAACTTCACTTTCACTTTTCACTTTCATGCACTGAAGAAGGCAATGGCAACCCACTCCAGTGTTCTTGCCTGGGGAATCCTAGGGACGGGGCAGCCTGGTGGGTTGCTGTCTCTGGGGTCACACAGAGTCGGACACGACTGAAGCGACTTAGCAGCAGCAGCAGATAGCTTCGTCAGTTTACATTGTTTCTAGGTGCTGCTCACCCACTGCCTGTCAGCTCCGTAGCTTTTGGAATAGTCTGGAAAGTGCATATCTGGACTTTTAGTACTTGGTGGAACACATGCCTGTGTAATACATGCTCAGAGGTTGCCCTCTGTCCTGGATGGACATGTTATCCTGTTAGCTTGCTTTGCGATTTTCAGCTTCAAGTAACAGAAAGTCCTGACTCAACAAGCTCAAACAATGAAGGAGTTATGTCACCTAACAAGAAACCAGGAGGCAGGGTGGTGCTGGTTGGATTTGCTGAGCAGTGGGCGTTGGCCGCGGCAGCCCTTCCCACTTGTCCGCGCTGCTGCGTCCCACCGCGCCCGGGTGGTGCTCACTGCCTGGGTGAGCATCCGTGGGCAGGTGAAGAACCTGCCTCCTGGGCCCCTTTCTCAGGAGCACTCCTCAGCGACTTCCCCTTACGCCTCACACTTCAAAATAGGTCCATCTCAGCCCGAACCCCTCCCGGGCGTTGGTCGTGGTGGGGCTGCTAGGCTTGGAAGGGGTGCTCCCTGCCTGGCGCAGGCTTTGTCTTTGAGGTGGGTGGGTGAAAGGGGATGGAGGGCAGGCTGGCTGCAGGGGTGCCAGCAGCTCCTCACTTGCGGCCCGGGCAGCGTTTCTGGACGAGCAGTCCTGGAACCAGCAGAATCAGCACCACCTGGGAACCTGTTAGGCCGGCTCCCAGACCCCACCCAGCCCGGCTTCTGAATCAGAAGCTCCGGGGCGGGATCTGCGACCTGTTTTCACAGCCCTCCGGGTGATTCTGGCGCGGGAGGTCCAGCCGAGGCCTCCGAAACGGCACATTTCAAGACACACCTTGGGTTGAAGGTGCAATGATGGGCGGGGGAGGCCGTCTCGGAGGTGAAGCCGGGAGGCCGCCTGCGCTCAGCGCGCGCACGGGCCGCCCCGGGCTGGGCGCAAACCTCGGATACCTGCACGCCCTTCATGCGCGCGCGCCGATGCGTTTCTCCTAAACGAGCTCTGTCCTGGTGATGGGCCGGGCGGGTCCCCCACCCGGGCCCACCGTGTCCCCGCAGGCCGTCGAGGTCGGCTTCCTGGGAGGAGGGAGGAACTTTCTGGGGATAATTCATTCATTATAAGGGGAAGTGAGTCTGGCAGAAAACCTTGGCCCAGTAACAGAAAGTCTCAGTTATGGGAGGGGAGTGGCCACCGGCGGTACAGGGTGTGTGTGAGCGCGCATCTGTCCCTGGCCCAGCTCCCTCTAGGCACGTGGCTCTGTGTGTGTGTGTGTGTGAGTGTGAGAGAGAGAGAGAGCGCGCGCGCGAGAGCGAGAGAGAGCGAGCACGAGTCTGTAGGGGGTTTGTTGGGGCAGGAGGATATTAAGTAAAAACTGAGAGAAATGTTCTAAATACTCTGTGAGGACCTGGGGTCGGGGGGAGCGGCAGGGGCGCCGCCCACTCTGGGGGGCACCTGGCCATCCCGCCTCACACCCCAGCCCCGTCAGGGTGCCGGCCTGGCTGCAGGAGCCGGGATGGGACCCTCGGGTTGGGGGAGCTGGAGAGAAGGGCGATGGTTGGGGCCGGGGCCTGGGGCGGCGGAGCCTTGGGAGGGGGGAGGCCTCCGCCAGCCAGACCAGACAGGGATTTCCCGGGGCTCTCGTGGCGCAGTGGGGGCTTTTGCCCCCAGAAGGGGCAGGAGGCGGAAGCCCAAGCTGAAGCGTGCTGTGTTCGCTTCCTAGGGCGGCCATAGCAAAGGACTTACCAGTAGCTTGAAACAACAGAAGTTTATTCTCAGTCCTGGAGACCAGGAGTCAGAGCAGCGCCCCTCTGCCTCCGGAACCCGCAGGGACTCCCTCCTTCCCCCTCTTAACTTCTGCTTCTTGGGCCATGACCTTCGCCACTCCGGCTTGCAGCTGCATTCCTCCGGCTCCCTGTGCTGTCTCGGTATCTGCACATGGCTGTCTCAGAACAGCAGCATACTGAGTCAGGGGGCCGCCCTACCCCAGGATGACCTGATCTTAACTAATCATTTCAGCGACCCTGTTTCCCGTAAGGTCTCATTCTGAGGTCCTGGCGGCTAGGACGTCAGCGTGTCATCCTAGGGGGACACAGTTCAACGTATTATGTACAGAGGCTCATTTGTGAGCCTTTCGAGGGTCTCCTCACCCACACCCCGTGCCCTCCCCTGACTCTGGGCCTTCTAGGAATTAACTGGTGTTGGGCTGGGCGTTTGCATTCTGAGAGCTGCACTTATAGTTAGGCAGCTGTATTTGTAAGAGCACATCCATGGGAATTCTTTTTTTTTTTAACACCAAATTGTGGACACCAAGTACAAGTATTTTTTTATGATTTTTTTTTTTAACTTGGTGGAAAAATTGGGAAGGTGGAAGAATATTTCAGTATACACCGAAGCTTAGCAAATAGGCAAAGCCTTGCAATCAAACCACAGTCCTTAGGTTAGAATTCAGAAAAACACAATTACTGAAACTGCTGCCGGGTGGTGTGTGCTGTGTTGGGGTGTGTGGACGTACCTTAAACAGGTTTCATTCCCAGTTTAAACCCAGCAAGTGAATCCGTGTGGGTTGACCCACATGCTGAAGCAGATCCTTGTGAGCCATTCATCAGTTTGAAGGGAGAATCCTTTTGTTGTTCCCTGGAAGTGCTTGAATCAGCATGAGTCTTTTTCTGCTTCGTGTACTTGGCCTGCGGTTACCCAGGTGTCTGAGAGTGCCAACCGTGAGGCATCGGTGCTGGTGCTGTGGACTTTAATACTTCATCTAGCAGTCTCCTTTCAGGTGGATGGATGTTCCATTCAAATTGCCTGTTGGTTTGACTTTCATGTAACTTTAATTAGTAGATTAATGCTTTGGGAACATCTGATCTGTGATCTTGAAATTGGTTACGGTTGGCGTAATTCATGGGTAATTAGGTGCCTTCGCAGTGACTCCTCTAGTCATTAGAGGGCTGGGGTAATTTGAGGTTGAAATGTGAGAATGAGGTGGAGAAAGCTCTTGTGCTCTATCCCTTAATCTTTTAATCCATTTAACCTGGTTTGTAAATTCAGGCTTCGTTTTAATTTGAAATATATTTAGGTAGCTTGAAGAGGTTTCATTAATTCACCACATTTAGACCATAATTAAGGGAGGGAGGTTATTCCTAATTGCCTAAACTCCTTAAAGTTACCGTGGGTACAGCAAGAATCCATTAAAAATGTGTTGCTCCCTGTTGGAAACTGAAATTCCAGGTTGAAAAAGTGAGCTGACAACCAAAAGAAACAGGCATGACAAAAACAGAACCCAGTTCGGAAGTATGTTTGTGGCATGTGGTGTAGAGTTCGTGGACACACACCTATGAAGTAACCTGGTTTCTTGCTGAGTTTAAGGAGCATCTCTCACTTAAATGCACACTATTTACATTTTCTTTTTATTTCTGCTTTTGAATTGGGGGTTAAAGGGGAAACTGGAGAAGGAGAGAGATGCTTCAGGAGACCTGCACACCTGTAATACTGACTAATAAAAGGAGGGAAGGGGGAAGTAAATGGAATAAGAAACTGGGACAAGAAAAAAAAAAAAAACCAGCTAGATAGAGGGTCTGGATTGCATGCATTTGGGGGTCTGTGCCTTCCTTGCAGCTTGGAATTTTGATCAGGTAGATGGTGGTTATAGGTGTTGGTGGTTAAGATGTTAATTAAGTCTCCAGTCTTTTGTATTGTTTTCTTAGTGACCTATGTCAGTTTTCTGTCCCTCTATAAGTAAAATCCTTCAGGTGGTTGGTACAAATCACTTTATTCCTGTTTAGCAACAACTTTAAATATGTTGTCACACTAGTCATTTTTTTCCAATTTGTATGGTTTGCATTTTTTTTTTAAACATAGTAAAAGCTCTCCATACACATTTTATATAGTTTATCTCTGTGTTGCTTTTTAGTAGTACAGATGGTCTCTGACTTAGGATAGTTCAGTTTACAATTTTTCCACTTTACAGTGTCGCGAAAGTGATACACATTCAGTAGGAATTGTATTTGGAGTTTTGAGTTTTGGTCTTTTCCTAGGCTAGTGATAGGAGGTGGCATTCGATCTCATGATGCTGGGTGGGGTGGCCATAGCTCCCATCAGCTCCGCCATCACAAGGGGAAGTAGCTGATACACTGACAGCCATTCTGCTCCCCACTTTTAGTACAGTGTTCCGTCAACTATATGAGATCCTCAATGCTTTATTATCAAATAGGCTTTGTTGGTACATGACTTTGCTTAACTGTGGGCTAACGTAAGTGTTCTGAGCACCTTTAAAGTAGGCTGGACTAAGCAATCTCTGGTGTTTGGTGGGTTAGGTGTATTAAATGCATTTTTAACTTACAGTGAGTTTGTCTGGATGTAACCTCATGGTGAATAGAACTTCCGTACTTCTATAGAGTAGTTTTTTTTTTTTTTTTTAAGGTTTCTTTTTGGTTTCCCAAATAAAGATTCTCAGTATCTGAAAATTACTTAGGCTATTACAGTATGTAAGTTTTCTAAACGTATATAGCTTTTGGAGTATTTTTCCTGTAATGTCTAGTTCTGGATGTGTTTGGTGACACTCAGTGCATGTTACTTCTACTGTAAAATAGAAACCTGAGTAAGACTTTAGCATGCTTACTATAGTAAGTAAATATTTAGCTTTTATTTCTTATGAAAAGACCTGAAAAGTCAAGTTAGTTCTGGTCTTCAGGGAGGAGGGCTAGGAGGGGAGGTTGACGTGACCATTTGACGTTGTATATGCCGCCGCACATGGGGTTGTCAGATTGGCCCTCTGCCCTTGGAGCTGTGTCCTCCAGAGGGGGTGTCTCATTCAAGTTTGTACAAAAGCACCATATGGGCACGTCCTGAACTTGGCTCTGCTTGCTACAGTTTTTATTATACTGAGCATTATTCCTTTTGTAGCCTTAAAAATCCACTTAGGTATTAATTAAAACGTTAATTCTTTAAGCATGCTTTAGCATACTGGTTTTCCTGTGCACTTGCTAACCTGTTGCACTTTTCAGTGTAAAGCACATAGCTTTGTGTTCTCATTTGATCCATCTGACCTTGTAAAGGAGACACCAAGATTCTGTGTGTAGAGAACTGACATTTGTTGAACATTGAACATTTCTAGGGGTTTTCGAAGTATCAGCTTGTTTAATTCATAGGCCAAGAGGAAGTAGCTGTCTCTCCATTCTGCTGTGACTCTGAGGCTGTGCCTCTAGAGGCCTGAGTTCTCCCACAGCCGAGAGGAGTGGAGCTGAGATGGGAGTCCAGCTGTCAAACCACCAGACTTTGGGTTTCTCCCATCTATAGGTGTGATGTCAATGATTAATAGAAGAATTAGAAAATTCTCACTTGCTCTCATTTCTGTCTTCCTGCTCTAGTTTCCTTTTATTCTAAGATGAGTAGAACAAGAAAAACAAGATGGAATAGTGCCATTTGTTTACACGTCTTGAAATGTTGTTAATCCATGTAAGCTGGAAAATGCAGCACTGAGTTATGGGATCTTTGACCTAAAGATTAAAAGAACAGTGAAAAAATACATAATTTAACCCAAGGGAAATGATCTAATATCCACCGTGATGGTGACTTACAAATTAGCCTGTGGTTGGATTGTAGGTAATTCTTAATAATTAAATGTGTAGTATTATTTTTCTTTTGAGTTCACCCTGGATTAAAAATAGAGGGAGCTTGCTGAAGATCTGTGTTTTCATCCACCCTTATTCAGGTCTTTACATTTTACAAATTTTAATGATGTTTCAGCTGGAGATGTTTTCAACGACTATTTTGAATTGTCATTAATAAATGACTATTAATAAGATTAATAATAATTAATAAATGACCAACCAGTCCGTCCTAAAGGAGATCAGTTCTGGGTGTTCATTGGAAGGACTGATGCTGAAGCTGAAACTCCAGTACTTTGGCCACCTGATGCGAAGAGTTGACTCATTGGAAAAGACCCTGATGCTGGGAGGGATTGGGGGCAGGAAGAGAAGGGGACGACAGAGGATGAGAGGATGAGATGGCTGGGTGGCATCACCGACTCGATGGACGTGAGTCTGAGTGAACTCTGGGAGTTGGTGATGGACAGGGAGGCCTGGTGTGCTGTGATTCATGGGGTCGCAAAGAGTCAGACTCGACTGAGCGACTGAACTGAATAGACATTAATAGATATGCTCAAACTTTGTTTAAATCATTGTTTGAGTTTTAAGGTTAGACATTAATAGATGTGCTCAAACTTTGCTTAAATCATTGTTTGAGTTTTAAGGTTATCCATAAAATAGCTCATATTTCCTACATTTTACCTGGGGAAAATGACTTCTGCTGTACTCAGTGGTTAAAAGATAACATGCCAGTAATAGGAAGCTGGTATTTCATATTTCTGGAAAGCCCTGAAGTGTGCTGGTTAAACTAGGACATTATGAACTCAGGATCTGCTCTCAAGGATTGTGCATCATTTTAAGGGAAGGAACGCATGACTTTGAGGACACCTGGATTAATGTGTGTTTATGCCCTGGGTTGTCAGCTTAGTTCTTTTTATTTACATCTTCCCTGGGCTTCCTATGATATTGAATTGGGGCTGGTGGGGGAGGAACAGAGAAAGTGTGACGTGGGGAGGTTGAGGAGTTGTGGATGGGAGTGGAGGAGCCTTTCCTCTTCTCTCAAATAGGTGTTATGAATAATACCTCCTGCGGAGTTTGTTGTAAGAAATAAGTACGGTGTGGTATTTGGAACAGTCCGGCGCGTGTAGGAGCTCCAGTCTCACCTGCTCCGAGGTGGAGAAGGTCGTCCTTGTTTCAGCTGTGGCTGCCTCTGTATCAAGGGGCCCTGCTCTGGCTGCACCCGCCCCTTCTGCAGGGGAGCATGCTTTTTAAATGAATGGTTGCATTTGAGAAGTCAGCACTAGAGCAGCCAAGGCCCCAGGCTCAGAGTTTGAACCCTGTTTGTGTGGCTTTACCAGCTGTGAGATCTAGAGCCTCAGTTTTCTCATCTATGAAACTGGGACAGTCACGGGATCAAGTGAGGGTTAAAGGGGTTATGTGTAAAAGAACCTCTTCAGCATGGAATATGCAGCACGTATCAGAGCGTGTACATGCTTTAAAGACATTATACTATGTGTCTTAATAAACAGCAGACTGTTTTACAAAGACTTACGTAAAATGATATTCTTCTTTCTATGGTGAGAAAAAATTGAGAACAACCTAATTTCTATGGGGAAAGAATTAGGAACAGTGCATGTATCCCACAGTACATTCGTATAGGTGGCAGTGAAATGTTTGCAAGAGAGAGAGGTTCATGATAGTGAATTTTTAATAGAAAAAAATTACAGACGGATGTTAACTAGACTTACTGTGCTGCTTATTTTGCAGTCTATACAAATGTCAGTATGTTTGTACATATGAGACTAATAATAACGTCGTATGTCAGTTGTACTTCAATGATGGAGTCATTTGTCTTAGAGGGTGCTGTTGGCTCGGTGGGTCTGTGCCAGGTACTGTGATAAGCTTCCTTGTGTGTTACTCTGTTTTGTTCTTCTGACAGCTCCCCGGCCTGCTGCCCCAAAGGCGGAACTACCTGTGTGACGCTGCACAGAAGCATTTGTGTAGTCTGGAGGAATACGCTACAAGTTGTTACAGTGTTTTCATTTGGTGGTGAAATGTTATTTCTGGTTTTACTATACCGTAATTATACGTATACCATATTATACCGTAAGGTACATTAAAAAATAAGGCACCTTGGCTTAGGGAAACTCACAGTGAAGAGGGGAAATAGACTGAGAGTAGCTAACCACATTCCCTAATCGCAGCTAAGCACGGCCACCGGGAGAGCCCCTCCCGGAAGGTGGTTCAGTCCAGTAGTAGACCTTGCTTGAGGCCGGTCACCTGCAGAGCTGTTTGGTTACCTGGAGCTGGGTTTCAGAGGGGCGGGAGAGAGCTTGTGGCCTCAGGGGAGGGCAGTGCTCTGAACCCTGGCTCTTGTCTGACAGGGCTCTGCCAGCTCTCTACCCTTTCCTTGCTCCATCCTGGGGAGGTGTGAGGGGCACCAGGGTAGGCGTAGTAGCTCTTTATCAGACAAGTGTGACATGCTTCGGCCTGTTAAAGGATGTGGCTGTGCCTTAGGGTTAGGGAGTGGCCCGCCCTGGCCAGAGAAGAAGCTTGAAGCCGAATCCCTTCCCTTGAGGACCAGCGGGGTCCGGGGCCCTGGGGTGGGGTAGCTGGGGTCAGAAAGCGTGGGTTGGAGAGAAGACCATTTGGAGTCAGGGTGTCAACATAGATCGGGCTTTGGCTTTCATGGACAGGAATTCTTTAGAATGGTACCAAATAATCCTTGGCTAGAAGCTGAGCCTAAAGAACAGTTTTAAAAAACTGTAAATCACTTAGAAAACATGTAAATCACTGAATGCTTTACCTAAGCAGAATTTTCTGTAGAAGTCAGGTAGACAAATGATAGACACAGGCTGCCTTGTTCCCCCAGGGTTGGGGAGGTTCCCGGAGGCACAGGGGTATTTTTCTTTCAAGACCCCCCCATGTCATCATTCAGCTGGGGCGCCTCCCACGGCCACCCCTCCCGTAGCCCCCGAGGCAGCGTGCAGTCAGCCTGAGTCAGCCCCATCTGCACGGATGTGTGTGTGCAGGGACCACGGCCGTGTCACAGTTGTCCCCTCACTTTTGCCCGGGACTGGTTTAAGACTGGACGTTATGAGGACGGTTTTGAAGGGCACACTTTTGGGGACTTGGAGGAGCATCCTCCCCAGGTCCCTGGAGCACTGCTGAGGCTGTGATGCTGGGCAGAAAGATTGCACGGGTCCCGCGATGTCCCCGAGCTGCTGAACCAGACAGACCGCTGGGGACTGTGTGCTCCAGGCGGTGGGTCTTGTGAGTCATGTGAGAGAAACGCTCCTGTTTACCTTGTTTCAAGTTCAGCTTCGTGCTGCTTGAAGCTGAAAACATCCTGTTACACCTGTGTTTTAGGCGTCTCGTCTGCAGCCCCTGAGATAAACAGATCACAAACCCGAGACTCTCTCCCAGTTTGAAACTTTTTGCTCCATAGAATCGTCTGCCTAGAGAGTTAATTTGGTTAAATTAGGCCTTATATTTTGTTGTCCATATATTTAAAGATGTATTTTTGAAGTCTGCATCTCAGAGCATTTTCCACGCCGTAGTTGAAACGCGTCTACTGGTGCCACTGGGTCCTGTTCTATAAAAGAAAGTTAACTTGGGCTTTGAGCTCACAGCCTTTGTGTCCGACTCTTTGCGACCCCATGGGCAGTAGCCTGCACCAGGCTCCTCCGTCCATGGGATTTTCTAGGTAAGAGTGGAGTGGGTTGCCATTTCCTTCTCCAGGGAATCTTCCCAACCTAGGGATCAAACCCAGGTCTCCTACATTGATAGACAGACGCTTTACCATCTGAGCCACCAGGGAAATCCTGAAAGTGAAGTTGCTCAGTCGTGTCTGACTCTTTGCGACCCCATGGACTGCAGCCTACCAGGCTTCTCAGTCCATGGGATTTTCCAGGCAAGAGTACTGGAGTGGGTTGCCATTGCTTTCTCCAGGGGATCTTCCCGACCCAGGGATCAAACCCGGGTCTCCCACATTGTAGGCAGACGCTTTATCCTCTGAGCCACCGGGGAAGCCCTGAAATTAGAAAGTGCTGGCAAACATCAGCACCTGGATCGCTATCAAAGACTGCTCTTTCCCATTTTTTACCGTTTCATCTGTGTTCCCAGAGATGCCTTTCAAAATGCAGAAATTTCTTCTCTTGACACTTTTCAAACATAAAGGAAATGTGTAAACATTGTAGAATGGACACCCAATGCCGTTTTTCCGAGATGCAGCTTCTGTTGGCATCCTTAAAGCTTTTGATAGCAGAGGCCAGTGTTTCAGCATTTCGAAGTTGCTGGCTAAATTAAGAAAAACACTGTGTTGCCTTCCCTGCCTTTTCACATTTTCAGATTTAAGGCAAAGCTCCTTTTCTGTCTACCTGCTGTTCTCTGAGTCTGTGTAAGTTTGAGGGGGTGGCTGGGAGAGGAGAGTGGAGGCCAGAGGGAGAGCATCTTGCCTTATCCACACGCCCTGCCCAGTGGGTTCTGGGCAGAGACAGGGGTCCCCGGGGGCCTGTGCAGGAAGCCCTTTCCCTCCAGTCCTTTATCATCTTTTGCCCAAAGAGGGTGAGGGAGATAGTGAGGGGCCCTGCCCTGCTAGAAACTGTTCCTCAAAGTCCACTCTAGGCAGAGAAGCAAGGTTGCAGCCGCAGAGCCGGGCCCAGGCCAGCTCTCCCGCCCCTCTGTCTCGTTTCCGGCTCGCTGGTTCATTTGAAATCTTGGAACATGTGTGTGAGTGAATTGGTTCATAAAAATGTTTTTTGCAGGATTCTGGAAGAGAGGCTGCCCATTCTTTAGTATGGGTATTGCACAGCATACATGGGCATTGCACTATGTGTGAGAGAGAAACGTGTGTGTATTTTTGGGGTGGGTAAGGAGGTAGAGGGTGAATACAGTTCTTTTAAACTCTGTCTTCACAAGATGCAAATTATTTCCTGCCTTAGTATGTATGCAGAGTGCAAACAAGGAAGAGTTGAAATGCCGTGGTCCTCCGGGACCCTAGGATCTTCTCACTCAGTCCTTCTGCGGGAGGCTGGGGCTGCCACTCGCCCTCATGCTTTCCTCTTTCAATCACTTTGGAAACTAATAGTTAGAAGCTGGAAATCAAGAAGTTGCCATTTGGAAGTTTACACAGCATATGCGAGAGGGTCTTTCCAAACTTTGCAGTTGTATCAGCTTGGAGCTTTTGCCAGCCCTTCTTGGAAAAAAAAAAAAAGCCCTTTGGAGTTGAGAGAAATGTCCCAGTCCCGCACAGCCCGGCCGGGTGTGCCTTGTAGTGTGGCAGCCTGTTCCTGTTGTCTTTCTCTTGGAATGCAGTTTTAGTAGAGAACTTGGGCTGCCTCTGACTTTCCAAAACCTTTATCTGGCTTATCTTAGGCATTTTTTTTCTTCTTCTGTGAGTATTGATATTGAGGGCTGGGCCAGGCCTAAATGCACTGTTTTATGGCTCTGAGATTACGCCTTATGCCTTGTGAGCGCTGGTCCCTTTCCCAGGGTTGGTGATGCAGAGATGGCAGACGCTGGAGTCCCTGCAGGCTCCTGGAGGTGTGGCAGCCACCAGCGCCTGCCGTCCCCTCAGCTCCTATTACCAGGCCCAGGCATGTCCTCTGGAGCCTCAGGCCTGCTGGGAGTCGTCTGACCTCCTGCCAGTGAAGAAGTCAGTCCTGCTATAGCGTCCTCTACGCTTGATTGGTTATTCAGCCTCGGCTTGACCTCTCCTGGTGATGGGGAGCGCGCCTCCTCCGAGGCTGGCTTCCCGTGGTTGATGGTCTCGTTGCTGGGCTGTCCTGAGCTGGGTTCCCATCCACTGGCTTGGCCTCCACCAGCTGCGTCCACGCAGCCTGAAGCCACGCAGAACGAGACAGCCCTGTCTCCTGGAGGACAGAGTTCTTCACAGGTTTGAGAGACAGTTGTCAAATCTCATCTCTTGATTGAACATCTCCAGGCTAAATTATTCCTCATTGTTTTTCAGCTCTGATGTTAACTTGATCAGAACTTTTTTGAGAGTTTGACCAGTCCTGGATAAAGAATTCAGTTGAGATCTGAACGGTGCCACATGGAGAGAACTAATTTCTGTCTGGACTCTCTTTGTCTTAATGAAGCCTAAGAATTTCATGAGGACATCTGCACAGTCCCTTCCTGCTTAGACTGTGTTGATCTTATGGCCAGATGAAAACAGGAACAAATGCAAAACAAAACAAAAGCCTTTAAGCCTTTCTTTTTCTTGTATCCTTTTTCTTCTTTTTGCCAGTTCTCTTTCTTAATATTTACTCAGGTAGTCAACTGCCCTCTTTAAAAAAATAACACTTTAAATGTAAGTATTTACATTGGGTCTTATAAGGTTTCATCCTGTTGATTTAGACCTGTATTAGCCTGGTGGCTCAGAGGTTAAAGCATCTGCCTCCAATGTGGGAGACCCGGGTTTGATCCCTGGGTCGGGAAGATCCCCTGGAGAAGGCAATGGCAACCCACTCCAGTATTCTTGCCTGGAGAATCCCATGGATGGAGAAGCCTGGTAGGCTACAGTCCATGGGGTCCCAAAGAGTTGGACACGACTGAGAGACTTTACTTCACTCACTAGCCTTTTGAGCCAAAAGAAAATTACACACACATACACAAACATACAGGCACTTTTTCCCCCTAGTTGTGAAAATTGAGTCCCAAATGACCATGTGACTTAGTCTCCTCTCTCTCCCCAGACCTCATTTAATATGACAGGATAGAAATTTAAAAGGTAGAAAAAGCCCACAGTATACAAGTGTTTGGGGGAGGAGTTACCAGTTGATAAGAAATTTCTAAAAAATCCTGGAAGATTGAAAATAGATGAAGATGGTGACTGATGAAGGAGACCAAGGAAAGCCTACAACCTGGCTCTGAAGGGATCCTCCAAGTATACTGTGGGTCTTCAGACCAGTAAGGAGAAAAGATTGGTTCTTGAAGGCTTCTCTTGGGAGGCATTGAGACTGGTGGGGAACAGGTCAGGTCACTAGTGAAGACACCACGGGGGGACTCCTGGTCAACCCGTGCAGGATGGCTAATGAGGGCATGGGACTTAGAACGCCCACCTCATGAGGCTGTGGAAAGTGTTCAGTAGTGTGTGCAGAATGCCCACTGTACTTTCCTGGGGAGTGGTGAGTGCTGTCCAGGTATGTGCAGATGTCACTGCTGTTCTTACTATTGCTGCGTCTGCTCTGCTCCCTAGGGAAGTGGCGTATTAGGGCCAGAATCAGCTTCATGAGACAAACTCAGTGCCATAAACAGGATGGCAGTGGGGTAAACAGGACAGATGTTCACCTTGAGGCTGTTTATCTGAGAGCCCAGCGGGCAGGTCAGGGCTGATGTGATGGTTCCATGTTGGGGGTCCCGTTCATGTCTGTCCCATGGAGGAGGAAGGTGCTGCAGTAGCTTTTGGCTACCCCCTCCCCCAGGTCACTTCCTGGAGGTAGTCCCCAAATTTCAACACACATCTCATTTCCAGAACTTAGTCACGTGACTGCATCTCAGTTGCAGGACAGGCTGGGGAAAGGAGTCTTCTACAGCCATATGCCTAGTTAAGCATTTCTTTTAAGGAAGAAGGAAAAAACAGCTGTTGGTAGCCAGCATCTTCCTTGTTGTCAAATTTTACTTGTTAGTAAAAGCAAGAGAGTTCCAGAAAAACGTCTATTTCTGCCTTATTGACTATGCCAAAGCCTTTGACTGTGTGGATCACAATAAACTATGGAAAATTCTGAGAGATCGGAATACCAGACCACCTGACCTGCCGCTTGAGAAACCTATATGCAGGTCAGGGAGCAACAGTTAGAACTGGACATGGAACAACAGACTGGTTCCAAATAGGAAAAGGAGTACGTCAAGGCTGTATATTGTCACCCTGCTTATTTAAAGTATATGCAGAGTACATCATGAGAAATGCTGGGCTGGAAGAGGCACAAGCTGGAATCAAGATTGCTGAGAGAAATATCAATCACCTCAGATATGCAAATGATCCCACCCTTATGGCAGAAAGTGAAGAGGAACTCAAAAGCCTCTTGATGAAAGTGAAAGAGGAGAGTGAAAAAGTTGGCTTAAAGGTCAACATTCAGAAAACTAAGATCATGGCATCTGGTCCCATCACTTCATGGGAAGTAGATGGGGAAACAGTGGAAACAGTGTCAGACTTTATTTTTGGGGGCTCCAAAATCACTGCAGATGGTGATTGCAGCCATGAAATTAAAAGACGCTTACTCCTTGGAAGGAAAGTTATGACCAACCTAGATAGCATATTGAAAAGCACAGATATTACTTTGCCAACAAAGGTCCGTCTAGTCAAGGCTATGGTTTTTCCAGTAGTCATGTATGGATGTGAGAGTCGGACTGTGAAGAAAGCTGAGCGCCGAAGAATTGATGCCTTTGAACTGTGGTGCTGGAGAAGACTCTTGAGAGTCCCTTGGACTGCAAGGAGATCCAACCAGTCCCTCCTAAAGGAGATCAGTCCTAGGTGTTCATTGGAAGGACTGATGCTGAAGCTGAAACTCCAATACTTTGGCCACCTCATGCGAAGAGTTGACTCATTGGAAAAGACTCTGATGCTGGCAGGGATTGGGGGCAGGAGGAGAAGGGGACGACAGAGGATGAGATGACTGGATGGCATCACTGACTCGATAGACGTGAGTTTGAGTGAACTCCGGGAGTTGGTGATGGACTGGTGTGCTGTGATTCATGGGGTCGCAAAGAGTTGGACACGACTGAGTGACTGAACTGAACCAGATCCCAAATTCCTGGAATATAAGATTGGTTTCACCTCGTTGGGATGTCACACAAAGGTTCATTGACATATTAACTAATAAGTTGGTTGATTTATGAGTTATGTGTTAAACCAGGCATTAAACCACAGAAGCTTTTAGTATGGCTGAAATTCATTTAATAAGAGCTCCACTGAAAAAGTTCATTTGAGCATTACTTTTGAAGGGAGCTGCTGATAAGGAGCACATTGGAAATGATTGAGATGGTCTTGTGAAGCTGATTTCAATTATGCTGTCCTGGTGTGGAGACAGTTTGCACAGATTGCTTGGACTGACTGCTTACAGTGGTCAGTGTTTGTTAACTTCTTGTGATTTGATCCCTCTGCCCTGCGAGTGCTTTGAGTCTCCATCATCACTCCTGGGAAATCCGCATCTTAGATTTTTCACATTATTCCCGTGTGTTAGGAGGATGAGCATGGGGTCCATGACCCTGTTCCTAGAGATGAAATTTCTAGAAAGCCAGTTACTACAAAGTCTCATCTTGTAGGATGTTCTTTTTTTTTTTTTTTTTCCCCAGCCTTCCTGGCTATGTTTATTTCTCTGGACCCAAATGCTTGAGATTTATTTTTAGTTGGAAAAACTCAGAGATGCCTCAAGGTTAATCTTAAACTATATACACTGTAAATTGAAGCTAAAGACCTAATTTCATTTTCTTACACTTTAACTCGAAGAGTACTTTTTCACTTAGGAAATTTCTCAAGAACTGTTAACACTTAGCAAATGTTCATGTGATGTTTTCCATTGCTATAACTTTCTTGTTCAGTTCACTTTTTCCCTTACAGCTTTTTAGAATGCAAGAGAATTTTCACATTTCAGGGATTTTGGTTATTATTCCTTCTTGCCCTTGGAGCATAACGTAGCTTTTAAACATAAGCCGGGACAGGACTAACCATATTAAGTAGGGTAGAATTGACTAGGCTAAGTGGCTAATGGATGGCTATTTAAAACACGGTGAAATGAGTAGATTCTGTCTCAGTGACTGTCGTTTTCAAATTCAGTCATTATTTATTCTAAGTTCTATTTAAAGCAAGTACTAGGATATAGCTTTGAAAGAATTGTTAGGATATATATGGGATAAACCTACTAAATAGTTAAGAAAAAGTGTTAGGTGTGTATTAAATTCATGCTTTAATTCAGTTTCATGGCCAGAGCCAGGACAAGGATCGAGGGAACCTGGGTCCTGCCCCTTGCTAGTGATGTGACTTGGGGCAAGTCATTTGATTGCTGAGTTTACTTCACCACATGCAAAATAAGGCTACTTGTGTACCTTGGCAGCCTCACTGTAAGAATTTAATACTGTGCTGGTTATGGAAGTGCTTTGAAAATGATTGAGGGTCATGAGTATCAGGTTGTTAATGGAAGAATCACAGCTGAGACTAGAAGCAAATCTTTAATAAGGAAGAGGAAACAGAAAACTCCCTGCTTTTCAGTTATTTTTATATATATATATATATGTCTTTGCTTTTAAGTGAATAATGAAAGCTAAATGCATTGGTTGGTTGTATTTTATCCTAAGCAAGGAAAATATTGACTTGTTAGAATAATTATTTTGTGGCTTGGTTAATCTGAGTTGTAATACTAGCTTATAAGTGATGATTTTTTGTGTTTTCATTCATTCCATGAACTAGCAAAAAATTCTTTAAACAAAGTTATCAGATTTTCTCCTGTCAAAAGGCTTTTTCCTACAAATGAATGAAATTTAGGGTATATGAAAAACAGAATTGTTGACTCTGAGCCTCTTCATCACTTCAGCCCGACAAGATGCCTTTGTCAAGGATAGATGTGCTCACTTAAATCTTAGCTTGTTTTCCAGAGTGAGCAGCGTCGCTGAGCAGTGGCAGAGCTTGGGGTTCCAGGGGGCCTGTGAGAGGGGGGCTGGGGCTGGCCAGGAGTGCATTGTAGTGTGAGAGCGAGTGTCCGGGGACCTTGGAGAGGGGATCGGCACAACCTACATGTATTTTTGCCCGTAAATAGTTGCAGGTAATACCTGTCTATCGGAGAAGGCAGTGGCACCCCACTGCAGTACTCTTGCCTGGAGAATCCCATGGATGGAGGAGCCTGGAAGGCTGCAGTCCATGGGGTCGCTAAGAGTCGGACTCGACTGAGTGACTTCACTTTCACTTTCATGCATTGGAGAAGGAAATGGCAACCCACTCCAGTGTTATTGCCTGGAGAATCCCAGGGACGGGGGAGCCTGGTGGGCTGCCGTCCATTGGTTCTCACAGAGTCAGACATGACTGAAGCGACTTAGCAGCAGCAGTAGCAATACCTGTCTGTATTCAACTCCTAAACTCTAAACTCATTCTTTAATTATAAAGAATTAAATTCTTTATAATTCATTCTGTTTGGAAAAATGAGTTGTAAGCCCCATGACACATCAGTGGTATAAGAGTACTGTAAGTTTATTTCCTGCTGATATATCTCATGCCACTAAAATGAAGTGAACAATAAAATAATAAGGATTCAGAAAATGCAAGTGTACACACATTTGTGTATCACTTGAATTAGAATTTGAAAGCATGTTATGTACTGAAAAGAAAAGAAAAATGTTAAGTCGTGATTCTCCGTATTCAGGCTGTCATTCTGTTTGGAAGAATGAGTTGTAAGCCTCATGACACATCAGTGGTATAGAGAGTGCTGTGAAGAAGGCTGAGCGCCGAAGAGTTGATGCTTCTGAACTGTGGTGTTGGAGAAGACTCCTGAGAGTCCCTTGGACTGCAAGGAGATCCAACCAGTCCATTCTAAAGGAGATCAGTCCTGGGTGTTCTTTGGAAGGAATGATGCTAAAGCTGAAACTCCAATACTTTGACCACCTCATGCGAAGAGTTGAGTCATTGGAAAAGACTCTGATGCTGGGAGGGATTGGGGGCAAGAGGAGAAGGGGACGACAGAGGATGAGATGGCTGGATGGCATCACTGACTCGATGGACGTGAGTCTCAATGAATTCCGGGAGTCGGTGATGGACAGGGAGGCCTGGCGTGCTGTGATTCATGGGGTCGCAAAGAGTCGGACATGACTGAACGACTGATCTGATCTGATAAGTTTATTTCCCACTAATATATCTCATGCCACTAAAATGAAGTGAACAATAAAATAATAAGGATTCAGAAAAATGGAGGTAAGAGAGAGACTCATCAGTGAGCAGGAGAGGACTTGAGAGGAATCAGATCAATTTGGGCATCAAATTGGAAGCAAGACCCAGAATTTTGCCAGGGCACCTCCGGCCAGAGCAGAGGGGTTTTATTGGTGTGGCAAACATAAGTCACGTGGGTGTGTTATACCAGGTTTTGATAGCTTAAGCCCTTACCTATTTTTGGCTGTGCTGGGGTCTTTGTTGCTGCGGGCTTTTCCCTGGCTGTGGCAGCTCTTCTCTAGCCGCGGCGTGCAGGCTTCTCGTCGTGGTGACTTCTGTTGTGGAGCATGGGCTCGGGTGCGCGGGCTTCAGTGCTTGCAGCCTCAGAAGCTGTGGCTTCAGGGCTCTGGAGCGCAGGCTCAGGAGTTAACGGCGCACAGGCTTAGTTGCTTCGAGGCCTGTAGGATCTTCATGGATCAGGGATCGAACCTGTGTCTCCTGTCTTGGCAGGCAGATTCTTTACCACTGAGCCACCAGGGCAGGTTGAATTCTTGTGTGAGGAATTAAAACTTTTTCATGAAGCAAAAAGGATCAGAGAAAAAGTGAAGTAGAAGATGATAGCAAAGAAACATGTATGATTGGACTGTGAAGGAGAAAAACAAAGTTGTTTGGTGGTACTAATATTTAAAATCCAGGAAAACTTTCCAAAAATAAAACAAGACTTGAATTTGTGAATTGGAAGAGCCTGTCAAGTACCTGGGGAAATTAACCCAAAAAGATCAAATTGGAGATATATTCTAAAGAAAAAGTATTAGACTTCAAAGAAAAGAGAAAAAAAAAATTCTCAAGGACTCCTTGCAAAAAGATTGAATAAGGCACAAGGGCGATAAGGATTTGCTTATCATCTCATTCCTCAAAATGACACGTAAAAAGCAAGGCCACAGTGGAGCAGCATTTGCAGAAGATCTTAAAATGGTAATCATGGATTTATGTCCAGACAGGCTTCTGATACTTGTCTTGTCCTTCAAGTATCAAAGCCAGAAAACCAGTTTTAAACATACACCACCTCAGGAAGTTCTGCATCTTTATGCCCTTGTGGACGAGTTTGTGAGAGAATGAACTTCATTTAACCAAGGAGTGTCTGGGGAAGCTTTAGTAAGATGATTGAGGGTGAGTGTTTTGTATTCTGTTTGCAGATTTAAGACTGGAATGGAGGAGGAGACAGGATGGGAGAGTAAAAGCCACCCCCATAACTGTAACCGGAAGCTCTTGGCAGTGGTTTCTGTCTCCCTGTGGGTTCCCAGGAGTAGATGCTGAGCTGGAGTTTGGTGTGAGGGATATTTATGAAGGATTAACGCCTGTGGAAGGGAGGGGGCAGAAGCAGGGTGGGGCAGAGGGAGGAGCCAGCTGCCCAGTGGGTCTGCGGAGTCTTGGCCAGCACTCCAGGGAGCTTCAGAGTGTTTATGGCCCATCAGAGTGGTCCAGGCTTGGGCTGAAATAATTGGGCCCTTGTCCCCCATCTCCATCAGTCAGTGGGTATGGCCTGCCCTTTGAAGGGCGTGTTTTTGATGGGTGGTCCAGGCAGACCCTGTAGGCCCTGGAGACTGTCTGCCCACCACCCTCTGGTTGAGCATCTCCATGCCCACCATCCTTTTCTTTCGTAGAAGACTGTGGTCAAAGTGATCATTTAGAAAGATGAATTTCTTCTCGTTGCCGTTGACCCCTTTTCTTTTGTGGTTTCCCTGAATCTTCTGAACATCCTTGTCATATCTGGGTATCTCTCTGTATTGTGAATTCTGACTTTCCCCAGAGGATGCACAACAAAACCCCCAAACCGAAGAACCCCTCGCACTGTATTACCAACCTCTCTTGCTGTTAGGTTGCAGACATTTGACCTGAGTGCTGCCAGCTAGAATGTGAGCCCCTGGCAAGACTTGGATTTGAAACTGAAGTGTGAAAAATGCCGGCGGGGCTGGAAATGCCCATTTGATGCTGGTGCGGCTTCAGAGGTGGCTTCTGATCTCAGTAGAGCTGGGTGTTTCTGGCTCCCTTACAGGACCGAGCCTGTAATGTGGTTCAGCCTGGATCCTAGGCCCGGGGTGACAGCTTCGTCCTCCGCTGCAGAAGTGCCTGTGAAACATGTAGAATGGATTCTGTGATTGGCAGCTAAGAACCTGACACACGCACATAGTAGATTGTGGGGAAGCCGGCGCGGGGCAGGGGGTCAGCCAAAAGACCCTGAGCGCAGTCCAGGGAAACTGGTAAAGGCCTGACCTAGGAGGGACTTCGGAGAAGGCGATGGCACCCCACTCCAGTACTCTTGCCTGGAAAATCCCATGGACGGAGGAGCCTGGTGGGCTGAAGTCCATGGGGTTGCTAAGAGTTGGACACGACTGAGCGACTTCACTTTGCCTTTTCACTTTCATGCATTGGAGAAGGAAATGGCAACCCACTCCAGTGTTCTTGCCTGGAGAATCCCAGGGATGGGGGAGCCTGGTGGGCTGCCATCAATGGGGTCGCACAGGGTCGGACACGACTGAAGCGACTTAGCAGCAGCAGCAGGAGGAGGGACTTGGTAGAACCTGAGTGGGTTTGAGAGAGTATAAAGAAGCAGTGAGTCACATTTAATGATGCTTAGATAAGAAATTGATGGGAAAAAATCAGATAGCATTCAGCATTGCCTCTCCGGATTGGATTTGGGTGTGATGGGGATGTTTGGGTGTATGGAAGTGACAGGGAGGCAGACACAGTTTTCAGCTTTTACCCCGCCATGGGTTGCGTTGACTGTTTGCTTACAGTATTTTCATAATTTTAACAAAGAGAGCTCTGAGGTTTGAGCCAGAAGGATTAGAAAAGTTGGGGTGTGGAAGTATCAAATTTTGATGTATGTCTTATACCTGTCTTTGAGCGTGTTAACATGTTTTTTAATCTGAGAAGTCAAATGAACAATGAAGACTGAATGGTATAGTTAGAAAATTGTATTGACGTGCCTCCCATTTGAATCCTAGATTCAGAACTTGTGAAGCAGTTACTGAGATTCCCCTGTGCATCACACGATGTGCTAGGTTTTGTAAATGTCTTCTCGTTTAATACTTTCTTCTCACCTCTATATTATTTACTAAATGCATTCCCAGCACACACTGATTAAAGATGTCTCCTATAGGTTTCCTTGAATTAAAGATTTGATTTAATGTTTACTTTAAATGGCCTCTTTGAAATAACTTAAAAACTTTGTATATGGAGCTCTTGTTCTCCTCTTGCTCACTGGAATATGATCTGTCAGGAAAGGGACCACATGTTTATTTTGTAGAAGTCTACATTTTCATTTAAAGTTGGCGGCATGTCTGATAATGTGAGAGGATATGAAAACACTCAGCCTTACGTTGTAATTTTGATACCTGACTCTCCTTCATCAAAGAATATGTGTATGAAACAGCCCAGATTAGAATCAGATTTGGGGTAATTTTTTCTTAATCTCCATCCTGTGCTTCTTAGAGCTGCGGCCTTCAGAGCCAGGAGGATACACACCTGGTGAAGCCTTTTCCCCCGGATATACTGGCACCTGTCATTTAAAGGGAATCCATTTCAGATTCTTCAGGCTTGCGTGTGACCAGCCTTAGAATTGACCTGCCTGAGAAAATGCCTGTGGGCCGGGTGGCCTGCTCCTTACAGAATTACCACCTCTCACCCACCTCTCACCATCTGATGCCCAGCAAAGGGATGATGAAAAAACTGGTGTGACTGCTGAAAGTGAATGACTCTAAGCACTGGGTGAAGGTCCTCTGCAAATAAATTCCCCGTTCTTTACTTTCAGTAAAATTGAAAGGAGGCCGACTGAGTGGTCAGCTGAGAAACTTTGAGTATCACTGCCATGGATGCATAGTATTTTGCTTTGCTAGAACAATCTTTTTCCATTTCCATCTGCCTGTTTGTGTGCGTGCATCTGTAAGAACTAAACAGTCTTAAATTGCATGCGGTATCTTATCTTATTCCAGTAATAAGTAATAATCTTCTACACAGAATAAACTAACGGGAGGGGGAGTACCATCCATGTCGTTCAGATGTACATTTCCAATACAATTTTACTTAGAATAATTTGTGATATTTCTTTGGTCAGTTTTGTCCTTACAATACTAATTGCATTTACCTCAGTTTAGAAGAAACTTTTAAGACTGATTTTTATGGTTAGATATGTAAATCTCAAATTATTTACAGGTTTTTGAGGTGTGAGGGACTTTAATGCATAAAAGTGTATTGAGATTCAGTAGTCTGGGGAGAGTGGAATGGGAAGATGAACTCAAGGAGAAAGGAAAATTATGTACAGTTGCCAGCTCTTGGTTGATTCGTTTACTTTTTAGATATATCTTGGTAGAAGATGATAGAATTTAGACTGGAAGATATATATTTAAAAGTGATATAATAGTTTTATTTAAAACAATATTCACAAGTAAGAAGTTATCTTCTCTGCATCCACTTAAAATGACAATGTGAGATTTTAAATGTTAGCTTCAAAATGTGTGCAGTACACAGCTTTTCCAAATCCTTTTTGGGATTATGCAAACAAAAACATTCAGGCCCATCACAGGGGCAAGGATGAGGAGGAAGACAGATGTCATTTATTTACTTACTTTTTCTTTAGGTAAAATACCTGGAAAGATGACACAATTCTGTATTTTTAAGTGTGTCAGGAGTATTTTAACAAAAAAGGATAGTTGCCAAATATTAATATGGTGTTCAAAAATGCTCACTCTTCTTTGTTTTTAAAGATCGCTTAACTTTTCCAGGCCCAGTCTTCTCTGAGCCTTTGTTGATAACATTCCTGATATCTCCCTGTCATCTGCCTTCCTGCTCAGAGAATGTCTTCCAGTTTAGATATGCAGGCGCTTTGCATTTATCAGCAGATATTGCTGGGGTTTTAACTCACCAGTTTGTCACGCTCAGGTATGCCCTTATCTTTTGCTAATTTTCATTTTTATCTGCTGGTTCTGATTATCAAGGAGTCTAGACAGCTTGGGAATGCCTGAAGCAGCACATGTGGCCCTGGAGAAAGTCAGGGTACTCTGGGACCTCCTGCTGCACGCTGTTTGCGTGTGCAGATATTCTGTGTCATGGTAATGTGAGGGGGAATTGGTGTGTGCCTTTTCCTGACACCATTACCTGAGCACGTTTGTGTGCTCATTAGAGAGAACCGTGAGATTTGACTACCAGACGCTAATTCTTTTGGTTCTAGGTCTCGAGTAGGTAGGATTGGATCTCTATCTTTTTTGAATTGTTTGATAATTTGAACAGATACTACAATCAAAATATACTTAATAAAAAAGTAAATTGAAGATTGAAAAAGGACAGAACGCATTTGGTTACATTATGTGAGCAGATCCGGTATTGGGAAAAACAGCATAGGTATTCTTGACCATGACCGTGTGAAGTTGCTCAGTCGTGTCCGACTCTTTGTGACCCCATGGACTGTAGCCCACCAGGCTCCTGTGTCCATGGGATTCTCCAGGCAAGAGTACTGGAGTGGGTTGCCGTTTCCTTCTCCAGGGGATCTTCCCGACCCAGGATTGAATCCAGGTCTCGCGCATTGCAGGCAGATGCTTTACCGTCTAAGCCACCAGGGAAACCCGTTTTCTTGCTTCTTCTCTGACTTTCAGTACTGAGTTTGCATAGTATTGCGGAAGCTGTCATAATGTAAGATATTTAATAATAAATGTAGCACTTGTAAAGTTGGTCTCCATTCAGACATGCCTTCCTGCTTAATACTAGCTTCTGTTCCATCAAGGTCCCTTCTGACTGGTAGCCAGTGTCTTTGAGTTCACGACTGAAGAAGAGAAAATTGACACAGATGATATGTTTGATGCTTCAGAAGAGGGGGGTTTAAATGTCAGAGCATCAAGGCACGCCCTTAGTATTTAATTAAAATTATGTTTAGTGAAAATAATATTTAATGTTTAATGAAAATTAATACAGCCCTTAAATGTTTTAGCAAAAATTACTTCTGTCATATCATGCTAGTATTTGTCAGCAATTACACTAAAAATTCTCAACTTCTGACTTTGTTTCTACTGAGATTTAGGGCATGGTTAGAATTATAACATAATTTATTAAATATAAAACGTTGATTTTTGTAGCTTAGTGTTTTGAAGGTTAAAGTCCCAGATAAGTCTGTCTGTCTTTGTTTTTTTTTTTCCTCTCTCTCTCACTTTTGTGGACTTTAAATAGATTCCTTTGAGCTCTTTTTTTTTTTTCCAGGTATCAGTTGCCCCTTGGATATGGCAAAGTATAAGCTTTGGAAGTATAAACCTAGGTTTGAATCCCGGTTTAGCCCCTTGCCTTGGGCAACCTTGGTCAAATAAACCCCTGCAAGCTTTGATTTCCTTCTTTTAAAAGGGGCCTACTGATACCTTTCCCAGAGCATGCTGGGAATGCAGACTGCTTACAGGGCACTCAGCTGGAGGCTGTCGTCAGGAAGGGGCCCTGTTACTCCTGCACCTTGTTTACTTTGCGCTTGGCATTTGTCTCAGTTGACGCCATCCCTGCCTCTTAAATGATGAGAAACGAGTCAAGAACGTGTTAGTGATGTCAGTTCAGTTCGGTCGCTCAGTCGTGTCCACACACGTGGACTGCAGCATGCCAGCCTTCCCTGTCCATCACCAACTCCTGGAGCCTACTCAGACTCACATCCATCGAGTCGGTGATGCCATCCAACCATCTCATCCTCCGTCGTCCACTTCTCTGGCTTTCAGTCTTTCCCAGCATCAGGGTCTTTTCCAGTGAGTTGGTTCTTCGCATCAGGTGGCCAGAGTACTGGAGTTTCAGCTTTAGCATCAGTGAATATTCAATGAATATTCAGGACTGATTTCCTGTAGGATTGACTGGATCTCCTTGCAGTCCAAGGGACTCTCAAGAGTCTTCTCCAACATCACAGTTTAAAAGCATCAATTCTTCGGCGCTCGGCTTTCTTTATAGTCCAACTCTCACATCCACACATGACTACTGGAAAAACCATAGCTTTGACTAGATGGACCTTTGTTGGTAAAGTAATGTTTTGCTTTTTAATATGCTGTCTAGGTTGGTCATAGCTTTTCTTCCAAGGAGCAAGCGTCTTTTAATTTCATGGCTGCAGTCACCATCTGCAGTGATCTGGGAGCCCTGAAAAATGAAGTCTCTCACTGTTTCCATTGTTTCTCCCTCTATTTGCCATGAGGTGATGGGATCAGATGCCATGATCTTAGTTTTCTGAATGTTGAGCTTTAAGCCAACGTCTTCACTCTCCTCTTTCACTTTCATCAAGAGACTCTTTAGCTCTTCACTTTCTGCTATAAGGGTGGTGTCATCTGCGTGTCTGAGGTTATTGATATTTCTCCCGGCAATCGTGACGTCAGTAGGAGGCCATGTTTCTGTTTTCAAAATAGAAATCATTTTTAATTTTAAAGGTTATAATAATAGCTGGGCTTCCCTGGTGGCTCAGCTGGTAAAAAATCCACCTGCAATGCGGGAGACCTGGGTTCAATCCCTGGGTTGGGAAGAGCCCCTGGAGAACGGAAAGGCTACCCATTCCAGTATTCTGGCCTGGAGAATTCCACGGACTGTATAGTCCATGGGGTCACAAAGAGTCGGACACAGCTGAGTGACTTTCACTTCACTTCATTCAGTTCGTTCAGTTCAGTTCAGTCGCTTAGTCGTGTCCGACTCTTTGCGACCCCATGGCCTGCAGCACGCCAGGCCTCCCTGTCCATTACCAGCTCCCAGAGTCTACCCAGACCCATGTCCATTGAGTCAATAGCTGATTTTTAAGTGCTTACTTCATGGTGTGTTTGTGCAAGCGCCCGTGCTTAGTCGCTCAGTCGTGTCCAACTCTTTGTGACCCCAGGGACTGTAGCTGTCCAGGCTCTTCTGTCCATGGGATTCTCCAGGCAAGAAGACTGGAGTGGGTTACCATTTCCGTCTCCAGGAGATCTTCCCGCCCCAGGAATTGAACCTGTGTCTCCTGCAGTGGCAGGCAGATTCTTTACAACTGTGCCACCTGGGAAGCAGCCCCGTTACATTTGGAATCTCATTTACTGCTTTGAAAAAGCTATAAGTTAGATGCTGTTAAAATGGGTACTGCTGCTATCCTCGTTTAATAACAGGAAACCAAAGTTAAAGTTAGTACTAACTCAAGCTTGCCCAGCTGGTGTTAATTTTTTCTTAGAAAATATTATGAAATATAAAGAAAATTACAGCTATGTAAAGTATGGAAATAACTACTGTATTTTTAAAAATAGCAACTATATATATATATATAGAGAGAGAGATATCTGAATATGTGTATGTACATATATAAAATATATATGTACTGAATGACTTTGCTGTACACCAGAAACTAACACAACACTGAAAATCAATTATAAGTGGAAGTGGGTGGGAGAGGGTTGGGAGCTGGGATTAGCAGATACTAAGTGGCGTATGTAGATACAGATAAATAACAAGGTCCTACTGTATAGCACAGGGAACTATATTCAATTTCCTGTGATAAGCCAGAATGGGAAAGGATATGAAGAAGAATATATATATATATGTATGTAAATACACGTATGCGTGTAACTGAGTCACTTTGCTGTATAGCAGTAATTAACACATAATTCAGCTATACTTCAATAAAAAATAAATTTGAAGAAACATGTTTTAAAAAGTGGCTTTATTGAGACATGGTTCACACAATGCCTGGTAAATGCCTCCTGTTAAGGTGTACAGTTCCGTGGTTTTTAGACTATTAACAGTGTGCAGTTCACGCCACTATCTAATTTTAGAACATCCTCATCACCCTGAAAAGAAACCTCACACCCATTTCCTGTCACTTCAAATCCCTCCACTCCAGCCCCTGACGACCGCTCACGAGTCTGCTTTCTGTCTCTGCAGACTTGTATTCTGAATATTTCACATGAATGGAATCGTGTCCTATCCGGTCAGTCTTGTGAGCGGCTTCTTCCGTTCAGCAGGATGTTCTCCTGCTTTCCCAGGTTGTGGCATCTGTCGGGACTTCTCTCCTTTGTGGTACCAAATAATGAGCCTTTATGTGGAGGCACCGTCTTTTGTCCATTCATTCATCAGTCGGTGTACGTTCGGATATTTCAAGCTCTTGACTCTTACAAATAGTGCTGCTGTGAACATTGGTGTACAGGCTTTTGTGTGGACATATGTTTTTAATTCTGTTAAGTATATAAGAGTGGATTTGCTAGTTCCTATGGTAACTCTATGTGTAACATTTTGAGGAGCTGCTGAGCTGTTTTCCAAAGCGTCTGCCTCGTTTTACATTCCTTCCAGTAGTGAACAAGGGTTCTGATTTCTCTGCATCTTCACCGGCACTTCTGAGCTGACTTTCTGATGATAGCTGTGCTGGTGGCTGTGAAGTGGCGTCTTGTGGTCGGGATTTGTATTTCACGAAAGACTAATCATATTGAGCATTTTTTCATGCCCTTATTGGCCATTTGTTTATATTCTTTGGAGAAATGCCTGCTCAAATCCTATGCCCATTTTTTAATTGGATTCTTCGTGTCTCTGTTGTTGAATTGTGTATTTTAATGTTTTAATGTATCCTGCCAGAACGCTTTTCTATTAATAAAGCACTTTTTTGTGTTTTTTGTTGTATTATTTTTATTATATATTTTTAATGGGATTATTTGACACACGATTTTGTAACCTGACTTTTCCCCTTTTTGCTAGTTTTATTGAGATATCACTGTGTAAGTTTAAGATGTGCAACGTAGCGATTTGACTTACTGTGAAATGCTTACCACAGTAAATTTAGTTAGCATCCATCATCTCATTTACATGCAATAAAGAGAAAAAGCAAAAAATGAAAAAAAATTCTTTTCCTTGTGATGAGAACTCAGGGTTTATTCTCCTAACAGCTTTCCTATGTGTCCTATGGCAGTGTTAACAGTGGTCATCACGTTGTACATATATGCAGAGTACTTACATGTCTCATAACTGGAAGCTTGTACATCTTTAAAAAGGTTTTATTTATTTGGCTGGGTTGGGTCTTAGTTGTAGCACGTGGGATCGTCATTGTGGCTCGCCGGCTTCTCTCTGGTTGTGGCATGGTAGTTGGGCTTAGTAGTTGCCCTGTGGCATGTGAGGTCTTAGCTCCGTAATTGGAAGGTGGATTCCCAACCCCCGGACCACTAGGGAGGTCCCTGGAAGCTCGTACCTTTTGACCAGCTTCCTTCAGGTCCCCGTTCCCTAAGCCCCTCCTTCTGCTAACCACGTGTCTGATCTTTTTTCCTATGAGTTTTTTTTTTTTTTTTTTTTTTAAGATTCCACATACGAGTGAGATGATACAGTATTTGCCTTTCTCTGTCTGACTTATTTCACTTAGCATGATGCCCTCAGGGTCCATCCATGCTGTTGCAAATGGCAGGATTTCCTTATTTTTTATGGCTGAGTAATAGTCCATTGTTTATATGCACCATGACTTCTTTATTCATTCATTGGTGGACACTTAGGCTGTTTCAGTTTTTGGCTATTGAATAATGTTGCTGTGAACATAGGGTACAGACATCTTTTGAGTTACTGTAGCTTGATTTTTTGGAGAAGGCAATGGCACCCCACTCCAGTACTCTTGCCTGGAAAATCCCATGGACGGAGGAGCCTGGTAGGCTGCCATTCATGGGGTCCTAAAGAGTCGGACACGACCGAGTGACTTCACTTTCACTTTTCTCTTTCATGCATTGGAGAAGGCAATGGCAACCTACTCCAGTGTTCTTGCCTGGAGAATCCCAGGGACGGGGGAGCCTGGTGGGCTGCTGTCTCTGGGGTCGCACAGAGTCAGACACGGCTGACGCGACTTAGCAGCAGCAGCAGCAGCTTGATTTTTCAGCTTAATATTGTTTCTAATGACTGCTTTGTAGTACATTGTATGAATGTTCCATAATTTAAAATCTAATACTTTGTATAAGAGGTTTATTTAAGAGGGGAAAAAGAAAAAACTCAACCACACTGTATCTGCCACACTGCATCTGCGTCTTTGAACAACCCTTTCTTTTTTTTAAAATGCATATGTATTTGTATGGCTCCATAGGTCTTAGTTGTGTGACATGGGTTTTTTAGTTGCCCTGTATGAACTCTTTAATTGTGGCATGTGGGATCTAGTTCCCTGACCGAGTATCGAACTTGGGCCCCTTGCATCTGTGGAGTCTTGGCCATGGAACCACCAGGGAAGGCCCACCAATATTTTCTTACTCTTTGTAATTTTAATCTGTGGTTGTGGTTTAGTTGCTAAGTTGTGTCCGACTGTTGCAACGCCGTGGACTGTAGCCCACTAAGCTTCTCTGGGATTTTCCAGGCAAGAATCCTGGAGTGGGCTGCCATTTCCTTCTCCTGGGGGTCTTCCAGACCCAGGGATCCAACGGGGTCTCCTCCATTGCAGGTGGATTCTTTACCAACTGAGCCACCATGGAAGCACATTTTAATTTTAATCTAAGAGGCCCTAATTGGTATTATATGCTGCTCATTTGCATTCATTTGTTAATGAGAGTAGTTGAAGTTTTTTTTTTTTATTCCCACCATTGGACTTGTTCCCTGAGCCTGGAGGTCTCCTGTACCTCCTCCAGGTTGATTTCTCCCTGAACACCCCCTCGTCTAGGAAGCCTTTCTTGCCCTTCCCCCCACCTGCGCACACGTGCGCGCGCGCGCACACACACACACACACACACACACAACACACACACACTCTCATTCTCCATTCATGAGTCCTTTCCAAGACTGGGAGGAGCCTAGGAATGTGTTCACATGGTTACGCTTTTTATTAAATTTTCAAAAGTAAAATACATTGTGTATTTTTTCCCATTAAACAGCACCCTTTCCACCTTCCAAGCAGTAAGTTTCAGGCCCCATGAAAGCAGTTCTGCCCCTGCCTGAGACCCATCTGGTGTTCAACACAGAGCTGAATTGAATTGAACCCATGAAGTGTAGCGCTCGTTAGCTTTTTTAGCATTTAGGTAAGGAACCTTTTGTTTGTCTGAGGCTTGGTTCCTGGTAGGTTCGTGGTAGCAGTGAAAGAAGCACTCTCCGAAGGTTTTCAGCGGTTAAGATAATTCTGTGTGCAGTGTGTGTATTTATGCAATCGTGTGTTCCCAGACTCTGTTAGCCAGACGCTGAAAATCTATTTCGGCCCATTGCTGATTTCCTGTGATAATCGGGTCACATTACTCACTGCCCTTCTAGCCTCTTTTTAAACTCACTCTGTGAGTCACCTCTTTTGCCTTTTGCATGGAGTAGGAGTCTTTTGGAACCCTATTTTTATCTTGGAAATTTGCCCCACTTGAGTGGTGGTGTTTCAAGGTGATTTGTTTATCACTAGTTTTCCATATTTTCCTAAACTTACTGTGTGTGGGTTTCTAACCGCGTGAGAAGAACCCAACAAACAGTGAGCGCCGAGACCTACGTGGAGAAAGGGGTGCACGCGGAGGGCGGTAATTGGACCCCCACCAGGTCCGGGTTTGGAGCTGAGGCAGGTCAGCGGGGGTTTGGCTTCTTGCCAGTTCCCCCGGACGTGTCTGCACTGTGGTTGTCAGATTGAGCTCTTACCGCAAACGTGCCTCCTCGTCTCCTGAGCAGCTTCATCTTTGGCGAGCACTGCTGGATGCTGCTGAGTAGTTCAGAAGGTGGTGTTTTTGGTCTAAGAGAAAGCTGTGTCGGCCAGGGCTGAGGCAGGATACCCCAGAGCAGACCCAAAGAGAAAACAGAATCAGAAGGGACTGAGCCCAGTGTCAAGGTCTCTGAAAATAAGAAGCAGGCATAATTAGCTGAGAAACTGTTAATGGAATAGAAGAGCTGAAAACAGTGAATAACTGAGTTTTTGTCTCAGCATTAACTCACCCTGGAGAGAAGGTCTGTTTGTGTGTGTGTGCTGTATCAGGGAAAGGGGAAAGACTGGTGAGCCTCTAGTATGAGTCTAGTATGCAAAGGGATAATTTGGTAAGGCATTGAGAAATTTCCCATTGATTAAATCATGTGTGACAGATTCAGAAAAGAATGACAGGCTTTGGTATATGTTAGTATGTGTTTACTATGGGCTCAGTCGGTAAGGAGTCCACCTGCAATGTGGAAGACCTGGGTTTGATCCTTGGGTCAGGAAGATCCCTGGAGGAGGGCATGGCAACCCACTCCAGTATTCTTGCCTGGAGAATCCCCATGGACAGAGGAACCTGGTGGGCTACAGTCCGTGGGGTTGCAAAGAGTTGGATATGATTGAACGACTAAGCACGTGTACTCTAAAACCCGATGTCCTAACTTGGTGCCCAGGCTCTCTCTGAGGTCTCCCCGTCACCCCCCGAAGATGGATCAGACCTAGTTTTCGGCTTTTTGATGTGACACACATGCTATCATTTAGCTGTTTGCCAGCGGGGCCTCCTCTTCTGTCTCTGCCCACTGTCAGGACAGGGACTGTCTTGGACATCCTACTTGTTGGGGCCTTACAGACTTTGAGAGACTTGAGCCAGTGGTTTATTTGCTATGTTTTCAACTCTTGATCACCAACCACTTACGTGCCCTGTGATCAGCGTGTAGTCTTCATGTGCAGAGCTTTTCTCCTGGCCCTGCTGTGGCGGGGGCGGGTGGGGCGGCGTGGGTGTGTGTGTGAGGAGCCTGTTGCAGGGGTGGTGTGAGCCAGCAGCCGCAGGGGGCATCCTGGGTGTGCTGGCCTGCTGGAGAGATTGGGGAGAGGTGTACAGTGCTGCTGCTCTCTGCTTAGAAATTTGGTAGAGAAAGTTCTCTGGGATTCCATCAACACTTGTTCTGATGTCTTGTGTAAATATTGTCTTTCTGAGTCGCTTGCTTGGGGCCGAGCTTTCAGTCAAAGTTGCTGAAGTGACAAAAGCTGTGATAGAAAATTAATGTTGGTGGCCTCGTATACAGATTTTTGAATCTGAAGACTTTGTACCCAAATCAAATCACTTCTTACTCATGCCGCAGAAATTTGAAGTTTTACTTAAACTTCAGGTGACATTAACACCATAGAAGGAGAAAAGCTGGGAGTAGACACTTTAAATTGGCCATCTTTACCTACTAGTGAACACGTTTACAGTATGGAAAATGAAAAATTTGAAACTTTAATTCTTGGGTGTGCATAGGAGGGAAACGACAGGCAAATGTAATTTTAAAGCAGATACGTGGACTTCCCTGATGGTCCAGTGTTTGAGTGTTCACCTGCTGGTTCCATCCCTGCTCCAGGAGGATGCCACATGCCAAGGAGCCACAGGGCCCATGTACCACACCTTCTGAGCCCTCTAGCCCTAGGGCCCACGCTCTACAACGGGAGAGGCCCGTGACCACAACTGGAGAAAGACCCAGCACAGCCAAAAGTAAATCATATCTCAAAAAAAAAAAAAAAAATCAAACCAGTTAATCCTAAAGGAAATCAGTTCTGAATATTCATTGGAAGGACTGATGCTGAAGTTGAAACTCCAATACTTTGGCTACCTGATGTGAAGAACTCCCTCATTGGAAAAGACCCCGATGTTGGGAAAGATTGAAGCTTGGAGGAGAAGGGGACGACAGAAGATGAGATGGTTGGATGGCATCAGTGACTCGATGGACTTGAGTTTGAGCAAGCTCCGGGAGTTGGTGATGGACAGGGAGGCCTGGTGCTGCAGTCCATGGGTTGCAAAGAGTCGGACGCGACTGAGCGACTGAACTGAACCTCAAAAAAAGTCAGATACATGAATGCAGTGCGTATGTGATCTGGCCAGTTTAGCAGCAGGGATGCAGGGAGAAAGGCCCTCCTCGCTGGTGGGGGTGCATCTTCCTTGGTCCCCATCAGAGCCAAGCGGCTCATCAGGCTTAGAGACACACACTCCCTGAGTCTCCAGAAGGCAGCTTGTTGGTTCCTACCACACTGTCCTTTCATACAAGGCCTTCTGAAGAACCGGCACTGCCAAGTGCCTCTTCTGTGTAGGAAACAGGATTCAATGCCGGGGGTGAATAGGGAAGTTTGACAGCCCTTGACCACGGGGAGTTTACACTGATGCATGTGAAAACAGAACCAGTGGGGTAAAAAGCCCGGTGCGCGTCACATGGATGAGGCCGGCAGCAGCACCAGCCCAGGGGTTCCTGTCAGGCCAGGAAGGGGCGCCCCCTTTGCTTCCTCCTCTCTGGGCTGACTCGGGGGTGGGGGGTCTCTGGAGGCTTTGGGCATCATCCTCAGTCTGTCTTTCTAGCTGCTGATTTTACTTAAATTTGGAAGGGAGTTTTTTGTTTTGTTTTTTTTTTTTTTTAATCTTAAAATGAACCCTAAAGATGGAATGTTTAGTTTTCACCCATTTTAAAAATAGACAACTAGCCTTTAATTAGTTCTCACATTTAAGGCAGGAGATCTTGGAGGCCTCAGGCTCCTGGAGTTGAGTGTTCTCTGTTGGGAGCTGAGGGCAGGTGGAAGGAGCACTGGTGGGAGCGGAGAAGGGCTCAACCCTGCGCAGACCTCTCCCTTCCCTTTGCTCTGGAGTTAGTTAATGGGAAGCCCTGCGGAACCTTCTGGGGGTGGTTGTGGCTTCTGCTTTTTCTCTTGAAGTCTTTAGATCCAGCACGTCCACGGCTTCCTGCAGGTGTAGAGCAGTTTCAGTGGGAGGAGGGGGTGGAGAGCCTTGCAGTCCACCCTGGGAAGCCAGTTCTGTGTATGTGACTCAGGGGTGGCTGGGGTGATGGGGGGTCCACGCTGGGAAGCCGCTGGCCCCAGGTGGGCAGTACCCAGGCTGCAGGCTCTGTTGGCCGTGTCGCCTCAGGCCTCGTTTCTTCATGTGTAGTCTGGGGGTCGTGTCCGCTCTTCTCGCTGATCTTGGGTGTGGAGAGAATGTGGATCAGGCTCCTGTGTACTGGGGATTCAGCAGATGGTGGCGGCGGCCGAGGTGAGGGTGATGGTGCCGGTGTCCTTGCGGGGAAGGTGCTGGCTGCTGCTTCAGGGAAGAGTCTGGGTCCTGGCCTTTCAGGCAGGTCTCTCTCAGTACACACGTCCACCCTTGACATTCTGGTTAGGAATTAGGTAGTCTCCTTGATAACTGCTAGAAGCATTGTGCATTACTCGAAAAATATATTAAATTCAGATGGACTCTACTTCAGATACAATAAATTCCTGAAGCTTGTTCCTTTTCAAAATTTATTTAGTAGTGATACAATATATTTAATATGTCATATAAAGTTTGCCATTGTGATCATTCAGTGGCATTAAGTCCGTTCCCACTGTTGAGCAGCTGTCACCACCATCCATCCACGGGACTCTTTGCTTCTTGCAGACCTGCAGCTCTGCTTTATACACACTGGCTCCCCATTCCCTGACCGCAGCCCTGACGGCCACCCCTGTGCTGTGCATCACGATGAGTGTGACCACGCCAAGCACCACGGGTTACATGGAGTTGGCAGTGTTTATCCTTTCGGGCCTGGTTTCTCTCCTCAGGGTTCATCCGCGTTGAAGCCTGTGTGCTTTGTTTTGGTATTGGTCTCCTTTTGTTCTTTCTTACTTTTATTACAGAAGAAACGCAGGTTTATTTCAGTTTTTCAGCAATACCGTAACTGTCCTCCCAGCCTGACTCTCGGCGTGTGCACTTCTGCTGAGGCTGTGTCTCAGAGTGGAGCGGCTGAGTCTCCTCGTGCACGTCCTGGGGGCCCTGCTCCCTGTCAGATGGGGGGCCGTGAGGGGACGGGGGCTCTCCAGTCGTGGGGACAGGGGGAGTCGAGCGTGTGTCGGCAGCGGGGAGAACATGGAGCCGAGGAGTGGGAACCCTCAACCGCCTTGTATGAAGTGGGACATTCTCACCTTTGAAGCTTCAGCTTGTGGCTTTTGAGTTCCTGTTTTGTGCCCTTTAATTTCAACTTTCGAAGTTCCTGAGTTTGTAGTAAAGAGATGCGCTGGCTTTCACTGTGTGTGAGTCTTAGGAGGCCTCAGAAGTGGGGGCGGGCTGGGAGGGAGACCTTGTGCTGGACCCCAGGGCGAGGAGGGGGCCCGGGATGACGAGGTGGATGCGGTGCCAAGAAGGCTCCTCCCTGGGGCCTGGGGGTGGCCTCCCCTAGCCCTTGACTCCTTCTAGAACATTCTGCCTTCCGCCTGCCCCAGTCTCAGTCTCTGGCTTGTCTCCACCCACTCGATGAAGGTCTTTCACAGCAAGATCCTTCTGTTACTTTAAAATTTTTGTATCCTCAGCCCCTCTCTGAGTGCCTTTAACAGATGTTTTTTCAGTGATAGGAGAGCCTCCCCAGATGGTTGGTCCCAGGTTTCCTGGTTAACACCACGCCCACTTCTGTTCCTCCACCCTTTGTAACAGGATAGAAAGGGGCAGGGCACAACTTCTGAAAGAATGACATAGCCCAAGGACACAGCATAAACCAGTTAGAATCAAATGGGACCAGTGGCAGGCAAGATTAGACCTTGATCCTCAATCAGCAAGTAATATGACCCACCCAGAGGTGCCATGGCAGTTCCAAGGCACTGTTAAAAGACCAAGGAGTGAGTGGTGGCCCAGATCCTGGAAATCTCCACCCCTTCCCTAAAATAGTTGGAATAGTCCTCCCACTCATTAGTTCAGTTCAGTTGCTCAGTCTTGTCCAACTCTTTGCGACCCCATGAACCGCAGCACACCAGGCCTCTCTGTCCATCACCAACTCCCAGAGTCCACCCAAACCCATGTCCATAGAGTCAGTGATGCCATCCAACCATCTCATCCTCTGTCATCCCCTTCTCCTCCTGCCCTCAATCTTTCCCAGCATCAGGGTCTTTTCAAATGAGTCAGCTCTTCGCGTCAGGTGGCCAAAGTATTGGAGTTTCAGCTTCAATATCAGTCCTTCCAATGAACACCCAGGACTGATCTCCTTTAGGATGGACTCGTTGATCTCCTTGCAGTCCAAGGGACTCTCAAGAGTCTTCTCCAACACCACAGTTCAAGAACATCAACTCTTTGGCGCTCAGCTTTCTTCACAGTCCAACTCTCACATCCATACATGACCACTGGAAAAACCATAGCCTTGACTAGATGGACCTTTGTTGACAAAGTAATGTCTCTGTTTTTTAATATGCTGTCTAGGTTGGTCATAAGTTTCCTTCCAAGGAGTATGCATCTTTTAATTTCATGGCCGCAGTCACTATCTGCAGTGATTTTGGAGCCCCCCCAAAATAAAGTCAGCCACTGTTTCCACTGTCTCTCCATCTATTTGCCATGAAATGATGGGACTGGATGCCATGATCTTTGTTTTCTGAACGTTGAGCTTTAAGCCAACTTTTTCACTCTCCTCTTTCACTTTCCTCAAGAGGCTTTTTAGTTCTTCTTCACTTTCTGCCATAAGGGTGGTGTCATCTGCATATCTGAGGTTATTGATATTTCTCCCGGCAATCTTGATTCCAGCTTGTGTTTCTTCCAGCCCAGCGTTTCTCATGATGTACTCTGCATAGAAGTTAAATAGGCAGGGTGACAATATACAGCCTTGATGTACTCCTTTTCCTATTTGGAACCAGTCTGTTGTTCCACGTCCAGTTCTAACTGTTGCTTCCTGATTTGCTTATAGGTTTCTCAAGAGACAGGTCAGGTGGTCTGGTATTCCCATCTCTTTCAGAATTCTCTACAGTTTATTGTGATCCACACAGGTCAAAGGCTTTGGCATAGTCAATAAAGCAGAAATAAATGTTTTTCTGGAATTCTCTTTTTTGGAACTTTCCCACTCGGAGTATGAAATCACCCAGCGTATAAAAACTAACCACTGCCACGTTTCGCAGCTGCTGCACTTGCCTTCTGCGATGGCTCACACGCTGTCTGTGGAGTGTGCTTTTCTCTGAATCTGAATAAATTTGCTTCTTACCTATCATTTTGTTTCTCCCTGAATTCTTTCTGTGATGGGACATCAAGTTGTCTCTCCCTGAATTCTTTCTGTGATGGCTTCGTTGGGTCCTGACACCAGGTACTGTGGGTTTTGACTGGGTCCGAGTCCCAGGCAGGGCTTTGGCGGGCTTGGGGCCCCGCACGTGGGTTGAAGCCCCGGGCTGTGGTGAACGGCTTCCCCTTTCTTAGCGGCGTGTTCCCTACTCCCCCGCCACGGGGCCTCCCCGGTCCTGTCACTCCTGCTTCCCACGGACCCCTTTCTGCCCTGCGTTTGCCTGAGGCCCTGCGTCTAGTTACCATTGGTGGTTTAGAAAAATCAGAGGAAAGCCCCGAGGCCTCTGCCAGGGCTCCGGGCTCTGGGTTTCCCCTTAGCCCCCTCTGGTACTTGGTGGTTACACTTTACAGGACTGAAGGATTGAGTAGGTTTTCGTGGCTTTGTCTGTTGACTTAAACATTGTGTAATATTTCTGAGGTACTGTGTTTTCTTTGGTCTTAAAAAAAAAAAAATGAAGACTGTGTGACTGTGGCATTACCTGTATTTTTTTGCCTTGAACATTTGTTGTCTTTTTAGCATTTCATGTCAAAGTAAGACCTGAAGTAGTTTCCTGTGAATGTAATTCCCAAATACTATGTCAGTTGTTGGCAAACTACATTGGTTAAAGCCTCCAGCACGATGTTGCTCCCTGAGTATTGGTGGAATTTGGGGATTTCCTCCGTTTGTCTCCATGGCTGTGTGTTGAATGGGACTCCTTCTGTAAGGCGTGAGGTTAGGCGGTTTGCCTAAGGCTGGAGAAGGGCACAGTAGCCTCAGGAATGAGCTGGGAGAGAGGCATGATAGTAAGCAAAAAATTCAAAATTTGAAGGAAAAGCATCCCTTCCTTGTGTAGGAGGAAACCAGGTCTGATGCAAGTCCAAAGGTAAGATTTGGTGTAAAAAGAAGGGGAAGTCATTGAGGAAGAGGAACTGAGGTTTAGAAATGCAAAGTCCGACCTTTGCAGAGTCAGTTGGCTCCCTGCTGTGAAGGGTGCTGTGGCGAGAGCTGTCAGAAAGGAGTTTGGTTGCATGCTTCTAATTACCCTCAAGTTTTATAGTTGAATTTCCAGGTGATCATTAGTTAACATACTATTACCAATAGTGCTGTGGCAAAAGGTCTGCAGTTAGCTAGTGTTAACATTAAAATTTATGTCTGAATGGGCGCCACACCCGGCAGAGAAGCTGTCGCCCGGTTCCTGCAGCCAACATTATGCGGAAAGTTTCATTTTTTACCCCTTGAGATACCCTGGGTTCCAGCCAATCAGAGGAGGTCTTAGGCAATCAGGAAGGAGAGGCCAGCCCTGTCAAGTGTCAGCCCTGCCCTTCATGACGGAGCGTTCTCCCTGCATTTCTCATTACAGAAGTCATGTTTGTTGTAACAGGATTAGGTAATTCAGAAGAGAACCACAGAGATAGAAATTGCCCTCTTCACTCTCCTCACTAGCACTACCTAACCTGCACACCTTACTCCAGGTGTGGGACTGTTTTTGTCTCCATATGCTTCCCCTCTGCTTGACTTTTTCAGGCTCTCCCTCAGAAAGTCTGGTGGGAAGCTTGGCTGCTGGCTGTGCCAGGTAAAGCTTCACATCCCGAGAATTCCCTCCCAGCGCTCGTGGTCCCACAGAGGGCTCTGCTGGACCTGCCTCGGGTCACATGCAGGTCCTGGGGAGGACACACCTCTCCCCGGCAGGAGAAATGGCCAGAAGCCAGGGCTGCTCCACACGTGCCTTCTCCCAATACTCTGTAACTTTAAAAAAACTGCCAAAGAAAAAGCGGTAGCTAATAACAAGCGCACAGATACGTAATTTGTAATGGCTGACACGGTTGGCAGGGAAAATGTGTTACGCAGGAATTATGTTTTTATTTATGTGTGTCCTGTTTTGGAGACAGCATAAGTAATCATGGGTGTGTGTGTGTGTGTGTGTGTTGCCTGTCTCCAGCGTAAGTAATCATGGGTGTGTGTGTGTGTGTGTGTGTGTGTGTGTGTGTTGCCTGTCTCCAGAGTAAGTAATCATGGGGGGGTGTGTGTGTGTGTGTGTGTTTTGCCTGTCTCCAGCATAAGTAATCATGGGGTGTGTGTGTGTGTGTGTGTGTGTGTGTGTGTGTGTGTGTGTGTGTGTGTTGCCTGTCTCCAGGGACTTTTGTACAGAGAAGCTTGTCTGGTCGCGCATGACGGGTGTGCAGGAGGCATAGGGTTTGTTTCCAGGTTGGCTTTTGACTGGATTCCTGACTGTGGGCAAGTGACCCTCTGGGTGTCCATTTCCTGGCCTGGCAAAGGAGAGACTCAGACCCTGGGGTGTGTCAGGTCACTCTGACACAGAATTTCAGGGGCTTGATTTTCATCACTGCGTGTTGTGTAGAGGGTTTGTGGCTGTGTTGAAGATTTTGTGCAGCCCTGGTGTGCGTGTGTATTTGGTGCCTTTGCCAGGCTGTGACTCTTTGTGCCGTTTCCTGTGGGGAGATGTGATTGGCTTTGTGTTCCTCTGGGTTTCTGGGCTTGTGCTGTAGGGGAGGCGGGGACTGTCCCCGTGGAGGGTGGCCCTTGTTACGACCCGCTGTCCAGGAGGTGCCCGCCCTCCGTGGGCTGCCTGGGGGACCTGCACAGGGTCCCTGCATGGACGGCGCCCACCGCTCTCCCTGCGCTAGCTTTTCCTGCCTTCATGGACATCCTGCAGTTATTGCTCTTTAGCCTCATCTCTTCGGCACCATGTTTTTGCAGCTTGAGAGGCTTCTTTGAATTTTGGTCCCATGTGTTTCAAGCGTTTGCTCAACCGCTGCGTGAGCGGCTGGTCTGCCCTGCGGTCTGTCCTGAGTGTCCCTGGTCTGCCCTACAGTCTCTCCTGAGTGTCCCTGGTCTGCCCTGGGGTCTGTCCTGGGTGTCCTTGATCTGCCCTGGGGTCTATGCTGGGTGTCCCTGGTCTGCCCTGGGGTCTGTGCTGGGTGTCCCTGGTCTGTGCTGGGTCTGTCCTGAATGTCCCTGGTCTGCCCTGGGGTCTGTCCTGAGTGTCCCTGGTCTGCCCTGGGGTCTGTCCTGAGTGTCCCTGGTCTGCCCTATGGTCTGTCCTGAGTGTCCCTGGTCTGTCCTGGGGTCTGTGCTGGGTGTCCCTGGTCTGCCCTGGGGTCTGTGCTGGGTGTTCCTGGTCTGCCCTGGGGTCTATGCTGAGTGTCCCTGGTCTGCCCTGGGGTCTGTGCTGGGTGTCCCTGGTCTGTCCTGGGTCTGTCCTGAGTGTCCCTGGTCTGCCCTGGGGTCTGTCCTGAGTGTCCCTGGTCTGCCCTGGGGTCTGTGCTGGGTGTTCCTGGTCTGCCCTGGGGTCTGTGCTGGGTGTCCCTGGTCTGCCCTGGGGTCTGTGCTGGGTGTTCCTGGTCTGCCCTGGGGTCTGTGCTGGGTGTCCCTGGTCTGTCCTGGGTCTGTCCTGAGTGTCCCTGGTCTGTCCTGGGTCTGTCCTGAGTGTCCCTGGTCTGCCCTGGGGTCTGTCCTGAGTGTCCCTGGTCTGCTCTGCGGTCTGTCCTGAGTGTCCCTGGTCTGCCCTGCGGTCTGTCCTGAGTGTCCCTGGTCTGCCCTGGGTCTGTCCTGAGTGTCCCTGGTCTGCCCTGGGTCTGTCCTGAGTGTCCCTGGTCTGCCCTGGGGTCTGTCCTGAGTGTCCCTGGTCTGTCCTGGGTCTGTGCTGGATGTCCTTGGTCTGCCCTGGGGTCTGTCCTGAGTGTCCCTGGTCTGCCCTGCGGTCTGTCCTAGTGTCCCTGGTCTGCCTTGGGGTCTGTCCTGGATGTCCTTGGTCCTCGTGGCCGCCGCCTGCGTGCCCGGGACGGCCCTTCCCACAAGCTCTGTGTCTGTGAGAGGGACAGCAGTGTGGTGCCTATGGGTTTTTAGAACTGGGGGTGAAGTAAGTAAGCCTCGCTCACTTTCAGATTTTGGCCTTAGATAATGTACAACAGATTGGAGCTTGCCTCTTCAAAGAGTGTATTATTTAGTTGTAAATATGGAAATTTATTGAAAGAACCTAGGCTGTGAAAACAGAACCGAGAGTAAGTCAGGACTTGGGCTCCTAGCACTTGGCTTTGGTAGATTTGCGTGGGTTGAAAACCCTAAGTTTTGTATTTAGTGTATCCTTTTCCAGGGATTGGAGAAAACCATGAAGCTGTTTTAAAATATTGAGAAAAGAGGACTGGTTTTAAAAACAGTGTGCAGACTGGTTGCCGTGATACTGATCCACCATCCACCTGTGGAGGGGTAGGGGAAGCCTCTGGGTGGAGAAACAACAGGGCCATCACCAGTGAGAGCAAGAGTCGGCTTAAAAGCCGGTAGCGGAGGGGAAGACTGACTTCAGAGCGTGAGGAAATAGCTTTCTCGTGCCCATTTTCTCCTGTGGTCCCCCTCTTTCTTCTTTGAAAACACTGGTCTTGTCTCTTGGCTCCCTTCCTAGGCCTGTCTCATAGTGTGTTGGTATCAAAGTTCGATTACAGCATAGGCCTCAGGTCTAGAGTGTCTGAGCCCATTAGAGCGCAGGGAGGAGAGGGCTTGCTGGGCTGGGGGTGGAGGGGGCTGAGGGGGAGGGATGTGGGGGTGGGGGGAGCCAGCCCTCCTGGGAGAGTGCGGCCGAGAGGGGCTGGATCCTGTAGAAGCGCAGCACGCTTTCTTATCTGAAGTGTGTGGTGTGGGTCACAGGAGGTGCTGCTCTTTTGCTCTTTCTGCGGACAGACTGTTCAGTGTGGCCTGGGGGGTGAGGAGGCGTGCCTTTGCCCCGACTGTCCAGAGGGCTTGGACACCACTGTGGCCTCTTCCGTGATCATTCGTGATTTCTGGGATGTGTGTGTGCTCAGTTGCTCACTCGTGTCTGACCCTTTCTGGCGCCATGGACTGTAGCCCGCCAGGCTCCTCTGTCCATGGGATTCTCCAGGCAAGAATCCTGGAGTGGCTTGCCATTTCCTACTCCAGGGGATCTTTGCAACCCAGGGATTGAAGCTGTGTCTCTTCCATCTCCTGCATTGATGGATGAGTTCCTTACCATTGCGACACCTGGGAAGCCCGATTTCCAGTATATTTTGTGATTAATTTTATCTTGGTGCTTCTGAGAAATTACACTGAATTTAGCATCTGTGAACTTTGACTTTCATCTGTATAAAATAGAAATGTTCCACATAGACTTGGTGCTACTTGCCAGTAGTAAAAGAAATGATTGATTACTTTGAATTTTCTATTTAAGGACATTGCATACAGCGTACTTCTAAACTGTGGTAGGTGGGATGGAATCCATTTACAAAAGAAATGAAAGTAACATTTCCACTTAAATTAGCAAACGTTTGTGGGTGTGGGCCTTCCTCCTCTTCAGTCACACCTTGAAGAGAACTCACTCGGTGTGAGTGTTTCCACTGAATGGAAATAAGTATGTAAAGTAAGAGACCTGTGTGGACTCATTTAGAAACAGGCTGCTGCTTTGGAAGGGAGTGGGTTGAAAGAAGTGAAAAACCAGTGAGAAGAGAAGACTGAATCTTCAGGGGGGAAGTCTTCATGCGGGTCAAAATAAGGTACCAAATTAATCTTACTCATTAGAGAAGACAGATTAGAATTTAACACACACATGACTCACACTTGCTGCCTGAGTTAGGAATGATTTCATTGCTCAGAAGACCTCCCTTGCCTCCTTACCCCATCCAGGTAACTGTGGGAGAGTTTTCAAATTTGACATATGCCCACGTTTTGAATTCATATGGTGTATTGAATTAAGTAAGATCTGATTGCAAAAATGGACTCTGTGGGCTGTTACACAAGATGTTACCATATGTTCATTTCACGAAACCATGCTTTACGAAGAGAACCACCATCATTATTTCAAGTCTGAGTAGTTCATGGTTCACATTGGAGTCAGATGTTCTGTTTGCAGCACTTAAAATTCTTGCTGTGTCTGCTCTTCTTTTTTCCTAAGTCTCTGCCACTCCTGTAAGAATAGCAACTCCTTGTTTGTGGTCAGGGGCTTTTATGCATTTGTAGCATCGCATACTCTTTTGGACATATGGTCCAGAAAATACCGTGTAAAAAAGGCTGGTTGAATTTGGGCAGATATTGATAATGCGATTATTACAATTTCCCAGTGAAATTAGTATATATGTTTAGTAGAAGTTAGTATGTTTTAAAAATTAATTCTATCTCTTCAATGTTATATCATTAATTTGTTGCATGACAGAATTTGGCGACAAAGAGTCAGCTTATTGAATGATAAAAATCAGAACCCTAAAAGATCTAGACTGATTGCATTATGAGCTGAATCATAGAAAAAGAAATTCAAAAGGTATCATTAGGTACAGTAGTGGAGTGAGGATTGGCCCCACAGGAGGGAGAAATGGAAAGGAGAGAGGCCTGCGGAGGGTGCAAAGGGGAGGGAGACTGCTTGGTGCTGAGTGCTGTGTGTTAGAGGTGAAGGCCTCTGCTCAGAGTGGGCTGGCTTGCTGGCTGCAATTCTGGGGACCCCAGAGTGCAAATGTGTCCAACTCAATGCTTCAGGAGCATTCGAGTGAGTGCTTCTTCCCACATTCCGACTCAGTGACCATCAGGTGTAGGACAGCTTGTGGTGGTCAAGTCCTGGGGTGCTCCTGACTCAGTGGTTCCAGGACGGCCTCCCTAGAGGGGGGCTCCACCTTCCCTGTGGGACAGAGGCCAGCGCCCATGGCAGGGCGGTTCCCTGTTGCTCTGGGGCTCCTTTTTGGAAGCCCAGGCTCGAGCCTTCCCTCTTGAACCTTTCAGTGATCTCATGAGCACTTAATTCCCTATGTTAAAATCCCTTTCTGCATAAAACAGCTAGCTTGTTTCCTGCAACCTGACTTTTGCTGAGATGGAAATATTTTATCAACATAATGGGAATAAACCGCATTGGAAATAGAAGTACACTGAGTGGATTCTGGAATAAGCCACAGACAGACGGATGAGTGGATTTGCTGTTTCCAGATGCGTGACTCCTGCTCTCCTAGTGGGTGCAAGAGCAGTGGATTGCTTGGGGGTGTTATTCCCAAAACAGGTTGCCAGGCTCTTTCCCCAGAGATTCTGATTCAGGAGGAAGTAGTGGATTCCTGGAATTTGGATTTTATTTTATTAAAAAAAAAATTTTTTTTGAATGTGGACCATTCTTAAAGTCTTCATTGAATTTGTACAATATTGTTTCAGTTGTTAAAGTTCTGGCTTTTTGGCCACGAGGTATGTGGGATCTTAGCTTCCGGACCAGGCAGCTAGCTAACGGCTGGTCCATTTGGGAAGTTTCTGGAATCCATATTTTAAAAAAGCTGTTCCTGGTTATCCTGAGAGGTGGCCAGGTTGAATTCCAGTGGACTAAATAATTTCTTGACTCCATGATCTGGTGCTCACGATGATTCTTTTTAAAAGGGAGGAAGTGTTCAGGAGCTACACATTTTAAAATTCCACTGCAGGGGATTTACCTTTTCTTGGATTCAAAGGGATTAATTCTGTAACTAGTGCCAGAATGTGGCAGAATTTCTAGTGTGGAATATACAGGATTTCCTTCTTTTGTTACTAGGAAAGTAAAGAAATAGAGATTTTGGAAAGAGTGTTCCTGAACACAGAATAAAAATTGAGTTGTTTGTCGCGAGAGTTAAAAATGTAATACTTTATATGCAGTGTAGTTATTGTAGTAACTGTGGCATGTCACAGTATAATCCCCCGATTCATTGTATAAAGTACTGTTAGTGTATGTTCTTATCTCTGTTTATAGTTAAAGGAAAACCACAATGGAGACTATTTGAAATACGGAAATGCCTCCTCAGAGGAGAGGTCATAGGATTATTTGGAAAACTGGCAAATTGAGAGTCATTGAGTAGCACTGGAGTTCACTGGGCCCTGGAGGCCAGGCCGCGGAAGGTCCCGGCTCCCAGGCCTGTGACGATGAGAACGGGGGTGGACACAGCAGGGGACGTCGTTTCTCCGTGGAAGCGCTTGTTCTGCTCTTGTTAGATTTCGTCACCACCTGTGCATCCTACCCGCCCCCGTGCCCCCCCCCAAAAAAAAAGGGCCACCAAAAACAACCCCTCCGCCCCCAAACTGCTCCAGTCCTAATTTCTGCCTTTCTCTTCATCTTCTCATGCTGGCATTTGGAAGGCCCGTGACAACAAATGAAGTCTGAGAGTGCCTGCTTGATTGCAGTTGATGAGCCCTAGATAATTGGGGTCCTTGCAGCGGCAGGGGTTGTATGTCAGATGGCCTCGACTGAAGGGCAAGGCTGTTCTTCCCCGGCAGCTGTCAGACTGCTTGAAATTACGCAGAATGATTTTGCACTTGGATAATAGGCAGGCATTAACTGCAGCTTGTTACAGAGTGCTGCATAATAATGGGAAACGTGGCCGTGCTAATCAAAGGCATCTGCATATGGCATTTTCATTTTGTATAGGAGGCATCTGTGTGCACAGAGAGGAAATGAACTTGCATTGTGGCGCTTCCGTGTTTGAGAAGATGTGTCTGCAGAAATGGCCTCCTTCCCTTCCTACGCTGAATCCTGACAGAAAGATGGAATTAGGAGGCTGGCCTTGCCTCCTAATGTGTATACTTGCCTTTTTTTTTTTTTCTGAAACCACTTTATTGAGATACAATACACACAGCCTACAATTCACCCATCTAAAATGTGCAGCTATTCTAATACATCCACAGGGTTAGGTAGCCACCACCACAATCTAATTTTGCAATGTTTGCCTCTCAGAAGAAGCTGTGGTGCTTTTATAAAGACAGTGTTTAAGGGACACTTTTTTTGGGTCGAGATGCAGTTTTTTTTAGACCTTTTGCACAGTCACCCTGTTTCTCAGAAAGCATTTGTTTTCATAAATAGCAATAAAATGTATTTTAATGTTTCAGAGGTTACCTGCAGTCCTTATTTTTGGACCCAGTCTCATAAATTAGATTTTAGTTCCTGGGCTTATCTAATGATTAGCTGGGGGGTCTTTTTACTCTCAAGTGACAGATTCCAACTAAAAAGAATTTGTTAGTTGTCATAGCCTAAAGAAGGACAGGTGATGGCTTCTGGGATAAGCAGTCAGGGACTTTCTGTCCATCCTGCAGATCTTTCATCCCCATGTTGGCCACGTTGCCCCCATGGTAGCTGGGGGACTGGGTGTGGCTGTGGGGGACACGTCTCTGCACTCGGCCTTGAACGTGGAATGCACCTGAGGTAGCAGACGCGCGGCCGAGGACGTGGTGCTGAGCTCACGTCAGCGTGCCTGTGTGCTTGTGCACCTGCTGTCTATAAGTACGTAGGTTTTTTGTTTTAATTGGGCTGTGCCAGGTCTTAGTTGCTGCATTTGGGGAATCCCTTTTTTGTTTGGTTTGTTACTTTTAGTTGGGGCATGCGAGCTCTTCAGTTGGGGCTTGCGGAATCTACTTCCCTTACTTTTAGTTGGGGCATGCGAGCTCTTTAGCTGGGGCTTGCGGAATCTACTTCCCTGACCAGGGATCGAACCCAGGCCCCCTGCATTAGGAGTGCGGAGTCGTAGCCACTGGACTACCAGGGAAGTCCCTAAACACTGTAGATTTTGGTTTATTTCTTCATTCTGGGATTCTGAATCCACTCATTCAAATAGTGGAACCAGAATTGCCATCTCAGGCCTCTTGCTGCTTCGGGGCCTTAGTCAGACAATTTTAACAGGCCCAGGCCTGGGATGCTGCTTCCCAGAGATCCTTCCCAACCGGGGGTTAACAGAGGGGATCTCGTACAGTCCTGGCTTAATCTCTCCGCATTGCAGCGCCTTATTTTTCTCAATAGACTCAAGATCCTTTCTTTTTAAAAAAAGTCTTAGTTGTCTCAGCATTATATTAACAAGTATAGCATTTGTAATTTAGTAAGTCACTATAATTTGTATACCCTTGGTTTGATTAGATCTGACTTTTTTTTCTAAGGTGAATAAAAAAATAACTTACCTGACATTGGTTTTTAAAACTATTTTATACATAGTTTTTTTTCCCCTCTCTCACACATTTAAAATTTGATATGGTCAAGGCTTACATTGAAATTTGAGAAATCTTTTTTCATGACATTTCCTGTGGTCTCTGGTATATTTTGGTGAGGCTAACTTTAACTGGATAATTAAAAAGATATTCTGAGGCTTGGATTGTGGTTTTAAAGATCCATTACACATTTCACCTGTGTAATAAATGCTATTGAGCAACTGTTCTCTAAATTCTTGAGACACAGTTCCGTACAAGTTCAGTTCAGTTGCTCAGTTGTGTCCGATTCTCTGCGACCCTATGGACTGCAGCACAACAGGCTTCCTTGTTCATTACCAGCTCCTGGAGCTTGCTCAAATTCATGTCTATTAAGTTGGTGATGCTGTCAAACCATGTCATCCTCTGTCGTCCCCTTCTCCTCCTGCCTTCAATGTTTCCCAGCGTCAGGGTCTTTTCTAATGAATCAGTTCTTCACATCAGGTGGCCAGAGTATTGGAGTTTCAGCTTTAACATCAGTCCTTCCAAATAATATTCAGGACTAATTTCCTTTAGGATTGCCTGGTTTGATCTTGCAGTGCAAGGGACTCTCAAGAGTCTTCTCCAACACCACAGTTCAAAAGCATCAATTCTTCAGCACTCAACTTTCTTTATGGTCCAACTCTCTGGACTATACTGTACATGACTACTGGAAAAACCATAGCTTTGACTAGATGGACCTTTGTCCATCTATCTCTGGTTTTTAATATGCTGTCTAGGTTGGTCATAGCTTTTCTTCCAAGGAGTAAATGTCTTTTAATTTCATGGCCGCAGTCGCCATCTGCAGTGATTTTGGAGTCCAGGAAAATAAAGTCTGTTACTGTTCCCATTGTTTCTCCATTTATTTGCCATGAAGTGATAGGACTGGATGCCATGATCTTTGTTTTTTGAATGTTGAGTTTTAAGCCAGCTTTCTCACTCTCGTCTTTCACTTTCATCAAGAGGCTCTTTAGTTCCTCTTTGCTTTCTGCCATAAAGGTGGTGTTATCTGCATGTATGAAGTTGTTGATATTTCTCCCGGCAATCTTGATTCCATCTTGTGCTTCATCCAGCCTGGCATTTTGCATAATGTACTCTCCATGTAAGTTAAATAAGCAGGGTGACAATATACAGCCTTGACGTACTCCTTTCCCAATATGGAACTGGTCCATTGTTCCATGTCCAGTTCTAATTGTTGCTTTTTGACCTGCATACAGATTTCTCAGGAGGCAGGTAATGTGGTTTGGTATTCCCATCTTTTGAAGAATTTTCCACAGTTTCTTGTGATTCATACAGTCAAAGACTTTAGTGTAGTCAATGAAGCAGAAGTAGATGTTTTTCTGGAACTCTCTTGCTTTTTCTATGATCCAACAGATGTTGGCAATTTGATCTCTGGTTCCTCTGTCTTTTCTAAATCCAGCTTGAACATCTGGAAGTTCTTGGTTCACGTACTATCGAAGCCTGACTTGGAGAATTTTGATCATTACTTTGCTAGCATGTGAGATGAGTGCAATTATGCTGTAGTTTAAGCATTTTTTGGTCAGTTTTCATTCCAATCTCAAAGGCAATGCCTAAGAACGTTCAATTCCGCGCAGAACAGACCAAAACCCCTGTCCTGGTGGTGCTTGCAGTCTGGGTGTGGGAAAGAGGCAGAGAACCTGGATGCAAGGAACAGCTGCATTGTATGGCTTTTGGAAGGTGATATGTAGTGTGGAGAAACTGGAAAAAATGGGGCAAAAAAAAAAAAAAGAGATGAAGGGTGGGGGCTGTCATTATAAACAGAGTGTCTGGGCTTATTAAAGAGGTGAGATTTTCCAAAGATTTGGAGGAGGTGAATGAGATCGCCATGAGGCTACTTGGGAAAAGAATGTTCCAGACAGAATGGCCAATGTACAGGCCTTTTAAGATGGGCATTTGTGCCTGGAGTGGTCCCAGGGCAGACAGAAGACCGTGGGCTATAGCAGAGCGTACCGAAGAGGGAGCAGATTGAAGGTGAGTCACTGCAGTCCATGGGGTCGTGAAGAGTCGGACACGACTGAGCGACTTCACTTTCACGTGTTGGAGAAGGAAATGGCAACCCACTCCAGTGTTCTTGCCTGGAGAATCCCAGGGACGGGGGAGCCTGATGGGCTGCCGTCTCTGGGGTCGCACAGAGTCGGACACGACTGACGTGACTTAGCAGCAGCAGCAGCACAGGGTGATGGCTCTGTGGACTCAGTTCACGAAAGCAGTGAATGTGGAGTCACTGGGCCTTTGAGCAGAGCCGTGAGACTCTGAGTTCGGTTCTGAAAGGCCGTCCTGGCTGGCATTGACCTGCACTGTGGGGAGGCCACTTGAGGTCACTTGATTGCAGTTGGTGGTGAAGTGTCCAGGCCTGGTGGAGGTGGGAAGGTGGTGTGGTTCTGGATTTGTTCTGCACCAGAGCTCACAGGATTTCCAGTAGATTGATGTGGAGTGTAGGGCAGAGAGAGCAGTTAAGGATGATTTCAAGATTCTTGGCTGGAATAGCTGAGCCGGGATGGCTGTCGATGCAGCAGTGGAGGGTTTTGTTTTTTAATGTCTTTGAGAATTCTCAGAAGACCGTTGGGCTTCCCTGGTGGCTCAGGTGGTAAAGAATCGCCCCGCAGTGCAGGAGACCCAGGTTCGATCCCCGGGTCAGGGAGATCCCCTACAGAAGAAAATGGCAACCCACTCCAGTATTCTTGCCTGGGAAATCCTATGGACAGAGGAGCCTGGCATGGGGTTGCAAGAGGGTGACTTGACTTAGTTCCTAAACTATGCTGCTAGTAGTAGACCTGTGTGTGGGTGGGCAGCTGGAAAGCTGGGATTGGAGAGAGGAGGGCTGGGTTGGAGACGTGAATTTCAGGTGACAGAGCTTGGAGACTGGATCAGATCAGCCAGTGAGTGGCTGTAGATGGGGAAGAAAGCCGGTAGCTAAAGCTTGGGGGTCTCTGAAAGAGATGGTGGAGGAGGCAGAGCCTTGAGAGACAGGGAAGTGGAGCAGAGTAACAGGACACTGGGAGTTGAAACTTTTGTTAACTTTTCAGTAGCTTGTGAACATGAAAATATGTTACTTGATAGAAAAGTAATTTCAAATTGTTTTTAATAAGAATATACCTTCCTGTTGCTCTTGAGTTTTCTAAAAGCACATAACTGAAAATTGTTAATATTCTCAAAGACATTGCTCCATGTAACAAATTTGGAATATGGGGTGGGGTGAGGGAACCGTTGCTGACCTTCCCCCATCCTAACGTGGCCGGTTAGTATTTGAGTAATTGCCTGCTCATTTTCCTTTGTAAGTCTTTCATTGTAATCATATTGCACAGGACAGTTGTGTTTCCTTTTATTTACTTGTTGTCAGCTTCCCCCCCCCACCCCCCCATGTTGCTATTATTATCTTAAGAACAGTTTTACTGGAGCGCTCTCCTTTTGCAGTTGGTATTCATTGATAGAAGGATTGACTGGCTGAAGGTACCTTGTGGCCCGCTGATCTTGACTTCCTCTCCTCTCCACTGGGCTCTGGGACCTCTGTGGGCTTCATTTAGTGCTTGGTCTGGGCTGGAGAATGCTGGGAGGAGAGGGGAAAGAGTTAGAGAAGAGACAAGACCCTGGCAGGCCGGGCCCGTGAGAGGGGACCCAGCCCAAGGGCCGCACAAAGGGAGGGCGGCCTGTGCCCAGGGCCGCCTTCTGGGCCATTGTTTCTTCTGTAATGTCTTCAGCAGTAACACTTCAGTGCCTCAAGAAAAGAAAGAAAAATTACAATTTAAAAGGAAAGCCCTTCATGGACTATTTGCATATGAGTGGCATCTGTATAATTAAGAACAATTAAGTTCCCTGGGCTGAACTGAAAGGGAGGCGACTACTGCTAACAGCCTGGAGCTGTCAGCTCCCTGGGATGGTTGGAAGCAGCTCAGCCTCCGCCGCCACCCGCCTCCTCAATACACACAATTCTGGAGCTTGTTTGGTCTTGCCCTGATTTGCTTTTGGAGAGTCCATGGAAATCAGAACATGAATCTTGGCCATTTCTGCTGACTTTAGAGCTGACACCCCCATCCTCTCCCTACCCCAGGCACTCTGCACAGCTCTGTGGCTGTGTTTTAATCCTCACAGTGGACTTCAGAGTGTTATCTTAATTTTATAGTAGTGGAAACGGAAATTCTGGCCACGTGACTGTTAAGATGCCCTCGTGTGCTCGTCTAGCTAGTCGCTTCCACCTTTTGAGGGTTGATCTCAGCTGGGGTCCCAGTGACTCTAGGCCCTGGGAATTTTGCAGATTTCTTCCTTCCACTGCTGTAACCTTTTTGGACCGACTAGGAAGCAGGACACGGTCTGAAGCTAGAGGCAGCGCAAAGCATGACGGAGAGAAAATATCCCTCTTCTGGTTCTGCAAGAGCTCTGCACTCGGGCACCTTGTTGAAGGGCTCTGGACAGGGCAGGAGATGGCTGTTTCCTGTTGTAAGGTTCCTTCAGTCAATCCTGGGAAGGAGCCATGTGTCCATAACTGAGGAACTTCCAAGCAGTCTTTCAAGAGGAGGGTAATTTTGCTCCTTGTCCTCCCTGCAGTGTATTTGGTGTTGGACTGAGCTCTGGGTTCCCTGCAGTGTCCGACAGTGGTCCTGCAGTCCCCGCACGGGACGGACCTGCCCCTGCACGTGCAGTTACGAGGCAGAACTAGAAGGAAGTTTCCAGGCCCCTTGTCCTCGGGGCAGCTCTTGTGCAGGCGTTTGTCAGTTGGCACCAGCGTGTGGCCAAAGCCACCACGGGCCCCCAGCATCATCGGTGGCTTTTCTCCGCGTGGGGCAGCAGGGACTGTCTGAGAATTGTCTTTGTTTTGCTGTCAGATTTGGGTTCCTTTTACTGCTGTAGCCATTTCGCCTTCTCATCTGTCAGGAAGCTCTGGTTCTGGGCCACATGAAAGGCTAGCACTGCGGGAACCTGCCTCCCCAGGGCAAGCAGCAGCTTGGAGGGTAGGGCTGTTGGACAGTGTGAGTTCTGTTGAGCAGTGACCACTGGCCGTTCTGGTGAGAGCTGTTTCAATTAGACTTAAGCTTTAAGGTAACTCAGTTACAAAACACCAGCAATTTAAAACAAGATAGTTTTTCCTCTCTCGTGCTTTGTGCCACATCTGGTTCCAGACAATCTTCAAGGAGCCCTGCCCCTCCAGGTCCCCCCTCCCCAGGATGTACCAGCCTGGTACTCAGGATGTGAGGTGGTGGCGTCTGTGCGTGGCAGCCGGTGGAAGAAAGGGTGGAGGGAGGGCCAGAGGGTTTGTGTCAGAAACTTGCTCCCCATTTGCTGGAGCCTGGTTCCATGGCCATACCCAGCTGCAGGAGAGCCTGACAGATCTGGGGAAGAAGCTGTGAAACCGCGACCATTATTTCCCAAGAGCAAATGCTTTTGATGTAGCACATCCCAAAATGACCACTGCTCCACCCCCTAGAGAAAACCCTAGCCCCTGTGGCTTGTGTTCAGGAGTCCTTTTTCTGGGCACATTCAGACGGTTTCTCCGTTGTCAGTAAGCCCTGGGCTTCGCATGAGAAAGCTCAGCGTTGAAGCCATTCTGGTAGTGGGATTATATCATATAAGCCATGAACTGTGAAGAAGGAAATGGCAACCCACTCCAGTGGGATCCTGGGAAATCCCACGGACAGACGAGCCTGGCGGGCTGCAGTCCGTGTGGTCGCCAAGAGTCAGACACGGCTTAGTGTCTAAACGGCAGCAGCAGCAAGCCAGGAGCTTGGTGGTGGGGAGTTACGCTCTGCAGGCAAGCATGGGGTCTGTGCCAGTGTGTTACAGGGACACTCTGTGACAGACCAATTAAAAGAGTTTCTTCTCTATTCCTGTTTTCAAAAAAGGTTTGCATTCCGAGGTTGGATTTTGTTTTGTTCTTTTCTTTGCAAGGGAGAGCCCTGAGATTGTTGGCTAGTGCACGTTGTCCAGCTGGTCGGAGGGGCTGGAACGCCCGGCACTTGCGTCCTTGCTCTCCCCGTGTGCTCATGCTGTGGCCGGGGGGCAGGCCCTGCACAGGACAGTCAGAAAGGGGAAGCGTTTCTCGTAGATTTCCCCCATATATTGCTCATATCCTTGTAGTTGCCTGAAGATTGTTTTGGTATACTTGCTCCCATGGGGATTTAAAAAAAAAAAATCAGTTTATTGTGTTTGAATTAAAATTTTGGATCATGAAGTTACATAGGATTCTTTCATTGTACAAAGAAACTCTGAAAGATCGCCTTAGGTACATCTGTTTTTGTGTTACCAGCCTCCCTGAAGTCTGCATGCCTTCATCTTTGCTTTTCCCTTAGTCAAAAACTCCTTCCTCCCTGTTCAACTGAACGCAACATATCCAGCCTTCTCAGCCCCACTGAAACGTCGCCTCTTCCAGAAAGCTTTTCTGAACCTGCTTTGCAGCATCTTTCCCGCGTATGGGCTGTGTTCCACCTGTGTGAGATGTGAGACTGTAAGCCATGGGAGTTAGGAGGCTTTTTGTTCTTGTTTGACTTCTTGGGTCAAACTGCCTTGGCTGAGGTGTAACAGCTAGTGCAGCTCAAGTGAAGGAATTGGTGGGGTGGGATTTGACCCCGCTGCTTTTTTTCTGGTGATGGTGGTTCCATCACCAGAAAAACTAAGGAAGTTCCTCTGGAATACAAGCTGAAGGTGCTACATCCTGTTTGCCTGAAAGCATCATATGTGAAAGTAATAGCTTTTTCAAGCTTTAAATTTATAGAACCAATCTAATTAATCAAATTTGCTGTGACCAATCCAGAATATTCACACTGCTCTCCATCCAAAAGCATTTCCACGTCAACTAAGGTAACATTTAATTCCGCTTAAATATCAAGGCGATTGTATTTTGGAAGTCATCTGTGAATAAATATGTAAGATACGTGTATATTGAACATCCATGTTTCACCATGTGTTAGGAAAGAAAATTATTCTGTTTAAAATAACGATGTTTATATACCAAGCTCCTTATTGTTGTTCAGTCGCTCAGTCATGTCTGACTCTTTGTGACCCCGTGGACTGCAGCACACCAGGCTCCTCTGTCCTCCACTGTCTTGCGGAGTTTGTTCAAATTAATGTCCATTGTGTCGGTGATGGTGTCTAACCATCTCATTATCTGCCTCTCTCTTCTCCTTTTCTCTTTATTCTTTACTAGCCAGCATCAGGGTCTTTTCCAGTGAATCAGCTCTTTGCATCAGGTGGCCAAAGTATTGGAGGATCAGCCTCAGGATCAGCCTCAGGATCAGTCTGTCCAGTGAATATTCAGCGTTGATTTCCTTTAGGATTGACTGTTCTGATCTCCTGGCTGTCCAGGGAACTCTCAAGAGTCTTCTCCAGCACCACAGTTAGAATGCATCAGTTCTTTGGTGCTCAGCCTTCTTTACGGTCTCACATCTGCACATGACTACTGGAAAAACCGTAGCATGGACTATGTAGACCTTTGTCACCACAGTGATGTCTCTGCTTTTTAATACATACACTGTCTAGGTTTGTCATAGCTTTCCTTCCAACGAGCAAGTGTCTTTTAATTTCATGCAGTAACCGTCTGCAGTGATTTTGGAGCCCAAGAAAAGAAAATCTGTCACTGCTTCCACTTCTTCCGCTTCTATTGACCATAAAGTGATGGGACCGGATGCCATGATCTTTGTTTTTTGAATGTTGAGCTTTAAGCCAACTTTTTCACTCTCCTCTTTCATCAAGAGGCTCTTTAGTTCTTCACTTTCTGCCATAAGGGTGGCATCATCTGCATATTTGAGGCTGTTGATATTTCTCCCAGCAGACTTGATTCCCGCCTTTGCTTCCTCCAGCCCAGCGTTTCTTATGATGTACTCTGCATAGAAGTGAAATAAGCAGGGTGACAATAGACAGCCTTGTTGTACTGCTTTCCCAATTTTGAACCCATTGTTCCATGGTCTGTTCTGTTATTTCTTGACCCGCATACAGACTTCTTAGGAGGCAGGTAAGGTGGTCTGATAGTCCTGTCTTTTTTAAGAACTCTCTAGTTTGTTGTGGCCCACGCAAAGACTTTAATGTAGTCAGTGAAACAAAGTAGATTTTTTTTTTTAATTCCCTTGCTTGCTCCATGATCCGGTGAATGTTGGAAATTTAAGCTCTGATTCCTCTGCCTCTTTGAAACCCAACTTGTACATCTGGAAGTTCTCAGTTCAATGTACTGCCAAAGTCTAGCTTGAAGGATTTTGAGCAAAACCTTTCTCGCATGTGAAATGAGCGCAATTGTATGGTAGTTTGAACATTCTTTGGCGTTGCCCTTCTTTGGGATTGGGATGAGGACTGACATTTTCCAGTCTTCTGGCCACTGCTGAGTTTTCCAAATTTGCTGACACATTAAGTGCAGCACTTCAACAGCATCATCTTTTAGGATTTGAAATAGCTCAGCTGGAATTCTGTCACCTCCATTAGCTTTGTTAGTAGTAATGCTTCCTAAGACCCACTTGCCCTCATATTCCAGGATGTCTGGTGTAGGTGAGTGAGCACACCATGATGCTCATCCAGTTTATTAAGACCTTTTTTGTAGAGTTCTTCTATGTGTTCTTGCCATCTCTTCTTAATCTCCTCTGCTTCTGTTAGGTCCTGGCCTTTCTGTCCTTTATCGTGCCCATCCTTGCATGAAATGTCCCCTTGATATCTAGTTTTCTTGAAGAGATCTCTAGTCTTTCCCATTCAATTTTCCTCTATTTCTTTGCGTTGTTCAGTTAAGAAGGCCTTCTAATCTCTCCTTGCTATTCTCTGTAACTCTGCATTCAGTTGGGTATATCTTTCCCTTTCTCTCTTGATTTCACATCTCTTCTTTCTTCAGCTATTTGTAAAGTCTCCTCAGACAACTGCTTTGCCTTTTTCTTGAGGATGGTCTTGATCGCTGCCCCCTGTACAGTGTTAGTAACCTCCATCCATAGCACTTCAGGCACTCTGTCCGCCAGATCTAACCCCTTGGATCTATTTGTCACTTCCACTGTATAATTATAAGGCAGTTGATTTAGGTCATACCTGAATGGTCTAGTGGTTTTCCCTTTCTTCACTTTAAGCCTGAATTTTTGCAATAAGGAGTTCATGGTCTGAGCCCCAGTCAGCTCCAGGTCCTGTTTTACTGACTATGTAGAGCTTCTCCATCTTTGGCTGCAAAGAATATAATCAGTCTGATTTCAGTACTGACTGTCTGGCAGTGTCCATGTGCTGTCTCTTGTGTTGTTGGAAGAGGGTGTGTGCTACGACCAGTGTGTTCTCTTGACAAAACTGTGTAGCCTTTGCTCTGCTTCATTCTGTACTCGAAGGCCGAGCTTGGCTGTTATTCTGGCTATCCTTTGATTTCCTGCTTTTGCATTCCAATTCCCTGTGATGAAAAGGACTTTGTGTGTGTGTTAGTTCTAGAAGGTCTTGTAGGTTGGGGCATAGACCTGGGTTACTATGATGTTGAATGGTTTGCCTTGGGAATGAACTGAGATCATCCTGTCGTTTTTGAGATCCTACTCAAGCACTGCATTCTGACTCTTGAGTTGACTGTGAAGGCTGCTTCATTCCTTCCAAGGGATTCCTGCCCACAGTAGCAGATACGATGGTCACCTGAATTAAATTTGCCCATTCCCGTCCGTTTTAGTTCACAGAAAAGCTTTAGAAAACAGCTTGTTCTGTTTGTCTATGTGTCTGTTTCTGTTAGGGTTACCAAAGGGGAAAGGGCAGGGGATAAATCAGGAGTATGAGATTAACAGATACACACTGCTGTATATAAAAGAGATGAACAACAAAAATTTACAGAATAGCACAGGAAACTATACTCAGTATCTTGTAGTAATCTATAATGGAAAAGAATCTGAAAAAGAATGTGTGTGTGTGTATATGTGTGTGTGTATGTATATATATATGAGAATAACCTTGCTCTACATCTAAAGCTAACAATATTGTAAGTCAAGAGTAGTTCAATTAAAAAAAAACCCAGCTTTTTCATGTTCAGATTACTGATATCTAAATTCATCTGGGCACTTAGAGAAGTCACAGTTGTTTTTCTGAGAATAGCTACTGTATTGCATAAACGTGCTTGGTCCACCTGTGGTCGAGAATAAGACCTTCACTCCCAGTCTCCAGTTCACTTATTGTCTGTGTGAATTTCTGCTTTGGTTCACGTGTAGCATTTGGTCAAGACTCTTATTGCTGGAGACGTCTAGGACTGAATTACTTTTTCATGCTAACTTGTCTTAGAGCTGAAAGAGAGTGCAAAATGTATTTTGTATTTTGCAGGTTTAAAAATCATGTTTAAGTATTTTAACATATAGTAGCCTGGGAAAAGATGTGAAATCTTCAACTCATAGATGAGAAGCCATGCTTTGCTGTAAAGAGAAAGTTGGACCAGGGATAGGAAACATGAGCTTAATTACCAGCCTTTTCTTTTATAGGTTTTTGCAAGGCTGTTTAAACACTTGACTAAAGTTCTTTATAGCATGTGGACTGTGATATGATTAAATGTGTAAATCCAGTTATGGATTTTAAAATTCTTTAATGTGCAAATGAAACGACTTTTGAATGTAAGGTCCTGCTAGTGAGACTAGAAGGAGGGGACCGCTTTGCATGGTGTCGGCGTGTGGGTCCCAGGGTACCTGTCAGTGTTGGCTATGTGTGGAGTTAGAAAGCCGGGAGATGTCGCGGTTGCTGGGGGGCTCCGGGCTGGGCAGGTTGGCTGTCGCTCACCGGGAGGGGCAGACCATGCTGTGAACCGCTGGGGAGACCAAGGCAGATGCTGAGCTCCATCCTGAGTCACAGTTGGGGGGTGCCAGGGGTGGGGGCATCTGCAGGATAGCATTGCCTCAGATGGAAACAAGAGTCAGAAGCTCAGCAGAGGAGTCCAGGCCACAGATGCACAGGCTTGGGAAATGAATCAGTCAGACCACAGAAACCGACTCTGGCTGATTTAAGCAGAAAAGGAATTTATTGAAGAGATGTTGGGCAGCTGACAGAATCTCGAGGAAGTCTTAAGAACCTGGCTCAGAAAACAAACAAGCAGAAAGGGGACTTAGTAGCTCGAACCACAGCCAGAGTGTGTTCTGGAGGGAGACTGCCCGGCACTCCCCGGCCTACCGCCGGCCATGGTGCTCGTTCCCCCGAGACCCCCGGCCCACCGCGTGGCCATGGTGCTTGTTCCCCTGAGACCGCCCGCCTCCCACCGCCACTGCCCTGCAGGTGTATCTGCCCAAGTCTGGGTTGTATGCTGGCCCCCTGGCTGCAAGCAGGGCCACTGAAACTAGGACGGCTGGCCCTTGAACAACTCGAGTTTGAGCTGCGCTGCTGCTGCTACTGCTGCTAAGTGCTTCAGTCGTGTCCGACTCTGTGTGACCCCATAGACGGAAGCCCATCAGGCTCCCCCGTCCCTGGGATTCTCCAGGCAAAAACACTGGAGTGGGTTGCCATTTCCTTCAAGTCCACTTAAACGTGCTTGCTTTCTATAAATATGGACTCCATGAGCCACGCTTGGTTGACTCTGGTGCAGAACCAAGAATATGGAGCAGATCCCCAGGACCAGCTGTAAAGTTACACACAGACTTGTGACTGTGTGTGGACGGAGCCCCGGAGCCCCAGTGTTGTGCCAGGGTCACCCGTAACTGGCCCTTTTGCCAAAGCCCAGAAGGGGTGATATCTGGGAATGGGGTAAGGAAGCTCTGATGATGCTGAACAGTCAGAAGAACCCAGATGTCTCTATGGGAAGCATCACACTGTTGGTGATGGGTGAGCCTGGGGGTGAGGACTGAGGAAAGGGTGGCCTGGGAGAGGTGAGCAGGGGAAGAGGGCCTGGAGGGGAGCTGAGCGGGAGCAGCCACAGGGGAGGGAGGAAGGCTGGGCAAGACTTCTAGGAACCACAGAAGGGCAGCTCAGGAAGGAGGAGCTGGCGGAGCGGGTAAGCCAGCTCAGCACTCAGGTCCCAGGTTGTTACCCTTGGCGACCTCGGCACAGCAGCCTCAGTGAGGGGAGGGGCGGGCTGTGGGAGAGAAGTGGGGTGGGGGGCAGATGGGGATGGGCTCTGGGCATGTGCTCACAGGCCCCTTCAGCCACCAAGTGGGCCTTGGCAGGTTGTTTAAACACTCAGCACATCTGTGTCTGTATGCATGAAAATGTGTAGTAATAGTCTCCATCGGTGCACCAGTATCCATGGGATAATCAGATGCTTGGCACAGCATCCTGTATGCTCTAAGTGTTCAATAAATGTGCGTGCTCCCAGTGGTATGTTCACCGGCAGTTTGACTGCAAAGGGCAGAAGGGGGATTGGAGCAGGTGTAGAGCATCAGGGCGTCTGCTCAAGTGAGGGGGCATGAGTTTCATGTGTGTAAGTGGAGGAGGAGGTGCGGGTAAGGAGATGGTGAAAGCCCTGGGGCGGGCAAGGCAGGATGGGGCTGGGAGGTGGGGGGTCGTCCTTGAGAGAGGAGCACCTCCTCTGTGGCTGGAAAAGGTCATCAGCAACTCACGGTACAGAATGACGTGGAGGACTTTGGTCCTGTCCTTGGAGTGCTTGACCACCAACCAGCCAGGTGGCTTAAAACCCCAGATCTCTTGTCAGGGAAAGTGTTATTTGCTCAGTCATGTTCGACTCTTTGCAACCCCGTGGACTGTATGTAGCCCACCAGTCTGCTGTGTCCTTGGAATTTCCAGACAAGAATCCTTGAGTGGGTTGCCATTCCTTTCTCCAGGGGATCTTCCTGACCCAGGGATTGAATCTAGGTTCCCCCTCATTGCAGGCAGATTCTTAACTGTCTGAGCCACCAGGGAAGCCTTTTCACTGAGGGTGCCTCCGATACACCACTATTGATGTTGCTCCAGGAACTTCCCTTGGCTTTGACCTTGAAGCCCAGGCCTTCTTTTAGTGGAAGAAACTAGGTGACTTCCTTGGTGCTGCAATGGCTAAGACTTTGTGCTCCCACTGCAGGGGCCCGGTTCGATCCCTGGTCAGGGAACTAGATCCCACATACCGCAACTCAGACCTGGCGTGGCCAAATAAATAAATAATATTTTAAAAAAGAAGAAGCTAGGAAAATTGTGTCCTACCAAATGACTTTTTCTCCGTGGGAACTTAATGGGGAAGAATGTGGATTTCTGCCTCCATTTTTAAGTGGTTGCTTGCAAGTTAATTTACCAGGAAGAATGACATTTCTAACTTAAGTAGACATGCCTGTGTATTTCATATTTTTTCCTTTCAGTAAACTTCTGGGGAGAAGTATTTTTTTAATTTAAAGCAGAAAGCGACTGGTAGCACCATGATTATAATGTTATAACTCATGTAGTTACAGAACTCATTTCATCAGTCATGCAGCCTGGGCATTTGTGTTTCCACGGAAGGCCCTCAGACAGGTACGGGTGGGTCCCAGGAGTCCTCACGGCGGGCAGTGCTGCTGGTGGGAGCTGCAGGTCTTGCCCTGAAGCTGCCCATCTGACTGGGGGCTGCAGGAGGCTGGAGCTTCCTATATCCCTACAGGGTGGGTGCCAGGCCACTGCATAGAGGGCCAGAACTGAATTCCTCTGGGACCCCTGGGAATGGCAGCTGACTCTCAGAAATCCCTATTTCCTGCTCAGGGCCCAGGGGGATTAATAGTGCAGGAATCCCTACCTTCCTAGAGGTTTCCCAGCTCTGGGATCTGAATAGGTGCTCAGCTTCTTAATAAAAAAACAGCCCAGTAAGTGGCTCATTAAGGAGCTCATTAGCATAACCTGTTTTTCCTCAACACCTCAGCATCTAGACCGCTGCAACCTTTTCATCCTTATCCAGTGCCTAAAGCCGTTGTCGTCAGTTCAGTTCAGTCGCTCAGTCCTGTCCGACTCTTTGCGACCCCATGAATCGCAGCACGCCAAAGCCATTGTCGTGGTTGACCTTAAAAAAAAAATGTGCTCTTTCTCTCCGCCCCTCCATTGAAACAGTTTGGCTATAAAAGGCAGCTGGCTGTAGGCGGGACTTCGAGAGGCAGATGAAAACCGGTCCATTTAGGAATGTGGACCACCAGGCAGCCCCACCGTCCCTTCGGTAGTCACTGCTGTTTCTAAGATCTCTGCTGGAAGGTGAGGTTCCTTCCTCCCTGGTTGGGGAGAATGCAGCCCCCACAGGCTTGTGGACTGCTGCGGTTTTCCCGGAGACCAGTGAGACCTGGAGGAGAAGGTCCAGCGCAGGCCCTGCAGACCTCACGTGCTGCACCCACTCTCGGGGTCCAGGAGCCGTCTCAGGGCTGCCCCCATCCGCCCGCCCCTTCCTCCCTGCTCATGCGCCCTCCTGTCTCTGCACTCCGCACTCTGCCGCTTGCTTGGCACCACCAGATGCTCAGATGGCGTTCTTCAGAGTGACCTGTGCTTCTTGAAGCTATTGGCCTGGCTGGGGGCACCTCCAGGGTAGCTGTCTGTGGAGCCCCAGCCCTGAAGCCCTTTGTGACTCTTGCAGGAAGTTTCTCCTTCCCTCTCTTTGCACTGTCTTGATCTGTGAGTTTTGCCTGTTGGCACGTGAGCCTGGCCTTCTGCATCATGATCTGGAGGGGAGGCTCCTCTGAGCTGGCTGCGCCCCCCACCCCTTGCAGCCCGGTGCTCTGAACTCAGGGGGCTGCTAGACTGGAACCAGCCCCTGAGCCCTGACGCTTATTCCCAAGATGGGAGCCTTGGTTAGATAACACCTGTGAATGGCCAGAACAGTTGCTTAGAGTTAATTCATTTTTATACCTGTTAGTGGGCTGGATTTTTTAAAGGGTGTGCCTGATATTGGCAGATGGATATAATTTTCCTAGATGTAATTTACACCTGAGCCCTTTTCTAAGGATCTTGGCACATCCATCCCATCCCCCTTGAGGAGGAGACCGAGGAGACCAAGCCTTGTTTCACATAGGAGCTCTTGGCTGGGACCTTCTCATTTCACTTCTCATTTCCAGGGCAATTTTTTCCTCTCATACTAGCCACTTTTTCGAACTGTGTTTCTTTATTTCATATACAGAGATAAATGATGGCCAAAGTTTTTTTTTAAAAAAAAAAAGAGAAGATAAAGTCAGATACTCTTAGGTAAAGACACTCTTTCATAAAAGCATGTGTGGAATTTCTTGTCCACACGTCCTGCAGCTGAGGAAGGCATGGCTCTTTGCAGGAGGTGGACGTCTGCAGAAAAAGTGGGGGTGGACAAGGGGGTCCCTACACCCCGAGCCTTGCCTCGGGTTGCTGTCACTGTCCTGTTTTGGCCCCGTGCCTGTCCCTGCTGTAGGTTCACAGTCGGCTCTCCTGCTCCACACTCTGTTTGTGTAACTTAATCCAGTTTCCAGATTGTAAAAGTCAGTTGAGCTAAAACTGACTGAAGGAGAAAGATGTATCTGTTCTGTGATTTTTAGAAGAAATACTGACATGGTTTTATTTCTCCATTCTAAGATCTCTGACTTCTTTGAAGCTAGAGAAATGATGGCTGTTTCCACCCTTTTGCTTTAGGTTGACTCTTAAATGTCTTACTTTCACTGGGTATGAAGAACTTCCTGATTGTGCGCTTTAGTGAACTCTGTTGTGGTGTAAGACAGCCCAGGTTTCTGTTTCGCTTGTTCTATTCACAGGTAATCACTGCTGCTCCATTTGGGACTTCTAAATCCCAGGGTCAGCTCTGCCTGAAGCTCAGCTGGCCTCTGCATCTGTTGCCATTGCTTTTTCTGTTAGACGAGAGTCATCCTCTTGGTAACACGATCTCATAGGTATTGCGTTCTGTGCCAGGCATGACGCAAAGGCATCATCCTTTCATTTTAACCTCCTGAAAACTGTAAGCAGATCCTGTCGTCGTTTTCATATTGCGGTACTAAGTGACCAGTTCGTTCAGTACTAAACAGTGACGGCTCCAGAGCCTCTGCCTCTCCTGGCAGGCGAGACTACCTTGGCTCCTTGGGTAGGTCACAAGAACTTGGATAGGCTTGAACTCCGTACAGGGTTCATGTTTCTGACCCAGACAGATCTGCATTGGAGTTTTGGCTCTTCCTCTTAGTAGCTATGTGATCTTGGGTGAATTACTTAAATCCTCCAAAGCTTGTCTTCATTCAGAAGTTGTGTGTGAAGTCTTGACGATAAATTCGCCTTCAGTATGCAAGGCATGAGGTAGACTGTCATTGACTCTTCTACTTTTTACTAGTACATTAGCCTGACTTTTCTAAGGTAATTTTTGGCATGTGAAGTTGCCTGTTTTCCTTTCTTTCTGGAATGCTGAGCCCTGGCCAGCTCGGTCTGTAGAAGGGGTGACTGTGGTGCCTCTGATGTTGGCAACTCTTTATGACCATTGGCCTCCTGTGGCTTTTCAAAACATTTCTGGAGGCAGCTGGGTGTGTTTGTGGCCTGTTTTTGCAAGCACATCATTGAGTTAGTCCTGGCCTTTTAGGGTTTGAGAACGCCCAGTAAATAGCATACCTCTTACCTGCCTGACATGGACACAAGGAAAGAAGTTGGCAGATGGGAGACTGAAGTGTCACCTTTATTATTAATAAAGATGATGCTGGATGTAGAATAAAGGAGATACAGATAAGAGAACAGAGATGGGATTCTAAGGCGAGAGGATGGAGGAAGGGAAGCTTACATGCAGTCAGAAAAGGGGAGGGAGGAGAGGCTGCAGTCGGGATCCTTCATGTGAGGTGAGGGTTTAGACGGGGTCTCTGGTCTCTGCACTGTTGCACCTTCAAGACAGTCGGGAGCCGGCCTGCTGCGGGTCATGGCAGTTCTGTGGGCCGGCAGGTGTGGAGCTCAAATGTCCACTCCTCCAGCCTCTGGATTGTGCTCGGCGCAGGGCTACTTGTGGGAAGAGGAAATGGAAAGATTGTTATTTGGGAAAACTTGTCTGTTTGAAAACAGCTATGTATGCTACATTTAGGAGCTTCCTCTAAGTATTTTTGGAATACATGGATTTTAAGATCTTGTATGACTCTGAAGTAAGTCAGAGAAACACAAATATATGATATATGGGGAATCTTAAAAAAATGATACAAATGGACTTATTAATATTTATGAAACAGAAGCAGACTCACAGAGCACAGTTATGGATACCAGAGGGGAAGGTTGTGGGCAGGGATAGATTGGGAGTTTGGGATTAACATGTACACACCGCTAGATTTAAAATGGATTAAAAAATTACTTAAAAAGTTACATGACAGTTAATAGTTTCTTGATACACATATTTTATATTATATATGCTATATATTTGTATGTAGTTTTTATATTTTATGTATTTATATATATCATTATGGCTTATTTTTAATGTGTCTTTTGGGGTATATTAATTTCTGGTTTTTGATTCTGAAGGAAAATGAAATCATAATAATGATTGACAACTGCTGAAAATATGACCTGTTGTGTGATATTTTATTTGATTTGTTAATCTTAAAGATACAGACTTGATGATGGTTTCAGTCTGAAGGGGCAACCCTTGCTCCCAGTCCTTTTCCTGTTATAACTTGTCTAATGAAAGTAGAGGGCAGAGCTCCTTCCCTCTCCAGCCCCCTACCCTCAACTCGCATCCCTGTGTTTTTTTCTTGATTTGGGGCTTGTGAAAATAGATATGTTTCCTGAATTCATCCAGAAATGAAGCCTAATCAGAATTAAATCTATCTCCATTTTTTATCTGAATGCTTATAAAAGCTGTGTATTAACCATAATCTAAGAGTATCTTGGGCTTCCCTGGTGGCTCAGTAGTATCAGTAGCATCCGCCTGCCAATGCAGCAGGAGACTCTGGTTGATTGGGAAGATCCCCTGGAGAAGGAAATGGCAACCCATTCCAGTATTCTTGCTGGAAAATTCCATGGACAGAGGAGCCTAGTGGGCTACAGTCCATGGGGTAGCAAGAGAGTCAGACACACGTTGGTGACTTAAATTTTTGCAGCTGTAGAATTATATTAGACTTTAAATAATTTAACTGTTAACATTTTACCATTTAAGATCTAGCTCAAACTCATGTTTTAGGGAGTAAAATTATATCTCGTGAGAGCTATCAGCGTAAGTATATAGCCTCTTGGCATTCAACAAAAGCATATAACAAATGAAAGTTAATCTGTGTTTTCTTTTCTTTTTAGCTTCTCAGACAAGCTATTTAGTGGAAAAGGCTTACATTTTCAGCCATCAGTTCTAGATTTTGGAGTTCAGTAAGTATTTTCTCCTTATAATTTTTAGCAATTTATTACTTAAACTATTTGCTTTAGGATATTTTTTATATATGTATGATACTAAATATATTTTAAATAGATAATATCAAGAGATACTGTTTCTAGAACTTGTTGAAAGGAACTTTTTTGTGAAAAGGAGAGTATGAGCATTGTTTTAGTCCTTTCTTTAGTTTTTAATAAATATGTGTTATAATTTAAGTCTGTGGTATTATATCCTTGTTTTTCTGAAATAAAGCAGGCTATTTTTTAATGGAAAACTACATATCAATGGTTTCTGAATTTTTAAAATTAGGTTCACTTACGCACTTGTTTTTACTACTCCTTGTTCTTTGGGATTCAAAACTGTACTGCGTTAGTTATTGTGATTGGGGTTTTGGGAACAGGTGGGGAAGGCGGAGTGGAAGCTGTAATTCCTTACAGTATCTTGTTGGGAGCCATGAGATCAAGGCGGTGATCTGAGTGTCAGGTGAGGGACTGATTTGGGAACTCAGAAATTAAGGAAGAGAAGGATGAAGTTGTTCTCAGGCGGGAACTTCAGGACTCATGCTGGTTGTAGTGAAGTTTAAGATGTGAAGTGTTCCACTCACTGGATGTAGAATTTTGCTGTACTGAACAGATTCAGTTTCATGTTAATAGAGTTTCAAGGTGGAAGTAAAAGAGTGTTTCAGGATTAAAAACTGCTTGTTTTAGCATCCTGCAACATCAGTTTTATGAAGAACTTTTTTGAGTTGCAAAAAAAGTTATGTGAGTGAAATAACCGTGGTGCTGGAGAGCATCTGGGGTGAGTTAGTGGCGCTCGCCTGGCGTGTCCTCCTTCATTTTGTCTGGTTTCCTTCTGATCGTCAGAAGATCAGAGCTGCAGTGAAGACTAATGAATTTTAAATTTAGAAGTACATTGTTGAACTTTTTAAGGAGAGTGTATAAGAGGAAGACGCGATAAAAGTGCAAAGGGAATTTGCTGTATTTATAAGATTCTAGGTGTCTGCTTTTTTGTTTTTGAATTTTTATATTTTTACTCAAGTAAAGAATGAGGTTTTTATAATAAAACCTCATCAGTGTCAATTTCCAAGAGATTATTGTACTTCTGTCAAAAGTATGGTTAAGAGAACTCTTATTGCAGGACCTACTTGCATATTATAGATTGGTAGATATCATAAGAGGGATAGCAGTAAATACAGTTAGACTGTGATAGCAATTCCAGTTCATGGGACACTGGCTGTCTGTAGTATATTTACTCTGTCAGTATAAAAATCCTGCAGTCGGTGCCCATGGATGGGTGTATGCATTGTCTGCATGTGTTACTTAGCACTGCGCATCAGTTTCTGGTTCTGATAGCTGTAAGTCATGTTGAAAAGAAATGTTTAAAGTTTTTGACGTGAAAACGTTAATAAGTTTTAGACTTGGATCGCCTTTGGATGATTCAGTTTTGTTTATGTAGTCGTTTACAGTTCTAAAAGGCAATCTTACCTCTTGTGAGTTGAGTCTTACATCAATCCTGGTAGGTTGGGAGAAGAATTGATGCTTTTGAACTGTGGTGTTGAAGACTCTTGAGAGTCCCTTGGACTGCAAGGAGATCCAACCAGTCCATTCTGAAGGAGATCAGCCCTGGGATTTCTTTGGAAGGAATGATGCTAAAGCTGAAACTCCAGTACTTTGGCCACCTCATGCGAAGAGTTGACTCACTGGAAGAGACTCTGATGCTGGGAGGGATTGGGGGCAGGAGGAGAAGGGGACGACAGAGGATGAGATGGCTGGATGGCATCACTGACTCAATGGACGTGAGTCTGAGTGAACTTGGTGATGGACAGGGAGGCCTGGCGTGCTGCGATTCATGGGGTCGCAAAGAGTCGGACATGACTGAGCGACTGAACTGAACTGAACTGAACTGAGGATAGAGATAGGTGTTATCTGAAAGAGAATTATTTCCAAATATCTCTATATTTGAGCATGTACTATAGATGCTCATATATTTGGGCTGAGAAATAATGCATTTTTCCCCAAGGTTGTTGGTTATTTCCCTAGAAGTGGTAATAAACCTTGATTTCTAAGCCAGTATGCTCTCTGCTATTTTTCTCATAACTGAGATCTAGGATATGGTTATGGGAACATTATTTTTTGCTAAAGTTTAAAACAGTCATTCAGTGATAACAAAATACAGCCCCCCAAATTAGTCAGGTTTTATCTTACTTCTAACAAATGGCCCAGTTTATAGGCATTGCTGCTGCTGCTGCTAAGTTGCTTCAGTCGTGTCCGACTCTGTGCGACCCCATAGATGGCAGCCCACCAAGCTCCTCTGTCCATGGGATTCTCCAGGCAAGAACACTGGAGTGGGTTGCCATTTCCTCCTCCAGTGCATGAAAGTGAAAAATCAAAGTGAAGTCGCTCAGTCGGGTCCGACTCTTAGCAACCCCATGGACCGCAGCCTAACAGGCTCCTCCGTCCATGGGATTTTCCAGGCAAGAGTACTGGAGTGGGGTGCCATTGTCTTCTCCAATTATAAGGCATTAGACACACTTTAACCAGCACGTTCTCCTCATTTCTTGTCTGCCCTAGGTCAAGTTTTGCTATTGTTTATTTGACATTGACCTTGAGCAAACCTCATCCCTTCTCACAGCTCTAGTTTCTCTCTAGGATACAGAATCAGGATCATGTTATTCTGTTACCCTCTGCCTGCTTCTTAGGGTTTATTTTAAGGGTTAATATTCTTCTGGTCCTGAGATTAAAAGTGCTAATCATTCATAAGAAATTTTAATCATTCTTTTCTAGTATTAAATTAATAGAGTATCTTCCAGTTGTCACTTGTGAAGCAAATTCTTATCCTCATGACACTTTTAAAAATAGAGTTAAAAAAAAATAGGATAAAAATAGCACAGTGGTAACTAGGTTTTGGCCAGCATTTTCTGTTAGGTCTGCTGAGGTTTCTGGGGGACATAACTACTGGACTCTGCAACATGGCAGTTTTGTGTTGCTCTGGGAGACATTTGTGTCTTTTGAAACGAAAAATCTTGTATTGCAACAATGTGAATGAGATAAGTATTAGTAACTTTGCTGATTGATTCATATTATTCACTGAAAAACCCAAAATCATGGAAGTTTTTACTTAATTTATTTGAGGAAAAAGGCAGAAATGAGCCCAGTACTCCTGAGCTAGGGCTTTCTGAGGTGACCTGCTATATATGATAGTATAGACATTTTTTAGTTGTATTATTTAAGAACACTCTAAAAAAATCAAAGTTTTGATCACACTGATATGTATTTTATTTGTTACTGGTTGTTAAGGACTTTTAAAATACATATTGGACATATTAAGCCTTCAGTTAAGACTTGTGATGAAAAGTAGGAGGAAAAGTTGAAAGAAAAACTTCAAGGAATTGATGGCAAATACAGTATTTTGAAAACCCCATTGTTTGTAAGAGAAAGAGTATGCATTTAATTTTTCCTAAAGCATACATTTTTAATGTCAGAGAAATTGGAACGCAATCAGAGAAACACAAATATAGTGTAGATGATTTTTTGCTGAATTTAGAAATATGGTTGTATTTCTGGGCCGTACTGATGAGAACTGTCTATTTGGGTCTCTGCCACGGAGGGTGTTAAAACTAGAGATGACTTCAGTGAAGTTTTTTCTGGCTATCTGTTTATCACAATACTTAACTAGAGTGAATTTGGTATTGGGTGGTAGGGATCAGAGTAAATTATTCCAGGAAACGTTGCAGGTAGCTCCAGGTAGGTGGGCCAGAAACCAGTCCCTTTCCTCTTGCAGTTCTTTGTGAGAGCCCGCCTTGTAGACAGAGATCTTTGCTGAAAAGATTTGGCATCAGGGTCTCCTGATTAGGGTATTTGCTGAAGAACAGAAACTCTTACTGTGAGGGTCAAGGAAAGTTTTGAAAGTATATATAAAACTTTTGTGTGCATATTTTGGATGGAGGAGCCAAAGCTTTCATTAGAGTTTTTTGAAAGACTCATGATTTAAATGGATAAGAGCCAAAGCTAGAAAGTGCTGCAGAGTTTTCATTTTTCTCAGAAGAATGGTGTTTAATGATTAAGTTTCCTTTTATAAGACTTAATAAAGTCTCTTTGCTAGTTAAAATCCATTCCCCACAAAAAGTCTATTTAAATTTATTACTCAGTAAATGAACCCTAAGAAGATTGGATTTTTCTGTGAGTACAGTTTCTTTTCTAAATATATTTTCATTCAAATTAGAGACCATGTCAGACAGGTACCTAGATCCCTCTAGGTGGTTTTTGCAAGCATTTAACAGCCTGTGCGTGCTAAGTCGCTTCAGTTGTGTCTGACTCTTTGCGACTTTGGACTGTAGCCGGCCAGGCTTCTCTGTCTGTGGGATTTTCCAAGCAAGCATACTGGAGTGGGTTGCTCTGCTCTCCTCCAGGGGAACTTCCTGACCCAGGGATCGAACCCCAGTCTCTTAAGTCTCCTGCATTAGAAGGCAGGTTTTTTACCACTAGCGCCACCTGGGAAGCCTGTTTAATGGCCTAGAGGGTTGAATTCTTCTAAAACAAAAATCAGTGGGGTGCTGCTGTGGGTTGGCATAAAGGTCTTACAAAAGAAAGAATTAAAAAAGTTTTTTGGACTCTTTGTGGATAGAATTAGCAATAGGATCATTCTATTAGCAATAGGATTGTTTTTAACTGTGTAATGAAGATCAACAGCTTTCTGTGTTAGAGTGTGTATACGTATGTATATATGTATTGATGGGTGGGTGAATGGTTAGATATTTTGTTTATAACCATACAATCCCTGGCATTTTCTTCTCTTTCCCCTCCTAGGTTCCTGGGACAGCCTGCAGCAAAGATTCTCTATGCTTATAACCCAAGCAGGGAGAGTGAGGTTGTAGTGAATTCCGTGTTTACAGCCGCGAGACATTTCCATGTGCCTCCTGTTCACTGCAGGGTGAGTGTAGACCAGCTCTTGGAAGCTAAGCTGTGGCGGGCTGCCAGCTGTTCTTGCTTTCTTTGGCCTGCAGTTTTTTTTTACTTTCTGCTGCCTGTCTCTCCGTTTTCTGCTACCCAAGCTCTTTCCTTCTGTGTGTTTGCTTTAGCATTTATTTTTTCAGTTGTTCAGATTCATAATTTTGTGGTTGTTGATATTCAAGTGGAAAGAAAAGCATGTATATTCAATATGACTTTTTCGTAGTTAAAGAAACTTAATATTGCTTATCTCATGATGGCTACAAATGCTGAAGCATGTAGTAACTAGTCAAGTTTATAGTGGTGATCTTTTTACCCGGCCAGCCTACTAGACTGTTTTCTTAGTATAGGTCTAAGAGAGAGTGAGTGGTTCCTTGTGAAGCTCATTTGCATCAACACAGAGCTCCAAACCCTTGTCTTCCAATAGTTTTAATTTTAGTAATTCAGTTTACCTTTAATTTTTAATGAAAATCCAGGTTCCTAGTAGAGTTTATTTATTTTCCTTACTATGTCTCTGTGATACCCGCTTCTTAAAAATAATACTGGGACTCAGGAAGTGGTGTAAGGGGGAGCCTGGTATCTTGTTCATCGCACTCCGTCCAGATGAGTGCCGTCCTGGCTTTTATTAAGCAGCAGCATATTTGTATACTGGTGGTTCTGTTTACTTAAGTAGAAAAAGAACCGTGTAGATACTGGCCCTTGAACACGAGGATGAGGAAGAGGAGGGAAGAGAAAAGATGTGGGACACATGACTCCAGCTGGTTGAGAGTGGTCTTGCCCTAAGTCCACGGTATTTCTGATATTTTCTGTTAGATTTTTGGGTGTTGATCTGTATGGATGTTCTCAGGGATCCATGATATGTATAAATCGAGGGTGCAAGAATATGCCAATATCTGGAATTGTAAAAAAAAGAAATCTGTGAAAGATAATTTATCAAAGAAGGGCCATTCCAAGTGGTTAATGAAGTGCCTTTCTTTCAGGTAATTCCAGCAATGGGGAAAACTTCCTTCAGAATTATTTTCTTACCCACTGAAGAAGGAAGCATTGAAAGTTCCTTATTTATTAATACCTCCTCACACGGAGTCCTCTCTTATCATGTAAGTAGCTTTTTCTTTTGGTCATATAATTTGGCTGCTGATTTAATGAAGGTGTTTGGGTATTAAAGGAAAAAAAGCCTTTTGGAAATGTCACCCCCTGGTTTGTGTCATTCAAATGTAAGGCTGCTTAGTTGGTGTTCAGCTCAGCAGCCTGCCTCCTTCCACTGTCACGGGCCGCTGTCCATCCTGCAGAGTGCAGGGCTGGAACGCACCTTGGGTCTTGAGAGGTGATGGAACAAAGCAGAGAAATGCATTGCACAGTTTTCTAGTGTGAAATATAGTGGGGTTTCAAAGCTCACGCCCTCCACCTCAAGCAGTCCAGGGCTGGGGGCTGTGAGTGCCTCTGGAAATTTTGCCCCCTCCTCTGCTGGGCTCAGGACTGTTTCTGCTTGTTGGGAGAGGGTTGTGGGCTTGGAGGCCAGTCCTCAGGGGCTCCTTGTTCTAGCAAAGCCCGGGTAGGTGGGGTGGCAGGGGCGGGGAGCGAAGGACAGGAGTCTATTTATTCACAAAAACAGTCAGAAATCTTTATCTTAAGTGGTATCTGTGACATCTTTCATTTAAGTGCCAAGACCTAGCATTTTTGTGGCTAAGTCTAACTAAATTCCATTAAACTTTTGTCCCATTCAGAAGAGCTGTCTATTTCTGTAAAGATTTGCTACAGTGAGAAACACTGAGCTTAAATACAGCAACTTTTGTTGCAATTTTTTAAGTAGACAAAGATAAGTATAATAATTGGATAGTCTTGAAGGCCAAGTTGAGGAACACAAATTTCCTTTGGAAAAGTATTTCAGTGTTGTGTCAAATGTGTTTTGAAACTCAGTTTTTTTGTTTTTTTCTTTTTCTGCAGGTATCTGGATTTGGTACTCGCGTAATGTCTGCAAAAGGGTCTGCAGAGCAGCTTCCGAATGCTTACTTTCTGCTTCCACAGGTCCAGACTGTTCAGCTTTCTCAAACACAGGTGATTTTAGTAGTACCTTTATTTTGAATGCTGGTAAACACCCAACTTTGGAGCCTCTACATTTTGGTGTCTGATGAAGAGGACAAACAGCCCTTTTTACATAGTCAGAATTGGGATTTTTAACGTGTTCTGCTCTTGGGGAAAATCCTGGTACATAGGGAAATAACATGCGTGTGTAAAGTGTCAGAGGAGTCCGTGTACTCCTTTGTAATGGCTGTGTACTTCATGGTGCTGATATTTCGTAGTTGCTCAGCCCTGTTGGTCATCTGCAGTGGGTCCCGGTTTTCATTGTGGTCATTAGCAGGTGTACGTATTTTACAGCTTTCTTTGGTTTTCTTTTGGACTACCTGTTTTGTTGGGGTGTATTTTTTAAAAAGGATTCTGTAGTTAAAGACTGTGCACTGTTCTGTACAGCTTGTTAATCTTGCCAGAGTGCTCTTCAGGAAGCCAGACCCTCCCTGGTCCCCACTAATGACATTCCTGCAAATATCTTCCCTCCCCACCTGCCTCCAGTCCTGCCTGGGTGTGGCTCACCAGAAAGAAGGGTTTCCCATGTCTTAGTAGGTATATGTAATGGTACCTTAAAATTCTTTTAATATACATTTCATGAATAGCTTATAGGGTTGTCCATTTTTCCCTTTGATTATTTATATTTCTTTGTGTGGACAACTGTTGACATTCCAAAAGCTCTTGACTCAACATATTATGAATATATGTTACTCCTTATATACTACTTACTACTACTTCCTTACTGCTACTACTACTTACTACTACACTGCTCTTTCTTCTAATGAGTAAATAAAGCCCACTGCTTGGACTTCTGTAGGTCTCTGTATCCAGGCTTTCCTTCACCATCTGCCTCACTGAGCCTCTGCTCTCGGCCAGGTAATGGTCTGGCACTTCTGTCTCAATGGAGCTCTCATTCCAGTGGGGAGACAAAAAAAATTAATTTACTTGTAATGTCTGGGCAGTTTGCCACGAAATATGTTATTCTTAGGGATTTAAAATATTACTACTATTTTCATTTTTTATAAAATGAAATAGCCCTTCCTCAGAATTGTAAGGAAGATTTAATTTGCAAATTTGGATTTGCTGTAAGTCCCCAAACCAGTGGACTGTACTGAAAGGTTTTAGGCCAGAGACTGCGCTGATCTGACCTGCATTCTGTTAAGGGCTTGGGAGGCCTGGAGAAAGTTCAGTTTGCATGTGCTGACAGCAAGGGCTTTTCCTGTGAGCACTTTCAGCCTTATCTTGGGGCTGTCCTTTGGTGGCGGGAGATGGGGGAGTGAGATGGGCCAGGTTTCTCTGCTGACTGCGAGTGAGAGCTCTGAATGCCTGGTGCCGTGCTAGTGGTGATAAAAGCATTAAAAGCAAGGCGAGTGTTCAGATCTCCTCAGTTAATGGAGTTGATTAAAGGATACATGGTGTTAGGGGCCTCGGAGAGAGGCCTTGGTTCGGTGAGAGCTTGCCTGTCATCCGCTGTGTCTGGCAGAGCCCAGCCTTCCTTTGACGCCCTCTGCCCTTCCCCACATCCGGGCCTTCGTCATCTGGGCATCACAGCAGCCCCTTCCTTGGTCCCCAGTGCCTGCTTGGGCCTTTCCAGTCCCCTTCCCGAGCGGCACGGGCTGTCTCTGGAAAGCCTGGCGCAGTCCTCCCCGCCCGCGTGGGCCTCTCCCCGCCTCTGCGCTCAGGCTGGTCCTGCCACGTGCCCAGACGCCCCTCCCCGGCGTCCCGGCGTGCGCCTGCGCGTCACCCCTCCTTTCTCACCGGGGCGCTCCTGGGACTTTGCTGCCTCTCCCATTCTGCTCGGACCTTGGTCAGACTTCAGTACAGCTGTGTTCTTTCCCGTTAGGACTCATATCCCTTGAGATGATCCCATACCCAGTCTCTCCTTCCCTCTGAGGAATTAAGCCCCATGAAGACAGGGCCCCCTGACTCGGCTTTCTGCCTGTCCCCGGCCCAGCCTGAGCCTGCCGTCAGAGGGGCCCAGGAAGGCGCTGCAGGTTCCCCACCTCACAATCAGGAGCAGTGGCTGTTGCTCCCTGCCCTGTGGCCCAGCACAGCAGTGGCTTTTCTTGGTTTATGTTTCTGCTCTAGCTGGTGTGAAACTTTTCTGTTTCTTTTTTCCCTTTTTGTTTATATTTAATAGCTCTTACTAACATATAATTCACATCCCACAAAATTCAGCCACTTAAAGTGCCTCCCGATCCCTCACGGAATTGTGCAACCATCACCCCGATCTCACAACCCAATTTTAGAACGTTTTCGCTGCCTTAGTCCCTGGCAACCACTGCTGTGCCTTCTGTCTGTATAGATCTGTCTGTATTGGACATTTCGTGCAAGTGAATTGTGTGGTCTTTTGTGACTGGCTTCTTTCATTTAGCAAAATGTTTTCAAGTTTCATTCATGGCATCAATCTCCTTCCTTTTTATTGCCAAATACTATACTGTTGTATAGACATATTCCACAGTTTGTTTAAACATTATCAGTTGGTGGACATTTAATTCATTTTCATTATTTTGACTATTATGAATAATGTTTCAGTGAACATTCACAGACAAGTTTGTGTGGATGTATGTCTTCTATTCTCTTGGTTTATATGTAGATGTAAACCTTTGCTGGCTCACATGTTAATTCTGTGTCTAACATTTTGAGGAATCATCAGACTGTTTTCAGAGTGGTTCCATTGTTTTATAATGTCACCACAATATACAAGGATTCCAGTTTCTTTGCAGCTTTGCCAAGGCTTGTTTTTTTTTTTTTTTACTGTTTTTTGTTTTGTTTTTTTTTTATAGCCATCCTAGTGGGCGTGAAGTGGTATCTCATGTGGTTTTTATTTGCATTTCCTTAATGACTAATGATGTTGAGCATCTTTTCATGTGCTTTTTGGTAATGTGTATATCTTCTTTGGAGACATGTGTATTCAAATCCTTTGCCCGTTTTTAAATTGGGTTTTCGTTTTTATTGTTGAGATGTAAGTGTTCTTCGTATATTCTAGATATTGGACTTCCATCGGGGACACAATTTGTAAATATTTTCTTCTATTCTGTAGGTTGTCTTTTTATTTTTAATTTTTATGAACTCCAGTTTACTTATTTTTTATTTAGTCGTTTATGCTTTTAGTGTCATATCTAGCAAGGCTCAGGGTTTTGAAGATTTACTCCTGTCTTCTTCTGAGAGTTTACAGTTCGCCTCCTGCAGTGAGGTCTGTGGCCCGTTTTGGCTTCGTTTTAGTGTGGGCCGTGAGCTTGGGTTCCGAGTTCATTCTCTCCACGTGCGTTTCCGGTGCTCCAGTACCTCTGGGGAACAGACAGTTCTTCCCCCACTGGGTTGTCTCGGCTCTTCCTTGCACCTGTCAGCTTCGACTCCATTCTCAGCAGTAGAGTCTCTCCTTCCGTTTCATCTGTACTGGGATCTGTGAGTTTAGTAAAGTCACTTTCTGAGGCTGCTCCATCAGTCAGCAGAGAGTTGTTAGCTATCACTCTCGAATGTTCCAGGAAATGTTAGAGCAGTGAACACGGCACAGTGACCCTGCTCTTGTGATGTGACAATGTAGAATACATTTCAAGAGTTTGTACATAAAGCTCAGTTTTTTTGTTCTGATCTTCTGTTAGAGCCCAGTATTCAGAGATCTAAATATTAAAAAAATTCTCTTAAAAGTCAGTTACTAAATTTCTTTCATTTTTATGGTGATTCAGAAAAAGAAATTTTAAAGTCTTTTTTTAAGGCTTACTACATACACTGGGAAACAAAAAAGCCTACAAAATTTATTTTTTACAATATTTTTACCTTTGAACCACAGACATAAAATGTCTTTGTATTGTTTTAAATGGATGGACGATTGCCAGCTGTCCTTTCTCAGGAAGGAGTGTCTTTATTTTGATGTTCTTTCTGTCCTGTTCTTGTCTCCTTCCTTCCTGTTGTCCAGAACCCATCATCTGGGGTGGGTGCCGAGTTGGGGAAGTCATTTCTCTCGGAGGGCTAGGACTTGTGGGAGGGATTGCTCACAATTGCATCTTTTTCAGCATGGAGTGGGAAAGCGTATCTGGTGGAAAGAAGCTAAAGAGCAGGGTTTAGGCAGAAAGGAATATGTCCTGGATCTTTTAGATAGGGTCTTTGCTCACACTTAAACTTGCTTCCTAAGGCAGCAGCTAGAAGTTTCTGCAGTCAGAACACGTCGGCTCACTTTTCCTTGTAGCTTACCGCACACTGCCTCACTTGGAGGGACTGGCGGTACTTGGTCGTATCTTCCAAGCTTCTAAAAGATGTAGTCAGCTATTACAAAATCAAGTTTACATCATGCTACTTTAAAAATCATGGATTCATTTGATTTTTAAAATTAACAGATTACTTTCCGTCTGTGCTGGGTCTTTGCTGCCGCACTCGGGCTTTCTCTGGTCGCAGTGAGGAGAGGGGTGCTCTCTGTTTGGCATGCGGGCATCTCGTTTTGGTGGCCTCTGTGGTTGGGGAGCGTGGGTGCTAGGTGCATGGGCTTCAGGAGTCTCAGCACCTGGGCCCAGCAGTTGTGGTGAGCAGGCTTAGTCGCCCCAAGGCATGTGGAATCTTCTCGGATCAGGGATCAAACTCGTGACAAACTCGTGTCCCCAGGCAGATGCTTATACACTGGACAACCAGGGAAATTAAAAAAAAAAAAAAAAAAGGATTTATTTTACAGATACAAACTGGAGGAAAAATTAACTACATCCATGAAAGCAGAAGCTGATCTTCCTCAGTCTGCTTCCAGGCCTGAAAGCAGAGCTTTCCACTGAGCTTTCCACTGAGCCCACTTTATCCTGCTGGATTGTTAAACGAGCATTTGTAAAACCCCCAGGACAGAGCCCAACCTCAGCTCACAGAGTATAATTAAGTACCCTGAAAAGGGTTTTGTTTCATATTCCGTCCTCCTTTCTTAAAAGAGTGTGCATTTAGGGAAAATGGTCAAATAAAATATGTCCATATGATCTTATTTGAATGTTGAGCTTTAAGCCAGCTTTTCCACTCTCCTCTTTCATCAAGAGGCTCTTTACTTTTTTTGCTTTTTGCCATAAAGGTGGTGTCATCTGCATATCTAAGGTTATTGATATTTTTCTCAGCAATCTCGATTCCAGCTTGTGCTTCATTCAGCCCAGCATTTTGCATGATGTCCTCTGTATGTAAGTTAAATAAGCAGGGTGACAGTATACAGTTGACGTACTTCCGTCCCAGTTTGGAGCTAGTCTGTTGTTCCATGCCTAGTTCTAACTGTTACCTCTTGAGGTGCGTACAGATTTCTCAGGAGGCAGGTAAGGTGGTCTGGTTCCATCACTTCACGGCAAATAGATGGGGAAACAGTGATTGACTTTATTTTCTTGGACTCCGAAATCACTGCAGATGGTGACTGCAGCCATGAAATTAAAAGATGCTTGCTCTTTGGAAGAAAAGCTAGACCAACCTAGACAGCATATTAAGAAGCAGAGACATTACTTTGCCAACAAAGGTCTGTCTAGTCAAAGCTATAATTTTTCCAGTAGTCATGTATGGATGTGAGAGTTGGACCATAAAGGAAGCTGAGCACCAAAGAATTGATGCTTTTGAACTGCGGTGTTGGAGAAGACTCTTTTGAGAGTCCCTTGGACTGCAAGGAGATCCAGCCAGTCCATCCTAAAGGAAATCAGTCCTGAATATTCATTGGAAGGGCTGATGCTGAAGCTGAAACTCCAATACTTTGGCCACCTGATGCGAAGAACTGACTCATTGGAAAAGATCCTGATGCTGGGACAGATTGAAGGCAGGAGGAGAAGGGGATGACAGAGGATGAGATGGTTGGATGGCATCACCGAATTGAGGGACGTGAGTTTGATCAAGCTCCAGGAGTTGGTGATAGACGGGGAGGCCTGGCATGCTGCAGTCCATGGAGTGGCAAACACTTGGACACAACTGAGCAACTGAACTGATGATCTTATTTCTGTGAATGGGGGGAAAATAGTGTGAATATGTATAATGTCATGTAGATTATAATTGGTTCTGCCCTCTTAATATGAATCCTGAGTTTAAGATCTGTTTATTTTCTGGAATAACAAAAAAAAAAATGTGTTCATCCTGTGGAATAAACTAGGGTGCCCATGAAAAATTGTTAGGTTGTCTAATTTTTTCTTGTAGTATTGAGCTCATTCTGGCCCTTTTTGTGTGTGTCCATTCATATCTGACTTTTGCATTTTTCCTGCTCAGTCAAATTGGATTAAATAGCTCACTCTCTAATGCTGAAGCCAAGAGTGTTTGTGTGATTGGTGTTCTGTCTAAATTGGTGCTGGCCGGGAGTTCTCTAGCAGTGGCTGAGCTCAGGGGACAGGAGGGTGCACATTGCAGCTGCTCTGGGGGAAGACAGGCAGCCGACACAGGGAGTTAGTTGCCTTTTCCTTTGGTCCTCCTCTTTTATTTGTTTTGACCTTTATTGAGCGAGCATTCCTGGTGGACAAGGTGTCACTGTGAGTGGGTTTAAGTGAGATTCCCAGGCCGCTCCGCTTTGTTGCAGTCTTGTCCGCGTTTGGCACCTGGATCATTCTGTGGTCAGGCTTTCCTGCCTCCAGTGCACCCGCCACACGGCCTGGTGATGTCTCCTTAAACAGAGCTCTTCTCCCTGGTCACTGCATCGCTGGGTCCCCGTTGTTTGCAGGACCCAGCACAAGCATCCTGGCTTGGCACCTGGGGCCCTTTATCCCCCAGGTCCAGCGTCTTCTCCATCCTCAGAGATACCCCTGCTCTTCTCAGCTTTGGCCTCATAAACCACTCTTGCTTGCAGCCCTTGTCATCCCTTTCTCCAAGCAGTCTCCCCATTCACAAGCTTTTTTCCCATTCTAACTCCAGTTATCCTTCTGTTTCCATCCTTTGAGACCCAGTTCAGCCACCCCTTCCCAGATCCCCGGGCCAATGTCTGCTCAGGTCCCTCGACACGTGGTTCAAGCCTGCTTCAACATTGAGGTTCCTGGGCTGCCTCCTTCCCCTGCTCTACCACGAGGCTCTCTGGGCCCAGGCCTGTCTCTTCTTCGTTTTTATAATCTCAGCATCAGCTCAGCAGTTAGTACATTGAGGGCAGCCCCCAGAGTTTTTAATAGGTAGATGAGTCAGTGGGCATCCGAGTTAAGAGCCCCAAATAGCACATCACCTCGACATAATATCTAAGATTTGTGTAAGTTCACCTTTTCACCACATCAACCAGATGACCTTCTACAGATTTAGTACCAGGGCAGGTGGTATTAAAATTCTTATTTTAGAAATTGTAGAATGGTCTTAGAGTTTAGGTTACTTGGTGGAGGTTGAGGACACAGCTAGGATTGGCAGTCCCGGCTGAGTTTGCTTTAAATTTTTCCCCAGGTAATGATTTTCATATTGTTGACTTCGTAATTGATGTTCCAGGAAAGATAAATGCGGATAAAAATTTTTTTGCAGCATTTATATAATGGCAAAAACAGTAGAAACAGCTTAAAGGCTCAAACGTGGGGAAAGGGTGTGATAAATTTAAGTGTGTCAGCATAGTACAATATTAAGTCATTGTTCCAAATTACAGTTATAATGCTATGTAGAAATGTCTGCAAGCAAAAAATATAAGCTAGACTGCATTCTGTGATTATAACTAGAAAGTATATAGTGGGATGTAATATGTAAATAGAGTTGTGTTAGGCTAACGAAAAAGCAGGAAGTTCTGTTTTTATTCATTTGGTTTTTGGCTGTGCCATGCGGCGTGTGGGATCTTGGTTCCCGGACCACGGCTTACACTTGCCGCCTGCAGTCGAAGCACAGAGTCTTAACCACTGGACCACCAGGAAACTCCCAAGAAGTTCAATTTTTTTAACGTTTTTCTTTAATGTTGTTTTGGATCCAAGCCATTGAGATTTGAGAAACTTTTTAGTGATTTATTTGAGCAAAAAAGAATTTAAAATTAGCATTCTCTTAGAATCTGGCATATAAGGCCCCTATAACAATGACGTTGTCTCAGAGAGTTAAATAATTATTATTGGAATCACTGTAAAATAATATTTATTGTCAAAGATGGAATTATAAGGCAGTATGGGAAACGGAGAGGCTTTAAAGGGAAACCAATGACACACAGTTCCCACCGAGTAAAAGTGCTTTTTCTTTATATGTGTGTCCTAAGATGGTATCATAGTATTGAATTCTCTCAAAGGGAGATTGTGATGATGATAAATTATAGCGTAATTTTAAGAAAGCGCAGGAAACCAGAGGAGTGAAACATTAGAGCTGGGCACCAGCGCCTCAGCACTGGGAGCAAGGGGCACGTGTCCTCACCTCCTTGCTGAGCTCTCCTGTGTGTGTGGTGGGAGCCGTCCTCCCGGCACAGCGTCCTGTTACTAGATTGTGTAAAGGGGAGATTATTTCTGGATCTTCTGGGTGGTATCTAATGTACCTCAGCCCTGGCGTTCCTGCCCGTTTAAGCCTGGCGCAGGCTGGCTTGGGCGCGCCGCCGGGCCCCGGGCCTGCCCCCTGCCCCCCCGGCGGGACAGGTGTGGGCTGGGCCACGGGGCCAGGCTGGGCGGGGGTGGGGGGGCGTGGGGGGCGCCCCAAGTGCTGTCCTGTGCCTCGCTGCTGCCGCCGAGGTGCTGATCCCTGTCAAGTGAGGGTGGCCGTGCGCAAGGGAAGCTGTAAACTCTGCTGGGAGGAGGCGAGGAACGGCTCCAGCCACAGTTTGACGGAGAAGTGGAAAGGGGCGTGTTTCTCACTCACCAGTTGCAAAGGTCTGAACGAGGATCTGGAGCTGGAAAATAAAAACAGGGAAAGGTTAAAGGGCTCAGTAGCTGCCGTGTTTTCCTGAGATCTTACATAATTAGTTAAATGAAATACACAGCTTTTCTGGGTGTGATAGTTAAGAATTCCTAACAGTCTGGGTAGAATCATAATGTTTTTAATAACACTAATTTGCCTGATAAAAGTTATCTTTTTTTTTTTTTAACATAATAACATTAGGCTGTCCAACTCTGGAGAGTTATTACTGTATGTTAGGAAAATATATTGCATTACCTACCTATCTCAGAATACAGCTTTTAAAGCAAAGAAACTGCTTTATTAAAAAAAATTTTTTTTTCATTGAAGCCTCCAGTGAAAATGACTCAGTGGGATGGGAGTTCGGAAGAGATAGAGGATTGGCAAGTAGCAGCCAGGAGGGATCCTGGTGGAGCCCAGGAAGATACCCAGAGGTGTGGGTGTGGTATAACCCTGACCCCCAAGCCAGGGGCGTTCTTCCCCCCCCGCCCCACCCATCAGCCCCTGCAGCTCTGAAGTGTCTGTTCTCTCGGCAGAGCTCAACAGTGTTCTGGAACAGTTTCCTGGTCGCTCTATTAACTCAGCATTTGCTTGGTCCCTTTTTTGCCTCCTGGGAAAATTGATTAGCTCCTTACTGAAAAACATGAGAGACCCCAGTCGTAGCAAGAATAATATGCTGGAAGGTTTTTTTGGTGTGTGTTTTCCTTCACTAAGATTATAAGCACCGTAGGAGCAGCAATCATGTTCTAATCAGAATTTTTTTTTATCACCTGGCACAGAGCCTCAGCCTCATCAGATAACTTGTAGTAAATAAATGCTTGAGGATTGAATTGTTTTTGTTCAGTCGTGAACTGCAGTGTGCCAGGCCTCCCTAAGGACTGAATAAATCACCTTAAAAAGCAAGAAGGTGCAATTTCAGCTATTGACAAAGTTATGAAAGGAGTCTTTTTTTTTTTTATTAGTTAGCTAATTTCCTTTGGGCTGTGCTGGGTCTTCGTTGCTGCGCGCAGGCTGCTCTTCGGTGGCGGCCAGTGGGCTGCTCATGGTGCTGGCTTCTCTTGTTGCCGAGCGTGTACTCCAGAGCACTGGCTCGGTAGTTGTGGTACGCAGGCTTAGCTGCCCTGAGGCACGCAGGATCTTCCTGGACCAGGGATTGAGCCTGTGTCCCTGTGTTGGCAGGCAGACGCTTTAGCACTGCGTCACCAGGGAGATTCATGAATCTTTTTTGTTGTCCTGCCAACATTAACTGTGTTCGAATATTCTAGAAGCTTTTGTTAGAGAAGATTTGAACATGTCTAATAAACAGCACTTTTCCCCTTGAGTTCTGACTGGTGGATAAGAATCAGAAGCTGGAACACTAAAATGCCTTCTTTATATTACTGGTAAGCCGCGTTCTCCTGTGTCAGCTGACAGTTTTGAGTCAGAGGTGCTAACTCCCTGTCCCCAAGAGTAGACCTTGGTGTGGCCCATTGGAAGGGACTTTTTTAAAAGTTGAGGAAAGGTTGATGTGTAGTGTTATGTAAGTTACAAGTGTACACTAAATATAGTGATTCACAGTTTTAAAGGTTATACTTCATTTCTAGTTGTAAAATAGTGCCTGTATTCGCTGTGTTGTACAGTGTATCCTTGTGGCTTAGTTTATGTGACAGAATGGTTTATATCTCTCAATCTCCTGCCTCTGTCTTACCCCACCCTCCTTCCGTCTCCCCACTGGTAACCACTGGTTTGATCTTTATGTCTGTGAGTCTGCTGCTTTTTTGTCTGATTCACAAGTTAGTTGTAGTTTTTAGATTCTACATGTACGTGATGCCATACCATATTTGTCTGACTTACTCCACTTAGCATAATAATCTCTAAGTCTATCCACGTTGTTGCAAGTGGCAAAATCTCATTCTTTTCCATGGCTGAGTAGTCTTCCATTGTATATGTATATTCCACTTTTATCCATTTATCTGTCGTTGCTTCCATATCTTGACAGTTGTAAATAATGCTGCTAGGAACATTGGGATGCATGTATCTTTTTAAATGAGTGTTTTTGTATCCTTTAGATGTATACCCAGGTGTGGAATTGCTGGATCGTATGGTAATTCTATTTTTCGTTCTTTGAGAAACCTCCAGACTGTTTTCCACGCTGTGTGTGATAGTCACTCAGTTGTGTCTGACGCTTTGCAACCCCATGGACTGTGGCCTACAAGGCTTTTTTGTCCGTGGAGATTCTCCAGGCTAGAATACTGGAGTGGTTTCCCGTGCCCTCCTTCAGGGGATCTTCCCAACCCAGGGATCGAACACTGCAGGTGGATTTTTTTACCGTCTGAACCACCAGGGAAGCCCTGGTGTTCCAGAGTGGCTGCACCAATTTACATTCCCACCTAGAGTGTACAAGGGTTCCCTCTTCTCCGCATCCTCACCAGCACTTGTAACTTGTGGTCTTTTTGAGGATAGCTGTTCTGACAAGTGTGAGGTGATACCTCATGTGGTTTTGATTTGCTTTCCCCTGATGACTAGCAGTGATCCGTTCATGTGCCTGTCGGCCATCCACATTTCCTCTTGTGGAAGGGATGTTTGAATCCAGGACAAGCACCCTTCCCCAGGGTGTAGAGAGGAGGAGGAAAGAAACCAGCTCCTCCGATAGTTCCCAGCCTGCCACCCTGCCTGCAGTACAGGCTCCTTGTCTGGCCCACTCATAGGTGACCGCCTCCGCCTTGAGGGGAAGGCAGGCTGGGGCAGAGGGGCGGGAGTATCCCTGTTTAATTTCCTTATTCCATTGGCTCCTTGGTTTTGTACCTTTGACATATTGGACTTACCTGTGGTTAAGCCTCCCCCCTGCCCCCCACCCCTGACACGGAGGTGAGCTGACTGCTTGTGGCCATACACTTTCCTTTCCGAGCCTGTTCCTTCTCCTTTCGGTTTACCAGCCCTCGTTTGGGGGACTACTGGGGCGCGCCGTTGGGTTTGCCCCGGGAAGCTCTCAGCCGCACCGTAGTAACCCATCAGTGGTCTGCTCCAAAGCTGCTCTATGCCCCGAGCCTGAAGTGCATGTCCTCATGGTTCCCATCCCAGGTTCTTTCTGAGTATCCAATATAGCTCCCCAGAGCTTTGAAAGAGGCTCAAATAGCAGAATTAAGATATTCCAATTAAAAAAACAACTCCAGCCTTGTACAGATGCCCCATCCTAGAGCTGTATAGTGTAGTAAATAAAGTGAATTCTAAAACCCACTTGGATTAAAGTCTTGGTTCTGAGTAATCTTGGCCGGATTACCTAATCTTTTTATGTCTCAGTTTATAATACAGATAATAGTGCTACCTCTTAGGAGTGCTGTAGCTGTTGAATAAATTAATACATGTAAAAAGTTTAGAACTTATCTGAAATGCATTTATCACTTTAAAAAGTTTTTGTGTATCAACTCTCTCCTACTATGAAAACTCTCAGGGAGAAATTTAAAATTCAGAGATTCATACAACATGAAAGTTGGAGGCTCTACTCCCATATCAGACTTTGTTGGGCTGTGAGTTAACATGCAGAGCATTTGAAGTCCTCCCTCATTCCTTATTTTGTCTTATGTCTTAGGGAGGTGCTCCGTGCCTGTGTGCAGCAGGGGAGCCAGCAGCCCCAGCCTGGCCCCCACCCCTCCCCGCGAGGATGTGCGTGCTTCCCCGGGGCTTCAGGAGGCATATAGTTCAACACCAAGTCTCTCTTGATCTAGAATTCTGACACGTAGGAGTATTACATTATCAACCTTACATCCACCAAACTTGGAAAGCGTGCCCCCCAGCCCTCAGGGCATGCATTCTGAGCAGAGCTGGCCCCGGTATTTCGTCATTTGCCAGAGAGAGTGGTGGAGGTCGAGAGAGAGCACCTGTGGTTTCAGTTTCAGTGTGTGCCGGTTGTTCTGAGCCTAAGACCTGTGCCCTTTAAAAAAATATATAAAGTCTTTATTGAATATGTTACAGTATTGCTTCTGTCTTTTTTATGTTTTGGTTTTTTGGCCATGAGGCAAAAAACTCTGACCAGGGATTGAACCCGCACCCCCTGCATTAAAAGGTGGAGCCCTCACCACTGGACCTAAGCTCCACGGGCAGAGGTTGCCTGTCCAGAGGGGAATCGGAGGTGGAGCCGCCTGCGCCTGCCACCTCCTCTCTTGGGAAGCGACTCCGAGAGGCTTGCAGTGGCCGTGCGTCTGTCCCCTCCCTGCTGCAGGGAGCCCGTGTTGCAGGCATTCCTCTGCAGAGTGGAGCCCCTGCTCTGTTTCGGGATGGAGTAGCGGGTGGGGAGTACTTTGAGACCTGTGCCTGATGTGGGATGTGGTTTCCCCGCCTCTCACAGAGAGTCCTGGAATCTGCTCTGTGGGAAGGTGTTGCCTTTTCATCCTGCTGGTTTCGGGTGGAGCTTGTTTGCAGCAGACTCCTGACGGGGAACTGTGGTTGACATTCTGGGGGCTGCGGGCCCAGTGGGGGGTTAGCACCTGGGCCCCAGTTCCGTGCCCCCTCCTCCGGCTTGTGCGCCTGCCATTCTTTGCCCTCAGGCTGTGCTGGTTTATTCCTGTCCCCTCTTCCGTCAGCGAGGCTCGGATGAGTCTCTGTTTAACCAGCTGCTTTTGCTGGTGCCTTGTCCCTCCCACTTGTAAGCTCCTGCTGTGTGCTGTAATTGGTGCAATCCCACTGCCCGCTTTCAACCTTTTCCTTCTTGTTTGGTCTAGAAGTAGTTTTTCCTCGAGATGTTCCTCTAGATATTTTCTTGTGAGTTCTCCCAAAGCATGAGAGGTACAGTTGCTGGGTTCTGGGTCTGCTGAGTTTGTGTCTCTTCCCCACACTGGGTGCTCGTCTGTTGGCGACGCCTTCCCAGTAGACCAACGTTGAATACAGGGCTGGGGTCAGTCTGCCTGGTTCTCCCTGGCTCCCTTGAATGGGTCTCCTCGATGCTTTGCCTTCTGTCAGACTGAGCCCTGATTCCATAAACTTTGGAAGCGCGTTCCCTCAGGGCACAGGCCTCTTCCTGCCGTCTCCCTGCCTCGCTGCCTTCCCGGTTTCTGTAGTCCTCGGCAGAGCTGTCTCCATCTTTAGAGATGCACGTGGGTCCTCAGTTGTCTCACTGCGGGTCTGTACCCGGCTTTAGAAGTGTGTTTCCCCAAAGCTCCTAGAACTGAGTCTGTTGCCTTTTGAAGGAGCAGTTCCAGTCCTCTGAGATCTTGCTTGTCTTCCTTGAGTAGGAGAGTTTTGGTGGGTTTTTAAAGCTCAAGCAAGCGCAAAGATGCAGCTCCATCACTTGAGTTGACTCCAGGCTGTCCCTGGCTGCCCGGTGAGCCGGGCAGCGTGATCTCCTTTTCTGTTGTATCTTGTCTAGTTATTCCCAAAGGTGTCAGCCTTTCTCCAGAGGGCAGCCCTCTCTTCCTCCTGCTTCATCAGTCTGCCATCCTCTTTTTGTTGTAGTTCCTCTTGTCCTGATGGGAAAACGAGAATGTTTCTCTAACCGCTCTGATTTCTGGAGTGAGCCTGACCGTTCCAAGGACAGCCCTTAGCGGTTGCCTTCTTCACGCATGCAGTGCTTTTGTTACGTTGCTTCTCTGCCCCAAGCCCAGATGACAGCATGTCTCTTTAATAAGAATACCCTTATTGCTTCTTTAGGTATTGTAAGAGCTGCTACCCCTGGATAAATCTACCTCTTTGGATCTTGAAAATCGGAAGTGGCAGTTGGCATTTAGACGGTTGTCAGCTGTGGGGCCAGTGAGTTAGAGAGGAATTCTTGAGTCTGCGGACCAACCGCATGAAAGTAAACAGACCCTTTCACAGTTCTGATTCCTGGCCTGAAGATAATGCATAAAAAGGAACAGAATTTGGAGCAGCCTGTCCATACTGCCTGCCTGGTGTTGGACTCAGTGCAGCTCCCTTCGTGTTCTGGAAGCTCTCTCTATCTTGACGAGAGCCCTGACTCTGGGATACCTTTTTGTCCCCCCCCCTTTTCCTGTGGTAACCCCCGATTTGCTTACCATTTTAGCCGTTTTTAAGTGTACACTTCAGTGGCATGAATTACACTCACGTTGCTGTGTGGCTACCACCCCCATCCAGCCCCAGAACTTCTTTGTCCACCCAGACTGAAACCCTGCCCCCATTAAGCAGCGATTCCTCCTTAGTCCCTTGTAAACCTTATTCTACTTTCTGTCCCGAATTTGACTGTCCTGTGTTCCCGCATATGTGGACTCGTACAGCATTTGTCCTTCCGGGATTTCCCTGGAGGTCAGTGGTTGAACTCTGCACTCCATTGCATGGGGGTACAGGTTCGATCCCTGGTCAGGCAGCTGTGATCCTTAATGTTGTGCGGTGCAGCACCCCCAAAAAAGGATTTTAAATTGTAATAAAATATACATAATCTAAGCTAAGCTAAGTCACTTCAGTCGTGTCCGACTCTGTGCGACCCCATAGATGGCAGCCCACCAGGCTCCTCCGTCCCTGGGATTCTCCAGGCAAGATCACTGGAGTGGGTTACCATTTCCTTCTCCAAAAACAGTTGTTTTAAAGGTTTGTCCATTTGTGACTGGCCTTTTTCATTTAGCACAGGTGTCTTCACGGGTTAGCCATGTGGTAGCAGGTGTCAGAATTCCCTCCCCTGTTGACTGAATAATACTCCCTTCTGTGTATATCCCGTGTTTATTCTTTCAGCTGTCTGTGGGTTTTGGGCTGTCTCCATCTGGCTACTGTGGATAATGCTGCTGTGAGTCTAGGTGTAGAAATACCTGCTGGAGCGCCTGCCGTCACTTCCGGGCGTGCACCCAGGAGCGGATCCGCTGGGCCATGCTGAGGTTCCGCGTTTACTGTTTTGAGGAACCACCATGCTGTCTCCCACGGAGACGCCCTTTCTTTCACAGCCCCCTCTGTGCCGTGCCTACTTGGGTCAGAGTCGTGTGGTGTTGCTCCTGAACTCGTGCAGGGCCGGGGCCCCCGCTCAAGGACGGGCCAGGCCTTCAGGGCTCCCTTGCCTTTGCTTAAGGCCCGGCATCAGCCAGTTGTATAAAATAGCTGCTTGCCGTTGGGTTGAGCCGCCGTGACCCACTGCGGTGGAAGCCCACTGAGGCCCTGAAGCTGCCAGCCCAGCTGTGGTAGCTCAAGCCAGCTGCCGGCTGTAGAGGCTAGGAACGTTGCACAGGGCAGGCCGCTGCCACTTGGTCCCACTGGACATCTTCGTAGTCAGTGTTAGCTTGCTCTCCACACTGCGTTTAGCCTTTCATGATTCCTGGCACATTTCAGGGGTTGGGGGAGTGGGAGGTGGAGTACAGTGGATGACTTCTCTCTCTTTTCTTGGGTTCTGAACCAATTACGAGGTAAGACAAGAAGAATTTGGAGCGTTTAAGGGGAAAAAAAAGTCCCTTCTCTTGGAAACCAAAGGTTTGGGGAGAGGAGTTTCTTTTCTCACAACTTTAAAAAAAAATCATTTATTTGGCTTCACTGGGTCTTGGTTGCAGCTGACAGGCTTAGATGCCCTGAGGCTTGTGGGATCGAACATGCATCCCCTGCGTTGCAAGATGGGTTCTTAACCACTGGACCACCGGGGAAGTCCCCCCTTCTAACAACTTGGATGTGGAGAAAATACTTTCTAGAAGCATTTAAGTTACTTGTGGGATTTCATTAATTGAATGCATTAATTGTGAATAAACAAGCAAATTCTCCCTTTGAGGGTCTGTTTGGTGTGCTGTGATTGGCATGTGTCTCATTTAACGCTGCTGACACGTCCATGAGCCCATTACCTCTGCTTTATGCAAGAGAAAGCTGAGTCCTGGAAAAGGCTCGTAGAGAACATCCCCAAGGTTTCATGTCTGGGGTTTCATCCTGAATCTGTGTTGACTGCAAAGTCACTTGGCCGCACTGCCTTTTCTAAAACGATGTGGGTAAGGGAAAATATGTACGTGTGCTGAACTCTTTTCCCTTAAAATAAATAAATAAACTCATTTCAGCCAGTTCTTAGGATTTTACAGATACTTTAGTGAGTGGGCCTGGCAACATAAGTAAATTCTGTTTCAGTGGTTACATATGTGAAAACCAGGTTAGTGGTAGTGGTGAGGGCTGGTTAATATCAGGGTAAGTTAACCCTCAGCACCTGTTGGTGAGTCAGCTGAGCCTGTCTGCTGCATAGGAGACGCTAACTTAGGACTGCGGTTAAAGAGTGTGAGCGCTGTGTAGAAGGGACCAGGAAAGTACTCATTTTATACAAAATCATTTCCTGTATGGAATGTGTTTCATGTAGCACCATGTGGGTGGGCCACTGGCTGGAATGATCGGTCACATGACTTACGTGGGCTCTGTGTTCCAAAGGCACATGTGGGCAGAAGAGATTTACCTGGATAAGACCTCTAGGGTTTAGCATTCAGAATTGTGAAAGGGGGACTTCCCTGGTCGTCCAGTGGCTAAAGCTCCGGGCCCTCAGTGCAGGGCACCCAGGTTTGATCCCCGATCAGGGAGCTAGATCCCACATGCCGCAACCCAGCGTTCATGCACTGCAAATGAAGATCCTTCGTGGTGCCACTGAGACGGGCACAACCACACAAGTAAACGTGTTTAAAGAGAGTCAGCACGTGTGAGAAAAACCGTGAAAGGGAATCTACTAAGTAATTGGGTAATCTAAGTAATTCTTTTATATTTCATGCATTATATTCTTTAAATGAGAAGTTTTCATGTGTGATCATTAATGGAAACATCATAATTTCAAGTCTCTTGTTCATTCTGAGTTAATGCATTATAGACTCTCCTATACTTTTGTCAGGATATGGTTTGTTCTTGTCAATGAAAATCATCTCAAATGACTTAGAACTTTCAGCCCATCATTTTCTTTCTTGTTTGATTGCACACAGCCCCCCAGAATCACCCTGTGCCCCTGCCTGGTACACAAAGACCAGTTTTTTAAGCAAGTAGAGGGAGGTAATTTTTTTCTCTTTTATCTCATTACCTAAGTTTAGACTACTTCTCCACAAAACCTTAGAAATACATGCCATACAAAAGGCATCTTAACAGGGCTGTTTTCTTGACAGTTACATTCTCTGTTGGTATAGTTTTCTAAGACATGTTTTCATGTTGAAGAATTTTTAGGCTTGCAAGTACCTGAGAAATAAACATGACCTGTTCAGATTTACGTGGAAAAAATACTGATGACTTAATAAAAGAACTGCTTTTATTTTCTCCCCTGTTTTTCCACTAGCTAACCTTTGGGGACCTTTGATAAGTCATTTAAGCCCTGCAGACTGCATCTTTTCCCACCATACACTTATGTGAAAACTGCTGAGGAGTTATTGTTTCTTTCAGCTGTCAAATTTATGAACTAATTTGTTAAAATAATGTGGGAGGTTTCAAAAGAAAAGTAGGCTTTTGTTTTTCTTTTATAACCTGCCCAGGCACACTTGTGCCTAAGCGGTCCAAACAAATGTGCTCAGCTGGGGTTCTTTCAGAGGGAATTTATTATCCCAGTGTGCCAGTGGCTGCCCCACGTGGCGCGTGTTTTGGTTGTACTTTCCCTTTTTAAGTCAAGAGTGCAGTACTTTTGTTCTTTTGGGAAAGAGACGTGAACATTTAAATTTCTCTTTGAGAAAAGTCTGCATCTTCAAGGGCAGTTTGGAGGTGCTGGCACTCCCCCTTGTGGGGTTCTGAAATATGTTGTACAGCAAATAAAACGACATAATTTATTTTTGTTGTTTCCAACTGATAGAAGAATCTTATTTAACATGGTAAATTATAAATTCATTCATCCAAAAATTTACCAAGAATGACAAAATAGTGGGCTCTAAAATCACATCAAATCACTGTGTAGGTAGGATTTTTAATCATGTTCAAAGTCATAATTTTGGACTTTTAACTTTATTTCAACCTGTGAAGAAATATTTTAGGCAAGAAAATTGCCTTGTCAGATTAAGACCTATAGTTAAAATGTTGTAGGTTAATTAAACAAAACCCAGCCTAGTCGTAAATGTGTTGATATGGGTTTCTCTTTAAACTTTTTTTGGGGAAAGTTTCAGATCAGAAGCACATGCCAAATATCAGGTTCCGATGCACACTTCTATTTTAGAGCCATTGTTTATCTTTAGTTTCTTGCCCCTAGCAGGCTTGCACCTTTCAAGTGAGCATTTGTGACACTTCTCTTCCAACATCAGCTGTCTACTGAGTGCTGATTAAGTGGTAGACACTGTGGTAAAAGCATCAAACAGGGTGCTTACGATCTGCTGGGGAAGGCAGACCTTGAACAGGTTGCTATAGCGTCATGACCTATGGCCTGAATGTGAGTGCTGGCATTTACCCCCGTGGTGATGTCAAGGACCACCTCCCTAAGAGTAGTGTTTCTGCTGGGACATGAAGGATGAATCAGATTCAGTTAGGTGGAGTGGAGGATGGATTGGGAATGAGAGTTCAAGGCAGAGAAACAGCACGTTCAGAGGTTGACGGCAAAATGGAGCAGAAGGTAGATGAAACTGAAGCATAAGCACGGAGGTAGAGAAGAGGCAGGTGCCCGGGTTTTTGGTGCAGTAAAGGATGTGGGGCTTTGGCTGAGCAGGCAGTCTTGGCTGGGTTCTAAGCAGGTAGTGATGTGACTTGGTTTGTGTGTTAGTAAACTCATTCCTGATGCATTGTGGACAGTGCAGAGGAGAGAACAGGTAGACACGCGGAGACGGGGAGGGAGTTGCTGTGCCAGCTTGCTGCCCCCTCCTTCCTCCCACCAGGGCAGAGGTCCGTCAGCTTTTTCTGTAAAGGCCCAGAGAGGCGTTCGTTTTGGGTTTGTAGGCTGTTGACTCTACTGTGCCGTCTTTGCCTGAAGGCAGCCATAGGCAGTTTGCGAAAGAGACAGCATGGCCATGTTCCAACAGGACTTTATCTGCACACAGGCTGGCTTTGGCCCATGAGCACAGTGTGCTGACCTGATCCTTAGGGTGTTTGTTAGGAATGAAGGGAAGTGAACACATCCAGGGGCTGCAGAAGACGGCCGCTCAGTACGCCTGGGTCTGGGTTGTTGGGGGAGGCTGAGTGAGAAGGCACGGGGAGGTTGCTTTCCAGGTTTCTGGCTTAAACAGTGCTATGAGGAGTGGTGTGCAGACGCGGCCCCCGGCAGGGGCTGTGTGTGAGGGTGCAGGGGGCACCCAGACACTGGCTGCACTGTGTGTGAGCAGGGACGCCTGCACCAATGAGATAGCGTGGGTGGCTTCGGCGTGTCAGGCGAGAGGGCAGGGTCACCCCTCTTGTCGGGCGAGAGAGCAGGGGACAGACGGAGTCTGCAGTGACTGTAACATCTGTGCCAGAGGCAGCAGAGCCAGCGGACGCGCCAAAGAGGACGAGAGACACCAGGAGACGGCCAAGTGGGGAGCAGGGTCAGGCAGAAGAGGGGTTTCTATTGGGTTGGGATACACGGGGTCACTTGTAGCTCGACTAACAGTTTCAAGGAGTAGGTGGGCTTTCTTTGTTTATGTTTTTGATGTGAGACTTGGCTCACAGAATTAAAAATCTAGCTCTTCCTTGAGATTTGAGGTTCAGTTTACAAATGATATTACTGTTTAAATCTAACTGATATGAGCAGTTACTTTTTAAAAATTAATTTATTTTAATCGGAGGCTAATTACTTTACAATATTGTGGTGGTTTTCGCCGTACACTGACATGAATCAGCCACAGGTGCACATGTGTCCCCCATCCTGAACCCCCTCCCACCTCCCTCCCCACCCCATCCCTCTGGGTTGTCCCAGAGCACCGGCTTTGAGTGCCGAGTTTCATGCATGGAACTTGCACTGGTCATCTGTTTCCCATACGGTAATATACATGTTTCAGTGCTATTCTCTCAGATCATCCCACCCTCACCTTCTCCCACATAGTCCAAAAGTCTGTTCTTTACATCTGTGTCTCTTTTGTTGTCTTGCATATAGGGTCATTGTTACCATCTTTCTAAATTCCATATATATGTGTTAACATACTGTATTGGTGTTTCTCTTGAGCAATTATTTTTTAAAAGAGCCTTGGCTAAACGTTTGGTCCGATTTACAACCTTGGTTAAGTGAAAGTGAAAGCCGCTCAGTCGTGTCCGAGTCTTTGCCACCCCGTGGACTACAGTGGACCCCATAGATACAGTCCATGGAATTCTCCAGGCCAGAATAATGGAGTGGGTAGCCTTTCCCTTCTCCAGGGGATCTTCCCAACCCAGGGATCGAACCCAGGTCTTCTGCATTGCAGGTGGATTCTTTACCAGCTGAGCCACAAGGGAAGCCCAGCTTGGTTAAACCCCTTAACTATTTTTACCACACTTTAAAGTGTAATATGCCATGGTCCCTCAGCATCTGCAGCGGGTGGGATCCAGGAGCCCCCCAGGGACCACACTCCCAAGAATGCTGATGTTCCTTCCAGTCTGCTTCCACGGAACTGAGGATCAGCTAGCTATATTTTATTCTTGTTTTGTACATTAATTGCTGAATGACAGTTGAGGTAGTTAAAGATGTATTTTTATATAATATACTTAGATATTCTTATAAATCTAACAAATTAAACATAATTGTGGTGATTCTGCTTAAAATGAAATCCTCCTGGAGTGAATTGACATGTACCCACAGGTGAGTCAGCCAAGGATGTAGGGAATACCTTCATGCCTTGCTGAGATTTTCTCGTGTTCTGACTGAGACTGCCAAGCCACGTGCCACCTTTATAATTACTATGCCAGACGTGTCAGACTCAAGAAAAGAGGGAGTCCTTGAGATGGACGTGCTGCACTGCCTGACGTTGCTGTGTGCTCGCTGTTGCTTCCCCCTCCCTCCCACCCAGATGGCCACGTGCCTGGATTGACTTTGCATTTCCTCGGTATCATCCCATGTGTTAAGATCTTTGAACTTTATGACATTCTGCAGTCTTTTCATATACTTTTGTTTCTTCCATCCACCTCTCTTCCACCTCTTAAAAATTATAGCCAGTTGAATGGTGGACCTTCTCCTATGGTTTTGTCGCAGCATCTAAGTTCACTCTACTAATGAGAGCCAGGCATCAGAACCATTAATTGGCTCTGCAGATGGTGACTGCAGCCATGAAATTAAAAGACGCTTGCCCCTTGAAAGAAAAGCTATGACCAACCTAGACAGCATATTAAAAAGCAGAGACATTACTTTACCAACAAAGGTCTGTCTAGTCAAAGCTGTGTTTTTCCCAATAGTATGGATGTGAGAGTTGGACTGTAAAGAAAGCTGAGCACCAAAGAATTGATGCTTTTGAACTGTGGTGTTGGAGAAGACTCTTGAGAGTCTCTTGGACTGCAAGGAGATCCAGCCAGTCAATCCTAAAAGAAATCAGTCCTGCGTGTACATTGGAAGGACTGATGCTGAAGCTCCAATACTTTGGCCACCTGATGCGAAGAACTGACTCATTTGAAAAGACTGTGATGCTGGGAAAGACTGAAGGTGGGAGGAGAAGGGGACAACAGAAGATGAGATGATTGGATGGCATCACCGACTTGATGGACATGAGTTTGAGTAGGCTCTGGGAGTTGGTGATGGACAGGGAAGCCTGGCATGCTGCAGTCCATGGGGTCACAAAGAGTCGGACACGACTAAGCGACTGAGCTGAGTGAACCTACTTTCAAATAAGGGCAGGCTCCTGTGTTGGAGCAGAATGTTCAAAAAATATAAGAAATGCCAAGCGACAGTGTTCCTGTGTATATTTAGAACATATTTATCTGCTTATTGCCATAACAGGAATTTTCATGTTGCCCATGGGAGAGCTTGTGATTTCCATTAGATGTAAGCTCAGAGACAGAAGAGATTTTTCTGTTTTATTCACTATTGTATTCCCAGCAAATAGAATTTTGCCTAACATTTAGCAGAGGCTCAAATACATGTTGAATGAATAAAATGAATGAAGAAATCTAATTTCTGATTAAGTGATAGATTATTTACTATTGATAGTAGATTGAGACTTTTGCTTCCTTGTAATTTCTTTCCCTCCTTTTTCTTCTTTTAGGCGGAAACCACTAATTCTAGCCTCTTGCAGGTGCAACTGGAATGCAGTTTACATAATAAAGTGTGTCAGCGACTAAAGGTAAAATTAAAAATTTAGTGTTTTCTTCCTGCCTCTTTGTTTAGAAATAAAAAATAAAACAGCATGTTTATTTGCAGAATTGCATATGCTTTTCCCCTAAGTGCTTTTCACCCCTAAAATTTGAAATAAAAAAATTCAGTTGATTTTTCGAGTTTTTCCTTTTTTTCCATCCCTCCGATCTCAGAGTTGTTATGTGGAATCGGATGACGTTTTACGGCTACAGATGAGCATAATTGTAACAATGGAAAACACCTCAAAAGAATTTGAAGAAAACACACAAGATTTGTTAGATCATCTCTCTATTATTTATGTAGCTACAGATAAATCTGAGAGCTCAGGTATGGCAGACTCTTTAAACTTTTCTGGTAAAATATATTTTGGTTCACCTGCATCATCTTTCTGTATCATTTACTTAGAGATCGCAGATTGCATTGTTGCAATCCCAGACAAAGAGATTTTGCTTTCATTATTAATACACTGCAGTAGTAACTAGTTTTCCATCTGCATCTGCTCGTAAGCATGTATTATTTTAAAGTAAATTAAGTGGCACCAGCAAACCATTCTGTGTTTTCCCGAGGAATAATTTTCTTGACATTTTGAAGATGGTGAACAAATTAAATGGGCACTACAGTCTAATATAAATATTTACACAGTATTTTAAGTCTTGTGTCTTGGTTCTGTTTTATGATTTGCAGAAGCTCAATTGACCAAGTCATGGTGCTTGTATTTTTCATGGTTGAGGGTGTGTTCCTGGTATGGCTGGATCCTGGATGCCTGACAACTTAGAGTAGTGTGAATTTCAGTGTTCCTGTCTTTGAATTTTACCTTTGAAATTGTGCGTCCTACTTGCCAAGAATAACCTTGTTTATCAGTTTAAGTTTCTGAGAGATTTTGTAGAGGACATAGGATCCATGAATTTTACCATGTCAGCTTTGCCATTGGTTATCAATACTGTTCTGGTACCGAAATACAGTTTTACATTGGCCGTCTTAATTGTTGGTCAAACATGGTTTACTTTCCCATCCTCAGAATTGATTACATATGTCATGGGTCAGCAGGAGAGCTTTCTTGTCCTGGGGTTCTGAGTTTCTGTCGGTTCCCAGGATGGCCAGGTGGGCATCAGTGTAGGGAAGACTCCTACAGCGTGGGCAGCGTTTCTCTTGGTGAAGATTAAAGGGAAGCCTGGATCCTGAGATCCAGGGTTTTATTTTTTCCGAGTGTGGTTGTCCAGTAAGGAAGTGAGGGGCTGTCTGGTCAGTAGGAGACCTCAGCTTTATTGGAAGCGGTCCAGTTGGTTAGTTTCATCTAGGGAGCAGGAGTGTGACCCTACACTCAGACTTTTTCTCCTAGTACTTCATCATTAGAGAGTCAGTGTTGACAGGTCAGTCTTTTTGCCAGAGTCCTTTGTCTTCTGACTTCAAAGAATACCCACCAGAAAACAGCTCCTCATTTCAATTTTAGTGTTGGAAGATGAATTGCATTTTTTAATAGAAATGCGTTCTGTGATGCTTTAACTTCAGTATGAAAATGTGAGAATGAGATGGCCCTTTGTTTTAATCTCATTACTTTGATTCTTTTGAACAGACGATTCAGCAGTGAATATGTATATATTACATTCAGGAAACAGCCTTATATGGATACAGGTAATTTTAAATACTTGTGTAAAGTATAGTTTAAACTTACAAGTGTATATTTAATTACAGAACATGAGGATTTTTGAGAGAACACTTGTCTCTGTTATCTTTTGCTTCCATTGAAACGCATTTTCCCTTGCTCGAGCCCATATTTGGGTGAAGGTTGTCAGCACCCCTTCGTGCTATTACAGAATAGCACGTGTCATTACCCTTCTACTGAACAGTTGCTCTCTGTGCCAGTCTGAGCTTCTCAGCCGTTTTGACAGGGTTGATTCAACCTGGATCAGCCTCCACCCCGCTAAGAGCAGTATTGTGGATTGTTTTTTTTACAGGATGTACGTCATTTCTCCCAGAGAGATGTCCTGTCTCTGCAGTTTGAACCGGTACTCCTACCTACTTCCACAACGAACTTTACAAAAATTGCTTCTTTTACTTGCAAAGGTACAGATTTTTAAAACGCTGGAGACTGTCTTTTTGTTTTCGTCGTTTGGTCGTTATGACACTAGTTCTTTCTGTGATGACTCAGCTACAGCCTAGGCAAGGCTTTTGAAGCCAGTGGGCTTCATTTCAGTTCCACAGCCTTGACAGTTCTGAGAGGTAACCTGATGGTAGAGGTAGTGGTGTGCCGCTTCTGTGATGCCACGTGAGCAGGATTTTGAGTTTATAGGTCGTAACTCAGTTGGTGGTTTCAAAGGCCAGGTTGTACGTGTGTGACGGACGTACTGCTTTTACAGGTAGGGTTGTGCATCCCCAGGTTGGTTTCTTTGTGTAGAATGCAATGCAGGATATCTAGTGAGTGTCAACCCAGTCCTCTCCTCAGTCTTATTTATAGTTCAGAAGGTTTCTACAAAGGAATGAAATGCATTTTAAATATATGAAAACAAGACCCGACTCACTTATATTGAAAGAAATGTTAATTTAAAGCAGTAAGTGAGATATAACTCAGGACTTAGGTCTGTAAAGATTAAAAAGATTTGTTAGTATTCTGTGTTAGTAATGCCTAGAAAGAAAACAACACTGATTTTTTGGACATGAGTATAAATTGATGCATGCTATTTAGGAGGGAAAATTGGCAATTTCTCTGAAAACTTAAGATGTGCATATATGCTCTCTGATCCTGAATTCTACTTCTCCGAGCTTATCCTGGGAGTGTATCTTTATGAGAGATACACTTGTATATATTCAGAATTGTAATAACAAAAATATGCATTGTTTGTGGCAACAGAACAGGAGATTGGTTAAATTGTAATTCATCTGCATGGGGGTGGAGCCTAGGCCTTTTTAGGTATAAGAGTCATAAACAGGTGTGCAGTGTCGGCAGGGTGGGTCTCTAAGGGTCCCTGTGGGTTTGCATGTGTTAGAGCACTGGAGAGATGCTCTGTAGTCTGCAGTGTCGGCAGGGTGGTTCTCTAAGTGTCCCTGTGTGTTTGCTTGTGTTAGAGCACTGGAAGGATGCTCGGGAGTCTGCAGTGTCGGCAGGGTGGTTCTCTAAGTGTCCCTGTGTGTTTGCTTGTGTTAGAGCACTGGAAGGATGCTCTGTAGTCTGCAGTGTCGGCAGGGTGGTTCTCTAAGGGTCCTTGTGTGTTGCATGTGTTAGAGCACTGGAAGGATGCTTGGGAGTCTGCTGCCAGTTGTTTCTCTCGTCTAGGGAAAGGTAGACATTTATTTTCACATCTTTTTGTTAGTGTTTGAATTTTAGGAGGGGAACATATATTAACATACAGCTAAAAAAAAAGTCAGGTATTAGTATCAGAGTTAAGAATTTAGTCCCAGTGTGATGGTGTCCTGACCTGGCTCAAGGAACACATACGAGTGATTGATGATTCAACAGTGTTTTGGCAGCGAGGTCCCACTTTGGCTGTGAGGCTCCTCTGTGATCTTGGGTTCACCTGTTCATTTCTGGCTTACACCTCCACAAGCATCTCTTCACCCACCCTAGTGGGCTTGACTGTTCACTTTTGTCGTCTCTGCAGACCCAAGGACTTACCTATTAGTTCAGTTCAGTGGCTCAGTTGTGTCCGACTCTTTGCGACCCCATGGACTGCAGCACGCCAGGCCTCCCTGTCCATCACCAACTCCTGGAGTTTACTCAGACTCATGTCCATTGAGTCGGTGATGCCATCCAGCCAGCTCATCCTCTGTTGTCCCCTTCTCCTCCTGCTTTCAATTTTGCCTCTTAAGATCTTTACAAAAGGAGAGCCACAAAGTGTTGACTCTCTTCTCCTCCAAAAGAAGAAATGAGAGGTTGGTTTAGCAAAGAGCTGGGTAGTACCATGTTCTGGGTAACTGACAACCAGCCAGTAAGGAGGAAAGATAGTGTTCAAGAAAGGATTTTACCATTTATATCTCATGCGCGATTATAATGGAGACAAAAATGTGAAGTAATTAAAATGTTATAAATAAAACAGTTATTTTCATTTGGGCAAACGAAAGAAAAGATACTGCTTCTTCACATTTATTTCCTTCTGCCTCCCAACAGCTCCATCCTGTGAGAGTGGGGCGAGAGAAGACGGCAAGAAAAAAGATACCCCGACACTAAAAGCATGCCTCTCCTCCCCTGTGGTTCAAGGGTGGGTTTCACTCCTCTTTCCCTGAAATTGTTCGGTTCCCCACCCCGCCGTAGCCCGGAGGTGATTTAACAAGGAAGTGATAACGTGTATGATTCTCTCTCTGGACTTGCCTTCCAGAGTTAGCAATGCTAGCAGGCTGTGCAAGGGTGGTTTGCAGGATGGGAAAGGGGAAGCTGAATGATGGAGGTGGTGGATGGGATCCGGGCCGGGCAGCTGTGTGTGGAAGGAGGAAAGCATATTCCCGCCACATTTCTGAGTTACATTCGGGGCCTGGTTTCTGCCTTGGCCTCTGTGAGCTGTCTTGGTGCTGGCCACACTGCACCCTTGCGCCTCCGGATGCTCCGCTTGTGGGCAGGAAGGCTGAAGAAGGTGCTCACATTCATTCTGTGATGCTTTTATGCAACGATGGTATTTTTTTTTAGGCTAGGTTAGGGTTATGTGTGACTGCTGTGTTGCGGTTAGAGGCTCATTCTCGCCCTTACGGTTGTCTGTATACACGGGACTGATGTCATGACTGTCCTGTGTTCACAGGTATTTTCGAATGGACCCTTCTGCAACCCAGTTTCACATAGAGAATCACGAGAATACTTCAGGGCTTTGGTCATTGTGGTACCTCAACCATTTTGACCATGGTGTTGTATTAAATGATGTGTTTGTTTCCAAGGAGACCAAGCACGTTTTAAAGGTACATATGGTATTTTTATTTAAGTTTTAGCCTATTTTAAGCTTTGTTTAAGGTCAAATACTATGAAATTAATTATTTATAAAATCTTTCACTTACAAATTTTAAAGCAAGTATGTTTCTTTTAAAATTTTCAGAATTACTTTTAGGCTCTCTTTATTTTTTCAAACTATTGTTCAAGGAGCTCAAAGGGACCAGGGTATATCCCATTAAAGATATTTATTACTACCATTATTTAAAAATATTGTAAATTACAATTTATCCTAAGAAGATTACATTTAATAAAAATAAGCCTCGTTCATGATAAAATAGTAGGTTTTGGTAAAATACTGGCTATGAACATATCAAGATTATTTTGTGAAATTTAAAAACAAGTGCATGTTAAATATTAAATGAAACCTATTATTTATAGAAAAATATGTCAGTATTTGACTTGGAAATAATTGAGTAACATTTTATTTCTCAAAGTATAGAAGAACTTTAGTATCACACAGTATGATGATTTTAATCATAATTAGCATTAGTTAGAAAAGTAATTTCTCTTACTTCTTTTCTTTTTAGATTCTGAATTTCACTGGCCCTTTATTTCTACCTCCAGGCTGTTGGAAAATATTTTCTTTGAAACTTGCTGTTAAAGACATTGCCATAAATGTATTCACCCATGTATTTTTGACTACAAACATAGGTGCTGTTTTTGCAATACCTCTTCAGATTTACTCAGCGCCCACCAAGGTATTGTTTACACACTCCATATGTGTTATAACTTTTGTAATAATTGCTATTTCTTCTTATTAGCTTACCTTATGGTGCTTGGATTTTGTTGATGGACTTGACCTCATATTTTCTAAGGCTGTCTAAGAAATTAATGGATATTACCAGGCCAGTCTTAGATGATAAATTGTTTAGTATGGAAATCTATTTGAAAACAGCTTCTCTTTTTCGTAAAGTAATACATGAAGTAATTTTCAAGTGAAAATAAGGCATTACAAACCGATAGATCTGATTTTCACTTATTTCCAAAATGAGCAAGGAATATGTGCTTGCTATAGTAAACACATTTGTGCCATTAGTACATATTTGCAGTGATTTCAAATAAACTAAATTGTTAAATGCTTTATTTAGACCTCTGGTAAGTGACTCTCAGCTGCTCATAGTCCTTGAATTTCCTAGTGGGCCATAATCTAAAGCCTGAAAGGATTCGCGATTAAGCAAATACTTTCTAAAGTCTTTGTATATTGTATTTAATTTAGATCTTACCTTGAACATGTCTCATTTTTTCTTAATGTTTATTTCTTTTCATTTAGTTACTGTTATTGCTTCTTTTTATCCAAGCTCTTCTGTATAATGCTGGGTTCTAATTTTTCACTATGAGACATTCATACAACCATCTTTATGATTTTTCTCACTTATTAGCGTTGGTGTTTCATAGATAGAAGTGCCTCATGTTTTGCTAAAAACTTAAAGATAGGGCGTCTAAAAGTATGCTAAACAAAATGTAAGGTTAATTTTATTAATCCATATTTTGAGCAGGGGAGATTTCTTAGATATTTCCTTTTTCCATCAAGGGCTGCATATGAGAAGAGTGACTGGGAGGGAGCAGGCAGGCTGCAGGAATGTGTGGAAGAGGCGATCTATGCTTTCCCAATTTAGGAAGTGGGACATTCATTTAAATGTCCTGAATAGTTTAGGAGTTACGATGGATTAGAATGCAGTGTTTTACAAACCCTACTGAGAATGTCCTGAGACTAATTTAGTCTTTAATTTAGAAGGCAGCTTGGTGTCTGTAGGGCCCTGGGGGGTCACTGTGGGTGTTGATTATTGCCCAGAATCCACTGTAGTGACCCTGCTGTGAGGGACAGTCAGAGCTCTCAACCAAGGAGAAAGAAGGCCAAGAAATCACTTCCTAGTTGTTTGGCTTCTGGTTAAAGGGACGTTCGCAGAGGTGGAGGCCCATGTGTGCTGTGCGTTTGAGTGCATTAGGATTTTTGTGTTTAGTGTTGTGTTTTAAGTTATTCATATATTACTTTTCAATCTAGGAAGGGAGTCTGGGTTTTGAAGTGATAGCACATTGTGGCATGCATTATTTCATGGGAAAATCAAAAGCAGGTAAGTATTCTGCCCTTAGGCTTTCTGTAGACCTCTAGTGTTGGGTGGGGTGGGAAGTAGTGAGGAAGATTCACATTTGTAGATGGAATGATTAGTCCTTTAACATCATTGCATCATATTCTATTCTTTAAGAGCATGATCATTAACCGAATGACTTCCAGAACCATCTGAGGTGCCTGTGTAATTAACACCCCCTTACGTCTTAACCTGCACTTCTGTAAGGGACTTTTTCAAACACGATGTTTGATCATAATAGCAACCTTGTCACCAGGAACAGTTGGACTCTGATTCTTTTATAAAAGGGCCGACTAGAAGTTAGTAAAAAAACATAATAATAATAATTTGGAATTGTCTTTGAAGAGAGTATAAGCATCTTATAGGGAGCACTCGTTGTTGTGTGAGACTGGAGGCCAAGGTGTCGATAGAGAAAGCTGTTCCGAGTTTGCTTCCTGCCTGTTGACTTATTAAAATATATAGCCTAAGGAGAGAGTTCTAGCACAGGAGTTTCCTTTGCATGACTCCCACTTCCCCACCCTTGTCTTCTAGCACAGACAAGGCAGGGCAGACCAGCAGACAGGGACCCGTTTATGAGTGTAAACGCGCGCCTTTAGGCTGAGCCCTGCTCGCAGCCCTCGTTTCTGAGGATTGCTGCCTGTTGGCGCGTTGGCCTTCTGCCCAGTAACCCAGCGCAGAGACGACTAGCACGTACATGATGCAGTTTTTAGCCTTTTAGATTTAAAGCTGTTGAACATGGTCTGAGTATGATTTTTACCTTGTTTCAGGCTGTATTCATGAGCCATGTGTCTTTTATGTTATTCCCTTCCCATAATTCGATTTAGTTTTGTTTTATACATGTTCCTTTGATTTGATATCTCATTTGCCATTGAGTTAGAGGGACTTGTAGTAAAGCAATCAGCCGACAGGAGTCACTGATCACTTTACTGTCCTCTGCGTTTGAGAAGTTTTAGCCCTCAACCCTTGGCATTATTTACTAAGTGAATTATGTTTCCTGTGCGTCTAAACAGTAAGTCTGGTCTAACTTGTAGAAAATCCTGACTGGGAAGGGAGCCTTTCTCTGGATCCGTCTGCCTGGGATGTGGATTCCGAACTTGCAGATACATTATATGAAAGATGGAAGAGGTTAAAACATGGTGATGTCTGCACGTATGTTCCCCTCTCTTTGTTTCTTTTATTCAGCACTGGGGGACACTTTAACATAGTCTTTGTTGACATTTCAATAGTGAATTTTTAATATCCAGCCTTTATTTTGACACATTTCAAACCTCAGAAGAGTTGAAAAGTATAATATGATGAGTACTCAAATATTCCTAATTTGGACTCACCAGATGTTTACATCTTACCACTTCTGCTGTTTTTTTCTCTCTCCCTACCTGTGTCTATATGCACACATACACACACACTTCGTTTTTGCCGAGTCATTTGAAAGTAAGCTGTGGATACCATGACACTTCAGCCCTTAGTACTTTATTAGGAAAGACTTTTTTTCCTAAGGCACATTGTCCTGCATATACCTTCACTGTCATTACATGCCCAAGAAGCTTAACACTGATGAGGTTATATGAACTAATAAACGTCCAGATTCACATTTCCCTAGTGTGAAAGTGAAAGTGCTAGTTGCTTAGTCCGGCCTGACTCTTTGCGACCCCGTGGACTGTAGCTTGCCAAATTCCTCAGTCCATGGAATTCTCTACAAGAATACTGGAGTGGACAGCTCTTCCTTTCTCCAAGTGATCTTCCCAACCCAGGGATTGAACCCAGGTCTCCCACGTTGCATGCGTTTACCATCTGAACCCAGGAAAGCCCCTAGTTGACCCCAAAATATCCATTATAGCTGTCTTTTCCTTTTTGTAAAATCCAGGATGCATTCAAGGAGCGTGCATTGTATTTAGTCATCATGGTTCCTTAATTTTCTTTAGTGCCCCCACCTTTCCTCATCTTTCATAGTGTGATGTTTTAAAGCGTCATAGCCAGCTGTCTTAGGGAACATTCAACACTCTGGATTTTTTGGGATTGCTTCTTCAGGTTTACATTCCTGTTAAACATTTTTAAAATTAGTAAGTACTAATTACTTGGTTGCTCTTGTGTGCTTATAATTGCGTCACCTGAGGAGGGACATAAATATCAATTTGTCCCATTATTGACATTGTTTGGTTAAATCATTTGACTCTCTCTATTGTAGACTATGTTTTTCCTTTTGCAATTAATAAATGATATGTGCTATGATAGTTTGAGTCTGTACACATTTCCTGTTCCCTGAGAATGTTTCGCTGTAGCATTTTGGCACCCATTGATAATCATTGCCTGAGATCAGTTATTGAATTGATGGCGGCAAAAATGGTGATATTGCTAATTATTTTATTCATTCTACACTCTTGAGCATCACTATGAATTCTTTGGTCATTACCATCATTAGCATCATTATCATTTTTGATGTTGATTTGTCCCAGATTAGGCTGATGGGAGCCCGTTGAGGCGAGCTTTTGGGTCTTTGGTGTGTACCCATCATTCTTTGAGCACTTCCTTGCTTTCTAGTAAGACGGGATGTTCCAAGATCATCTTGTACTTTGTCTCCCCCATACCCTGAATAGACTTCCCAGGTGGCTCGGTGGTAAAGAATCTACCTACAATACAGGAGAGGCAGTTTTGATCCCTGGGTCTGGAAGATCCTCTGGAGGAGGGCATGGCAACTCACTCCAATATTCTTGCCTGGGAAAACCCATGGACAGAGGAGCCTGGCAGGCTGTAGTCCATGGTGGGGTCACAAAGAGTTGGACACGACTGAAGTGACTGAGCACATGCATACCCTGAATAAGCCATTTTTTTCCAAGAGACTCTTGTTCCTTTTAGTTGGAGTGATATTTAGTGATTTCTTTTTTATATGTCAAAATTATTTCCTGTAATTTCTTTACGAATTTCACAGAAGGACTGTTTTAGGAGTGACTCGGTTTGCCCATTCAAAGAAATCCAAGGAGTCGGAGCCTTTTGCTGTCTTCCTGCCTCGTTTGGTCCCTGAGCCTGGCCTCGTGTTGAACTTCAGTGCCACCGCCCTGAGGAACAGCATGGTGAGGCTCCCACGTCTTCTCATTTCTTCATCCGCGACACCTCGGCTCTTGAGTTTTTACATTAACCAAGTATTTCCACCTTGAGATACTGTTCCAGAATCAAAGTTAGTTCAATTTAAGTGACACATGTATGCTATTCAGCGCTTTTAGGAGGGAGGTGTCGGAAGAACAAAATAAGGAATAAACTTAGGAACAGACTGAAATGCTTTAAGCAGATACATGTTATGAAGTCTGTATTCAGCTCAGAATCCACCAGCTAAGACAGTACTCAGCTGTAGCCGCAGAGGAGGTCGTGGCTGACACAGGCTCAGCAGAAGCGGGTGAGTTTGCAGCTCAGAAGGGAGCATCCTCTGTCACTTGCTTGCATCCTCGGCTCCCTTCCTGTGTGCAAGCTTCTCCTGAGCTGATGGCGGAGGAGGGCAGAGTGAAGGCAGTGACAGCAGCCTTGAGGTTTTATCTGGAAAGTCTCCTTACCTGAGAGCCAGGTCACTGTGGTCCTTGTAATAATTTATATTTCCTTAGGTACTCATTGAGCTTCTTAGGGAAGACATCTCAAGACTGCTTTTTTAAAGCATTCTATTTTGAAAAAGTTCAACTTAAAGAAGAGTTTCAAAAGCAGTACCAAGAACTCCCAGTTGCCCTTCATGCAGGTTCATCTATTTTTAACATTTGCTGTACTTGGCTTGATGTTTCCCCTCTTTCCACACACGTGTTTTTATGAGCTGTGTGAGAGGGTCGGACATGATGCCCCGACTCCACTTCCATGTGAATTTCTTAAGAACTAGACATCTTCTTGCGTATCAGAGTTTAACTATCAAAATCAGAAAATGTAAGCATTAAGCACAACAGTTATGCCTGATCTGCAGTCTCCGTACAAAGGTTTCCACTTATCCCACTCACATGAGTACTTTACAGCATCCAGCCCAGGGCCTGTCCTTGCCTGGCCCGGTGGCCTGCGTCTCCTTCCGTCTTCCGCAGCTCCTCCACCTCACGTTGTGCAGCTGTTGTGACGCATGCAGGCTGTTGATTCTCTAGACCGTTCCTGGAATTGCCTAGGTGATGGTTCCTGGTGAGATGCAGGTGATGAGTCTCTGCAGCTGCGTCTTAGGGGTGGTGCTGTCTCCCGAACTGACTCTCCTTCCCACATGTCTAGGTGAAGTACTTCGTGGTGAAGAACCCCTCCTCGTGGCCAGTCTCCCTGCAGCTCCTGCCCGTCTCTTTGTACCCGAAGCCTGAGGCTGCTGCGCGCCTGCTGCACAAATGGTAACGCCCAGCGGGTGAAGACCTCTCACGGGGCAGGGGTGGTTGCTAGGAGGAGTTGAGGGCCTGTCCTGTTAAGACCCGCAACTGTTCAGCGTCCTTTGCATTTCCCCCGGTTCTGTGCATGGATGTACATGGGCTTAGCCTGTGACATCCACCCCTGCCCCTACGTGCAGACCCCATGGCACATGCCAGTCCCGTGCATCGTGTGGCTCTTCAGTGTTACTGTGTCAAGTTCAGGGCCCAACAGCATTCTTATCAGGGAAGCTTTCCCGCCATGATTTTTCACATATACTCCTAAAATTTAGAATTGAAAGCAGTGAGCGCCGGGCAATGCAAGCAGTGAGTTTAGTGGTGGTTTAGTATATTTTAGCCTAGTGTTCTGATACAAGGTAAGATCAGAATTTGTATCTGTTAATCTTATCTTTGTACAACAGTCATGGCTTCACTTAGAACATTTCCTCTTCTGGCTTAGTGACACCTCCCCCCCCATGTCTCAGCTTCAGCACTGCTGGTGTTTTGGACCCTGACTCTGTATGATGAGAGAGGAGATGTGCTCGGTGCTTTGGAGGTTGTTTGGCAGCATCCCTAGCTTCCACCCAGTAGATTCTGGTAGGACTTCACCAGCCGGGCAATCAAAAGTGTCTCCAGGTGTGGCCAGGGGGCCGCTGGGAGATAGCGTTGTCCTTGGTTGAGAGTCACCTCCTGTCAGCTTCCACAGCTTTGAACCATTTGGAGGAAAAGAATTGCTTCAGATTTGGAGCTTTTGTCACCAAAGGAGTCTGTACATTCTGTGCTGCCAACACTATTCATTCCATAGTATTCATTGTGCTCTTACAGCGTGCCAGGTGCTGTGTGGGGAGCTGGGCACAGGAATGAGAGGTCAGGGTGAACTGGACATGTGTGAAAACACACACGTATGTTCTTTCTTGGTGATCTAAATGTTATTTTAAATGTTTTTTTTTTTCTTTATAGGTTTGGCACCGATATGCAAATGATTAATTTCACAACCAGTGAATTCCAGCTTACCAAAGCTTGCCCTTACCTGGTAGGATGTCATCTTTAAACAGAAAAAAGAATGCTGACAAATTAGACTCATAGCATATGGGCCTCACTGATTTATGTTTCAAGTGTCTTTTCGTAATATATGTGGCTGTCTATTTTTCTATTCTAGCAGTTAAGTATACATAGCAGCTTTTTCTAGTTAACTAATGCAGCAGGAGCCTGGGGTTCATGTGAGCCTGTAAATCATTTTAATTTAATTATTTAGGTTCATGTGAGTGAAGAAATAACAATTGAATCAGACCTCTGTAGAAAACTGTAAAACTTGAGACCCCAGAATTTATAATTCTCTTAAAATTCCTCAGCCCCATCAAATTCTTTTTGGGGTAAGATAAAGTAAAAGCAAACACTTTTTTTTTTTTTTTTTTTAAGTCTTACTAAGCTGGCTTCATGTTTTTAGCAGATAACCCAATTTCTGTGATATCGACCTTACCTATATAAAAGGATTTCTCTGAAATTCTTGCACCTCTGGGCCCTCATGAAGTCTTGCATAAGTACTCTGGAGAGGGAGTAATAAGCATGTCACGTGGCGAGGACGTCGCTTGACTAGAAACTGAGTTTTCACTCATTCCTTCTGTGGGTCCCTGCTGTAGCTGAGTATTTTACTTACGGGTATTCTGTGCTTGGGGTTTCCCTGGTAGCTCAGCTGGTAAAGAATCCACCTGCAATGCAGGAGACCCTGGTTTGATCCCGGGTCTGGAAGATCCCCTGGAGAAGGGCAAAACAACCCACTCCAGTATTCCTGCCTGGAGAATCCCCATGGACAGAGGAGCCTGGCGGGCTACAGTCCTTGGGGTCCCAAAGAGTCGGACATGACTGAGCAACTGAGCAGCACAGCACAGCATTCTGTGCTTGAGGTTAATTAAAAGATGAAGCATCTCCTAAAGAAATACAAACACGTGTAGACATACTTATGCGTATCACTGTATTTTTAATGCACACACATATTTAAATGTCATAGATGTTTTCTTCTTTCTCTACTCATAACCCTCCAAAGATACACTGTTGGCTCTAGAAACTTGAAAGAGGGAGGCCACAGATAACGTCCAGTGTGAGTTCAAACAGAATGAATCAAAACAAAGTTTTTAATGGATTTTTAGCAGAGACTTATTTGCAGTAAGAGACACGAGCAGTAGTGCTCCTTCCCTTTGTCAGTGGTCCAGGCAGCAGAGTCCTGTGCTGTTGGGCTGGTCCTGCTTTTGGCCCCTCCAACCAGGCAGCTTCCCAGGAGTGCTGGGAGGTATAGCGAGTCCTCTATGCTAACAGATAATTTCGCCCCATGACCATTTAATCATATGTAATTTGAAATTCCAAAAATGATGCCTGTTTCTTTTACACGTTAGTATTCTATTCAGGCTTAAGCAAATGGTGCACCTCACTTGGAAAAGGTCTTTAATCTGTGATTGAAGATTTTCATAGATTATTACATTTTTTATGACAAAGGAGATTATCCCCATTGTTATTTTATTACATTTACAAAAAGCGATAGTATCAACGTTCCTTTCTTTAAAAAATTTTAGTTGGAGGATAATTGTTTTACAATGTTGTGTTGGCTTCTGCCATACAACAGTGTGGCTCAGTGATAAGTATACATGTATCCCCTCCCTCCTGAGCAATATCAGTGCTTTTGACACACAAGTTTAACTTAAAGTTTTTAATAGAATCATTTGTCGTTTAAGAAAGGCCTGCATTTTTCTTTTGTTGGTTTGCTTTTAGATGTGTAGCTCCTTTGGTTAAGAGCATGTGGAATTGGACATTCAAAGTTCCAAATCCAGGTACCTCCATGTGGTCCTGGGTAAATAATTTGGCCTCTCCAAGTCTCCTCTTTCTCACTTATAATGATGTTTGAAAATTTCATAGTTTTATAGAACGCTTAGCATTTTATATACCTAATTGTAGTCCAGTGCCTGGCATATAAGAATTACTTAATAATTAGTGCATTGTTCTTATACTTTTAATACTTAAATTGGCAACTTTTTTCAGTATTCGTATGTGTATACAGCAGAATTCCTTCATGAAGTTTATAATTTTAATGAAAATGAATCAAATGGCACTACTGTTTCTTCTTTCAGATAGTATGGGAAATGCTAGTAATAACTGAGGGATAAAACAAACGCAAAAACTAAAATACAGAAGAGAGATATTAGGCAGATTACATGGTTAGAGCTCTGAAAATTAATAAATTACTTTTAGTGAGAAAGAGCTAGGAAAAAACAATGGAAAGAGGGAAAGTCTATCACAGTAATGAAGAGCTAAATCTTGAATGTTAAAGTTAGAAGGCAATTTATTCAGAGAAAGTTAGAAATCTTGGGGAGAATAAAAGGAGGGTGTGAATAAATAGGTCGTTCTCCTGAATGGAGAGACTAAATGTAATAAAGATGGCTTCTTTTTAAACAATAATGCAGAGAATTTAGGGCTGTCCAGCAGTGGAAAGTGTTCTGGTCGGATCCCTGTAGCATTCAGGCAGAGGCTGGTGGTCTGTTTTCTCGGTGACGTTTTTCATTCAGGTGAGCTTGCTGATAAGGTCTGTAGCCCCAGCTCGCAGCCGATCCAGGAGGCCCAGCCCCTTTCCAGCGTCCACACTGGACTGTCCTGCAGCCTCTGCCTCTGCTTCTCAGCTGGGCTCAGCAACTGTCGATGGGCGTGAACTGTCGTGATGAACAAGTTCCACGGGTTGATTTGGATGGTCAGATCCCCATGTTAAAGGAACAGCAGTCACATTTATGCATTTAATGAGGATAGAGTCTTGCTCTCCAGAAGTTAATTGCGTTTATTGGTAACTTTCAGGGCGTGCAGTCTGAGGGATCCAGGTTTGGCATCCTCCACTTACATTTGCAGCCTTTGGAAAGGAAAAGGGTTGGTGTAGTGTTCACTCCAGCTGACTACGGAAAAGTCAGCTCCCTCATCCTAATCCGGTAGGTGTGTCTCTGTTGCTTTCTTGTTGACTGACTCTTTCTCTCAAGAAGACATGATCTCTTTAGCTAAAAGAGATTTCCTCAGGCCCCCAGTGATAAGCTGTGTTGCAGGACTGGAAAGGCAGTGGCTGAGGAGAGCAGCTTCCCGAAGGTCCACATTTAATCTCCCTGGGTGTCAGGCTCCTCCCTGGTACAGGCAGAACGTGTGTGCTCCCTTCACACGGTGCCTCATCCACCATCACAGAGGGCAGAACACACACACACACACACATACACACACACACAGGAACACACATGCGAACATACACATGAACACACACACAAACACAAGAACACACACACACATGGACACACACACAAACACAAACATACACGGACACACATGCGAACATACACATGAGCACACACGCAAACACACACGGACACACACACGAACACAAACATACATGAACACACACGGACACACAGGAACACATATGATCGAACACATGAACACACAACACACATGAACACACACGTGCACACACATGAACACAAACACATATAAACACACGAACACACACGAACGTGAACACACACACGAACACACACAGAGACATGAACACACACACGAACACACACAAACACACACACATGAACACACATGAACACGAGCACACACACGAACACACACACATGAACACATGAACACACACATGTCCGCACTTTTCTGTCCTCAGCTCAGAAGAATAATTGGAGCACTGCTGTATATGTTTTCATTCCTCAGTGTTTGGGTTTATACCAGTCTCATACCTGTCTGTCTTGCTTCTGTACTTCTTGGTAGCACCAGAGGATAATGAAAAAAGTGCTTAGTTGAGCCCACTGGCTCTTTTTACTTGCCAACTGATTTAAGCAGCTAAATGTTTTTCATTTTTAAATTTATTGAGAGTCTTGTTTCAAAAATTTACAGTAAATATAGATTGAACCTCTCTCTGCATTGGTGAGATGTCTAACACAAATTAATTTTTCATTAATGATGTTTAGATATTTTTTAATTTTATGTTTTATTTTGGCCACATCATGCAGCATGGGGGATCTTAGTTCCCTGATCAGGGGTTCAGCCTGTGCCCCACCCCTGCAGTGGAAGCGTGGAGTCCCAACCTTAGTTGTTTTTTTTTTTTTTTTTTTAATCTCTAGTTTCAGAACAGCTGGCAAAAACTTTCTTATTCTTGACTTTCTTTGATATACTATACGAGTTTATTCTTCTGCAAGTGAATGCTACTAGAAAGAAAGTACACTAAAATAAAGTTCTTAAAAGAGTCTGTTTCGTTAAGCATTTTACCTGATGCTTAGGGCTCCCCTGATAGCTCAGTTGGTAAAGAATTCGCCTGCAACGCAAGTCCCCAGTTCGATTCCTGGAATGGAAAGATCCGCTGAAGAAGGGATAGGCTACCCACTCTGGTGTTCTTGGGCTTCCCTTGTGGCTCAGCTGGTAAAGAATCTGCCTGCAATGCGGAAGACGTGGGTTGATCTCTGGGTTGGGAAGATCCCCTGGAGAAGGGAAAGGCTACCCACTCCAGTATTCTGGCCTGGAGAATTCCATGGACCGTACAGTCCATGGGGTTGCAAGGAGTTGGACACGACTGAGCAACTTTCGCTTTCACTCAACTAATGCTGAGTAGAACCGGTAGCTAATGTTCTAATAAGCATGTTAGTGCTCTGCTGACAGGTGCTTCACTTTAAACTCACTCTCTGTTGATGAACTAAGGTCATGGGAAGTCTAGAGTTAAACTTTACCTTATCCCAGCTTCAGCTATCCCAGACTTGAAAGTCTCGGCTTTTTATAGTCGCTAATTTATTCTTGGTAGTTTCTGTATTGAGAGACACAGTATTTTTCTGTAAACAATATCAATCATCTAACATCACTTAAAGGCTTTTAAATGGTTCAGTAAAGGCTTTAGTCCTTTAGATGCAGATGGAAAGCTATCTCAGTGTGTTCTGTGTAACTAGGAATGAATTCTCTGTCTGCTTCTACCGTTTACATTAATGATAACTGCCTTTCAGTGCATCATTTAAACATCATTACCACTTCTCCATCCTCAGAATTATGATTTCCGTTAATGAAAAGGTGAAAGCTAATCTGAATTACTGTTTGATTAATAAGAACTTGAGTACATTCTTGCTATTTGAGGGCTGCTATTTTAAATCTTTGGTTCAAAATATAGGGTGGCATTTCATTTCTAGCAATACCCCTAAGGAAGAATTGCTTATAGTCGACAATTACTGTGGAAACTCCTTAATTCACCCTGTAAACAGTTTTATCGATTTGTCTACATTTATTAGTATTTTTCTGTGGCTCCCAGTTTACTCGCCTTTGTCACTTGAATGTCTGATCACTGTCCTGGTGCCTGGTTAGAAAAATGCGGGTTTCCATTCTTGGGTGGAAATTGGAGAGTGATCACGGTCATTTGCTCGTTTTTGCCCAATTGGCTTGCCTTGACTCTGGTGCGTTTAGCAGCTTCTCTGCTCCGAGATGGCTGGAGATGCCATACTATTTAAGTTGATTTTTCTCCAAAACTTTAGAAATGCTTTTTGGCTAATGAGGAATATTTAAATTCAAGGGCGTTGTATGCTGTAACTCTGTTGCGTTGCCTTTTTGTTTGTGTCTGCTCTCTCTGTAGGAATAATTTGACTGTTATCGACATGATTGGTGTGGAAGGATTTGGGGCGAGAGAGCTACTGAAAGTGGGTGGAAGACTGCCTGGCACCGGGGGCTCACTGCGGTTTAAGGTGCCCGAGTCCACGCTGATGGACTGCCGGCGACGTGAGTCTGTGCGTCGTCTGTGCACGGCGCTCGGGCCGGGGGCTGGGTGCTGAAGCCAAGGGTGCTCAGGTGGGGGGCTGGGTGCTGAAGCCAAGAGTACTCAGGTGGGGGGCTGGGTGCTGAAGCCAAGGGCGCTCAGGCAGGGGGGCTGGGTGCTGAAGCCAAGGGCGCTCAGGCAGGGGGGCTGGGTGCTGAAGCCAAGGGCAAGAGGTGGTTATCAGAGTCTTTAACAGTTTACAGTAATTCGTTGTACAGATGCAAGTAATTCAATCAGGCAGGCATTTGAGCATATGTAGTCTGGTACCACTTGGTTAGGAAACAACAGTTTAAATGTGTAACCCAACTTAAATAATAGATAGTAGTTGGGGGGAGTATAATGTTAAGTTCCCAATAGTGTTAAAATATAAGACCAGTCTTATGAAACTGTTAATTTTGTTATCTGTTACCTAATCATGGAAACTCACACCAAGTGTCGGTGGAGAGGGGCTTAAGGGAGAGCTGCCCAGTAGCACCGGGCATGTTCTGCAGTGACGGAGATGCTCTACGTTTGTGTCGTCCAGTGCGGCAACCACGTGCCACACGTGGGTGATGGGCGCTTAAAACAGAGCTCGTGTGACTGAGAAACTCGGTGTTCAAGTCTATTTAAAGTGGCCATATGTGTCCAGTGGCAACTATATCAGGCTATGCAGATTTAGAAATTTATTTAAGTGTTCCATTAGAAATTTCTAAATTTTGCATGTATTTAAATGCTTCTAAAGTACTTAAATTAGTTTTAAGAACTTCCTCAGGAACTGAGACAAAAGTCAAACTGTAGATATAAAATGTTTTTGATAAATTCTGTCTTGTTTTCCTACTACTAATTTTAATCTTAGGACACACTGAAAGTATTTTAGAGTAACAGTATATTTCCCATGGAGAAAACTGGTGAAACCTTTGGATAACTTGTAGAACTATTTTAATGCCTGATTGGATTTTTTTTATAAGAAAACTGTGCCAAATGAGCACTGTCTGAAAAGATTAGCCATTTTGCATTCAAAATCTTCATCAGTGTTCTTTAAATCATTCCTTCACTTACTCATTGAATAGTTTAGAGTTGACCTTAAAAGCTAGAATTAAGGAAGAATATAAAAACTGTGGAACCAGATAAAATGTTAGTCCTAATATGGAGTAGATTGTAGATTATGGATATATAGGAATATTTTACAAACTGATACTTCCTCCCTTTTTAAATGCCCAGTATGAAATGTGCTCTCACTTACTTACAAAGATTTTGCTGCTTCCTGCCCTTCACGTAATGAGAGTTTTAACCATATTTCTCGTGTCTGTGGTGTGTTTACGCAGAAGCGCACACACCCTCCTGACTGGCCCTGTTGGGTTTGAAAGGATCCTGGGTGCCTGTTAGCTCTTGGTAAATCCAAACTAGGAGGCTTCTGAGAAGAATGAAATCTTCTACCTTCACCTTTAATAAGTAAAAGAACAAAGAAGAGGTTTTGGTTACTTTTGGTACCTAGGCAGGTCACTTAACTTAAGAAAAATCTTAATGAGTTAAGTATTTTTATCATATCTTGGTAATATAGCAGCATCTAGAACTGTTCTAGAAATTAGTTAGGAATCATGCTTTGAGGTTATATTGAATTTTTCTGCATTTTAGTCATGTAGATCATGCTTTGTTAATTCTGTAAATGTTGATTCAGTAAATTATTTGAAAATAAATTTTGCAGTTCATCTGTACTAAAATCTCCATTTTCATCCTCCCTAGAACTGAAAGACAGCAAGCAAATTTTATCAATTACGAAGAACTTTAAGGTTGAGAATATTGGACCACTTCCTATAACTGTGACATCTCTGAAAATTAATGGGTATAACTGCCAAGGTTATGGATTCGAAGTGCTGGACTGTCATCAGTTTTCCCTGGGTCCCAACACGTCCCGCGACATCAGCATCGTGTAAGCACTGGGTTTTGACTTCAGTTCGGGGGCGCATCCACTATACTGTGGGGAAAACCTTTGTCACTGGTAAGATTGTCTTAAGTTGTTTTCATGTAAACAATTGTCTTTTAGAGGTAAAAATTCCGCTGTCATTAGGATTATTTTGTTTTGTGCCTAAAGTGAAAACCATCAGAAGTTCATAACGATGCCTCTTGTCGTCAGGTTTACTCCGGACTTCACGTCTTCCTGGGTCATCCGCGAGCTGACTCTGGTCACAGCGGCAGACCTGGAGTTCCGCTTCACTCTCAACGTGACCCTGCCTCATCACCTGCTGCCGCTGTGTGCGGACGTGGTCCCGGGACCCAGCTGGGAGGAGTCGTTTTGGAGGCTCACTGTCTTCTTCGTTAGGTAGGCCACCCCTGCTCCACTGCGCCTCCTCACCAAGGGAGACGCCATCCAGCCGAGCTGCAGGGAATGTATGTGGCCTGGCAGAATCGAAGCATAGGGATTGAGTGGATTACGTTGCTTTGAGAACCCTGACAGTCATGAAGTAGGCGAAGTGGTTCCCGGTGAGCTTTAAGAGAACAGAGAACTAAGTGTAGGAGAGCTCGAGGATCTGAGAGTGTAACAGACAGTTGCACTCCAAGTATGTTCATTGGCAGTCCCGGGGAAGATATAGATGTTGTGTATAACGTTTAAGATATATGCACATCACCTATGGTATATGGTGTTATTAGCTTAGGGCAATGGCAGTTTGAGATTACAAGACTAGAATGAGTCTTTCGGATGTGATTTTTATCCTGGAAAAATCTATAAAAATTGAATTGAAATGTCAGAATGATAACTATTCACCTGTTTAGAAATTTTGCTTTTTGAAATTTTGAGACATCAGAAATTTTAATGTCGTACGTCTTATAGAATCTGAGTAGTGTCTCTTTAGACGTCTGCCACCACTCATTCCCTTCTTGTAGAGCTTGTCTTTTTACTGCTACTCAGAACCAGGCAGGAATGAACGTGTTGTTTTTGTCCTCAGTCTGTCTCTGCTGGGTGTGATTTTAATAGCCTTCCAGCAAGCACAGTACATTCTGATGGAGTTCATGAAAACGAGACAGAGACAAAACGCCAGCTCCTCTTCGCAGCAAAGCACTGCTTCAGTGGATGTACTCAGCGCTCATTCTCACAAGTAAGGGTTCTTGTCGTGGGGTGGGGGAGATGGTGGCAGGTCTCACTTTTGATATTACTTCTGATTTTATGCTAAGGTGATATACCTTTAGAATCTGTACAGTTCTCCTCAAGTCCTTGTGTGGCAGCTAAGCCGTCCCTTCTGGGATATGCTAGACTTCATGTAAGGGCTCAGTTTGTACCTTGTGGAGCTTGAATGAAAGGTGAGAAGCCCTTAGTACACCCCGCCCCCACCATACTGACTGCGCCGTCTTTCTCCTGCAGTTGGAGAGGAGAGGTTTGTTCAGCTTGCCTTCATGTTAAATGTTTTTCTTCTTAAATTCAGAAGCAACTGCAAGAACTTTCTCGATGCCTACGCCCCCTCCGACAAAGGCCGAGGGAAGAGCTGCCTTCCAGTCAGCAGCCCGCAGAGCAGGACCCAGAATGCGACGAAGAGGAGCCCGGCCACCTGCGGCCATTCCCAGAAGAAGCACAAGTGCTCAGTGTACTACGGGCGGCACAGAGGCGGCGTGGCCGTGGCGAGCAGCGCCGGCGCCCCCTCGGAGGACAGGCCAGCCCCGGCCAAGGCGGGCGGCTGCCCTGCAGGGGCGGGCGAGGCCTGGGTGGGCCTCAGGTGCGCCGGGGGCCTGAGCGCCAACCTGCAGAAGAGCTTAGCGCTCCCCAGGAGCTTCCTGGGTAAAGACGAAAACACCCTGAAAAGCACAGTTGCTGCCAGTAGCCCTTCTTCCGAGTGCCACGTGAAGGAGGGAGCACAGACGTGTGTGTTTCCTAAGGAAACGGACTTTCAGGTTTCAGAAAGCGTAGCTGAGCTCAAGGAGCGAGAGGTCTGTCCCATGAAGACCCCTAAGAAACTACCTGAAAATCATTTGCCGAGAAGTTCACCTCAGTGCCAGTCAGACTTGCCAGACATTTCCAGGAAAAATAACGGTAATCTTTTCCTCCTCCTCCTCGGTGGTTCTTCTGTCTGTCTGTCTCCAGTGCGTTCTTGGTGTAGTTCGTTTCCCCCTGTGACTTCAGTTCGAATTGTGGCTGTTGAATTTTTAGTTCATGCCTTAAGTTTTATTGGCGCAGGTGTAAATATTGAAATACTGTTTGCTCGATGGAAAGTGTAGGGTGGGACACCAAGTTTTTAGAGCTTTGCGGTTAAGTTTTCTTTTCTAGTACATTCGTTGGGATGATGCAGGTGCCATGTTTTATTGTTGGACACCTATCCCTAAGTATCTTTTGTTTTGGCCTTTCAGACTGTTTGCAAAGATCAATCAACCTATGCTTCTGATAGAATGAAACTTGCCAACTTCCTGGGCTTAACAGCTGCCCCCATAGCATGCTGCTCATCCCTGGTTCTTCTCTACGTGTGTGCTTGTTTTTGTGTATCCATCTTGACCATTTTAATAAGCACATTTCTGTTCCCTTCAGCAGTCGGATTTTTGACACTTTTTAATCTTGAAGAATTCGTTACCTCCGATCTTACTTGAAACAGCAGAATATAAATAACTTCGTATTTTTCACTCCTTGATATTATAGAGGAAGTCATATATTGGGTGATGCTGACGAGCTTTATGCATTTAACGGGGACAAAAACTCCAAGCTGAATTTTAAATGTTCCCTCAAAGGACATTTCTAATTTGAAAGGAAGCCGGGGTGCTCTGAGGAGGACATGGTTTGGGCCACTTGCATCATTCCTGGTGCCCCTTGTCCGCCCTGCTGGCATTGGCTCCGTGCAGCAGTGTCTGCTTGAGGACTCCTGTCCCCGTGGCCTCTCCCGGCATGCGAGGGCACCCTCGAATGATGCGCTCAACCACATCTTCATCAAGGCACAGCGTTGCTTGTCTGAGGGTGCCGATGGTGGGGCTGTGGGTGCCTGTTCTTCCCTTTCTGTCCCAGATGTTCTCTGCAGCTCAGACTACAAAACTCTTGTGAAAAGGGTGAAATTTTGGAGTGAATCTAGCTGAGTATTTCTCATTTCATGCATCACATAGGCCTGAGAACAGTATTTGACATAGACTGACTTTACACAAACTTAAAATCAGACTTGTTTGAAGGAATTGTCGCTCCACAAGTGCGTCTTCTGTGGTCCGTTGCATCTGTCGGACGTCTGTGTAAACGTGCCTGCTGTGTGCAAGGGCTTGGTCTTGCAGGATGGATGGACCTTCTGCTGCGTCAGAGCACTTTGAAGGGTGTGGACCTTCAAATGAGAAATTGCCGGGAGGGTCAGAGGATTCAGGTCCATGCTCCTGGATCCTTGTCTACTTCTTGCTGTTCAGTTCCTGTAATAGAGCCTAGATGACCATGTAATATCTAATAGCACTCAGGAAGAGTGAATAAATTAAATAGAGGAGCCCACAAACATAGAATTTGCTTTTGTATCCTTATAGATTGTAGATGGTTACTCCCCGCCGTCCCCAAACCTTCCTGCCCTGTGCAAATGACTGGTATGTTTAGGATGCTTTAAATGGAAACAAATATCTCACTTCAAGAATTTTTTAGAAACTGCTCTTTGGCTGACGTGTCAGCCTGTTAAGCAGTGTCGGGGTGATTGTGGGTCAGATCAGATCAGGGTTGATCAAAGATCTATGGCTTTTCACCATGTTCGTACCAGCAAATTCAAAGGTGCTAATTCACAGGCCTGTATTTCTCCCCAGAATTAATCTGTCAGCAAGAGGCTCCTCACAGGGAAACCCGTTCACTGACATGTATTTGGTTCTGTCTTCTCTTTACATCACTATTGTAGGAAAATATCAAAGAGGTTAATAAGGAAACAAATGGCCCACCATTAATTTGTGATTTAAGCATTTTAAAGAATTGAGAATTTTAAAAGTAAGAACGGACTGAGAAATCTAGGGCAAGAAAATTGTAGTTTAAAGATAGGATTGGGGTTTATGGTAATCCTGAGGGTTCAGGGTTCTCTTGTCAGATATTAAAGGATGGCATTGTGATAAGCTGGCAGATGGTGACAGGCGGGGAGTCGTCATGTATAAAGAATACTCAAGAATGAGAAAACCAGAAGTGTTAGACCCTTCTGAGTTTTCACTTCCAACTTTGGAGCATCAGTTTTTTTTCTATCTTGAAAAGGATTTCACTTTGTGTTTCCGTCTTAAGATCCTTTCTAGAATCTGAAGAACATAGCTTCAGTCTCGTGAGCTGAACTCAGCCCCCCAGGAGCCTCTTGGGAACGGAGGTACCACTCCGCTGAAACCAGTCAGCATCTGGGCCGTGTTCTCCTCCCAAAGCGCCCAGACGCTCGTAGAAACACGCCTAGTGACAGGACAGCCTTTGGGAAGAGGGTCTGGGGAGGCGGCCTGTTTGCCGAGAGCACCGAAAGTGGGGTCCTGAGCCCGGTGGGACTCCGGAGCGCCTGAGCGCTGTGCCTTCTCACTCTGAGGCAGTGCTTTTTCTGAGCATAGCCTGCTGTATGAGAATAGTCTTCTGAGCTGTGTGTGAATGGCTACGTGCTCACCATTATTCTGGAGAAACTGTTTTCTGAGTAACAGAAAATGTGTCATCCCTTTCATGCTCTTTCTTCTGCTTCCTTCTGAGAGGCCTGTAGTAAATAATAAATTAAAATTCATGATAGACGTGCAGTCTGCCGACAGATTCCTCAGGGCTCTGTTTGACACACTTGTCTACGGCCATCAGCCTGTCAAATAGCTGTGAAACAGTGACACCCTCGAAGTGTGTGTTACATGGTCCAGAGTCTCTTGACAGTCTGACAGGAGCAGGGCTTTATGTGTAGTGTAAATAAGTGATCTTTTGAAATATATCTCTTTTCAAATGTTTGTAACTATTATTTTTTCATTATATGATCAAAATAATGTAGATTTAAAGCTGGGGACCAATTGCTCCTGGCCTCAGCATGATGAAAGAGGAATATTTGGCAAATTTTTTGTTGTCTCTGCTTGTAATAATGTAAGGGATAATGAACTTTTAAATTTAATACCCTAAAGCCTTGAAATTAACAGTGCTTGGAAGTCTTTAATGAATTGGACAGATACTTACAAAATTTCTGAAATACCGGTATTTTCAGAAATTAAAAAAAATAATTTCATTTATTTAAATACTTACAGATACCAAGAACTAGAAATGAAAATCTAGTGGTTTACTCAAAATACAGCATACAACTAGATTTGATACAGCTCAGAAAAAGCACTGCCTCAGAGTGAGAAGGCGCAACACTCAGGCGCTCCGGAGTCCCACCGGGCTCAGGACCCCACTTTCGGTGCTCTTGGCAAACAGGCCGCCTCCCCAGACCCTCTTCCCAAAGGCTGTCTTGTCACTAGGCGTGTTTCTAAGAACGTCTGGGCGCTCTGGGAGGAACGGCGAGAACACGGCCCAGATGCTGACTGGTTTCAGCAGAGTGGTACCTCCGTTCCCAAGAGGCTCCTGGGGGGCTGAGTTCAGCTCACGAGACTGAAGCTATTGTTCTTCATAGCTTCAAAACTCTGAGCAGGATTCTGGCCCATTCCTTGTTTCTATTCTTCGATTGTTTTTTATTTTTTATCTTCCTTTTTATCTTCTTTTGTTCTTTATCTCTGTGGCTCAGACATTCCTGCTGTGGCAGAAGAGCGTGTGAGCCCGTGAGCCCGCACACTCAGTAGCATGCCCGGGGGTGGCTCCATTTTTAGAGCCAAGTATATGCTCACGGTTATTTCTGAATTCTTGAGTATTGCCATGTTAGAGTTTCTGGAAGACCAAATTTGAATTCGTTTTATTATTGGTCCTGATACACTCCAAAGGGTCACAAAGAGTCAGACACAACTGAAGTGACTTAACCCGCCTGATTCTTAACCCCCACAGTAGGTATTAGCAATTTTCTGAGTCTGTGCTTTATCCCTTTTAAGGGGTGGTTTAGTGTTAGATATTAAGTTTGGATCCTTTCTAAGAAACTTTGATGTCTGATACTTTTAGTACTGTTCTTGGCCTGAAGAAAACTTGAGGAAAATAATTTTCTCGTGAATTAAGGTTCTAGGAAATTCATGGCACATTTTTAGAGAATAACTGTATTCTGGTCACATGGATGGCTTCAGGAACCCAAAGTGATGTCTTTGTGACATTATTTTCTGTTTCAATCCTGTCTCCCTTGCTCTTGGCTCTTTCTCAACTCCTTCGTGGTGCTAGATATTTTTTTTAAATTAATTCTAATTTGAGGCTAGTTACTTTACAGTATCGTGGTGGTTTTTTCCACACATCAACGTGAATCAGCCACGGGTATACATGTGTCCCCCAATCCTGAACCCCGCCTCCCACCTACCTCCCCATCCCATCCCTCTGGGTTGTCCCACAGGTGCTGGATATTTCACCGGTGGGTGTCTCACACCTGATCTGTGTTGCAGAGGATTTCATGTTCCCCGCATGTTTATAGCTACATAATATTTACATAATTTTCCATTAACAAAATAAAAGAGCACTTACCTTGTAAGTGTTACTGATACAGTGGGTGCCTCTTGCCTTGAGTCAGCTTGATGTGCAGCTTCAAGGTTGCAGAATCTGGAGGGCATTTGACTGCTCTCCTTGTCTGTGTTGAGGGCCTCGTGCTGCCCCAGGCCCCTCAGCGAGCAGATGACAGCCTGTAGCCTGCTCGGCTGCGGTGTGTTTGCAGGCAGGCATCTACACTTCCCCAGGTGGCCAGGGTGTTATGAGGGACTCTTCCTTAAAGAAGAAAGGGGAAGGTATGAAATCCTTTCTGACTCATATTAGTGTCTTGAGGCCAGTTATCATGGGGCTGAGGTTGATTTACCTTATTTTGAAGTCAAGGATAGAAGAAGAAACACACTTAGGAATGAAGTTACTTGGAAGAACAACGGAGAGATCACATTTTCAGATGGCGGGTTTGATCCCTGAGTCGGGAAGATCTCCTGGAGAAGGAAATAGCAACCCACTCCAGTATTCTTGCCTGGAAAATCCCATGGGCGGAGGAGCCTGGTAGGCTGTAGTCCATGGGGTCGCAAAGAGTCGGACACGACTGAGCGACCTCACTTTCCTGCTGATGCCGACCTTGCCTCGTGAGTGGCTCGAGCCCAGTTCTCACCCGAGGGTGCTGTTCCCCTGGCAGAAGGGCATCTCCTGCAGGAAGACACCATGTCCTCCCGTCGTTCGTGTGTCTGTCCGTGATGACCCTTAATATTTTTGTCTTTTCTGGTTGCACCTTTTTAACAGTCACTCAGGGCAGGTGGATAAGGTGTGTTTCACTTCATATTTAAGAAAACTGTAGCTCAGACAGTTTAAGAGACTTACTTCTGATCATAAAACTGCTGCTGCTGCTGCCAAGTCACTTCAGTCATGTCCGACTCTGTGCGACCCCATAGACGGCAGCCCACTAGGCTCCTCTGTCCCTGGGATTCTCCAGGCAAGAACACTGGAGTGGGTCGCCATCTCCTTCTGCAGTGCATGAAACTGAAAAGTGAAAGTGAAGTCGCTCAGTTGTGTCCGACTCCTAGCGACCCTATGGACTGCAGCCCACCAGGCTCCTCCATCCATGGGATTTTCTAGGCAAGAGTACTGGAGTGGGGTGCCATTGCCTTCTCCATCATAAAACTGATCAGTGTCTGAATCACGTCCATAACCCAGGAGTTTACCTCCTCCTCCAACTTAAAAAAAAATTGCATGTTAGATCCTGGTCGAGGAACTAAGATCCCACAAGCCACATGATGCAGCCAGAAAAAAGCTTTGGTAAAATAAACAAGCTGAAAGTTACCATTTTAAATTATGAAGCTCAGTGACGTGAAGTCCATTCACATCATTGTACAGCCGTCACTGGAAACCATTGGTTTCCAGGGCTTTTTTATCCTCCCAATAAAGCCATCAAGCAGTGACCACTGAGCTCTGTCCCCTCCAGTCCCACAGCCACCATTCTCCTTCTTATCTCATGAATTTGACATCTCTAGGTCCCTCAGACAAGTAGGATCACACAGTATTTGTCCTGTGACTGGCTTATTTCACTCAGTACAGTGTCTTCCCTGGTGGCTCAGATGGTGAAGAATCTGCCAGCAATGCAGGAGACCCAGATTTGATCCCTGGGTCATGAAGATCCCCTGGAGAAGGAAATGGCAACCCACTCTAGTATTCTTGCCTGGAAAATTCCATGGACAGAGGAGCCTCATGGGCTACAGTCCATGGGATTGCAAAGAGTCAGCCACGGCTGCGCGACCAACACTTTGACTTGATGATGTCTTCAGTGTTCCCGTGTTGTGTCGTATGCTGGAACTTCATTCCTTTTTCCCCTTTCTTAACCGTTTTTGTTTGTATGTTCAGCAGTGCTGATTATATTCGTATTGTAGTGTGATGAATCATCCTGTTTAAAGCTAATGGTGTTCCATGCTATTTACCACATTATCTTTATCCATCCATTTGTCTGTGCTCAAATTTGGGTGGTTTCTACCTTTGCGCTTTTATAAACAATGCTGCAGTGAGTAGTGATGTGTCCCTCCTCTTTCTTCCCATGACCTCTCTTAATGACTGTTTGGAGAACTCGATATAAGTGCATTTTCACCTGTAAACAAGATAAATTTTTAGAGCGTTCATTGTGGATGTCAGAAACAGCCCTTAAGTCTAAGCCTCATTAAATCAAATGAGATTGCGTGGTGTAGGAATGAAATTTAACTTTGGGGAATGTGAATGGAAATAATTAGCTAGAAATTGAATCATTTTTATTTATTCAAGGGAATAACCAGCAAGTGCCTGTCAAGAATGAAGTAGACAATTGTGAAACTTTGAAAAAGGTTGACACAAAGTCTTCTTCAGAGAAGAAGATTCACAAAGCAGCTAAAGAAGACGGATGTTCTGAGAAACAGGACATACCTTCAGTCGAGGTCTGTATCCATTTTTTTCTTGCCTTTAAGAACAAAACCCAGTTTTAGGGCTTTAAGTTGCAAATATCTGTGTAATAACTCTACATTTGTATTTCATACTTTTTCATACTTTTCAAAGAGGATTGTTATATATTTTGACTTCACATGGATAATTGGTGAGGTTGATGTGTTCAGAAAATTTATCTTCTAATTCTATAGGAGATACTAAAATAATTTTTGATGACATCAGATAGCTTTTATCTGCAAGAGAAGCTGTTCTTAAGCAAAATGGGTTAACTCCTGGGTAAAATTGGTAGAGCAGAACCAGGTCACATATATCTTCTCTCTAACTGTTACCCAACATCCTTTTTAAGGGCAGAGTCTTGCTGATTAGAAGCATAAGCCAGTGTCCCACAGGAGAGGGATGTCCATCTAGCTTCAGTGTGTGGGCCCTGGCAGGATAGACTCCCAGAAGAGAGAGCAAAGCTTGGGTACTGACCCAGCTGGCTCTGTACTGTCCCACCGTGTAGACCACTGCAAAGTGTCTAAAAAGCAGAACCCAGCCTTGGATCTGATAGGAACCAAAGTTCCCAGATAAAGGTGGGAAAGGGATTTAGGAGAATTTATCTGCTTTACCTCAGAACAGAGCTGTCTATGTATTAGCACAGGCACAGTGGGAAAAATAGAATTGCAACTCTGCAGATATACTGTAGGAAAAATGAAGAAAAGGAACAGAAAGTACCAGAAATAGACCAAGGTTCCAATCCAGAAAACCTATCCAGAGACATGAAGGGAACTTTGAGAACACCTCACACAGTAGACTGAATTCAGTAAAACATAAGCTCTTAAAGGCAAATTAATAGGTGAGGATGTAGTTGGAAGAGGTGTATGGCAGTGGCTGAAAATGACTTATTGAGCCGAAGGAAAGGCTTAGAGATAACCAGAGTGAATGTGGAGGAAACATCTTAAGAGATTGAAGATTTTAGGGAAAAGATGATAATAGATAGGGGGAAGTGAAGTGAAGTGAAGTCGCTCAGTCGTGTCCGACTCTTTGCGACCCAGTGGACTGTAGCCTGCCAGGCTCCTCCCTCCATGGGATTCCCCAGGCAAGAATACTAGAGTGGGGTGCCATTTCCTTCTCCAGGGGATCTTCCCGAAAGGGATTGAACCTGGGTCTCCTGCATTCCAGGCAGACGCTTTAACTGCTGAGCCACCAGGGGGACAAAGACAAAAACAGTCCAATGTAAAAGAACGATGGTCTCAGTAAGTGACCCAACAATGGATCAGAAAAGTATTCAGCGATGTGATAGACGGAGAGTTTCCCAATGTGACGGTAAAACCGAATTTAAAGATTCAGAGACACTGTACACCAGAAATGCTGATCCGTGTAATAAACGTAGGCACATCCTGGTTAAGGTGTTGGACTTAAAGCTTAAAGAATTGTGCAGAGAAGATGGGAAATAAATATACATATGTCTATGGCCGATTCATGTTGATATATGGCAGAAACCAATACAATATTGTAAAGCAATCATTCTCCGATTAAAAATAAAAAATTTTAAAGAAAAGGCGGGAAAATCTGACTTTGTAGAAGCATCTAACATCTGAGAGCAGAAGTGCTCTCTCCTTGAGACAGTGAAAATGTGAACAGGAACGTTATGTCCAGGGAAGCTTGCACTGAGGCTCAAAGGCAGTAAACACACATCTGTAAACGCAAATGAACTTGGCAGCCTTGCTTGAAAAACGAAGGTAGTGAAATTTAGGCACCCAAGATAAAAATAAAGATAGACTCAGGATCGAGGAAGCAGTGTTAAAGATCTTTTGAGGTTTCTTCCTATTTTATATCCAGAACGAAGGCTGAACAGTTGTCAATTATGGTTGCAGAACAGAATTCAAATATTAAAACTTTAATGAAGCAGAAATAGAAATAAAATCAGCAAAAACAGGAGGTGGGATTGAAAGATGAGTGTAAAGTAAGTTTTAATTTTCTCTTTCTTGGTAGCGAGCCAATTTTGTACAAAACTGAAGCATGTAGTTTGAAAGGGTGAGAACCTACAAAATGTGCTTCACCATCTTCCTCTTAGCCTTAGAGACATCCTTGGGGAATTAATGCCTCACGTGGAAAAGAAACATGTATTGAAAGTTGCATTCCTTTGGTTCTACTTGATTTTCTTCTGTTAGGTTCAAATAAAATTGAGCCTTAAGTTTTTATTTAAAACCAATACAATATGGTAAAGTAATTAGCCTCCAATTAAAATAAATTAAAAAATAAAATAAAATCACGAAAAAAAAAAACCCAAAAATGCATGGTGTTAGTTTTCTAAATTACTCCCATCATCTGTCCTGCCACCCTTATGTACCTATAGGTTTTGAAAAGTCATGTTAAAAAATAAGGTTTGCTAAATAATCAATGGGAGAACTGGGTTATTTCTCAGTGGTGGGATTTTGCATGATTTCTTTTTTTTCTTTTTTATACTATTCTGTTTTTGTTTAAACTCTATAAAAAGCATGAATTTTTCACTGAAGTAAATGAGTGTGATACCATATAAGAAAATCACAGACATTCCAAGCCAGAAATTTGTGGTCTGTCGAGAAAGACAAGCTATTTCCATGTAGTCAAGTGCTCAGGTCAGCGCGTTGTCACAGGGGTTTCAGAGGTGGGAACATCGGCTTAGCCTGCAGGGCCGTGGAAGCCCCGAGCAGTAAGGAGCTTGTGCAGGGGGTGTTCGGAGAGCCTGGGGAGGGCAGATGGGCACCCGGCACACGGGACCCTGAAGCGCGGTCGGGAGCCACAGCGAGGGAATTGTCTGACCGAGAAGCAGCTCAATCAGGAGGGGAAGTTGGGGAGGCAGAGTCAGAGTCCAGCCAGCTTGCCAAGGCCTTTCAGGCCGACTCAAAGTGTAGATTTTAGTCCCTGAATCTCAGTTGGATTCAATGAAGTAAGTGAGCACAGGCCCTGGGAAGGGATGCTTGCCTGCTCAGGAATTCCAGGATCAAATTTTTAAAAGCACTCTGGCCCAAACAAAAAGTCTCTTTGGAGGATTTGGCCTGTGGGTGGCCCGTTTGGGGACCCTGCTGCAAATCATGAGAGCTGTTGAAGGGTTCTGCCCTGGGCAGGGTCGGGGGCTGGTGAGGCAGGATGACAAACGGAAAACAACCTGCAGGCTGCCGTCTTCGTGAAGGTCGTGATTGAGGATCTTTAAATTCAGTTTCATAAAGGTGGCGAAGTGCCTGTGATGAAGAGCCAGTGTGGCGGTTTGGCACGTGCTCGAATGAATGTGTGAATAGGGTATTTCTGCAGGACCAGTCTGGGTGTTTTGGAGGCTGGGTTGGGGGTGGCAGGGATGGGTGCCGGCTCTCTTCTCACCAGGACGCTGTTCCTCTGCTGGGCGGTGTGATGTAATCAAGGCCGGGCTTGGCAGGAGTGGGTGTACAGGATGGGACAGTGTAGGAGACAGACCTCAGGACTTCTGAGGACCTCAGTGCTTGAAGGAGAGGAGCCATTTGCAAAAATAGGTCCAGGGTTTGAAGTCTGGGGAACTAGAATTTGGGGAATCGGGACTTCCCCAGTGATGCGTTCCTGTTCATTTCAGGGCAGTGTTGCCTAGTGGTTAAGCGGCATGGTTTTTTGTTTTTGTTTTTTTGCAGCTGATGTGAATCCAGCCCCTCTTACTCCTTAGTGTTGGGTGAGTTACTCAACATCAGTTTCCTCATGTGAAACATGAGAGTAGTGATGGTGTTCCTACCTCTTAGGGTCTCGAGGATTAGAGGAGTGACTGTGATAAGTGCTTGGGACGGCAGCCCTTGGGAAGCACTGCCCAGTAGTTAGAATCAAGGAGGTGACAGGTGTGACCATGATCACTGCCAACAGAGGGGAAGCCAGACGGGCACGGGAGCACCCAGTGGGTGGGTAATGCGGAACTGGAGCCGCTGTTGCGAGGCAGGCCCAGGGCCCGGGACTCGGGAGCGTCCCCGTGGAGGTTAGCATTGAAGGTGATGTCAGCTCTCTGACGCGGACACCGAGGCCAGCGGCCTGAGTCTGCTTGACGGGGCGAGTGGGACAGACAGACAGCAGGTGAGCTGGCTGGGCCACAGAGACAGGACGCACGGTCAAGAGCAGAAGTTGAGTCCGTGGACCTGGGGGAGAAGGGACTGGAGGCAGCTGGGAACACGATGCTGTGCTGCCCTGTGGCGAAGGGGAGGCTGACTCCAAGGGCTGCCGACCCCGCTGCCCCCTGGCCATGCGTCCTGGGAGGGGAGTGGGGAGCCGATACCGGCAGGGTCCTCAGGGCAGGGCCGCCAGGCTGGAGGTGTGACCCTGTCTGCGCGTGGGGGGGCGCCGTGCCCCCCCCCCACGCCCCCAGCCACAGAGCTTCCCTGGCTCCTGTCCAGACTCGCCCTCTGCATCGGTGCCTGCGTGCACGGAGCCCGGACGCTCGTTGGACTCTGGTCCAGGGCTCGTGTAGGCTCCTCCTCCCATCCTTGCTCTGTGCTGGCAGTAGGCTCCACGGGGGGCCACACTGGGGCCAAGAGTCTGGGGGCTCGGGCTGTGCTCGGGGGTCCGAGGCTCCTCACAGTCCCTGAGTGGCTTTCCAGGGCAGCCGGGTTGGGGTGGGCTGTGGGCAGTCCTTTCTGCTGGCTCTGGGGCCTGCTCTCCGTTTCGTAGCCTCTTCTTTACAAACCCTTGAGTGTACTTTCCATTTCATTGTTCATTTGGAGAAAATCATTCTCAATAAACACATTCCCAAGTGCAGTGCTCAGCGTTTGTTTTTCCTGTGCATTCTTGGGGCCTAACTTTGCAGCTTAGAAGACTGTTTAAATCTGTCTGTAGCACATGGGGAGCATTCCTCCAGATTTATTGGCGAAGGAGGTTGAAGCCCAGATTTGGGAGCCACAAACCAAATTTTAGTCCCAGCCCTGGCTGTTTATTTTCTTGTAAGCAGATCTCCACCCGCCCCCCGCTTAGAAAAGAAATTCATGACTATTATAGAAGCGTAAAGAAGGGAGGAAAAGATGTGTCCAGAATGGATCACTTTTTGCATTTTTCTGTATTCTCTTGCCTCTCTGTGCAAGTATTGAAAAACTCGGGATAATTATATTATTGTGTATACAGAGCTGTGTTGTAATGTCATAATTTTGAATTTTCTCGTGTTAGAAATTAATGAGGAACTTTGTTTTCAATGGTTATATAACATTCCATCACTTAATTGTGCTGTAATCCAAACCATTTCCCTGCAGTTGAACATTAGAGTTGTTTGCAGCTTTTTATTTTCATAAATAACAGGATGGTGAACTAAGTCTGGCCCGTATACCTGGTATATCCTTGCTATAGGTTTCTAGAAATAGAATTAAAGAGTATCAGCTGTCAGGGTCCCTCGCGTGTACCTCCAGCTTGCTCTCAGAAAGGCGGTGCCTGTCTCCCTTCGTGCAGGGTGCATGACAAAGGTCGTATTAGTCCCGTCTCAGCAGCACTGTTCTTTGGCAAAATCTTGGTCAGTGGGATAGGTAAACAGTTGCATTTTTTCATTTCAGTTTGCATCTCTTACTAGAGAAAAGTAAGGATTTTCCTTCATTCTTTTTGTAAAATTCTGAAAAACACAAGATACCATTATCTAAGATCCTACCACTGATGTTTTTTAAAATTTGTATTTTTTCTAAGTTAAGATGTGAATGTCCAAGCCAGTTTTGCTCGCCCTGCTGAGAGCACTGCCCCACCCCTGGCCTGTCCCTGTCTTTGCAGGCATAAACACGCAGTGTAAACACACTTGTGTTTTTAAAGCCAAAATGGAAAGATGAGATACAAGTTGGTCTATAATTTGTCTTTTCTAAAGACATGCTTTATTATTAAACATTCTGGAGGAACTCTTCATGTTTTTGGCCTTCTCTGTTTTGTGAACTTGCGTTTCATGTCCTTTGTCCACTTCTCTGTTGAATGTGTTTTTCCGCCCCTTGTTTTCTTTGAGGACATAGGTGAAGGTGTTAACTCTTTGTCAAATAGTAAAACAATTTTCTCCCGTAGTTTGCCCTTCGCTCCTTTTATTTGACTTATGTACAGTAGCTTTAAGAATGCCTTTGTGCAGTCTGTGATTTCTTATTTCTTCCCTTGCTTTTATTATTAAAGCTTAGGAAATTTTATTTCCCCACCCTGTGGTCAGTTAAGTTGTCCCTCATTCAGGAAGACCAGGTAATTCAACAATGATGATGATAACAGCTCAGTCTTACGGATGCTACTTACTTTGTGTCATGTACTTGAAGCCTCACAACAGCCTTTTGGAAGACTTGGCCATCTGAGGCAGAGGGAGGTGAAGCTACTTGCCCAGGATGACTGAGCCTGTCACACAGAGTGGGGTTCAGGTCAGGCGGTTCAGCCTCAGAGACTTAATTTCAGATCTGCATGGACTCTTCAGACCCTGGTTAGCCCTGCCTCCTCACCACCAAAAACCAGAGACCCGCTGTCCCTGTCTTCCTCCCGCTTCCCGACAGTCTGTAGCTTCGGTTCCCCTCAGCTCCACCTGCGGCCTCAACTGCTGGCCTGTCTTCCCCTAGCTAACCCTGGCCACCTGCTTCTGCACCACCTGATGCTTCTCTTTGACACACACAGACACACAGACAGACACACACGCACCCTCTCCCCTGCCGCTCCTGTGTTTGCTGTGGACGCCTTGACCAGCATGTCCCCCACTCTCCTGAGGCTCACTCTCCTGAAGCCCACAGGCAGCCCTCCCTCTGGGGTAGCCCTCCGGCGCTCCCCTCTTGTGAGCCACGACGCCGCTCCCCAGGTTGCATGAAGAAGGCGGCCACGGAGCAGAGCGGCTCTGGCCCAGCTCGCCCTTCTGGCTCCATTAGAAGCTGGCCCTTCACTTGTGGGTGACCCTGGGACAGAAAGGCTCAGATCCCCGCTGTGTTGTGTATTTCCAACTTGTGGTGGGGTAGGGGGAGAGTGAGGTGGGGAGGAGCCTGCTTTTCCCCTACCTGACCACAAGTTGCAAAGAGAGCAATATTCAAATAAAAGTGTTTTGTATTTGATGTTTAAAATCGCACCTTCTCTGACCACACATCTTTAGTGTGTCTATTTAGTTTCAAACTTTTCGGCACTAAGTCCTATAGGATAGGACTTTGTGTGTTTGGCTGCCATGTTTTAAAAGTACTCTCAGAATCAGGAAAAAGTTAATACTTATTTGGGGGGGGGAGTAAAGGTTAAAGATAGCAAAAATACAATAATCCCACCACATACGCAGTTTAAAAATATTTTATTTCTAGTGTTCGTTTATGGTAGTGATATCTATCATATTTCTTTGATAGATACATGAGGCTTTCACTGCCCCAGACATGTAACATGCAGGCATCTGAAACCTTTTATTTTTCTTCTGCTTTTAAAGGGGCAGCATGGTAGAAGAAAGAAAAAAAGTTTTAGAGGACATTAAAGAGATGAGCTACTTATTTAAAGGGCAAGTGGACCCCTCCTCCCCTTGGGTCTGTTAGAAAAATATGACCATGCCTCACATTTAAGGGACTTCTCAGGTGGCTCAGTAGTAAGGAATCCGCCTGCCAGTGCCGGAGCCTCAGGAAACACGGGTTTGATCCCTGGGTCGAGAAGATCCCCTGGCGGAGGAAATGACAGCTCACTCCAGTATTTTTGTCTGGAGAATCCCATGGACAGAGGAGCCTGGTGGGCTGCAGTCCACAGGGTCACACAGAGTCGGACACGACTGAGCATGCATGCCCTTCAACATTTGAAAGAGGAAAAAACCCAAATTTTAAAAATTGATATATAATATATGTATGTCTCACGCTAAATTTAAGTTTTTCAGAACCACATTTAAAAACATCAAGCATATTCTTGGTTTTGTTTACTTGAAAAGCTTAAACTAGTTTGGAGTATTCTCTGGAGTTTTGGCTGTTCTCCTAAAGTTCATTTATAAACAAATAAAAACATAAATACACAAATTACTCCTCTAAGTTGAGTTTTTACATGACTTTTCTTCAGTAGTAATTCATGTGAATTGCACATACCAAATAAACAGGTGAAGGTCAGAGGATTTATTGCTGTTGAGGTTAACAGCAAGCTGACCATAAATTGCTAACAGATGTCTTTCCTTTTTAGCCCCTGAGAAATTTTATAGGCAACAGTTTGTGTTTTTTTTGTTTTTGTTTTTCTTCTTTTTGCAGAGGTTGAAGGAGGTAGAAAAAGAAAGGAAATGAAAACAGACTAGAGATTTAGAAATATATGTCCTCGGTGTTCACTAGTTCTGGAATGTTCTGAATTCAGATGGGGTTAATCTTCAAAAGTTAAAATCACACAGAGGTTTTTCTGTGTATTAGAAAGGTGAAGCCTTTACTAACATTTTCTTTTTTTCCTCTTTAGCAAGAAGATCCTTATAGGAAGAAGGCACTTCAGGAGAAGAAAGAAGGAAATGTACAAAATTTAAATTGGAATAAAAATCGAATGTGCAGAAAAAACAAAAAAAGGGGTGCTGCCCAGGTCTTGAGGTGTGTAATTTTTACAATCCCTTTAAATTTTCAACTATTATTTACTTTGTAATTTTACATTTAGCGGTTATATTTCAATCTTATTTTTGTTGAGTTGGATACAATAATGTGAGAGTGTAGATATTTGTGTTTTGAGAGGAAAATATGTTGTTATTAATATTCTTAAAATTAACATATCTTCTGGTTACTTTTGTTGTTGTTGAAAGCCCCTTAAAGTGAACAAATTTTTAAAATTTTACTTGGTAAAATGCAAAAAGCCATGGGAGGTTTTAGGGGAAGACCTTGCCTTTCCACCTCGCCAGGGCCTCTGTTCTTCTGCCTGTGAAGTGACGGGAGCAGGTGGTAGAGAAAGCCCTGGGCTTGTCTTCCCGGCCTGACCCTGAGCTGTCTGGGGTGCCTGGGGTCCTGATAATGAACGAGAATGGCCCCAGGCACTGGATCTTCTGCTCCGTCTTGCGGAAGAAAGGTTCTTCCATGCAGGAAGTGAGGTACCGACGCTACGAGGTTGGGCTGCACCCAGAGCCAGAGGTGACCCCAGGCAGTTAGACACTTTTGTTGGTAAACCTTGGTTATCTGCCAGTGAAGGTTCCACCAGGATTTGTGAGAATCCCATTTGCCTGAGTTTCCACAAGTGGCTCTCTCAACCTAATTTTGCATCAATTCCACAGCTCGAGGGTTTTCCCCACTAGATCAATAGTGTGTCCATCCTGACTCCGTGTGCGGAGCGCCTCCCGCCCTCCGCAGGTCCCCGGGGTGCCTGCTGAGCGGCCCCACGCTGACGGGCTCCCTGACCCGTCTGGGCGGGTCTCAGAGTCTGCTCTCCCAACGTGGAGCCCTCCCGTGGACCCCGCCCTCCGCAGGTCTCCGGGGCGCCTGCTGAGCGGCCCTGCGCGCTGACGGGCTCCCCGACCCCTATCTGGGTGGGCCTCAGCCTGCTCTCCCGCGCTGCCCCTCCCGCGGACCCCGCCCTCCACAGGTCCCCAGGGCACATGCTGAGCTGCCCTTCACTGACAGGCTCCCCGACCCCTGTCCGGGTGGGCCTCAGAGCCTGCTCTCCCGTGCTGGCCCTCCGCCCTCTGGCTTGTCTTCTGTTGGGCACTGGCTTCTGAGGTTCCTCTTTCTTGTGAGCTCAGCTAGGTGGTTACATGTGTGTCTGTCCCATTGTTCTCTGGCAGCTCCACATTTGTGTGGAGAAGAGTCCATGTTGCTGTGGTAGTTGCTCTCATGGTTGGAAGGGAAGTCTGGCAGAACAGCCCCTTTGGCGGCCAGGACCCCCGGGTGGGGGCACCTAGATGTTGCTCACAGCATCTGTCCTTTGTTTGGATCCTTGGGATGCAGCCCTGTGACATGCCCACCCCCTGCCCCTCCACTGCCCCTGTGTGTCCTGCTTTACGGGGAGGAGGGCCGAATGACCCCAGGGGGCCTTTTTTTTAAAGCTACTTATTTATTTGGCTGTGCTGGGTCTTAGCTCCAGCACACAGATCTTTAGTTGAAGTATGTGGGACCTAGCTCCCTGACTAGGGGCCGAACCTGGACCCCCTGCCTCGGGAGCTTGGAGTCTTAGCCCCTGGGCCACTAGGGTCGTCCGCTCCCCACCCCCCGGGGGCCTTTAGGCTCTGATTCTGTGCCCTGCAATCAGCAGCATGCAAATAGGAAAAAAAAGACAGATACCCACTGTTAGATTATTGATGGGTAATTATTGATCTATTAAATTGTTAAATACTATTTTCATGGGTAATTATTCTTACATTATTTGAAAGCTGCAATGTGGTCTCCTATAGAAAGGAAAGTCATCCCTTATATTCTCATAAAAAGTTGATGGACTTATGTGGTTCCTTTAAAGTGGTGTATTTGCTTGATATGGACACACACAAAGATAAAAGGTGAGGGCGGAATTTCATCAATTGAATGTTAAGATATATTTTTGAAAGCAGATTTCTGACATGCGAAAGAAACAAATTTAAGTTATTACAGAATAACTGTGAAGTATCTTATAGGTGATCAGATGAGCACGTGATGCTTATGTAGCTGACGGTTCTTGGCCGTTCTGCTCCCGTGGCTCCTGCTTCTGTCTCTACTCTTTGCCCTGAGTGCTCAGAAACCAGGGAGACCACCGACTCCATCTCACGCTCAGATCCTGCAGTCGTACCTGACGTGAGGTGCAGAAGTCGGACTGTGTGAAATAAGCACCTAGGCCTTCCTGTAGTGTTCTCAGCACAGTTCTGTGTCTCCATTTATAAGACCTGTATTTCAGGTCTTCCTTCAAGTTCATGGTCTAGTTAGAGAGATGTAAGTGTGGGACGGTGAATTCCTTGGGGAAAAAATGTTCTTCTTTATAGATACTGCACCTTTCCTAACAATATGTGACTCGTGGTGGTCACTGCATAAACGTTTGCTAAATGAATGAATGAGAAAAGATAAGTTAACACCGAGACCTTCCCCCAGACACCAGGAAGCAGGATCATCCACCCAGAGTCGTTTTACACCAAGTCCGAGGAAGAAACGCCGAGAGTTGTGGGTTTTAGACCTGCACCTGCCACTTAGCAGTTGGCCTTGGGCGACTCATTTAACCTGTGCAGTTTCACTCCGCTCACTGTAAAATGCAAAGCGAGTAAATGAACTCCACCTTAGTTCTGGTTCTAAAATGGCAAAGTCTTGTCTTTCCTGATCTCTGTGCCCTACTCATCATCACCCCCAGAGAGAAGAGGGCTTGAGTTGTCACAGATTCATACTCGCACCTCTGCTCATTCTCAAGGAGAGCAGGTATGTGTGTGTGCAGGATACCGTGCAGACGGGATTTTCCGTGGCTCTTCCAGGCCTTCCGACCAGAGCGAGTTAAAGCTGGTGTGCAGTGAGTTTGAAAGGTCTGAGCTGAGCAGTGACATCAACGTAAGGAACTGGCGTATCCAGGAAAACCCTGGGGAAGCATGCAAAGCAGGTGCCAGCTCTGGAAGCAGCTTACCTGCCACGCAGGGAGAGGCAGGTACGGAACCGCATTGAGCTACGAACCCACTTCTGCTGGGCTTGTTTCCGTGGGGAAGTACCGGGGTGAGAGGTTATCACTTCCCAGGCAGAGTGTCGTCATGCCTGAATGGAGAGCTGTTGGATGGGACAGGAGGCTGAGGCTCTCCCGAGCCCTCACGTTGTCCCTCTGACCTCCACACCCCTGAAATCTGGCCATTTTCGATGGTGTCATGTAGACGGCCGGAGGAAGAGTGGGTGCTTGCTCGAGACAGGACCCCCTTGGATAGAGGGGAGCCGGGGAGAGCCAGGGGGGAACAGTGGCTGTTCTCCCGCCCCTGCCCCAGGGGGCAGGCACCTCTTGCAGAGCCGGCTGCCGTCGGCAGAGGAGTGGGTAGTGCCCCCAGGAGTGGGCAGTGGAGGTGCCGGGGACCATCTAGGGAGGGCAGAGAGCGGGAGAGGAACAGCCGTGGATGTGGCAGCACCGGGGTGGGGTGTAGAGCGGGCAGTCACGATCCTCCTACCAGCACCCACATTCCCAGCCATGTGCCCACCGGGCTGCACCCAGAACACAGACCTGATGGGCTTCGCCTTCCTGCCCTGCACACGTGGGTCTGCCCAGACCTGGGTCTTTGTGGTCTTCCTGGAGGTTCTTCCCACCCTCACGTAAATAATATTCTGAAATGCGAGATGAACATTTTAAAAAATATTTTTACTAGAGTATAGTCAATTTGCAATGTTGTGTCAAGTTTCAGATGTACAGCAACATGATTCAGTTTTATTTAGACATTTGAATAGAAGAAATGACCTCCATGTCTCCAGCCCAAGGAGAGTAGTCTTGATTTTCTGGAGAGAAATCCTTGCTGTTCCCAGAACTATTGTTAGGCTGACGTCGCCCCGGCTGCTGGCGGCCTCACCCCGATGGCGTGCATCGCCCGCGGAGTGTGGGGGCGTGTGGTCGGCAGCGGCTGGCTCAGGCCAGTCCTCAGGCTCAGGGAGCGTCTTCCTCCCGCCGGAGGGGCAGAGGGAGCGCGGCCTGAAGCCGAGCCCTGCCTTCCTCCCCACCCGGGCACTCTCCTCTTCTGGAAGTGGCCCAGCTCCTCTCTCGCTTCCCGCAGAGGGTTACTTTCAGAAACCGGGGAAGAAGGGCGCAGAGAAGTCCTGCTCAGACTCCGGCTCAGACTGTGGCAGCTCCTCAGGCAGCGTGCGTGCCAGCCGGGGCAGTTGGGGCAGCTGGAGCAGCGCCAGCAGCTCGGACGGGGACAGGAAGCCGGCCGTGGGCCCTCCGCGCTGCCTGCTGCCCGGTAAGTCCGCGGCTGCGCCAGGGGCCTCCCCCGCCCGCGCAGGGCCCGCCCAGGCACAGAAGGCTGTGCGTCCAGTGTTTGCTTTGCTCTGCTTTTGTTTTAATGTTTGTTATCTATTTCACCTATTTTGGCTGTGCTGGGTCTTCCTCGCTGCACAAGCTTTTCTGTAGTCGGGTTGGTGGGGGGTGCTCCCTAACTGCGGTGCACGGGCTCCTCTTCCTGGCGTCTTCTCTCGCTGCAGAGCACAGGCTCTAGGGTGCCGGGGCTTCAGTAGATGCGGCTGCTGGGCTCCAGACCACAGGCTCAGAAGTTGTGGCGGGCTTAATTGCCTTGTGGTAGGTGGGATCTTCCCAGAGACGGGATGGAACCTGTGTCTCCTGCGTTGGCAGGCGGATTCTTGACCCCTGAGCCACCAGGGAAGCCCTGTGCTTTCTTCCTCCCTCCTTCCCTCCCTCACTCTATTATCATTATTTTAAGTTTGTATCTTGAAAACAGCTCAGAGAACTTCCATGTTTATTTTTTCACTTGTACATGTTTTTATTATGGTAAAATACATGTAAACCCAAATTTACCATTTTAACAATTTGTAAGTGTGCGGTTCAGGGGCATTAGATACATTCGCATTATTGTACAGTCATTGCCACCATCCGTTTTCAGACCTTTTCCCCTTCCCAAGCAGAAACTCAGTACCTATAAATCCACAGCTCTCCCTTCCCCGTGCCCTGCAACCCTGTGAACTTCTCTGCTTTCTGTCTGTGAATTTGAATACTCTAGTATCTGGTAAGTCAAGTCATACCATACCTGGCCTTCTGTAACTGGCTTATTTCATCTAGTGTGATGTCTTCAGGGTTCATCCCCATTGTGATGGACCAGGGTTTCCTTCGTTTTAAGGCTGAGTTACTATTCATTGTGTTTTCATAGCACAGTTTATCTGGCTGTTCATCTCTTGATGGACACCTGGATTTTTCTATCGTTTGAGTACTCTACTAATGTTGCTATGAACAGTGGTCCTCCCTTATTTTTGAAAAATTTACAGATATAGGAAATGTCAACGAAGCACCTATATTTTTATCACCTAGAATGAATAACTCTTAATTTTGTCATATTTACCCTCATTTTTTTAATGTAATGTGTCATAGTCTGTTCCGCTTCCCCCTCCTTGAGAGACTCACTGTCCGCTGTGTTTTATTTTACATTCATACATCCATCAACAAAGTAGAGAATCGTCTTTAACGTACGTAAAGGAGACCGTGCTTCAGGGAGCATGCTGCGTTGTTAGCTTCTCGCTTGGCGTGGTTTGCTCTAGCTCTGTGTCTGTGTGAAGATTTAATCCACTTCTTTCCACTGTTACAGTCAGCATGGCACAGGTTGAGCTCTTACCAGGACAAGCAGGGAGACAGGGGTTCATCCTGGGGGCACTCACTGTGTGTGTGCGTGGTCATGAGTGGGGGCTGGCTCCCTGGCCCCGAAGTGTCTGGCCCGGAGAGGTCACATGGCTTGTTGGACACCCAGAAACCCATGGCTTCTCCAGAGCCCAGCCCCTTTCCCAGCCTCCTGCTCCTCATAGAGACCTCTGCGCTCTCTCCTGCCGACAGGGATACCTAAACAGAAGCTCTTGTCTTGGGGACCAGGACCCTGATCCCATAAAAACCGAGACAGCCACCTACTTGTTATTTCCGTCTTTCTTCTCAGCCTTTTTCTCGTTTTTGGCTTCTCCTGCAGGCATCTTTTTAGGCACTGCTTGCCTAGTGACCCCCCCCATAAAATTTCAGTCCACCTGCATACAGCAGACATCTCTCTGTGACTGTCCTGTGTCTTACACATAAGTCATCAGCTGTTCTCCAGTCCCCTCCTGAGCAGGCACGACGCCCCCCGCATGGGGAGCGCGTGCAGCCTGGGTGCAGGGCGGATTGCAGTATTTGTTTGTGGTGGGCTTGGTGTTCTTGGCCATTGAAGGCAGTTTGGCTGTTGATGTTAGTGGGGTGTTTTTAAATTGGTGCTTAACATGAACAAGAACAGAAGAGCAGCTCTTGCCTGTGGGATGCGGCCCACAGTAAGAAAGAGAGAACGGTGATTGATGCCTTCCTGTGACGCAGGGCATTAGGTGCAGTTTCCTTGTGTTTGGAGATTGCATAATAAATATCAGGAAAATGTCCCCAATATAATAATCATGTAGAAGACCAAAAGCAGAAAGTGTTTTTAAAGTATGATCCCAATTTTATATATATTTATACATTAAAGGTTTTTTAATTAAAAAATTACTGGATGTGTGAATAGTGAAAAACAAGTCACTCAAGGAGGTCAATAATGTTAGCAGTCTGCATCTTAAATGCAGAACAGATACAGTTGAATTATGCTTATAAAAAGTTCTGGTCATCTTTTTGTTTTTATGCAGGAGACAGTGTTTCACAAAATGACTTTTCTTCTGAAGCTCCCATCTCCTTGAATCTTTCTCGTAACATCTGCAATCCCACGTAAGTGTTTGGTTTTCCAGCTTTTATAAATATGTTTCAAGTACTGCTTTTTTGTTTTTTTTTTATTTTGTGTGTTTCTTCTTTGTTTTCAGTTCTGCAGGCTAAAAATAGGAAAACCTTTTAATGATATGAGAGTAGAATTGGTTTTATTAATAATTTAAAACATACATTCCTTCCAAGATAACACATTCATGCAGGAGCATCTCTGGTATCCCTGGTCCTTTCAGTGATATGGCTGTGTTAGAAAAATTCTATGTCCTGAAAGTAGAAAGAACAGTAGTTATAATAAGAATGGGAGCCAGGTACTCTGCTGGGACTTGAAATAAAACAGCATTGATGGTTCTTAGAAATGTGAAAGGACCTAGTAGACCATCACATGTTTACAGCTTCACTGTGTGATGATTTCCACAGCCTCAGACAACATAAACAAGCCCATTTACTGAGCAGGGTGAGGGGGGTAGGGTATGTAAGGTGGATTGAGTTTCAGAGTGAGGGGGCAGATAGGTTTTAGGTGCCACGGGACAGGGGGGATGTCACAAAAATGAAATTGGATGAGGAAAGCTCTGTGCTTTCTCTTTGGGGTAGAGAATGAGCACAGGGTGGAAGGTTGCTGCCCGCTGCAGGGAGGCCGAGTGGGAACTGCAGAGCGTCTGAGCTACTTTAGTTAAAGTTGTGCAGGTGCTGTTTATTAAAACAAGACTTGGCTGGGTCTTAGGAATCTAATATCCTTCAGCCCTTTTTGGGTGTATGCCTTCACGTCTGTAGTATCTATCTGTTTTGGTGTGGGGAAGGATTTATGTCAAGCCCCAGTCAGACTTGTTTGCAGACACTCAGCGGCTCCTCTTCTCCTTGCTCTCCCTCAGCGATGTGAGCGGCCTCCCCGCGCCTGCAGATGCTCCCTGCCCCAGCCTCCCTGCTGGGCCTGCTGCTGCTGAAGAGCAAGGTGAGGCCCGTGGCTCCTGCTCCTGCTCAGGTGTCCACGCCACCCTGCTGGCCACGGAGTTTGAGGGCGGACGGAGCCGGCCTGGGAGTGAGGCCGGACGAGGCCCCCACCTTGGGCTCCTGAGCATCCCTGCCCTCCACCCTGGTGTTCCTGGGGCCCCTTCTGCTAGGACCCTGACCTCCTTCCTGGAAGGGAAGGCGCAGGTGGCCTGTGGCCCCAGAGCCGGGGTGGGAGCCCCTCAACGGGGTCTGCCGCTGCCTTTAGTTCCTCTTCTCATCTGAGAGGGCGGAAAAGCAGGGAGCAGACCGAGCGTCCAGTACCTCCATTAGCCACGTCGACCACACCCATGTCTTTCCCTGCATGAGCCAAGGCCACATGCTGAGCTCCACGGCCCCTCTGAGCAGGGACAGTGGGGACGGGTGGGGACAGTGGCCGGGGCGTGGACCTGGGGCTGGTGGGAAGGAAAGCCGCTCCGCCCAGGGTCTGTCCCGGAGGCCTCCCCGCTCTTCCTCCTCCCCTCTCCTTCCCATCCCTTCTCGTGCCCTTGTCTCACGTCTCCTGTTTTCTCCTTGGGCCTCCGTCCTGCCTCGCCAGGCTCAGGCTACGCCTGCTGGTCACCCTCAGGGGCACCGTCTACCTCTTGCTTTTGCTCGTGTCCCTGGTGTAAGGTAAAGGCTGCTCGGCGCAGTGGAGCACGTTAACTTTGAACGCAGGAGGAGGCTCCGTGAGGCTGTCCAATTATCACCAGATATAAGTTATTTGTGAGTCCAATAAAAATAAGTGTTTTCTATGAAAAAAATACTGTTAAATTCAGTAGTTCTCTGAGACAAGATTTAGAAAGGTTTTTTCTTTGAGGTGATAGAGGGGAGAGAGGATTTAGCTCATGATGAGGAAGAAGAAAGCCTGCGTCAAAGCAGGCACGCCTCCCACTTTCTCCTGTGTGTTTCTGTCAGTTGGAGAATCTTTTCTCATCTGCCTGTTGTGCGTATGTGTTTCAAGTGCGTTTTTGCCTCGTCTTTGTTAACAGTCTGCAGTTTACTTTTGTTGTTTAGTTGCTCAGTCGTGTCTGACTCTTTGTGACCCCATGGACTGCAGCACGCCAGGCCTCCCTGTCCATCACCATCTCCTGGAGCTTACTCAAACTCATGTCCATTGAGTCGGTGATGCCACCCAACCATCTCATCCTCTGTCATCCCCTTCTCCTGCCTTCAATCTTTCCCAGCATCAGGGTCTTTTCCATTGAGTCAGTTCTTTGCATCAGGTGGCCAAAGTATTGGAGCTTCAGCTTCAGCATCAGTCCTTCCAGTAAATATTTAGGGTTGATTTCCTTTAGGATTGACTGGTTTGATCTCCTTTCTCTCAAGAGTCTCTTGCTACTCTCAAGAGTCTTCTCCAGCACCACAGTTTGAAAGCATCAATTCTTCAACTCAGCCTTCTCTGTGGTCCAACTCTCACATTCGTACATGACTACTGGAAAAACCACAGCTTTGACTACACAGACCTTTGTCGGCAAAGTAATGTGTCTGCTTTTTAATATGCTGTCTAGGTTTGTCATAGCTTTTCTTCCAAGGAGCAAGCGTCTTTTAATTTCATGGCTGCAGTCATCATCTTCAGTGACTTCGGAGCCCAAAAAAATAAAACCTGTCACTGTTTCCATTTTTCCCCCATCTGTTTGCCATGAAGTGATGGGACCAGGTGCCATGATCTTAGTTTTTTGAATGTTGAATTAAGTTTGCTTACTTTACTTTTTGGTGACCTGTTAAAATCCCTATTTAGGCCCTTTAGTTTCTGCAGAAACTGCCCTTATTCATAGTCCTTGTCCGCAGGGCCTATCTCAAGCCTCTTCTTCCGCCCCACCCCTCAGCCCCCATGCCAGCCTCTGCCCTCTGCCCCGCTATCACATCCCTGCTGAGCCTTCTCCCCTGTACTGCACGCACCTCCACAGCCACAGGCATGCTTTTGCCCAGGTTTTCCGGCTCCTTTGCCTGTGGCTGAGAGAGTGGAGAACAGCACACATGACTGGTCGGCCCGCTGTGGACCCCACCCTCCCCACTCCCACACTCAGCGCTCTGCCCCGTCTTCTCTGCCGAGGCCTCCTGTTTGCCTGGGGCAGAGAGGAGCTGGTAGAGGCCTTCAGAAGCTCCGCCCGCTCTGTCCTCCACCCTCTGCTGCAGCCCATGTGTCACAGTGCCGCTGCCGGGCTCTCTCCAAGTGGGCAGCCCCCTCTGCACAGCAGAAGCACTGGGAGCCTCCCTGCCGGCCTGGCCTGAATGCAGCAGCAGCCTCTCTCCCTTGGCCTCCCGGGCCTGGCAGTCTCTGCAGAGCCGCTCAGAGCAGCATCTGCCTGTTGACAAGCCTCCCGTCCTCCTTGAGGCTGCGGGGCTGGCTGTGCGGTGATGCCTGTGTGTCTGGGGCCCCGCTGCCTCTGTGTCTGTGAGCCCCACTCTGTCCTCAGTCTCCACGCCCACCCTGCCCCTTCTGCTCAGGCTGTGACCTGGGGGTCCTGGTGCAGTCCCCCTCCAGCCCCCTGATGGCCCCACCTCTGCTCTGTCGGCCTGGACCCCGCACCACCAGCTGCCGTCTGCTGTCTGTCCTTGGGGCTTTGTGGGCGTCCCAGACTGAACACTTCCCTCCTCAGCCTGCTCCTCACACAGCCTCCCACTCGCACTTTCTTGTTGCTCAGGCAGAGGTCTGGGGCTCATCCTTGACCTCTCAGCCTCTGCCTTTCACATAGACCCAGAGTCTGAGCACATCTCCTCTCAGCCACCGTTATTTTTCACGTGGGGTATCACCACAATCTCCTGACAAGTCTCTGCTTCTGCTCTCACCTCCCCTCACTGTCTCATCTTTTGTTTTTTCTTTTGAGGTATAATTGATACATGCATTTTATTAGTTTCTGGCATATAAGTAATACAGTGATTCAATGTATGTGTGTGCACGCATGCTAAGTCACTTCAGTCATGTCCATGGGATTCTCCAGGCAAGAATAGTGGAGTGGGTTGCCGTGCCCGCCTCCAGGTTTCAATATACGTACATTTTACAAAACAGTCGCCACAGTGAGCCTAGTCAACATGTGTTGCCACCTCACCGTCTGTTTTTAGTACTGCAGCCAGAGGGTGGTGTTGGGTCTGAATCGGATCGCGTCACTGTGGAGAGCGGTGAGGGGTCTGCAGTGCTCACCTGAGCTCAGGCCTGCCTGCCGTGATTCTCTGGACGCTACCAGAGGACAGGAGGCTTGGGTCAGAGGCACAGGATGCTTAGCACAACGAGCAGCCTGAGAGCCTCATAAGCACACTTCTGCAGGTCCTCAGACTTTGAGGGGTGATGTGGGGGGCACCCAGGGCCCACCTGCACCTGCTGGTGGTCTGTGGTCGCGTTACAGGAAGGGAGCCCCACGCTTAGGAAACCTACGTGTTTTGGTTTTTAATAATAGGTAGGAGATGACGTCTTTATCACGTTGGACAAAGCAGACTTGCCCCTTGCTCTACACTTGAGACCTTCCCCACATCTCCTGAGACCTTGTTCAGTGGCTGTCCTTGGAAAGACAGGTCAGAATGTGGGCGGCCAGAGCCCCCTCTCGGGGGCGTGGAGACGCCTGAGACCCCCAGAGACAGTCTCACAGCAGCACGCACGCACCTCATCTCTGTGTGGTCCTGGCCGCTGGTTCGTTTGCTCGTGAGCATGTGACTCTAGAAGCAGTTCTTGGTGAATTTGACTGACAGAACGGGAACCAGATCTCTTCATCAGCTCATCCAGCCTCTGGTTCCAGCGGCTCTCACCAGGACTCGGGACAGGATGCATTGCCCTTCAGGACTGAGCACAGGGTCTGGGCCCAGCCGCTGAGCCAGCCCTAAAGCACCAGGGTGGTCCTAGGAGGCAGGCCTCATCTTTGAGGTACCCCCACTGCTGTGGTAGCTACGTCGCCTCCAGTGGTGTTTCTTTAAATGCTGGAGGGTCACTGGGACCATCTTGAGCTGCACGTCTCCAGGTCTGCAGGCGGGTGATTACCACCAGCTCCCCGAGGGCTCATAGGATGCCTGCAAAGTGAGTGTTGTGTCCACACGCTGGGCCCCCACGGTGGACCCGCCTCCTCTAGGAGCACAGGCAGGCAGTGCCCCCGTGTGGCCGGCTGGCTGGTGAATCTTTCGGTCCCGAGTGCATTTCCAACAGCTGAGTCTAGTCTTTCCTTGTGGAGGCCCGGCCTGTGTGCAGATGGCCAGCTTGTCTCTAATCTCTGCCACCAACCAGTGGCGTGTGTCTGTCCGTCCAGCTCTCCGTGCATCCCACAGATGGCTGGGCAGCAGCTGTGGTGGTGAAGGTGGAGGCCCGTGTAAGTCCTGGCAGGTGCTGGCTGGGAGGAGCAGAGGCCTGGGTTCCCCGGGGCAGCTTTAGGAGACGGTTCAGAACCGCGTGGCGGGTGTCGGCTGACCCTGCAAGCAGGCCTTCCACAGCACGGGGGAGCCGGGATAGGTACCTCCCAGGAAGGCGTGGGGGCGGCTCTGGACAGCGGGGCTCACTCATGTCCACCCCGCCCCCGCGCCCTGAGCCTCCTGGGGCCGAGGCCGCCGCCCCTCCTCTGCCACAGAATTACGTGTCTCTTGTCACGGCGCCATTGCCCCAGCTTCTTCCTGCCTGTTGTGTCTCTGCTCACCTGAACGTCAGCCTGTTCATGGCCGTGTCCTGGAACCCTGACGGGGCTTTGCAGGAAGCAGGCCCTCCATGCTGAGGAGTCACTCCCGTGACCTCGTTATCCGCGGTGCTGGGCGTGGCAGGCCCGTGGGGGACGTGGGGGTGCTGTCTGGGGGCGAGGAGGTGCGTGCCCTGCAGGAAGCGGGGCTGAGAGGGCTGCTCTCTCCCACAGGTCTCTGTGCTCCAGGGGACCTGTGGCCCGCGCAGCCCGTGTGTGTGACCGGCGGCTTCGGCTGCGCCCTGGAGAGCGGCGGGCCGGCCGCGCTGCCCCCGCCCGCCGCCGTGCCCAGCAGGTACGTGCTCCCGCGGCCTGGGGGCCCCGCGCGCGGGGCTGGGAGCAGGTCCTCACGGCAGCCTGGGTGCGCCCCGGAGAGCGGCAGGCCGGCCGCGCTGCCCTCACGCCCTGTGGTGCCCAGCAGGTACGTGCTCCCGCGGCCTGGGGGCCCCGCGTGCGGGGCTAGGAGCCGGTCCTCACGGCAGCCTGGGTGCCCAGCAGGTACCTTCTCCCGCCCGGGGCGGGGCTGGGAGCCTGTTCTTGCCGCAGTCTGACCCGGCTTCCTCCGCAGCCTCTCGGCGGGGTGTTGCCATCTGCCTTTCGGACTTGAGTTGCGATGTCTGAGAAATTGTAAGCCAGAAATTGAGGGAAGCCCGGAAGGAAGCCAGTAACCACACCAGTGCTTTCCTTTTTAAATGGAAAAGATGAAAGGAACAACTGAAAAAACAAAAACAGCCCGTCATAATTCCTCCTCGCTAACGGAACAGGAATTTCTGTTTTCCACAGCATTAATCTTGAACACATTTAAAGCTTTTAAAGATCGAATATTTTGCGTATTGAAAAATAGTTACACAATGGCCGCGTCTTAGACTTACCATTGGATTTATCATTTGATGATGAACACTTGAGAAAATGTTAATATCTGTGTTTTATCAGAATCCATTTGAGGTTTTTTAGGGGCTCCAGCTTATTACAAAGTTGTTACTTTCTTGTTCTGTAATGAAGATCCAGATTGCAATCGGGATCAAAGCATCTACCGAGAATCCCATTCTGTATGGCGCGGTTCACGGGAGCTGAGTGCCGGCCTGGCCAGCGGAGGTGGTCGTTAGCGCGGGTGTGAGAGAGTCCCAGAGTGGGTGCCCGAACCCCCAGCGGCATCTGGCTCTCCTGCTGCAGACAGAGCCACAGCCGTGGATCCTGCCTCTGGTTTCACTTCACAAACCTGGCTGGGTTTTTTTTTTTTTTTTCAGAATATGATAGCTATTAGTTAGAAGGGAGAGCAGTTTTCTTTCAAATATTAGTCCTGCTTACATGGCTGTACACCTAACTAGGGGTGAGAAGTTTTTGCAGTCTGAGTGGAAGTACTTCTCTGGCAAACTGAAAGCCAGGTTTTGATGCATTCCCCTATCCATGCAGAATTTATTTGTTTTGCTTCATTTAGAAAGAGCTCCCCTGCTCCCCTTTCACCCAAATACTCACTGGACTCAAGAGCTCAAACTCTACCTCTGACTTTCTTTGGAATTATAATCAATGTGTACAGCATGGTGATTTGATATTTTTATAGTTACAAAATGATCATCATCACATAAAGACTTACCTCTGTCTCTCTCACCAGAGTGCTACAGCATTACTGACTGTGTTCGCTATGCTGTACATTAATTACGTCCCCTTGATGGACCTAGAGTCTGTCATACAGAGTGAAGTAGGTCAGAGAAAAACATATATATTAACGCATATATATAGAATCTAGAAAAATAGTACAGATGAATCTATTTGCGGGGCAGGACTAGAGACACAGATGTAGAGAGCAGACCTGTGGACTCAGCAAGGGAAGGAGCGGGGGACGAGGTAAGAGCGTAGCCCTGACGTATATACACTACCGTGAAAAAATAGGTAGAAAGACCCTGTTGTGTAGCCGTGGTAGCTCAGCTCGGTGCTCTGTGGTGACCTAGTGGGTGGGCTGGGGCGTCGGGGGAGGCCCCCGAGGGAGGGGGTACGTGTATGTGCACGGAGGTTCACGTCATCGCACAGCAGAAACTCACATGACGTAAAGCAGCTGTAATCCAGTAAGAGAAGGGAGGGGGGGTGTCCGGTCCCAGCCGTCCCTCCTGCCGCACTGTATTGTTGGTGGTGAGCCTGGAGTTGGTCTTTGATCCTGTGACGATAAACTTCTTTTTTTATTTTCGCAAACTGAAGAACTCGCAGTGATGAGGATGCTGGACAGTAAGATCCTTTTCCTCTTTCTTTCCTTGGTCTGTCGACATCCTGTTTCTGAAACTAGACCCCTTGTTTTCTATAGCAGTTTCATTGATTGGAACGCCACGTGTGAAGGCCAGTTTCCCAGTGTGTACTGCCCCCTGGAACTGAACGACTACAATGCCTTTCCAGAAGGTAAAGCTGCTTGGACAGTCCCAGTGACATCCTTTTATTCTCAGAAAGTCAAAGCCGAAAGGGTGTGTGTACTTAGGGCGCTGCTGCTGCTGCTGCTAAGTCACTTCAGTCGTGTCTGACTCTGTGTGACCCCATAGACAGCAGCCCACCACGCTCCCCTGTCCCTGGGATTCTCCAGGCAAGAACACTGGAGTGGGTTGCCATTTCCTTCTCCAGTGCATGAAAGTGAAAAGTGAAAGTGAAGTCGCTCAGTCGTGTCCGACCCTCAGCGACCCCATGGATTGCAGCCTACCAGGCTCCTCCATCCATGGGATTTTCCAGGCAGGAGTACTGGAGTGGGGTGCCATTGCATTCTCCAACTTAGGGCGCTAGCTGCAGAGAAAGTGCCTTTGAGAGTCATCTTCCAGCTGTCCGCTGAGCCTTCATGTGGGTGCACGCTTGCCTTTGTAATTTTATATGGCCTCAAAAAGCCTGCTAGACCCAGGGGTCTGGGGACATGTACAAATAACCCTGCTCTGTTTAGTCCTTCAGATTCGGTGGAACAGGGCCTTTTGGACCTACGTGAACCTGAATGGGCACTATCTGTTGGGGGGCTGGGTCTTTCCCTGTTAGTTACTCTTTTCAGGCAGACAAGTCCCAAGGGAGGTAGAATGATTCACGTGCTTGTTCCTCAGCATGTTCTGACTCTTACACCCCTGGATAGCGCTGCAGAAGGAAGGGAAAGCGCACGGAGGGGAAACTGATGAATTGCAGATGCTTGTGCTCAATTGTGTTGATGTGCAAATGCTTGTGCGTATCTGGGTTCTGATACATGCAGTGCTGCATGGCAACCACAAGGGGGTGCTGTGGTCGCTGTCTTCCTGTGCGTGAGGCTGTGTTTATGCCTTCTTACTGCCGTCTGAGAAATGCCTGGTCTTCTCCTGCCTTTATCAGTGCATGTGGTGTATGTGCAGATGGCCAACGTTGGCATGACAGGCAATAAAAGAAAAGTTTAAGGACTAGAAAGAACCATGACACTCTAAGTGTACAGTAGTATTTACTACTATAAAGCATAGCAGTATTACAGCGTACTCTGTATATTACAGAGTCCCGCCAGATTATCACACACAGAAAATGAAGCCCAGAGGAAGAACTTCCTCACTGAGGGCTTACCAGGTGCTGTGTTTCATGGAGTAATTATTTTATGTCTGTCTTTAACTTGTCAACACAGTAAGTCCTTGAAAGCTTATTGCCTGAGGATGAGAATTCCATTCTCTCCTGAACTGTGTTCTGCTCTGCTGATGTCTCCGCTCTTTGCAGAAGGCATGAACTACCCCAGCGGCTTCCCCTGTCCTGCTGAGGTTCAGACGGACTTCATTGACCACAGCTCCCCGTCTGCCTGGGGCAGCCCCCCCAGCGTGCCGACCGCCTGGGGACACGCCAGTCTCATCAGCTCTCCGGTCAGTGCCGCCTGCCCTGCTGTGCCCTGGGTTCTTCCGCCGCCCCCGTCATCCTGGGTTAGGGTTGGGTTCAGATGCACCAGAGCCTGGTTTGCTCCCCTGGGTCGCTAGCTCCTCTCTGCAGGGGCCTCCCAAGTGGGCGGATGGACGGGGGCCTGCAGACGTTGGCAGCCAGGATGCCCTAAACCGCATCAAGGAGAGAGGGTTGTCAGTGACGCTGCACCTGGGCCAGGAAGCCCTACGGGAGGCAGGTGGGCTCCTGTGGCCCCGCTGACCTTCCGCCTGTGGGAGGAGAGGAGATGAACCTTCCAGGAAGGTCAGGCAGGGTCACCCGTGGGTCTGGAGGGCTACCCCCAGGTCACACCTGCTCCACCGCGTTTTTACAGATAGAGGGCATTCGACCTGAAATGAGCTTATCTAGTTGGATGGGAATTTCATGACCTTCTGTTTGAGTAGAGGAGTTAGAGACACCAAGGTGGTTGAGGATAGTGTGGTGGCATCCAGGCGGCCGGGGTCCATTCCACTGCGGCAGCCCCGAGGATGCAGTCAGCCTTGACATTGCTTTCTAAGGCTTCTTTATTTCTTTACATATTTCCTTTCTCCCCCCTCCTCGTGCATGCCTCAGCCCTACCTCACAAGCACCCGAAGCTTGTCTCCAATGTCTGGACTTTTTGGTTCCATCTGGGCCCCGCAAAGCGACGTGTATGAGAATTGCTGCGCCATCAACCCCACCACGGAACACTCGGCTCACATGGAGAACCAGGCAGTCATGTGCAAGGAGTATTACCCCGGGTTTAACCCGTTCCGTGCCTACATGGACCTGGACATATGGACTAGCACAGCGAACAGGAATGCAAACTTCCCACTGTCGAGAGACTCGAGCTACTGTGGGAACGTATGAAAAGGATTCGAGTCTAAACAATGTGAATAAAGAGGCTTGTGTTTGGGTGACTAGCGTAAACTGGTGTTGAGATAGATTGACGTTGGTGGATATTTTGGCACTTTTATATGAAAATAAATTTTTTTATGAAATCTGGGTGCTCTGTTTTTTTAACCCTTCACAAATCGGTGATAGAAACAAAGCCTCATGACTCCAGAAATGCGTCGACATGCCGGATGTTCACATCGGAACCAGGACGGCATCTAAGAAGGTAAGAGTGGGGAAAGAAGGGGCTGTGGTGGGTCCACCTCCATGAGCATCGGCTCCCCGGGAGCTTGCAAAAAGCCACCTCGGTCGGCTAGCATTCCCAGGTATGCTGTCATAATTGGCCCACGGCTCAGGTGGGGAGATTTTGTTGAAACAAGCCTCCGGTTTTGGGAACCTCATTGCCAGTCACTTGCCTGGACACACCGGTCCTGGTGGGCACGGCTGCGGGGTGGAGCAGAGCCCGGCGCTGTTCTGCTGACACGTGGCAGGCATGTTCCCTCGTCTCCATCAGGCCAGTCCCGGGGGGCAGCAGCAACAGGGACATGCCGGTAAGTGTGTCAGGGTTCCCTCCGAGCGAGCAGGCTGAGTCCACAGACGAGCCCTGAGCAGGTCACAGAGCTGGTGCGTGGTCACCAGGCCAGTGTGTATTTGCTTGTCAGTGATTTTAGAGATTCACCTGATGTTGGAATTACCTGATTGCATGTATAAACTTTGAAAACTTTTCAACTTTTAATAAAAATGGCTAATTTTTACATGTTGTGTCTTTACTGGAATTTGAGTGGGATGTCAGCTTCCCTTGCTTTTTCTTTCTCATGGTCTTGTGGGGCCTGGGTGAGGAGGGTAGTGCTGCTGCTGCTAAGTCGCTTCAGTCGTGTCCGACTCTGTATGACCCCATAGACAGCAGCCCAACAGGCTCCCCGTCCCTGGGATTCTCCAGGCAAGAATACTGGAGTGGGTTGCCATTTCCTTCTCCAATGCTTGAAAATGAAAAGTGAAAGTGAGGTCGCTCAGTCGTGTCTGACTCCAAGCGACCCCATGGACTGCAGCCCACCAGGCTCCTCCATCCATGGGATTTTCCAGGCAAGAGTACTGGAGGGTAAGTGGGCTGTAATCTGGGACTGCCCTCCTGCAGGGAGCACCAGCTGGCATGCGTGGCTGCTGGAACGCTCTCAGGCTACTGACCCCGTCCTTAGAACTGAATAGTACTGAAAAGTCGTTTGGGCTCTAGGTGTGCACCCAAAGGAACAGAAACAAACCCTGTGCACCGTGTTCACTGAAGCACTGTTCACAGTAGCTGAAAGGCGGAAACAACCTCAGTGTCCACCGACGGGAGACAGCTAAGCAGGCTGCGGTGAGTGCACAGCGGGCACTGCTCAGCCTCGGGAGGGAAGAGAGTTCTGACGCCTGCTGCAGCGCGGGTGAGCTCGGAAAAGAAGCCGAGTGTAGTAGCCAGTTACTAAGGGCCAGGAGTACGTGATTCCACTGTGATGAAGAGTTTAGTGTGGTCGGGGTCAGTCAAGAAATGGAATAGAGGTTACCAGGGGCTTGTGGGAGTGGGGAGTGGGGCTGGATGGGGACCAGCCCCCATGTAGGGGACAGGTGTATGCTGGCTTGGGGGAGGCTGGCACCCCGTGTGCAGACAGCGCGGGGACTGTGGCCTCAAGAAATCCGAAGGTTGTGGGAGTTTAGGGCTGGAGGTAGTGGGGGTGTCCATCCTTGGCCTCTGTGGACGGTTCTAGAGGGGCCTCTTTGGGAGATGGGGCCAGAGCTCTGAGCCAAGGCCCCTGTTTCGAAGAGGAGGCAGTGGCCATGATGGCGTGAAGGCAGGAAGGTGGTCAGACGAGGAGCCCCGAGGGCTGGTCAGGCTGTGACCTGCCCGGTGCCCTCAGCCAGGTCAGCCACAGCCAGCTGACATGGGAGATGAGGTGGCCATAGAGAAGACTCGTGGGGTAGCTGAGCGTAGGTGTGCGGGGTGCCAGGGGCAGGGACCACTGGGCAGAAAGGGAGCAGGCAGGCCTGGGGGTCACCTGCAGGCACCTGAGCCTTGGCACGCAGGGCAGTGCATCTCCCGGGGCGGGTGGGCAGCGGAGACCTGAGTGGGGTGAGTCTGTTAGAGAAGGGATAGGATGCCCAGCTGTTGGTGGCACGTCATGGCCTGTGGACTGTTGTGTGGATCAGGTCGTCCTGGAACACAGCGACTGCTGACTCCTCCACCCAGCAGTGCACAGCCTGAGATGCTCGTCCAGTCCCTTGCAGAGAACGTCTGCAGCCTTTGCTCTGGTAACAGGAGAGCAGGGGCCAGGCCTCGCGGTGGCAGCACACACATCTGCTTGTTCGGCTACTGCTGTGTGGGGTTTGTGTGGCAGCCTCAGAGCTGACACGGTCCTCCCCTCGCGTCCTGTTCATTGTCTGGCGTAGTGTGTGAATCACGGGAGTGTGTGGGAAGGAGTAAGTGGAGGGACGTGTGTGAGCACCAGTATCTCGTAGCTGAAGAGGTGAGTCTTCATGATTAGAGAATAATTCCATTATTCTGTGGCTGACCACAAGCAAAGGCAAGAGAATCACCACAGTTCTTTACATACTAAACGTACTTCCTTGCTTTTACACACTAAGCTCCATGTACAGAGCTCTTCAGGACAGTCATCACGATGTTGAATAATACTACCACCTGGGAAACTTGTGGACGCCTAGAGTAAGCGAAGCAGCAGAGGAGGCCAACCCTGCCTTCCAGGAGCTTTGATTTTAGTGGAAGACTTACCAATTAACATCCCCTTTGGGACCAGACTTTGTGGGGTCTTAACTCCAGCTTTATCATATATTTAACTTTCTCATTGTTAAGTTTGAGCAAGCTCCGGGAGTTGGTGATGCACAGGGAGGCCTGGCGTGCTGCAGTCCATGGGGGTCATGACTGAACAGCTGAACTGAACTGAACTAACTTTGCTGTGCCTCGGTTTCCTCTTTCTGTAATATAGGGATAACAATGGTAACATACTTCATAGAGTTGTGAGGATTAAGTGAAAGTCGCTCAGTCGTGTTCCACTCTTTGCAACTTCATGGACTATACATGGAATTCTCCAGGCCAGAATACTTGAGAAGGTAGCCTTTCCCTTCTCCAGGGGATCTCCCCAACCCAGGGATTGAACCCAGGTCTCCTGCATTGCAGGCGGATTCTTTACCAGCTGAGCCACAAGGGAAGCCCAAGAATACTGGAGTGGGTAGCCTGTCCCTTCAGGGAAGGATCTTCCCGACCCAGGAATCAAACTGGGGTTTCCTGCGTTGCAGGTGGATTCTTTACCAACTGAGCTCTCAGGGAAGCCTGAGGATTAAATGAGTTGAGTGTTCAGATAGTGCTTGGCACATAGTAAACCCTTGGCTACCATTAGTATCCGATGTAATTACTAACATCAGTTTAAATGAACACAAAACAACAGGATACATAGGATGTTAAATCTCAGGTTGAGTAGCGGCCAGGCGAAGCAGGCCGTTATACGTTGCTGATGAGATGGCAGCATGTTTGGCAATGTGTATTAGGTACCTTGAAAACTCTTCTAGGAATTGACTCTTAAGGAAAATAGTAAAAAAAAAAAAAAAAAAAAAAATTCATGCACAAAAATCAGGTATCAGTTTTCTGTTGTTGCTTTAAAAAGTTCCCACAAACTTAGTGGCTTAAAAGAATACGAATGTATCATCTGACAGCTTTGTAGGTCAGAAATCCAACACGAGTTCTGCTGGGCCAAAATCAAGGTGTTGGCAAGGCGGAATTCCTTTAGGAATTACCACCTAGAGCAAGGTGATGCTCTGGGGAAGAATCTGCTCCTTTCTTGACTTGCCCAGCTTTTAGAAGCAGCTTACATTTCTTGGCTCGCGGCCCCCTTCTGCCGTCTTCAAATCCAGCAACGTGGCCTCCCTCTGACTCTGATACCATTGTCACATCTTTTTTTTTCTGATCACAGTTGGGAAAGGTTCTCTTCTTTTGAAGACCCGTGTGATTAGATTGGGTCCACCCAGAGAATCTCTCCATCTCAAGGTTCCTAACTTAATCATGCCTTCAGAGTCACACGTTTTCGCCGTGCAGTCACACGTTCAGAGCCTCCAGAGTTAGGACGCGGGCATCTCTGGGACAGGGGCATTGTTCTGCCTCTGATGTGTTAGTATATTCGTCCCAGTGTTTAGAACAGCGCTGAGCTACACTCTACAACAGGAATATGTTTAAATTACAGTACATACAGATGTTGGAGTACGAGGAAGCCTCTAAAAATCATTGGAAGAGGATGACACGGGCAGTGAAAGGCAGGATGCAGTTTCTGAGCAGCAGGAGCCCATCTGGACTTGGGGGAGGAGGGGGCGCACCATCTGGTGGGCGGCATTGTGAGTGGTTTTCATTTTCTTTTCTTTTTTTGGTATTTCCTATTATAAGTATGTATAACTATTATTCCCCCTTCTCTAAAAACTTTTAATTAAATCTTAAGGGAATGTATGTTTTATTTAACAATGGTGAAAGTAAGTATGCTAAAAACAAACGCTAAAGTCAATAAAATTTACATTATGCTGTAAAAGAACATAATTTAAAGGCAAAGGCAAAGTGAAACTTTCACTAAGCATTCCCTAATAAAAACCCTATAAAATGAGGCATGTAGTAATTACTTGGGCTAGAATTAGAGGCACATAAGAATGTCTTTAAACATTCTATAGCCAACATACAAAATGTAATGCAGTCTAATTATAATTAGTTAAAATACAACTTAAAATATATATGTTTATGCAAACTCAACATTTCAAAATAATTATTTCTGTGTGACCCATACATTTGCATAATTTAATACACTGGAGTGCAGAGAAGATGTCAGTAAAACAATGTATTTATTATTTGTGTATGCATAATATCGGAGAAGGAATGGCAACTCACTGCAGTACTCTTGCTTGGAAAGTCCCATGGACAGAGGAGCCTGGTGGGCTGCAGTCCATGGGGTCGCTAGAGTCAGACACGACTGAGCGACTTCCCTTTCACTTTTCACTTTCATGCATTGGAGAAGGAAATGGCAACCCACTGCAGTGTTCTTGCCTGGAGAATCCCAGGGACGGGGGAGCCTGGTGGGCTGCCGTCTCTGGGGTCGCACAGAGTTGGACATGACTGAAGCGACTTAGCAGCAGCATGCATAATATATGTAGTAATTCAAAGGAAAACTCTTAATTTAGAAGCTGAAAACAAAAACTTCACCCAGTGTCATCTCATCTGATGGATGTGTATTTCCGTGACCTCAGGACTGTGTGGACAGCGACACTGACAGGAAACGCGGCCGCTTGGCCTGCTTCACTCTGCAAAGCAAGTCCTGCCTCAGAAGCAGCAAGCAGTCTGGGTGAGGCCGTGTCCCCCAGTCCATCGCGTGTTCCAGAACCGCGGTGCTGCTGAAAAGAAACCAACCACACATTTGCCTGCCTTTAATTAAAAAGGTCATTAAATCAGAATAATGTGTCAGAATCGAGAACTGGTCGTGTATTAGTTGGGATAGGCTAGGTTTCAGTGCAGAACAAACAGATCCCCAAACAGGGCTCGGTGACACTTCAGGGCAAGGGCCCCCTGCGGGACTCGGCGTCCAGACCATCCAGACCGCTGAGCTCGGGCACTTGGCGTCTCCGCGCGGTCTCGCTGTTGACACCCACAGGAGCGGCAGCAGGGCGCAGCGGGTTTGCCTGGCTCGGGCTGGGGGAGACTCACTGTGCTCTGACTGTCACTTCTGCCCACAGCCAGTTGGTTGACTGAAACCAGTCACATGGTCCCAGTCGAGAGGAAATAGAGGCTTCCATGCGTCAGAGCTGAGGCAAGTGGATGCTGCTGAGCATTCCTAAAACTGAACGGCACTGCACAGTCTTGGAGAAGTGTCTGTCTTTGCCTGCTAGCTGGAGAGATTCATGGTGTCTAAGCCCAGGCGGCCAGCACAGCCCAGGCCACCTTGTGGGGAAGAGGTTCCGCAGAGCCAGCAGACACTGCCTTTCAGCCCCGCCATCCCAAGAGTGCCCCAAAGTCACTCACCCAAGGCAGCAGCGCCCGCGCCAACGGGCTCCCACATCCTGGGGGAGCGAGATGCAGCTCATACCCCCGTGGAGATCTGACTCCTCCAACACAGTGTGTGTTCCCTGTGTGGCTGCTGCTTCAGAAAAATAAGGCCTAAGATCACAGTCACATGTGTCAGCTGCTGAATAGCTATTCACAAACAGCCTGCCAGAGTAACAAGTAAGCCTGAAATACTATGAAGGGAGCCATGAAGGGAGTCACTGCTGGAGGAATTCTGAGGCAGAACTTGGAGAAACAGGTAGTGGCTATACTGGAAGTAACACGGTTTCCTGTGTTTCACTTCTCGATGGGAAGTGAAAGTCTGGTCAAGTTCATCTGGGGATAAGATGAAGGCTGATGCAGTTTTAAGCTCATGATTTCATGCCCAGCCTGTATTAAGAAGGATGATCAAAACAATTCTGGGATGTTAGTCTAGCTGTCCAATGCAAGACAGCCTCCGGGGCTGGGCAAATGCTAGATAAGGCAATAGACATGCGAGTGTGCATAAAAGAATGGTTAGGCTGGTATGGTGGCCAGAAATGAAAAGCGGGCCTGAGACATGTTTCAGAGGTGGGGACTGTAGGGCCAGGCAGAGGGAACGTGGCCACAGAGGAGGGGTCATCGCTGCCGATAGCCAACACCAAATGCTTTCTCACTAGCCCAACCAGAAATCTTGCTTTACAAACGCCTAGGGTTTTGCCCACAGCAACCAGATCCTTTCCCCTCCCTCTCACATGGTTACTCTTCCACCTGGGTATTGACTTAAAACCGCTGTGGGCTCTTGAGTCACTTTTTAAGAATAAGTGGAAATACATTTATTGTTTCTTCTGTTTGTTGTAGAAAATATGGATAAGCAAAAAAAACAGAAAAGAAAACCAGTGTAATCCTACCACCCACCAAGCAACACTTGACATTTTGGTACATTTCCTTCCAGACTTGTGTATATGTGTGTTTTTACAAAAATAGGATATACACACTATTCTGTGAAATACTTTTCTCATTTAATATTCTGTAAAAAGCTAGATTTCTTTCTGAATGCCTATCAGAAGTTTGACTGATATTTCTCATTCAGTGGTCAACACCAAACACCACTTCTTATCTATCCCTTATTAAATCTATGCCTGAGTTTGTTCAGTTACTAACATATTCCTTGTTGCATCTTCTGAGCCCACAATAGGGGCCCGGACACTGGATAGTTACAGATAAGTCTGCCCAGACACTCTCTCTTCCCAACCGTTTTCATGTTTAATTGGTCACTGAGTCATTCATTCAACACATAGTTATTCCATCTGTCCTGACACACCTTGTGAGCAGTCTGTGTCCTTATGATGTGCTCATTCAATAACTGAGCAACTGTTGTGCACCAGACTTTGTTCTGTGCTCTGGATGAACCAGATAGGCATACTCCCTTCTTCAGGGCGCCAGGAATCTACGGGGGGAAATGAACAGTGCAACGCTGCACTAGTCCTTGATTACTGCAGAGCAAATGACCCCTGAGCTTAGTGACTTAAAATAACAAGTCTTACGTCACAGTTTCTGCGGGTCAGGAATCGTGGCTCCGCTCGGCGCCTTCTGCCTCAGAGTTTCACCCACACCTGCAGCCGGGGTGTGAGTCAGGGCTGCAGTTGCCTTCAAGTTAAGCAAGCAGCAGGGCGGCGGGGGGAGGTGAGGTTCATTTCCACACTCATTCACATACATAGTCGTCGGCAGAATTCAGCATCTTGCAGATTGTTGATGGCAGACTGCTCTCTCCAATAGGATAGCTGGCTTCAACAGAACAAGCAAGCGGAGGGTGGAGGCGGGAGAGAGAGGGAAGGGAAGAGAAAGGGGAGGAAGAACCTGCATCTTTGGGACGCAGTTTCAGAAGCATGCCATCACGTTGCCACATGCTCTTTGTGAGAAGTATGTCCCTAGGTCCTGTGCCCACTTACGGGGTGGAGACAAGCAGTAGTGGGGGTCCCGGGGAGCCATGTTCAAAGGTTGCCTGCCCCTATCACAAGTGGACAAGACAGCTCCAGCTCCAGCTCAGCACTAGGAAGGGGGCGAAATGGGAGAAGACGAAGCGTGCCTGGGAGACGCCTCAGTGAGCCGGCAGGAGAGACCTCAGGCGAGAACAGCTGCGGGGCCCGACGGCAAGCAGGGGCCTGTGTGCGAACACCCAGGCTCTCCCTGACGGAGGAGCAGGCAGCGTGAGCGCTGCATGCTTGGAAAAGAGCACAGCGGCCAGTGACACGGAAGAACACAAGTGATGGGGACACCGTGCCCGGTTAGGGAAGAACTTAGACCTCCTAACAGATCGCACGAGGCAAACGTTACCCCTGCTTTGAGATAGCAAGTGACGTCCCTAAGATCACAGCTCGGAGGTGACGCAGCACATGCAGGATTTGAACTTGGGTCTACCTGACGTTGGGATGCATGTGTCTGCGGTTCACTGCAGGATGAACTGCCCAGGACGGACCAATTTCCCGGGAATTGAGACTTCCATGGCTGAGACCAGGACAGTCCAGAGGCAGCAGGGTAGTGACCCTGGCTGGCCCCCTCGAGTGAGAGCACGGCACTGGGGCTCTTTGATGTGGTGTTAAGCCCAGGCCAAGCCAGCAGCCGCGAGCCAGCCTGAGAGGCTCAGCTGTGTGTTCTGTTGCCAACAGAATAAACCGGCACAGCCCCGCCTTGCTGTTAAAATATGTTTACTCCAGTTTTGTTGCCTTTTGTTTTTCTCAGGTCATTCATGTGAGAAAAGCTGACCCAGCTCTCAGGCATGGCCAGGGGACCTGAGGGCTGGGAGAGACCAAGGCAGGTGCCCTGTCTTCAGCCACCTAGCAGGTCACAGGAGCAGAGCTGGGCCCCCTGGGCCTCGGACAGCTTCCCACTGGGCACCCTGCTCTCAGCACACATGCTGGCATGGGTGCCTTGCACCCCTGCCTGAATCCTGCCTTCCCCTTCCTCCTCCATGCAGCGCTGGGCCTGCTACCTGGCAGTCCAGTGACAGTGACCTGTGCACAGCAAAGTGTGATGGGACCGGACAGGCCACACCAGGGAGAGCTGCAGGCTGAGCTACAGGCATGGCTTGGCTTTGCTCACTTTTCCATATCCTGGTGACTTGAGGCAGGAGGTCAGTGGCTCAAAGACTGTCCCATTGGGATTGGTCACCCCTCATCTAGGCAACCGATCCTTCATTCCCCTGCAGACCCCCTCTCTTTGGTGAACCTCTCTTACAAACTTTGTGACCTGGAGGTTCTCCTCTGCTCCCTATATCCTTTCCTCTCCTAATTCCTTTCCTGGCCTCACTCTGCCTTGGAGAGTGAGTGATGCCGAGACTGGGCTCTTAGGCTCCTTGTCCCCCTCCCCGGAGAGCCCCACACTGGGTTGGAACCTGCACTTCTAAGCTGGAGACCTCCTGCAGGGATCTCAGACCAGACTGACTTGATTCAGAGACTATGGTAGATCATGCGTGCTCACTCTGAGTAGCACCCTCTGTGGATGGAACACACTCCATGCACTGTTGTCGGGCTTGGCCTGATGTCTTGCTTTGGCCTGGAATGTGGGTGGAAGTGACACTGTGCTAATTTCCAAGAGAAGCTTGAACAGGTGCTGCGTGGCCCTTTATCTCGTTCTCTTTCCTTCTGCCACGGAAGGGCACGCTCAGAAAGAGGCTTCTTTTTCAGCCTGGGATTCAGAAGGAGAAAACCAAATGCCTCTGGTTTTCTCTCTGTTTTCTCTAGAATACCCAAAGCTAATGGTAGCATAAAAAGCACATCATTGAAAAGTGACTATTTGCAAATGGGATCAGATCTCTGAGAGTGACTGAATAGGCATCTCTCTGTTTTCTCTAGAATACCCAAACCTGATGGTAGCATAAAAAGCACATCATTGAAAAGTGACTATTTGCAAATGGGATCAGATCTCTGAGAGTGACTGAATAGGCAGCTTCTTCCCAGTAATTATTCAAGGTGAAATGGAGAATTGATACATTCTGAAAGAGCATATAAAATAATGCCAAGAATTGTAAAAAAAAAAAAAAAAGGAGAGACATCACTTTGCTAACAAAGGTCATCTTGTCAAAGCTGTAGTTTTTCCAGTAGCCATATATGGATGTGAGAGTTGGACCATAAAGAAGGCTGAGTGCCGGGGTCCAGCCCTGGTGGATCCAGGGAAATTCGAAGGGGAGACGGCTTTGGCGATCAGGATACGATAGCTTTAATTAAATATTAATTAGAGATATAAAGAATAATAGAATGAGGATAGCTCAGCAGGAAAATTCAGTGGAGAAAAGAGGCTGAATAACTTGGTTTACATGGAAAGCCAATAAAATTCCAAGGCAAGGAATTTATGTCACTTACGTAGGCTGCAGGCATCCTCCCGTTCTCCCGAAGGAGAGGAGACACTAAGGCCTCCCTGGTCAGATCTTAGAAGCCCAGGCCTAATTAGTAGGCTTGACGAGCCTCCACGTTCCAGATAGGGATTCAGCCAGAAGGTGAGAGAAAGAACAACATGGGGAGACCAGTCTTTCGAGGAACTGATCCCATTTTTTATTTTTCCAGGGTCTGTTTTTATACACTGAGATGTTATTCAAAAGTCACGTGGGGTCAGCAGTCCTGACTTTTATTAAAGTCAGGTGCTTCATACAAATGTATACAGAGGTCTTAGGGGTGTTACATCATCTTCTGGCCAGGGGGCCTGCTGACAATTTATGACCCTCTCCTTGTGACAGTGGTCAGTCAACCAGAACACTTATTTCTCCAGGGATGATGATTATTAAAAGAGACGCCACCTTCTGAAGGTACCAGATAAAGTTACATTACTATAGGGTGAGGGTGTAGCGGGTTTTAATTAAGGAAAGAATTTGCTTAGCCTAAGGTCTAATGTGATTAATATCAAAGGTTAATACTTATTGCTTCTATATATTCATTAATGTGTGTAAGGGCAGGGGATGTGGAGACTTAGCAGTAAACATTGGCTCAACAAATGAAAAACCCTTCACCAATACAATTTCTAATCAGCCCACTATACTATACTAATAGTTTTCTAACTTCTCTAAAGAACCTGTTTTTAGAAGTTTTAAAGCATCTCGTGCCTCTCACGGTTGGGAGGCTGTGAGCAATCACATGTGGCCGGACAAGCCTGTCAGGCAGGCTAGAGAACCTTCAGAGGAGTTTCTAAGTTTGGAACACTCCTGTCACGCCCAGGAATTATTATTAACTGGAGCTCTAAGTTAACTCCTTCTCCGAAAGAGGTGGTGGGGCCAGCCACCCGTAAAGTCAGAGGTGTAGGTGAGAGCACAAAGTGGTAAAGTAGGCAGGCTCTGGTTATGGGGGTAGATGCTCGAGAATTTCCAGGGGGACTCCTGAGGCTTGATCCCGCCTTTGCGTATGTCGAGCCTCCTTCCTCATGACCTTTGCCACAGGCGGAGCTCCTCACGCTGGCTCCCGGCAGCTGAGCACCGAAGAATAGATACTTTTGAACTGTGGTGCTGGAAAAGACTCTTGAGAGTCCCTTGGACAGCAAGGAGATCTAAAGGAAATCAACTCTGAATATTCATTGGAAGGAATGATGCTAAAGCTGAAGCTCCAGTACTTTGGCCACCTGATGCGAAGAGCCAAGTCATTGGAACAGACCCTGATGCTGGGAAAATTTGAGGGCAGGAGGAGAAGGGGACGACAGAGGATGAGATGGTTGGATGGTGTCATCTACTCAATGAACATGAGTTTGAGGAAACTCTGGGAGTTAGTGAAGGCCAAGGAAGCCTGGCAAGCTGCAGTCCATGGGGTCACAAAGAGTTGGACACACTGAGTGACTGAACAACCACCACCAATATTCAGAGACCAATTAAAAGTTACCTATGAGAGAGCCAGGCTTTAGGAGGGCTCTGCCTGCCCCACCCCTCAGCAAAGCTTGGATTATGGAATACAGGGGCTTTTGGTTTGAAAGAGTGGGTACTGAGATGGTCTGTTCTTAGAGAGCAACTGAAAAGGGTCCTTTCAGCATACTGGCCCGAGTCACACTTCCACTCTGTACCCACTTGGGGCTTCCCATGCTGCCCAAGAGCTGTGACACCACAGATCCTGCAGGACCTGTCTGCACCTCCTCATCTCCTACCCTGGCTATTCTCACCACCCAGGGCACTCACTCCCTCGATGGCCCCATGGTACTCCCTCTCTCTGTCGAGGTTTTTATCCAAATATCACCTGATCGCTTTCATGGAGATTGTACTTCCTTGCCCATCATTACTGCTTCTGTTAAAATCAAACACAGATAGAGACCAGACTTGAACATTTCCCAAGGGATCACACAAACAAAGCTTAGTTTAACTTATTTTACACAGCAAATGAGGTTACTAATTTCTATTTAAGTGTTGCATCGGTTTTACTTCTGTATTTTCTGAACTTTGGAAGCGTCAGACAATGACTTTGAGCATGGATCGTGTCACTCCCGGGTTGAAGCACTTCAGAGTCAGTGAATAACGTTGATGTCTGCCCTCTTCTGCAGTCACAGGGCAGAGCACATGTTCCAGATGATTTGACCACAGGGTGGTGCAACCGACATCAGCTAAATTGCTGAGTCACTACCTGGACCAAGGTTTCCCTGGAGACTTGTCTGGACCCACGGGGGACTCTACACTTGTTACAGCAGCATAACCTAAGCTTTCCTGATTGATGCCCGTTCTCACATGCCCTCAGTCCCTCTCCCCATACACTACTCTATTTTTTCCATAGTATTTATCATCACTCGACACATTGTATATTTACATGTTTGCTTATGTAGGTCATTGTTTGTTGCTATTGTTTACTCGATCAGTTGTGTCCAGCTCTTTTGTGACCCCAGGGACTGTAGCCCACCAGGCTCCTCTGTCCATGGGATTTCCCAGGCAAAAATACTGGAGCGGGTTGCCATTTCCTTCTTCAAGGGGTCTTCCTGATCCTGTTCAAACTCGAGTCTCCTGCACTGCAGGCAGATTCTTTACTGTTGAGCCACCGGGGAAGCGTAGGTCATTAATGCTGCTCACCAAATATTTCCATCTTTCCGTTTTCTGGGCATGTAGGCTGGTTACGAGGGGCCATGTTCCAGAGTCCCGTTGTCACAGTCCCACGGATACTGACAGAACACAGGAGACCAGCTTCTCTCTCTCGGCCAGGGCAGCAGCTAGCGCAGCAGCACTGTGGGTAGTTCACTGAGCCCAGCTTTCCACAGGGCAGGGTGAGGAGGCTGCACACACAGTGGGGTGTGTAATGGAGGAGCCTGAACTTGGGGAACGCACAGCTTTCCAACTGGGCAGTCAGCATGCCTGCTCTTTGCTTCCAAGGCAGTACTATCTCTTGCAAAGCTGAAAAGTAGTAGTGAGAATATTAAGCATGGGAACAGTGGTTTTAACTTACAAACTACTTTTCACCTCTACTAAATTTATCTTAACAACCCTGCAAAAATGCAACTTTCTCAAGAAACTGAGGCCCAGAAACACTGACTGACGTGCATAAAACCACCAACCCCATAAGAGAGGGGCCACTGTTTGCTGTCACTTTCCATTCTGCTGCCCTTGGCAAATCCATCTACTGTTTGTGCAGCTCTTCACCCGTGTAAACAGGTATTCAAGTGCTCACCCTGGTGACATGCATGTGGTAGAGACCAAGCCAGCTAACAGAAAGAATTAGGTGTCTGGGAGTCAGATCCTGACTGTGTTTCTAAACTGTGTTACTAGATCCTCTGACTTCTATGAGCCTCCATTGGCCCATCTGCAAACTGGGGTTCACGATTCTCCACGGGGTTGCGGAGAGACTGCCGCCTACTTGTAATGTTTGTGTTGTTCCTCTTGGAATTACTTGCGTGTGTAAGACTGAATTTCTGTTCTCGATTGAAGTATATTTGACTCACAGTATTAAATTAGTTTCAGGTGTTGACCGTAGTGATCTGACACTTTTATAGAGCACACTCCACGTAAAGTTGTTACAGAACATTGCCGTAACGCCTGTGCTGTGCGTTACATCCTCGTACCTTCATGTTACCCCAGGGGTGTGTGCCCCTGAATCCCCCTCTCATTTTGCCCCCCACCTCTCCCCTTTGGCCACCGTGAGACTGGTCTCTGTATCTGTGAGTCTGTTTTCTTGTATTTGTTCTTTTTTTAAACTGTGAGCTTCTCAAGGGCAGGGGCCATGACTTTGTGCTGTTCACCCCGGGCCACAAACTCCCTGCCTGATAGAAGGACACGCTGAATAAATACGGCTGACAGGAAGCAAAGGCCTGATGCCTGCAGGGGCCTGATGCCCCGCTGTCTTGCCAGCCTCCCTTTTCAGGTCCCCACTTTCTGGGCTGGCTTCCTGCACGATGACTTGTGCCAGCCTGGGGCGGTTTCAACACCGTAGGAAGTTCAGGTTCTCCGGAGCAGTCCCTTTCATTTCCTAAAACTGAAATTTCTGGAAACATGTGAGGCAAGAGTGGAATTTCAGCACAGTCACTCCCTGGGTGGCCCGCAGCAGGACAGAGCTTCCTGGCAGAGATGGGGCAGGCTCAGTTGCCCAACCTTCTGTGATTTCAGGCATAGTAGCTCTTCCCCTGCGTCTCGATGCCAGGGGAAGTGAGTGTCCTTGGCAGAGCTGGCCACAGCCTTGAGAATAAGAGTCCCTCCCCTCCCAGAGCCCGGGACTTCTCCCCTCCAACAGGAACAACAAGTTATTGTTGGGCCTGCGGGTTTGGCCTGGAACCCTCCTTTGACAAAGATACACACACTTCCTCAAATGAGGTTTTCCTGGCCTGGGTTCCCCCCACACCTTTCTCGGCCCCTTCCCTTTTCCTGGACTCTGTTCTCTGCTGCTGCAGGGGTCCCCCTGCTCCCCAGCACTTGGCCTTCATCGTCCCAACTGAACTGCCTGAGGCCACACCCTCTGCTCACAAATCGCACCTCCACCTGTGTCCCCAACACCCTCATTTCCTGAGAGAAACTGAGCTCATAAAGTTGGCAAGAAGGAAACAGTATTCATCCTAAAGTTGAAAGCCCATAATATTTTTATTCCTTAGTGTATTTACTTTTATCCAAGGGCCTTATTCATCCAAGTGAATACTTTCTATGGCACCACTTTCACGGAGACTTTCTGCCCAGTTAGTCCTTCCCAGGTCCCTCAAGGAATAATTCTTTCTTGACAACCTTCTGCCTTTCAGAGTGAGACAAGAGGAGGGTCAGTGACTTGGTATTTGGTTGACTTTGGATAAGGCTTTTCTTTGCCTATTGGGTCTTCTGCCCTCACTGGACCAGAAAGATAGGTTTGGGATCCGATTATTTGAGTGGCAGCTGTTATGTGGTTATTTTCCTGGCAATCAGCTTAAGAACAGAAACAGATGCTTTTTTGGAATGAGTGGGGGGGAAATCTACCCAGATGTCCACAGCCATTCACATCATCTGAATTTTTATCCAACGCAGTTTGCACTCTGCAATTTCATGTGTCTAACTAAGAGTTCTTTAGTCAATTGACCTACAATCCAATTTCTCTTCTCATTCACCCTATCATTGCATATTTTTGAGGTTATTATTATTACTCACATGCTGAATGTGTGTGTACATATACAGACAGGCAGCTTCATTTCTCCAGTTGATTTTCCACTAAATAAATACATTTATTCATTTGGCTTTACTGACAAACAGCTCCTTGGAAGGAAAGTTATGACCAACCTAGATAGCATATTCAAAAGCAGAGACATTACTTTGCCAACAAAGGTCCGTCTAGTCAAGGCTATGGTTTTTCCAGTGGTCATGTATGGATGTGAGAGTTGGACTGTGAAGAAGGCTGAGTGCTGAAGAATTGATGCTTTTGAACTGTGGTGTTGGAGAAGACTCTTGAGAGTCCCTTGGACTGCAAGGAGATCCAACCAGTCCATTCTGAAGGAGATCAGCCCTGGGATTTCTTTGGAAGGAATGATGCTAAAGCTGAAAGTCCAGTACTTTGGCCACCTCATGCGAAGAGCTGACTCATTGGAAAAGACTCTGATGCTGGGAGGGATTGGGGGCAGGAGGAGAAAGGGACGACAGAGGATGAGATGGCTGGATGGCATCACTGACTCGATGGACGTGAGTCTGAGTGAACTCTGGGAGTTGGTGATGGACAGGGAGGCCTGGCGTGCTGCGATTCATGGGGTCGCAAAGAGTCGGACACGACTGAGCGACTGAACTGACTGACTGACAAACAGCTCATAGCAAACAGCTCATAGCACTCTCAAAGGTCAGGCACTGCTTGTGCTTTGCAGAAGGCCCGATGCCTAATCTTCATAACAATCCTATGAAGTTCCTTTTACAGAGATGATAACTGGTGAGGATCACACACCCTCTCTACTGCACTTTCACAGCAGACATGTTTTTAAATCACTTTTAAATATTGTTTCTCATAACAAACAAGAGTCATGGCATCCTAACTTTCTAAAAGTCAATCTGGATTGTCCAACAGGTACACAGTTAAGGGAGGACCAGACCCCACTGGACACAGAGCAGGTTCATGATTGGTGAGTGATATTCCTGCTGTTCCCTAGTGCCCTGTTTTCCCAGATTTGGGGTGGGGTGGGGGGGAGGCGGAGGATTACAGGTAGTGGCCCCTTGAATCGGAAATAGAAAGGTGGCTGTGGGCAGACCAAGTGACTATGTGAGATTCCTTTCCCTCAGGACAAATGTTCTCATTATTTATTTCCGGATCCATCAATAACTTGATTAGACTGACTGACCTACAGCAAACTAGAGCAGGAACTAAATCCCCACAGTTTAAATGCTGCTGGTGGTGATGGTTTAGTCTTGCAAGCCCATGGACTGTATCCCTCCAGGCTCCTCTGTTCATGGGATTTCCCAGGCAAGAATCCTGGAGTGCACTGACATTTCCTTCTTCAGGAGATCTTCTGGACCCAGAGATCAAATCTGGGTCTCCTACGCTGCAGGCAGACCATCAATGGAGCCGCCAGGGAAGCCCCTCTAATACTGGGGACTTTGTTGAAAACAGCAGCTAACACTGAGCTCTTAACCAGGTTCGGGGCATTGTAACAGACATAAAACCTGAGTCTCGTGGAAGAGGCAAGATTTTAGCCCACGTCTCTCAGGCAAAGCTGCTGCCCTCACAAGCCGTGCTGCCCTATCCCTGCAAGGCTACAGAGGAGGCATGTGACCGGTTGTGCTGAGTCCTGGAAACCAGTCCATTGGGCTTTGGATCTGTGTTTGTGCTGTGCGTGGGTCATGGTTGATGTCCGCCCTAAGTCCGTTCAGAAGCTGACTTATGGCAGTGATTCATGTAAGTCCTCTAGAGCCAGAGTAGCATTTTTTATGAACCTGTATTTTAGTATGTATGCAGAAAATAAGTGAAACACTGTTGTAAGCCAGGAATGAATATTGATTCATAAAAATCACTTAAAAAGGTTTGTTTTGCTTAAGAGTCTCATATGAGGCAGTCACACTTGAATCGTGCAGTTCATATGGACAATATTTGTATGAAGAAGTCTTGCAACAAAATAGGGGCGTATATACACATACATACTATAAAAACTCTAGCCTTTTCTATGATTTGAGTGTTCATTCACATTCTCATTGAATAATATTATCCTTACTAAGACAAGCAAGATTATGAAGCATAGGAAGCTGTCTATGGAGATCTAGTGACAGGCGTGGCATAGGGACTTTGAAATCACACAGACTGAGGTTCCAATCCTAACTGTCACTTGACAAGTCCTAAACCCTTCTGAGCTGCTTTATATTTAAAATGCAGGTCATGTTTGCCTCATAGACTTGTTGAAGCATTAAACAAATACACATTAAACTACAAGCAGAGATATTAACACAAAATGAGGTCTCAACAGAAGGAGCTACCTCCCACTCCTCCATTTTTGTTTTGGAATCTACCTGCCAAGTTTGATAGTGTTTCCTGACTTCTCCTCGGTTCTTCAGGCTTCTTTCTGCACTCCATTTTGTAGTTCTTTATCTCCTGAGTATCTTGATTTATTCAAGAGTTTTGATTGAACACATACCATATACAAGTTACTGGGTAAGCATTAAGAATACAATAGTGAGCTAAATAATTCTTTTTATGGCTTCATGAGAGAGACGGGCATTAATCACACACATGGGAGCATCTAGTTGCAATCTAGCTGCAATCTAAGCTAAATTCTATGAAGGAAGGGAACACATATCTAGGTTGAAGAGTAAGGGAAGTGAAGGTGAGTGGAGACCTGAAGGAGAAGTGAGAGTCTCTATGGCAGGTGGGGACGGTGCTGGGGACGGTGCTGGGGCTGGTGCTGGGGATGCCGAGACGACGGAGACGGTGGAGATGGTGCTGGGGACGCCGTGACGACGGAGACGGTGGAGATAGTGCTGGGGACGCCGTGACGACGGAGACGGTGGAGATGGTGCTGGGGACGCCGTGACGACGGAGACGGTGGGGATGGTGCTGGGGACGCCGAGACGACGGAGACGGTGGGGATGGTGCTGGGGACGCCGTGACGATGGAGACGATGGGGATGGTGCTGGGGATGCCGTGACGATGGAGATGGTGGGGATGGTGCTGGCAGAGGTGGTGGTCACAGTGCTTCCAGCTGTTCATATGGAGGGGCAGGGAAAATGTTAGTCACTCAGTTTTGTCCAACTCTTTGTGACCCCATGGACCATAGACTGCCAGGCTCCTCTATGAGATTCTCCAGGCAAGAATACTGGAGTGGGGTGCCATTCCCTTCTCCAGGGGATCTTCCTGACCCAGGGATCGCACCTGGTGGTGGTGATGGTGCTTCCAATTGTTCATATGGAAGGACAGGGAAGATTCTGGAGATTGGGGGGAAGGAAAACCCTCTCCTTCAACCCTGTGTTTGGTGGCACGATTGACAAAAGAGCCTGCCTGTGTGGGAGGTAAGGGTGATTCAGAGATTCTGAAGTCAGAAGAGCTGCATCATCCCAACTTCCCCCAGGCTTCCTGCTGGCTACTCTGGTGCCCCTATGCAGCACACATGCATATTCAGACCATCTGGAGGCCACACTCAGGCTGGTATTTTCCCCTCAAAAAGGGGGAAAAACCTAGTGAACCAGAAATTTGGGGTCAAGTATGACTCTCCATAGAATGCTTAGAGAATAGGAACCCCAGGGTCTGCTAGCCCTTCCACTGTGAGCTCCAGCTTGTGCCAAGTGCTGGCCTGAATCTAAAGAAGGAAGAAAGAGAAGGTAAGAAATGACCAGTGAGTTGGAGGAAGAGGCAGGACAAGTGGACCCTGAGAAAGATGCAGGAGGCCAAGTGAGTCATTTTGAACTTGGACAACTGTTGGTAATGTCCAGGTTCAGGGGGTGACCGAGGTAGTGCTGGGGAGGAGGTCTGGAGGAGCTGGCGTAGGAACCGAGAGGTGATGAGGAGGTCATCTCTATGACCAGGGAATCTGGGCTCCTGGTAGATCTTAAGAGGTCTAAGAGCAAGTGCCAAAGTCTTTGACAAGTGAAAGTAAAGGCATAGGAGGTGCGCAGATGGTGAGACGAAAGAGGCTGTGAGGGCAAATGGTGTGTGTGAGCCTGGAACTTCAGAGGAACTGGTTTTCTTACAAGTAGCTGGGGAGATAAGAGTCAGTGGCTCTCACATCTCAGGAAGTGGAGTTCCTGGGTCTGATGATGCCTTTTGGGGGACACTGCGGATTTAACCCTATAGATTTAATCCCATTGTATAAACCAAGATTTAGTTCAAATCATCTCTTAGAAATCTAAGAGGCCTGGCACTGTTAACAGTGCGCGGTAAATAATGGATACACAGTTGAATCTGTCCCAGTGACTGACAGTTCAGGGAAGCCACAGCTGAGGGGAGGGTGGAAGGACACCAGCAGGACACGCAGGAGCAGACCAGAGGACGAGGCCTGAGGTCAGGAAGCTGACTCAGCTCCGAGGAAGCCGCGGGGACAGGCGGCAGGAAAGGGAGGAGGACACGACAAACTTTAGTTAGTGACTCAAATGTAATTTTGTCAGCGTTTGCTTTTTAAAAAAAGTCTTCAGAATTTGTCTGCAGAAGTGAGAATTTGGAAATTTGCTTTGGCTGTATGATTTTAATATCTAAATGACTAACTTTGCCATCTTTAATATCTAAATGACTAACTTTGCCAACTTTAATATCTAAATGACTAACTTTGCTGTATGATTTTAATATCTAAATGACTAACTTTGCCAAGTTAAAAACTTTGTCCTTCCTTAAGTGTTCAGGTTCCACTATTCATAAATCTACCAAATTTAAACATCACTTTAAAAGGGACTTTGGCTTTTGTTTGATCCTGTTTACAAATTTTGCTAATTAAGCCTAAATAATTTTAGCAGCATTTATAAGTGTAATGTATTTGATATTCTCTGTATTAGTTTGACTTAGTAAAACTTTACTGAGTTCTTAAACAATGCTTATATAACTAATACACTTCTAAGAATGATAAACTGTAAACTCTGTTAAATGTTTCAATGTATGACAAGTACTTCGATACATGTTTATACAATGAAAAATTTCAGCTTAAAATCACAATAAATGAAGTAAGCATTTTAAGTTGGAATTACAAGCCTGACCTTGACTCTAATAGGCCAAATTAAAAAAAAAATGTGACAAGTCTTTAAAAAACAAATACGGATTCCTTAACACAAAATATTAATGTAAATACTAATTAAAGTCTTCCAGAGTTTGCATCCAGAAACTTTCTGGGTCAAGCATAACCATCTACACAGTGTCCAAGAAGACAGCAACCTCCAGGCTTTGAAAGGTAACACAAATAAGGAATCATTACATCATCATACATAATCTGTGAATTCCTTCATAGAGAGGTGGCCAATGATATGGATTATGAAGCTGGCAACATTCTTGTCTGTGACCGTGGTTGGTACACACTGAGCCCTGTTTGTGCTTTTTAATAGGACTGAAGCTAGAGAAGGCAGTGGTCACACAGCAATGTCCCTGGGTTTGAGTCATTATCATGAGCTCATTTTTTCCATCCACACGGAAGGCAGCGACTTCTATGCAGGTTGCCACATCACATGGTTGGATTTAGCAGCTATCTGATTCTTAAAATATTTCAACATATTTCCCCAGGCGCTCCAAAGAACTGGGAAATTGATAAAATTCTGCCTTCTTTCCCTGTTCTTCCTGATGGATGAGGCCACGCAGAATTAAAATGATACCAGCTGCTCACTAGTGGCTTCGTCTGACTCTGTGGTTGGAAAGAATACACCAACATTTCTTCATTCTTGTTTTTAAACAAGGTCAGCTATCGTGTGGCAAGGATAGGAAGTTGGGGCAAGAAGTCACTGGTCACACTTCTGTCCCTTGAAGTCTCACTGTGTCTGTAATGTCCACACTCCATTCCTCTAGACCCAACTAACCCTCCGAAAAGACTCATCAACCCATTACTCAACAAGTAATAGTTGATTAGCGCCTCCTGCAATCTCAGGGCTGCTGAGGCGTCACTGTACAGAGGAGCACAAAGGCCACGCCCTCATGAAATATACTCCCGCCACAACCAGCTGCTGTATGCGAATTTGAAATCTCCTTGTCTGTCGTCTAGTACATGTCTTGCAACAGGTGAAGATTATTGCCTTGTCTGGATTCTTGTATATTTGAATCTAACTCATAACAACTGACCTCATATGTCATCTTCGTGGTTTGGCCCTTTGCATCTGGGATAGTGCATCAAAGAACTTGAAGAAAAGTCTCTTTCCCTCTTTTTTCATCTTTCCAAGTTGTAGATTCCTGAAATACTTACAAATTCTTTAAACTAAAAAAGAATCACAAATTTTTATGGGCTTTATGTTCTGAGTTAACTTAAGACTGATGCTTCTGATCCTTAGAAATATGTACCAACAAGTTTGAAATCAATGTAGACCAGTCACTTGGACTAACAGATGAAATAGTCAATGTTACTCTGAGAACTTTTGTCTTTTTTTCTTTTCTTTCTTCCCTCCTTTCTTTTTTCTTTCTTTCTTTTTTAAAAGAATGAACATTTAGGCCATCAGGAATGGTCTAGGAATACATTAATTCCTGGAATCATTGTAGCCCAATGAGTCTAGTCCTGGAATGGATTTTGTAAAATTTGGGTGATGAATTGCTCTGACTATGCATGGAGTAGTATTGGCAAGACAGAAAGCTGAAAATGAGCATTCCAGAAGGGATAAAGCCATCTGAATATGATATTAGAAGATTTTATGATTTATACTTCTGTGTAGTTTAGACTTCCTGAGCTACTTAAGAAATAATTTTCTTTCCATCAAGAAATACCCTAGTTAGATCTCTTGCAAGTGAGAAATTAATGTAAACTTATTAAGGTAAAAGTAGATGTTTTATAAGCAAGGCAGAATGACCTGTTGGAGAAATTAGATGTTTTCTCCTTCCTTCTATAAAAAACAGACAAATGGTCCTCTATTTTGGAGGCCTGATATACCCATTCTTTGCTCTTGGAGAGAAGAGGATTATTTAAACTCAGTTTTATTGAGATAATTTGTATAGAATAAAATTTATCAATCTAAGAAGTACCGTTTGATGAGCTTGACAAAGACATACAGTCGTGTAACCATTATCACAATCATGATGCAGAACATTTCCATTATGTCCCAAAGCCCCTTATTGGCCCCGATAGTCAGCCCTCTTCCCAAGCTGGTTTCCTGATATCTCTGCTCTCTGTCATGATTTGTGTAGAATTTCATATAAATGGATTCTGTACTATGTATTTGCCTGTGTCTGATTTCTTTCACTTAGTATCATTCTTTTCAGATCATCCAGTTCTTGTATATTTCAGTACCTCTGTCTTCTTATTGTTGAGTAGGAGAAGGCAATGGCACCCCACTCCAGTACTCCTGCCTGGAAAATCCCATGGATGGAGGAGCCTGGTGGGCTGCAGTCCATGGGGTCGCTAGGAGTCGGGCACGACTGAGCGACTTCACTTTCATGCATTGGAGAAGGAAATGGCAACCCACTCCAGTGTTCTTGCCTGGAGAATCTCAGGGACAGGGGAGCCTGGTGGGCTGCCGTCTATGGGGTTGCACAGAGTCGGACACGACTGAAGTGACTTAGCAGCAGCAGTAGTCTATGGTATAGATATACAACAATTTATCTATTCACGAGTTGATAGATACTTGGGTTGTTTCTAGCCCTGAATGAAGAATATGCTTTTTTTGTGGATTTATTTTTCATTTCTAGTCGGTAAATACCCAGGATTGAGACTACCGAGTCATTGATAAGGTATTAATATAATTTTACAAGAAACTTTCAAACTTTCTGGGAGTGTCATTTTGCACTGCCAGCAGCAGTGTATGAAAACGTTTGTTCTGTATCCTAACCAACACTTGGTATTGTCAGTCTTTATCTCTTTAGCCATTCTAGTGAGCACGTGGGCTTCCCTGGTGGCTCAGTGGTAAAGAATCTGCCTGTCAATGCAGGAGATGCAGGTTTGATATCTGGGTGGGGACGATCTCTTGGAGAAGGAAATGGCACCACACTCTAGTACTCTTGCCTGGAGAATCCCATGGACAGAGGAACCTGGTGGGCTAGGTCCACGGGGTCACAAAGTGTCGGACACGACCGACAACAGCACAGTGAACAGGCCGTGGTATCTCGATGTGTCCCACCTCCCAGTTTTATTGAGACATGATTGACATGTAATACTGTATTAGTTTAATAATACAACAATAATAATTTTGATATTATTATTATTAATAATTTGATATATGTATGTGTTGTGAAATAATTATTACAACCTTTTTACATAATATCCAGCATGTTAATAACATCCATCACTTCAGTTACCATTTTTTCTTGTGTTGAGAACTTTTAAGACTTATTCTCTTAGCAACTTTCAAAGTTATAATAACAGTATTATTAATTATCGTCACCTTGCTGAACATTACTTTCCCAGAATTTATGCATCTGATAACTGAGAATTTGTACCTTTTGACCACATATGAAGAGGTCAATTTTATTCTGAAGGTTTTGGTAAATTTTCCAAGTTTCCAAAATGTTTAAAAGTGAAAAATATTGCTCTTCATATGAGATCATAGGCAACAGAAGACAATCTCACATTCGGGCCCATGAAAAAACTAATAGTTAAAGAAGTTGTAGCTATTAAACAAGATGATTTGAAAATCTGTTTAGAGGATGTAGAACTGGAAGACTGTACTTCAGGAAAATGGAAAATGGATAACGAGATATCTGAAATTCCATGATCAGACCAGGCTGAATAGAAACTGTAATAACGAGAGCTTAGCTATGAGAATTTTCCACCATGACAGAACTTTAAAGACACGCTTTTTTATACTAACTAAAGACATTCACGGTTGAAAGTGCCAAAGTCTGCTCAATGTCATATCTTCCTTCACAATATTTAAAATCCACAGGATACTTGGATCTCAGTGAAAATTTGATGATTGGAGAATAATTGAAAACAGTTCAGAGGATGCCTTGTGCTACCTACATACTTTTCATTTAAGACAAAATAATATATAAACTTTGGAGAATGTTACTTTCTTTAGAAAAACCTAACATTGAATTTGGTCAGTGTCAACTTGGTTCTTCACTTAAATCTTATCAGTGGCCAGAAAATTTATCCAATGCAAATATTAAGTAGAATCTAACACCCAGTGTTTTCCAGACACTAGGCATATTTGATGTTAGCAATATTGTTGTTTTCCAGTTGCCAAGTTATGTCCGACTCTTTGCGACCCCATGGACTGCAGCATGTCAGGCCTCCGTATCCCTCATCATCTCCTGGAGTTTACCCAAGTTCATGTCCATTGAATCAGTGATGTCGTCCAACCATCTATACTCTGCTGCCCTCTTCTCCTTTTGCCTTCAATCTTTCCCAGCTTCAGGATCTTTTCCAATGAGTTTGCTCTTCATATCAGGTGGTCCTTCCAATGAGTATTCAAGGTTGATTTCCTTCAGAATGGACTGGTTGGATCTCCTTGCAGTCCAAGGGACTCTTGAGAGTCTTCTTCAGCACCACAGTTTGAAAGCATCAATTCTTTGGCGCTCTGCCTTCTTTATGGTCCAACTCTCACATCCATACATGACTACTAGAAAGACCATAGCTTTGACTATGACCTTTGTCAGCAAAGTGATGTCTTTGCTTTTTAATACACTGTCTAGGTTTGTCATAGCTTTCCTGCCAAGAAGCAATTGTCTTCTAACTTCATGGCTGCACTCACCATCCCCAGTGATTTCAGAGCCCAAGAAGGGAAGTCTGTCACTGCTTCCACATTTTCCCCTCCTATTTGCCATGAAGTGATGGGACTGGATGCCATGATCTTAGTTTTTTGAATGTTGAGTTTTAAGTCAGCTTTTTCACGCTCCTCTTTCACTTTCATCAAGAGGCTCTTTAGTTCCTCTTCACTTTCTCCCATAAGGGTGGTGTCATCTGCATATCTGAGGGTATTGTTATTTTTCCCAGGAATCTTCATTCCAGCTTGTGCCTCATCCAGCCCAGCGTTTCTCATGATGTACTCTGCATATAAGTTAAATAAGCAAGGTGACAATATACAGCCTTGACGTACCCTTTCCCTATTATGAAACCGGTCCGTTGTTCCATGTCTGGTTCTACCTGCTGCTTCTTGACCTGCATACGGGTTTCTCAAGAGACAGGTAAGGTACTCTGGTATTCCCATCTCTTTCAGAATTTTCCACAGTTTGTTGTGATCCACACAGTCAAGACCTTAGTGTAGTTAATGATGCAGAAGTAGATGTTTTTTCTGGAATTCTCTTGCTTTTTCTATGATACAATGGATGTTGGCAATTAGATCGCTGGTTCCTTGGCCTTTTCTAAATCCAGCCTGAACATCTAGAAGTTCTTGGTTCATGTACTGTTGAAGCCTGGCATGGAGAATTTTGAGCATTACTTTACTAACATGTGAGATGAGTGCAATTGTGCGGTAGTTTGAGCATTCTTTGGCATTGCCTTTCTTTGGGATTGGAATGTAAACTGACCTTTTCCAGTCCTCAGCCACTGCTGAGTTTTGCAAATTTGCTGGCATATTGAGTGCAGCACTTTCACAGCATCATCTTTCAGGATTTGAAATAGCTCAACTGGAATTCTATCACCTCCACTAGCTTTGTTCATAGTGATGCTTCCTAAGGCCCACTTGACTTCACATTCCAGGATATCTGGCTGTAGTTGAGTGATCACACCACATGGTTATCTGGGTCATTAATATCTTTTTTATATAGATCTTTTGTGTATTCTTGCCACCTCTTCTTAATATCTTCTGCTTCTATTAGGCCCATACTGTTTCTGTCCTTTATTGAGCCCATCTTTGCATGAAATGTTCCCTTGGTATCTCTAATTTTCTTAAAGAGATCTCTTTCCCAGCTTCAGGATCTTTTCCAATGAGTTTGCTCTTCATATCAGGTGGCCAAAGTATTGAAGCTTCCACTTCAGCATCGATCCTTCCAATGAGTATTCAAGGTTGATTTCCTTTAGAATGGATTGGTTGGATCTCCTTGCAGTCCAAGGGACTCTCAAGAGTCTTCTTCAACACCAGTCTTTCCCATTCTATTGTTTTCCTCTATTTCTTTACATTGTTCACTTAGGAAGGCTTTCTTATCTCTCTTTGCTATTCTTTGGAACTCTGCATTCAGTTGGGTATAACTTTCCTTTTTTCCCCTTGCCTTTCCCTTCTCTTCTTTTCTCAGCTATTTGTAAGGCCTTGTCAGACAATCATTTTGCCTTTTTGCATTTCTTTTTCTTGGGAATGGTTTTAATCACCACCTCCTGTACAATGTCAGGAACCTCAATCCATAGCTCTTCAGGCACTCTGTTTATCAGATCTAATCCCTTGAATGTATTTGTCACTTCCACTGTATACTCATAAGGGATTTTTAAGTCATTCCCTGGTAGCTCAGTGGGTAAAGAATCTGCCTGTAGTCAGGAGAACCAGGTTCGATCCCTGGGTGAAGACCTCCTGGAGGCGGAATGACTACCCACTCCAGTGTTCTTGCCTGGAGAATCCCATGGACAGAGGAGCCTGCGGGCTGCAGCCTGTCGGGTTGCAAGAGTCAGGCATGACTGAACCACCAGCACACATACCCGAATTGCCTAGTGGTTTTCCCTACCTTCAATTTAAGTCTGAATCCACACTCAGCTCCTGGTCTTGTTTTTGCTGACTCTATAGAGCTACTCCATCTTTAGCTGCAAAGAATATAATCAATCTGATTATATTCATTTTACATAGGGACTATTAAATTCTATTCTTCAAAAATTACAGATGTTATTGACATTGTTCAAAGTAGAAACATTTTGAAGAATGATTATTTGTGTACAAAGATCTGTATATTAATTAGTGCAAGGATTACAGCAGATTTTCATTAGGTGATTTTTGATGGATGTTATTTTTTATTATTTTCTTTAACTAGTACAAAATATTTTATGTGAATAAGACACAGACTTTTTTTGATAACTTCATTTTAGAATTTCAGTCAGATTCTCAAAAATATGGATACCATTAAAGTTATATTTAAGTGAATACATTTTCATATTGTGTTCATTTAAAAAAAAAAAAAGTTTTGTGGTTAAATAAGTTTTGAGTTAGAGAAGGTCTGATATCCTACCAAAAAGAAGCTAAGGTATTTTGGACTCTGACCTGGGTTTTGCCACTTGGCTGTGAGCCATATGGCTTGAGTCAAATTCTTTAATCACTTGAACTGAAAGGTGTTATAATATCAAAACTATTTATTTCACCTGCTATTGGGAGACTCAAGTGAAAAGATTCATGTGAAAATGCTTTGAAAACGTGAAGAACTGAACACGTACAAAGATGTGCCAGAGGAGAACGTGCGGAGTTTTGAGGAGAGTGTAGGAGAAATCTTCATTGCAAGGAGATGATACTGGTAATATGTTGTGGGTAAATACATGATTTTTACCTTATTTTGTCAGAATATTCTAATCGACTTTGGGATTACAAAGCAATAACATCAGTCTATCTAGGCAGCTCTACTAGAAAAGATTCACAGAGAAAGAACAGAGGTTTTAGTTTCAGGGCAAAAAAATTGGAAAGAAGTTTTCCCAAGGATCCACTTGAGAAATCATGAGGAAGGGTGGGGGGGATTTTGAAGTAATAAGAAGGAAGTCTTTCCGACAACTGGAGAGCCAGGATGGTCAGGAATGAGGAGAAAAGTCCACAGGTAATCAGTAAACTGTACAGAAAACCAGATTCCACCCTCTCAAGTTCACGTTCATGCCTGTAGATTAAGTTTGCCTGAGACTGGGGCCTTTAATGAGACCTGCTGCTGCTGCTGCTAAGTCGCTTCAGTCGTGTCTGACTCTGTGCAACCCCAGAGACAGCAGCCCACCAGGCTCCCCGTCCCTGGGATTCTCCAGGCAAGAACACTGGAGTGGGTTGCCATTTCCTTCTCCAGTGCATGAAAGTGAAAAGTGAAAGTGAAGTCACTCAGTCATGTCTGACTCCTAGCCACCCCAGCCTACCAGGCTCCTCCGTCATGGGATTTGCTAGGCAAGAGTACTGGAGTGGGGTGCCTTTGCAATGAGGACTAGGCATGTAGAATAGAAAGAAAGAAACCTTAGTTTCGGGTAAAATTCTGGTTTCAAGTCTCATTTCTGCCACTTAGAATTTGCATGGCATTTCCTCCTGTGTCAAAGAGGAACAAGAATGCTTCTTCAGTCTCTGATCTCAATTTAGGAAGGGCAAATGTAATTATGAAAATAAAATGTAGTTTATGACTATCAAGGTAGTTCGTTTCCCTTACAGACACGCTTCACTAGTTTCTGTGGCAAAGAAGAAAGCCAAACTAGGCTGTTTGTTTTGCGAATTACCCACTTTGAGAAACAAGGATGGAAATGCTTAGGCTCAAATCGTAGACGCAAGTGGAGTCCACACCTTTTCATCATAAGAGCAGGGATGGCAGGTGGCAGGCAGCTACGGACGGACAGTCAGCGCACCACAAAGGGACCACCACAGGACTGAAACGTTTAAACTCCGTCTCATCCTCATCTGCTCTTCAGGCAAAATTCTGCTGCGTTGGTTTGGATAGTGATTGACGAGTTATTCTAATGCAGGAGACTGTAAACTTGAGAGTGGAGGTGGGCCGTGTAGATATGCTGACGGGGAAATAGTGTTGAAGAGGGCGTAGGGGCAGGGGTGAGCCCGAATTTGGGCATCCACGGGTGCAGAAGAATGGAGAGGTGGAGTTTAAAGACCGAGTGTTTCAGGGTAATAGGCTTTGGGTGCTCGAGGCTTCAGGAAAATACTGGTTGGGTAATAAGCCTTCTCGTTGGTTTCGAAATCTAACTGTGTGATGGGGGAATCCCACACGGAGGCGTGAAGCATCTCCCCGCAACCCGGGCCCCAGCGCCCTCCTCCGACCCGGGCAGCACCCGGCAGCTGTCCGGGCAGCACCCGGGTCACGGTCCCCGCCGGAGACCGTGGGGAAGCGCGGCGGCGCGCTGGGCCACAGGGGTTACGCGCACTCCGCGGAACCGGCGGTCCCGCACCCGCGAGGAGGGGGTGCGCACGTTCCCGCGCTTTTCCCGGGCCGCTCCCGGCCGGAGGCTGTGGAAGGCGCTGCAAGGCCGCGCAAGTCCCAGGTACGTCGGTCAGGAATCAGGATCCGCTGGCATCCCCGCTCCGCAGTCGTCTCCGGACCCGGCGGGTGGCCAAGCAGGCAGGGCCCCAGCGTGGCCGAGCGCGGACGCGGGCGCTGGGCATCCCCGCTTCCCTGTCGGCGGCACCCGGGACCCCCGTCGTGCCGCGCGGGTCCCTGGGAGAGTGGGGCACTGGGCCCCGAGGCCGCGACGCTCCCGCCGCCCCGCCCGCGCAGTCCCGGGGAGGAGCGGGGGCCGCCCGGAAAGGGACGGGGGCGCGGCCGGGGTTCGCCCAGCCCTCGGCGTCCGGGTGTCCGCGGGCCGCGGCGGAGCGCAGAGTCCTGGAGCCTCCTAGCGGGGCTCCGCGCTGCGGGCGGCCGCGTTCCCGGAGGCGAGGGGCGGGTGGCCAAGGTTCCCCGAAGGGCCGCCCTCTCGCCGGCCGCTGTGCCTGCCCCGGCCGCTCCCGCCTCTTTCACTCGAAGCGGCTGTGACGGGGCCCAGGTGGAAGCTTTCCAGGGTGCACAGGTGCGTCTGCGCTCACTGCTTACCGCAGAGACCCGGCTTCCAGGGCTGGGATTTCCCACCAGGGCTCAGAAGTGGGACAGGGTCAGGACTCGGATCTGCCCAGGACTCTCGCTCCCCGCACCCCGAGCCTGGCCTCTGTCCCCGGGGTGGGCTTCACGCCCTTTGAACCTCTATAAATGAGAACTTGTGTTTAGAACTTCTATCCCAGGCAGGAAAATACTTTTTCCTGTTTGGGGAGAAAAAAAAATCTGGGAGAATAGAAATTGTTCTGGGTGTGAGCAGTTCAGGTGGGTGAGATGCTTGTACTCTTGTAAAAGGTCTCCTCTGCACTGCCTGCAATGTTGCTAACTCAGATCTTGGCAAAAAGCAACTGGGAAGTAGGATGACCTGACTTGAAAGTAGAGACAAAAAAAAGGCAGATATCCTTATTCACCAGTATTTTGTTTCTTCCTGTTCTGAGCAGAAAACATTTGTATCTTTAAACTTTTTGTAGTGAACGCATTTTACAAACATTGCCTGAAGTTGACAACTTGTTCTGGAAGTTTCTAAGCCGTCAGTTAATTTTTTTTTCATTGTGTTACTTAAGAATTTGATTTGATTGGTTAAATATCTTGTTTTGATTTTGCTGATTGAGCATAATTAATTATATGTGGCATCTTGGTGTAACCTCTTCATAAATATCTTTAAGTAAATTGCTTGTCAAAAATTTTTTTTATCTCCACAATATCATTTAAAATTTACGTCACTGTGCCCTCATACAGAAGAGGCATGTCTGAGTTTCTGAGTGCTGTCTTCTTCCTTATCTATCGTTATGTTTAAAAAAATCCGGTTGTTGCTTCTTGCTATCTATTCTTACTAGGTTTATTTTCCATGTTGCTAAAGAACATATGTATTTGGGTACTTCTTTTAACAACTGTCTATGCATAAAATTCTTCTTTAGGTCTTTAATGTCTGGAAATGTCTTAGCTTTACTCTTGGATGATTATTTAAATAGATGTAAATGTCTAGACTAACAGGTATGTTTTCTCAGCCCTTTGGGGCTATTATTCCATTGTTTTGAGGTTAGATGAGAAATTTCTATTCTTTTTTTTGCTTGGGATTTAATATACATTTATAATTCATGAACTTACATTTTTCTTAAGTTCTGAAAAATTCTTAGTTATTTGAAAAGACCCTGATGCTGGGAAAGATTGAAGGCAGGAGGAAAAGGGGACGACAGAGGATGAGATGGTTGGATGACATCACCAACACAATGGACATGAGTTTGAGTAAACTCCGGGAGTTGGCGATGGACAGGGAGGCCTAGTGTGCTGCAGTCCATGGGGTCGCAAAGCGTCAGACACGACTGAGTGACTGAACTAAACTGATATCTTTTAATATTTGGATCCATACCAGCATTTGTGGCAGACCTTATGGGAGATTTCTAGGATGCTAGCTTCTAGCCAAGTGGAGACCGAGGGTCAGAGGGCAGAGATTTGTGAGGGCCCTGTTCACAGAAGGTGTAGCCTCTTCTCTGTGCCTGGCTTTATGGAGAGCCCACTTGCACTTCTCTGCCAGGCATCTGGCCACCAGCCTGTCCCTCTCCAGTCCGGCTTCACCTCAGCATCCCAGCCCTTGCCCTGGAGAGAAGTCTGCTCCTGCTTTCACTCTGAGCCACAGGGCTTCAGCTTCCTCTCAGCTAGATCGCCTCTAATGCCAGGCTTGCTCCTCAGACTCCTGTCCTATCCTAAGTCTGGGACCAATAATTCCTCACCACTCTGGCAACTTTCTGAATTCTTTAGGCACATGATTTTTATACTTTGTGCAGGTCCACAGCCTTCATTAGATGTGACTCCACTCCATCTAACTTGAGCATCCCTTCCCTTTCCTGGTGTCTTACATTGAAGAGTTCTCTGCCCCCTGCTATAATGTCTTGAGGAAATGTGAGGAGAGACAAGTAATTCTAACCTTAAGTATCAAGTTGTTAACCATAGTTTTAGCATTATCAATAATTATTATTTGTTGAAAACTGGTCATGCAATAGGTGTCATATAACATTTATATGAAATAGCTCAAGACCTCTGCTCATATACACTTCACCTTTTAAAGAGAAAAAGAAGCGAGGACAAATTTTAAAATGGGCATCAGTTCAGTTCAGTTGCTCAGTAGTGTCTGACTCTTTGCGACCCCATGAATCACAGCACGCCAGGCCTCCCTGTCCATCACCAACTCCTGGAGTTCACTCAGACTCACGTCCATCAAGTCAGTAATGCCATCCAGCCATCTCATCTTCTGTTGTCCCCTTCTCCTCCTGCCCCCAATCCCTCCCAGCATCAGAGTCTTTTCCAATGAGTCAACTCTTCGCATGAGGTGGCCAAAGTACTGGAGTTTCAGCTTTAGCATCATTCCATCCAAAGGAATCCCAGGGCTGATCTCCTTCAGAATGGACTGGTTGGATCTCCTTGCAGTCCAAGGGACTCTCAAGAGTCTTCTCCAACACCACAGTTCAAAAGCATCAATTCTTCGGCGCTCAGCTTTCTTCACAGTCCAACTCTCACATCCATACATGACCACTGGAAAAACCATAGCCTTGACTAGACGGACCTTTGTTGGGAAAGTAATGTCTCTGCTTTTGAATATGCTATCTAGGTTGGTCATAACTTTCCTTCCAAGGAGTAAGCATCTTTTAATTTCATGGCTGAAGTCACCATCTGCAGTGATTTTGGAGCCCCCCAAAATAAAGTCTGACACTGTTTCCACTGTTTCCCCATCTATTTCCCATGAAGTGATGGGATCAGATGCCATGATCTTCGTTTTCTGAATGTTGAGCTTTAAGCCAACTTTTTCACTCTCCACTTTCACTTTCATCAAGAGGCTTTTTAGTTCCTCTTCACTTTCTGCTATAAGGGTGGTGTCATCTGCATATCTGAGGTTATTGATATTTCTCCCAGCAGTCTTGATTCCAGCTTGTGTTTCTTCCAGTCCAGCGTTTCTCATGATGTACTCTGCATAGAAGTTAGATAAGCAGGGTGACAATATACAGCCTTGACGTACTCCTTTTCCTATTTGGAACCAGTCTGTTGTTCCATGTCCAGTTCTAACTGTTGCTTCCTGACCTGCATACAGGTTTCTCAAGAGGCAGGTCAGGTGGTCTGGTATTCCCATCTCTTTCAGGATTTCCCACAGTTTATTGTGATCCACACAGTCAAAGGCTTTGGCATAGTCATATTTGACTTTAAATCTTAGTATAATAAAAAAAAATTGGTATAGATTCCTTAAGATTTGTGTACTATCTTACAAAGTGGACAAAAATCAAGTAAATTTTGGTTGTTCAGTAAAATTATACTAAGAGGATTTTTCCTCCAACAATGATTAAGCAGGAAGACAATGGCATAGACATAGGCGCAAACAGTAGTAGTCATCTCATCTTAACTCTGTTACTTTTAGAGGTGGGGACAATGCTGGATCTGTGGCCTCTGTGGGTTCGTGTCTATTGTCTGCTGTTTCTGCTCTTCTTGTGCTTATTACCTTGCTTCCGTTAGTGCCTGGTTGTTTTTGTTTTATACTGGACATTGTATCTGAAAACTTGTTTCAGATTTTCAAATGACATCTGAGGCCTAGGATGATGCTGTCTTCTTCTGAAGCAAATTTTCCTTTGCTGCCTAGTGCTAGGTACCCGTGAGCACTAGCTTTCCAGAAATGATCTTGGTCCTTATTCAGAGATTGAGGCCGCCTGAGCCATCTGGATAAATCAGAGCTGTGATGGAACCTCTGTAAGGACTTATCTTCCTCTAATTTGGCCTTTCCTATCCAATCCATGACTGCCCCAGACCTTAACACTTAACTCCCTGTCTTCTGAGGCTGTCAAAAATGCTCTGCAGCTTGTCAGACTGTGATACTGTGTTCAAAGTGATAAAAATCAAGGCTGAAAATTTTGGCAGAGAATTTGAAACTATCTTGCCTGGAGAATCCCATGGATGGAGGAGCCTGGTAGGCTGCAGTCCATGGGGTTGCTGAGTCGGACACAACTGAGTGACTTCACTTTCACTTCCATGCATTGGAGAAGGAAATGGCAACCCACTCCATTGTTCTTGCCTGGAGAATCCCAGGGATGGGGAGCCTGGTGGGCTGCCATCTATGGCGTCGCACAGAGTCGGACACGACTGAAGCGACTTAGCAGCAGCAGCAGCAGCAGCAGCAATGACATAGCAGATATGTAAAGGAACCAAATAGAAATTATATAGCTTAAAACTATAATAATAAAAAAATTTAAAATCAGTGGGTAGATTTAACAGTAAATTAAACATAGTTGAAGAAAAAAAAATAAACTAGAAAATAGATCAGAAGAAAATGGTTAGACTGAAACTTGAAGAGACCAAAGTATGGAAAGAACAGAGTGGAGAGAGACATGGAGACACAGCTAAACTAGTGCCCAGAGGAAAATCCATGACCTGAAGCGGGTATGTCAGCAGTGAGGAGCGGCTGAAAGTGAATGAGGAAACATCTGTCCAAGGAAACGCAAATGAGAATGTTAAAATAAATCCAGAGAAAGCAGAAGGAAGAAAATAGTAATATAAGAATAGAAATTAATGAAGTAGAGAATCGAGGCTCTGTTAACTGAAAAGTTGGTTTTTTGAAAATGCTAATAAAGATGATAAACCTCTGGCAAGACAATCGAAAAAGAAAGCAGGCATGAATAACTCATCTAAGGAGTAGAATAGAGGTCCTGTAGACGTTAAAATAATAAGAGGATGTAAGTAACTATGTCAGTAAGTTTGACGAATTAGGAGAAAACTTGATAAATTCCTTGAAAAACATAACTGACAAAAGAATAAAAAGAAAATCTGAATCATTCTGTAACTGTTAATATATTTAACAACAACAACAGCATTAGGAGGAAGGAAATTCAAAGGGCAATTTTATTTATGAGTATAGATTCAGAAATTCTAAACAAAACACTATAAACAAAATCCAGCAATATATAAAAAGGATAATCAGTTCAGTTTAGTTGCTCAGTCATGTCTGACTCTTTGCGACCCCATGAATCGCAGCATGCCAGGCCTCCCTGTCCATCACCAACTCCCAGAGTTCACTCAAATTCATGTCCATCGAGTCAGTGATGCCATCCAGCCATCTCATCCTATCGTCCCCTTTACCTCCTGTCCCCAATCCCTCCCAGCATCAGAGTCTTTTCCAATGAGTCAACTCTTCACATGAGGTGGCCAGGGTACTGGAGTTTCAGCTTTAGCATCATTCCTTCCAAAGAAATCCCAGGGCTGATCTCCTTCAGAATGGACTGGTTGGATCTCCTTGCAGTCCAAGGGACTCTCGAGAGTCTTCTCCAACACTACAGTTCAAAAGCATCAATTCTTTGGCGCTCAGCTTTCTTCACAGTCCAACTCTCACATCCATACATGACCACTGGAAAAACCATAGCCTTGACTAGACGAACCTTTGTTGGGAAAGTAATGTCTCTGCTTTTGAATATGCTATCTAGGTTGGTCATAACTTTCCTTCCAAGGAGTAAGCATCTTTTAATTTCATGGCTGAAGTCACCATCTGCAGTGATTGTGGAGCCCAAAAACATAAAGTCTGACACTGTTTCCACTGTTTCCCCATCTATTTCCCATGAAGTGATGGGATCAGATGCCATGATCTTAGTTTTCTGAATGTTGAACTTTAAGCCAACTTTTTCACTCTCCACTTTCACTTTCATCAAGAGGCTTTTGAGTTCCTCTTCACTTTCTGCCATAAGGGTGGTGTCATCTGCATATCTGAGGTTATTGATATTTCTCCCAGCAGTCTTGATTCCAGCTTGTGCTTCTTCCAGCCCAGCGTTTCTCATGATGTACTCTGCATATAAGTTAAATAAGCAGGGTGACAATATACAGCCTTGACGTACTCCTATTCCTATTTGGAACCAGTCTGTTGTTCCATGTCCAGTTCTAACTGTTGCTTCCTGACCTGCATACAGGTTTCTCAAGAGGCAGGTCAGGTGGTCTGGTATTCCCATCTCTTTCAGAATTTTCCACAGTTTATTGTGATCCACACAGTCAAAGGCTTTGGGATAGTCAATAAAGCAGAAATAGATGTTTTTCTGGAACTCTCTTACTTTTTCGATGATCCAGTGGATGTTGGCAATTTGATCTCTGGTTCCTCTGCCTTTTCTAAAACCAGCTTGAACATCTGGAAGTTCACGGTTCATGTATTGCTAAAGCCTGGCTTGGAGAATTTTGAGCATTACTTTACTAGCATGTGAGATGAGTGCAATTGTGTGGTAGTTTGAGCATTCTTAAGGATAACACATCCAGACAAATGGGTTTATTTTAAAAATGCGAGGTTGCCTTAACACTAAAGGTTGCCTTAACACTATCTGTGTAGTCACCAATGTTTATTAACAAAGTAAAGAAGGAAATGTTATTATCTCAATAGTTACAGGAAGAAAAAAAGAATTTGATAAATTTCAGCATTTATGAATAAACAGAATAAAGTATAAGGAAAAAGGAAATCAAATGAAAAAAGGGAATAAAATGATCATTATGCCTGGATGATATGATTATGTATGTAGCAAAAAAACAGGAATTTATAAACTGTGAAAATTGCTGAATTAGTTTTGCAAGGTTGCTCAATGTATGGTAAATATGTAAAATTTAATTGAATTTCTCTCTCTGTATCTATAGGTATATGCCATATATAAGTAATACTATTTTTAAAACTTCAAAAGTATCAAATGCCTAGGAATAAATATCACAAAAATATGCCAAGACCTCTGTATGGAAAAATCATAAGGTATTATTGCAATAAAGAAGACCAAAATAAATAGAAATATATCATGCTCATGAATTGAGAACTTCAATATTATAATGATGTCAATAATTCCCAAATTATCTATAGATTGATGGTATTGCCAATTAAAAATCAATGGATTTTGTTTTTGAAACAGTTAAGCTAATTCTGTAGTTCATAAGAATATACAGAGGGCCAAGACTAACCAAGGCTCACTTAAAGAAGAACAAGGAGGAAGGCCTTGCTCTTCTGGATATGAAGATGAGTCATATATGTAATGTTGCCAGTACAAAGATAGATGCGTAGACATCGGATTGGAATAGAGAGCCTTGAGGAGGCACACTCACCCTTAGATGGACGTGTGAGTATTGGCAAAGGTAGTATTGTTGTTTCCCCAAAATGATCTTTTGAAAAAGGTACTGAGTCAAACAGCTTCCTCAGTGATTCAGCAGGTAAAGAATCCTCCTGCAGTGCGGAGACATAGGAGACATGCGTTTGATCCCTGGGTCAGAAAGATCCCCTGGAGGAGGAAATGCCAACCCACTCCAGTATTCTTGCCTGGAGAATTTCGTGGACAGAGGAGCCTGGTGAACTACAGTCCATGGGGTTGCAAAGAGTCAGACATGACTGAGCCACTGAGCACGGGCGCGCGCACACACACACACCGAGTCAAACACTGCTTTCTGCACTTAGTTTCTCAGGAAGAGAAAGTTCTGATGGTCTGATTGTCCCTCAACCCAACAAACCCCCTTGCTCTGCCTGGGATTCTCAGCATCCCTCCTGTCTGCTAGTCGTTAAGTGCAAAACAGGTTGAAGAGCATGGAACCTTTTTCTTTTGGTTAAAGAGCACGCTCTTCCTGGAGCTGCTTCTAGTGAAAGGTGGTCAGAGAGAGCTGTTGTTTGGCTTTGTGAGACCTCTAACTCTTGGGGGCATCAGGTCCGACAAGAGGTGTGTTCTAGTGGAAGGTCTGAAGGGTACAGGTAGGAGGTGGTAAATCCACTTGGTTAAGCCTAGCCCTTTTCTTAAGCTGCTTGCTTTTTCATCCTCTATAATTCATTTACTCATTTTTCAATCCATGATTGGTCCTGCTCCATATTCCTACGTGGTACTGTGCTTTTTATGTCATTGTTCAGTGGTGGTCTACCTGTGTTAGTGTTGTTGGAGGTGTTAGGGAGTTCATTTTTTATCCTATTCATATATTCCATTTCTCTCTTGGTTATTTCTTGGTGTATATGTGTGTGTGTGTGTGAAGAATTGATGCTTTTGAACTGTGGTGTTGGAGAAGACTCTTGAAAGTCCCTTGGACAGCAAGGAGATCCAACCAGTCCATCCTAAAGTAAATCAGTCCTGAATATTCACTGGAGGACTGATGCTGAAGCTGAAACTCCAATACTTTGGCCACCTGATGTGAAGAACTGACTCACTTGAAAAGACCCTGATGCTGGGAAAGATTGACAGCAGGAAGAGAAGGGGACGACAGAGGATGAGATGGTTGGATGGCATCACTGACTCAGTGGACATGAGTTTGAGTAAACTCTGGGAGCTGGTGATGGACAGGGAGGCCTGGCGTGTTCCAGTTCTTGGGGTCACAAAGAGTCGGACACGACTGAGTGACTGAACTGCGCTGATGTGTGTTATATCTCATTCATTTATGGCTGGCTCGGTCTGTGTTGCTGCGTGTGGGCTTCTCATTGAGGTGGCTTCTCTTTTTGTGGAGCATGGATTCTAGGTGCATGGGCTTCAGTACTTGCAGCACATGGGCTCAGTAGCTGTGGTGCAGCTGAGTCTCCTGCATTGGCAGGTGGCTTCTTAACCACTGGACCCCAGGGAAGTCCCATGTTTTATATCTTACAGAACATTTCTCAAGAACTGGAATTAAGCCATGATGTCAAACACAGTCATTCATTTGAACCTCTTTTCTTTGTAGGTCAAATGACTGGACAATGCCACGTGCTTTGTGGACAGCGTGGGTCTGGGCTGTAATCATCCTGTCCACGGAAGGAGCCTCTGATCAGGCTTCTTCTCTGTCTTGTGACCCAACTGGTGTCTGCGATGGCCATTCCAGATCTTTGAACTCCATCCCCTCTGGTCTCACGGCAGGTGTGAAAAGCCTTGACCTGTCCAACAACGAGATCACCTATGTCGGCAACAGAGACCTGCAGAGGTGTGTGAACCTGAAGACTCTGAGGCTGGGGGCCAATGAAATTCACACAGTGGAGGAAGATTCTTTTTTTCACCTAAGGAATCTTGAATATTTGGACTTATCCTATAATCGCTTATCTAACTTATCATCCTCCTGGTTCAGGTCCCTTTATGTCTTGAAATTCTTAAACTTACTGGGAAATTTATACAAAACACTTGGGGAAACATCTCTTTTTTCTCATCTCCCAAATCTGCGGACCCTAAAAGTAGGAAATAGTAACAGCTTCACTGAGATTCATGAAAAGGATTTCACTGGACTGACTTTTCTTGAGGAGCTTGAGATCAGTGCTCAAAATCTGCAGATATATGTGCCAAAGAGTTTAAAGTCAATTCAGAACATTAGCCATCTGATTCTACATCTGAAGCAGCCTGTTTTACTCGTGGACATTCTTGTAGATATTGTAAGTTCCTTAGATTATTTAGAACTGAGAGATACTAATTTGCACACTTTCCATTTTTCAGAAGCATCCATCAGTGAAATGAGTACATCGGTTAAAAAGCTTATATTTAGAAATGTGCAATTCACCGATGAAAGTTTTGTTGAAGTTGTCAAACTGTTTAACTATGTTTCTGGGATCTTAGAAGTAGAGTTTGATGACTGTACCCATGATGGAATTGGCGATTTTGGAGCACTGAGTTTGGACAGAATTAGACACCTAGGTAATGTGGAGACGTTAACAATACGGAAGTTGCACATTCCACAGTTTTTCTTATTTCATGATCTGAGTAGTATATATCCACTCACAGGCAGAGTTAAAAGAGTCACAATAGAAAACAGTAAGGTTTTTCTGGTTCCTTGTTTACTTTCACAACATTTAAAATCATTAGAATATTTGGATCTCAGTGAAAACTTAATGTCTGAAGAAACCTTGAAAAACTCAGCCTGTAAGGATGCCTGGCCCTTCCTTCAAACCTTGGTTTTAAGGCAGAATCGTTTGAAATCACTAGAAAAAACGGGAGAACTTTTGCTTACTCTGGAAAATCTGAATAGCCTTGATATCAGTAAGAATAATTTTCTTTCAATGCCTGAAACTTGTCAGTGGCCAGGAAAAATGAAACAGCTGAACTTATCCAGCACAAGGATACACAGTTTAACCCAGTGCCTTCCCCAGACCCTGGAAATTTTAGATGTTAGCAATAACAATCTCGATTCATTTTCTTTGATTTTGCCACAACTCAAAGAACTTTATATTTCCAGAAATAAGTTGAAGACTCTACCAGATGCCTCCTTCTTACCCGTGTTATCAGTTATGAGAATTAGCAGAAATATAATAAATACTTTCTCAAAGGAACAACTTGATTCTTTTCAGCAACTGAAGACGTTGGAGGCCGGTGGCAACAACTTCATTTGCTCCTGTGACTTCCTGTCCTTCACACAGGGACAGCAGGCACTGGGCCGTGTCCTGGTCGACTGGCCCGATGACTACCGCTGTGACTCTCCCTCCCACGTGCGGGGCCAGCGGGTGCAGGACGCCCGGCTCTCCCTTTCTGAATGCCACAGGGCGGCCGTGGTGTCCGCCGCGTGCTGTGCCCTCTTCCTGTTGCTCCTGCTCACGGGGGTGCTGTGTCACCGTTTCCACGGACTGTGGTACATGAAGATGATGTGGGCGTGGCTGCAGGCCAAGAGGAAGCCCAGGAAGGCTCCCCGCAGGGACATCTGCTACGACGCCTTCGTGTCCTACAGCGAGCGGGATTCCTACTGGGTGGAGAACCTCATGGTGCAGGAGCTGGAGCATTTCAACCCTCCCTTTAAGCTGTGTCTTCACAAGCGAGACTTCATTCCTGGCAAGTGGATCATCGACAACATCATTGACTCCATTGAAAAGAGCCACAAAACCATCTTTGTGCTTTCGGAGAACTTTGTGAAGAGCGAGTGGTGCAAGTATGAGCTGGACTTCTCCCATTTCCGTCTCTTTGATGAGAACAATGATGCTGCCATTCTGATTCTGCTGGAACCCATTGACAAGAAGGCCATTCCCCAGCGCTTCTGTAAGCTGCGGAAGATCATGAACACCAAGACCTACCTGGAGTGGCCCGTGGATGAGACTCAGCAGGAAGGGTTTTGGTTAAATTTGAGAGCTGCAATAAGGTCCTAGGATCCTTCATTAAGGGTCAGTCTTGGTCTGGTGGTGGTCCTTCTATTGCTAGTTATAACTGAGTCCATTCTGACTCAATTATATGTAAACCATCCAGTGAATATTCACTGGAAGGACTGATGCTGAAGCTGAAGCTCCAATACTTTGGGCACCTGATGTGAAGAGCTGACTCACTGGAAAAGACCCTGATGCTGGGAAAGATTGAGGGAAGGAGGAGGAGAAGGGGACGACAGAGGATGAGATGGTTGGATGGCATCACTGACTCAGTGGACATGAATTTGAGCAAGCTCCAGGAAACAGTGAAGGACAGGAAAGCCTGGTGTGCTGCAGTCCATGAGGTTGCAAAGAGTTGGAATTTAGTGACCGAACAACAACCATATATAAACTATTGAATGAGGACCTGCTTACTAAAATGACTAAAACTGTTCAAATTTTGTCTAGAGTGCTGTTTTATCAAAACTGCGACCAAATTGGAAAAACATGGTTCTAGGCTTTTATTTATCCTATGAGACAGTCATGATCTCAGTCCATTATTGATATGTGAATTATCTGTAGCAATTGGCTTAGTTCATTAGGAAACAGCAGAAATGAATAGATTTTAAGTGACTTTCCATCAGCTTTCTGCCAGGGGACTCATCCATGTCTGGAGAGGGTGTTCTTTGTCCCCCAGCTGTCCCTTCTGTGTGTGACTGCTCTCAGGAGCAACAAGACAAAATGTTAAAGTCCTTCAGCCAAATGTATTGTTCTCAGAAAAAAAAAGTGCTGTTTTGTGTCCCCATTAAGCTTTACAGGATACTAAAATACCTAGAGGGTATATTTTAAAATGAACTGTGTGCATCTTCCTCAGAATTTGATAAGTTTCTCCAGCCATAGTTACTTGAGAGAGCGTATATAACCCAAGGTGCAGTAAATTATGTATTTCTATGGAAATGAAACTGATGAAATAAATACTCAGTTTTGAAGAATTTAAAGCAGTCTTCTACATCCCTGATGCTGATCTTCAGCCTTTAGTTATGTGTGAGGTTCTCATTACTGTCTGGTTACTCTGCTCCCTGAATCATATTGCTTTTTCCTTCTTTTAAAAAGTCTTGTTTCTAATTCTAAAAAGGGCCCTCTTTTTCTCTTTCTGAAATGTTATAGAAGTATGTGTGAGCTAAATAAATTTTTAAGCAAGCATCGACCTAGAGGTTCCTCACAATGACTCAAAAATATTTGATACACAGTGATTTAAAAGAAAGATACTACTTCCATATGTTAATTTTTAGAATCTAGATAATAAGGCATTAAATGAATGCATTAAATTTAAAAGCAAGGAGCTGATCCTGGATTTTGTGCAACTCTCTTGGTAAGCTGGGAACCATGTGTGAAGGAAGTGACCTTGCTTCATCTTCAGCCAGAACTGGGTCTGTGTGGTTTACTGGGGTCTGAAGTCAGAAAGCCCTGGGTTAGGACAGTGCATCTCTGGGTAAGTCGGTCTGACCGCAGATATTTCCCTGTCACAAAGACAGGGCAGTAATGAATCCATCAGAGGGTCCTGTGTCGAGACCGATATTCAGCAGAGTCAGTGAAGCACTGGGCGTGTGCCCCGGGGTGCTGTTCAGGCTGAGGAGGCAAGAAGAACGCCTGCAGGAATGGAGACCCGGGTGCCCACACAGGCCAACAGGCGCCTGTGGCGGATGTTAGCGATTATTATTTCCACGGAGTGGTTCATCTCATTAGATATTATGGGTTGTAAATGAACATTTTTGTGTTATGGGTCCTAGTGGGGATCTCGGGTATATTTTCTGCTGTTTGCAGAAAGTTATACCAAAGAAATAAGTCCATTAAATGCATAATAGGCTTTAGTCCTTGGGAAACCCAAGGGTGGGTTCTTCTCTCTTACAAACTCCTGGGAGCATGCAATGGAGGAGACAGTAGCCAGTCTAATAAAAAACAGGCAAGTTCAGGAAGAGGAAACGAGAGATGCCACAGAAACCAAAGACAAAATGGACTTTTTGCTTTACTTCTCTATTTCCTACGTAAGTATAACATTGTCATGAGAACCAGACAAATTTAACATGGATGTGATCTGTAGATTTAATTTCAATAATTTAAACAGCAACAGGAACAGCTTCATAGTTAATTGATAGATCTAAAATAATTTTTTGAAAAGAATCTTTATTTTTTTTCATTACAAATGTTAAACTGTAGAAATTTTGGAGAAGAAACTACAGCATATAAAAGAAATTAAAGAGTCAGCTCTTATCCCTTCACCTTGAGCTAACCTCTGGTAACTGGAGATAGGTTAGTGCTCTCCATAATTTTTTCAATGTGTATATATATATTACTTCATAAAACTGAGATTAGATTTTACATGCTTAAACTGTATAAAGAAAATAGCATCTCTTTTTTTGCCCCTGATATTGTTTGGTAATTATCTAACATTTCTAAGCTCTGAAGTTCAGTCACAATTCCATGCAGACATCTATTGGTTTACTTGCTCAGAGTTCTAAAGGGCCATCATGCAGCTCTCCATAAAAAATAAGTGGCAAATACCCCAGAGGTCGAACACATCAGAGGTCACATACAACAGGTCATTTAAGGACTCTTGTACAGAAGAGAAACTAAGTGTTAGTTGGTGTTTATCCAACTGCAAGGTGCTTTGTCAATACCCAGTTCAAGAATCTCGTTTTCTCTCTTTAACCTTGCACATGGCTGCTATGTAATATATATGGAATTGTTGAAATGTCTGCTGAGTAGGGAAATAAACTAGAGTTAAATCTTCTAATAATCTGGATGATGAGCCAGTTGTAATACTGAAGCATTGAGTAGTTTCAAGAAGGAAAATTACCAAAAGGTAGAAATCTTAATCTGAGGGACTTCCTTGGTGTTCCTGTGGTTTAGAATCCACCTTCCAACGCAAGGGATGTAGGTTTGATTCCTGGTGGGGGGACTAAGATCCCATATACCTCGGGGCAACTAAGCTTCTGCCCTGCAACTAGAGAAAGCCTATGCATTCCAATGAAGACCTGGCACAGCCAAAAAAACATCTTAATGTGAGATCTCATCATAACTATGATGGAATTTTGTATAAAGGACATTGCCAACATTTTTTTAAATTTATTAAGTACAATTGATTTATAGTGTTGAGTTAATTTCTGCTGCACAGCAAAGTGATTCATTTATACATATGTGTCCATTCTTTTTCACATTCTTTTCCATTATGATTTATCACAGAATACTGAATATAGTTCCCTGTGCTACACAGTAGGAAGTTGTTGTTTATCCTTTCTATATATAATAGTCTGCATCTGCTAATCCCAAACTCCCAATCCAACAGTCACCTGGCCCCCCTCCGCACTGGCAACTCCAAGTCTGTTCTGTCTGGGAGTCTTTCTGTTTCATAGATCAGTTCATTTGTGGCATATTTTAGATTCCACGTATAAGTGATATCAGGATATTTGTCTTTCTGATTTACTTCACTCAGTAGGATAATCTAGGTCACCTATGTTGCTGCAACGTGTTGCCCGTGTTTTGGCAATAGACGTGTTTCCTTTTTACTTCATTCAAGTGTAATGTCGTCAAGTGTTGCAGATGTCTGGTGTGATGTATAGTGGTGACTATTTAGTAAATGACCAGTAATTTAAAATGAATTAATTTGAGGGAGTTAAACGTGGTAATACCATTCTTAGGTTAATTTGTTCTGACTTCTCAGTTCTGTTCATTTTTTCTCTCTTGTTGGATTGGTTCATTTGTTCAGCAGATATTTATTAGTGCCTCTTATGTGTCAGATGGTGCCCAAGTGCTGCAAAGATAGTAGGGAACAAAACATAAAATCCTCTGTGTTCATGGAGAGGAAGAAAGACAGTAGACAAATGAGTCTATGATGTGATTTCAGGTGTTGAAAAGGGCTGGGATGGAAGCGAAAACAGTATGGCCATGGAAAGAGTGTGTGTGTTTACGTGTAAACAGGTGGCCCCGAAGAAGAGAGGGGTGCGCTCCCTCAGTCACCCGTGCGTGGGCTGAGTGTGCAGCAGCCCCAGCGGACCCCGCGCGGCTCTGGCCCATTGTATGGACAGCAGCACCCGGTGCTAACGGAAGGGCTCAGTGGTACCAAAGCTGCCGCGGGGTAACAAGAACAGAGACCAGAAAAGACCGTGTCCTTAAACCATAGATTTAATGACTCTACTTCTTTGAAGATGTTCAACCGATAAGACGGCATTTGTTATAACTCAATAAAATTGTATGTGAGAAGCACTTTGCAGACCTCTGAAACCCATCCCAGGTGAGATCACTGTAAGCCAAGCTCGGGATGGGATGTCCACGGTGGGTGGTACCAGAAGTGCCACAAGCCCAGATGAGACAGTGGTTGTAACCGGAAGGATGCAAGGCCTCTGTGTTTATTCCACTGCTCAGCTTCTGCTTAAATTCTTTCCACACAGACCCAGTGCCAGCTTTTATTCAGTCCTCTGAATTCTTGGGATCTCTAAAAATTAAAAGAGTGTTAGAAAATATTTCCACATGCAGTACATCGCTTCTGGGGTAAGCGTGCCATGTTATTCCAGCCCTAGTGAATAGGTAATGCCTTGGACGATCCCGATGACCACGGGTTGCCAGGCCACCAGGTAACGAAGCCAGTCCAGGATCTGTCCGTATAGAAAGTGTGTGCGCTCCCAGCTGAATCTCAGTTAAGGAGGTTGCACTACATCTAGCCACATAGCAGAAATAGTCACTGTTATTTATACTACATCTGATTTCTAAAAGTAAAACGGTCTACAATAAAATCCCCAAATACAATCCCAAAGAAGAATAAAAGGTAAGGGTCACATACTGAAAGAAAGAGGAAGCGGGGGATGATGAACGTGGAAAACGAAGGACGATGAAAACTACCGTTGAGCGAGCAAAAACAGCTCTGGGCTATTCTGCCCTCGTTCATCAGAGGGAACTCACTGCATGTTAAAAAGGAAGGCATTAGTTCACTGATAATACATATCCTATCCTGGTCCCTTGGCTAGACTGTGCTGAGGGAACTTCATACGTAGTATCTCTATTAGCCGTGTTATACACGGAAAGGCAGACTTTTCATACGTATCGTTTATCTTACACTGAATCTCAATGAGGAGTGCATGTGTTTCTTTAGCTGCCTTGGAAGAATGATGCTTGTTGTTAGATGCTCCATTCAGAAACACAGTTCTGTATTTCACAGAAAAAAAAGTACATGTAATATTCAAAAGTTTATTCTCTCAAGACCGTTTCGTTCTCTCAAAGAAATCAATTGTCTTTTATTATTTAAATGATCGTTAAGGTGACATTTATGACCACATTATCACCCATTTTATGACAAAGACGCATATACTGAGGTTTCACAAGTGAGTTACTAGTCGAAAGCTGTTCTGGCTCAGCCTAGTGAGGAGAGAATGTGCATGACGGCCTTCTGCCGGGGCTGGGGCTGTTCTTGGCCAGGTTCTGAGACAAAAGCCAGCTGGGAGGGAGCTGAGTGGGTTCTCTGTGCCGGGGTGTGGCTCTGAGACCCAGGGCCCACCTGCGCTGCCGCCCCTGCGGCTCTACTGACAAGTCCTTCCTTACCTGCAGCTCTCAGCCACGGCGGCGCTTCTGCAGATAGCCACTGGTGAACCTGCACAGTGAGGGTTGGTGAAGAGTCAAGGGAGCAGGGATGGGGGATCTCCTTTAGCACTGTGAAAGTCGGGTGACTGGAACTTAGAAGGAATACGGTAAGTCCCCTGCGTATGAGTGAGTTCCGTTCAGAGAGTGCTTTCATAAGTCCAACAAAGTTATCTAGGTACCCAACTAACATCATCATCTACATACTGTACTTTTCACACAAATAACACATAAAAATCAAGCAAACAAAAAATGACACATTTTTAATCTTATGAAAAGTACAGTAGTACAGTACAGTGGCTGAACAGACACACGAGCTAACTTACATGATTGGACATGCAAAGGCACATTCCCATCCCTGAAAGTTCATGGCTTGGAGGTGCATACGTAGGGGACTGACTGTCGGAAGGCTGCTGCTGAGGAGCTAAGAGGGAGTTCCTGGCAGGCTGTGGCCATCCCCTCAGGGCTCTTCCACTTAAGGGGGATGCGTTTTAGATCTGTTTACCCCCCTGGAAGAGACACTGTGGTCTTGGGCGGGTGGGGTGGAGGGCCAAGGCTTGTAGTCAGCGCTGGAGAGGGACACTCCCTTCCTGTGACCTTAATGAGATGTGAGTTTATTTGGTCGGGGGTCCCTGCTGTCCATAAAAATCCTGTTGTTGCCATTCACTGACCAAATCTGTAGTAGGTCTTCAGTCCTTTCAATATTATTATTACTTAGGTTAGCCTAAGAAAAGATGAGATACAGCAAGGAATTAAAGAAGCCAAAACTCAGGGGGAAAAACCCTACTAATTCTGGAAATAATACAATTTTGTACACCTTAAAAATACTTTTCTATAGTTCACAGTTGGGGCTTTTAAATTTTCTATTCTATTTCCCTCCGCATCCACTCATCTTATCCACCCGTTATTTATCATCTGTCTCTCTGCCTATCTATCATCCATTTATCTGCCTACCTACTTATCTTATCCGCCTACCTACTTATCTTATCCTTCCATACATTCATATTATCCATATTTGCAATGTCCCATCACATTTTCACTAAAGCCCTTATAGTGGAATAAGTGGAATACAAAGAGTAGAATATATCTTTTTTGGCATTTAACTTAGCTAGAATAGTAACGCAGACATGGGCAAGAAAAGGGACAAGTCACTTTGAAATAGGTAGTTAGGGAAAACGGTGTTTTCTGCCGTACCTGTAGTGATGATAAAGAAAGTTTAGATTAGAGAATGTGTTGCCAGAAAATAATATTTCATAACTTCATAAAAAGGATACGGGTTATTGATCATCCTCTTCAAATCGACCTTCTCTTTGCAGTAAGGGCACGTCTGCTTTTTACCAACAATACACCAACCTCGGATGCAGAATTCATGAAAGCTTAGGGATCTTGTTAGGGAAGATACTGAAAGGCAAGGTCTACTTCATGACGATGTGATGGAAGTGATCCCGCCTGTTGGGTGGAGTGGTGGAGGCAGAAATGGCTCTCGGTCATGACTTGGTTGTGTCTATTGCTTTCCTAGAGCCTCTGCAGGACAGTGGAGCCACCAAGGACAGTGAGCTTGAAGTCAAAGCCTATGACCTTGAGGAGTTTACTGATCTTCTTAGCCTTACATGTTCTGACCTCAGATTCTGTGATTAAATTAGACAAAGAATGTGGATGTGCTTTTTTACAGGATGTCTTATGCAAACATATCCTCACTTTTTGTGCATATCTCTGCATTTATCATAGCATCTCCCCATTTAGCTTTTTGCGCACCTACCCACTACCATCTATGTAATGAGATTCAGTTCAGTTCAGTTCAGTTCAGTCGCTCAGTCATGTCTGACTCTTTGTGACCCCATGAATTGCAGCAAGTTCAAATTATTTGTGGTCAAATATTTGTACAGATATTTCTATTAGCTTCATAAGTTTTTTCTCAAGTTTTTATTACTGATAAGGAGCCAGTTATTTTGAAATAGAATATATAGAATCTAGGCACTTACAGATTCATTTGTATACAATCCCTTTTGATGCTTTGTCCCCAAAATTGACAATGAACCGTATGTTTTCCCTCAGCACCAGGGACTGAGTCTTACAGAGCCTGAGTCAAGTCACTCTGGGTCATGACTTTTTGTGTACTTACATATCTCTCCTGGGCAATGTGCTACCTGTGGGACAGTGACTCATTCATCTCTGTGCTCAGCACCTTAAGCAGTGCCTTAGTGCCTGTTTGGGGGCTTCCCAGGTGGGACTAATGGCAAAGAATCCACCTGCCAATGCAGGAGATGCAAAACTCAAGTTGGATCCCTGGGACAGGAGGATCCCCTGGACGGGGTAATGTCAGCCCCCTCCAGTGTTCTTACCTGGAGAACTCCATGGACAGAGGAGCCTGGTGGGCTATACTCCATGGGGCCTCAGACAGTTGGACATGGACATGACTGAGCGACTAAGCACACACACACACACACACACACACACACACACACACACACGCCTATTCATTGAATGAATATTTGAATGAATCATTCAAAACCAATTACTATTGCAAACTTATTTTCCTTGGGTTCCACAGCTTATAGATTTGAGTAAGATCATTAACTGGGGCTTTTCTGGTGGCTCTGTGGTGAAGAATCTGCCTGCCAATGTAGGAGATGCAGGTTCAATCCCCGGGTTGGGACGATCCTCTGGAGAAGGAAATGGCAACCCACTCCAGTATTCTTGCCTGGACAGAGGAGCCTGGTGGGCTACAGTCCATGGGGTCACAAAAAGAGTTGGCTATGACTTAATGACTAAACAACAAACACAATGATTAACTATGAGATTCATCGTGTTGATTTCTTTCTATAGTCACTGACCCCAGGTGGCTTTCCCTGATCTGCTACAGAACCCATGTAGACGTTCCCTCACTAACGGAGGGCGTGGAGGTGGAGACAATCAAGGCCACGCAGATGATTCCTCGGTATTAGATTGGTGTGCGACCAAGAGTCCCCATTCTTTTATGTTCTTGGAACTGGGGTCACTTTTGCATGTTTGGGTTAACATAAAGTGTATTATAACAAAGATACTAAGTCAAAACCTGTACAGTTCTTCATTCAAAAGAGCTGGTGTATAGCCCCATACCCTCCAGATAGGTATGGCATTCAGGGCTCATTGAGCAAGCATTGAGATGTTCATCTCCTCTTTAATATCCCCTTTTATCTTCAAAATCTCATATGCAAAGCCTTCACCCCAGCAGAATTTCTGCAGAGCAAGACTCAGATTCCCACCCCTTGTTAATATGATTCATGTTTGCCCACTCCTTGCTAATATGACTCATGCTAAAATGGGCCATTAATAATACTCCCTGCAAAGCAAATTTAAAGGTGACTACATTTTCGATTACATATGCACACATGTACAACAATCCCTAAGGGCTTTTAAAGATGGAGAGAGAAAATATTTCCACTTGCAAATGGCAGAAGGGGCTCTGTTCCAACATTTGAAAACTAAATCATATTTAAAACTAGGACCAGACTTGGAAAATTTCTACTAAGAATGATAGGTTTTTGGGAAATGTATCACACTGAAAAACCACATAGAATCCCACATGGGATATCTTTGTGTTTCTTACCTTAAAATGTTAAGACTTAAATGTTGGAGTAAAGGCTCCTATTACAGTTCAGATGCATTTGGTCCAGTTTTTTACTCTCAGGATTGAATAAATGGAATCTGTCCAGATTAAACAGAATCAAATCATGAGTGCTGCATGTCTATGGTGTTACTGACTGAGTTTGGTGGGCTTCAGAAGCAAGAGGCAGATGGTTTGATCACCTTATAATGCCAGAGCTTTGAACTGACTGAGTGCCCAGCAATATTATAAAATTGATATTGTACTATCAAATAAAGATAAATGATGCCTTCTTTTCCCTGTATGAAGAGAAGAATTAAAATACTGATTGTTGGTCAATGCAAACACCACTGTGGCATCCAGAGTTACGTGCTCAGGCGGTGCAGCCTCGGCCCAGGGCTCTTGATGCCAGCATCTCTCAGCACATGGAGCCCTTCCTCACTGTTGCTGGAGTCCCAGAGGGTGCTGGTTTCCAGGGCCAGGCTGGTCTGGCCCCCAAAGATCCCTTCTCCTGTGGATAGTGATTTGGGGCACAACCCATAGGCCAGGGAATCAAATGGTCCAACTGTAATTTAAGGTGTCCTCTTTTCAAGACCAAAGCTGATACTTGGCTTTCCCCATCACCACTGTGGACACAAGCAGGTTCCTGAGAATTATTTCCAGGTAAAACACGCCACCATTAATACCGTAGATGTGTAGCACTCATGATTTGATTCTGTTTAATCTGGACAGATTCCATTTATTCAATCCTTAGAGTAAAAAAACTGGACATTGTCATTCTTGTTCTTGTGAGATTCAGACAAGGGCTCCGCCAGGCAAGTCCTGAGCTCTGCCCTGCAGCTGAAACTGCACTCTGTTCTTCACTCCCCACCCTCTCTCCCCTGGTCCTCACTGGCTACCTGTGTGCTTAAGGCTTCACCGGCTCTCCCAGCCAGCCTCTGCTCAGATGCTGCAGCCCTCCTGTTCGTGTGGCCTGAAGACTCCTTTTAAAAAAGCAATTACTGGGGGAGGAGGAGGGTGGGGAGGAGGAGGGAAAGAGGTTTACCGCCTGCTAACTAAGAGCAGTTCATTATTCATCAGGGATCAGAGAGAGTCTCAATAAGAAAATGGACAGGAGCATAAAGGCTTGGGGTTTGGTGAAGGGAGCTAAGCAAGGCAGAAGGAAGTGGGGAGAAGGAGGAGACAAAGGAGGAGGAGGGTAATGGGACAGTCTTCCCTGATTTTCCATCTCCCGGCTTGAGGAAGGCCAAATGGCCTCCCGTGAAAAAGGATACACATGCTTGCATGAAAGCTGGTAGGTGTTTTCAATGAGCCCTTCCTCATCAAGTTCCACAATGATCTTCTGCCCACACACGGCGCAGATGTCGTCCGACAGACTCCTGGTGGGCATCCCACTGCCGCTGTAGAACTGTTGGGGGACAGGCCCAGAGCACACATCATTCTGTGAACACAGGGAAGCCACTGGCAGCTGGAAGACATAGAGGCTTCACCGTTTCTCTGCTGCTTTAGAACTTGAAACGTGTTTTCCCATAGAACAATGCTACTGTGGGGTGAAGGTTTCCCAGGCAAAACCCCACTGAGCCCCAAAGCACATCGCTAATTGTAACCACCTAACTTCTCCACTGAGGAATCCTTTAAGAGGAACAGTTTTATCGAGGGCTATAGTTCAGAATGACATGGGAAGCTTTTTAAATTCACCCAGAACCTGACCCTTCTCCTTATTCTCCTGAGACTCTGATTCCCAGATCTCAAGTAATCCCAGACATCTATGTATCTTTTAATTAACTTTAATATAATTAAAATTTTAATCAATTTAAATAAAATCCCATCTGACTATAGGGAGTATGAAGACTAATCCCATTAGAAAGCAGCGCATTTAGAATTCTAACTTGGGACATTGCATCTCCCCAGGGCTGTGGATGAGGAGCGATTCCTAACATTGGCAGCACATTAGAATGTCTAAGAAGCTTTTTTAAAAATAAAAGATTTATTTTATAATTGTTTTAGATACAAAAGATACAAAGATAGAATAGAGTTTCCACACCAAGTTTCCCCTGTGATTAACATTTTACATTTAGGGTGGTACATTTGTTACAATTAATGAACCAACACTGATGCATTATTATGAAATCAAGTCTATACTTTGTTCAGATTGCTTGGTTTTTCTCAAATGTCCTTATTTTGTTCTAGAATCCCATCCAGGATACCATTAATTGTCTTATCTCTTTAGGCTTCTCTCTTTTTTTAATTTTTTAGGCTTCTCTTGGCTTTGGCAGTTTCTCAGACTTTTTTTCCCTATGATTGACAGTTTGGGGGTGGGGGCGGTGCTTATAGAATGTCCTTCACTTGGATTTTAGCTAATGTTTTTTTCTCTTGATTATGCTGAGCTTATGAGTTTTAGGGAAGAAGAGAACAGAGGTGAAATGCCACCCTTACCACATCGTGTCAAGGGTGCGTGCAGTCCACATGATCCATCGTTGCTGATGTTGACCTTGATTACTGAGTTTGAGGTAGTGTTTGTCAAGTTTCTCCACTCTACAACTACCTTTTACTTCTTTTACTTCTTTCTACACTGTACTCTTTGGAAGGAAATCACCATCACCACGAGCACTTCACACTTAGGGAGTAGGGAGTTAGGAGTTATGGTCCACATCTGTATCAGTCAGAGTTCTCCAGGGAAATGGAACAGAGGATATGCATGCATGTGGGTCGGGGGAGAGTGGGCAGAGAGGGAGAAAGGGGGAAGGGAGAGAGAGACTCATTTTAAAGACCTGAGGCTGGCAAGTCTGGAACCTGGAGGGCAGGCTAACAGGCCGAACTCTGGAAAGAGTTTTCAGACTTGAGGCAGAACTCCTTCTCTGAGAAACTTCAGTTTTTGCCCTTAACGTCTTTGACTGATTAGCTTAAAGACCCATCTATATTTTCAAGGGTATTTGCTTTCCCTTAAAGTTAATTACAGCTACAAAATACATTCAAAGCAACATGTAGACTCATCTTTGGTCAAACAACTGGATACGAGAGCCTAATCAAGTTGACACATAAAAGTTAACCATGCAACCTCTTAAAGGTGGAATATCTCCATAAATTATGTGGAATTTGTCTGAATAGATTTGTCTGTTCTCATTTATTTATATATCTATCTATTCAATCATTCACTTATTTCACTGTGGACTCATGGATATTTATTCTAAACTTCGAGTTATAACCCAATACTATTTACTACGAATACTACTGCTACTGTGTTGCTCAAATTGTTTCAGCCTTGGCTTCTGTGTCTCTTTGACATAGCCTCATCATTGTGGGTTTTTTCTTGTGTGGGCTTTTTTTGAGAGCCTCCTTACTTTCTGGCCCTACAAAATACTCTAGGTTCATATTGTATGTTCCCTGCCAAGACCCAGAATCAGACGTTCTCCCAAGGAACACTGTTTCCTTTTATTATAGACTGGTATTAGAAAACAAGATCGGAGCACTTTGTGTGCTCACTGCTACTAAGCTGTCATTGCTTCCAGGGCTTCTTAGTTGACAAAGCAAGGAAATATATCTGTATACTCTAACCCATGTGTATACACATATCTATAAAATATTTCTCTATATATCATCTACATTAAGATACTTATAATCTATGTTATATGTATCTTCCCTGGTGGCTCAGACGGTAAAGCATCTGCCTGCAATGCGGGAGACCTGGGTACGATTCCTGGGTCGGGAAGATCCCCTGGAGAAGGAAATGGCAATCCACTCCAGCACTCTTGCCTGGAAAATCCCATGGACGGAGGAGCCTGACAGTCCATGGGGTCGCAAAGAGTTGGACATGACCGAGCGACTTCACTTTTAAACTTTCACTTTCAATCTATGTTAAGCTAAACACCAGTTCAGACTGATGTCTCTGATCCATTCACAGATCATTCTAGCCTTCTCTCCTTGCGTGTATATAGCCTTCTGAGAGCAAGAAACATAGCTTCCATGACCAGTCTTCCATTCATTTGGAGTCCAGTTCCAGAATACATGCGCAGTGGTATCAGGGTATCCCCATAGCCCTGAGGGGAACTTACTTAATGGAGTGCAGTGCTTACATACAGTTCCTTTTGCTTTTAATCTTAGATCTCCACTCATTTCAAAGAGACTTAGGTCAGCACTTCCCCTGTCCCCCCGACTTCAGAGAGGTTATTTTACACATTTGTAATACAGTTGAATTCTCTTGTCACAGTCCGCATTCTATCCTGGCATTTCCTGACATCCTACATGACTTGTTTTAGATTTGCACACTTAAGGTTTAACCTTTCTGCTATAAAGTACTGTTGATTTTGACAGATGCATAGTGTCATGCATTCACCGTTAGAGTATCATACAGAATAATTTCACCACTCTAACAAATTCCCTGTGCTTCACACATTCAGCCCTGCTCCCTCCCTAAGCCTCTTGGCAACCACTGGTCTCTTTAGCATCTCCACAGTTGTACCTTTTCCAAATTGTCATATAAGTGGAATCATAGAGTACAGACTGGCTTCTTTCACTTAGCACTATATATTTACGACTCATCCAACTTTCTGCATGGCTTAATAGCTTATTCCTTTTCCTAGGGAGCTTTTAAAACAAAGCAGATGCATTGGCTCCACTCCCAGAGTCTGACTTAATTAGTGTGGGGCTCAGGCACTGGTGTGGTGCTTCCTCTTTACCTCTGTCACAAGCACATGAATAAGTGCATGTACAGACGTGCACACACACACACCATCAGTTGAAGTCACTGGTGGTTGTGCCAATGGCTTGAGACAGTACTTGGTGGTTGGAACGAGGATGGCAGGAGATGACAAGACGTCATAGACTGGTGGGATGGAATCAGGTGAGGAATCTCTGTAAAGCTGGGGTTTAAAGACTTTGTTCTTTTGCTAGGTTAAGTCTTTTCTTCCTGGTCCACTGGAGAACAGAGGAAATTCAACTCTTCCTCTCCTGTCCACAAGCAGGCACAAGAGGCTTTGGAAATTTGTAGAAGGGGGATGGCTCTGGTTTCTGTTGGAGGCACTGGGAGTGAAAATGCTCCCTTCTGTGCTTGCCTTAGACCTCACTAGAAAGGCAGCTGTCTTAGAGATGACACAAGGCTGGCCATTCCAGCATTCCACCACAGAAGTTGGACTCCAGGCTCTAGAGAAAGAGTAAGATGGAGTCTACAGAGATGGGGAAGGGGAGGTGGGGGATGAAACAAAGGCCTTATCGACTAGGTCCTGACCGGTAAGTGGAGGGGAGAACACAGTCCAGAAGGCCAGTCTTTCCTCGCTGCTCACAGCGGTTTCTCCATTTCATACCTGGATGTGTGCCAAGAGACTGGTAGAGGACAGAGATGTGGAATTTCTGAAACCACTGGTCACACCCGGAACCTTTGGGATGTAAGTTTTTAAGAGATGCGCGTGTGTTAGACCACAGATGGTTACTCCTAATATCTGCATCTGGAATCCATCTTTCCAGAAAGTGTGTCCATTCTGAGTTTTAATTTTAAGAGCGTTAAAAAAACTATTAGTGATTTTTTTAATTCCAGGGGACAATACACAGTCAGAACACATTTAGCACACATTTTATCTCTTCTATTTCTTCAAATGCTGTATAATAACTGATCTTTATGATGATTATTACCCTGAGGTACTTATTGATTCTGAAGTGCTTTATGTGCATCAAATATGACTTTTATTTGCATCGGCAGATAAAGGGTTTTTGTTATTGCTGAATTTTTACTAATTCTTTATTTTTATTTTTTAGATTAATTTTTACTAAACCTTTAAATGTTGGCAATTGGAGTATGCTAGATATGGTTACTTCCAGATAATTTGACACCCGGAGAATCCAAGGAGCAGTTGGGCTGATAGAACCAAAAAACACCTATTTCTTAAAATGGTCACAAATGTGTAAGATGAGACCATTTTTCTACATACCAAAAATGATTTCAAAGAATGAAAGCAACGCTTACCCCTAGAGTAGAAGCCATGTAGTCCGAACAGATCTCTGCGAAGTCTCTCCCCATTACTCCATAGTAGAGGCCATAGAACAAGGACACGATGCCAAAATCCATGGAATCTCTAGCTTTGATTCTATTGAAAACAACAGCCAAGGGAAGTAAGAATGGGCATCTTGTGGTGGTGGTGGAGGGGGGGTTGGTCTCGGGAAAGACTGCAGCTTGGAAAGTATTTCTTGCCATGGTATCTAAGAGAACCTTGAGTGTATTTTCCTTCATTTATTTGTTTAGTGTTTCTTTTTTTTAAGTGAATTTAAAATTCTCTCCATTCCTTTATGTTTTACCACTCAAGGCTAAGTGGACGAAATAATTCTTGAAAGAGTGTTTAACGTCTTCTTTGGACTGCAGTGCTGAGACAAGCCAACTCTAACCAGAGGTTCTCAAGCTTGGCTGTCGGTGGGAAAACCTGGGCAGCTTGTAAAAAACCTCCATCTGCAGGCTGCACCCTGGGCCAATTACATTAGCTCTCTGGAGGTGGAGCCCATGCAGCAATATTTTTGGAGGCTCTCCAGACAAGGATGATTGCAGTGGGGAGCTAACATGAAGAACCTCTTTAATAGTCCAATGGTTCTCAGCCCTAACTGTATGTTAGGATTACCTGGGGGAGATTTTAAGTATATACTAATACACTATCTTCTAGGGCTCTAATTTAAGTGGCTTGGGGTGGGGTCTGGACAGTAGCTAGGGCTGAGAAGTTTGATTCCTGTGATCAAACTTAGATTTTACAGAATGCTTTCAAATACTTAATCTTACCTAAAAATATTGGAGATAGACATCATTAGCCATACTTTGGTTTGAAAAATGGGGACTTAGGAAAAATGATTGCTTAACCTGACAACTGGTACAGGGATTAAGCTCACATTTTGATGTCATTTGTTACTATGCCATAGTGCCATGTATTAATAAAAAAATTTTATTTTGCAAGTTGGATATTTCAAATACACTAGGATTCTCTACAACAACTCCTATTTCTTTTTTTTTTAATTTATTTTTAATTGGAGGATAATTGCTTTACAATGTTGTGTTGGTTTCTGTCATATAACAAACGTGAATCAGCCCCTTCCCCACCCCCGCCCACTGCCTTCTTTTTCTAAAGGTCAAGGTTTCTTTAAAAAGTGAATGATTAGCTCCTGCTGTAATATCTGGATCTTAATGATCACGCTTTCGATTTGCTCCCTCTGCAAGAGTCACTAATACTAGCAATGGAAGTTGGGGATCTGCCTGAGGCAGGAAGGAAGTGGAGAGAGGAGAGGAGGTGGGGGTCTGTCTCTCTCTGGAACCCTCTACTGGTGGTTTCTGTGCTCTGTTAACTTGAGGAGGGAATGGTACAGCTGTGCAGACCTGGAGGGCGGAGGTCTTTTGGTGTTGTGAACTGGGCATTCCAACACAGTGGGCAGCTTCATCCTTCCAAACTGGGGCAGTGATGAAGAATGAAGATGACCTTTCCTCTATGCCCAGGGGAGCATGGATTTATAGTCTAATTGATAAAAAGTGTAGCAACAAACTTGTAGTTCCAGAGAAAAGAATCTCAATACAATTGTGTTCAACGACAATTAGTAGTGAAAAAAATAGTTCCTTCCCATCTGAGGGCTTCTCTGGTGGTTCAGCTGGTAAAGAAATCACCTGCAATGTGGGAGACCTGGGTTCCCTAACCCCTGGGTTGGGAAGGTCCCTTGGAGAAGCTACCCACTCCAGTATTCTGGCTTGGAGAATTCCATGGATAGAGGAGCCTGGCAGCCTACATACAGTCCATGGGTTTGCAAAGTCAGACACAACTGAACGATTCTCACTTCATTTCCCATCTGAAGGGTTAGGTTCTTCATACACCTCATTATAGGAGAATTCCTGGATAAGGATCTTAAAATCATACAGATAATATTTTGGGGATAACTACAGTCCCAAGTGACTTCATAAAAGTAAAAAAATATTTTACACACATTAAAATAATATAGACAGTATGCTGCAAGAATAATTCAATGTCTTTCTATAGCTTAAACAAACAATAATAGATCTGTACAGCTGTATTCTATCCCTTTCTTCCTAGGGAATGGTAGGAGTTCCCTCTCTGAAAATTGCATGAAATATTTATGAAATCAGATTGTTGTGTTGCCACAGGAAGAGCCCTTCCCCCCAGGGCTGGGTCTCCATCAAGTTTCCTTCCTTGTTTTATGACTTATGGGTAGCTAACTTCTGCCTTTCAAATTTCTAAGGTTCCAGAGATTTAGAGTAATTTTTTTTTGGTCACGTGGCCTGTGGGATCTTAGTTCACTGACCAGAGATCGAACCTGCACCCCCAGTTGGAGTCCCAACCACAGGACCACCAAGGAGGTCCCAGAGTTAGAGGAATTTTGACGTGAGACATATTCCAGGGATTTTCATTTGAGTGGTTTTCCACAGCTGGTATGTCCACCATCCACAGTGGTATGTCTCACACTTCCTTTCCAACACACAGGTTGATTACAGCTCTGCCCCTGAGAACCTCACTCACAGCACATCTCAGCAGCCATCTTCCCAGTGGAAACATGATTCTGAGTCATGGATATTATTATCCCAACTTCCTTTATTTCTCCCTAGACTTTGTTGCCCCATTACCTCTTCACTTCTCTTTCACTGTCTAAGTACTCAGTTTCCTCTTTTACTAAATGCCTCCAGCAGAAGAGATTTAGAGCAGAAACAAAATTCTAGAGCAGTGCTGTCCAATGGAAATACAGATTGGACATAATTAAAAATTTTCTTATAGCCACAAATAAAAGGTAAAAAGAAACAGATCAAATAATTTCACTAAAACATCCAGAGTACTGTCATCTCATGTAATCATAAAATGATTTTCTTATACGATCTTTGAAACTCAATGTGTATTTTAGACTTACAGCACCTCTTATTTCATATTTTACATGCTCAGTATTTACATGGGTTGGCAGCTACTGTGTTGGATAGCATAGCTTTAGGGGTTTAAAGAAGAAAGATATATAGAGGGATATGAGACTTAAGAATTTTGTAGAAGGGAACTTTTTAGCTCAATAAAAATTGCTCTAACAAATATAGGCCAACTTTTAATGACGATGTCTTTAAAGCTTATAATTTTTTAAAAACTTTGAAATCTGAGTGTTATTTTCCTTTTACTAGTGTCCCCCAGTGGCATCTATGATACCAATGATAGCCCTATAAACAGTGCGTCCCTGGAAAACTGCAGGGCCAAATGTGGCTTCCAGACACTGAGAACTTGACCAGGTTAATGCTACAAGTAAGTGCTAAGAGACATCAATATCTTAATTGGAGATACTTACCTGAAAAATAAATGGAATCCACACATTGTAAATATGATAGCCAAATAACCCACAACACCAAATGCACAGCTGAGTTTGTAGATTAGAAGAAACCATTTGTAAACCAATCTGTGGAGTGAAAAATGGGGAGACGCACCAAACGTGATATATTAGAAAATATTTTCTCTTTTTCAAACATTGTTATAAGTCAGTTTTTAGTTTCTAAAATTCTGTTCATTTTACAATACACAGAACATGAATATATCGTATCAGCTAAACTCCATGATAATCTAGAGTTTTAATATACTACCAACAAGCAATATATAGACAGTACTATCATGCAGGTGTGTTTCTATGTATATATCCGTATATAAATTCATTGTGACTTACGCCCTCATGTAAAGGTGACCTTCGGGACTGGTTATTCTACATGGGGCCCTGTCGACCTCCCTCTCTTCTTTTCTCATTTGACCCTATATTGGCTTACAGTGGCTTTGGCAGGAGTCTCTGAAGGCAAGCGAGTGATGCGAGATGTCCTCCCCGGAGCCTCTCGCTTCCCGCCCGCGCTGCCCCTGCCCTCGCGCGGCCTCACTCACGCGGCCCCCGCGCAGCCCTGGAGCAGGAGCCCTGCGCATTGTTTTCTGTGCTACGTGGACGGGCCCTGTGTCCGTCCCACACTCACCATGGTGGCTTTCAGAGCTTTCCCCCTTCCCACAGGGTCCACATGGAGAAGCGAGAGGGTGGGGATGCAGGGCAAGGATGGAGCGGATGTGGAAGGAGCCGTGGACCTGGCTGCTTCCCCTGCTGCCCGCAGTAAAAGCTCTTAGGAAAACCGCCCGAAGGGCCGCATGGCTGCTTCCTGCCTGAGAGAGCCTGGGCTGGGGCTGGGGCGCGGCTCCATTCCTGGTTCGGTACCAGGGCCCTGCCTGTCAGAACACACAGGGGCTGGAAGGAGGGGGGCTGGGGGCCCGGAGCAGCAAAGGGGGTGCTGGCACACTGCACACGAGCATAGGGCTCCCCGTTTGCCCTCAGCCCTTTCCCGCCTCCTTCTCTGGAACCCCTCTCCTGCATTTCTCCCCAAACTTCATTCAGAATCTCCCTCTGGAGACAGGGCCCCACGCTTTCGCCTCTGACCCCTGGCACCCTGTCCCCAGATCTCACCTTCCCTGGCTTCCTCCCTGTTGGAGCCATTGCCGCAAATGCTTATGTATATTATTACTGATGCAATGTTTCAGCGTTCTTTTATTTACTTATTAAAATTTTTATTGAAGTATAGTTGACATATGACTTTATATTACTTTCAGGTGTACAGCATAGTGATTTGATATTTCTATGTATTATGAAATCACCTCCACTAGGAATCTAGTTACCACCTATTACCATACAGTTATTATGATTTTACCAACTATACAGGCAGACCTAGCTTTATTACACTTTGCAAACACTGCATTATTGTTATTGAACAGAAGGTTTGTGTTAACCCTTTGTTGAGCAGGTCTGTAGGCACCACTTTTCCAACAGCATGTACTCACTTTGTGTCTCTGTGCCCCATTTTGGTAATTCTTACAAGATTTCAAACTTTTACATTATTATCATATTTGTTTTGGTGATCTGTGATCAGTGATCTTTGGTGTTACTGTTATAATTGTTTTGGGGCACCACAAACCACACACATGTAACATGGCAAACTCAACTGATAAAAGTAGTGTGTTTTGACTTTACTGCTTGGTCTTCCCCCCACCTTTCTCCTTCTTCTCAGGCCTCCCTATTCCCTGGGACACAACGAGATTGAAATCAGGCTGATTAATAATCCTACAATGGCCCCATTGCTCAAGTGAAAGGAAGAGTTGCATATCTGTCACTTTAAATCAAAAGCTAGAAATGATTAAGCTTAGTGAGGAAGGCATGTCAAAAGCAGAAATTGGCTGAAAGCTTAGGCCTCTTGCATCAGTGAGCCAAGTTACGGATGCAAAGGAGAAGTGCTTGAAGGAAGTGCAAAGTGCTGCTCCAGGGAATGTACAAATGAAAGTGAGACAGCTTTACTGCTGATATGGAGAAAGTTGTAGTGGTCTGGATAGATCAAACCAGCCACAACATTCATTCTCTTAAGCCAAAGCCTAATCCAGAGCAAGGCCCTGCTGCTGCTGCTGCTGATGCACTGCTTCAGTCGTGTCCGACTCTGTGTGACCCCACAGACGGCAGCCCACCAGGCTCCCCTGTCCCTGGGATTCCTAACTCTCTTCAATTCCCTGAAGGCTGAGAGGTGAGGAAGCTGCAGAAGAAAAGTCTGAAGCTAGCAGAGGTTGGGTCATGAGATATGTCAGGAAAGACCCTGTCTCCGTAATAAGAGTGCAAGGTGAAGCAGCCAGTGCTGATGTAGAAGCAGCAGAAAGTTACCCAGAAGATCTAGCTAAGACAATTAACAATGGTGGCAACAGTAAATAGAGGCTTCTCTAGTGGCCCTGCGGCAAAGAATCCACCTGCCAAGCAGGAGACATGGGTTGGGTCCCTGGGTTAGGAACATCCCCTGGAGAAGGAAATGGGAATCCCCTCCAGTATTCTTGTCTGGGAAATCCCATGGACAGAGGAGCCTGGTGGGCTATAGTCCATGGGGTTGCAAAAAGTCAGAAATGACTTAGTGACTAAACAACAGATTTTCAACATAGACAAAACAGCCTTCTATTGGAAGATGCCATCTAGGACTTTCATACTTAGGAGAAGACAATGCCTGGCTTCAAAGCTTCAAATGACAGGCTGACTCTCTTGTTAGGGTCTTATGTAGCTGGTGACTTTCAGTAGAAGCCTAAGATTTGAAAATCTTAGGGTCCTGAAGAATTATGCTCAGTCTACTCTGCTTTTGCTGTATAAATGCAATAGCAAAGCCTCGATAGCAGCACATCTGTTTGCAGCATGTTTACTGAATACTTACTAACCCCCAGGGAAAAGATTCATACTATTGCTGCTCACTGACAATGCACCTGGTCATTCAAGAACTCTGGTGGAGATGTACAGTGAGATTAATGCTTTTATGCCCGTAACACAACATCCATTCTTCAGCCCATGAATCAAGGACCGATTTTGAATTTCAATTCTTATTAGTTAAGAAGTACATTTCATAAGGCTACAGCTGTCATAAATAGTGATTCCTCTGACGGATCTGGTCAAAGTAAATAAAAAGCCTTCGGGGAAGGATTCACCATTCTAGATGCCATTAAGAACACTTGTGGTTCATGGGAAGAGGTCAGAATATCAACATTGACAGGAGTTTGGAAGAAGTTGATTCTATGCCTTGTGAATGACTTGGAGGAATTTAAGCCTTCAGTGGAGGAAGGAGTTGCAGATGTGGTGGTTAGCAAGGCAGCTAGAATTCAAAGTGGAGCCTGAAGAACTGCTGCAGTCTCATGAGGAAACAAACGAGGAGTTGCTTCTTATGGATAAGTAAAGGAAGTAGTTTCTTGGGATGGGATCTACTCCTGGTGAAGATGCTGTGAAGCCTGCTGAAATAACAAAGGGTTTAGAGTATTACATAAACTTAGTTGCTAAATAAACAGCAGGGTGTGAGAAGACCGACTCCAATTTTGAAAGGAGTTCTATGTGGGTAAAATGCTATCAAACAGCACCACACTGTACAGAGAAATCATCATGAAAGAGTCAATCAATGCAGCAGACTTCACTGTCTTATTAGAAGAAATTGCCACAGCCAACCCGACCTTCAGCGATCACCAATCTGGTCAGCAGCCACCAACTTGGAGGCGAGACCTTCCACCAGGAATAAGATTACAACTCCTTGAAGGCTCAGGTGATGGTAGGCATTTTTTAACAATAGAGATTTAAAAATAAAGAAATGCACATCATTTTTTGGATATAATTCTGTCACACACTTAATAGTGTAGTATAAACATACGTAGTGTAAACTTTTATATGTACTGGGAAGCCAAAAAACTTGTGACTTGCTCTGCTGTGATAGTCACTTTATTGCAGTGCTCTGGAACCTGACCCAAAAGGTATGCCTGTATACTACGTCCCTGAAACTTCCTTGTTTTGTAACTTGATGTTTGTGCTTCTTAATCCCTTTCACCTATTTCATTCCCCTACTCCCTTCCCCTGTGGCAACATCTATTTTATTCCCTGTATCTATGACTCTGTTTCTGTTTTGTTATGTTTGTTCATTTGTTTTTATTTTTTTTATATTCCACATGTAAGTGGTATATGATATTTGTCTTTGTCTGACTTCTAAACTTAGCATAACCTTCTAGGTCCATCCATGTTCTCAAAATATGCAAACTTTGGTCCTTTCAATGGCTAAGTAATATTCCATTTTACATGTATACTCCCTCTTCTTTATCCATTAATCTATTAAGGAACATGCTGCCATATTTTGGCTATTGTAAATAATGCTGCAATGAACAGGGGGGTGCATACATGTTTTTAAGTTGGTGTTTTTACCCAAGACGTACCCCAGAGAAGAACTGCCGATGGTAAGGTAATCGTATTTAAACATTGTTTTTTTGTTGTTGTTGTTATTGCTGTTTTTTAGGAATCTCCACAGTTTTCCATAGTGACTCCAACAATTTACCGTCCCATCCACAGGGCACAAGGGCTCCCTTTTCTTCACATTCTTGCCAACACTAATTATTTCTTGTCTTTTTGATAATCATGATTCTGACAGATGTGAGATAATATTTTTTTGTGGTTTTGATTTCCATGTGATTTGATTTCCCCAGATGACTGATGAGCATCTTTTCATGAGCCTGTTGGCCATTTGTATGCCTTCTTTGGGAAAATGTCTATTCAGGTCCTTGGCCCATTTTTAAAATGAATTGTTTGGTTTTCTAATATAGAGTTGTATGAGTTCTTCATATATTTGGAGATAGACCCCTTATTGAACATATCATTTTCAAATATCTTCTCCCATTCAGTTGGTTACATTTTCATTTTTGTTGATGGTTTCTGCTGCCGTGTAAAAACTCTTTAGCTTGATGTGGTCCCATTTGTTTACTTTTGCTTTGGTTGCCCTTGCCTGAGAAGACAGATCAAAAAATATTGCAAAGACTGATGCCAAAGTGTGTCCTGACTATGTTATCTTCTAGGATTTTTATGGTTTCAGGTCTTACACTTAAGCCTTCAATCCATTTTGAGTTTATTTTTTGTATATAGTATAAGAAAATGGGGTCGTTTCATTCTTTTACACGTAGCTGTCTGGTTTTCCCAACACCATTTACTAAAGAGACTGTCTTTTCTTCATTGTATTTTCTTGCCTCCTTTATTGTAGATTAATTGATCACATTAGTGTGGGTTTATTTCTGCACTCTCTACTCTATTTCATTGATCTAAATGGCTGTTTCTGCCAGTACCATACTGTTTTGATTACTATAGCTTTGTAGTTTGGTTTAAAATCAGACAGTGTGATACCTCCAGCTCTGTTCTTTCTCAAGATTGTTTTAGCTATCTGGAGTCTTTGGTGGTTCCATACAAATTTTAGGATTATTTGTGAAGAATGCCATTGGTATTTTAATAAGGATTGCATTGAACCTGTGGATTGCCTTGGGTAGTATGGATTTTTAACAATATAAATTCTTCCAGTTCATAAGACCGGTATATCTTTCTATTTATTTGTGTCATCTTCAATTTATTTTATCATTGTCTTAGAATTTTCCAAGTATAGGTCTTTTACTTCCTTAGGTAGGTTATTCCTAGATATTTTATTCTTTTTGATGCTGTGATAAATGGGACTGTTTCCTTAATTTCTCTGTTTCATAGTTCATTGTTAGTATATGGAAATGCAACATGTTTCTTTGTATTCATTTTATACCCTGCAACTTCACCAAATTCAATAATGAGTTCTAGTAGTTTTCCAGTGGCATCTTTAGGATTTTCTGTGTACAGTACTATGTCATCTGCACACAGTGGTACTTTTACTTCTTCCTCTCCAACTTAGATTTATTTCTTTTTCTTCTCTGATTGCTGTGGCTAGGACTTCCAAAACCAAATTGAATAAAAGTGATGAGAGTGTATATCCTTGCTTTGTTCCTGATCTTAGAAGATAACGGTTCAGTTTTTCACTGTTTGAATATGAGGTTAACTGTGGGTTTGTCAGTGTTTATTATGTTGACACATGTTCCCCCTATACCCACTTTGTTGAGAATTTTTATCATAAATGGATGTTAACTTTTCTCAAGTGCTTTTTCTGAACCCATTGAGATGATCATGTGATTTTTATCATTTGTTTAGTTAGTGTTCTTTATCATGTTGATTGATTTGCGGATGTTGAACAGTCCTTGCATCCCTGGAGTAAATCCCACTTGATCATGTTGTATGATTTTCTTCAATGTATTGTTGAATTTGAATTCCTAATATTTTTTGAGGATATTTGCATCTATGATCATCAGGGATACTGACCTGTAATTTTTCTTTTTTGGTAGTGTTTTTGTTTGGTTTTGGTATCAGGGTAAGACTAGCCTTATAGATTGAGTTTGAGAGTGTTCCCTTCTCTCTCTCTCTTTTTTTTGAATAATTAGAGAAGTTTAAATGTTTGGTAGAATTCCCTGTGAAGCCATCTTGTCCTGAATTTTTGTTTGTTGGAAGTTTTTTGATTATTGGAGAAGGAAATGGCAACCCACTCCAGTATTCTTGCCTGGAGAATCCCAGGGACAGAGGAGCCTAGTGGGCTGCTGTCTATGGGGTCGCACAGAGTCGGACCCCATAGACGGGGTTTGTTGGAATTTTTTGATTACTGATTCAATTTAATTACTAGTAATTTGTCTATTCAGATTCTCTATTTTATGTTGATTCCGTCTTGGAAGACCATATATTTCTAGCTATTTATCCATTTCTTCCAGGTTGTCTAATTTGTTGGCATATAATTGTAGTAGTCTCTTATGATTGTATGTTTATGGTTGTAATTTCTCCTGTTTCATTTCTGATTTTATCTGGGCCTTCTCTTTTTCTTGATGAGGCTGGCTAAAGATTCATTAATTTTGTCTCAAAGAAACAGCTCTTGGTTTTGTTGATCTCTTCTATCTTTAAAAGTCTCTATTGCATTCATTTTCTTTGCTTTTTTATTATTTCCACTCTTCTACTAACTTTGGGCTTTGCCTGTTCTTTTTTCTGGTTCCTTTATATTTAAATTTAAGTTATTTGAGATTTTCCTTGTTTCTTGAGGTATACCTGTATTGCTATAACCTTTCCTCTTAAAACTGATTGCTGCATCCCGTAAGTTCTGGACCTTGTGATTCCACTTCCATTTGTCCTGAGGTGTCTTTTGATCTCCTTTTTTTATTGCTTTATTTACCCATTGGTTGTTTAGTAGCGCATTGTTTAGTATCTATATGTTTTTCTTTTTTCCAGATTTCTTCCTGTAGTTGATTTCTATTGTCATACTATTATGATTAGAAAAGATACTTGATATGATGTCGATCTTCTTAATTTATTGACACTGGTTTGACATATGGCCTAGCATGTTATCTATCCTGGAGAATGTTCCATGTGCACTTGAAAAGAATTTGTATTCTGCAGTTTTTGGATGCAATGTTGTATACACATCTATTAAGTTCATCTGATCTAATCACTTAAGGCCCATATTTCCTGACTGATTTTCTACCTGGGTGATCTATCTATTGAGATAAATGAAATATTAAAGTCCCCTGCTAATACAGTATTGCTGTCAATCTCTCCCTTTATGTCTGTTAATATGTGCTATATGTATGTAGGTGCTCCTATCTTACGTGCATAAATATCCCCAAATGTTATATTCTTTTCTTGGACTGACTCCTTTATCATTTTGTAGTCTTTGTCTTTTGTTTTAGTCTTTGTTTTAAAGTCTATCATTTCTGATGTAAATATTGGTATCCTAGCTTTCTTTCACTTTCCATTTAGAAGGAATGTATTTTCCATCTTTTCACTTTCAGTCCCTGTGTGTTTTTAGATCTGATGTGTATCTCTTGAAACTAGCATATAGATGGGTTTGAGTTTTTAATCCATTCAGTCACCCTATGTCCTCTGATTGAGTATTTAGTCTGTTTACATTTAAAGTTCTCATATATATATATTTACTGCCATTTTGTGAATTGGTTTTTGGTCATTTTTATAGTTCCTTTCTCCTTCTTTTATTCTCTTCCCTTACAGTTTAGTGATTTTCTTTAGTGTTTGCTTAGAGTTCTTTTCACTTTATTTTTTTGGTATATCTATTGTGGGTTTTTGGTTTGTGGTTCATGAGCTTCATATATATGCTGCTGCTAAGTTGCTTCAGTCGTGTCCGACTCTGTGCGACCCCACTGACGGCAGCCCACCAGGCTCCCCTGACTCTGGGATTCTCCAGGCAAGAACACTGGAGTGGGTTGCCATTTCCTTCTCCAATGCATGAAAGTGAAAAGTGAAAGTGAAGACGCTCAGTCGTGTCCGACTCTTCGCAACCCCATGGACTGCAGCCCACCAGGCTCCTCCATCTATGGGATTTTCCAGGCAAGAGTACTAGAGTGGGGTGCCATTGCCTTCTCCGTCATATATATGGACCTGTGTATAAATATATATATATATATATATATATGGATTTGTTTTGAACTGATGCTCACTTATTTGAATGCATTCTAAAAGTAGTACATTTCTACTCCTCTCCAGCCCATGTTTTATGGCTTTGACATCATATTTTATACCTTTTTGCTTTGTGTATCCCTTAACTATTTATTGTAGTTATAATTTATTTTACAGACTTTGTCCTTTCATATTCATACTAGTGATTGATTTATTGCCTTCACCAGTGGATTTACCTTTACCAGTGAGTGTTTTCCTTCATATATTTTCATATTTCTAGTTATGGCTAGTTGTTCTCCACTTAAAGAAAACTCTTTAACATTTCTTGTGAAGCTGGTTTAGTGGTGATGAACTCTTAGTTTTAGCTTATCTGGGAACCTCTTTACTTCTGCTTTGATTCTGAAGGAGAAATTACCTTGTTGGGAAGAGTATTCTTGTTTGCAACTAAAAAAAAAAATCCTTGTAGCACTTTAAATATATCCCGACACTCTCTTTTGGCTTGTAAAGTTTCTGCTGAAAAATCAATTTATAGCTTTAGGGGGGCTCCCTGGTATGTCACTCATTTTTCCTTGCTGTCTTCCAAATTTGCTCATTATCTTTAACTTTTGCCATTTTAATCATGGTTTGTGTTGACATGGATCACTTTGGGTTCATCATGCTTTGGATTCTCTGTGCTTCCTGGACCTATATATGTTTCCTTCCCCGGCTTAGGGAGTTTTTCTTCAAAGATGTTTTCCGTCATTTTCTTTTTTTCTTTTCCTTTTCAGACTCCCATAATGTGAATGTTAGTATACTTGAGGTTGTCCCAGAGGTCCCTTAATGTATCCTCATTGAAAAAAGTTCTTTTTGTTGTTGTTCTGATTCATTGACTTTTACTGTCTTCCAGTTGCTGTAGGAAGGCGGACCCCTTCCAGGGCCCGAAACTGGGCTCTTGTCTAACACTTGGAAATGAATTGTCTGAGGAGACACATGTGCTGACAAAGCAAGAGATTTTACTGGGAAAGGGCACCCAGGGGGAGAGCAGGAGGGTAAGGGAACCCAGGAGAACTGCTCTGCCGCGTGTTGGTGGTGGCTTATTAGTTCCGTATTCCTTACCAGGATCTCCTGTCATAAAACAACTCATGCAAATGGTTACAATGGTACCTGGCCAGGGTGGGTGGTTTCAATCAGTGTGCTTCCCCTAACACAGTCACTGATCCATTCTTCTGTATCATCTAATCTGCTATTGATTCCCTCTAGTGTATTTTTTTGTTTCAGTTATTATATCCTTCAGCTCTGATTGGTTCTTTTATATTTGCTAACTTATTTGTTGAAGTTCTCCCTCTGTTAATCCATTCTTCTGAGATTTCTGAGCATTTTTATGACCATCACTGAACTCTTTATCAGACAAATTGCTTATCTCTGTTTCATTATTTTTTTTTTCCTGGAGTTTTATCTTGTTCTGTTCTTTTGAAAAAAAAAATTACTTTGTCTCCTCCTATTTGACTTTTTGTGTTTGTTTCTATGAATTAGGAGGCGTGGCTTTGGCACCAGCTTTGCTTTGTGAACTATGTTTCCGGGCAGCTTGGCAAGCTGGTTTGCACTGGAGTGGGCGTGGGCTGGGGATTTCCCAGGGTGTGCCTGGAGCCAGTGTTCTTTAAAAAAATGCTGTGCTTCACTGAGTCCCAGTTAAAAGGGATCTTATGAAACATGATTTAAACGAGGATTTGTGACCTTGTCTGAGAAATGACTTGTCATTTACATTATTTCTATGGTGAGATGCTTTCTCTGCTTCAAGCAATTGACGTACCACCATTATCTAGACAGCATTTTCCTATAGGTGTAATCCTGTCCCATCAGGGAATTACCTGGAGCAGGAAACTCCCAGGGGCTGCAGAAGGTGTCTCCAAGGACTGTGAGGTTGTGTCACCTGTAACAGGGGCCAGAGAGGACTTGGGGGGTCTTCCTGCCACAGCAACTCCTTGGGCTGCTGGTCCTATGACTTGGTGCTGAGCACTGTGGATCACTGTTCAGTGCACGAGATAAAGGCAGAAGTTAATGCTGCCACAAATGGTGACGTGGGAAAAGTGGCTGCTCTGAGAGGATCTTCCCTCCACCCTCACAGCACCAGTTAGCACCAGAGTGGGCTTCCTTCAACTCCACACATATTCTCTACCTCGAGGGTCCCTGCTCACGGCTGTGCCAGCATTAGAGCTGTGTCTGCTTACTAACTGTTTGAACTGCAGGGTTTCTCTATGCAAAGCAGCCGGTTACCATAATTAAGCCGCAACATGCTCTTGGGGCAGGGGCTTTGCACTCCAGTAGTCTGTGGCTTGATTCTGGGCTCCCTGACTTACTGCCTGCGGGACTGTGGCCCCCTGCTTAGCTTTTCTTCCTACAATTTCTTCATTTACGAAGTGGGGGAGGGGGACAGGTAACACCAGCTCCTAAATCTGTCCTAAAGATTATGTGAAAAAATGTAGTCATATTTAAAAGAACTGACATGTTAAATGTTCAATATGTCATATCATTGTAATAGATGTGTTATGTTTTCCAAACCTACCCTTCCCTGCCCCCACTCAAATCTTCCTGTTTATTGGCAGTATGAGTTTGTAGAGCCCAGAACTCCCTTGCTATTCACAGTACACTGAAATAGATACGCCAGATTAGACACTGTGCTCGTGTCAGAGCAGCCTCCACAAGGGGAAGCTTGGCTTTGGGCTGGAACTGATGTGATCGGTCCCAGCTCTTTGTGGCTGACCTGTGGCCTGTGTTTGAGCCTGAATATTGCTTGACAGAAACCTGACTGTAGTAGAGAGGAAACCCACTTCCCTTTCTCTGTTCTCTCTCCCACAGCAGGGCCTTGGTGCACTCTGGAGAGGAATAACCAGTTTTTAAACTGCATTGGTACTAGAGATGCCTCTTGGGTTTGCCCTCTGCACCATGCAAATCTGCTCTGACCAGCTTTCCTCACTTGTCATGAAGTCCTCCACTTCCAAATGGGACACAGTGAGACTCACCTATAATGTGATGAGTAAGCAAGCATCCATAAAGACCCTTAGGGCATACTATTTCTCAGGACCTGGAGCTCCTTTATCCAGACTACTTTTCTGGAAGGAATGGAGCCTTAATATGATACTCCCATTGTCTCTTAAAATGTTAGTGGAGCATCTTGGCTCTCAGACTGTGCCAAGGCTAGGAGCTGAGGGGCAGGAAGAAGCTGGAGGAGGAGCAGCGGAGGGCAGGGGGCTCTGGTCATCTGAGATATAGGAGCAATGAAGCGTCAGGAGGTGTTGTAGGTGTTTTAGGCATAGGAGTTCCTCTTCACAGGCAGAGAAATAGCTCAGTGTTTAGCTCAGGGAATTCATTAAACAGTAGAAAAATGACGCTTTCTCACTGAAACAAAATGTGAATTGCATTCAGGAGATGAAAACAAGTACATTTCAGTTCATCCAAAACATAGATCTCTTTCACAAGTCTTAAACAATTTATAAAGTATATAGCGTTTTGTAAGAAGGAGAAAGGGTACTGTATGCTCATTTGCTGATGGGTAAGCCAGGCCCGACAAAGGCTGTGTAAAGCCCTAAACTGGCCAGCTTAGAAGGTTTCTTAATATCACCCTAAAGCTGTTCCCTAAGTGGGATTAAACTAAAATACGCATAAACGTGAAATTCATTTACTTGAACGTCAGCTTTCATCATTACATTTATTTATCTGGTTTCTCTCACTGAATATATTTTCCTTCTCCAAAGCAGAAGTAAAAGTTGATATCTGCCTTTCCCACTTCTCTAGAGGATTACAAATAAGCATGCGAATGGCTAAATAATCATAAAAATATTTCATGGATACTTCTGACTTATTCTCCAACACAGATCAAAATCTGACATTGTCTTATTGCCATTGAACACTACACATTTTCTCTTTATCTCAGCAGTTTTATCTGAATTGGATTCAGATCTTGTCTACAGAACACAGAGAGCAAGAACTTGTGGACACATTATGAGACTATAAACCCTTTGGAAAGATTAGTGAATGATCCGATGGAATTATATACATTTCCAGAGGTTGGCAGTGGTAACTAAAGTGAGTGCTGGAATATTAAAGCCTCATTTGTTATGTGAGTAATAGCTTGTCTGTTGCTTATGATTTATCAGATGTGAAATACATACATAGCTGTTGGAAGTACAAACTTCTAACTCTTACTTTATGATAAAATGTCTGTGACCTGACTTAGCATAGAACCCTATAAAACGCTGAACTAAAAATCAACATGCAAATAGTGCTCTAGAAAATTTAAACAACGGTTTCACTTCTCTTCCTCCTGGCTTTTACTAGCTATTGTCTAAAACAATAAAATTTACAGGCATGTCTGAATCCCCATTAAATATGAATGTGAACACACAACAGTAGAGCAAGTCTCCAAACAGTTTTGCAACAAAGGGTCAAAGAGATATAATACCCTACTCCCCATCAGATCAGATCAGATCAGTTGCTCACTCGTGTCCGACTCTTTGCGACCCCATGAATCGCAGCACGCCAGGCCTCCCTGTCCATCACCATCTCCCGGAGTTTACTCAAACTCATGTGCATCAAGTCCGTGATGCCATCCAGCCACCTCATCCTCTGTCATCCCCTTTTCCTCCTGCCCCCAATCCCTCCCAGCATCGGAAAAAGGAAATTAAATATACTTTCTAATGGTTGAAATGAAGGGTGTGCTGAGGAAGGAATGAATGAAATACATACCGTGGTGTTCTCCCTGAGAGGGGTTTTCGGGTAGCTCTGAAGAGGATGTAGCTGGTAATAACTGAGAACATCCCCCACATAGACAGAAATCGCCACCAGTAAAGTTTTATCGTGAAATACAAAGGGACAACCCACATCTGCAACAGGGTCACCAGCTGTCAGAAAGATGAACAGAAAGTCTCCTTCAATGACTGAGGGCCAGACAGCATGTCTACTATTGACTCTGGGTTAGGGGTTGGGGGAGCCACCTTCACCACCCTGTCTGGGACATGGCACCTGGTTCACCACCCCACATGCAGAGCTCTGAAGGGCACAGTTATTTGAACATTCAGATGGGAAATAATCCAAAATATCCATCTTCCGTCACCTCCTGCAGATATTTCAGATGGAAGGAACTTTAGGCTGAAACAGCTCTGTGCTGTTGGACAATGCACTTTAGTCGTAAAGTTGGGGACCACAATGCCTGCCTTCCTGTGCTGATTCAAAGTGAAAGTGTTAGTTGCTTCGTTGTGTCTGACTCTGTGACTCCATGGACTGTAGTCCAGCAGGCTCCTGTGTCCATGGGGTTTTCCAAGCAAAAATACCCGAGTGGGCTGCCATTCCCTTCTCCAGGGGATCTTCCCAACCCAGGGATCGAACCTGGGGCTCCTGCACTGCAGGAAGATTCTCTACTTTCTGAGCCACCAGGGTGGGACACAAATGGCATCACAGCTGTAAGGGCTCTGGAAACATCCTGGGCTGCAGGGAGCAGGGGCTACAGTTACTCCCACGGCACATATACACACGCACAGCGATGGCAAAGGAGGAGGTGGTGTCAGGGCATGTCGCGTCAGGGACCCGCCTGCCTTCCGTCCCAGTGCACTGTGTGGGGAAAACCCTTGCATCCTGACTGCGGGGTGATCTTGTCCCTGATCACTGGATCTGTAGACCACCATTTGCTTCTCGTCTTTTCTCTTCAGTTACTGGTGCCCTTTCCAGGCTGTTCCAGATGGGAATCAAACTCCTTCCTGTCCCTTCTATGTGTCACCCCTTTGTGGCCTGTGACGCTGACCTGAGTCCCAGTAGCCTTCAGAAGGTCCCTTAAGTTGGCTGGCCTCAGTTCTGCATGGCAGGAAGCAGGACAGACTGAACTGATGGGCTGTGGGTCAATGACGTGATACAGTTACCACAGTGATATTTTTACTCTACAGATCAGGCCTAATGCCAGCTACTCACCTCCTGGTAAAAAGCAGATTGGTTGGAGAAGGGAAAGGCTACCCACTTCAGTATTCTGGCCTGGAGAATTCCATGGATGAAGTCCACGGGATTGCAAAGAGTCAGACGCGACTGAGCGACATTCATTTTCACTGGAACAGTAGCAATAACCCTTGGTCTTTTATGTTTTAGAACATTCGACTAACTGCCTGTATTTGCTCAGCACTAATATATGAGGTGGACGGCAAAGACATTTGTCTCACGTGTGGAGTTAAATTGGTAATACTCTGTTCAGGAAGATTCTGAGCCTGGGTCCTGTCTGAGCAGTGAAGATCAATTAATTATAATCATGGTCAATTAATTATGTCTGCCAGGGATGTGGAAAGAGTTGTCAGAGCATGCGTGTCACATGCCTGTCATCTGAGTATAAAAAAGACTAATGTTGTTTGCTTAATTTCTTCATCTTTGTGATTAAAAATAGGCGGCTTAGAAAAAAGTTTATGGGTATACTTTTGGGTCCTTTAATAAGAATTTTGTTACAATAGTCTCAAGGTCAATAATCAGAATTATTTGATAGAACTTCAAGATGTAAATGAAATGCAGCCTTTCTTCTTTCCATGTCATATAAGAAGACATTTTCCAGGCCTTTTATTCTTTTTTTTTTTATTATTCTTTTTAATCCTTCTTGAATGAGCTGGATCTGAAGTCTTCTTAGAGTTGCTCTAAATTTTCTTTCAAATTACATACAAGATGGTGGAGTAAAAGGACATGTGCTCATCTTCTCCTGTGAGAACTCGAAAACTGCAACTTGCTGCTAAACAACCATTGACAGGAAAATTTTGGATTCTTTTTTTGGATCCCACCAAAAAAAAGATACACCACATCCAAGGGTAAAGGAGAAACCCCAGCAAGATGGTAGGATTGGCAAAATCGCATTTATAATCAAAACTCCAGCCTGCCAGACATGCTCAGAGGGCCCAAACAAAACCTTGTGCACGCCAGGACCCAGAGACCCCACAGAGACTGACCTGCTCAGCCTCTGGCTGAGGAGGCCTTACCAATAGCTGAGAAAATAAGAGAAGCAAAAGGCAAAGGAGAAAAGGAAAGATATATCCATCTGAATTCAGAGTTCCAAAGAATAGCAAGAAGAGATAAGAAACCTTTCCTAAGTAATCAATGCAAAGAAATAGAGGAAAACCATAGGATGGGAAAGACTAGAGATCTCTTCAAGAAAATTAGAGATACCAAGGGAACATTTCATGCAAAGATGGGCTCAATAAAGGACAGAAATGGTATGGACCTAACAGAAGCAGAAGATATTAATTAAGAAGAGGTGGCAAGAATACACAGATCTTCATGACCCAGATACCCATGATGGTGTGATCACCCACCTAGAGCCAGACATCCTGGAGTGCAAAGTCTGGTGGGCCTTAGGAAGCATCACTACAAACAAAGCTAGTGGAGGTGATGGAATTCCAGCTGAACTATTTCAAATCCTAAAAGATGATGCTGTTAAAGTGCTGCACTCAATATGCCAGCAAATTTGGAAAACTCAGTAGTGGCCACAGGACTGGAAAATGTCAGTTTTCATTCCAATCTCAAAGAAAAGCAATACCAAAGAATGATCAAACTACCGCACAATTGCACTCACCTCACATGCTAGCAAACTAATTCTCAAAATTCTCCAAGCTAGGCTTCAACAGTACATGAACCAAGAACTTCCAGATGTTCAAGCTGGATTTAGAAAAGGCAGAGGAAGCAGAGATCAAATTGCCAACATCTGTTGGCAATAGAAAAACCAAGAGAATTTCAGAAAAACATCTACTTCTGCTTTATTGACTATGCCAAAGCCTTTGACTGTGTGGATCACAACAAAATGTGGAAAATTCTTCAAGAGATGGGAATACCAGACTGCCTTACCTGCCTCCTGAGAAATGTGTATGCAGGTCAAGAAGCAACAGTTACAACCAGACACGGAACAACAGACTGGTTCTAAATCGGGAAAGGAGTACAACAGGAATGTATATTGTCACCCTGCTTATTTAACTTATACACAGAGTACATCATGCGAAACACTGGGCTGGATGAAGCACAGCTGGAATCAAGATTCCTGGGAGAAATACAAATGACCTCAGATATGCAGATGACACCACCCCTATGGCAGAAAGTGAAGAGGAACTAAAGAGCCTCTTGATGACAGTGTAAGAGGAGAGTGAAAAAGTTGGCTTAAAACTCAACATTCAGAAAACTAAGATCATGGCATCCAGTCCCATCACTTCATGGCAAATAGATGGGGAAACAATGGAGACAGTGACAGACTTTATTTTCTTGGGTTCCAAACTCACTGCAGATGGTGACTGCAGCCATGAAATTAAAAGACACTTGCTCCTTGGAAGACAAGCTATGACAGCGTTTTAAAAAGCAGAGACATTACTTTGCCAACAAAAGTCTGTCTAGTTAAAGCTATGTTTTTTCCAGTAGTCATGTATGGATGTGAGAGTTGGACCATAAAGAAAGCTTCAGTTCTGTTCAGTCGCTCAGTCGTGTCTGATCCTTTGTGACGCCATGAACTGCAGCATGCCAGGCCTCCCTGTCCATCACCAACTCCCGGAGTTCACCCAAACCCATGTCCATTGAGTCAGTGATGCCATCCAACCATGTCATCCTCTGTCATCCCCTTCTCCTCCTGCCCTCAATCTTTCCCAGCATCAGGGTCTTTTCCAATGAGTCAGCTCTTCGCATCAGGTGGCCAAAGTATTGGAGTTTCAGCTTCAGCATCAGTCCTTCCAATGAACACCCAGGACTGATCTCCTTTAGGATGGACTGGTTAGTGCTGAAGAATTGATGCTTTTGAACTGTGATGTTGGAGAAAACTCTTGAGAGTCCCTTGGACTGCAAGGAGATCCAACCAGTCAATCCTAAAGGAAATCAGTCCTTTAGGAATATTCATTGGAAGCATTGATGCTGAAGCCAAAACTCCAAAACTTTGGCCACTTGATGCGAAGACTCACCCTGATGCTGGGAAAGATTGAAGGTAGGAGGAGAAGGGGACAACAGAGGATGAGATGGTTGGATGGCATCACAAACTCGATGAGTTTGAGCAAGCTCTGGGAGTTAGTGATGGACAGGGAAGCCTGGTGTGCTGCAGTCCATGGAGTTGCAAAGAGTCAGACATGACTGAGCGACTGAACTGAACTGAAATCTTCTTTCAAAGAACACTACAATTGTTATTATATATGTGAATTTGAGAGGAAGGAATGGCAACCCACTCCAATATTCTTGCACGGAGAATCCCCATGGACAGCGGGAGCTCAGTAGGCTACAGTCCATGGGGTTGCAGGGTCAGACGCAACTGAGTGAGTAAGCACAGCATGACATAGCATATGCATTTGAACAAAAATATACACAGTGAAGGGCTTTCCTGGTGGCTCAGATTGTAAAGAATCTGCCTGTAATGCAGAAGACCCGGGTTTGATCCCTGGGTTGGGAAGACCCCCTGGAGAAGGAAGTGGCAACCCACTCCAGAACTCTTGTCTGGAAAATCCTATGGATGGAGGAGCCTGGTAGGCTACAATCCATGGGGTCCCAAAAAGTTGGACACGACTGAGTGACTTCACTTTATCTTGCTTTTTTTATACTTGGAGAAAATCTGAAGTAACTGTTTGGAGAGTTCAGAAAAAGATATCTTACAACATACTTTTTTTGTTTATAAATTTCAGGCAGTACTTTCAGGGAAGAGTAAATATTCATTACTTCTGCCTGAATTAATCAGATCATTGCTTTCATTTTCCATCCTATTTTGTAGGTATGGTCAAAGCTAATGGATGAGTTTGCACCTTTATTTGTGAAACTGAGATAAATACGTATACATGTATCCAAACAGGTAAAACAAGTTTTACTGAAGGAAGCAGAATAGTTTTCATGAGGGCCAGAAACCACATGCTAGGTAACCAGGACTTAAGATATGTTTCTTTTAGCGCTCAGCAGCAACAACTTTTAAGATTTTTATGTGGACCATTTTAAAAGTCTTTCTTGTATTTGTTACAATATTGCTTCTGTTTTATATTTTGTTTTTTTTTTTACTTAAGCCTGTGGGATCTTAGCTTCCAACCAAGGATTGAACCCACGTCCCCTGCATTGGAAAGGGAACTCTTAGCCACTGGATTGCCAGGGAAGTCTCTGACTCTACTATTGATAATGACATTGTGCAATCCCTCAAAAAAATCTCCTCAGTATTTAGGTCATTCATTTCTTATAACTGATCACCAAGATTGTTATCTATGGTAAATTATAGCTTTTGGCTTTTTTAAGTTCATTATTCTGGCATTAAAGAAGGAAATGGACATGAACCCCATCTTTCAAAATCTGATCATCTGTCATTTGCATTTTTCATCTTTTTGCTTTAAGTTATGATTCACCTTTACATTTACCCTGTAAAATGATGAATTAAAAAAAAATGAATAACTAAGATTCAGTTCATTTTAATTTAGAGAAACTATCATGCTTCTATATTTTATACTTTAGATTATAAGTCAAAATTTATAAAATTAATCTATTTCCTCTAATCAGTGGTACTATGCTCTAACTATAGTTTGAAGCAATGACTGGATTATATTTTTATAAAGCTAATTCTTTCCCTGTAGAGCTATAAGTCCGACCCATTTCTAGAAGATGCCAAATTTCTCTTACTTGATGCCTGGATTTAATTAACAATAAATAACAATGTTCAATTTATAGACATGCTACTTTTTAAAAATAGGCCTTGGAGATGAGAAATAAAAGGAAAGTAAAAAATCATTATGATGTATTATGTATGCAAATATTAACTTCTTGACTATCTTTAAAGTGGAATACTCAGAGCCATGTTTTCTCAACATGCAAGGGGAAAGGTCAGAAGTTTGCATTATGAATTCAATAACTGCATGAGAAGTCATTTTGAAATGATGGCCACATTTCAAAGCAATTTAAAAGATTCTTTATCAATTTCCAGAAGAGTTAGACCTGCTCATTTTTAATAGTAACTGCCACATGTGAAATGTAGGAATGTCGTGGCTCATAAGTAAGCACACGAAATATGTGACACCGAGGCGCATACACGCAGAGGAGGAAGCCTGGCAGCTGGGACACATTAATAATGCCAGAGGGGTCAGCATCCGGGCACGCGTGGATGAAACACATCTGCATTCCTGGCGAAGGGCAGCCCATGCATCTGGATCGCATCACCCTGCCCTCCCCACCCACACATCACGGCAGGAGCAACTTCCCGACTAAGATGCTGCTGAAAGGCACCGTGTTTGTTGTTGTAGCCCTGCACATAATGCAAATGAAAAGAGCTGCTAATTATGTCAAAACAAAGGAATCTTTTCATTTGTCTAGTTGTACAGAATGTTGAATGACTCACACAGTGTGAAAGGAGAGAAAAAAAGGGAAGAGAAAGTCATGTGATGCTGTTTGCACTGCAAATCCCAAACTATCTGCAACCATTTGTGGGTGTGTCTGTATGTGTTTGTATGGGTGGGGCTGGATGCAGAGCAGAGGTGTGCCCAGAGGGGAGCTGAAAAGTATCATGAGAATAACTGATGCCAGGAAATACTGCTGCTACCAGTTCAAACAAGTAGAAGTATGGAATCCTGGCATATGAAGGGCTCTCAGAAATTCACTGGGTCCATATTTCTATCTTCAAGTCAATTGACTTGATTTTGCCATTTAAATTCTTAAAGGCGATTCTGCATATATATATATAGCACACAATATATATGCTATATATATATATATGTATATCACACACACACACACACACACACACACATATATATAGTGGTAAAGAACATGGCTGCCAATGCAGGAGACAGAAGACACAGGTTCAGTACCTGGGTCGGGAAGATCCCCTGGAGGAGGGCACAGCAACCCACTTCAGTGTTCTTGCCTGGAGAATCCTATGGACAGAGGAGTCTGGCGGGCTACAGTCCATAGGGTCTCAAAGAGTCAGACACGCCTGAAGTGAGTTAGCACACCTGCAAATGCAGCTATGGATATATTAGTGTCTTGTCTCATTTTTAAAAGATTCGAACAGATAGTACTTTACTGGTACAATAATATGTTCTAGTGTTTCACAGCTAGTATTAATAGGAGTAAGTTTGATTTAAATAGAGCAACTTTTCAGTCTGTGGCAAAGTATTTGCCTGTGTATTGAGGCAAGTTAACAGTAGGATGAGATGGCTGGATGGCATCGCCGACTTGATGGACATGAGTTTAGGTAAACTTCAGGAGTCGGTGATGGACAGGGAGGCCTGGCGTGCTGGGATTCATGGGATCGCAAAGAGTCGGACACAACTGAGCAACTGAAGTGAACTGAACTGAACAGTATGTTCGAAGACAAAATTCTGTGTATTTCGTCATCAAGCTTTCTACTGATTTGAAGAGCAGTAGAAAAATTCTATTTTGGTGCCCCACCCCCATTTCTTACAGCTATGAAAAATAGGATACATAAAAGAAGGTGGAGAGGGTGCTGTTGAATGAAACTTTATTTTTAATTAAATGCTGTTAAAAGCATTTGGAAGTAATTTAACTTTGAGGCTTTGCCTCTGTTTCTACCATATCAACACTAGCAGCTGCAAAGAGAAAAATTCAAATATCCAGATGCTCAGTTGATACTGTGCTAAAAATGTGTTTGGAAGAAGGAAATGGCAACCCACTCCAGTATCCTTGCCTGGAAAATCCCATGGACAGAGGAGTCAGGTGGGCTACAGTCCATGGGGTCATAAAGAATCGGACACAACTGAGTATCTGAGCATGTTAGGTGAGGACCCCTAAACTTCCCTCTCTCATTACTGGGTGGGTGTTCACCTGTTTCTGCACATTTCAGCATGAACCTGGCACAAGAGAGATTGCTTTAGACTGAGAATGCCCGACTGCTCCCCCGAAGGTGTGTGGGAGCCTGGGGCTTCTTGCAGGGGAAGTGATGCTCTTGGTTATGGGGGTTGGACTCCTTCGGTGCTGCCTTGAGCCAAGGATGGTTAGGGAGGGGAAGCGCAGCATCAAATTAAGGCTGCAGTGGCTGGCTAATAGCTTTCTTATAGATCAGTAATCAATTAGAATTAAAAACCGAGAAACGAAAAGAAGAAAAAATAATAACATTAAAAACCCAGTACCATTTACATTAGCACCAAGAAAGAAGAAGAAAGGAAACAAAATATTTACGTATAAATCTAACAAAATATGTACAGGATCTCTGTGAGGGAAAACTACAAAGTTCTAGGTCTATACGTACAATGGAACATTATTTAGCCTTTAAAAAAAAATTCTGAAACATGCCACAATGTAAGTGATTCTTGAAGAAACTAAGCTACATGAAATAATCCAGGGGCAAAGGACAAATTCTGTAGGATTCCATGTATATGAGATACCAAGAGTAGTCAGATTCACAGAGACAGAGGTAGAATGGTTATTGCCAAGGATGGGAAGGAGGGAATGGAAAGTTACTGTCTAATGGGTTGCGAGTTCCAGTTGGAGAAGTTGAAATTCTGGACATGAATGGTGGTGTTGGTACAACAACATGCATGTCTGTAATGCTACTGAACTGTATATTTTAAAACATTAAATTTCATCTTATATATGTTTTCTCACAATTAAAAAAAAGGACCAAAAAGTAAATAAATAAAGAAAAATGTGTCTGAAACTGTCAGATATTAAGCAGAATCTCAAACAAAATATCAGACCTTTCCTATTTTCTACTCACATGTTTTGGCATCACCTAGGAGCAGTTAACGGGATATTTTCTTTTTTAAAAATTTATTTGTTTTAGTTGGAGGACAACTACTTTACAGTATTGTGGTGGTTTCTGCCACACATCAGTATGGATTGGCCGTAGGCATTCCTGTGTCCCCCCCATCCCGAGCATCCCCACCTCCCTCCCCGCCCAGACCCTCCAGGTCGTCACAGAGCACCAGCTCTGGGTGCCCTGAGTCACACACCAAACTCACACTGCTTACTGTTTTATACATGGGAATGCATATGTTTCAATGCTATTCTTTCAAATCAACCGGCTCTCTCCCTCTCCCACTGAGTCCAAAAGAATGTTCTTTACATCTGTGTCTCCTTTGGCTGCCTTGCACGTAGGATCGTTGGTACCATCTTTCTAGATTCTGTACATATGCATTAATATATGGTATTTGTCCTTCTCTTTCTGTGGATAGACATAGCCTATTCACTCTGTGTAATAGGCTCAAGGTTCATCCACCTCATTAGAACTGACCCAAATGTGTTCCTTTTATGGCTGAGTAATATTCCATTGTGTATATGTACCACAACTTCCTTATCCATTCAATCTGTCAAGGTTGCTTCCATGTCCTGGCTGTTGTAAATAGTGTTGCAATGAATATTGGGGTACATGTGTCTTTTTCAATTCTGGATTCCCCAGGGTATATGCCCAGTAGTGGGATTGCTGGGTCATATGGTAGTTTTATTCCTAATTTTTAAAGGAATCTCCACACTGTTCTCCATAGTGGCGGTATCAATTTGAATTCCCACTAACAGTGTAAGAGGGTTCCACACTCTCACCAGCATTTATTGTTTGTAGACTTATTGATGATGGTCAACTATGTGTAAAAGAATGAAAGTAGAACACTTTCTAATACCATACACAAAAATAAACTCAAATGGATTAAAGACTTAGATCTCAGACCAGAAACTATAAAACTCTTAGAGGAAAACATCAGCAGGACACTCTCTGACATAAATCACAGCAAGATCCTCTGTGACCTACCTCCTAGAGTATGGAAATAAAAACAAAAATAAACAAATGGGACCTAATTAAACTTAAAAGTTTTTGCACAATGAAGGAAACTATAAGCAAGGTGAAAATACAACCCTCAGAATGGGAGAAAATAATAGCAAACAAACAACTGATGAAGAATTACTCTCTAAAATATACAAGCAGCTCATACAACTCAATACCAGAAAAATGAACAATCCAATCAAAAAGTGGGCAGAAGACCTGAACAGACATTTCTGCAAAGAAGACATACAGATGGCTAATCAACTTTATTTTCTTAATAACCTATTTCCTTTGCTTTAGGTATTTACGATAAGCTGCTCTGATGTACACAGTTCCTACAGAAATACAACTGAACCCGTCTAGAAGAATTAAATGAGCACTTCAGAAGACAGACACATTTGTTAAAAACTGCATCTGAAAAAGTTCTGAGCTTTTGGATTTGTCTCTTGCTGCTGAAGAACACGGTTCAAATTATGCAGGAAATAATGTGAAAGTAATAATACTTTATGCATAATAAATAATACTTTCAGGGCATAAGTTTATGTAAAATAATAATACCTTCTGGGCACAAAGGTGTTCACACATATTATTGTGTGTACTTCCTACTTCTTTCCTAACTTCCTCCGCTTTTAAAAAAAATCTGTAAACTCCCACTCCTGCCATTTTCCACTGATTTACAGAGTTGTCCATCCCAGTACACATAAATAGGACCATCAAAATTTTTTAACCCATAGCCCATGGGAAACAACCTTGTCAACAAGTGATCACGTGCAGCTCCTATTGCCTTCATCTTATGGACTCCTCTAGTTTCCAAAGGTAGGGTGATCTCAATTTGTTTCCAAGACAAACCATTCAACATCACAGTGGTCCAAGTCTATGCCCCAACCACTGATGCCAAAGAACCTGAAGTAGAACAATTCTGTGAAGACCTACAAGACCTTCTAGAACTAACACACACACACACACACACACACAAGATGCCCTTTCATCACAGGTTAGTGGAATACAAAAGTGGGAAGTCAAGAGATACCTGGAGTAACAGGCAAAGGCTAACAAACACCCTCTTCCAACAACACAACACAAGAGAAGCCTCTACACATGGACATCACCAGATGGTCAATACTGAATTCAGATTGATTATATTCTTGTCTTGCAAAGACAAGACCTGGAGCTGACTATGGCTCACATCATCAGATCCTTATTGCAAAATTCAAACATAAATTTTGGTATGACCAAAATCAAATCACTTATGATTACACATTGCAGGTAACAAGTAACAAGTCAATTCAAGGCATTAAATCTGGTAGACAGAATGCCTGAAGAACTATGGATGGAGGTTTGTCACACTGTACAGGAAGTGGTGACCAAACCCATTCCCAAGAAGAAGAAATGCAAGAAGGCAAAGTGATTGTCCAAGGAGGCCTAACAAATAACTGAGAAAAGAAGAGAAGCACGAGGCAAAGGAGAATGGAGAGTTCAAGAGAACAGCAAGAAGATATTAGAAAGCCTTCTTAAGTGAACAATGCAAGAAATAGAGGAAAACAATAGAATGGGAAAGACTAGAGATCTCTTCAAGAAAATTAGAGATACAAGGGAACACTTCATGCAAAGACGGGACAATAAAGGACAGAAATGGTACAGACCTAACAGAAGCAGAAGATATTAAGAAGAGGTAGTAAGAATACACAGAAGAACTATATAAAAAAGATCTCCATGACCCAGATAACCATGATGGTATGGTCAACTCACCTAGGGACAGACATCCTGGAGTGTGAAGTCAAGTGGGCCTTGGGAGGCATTACTAAGAACAAAGCTAGTGGAGGTGATGGAATTTCAGCTGAGCTATTTCAAATCCTAAAAGATGATGCTGTTGAAGTGCAGCACTTAATATGCCAGCAAATTTGGAAAACTCTGCAGTGGCTACAGGAATGGAAAAGGTGTTTTCATTCTAATCTCAAAGAAAGGCAATACCAAAGAATGTTCAAACTACTGAACAATAGCACTCATTTCACATGCTAGCAAACTAATGCTCAAAATTCTCCAAGCCAGGCTTCAACAGTATGTGAACTGAGAACTTCCAGATGTGTACAACATCGTATCTTGTAAGCTGACTTTAGAAAAGGCAGATAAACCAGAGATCAAATTGCCAGCATCTGATGGATCATAGAAAAGGCAAGGGGATTCCAGAAAAATATCTACTTTGGCTTCATTGACTATGCTAAAGCCTTTGATTGTGTAGATCACTATGAACTATGAAAAATTCTTCAAGAGATGGGAATACCAGACCACCTTACTTGCCTCCTGAGAAATCTGTATGCAGGTCAAGAATAAACAGTTAGAACTGGAACAATGGACTGGTTAAAAAGTGGGAAATGAGTACATCAAAGCTGTATACTGTCACCCTGTTCACTTAACTTATATGCAGAGAACATCATGTGAAATGCTGGGCTGGATGCATCACAAGCTGGAATCAAGATTGCCAGGAGAAATATCATCAAACTCTGATATGCAGATGATACCACTCTAATGGCAGAAAGTGAAGAGGAACTAAAAAGCCTCTTGATGAGGGTGTAAGAGGACAGTGAAAAAGCTGGCTTAAAACTTAACATTCAAAAAACTAAGATCATGGCATCCAGTCCCATCACTTCATGGCTAATACATGGGTAAAAAGTAGAAACAGTGACAGATTTTATCTTTGATGGCTCCAAAATCTCTGTGGACAGTGATTGCAGGAATGAAATTAAGATGCTTGTTCCTTGGAAGGAAAGCTATGACAAAACTAGACAGTATATTAAAAAGCAGAGACATTACTTTACCGACAAAGTTCAGTATAGTCAAAACTATGGTTTTTTCAGTAGTCATGTATGGATGTGAGAGCTGGACCAAATGTGAGAGCTGGACCATAAAGAAGGCTGAGCACTGAAGAATTTGATGCTTTTGAAATTTGGTGCTGGAGAAGGCTCTTGAGAGTCTCTTGGACAGCAAGGAGATCAAACCTGTCAATCCTAAAGGAAATCAACCCTGAATATTCATTGGAAGAACTGATGCTAAAGCTGAAGCTCTAATACTTTGGCCACCTGATGGGAAGAGCCAACTCATTGGAAAAGACTCTGATGCAAGAGAAGGGGGTGACAGCGGATGGGATGGTTGGATGGCATCACCGACTCAATGGACATGAGTTTGAGCTAATTCCGGGAGATAGTGAAGGACAGGGAAGCCTGGCATGCTTCCATGGGGTCACAAAGAATCTGACATGACTTAGTGACTGAACAAACAAGCAAAGGTTTCCAAAGGTACCCAGAACAGCACATTTCCCCCTAATTTCCTTCAATGAGGTTGTTTCATAAACTTGTGATGCACTTTCTCTTCACCATCTGCATTTCTCCCTGGGATTCCCCAACCTCCAAAATGATTTTTTTAAATTTGCATACTTTTAGGTCTGCTTTTTGTGCTACACAGTTCAATCAGATCAGATCAGATCAGATCAGATCAGTCGCTCAGTTGTGTCTGACTCTTTGCGACCCCATGAATCACAGCACGCCAGGCCTCCCTGTCCATCACAAACTCCCGGAGTTCACTCAGACTCACGTCCATCGAGTCAGTGATGCCATCCAGCCATCTCATCCTCTGTCGTCCCCTTCTCCTCCTGCCCCCAATCCCTCCCAGCATCAGTCTTTTCCAATGAGTCAACTCTTCGCATTAGGTGGCCAAAGGACTGGAGTTTCAGCTTTAGCATCATTCCTTCCAAAGGAATCCCAGGGCTGATCTCCTTCAGAATGGACTGGTTGGATCTCCTTGCACTCCAAGGGACTCTCAAGAGTCTTCTCCAACACCACAGTTCAAAAGCATCAATTCTTCGGTGCTCAGCCTTCTTCACAGTCCAAATCTCACATCCATACATGACCACAGGAAAAACCATAGCCTTGACTAGACGGACCTTTGTTGGGAAAGTAATGTCTCTGCTTTTGAATATGCCATCTAGGTTGGTCATAATTTTCCTTCCAAGGAGTAAGCGTCTTTTAATTTCATGGCTGCAGTCACTGTCTGCAGTGATTTTGGAGCCCAGAAAAATAAAGTCTGACACTGTTTCCACTGTTTCCCTATCTATTTCCCATGAAGTGATGGGACCAGATGCCATGATCTTCGTTTTCTGAATGTTGAGCTTTAAGCCAACTTTTTCACTCTCCTCTTTCACTTTCATCAAGAGGCTTTTGAGTTCCTCTTCACTTTCTGCCATAAGGGTGGTGTCATCTGCATATCTGAGGTTATTGATATTTCTCCCGGGAATCTTGATTCCAGCTTGTGTTTCTTCCAGTCCAGTGTTTCTCATAATATACTCTACATATAAGTTAAATAAGCGGGGTGACAATATACAGCCTTGACGTACTCCTTTTCCTATTTGGAATCAGTCTGTTGTTCCATGTCCAGTTCTAACTGTTGCTTCCTGATCTGCATACAAATTTCTCAAGAGGCAGATCAGATGGTCTGGTATTCCCATCTCTTTCAGAATTTTCCACAGTTTATTGTGATCCACACAGTCAAAGGCTTTGGCATAGTCAATAAAGCAGAAATAGATGTTTTTCTGGAACTCTCTTGCTTTTTCCATGATCTAGTGGATGTTGGCAATTTGATCTCTGGTTCCTCTGCCTTTTCTAAAACCAGCTTGAACATCAGGAAGTTCACGGTTCACATATTGCTGAAGCCTGGCTTGGAGAATTTTGAGCATTACTTTACTAGCGTGTGAGATGCGTGCAATTGTGCGGTAGTTTGAGCATTCTTTGGCATTGCCTTTCTTTGGGATTGGAATGAAAACTGACCTTTTCCAGTCCTGTGGCCACTGCTGAGTTTTCCAAATTTGCTGGCATATTGAGTGCAGCACTTTCACAGCATCATCTTTCAGGATTTGGAATAGCTCAACTGGAATTCCATCACCTCCACTAGCTTTGTTCGTAGTGATGCTTTCTAAGGCCCACTTGACTTCACATTCCAGGATGTCTGGCTCTAGGTCAGTGATCACACCATCATGATTATCTGGGTTGTGAAGCTCTTTTTTGTACAGTTTTTCTGTGTATTCTTGCCATCTCTTCTTAATATCTTCTGCTTCTGTTAAGTCCATACCATTTCTGTCCTTTATCGAGCCCATCTTTGCATGAAATGTTCCTTTGGTATCTCTGATTTTCTTGAAGAGATCTCTAGTCTTTCCCATTCTGTTGTTTTCCTCTATTTCTTTGCATTGATCACTAAAGAAGGCTTTCTTATCTCTTCTTGCTATTCTTTGGAACTCTGCATTCAAATGCTTATATATCTTTCTTTTCTCCTTTGCTTTTCGCTTCTCTTCTTTTCACAGCTATTTGTAAGGCCTCCCCAGACAGCCATTTTGCTTTTTTGCATTTCTTTTCCATGGGGATGGTCTTGATCCCTCTCTCCTGTACCATGTCACCAACGTCATTCCATAGTTCATCAGGCACTCTCTCTATCAGATCTAGGCCCTTAAATCTATTTCTCAGTTCCACTGTATAATCATAAGGGGTTTGACAAATGCATAATGTCTTGAATCCAAAATTACAGTACCACACAGATCAATTCTATGGCCTTAAAATACCCATTTCACTTGCTTAGACTTATCCTTGGGCAGAGGAGTCTGGTAGGCTGCAGTCCATGGGGTCACTTAGAGTCGGACACTACTGAGCGACTTCACTTTCACTCTTCACTTTCATGCATTGGAGAAGGAAATGGCAACCCACTCCAGTGTTCTTGCCTGGAGAATCCCAGGGACAGGGGAGCCTGGTGGGCTGTTGTCTATGGGGTCGCACAGAGTCGAACACAACTGAAGCGAATTGGCAGCAGCAGCAGCAGACTTATCCTTTTCCTTCCCTGAGCAGCTTATTTTGTTTGCTTTTGCATTTGGATGTCATGTAACTGGAATCAGTATGTAGCCTTTTCATATTGGCTTGTTCCTCGGTGTCTTTTTGGGACTCGATAGCTTAAATCTTTTTCTGCTGACCAACATTCCATTGTACGGAGGTGCCACAGTTTGCTCATTTAGCCACATTTTAAAGCAGCAGAACCCAGGATTTTTGGTACCAGGGACTGGTTTTGTGTAGGACAGTTTTTCCATGGACAGAAGGTGGGAGGGGGTGGGGGTGATCTCAGGATGACTCCAGCGCGTTACATTTATTGTGTGCTTCATTTCTTTATTATTACATCATTTCCAGCTCAGACACTAGATCGTGGGAGCTGAGGATCCCTGTTTTAAAGGACATCTGGATTGTTTCCAGTTTGGGGTGATTATGAATAAAGGTGCTGTAAATATTTTCATGCAGCTTTTTGTGTGAGGGTAGGTCTTCAGTTCAATTGGGTAAATCCCTAGTGAATAATATACTATGACCTTGTGTCCTGCAACCTTGCTATAATAATAATTATTATTATAGTATATAATAATAATATACTATATAAATAATGTTACTTATAAATAATATATTTATAAATATATACATATATTTATATGCATATAAATAATATGCATTTAGCTTTGTGGAAGACTGCCCAACTGCTTTCCACAGTGGTTTTATCATTTTGCATTCCCACTCAGTGGGAGTTGCAAAGAGTTCCTGCTGCTTCACATCCTTGTCAGCATTTGGTATTGTTAGATTTGAGCCATTATAATACCCTTATATTGGTAACTAATTGCAAGTTATTGTTTTAACTTGTAATTCCCTAATGACAAATGATGATGGGCTTCTTTTCATATGCTTATTTGCCATCTGTATATCTTGATGAGCTATCTTTTTAGATATTTTGCCATTTAACTGAGTTGCTTTCTTATGATTGAGCTCTAAGTATATTTTGAATATATATTTGAATTTTTTTTGAATATTTTGAATAGCAGTCCTTTATTAAGCATGTATTTTATAATTACTTTCTCCCAGTTTGTAGCTTGTCTTTTCATTCTCTTAACTGAATCTTTCACAGAGCACTTTTTACTTTAAATAAAATCCAACTTACCAATATTTTCTTTCCTAGATCTTGCTTTTGGTGTTATATCTAAAAACTCACCAATTTTTCCATTTTATCTTCTGAAAGTTTTACAGTTTCACATTTAGGTCCATGATCCACTTTGGGTTTATTTTTGTGAAATATGTAAGTTCTATGTCTGCTGCTAAGTCACTTAAGTCGTGTCCTACTCTGTGCGGCCCCAGAGATGACAGCCCACCAGGCTCCCTATCCCTGGGATTCTCCAGGCAAGAACACTGGAGTGGGTTGCCATTTCCTTCTCCAATGCATGAAAGTGAAAAGTGAAAGGGAAGTTGCTCAGTCGTGTCCGACTCTTAGCGACGTCATGGACTGCAGCCTACTAGGCCCCTCCATCCATGGGATTTTCCAGGCAAGAGTACTGGAGTGGGGTGCCATTGCCTTCTCCAAGTTCCATGTCTAGATTATTATTATTTTTTGCATATGAATGATCAATTTTTTCAGTACCATTTAAAGTAAAAGTATCCTTGTACCAAGAAAAAATATCCTTGCTCCACTGAATTGCCTTCACTCCTTTATCGTGGATCAGTTGACTATATCTATGGGGGTCTATTTATGGGCTCTCTCCTTTTTTCCATTGATCTATGTGTTCTTCCTTTCACCAAAACCACACTGTATTCATTACTACAGTTTTATAGTAAGTCTTGAAGTAGGGTAGTGTCAGTCCTCCAACACCGTTCTTCACTGTTGTGCTGTCTATTCTAGGTCATTTGCCTTTCCACATGAAGTGTAGAATCAGTTGATCAATGTTCACAAAACAGTTTGCTGGGATTTTGAATGGGATTACAGAACCTATAGATCAAGTTGGAAGGAATCAACATCTTGAAAGTATTGAACTTTCCAATCCAGGAACACTGATTACATTTGCATTGACTTGAGACCTTCTCAGTTTTTGCATATAGCTCTTGTGAATATTTTGCTGGATTTATAAATAAGTATTTCCTTCTTTGGGTGCTATTGTAAATGATATTGTGTTTTAATTTCAAATTCCAATTATTCATTGCTAGCATATAAGAAAGTAATTGACTTTTTCATATTGACCTTGTATCCTGCAACCTTGCTATAATCACTTATTAATTCCAGGAAATGTCTGTTGATTTTTTGGGAGTTTTCCATATAGACAGTCATGTCATCCACAAACAGAGATGGTTTTATTTCTTCCTTCGCAATCTATATACCTTTTATTTCCTCTTTTTTTGTCTTATTGCACTAAAGCTAGGACTTCCAGTACAATGTCGAACTGGGGTGGTGAGAGGAGACATTCTCGCCTTCTTCCATATCTTAAGAGGAAATTATCCAGTTTCTCACCATTAAGTATGTTAGGTTAGGACAGGTTTTTGTAGATATTCTTATCAAGTTGAGAAAGTTCCCCTCTATTCCTAGTTTGCTGAGAGTTTTTATATGAATGAGTGTTGGACCTTGTCAGACGCTTCTTCTACATCTATTGGTATAATCATGTAAATTTTCTTCCTTATCCTCTTGATGTGGTTGCTTACATAAATTAATTTTTAATTGTTGAACCAGCCTTACCTACCTGGGACAAATTCCACTTGGTCATGGTGTATAATTCTTTTCATGCATGGTTTAATTCAATTTGCTAATATTTTGTTTAGGATTTTTATATTTATGTTCATGAGAGATGCTGGTCTAGAGTTTCTTTTTCTCATAATATCTTTATCTGGTTGAAGTATTAGGTTGAAGTGCTGGCTTCAAAGAATGAATTCTGATGTATTCTTTCTGCTTCTAATCTCTGGAGAGATTGTAGAGAATTGGTATCATTTCTTCCTTACATAGTTGGTAGAATTCATCAGTGAAATCATCTGGACTTGGTGCTTTTTGTTTTGGAAGGTTATTAATTGCTGATTCACTTTTTAAAAACAGACATTAATCAGATGATTTATTTCTCCTTGTGTGAGTTGTGGTATAGTTTGAGTTTTTCAAGGAATTAGTCTATATGTGGGCATAGGGTTGTTCATAATATTAATTTATTTTCTTTTATGTCCATGAGATCAGTAATAATGATCCTTTCTTCTGTTCTGATATTAGTAATATATATTCTCTCTCTTACTTTTCTTGGTTAACTGGCTAGAGGTTTATTAAATTTATTGATCTCCTCAAAGAACTAGCTTTTGAACCAGTCTTGAACTCCTCCTCTCAGCATGACTTGTAATTTTTCGTTGAGAAGTTCTTATTCAGGCTCTTATTTGGGTATTAAGAACCTTTAGTGTGGGGTTCTGTGTTAATCTGGCTGGACTAGCCCATAGGAGTGGGACTATGTTTGATATTTGCTCTGTGTCAGACTCTTCAGTTTCCATTAGTACACTTGTTTGTGTCTCTCTTTTCGTCTTTGGTTTCCCTAAAAACTCATTGTAGTTTGTGTGGCTTGCAGCCCTTTTAGCCATAATGCACTGTTATACTGGACACCAGATGATGGGGTCCACCAGGAGGCAGTGGAAGCATTCTATCATTCTGTGTTTATCTTTCAGTGAGCTCCATCCCTGGAATATGACCTTCACAGGTGTTTCTGAACTTTTTGTTTTCCCATTAGGTGAGACAGGAAGGCTAGAAGGGCCTGGGGTTGGGTCATTTCCCTTTTTCTCCTAAGGCTAAGGCTCTTATCTTATCGGCTTTCTCTTATCGGCTAAGGCTCTGATAAATTCTTAGGTCTTTGTGGTGGCGAACACTTATTCAAAATGATTAATTTTCCCCTGCAAGCCTGTTGGAAACACAAAAATTTTCCTTGGCTTTTTACCATGAGAAGACCTGTTGGGGTTCCAGGAGGTAAAATCTACAAAAATATGAGGGGTCCCTAAGACTGTGGCCCCTGGAGGTTCCCGCTCTCACACTGGCCAGAACTCTGCTCCCAGCAATTCTTCCAAGTTACCCATTGAGCATTTCTTCCAGTCTATGGCTCTGGCAGCTTCTGTTCCCAATAAGCAGATCTTGGTTATGATTCCCTACATGCATCTGTTTTTCCAGATTTAGGGGTGATGGCTTTTCCTGGGAAACAATTTAAACAGGGACAGATTTTATTTTGGGAGGCTCCAAAATCACTGCAGATGGTGACTGCATCCATGAAATTAAAAGATGCTTGCCCCTTGGAAGAAAAGTTATGACAAGCCTAGACAGCATATTAAAAAGAAGAGACATTACTTTGCCAACAAAGGTCTGTACAATCGTAGTCAAAGTTATGATTTTTTTCAGTAGTCATGTATAGATGTGAGTTGATATCAGACTGAGCACCGAAGAACTGATGCTTTTGAACTGTGGTGCTGGAGAAGATCTTGAGAGTTCCTTGGACTGCAAGGAGATCAAACCAGTCAATTCTAAAGGAAATCAACCCTGAATATTCATTGGAAGGACTGATGCTGAAGCTGAAGCTCCAATAATTTGGCCACCTGATGTGAAGAACTGACTCATTGGAAAAGACCCTGATGCTAGGAAGGATTGAGGGCAGGAGGAGAAGGGGACAACAGAAGAAGAAATAGTTGGATGGCATCATGGACTCAATGGACATGAGTCTGAGCAAGTTTCGAGAGATGGAGAAGGACAGGGAAGCTTGGCGTGCTGCAGTCCATGGGGTCACAAAGCGTCGTACACAAGTGAGCGACTGAACAACAACAATTTTTCCTATGACCTCAGTTCTCTGATAAGTCCAGGAGAAGTCACTGATACTCAGCTTGTTCAGCTTTTTCCCTTGTAGCAAGTGATGATTTCAAGCTTTTTATGTATCAGAGCTGAAACCAGGAGGCCTTCCTATTTTTTAAAATGCCATCTTTTTAAAGATCAGAAAACTGAGGCTCACTGTGGTAAGCTGAGCAACTAGAGTTGTCTGACTTCTAAGCCAGGGCTCTTCTCTTCACAGCCTGCCCCTCATTCCTGGAAATACATCTCATAGAACCAGTCCAGGGAACACTCCCAGACAAAGCAGATGGCAGAGTAGGGGGGTATGGCAAGGCAGGATACACAGATGTGATATCTGAAAAAAACATTACATTCAAGTCTCCTAATGGAGAATGTAGATTAATGGGGGAGGGGTGGTATTCACTTTAGCTTTACAAAAGCATTCAGAAAAGCATTCTTTTATTAGTACACTGCTTTTACAGTGTATGGTTAAATTTACACAAATGTTATTTACAAGTCATAGCCCTTGAATGCATTCAGAGTCAACTGATGGTACTGAACATTCACTGTGCATCTAGAAATTCTCACAGGGAGATGTTCTCAGTCCCGAGTCTGGAAGGTGGGCTCTTATGTGCATGACGTGCTAAGTTGCTTCCGTCGTGTCTGACTCTTTGAAACCCCAGGGACCGTAGCCTGCCAGGCTTCTCTGTCTATGGGATTTTCGAAACAAGAATACTGGAGTGGGTTGCTGTGACCTCCTCCAGGGAATCTTCCTGACCCAGGGATCCAATCTGAGTCTCTTATGTCTCCTGCATTGGCAGACATGTTCTTTACCACTAGCGCCACCTGGGAAGCTCCTCTTATTTGCAGTGTTTACATTTTGCAGATAAGGAAAGTGTGATTCAGAGATATTGAAGGAATATCAATAGCCTTGATGTAAGAGAAAATAACTAATGAGGTTGGATTTTTGTTTCCTCTCTGCAACTAATTAGTTATGTGACCTTGACCAAGTTATTTAATTTCTCTGAACTATATTTCACAAAGGGAGTAAAAATTATCACCTCCCAGGGTAAGTTAGATAATGTACAAAAAGCACTTAATCACAACTGTAATAATATGTAACAGTTACATATAAATTTATATATGGTATTTCATATATATTTTATAGTAATAATTATTATGGAGTAACTATTATAGTATATTATTATATTATACTATATTATAGTAATTATAGTTAATATGTTATATATAATGATATATTATTAATGTATTGGTGAAGGTTACAGCATCAATTCATGAAACTTCATCAAAAACTTCACTATATGGTCTCTTGTAAAAAGAGCCAGGAGCTTCCTGAACCTTATAAACATGTTAAAAGCTCTAGTTCTGGTAGGTCCTACATAATCTTAAATGCCAAAAGAAACAAGTTAAAAGTGTGCTTAGTCACTCAGCTATGTCTGACTCATCATGACCCCATGGACTGCAGACCGCCAGGTTCCTCTGTCCATGGGGATTCTCCAGGCAAGAATACTGGAGTGGGTTGCCTTGCCCTCCTCCAGGGAATCTTCCCAACTCAGGGATCGAACCCAGGTCTCCTGCATTGCAGGTAGATTCTTTACCATTTGCGCCACCAGGGAAGCCCAAGTTAAAAGTTAGGTTATATGTTAAAAACAAGTTGGGTTATTTTTGGATGACAAGGCTGTTTAGGTCAGCTTTTATGGAAACATGTCCATCAAATTTCATACGAAAGATGTTAACCTGAATAGGCCGTTAGATCCAGGTTTTTGGATACAGTTCATGCAAACCACAGTAAGAGAGCTGGAAACCAGTGCTGGAGTCAGCTACAGGCGCTCTGGGAACTATTACCAGCCCCAGTGTTTGCAGATGTCACCAAGGGCTCCTGAGATGGCCGAGTTCTGATGACGGCTCTGGCAGTGAACCTCCAAGAAGATACACAGAGCAAGGGGTGAAGCCAAAGCATTGGCATGGGAATGGTCAGCCTCACACGCTGGCTCTTACCTTGAGCCAAGACTGTCATCAGAGACACACAGGGTCTCTCCACCTGTTCCTGTGGGGCCATGCAATAACAGTAGATGGACTATGATGGGCAAAGAAGTAGAGAACATTCTAGAGGCCAGCTGTATCTTGTGCTAACCCAGAACGGTTCCTTTGGCACCACCACAAGACCCAAATCTGTGCTTGACCACTGAAGGCATCCTTAGGCTCCTGGCTTTGTCAGAATGGGTCACCCTAAGAGATGCAACAATCACAGTCACCTGGTTACCTCCAAGGTATCCTCAGGACCACAGAGCACATCTGAGCAGACATAAAATAGTGCAGCTGTGTGGCAGGACACAGTAACAGCGCCTCAGGGAGAAGGGGAGTGACTGCGGGAGCCCAGTTCTAGGGGGCAGAGCACAGGCAAAAGCAAGGTCCCTGGAGAGGCGTTCTGGGCAGTACAGCTTGTGCAGTGGGCATCGGGAAGCACCTGGGGAGGCCACTTCCGCCGGCCGACAGCTGTAGCCAGCCACCGAGGCTCAGAACCGCCAGCAGCAAGTCCTCCAAGGGGCCCCTGACTGCTCATGGGCGGCTGCGTCGCTGGTGCAGCCAGCGTGTGAAGCTCCACAGTGGTGGAGGCAGCGGCAGCTTCAGCTTCGATATGAGCAACCTCATCAGACACGAGGACGGATCCTTTCTAGCATGAGGTACCTCAAAAATCACCAAATAAAAATGGCAGAGGAGTGGTGGGATACAGTTCAAGTCAGTTGGCTCATGTGGTGTTTCCTTTCAAAGGGGATTTCTAAGTAAATCTACATCTGTGTCTTCGTGGAAACTGAACTCATACCAACTCAGAGGTAATTATCAGTTATAAAGGAAGGATGGAACAGGGCTACAAACCCTTTCCTTAAGAATCCAGGTTTCTTTTTAAGGACTCTGGAAATTCTATGCTAGGTATTTCCATTTTGAAGATAAGGAAACCATATATTTAAGGGGCTTTTTCTTTGATATGAGACAGAATAACTAATGAGGTTTGATCCTACTCTCCTTCATTGAAGAAAATTCATTCAAGTGGAATATAGAGGGTGTTCATTTTAATCTACAGGACAGTGGTGACATGACAGCACACGGATGCATTTGTTTAAAAAACAAACGGAAATCTCCTGAGATTCCCCTTTCTAAATAAAATGGTCAAAATTAACTTAGATTTACATATTAGAGGAAACTCAGAAGAATTCTTTTCAGTCCCATGCTACGTAGGAAACAATTTTTATGATAGGCGGAAAGAAAATAAAATACTTGTCTAAGCCAGCACTTCATTTGTCACAGGCAAGTTTTCTGACACAGTGACCAGTCTGAGACCCAGGGCCACGGACAGCGTGAATAGCGTGAACAGCGTCTCCCCACCCAGCCCATTCTCAGGCCTGCATCGCTGGTTCTCAGAGTGCCATCCCTGGACCAGTAACGTCTGTACCACTTGGGAACTCGTTCAACGTGCAAGTTATTTGGCTTACATTGAGTGAAAAAACTCTGGGGGTGGGACCTGGGCATCTCATTTGACGAGTCCCCCAGCTGATTCTGCTGCACCCGGGGCAGTGAGCAGCTCTGCTCTCAGCATGGCAGCGCCTGTCTCAGTCCAACAAGCCCAGGCCACGACTGAGGCCATGAGATGGGGAGGTTCCAGTGGGCGTGCCGGGTGGGAGGGGTCTGTGACAACAGGGTCCTGCTTTTCCACGCCCCCCTGGGGACAGAAACCATCCACGCCAAGACAGTTTAATGCTGATGAAACCAAGTTAGACAGCCTCAGCCTTTTGTTTCTGCCATTCCTAATCCTCCTGTCCTGGGCCATTGGCAGAAATAGTTCAGCCCAAAAGGAAAGTAGGCTTACTTAAGCCTGGGTTTCTCAGCCTTGGCCCCACTGGTGTTTCTGTCATGAGGAGCTGTTCTTGCGTGTGGAGCGGCATCCCTGGCCTCTACTGCTACATGCCAGTAGCCGCTCCCTTCCCCGCTTCCCTCCTGCTAAGGCGTGACAATCACAAATGTTTCCAGATGTTGCTCAGAGTCTCCCGGGGGCAAAACTGCATGGGGCTGAGAGCCACTGACTTAAACCAAACCATTTCCTTCAAAGTGGTAACAAAGGAGGGATGTGTTGGGAAGAGGCGCAGGCTTCCAGCGGCCCCAGGGGTGACTCACGTTGTAGGAGCGGCCGTGCCTCTGTCTCCACTGCACCAGCACTATCTGGGCAACGACCAGGGCGCAGAGGAAGATCAGGACCATCTCCACGTGCATGGACTCGTGTCCCCGGTGCATCTTGTACATCCTCTCCTGCTGCAGGCTGCAACCAGCAAAGGCGGTCAGCTGAACAAGCCCTCAACTCTCGGACAGTTAGCAAAACAAGAAAAATAGGCAGGACTCATGAGAAGCAATTGGGAATTTCAAACTGGGGGTTTTTGAAGCTTTGATTACAAAGTTCTCCTAAGTTCTCAGGTCCCCCCTTTCTCCCAGGCTTGGGGGAAGGGACAGCAGAGAAGAGGAGCCTGAGTCTGTCAGTGAAACCAATTCCTTTCTGCCTTTAGCTTACCCGTGTGCTTTTGGCCTCAGCCTTGTCCTTTCAAGGTGAGCAGTGGGGACGGAAGCTCACTGGTGGGCTCTGAAGACCTGGGTTCCAACCTCCCATCTGCCACATCATCCCCTTGGGAAAGTCAGTTATTTTCTCTGCACCTCAGTTTCCTCATTTTCAAATCTAAAATAATGATCTCTCTGTACCTCACAAGATAGGTGCTCTATAACTGTAGAGCACATATATATGATATTTTATTTGTATCTGTATGAACAATAGTCTTCCCTGGTGGCTCAGATGGTAAAGAATCTGCCTTCAATGTGGGAGACCCAGGTTTGATACCTGGGTCAGGAAGATCCTCTGGAGAAAGAAACGGTAACCCACTCCAGTATTCTTGTCTGGAAAATCCCATGGACAGAGGAGTCTGGCGGGCTACAGTCCATGCGGTCGCAAAGAGTCAGACACAACTGAGAAACTAACACTTTCACTTTCATATGAAGAATAATACTTACTATTATGTTGTATCATATGAAATTGCCATTTTTGAAAGTAAAAAAGCCCTCCAATCAAATATTGGCAATTTCAAGTAATTTCTAACATTCTTAGGTAAAAGGAGATGGTGCCTATGGAGAGAATACTATTTGTGGGGCTACGGAAAACCTCGGAGTTGTAGAAATTATTTTCATCATAAGGAGAAAGAAGAGGCCTAAGTATTATCTTAGGCACAGACATTCAGAGGATGACTAAATGCTTCCGTGTTTAGCTGGACTTTTAATTTTATACAGTGGTAGATAAAACCACTGAAGTAGCAAGTCACCTGGTTTAACCTCCTACAGAGCAGAGCTGCTTGACCGGGACTGTGACCTGGAAATCACTGAGGAGCTTTTAAAAATCACAGTGTCCAGGCTGGACCCCACAGCAATGGAGTGACCATTGCTTGGTGTTCTAGGCTTAACTGGGTTCCCTCAAAATTCATAAGCTGAAGTGCTAACCCCCAGGACCTCAGAATGTGACTGTGTTTGGAGAAAGGGTCTTTAAAGAGGTAATTAAGGTAAATGGGGTCATTAAGACGGGTCCTAACCAACATGACTGGTGTCCTTATGAGAAGGGGAGGTGAGGACACGGGGAAGACCGTCTGGATACACAGGCAGAAGCCAAGGAGAGAGGCTTCAAAAAGAACCAAAGCCTGCGGCCCCTGGGTCTTGGACTTGAAGCCTCTAGATCTGTGAGAAAATAGGTTTTTGTTGTTTTAGCACCCAGTCTGCCTGATCTGCTATGGCAGCCTTAGCAAATGCATAGAGATTTCCAGGATGCGATTGAGGCATCAGTAATTTTCACAGTTCCTCTTATGATTCTAAAGTGCAGCCTAAATTGGGATCTACTAACCCAGAGGAAGAGAGAGTGGTTCAGGAATTAGGTAAAATGGAATAGTATTTAATATGAACCTTGACAATTACTTTATAACTATTGGTTAGCATCATCTTCTACCCCAAGTGAGGCACTATCAGTCACAGAATCTCTTAGTTTGCACTTAGTTAGGGCACTGATCAGAAAGCACTTCAGGGTAATATCCTGTGACCTTTTAAAGCCACTTATTGGGTACCTGGTTTGGGTCTCTCTCTACCAGCATTTCTACAGAGCTACCTCAGCAAGTGCTCCATCCAAATCCCAGGGGTGCCCCCTGCTGGAAAATGCACAGAAATGAGCCCACAGAGCCTCCTAAATATTTCTGCTTGCTGCTGCTGCTGCTAAGTCGCTTCAGTCGTGTCCGACTCTGTGCGACCCCACAGACGGCAGCCCACCAGGCTCCTCTGTCCCTGGGATTCTCCAGGCAAGAACACTGGAGTGGGTTGCCATTTCCTTCTCCAATGCATGCATGCACGCTAAGTCGCTTCAGTCATGTCCAACTCTGTGTGACCCTATGGATTGCAGCCCACCAGGCTCCTCTGTCCCTGGGATTCCCCAGGCAAGAGTACTGGAGTGGGTTGCCGTTTCCTTCTCCGTTAACTTACTAACTTGTGCTGTTAAAGCGCTGCACTGTTTGAACCTCCTGTGTTCCCAGCATTTCCATGAATAATTAATAATTTCTCAACTATTCTCAAACTGCTCAGAAATCTATCTTCTCAGATAAAATCTGAGACTGTTAGTGCTGGGAGGTACCATAGATGTGCTGAGACCCCTTCATTGATCAAATGGAGAAGCTGAAGTCCATATTAGGTAAACAACCTGAATAAAATTATGTGACTATTGGTCTCTGTATTGGAAGCTGAGCTTAGGAGCTGAGAATGATTTCTAGAAGCTCTTTAAAAAATATATTCATTCTTCTGAAGAAATGGGAAGTGAAAAAAATAAAAGGGTACAAGCACTTAGTTATAGTTTTTACATTCCAGGTCCAAAATAACTATTTAACACTCTGTGTAATACATAGATAGAAGAGTGGGTTTGTCATCAGTCGAATAGGACTTGCATAGATATCAAACAAAATATACTTTATAACATTAACGATTTTGTGAATATATGGTGAAAATGCATCTTAGATGGTTAACCTACGTGGAAGTACTTTGGAAAGTATAAACTAGTGTAGAATGTAACAGATATCATCTGTTTTGATTAGGAATACATGCATAATTGGTGACGATAATGCAAAAAAAAGGAAGAACTGTTTCATTTCATTCGGTGCCCACAGGAGTCCAATGGCCCCAGAGTAGGTACCATAACACAGAAGAAATAGCCTAAAAGGAAAACAAGATGTATCTTGTGCCTAAAAGGACAAGGACATATAAGGACATATATTGAAGGACATATACATTTGTGGAACAGCATGTAGCCCATTGCAGAAGGCAGATGAAACCCCTGCAGTTTGGGTCTATACAATCATTGCGCATACATGGCTTTGCTAACCCACCTTCTATCCTGGGGAATTATAGTAAAATGATGGCTGCATTTAATTTCTCAAACTATTACAATGGAAATCTAATTTTTAGTATATCAGCTATTAAAAAATACAAATCACTTACTTCCACTCATCATCCGCGGAAAGCTTTGTGTGAGAGATCTGAAAAACATAAGAGATCCCTTCTCAAAATTTTCTTGTTTCCTTAGCTTCCATTTTACAGCATTACATGAGAAACGCAAACCATGAAAAATACTGATGTTTCCTAGTACTGTAATAGTTTAGAATGAAAGCTGTAACAAAATATTTAATTACGGAACTAAAAACACACACACATACACCCACACAAAACAGGAATCAGGTCACTATTAATAAATACTTGATTCTGCTCTCCAAGGTCAGGAAACCAAATGAAGCTCCATGCCTGTGGTTTTCTTTGGCAATTCAGTCAAAGTTGTAGGAAGTGGTCTCCCAACAGGCAGTGCCACCCTGGCTTCTGGTGTAATCTATGAATTAGAGAGCTTGTGAAAAACATTTGTTTTGCTGATGCCTTAAATGATGCCAGTGAGAACTTGGAGATGACATTCTCCAGGTTCAAGGATGTAGAGTCAGAGCTGACCAGCTTCTCGTTTGGAGCACTGTTGTGTCCTCCTGTTCCTTTAAACCCTTAAACCCTGATCACAGGGAAGGGGGCAATCTGGCCCAGCCCGTGGGCTGGGTGGGAGAGCATACAGACCATTCCCAGGAAAGTGCTTGAGACTGACCTACAGGGTGCACCCACGTGCTGCTGATCCACTGTGTGGATCACAATAAACTATGGAAAGTTCTGAAAGAGATGGGAATACCAGACCACCTGACCTGCCTCTTGAGAAACCTATATGCAGGTCAGGAAACAACAGTTAGAACTGGACATGGAACAACAGACTGGTTCCAAATAGGAAAAGGAGTATGTCAAGGCTGTATATTGTCACCCTGCTTATTTAACTTCTATGCAGAGTACATCATGAGAAACGCTGGACTGGAAGAAACACAACTGGAATCAAGATTCCCGGGAGAAATATCAATAACCTCAGATATGCAGATGACACCACCCTTATGGCAGAAAGTGAAGAGGAACTCAAAAGCCTCTTGATGAAAGTGAAAGTGGAGAGTGAAAAAGTTGGCTTAAAGCTCAACATTCAGAAAATGAAGATCATGGCCTCTGGTCCCATCACTTCATGGGAAATAGATGGAGAAACAGTGGAAACAGTGTCAGACTTTATTTTTTTGGGCTCCAAAATCACTGCAGATGGTGACTGTAGCCATGAAATTAAAAGACTCTTACTCCTTGGAAGGAAAGATATTACTAACCTAGATGGCATATTCAAAAGCAGAGACATTACTTTCCCAACAAAGGTCCATCTAGTCAAGGCTATGATATTTCCTGTGGTCACGTATGGATGTGAGAGTTGGACTGTGAAGAAGGCTGAGCGCCGAAGAATTGATGTTTCTGAACTGTGATGTTGGAGAAGACTCTTGAGAGTCCCTTGGAGTGCAAGGAGATCCAACCAGTCCATTCTGAAGGAGATCAGCCCTGGGATTTCTTTGGAAGGAATGATGTTAAAGCTGAAACTCCAGTACTTTGGCCACCTCGTGCGAAGAGTTGACTCATTGGAAAAGACTCTGATGCTGGGAGGGATTGGGGGCAGGAGGAGAAGGGGACGACAGAGGATGAGATGGCTGGATGGCACCACTGACTTGATGGACGTGACTCTGAGTGAACTCCGGGAGTTTGTGATGGACGGGGAGGCCTGGCGTGCTGCAATTCATGGGGTCGCAAAGAGTCAGACACGACTGAGCGACTGAACTGAACTGAACTGAAGGCTAATCTTTGGAAAGACATCATTGTATAACTTTCATGGAGAATACAGACAGCTTAACCTCTAGTCCAGTAGCATCAAAAGCTAAAATCCCCAATGATGGCAAAGAAGAAAAGGCCTTGTGTAATAAAGCTTTTATTACACAAATCAGACATTAAACAGGTTTTCTTTTTTCCCTCCTTTGTTTTCTTGAAATCAGCTCAGTTCAGTTCAGTTGCTCAGTTCAGTTCAGTTCAGTTGCTCAGTTCAGTTCAGTTCAGTTGCTCAGTCATGTCTGACTCTTTGCGACCCCACGAACCACAGCACGCCAGGCCTCCCTGTCCATCACCAACTCCCAGAGTCCACCCAAACTCATGTCCATTGAGTCGGTGATGCCATCCAACCATCTCATCCTCTGTTGTCCCCTTCTCCTCCTGCCCTCGATCTTTCCCAGCATCAGGGTCTTTTCCAATGAGTTAGCTCTTCGTATCAAATGGCCAAAGTATTGGAGTCTCAGCTTCAACATCAGTCCTTCCAATGAATACCCAGGTCTGATCTCCTTCAGAATGGACTGGTTGGATCTCCTTGCAGTCCAAGGGACTCTCAAGAGTCTTCTCCAACACCACAGTTCAAAATCATCAATTCTTCTGTGCTCAGCTTTCTTTATAGTCCAACTCTCACATCCATACATGACTACTGGAAAAACCATAGTTGCTCCATTGTGTCCAACTCTTTGCGACCCCATGGTCTGCAGCACGTCAGGCTTCCCTGTCCATCACCAACTCCCGGAGCTTACTCAAATTCATGTCCATAGTGTCTTGAGATGGCAGAAGCAATTCCTCTGTGTGTGTGTGTGTGTGTGTGTGAAGCAATTCTGACAGATGGAAAGAAACAACACTATCCATAGTTCAGGCTAGGAGTCCTCTGACTCAGTTTCCATAAGACATGTGTGCCTTGGTCAGAGACTGGAGCGGTTCCTTATAAGGGGGATGAAAGCTCCGGGAGACACAGCTTAGCTGAGGTTTAGGCAGGTTTAGGACTTGCTGGGTGATGGTGGAGAGGAGGTGGTTGGGGCAGCAACTGCTGCCTGCAGCTTCCCTGGGGCTCTCTGCCACTGGCTGATCCTACCAGGCAGTCCCTGATATCCAAATGAAGGTTGTGGCACTTGGGCTCAAGGCAGCCTTCCAGTGGCAGCCCTCAGGGAAAAGCAGGGCCAAGTCCCCTCCTTAGTGGGATATGGCCAACTTGACTGGCTTCTGCTTTGGGAATGAGCCTTGTAGCCACACAGACCCATCCAGTACCAAACACTGAGCTGACTGGAGCTCTGGGTAACCCAGGCGCATCACCAACCTGTGCTTGTCTCCATTTCCTTCTCAGAGGCTGAAGACTGACGTAAAAACTGCTCTTATCTACTTCACTGCAATATTGTGAATATAAATAAGACATTAGATGAGAGTTTTCTAAGAAGGTGCTTAATCCAAGGGCCAGTCATCTTAGTAAAAGTTGCAACCAAGACTTCATGGGTCCCCTTTTTGCTGTTCAAGATCTTTGGCTTCACAGTGCTTTTTGTTCAAATTAGCTTAAAACAGGGAATTGGGTTTTTAGTTGAGAAGATACACTTCCTTTGACTTTTACAAGTAATGTAGCTTTGGGTATAAATGTGTAACTACCCACCAGATTCCAAGTCTTGTTTTTTTTTTTTTTTATTGAAGTATAGTTGATTTACCATATTATATTAGTTTCAGGTATACAGCATAATGATTCAGTATTTTACAGATGATCCTCCATAAAAGTTATTACAAGATAATAGCTGTAATTCCCTGTGCTATTCAACATGTCCTTGATGCTTATCTATTTTATACATGGCAGTTTCTCTCTCTTAATCCACACCCCTAATTTGCCCCTCCCTACAACCACCAGTATGTTTCCTGTATCTGTGAGTCTGTTTCTGAAGTCATTTTAAATGAAGTATGATAAATTGTTCTACTGAAAACGAGGAAAGCGTAGGGAGTGGAAATTGCAGCTGAAACGATTTCTGCTAAATACAATTAAGAACTTCCTTAGATCAAGTGATATTGAAACAATATTCTTTTTCTTAGAGAAAAAGCAAACTACGATGGTGGTACAATTAGAGACACCTCTTTTCTAGTAATGGTTTCCTATAGTACAATTTCTTTTTTCCTAGGTGGAATCTGTTTTTTGAAAGATTTTTTTTTGTGGTATGTTATTATGTAAGCTCATCCAGGGGCTTAACAGGACTTATTTTGGAAACTGAAATGACACTAAAATTCATCTGAAGGATAAGCATAAGGATATCCAGGAAAATTCAGAAGACTAGGGGTGCGGTCTGTCAGCCACTGAAACCCACAGTACAGCCACAGAAATTACCTGACAGCCTACGGGCCCAGGAACAGGAAGACAGTGAGTGAGCAGAAGAACCCAGGAGCAGACCTAGCTACAGATGATGAGCGAGCTACTTCAGAGGAGTGAGAAAGAAACAGACTGTTCAATAAATGGTGCTGAGACATGGAACTCTACTCAGGGTTATGTGCCAGCCTGGATGGGAGGGGTTTGGGGGGAGAGTGATATACATATGTATGGCTGAACTCCTTTGCTGTTCACCTAAAATTATCACACCATTGTTAATTGGCTATACCCCAATACAAAATAAATGAAAAAAAAAAAATGGTGCTGAGACCATTAGCTAGTCATTTGAGAAAACTGTAAAGCTAGATCCATACCCGGCTTCGAAATAGATTCCAAAAGGATCAAATATTTAAATGTGAAAAGGAAAACCTGAAAAGTGCTAGAAGAAATACAGTTAAGCATTTTAATAATACCTCAGTGAAGAAGGCATTTCTAAGTATGACATGGAACTCAGAAACCGTAAAGTAAAAAAATCGATGAATTTTGAGGACCAAAAATAGATTAAAATCACCTGTATTTGAAAGATAAACTAACATATGTGAAGGCAAGTAGTGACTAAACTGAATAGAAAAAGAGCTTTTACAGTTTAATCCAAAAGAGATAAAGCATTTGTAAAGGGCAAAGCACATGAACAAGAAATTCATAAAAGAGGAAATACAAATGGCTCATTTATGCAAAGATGGTTTAACTCACTAGTGATAACTCTGGAAAAGCCCTCCTGAAAGCAGACATTCTATGCTGAAGACCCTCGGGAGGGCTGACGGGTGGAGGAAGCCTAGCACGTCTAGAAATGTGGCTGCAGCCGTGTTGAAAATAGAAGGCTCAGTCAGTGTGAGACTGTGTCATTCTCCACCCCACCCCAGCCTGGGGGGATTCAATGGGGCTCAGAGACCCAGGCTCTGGCAGGGAAGGGGGAAGCATTTAAAGTCCTCGTCTGGAGGGGAGATTCCAGCCTGGTCTTCCATCAGGCCCCACGGGCACTTCCCTGCTCTAGAAGCCTCCCCCCTACCCCCATGCATCTCAAATTTGGAAACACAGAGGCTTTTTTTTCCCTCTTTTCTAACTCAAGAAAATATTTTGCGGGAATTCCCTGGTGGCCCAGTGGTCAGGACGCTGTGCTTTCAGTTTGGAGGGTGCCGGTTCAATCCCTGGTTGGGGAACTAAGATCCGGAAAAAAAAGAGGGCCAAAAAAAGCAGAAATATTTTGAAAGCTTGAGTAAAAATTGACTGAAGATGGCTGGTATAGGGCTGATGCTCTCAGGTGGACTGGGGAAGAAGGGGAGAAATAAACAACAGCCTGAGCCCTGGAAAATCCAAGATAGAGTTTTTAATTTGCACCCCCAGCTCCACCCCAGGCCATCCAAAGCTGGTGTCTCAGTGGACCAGGCCCCCGTCATAACCACACTGCCTCTCTCCCTCCATCCAGTGGGTAGTTTGGAAGCAGCTATGAACTGCCTGGAAATCCTTAGCGTGAGAAGTGAGGAGGTGAGCTGTGCAGTGGGTTGCTTCCTATCAAGAGTCCTTGAGGCATCTGATGGGACCAGTCCTGGCATTGGTTTCTGTTCTGCAGGGGGATGAACCTGTCCCTCCCTACCCAACCCACAAAGATATGGCCTATTTCTGACCTCTGGTTCCTACGACTGTGATCTCATTTGGAAAAAGAAAGAATCTTTACAGATGTGAATAAATTAAGGATTTGGGGATAGGATCATCCAGGATTTAGGATGGGCCCTGAACCCTGCAGTCGATATAAGAGAAAGTCGAAGGGAGATCTGACACCTGGAGAGACACAGGCATGGAGAAGGAAGCCATGTTGAGACAGAGGCAGTGGACTGGAGAGAAGCAGCTACAAGCCCAAGACACCTGGATTCCCTTGAAGTTGCGAGAGGCAAGGAAGGTTCACCCTAGAGTCTCTGGAGGAACCATCACCCTGCCTACACACAGGTTTTAGACTTCCGGCCCCCAGAACTGTGGAAGAGTGAGGTTCTATTTTTCTTTTTTTTGTAAAGACTGATTGCTTTATTTTTGGCTGTGCTTGGTGTTTACTGCTGAGCGTGCACCTCCCCTGGTCGTGGTGAGCTGGGGCTGCTCTTCGCTGCTGCGCACGGGTGTCTCATCACACTGGCTTCTCGGAGCACAGGCTCTAGGCATCCTGGTTTCAGCAGTTGTGGTGAGAAGGCTGAGTTGTTCCTTGGCATGCAGGATCTTCCCAGACCAGGGATGGAACCTGTGTCCCCTGCAATGGCAGGTGGATTCTTATCCACTAGACTGCCAGGGAAGGCCTATTTTTTTTCTATTTCTATTTTTTCCCTTTCTATCAATATTTTTAAAATTTTTCTCTATTTAAAAAATTACTTTTTATTGGACTATAGTTGATTTACAATGTTGTGCTTCAGGTGTACATATTCTTTTTTAGATTCTTTTTTTAAGATTCACTCTTTTTTAGATTCCTTTATCATATAGGTTATCCCAGAATGTGGGCTTTCCTGGTGGCTCAGATGGTAAAGAATCTGCCTGCAATGCAGGAGACCTGGGTTTGATCCCTAGGCTGGGAAGATCTCTTGGAGAAGAGAACAGCAACCCACTCCAGTATTCTTGCCTGGAGAATCTCATGGAAAGAGGAGCCTAGAGGGCTAAAATCCATGGGGTTGCAAAGAGTCAGACACGACTGAGTGACTAACATTTCATTTTCATTTTTTTTTTTCAGAATGTGGAGTTCCCTATGCTATACAGTAGGTCCTTATTAGTTATTGATTTTGTATATAGTGCTGTGTATATGTCAATCCCAATCTCCCAATTTATCCCTTCAGTAAACTCCTCTTGTTACGGCAGCTCCAGGAAATGGATACCTGCACATCCAGCCCCGGCAGGTAGCCACTACACTCAGGTGAGCAAACCGCCGTGCGGGCAGGGAGGGCATGCCTCCTGTAAGCTCTGGGTCAGGGAGGCGGCACAGGTCCTGGTGGGCCTGCAGACAGGCCTGTGAGAGCAGCTTGGCTTATAATCTTTAGACACAAGGCATGTGGGCCTTTATCTGTACTCTTGCTCTAGGCCTGCCACCTGGCTGGGGATGCTGGCTTCCAGGCAGCATGTGGAAGAGGACGTCTCTGCGATACTGTCCAGGCCAAGAGAAAAGACTTACAGATGTGGACTGGCATCATCCTTCCTATGAAAAGGCCTGGCTAGGTCCTCCTCCAGTGCAGCCTACCCTTCCACAAGCTCTCCCTGCTTAAAGAGCTTCCAAACAGTGTTTTACCATCTCCCCTTTAACACAGGCAGACAGCCAAAGATGACCAAGCGCTGGAGACAGAAGAGGGTTCTGCACCCATGAGGACAAGGACCCCAGGCTTTAGAAATGGAAACAGACAAAGATCTTAGAAATAAAAAATTTGAGAACTGAAAATAAAAAATCTAATAGAAATGTTGAAGATAAATAATGAAACTCCCTCAGAAAGAATAAAAAAATTAAAAAAAAAAAAACCCAAAGGAGGTGGAAAAGAAGAAAGAAAATATAAGAAAATTAGAGAATCTGTTCAGGAAATCTCATATCCAAAAAGAGGATTTCCAGAATAAGAGAGCAGAGATGGCTAAAGTCAAGAAATGTAAAAGAAATTATACAGGAAAATTCCCATGGCTTGAAAGACACCTGTTTCGAAGGAAAGGACTCACCAGGTGCCCAGTAGAGCTGATGAAAAATGAGCCACATCAAATTACATCAGTAGGAAGTCTGAACATTGTGGTTCAAAAGGAAGGGCCTATACAGAGAGAAGACATGGGTCAAATGCAAAGGATCCAAACTCAGGAGTTACAAGAGAGATCCTCTGACAGGCTCCAGCATGTTGAGAAGAGCCTGGCAAGTGAGTTTGGGGATGAGTCCAAGTCTGGCGGTGAGTTTGGTGACGAATGGGTGAATGGTGCACAGAAAATGAAGGAACCAGAACTGAAGGGAGTGCAGAGTAGTTCAGGGTGTACATGTAGTGACTGGCTGGGAGTGACGAGCATTTGGTTAGAGTCCCTGACATAGGCAGTGAGTGAAGACTTAGCCAACGTGTGATGTCACTAATGTGAGAGGCTGGAAGAAGGCAAGTCACGGGCATGGGGTGGGGTGGACAGGTTGGTGGGAGAGTGTAGTTCTTTCTTATCCTCCGTAGCAGGGAATCGATCCAATAGCACTAGTGACTAAAAATCAAGAAGTGTTGTATGACTGCATGGTTGAAAATATGGAGCACAGACCAGAAAAAATGACTGAAAAAGTTGAAAATCATTGCCTCTGGGGAGTGGAAATCAGACGTGGGGAAGGGTGAGTGGAGTGGAGCTGCTGTTTTTGTGTTTTAAGTCTACAGAATGGTACAGAATTATTTGACTCTTTAAATTTTGGATGTTCAAAACATTGATAATAATAATAATAATAAAGCCTACCGACCATATTATCCTCCCCCTGGCCACCATTGTTAATGTCCCTCCTGAAGTCCCATGTCCCTTTTCAGCCTCACCTCCCTCCATTGCCTCAGCACACTCTCTGCTCCAACCAAGCAGAACTTTCTGTCCCTCAGTGCTTTTCCTGCACCCCCAGCCTCCCTTCTGGGCTGCCGGGGGCCCACCTCCTCCAGGGAGCCCTGCAGGATAGGCCCCTCCATTGGCAGAAGTGGAGACACTGGACATCTTGAGGGACATGCAGTTTCCTTAGAGCCTCTTCATTTTGGAAATGAACTCCCAAATGCATGCCTAGCTCTTTCCCTTATCTTTCCCCCTTCTTTAAGACAAGCCTTCTGAATTTCTACCAGGGTCACAGTGAGCGTTGCTCCCTCCCCCCTTTCCCATGCTCACCACTCCCCAACAATTTTCTTCACCTCCAATAAGTTGGTACTGCTGTTCCCTCCATCCAGAATTCCTCCCCAGTCATCACAAGGTCAGCTCTCACCCACTCTCCAAGGCCAAGCTTAATGCCATGCCCCTCACTAGCCTTGCCCATCCCCGCTGCCAATTGCAATCCCTTGCTTCTTAGAAATCTTACAAAGCTTCACTTGAACCTGTTTTGGGGACAGTAATTTCTCCCTACTCTCAATGAGTTCTTTTTGTCCTCCTTTTTCTGCTCTTCCAGAATGTGAACTCCCAGAGGAAAGGCCCACCTCTAATTGCACGGTTACTCCCTCCCCTACCCCAGTCCCCAGTACTTGGTCATGGCCTAAGAACTGTCAGATGAATGAAAAATAAATAAATGGATAGGGTTTTAAACCACCACCAGGAGGAGGAAGAACGTGACAGTCCAGTGATTCTCAGAGCTCAAGCAGCAGCACCCCCTGGGAACTGGTTAGATTGCAAATGATCAGGGTCTACCCCAGAAGTGAGTCTTGGAGACCCTGGAGATAGAAATCTACATCTGTGGGTACAGCCCTCCAGGTGGCTCTGCCCCAGTCTCCTGAGTGAGAACCACGGAGTCAGCTTGATGTACCCCCAGCATCCCTCAGCCGTCTGCCTCAAGGCCCCGGCCTTCACCGGGCCCTGGGGGTTTCTGCCAGGGAGCGGGGAGCGGGTGGGCAGCTAGTGTGCAGGGCGGGGAGAGGACAGGGCCAAGCAGGGTAAGGTTCATCCCGGAAAAGACAGAGTGGGTGGGGGGAGGGAAAGGAAGGAACCGGGGAGGACGAGAGAGGGGGAAAGGAGGGGAAAGAGAAGGAGAAGGGGAGAGGAAGAGGAGAGACAGAGGGAGATGGAGAGGAACTCTGCCTCCCAGAGTGGGGAGGAGTGAGGACAAGCCACAGCATCTTCCAGAAGGTCATTCGCCCCTCCACGGGGTGCGCGCGCGGGAGGGGGCCTTGGAGACCGACCTGTGCAACCGGCAGCCCCTGCGCGGGCCTCGGGACCGCGACCCGGTGACCCCGCCCCGCCCGCGCCCGTACCTGCTCGTGCTGGGGGGCCCCCTCCAGGCCCGGGGCCGCCCTCGCGGCCATGCCTCCGGCGCTCAGGGCCCGCTGCCCGGGTGTCCGCGTCCGCGGGTCCCCGCCGCCCCGCCGCCCCGCCCCGGGCAGTGCGGGTCAGATACCCGCGCGGGACCCTCCTGCGGAGCAGGGATGCTCATGCGGGCCACCGTCGCCGCTGAGGAGGCCCTCTGGGCCTCGGGGCCCTCTGCAGGGAAGCCATTCCGTCGGCCACTATCGCCGGGAAACCAGTTGCGCTTCCCCCAACCCCGCACCCCGCACCCCATCAGCCATGCGCGGGGCTGGACCCAGCGGCTTTGTTACCCGGAGACCAGGCGGGAGGAGATGAGAGAGTGAGAAACGGAGGTGAGAGAGGGGCGAGGAGGAGAGGCGCCCTTGTTTTCTCTTCAGTTCTCTCCCTCAGTGGAAGACAAGAGGTCAGGTGCCGGTCCCCATGTGGGGAGACCAGCATGGTCTCTGACCTCTGCGGCCGCCCAGTCCTGAGCCTTTCCCCCGCCTGGCCGCTTCTTGCTCAGTTCTCTGCAGCCTCAGTCATGGGGACAGATCCTGGGCAGAGTCCCATCGGCCCTTCCACAGTCTCTCCAAAGGAGAAGACTTCCCTGTGGGAGAACGTACACCCGCTTAGCGCCCGTGCTGCTGCAGGCCCCGGGCCTTCCCCTGAGGGACCACCCTCCGCTTGTCTTGTGCCCTTCGCCTTCTAAGAGACCCTCCTTTCCCCTCAGCGTGAGACCTCGCAGCCTGGACTTACACAGGGACAGCTGGAATACTTCCACAAGCCTTTAGGAACACTTGTGTCAATTCTGGGCACTCGACAAAGAGAGAGGACGCCTGAGGGGACAGTGTGGCTTACAAAATGTGGCTTACTCGATTCCAGCTTGTGATGGCTCCCGTTTTTTGTGATGGCATGTACAAGGAGATACCAGGGACACTGACCACAAGATGTGGACCCATCCTGGCCACTGTGGACCTACAGCCGGCAGGGGGAGGAGACAAAGATGCAGTACAATTCACCACGAGAAGTGCGTCAGCGCTCCAGTCTTGGTGCCTCAGAACCCTGGAGGGGTTGTTAAAACTCTGTGGCAGGGCTGGACCCCCGTTTCTGGTGGGTCTGGGCTGGGGCCCGAGAATCTTCCTTCTTCACAAGTTTCTTGTGGTGGCTGCCTACACCCGCAGGCTGCCAGGGTGTGATCAGGGTGATGCAAAGGCCTGGAGGCTGGAGAAAACTTTGTGAACTGGAGAATCTGAAATAAAAGTAACAGCTGACACAGATGTAAGGCTGACTAGGTACCAGGCCCTCTTCCGAGGACTTTACTGTGTTCAATCCTCATAACAACCCCCTGAGCAAGGCGATATTATCTGCAAATGGATAAAACCACCTCTAAAATGATAGGTGAGAACACTAACACAGAGAGAGGGGCAGGTGTTTGCTCAGCTTTCAGGGTGGTAGGCAGTGGGGTGGGGATTTGAACACTGAGAAGACTGACTCCATGGCTTGGGCCCATAACCACTCAAGGAAGGTCCTGGGGGACCAGATCAAAGTCTATGTAATTCATATTAAACAGTTTGAACTGCAGCCTAAGGCATGGGAAACCATTTCAGAGTAGTAAGAACATCACATTTCTAGATCAGCCTTTTGGCTTCAAGGGTGCGGAAGGGAGCTTAACTAGGACCCACTGCAGGAAAAACCAGGAGCCTGTTGCTGTAGTTCTAGCTAAAGGTGGCAGGGGAGTCTGTGGTGGTATATGGTAGTCTGTGCAGAGCCTGGGTGAAGGGAGATAGAGGCCTGTGGATAGAGCTGAATGACTTAGGCGATCAGTTCTCTAGGGCTTAAGTTATCTTCAAGGACGGTGCCCAGGCGAGCAGTTTGAGCAGCAGGGCACTTGGGGAGACAGGGCTGCCATCTCTGACAATGGAAACGTGGAGAGTGCAGCAGATTTGGGGGAACAAAGATAATGAGCTCATTTGCACATGGTATCTCTCTACCTGGCTCCTGGCCTCTCTTCAAGTGGCAAAGGCCACTTTTTCTCTCTAGCCCAGCAGGTCCTCAAATTCTAGATTCTTCTAAGTCTGCTCCCCTCCCACCTCCAAAAAAGACCAGAATTTCCTGTCCCTATAAATTCTGGCTCATTATCATAAGTCTCTCTGCTGTGAGACTCTCTTCCTTGGTTGATTGACACCCGAAATATCCACCTATTTCACTGGTGACAGAGGTAAACACAAAGGCAGTCATCTTTCTGGCTTCAGCTCCACCATCAAAAAGTCTTGTTTCTCGCCCTCTGGTAGGTAGTGGTAGATTGGCTGTGATCTATTTTCCTGTCACTGGGGCCTCCCTGGTGGCTCAGAGAGTAAAGAATCTGCCTGCAATGCAGGAGGCCTGGGTTTGATTCCTGGATGGGGAAGATGCCCGGGAGAAGGAACAGCTACCCACTCCAGTATTCTTGCCTGGAGAATCCCATCGACAGAGGAGCCTGGCGGGCTACAGTCCACGGGGTTGCAAAGAGTTGGACATGACTAAGTGACTAACACCTTGACCCGTCTTCATTCTCCTGTCGTACTGGGTTCCCTCTGTGGCCAAATTCCTGGTGGCCAGGAATTTGTTTCTCAGTCAGTTAACCACTCTGGAGTAGTTCACCTCATCAAATTATGTAATCTGCAACTTTGTTTCCCGGATCAAATGGTTGGCAGCTGACTCTGTCATCATTGAGGAAAAGAGGAATCTGTTGTTTAGCTGTAATCTCTCCAGCATGTTAGCCCTACTCTGCCCTTTCCTGTCATCTTCTGGTCTAGAATGTGGAGGTGAGTGTAATGATGTAGCGGAAATGAGCTAATATCATAAAGGTGATTGAAAAACAGTGGAGTCAAGACTAGCTATACAAATATGGTATGTGGTGTAGAAAGAGACAAACAGACCCATGGAACAGAGTAGGAAAACTCCAAGTGGACACACGCACTGGGATGATTCATCAGCAGGGAAAGTATAGACTAGTTGGTAATTAGCTTATCCATCTGAGAAAAAGTGACCACATATCAAGACAAAGCAGATAGTTTAAAAAGCAAAACTTTAAGATGATTTCAAAAATTATCTTTGTCATCTCAGTGTAGTAAAGATATATTAAAATACGACTCAAAAAGAACAAACCATAAAGGAAAAGATTCACAAAGTAGCCCATGCTAAAATGTAAAATTTCCATATGTGCATTTATCTAGCTGCTAAAGATTAGTGCACAGAATAAACAGCACTGTTAGAAATAAATTTTTTAAAATATCTTAATCCATAGAAAATGCTCAAAGGATATAAACCAATTGGAAGAGATAAAGTTATGAGATGTTTCTGTAATTTAAAGAAAATTCTCGCATTTATGTATATGAGTTAAACTAGAGTATGGTTCACAGGAATGCCTTGTATAGGTTAAATTACCAAATGCAATGTGGGTCCCTCCAGCTTTTTACCCACTCTGTGTGTGTGTAGTCAGTCCTGTCTGACTCTTTGTGAACCCATAGACTGTATCTCCCCAGGCTGCTCTTCCATGGAATTTTCCAGGCACGAATACTGGAGTGGGTTGTCATTTCCTCCTCCAGGGGGTCTTCCCCACCCAGGGGTGGAAACTGCATCTCTTGGGTCTCCTGCATTGGCAGGTGGATTCTTTACCATTGAGCCAGGGAAGTCCTCCACCCACTCTGTGTGCAGGCGTGCTCAGTCGTGTCTAACTCTTTTCGACCCCGTAGACTGTAGCCCCTCAGGCTCCTCTGTCCATAGGATTTTTCACTGACCACCTGTTCATTTTCCCCCTTTCTCAGCTGAGACCAACCAAACTGCCTTAGGCTGATGGTGCCACCTAGTGGTATGATCTTTAAAAAGACCTCTGCTGCTGCTGCTAAGGTGCTTCAGTGGTGTCCGACTCTGTGTGACCCCATAGACGGGCAGCCCACCAGGCTCCACCGTCCCTGGGATTCTCCAAGCAAGAACACTGGAGTGGGTTGCCATCTCCTTCTCCAGTGCATGAAAGTGAAAAGTGAAAAGTGAAAGTGAAGTTGCTCAGCGGTGTCCGACTCTTAGCGACCCCACGGACTGCAGCCAACCAGGCCCCTCCGTCCATGGGATTCTCCAGGCAAGAGTACTGGAGTGGGGTGCCATTGCCTTCTCCTTAAAAAGACCTCTAGGTTGCTTTATAAATGACCTTTTCCAAGTAAGTTTCTTTTCCCCCTGTGCTCCTTTCCTCTTTCTCATATTGTTGTAGCCACAAATTCTGGGAAACAAACTCACTCAGAAGGACAATGCAGATAGTGGAGTGCAGTTGATTACACTGGCGGGCCCAAGGCAGAGTCTCCTCTTAAAGATTCTGACCAGTTTTTCTGAAAACCCTAACTGTACGTGCCAAACTCACCTCCCCAGATTCCCTGAAACTAGTCTGAACAAAGGAAAAGAAAGATACAATCAAAGTTAACCTGTGATTCATATGCCTTAAGCCTAGGTAGTAACAGAGGACAATTATCAATAGGCCTGTGGTCGTACCCCAATAAGCATAATAGAATTTATGATTCTATACAGTTACACAGATAATAAGGGTAATCTTTTAGGCAACAGAAAGTCTATGTACGAGCCCTGGGGCTCTTCCATCCAGGGGGCCTGGTTTTCCAGTTGGTATGTCGTTTCCATAGATACTGGGTTATACCATTATAACCCAGATCAAAGTCCACAGTCCGGCCCAAGATGGAGTCCTGCTCTCAAGATGGAGCCTGTTCTGTCTGTTTCCTCCTTCATTCCCGCCTCTTGATGCTCTTAACTCATAGAATGAGCATCATTCATAGGGATATATTGCACCCTGACTTTCCGACCTCTAATTTGGAAGAACGACATCAACCTTTGGGTTACAAAGTTCATAATACGTTGTGAAGTAAAGGGTCCACAAACAGAACTATCAAGGCAACTATAACAATGGTAAATACAGTTTTCCACCCATCACCCTTCATCCAAGAAAGGACCGAAATCCAAAAAGGAAGATTATCATCAGATATAACTTTTACCTGACCTTCATGTCATCTAGGGTGGCTGATATATAGCCAGATAAATCAGGAATATATACACAACTTTCAACTTTGATTATAGCACAGGTCCCTCTTTGTACTGAAACTATGGTTAGTCTGAAGATGATACCAGCATGTCCTTGTAGCAGCAGTTGATTGTAGAACTTCATCTCTGTTTCTTCTTTAAGATGACCTTGGTTTCACGGGGATCAGTGGGGTCCTGTTGTGTAGTCTGCTGGGCGTCCTCCGGGTCTGCGTGGTATGCTCTCTTCACCCTCATGTGGGGGACCCAGGGAGTGACACCTGCATCTTTAACTGCAGTGGGGCTGGTTAGAGCAACAGTATATGGACCCTTCTAATGTGGGGCCAAGGAGTCGTGTTTCCAGTCTTTGACCACACCTGATCCCTGGGCACAAGTTCGTGAATCTGTTCCCCAAGGGGGAATGGCACCCTTTCTTATACAAACTTAGTTACCTGATTTATTACCTTACCCAGTTGTTCCATCTGCTGTGAAATCTCATCTCCCCTTACCTGAGGCAAATTTGTTGACACCTGTTTTATTATGGGAGGGGGCCTCCCATACACCATTTTGTACGGAGAAGAGCCATGGGACTGTGGGGTCATCCTGAGTCTGAGCAGAGCCATCGGAAACAAGTCCACCCAGGAACAGTCAGTCTCTAAGATCCACTTGGAGACTGTCTCTTTAAGTGTCTGGTTAGTTCCTTCCACCATCTCAGAACTCTGGGGCCTGTATGTTGTATGTAATTTCCACTTGATGTTTAAAGTTTTGCTTACTTGTTATACTAAATCAGCTATGAAAGCCGGGCCATTGTCTGATACAATGCTTGTAGGAAATCCAAATCTGGGGACTGTCTCCCTAAGCAGGCACCAGGCTACTTCTGATGCTCTTTCAGTCCGGGTAGGAAAAGCTTCTACCCATCTGGAGAATGTACATACGAAGACCAGCAGGTAATGGTAGCGTCGGTGAGGTTTCATTTCAGTCAAGTCCACTTCCAGATGTTCAAAGGGCAGTGTCCCTTTCACCTGAATCCCTGGAGGTTTCTGTCTGTGCCGAGAGGCAACACTGACCTGTGAGCAGGCAGTGAAGTTCTGAGATTTTGTCTTGCATAGGGAAGAGAGATAGGGAACCAAGAAATATTTTCAAATTAGCTCTTCCAGTTTATCATGGCCTAGATGGGTTGCTTGGTGTGTTTGGCTTACCAGAGTGGGTGCCAGCTCGTCCGGTACCAATAATTTGCCACTTGGCAATTCCCACCATCTCTTTTCAGTCTTGATGGCCCCTTCTGCTTTGGCTAGTTGGTTTTGGGCTTCAGTGTATTTTGGAGAGTCTAGCGTTAGCTCAGGCAGCTCTGCCAATATGAGAGCTTTAATAGGGGCTTTACTTGTCACCCCCAAGCCCTCGGCTGCTTTTTATCGGTCTTATCTGTCAGTCTGTTCCCTGAGCCCGGGGGTATCCTCTTTTTGACGTCCTCAGCAGTGTATGACTGCAACCCTTTCTGGTTCCCAGGCAGCATCTAATAGGGTCTTAATTTCTTCCTTATTTTTAATATCTTTTTTACTGGCTGTCAAAGGCTTTCTCCTTATACAGAGCCTCGTAGTGTAGCAAAAGCATACCTGGAGTCTGTGTAAATGTTTGTCTTCTTACCTTTTGAGAGCTGGAGGGCCTGGATTAGAGCATATAGTTTGGCCTATTGAGCGGACCAGTGTGATGGCAGACAGCCAGCCTCGACGATGGGTTCTTCCATGACTACTGCATATCTCGACAGTCATTGTCCTTGTTTCACCGGGCTGGTGCCATCGGTGGACAGGACCAAATCTGGGTCCAGGATTGGCTTGATCTCTCAAGTCAGGTCTGCTGGTGTATTTCCTTGCAATCATGTGAGGGCCCACCTTCCCCCACAGGAAGGACAGTGGCCAGATTCAGGGCCTGACAAGGCTCAGTAGTAACATGGGGGAGGGGGCGGGTCTCACATAACAGTCCCTGGTATTGGGTAATCCGGGATGTTGACAGCCATTTATGGGATCCCCTCGTAGAAAAGTGTTGACCTCATGTGGGACTTGTATGAACAAATCTTGGCCCAAAGTCAGCTTGGTTGCCTCCCGGACCAGTAAGGGAACTGCAGCAACTGCCCGTAAGCATCCCAGCCACCCAGTGGCAACACTGTCCAGCTGATTAGAGATAAGTCACTGGTCTGCCCATATCCCTGTAATCTGGGACAACATTCCCATGGCCACCTTGTCCTTTTCAATCACGTAAAGAGTAAATGGCTAAGCAAGATCTGGCAGGCCCAAGGCGGGTGCTGATGTCATTGTACTGGGTTTGAGTTCTATTACCAGTGGGACTTGTTTTTCAAGGCTGGGGTGGGTTGTCTTCCGCCCAGACCTGAGGGAATTGTTGAGTTAACTTTCTCTCTCGACTGTTTAGCCTGATGGTTTCCCTTCCGGGAGATCCTGCAACCTCCCTTCATCTTGAGGGGTTACTGAGACTAAGAGTAAATAGGTGGTTAAGCCCACCCAAACAGTGGGTCTTTAGCTGGGGGAAAGGTCACTTGTGTCCCCAGTTTAGACAGCAAGTCTCTTCCTAACAAAGGTACCGGGCATTCAGAGATGTATAAAAATTCATGAGTCACTTGGTGTCCCCCCATCTGACATTTTCATGGTAGGCTAGAGGCACAAAGGCTGCATTTATCACCATCTGAGACCCAGCAGCCTCTGGCTGGGTCTATTGGCGTCTAAAGTCTGTAGGCCTCACACAGTCTTTCGCAGAACTCAGAGGGTGATTCGCTTTCCCTTTGAATCACTTCGGAGAGTTTTGCAATACTCATAGCTTTTCGGGCCCCCATCTTGGGACCTTGTAAAATAGTCACCCGGTATCTCTCCACGTGGCCCCTCCCTTTCTCTGTGTTACAGTCCCAATTGGGGCTTTCATCGGGGGTGGCTGGTTCTGCCCACTGCTGTGGGTTTGCAGTACCCTCAGGTGCCATTTCTCTTAACCATTTTTTGGCCTCAGTTAGGATCCTGTGTCTCTCCTCAGTGCTAAAAAGGGAGCCTAGTGGTTGGATTATGTCATCCTATGTAGGGCAGTGGGTTCGAAAAATAGTCTCCGTTAGCCTAATGATGGCTTGTGGCTGCCCCGAGTATGGTGGAGCGTGTCTCTGCCAGTTTAATATATCTGTGGAGGAAAATGGCTGGTAATAACAGGCTACAGGGGGCTGATGGTAGTGCCCATGCGTCCTGAACTGGAGGCTGTTGTAGCTCTCTGAGGGGCATCTGTAGAGGGGTTCTTTCCCCCTGTTCCTTGGCGGAGTGCAGCCTCTGTCTAATTGCTGTGTTTTCTTCCCCCTTCCCATCAGCACTCGCTGGGAGAGGTGGATACAATCTAGGAGGTCTAGCTGAAGTGGAAATCTGGGGGCGTTGACCAGAGGTCTCCATTGCTGGGACTGGAGCCTGCCGAAACGGCAGCTCTACGAACTCCGGGAGAGCTGGTGGAAGAGCAGTGGCTGCTGCAGGAACTTCACCTGGCCCTGGATTGGGCAGTAAGGCGGCCTCCGGTCCTGGTGGAGCACTGGGAGGCAGACGTGTCATTATCCAGTATGGAGGAGGGGTCAGGTCATCCTCGTCCAAATCTGTAGAATTTCCTTTTTTATCATCAATTTTTGTGCCATTAATATTCTTCCCTTTCCCTTCTGGTTACAGAACCTTGTCCAAGTAGGAGGGTCTTGAGCTAACCCTAGCCGTGAGTCAATATCCGTCAATATATGGATATCGATCCAGGTGTCCTGGCTCTCCTGTGACTACTGTCTAGACTGCTTCCACTGTTTTTAAGTTCATGGTGTCCTCTGGTGGCCATCCTACTCCCACAGGGGGCCATTCGACCTCAGAGTATGTGGAGGCGGTTAGGCTTCATCTTCACCCCAGAGTCTCCTCCTAATCCCTTCTTTAAATTTTTAATCATGTACTCTAATACAGTTGCCTTAGATTCACTTCCCCCCCATCTTGCTTACCTTCTCGGACCTTCTTCTACTTTTCCTTTTCCTTCTGTCTACGAAGTTCTCAGTACCTTATGGACTTTGGGTATTTCCACTCAATGACACTTAAATTGCCATTCTGCCTCCTTCTTAATTGGGGTGAGAAGAGTCTTACCTGCCATATCCCAGAGGGAAAAGGGGGATCAGCCTGTCTTCACCTGCTGGTCAGCACAGCCAAACCGGAACACCATGTGATCCAAGACTGTTTCTCCCTTAACTTTTAAAGTCCATTCTGTCTTGGTGGGCTTGATCAGGTGTGGATGAAAATACACATGGGTTAAATATCTCATGTCCCAGGCTGTCTCCAGAAAAGCCAATTCATACTCACTTATGTAACCCCCTTTCTCTAGCCTGACAATTCCAAGGGGGTCAAGAATTTCACAGCAGTTGGGACACCTCCTTTGGGAGGGCAGAATACGAGCACACAGAAACCAAGTTTCTTCTCCTAAAAATCCCCTGGCAATTACTTGGTAATAATTTTCCCCAAGACGGCGTGGACACCACCTCCTAAATGACCTTCACAAATTTCCTTTCTAAGTCCTAACATGCTCGTCAACCTGTGTACCAAGCAATCGTTGCTACCTGCCTATTCCAGGCTCCTGTGGGTCTGCGCCCCTTCTAATCCCTCCCAGGGCGGTGATTAGACCCCTCTTCCACCCTACCATGTGGGTTCCTCCTCACCTGAGCGCTCAGTTCCCCTGCTGCCGTCCACTACCTGCTAACATGAAAGGTCCGGGCATTGAGAAGCAGAATCCTTCCAGAAGGGTGAGGCGCCTTCCCCCCTCTAAAAGATTCGAGCTGCAAGGCCTCGGAGTAGTCCCAAATGGGACTTGTCTCCTCAACGTGAGGAGTTTCCCGGCCAATGCACCAAATGTAGCCACGCCTTCTGGGAAACAAACTCACTCAGAAGGACAATGCAGATGGCGGAGTGCAGTTTATTACACCGGAGGGCCCAAGGCAGAGTCTCCTCTTAGCCAAGGACCCTGACCAGTTTTCTGAAAACCTTATATACCCTAAGTGTACGTGCCAAACCCACCTCCCCAAATTCCCTGAAACTAGTCTGAACAAAGGAAAAGAAAGATACAATCAAAGTTAACCTGTGATTCATATGCCGTAAGCCTGGGTAGTTAACAGCAGACAATTATCAATAGGCCTGTGGTCATACCCCAATAAGCATAATAGAATTCATGATTCTATTCGGTTACACAGATAATTAAGGTATTTTCTTTAGGCAACAGAAAGTCTATGTACGAGCCCTGGGGCTTTTCCATCCAGGGGGCCTGGTTTTCCAGTTGGTATGTCGTTTCCATAGATACTGGGCATATAGCTCAAAGTCCACAGTCTGGCCCAAGATGCAGTCGGGCTTTCAAGATGGAGCCTGTTCTGTCTGTTTCCTCCTTCAATATCCTTTTCATATTGATAGATAAAATCTGTATCTCACCGTTATTATTACAGTTAAAATGGATCATTCAGGATGTCTTTAACCATATGCAGTGTGGCCATGTGGAGGAGGGAAATGGAGGGACAGAGTCTAGGCACCTGGTTGGGGCTGTCCTCTGTGCTAGGCTGGTAATAGCAGATTCCGTCTAAATGGGGGGAAGGGAGGCAGGTTCGAAACCATCCGGGCATTGTGAGTAATCAGCAGCTTACCTGGTCTCAAAAATCAGTATTAAAAGGGTCACCAAAAGTTCTGCCTTTCAGCGATTCTTGGGGTCAGAGGTAGCCTGAGGCATTGATGGCGGCGATCATTCCTTAAAGGGCAGGGACCCCAAGGCGAGGTTCTACCTTGGAAGATGGAGTGGCTCAGTTCAGTTCAGTTCAGTTCAGTCGCTCAGTCATATCCGACCCTTTGCGACACCGTGAACTGCAGCACACCAGGCCTCTCTGTCCATCACCAACTCCCAGAGTACACCCAAACTCATGTCCATTGAGTTGGTGATGCCATCCAGCCATCTCATCCTCTGTCATCTCCCTCTCCTCCTGCCCCCAATCCCTCCCAGCATGAGTCTTTTCCAATGAATCAACTTTTTGCATGAGGTGGCCAAAGTATTGGAGTTTCAGCTTTAGCATCAGTCCTTCCAAGGAACACCCAGGACTCATCTCCTTTAGAATGGACTGGTTGGATCTCCTTGCAGTCCAAGGGACTCTCAAGAGTCTTCTCCAACACCACAGTTCAAAAGCATCAATTCTTTGGCACTCAGCCTTCTTCACAGTCCAACTCTCACATCCATACATGACCACTGGAAAAACCATAGGCTTAACTAGATGGACCTTTGTTGATGGAGTGGCTACCTAGAGATAATTAAGCTAACCTTCCAACCCAGCACTTCAACCTGCGTTCCCCCAGCTCCCTCTGGATGATAGGTTAGTCTTTAGGTGTTGACACTGGCCCCTTAGAATTGGCAGAAATCATGCAATTTTATCTGATTGCCGGCTGCCTATGTTCCTAACTCTAGTCAGTGTTTCCTAGTCCCTCACAGGGTAACCTTTACATTCTCCTGGAATTAAATCTGCTTTTGCTTAATCATTGTCCTCAAGACAAGTGAAAGAGACTCAACTTTATTCTTTAGCTCATTCTTTATTAGTATTGTAACATTATTGACTTTTTTTTTTTTTGGCTAAAATGTGGAGTATTTAGCTATATTATGGTTAAATGGAGTTTTGTGAGCTGGCCTATGGCCCCAATCACCATTTATAACATCTTTTCTTTGGGAAAGTGTATTCTGCCTTTCAAACCGTAGCCTTCCAAATGCACATTTGGAACACAATCCATTTGTGAGTTGGGAACTCTGTATTGATGTCTCTTGGCCCAGGGCAGCCCCACCACCAAACGACATGTGGTTTAAAGTTCATGTAACAGCTGGTTCATTTAAATAATGTTAGCTGGAGCTCAGCTTTCAGGTTCTCAGGTTTCTGGTTAATTTAAAATCGAGGAGGCAGCAGAGTGGCAGCGCTCAGAGACAGCATGTATGGGGCTCCCGCTCCCCAGAGAGAGATGGCACATCCCCCCTTTTCATGGTTTTCCCTGCAGGCTTTAGGACTCAGCCTCTTCTGAGGGCAAGCTTTTCAGTTCTGCTGAACAATTGATCCTGAAATAGAAGAACTCCTTTTAAAAACCAACTATACTTCCAAGGCTGGGAGTTCAGCTAGGGTCATTCTGGTTTATTGAGTGCAGGGGCCCTCTCAGCAGGAGGAAAAACCACATTTAAATCCTTGATGGGGATCCTCCCCCTCCCCTCCTTGTTTTCCTTTCGCGGTGCCTCTGCTAAGAAGTCTCATCTTTACTCATCTTTACTTGCTGTCCCAGGCAAGCCAGCCTCCTCACTGTCCTAAAAGACTTAATATTTATCACACACCTCCAGTGTGCCAAGCACAGGGCTAAGCAGGCCACTTGCCTAATATCATTTAATCCCCAAAATGACCTCCAAAGGAGGGCATCATATCTCTATTTTGTCAATGAACCCATTTATAGTAGAAAAAGGTAATTGTTTTATCTAAGAATGCAGAGCTGTTGACATTGCCCACCAGTGCTCTCACCCCTGGGTGGGGTTGGAGGCCCTGCACTTCATGGGGGTACCTCCAGGAAACCCCATCCTGGGGTGGAAATGGTCATTTCTAGTTAAAATCCAGGTATTGCCATCATAATTCCTCTGGGTATGTGTGTTAGTCGCTCGGTCATGTCCAACTGTTTGCAACCCCATGGACTGTAGCTCACCCACCAGGCTCCTCTGTCCATGGAACTCTCCAGGTAATAATACTGGAGTGGGTAGCCATTCCCTTCTTCAGGGGATCTTTCTGACCCAGGGATCGAACGTGGGTCCTTTGCATTGTAGGCAGATTCTTTGCCATCTGAGCCATTAGGGAAGCCTCATAATTCCTCTACTTCAGGTTAATTGCCAAGATCGTGTTGCACCTTTGTTCCATAAAAGTCACATTCCCGTGAAAGAAAGCAGTAACATTCCTACTTTCTCTTGACTTCAGATGTCTGTCCTATTTGGAAGTTTGGAGCAAGATCAGTTATAGAAGCAATGCCAAGTGAACATAGTTATTATTTTCTGGAAAACAAAGACTTCCCGTGTGCCTTTCTGGCCTTATGTACTTTGATCTCTACCTGCCATAATAGCTAAGACTTATTCTAGTGCCTACCAGTGCAAGGAACTTTAATGTATTTAATCCTCAAAATCACCCTGTGAGATAGGTGTCCTATTCTTTACTGTCACTTGCAATTAAGGACAAATAAGGGCTTTGGGGAAGATCCCCTGGAGAAGGAAAGGCTACCCACCCCAGTACTCTGGTCTGGAGAATTCCATGGACTACAGTCCATGGGGTCGCAAAGAGTTGGACACAACTGAGCGACTTTCAGTTTTCAAGGGCTTCTGGGTCATCCCTTATGTTTACAATGCCTGTACCTTTCCTCATGTGGATCTGCCCAAGTCCTACCCCTCAGCCAAGGGCCTGGACAACATTATTCTCTCACCAGGCTTGCCCAGATCCTGAGGGTGGGGTGGGGTGGGGGGAGCACAGCTTTCTCAACCCTGTGCTCTCAGGGCGATTTTTCATCTGCCTCTATTCCAGACAGCTTTGTTTTCAAGGTGCTGGCTTGAATGTCTCAGTCAGCTACCGACTGCAAAGGCTTGAAGAGTAGAGACCCAGTCTCACCATCTTTATTCCACCTTTGTATCTAGCACCATGCCTGCCCTGGAGCCTCATGGAATTAGTGCTTTGGTCATGTTTCCAGGACAGATGCTTTCCCTTAGCCCGTGGCCTACAGAGGTTCCTTCAGGAAGGGGAGGGAGATATTGACATTGTGGCCATAGACTTTGGCCATCCCCCCATTATAGGACATTGACATGGATATAAAATAAAAGGCCTAAATTGTGTCCTTTTCATAGCTCCATGCAGTTCAGAAGGTGTGTCTACTATTTCTTGTTTAATGATGAGGCATTTTTCACCAGATGGGGACACACTTCTGCCATCACTTAGAGATGAGATTGGGAGAAGGAAAGTTGTGTCAAGGTTAAGGCTTGAGTCTGTTTCATCCTGCCTGTTATTGTATTTTATGCTTGTCTTGAAGGAATGAAGTTTTGGTGTTTAGCCACATAACTGCTGAAAATATGTGGCATGTGAGTGTTGGTGATATAGTTGCTTTTCTAATTTATTCCATAAATGCAGTAATCCTAGCACATCATATAATAGCTGGAATAGTGCATCGATGAAAATAAAACACATATTTACAATATTTTAAAGTATCAGAGAAATGGAATATCAGTAGTTTTTGTTGGTTGTTGTTGATTTCACCTTTCTTTTGGTTGGAGGAGGAAGGATTTCAATTACACCAAGTAACTAGATGGTTATAAACGAACATTAAGGGCTGGGCGTATTGTCCAATTATGGCTATTTTAAGATTTTAATATCTTGGCATGAAATTACTTATGTATGTTTAATTTTTATGGCAAACACATTTTTCTGGGTTCTCAAAAAAAGGAAAATTTTAGAAGCTGCCCTAGATACAATAGTTAGTGGGTTACTTTGAGTAGAGTTAAACTTTCCCAGTTTAGGATTTTCCTGAAGATATTGACCAGAATGGCTGTTGTCATGGGCTGTAGTCTTCAAAGGCAGTTTCGCGTGGAGAAGGCATGTGTGAGCTCAGTGCACACCAAGACTTGAGTCCAGGTCCGGCTGCCACTACTGGCACTCGAGAAATGTTTGGAGACAGGGTCTTTCTCATTGCCCCTTAGCTGCTGTTGTGTCCTTATCCGAAGTAAATAGTCAAGGCATTATTAGTGTGAAATGAGGATGAAAAATCTCTTGGGAAGATGTCATCTGAGGGAAGAGTCAGCAAAGAGAATGGTCAGAACTGGTAACCCGATCCTGAAAAACTTGATCATGTACTGGATTTGGGGGAGGTTAATTATCCCTGTTTTCCAAATAGCCTGAGGAATGGAAAGGACAGCAGCCAATGGGGAACAACTCCCAGGGAGAGCTGTTCATAAAAGGAAGATAGTTGTGGAAGGTGAAGTTCAATTGGTTTAACACATGTTGATTCTGAGGCCTCGCTAAACCATGCAGGCAGGATTGTCCACAGTGAGAGACAGGCTGACTCAGGAGGAGTGTTAGGGTTAGAGACGGAGGCCAAGGTCACTCTGTAGAGTAAATGGCATTGTCTAGAAAGTCTGTAATGTGAACAAAGAAGGTGGCCTGGGAGTTTAGTTGATAGTTAAGACAATGGGATTTAGAATAAAAAATGCTTCAAGTGTTGTTTATAACATACTTGCTGTATTGCCTTAAGTCTTGAGATATCTGACTTTTTTAAAAAAATAATAGATTTCAGGTGTAATTCACATACTATACGATTTACCCTTTTATTATCTTTGTCTGGTTTTGGTATCAGGGTGATGTTGGCCTTGTAGAATGAATTTGTGAGTGTTCCTTCCTCTGCAATTTTTTGAAAGAGTTTTAGAAGGATAGACATTAGCTCTTCTCTAAATGTTTGACAAAATTCTCCTGTGAAGCCATCTGGTCCTGGGCTTTTGTTTTTTGGGAGATTTTTGATCACAGTTTCAATTTCAGTGCTTGTAATTGGGTTGTTCATAATTTCTATTTCTTCCTTGTTCAGTCATGGAAGATTGAACTATTCTAAGAATCAGTCCATTTATTCCAGGTTATCCATTTTATTGCCATATACTTGTTCATGATAGTCTCTTATAATCCTTTGTATTTCTGCATTGTCTGTTGTAACCTCCCCTTTTTCATTTCTAATTTTGTTGATTTGATTCTCTCTCTTTTTTTCTTGATGAGCCTGGCTAAAGGTTTGTCAATTTTGTTTATATTCTCAAAGAACCAGCCTTTAGTTTTATTAATTTTTCCTATTGTTTCTTTCATTTCTTTTTCATTTATTTCTGCTCTGATCTTTATGATTTTTTTCCCCTTCTACTAATTTTTTTTTTGTTGTTGTTCTTCTTTTTCCAGTTGTTTTGGGTGTAAAGTTAGGTTGTCTATTTGATGTTTTTCTTGTTTCTTGAGGTAGGGTTGTATTGCTATAAATTTCCCTCTTAGAACTGCTTTTGCTGCATCCCAAAGGTTTTGAGCTGTTTTCATTGTCATTTGTTTCTAGAAATTTTTATATTTCCCTTTTTGCTGGGAGCCAGCACAGGAGTTCCCACCCATGACAAGGTCATGTGGGAGAGCCCTGACGGACAAGGCAAGTCAGGGCTCAAGGGCCCACCCTGAATCTGCCTGAGCGTCTACCCCAAAACCAGAATCTGTCTGTTTTACTATTTTATGACTTTCACCAACTCCTCTGACATTAATGGGGAGCTATCCCTGATCACCTTTCTCTGAAGGAAATCAACTTCGAGCCCTAGTTAATTAGCCTCCTGGGCATAATAGGAGTGTTTCAATCCAAACCCCTCAGATGGCTCTCTAACTTGCCTGATAGGTTTATCCGGACTCCTACAGCTATGCATATGATTGTTTACAGTCTCCCAACCTCGAGAGGTACGGGAAGCTTAAGATATTAAAATAGTATAGAGCCTCTTGGAGACTTAGAAATTGTTAGAATAGAACTAGTAGAAGATTTCATTTTTTGAGCCAATGCTTGTTGCCAAGTTTCCACATCCCCTGTATTGTGTCCTTGAGAGTATATTAATTAATATAGTTGGTATATAGAAAAAATAAGTAGTGGCCTTGGTGCTAACAACTTTAGACCCTTAAGGTAATAAATTCTTTCCTTGTTGTAAACCCACTGCACCTCTGCCCTATAGGAATGCAACTTTGTCTAACACCTTCGGAGGATGGCGCCAAACTTTAAAATAATTACTCTTAGAGAAAATAAGTCTTATGGTTGACAAATCTTTATCAGAGTCATAAAATGTTAACAGGCCTTCTGGCCAAAAGATGATGTAAATCACCTAAACCATTTGTATACGATAAGTTTGCAGAAAAGAAAGCCTGGTCTCGATAAGGATCAAAGACTTTGCATGATTTTACACCCCTTATTATCCTCTATGCACAACTTAAGGTATATAAGCTCCCTTTGAAAATAAAGCTACAGGCCTTGCTCAAAGCTTGGTCTCCCCGTGTCATTCTTTCTTGCTTCCCTTTCTCTCCTTTTCTTCTCTGTTCTTCCTTCAGGGTGACTGACTTGGAGCGTAGGGGCTCTCTGAGACCACTTACTTGCCTGGGCTTCTAAGACCCACTCAAGAAGATGCCTAAGGTGGGGCACCTTCTGCTATTTGAGAGGGCACCTGTGGCCTCCGTGGTCAGTGCAAACCTGGTGTCACAGGTTTTACTAGTTTCCACGTAAACCAGTTAGTTCACCTCTGTCTCTTTTTCCTTTTATCTATTCTTTTCGCCAACGCCGTTCTCCCGAGGGAATCCCTGGATCCAACCGGGGCTGGACCCCGGTAAGTGGCGCCTGAACCAGGCTCCCAGTAAGGTAAGCCCCAAATTGTGCAGTTTTCAGATGGCTAGGACCCCTCTGTCTCTTTTTCCTTTTATCTATCCTTAATCGCCAATGCCATCCTCCTGAGGGAATCCCTGGATCCAACTGGGGCTAGACCCCGATACCTTTTGATTTCTTCAGTAACCTATTGGTTATTTAGTAATGTATTGTTTAATCGCCATGTGTTTGTGTTTTTTACAGTTTTTTTTCCTTGTAATTGATATCTAGTCTCATAGTGTTGTGGTTGGAGAAGATGCTTGATATGATTTCAATTTTCTTAAATTTACTGATGTTTGGTTTGTGACCCAAGATGTGGTCTATCCTGGAGAATGTTCCCTGTGCGCTTGAGAAGAAGGTGTATTCTGCATTTGGATGCAATGTCTTGAAGATATCAATGAGATCCATCTCATCTAATGTATCATTTAAGACTTGTGTTTCCTTATTGATTTTCTGCTTTAATGATCTGTCCATTGGTGTGATTGGGGTGTTAAAGTCTCCTACTATTATTGTGTTACTGTCAATTTATCCTTTTATATCTGTTAGTGTTTGTCTTGTGTATTGAGGTGCTCCTATGTTAGGTGCATAGATATTTATGTATGTCTTCCTCTTGGATTGATCCCTTGATCAATTATGTAGCATCCTTCCTTATCTCTTGTAATGTTCTTTATTTAAGGTTTATTTTGTCTATATGAGGATTGCTACTCCAGCTTTCTTTTCTTCCCATTTGTATGGAATATATTTTTCCATCCTCTCACTTTCAGTCTGTATGTATCTTGAGGTCGGTCTGAAGTGGGTTTCTTGTAGACAGCATATATATGGGTCTTATTTTTGTATCCATTCAGCCAGTCTGTGTCTTTTGGTTGGAGCATTTAATCCATTTACATTTAAAATAATTATTGATATATATGTTCCTATTGCCATTTTCTTAATTGTTTGGGGTTGATTTTGTAAATGTTCTTCTTCTCTTGTATTTCTTGACTATATAAGTCCCTTTAACACTTATTGTAAACCTGGTTTGGTACTACTGAATTCTCTTGATTTTTGCTTGTCTGAAAAGCGTTTTATTTCTCCATCAATTTTGAATGAGAGTCTTGTTGGGTACAGTAATGTTTGTTGTAGATTTTTCCCTTTCAGTGCTTTAAACATATCCTGCTATTCCCTTCTGCCTGCAGAGTTTCTGCTGAAAGATCAGCTGTTAAACGTATAGGGTTTCCCTTGTATGTTATATGTTGCTTTTCCCTTGCTTCTTTTAATAGTCTTTCTTTGTGTTTAGTCTTTGTTAGTTTGATTAGTATGTGTCTTGGAATGTTTCTCCTTGGGTTTATCCTGTATGGGACTCTTTGAGCCTCTTGGACTTGATTGACTATTTCCTTTTCCATACTGGGGAAATTTTCAGCTATAATCTCTTCAAAAATTTTCTCATACCCTTTCTTTTTTTCTTCTTCTTCTGGGACCCCTATAGTTTGAATGTTGGTGTGTTTGATATGTTTCCAGAGGTCTCTGAGGCTATCCTCAGTTCTTTTCATTCTTTTTATTTTAGCCTGTACTTCAGAAGTTATTTCCACCATTTAATCTTCCAGCTAACTGATTATTCTTCTGCTTCAGATATTCTGTTATTAATTTCTTCTAGAGTATTTTTATTTTCAGTAATTGTGTTGTTTGTCTCTGTATGTTTATTCTTTAATTCTTCTAGGTCTTTGTTAATTGAGTCTTGCATGGTCTCCATTCTGTTTCCAAGGTTTTTGATCATCTTTACTATTCTTTTTCAGGTAGTTTGCCTATTTCCTCTTCATTTATTTGGACTTCTGTGTTTCTAGTTTGTTCCTTCATTTGTGCAGTATTTTTCTGCCTTTTCTTTTTTTTTTTTTTAAAGTTATTGTGTTTGAGGTGTCCATTTCTCAGGCTTCAAGGAAAGTTGAATTCTTTCCTTGAAGAAGGTTGAATTCTTTCTTCTTTTAGGTTTCTGCCCTCCTAAGTTTGGTCCAGTGGTTTGTGTGAGCTTCACATAGGGTGAGATTTGTGCTGAGTTTTTGTTTGTTTGTTTGTTTTTCCTCTGATGGGCAAGGCTGAGTTAGGTGGTAATCCTGTCTGCTGATGATTGGGTTTGTATTTTTGTTTTGTTTGTTGCTTAGATGAGGCATCCTGCACAGGGTGCTACCGGTGGTTGGGTGATGCTGGGTCTTATATTCTAGTTGTTTCCTTTGTGTGAGTTCTCAATATTTGATATTCCCTAGGGTTAGTTCTCTGGTAGCCTAGGGTCTTGGAGTCAGTGATCCCACTCCAAAGGCTCAGGGCTTGATCTCTGGTCAGGAATGAAGATTCCACAAGTAGATTGTTATGGCATTTAGTGAGATTAAAACAAATACCCAAAAACAAGAAACCAAAGATGAACCCCAGACAAATGGCAGTTACAAAATCAGGCACATAATAATTAAAATAATGGAATATACACATATACATATACACATGTAAGCAAAATCAAAACAGTTCAACAAAATAAAGTACAATAGATTGACCTGGCAAACAAAGGAAACCAAAAATTATACCTACCAGTTAAAAACAAAACTAAAGCACAAACTGGAAAACAAAACTAAAGCAAGGTGCCAAGTGGGGAGTAAAGCAATGAAAATAAAACTAGCAAATATGTTGAGAGGAAAGGAAAGAAAGGAAATAAAGAAAAGAAAGAAAGAATAGATATGCAAAATTAAATGGAGGTAGATGAAGAAGATTTATATACATTAAAGATTAACTTCAAGGGGAAAAGAGCAGTAGGAAAAGCAAACAAATGAATAAATGTAGAAAAAATAATAATATGTTTAAAAAATTAAAAATTAAAATTAAAAAAGAGAAAAGAAAAAAATAAAGGAAGAAGAAAGAAAGAAAAAAGGAAAACTCCACAGAACTGCAAAAGCCCTATGTAGAGGCAGAGGTTTATAACAACAACAAAAAATGTGACTGAGGAAAAAAAAAAAAGCAAGCTCAAAACTTAATTAGATTTCATAGTGCCAATAAAATTGACAACTACAACAGAGTGGGGAATAAAGGGGGAAAAAAAGAAAAAAACAAACAAAAGAATCTACAGAACAAGTCAAAACATAAGAATAATATATGTTTTTCTTTAGTCACTGCTGTCAGAGTCCTTTCCCTCGCTGGGAGTCATAGTCCATCTCACCTCCCTAGGATGCCTCCAACACTGTGCTGATCTCTGGACCTTCTGTAGGGGCAGCTCAGATTCTAATCTGGTCTTACCCCTATGTGTTTTTGCCTCCAATGTCCACAGCTATCAGAACTAGTCTGTTTTCTTTTGTGGGAGCTCGCAATGATCTTTTACGTATTCCATAGACACAAAGTCTGCCTAGTTGATTGTGTGGATTTAATCTGCAGCTTGTACAGCTGTTGGGAAGGTTTTGGGTCTTCTACCTTAGCCACACTGCCCTTGTGTTTCAATTGTGATTTGCTTCCACCACTACATGTGGGTTGTCCAATGGGGTTGGCTCCTGAGGCTGCCCTGGAGGACTTGGGTTTGCCCCTGTGAGGGCCAGAGGTGATGCAGCTGCTTGGGGTTCTGGCAGCACCAGGTACTCAGGGGGGTTGGCGGCTAGGGCAGCAGGAAATATAGTGCTCTAGAAGGGTATGGCAGCCAGTATTGGCCAATACGCTCCAGTATTCTTGCCTGGAGAACACCCCTGACGGAGAAGCCTGGCAGGCCACAGACCACAGCATCGCAAAGAGTTTGACACGGCCAAAGCAATCCTGTGTGCATACATGCAAACTTTTTTTGGCCTGTGGCAGCTCTGCCCCAGTGAGGGTTGAGCGTGAAGGAGGCACAGCTGCTTGGCTTGTGGGGACCCTGGTGGTGCCAAGTGTGCAGGGACACGGAGTGACACCACTGTAGGAGTTATGGTCCTATCAGAGTCTTTTTTTTGAACCTCTTGTAGCTGGTGATCAGATGACGTCTTTGATCAGTCTTTCTCCATAGCTCCACCTGTTCAGGCACTTAGAGGGCTCCCTTGCTAGGGGTCCTTCTCTGTTGATCCGTGTGTCAGGCACATAGAGGGACCCCCCCCCCCCCCCCCCGCCCTTGACTGCAGTCCTACTCTGTAGACTGGCATGTCAGGCACTTAAAGGGGCACCCTGGGTGGGGTCCTACTCTGTAGTTCACTGCATCAGGCGTTTGATGGGCCAGCCTCTCTGTTGTTCAGATGCCCATGCTGGGGTGTGGGGAGAGAAAGGCTATGGTGATGGCTCCACCCCCTATGCATGACTCAGCAGTATTGCCTTGCTTCCATGGCTGCCTGGCTTTCCTCCCCAGGCATTTCCCACCACAATCTCCTCCCTCACATCCCCTCCATCCGTCTCTCCACAATCAACAGGAGACCTCACCCTGGGATTGCTCCACAATCCCTAAACTCCAGCTCTGCTGCTGGGCGTTCTAGGGGACCTACATCCCTGTTCAGGGTATGTATGGCTGTGGCAAGGACTGTCTGACTCTCATTCCATTTAGGCTGTCACAGATCAGCTGTTTCACTCTCAGCCTTAAATGTTTCTCCTCTGACTTAGACAATTCCCCTGATGTGGGGATCGGACCCCTGCTTCAGTTTCCCCAACGGCCAAGAGCAGGTCCAGTCCTGCTAACACGCCTGTTTTTTCCCCTAGTTCCTTCATCCTACCGAGTTTTGTGTGGTTCTATATATTCTTTTCCGCTGGTCAGGTACTCGTGTCTGCTCTCAGCTGGTGTTCTGCATGCACTTCTGTGTTTTGAAGGTGTGTTCCTGATGTGTCCAGTGGAGAGAGATGTACTCCATGTCCACCTACTGCTCCGCCATCTTGTTCCTCTCTCTGTATTAAGTTTTGAGATTGAGTCCTCCAACTTTGTATTTCTTTTCCAAGATTCTGTCAGCTATTCTTGGTCCCTTGAATTTTCATGAGAATTTTAGAATCAGCTTGTCATTTTCCACAAAATAGTGGCTGGAATATTGATAGAGGTTTTACTGAGTCTGTAGACCAATTTGGGGAAGTATTGCCGTCCAAGCAATATTATGTCTCCCTATTCATGATCATGGATGTCTTTTCATGTATTTAGTTCTTTCATTTCTTTCAATGATTTTGAAAATAATTTTCAGTGTAGAAATCTTGCCCTTCATTTATTAAATTTATTCCTAAATATTTTATTTTAAAAATTCTTTGGTAAATGGAATTGTTTTCTCAATTTAATTTTTGGATTGTTTAATGCTAGAGTATATAATTACAGCAATGAAATTAAAAGATTCTTGCTCCTTGGAAGAAAAGCTATGACCAACCTAGAAGGCATATTAAAAAGCAAAGACATTACTTTGCCAACAAAGGTCTGTCTAGTCAAGGCTGTGGTTTTTCCAGTAGTCATGTATAGATGTGAGAGTTGGACTATAAAGAAAGCTAAGTGCCAAAGAACTGATGCTTTCGAACTGTGGTGTTGGAGAAGACTCTTGAGAGTCCCTTGGACTGCAAGGAGATCCAACCAGTCCATCCTAAAGAACATCAGTCTTAAGTGTTTATTGGAAGGACTGATGTTGAAGCTGAAACTCCAATACTCTGGCTACCTGATGAAAAGAGCTGACTTATTGGAAAAGACCCTGATACTGGGAAAGATTGAGGGCAGGAGGAGAAGGGGATGACAGAGGATGAGATGGTTGGATGGCATCACCGACTCAGTGGAGATGAGTTTGGGTGCACTCCGGGAGTTGGCGATGGACAGAGAGGCCTGGCATGCTACAGTCCATGGGGTAGCAGAGTTGGACGGGACTGAGTGACTGAACTAAACTATAGAATTACAATAGACTTTTGAATGTTGATCTTGTACTTTGCAGTCTTATTGCACTCGCTTGTTCCAATAGTTTTTAGTGGATTTCTTAGGATTTTCTATATACAGGGTCATGTAATCTGCTAATAGAGGTAGTTGTTTTACTTCTTCCCTTCTGACCTGGATTGTTAGGCTCTTGCACTCTCTTCTTTTCCCCTCCCTCCACTCCACCTTTTCCCTTCCTGCCCCACTTCTTCCCCCTCCCCCCCCCCCCCCCGCCTTTTTACCTTGTTATGCTACCTAGAATTTTCAGTAATATGTTGAATGAGAGTGCTTAGGGTGTATATTATTTTTTTTCCTGATCCTAAAGAGAAAGCCTTCATTTTTTCCCCCTATTAAGTATGAGGTTAACTGTGGTGTATGTAGGTGATTTTACAAGGTTGAGGAAACTCCCTTCTGCACCTAGTTTATTGAGTGCTTTTATAAAAAATGTGCTGAATTTTGCCAAGTGCCTGCCTGCATTTATTGATAATATCATGTTGTTTTTGTCCTTCAGTCTATTAATAGAGTGTATTACATTAATTGATCTTTGTATGTTAAACTAAGCTAGCATTCCTGGGATGAGTCCTGCTTGATCACAGTGTATAATCCTTTCAGTATGCTGCTGGATTTTTGAGACTTTTTGCATCTATATTCATACAGTACATTGTTTGGTAACATTTTTTACTGATATTTCTTTGGTTGTGGTATCAGGGTAATACTGGTCTCATAGTATGAGTTGAGAAGTATTCCCCTCCTCTTCTATTCTTTTGGATAAATTTGTAAATGACCGACATTAGTTTTCCTTTAACAGTGTTAGCATTATCTAATTTATTGGCATAAAATTGTTCACAATATTCTCACATAATCACTTTTACTTTTGAAAGGTTGGTGGTAATAGGTATTTCATTCCTGGTTTTAGTAATGTGGGTCTCTCTCTTTTTGTTGGCTTTCCTGGTGGCTCAGATGGTAAAGAATCTGTCAGCAATGCAGGAGGTCTGGGTTCGATCCCTGGGTTGGGAATATACCCTGGAGAAAGGAATGGCTACCTACTCCGGTATTCTTGTCTGAGAATTCCATGGACAGGGGAGCCTGGCAGGCTACAGTCCATGGGCTCGCAAAGAGTTGGACGTGACTGAGCGACTAACACACACACACACACACACAGCTAAAGTTTTGTCAATTTTGTTGATTTCTTTGAACAATCAACTTTATTTTCATTTATTTTCTGTTCTCTATATTATTGATTTCTCCTCTTGTCTATTTCCTGCTAAATATTTATTTAACTGCATCTTATATATTTTGGTATGCTGAGCTTTCATTTTCATTCACCTAAATTTCAAACACACTTAGAAATGTGTTTAGTTTTCAACATATTTGTGGAATTCCCAAATTTCCTTCTGCTATTTATTTCTAATTTCATTCCTTTGTGTTTGGAGAACATACTTGGCATGATTTTGGCCCTTTCAAATGTACCAAGGCTTGTTATATGGCCTAACATATGGTCTATTCTGGAGAACGTCCCGTGTGCATTTGTATTTTGAGTATGAGGATTTGGGGGCTGATCAAGGAAAGATGAAACATGAGATGACCATGGTGTACAGTGAGCTTTTTGGGCAGTATTTGGACATGTTTCCATGAGAGGGGAAGAGCCTCACAGCAGAAGGCCTTCCAGAGACAAGGCCCGCCATCCAAAAGGGGAAGAGAGAAAGTGAATTCCCAGGGAAGAGAGAAATGGAGAGAGGGCTTATGTGTTAAGATGATGTCCCTCAGCAGCAATGGCGGGTCTCAGATTCAGAGAGCTCTGAGGGGCAGCAGTAGTTTGGAATCTTTTACACTCAGTGTTTGTCTTCTCTATGGCTTGCAGATATTGGGTGCAATTTTGCAGGGTATGCAAAGCAGACAGGCCCTAAATGGCTAAATACACACTTACTTTAGATATATTTAAAGTAATTGGATATGTAAGAATTTGAGTTTGGCATTGAGTTGATGGTGCCAACCTCTTGTGAAAAAGTAAATAATGTAAGGGCCAATATACACTAGCCATCTTTGGGCCACTTACAGAATAATTTGAGAAAAATATGTTTTCTGCTATTGCTTGATGGAAAGTCCTATAGATGTTTGTTTGTCTAGTTGGCTTATAGTGTATTGGAATCTTCTATTTGCTTTCAATCTTCTAGCTCTTTGTTCACCCCCTTGCTGAAAGTGGGTTTTGCAGCTTTTAATATTTTTGAGTTGTCCATCCACTTATCCCCTCCCCCTTTCCCCATTGCTTAGATAACTCCTTCCTATACCATAGACAGTTGTTCAGGATTCACGTCGATGGTCTGATCTGCTAAGCAGGGGTCTCTTTACTGGTTTCGGTTGGTAATTTTAGTTCAAATTTTACTTTCTAGTCTCTCATCGTAGACCAGTGCACACATTCTAATCCTCTGAAGGACAAGAATTTAAAGGAATGAGGCCAGGAAATATGAAGGGAGCATGCTCCACTCAGAACCTGTCCACTTTCTATATTAGCAGTGGTTGTTCAGATTGTTAGAAGTCCAACACACTAAAAATATTGTTAATGGTTTTCCCACATCACCCCTGCCCCCCAGTTCTTATTCTGAAAACAAGCAATCACTATTTATTTTATTGAAGTATAGTTGCTTTACAATGTTGTGTTAGTTTATGCTGTATAGCAAAGTGAATAAGCTATATGCATAGGTATGTGCTTCTTTTTTGGATTTCCTTCCCATTTACACCATAGAGCACTGATTAGAGTTCCCTGTGCTGTACAGTAGGTTCTCATTTGTTATCTGTTTGTTTTTTTTTTTTTGGAAAGTTTTGCATATTTATTTTTAAGTTCTTTCTACATAAAGTCATATTTTTCCCATCAGTACATTCTTTTTTTTTTTTTTTTACATTTTTATTTATTTTTTTTTCTTTTTTAAATTTTATTTTATTTTTAAACTTTACAATATTGTATTAGTTTTGCCAAACATCAAAATGAATCCACCACAGGTGTACCTGTGCTCCCCATCCTGAACCCTTCTCCCTCCTCCCTCCCCATACCCTTGTTATCTGTTTTATACACAGTAAGACACTAACATATTTTAAAAGGCATAAGTAAGCACACAGTGGTTTGGTTTTCTTCTCTGGTGACTATTTTAATGCTTTATTGAAAAATAAAAACCAAAATCAAAAGCTTTCCCTTGCATTGTCCTGTTTTTGGAACACTTGCTTGTTTGGTACCCTAAACACAATGTGTTGCCCGTCATAGAATTAAGCACTAACAGTGTCCTTTGCCCCTAGGACCTGAGTGGCAAGTGTCTGAGGCATGGCTACTGCTCTGTCCTCCCACACCCAGAGCAGATACTATCAAGAACACGTGTATATCCTCTTCTGCCAAATGACTGTTAATGTCTTTTGCCCATTTTCTAAATTTCTTGTTTGATTCTTTTTTTTTTACTGTTGAGTTTTGAGAGGTTTTTTTTTTTTTTTTTTGGTGGGGGGAGGGCAGGCCACGAGGCATGCAGAATCTTCTCCAACCAGGCATGCATTGGGAATGCGGTCTTAATCACTGGTCAGATATGTGGTTTGCAATGATTTAATCTGGAATTTATCTTTTCATTCTCTTAACAGGGTCTCCCATCACCCCTATGTTGTGGGATGATTGACAATATAATTGTATAATATTGAAACTGTACAATGTGATGATTTGATATACATTTAACAGGGTCTTTTTTTTTTCAGGAAGATAATTTTATTTATTTTTTAATATAAATTTATTTTAATTGGAGGCTAATTACTTTACAATATTGTATTGGTTTTGCCATACATCAACATGAATCCGTCACGGGTGTACACGTGTTCCCCACCCTGAACCCTCCTCCCATCTCCCTCCCCATCCCATCCCTCTGGGTCATCCCAGTGCACCAGCCCAGAGCATCCTGTATCATGCATCGAACCTGGACTGATGATTCATTTCACATATGATATACATGTTTAAATGCCATTCTCCCAAATCATCCAACCCTCACCCTCTCCCACAGAGTCCAAAAGACTATTCTATACATCTGTGTCTCTTTTGTTGTCTCACATACGGGGTTATCGTTATCGTATTTCTAAATTCCATATATATGCATTAGTATACTGTATTGGCGGAGAAGGCAATGGCACCCCGCTCCAGTACTCTTGCCTGGAAAATCCCATGGATGGAGGAGCCTGGTGGCCTGCAGTCCATGGGGTCGCTAAGAGTCGGGCACGACTGAGCGACTTCACTTTCACTTTTCACTTTCATGCATTGGAGAAGGAAATGGCAACCCACTCCAGTGTTCTTGCCTGGAGAATCCCAGGGATGGGGGAGCCTGGTGGGCTGCCATCTATGGGATCGCATGGAGTCGGACACGACTGAAGCAACTTAGCAGCATCAGCAGCAGCATACTGTATTGGTGTTTTTCTTTCTGGCTTACTTCACTTTGTATAATAGGCTCCAGTTTCATCCACCTCATTAGAACTGATTCAAATGTATTCTTTTTAATGGTTGAATAATACTCCATTGTGTATATGTACCACTATCCATTCATCTGCTGATGGACATCTAGGTTGCTTCCATGTCCTGGCTATTGTAAACAGTGCTGTGATGAGCACTGGGGTACACGTGTCTCTTTCAATTCTGGTTTCCTCGGTGTGTATGCCCAGCAGTGGGATTGCTGGGTCATATGGCAGTTCTATTTCCAGTTTTTAAAGGAATCTCCACACTGTTCTCCATAGTGGCTGTACTAGTTTGCATTCCCACCAACAGTGTAAGAGGGTTCCCTTTTCTCCATACCTTCTCCAGCATTTATTGTGTGTAGACTTTTGGATAGCAGCCATTCTGACTGGCGTGAAATGGTACCTCATAGTGGTTTTGATTTGCATTTCTCTGATAATGAGTGATGTTGAGCATCTTTTCATGTGTTTGTTAGCCATCTGTATGTCTTCTTTGGAGAAATGTCTATTTAGTTCTTTGGCTCATTTTTTGATTGGGTCATTTATTTTTCTGGAGTTGAGCTGTAGGAGTTGCTTGTATATTTTTGAGATTAATTATTTGTCCATTGCTTCATTTGCTATTATTTTCTCCCATTCTGAAGGCTGTCTTTTCACCTTGCTTATAGTTTTCTTTGTTGTGCAGAAGCTTTTAAGTTTAATTAGGTCCCATTTGTGTATTTTTGCTTCTATTTCCAATATTCTGGGAGGTGGGTCATAGAGGATCCTGCTGTGATGTATGTCAGAGAGTGTTTTGCCTATGTTCTCCTCTAGGAGTTTTATAGTTTCCAGTCTTACGTTTAGATCTTTAATCCATTTTGAGTTTATTTTAGTGTATGGTGTTAGAAAGTGCTCTAATTTCATTCTTTTACAAGTGGTTGACCAGTTTTCCCAGCACCACTTGTTAAAGAGATTGTCTTTAATCCATTGTATATTCTTGCCTCCTTTGTCAAAGATAAGGTGTCCATATGTGCGTGGATTTATCTCTGGGCTTTCTATTTTGTTCCATTGATCTATATTTCTGTCTTTGTGCCAGTACCATACTGTCTTGATGACTGTGGCTTTGTAGTAGAGCCTGAAGTCAGGCAGGTTGATTCCTCCAGTTCCATTCTTCTTTCTCAAGATTGCTTTGGCTATTCGAGGTTTTTTGTATTTCCATACAAATTGTGAAATTATTTGTACTAGCTCTGTGAAAAATACCGTTGGTAGCTTGATAGGGATTGCATTGAATCTATAGATTGCTTTGGGTAGTATACTCATTTTCACTATATTGATTCTTCCGATCCATGAACACGGTATATTTCTCCATCTATTAGTGTCCTCTTTGATTTCTTTCACCAGTGTTTTAAAGTTTTCTATATATAGGTCTTCAGTTTCTTTAGGTAGATATATTCCTAAGTATTTTATTCTTTTCGTTGCAATGGTGAATGGAATTGTTTCTTTCTATTTTCCCATTATTAGTGTATAGGAATGCAAGGGATTTCTGTGTGTTGATTTTATATCCTGCAACTTTACTATATTCATTGATTAGCTCTAGTAATTTTCTGGTGGAGTCTTTAGGGTTTTCTATGTAGAGGATCAAGCCTTTGACTGTGTGGATCACAATAAACTGTGGAAAATTCTGAAAGAGATGGGAATACCAGACCACCTGACCTGCCTCTTGAGAAACCTATATGTAGGTCAGGAAGCAACAGTTAGAACTGGACATGGAACAACAGACTGGTTCCAAATGGGAAAAGGAATACGTCAAGGCTGTGTATTGTCACCCTGTTTATTTAACTTATATGCAGAATACATCATTAAAAACGCTGGGCTGGAAGAAGCACAAGCTGGAATCAAGATTGCTGGGAGAAATTTCAATAACCTCAGATATGCAGATGACACCACCCTTATGGCAGAAAGTGAAGAACTAAAAAGGCTCTTGATGAAAGTGAAAGAGGAGAGTGAAAAAGTTGGCTTTTAAGCCAACATTCAGAAAACTCAGATCATGGCCTCTGGTCCTATCACTTCATGGGAAATAGATGGGGAAACAGTGGAACCAGTGTTAGACTTTTTTTTTCTGGGCTCCAAAATCACTACAGATGGTGACTGCAGCCATGAAATTAAAAGACGCTTACTCCTTGGAAGGAAAGTTATGACCAACCTAGATAGCATATTGAAAAGCAGAGACATAACTTTGCCAACAAAGGTCCATCTAGTCAAGGCTATGGTTTTTCCAGTAGTCATGTATGGATGTGAGAGTTGGACTGTGAAGAAAGCTGAGCGCCGAAGAATTGATGCTTTTGAACTGTGGTGTTGGAGAAGACTCTTGAGAGTCCCTCGATTGCAAGGAGATCCAACCAGTCCATTCTAAAGATCAGTCCTGGGTGTTCTTTGGAAGGAATGATGCTAAAGCTGAAACTCCAGTACTTCGGCCACCTAATGCGAAGAGTTGACACATTGGAAAAGACTCTGATGTTGGAAGGGATTGGGGGCAGGGGGAAAAGGGGACGACAGAAGATGAGATGGCTGGATGGCATCACTGACTCGATGGACGTGAGTTTGAGTGAACTCTGGGAGTTGGTGATGGACAGGGAAGCCTGGCGTGCTGCAGTTCATGGGGTCGCAAAGAGTCGGACATGACTGAGCGACTGAACTGACTGAACTGATTGATGTAGAGGATCATGTCATCTGCAAACAGTAAGAGTTTTTCTTCTTCTTTTCCAATTTGAATTCCTTTTATTTCTTTTTCTGCTCTGATTGCTGTGGCCAAAACTTCCAAAACTATGTTGAATAGTAGTGGTGAAAGTGGGCACCCTTGTCTTGTTTCTGACTTTAGGGGAAATGCTTTTAATTTTTCACCATTGAGGATAATGTTTGCTGTGGGTTTGTCATATATAGCTTTTATTATATTGAGGTATGTTCCTTCTATTCCTGCTTTCTGGAGAGTTTTTATCATAAATGGATGTTGAATTTTGTCAAAGGCTTTCTCTGCATCTATTGAGATAATCATATGGCTTTTATTTTTCAATTTGTTAATATGGTGTATTACATTGATTGATTTGTGGATATTGAAGAATCCTTGCATCCCTGGGCTAAAGCCCACTTGGTCATGGTGTATGATCTTTTTAATGTGTTGTTGGATTCTGATTACCAGAATTTTTTAAAGGATTTTTGCATCTATGTTCATCAGTGATATTGGCCTGTAGTTTTCTTTTTTTGTGGCATCTTTGTCAGGTTTTGGTATTAGGATGATGGTGACCTCATAGAATGAGTTTGGAAGTTTACCTTCCTCTGAAATTTTCTGGAAGAGTTTGAGTAGGATAGGTGTTAGCTCTTCTCTAACACCTAAATTCTCTAACTGAATTTTTGGTAGAATTCAGCTGTGAAGCTGTCTGGACCTGGGCTTTTGTTTGCTGGAAGATTTCTCATTACAGTTTCAATTTCTGTGCTTGTGATGGGTCTGTTAAGATTTTCTATTTCTTCCTGGTTCAGTTTTGGAACGTTGTACTTTTCTAAGAATTTGTCCATTTCTTCCAAGTTGTCCATTTTATTGGCATATAATTGCTGATAGTAGTCTCTTATGATCCTATGTATTTCTGTGCTGTCTGTTGTGATCTCTTCATTTTCATTTCTAATTTTATTGATTTGATTTTTCTCCCTTTTTTTCTTGATGAATCTGGCTAATGGTTTGTCAACTTTATTTATCCTCTCAAAGAAGAACCAGCTTTTGGCTTTGTTGATTTTTGCTATGGTCTCTTTTGTTTCTCTTTCATTTATTTCTGCCCTAATTTTTAAGACTTCTTTCCTTATACTAACCCTGGGGTTCTTCATTTTTTTCTTTTCTAGTTGCTTTAGGTGTAGAGTTAGGTTATTTATTTGACTTTTTTCTTGTTTCTTGAGGTATGCCTGTATTGCTATGAACCTTCCCCTTAGCACTGCTTTTACAGTGTCCCACAGGTTTTGGGTTGTTGTGTTTTCATTTTCATTCATTTCTATGCATAGTTTGATTTCTTTTTTGATTTCTTCTGTGATTTGTTGGTTATTCAGCATCATGTTGTTCAGCCTCCATATGTTGGAATTTTTAATAATTTTTCTCCTATAATTGAGATCTAATCTTGCCGCACTGTGGCCAGAAAAGATGTTTGGAATGATTTCAATTTTTTTGAATTTACCAAGGCTAGATTTATGGCCTAGGATGCAATCTATCCTGGAGAAGTTCCATGTGAGCTTGAGAAAAAGGTGAAATTCATTGTTTTGGGGTGAAATGGCCTATAGATATCAATTAGGTCTAATTGGTCTATTGTATCAGATAAAGTTTGTGTTTCCTTGTTAATTTTCTGTTTAGTTGATCTATCCATAGGTGTGAGTGGGGTATTAAAGTATCCCACTATTATTGTGTTATTGTTAATCTCCCCTTTCATACTTGTTAGCATTTGTCTTACATATTGCGGTGCTCCTATGTTGGGTGCATATATATTTATAATTGTTATATCTTCTTCTTGGATTGATTCTTTGATCATTATGTTGTGTCCTTCTTTGTCTCTTTTCACAGCCTTTGTTTTAAAGTCTGCTTTAAATGAGTATTGCTACTCCTGTTTTCTTTTGGTCTTTATTTGTGTGGAATATCTTTTTCCAGCCCTTCCCTTTCAGTCTGTATGTGTCCCCTGTTTTGAGGTGGGTCTCTTGTAGACAACATATATAGGGGTCTTGTTTTTGTATCCATTCAGCCAGTCTTTGTCTTTTGGTTGGGGCATTCAACCCATTTACATTTAAGGTAATTATTGATAAGTATGATCCCGTTGCCATTTACTTTATAATTTTGGGTTTGAGTTTATACACCCTTTTTGTGTCTCCTGTCTAGAGAAGATCCTTTAGCATTTGTTGGAGAGCTGGTTTGGTGGTGCTGAATTCTCTCAGCTTTTGCTTGTCTGTAAAGCTTTTGATTTCTCCTTCATATTTGAATGAGATCCTTGCTGGGTACAGTAATCTGGGCTGTAGGTTATTTTCTTTCATCACTTTAAGTATGTCCTGCCATTCCCTCCTGGCCTCAAGAGTTTCTGTTGAAAGATCAGCTGCTATCCTTATGGGAATCCCCTTGTGTGTTATTTGTTGTTTTTCCCTTTCTGCTTTTAATATTTATTCTTTATGTTTGATCTTTGTTAATTTGATTAATATGTGTCTTGGGTGTTTTGCCTTGGGTTTATCCTGTTTGGGACTCTCTGGATTTATTGGACTTGGGTGATTATTTCCTTCCCCATTTTAGGGAAGTTTTCAACTATTATCTCCTCAAGTATTTTCTCATGGTCTTTCTTTTTGTCTTCTTCTGGGACTCCTATGATTCGAATGTTGGAATGTTTAACATTGTCCCAGAGGTCTCTGACATTGTCCTCATTTCTTTTAACTCGTTTTTCTTTTTTCCTCTCTGATTCATTTATTTCTACCATTCTATCTTCTACCTCACTAATCCTATCTTTTGCCTCCGTTATTCTACTATTTGTTGCCTCCAGAGTGTTTTTAATTTCATTTATTGCATTATTCATTATATATTGACTCTTTTTTATTTCTTCTAGGTCCTTGTTAAGCCTTTCTTGCATCTTCTCAATCCTTGCCTCTAGGCTATTTATCTGTGAGTCCATTTTGTTTTCAAGATTTTGGATCATTTTCACTATCATTATTCAGAATTCTTTATCAGGTAGATTCCCTATCTCTTCCTCTTTTGTTTGGTTTGGTGGGCATTTATCCTGTTCTTTTACCTGCTGGGTATTCCTCTGTCTCTTCATCTTGTTTATATTGCTGTGTTTGGGGTGGCCTTTCTGTATTCTGGCAGTTTGTGGAGTTCTCTTTATTGTGGAATTTCCTCACTGTGGGTCGGGTTGGATGGGTGGCTTGTCAAGGTTTCTTGGTTAGGGAAGCTTGTGTCAGTGTTCTGGTGGGTGGAGCTGGATTTCTTCTCTCTGGAGTGTAATGAAGTGTCCAGTAATAAGTTATGAGATGTCAGTGGGTTTGGAGTGACTTTGGGCAGCCTGTATATTGAAGTTCAGGGCTGTGTTCCTGTGTTGCTGGAGAATTTGCGTGGTATGTCTTGCTCTGGAACTTGTTGTCCCTTGGGTGGTGTTTGGTTTCAGTGTAGGTATGGAGACGTTTGATGAGCTCCTGTCGATTAATGTTCCCTGGAGTCAGGAGTTCTCTGGTGTTCTCAGGATTTGGACTTAAGCCTCCTGCTTCTGGTTTTCAGTCTTATTTTTACAGTAGCCTCAAGACTTCTCCATCTATACAGCAATATTGATAAAACATCTAGGTTAAAGATGAAAAGTTTCTCCACAGTGAGGGACACCCAGAGAGGTTGACAGAGTTACATGGAGAAGAGAAGAGGGAGGAGGGAGTTAGAGGTGACCCGAATGAGATGAGGTGGAATCAAAAGAGGAGAGAGCAAGCTAGCCTGTAATCACTTCCTTATGTGTGCTCCACAGTCTGGACCGCTCAGAGATGTTCATGGAGTTATACAGAGAAGAGAAGAGGGAGGAAGGAGACAGAGGTGGCCAGGAGGATAAAGGGGGGGAATCAAAAGGAGAGAGACAGATCCAGCCAGTAATCAGTTCCCTAATTGTTCTCCACCTTCTGGAACACACAAAGAGATTCACAGAGTTGGGTAGAGAAGAGAAGAGGGAGGGAGGAGATTGAGGCGACCTGGTGGAGACAAAGGAGAGTCCAAAGGGGGAGAGAGCAGTCAAGCCAGTAATCTTGTTCCCAAGTAAAAATGGGTACTAAAGATTGGGTTCTTAAAGGTACAAAATTGATAACAAATACCAAAAAGCAAAGATTAAAAATCTAGAGTAGAGGTTGGATTTTCAAAAATACAATATTAAAGAAAAAAGAAAAAACAAAGTCACAAAAATTATAAAATATATTTATATTAAGTTTGCCTTAAAAAATAGGGTCTCTCTCTCTCTTTTTTTTGTGCAAAGTAATAGTATGTTATAAAAATGAAAATTAAAGGAGTAATAGAGGACTTAAAAATTAAAAAAAATAAAGAATGATAGTAAAAATATATCTAGGACTTTCTCTGGTATTGTTGTGGGCAGTGTGGGGTCAGTTCATTTTTGGGGAGTTCCTTGATCCAGCTTATATTTCTCAAGATCTATAGGCCCCTTCCTATGTAGTCGGTACTAACTACAGGGTTTTAATCTATTGCACCTGTCACTTCCAAGAAGGTTCCCTCTGTTTTAGCTTCTTCTGTTTGCTGGTCTCTTCAGTGTCTGATTTCCGCCCTGACACAAGGGGGCGGTGGTGGACATTTTTTTAGGCTAACTTGGAGAAGGAAATGGCATGCCACACCAGTACTCTTGCCTGGAAAAGCCCATGGACGGAGGAGCCTGGTGGGCTGCAGTCCATGGGGTCGCTAAGAGTCGGACACGACTGAGCGACTTCACTTTCACTTTTCACTTTTATGCAATGGAGAAGGAAATGGCAACCCACTCCAGTGTTCTTGCCTGGAGAATCCCAGGGACGGGGGAGCCTGGTGGGCTGCCATCTATGGGGTCATGCAGAGTTGGACAGGACTGAAGTGACTTAGCAGCAGCAGCAGTTGAGTCATGCTGTGGGGAGGGAGGGTCACTGCAAACAACACTGGTGTGCGCTTGCAGTGTCTCGCCACACTGGGTTTGCCCTTGCTCACGGCGTGTGTGCTTTCCCTGTTTTACACTGCTTAGGTTCCAGGTTGCTCTGCTGGGAACTGTCTGAGGCCGTCCCTGGGTTGTGTGCACTTCCCAGGTCTAAGCCGCTCAGGTTCAGGTACTCGGGTAGTCCTCAGAGGCTCAGACTCAGTTGGGCCTGTGTTTTGTGCCCTTCCCAGGTCCGAGCAGCTCAGGTGATCAGCTGTTTGGCGAGTGCAGTTGCTGTGACTTATTGCCTCCCCGTCCCTGCCGCTCAGTTTTCTGGGTGTACAACTGGCGCACCTTCTCAGGCGGATGTTGACCGTCCAGAATCCCAAGAAGTCTTGGTTAGCAACGAAGCCTGCTTGCAGTTTGATAGATAATGCCTCTCTGGGGCCGCAATTGCCCCCTTTTGGCTCTGGCTGCCCTTGCCTGCCTGTCACCGGAGGGGGATAGGCCGGCCTGCAGCCGGCTAGCTCTGCTCAGTCCTTTGTTCTGTGAGCGGGCCTGACGGTATCTTAGGTTAGGGCTTTTCGCGTGGTAGCTTTCCCACGGCTGGTTTGCTAGCCCAAGTTACTTCCCTCAGATTGCCCTCGGGGCATTCATGCCCAGTCCTTACTGTAATCAATGCAGCCCGCACCTCCCTGCCCAGCCTCCGCTTGCTAGTGGCGGATGCAGGCGTCTGAGCTGCTTCTCCACTGGGGGAGTTACTGTTGGGCACATAATCTGTGGGTTTTCATTATTTATTTATTTTTCCTCCCGGTTATGTTGCCCTCTGTGGTTCCAAGCCTCGCCACAGACTCAGCAGTGAGAGTGTTTCCTGGTATTTGTAAACTTCTCTCTTTTTAAAGACTCCCTTCCTGGGATGGAGCTCAGTCCCTACCTCTTTTGTCTTTTTGTCTTTTATATTTTTTCCTATCTCCTTAAGAAGACAATGGGCTGCTTTTCTGGGTGCCTGATGTCCTCTGCCGGCATTCAGAAGTTGTTTTGTGGAATTTACTCAGCGTTCAAATGTTCTTTTGGTGAATTTGTGGGGGAGAAAGTGATCTGGATCCCCGTCCTATTCCTCCACCATCTTAGGACTGCCTTTCTAACAGGGTCTTTTGAATAGCAAAAGTTTTACATTTTGAAGAGGTTCCATTTATGTTTTTCCTTTTATGGACTGTGCATTGGGTATCAAATTTAAGAACTCTTTGCCAAATCCTAGGTCTTTACATAATAAATGTTCTATTTATTCAAAAACTTCAATGGTTTTACATTTAAGTTCATGATCCACTTTGAGTTAGTTTTTGTATTCCATGGGAGGTTTAGATTCTTTCTGTTTTGCCTATGGAATATTCTGTTTCTCCAGCAGCATTTACTGAAAAGGCCATTCCTACTCCATTGAGCTGGTTTTACATCTTTGTAAAAAAAACTAGCTGGGTTCATTTATGGGTTCTGTGTTCCATTCTATCAATCTATATGTTGGTCCCCCCGACCAGTACCATACTGTGTTGATTACTGAAGCTCTATAGTAAGTCTTGGGGCTTCCCTGGTAGCTCAGCTGGTAAAGAATCTGCCTGCAATGCAGGAGACCCTGGTTCAATTCCTGGGTTGGGAAGAGCCCCTGTAGAAGGGATAGGCTACGCACTCCAGTATTCTTGGGATTTCCTGGTGTCTCAGGTGATAAAGAATCTGCCTGCAATGCAGGCGACCTGGGTTCCATCCCTGGGTTGGGAAGATCCCCTGGAGGAGGGCATGGCAGCCCACTCCAGTATTTTTGCCTGGAGAATCCCCATGGACAGAGGAGCCTGGCAGGCCACAGTCCATGGGATTGCAAATTGTCAGACACAACTGACCAACTAAGCACAGCACAGCATAGTAAGCCTTAATGATAGGAATAATGATTTTTCTTGCTTTATTCTTTTTCATAATCATTCTGGATACTCTACAGTCTTTGCCTTTCCATACCAATTTTAGAATAATGTCCAAAAATCTTGCTGAGAACTTGATAGAAATTGTATTAAATTAAACATATAGATCAGTTTGAAGAGAGCTGACATCTTCACCATGATGAATCATTCAATTAATGAACATGGTATGTCTCTCCAATTATTTAGGTCTTTTTTGATGTCATTCATCAGCATTTTGTAATTTTCAGCATACAGAATATTTATACCTAAATATTTTATTTTCTTTGGAGCAGTTGTAAATGGTATTGTGATTTTGTTTTGATTTCTGCTTGTTTGCTCTTAGTATATATAATACGGTTGATTTTGTATGTCAGTCTTATATTCCAGGGCTTCCCAGGTAGTACAGTGGTAAAGAATCTGCCTGTTAATGCAGGAGATGCAAGAGACACAGGTTCAATCCCCTGGAGAAGGAAATGGCAACCCACTCCAATATTCTTGCCTGGAAGATTCCATGGACAGAGGAGCCTTGTGGGCTACAGTCCAGGGGGTCACAAAGAGTCGGACATGACTGATCATGGGTGCATGCATGTGAGCGCATGCACACACACACACACACATGTATCCTAGCTCCTATCCATTCTTAGTTTGCCAGTAGATTTTACCATGAATAGGTGTTGAGTTTTGTCAAATGCTTTTTTTTTGGCATCAGGTGACATGACTATATGATTTTTTCTTTCACCTGTTAATATGGTAGATTACATTGATTGATTTTTGAATATTGAAACAGTCTTGCATAACTTAGATAAACCAGTGTGGTTGTAACATGTTATTCTTTTCACACATTGCTGGATTTGATTTGCTAATATTTTGTAGAGGACTTTTGTGTCTAAATTCATGGGAGATATTGGTCGATAGTTTCCTTTGTCCTTTATTTGGTTTTGGTATTTAGGGCAATATTAGCCTCATAAAATGAGTTGAGAAACACCCTCTCCTCTTCTATTTCCTGGAAGAGATTGTGCAAAACTGGTGTCAGTTATTCTTTAAATGTTTGGTAAAATTCTCTAGTGACACTTCCCGGCTCTAGAGATTTTGATTCTTAGTGTTATTTCAATGTGAATTTATCTGTGCCCATAAGAACAAGTGAAAGGTCTGGAGAGTTTGGGGTCTCAGTTCACGTTACATTCACATGTGGGCGTGTCACACTGGACTGTGATCACATGAGAGAAACCATTGTGTGCTGGTCATTGTTGGGACCTCCGCACTGACGACAGCACCTGGTACACAGTAGGTGTTCAAGTGAGCTTGCGGAATAACTGAGTCGACTCGGTACTCTGTTGCAGACTGGAAGCCTGATGCTGTTAGAGGGCGGCATGGAGGCACCTGAATTCTTTGTGCGAGGTGGAAAAATCTTCTGGGAAGAGTGGAAGAGTACCGAGTACTTACGGTTCCACTTATCCCTCTTTGCTTAAACTACTTCTGATCAGGCAGTGGTTGGCTCTACCACCTGGAGCAACCCAGTGTGCTCCAGAATTTGAGGAGCATGGGGAGCTGGTGAGACAGAGGGGTGTGTTGGGGTAAGAGTAGTTGCTGCAGGCTGCTGCAGACTGATGCTCCTTCCTAATCAGGGTGCCTCTCACACAGAAACAAGCTCCGAGAATCACACTTTAAAACAGAGGATACACAGGAAATGAGAATGGATTGAGCTTAAACATAATTTATAGAGTAATAATTCTTGATTGCCCATAAGTAGTGTCAGGCTTGCAGAAACTACTGACTTTTTAGGTGTCTCTGAATTTCGAAAGCTACACCAAGGTACTTGCCACTAGGACTGTAGTTTCTAGTCCGCTAAGTGGTTTGTTTTAGACTAGAAGATTTTCTGTCAGAGCTACATTTCTGTGTGGTGCACAAGAAAGCACGTGCACGCATGAGAGGGTGCACCAGTTTTTAGGTGAATTTCTACTGGGGAGCCAGTTAGTGGTGCTAAGTTCTCATGCCTTGCTCATTTCATAGCATAACAGACTATCTGGGTTGTTAAATTAGTGACGATTATAACTACATTCTGGGACATCTTGTGACAGCTAAACTCTTTGATTTGTTCTTCTAACACTATATTAATCGCTATCTGTATCAATAAGAGCTTTTTTTTTTAGCAGCTTTTTATCTGCATTATTTTCTGGACAATTGTAAACAGCTTCAAAATATTTTATTATGTTGAAGGCTATTTATTTCTGAGCCAAATGTGAATTCATTTGTTTGTAATTTGAGACTATGGGGCATTTATTGATTATAAAGGCAATGGGCCTTATGCTAGGCTTATTTGTAGTGTCTGGAAATCACCATCAGCATGGTAATTGTGCAGTGTTGATTGGCCAACATGTCAAACTGATGATAAACACTTTCTCCTTTATGCCATCCCTGGGCTTGTCTATACTCTCTTTTAACACAGCATGTTGGGATGATTTGTCTGCTTGTCTCTCTCTCTCACTGGATTCAGAGTTCCTTTGGAGAATGAACCATCTCTCTTTCTAGAGCGCCGAGCACAATTCCTGACTCTAGACTAGAAGCTGAAGGAGGACAGATCGCTGTGCGTCCACCACCTGGGACAGCACCTGGGCGTGCAGGTGAGCACTCAACACTTGTCGAATGAATGCATCAACGCTGATAGCTGGTGCGCTAGAAAAGTCTTTGCTGAGTTAATAAATTACTTTGTATTTGTACAGTGAGTTTCAGGGGCAGAAATCACATTGTTTCATAACCCAGAGGCAGTGATTGCACCCTAAAATACATATGCCTTGACTTGCTTTCCAAGGTGACCCCTCCCCCATCAAGAATATTGAAAACCAAGTAGTAAGCAAGATTTGAAAGGCAAAAAATCAAATTATCATTTGATAAGAGAATAGAGAATGAAGACTGGAGGGTACTGTTAGATAAAATGGACCTCTTTATCCTTTTTAACCCTATGAATTTCACTGCACATAGATAGGACCTTCGAGCACGTAGGAAATGTTGCCCCACAACTCTTATAAATGTGTTCCTGTAGAACAACTCATTTCTCAAATTATGTAGGAAAGGGAGGAGGAATCACACGTGTGGTAGATATGGAGCTTTTATATCTTTAAACTTTTCTGATCTCCTATGTGGGATATCTTGGCAGCTTATTAACAGGTCATGAATCATCTTAGGAAACACAAAAATCCAATGTCTTCTGATTCCTTGCTTTTTTCCAGAATAATGGATGAACATTCATGTTTTCACCTGTCTACAAAAGAAATCTGATAGTTGAAAAACTAAGGAAGAATACAACAGTCATGATTATTTCAAAAAGAAATGAGCCATACCTATATTTGAATCATCATGCAAAAGAAAACAATGAAACAAAATGAAAGATGAACCAAAAATCTATGTGCTCTTCCAAGCATGTCTTGTTGGCTCAGTCTTGACAAAGATGGGAACAAAGGGTGTGGGGGATTGGAAAATTCAAAGAAGGGTGTGTAAGGCAGCAGGCAGGCATCGGAGTGCCTACTACCTCCTCACATCATGACCGAAGGAGGCAATGTCTGGCAACAACTAGGTCTATGGAGCCCCAGGGTCCGCATTCTTTAACGTGGGCAGGCAACATCTGTTTTGATTGGACAGGGAACATTCAGATAGGTCAGCATCTTCCAATTGTTTCTTTCCACTCTTTTTGGATGTGTTATACTTATTTCCACTTTCTAATTCCTAAAGCGTCTGTCTACTGTTCTTTTGTCTTTTATCTTCTCTCTCTCTCTTGCCTTTTCCAGAATCCCAAGTTTCCGGTTTCAAATGTTTACAATGAGTCGTGGCCTTAATCATGAGTGTCCCTCATTTAGTCCATGGATGCCTTGTAGGAAGAGGATTGTGTTAGGAGTCTGTGGACTCAGATGAGAAGCCGAGTCAATTGGTAACCCAGAAGAGGAAAGAGATTGCCCAAATTGTGCAGCTCAGCTAGGCAGTGGGGCTCTGTTGCCTTTTGGAGCCACCAGAGCTTGAAGTGCTATAGAGAGATCATGGCTGTATGTGCAGCAAACTTTTTAACTAAATCAACAAAATGCTGTCACGTAAAGGCTTTGCAGGAACACCACTCAAAATTTCGGATTTGTTGAGGACACTGTTGATCTTGTGTATTACCTGTCCTTATATTTCATATAACTTACATTATAAATGTCATTGTACTTGTGATTATTTCTCTTCTTTTACTCTGTTATGTCAGCTCCATAAGGACAAGGAGCTGATATATGGTTCCCCAGCACTTAGAATGGGGCCAGACATGTAGCAGATGTACAGTGCACATTTGTTGAATAGAGATGTGCCACCCTGCTCCTATAATCCACCCTGGATTGAACAGAAGACAGAATTTGTCATCTGAAAGACCTGAATTTCAGCTCTGAATCAGCCTCATGTTAGCCTTGGTGCCTAATCCCTTTGAGCCTTAGTTTCTTCACGTGTTTACTAGAACTTCTCTGGAGCCTCCTAAAATAAAACAATGAAGCATTTGGATGGATGTATGGATGGAAGCCCTTCTCATTTTCCTGTTCTCTTTTCACCACCCCCTCCCTACCTACTGCCTTTCAATGGGTGCTCTTCAAACCATGGCTCTGTTAGAATTTAAGTGGGGAAAGAATGAACACTGTTGCAATAGTGATTCTTTTTCATTATAAAAATCTGCAGAAATGAAAAGCACAACGGCCAAGCTCGTGAACCTCAGGTTCAGGCTTGTGTTGCCACCAGGCTGCCACTGGATGGCTGAAACCAGACCAAAGCAGGCAAACCTCTGCCTCCCTGCAGGGTCTGCAGTAGTAGAATCTGTGTGGGGTGTGAGACACAAGCAGGGGCCAGGGGATGGGTGGTGGAGAGGTGAGGTGCTTTCTGAGTCACACAGGAAATAGACACTTCAAACCGCAGGAGGGCTGGGCCTCGGGAGGAAGGAGGTGATCACTCTCATTCAGCTCCCTTTCCAGTTCCTCCCACTGAGAAGACAAGACAGAAGACAGGGAGTTGGTAAAACAGGATGTAAAGTTTATATACAAGAATATAGTGTTTATCTGAAATATTTACAGTGTTGGTTAAAGCAATATTTTTACAACTTTTTGGGGTCAACTACTATGTATATTACAGGTAAGCTACAATGGTTTAATCTGCAAAATTAAGTAAAAAAGTGTTTTAAACAAAGTTTAAAGTACTCGGGTCAATCATAAAATTGGTCTGTTTTGCCTTTTATTTGAAGAACTCATGCTACGGTGGTTAATGTGGTTTTTATAAATGGAAGTATTCTACCTGGAAATGCAAAACGCAATACATGCTAGTTGTTAAGTTCCCAGCAGGGATGTTAAATGACAAATGACTTGTTACACAATTCAGGTGCTGAGTATCAGGCTGCAGCCGAGAGAGGTGCTGAGATAACAGCCAGCTTTATCTCAACTGGGTTTTGGACCCACAACAGAAAAGGGAAAGTTCGGGCCATACAGAAAAGTGAAGCTGTTTGCACGTTAAGGCAACCTCAGTGGAAACGGACCCAAACCAAACCACCAAAAAAATCAAGCCAGAGTCACAGTTGCACCTACGTGAAATAGTTCTTAACTGACCTTTTCAAAAACTTCATAAAAATCCTTGTGATTTTATTAGTTGGAATATTTCTACAAGATTTCGGTGGATTTTTCCTTTATGTGAAGACACCTATCTGTTCCTGAGGCCTCCTGGGGCCTTATAACTCAGGAAATGCTGGGGGTGCAAACGTGCAAAAGGCAGGGGAAGCCGCTCCAGGCCGGAGCCGGAGCCGAGGGACTGTGCTTGGGAAACCACGCTGAGGTCCCAGAGCAGCGGGGGCGGGTCGGCGGGGCCCTGGGAGGGGTCCGCAGCGAGGCTGGCCTGGGACTAGCACTGCAGCTTGCGGAAGCTGCGGGAGATGCGCTTGAACTCTCGCTGCCCCTTCTGCCACCGCTTCACCGAGGTGATGACCAGCTCCCCACCCAGCTTCTGCCCCATGACCAGGTAGGGCGCGTTGATGTCGTTCATCTCCTCACACGTGCACTGCAGGCTGTCTTTGAGCCACAGCACCGACTTCTTCAGGTCCTTCTCGGACACTCCGTTCAGCTTGTAAATGGTCTTGCTCTTGGTCTCCAGGATGATTTTCGTGTCTCTATTGATGTAGGTGATCTCCTTCACTTTTATCTTCAGTGCTGCGAACACAAAAGGGGGCAGGATCACTCCAGTGATAAGGAGGGCATAAATCCCCCCCGCGTGTCCTAGACTCGCCTGGGAGAGGGAAGAGGAGCTCCTTGAGGTCGACGGGGGCCGCAGGCAGGGGGTTGGGAGCTGAGGGCAGCAGGTGGCTCCATTTCTAAAGCCTCAAAGCATTGATGGAGCACTTTGTTTCAAACCAGCCATCCTTTAAAAACTCCCCTTGTGGACTCAATTGATTTTCCCTCCTTGCCCTGTGTTCCTGTGTTTGTACGGAGGCTGCATGTGGAGTGTGCTCTCCTCGACAAATGACTTCCCCTATTGGAAAATTCACCATGAAAAGAAATGCCTGACTTAGGTGAAACACGATCCTTCTGTGGCTGTAAACTTTAAACTCAATTTATGACGTTGGAGAGGTTTTTGGACAAACCTGTAAGGAAATTATATCACACAATCATTGTTTTCTAAAGAACAGACTACAGGGAAGGAGAATTGATCTTACAGCTGCATTTGATTTGGTAAAGTAACTTGGAGAAAAAATATCCAAGACTCTTTTTAAGAGCACAACATGTTTAGCTGTAAAAGTGTTTTTCTGAAGACCTCATCCTCATATGCTATCATTTGCCTGTCCAAGGCTAAGGCATTTACAGATCATATATGCACTGCTTCCAAGATGGATATGTAGACTCATTAGAATGCTAAGACCTAAGGTAAGTGGTTTACTATAAAAGACACATTTTATAGTCATGAACAGTATGCTTTGGGAAAGAAAACCCTACAAACATACATGCTGGAATTAAATTTCAAGACTCCATGAAGTCAGGGAAGGGATAGAATTTTAAGGTTTACGGGATCATCTAGCTAAGCTCTCTTGTTGGTACACCAAGAATCTGAAATCCAGAGAAATTCAGTGATTTACAAGAGGTCACCCAATTATGCTGTGCCCTAGCTGAGCCTAATTCTCAGAACTCGAGTCCCCAAACCACTGGGATCTTAGCCACAGTATCAAATCTCTTGTCCTGGCTGGTGCATTCACATGCTCAACTATAATGTGTTAACGATTGTTCCATAGAGATTATATGCAGGTGTGACTTCCTGACTCTGATGGAGTTTAGTGCATTGTTTAAGTTAGTAATAGAGGAAGAGGTTTTTTGGTGAGAAATCGCTGCTCTGGAGATTTCTTTCTTTCTCTGTCAGAGGAATTAGACTAAGTTGGCTTTTCCAGCCGAGCAGGAAACGACTGAAGCTCAGCCAGGTAAATCAAGCATGCTGGGACTTGGCCAACCACTGTTTGTCTGAGATGCATCTGGGTCATAATATTGGGTGCTCAGGGTTTTTTGTGAGATGAATCACATGGCAATGTCACATGGTCCTATGGCCTCGGCCTAAGGGCTGGGAGTGGGAAGGTATATGGTGGGAGAAGTGATTATCATGCTACCTGGGACCCTCATCAATAGCACAGACAGAGCATGTGTGAGATTTTGCCTGGTCAGACTAAACATTCTTGAGCCCAAAACATCAGAAAAATCATCACTTTTAATCAGAGGGAAGACTTATGACTCATCTTTCTCTAGCTATGAAATAACTAACTTTTTAAGAGCTTACCATGGGAAAACTTCAGATGTTTCCTTCCTGGGTTTTCTGCTGGGACCAAATATAGGGAATCAAAGCTCTTAAGTAACTTTTCGTGCCCTGGATGGAAGGTATGAGGGGGTGATGCAGGGTGTGTTGGAGACAGAGGTGATGATATTGGGTTGGCTAAAAAGTTGTTTCCATAATACGTTATAGACAAATCTGAACTAAGTTTTTAGCCAACCCAATACTGTCTGGACCAACAAAAGGTTGCATACAGAGGCAGGCAGTTCTGATCTATTCTTTCTTCACCAGTACTTTCCCTACTGAAATCAGGAGGTCTTCTCCATCTTTCTTGTCCTTCAGAAGTACAGTGGGGAGATTGTCATGCTTTCATGGGTGATTCAAGTTAAATACATCAGATTTCTACCTTGTTCCTTCTACCCTTTCATTACTCCCCCATACTACATAGGTGATGTGGAAAACCACTTATAAACCAGTATAGGACTCACCCCATACAATTTAAGTTTATTATCCCCCTTGGGACAAAATGAACATGAAGAAATAGAAAACAAACTTGTGAGGTATCTGCATGTGTGATACCATAAGTGTAATGACTTCCAAGTTGTTCCAAGGTAAGAGAAAGAGAACATTGGGACAGACAGACAGACAGACACACACACACACACACTTTTTTTCACAGGTCTTGATGCAGCATCTTTAGGAAAGAGATCTTATGTAAGGTAAACCACTAAGCAAGCAGGTAATGTGTGTGTGTGTGTGTGTGTGTGTGTGCGCGTGCACGCGCGCATGTGCACGCATGTGCCTGAGCCCTAATTTCAATTTTTTTGGAGCTTCACTATATCATAGAAGTCAGGAGAGAGATCTGTACTAAAGCTAGTGCAAAGGCTGTAAGCTGCCAGAATAAAATGCCATACATTTTTATATGAACTTTATTTAAATTATATTTTAAAAATTTGCCCTTAAATCCTGAGCATGGAAGCTAAGAACCGTGTTTTGGGTAAGGCTCTGGAGCTTTGGGATTGCTGCTGCCAACATGCCTGGCCATCTCCTACTCTGAGAGTTTTTTGTCTTTGAGTATAGACATCCACCCCCATCCAACCCTATCATCCACTTGTGGCTTTTGCTGAGTGGGAGAAGTAGCTCAAACTGAGTTGCCTCCTTCCTTCCCCTTCCTCAGCTGTGTGAAGCTTCTCCTATAGCTATGGGTGTCCTAGGAGTAGCTAAGGTTAAGCACAGGACCCTTCCTGGAAGTGACCTGGGGTTGTAAGGGGCAGTGATTAGTGGTTTCCAGAGTTTCAGGGACCTGGCCAGGTCTGAGACTTCTGGCTGGTAAGTTGTAAGGCGAGGGTGGGATGTCATTCCTCCACACTATGCACTGGAGTGGTTTCTGTCTCCAGGGTTTAGCTGAGTATGTAGAAGTGTTCCTAGAGGTCTGTTAGAGTCTGTTATTATTTGCTAGGACAGAGACCACATCTGTTTACCAGTAAGTTCAACCTTCTGCTTGAATAAATACTTTTAAAGGGCATCAACCCTCAAACGCACCAAGAAATGCCTGCTCTTGGAAGAGGAGGAAAGCATGAATGTCTCAGGAATCTGGGTGAAGTTCTCTGCCACCCCAGCTCTGAATTTAGTGCTGATCTTATGTCTAGCTGGCTCCTTCGATCCCCACAGAGGCTGAAGGACTCAGAGGAGGTGCTGCTGAAGCTCTGAGTGGACAGTCTCCTCTTTCCTCTTAGAGTTCTCCCTTAAGGGAAGTGATTTACACACCATGGAACTTGGGAGTCCCTGAGCACTGTGTCATCACAGCACCTTACATGTATCTTGCCAAAGTAAATTCCTAGCTTTTTTCTTTTCCAATTCAAGGAAACTCTTTCCACCAAATTATTAACTAGTACCTTGGATATACTCACGGTCAGTGGAATACGAGAAGCAGAGCATCATGTTTGGCACTGGACTAAATTTCTATTTGGGGCCAACTTAATGTCTTGAATCTGTTTTACTGAGGCTAATATTTACATGTTTCCATCCCTGGGACACGTGTTTAAGTGACTAAAAGAGAACATGGGCCAGGATTATGCTTGCTGGCAAGAAAAAGCCAAAGTGAAGTGAAAAATGTGCCATTTGAAATTCATGATATGAACAATTCTCATTTATTTGATTGTTGCTTAACAGAGCAATGACTCTCACCTAAGAAAAGATATAATTCAATACAAGATAGTTAATGTAGAGAGGAAACTAAGATAACCTGTTAGATGATTAGCTCAAGGAAAGATGAGCCGTGATGCTATTTTACCCAAACTTTATCTAGTAAAGGGCTTCCCTTGTGGCTCAGCTGGTAAAAAATCCTCCTGCAATGCAGGATACCTGGTTTCTATCCCTGGGTTGGGAAGATCCCCTGGAGAAGTGAAAGGCTACCCACTCCAGTATTCTGGCCTAGAGAATTACAGGGACTGTATAGTCCATTGGGTTGCAAAGAGTCAGACATGACTGAGTGACTTTCACTTTTACTTTATCTAGTAATAGTAACATCTTAATGAATTGTTATCTTTAAGCTGTTCTGGAAAATAAAACTTTTGCTGGTGGTGTTTACTTACCAAAATCATTTTTACAAAGTGTTTCCATTATGTCGTTGTCATCTTCGTTTTTAGTTTTGCAGGCTTCACATACCTTTGGAGCTAGAAACGTGAAAAATTAGTAACTTTGCTTGAAAGGAAACAGCAGATGGCATTTGTAAACAACTCACTGGTAGGGGCTTCTTCAGGCAAGAGGAACAATTGTCCTGTAAGACCCCTAACTCTGCCTCATTTATAAAGAGGGACCACTCATGCCTAAGAAAGTGTCCCATGCCTCCCCTTTTTTTTGACAGGCAAAAATGCCTACATACTGTGTACAATATTCCCAGTGGTGGAGTGTGGGGGCGCGGCTGCAGGTAACTGAGACAGGCTGTAGCTTTTCGCTCTTCCTCCCACTCCTGGGACAAACAGTCTCTGAAAAAGTTAGCCCCAAGGCCTCTCTGAGGAGAAAGCACTAAAAGACCCTTGAAGGATTTTGGAAAACTAGCAACCACCAAGGATGGCCAAAAGATCATCTTTCTCAGCTGCAGGCCACCAGTGCAGCCTGGCCTCTGCTGGCTCTTCAGCCAAGCTGCTTCTGGGAGGGGGCGGGGGGATGGAGTCATCTTGAGGGAGTTTCAAGTCTGGGCTGGGCGAGGTGGCTAGTGTGGTAAGGCTGCATCTGAGCTTCCCCTTTGGAAGCACACCTCACTAGCAGCTCCAGCCTGCTCTACCTGGGCCTGCGTCACCTCGTGCTTTCTGCCAAGCCTGTGCTTGAGTTAGGCAGCATTTACTTCACTGTTACCTTCCTCCCTGGTGCAGGTTCTTCTTTCCTCTCTTTGCCTGTTTCAGATGCTTGAAAACAAGCAGACAAAACAACAACAAAGCCCAAACAAACAAAAACCCAAAGCTTTTCTAGAAGCCAAAGTAAGTTGAAGCAAACTGTTTCAGGGGTCTGACCAAACCCAGGAATGTGCACTAGCTCAATTATGAGATAGCCAGCTAACGGCTCTTCTAGAAGAGTCTGATTCCTTGGGAAAAGGGAAAGAAGAAAACATTCATTTTCTCTCACATATAAATGTACTAATACTGTCTTTAAAATTTAGGTGAAAGTTCATTAATATGAAATTGCGTTTTCACAGGAAAGAAAACCTGTATGACTCATTTTGGAAGTTATTTATCAATTTGGAGAAAGTGCAGAGCAGATTTTGAAAAATGCAAACTTTTACTGTGAAAGGGGAAATTTTTTTTTTGAGAAATGTAGTATATAAAGTTGGTGCAGATTGTGAAAAATAAAAACAAAAGCAACATACATAAAACTGCCCTTAACTTCTCTCTCTCAAACAAAATGAAACTTTTCCAATTAGGAGCTCTAAGAATGTATATAAAATGTTACTAACCTGTATTGGTTGGTCTGTGGTATATGTTGGACAAATGTTTGAAATATGCCAAACATTTGCAATAAATTATAAATCTAACCAATAAGATGATTGCAGACTCATGGTGCCTGCCAGGAAAGATTGCTAAGCAACTTTGCATTTTCTTTAACTAATGATGGCTGTAGGAAAACAATTAGAGATTGAAAGGGAGATGCTGCTGGAGCCCTGAAAGGGATTAGGAAGCCCCCTTTCTGTCCCGGGGGACCTAAATCAGCTCAGACACATTGTATATGTTTTCCTTTCAGGAAGAATATCAAGAGCCCATGAGGTTTTCATTGCTTTGATGGTTTCTGCGCAGGAACTCCCCCTCTGTTTTCTAAAAAAACTTGGGAAATTCTCTTTTGCACGATTTTCTCCAGTTAATTAAAACCACTCCTAAGATAAAAGCTGATTAGTGATAGAAAAATGAGTTCTGGAGATTCCCTTTGTGCTTCTTTCTTGGACACCTGGGCACTTACAACCAAAGCTGAATTTTCAGCACACATGAGCCAGTCCTACTTTTTATTTTCAAAGCCTGAATGGCAAACAGAGAGTACCTTAAAAGACTATCTGTTTGCACATTTTGGCGATCGTGGCTGTAGGGAATGTCCCTGCGTCTAGAATCCTGCCCAGTGGTAAAAACGTGCTGCGTGAGATTCAGGCCAGGGTGTTCTGCCCAGCGTGCTCACCCGCCAACTCCTCCACGGAGGGCCACTTCCAACTATCTCAATTGCGGCCCCCGTGCTAGGATCTTTTGAAAGAATGGTGCATGTGTCTACAAAGAAAAGACCTCTTTCAGTTCTACATTTTCTCCGCACCCCGACCCCGCCCGGCGCCTCCCTTTTCAACTGTTCCTATGAAAGAGCAATTGGTATAACAGGGGAAGGGAATGAGAGACTTGGGTGTGTGTATATATATATATTTTTGGTGTGTGTGTAGGGGTGATTATCTCAGTTTTGTCACGCTGACAAATCAGGGCAAGGAGAGCGTCTGCCCCGCCTGGGACTGGCCCCCTGTCAACGCAACGGGATGCGGGGTCTTCGTGGAGCTGGTGGTGGGGGTGTAATAAGGAGGAGGGCCTACCTTCCTCGGTAGCCGGCAGGAGGTGGTCGCTGCTAGCGAGGGGGATGCAAAGGTCGTTGTCCTGGGGGAAGCGGTCGCAGTCGAGCATGTCGGGCCACGGGAAGCCGAAGGCGGACATGACTGGAGCGCAGCGGTCCTTCACCTGCACGCAAAGCGAGTGGCATGGCTGGATGGTTTCGTCCAGGTCGTCGAGGCAGACGGGCGCGAAGAGCGAGCACAGGAACTTCTTGGTGTCCGGGTGGCACTGCTTCATGACCAGCGGGATCCAGGCGCCCGCCTGCTCTAGCACCTCCTTCATGGTCTCGTGGCCCAGCAGGTTGGGCAGCCGCATGTTCTGATATTCTATGCCGTGGCACAGCTGCAGGTTGGCCGGGATGGGCTTGCAGTTGCTGCGTTTGTAGGGGAAGTCGGACTGGCCGAAGAAGAGCCCGCGCGCCGAGCCCAAGCAGCAGTGCGAGGCGAGGACGATCAGCAGCAGGGAGCCGGGGCCCTGCAGCATCGTGGGTGCGCGACCCCCCGGGGGCGGAGGGAGCCAAGCCGGTGAAGCGGAGGCGGCGGGGGCCGGAGCTCTTCCCGGGTCCGCTCGCAGCGCTTGGCGCGGCTCCGGGGCCTGGAAATCAGCGCCGAGACGCGGGGCGCGCGAGGGACTGCGCGGGCGAGGTTCTGCGTTGGGCTCCGCGCTGCAAGCCTGCGCGCAGCTCCAGGTGGGCTCCGACCGGGGGGAGCAGAGTGAGCCGCAGCTGGGGCCCGGCCAGAGTTTTCTTGGCCTTTTTTATGCAAATCTGGAGGTGGGGGGCGGGTGGGGGGAGCAAGGGAGGAGCCAGTGGAGAGTAATCCGAGGAGGGTTGGTCACTACTCTCTGCGTCTGGTTTTCCGTTGAGAATGCCCCTCACGCGCTCCCTGGAAGGAAATTCTGGCGGCGCCCACCGACCCCTGTTCCCCCCCGCCCCGCAGGACGCTGCCAAGCGCGCGCTCTAGGACTGCTGTGAACAACAAACAAACAACAAATAGAAGAGCCTGGCAGTTGCGCCCCAACAGTGAGCGTGCAGGGAGCGGGCTGCGGGAGATGGAGGGACGCGAACGGCGGCCTTGTGGCCAAGTCCCGAGGGAACGCGCACTGCCCCCCGCGAGGCCCGGGACGGGGGTTGTCTGACCCCAGCCTGAAGTTTCTGCTGGGCCCGGGGCTGCGGGGCGGAACTGCATTCCCGGCGGCCGCGAGCCAGCTGCGGGCCCTCTCTTTGTGCCCGCAGTCCACGCCAGGGTCCGGCCTGCCCGAGGCCGCTCGGCGAGGCTGCTTTCCTCTCGGATCCCCAGCCGCGGTTCCCAGTCTGGCCCACCCGTGCAGAGTGCTCCCGCCTGCCCTTTCAAAAGGCAGAGAATTTATACAAGTAGAGTCGTCGGAGCAAAACTTTTGCATGAAAAAGGGAATGTCAATAAAACGCTGGGGGTGTTGTTGTGTTGGGGCTAAGTCTGGAAAAGTTTGTCACTGTGGAAGCGCCTCTACAGATTCTCGTCAGAATCACACATGACTGCCCACCATTTCCCGGTTTGGGAGAAGAGACCTGCCTCCCCTTCCGAAATGAACCGGAAGACTCAAGACCCAAAAGCACCGCGCGCTCTAACCCGCTCTGTACCTGGCGGCGGGCACTCAGGGGTATATGCCTTCAGGGCACAGTTTGGGAAGGCTGGTGCTGGGCACAGAGGGCTGGCAGAAAGTGCGCCAGGTAGGCAGGCAGGGAAGGGGTAGGGGGCAGGGAAAGAAGCTCTGCCTTGACACCCACGAAGCCTTGGCAGAGGTCGCTCCTTCGTCCTACACAATGCCCGCGGGCACCGTGCAGGGCGCCAGGTGTACGGAGGCGAACCAAGAGGTCGGTCTGGGCGCCCGCGGAGCTGGGGACTCCAGCTCGAGGAGGACTCCAAAGAGTAAGTTCACAGCTGTAACCCGGGCTAGGGGGCCTCAGGAGGAAGGCGTGTGTGTGTGTGTGTTGGGGGGGCTCCTTTCTCCTAATCGCCCCAAGTTTCCCCTTGGGGCTGGTTGATCGTCTCCGCCCCCTAAGCCCCCCTTGGCAGTTTGGCGGTGCAGGTCCAAAGAGAGAATTCCCGGAGAGCGGGCCGCCACGGGTCTTTCATATGGAAGGTGGGCGCATTGTTATTCCTTCCCAGCCATCCAGAGCCATCAGTAGGCTCCTTCCTCAGCCTCTCTATTTCCCTTCTTCCGGAAGATGCTTTGGCTTTGGCGGCCTTCCAGGCCCAAGTCGCCCGCCACTGCTTAGAGGAGGGGGTTAATGTGTGGGTGGCGAAAACCCACTTAGTGTTTTCTCCTGGCCGTGAATACAGCAGGAACATCGCCACCTGTAAGGAGAATATCTTTTGATTCTGACCCAAACATCTGGGTCCCTAAAGACCAGTTTGCATCTTTTCTCCTTCGCGCCGGTGCTCTGCAGGGGAAGGGCCAGCCGCGGCAGCGGAAGGCCGCGCTCCTCCGCGGAAAGGGTCCTGGGTCTTTTCGGGTCTAGCTAATAAGCCCCGCTCCCCAGTACAAAGGACTTTGAAAAATAAACCTCAATAAAACAGAAGCACACTGAACCTAGCAGCTGATCGATGCCTCAGTTCTAAGAGATGTTAAGACTTGGGCCCGGGGCTGGGATGATGGCCCTCCCACCTCCACCGCCCCAAGCCCCAACGCCCTCCCCGGGGTCGCCTCCGCTTCTCAGAGGCCCTCGGCGATCAAAAGCCTGGGGAACAAGGAGCTGGAAGCCAGTGGGGTGGTTCGAGGCGGTGAGCGGCCGAATGCCCGGGAGAGGCTGGGGACCCAGGCGCTTCTCGGCCCGTGCGGCCGGAGGCATTGTTTCGAGAGCCCGCGCGGCCCCACTGGCCGCCAGGGGGCGCCGGGAGCCGCAGGAGGGTCCGCATCGCCGCGGCGCCTAGCGTCGCTCTCCCGCCTGCCGGATTCGGGGTCGCTGCCCCTCCGCGCATCCCGCCACCCGCCCCAGACCTCACCCTCGCGGCCTGCGTCTTCCTTTCCCTTCGGCAACTAGTTCGCGCCCGGCCTAGCGCGTGTGCGCGTTGACAGTGGAGCTCGCCGGACAAGCAGATTGCCGGCGAACAGGGGAATAACCTCTTATAAGGCCTGGACGCGGGCGCTGCCCTTCGTCTGTGCAAAAAACGCACGAACACGGACGCTTGGTGACCTTGGCAGCGCGCTTCCCCAGCCCGGGCCTCTGTGCCGCCGCAGAGAGATGGGCGCACGCGGGGCAGCCCGGCGACGCCTTCGGTGACTCGAACTCCTCTGTGCTCCGTGCTCTCCCTTGGGCCTACGGGTCTCCTATCCATGCAATTTATCAAAACACGTCAGAGGCTTTTCTTTTCCACACGGAGAGTCGATGTTACCTTCCTCACCAATCCACAACCCACTCCTCTGGGGTCCAATAAGTGGTTGTCAGTTTTAGGAACGGAAACTATTCGCCCAAACTCAGGGTAAGTAGTGGTGGGTGTCCACTCCTCAGAGGGCCTCCCACCCTCGCCCCACACACACACACACACACACACACACACACACACACACTCACACACACAAACTCAGGGTAAGTAGTGGTGGGTGTCCACTCCTCAGAGGGCCTCCCACCCTCGCCACACACACACACACTCACACACACACAAACTCAGGGTAAGTAGTGGTGGGTGTCCACTCCTCAGAGGGCCTCCCACCCTCGCCACACACACACACACTCACACACACACACAAACTCAGGGTAAGTAGTGGTGGGTGTCCACTCCTCAGAGGGCCTCCCACCCTCGCCACACACACACACACACACACACACACACACTCACACACACAAACTCAGGGTAAATAGTGGTGGGTGTCCACTCCTCAGAGGGCCTCCCACCCTCGCCACACACACACACTCACACACACACAAACCCAGGGTAAGTAGTGGTGGGTGTCCACTCCTCAGAGGGCCTCCCACCCTCGCCACACACACACACACTCACACACACACAAACTCAGAGTAAGTAGTGGTGGGTGTCCACTCCTCAGAGGGCCTCCCCACCCTCGTCCTCCCCCTCCCCAACCCCGGCCCAGAACCACATCCCACCCTAATGCTGTAGGCCTGAGAGCCTGAACTTGGCCCTCTTTTTCTGTTAGTTTTCTGTTGTCGAGGCACTGAAGAATGTTGAGGCACAAAAAAAGTTCCTGTCAGTCTTTCCAGAGCAATTCAGCGGCTTGGTTCAACCTGTACTGGTTGGAAGAGTTTCTGGGCAGGCAGGACCCTCACTCTGATGCTCAGAGCTTCTGCCCTGAGTCGAGGGCGGCGGAGGCGTTCTCCCAGCCCGGAGCCGCCGGACCCCTGCGTCTGCTCTCCCTCGGCGGGGAACCCGGGAAAATGCGTCCCCGCCACGCCAGCCCCTCGAGAATAGATAGGAGAGTAAAGAGAGTTCGGACGAGAGGGGGTGCAGGCAAGAAGCGGGAGAACTAATACTTGTAATAAGCCGACGTCTTAGTTTCTCCTGACCTAGCACCGGTGGAGGGGAACCTCGAATCGAAAACAAGCTTCTTAGCCTCCACTGTCCATACCACTGACCCGCTCTTCCTCTACACTGGGGAGCTTGGCTTTCGACTCTCCTTGTTAAAATGCACGGCCTCTTGGGACTTTAGCCTTTTACACCAACTCAAGAGTGGGGAAGAACGCCCCGCGCCGAAGCCCTAACAGGCCGGCTGAGTGCCTTCCCTGTACCCGGAAATCTCACTGCCACTCGGCAGGTGGGTGTGATTAGTATCATTTTGAAAAGGAGTAGTCACTGAGGCACGGAGGGGTGAAGTAACCGGAACCGGGTCACACAGCTCGTGGCCCGGCTGCTGGAGCTGCAGGGGCCTCGGCGGTTGTGGGGATGCGCGCGGACTGATCGGGCGTCCGGGGCAGCACGAAGGTTTGGCTTTGGCCGCGCGCCTGCCGGCTGTGTGGGTGACGTCACATTCTCCTGGGACTAAGTCCCCGGGTGGGTGGGGTTCGCGGCGGCCACGTGGGGGCGCCATTTCCAAAACAGATGGTTTCCCCATGAGGGTTGCGAATCAGCTTCCTTTGCTCAGATGGCTCAGTTGAGAGCTATTTTATCTTTTTACACGTTGGGCGTGATGTTTTCTTTTTTAAAAAAATGTGCAGCAGGAACCGGAATTATTTGGTTCTTTCGCTTTTGGGGTTCCCTTGCACCCACCGTTGGGACACCGACGGCAGCTGGACTGGAAAGTGCAGGGCGCAAACGCGCGCGGGGCGAGTACCCGCGGGTCGGCTCCTGCCCTCGGAGCCCAGCGGGTCACTTGCGGATTTCCGATACCGAGGCCCGGGTCTGCGACAGCAAAGCCTTTGCCTCTCGCCTTTTAAGAAAAGTCAAGGCTGAGAGCGAACAGTTTACCAACTGCTAACCCGAGCTCTCTCGTGTATCTCTTTCTTTAAGATCTAAGGGGTCAGCGGGCCCGAGATCGGAGCTGCAAGAGCGAGCTAAAGGCCCAGGTAGTCTCTGACTCGGCGAGCTGGCAGAGGAAGGCACCTGGAGGGGCGGCGGAGACCAGGACTGCGGTCGGCGCTCTGCCGGAGCGCTGGCGCAGGGCTCGGGGTGACGGTTCTTTGGGGGTGAAACAGGAGTTGTCCCCCGGCCCTACCGGGCCGCGAAGCGAGACATGTAATTGCTGGGATCTGCGTGAACTCTGGGAGAAGGCAGTGGCACCCCACTCCAGTACTCTTGCCTGGAAAATGCCATGAATGGAGGAGCCTGGTAGGCTGCAGTCCATGGGGTCGCTAAGAGTCGGACACGACTCAGCGACTTCACTTTCACTTTTCACTTTCATGCATTGGAGAAGGAAATGGCAACCCACTCCAGTATTCTTGCCTGGAGAATCCCAGGGACGGGGGAGCCTGGTGGGCTGCTGTCTCTGGGGTCGCACAGAGTCGGACACGACTGAAGCGACTTAGCAGCAGCAGCATAGCGAATTCGTTGAGAAAGATCTGAAGGCAATGTGAATGGGTGCTTTTGGAGCTCCATAGAAAACGATTGAAAAACATTTGCTCCAAAATGGTAAAAAACAAAAAACAATTAGACTTACGGCGATCATCTGCTAATGCAACAGATCCTTTTCTTGCTCTTCCCCAGTCCTGGAGGGGAAAGCCGGCTTGGGATGAACTGAGAAAGCTGTTTGACGATAAGCTTTTCCCAGGAACAGCTAGAGGCTCATTACTGAGACTGTCTGCTCTGGGAGACACCAGTTTTCATTTTCCTTCTCTTCTTACCTTAATGGGAAAATGACCCTAGACATTTGGGGTATTCTAAAAATGGAACTAGCACATGGTCTGTCCGCTTGCATCCCTGGTCTGCGTCAAAACACAACAAAGCAAAATCAAAACAAAGAAATCTAACCAATGAAACCAAAGGCACCCGGGGTGGTTCAGTGGCTGGACCTCTGGGAAGGAGATTGTATTTCTGTTCAGTGCAGGTGTCCTCCCCAGAAACTTTTTGTTTACAGTAGGAAGTCTCGAGTCTGTTGGACCAGTAGTGATTACTTGGTCTTGGGGCTTCAGAAACTTGGAATTTGTGTCCCCCCACCTAGTCTGCTGGGCATTCTTACTTAAAGAGATACTGAGCCCCGCTTCTCTGCAAGGAACCTTGTGGGTACTTTCCCTTTCTTCTCCCTTGTCTCTTTCTTCCCAATTTCCCCCTCTCTTCCTGGGGTCCCAGTAGTTTATTGTTCACTGATGTGTTGCAACTGCTGATGAGACTCTTGCAATGAAGCATCTCTTAATTGCTCACATTAGGGAATCCTGAATGGAAAGTACAAAATCCCAAGGTCACTCATAGAGGGCGGTCCAGAAGGCACAGGGCATTTCTGGTAAGAAAGGCATGCTCCATAGTCTGATTTGAACAGCAGGGATCACTTGCTAAGCTGGTGTTTCACTCTGGTGGGAATTTACTGCCATCAGATAAGAGCACAAAGTCAATACAATAAAGTCTGTTGAGGCTAAAGCAACAGATGGGATCTGAGTTCCTGCACGCATGCACAATCTTTCCAGGGACAAATCCCCAAATCAAAGGCCCTTTGTCATTCTTACTGAATTTACTTTTAGGGATACCTTTTCATACTCTGTGTGTGTTTGTCTGTTAAGGTCTTTCTCTATGAGGTAGATTTTTATGTTTCCCCAAATAAGACATTTGTCAGACTCATTAGAGTGATTCATTCCTTTGTGACATACTCAGTAAGTCACAGGTATTCACAGTGACAAATCTGTAAATTAGAGAAAAAACATTTGTTTTTAGTTGATTTAGGGCTGATAGTGTAACCTGTAACTTCAGACTACAATATCCAGCATACACAGACTCAGCACTGACTGAATTTGTTAGCACCAAATGTTAACAAAATTTCATTAGCAAGCCTAGTATTTCTTAATAGCTTGTAAATCTCCAGTGATCAGGGGCTTCCCTGGTGGCTCAGATGGTAAAGCGTCTGCCTGCAATGTGGGAGACTCTGGTTTGATCCCTGGGTCGGGAAGACCCCCTAGAGAAGGGAAATGGCACCCCACTCCAGGACTCTTGCCTGGAAAATCCCATGAAGGGAGGAGCCTGGTGGGCTACAGTCCATGGGGTTGCAAAGAGTCGGACACGACTGAGCTACTTCACTTTCCTTTCCTGTAAATCTCCAGTGGTACAATGGGGAGTGAAATATTACATAAAAATAACATTTCCAAATGTTAAATTGGGTTTTTGAGAGATGGCCAGTCTGTGGAGTGTCTAGTGATCATCTTAGCCATGTTGTCCAGAGCTTTGCGGTTTTCCCTTAGTTTCCTTGAAATCTTAATTAATTAAAGTAATTCATGACAAGTTTTGCCCTGGAAGAAAATAAAGAAAAAAGAGTGCTTTTATGAGGACAGCTTATTATTATTTGTACTAGTTCAGAACCCTTTCTATGTCCAAGTTTGTCTGTACTAGAGCTTTAAAATGAGCAAGATTATCTGATGTTTTACCAGTTCTTTCCTGGAATAAATACTGCAAACGTGTCTTTATGCTATTTGGTATTATTGAGACTTCTACTTCTCATGCTAGTTACTGCTGCTGCTGCTGCTAAGTCGCTTCAGTCATGTCCGACTCTGTGCAACCCCAGAGATGGCAGCCCACCAAGCTCCCCCATCCCTGGGATTCTCCAGGCAAGAACACTGGAGTGGGTTGCCATCTTCTTCTCCAAGGCATGAAAGTGAAAAGTGAAAGGGAAGTCGCTCAGTTGTGTCCGACTCTTAGTGACCCCATGGACTGCAGCCTACCAGGTTCCTCTGCCCATGGGATTTTCCAGGCAAGAGTACTGGAGTGGGGTGCCACTGCCTTCTCCATGCTATTTACTATTCCATTCAAAACAGTTGGGTGTGGTGGAAGAGTGGAATGGTGGGGAAGGTTATCAATCATGCTTATAGCCTGCTTCAAAACAGATTCCTTTTACTTTTGGTGAGAGAATGTATTATTCCCTAGGTTATTCTCCTGGTATATGGAAGACTTGGGCAGGTAGTCACTGAATTATTTCCATGGAATGTTACCATGTTCTTCTCTTTAACCATGGATGATGTAATTAGCAGGCTAATGCCTTAAAGAAGGAATTCCTCAAGTTCCTTGGGATTTAATTCCATTCATCCAATCAAAAGATTAGTGGGCCTCTACTACGTACTGTGGGAGTAATCAAGAGGACCCCACCTTCAAAGGGTTTATGGTTTAGTATTTGTAGGTAAAATTTCCACTTCCTTGTATTTACTTTAAAGGTGAAGATGGCACCTATTTCTCAGGATAAACACTTTTCCCATTGCATTTGGATAAAGAGCTGTGAGGATGACAGAGTTTCTCACAGAGGGAAATATGTGTTGTGGGTCATGTTTGAGAACCTGAGTTCCCTTTTGTGACAGAATATAGTTATAAACCTTGTTATAAAGCCTTCTGTAAAAGATCTTGAGAGGAACAGATGTTCTTTGTTCTTACATAGGACCAACTTAAACTATTAATAATAAAAGGAGATTGCATTCTGTGTAGTTTATGAACTATCAGAAGAATATTCAATGTCTAAAAAACCCTGAAGTATAATAGGAACATGGGAAATTCTCGTTAACCACCAGATAAATAATGTATCTTTCACAGTTGTATTTCCCAAACCAATAGCAGACAGCTGAATGGAGGACTGAAGGAATGAATTGAAAACTAAATCAGGTTAACATGAAACTTACTCATAAATTGCTCCCCCACCCTGACCAATGCTTGTAGTTTGTAAAGGTAATACATGTAAAAAATACAGGCAACACAGAGACTTATAAAAAGGAAAGTGGAAATCTTTTAACTTCACTGCACAGATTTACCAAAAAAAAGGAAACGTAAATTTTATTTTCCTAACTTAAGATAAAATGAATACACACAAAGTTTATAAAGATGCAATCATACACGCATACTGTTTGTAACAACTTTCCATAGGTCAACAAATGCTGATCTATGTCAAAGTAGGTTACCTTTCAATATAATATTTGTTCAGTTTCATGAGGGAGTTCCTCTGCACGGAGGCTTCCTCTCCAGTTTCTTACCTACTCTGCTTGTCATGATAAACTTGGGTCTGGTAAGCTCCTCACTGTCAAGATTTCTTTCAACTTAGAAGTTTGATCATGTCTTCTGGCATTTGGACAGGTTGGCCACAACTCAGAAACTGTTTTTCTCATATTTCCCAATGATATTTCCCTTATCAACTTGGTTGAAAAGAGGAATTTTAGATTTGCCGTGAAAAAACAAAAGCAATTGATCTTTTCTCTTAACCTCAAGAATTGCATGGTTAGAATTTTAAAAGGCTTAGCTCTTTTTTTCTGAGCTATTTTCCACATTCACATATTCCAAATATCTCTGTGCAGAGAAATGGACTTTGGGAACCAGAACTTTTCTTGGAGAACATCCTTGGAAGGCTCAGTTCTGCCTACCACGAGGGTGATACACAGGGAAGATGAGGGGAGGGTGAGTCCTGGTTGAGAGTTGCCGTTCCATTTCATGCTTCTGGGAGAGGAACATGTTCACTCTCTTTTAAATTGAAGTGTAGTTGATTTACAGTGTTGTATTAATTACTGTTGTACAGCAAAGTGATTCAGTTATACACTTATATATACACATTCAGTTATACATATATGTATAATGTGTATGTATATATACACATTCTTTTAAAAATATTCTTTCCATTATACTTTATCATAAGATATTGAATATAGTTCTCTGTGTTATACAGCAGGATCTTGTTGTTTATCCATTCTACATATAAAAGCTTACATCTGCTAACCCCAACCTCCCACTCCATTCCTTCTCCAGCCCCTGTCCCTTGGCAACCATTGGTCTGTTCTTTATGTCTGTGATTCCATTTCAATTTCATAGGTAGGTTCATTTGCGTCATATTTTAGGTTCCACATATAAGTGATATCATAAAGTATTTGTCTTTCTCTTTCTGACTTAATCCACTTAGTATGATAATATCTAGTTGCATCCATGCTGCTGCAAATGACATTATTTCACTCTTTTATGGCTGAGTATTATTCCATTCTATCTATCTCTGATATCATATCTTCTTTATCCATTCGTCTGTTGATGGACATTTAGGCTGTTTCCATGTCTTGGCTATTGTGAATGGTGCTGCTATGAGCATAAGGGTGCATGTATCTTTTTAACTAGAATTTGTCTGGATAAATGCCCAGGAGTGGGATTACTGGACCATATGGTAATTCTATTTTTAGCTTTCTGAGGAACCTCCGTATTGTTTTCCACAGTGGCTAACTTACATTCCCACCAACAGTGGAGGAGGGCTCCCTCTTCCCCCCTTTGGTGGGTGTGATTTTGGAAGGAAACAGTGTCAGAATAAGTCTGACACACAGATTCGTGGTGCCGTTTGTTCACATGGTGTGTGCCCGCAAGACCTCTCATAAGGCTCTCCATGCGGGCATGAAATAGCTGGACACTGGTATGTTGTGTCTATCTGTGTTCTTCTTCTAGAATCAATTTAGCTAAAATAGGTTTTTGACTTATGAGATATTATGAACTGTCCTTTATGGTCAAGAATGGTCCTATTGAGTATTAATCAGTAAGATGTATGTCATCACTCGCTTTTATAGAAGTCAAGGAAATGTACACTTATTTATGCAAACTATCTTTCTGTTTTCCTTGTAAACACACATTAGTACTTACTTTCCAGAATGTGGGGTTAAAATGATGTTTGGCCACTGACAAAGCAAATTGACCAGTTCACTCAGGAGTTACACACATGGCCCTGGCTTCAGTATGATGCAATTCATGAATCACATACAATGCTATATTAGTCAGAATAAGCTACATTTTACTGCTGCAAAAATTGTCACCAAACAACAGAATTTGTCTTTCACTAATGCAGTTTGTTGTGGGTCCGGGGCCTTTTGGGGAAGCTGTATTCCCAGCTCAGCATTCCCAGCTGCTTTAGTTTATGGTATTTCCATATCAAGATGTGCTCTTATAATCACTTAACAGGCAAAGGGCTGGTGAATCCATTCCTGCAAGTTAAATACTTCCATTAGGAAGTGATCCATGTCGCTTTGATTCACATTACATTGGCCAAAATGAGTACAAAGATCAACCCTAACTTTAGAGGGATTGAACGTGCATTTCTGTCCTGTGGCTGGAAGTGGAAAATTGTGTGTCAGGGAATGGTAGCAACACTGATCACATGTATGTACACATTCCGTGTCTAATTTCATGCTTTGTACTGTGCTTAAGCCTCTGTTGTTGACCAGCAAATGTCATGGAATGAGTTCTAGTAAGGTTTATAAATTGATATCTGTAAAGTTGGGGTGCTGCAGTCCATGGGGTTGCAAAGAGTTGGACACTACTGGGCGACTGAACAACAACAAAAGTTGGGGTTAGTGAAAAAATTGACAATTGGAAAATGTTACATGAACTTTTTTCTGCGTTATGCTTTGATATGATTTAGAGCAGAATCTACATGACTGCAAGTTAGGTTATCATCTGAGTACTTTGCATTTGTAACTGTCATTGTTAACTTACATGAAGAAATAAAAATAGGCCACTATTAGGAAGGCTAGGGAAATATAAACCTGCTCCTTGGGATTGAGAGGCCTGAGTTGATGGGTGCTACATTTACTACATTTCTAACTGGCAATTTTAATGAACTCCTATGACTTCCCTCGGAGAAGGAAATGGCAACCCACTCCAGTGTTCTTGCCTGGAGAATCCCAGGGACGGGGGAGCCTAGTGGGCTGCCGTCTATGGGGTCGCACAGAGTCGGACACGACTGAAGCGACTTAGCAGCAGCAGCAGGCCATTTTTCTAGATTCCACATATATGTGTTAAGAAATCTGCCTTAATAATATGCTTCCATTATGTAGCTTAGAGAATGCTTTTTCTGAGAGAATGTAACCTTAAAACATTAAAACTCTTTTAAAGAAATAAAATGGCTTCCTGAATTGATTTCTTTTAATAAAACAAAATCCTTGAACAAATCGAAATGTGTCAGGACTATAGCCAGGAATACATAGGATGCATTTTGCATAGCGTGCATTACTAGTCTTCATGAAGTAGATTCTTTTGGTAACATTTTGAGGTGATCCGGCTAAAACATGTTCAATGAAATGTAAATTGCCAGGAAATTAGATAAAGATGGCAGATTGAGGGAAGACAGAGAAAGGAACCCTCCGAGCTATTTTGATGCTCTTGTTTTCCAGGGACTGAGGAATGCCAAAAAGAAGAATAGGCTTTGAGACTCCCCAGGGGAGGGGAGTCAGCGTCTTTCCTGTCACAGAGAGGGAATGAGGATTGCAGATGTTTTCTTAGAGACTCTAGCAACAGGGTTGCAACCCAAGAAAGCAAATCCTGAGGCTTAATTTGAGCTATCCGTTTGGTACTGGGAGAGAGCAACTTCTCCCAGGGTGATTCCTGGGGCAGGCTAATGGTCAAAAATGGAGACTGCATTCAAATCTAACCTCACTGTTTTCTAGCTGAGAGGTCCTGGGCAGGTTACCTGAAAGCTCTGTGCCTCAGTTTCATGGGATACTAATGCTCATTTGTATCAACGTGCACCAGTTGAATGGGATACTAACGCTCCTGGTGAAAGGAATAAAGCACTTAGCCATGCAATTAAGTACTTTACGTAAGTCCTATTTATTATTTTTGTTCTACTTGGTAGTCATTAGTGCATGATGTCAGCCAGCTCTAGCCACAGAGGCTTCCTCTGGGAACTTATCATGTGGACGTAATGAAGTGTTAAGAGACTTGCCCAGGTCACAAAGAAAGCCCTGGATCATTAGGAGAGTTGGAGCGCCACTCAGCTGTGAAGGGCCAGGCCAGGGGTGACCTTCACGCTGCACCCTGGGAAGGGGCGGGCAAATCCAACTTACACTTTACACAGGTTCAAAAGGAAATCAGACTCACTAAGCTGGAAAGAGAACTAATTATTTTAAAAATGTTGTCACTGTCGTTGGAATTTGAAGTCAAAATTGTATTCCAAGCTAGATGACAAGCAGTTGAAATATTAACTGAGGGAAATGGTTTTGGCACTTCAAGAAAAACCCTTGTAATTAATCTTCACTGGTAATCTCCTCAGGGTAACCATTAAGAATTAGAAACATGCTCTGTCAGCCCGTCCAGAGTCTAGGCGTGGGGATGGCAGAAGTGTATTTTTTGGGTACTGCCATAGCCCCAAGACTAAGTGGTATGCTTTGTATAGAGCAAGTGTATAATCAATGTAATTTGTAACTGCTCTTCAGTGATAGCAGGACATAAAATCCTGGACTTCAGGCAAGTACAGAAGAGAAGGGTGTCCTGGAGCACAGCAATTCCCTTTTGCAATTGCACCCCTTTGTTGAGAGATGATCCGGGGGGAAAGAGTGAGCTTGGGTCTGGCAGGGTGAGCTGCACACTGGCCCTTCACCCTGGGCCTTCCCCTGCTTCCAAAAAAAAAACCAGACACACAGTGCTCAGAGAAAAATGATTCAGACAGCATAAGATGGTAACCCTGTAAAATCCACCAGGGTAAGGCAACTAGCGTTTTGCAAAGTTCATACTGAGTATTATTCTTAGCACAGAGACTTCAAGTTGCTATGTGTACAGATGATATAGTTCTCAGCCCTCCATTCCTGTCCCCATACCCCCATGTGAACCAACACCGTTCCACTCACCAGCCACCTGCCCTCTTAGAGGACTAACAGGCTTAGACAGAATTTATTATGTGACTCGAATCTAAACTTTACCATTTAATCCTTTTTAAAGTGCACAGTTCAGTGACATTAAGGAGATGTATTAGCTATTTAATCAAGGTGCCGTTTCACCTTTTGGGGAGTGTACTGTTATCAACATTTTTCCCAAAGGGAGAGTACAGCAGAGCAAGAACAACCTTATTATTTAAAGGATTCTCTCAGTAGCAACTTTGTGAAGCGATCTGTTGGTATAGGAAATAGAATTTACTGACCAAGATGAAAATATTGCCTCAGCAATAGCCACTGTTCTTGGAATTCTTTTCTCACAACAGAATTAGATATCCTGGCTAATAACTTAACACGGGTCACAGTCCCCTAAGGCAAGTTGACTCTTCACAATTGGCAAGAGTAGACACAGATCTGCTGACTCTTGAGCTTTGTGGAAGATTCTAGAATATGTGTAACTGCAGCTGTTCAAGGACCATCTCACCTCTGTGTGATCCTGCCAGTAAAGACCCAGGTTCATCCTCCTCCTTCCTCTCATCTGGGAAGACAACAGCATCTGTTTCCTCTCACTTGGTAAGGTCCCAACGGTCCCTCAAGCTCCATTTCAACCACTCATCTCCGAAAAGTGGGAGAAAGATGGTGGCAGCAAGTAGACACTGTGTGTTTGAGAAATTAAGGAGTCAAACGAAGGAGAGGCCACAAGGATTGAAATGTGTTTTTATTTTGTTCTAAATTTCTAGATAGGAAACCCCAAATATACGTGATGATGGAAGCGATAATTGTCTTCCATGAATAAGACGAAGCTTATAGAGAAACACAGTAGAGACGTGATGTCATGTTTCTCACACCTGGTCCATTTTCCCACCCAGTGTGATGTCCCTGATGGGGACTCACCCAGTTTCTCCTTGAACATACAGAGAGATGGGCTCTTGTTCCCTCATGAGCTTTTTCAAGGTCATCTGTCTCCCTTCACTGTCCCTTGTGTGCGTCAAGTGACCCTGGCCCAGGGAAGGATGCTGTACTGCTCTGCCAGGGCTGTCATAACAAAGTACCACAGACTGGGGGCACGTAACCCACACAAACTTATTTTCTCACAATTTTGGAGGCTGGAAGCCCCAGACCAAGGCGTTAGCAGGCTTGGTTTACAGACGCCTCTCTTCTTGTCTTGCCGATGCCACTCTCTTGCTACCTGTTTACGTGGTTATCCCTCTGGGCATGCCCACCCCTGCTCTCTTTTCCTCTTCTTGTAACGTTAGCCGTATTGGATTAGGGCCCAACCCCAATGGCCTAATTTTATCACCTCTTGAATGACCATATTTGACTGTGAGCTCCTGAATGGCAAGAATCCTGCCTCTTCCTCTTGGGCTGCCAGATTCTAGCAGGGTACCTGGTACATAATAAGCACTCAGTTCTCAAATGAATGCCAAGGAAGTTAACTGAGATGCATCTCTTTATTCTTTGGGCTCTTCTCTTGGAAGACAAAGCGGGATTAGATTAAAAAGATGGGAGAAATGTGAGACAACAGCCGCATGGGGGCGCCTGCGCACATCAGTACTTGTGCTGCTTTGGAAGTGAGATGCTTTTCCACGTGACTGCCCACCTGGTGCCTTCAGGTGGGTCTTAGTTGCATGGTGCCTTTTGAGATTTTATACTAATCTCATCGATGCAATATATGTAATGATATATATATATATATATAAAACATATATAATAATATATATATCTCATTAATGCATATTTATCTCAGTAATACAGTGAGTTTTTATTACAGTTGAAGGACATTCTTATTGGAAATAGGTGCTGATTATACTGTGATTTCTTATTTCTCAATGGTTGCTGCTGCTGCTGCTAAGTCGCTTCAGTTGTGTCTGACTCTGTGTGACCCCATAGACGGCAGCCCACCAGGCTCCCCTGTCCCTGGCATTCTCCAGGCAAGAACACTGGAGTGGGTTGCCATTTCCTCTCCAATGTATGAAAGTGAAAAATGAAAGTGAAGTCGCTCAGTTGTGTCCAACTCTTAGCGACCCCATGGACTACAGCCCACCAGGCCCTTCTGTCCATGGGATTTTCCAGGCAAGAGTACTGGAGTGGGGTGCCATTGCCTTCTCCGTTCTCAATGGCTAGTGGCAAATAATTGCAGATATTTGCTAAAGCCAACAGATTCCCTCTACATGCTTTAGTGAGCTGCTCTTTCTAGTCTGTGTAGACAAATAATATTTATTTACAATCTTCAGGCCAGTTATTATATCCTAGATTACTTATAATCAATGACATATCCTTGTTTATTATTATTATTTCTTTGATCTTCTCATTTAAAGATATTTACAAACTCTTGGGTGTAATACGTTTTTATTTAGCAGCAGATTTGTCCTGGTTGGACTAATGACACACTGCTCAATTTCACCCATCATTGACTGCTCAATGGCTGGAGACTGCATCTGGCTTCATATTACTTCTTAATGTCACAAATGTCTTTATGTGGTGGGCACTTATATTTTGTCTGTGTTTCTGGTTTGATGTTCCTTCCTATATTTCATGTTGCTATTAATTTGGAAGGTCAGTTGTTAAAAGTATATCTACCTCCAAAAAATAAATATTTCATCAATTGTGTTATTTTCCTGTTCAGTATCAATTTTTTCATTTGGACCTACTTAGATGAATGTGGAGGATAAAGGTTGTCTTTATTTGGTGCAAAATATAGGGGTGATTACTCTCCTTGGCCTTTGAATATCACACATCTGAGGATAAGGAATTAAACCTGTAGAATGGAGAAAAAGGCACAAATACAGTTACAAACTGTATTGCTGCTTCAAGCTATAAGAAATTATGTTAATGATCAACGGAAAGACTGACAGTCATGGGAAAATGTTACCTATTATTTATGCATTACTATAGGACAGTTTCAGTATTATATCCTTTGTGGCTTGTGGTTCATAGATCACACTGCCTAATCCCTGGAGCCACAAAGGACATCTGTGAATCCACTGTTTGGCTCCTAAGCTAGAGCCACAGGTAGAGACCATTTGTTGATGGACAGATCATTATGCAAATTCAGTTTAGTTGCTCAGTTGTGTCTGACTCTTTGTGACCCCATGGACTGCAGCATGTCAGGCTACCCTGTCCATCACCGACTCCCAAAGCCTATTCAACTCATGTCCATCAAGTCGGTGATGCCATCCAACCATCTCACCCTCTGTTGTCCCGTTCTTCTCCTGCCTTCAATCTTTCCCAGCATCAGGGTCTTTTCCAATGAGTCAGTTCTTTGCATCAGGTGGCCTAAGTATGGGAGCTTCAGCTTCAGCATCAGTCCTTCCAAAGAATATTCAGTACTGATTTCCTTTAGGATTGACTGGTTTGATCTCCTTACAGTCCAAGGGACTCTCAGGAGTCTTCTCCAAAACCACAGTTCAAAAGTATCAATTCTTCCACACTCAGCTTTCTTTTTAGTCCAACTCTCACATCCATACATGATTACTGGAAAAACCATAGCTTCGACTAGACAGACCTTTATTGGCAAAGTAATGTCTCTGCTTTTTAAATGCTGTCTAGTTTGGTCATAGCTTTTCTTCCAAAGAGCAAGAATCTTTTAATTTCATGGCTGCAGTCACCATCTGCAGTGATGTTGGAGCTCCCCAAAATAAAGTCTTTCACTGTTTCCATATTTATTTGCCATGAAGTGATGGGACTGGATGCCATGATCTTCGTTTTTGAATGTTGGGTTTTAAGCCAGCTTTTTCACTCTCCTCTTTCACCTTCATCAAGAGGCTTTTTAATTCCTCTTCACTTTCTGCCATACGGGTGGTATCATCTGCATATATGAGGTTATTGACATTTCTCCTAGCAATCTTGATTCCAGCTTGTGCTTTATCCAGCCTGGCATTTCACATGATGGACTCTGCATAGAAGTTAAATAAGCAGGGTGACTATATACAGCCTTGACACATTCCTTTCCCAATTTGGAACCAGTCCATTGTTTCATGTCTGGTTCTAACTGTTGCTTCTTGACCTGCATACAGATTTCTCAGGAGGCAAGTAAGGTGGTCTGGTATTCCCATCTCTTGAAGAATTTTCCACAGTTTGTTGTGATCCACACAGTCAAAGGCTTTAGCGTAGTCAATGAAGTAGATGTTTCTCTAGAATTCTCTTGCTTTTCCTATGATACAATGGATGTTGGCGATTTGATCTCTGGTTCCTCTGCCTTTTCTAAATCCAGCTGTAAGACATGAAAGTTCTTGGTTCATGTACTGCTGAAGCCTTGCTTGGAGAATTTTGAGCATTACTTTGCTAGTGTGTGAGATGAGTGCAATTGTGCGGTAGTTTAAGCATTCTTTGGCATTGCCTTTCTTTGGGATTGGAACGAAAACTGACCTTTTCCAGTCCTGTGGCCACTGCTGAGTTTTCCAAGTTTGTTTTCATATTGAGTGCAGCACTTTCACAACATTATCTTTTAGGATTTGAAATAACTCAGCTGGAATTCCAACACCTTCAATAGCTTTGTTCTCAGTGATGTTTCCTAAGGCTCACTTGTGAAATTTACTCTCATGTTGAGAAAGTTTAATGTTGGGGTATCAAAAAATGACAGTAATTTCCATAAATACTTTATGAGATTAAAAAAAGGAGACAAACCTCACACTGGGTATGAAAATAAAATAATTATGAAAAATAAAAGGAGTCACAAGTTGGCAAAGTTATAACAGTGAAATATTTTTGTCAAAGGAATAGGAAATGCTTAATAGAAATATTAGAAAAGTAGGTAAGCAATCTTACTTTAGAGAATAATTAATGATGACCAATGTTTTATAACATACAACTAAATAGGGTTAGAAAGATTATTTGAAACTGCTTCTCCATATGGAACCCATCAAATTTTCAGAAAATAGTCTGCACAATACCTTGCTTTTTTCTAGACTTGTGCATTTCTGACTTTTTATACCTTTATCTACCATATAAAATATGGGTGCAAAATGTGTTTATTTTTCTTAGAACTGATAACGTGATAGTTTTCATATGGGAAGGGTGATTTTGCGAAGTTTGGAATCCTGTTGCATTTATTTAGCTGTTGGCATAGGTGAGGCATGTGGTTGATGGTGGGGACGGTGTCATTGAGAGAAAGAATAGAGACTCTCTGCCTGTAATCTCTTTGTTGAATTTTGTTTTGGTTACATAACTGAGTATTGACATTCAACCCCTGTATTCCTGAAACTGGCTGTGGATTGCCAGTCTCCTGTGAGGAGTTTTCTGTGGGGCCCAGAACTTTGCTGTGATAGTTAAATGATGGCAACAATACCATTAACCCATGAAGCCTGTAAGAAACTTGTGGCGCCCCCACGTGGACAGATACATAGGTTCTCCCACTCTGTCCCTTTAGGTGATGATGTGGGGACATTTTCAAAGGGGGATAGGCTGCCAAGATTCAGCCTTCCAGTGAATTACCTCACTCTTAAGAAATTTCAGCAAGTTATTAAGCAATTTCATTTTTTTAACAAGGGAAGTTTCAATTCTCCATTCCTGAGCTGTTACATGTTACTTGGCGACATCATTTTTTGCTTAGACTCAAGAGTGCTGTCGCTGTACTGGTGACGGGCTGAGCTGAGCGGCAGCCTGGAGTGATAGAGCACACACAGATCCAACCAATTTGGCTTCAGGGCCTACAAAATATTTCACCGACATGAGTTTTCCAAGAGAAGCCAATATTCAGATTAATCGAATACCTGAAAAGGTCTGTACATCAACTAGTGTCCTTCCGGTTGGCACTGGAGGTTGGGGAGGTGACCAGATGGCCGTATTGTGTAGAGCATTTATGTCCTTCTCCAATGACCAGCTTGCCTCTGGGCTCCTGGGAGCAGTTTCCAGTGGAATGGAGCAGAGAGAATCATAATTATGTCTCAGCCCTAGTTCATCACCCAATAGGGACCTGTATTTCTCCATGTGCCCTTATAAATCTTTTAGCTAAATCAGGGCTCAAATGTAAAACCCAGTTCCCAAGGGAACTTTTTAATATAAACTAAAGTCTGGTTTAGGCTGATTTTTTTCTTAATCTTTGTGAAAAGTATTTACTCATGATAGTTCCAGATTTAGTACAAAGTCTTACTTATTTTGCATGACACTAAAAACAAAAACTCCAAATGAATGAAAAGCAGAAACATCCCTCGAACACCGTACAACATATAGATAACATTCCATTTAAATTATGAAAATGCAACTTAGAAGCTGGTAGAATATTCAGAGGAAGCATGCTATTTCTGGACAAAGCTGCCATTGTTATTTTGCTTGGTTTTGCTTTTCAACTAAATAATGCTTTTATCTTCTTATAGTAGAGCCCCATAAAGGGATAAAGTAGTGGAAATATGACAAACTTACCCTTTCTGTTTTTTAAATCTAGTTGTTTTTACGTCCTGTGATAATCATAGAACCTCATCCTGGTTCTAGAGGGTTAAGCACAGGTTAAATCCTGAGCAAGTAGTTTTCTAGAACAATCTCCTAAGGAGTGCTATTCTGACCATCCTTGAAAGAAGAGATTCTGTCTGGTCAGCACTCCGGGAGCCAAGTGCTCTTTTAAAATCTGGATTTGTTGATGCTACATGTCAAAATCCAGACAGAGTGATAAATTACTCATAAATGAAAAGAGAGGCAATTATTGCAGTGATGGTCACTGGCTATGATCTTGGTAATTCCAGTTCTATAGCTATTCTTTTAGTTACAGATATTTTTTATCCTGAACATCTGATTCCCAGTTTGAACCTATGAATAAGTTACTGGAAGCTATTAGGAAAAAAATTATGCTGTCTGCAAATGAACCTTGGTGTCTCTAGAATCCTTCGAAGAAATAATAGAAAACCCAGGGACCACTAAATGCCCTGTGAACTGCTGGGGAAAAAATAGCTTACATTTTCTGGAGGAAAAGTGACTCTCTGTATTTATGTAATCATTTCAATTATGATTCTGCTTATTAGCTATAAACCCCAGAAGTCACGAGGTTAATAGGAACCTTTCCAAAGACACACACATTAAACTTGGGGAATAAGGTCATATATTTGCAGAATTCAGGGTTTATTGAGACTGGTATCTGTCTCACATTAGAGATTTTGTAGGGAACACTGGCTCCTGGCACACACTCTCTTGGCATCTGTATTCCTTTTGTCTGCATCAGGTTCTGCTTGTTCCTCAAACCATCAGAAACTATTTAAGCCGAAAGGGGTGGATGCCTCCTATACCTGGAATCATGTAAGCAGTAAGACATGTGTTCCACTTACCCAGTTAACAGAGGGCTTCAACAGGAAGGCTTGTAGTATCAGTGATACTCTTATATTTTAGTACATTACTTACGTTGGAGTCATTTTTGAATTTTTTGTTGACTTGCTTTGAATTTCTATCTTTTTTATTAAATTTAGTTCAAAATTTCTTTGCTGTTTTCGGTTATGTGCTGGGCACCGTGTGCAAATGCTGTAGAGGATGCTGTAAATAAGACAGAAGAAATACAGTAAAATAATTAGCATATGAATAATTTCAGTCTCATGAGTAATCAACAAATATCAAAGTAATACTTTTCACCCCATCAAATGACCCAAGATTAAGGAAAAAGAAAGTTGGTGTGATGATGACGCCAGGGCGTTTTGTTGTGCTGCACTGGTAGTGCTGTGAGAGAGATACAAACCACAAGCCCCCTGGGAAGGATCACAGTTGGAAACATCAGGGAAAGTTTCTGGAAGGATTTTGGAAGAGAAATGGAATTTAAACAGATGGAGGATGGAAATGAATGCAGGGTACAGAGCTTGATGAAGGTTGGTATTTTTCATCTCCAAAATGGAAAATTTTCTATCTTGAAACATGAGCTCTATCTCATCTATTTTAATGTTCTCATAGTATTCCAATGGATGAATACTTAATTTATTCACCCATTCTCCTACTGATGGACAGTTAGACTGTTTCCAAATTGCTGTTGTCACAAACAAAGCTATCATGACCATCTTAGCTTCTATTCTCTCTCGAGGGCTGAACAGATTTTTTCCAGGACATGCGCTGGGGGAGAGGATTGCTGAGCCTTGAGAGGCACTAGACAGGCCAAATCGCTCTCCAAGTGTCTGTGTCAACTGGAACTCCCACCAGCGACGCTGGAGAGCTCCAGCTTTCCCTCGCCCTTGTGTTTCGTATGTTTAAAAAATATTTATTTATTTATTTATTTGGCTGCATTGGCTTGCGGGACCTTGGTTGCTGCTTTTGGGATCTTCCTGGCGGCACGCAGGAACTTTCTTTTAGTTGCGCCACGTGGGATCTAATTCCCTGGCCAGAGATCAAACCTGGGCCCCCTGCACTAGAAGCATGGAATCTTAGCCACTGGACCATCAGGGAAGTCTCTATATTTAGTATTGACAGGCATATGCTTTTCCTGATTTAATGGATGTAAGTGAGGACTGTATTAATTTTTTCAATTCCCTGATTACAAGTGAGGGTCAACATTTATTTTGTATATTTATGGGCTGTTCAGATTTCTTCTTGAGCCTATTACACATTTCACCCTCGTTTTGTCTTTTCTATTTCTTTAGTTGACTTACAGATCTTCTTTATATTTTATTCTGGATATCATGTTTTTAACAAAATCAATGCAATGAACTGCAAGGATTTTCACTTTCTCTGGGTCTTGTCTTTTAAATTTTTTTTATTGTCTCATTTCATCTAGAGTTAATTTTAATGTAGGCAAAGTTATACTTTTTTATGTTTTGTATTTTCTATGGCTTGTTTAAGAAATCCTTTGTTAACATACTTTATAAGAGTGTATCCTAACATTATGTCTAGAAATTTTGTTTTTCATAGTTTCTAAATGACCTGAAATTGATTTTTATATATAATTTGAGACAGGGTTATAATATTTTTTTTCAACTCTCCAAGTCCATAAATAGTTCTTCTCATATTTTATTTTTTATGTGTTTACCACATACCAGGCAACTTTATATGGACTTGAGCGAGCAGACATTGTGAGCAAATCGTCTTGGTGGCAAAATGTACCCAGGTGTCTCTCCAGGTTACAGGGTTCCAGAAGCAGCTAAGAAGTGATTGAGTTTGAATTCAAGCTCCCTCACTTATAAACAAGGCAGGGTACAAAGAATGTCAACAAAATGAATCAGTTTGAAAAAAGTTGGTCTTGAAATAAATAGAACTGAACAGAAGTTTGGGATTGAAATCTGAGCTGTCCATATCAATTCGAAATGATTGGAAGAACTGGACTCTAAGGCTCTCACTGGACTCTAAGGATACCAGAGTGAAATGAAGAGGACCCTTCATTACACCCACCTCAAGAGCCTGGACTAAATAAATGGAACAAAACAGTATTAGTGAGGCGTGAGTTTCATGAAAACCATTTATTCTTGGGAAAAGAGCTGTCAGCATACAACCCCAGGGCTTGGTCATTCAACCCCATTCCCACCTGGCTGTCCCTTGTATCCTCTTGAAAGAGGCCAGGCTGCTCAGCACTCATTTTTCTTGAACACTCTGCCTGGCTCACTGCTGACCTGGGATGCAGGTGCCCAGCTTGCCTTCCCAGGCAAAGAGACCAAGCTGCCTGGGGAGAAGGTTGGTAGCCCTCACGCCTTGCTTCCTATAAACTGGACGTGGTGTCTGGAAGTGTGGGGGCTGCCTTGCGACCCTGAGCACAGAGACTTCTGGCACTCCGAGCTCCTCTGCCAGCCTGGTATTCCTACCCCTAGATTCTAAGCGGCCAGAGACTAAATAAACCCATATCTGTGTAAAGGCCTTGTAGTTAAAATTTTTATTTTTATTTTCTTGCCTGGAAAATCCCATGGGCGGAGGAGCCTGGTAGGCTGCAGTCCATGGAGTCACACAGAGTCCGACATGATTGAGCATCTTCACTTTCACTTTTCACTTTCACGCATTGGAGAAGGAAATGGCAACCCACTCCAGTGTTCTTGCCTGGAGAATCCCAGGGACAGAGGAGCCTGGTGGGCTGCTGTCTCTGGGGTTGCACAGAGTCAGGCACGACTGAAGTGACTTAGCGGCGGCAGCAGCAGCATAGCTAAACATATGTCTGATACAGCTTTGATACCTCATTCATTCATTCACTCATTTTTTTTCATTCAATATTGGTTATCATTGAAAACTTTTATGGTAATGGGTGTGTGTTAATGAGGTTAGAGAGAATCCAACAGAGGAAGGCAAAAGACAAGATGTCACATGTTTCTTGTGTTGCCAGAATTTAACTCCTAATAGGAGGAATAAAATATGATGATGGACTGAAAGGCAGTTTATGATTGGTGTGTGCCCCATGTGCCAACAACTGGTCCCAAGTTTTCATCAGATGATCCTTCTACAAGCATCTGGGATTCACTGTGGTAGCTTGGGTATCACACGGACAAATTTTTGTTCTAAGAGCACATGTCATTTGCTGGTAAAGTCACATTATGAATAGTCACAGGACTGTTTTTAGTATAAGATGTCCAATCATGTATTTTCTGCTACAAAACAATCCATAAAAAGTTTCTTTTGGAGCCCTAAGACATTTGGTTCAAGGGACACAAGCATTCCAATCCACCTATTGCCGACACTGGACGGTCTCTGTTCTGTTGGCGTGGCTTTGGAAGAGACAAGCATTCTGTTGCCATTCTGGGTCACCATCCCGTGCAGCCACACAGGAGACCAGGCGGTGGAGAACGCACTTTTACAACCAGGGGTCAGAGTTAGGATGTAAACTCCTGGCAGCTTGTTGCTTTACATCTTGGTATCCCTCATCATAAATAATTTGTTTGTATGTTTCAGGGGATCAAAGCGTGTTTGCTCTTTCTGACTGCATGTAGCTTTATTTTCTGGCCATAATTGAACTTAGAGTATACAAAGTTATCATCTGACTTCTTCCATTACTGACCAGTTGCTAGGTTTCAATTTTGCAGTAAACACTTGATCCATTTTCTGGTTGCCTCACTCAGATGAATGAATTCCCAGAAAGAGAGGTCAGGCCACCTGCCTTTTCACAGACTGTCCTTTGGAAACAAGATCAAGGGCTGAAGACATGGTAGCAGGGACAGTGGCATGGATAAAGGCATGAAAGAACCTCCAGGAGGATCTTACCATTGGGGGAGCACTTAGAATCGTCGGTCCTCCTCAGATTTCATAGTGTTCTGTGAGGCTGGTATCAGGGTTTTGCGGTGATCCTGATCATGGCCTTGAATGTGTGGCTCATGACTCAGGCTGCGCTATGGTCTCTCCCTGGCACTTGATGTCTGGCCAGGCACAGGATAAGGCTGTAGAAGAAGCAATTGAAAGTATCAGGGTGCAGGGCTGAGGTTAGGGGAGGTTTGCCAACTCATTTCTACGGCAATGAAATGTCTTCCCTTGGAAAATCCTGCAACTAAGATTTCCATGCCATACTCTGCTAGGCTTCTCAGACCAAAATGATTTAACTGTGGGGATAGGATGCTATGAGGCTTGAGGCTTTGATCTCTAGCTTGTGGAAACACATTTTGGGATGATGTGGTTTTAGCTTATTCTGCTTTTCCACCTTTTTTAAAGAGAAAAAAAAATGCCATGTTTGTAAGATTGAAAGATGGTGATAAAGATTGTTAGTCCATATAAAGTCACTTAAACTGTTTTCGTATTTTTCAGAGATGGCTGAGTCCGTATGTGAGTGCCTCAGTGCAGCTTTCCTTGCTATAAACAGAGAGGCTTTAAAATACTGGATGAATGCCAGCGTTGGTTAGCGTTAGCATTGGCTCATGTTGAAGTTCACATTGACCTCAAAGCGAAAGTTTATCTTTTGAGGTCACTTTGACCTTGGGGAGGTTAGCTATTGTAAATTTCTACGGAGAATACTGCTTGGTTGACTGGCTTTTCTTCTCCATGATGTTCGAAAGAAAATCCCCACAACCAGAAGGCTTACTTCCTCCGCCAAAGTGGTGGTCCATCTGCAGAATTGCTGGCTCTATGATCCCAAGATCAACCCATGTAGCACCCAGTCCCAGACTGGGGATTTATTGTGTTAGCTGTTTTACAGGTGTTGTTCCTGAGGTGCCAAGAGGGCCACGCAGCTGAACTAAATCAATAAGAAATGAGGTTGATGGTGGTGTGGAGATGCAATGGCTGTGAGATGGGGGCAGGCCCTAGAATTCCTGATTCTTGATTCGAATCCACAAATCCATGGAGAGCTGGCCATGACAGCCTGTCCAGGTCTCCTGGTGCTGGTCTGTGAGAATCTGAGACTGAGGACCAGTCAGGACGGTGAGGGAGACAAAGCTGGTCCTGTTCTCAAGCCACCCCTTGTCTTTCAAAATCTTATTAAAATATGAAAAAATAAGTCCCTGTATTTTTGTATTGCTCTTCATCCTGTTTGTGATGCCAATTGTCTCGCTGTTCACTGTGCGCACTGTTCGCTGAACCCAGGGTCGGCAAGGCCCAAGCTAAGAGGTTGGAAGGAGACTCGAGGAGCCGCAGGAACTGCAGACACGTGTTCTCTCCTGGCGGACACCGCAGCCGTAACACAGCGTCTCTGCTGGCTGCCGCAGCAGCCGTAGCAGCAGCCGCAACGTCACCATAATATAGTAATAACATGGCCACGATGCCACTCCAGTGTAGCCCCTACGCCACAGCAGCCAGGGCCTTGTGGTGGAGCTCTTACAGACGTGTGGAGCAAAGCGCCTCGGGACCAAGCGAGGACCTCGTGACTCGCATGCGCAGTGCGATAAGTGCGCTCAGCTGCTGCTGCTGCTGCTGCTAAATCGCTTCAGTTGTGTCCGACTTTGTGCAACCCGATAGACGGCAGCCCACCAGGCTCTCCGGTCCCTGGGATTCTCCAGGCAAGAACACTGGAGTGGGTTGCCATTTCCTTCTCCAATGCATGAAAGTGAAAAGTGAAAGTGAAGTCGCTCATAGCGACCCCCTGGACGGCAGCCTACCAACTACAGAGGCATTCACAAAACATGGGGTGAGCTGTGGGGCGAGAGAGCCTGACCGCGCCATCTTGGCTAATTTCCTCTTTCCCTACAATTTTCCTCTAAGGCTTGGTTCAGTTATCTTCCATGGCTTCTTCACTGACCCGTTCTTTAGTAATCCTCTCTTTACAGTATTTCTAATCTCTCCTTTTCTGCTGGGTCTTCCTTTCTGTTTACAAACGGGTTCAAGTCCCTTCTATATTAAGAAAAAGACCTTTTTTCTGCATCCCCCACTGTCCTTTTATTCTTTCACAGTTTAGCTTCTTGAAAGAATTGTCTACACTTCTTTTTTTGCATTAAAAAAAATTGACATATATTTAGCCTATCACATTGTATTAATTAAATGGTGTATATATTGATTTGATACATTTATATTTTGCAAAATGATTGCCATTCTGGTGTTAGCTTCTAAACTTATTTTCCACTTCCTTATCGTTTGTCATATTAAAGCCCACTCTAGTCCTTGCCTAGAGGGTTTCACCTAACTCTCTGTCAAAAGTCACCATGATATCCTAATTATCAAATTGAATAGATTCAGTTTTGGATCTCCTTATTTGCCTTCTCTATGACATTTAACAGTTTTTTTTTTTTTTTTTTGAGGGTTGTGGTTCATGCAGATAAATTATAAATTATAGCATTTTAAGGTTTGTGCTGTGTGCTAAGTTGCTTCAGTCTTGTGTGACTCTTTGTGACCCTATGGACTGGAGCCCTCCAGGCTGCTCTGTCCATGGAATTCTCCAGGCAAGAATACTGGTGTGAGTTGCCATGCCTGCTTCCAGGGGATCTTCCTGACCCAGGGATTGAACCTGTGTCTCTTAAGTCTGCTGCATTGGCAAGCGAGTTCTTTACCAGTAGTGCCACCTGGAAAGCCCATGAATTAGAATATTTAAAATAATGTTTAGTATTGTTTTCTGTTTATCTTCATTCATTAGCAAGCATATTAATTGAAATTAAGTTACTAAGTCTTAGTTTTAAAAATATGATTAATAGATTTTATTTTTTAGAGCAGTTTTCAGCTTACAGAAAAATTGAGTGGGAAGTACAGAGAGGGTTCCCATATACCTCTTCTTTCTCCTCTCACGGTTTCCACATCTTGCATTAGTGTGGTGTATTTGTTACAACTGATAAGCCAATATTGATACTGAAGTGCATAGCTTACATTAGGGCTTGCTCTTTGTGTTGTAGGTTTGTATGGGTTTTTCTTTTTTTGAAAGTATACATACTTTTTAATTAAATATATATATGGTATTATTTATCATAAAACACTGTTTAACATATATAACATTGATTTGATACATTTGTGTATGGTAATAGCACCCTATCATGTCACATAATTGTCATTTCTTTTTTGTGATGGAAATTAAGATCTAGTCTCTTACTACTTTTTATGACTATAATAAAATATTTTTGTCTATATTCACTATATTGTGCAACAGATTTCAGCACTTAATTATATATTAGTTGCAAGTTTGTGGGGCTTCCCTGGTGGCTCAGATGGTAAAGAATCCGCCTGCCAATGCAGTAAACGCAAGAGATGCAGGTTCGATCCCTGGGTTGGTAAGATCCCCCTGGAGGAGGGAATGGCTACCCATTCCAGTATTCCTGACTGGGAAGTCCCATGGACAGAGGAGCCTTGCAGGCTAAGTCCATGGAGTCTCAAAGAGTCAGACACAACTGAGCGACTAACTTTAGTATGTGTCCTTAAACAACTTAATTCCTTTTCTCTCAGTCCCTATCCCTTGGTAGCTACCATTTTATTCTGTTTTATGAGTTTGGCTTTTTTAGATCCTCGTGTAAATTATACAGTATTTGTTTTCCTCAATCTGACATCTCACTTAGCATTGATAACTGTACAGTGTTATGTACCCACTATTATGGTACCACACAGAGCAGTTTCACTGCCCAAAGATCTGCATCCCACCTGTTAATCCCTCCTGCTACCCTCAGACCCTGGCAATGATTAATCTTTTTTACTGTCCCCATAATTTTGCCTTTTTTCAGAATGTCATATACTTTGAGTCACACAGTATGAGCATTTTCTGGTTGGCTTCTTTCACTTAGCAACATGCATTCAAGTTTCTTCCAAGTCTTTCTGTGGCTAAACAAGTCTTTTCTTTGTTGTCATTCAGTAGTGTTCCACGTGTGGATGTGCTCAGTCTGTTTAACCACGCTCCTGTTGCAGGACATTGTGGTGGTCTCACATTTTGGCAGTTGTGGATACAGTTGCTAACGCCCACGGGCAGGTTTTCTGCTCAGTGCATTGGATCATGGTCCCTCGGTTTTGGAAACCTGTGCTCCCTGCCTGCCGTGGTGCCCTTCTCCTCAGCCCTCTCTTGCGCCCCTTTGCTGCTGTCACTGCTCCACGCCTATTTCTCAGAGTTCTGTATCGGACCCTCTTCTGTTTTCAGTATTTCACACATGTTTCCTGCACAGTCTCATTCACTTGCATGACCTCAGTCATCACCTCCCTGATGTGCCCTGCACTTGCATGTCCATTGTAGATCTCTCTTCTGAACCCTGGACCTGTGTGCGCACTTCCCTTCTTGAATGTCTCCTACAGGGAGCTGTGGGCAACACCCCAGAAAAGAAGGCCACCCAGTTCTGGGGACCGTTTCGCATACGGAAGGAAAAGTGTTTCTGTGCCCCTTTCACACATACGTGAGCACCAGGACTTTTCTATCATATTTCCTCTAGTGCAGACTTTTTCAGCCTCAGCCTTGTTGACATTCTGGATCAGGTAGGTTTTCACTGTGAGAGGCCGTCTGTTTTGCAGGCTGTTGAGCAGCATCTCTGTCCTCTACCCACTAGATGCCAGTAGTACCCCCTTTCCCCCCAAGTTGTGACAATCAAAAATGTCTCCAGAAGTTGTCACATGTCCCTGGTAGTGGGGGTGGGGGAAGTCACTGCCCCCACCAACTGCTTCTCCAGGGGATGGCGCTTTCACTGCTCTGTCTTTGCTCACATTTCTGCTGCTTTCTTCATTGCCTTTCCTCACAGTGAAGCTGCTACTTACCTTTTAAGGCTGGGCCCACCTCGTTTGGGGGTGTTCTTGATGGCTGAGATGGTAAGGAATCTGCCTGCAATGCAGCAGACCTGGGTTTGATCCCTGGGTTGGGAAGATCCCCTGGAGAAGGGAATGGCACCCGACTCCAGTATTCTTGCCTGGAGAATTCCATGGACAGAGGAGCCTGGCAGGCTACAGTCCATGGGGTCGCAAAGAGTCAGATACGACTGAATGACTAACTCACACACACTACCTCATTTACAAAAAGTTTTCCTCATCTCCCTTTCCCTTCCTTTCTCTGTAGAATGCCCTCTTCTGGTGCCTTGCTGGCCTCCTGTGGGCAGGCGCTTGCTTGCTTACCCACGTGAGCCCCTCCTCTGCACACGGAGCTGACTAGGGATTGACATCATGCTTGGGTCTTTGAATCCTTGGCACTTTCACAGTGTGTGGCAATTCATGTGCCCAATTAATACTGTCAAATAAATGAACCATAATGGCCCCTTCTGGTCAAAGTCCTCTAAGATAAATTCTCATAACACTATGTATATTGCCTTCAAAGCACTTATTACAGTTTCAATTTTTTAAAAGATGTGATTATTAAATTAATGTCTTTCCCCTCACTAGGCAAAAATTTGGGGGGCAGAAGCCATGGTTATTTTGGTCATCACTGATTCATGCAGTGCTTGGCACTTCATAGGGGCTCAGAACATATTTGTAGAGTGAATATATGATCTCTGAAAAGAGTAGCCTTGGAAGATTCTATCTGGGCTTATTAACAACCACAACAACTACTACTAATGTTAGTTTAATAAGTGTTTTCATTGGTATTATTCTCACTTAACAGTCACAAAAACCCTGGTAAAAAGGTACTGTTTCTATATTACAGATGAGAAAACTGAGGAAGATCGGAAAAATTAAACAACTTAAGGTCTCATATGTTATGATCGTTGTATTACAAATTGTAGGCCCCATTAAATATTTCTTGTCCATACAGCCAGATTTAGGGTGATGAGTAAATGCTTTAATGGCATATTAAGTAAAAGAGTAACTATGTGATTGCTCTGTATTTTTTGTGTACTGGTTCAGAGAACAAGTGTGTTTACATCTAGATGAGAAAACATTGCTGAAATTTATATTAACTGCTCATGGCCCCTACCAGCCCTGGAGTAACACAAACATTGTCTTTAATTTGTATTTCAGAGGTAGCCAGAGAGGGTCAATACAGGGAGTTTTATAGGTCCAGTGGTTGCAAATACCAAATGGGAGAAGCATTTTGATGTTTGAAAAATAAAATACTTTCTCTGTATTAACATTAATAAGAATAATTGACAATCTGAATGAGATAAAGGAAACTTGATGGAACCAAGATTAATACTCTTCATGCCATTTTTTCTTACCACCAGAAACATGGGGATTATAACCTTTATCCCCACTAATATAGAAATAGTGGAAATAACGGATTTACATGTCTGAGAGACTATTATGGGTAAATTATTAATATATTCCTGAAATCAAGAAGAGAAATGAGTACATTATGAGCTTGAATGCTATAGAACTCTTGCAAAACACTGAAATTCCAGGGCCACATCTAAATGTCACTGACTAATCATCCCAGACTTTTTACTCAAGAATGTGTGTTAAGCCTTGAAAATGTATGTACATAGAAAAGGTAAAAACAGATGACAAATCTGTACAATGCCCTTTAGAAGATGTATTAGAAATGAGAATGCATTCTTCATGGGGTGGGTAATCCTAACTACCAAATAACACTGCTTGCATCTCCATGCTGGTTCATTGGAGGCATTCACCAGTTACTGGTTAAATAAAACGGTGACTCTATCCTATCATATGCATGTCTGACTAGAGAAAAATTTCACAGGCTGTTACCTGGAGTAGCCTCTATTCCAAGTAACATTTGCTGGGGTGTGCAGGAGGTTGTCTTGATGATACGAATGCATCACCTATACTGCATCATTTTACATGTGACAGAATAAGAATGGTATCGGGGGCACGTGAGAAGACGGGATTCCAGCGGAACTTTCTTGACATTTGACCCACCTTTGAGACAAATGAAAAGACTGAAGGTAAATGAGAGTGAAGGGAGGTGATTCTAATGATAACAATCTGGAAACAGGAGGTATTGATCTTTGGGGTACTGATCACTGATTGAGTTTTTGGTGAAATCTTTATCAAGAAATGACCTTGCAGCTGAAAGCTATATTTTTGGGAAAATATACAACCACTGATAAGATCATGTGAGATTTGCTTTATGTGAATGCATGTGTCTGTTAGATGGAGATATTGTCACTCCAGCAAGGCAACCATTTCTTGTTCTAGAGTCAAGAATATAGTGGAAACCCTAGGGAATCTCTCCTTAGCCAGAAGAGACTTTTATGTTGTCTGTTGTGAACTTGTTTTCACACTCTTGACCACCCACAGGCAAATCCAAGGCAACCAGAGATAAGTTTCACAGACTGGAAAGCCAGAATGAGTGTGTGTATGTTTCAATTTAAAAGATCCTTTTTAAGGGAATTAACATTGTGATGTCAGAAGGTGTTATTTAAATCACAGAACATTTGTAAGATCTATTATGTGTGAGATAATCACATGTAAATATTTGGTAGAAGTAAAGCAAAATGGACCCAGTGGTGGGAATGAACCCAATGAGGAGAAGCCATGCTTCACTTTTCTAAGCATCATCAACAGAGCTGCTTATTCTCTGAGTTTGGAAGAGATCCAGTGGGATTTAGTTTTATGAGGTTTAATGTAAAGGTGTTGTATTTCATGAGATGAAATCATAACACAGTGTGGTTGCAAGAATTTTGAGAGATTATTTTTTCAGAGTGTTGGCAAGCACCATCCTCTAGAGAATTTTGTGTCTAAAAGAGAAATGCAGATCTTCTTTCACAGGATTGAAATGATAACTAATCTTTAATCCTTTTTGGATGGCCAGGGTTCGACTGGTTAGGCTGATTTAGAATGTATGTAGCAGGTCTGACCTCTCCAATCAACCTTTTTGAATCTGTGACTTCCAATGCATCCTAAAATTTCAGGGTACATGGACAATGAATTTTGGGGGCCCCACTTCTAACTCATGATTAAGGATTTTTGTATTTTTAGCGCATTCTTTACCTTTAGGCTTTGCACACAGTTTGAGTCTCTATGACTTTTGACAATCCAAATGAACATTTGGCCAACTAAAAAGAGAATGCTATTAAGCTCCCTCTCAGGTTTCTTTCCTCTCCTGCAATTATTATGTTTTCACCTGAGAAAAGTTCTCTGTCTCCATTTTAGAGAGAAAGCTGAGCCATTCCCCTGACTTAGGTTTGACCTTTTTTTACTTTGTTCTGGAACACATATAACTGTCCTTAGGCTAAACATCTCTCTTCTTTTGTGACCATTTCATCTTCAATTTCCTTGCAAGGCAACATCTTGGACCAGGTTTTTCATGAATGGCAAGAGAGAAATAAGACACTGGGGGGAGGAAATCTGGTGCCTCTTCTGATTTCCTGATTTTGGTGTGTATGGAGGGAGTTTTTGTTCTCCGTAGCTGAGAGACTTCTTGAAATGTGCTTGGTTTAGGCAAGAGTGTTTTGGAAATGCAATTAATTCAGCATGGGCATCTAGCAAAAGTTGCATATGCCCCATTCTGTGCAGCTCTTTTCCAAGGGAGATTTCTTCCTCCCTTGTTTCAGAAATAATAGATGCAATCTTAAGACTTTAAAAACGTTCTGCAGCGGCCCGCATATCATCTGTAATGATACAAAGCTGTGTGCATCAGCACAGATGTTTTTGTATCAAATCGTGTGGGTGATGAACCTCCTGAGAGCCTCCAGTGACTTATCACGGCCCCATGGATGGAATTAGTGTTATGAAGGAAGGGAGGGGAGCGTTTTGAGTTATTACCATCAAGGAACAAATGTTACATTCCTTATCTTTCTCAAACGCTTTCCTGCAAACGCATGACTGCTTGGGCTGTCATGTCATCTGGAGAGAGGCCAGCTGAGGGAGGTTACCAGGGGCCATAATCAATCCGAGGGGCATCTCATCTGCAGCTGGGGGCTATCCCCCATCACCTGTTTCCCAGGCTTGTCCGCTCACCTGGGGAGTGTTCACTGTGGCGATTCCTGCAGACTCATCAAATCGGAGTCTGCAGCCCAGGGGCCTGGGAAACGGACAGCTGATGGCTGTCATCAGGCAAGTCTGGGAATAAAGGGGTGGGTTTTGTGGCTGGATGTGTGTGGAGTTGCAGTGGGATGGTAAACAGCATCGGAGGGACCATCCTGCCTCTTGAAAAGATGCTGGAGGAACTTGTCTTCCTGTTTCTTGAAGCTCTCTGTCATGCCCCACCCTGTGTATTTCTCTCACAGTTGGTCCAAGAAGAACCTTTGTCTTTCCTAAGGGACTTTTTTTTTCTATGAGAATTTTCCTACTGACTTCTCTGTTTTCCTCCCTTCCCAAGTCTCAGTTGCAAGGAAATGTGATGCTGGTTCTGTGCTTGGTCGTGGTTACCGCATACCTTTCAATGATTGGCCTTCAGATTTCCTCTTGCTGCTGCCATGTTACCTTCTTTTTCATCCCTATTTTGAGGGATTTTAAGATATTTGTTTTGTAAGTGACCTCTAATCTTTTTTTCCCTGAAAATCAAAAGAATATGAATACACTAAATGGAACTACTAATTACACTAAATACGCTAAATGGAACATTAATCAGTTATTAATGGGGGGAAAAAGATGATGATTTAAATAGTTCCCAATTTAAACCACTTTCCTTTGAACTCCGATTGCAATTCTGACATTACCACACAGATATGCATTGCATCCCCATTCCTGCCAATAATAAGGTGGGTTAGTGAGAGAACCAGAGGCCAAGGCCCATTGTGGATATTCAGGAGAAGGTGTATGCTGCATTAATTGATGGACTTTGCTTATGCAAATAAGAGCTCTCTAAAGGCCTCTTACTCATAATTCACAGATATGGGTTTGTCTAGAAATATGGTACATGGCACTTCTACTTCTTTTGTTTTCAAATTAAAATAAAAGTGCATCAAGATGATCCATGAAACAGGAAACACAAAGTAGACAGAGCAGTTCTAATGGAAGGTGAGTCCCCAGCCCACCCCTCCCAGCAACAGTGCCTATCAGAGGCGGTCACTTTGAACTGTTTCAGTTTTCAGTTCTGTGGGTGGCCACCTTGACGATTCACCATCTGAACAGATCTTCTTGTCCTCTGTGCAGTTTTGAAATTTCACGATGCTGTCTTAGCCCACTTACGTTTTCTGTCTGTACTCCATGGGCCCTTGCAATCAAAATACACCCTTTCTTCAGTTTGGGGATATTTGATTATTATTTCTCTAATTTCCTACTCTCCAGGTTCTCCATTTAGGAAATCCTACAGGATCCCTCCTAGTGCCTTACTCATTTTTCCATTTGCTGTTTAGGGAAGAGATTGCTTTTTCCCTTGAGGATGAGTACTGGTCGCCCTGTCACTGGGAGCCAAGTAGGTGGAAGTTTTCCCACTGATAGATATCCATCCAGTTCCTTGTCTCAGATCCATTTCCCAGACCCATCCTCATTCTCCCTGACACCCTCTCTAGGTTTTGGTGGGAAGATCCGCCCCCAACTGCAGCCTCATTTTGCATATCCTTGGCACTGTGACTCTTTTCTGTTTCTTTCATCAGATTGCCTCAGCCTTCTTTTTCAAAATGTGTTTATGGGTTAATTTCTATATATACTCCTTTACATTCACTGGGGTCTTGGTGTATTAGGCAGAGGGGGTTACACTGTGCTCTAATAACAAACAAATCCTGACATCTCTGTGGCTTAATATTAGGAAGGTGTATTTCTGCTCATCCTGGGTCTAATTGGGTGCTCCTGTTGGACATGTCTTCTGGTCAGCTGTCCTCCAAGCTGAGTCCTTCGCTTCCAGCCATGCAGGCAGGAAGAGATGGATAGCTAGAGGTAGAATGTTTTATAGTGAGGCCTCGAAGTGTGGTATCATCTCTGCCAATGTGAAGTGGCTGGATGCATCAGGAAAAGCTGAGAAATGAAGTTTAGCTGTGTGCAGGAAGGCCAGGAGAACTGGGTATGATAGCCTGGATCAGTTGTTCAATTTATTGTCTTGAACTAGGATTACTTTCTATCTTTTAATTGATTTTTCCCCCAATGAGAATCAGAAGGCTATCATCAAGAAGTAGCCAAGGATGAACCTGGTGAGCAGACTTTTCCAGACTTTTTTTGATTTCTAGATCTATTAGGCTGAAAATAAATATAGCTTATAAATGATTTCTTTTAAATTATACTTAAAAAGTCTATAAGTAGAATACCTATTCATCATGCATCAGTTCAGTTCAGTTCAGTCGCTCAGTCGAGTCCGACTCTTTGTGACCTCATGAATCGCAGCACGCCAGGTCTCCCTGTTTATCACAAACTCCTGGAGTTCACTCAAACTCACGTCCATCCAGTCGGTGATGCCATCCAGCCATCCTATTCTCTGTCGTCCCCTTCTCCTCCTGCCCCCAATCCCTCCCAGCATCAGAGTCTTTTCCAATGAGCCAACTCTTCGCACGAGGTGGCCAAAGTACTGGAGTTTCAGCTTTAGCATCATCCCTTCCAAAGAACACCCAGGGCTGATCTCCTTTAGAATGGACTGGTTGGATCTCCTTGCAGTCCAAGGGACTCTTAGGAGTATTCTCCAACACCACAGTTCAAAAGCATCAATTCTTTGGCGCTCAGCCTTCTTCACAGTCCAACTCTCACATCCATACATGACCACAGGAAAAACCGTAGCCTTGACTAGACGGATCTTTGTTGGCAAAGTAATATCTCTGCTTTTGAATGTGCTATCTAGGTTGGTCATAACTTTCCTTCCAAGGAGTAAGCGTCTTTTAATTTCATGGCTGCAGTCACCATCTGCAGTGATTTTGGAGCCCCCAAAAATAAAGTCTGACACTGTTTCCACTGTTTCCCCATCTATTTCCCATGAAGTGATGGGACCAGATGCCATGATCTTCGTTTTCTGAATGTTGAGCTTTAAGCCAACTTTTTCACTCTCCACTTTCACTTTCATCAAGAGGTTTTTTAGTTCCTCTTCACTTTCTGCTATAAGGGTGGTGTCTGCATATCTGAGGTTATTGATATTTCTCCCGGCAGTCTTGATTCCAGCTTGTGCTTCTTCCAGTCCAGTGTTTCTCATGATATACTCTGCTTAGAAGTTAAATAAACAGGGTGACAATAACAAAATAAACAGCCTTGACATGTTCCTTTTCCTATTTGGAACCAGTCTGTTGTTCCATGTCCACTTCTAACATGGAAGTTGCTTCCTGACCCACATACAGGTTTCTCAAGAGGCAGGTCAGGTGGTCTGGTATTCCCATCTCTTTCAGAATTTTCCACAGTTTATTGTGATCCACACAGTCAAAGGCTTTGACATAGTCAATAAAGCAGAAATAGATGTTTTTCTGGAACTCTCTTGCTTTTTGCATGATCCAGCGGATGTTGGCAATTTGATCTCTGGTTCCTCTGCCTTTTCTAAAACCAGCTTGAATATCTGGAAGTTCATGGTTCACGTATTGTTGAAGCCTGGCTTGGAGAATTTTGAGCATTACTTTTACTAGTGTGTGAGATGAGTGCAATTGTGTGGTAGTTTGAGCATTCTTTGGCATTGCCTTTCTTTGGGATTGGAATGAAAACTGACCTTTTCCAGTCCTGTGGCCACTGCTGAGTTTTGCAAATTTGCTGTCATATTGAGTGCAGCACTTTCACAGCATCATCTTTCAGGATTTGAAATAGCTCAACTGGAATTCCATCACCTCCACTAGCTTTGTTCGTAGTGATGCTTTCTAAGGCCCACTTGACTTCACATTCCAGGATGTCTGGCTCAAGTGAGTGATCATGCCATCATGATTATCTTGGTCATGAAGATCTTTTTTGTACAGTTCTTCTGTGTATTCTTGCCACCTCTTCTTAATATCTTCTGCTTCTGTAAAAAGCCTCTTGATGAAAGTGAAAGTAGAGAGTGAAAAAGTTGGCTTAAAGCTCAACATTCAGAAAACGAAGATCATGGCATCCGGTCCCATCACTTCATGGGAAATAGATGGGGAAACAGTGGAAACAGTGTCAGACTTTATTTTTTTGGGCTCCAAAATCACTGCAGATGGTGATTGCAGCCATGAAATTAAAAGACGCTTACTCCTTGGAAGGAAAGTTATGACCAACCTAGATAGCATATTCAAAAGCAGAGACATTACTTTGCCAACAAAGGCCTGTCTAGTCAAGGCTTTGGTTTTTCCTGTGGTCATGTATGGATGTGAGAGTTGGACTGTGAAGAAGGCTGAGCACTGAAGAATTGGTGCTTTTGAACTGTGATGTTGGAGAAGACTCCTAAGAGTCCCTTGGACTGCAAGGAGATCCAACCAGTCCATTCTAAAGGAGATCAGCCCTGGGATTTCTTTGGAAGGAATGATGCTAAAGCTGAAACTCCAGTACTTTGGCCGCCTCATGCGAAGAGTTGGCTCATTGGAAAAGACTCTGATGCTGGGAGGGATTGGGGGCAAAAGGAGAAGGGGACGACAGAGAGTGGGATGGCTGGATGGCATCACTGACTGGATGGACGTGAGTCTGAGTGAACTCTGGGAGTTGGTGATGGACAGGGAGGCCTGGTGTGCTGCGATTTATGGGGTCGCAAAGAGTCAGACACGACTGAGCGACTGATCTGATCTGTGTATTCTTGCCACCTCTTAATATCTTCTGCTTCTGTTAGGTCCATACCATTTCTGTCCTTTATCGAGCCCATTTTTGCATGAAATGTTCTCTTGGTATCTCTAATTTTCTTGAAGAGATCTCTAGTCTCACCCATTCTGTTATTTTCCTCTATTTCTTTGCATTGATTGCTGATGAAGGCTTTCTTATCTCTTCTTGCTATTCTTTGGAACTATGCATTCAGATGCTTATATCTTTTTCTCCTTTGCTTTTCGCTTCTCTTCTTTTCACAGCTATTTGTAAGGCCTCCCCAGACAGCTGTTTTGCTTTTTCGCATTTCTTTTCCATGGGGATGGTCTTGATCCCTGTCTCCTGTACAGTGTCACAAACCTCAGTCCATAGTTCATCAGGGTCTCTATCTATCAGATCTAGTCCCTTAAATCTATTTCTCACTTCCACTGTATAATCATAAGGGATTTGATTTAGGTCATACCTGAATGGTCTAGTGGTTTTCCCTACTTTCTTCAATTTAAGTCTGAATCTGGATAGTATCAATTAAAAAGAAGCAATCACTATTAGCTTCAACTCTCAGAGAAAACAGTGCTAACATTTTAATGTATTTCCTTCCATTTCTTCTGTGCATAATGCTGCTGCTGCTGCTAAGTCGCTTCAGTCGGGTCCAACTCTGTGCGACCCCATAGACGGCAGCCCACCAGGCTCCCCTGTCCCTGGGATTCTCCAGGCAAGAACACTGGAGTGGGTTGCCATTTCCTTCTCCAATGCATGAAAGTGAAAAGTGAAAGTGAAGTCACTCAGTCGTGTCCGACTCCCAGCGACCCCATGGACTGCAGCCTACCAGGCTCCCCTGTCCATGGGATTTTCCAGGCAAGAGTACTGGAGTGGGGTGCCATTGCCTTCTCCCTCTGTGCATAATAGATGTATATATAAACTTTTCATTCTGTTTTCCCTTTCTATTAAGTGTATATATCGTATTTTTCTAAAGTGTTCTTTTTATTGGATCTTTGGATTAGTTAAACATTTTGCTCTTATAAGCATTGCTGCTATAAACTTTAAAAAATCTTATTTTTTTCTGTATTTAGAATTTTCCCTTAGAAATATAATTACTTATTAAACAGTATAACTTCTTATGGCTACTAGATATGTTTTACAAAATTGCTTTCTAAAAGAATTTCTTAATTTACTCTAGTATAATATTGAATATTATGGTTTTGTTCCTCTAATTTTGTGCACAAACAGCATTAATTTCATTGAACCATTAACTATGTAGAGAGAGATCTCTTTTGTGACCAATTACATTTCCTATTTTTATATTGTTTATTCATGTAACTTTTACATTTTCCTATTGAAAATCACTGATTTTTAAAAAAATGAGCTTTCTATATATTAAACCTAGTACTCTTTCGCTAACTAATTTTAGCCTGTGCTAGAGGCTTGTTTGTAAACACACCGACTTGGTTTCAATTAACCAAGAATTGATGGGCACTTTACTTTCTCTCCTTTGCTTTTTATTGTAATGGAGGAATAAGCTATGAACCCACTTTAGGGAACTCACAGTTTCTCTGTTCTCTTTCAAGAGGTTTCAGGCAAGAGACAGCTCAGAAAGTTTGCTTAACAGTTTTGCTTATAGCTAGAGGAGTGAGTGGAGAGTATAGTTAACGAGGGAAGATAAGGCAGTTTTAGGGTTGAGCCATAGTGTATATGTGCATGTGTTGGGGACAAGCAAAGTAGCTGGCAGAGCATAAAAGGAGAATCTTTTTAGATATTTAGAAGTGAAGTGGCTGGGGGATGGAGTAGGGGAAGGCTGTGCTGGGCCAGATCAGGAGATTGGGAAGCTGGTTTTGAAGGAATGAGAGTATATTGCAGAGAGAGGCTGGCAGAGGTCTGCCACAATCAGAGCTTCAGCTAAAACCAAACAAAAGATTTAATGACTGTTAAAATCATTAAGGAAAAGCACAACCTTGTCAGTCACTTGCACTTCAGTCTCAATGAACTAATAATGACTGGTCCTGATTACTTCCTGAGAACATACTCTGAGAGGAAGGAGGGAACCAACTCACAGCCCCTGGGCTCTGGTGACCAGGAGATGATGATAATAAGAAAAGGGCAGAAAAAGAGAGGAAGTGGGAGATTCAAAGACATCTTTTCCGAGTTTGGTTAGGGTGTGACGATTCAGGGCAGTGACTGGGGACAGGAGGCAAGGGGAGAGTGTCAAGGACGGGGTTTCTGTGGAGGCTGTAACCTGAGGAAGTGCTGAGGAACACACCCAGGCTCTGGGAGAAGCAGGGGTTTCTGGGGCAGACGGGATGCCGGTGTGTAGGAAGGCCATGCCGGGTGGGACCAGCTGCCTGAGTTGCTTTCTTTGGCCAACAGTATCTCAACAAAATCTGTGGCTGTCCTGCATCTCAGACGTGAAGACTGCAGGGAGCTGTCAACAGTGTAACTGTCAGGGATGTCTCTGCTCTGAAGCCTTTCTGTGTCAAAACTTGCCAACTCTGCCAAAAGAGCCCCAGCAAAAGATACAGCTGATTTACTGCATCTAGATTCAGAGTTCAGTTCAGTTCAGTTCAGTCGCTCAGTCATGTCCGACTCTTTGCGACCCCATGAATCGCAGCACACCAGGCCTCCCTGTCCATCACCAGCTCCTGGAGTTCACTCAAACTCATGTCCATAGAGTCGGTGATGCCATCCAGCCATCTTATCCTCTGTTGTCCCCTTCTCCTCCTGCCCCCAATCCCTCCCAGCATCAGAGTCTTTTCCAGTGAGTCAACTCTTTGCATGAGGTGGCTAAAGTATTGGAGTTTCAGCTTCAGCATCTTTCCTTCCAAAGAACACCCAGGACTGATCTCCTTTAGAATGGACTGGTTGGATCTCCTTGCAGTCCAAGGGACTCTCAAAAGTCTTCTCCAACACCACAGTTCAAAAGCATCAATTCTTTGGCGCTCAGCTTTCTTCACAGTCCAACTCTCACATCCATACATGACTACTGGAAAAACCATAGCCCTGACTAGACAGTTCAGAGTAGACGTTCATATATTGGTCAGTGATACAGAGAGAGCCAAATATATGACAGCAGGGATTAAATGTCAAGCCAATGTGATCATTTCTGGATGATGTTAAATAGTGCACTATCTTTGGTTTGGAAGCATATTAACTTATTCGGACTTTGAAAAACTTGAGTGATAAACTCTGGTGTTGAGGATTACGTTATAAATTGAGAATTCAACTTAATAACTAGACCCCATGCAGGGTGAATCTTTTTTTTTTTTTTTTGGCTGTGCTGGGTCTTGTTGCTGTGTGTGGACTCTCTGGTTGAGGTGCACAGGCTCTTCATCCAGGGAGGCTTCTCTTGCTGTGGAGTATGAGCACCAGTGTGCATGGGCTTCAGGAGTTGTGGCCCGTGAGCTTATTTTCCCTGTGGCATGTGGGATCTTCCTGGACCAGGGATCACATTCATGTCTCCTGCATTGGCAGGCAGAATTCTTTACCACTGAGCCACCAGGGAAGCACCAGGGTCAATCTGTTTTTTAATATACAACATAATATGTGACAGCAAAGAGTAATTTTTTAGACTAATTTCCTGATTTCCAATTTCTGTAGACCTCGTATAGCAACCTGGAAGAGGCTTGATGAGTCCCTGGATTTGAAAGAAGTGAAATAATCTGTATTAAATACTTCCATGTTGGATTTCTTCCTAGAACAAGGAAGCTTTATTTAAAGCTCCAGTAAATCTTTATGATTTCTTTTCTATGTGTTAAAATTGTGAGTATACTCTTGAAAGCATCTCATCATGAAGCAGATATAATACTGGCTAATTTATATTAAAAACTGTTGGGAACCATTACTTTTCAACAACTTACGTCAATAATTTGTACGCAATAACCTAAGATCAGTTCAGTCACTCAGTCACATTCCACTCTTTGCAACCCCATGGACTGCAGCATGCCAGGCTTACCTGTCCATCACCAATTCCCGGAGCCTACTCAAACCCATGTCCATTGAGTTGGTGATGCCATCCAACCATCTTATCCTCTGTCATCCCCTTTTCTTCCCACCTTCAGTCTTTCCCAGCATCAGTGTCTTTTTAAATGAGTCAGTTCTTCGCATTGGGTGGCCAAAATATTGGAGTTTCAGCTTCAGCATCAGTCCTTGCAATGAATATTCAGGACTGATTTCCTTTAGGATGGACTGGTTGGATCTCTTTGCTGTCCAAGGGACTCTCAAGAGTCTTCTCCAACACCACAGTTCAAAAGCATCAATTCTTTAGCACTCAGCTTTCTTTATAGTCCAACTCTCACATCCATGCATACCCACTGGAAAAACCATAGCTTTGACTAGACAGAACTTTCTTGGCAAAGTAATGTCTCTGCTTTTTAATATGCTGTCTAGGTTGGTCATAACTTTTCTTCCAAGGAGCAAGTGTCTTTTAATTTCATGACTGCAGTCACCATCTGCAGTGATTTTGGAGCCCCTCAAAATAAAGTCTGTCAGTGTTTCCATTGTTTCTGCATCTATTTGCCATGAATAGATGGGACCAGATGCCGTGATCTTAGTTTCCTGAATGTTGAGTTTTAAGCCAGCTTTTTCACTCTCCTCTTTCGCTTTCATCAAGAGGCTCTTTAGCTCTTCTTTGCTTTCTGCCATAAGGGTGGTATCTGCATATCTGAGTTTATTGACATTTCTCCTGGCAATCTTGATTCCAGCTTGTGCTTCATCCAGTCCAGCATTTCTCATGATGTGTTCTGCATATAAGTTGAATAAGCAGGGTGACAGTATACAGCCTTGACGTATTCCTTTCCTGATTTGGAACCAGTCTGTTGTTCCATGTCCAGTTCTCGCTGTTGCTTCTTGACCTTCGTACAGGTTTCTCAGGAGGCAGGTCAGGTGGTCTGGTGTTCCCATCTCTTTAAGATGCCAAAGGCAAAGGAGAAAAGGAAAGATGTACCCATTTGAATGCAGAGTTCCAAAGAATAGCAAGGAGAGATAAGAAAGCCTTCCTCAGTGATCAATGCAAAGAAATAGAGGAAAACAATATAATGGGAAAGACTTGAGATCTCTTCAAGAAAATTAGAGATACCAAGGGAACATTTCATGCAAAGATGGGCACAATAAAGGACAGAAATGGTATGGACCTAACAGAAGCAGAAGATGTTAAGAAGAGGCAAGAATACACAGAGTTCAGTGTTCAGTTCAGTCGCTTAGTCATGTCTGACTCTGCGACCCAATGGACTGCAGCACGCCAAGCCTCCCTGTCCATTACCAACTCCGAAAGTTTACTCAAACTCATGTTCATTGAGTTGGTGATACCATCCAACCATCTCATCCTCTACTGGAGTGGGTAGCCTTTCCCTTCTCCAGGGGATCTTCCCAACCCAGGGATTGAACCCAGGTCTCCTGCATTGCAGGTGGATTGTTTACCAGTTGAGCCACAAGGGAAGCCCAAGAATATACAGAACTATACAAAAAAGATCTTCATGACCCAGATAACCATGATGGTGTGATTACTCACCTAGAGCCAGATATCCTGGAGTGCGAAGTCAAGTGGACCTTAGGAAGCATCACTACGAACAAAGTTAGTGGAGGTGATGGAGTTCCAGTTGAGCTATTTCAAATCCTAAAAGATGATGCTGTGAAAGTGCTGCACTCAATATGCCAGCAAATTTGGAAAACTCAGCAGTGGCCACAGGATTGGAAAAGGTCTGTTTTCATTCCAATCCCAAAGAAAGGCAATGCCAAAGAATGCTCAAACGACTGCACAATTGCATTCATCTCACATGCTAGCAAAGTAATGCTCAAGATACTCCAAGTCAGGCTTCAACAGTACATGAACCATGAATTTCCAGATGTTCAAGCTGGATTTAGAAGAGGTAGAGGAACCAGAGATCAAATTGCCAACATCCATTGGATCATTAATAAAGCAAGAGAGTTCCAGAAAAACATCTACTTCTGCCGTATTGACTATGCCAAAGCCTTTGACTGTGTGGATCACAACAATAACCAAAATACTTAGGTAAACAAATGATATCATAGTGTTCTAATTTCAGGTGTTACCCTAAAACTGAGAACAAAGGAGTATCTCCTGCTTTCCAAAGAGGGGGCCAGAAACATCTCTGCTGGACTGAGTAAGGGGCCAGCAGAGCCAGCCGTGAAGCCCTGTCACCTGCTCAGCCTACCCAGGATAAGACTAGACCTATGGAAGATGGGTTGAAAAGAACGATCAAAGTAAAGTGTAAGGAGTTAAACTTAGAGTTGTGTCAGCCTAGGAGGTAGTGGCTGCTCATGGATCCTCTTAAAGACGGAGAATCTGCCATTTCACTTCCTACCTGGATGTTTGCTGGGCCACCGAGTTCACAGCCCCCTGCATGTGCTGGCATGGACTCTGGTGAGCGTTCTCAGAAGCTGTCTGGTGAAGGGCAAAGGACAGCAGCAGGGCCTGTCCTCACTCTGGAAAAAGTGGCAAGAAGATGAATTTTCCTAGGCTCGAGTCATTTTATGGGACCTTTCTGAAAGAATGAGCTGCAGACCAGAGGCCCAGAAACCCTTTCAGAAGGTTCAAAACCTCATTCACAACTGATGTTCAGACCTCTCCTGACATGATGGATTGACTACACTATCTGAGTATCTTTCTATACTATCTGAGTAACTCTTACTGTCCCTGTAAGAGTATCCTCACTCCTACCCCTTGGAAACCTGCCACAGGGAAGACTGGGAGCAGGGCCCCTAGAAGGAAACCACTAGGAGTAATGAGTTTGAGCAGGTAAGTCAGACCCAGCCTGAGACCTGCTGTCAGAAGGCTAAGGGACTCAGGACTGCTCAAGCCCTCCCTCCCCCCCTCTCAAAAGCAGTGAGAGAAGGCTGCAGTGGGAGACAAAGCCCTCCATCCCATAGCTGTGACTGTCCTTCACTCCTCTGGACAAGGAGGACATTATAAATGCTGTTCCCTGTTAGCCAGAGGAAGGGAGTATGGCCATCCTATGGCGGAGACCATGAGGAGTGCCGAGGCTGGTCCACAGAAAGGACTGAAGCTGGGGACAGCTGTGGTTGGTTATGAGCTGCTCAGTGCAGGCTAGGGTGGGCTTGGCAACCAAACAGGAGTGATGCAGACCCCAGCGGCCCAGAACTGTGTGCTGGGGAAGCAGCTGGAGCGGGGGGCCAGGCTGAGAAGACCATGGCTCAGCCCTGAACATAGGTAATCTCAGCACCCTGACTCCCCTTTCAGGTCCTCCCAGAAAGCTCAGGGCAGGGAGCCTGGAGGGAACCAAGCTCTAGTGGATGAGGGCCACTCACAGAGCCAACATATAGCCTGAAAGCTGGATGGGGTCCTGGGAGCCCCAGGTTATCCAACAGATACAAGTATGACCCACTGCAAGGCGTATGTTGCTTCATTGTGCTCAGGGGATGCACTTTGTAAAGTGTTTACATTAGACAGCACTTTACAACACTGGTAAGGGTTGACAAGCTTGGTGACTTTCGGCATTTACTGGACTTTGGGCATTTACTAGTTTTGGGCTTCCCAGGTGGCACTAATGGTAAAGAACCCACCTGCCATGGCAGATAGACTTAACAGATGTGGGTTCGATCCCTGGCTGGGGAAGATCCTCTGGAAGAGGGCATGGCAACCCACTCCAGTATTCTTGTCTAGGAAATCTCATGGACAGAGGAGCCTGGTGAGCCACAGTCCACAGGGTCATGAAGAGTGGGACATGACTGAAGTGACTTGGAGTGCATGCGTGCAGAGCAGTTTTGCCCAGGTTCTTATCTAAGCAGAAACCTTTTAAAATTTGTGAATTCTTTACAGAGCAAGTCTCTGGTGGAGTAGAAAATGAAAAGCAGCCCACCCTGAATGCTTCTTCTCTGGAGGGCCGCGCTCTGCCGGTGGACTGGACATGGCCCGGCAATGAGGCTCCTCCATCAGATAGATTTCCTAGCCAGTGCGGGGTCAGCACACAGGCTCCGCTGTATGCCCCCGTATGGTGTAACCCAAACAGAAACATGCAATGATTTCTTTGTCCAGGGGAAGTTCAGCGGCACAAACTCCATGACCCTCTAACCTCCCAATCCCTTTCCTCTGTGTGTCCTCTTTCCTCTTGCCTTGTTTTGTTGAGGGATTTTCTTTTGTCTTTGGCTTCTGCTTCATTTAGCCGGCCCTCTGTGGGTCTCTGGCACCTGAGAAGGTCTGAATGTGGCCTTTGTGTTCGCTGGACTGTGCTGTGCCCAGCCAGGCAGAGATGATCACGGAGCTTTGCTATGGCTTCATAATTGCAAATTGCTCAGCCTTTTGTCCTTTAATCCTCATAAGCCTTTGTGCTGGAGGCAGAGCCCCATTATCATCGCCTTCATTTTCCAGTCCAGGGGGTGTGTGATATGTGACTTGTTCAAGAACGCAGGTTGAGTTGAGAATGGGCCTGCTCTGGGCCACAAGCATCTTGAAAGTGAAGGTAACAGTGGTGAAGTCAAACTGGGCAGGGGGTGAAAGCCAGGGCAGCGAAGGTGTGTAGGCTTCTGCAGAACTCCTGACACTCTTAAGTGGAAGGTGGGCTCTACTCACTCTGTCAGACCTCAAGGAGGGGCTCGTGCCCTCACCTTGCTTCTGGGTGGTAGAGCCCACAGGAGACCCCTTGGAGGCAGGTGCTGGCTGGGCTCCTTGGTTCCTCCGGGTCGTCTGTCTCAGGACGGGTCCATGGTGGAGCTCTCCCTGTCCCCACTGTGCACGCTTGTCCGCCCTCCTCTGTGCTCCCTGCTCTTACAGCTTTCAAAGGTGCCTTGCACTGGGAAAACCTTGGTCATCAGGCTTTCAAGCTCCCTAGTTCTTCTCCTTTCCATGTCTACTGAGCTGTTCTTTCATGAATCCCCTCTCCTTTCCTTCTGTTTCCAAGAAAAAGATGACTCAGCCTTCATTCCTGGGAAGGGCTGCGTTTTGACTGACCTTCTGAGTGAGCCCTCACCCTCTCCCCAGCACCCCTTGCCCCCAAGCATCTGACCTCCCCTATTGCTCTGGAGCCCACGAGTGTCCACATTCACGGAGCTCCTTTAGCAATTTCACTGTCTCTGCACACTCTCATCTGGGTACTTCCCTCTCCCCCACCACACACTCTCTACATTAGTGGACCTGACTTCATGGCATCATTTTCTGGCCCCTCCCCCAACTTTTAGCTCCCAGTCATCTGGCTCTTACCCCACCTGTTAGGATGCTGCCCTCATCCTAATATTTTTTTTTGGTTGCCAGTGATCTGTGAATGACTATGCCCTGTTTTTTTTCTGCCTTAATTTGTGATTTTTTCACCTGTAACATTTGCCATTGTAGATTATCCCATGCTCTTGGACTCTCTTTGTCTCACTGAGCCCTGTGACACAGCCTGGCTTTGTCCCTTCCTGTGTTTACCTGCGCATGTCTCCTTCATAAGCCCTCACAGGCACAGCCAAGGCTGTTCTCATCTTCTTCATGTCCCCCATAGACCTCACGTGCTGACGACCCACAACAGTATGACACCCACATTTCTGCTTCTAACTTGGAATTCTCCACTGTGTTCCCATTCCAAATTTCCAGCGTGTCACTGGGCTTTCCCAAGTTGATCAATGATGACAGCTGAAGCAAAATGTGTATAAAATGGAATTCATGGTCTGCTTCTTCCTCCCACCTCCCCATCTCTGTTAATCATGTCACCCGGCACTAAGCCTCCGGCCATCACCTTTTTCTCCTTGTCTCCTACCAGCCACTTACCCCCTGTCACTCCCTCGGGGGCTGTGTGCCTGGAACCTGTCTTTCATCCTCCCACTGCCATGGCCCTGGTTCGGTGCCCCTGACCTTTGCCTCCCTCATCTCCATCACCTCTTCCCTGGGTTCCCTGGGATCTCTTTCTCCCCAGACTCTTTCCTGCAGCCCATACTGCACTTTCTAGAGATGAATTTTCCTGAATTTCCAGTTGCAGAGTTATAGTTATTTGGTCCTATCATTTCCTGGCTCAGACGTTATCAGTGGAGTCTTACTGCTTCTGAAGTCAGCTTCAAACACAACTGCCATGGGTCCCTCTGCCTCAGGACCCTGGCCCACATTTCTAGCTTATTCTCACCTCTAATTTCCCAGAAGACTCTGCTTCATTCAAAATTAAAATCCCCAAAGTGTTCCTTGTTATTTTTTCAGCCTTGGTTTTTAGCATTTCTACCTCGTCTGACACCCTTTTTCTGCTTTCCATCTCCAGTGCTTCAAAACTCCCCATTCTTCATGGCCCTGAGTCGACACTGCTGCTACTTCAAGGGGTCAATTTAGGAAGGAAGGAAAGAAAGAAGGAAGGGGATTCCTACAATGTGGCTCAGCTATTGACCTGATACACTCAACATTCAGGCACCTTCGGGCTCCCATCACTGTGGTGCTGTGAGCTTCTCAGACTCAGCACCACACAGAATCATCTGGGAGCTTTTAAAAGCACTAATGTTGGGCTGCATCCCAGACCAATTAAATCAAAATCACTGTGGCTGTGACCCAGTTATTAGTATTTTTTAAAGCTCACCAAGTGATTCCTATATGCAGCCAAGAATTTGTGTGTGCTAATATGTGACATTTTTGTAGATTATTTTAGGGGTACTGCATTTTTTATTTTGTCAAACTATTGGTCCTTGAGGAATTCTTTGTTTTTGTAGCCTTCTTGATGTCTAGCCCTGTTTCTTATCCTCAGTGGACCTTCAGAGAAAAAAACACTTTGAATGAATTTAAGAATGGAAAACAAAAGAGTCATTTTTTTAGGGAGGAAGGCAGATTGGCTCGGTGGCTAGCCCACACTGGAAATGGTGAACTGAGAGTCTTTTGTATGTAAAACAACTCATTTCAAATATTTCATGTAATCCTTTTGTATCCAGGCAGTTAATATGCCAATTAAATATTTATTAATATTTGTCTAGTAAGGCTATACTTTGCCCATATTATAATAGCAACTAATAAAATGAGTGAGTAGCTTTCTACCCATGGATTGTTATCAAGATTAAATGAGTAGAGCTTCTGGGGGAAAAAAAAAAAAACTTTAAAAAGAACGGTTGAAATGTTATTTTCAATGAAGCTGCATTTCTGAAAGAATTGAACATAAAGAGCTCATATGTGATGCAGTATTCCTTTTATGAACCCCATTGCCTGGATTAAGTCAAATGGAAAACTAATGTTATCTCGGGCATTTCCACTTCTTTCCACACACTGTATTTCTAGTAACAACGTGTGGATGTTGCAGAGCTTACTTCAGTCTGTGGGGGTGAGAAGGGAATATATTTGTGCCTGGATTGTCACTATATTCAGGCTGAGGTGGTCCCTTACAGAAAAAATAAGAGAGCAAACGAGGAAAATTGATGGGGTAATCCTAAAGGAAATCAGTCCTGAATATTCATTGGAAGGACTGATGCTGAAGCTGAAACTCCAATACTTTGGCCACCTGATGTGAAGAACTGACTCATTGGAAAAGACCCTGATGCTGGGAAAGATTGAAGGTGGGAGGAGTAGGGGACGACAGAGGATGAGATTTTGGATGGCATCATTGACTCAATGGACATGAGTTTAAGTAACCTCCGGGAGCTGGTGATGGACCGGGAAGCCTGGCATGCTGCAGTCTATGGGGTCACGAGGAGTCAGACATGACTGAACAACTTAACGGAACTGAATTCTTTTTTCTAGTGTATAAAATCATGGGTAATTCATGGAGTGTGACTGAATGGCCTGAATTCTGGAGACAGACAGACTAGTGTTCAAATTCTGGCTTGTTTACCAGCTGGGCTGTCTTGGGACAAAGTGCTCAGCCTCTCTGAGCTTGGGGTCTTGGTTGCGAGACAGGGAGAAACACATTTCGGTGTCGTGGGGAGGGTTGATGTATATAATGTATTTAAGGCAGCTGACTCTTCGTAGGACCTCGTGAAAGCTTCTCATTTCCTTAAAGCTCCATGGATATCAGGGATTTTCTTACCCCTGTGACTTGGTATGGGCTTCCCAGGTGGCACAGTGGTAAAGAACCACCTGCCAAAGCAGGAGACACAGGAGAAGTGGGTTTGCAAAGAGCTGGACACAACTGAGCAACTGAGCACACACATACCTTAGTGCGCTTCCTCTTAGTGTTTTTCAGGGCATGCAGTTTATTCGTGAGTTTGTAGACAGAAAGATGCATTTTCATTTTGGATCTGAGAATTTTTCATCCTTAAAACCATATAATGATTTCCTTTGTTTTTTCTCCCATAAATTCATTGAGCATTTGAATTGCTTTGCAGGGTCTTTGCTGTAAATTTTACTCACCACATAAAATTTAAGTCAAGCAGGAGAAATGTAATGGTATAACAGTTACCTTTTGGTAAGTTTATGGAGAATGTAGGGTAGTATACTAATTTTGCTTCCAAGAGACCCACATTTTCATCTGAAAAAAATTATGAAACTGAGTCCCATTTGTAGAAGTTTCTGGAAACTCAAATTAAGCTGCCTCTATACTTCTGTAAGAAACAAGTCTTTGGTGGGCTTTTGTATAGTTTATTGCATTGTATGTAGATGGATTGAGCTAGTTACAATAGTCTCTTATAAATCACAGAGAGGACCATCACTCTAGTTACAAGTCCTACATACGAGTCAAATCTTATCAAAGAACATCATAGAAACCTTGAAAAAAGCCTGACATTTTGTTAAAACAACTGGCAAATAGATTTTTCCTTCCTCTCTTCTGCATTCCTTTCCTTATCCACAACAGTATGCAATTTGTATAATACTATATCCAGTCTTCCTCATTTTTCCTTACCCAAGTACCATCTATGCAACCCAAAATTAATTTTTCAGGCATGAAACTAGGCACTTTGCTGCCCAATGCAGAAAGCCTTTACAAATCCAGCTGGAATAGAGTGGAAGGGCATACCAGATTGATGTCAAGGCCTGCTCACATGGAAGTAAAATTAAACTTATGGACTGGAGAGGGAAGCTTAATTTTTATGTGCCTCCTCCCTAAAAGCCAACTAAAATCTAGGAAGATGGAAACTATCTGAGCTGGTTTGAGTGGACCAAACCCATTTCATTTTTAAGTGCTACTTTTGGTTCATTCCTTATGAAGTGAAGGCAGAGACTAGTTCCTGTGGGATTAAGAACAACCAAGAGAGCCTCTAATACTAGACTATTATTGTATTAGCATTTTTTAGTTCCTTGCCCAGATAGCCTAGCCTGTGTCTTTCTAAAAAAAATATTTTTTGTATAGAACAGTCTTATGGACTCTGTGGGAGAGGGAGAGGGTGGGAAGATTTGGGAGAATGACAATGAAACATGTAAAATATCATGTAGGAAACGAGTTGCCAGTCCAGGTTCGATGCACGATGCTGGATGCTTGGGGCTGGTGCACTGGGACGACCCAGAGGGATGGTATGGGGAGGGAGGAGGGAGGAAGGTTCGGGATGGGGAACACATGTATACCTGTGGCGGATTCATTTTGATATTTGGCAAAACTAATACAATTATGTAAAGTTTAAAAATAAAATAAAATTAGAAAAAATATTTTTTAAAAGAAAGAGATAAAATACATTTTCTGTTCACCCAAATTTTAATTCTCTGAATTTCATTCACTGCTAAGCACTTGCAATTCCTGGAAAACTCATTAGATTTTTTCCCCTAGCTTCCTCCACGACAAAGCTATGCTTCTCCAGTGGACCACCTCATCTTTGAGTTTCTAGTCCTTGGAATTTCACTTCTCAGTTCCAAAGCTAAGGAGCCAGCAGGCATTCCTTCCTTGTCTCAAAGTCCTTTTCCTTATTTTGAATACCCCAACTTGTCTAAATTTACCAAGGGGGAAAAGGAATGTATCACTTTGGCCTGAAAAATTTCTTGCTGAGTCCATATTCCATGAAAATAACATAATGATAGTTGGAAGAAGTTGCCAACCCCAATTTAAAAACCAAAAACCTAAACAGACCAGATAATTTCAGAGAGAATCTTCCTGTGATTGTTCTTGCTCATACAGTGATTGAAACAATTCAGGCTTAACTATACAGTTAGTTTTACAGAAGGTAGAGCTAGTGATCATGCTGAACTGAATTTTTCCCATCCTAATCTATTTCAGATAATAGAGTCTGTGTAGAGGATGAGTTCTTAGACAGTGTTTTTCAACTGCTAGCCAAGGTGTGTTTTTTTATCTGAATACCTGAGAAATCACAAAGTTTCCTCTTTAATCCATATAGGTTTGGCCACAGTTTTTATGTATATTCTGTGATTGGAGTCTATGCCATAGTCATTGAATTTTGGAATTAGGAGCAACCTTAGAGATATCTAGTTAAGTGCCCTCCTCCACATTCTACAAGTGAGACAATGCAGTTTGTATGAGATCTCACAGCTGAATACATTTGAGATATTTTTAGTTTAACTTCCCTCCCAAGGAATCAGTGTTTAATTCTTTTTATATCCAAATAATATTTCATTGAATGGATATGCCATACTTTGTTTATTCATTTGATTTATTTCCACCTGTTGGCTATTATATATAATGCTGCTATGAACATTTGTGTATAAGTTTTTTTTTTGTGTGTGTGTGTGTGTATATGTATACTACTTCTCTTGGAGTGGAGTTGGTAGGTCAAATAGTAACCCTATGTTTAACTTTTTAAGGAGCTGCTTTATTGTTTCCATAGTGGCTATACCATTTTACATTCCTACCAGTGCTGTATGAAGGTCTCAATTTCTCCACATCCTCAATAAAGCTTATATCTCAACAATAATCTCATTGTGGTTTTGATTTCCATTTCTCTGATTATTAATGATGTTGGGGACTTTTTCATGCGTTTATTGTCCATTTGCATTTCTCTGATGAAGTCTGTTTCAGATCATAATAATATTTTTGGGGAGAAAAATGTGTACATTGGTAAATCAGATAGAAAAAGGTTTGGAAAAAGAAAAAAATTCATTCCTATGTGTTACTAAGACTATTGTGACTGAAAAAAAGACACCAAAAGAAACGGGAATGTGTATATATAATCATATACACATTTATACATATACATATTTATACACACATATATATACGGGTCAGGAGGCAACAGTTAGAACTGGACATGGAACAACAGACTGGTTCCAAATCGGGAAAGGAGTACGTCAAGGCTGTATATTGTCACCCTGCTTATTTAACTTATATGCAGAGTACATCATGAGAAATGCTGGGCTGGATGAAGCACAACCTGGAATCAAGATTGCTGGGAGAAATATCAATAACCTCAGATATGCAGATGACACCAATCTTAATGGTAGAAAGCGAAGAAGAGCTAAAGAGCAGCTTGATGAAGGAGAAAGAGGAGAGTGAAAAAGCTGGCTTAAAACTCAACCTTCAGAAAACTAAGATCATGGCATCCGGTCTTGTCTCTTCATGGCAAATAGATGGGGAAACAGTGGAAACAGTGAGAGACTTTATTTTAAGGGACTCCAAAATCACTGCAGATGGTGAGTGCAGCCATGAAATTAAAAGATGCTTGCTCCTTGAAAGAAAGGCTATGACCAACCTAGACAGTGTATTGAAATGAAGAGACATTACTTTTGCAACAAAGGTCCATCTAGTCAAAGCTATGGTTTTTCCAGTAGTCATGTATGGATGTGAGAGTTGGACCATAAAGAAAGCTGAGCGTTGAAGAATTGGTGCTTTTGAACTGTGACATCAGAGACTTTTGAGAGTCCCTTGGAGTGCAAGGAGATCCAACCAGTCCATTCTGAAGGAAATCAGTCCTGAATATTCATCAGAAGGACTGATGTTGAAGCTGAAACTCCAATACTTTGGCCACCTGATGCAAAGAACTGACTCACTAGAAAAGAGCCTGATCCTAGGAAAGATTGAAGGCAGGAGGAGAAGGGGCCGACAGAGGATGAGATGGTTGGATGGCATCACTGACTGAATGGACATGAATTTGAGCAAGCTCCAGGAGTTGGTGAAGGACAGGGAAGTCTGGTGTGCTGCAGTCCATGGGGTAGCAAAGAGTTGGACGTGACTGAATGACTCAACTGATTGAACTGCCCTGTTCGGTTGGCACCTGTTGTATCCAAGACATCATGATCAGTTAAAAGGACATATTGAAAGAATAAAACAGGTTAAATAACTTTTAGGCAAGTAATCAAAGCTCCTATAGCATACATGTCATCTTAGAGTTTGTATACAGTCTTTTACATGTATACTATGCAATCGTGTAGTAGATGGATTTATTTTGACTTATCCATGTACTCAGCCCACATAATGAATGGGTCTATCAGAAAGTCCTGTTGATATTTTTTTCAAAATACGATGTCATTTCTACCACTTCAACCCTAGATAAGATATTTGTTAACTTTATGCTTGTATTATTGCTTTAATTAGCCTCAAAACTCTAGTCTCTGTACTTCATTTTGTTCCAAAGTCATGACAAAATGAATTTTATAAAACAAAACAGCAAACCCCTCAGATTTTATCATTGTATCCTTTTGCTCAAAACCTTCAATGATTCCTCTTTTCTTATTTAATTGAATTCTTTGCCAAGTTAAATTTAGTCTTAGAAGGGAGGAGGAAAGGCTGGAAGGATGGGATGTAATTTTACAGGGTTGGTGATAGGAGACAGAGGCAGTTGCTGTCCTTTTTGACAGCTCTTATTTTCCCTGTAAAGCAGGAATTGAGGGGCTCAGCTTTGGGTGGGAGGTGGTGGTTAGAAGTGGGAGGTCTGAGGAGAATGAAGATTTGGAATGGCTTCTATCTTAGGAGGGATACAGTACTATAAGGCAGTGTAGGGCCAGTGGAGTTGGAAAACAGGACTGTCCCCTGTGGTGATAAGGAGCATGGACTCTGAGATAAGACATGCTTGGATTCAAGCCTCAGTGAGTCCCTATTCTGACACACTGTGTGTGACTTTTTGGGCAGTTGTATAATGTCTCTGATGGGGTTTCCTGGGTAAGCTGGTTAAGAATCTGCCTGTGCTGCTAGAGATGCTGGTTCAATTTCTGGGTCAGGACATTCACTTGGAGAAGGGATAGACTGCCCACTCCAGTATTCCTGGGCTTCCCTGGTGGCTCAGATGGTAAAGAATCCACCTGCAATGCGGGAGACCTGGGTTTGATCCCTGGGTTGGGAAGATCCCCTGGAGCAGGGCATGGCAACCTTCTGCAATATTCTTCCCTGGAGAATCCCCATGGACAGAGGAGCCTGGTGGGCAGGGGTCCACGGGGTCACAAAGAGTCAGACATGACTGAGTAAGCGTGCGCACATACACAACACACACACACACACACACAATTTCTCTGATAGTTTATTCATGGTGTAGAGGTCATATTAGTTCACTAGGTTGCTGATCGGCTTGTTGGGAGGATTCAATGAGATAGTCCAAGTGTCTGGCAGGTAGTTAGCACTTAATAAATGTTTTATTGCATTTTTAAAATTGAAGTATAGCTGATGTTCAATATTATACAAGTTATAATATATGCATAATATATAAGAATATATATCATGTATCATATATATTACATATATAATATATATATTTATAAAATTATATATACATATATATTATATATATCATATATCATATATACACACATATGTCATATGTATATATGATTATATATTATATATAATATATGGTATATATTATAATTAATATAGATAATATAATTACTTTAATTATAATATATCACATATAAAATATGGACAGAGAAGCCTGGTAGGCTGCAGTCCATGGGGTCGCACAGAGTCGGACATGACTGAAGCGACTTGGCAGCATATAATCATATATTTAATAATATATAATTATTATATATAATTGTTTTTATAATTATTTTATATTATATTACTATATATAATATATGATATATTATACTTAATATAGATAATTATATTATGATTACCTGTATTATAACAATATATATCATATTAATATATATAATATATAAACATATAATATATGACATTATAATAAAATATATTAATATATATAATGTATAATTAAATATAATACATATCACATATTAATATAACATAATATATTTAATTATAATATTATATAATGTATGTATATATTATATAATACATAATATCATATAATTAATATATTAACAATATCTTAATCCTTATATATTAAGGATTTTATATAATATAATATATATTATATTATATATTATACATTATGTATTATATAGTCTTATAATATATAATATGCATATTATATATAATATAATTATATATCATATGAGCTGAACAATATAATGATTCACAATTTTTAGAGGTTATACCCATTTATAGTTATTATAAAATAGTGACTATATTCCCCACATTGTGCAATATATCCTTATAGCTTATTTATATGTAGTAGTTTGTACGTCTTAATCCCCAACCCCTATATTTCCCTTACCCACTTCCCTCTCTCCACTGACAACCATTAGTTTGTTCTCTGTATCTGTTGAATTTTTTAGATTCTGCATATAAATGGTATCATACCAAAGTTGCCTTTGACATTTCTTTTTTTTAAACTTTTAAAGAATTTTATTAAAACTGTTTTTTTGGCTGTTTCAGGTCTTCACTGTGGTGCTCAGGCCCTTCTTTGCAGTGTGTGGGCTCTCTCTAGTTGTGGCACATTGGTTTCCCTACTTGTGATGCATGGGTTCTAGTCATGATGCATTGGTTTCTCTAGTTGTGATGCCTGGGTTCTCTGGTTCCAGTGCTCAGACTCAGTTGCCCCACAGAATGTTGGGATCTTAATCCCTGACCAGGGACTGAACCTGCATCCCCTGCATTGGAAGGTGGATTCTTAACCACTGGACCACCAGGGAAGTCCCTGTCTGACTTACTTCACTTAGCATAATGCCCAACAAATCTGTCCACGTTCTACAAATGGTAAAATTTCATTCTTTTTAATGGCTGAGTAGTATTCCATTATATATATATCTCTCACATCTTCTTTATTCATCTGTTTATGGACACTGAAGTTGCTTCCATATCTTGGCTATTGTAAATAATATGGCTGTGAACATTGGGGTTCATGTGTCTTTTTGAATTAGTGTTTTTTTTCCAGATATATACTCAAGAGTAGCATTGTTGCATCATAGTATAATTCTATTTATAGGTTTTTGAGAAATTTTTGTACTATTTTCCACAGTAACTGCACCAGTTATAATCCCACCAGCAATGTAGGAGGGTTCCCTTTTCTATGTAGCCTCACCAACACTTATTATTTGTATCTTTTTTTGACGATAGTCATTCTGACAGGTGTGAGGTAGTATCTCATTGTGGTTTTGATTTGCATTTCTGGTTGGTGATGGACAGGGAGGCCTGCTGTGCTGCAATTCATGGGGTCGCAAAGAGTCGGAAACGATTGAGCGACTGAACTGAACTGAGCTGAATGATTAGTGATATTGAGCATCTTTTCATGTGCCTGTTAAATACCTGCATTTCCTATTTGGAAAATGTCTATTCAGTTCTTTTGCCCATTTAAAAAATTGGGTTATTTGTTTCTTTGATGTCAAGCTATATGAGCTGCTTATATATGTTAGATATTAATTGCTTATTGGTTGTATTTTTTGCAAATATTTTCTCCCATTCAGTAGGTTGCCTTTTCTTTTTGTCAGTGGTTTCTTTTGCTGTGCAAAAGCTTTTAAGTTTAATTAGGTCCATTTGTTTATTTTTGCTTTTATTTCCTTTGCTTTAGGAGGTGGATCCAAGAAAGTATTGCTATGATGTATGCCAAAGAGTGTTCTGCCTATGTTTTTCTCTAGCTTTATGGTATCTGATCTTACAGTTAGAACTTTAAGCCATTTTGCCCATTGAGTTTATTTTTGTATATGGTGTTAGAGAATATTCTAATTTCACTCTTGTATACATAGCTGTCCAGTTTTCACAGCATGACTTGTTGAAGAGACTGCCTTTTCTCCATGGCATAGTCTTGCCTCCTGTGTCATAGTTTAGTTGACATAAGTGTAGTATTTACTTCTCGGCTGTCTGTTCTGTCCCTGTGACTTATGTGTCTGCTTTTGTGCCAGTACCATACTGTCTTGATTACTGTGGCTTTATAGTGTAGTCTGAAGTCAGGGAGTATGATTCCTCCAGCTCTGTTCTTCTTTCTCAAGATTGTTTTGGCTACTTAGAGACTTTTGTTTGACATAGAAAATTTTAAATTATTTTTTCTAGGTCTGTGAAAAATTCCATTGGCATTTTGATAGGGATTGCACTGAATTTGTAGAAAGAAATTCAAGAAGAAAAGGGAGAGGGCCTGAATTAACAAAATCAGGAGTGAAAAGGAGAAATTACAACTGATACCATAGAAATACAGAGGATCGTAAGAGACTACTAGAAACAATAAAATGGATAATCTAGAAAATTACAATCTTGACTAAACCAGGAAGAAATAGAAAATATGAACAGACCAATTATCAGTAACAAAATTGAGTCAGTAATTTAAAAGCTTCAAACAACACAGGTGAATTATACAAAACATTTAGAGAACAGTTAAAACCTATCCTCAAACTATTCTAAAAAATTGCAGAGGGAGGAACACATCTGAATTCATTATGGGAGACAAGTATCATCCTGATGCCAAAACCAGACAAAGAGATCACAAAGAAACAAAATCACAGGCCAATATCACTGATGAATATAGATGTAAAAATCCACAACAAAATATTAACAAACTGAATCCGACAATACATTTAAAGGATCATGCACCATGCTCAAGGGGGATTTATCCCAGGGCTGCAAGGATTTTTCAGTATCAGCAAATCAGTCAGTGTGATACACCACATTAACAAACTGAAGAATAGAGCCATATGATCATCTCAATTGATGCAGAAAAAGCTCTTAACAAAATTTAATATCCATTTATGACAAAAAGTCTCCAGAAGCTGGGCATAGAGGGAGCATACCTCATCATAAGAAAGGTCACGTATGACAAGCCCATAGCTAACATACTCGGTGGTGAAAAGCTGAAAGCATTTCCTAAGATCAGGAGCCAGACGAGGGTGTCTACTCTTGTCACTTTTATTCAGCATAGTTTTAGAAGTCCTACCATGGAAATCGGAGAAGAAAAGGAAATAACAGAAATCTAAATTGGAAAGGAAGAAGTAAAACTGTCTGTCACTGTTTGCAGATGACATGATACTACACACAGAAAATCTTAAACACACCACTAGGAAAACTACTAGAGCTCATCAACGAATTCAGTAAAGTTGTAGGATACAAAATTAATGTACAGAAATCTGTTGCATTCCTATACACTAACAATGAAACTCTCAGAAATGGGAATTAAGAAAACAATCCCATCCACCATTCATCAAAAAGAATAAAATACCTAGAAATAAACTTACCTAAGGAGGTAAAATACTTGGAAAATTATGAGACTGATGAAAGAAATTGAAGATGACCTAAACAAATGGAAAGATATACCCGGTGTTCTTGGACTGAAAAAATTAATATTGTTAAATATTTTCTATTATTGATGTTGTTATTATTATTCTAATAGTAATTTACCAGCCTGGTCCTTAACTAGTGCTAACAGTATATATGTATGCCATGGAGAAGGTGGAAAGCTGAATGTGCATAGATCTAGGGAGACGTGATGGGAGGCCAGTTAGGCAGATGACTTGATGAGAGTGGTCAGATGATAGAATTGAAGCTGGCTGTGTGTAGCCGCAGTTGGATGGGGCTGCTAGATACGGGGAATAACTCAGTGAGAGAACTAGGGCAGGAGAGTATGAGAGAGCAGGAAGTCTGGGCTTAATATTTCAAAGGTGGCTATGGTCACTGCTGCTGCTGCTAAGTCACTTCAGTTGTGTCCGACTCTGTGCGACCCCATAGACGGCAGCCCACCAGGCTCCCCCATCCCTGAGATTCTCCAGGCAAGAATACTGGAGTGGGTTGCCATTTCCTTCTCCAATCCATGAAAAGTGAAAAGTGAAGGTGAAGTCACTCAGTCGTGTCCAACTCCTAGCGACCCCATGGACTGCAGCCTACCAGGCTCCTCCATCCATGGGATTTTCCAGGCAAGAGTACTGGAGTAGGGTGCCATTGCCTTCTCTGGCCATGGTCACAGATGAAAATAATTAATCTATGTTAGTATGTCTGCCTACTCAAGATGATCAGATATGGTAATTTGTATAGTAAAATGTCTTGTTACTTCTTAATCCCCACAGACAGATCAAGGAACTGAGAAACTTGGAGATGAGTATTTGTACATTGGGATGAAGTCAGTGAACAGGTACTAAAGTGTTACAAGAATGAGAGGGGTGACTCAAAGTATGGTGGATAAAGATGACAATGTTGACGAGGAGTGTAGTTTTCTAGAAAACTAGAAGAATGATCTGGAAGGCATATTGGAGAAATAAGATTGACTCATGCCGTCTCCCAGTCTTGACCCTGAAGGCTCAGAAAGAATGTTGGCCTCTACAGAGGAGAGGGGAGCTGAGGAAGCCATGTCTTCCAGGATAGTCAGACTTCTGTCAAGACAAGGAGGACGAGGAGCCACTCAGGTGGTTGAGGATGAGGGGCCGTTGCGGTCCCGAGCTGGTTAGTGAAGAGGCAATGGGATGAAGTACCGGGGAAGGGAGAAGCTGGGTGCACCTCCAAATGGATTTCACTTCCTTCTTTGGGATTTTTCTATGTGAAATGAGTGGCATATCCATAAAGCCAAAGAGCTATGCTGTGGTATTGTGGTTGACAGTAATAAAGCTTTTCAAAAGGTAAAAAGTACTTGCCCTTGATTACTAGATCATTAAAGTCATATTTGGATTTGAATTTTCTTTATTTTTAAAAAATTACTGCTGTACCTTTTCAACTTACTAATAATCAATGAAGTTTTAGCTAGATCCACCAGAAGAGAGAAGTTACTGTCAGCCATCCTGGTGACTTGACTTAGAAATGGGCATGATAATTTAGCATTGCATCAATTAGCACCCCAGAGATTTCCATAATTCATAAAACTAATTACGTAAGTTTCAGCAGTTAGCAAATATGCTTTTCTGTCAGATGAGAAATAGTAAAAAGAGCAGGTTAACTTACTTGATATCTTAATTTTTGAGAGATCTCTCTTAATTTTTGAGAGCAGCCTTCCCCAGTACTTAATACTATTGTTTCTTTACTAACCAGCTTCCCACGCTACCTTCAAAACCTCTTTTTTATATACTCTATCTTCATGAGAGAAATATTAATAATTAATTTATTTCTTCTGTTTACAAATATGGTACATGCTCACTGTAGAAAAATTTAAAAATCTGATAGGTAAAAGAAGAAAGCAAATATTCCCTCAAACTCTGCCATGGAGAGGTAGGGAGTGGTGGCAGGGTGAGACCACTGAACATTTTAATGAACAGCCTAAAAAATGTTGGTGTAGAACTCAAAAAAGGTTATGATATTTAAGGTTTCTCTGAGGGTGAGTAGTATTGTTTCATTTTTGTCCTCAAAACTTAGACTTTTTACCCAGAAGTGCAGTGGCAGCCACCCAGCTTTCGGAGACCAGTCAGCTTGTCAGGTAGCTTCTGGCCATTTGCTGCCAGTTCCCCTGTGGAGGGCAGCTGTTTAGCGCTGGACAACCTTATAGTCAGGAAAGTCTTTTTTTTTTTTTTTTAAAAAGTGTTAGTTGCTCAGTCATGTCCAACTCTGTGTGACCCCATGGACCATAGCCCACCAGGCTCCTCTGTCCACAGGATTCTCCAGGCGAGAATACTGGAGTGGGTTGCCATGCCCTCCTCCAGGGGATCTTCCCAATCCAGGGATCGAACCAGCATCTCTTGTGTTGTAGGCAGACTCTTTACCATCTGAGCAACCAGGAAAGTTTTTCTAAAGAAAGAACTTATTTTACGATTTTTCCAGCTGCGGCACGCAGGGTCTTTGCTGCACCATGTGGGAGCTTTCACTGCAGCACACGGACTTTGTGGTTGTGGCATGTGGGCTTGGTTGCTCTAAGGCATCTTAGATCTTAGTTCTCTGACTAGGGATCAAACCCACATTCCCTACATTGCAAGGCAGATTCTTAACCACTGGACCACCAGGAAGTCCCAGGAAAGGCTTATTTATACGCTTTGTGCTTGTTAGAAAACATTTACTTGTGGTCAGATTTATGACTTTTTAAAAAGCCTGATAAATGCCAGAGGCTCCGGATCCAGTGTTTCCCGGTTTAGGGACTATATATGAGGAACCTCTGTGGGACATTGCAGACTCAGAACATGATTTAATAATAAATTGTTGCCTCAATGCACTAAACGTCATCTAGATTGCACAGATTGGTTTTCTTTCTTTGAATAATGCTTGGAGTTTTTTTTCAAGGATGTTTAAAAAAAACCAGGCACTGCCTGCCAGTGCTGTTGGAGTAAGGTATGAGAATTCTACAGAAGTCCCTATCCAGTTCAAGAGACTTTCTCTGTGCCTGTGAGGAGAAAGCTCTGAGAAATACATTCCCCAGTAGAATTTCTTATAGTGGAGATGTGCTACCTTATTTTGAACTGTGATCTTTTGAAACACTTCCATTTTCTATGTGGGAACTGATCAGAAAAGATCAGAGTGTGGATACAGTGTGGTGATACCTATGGCCAGTTACTACAAAGCAGGGGGGAGGTGGGCAGGATTGGTTCACCTAAACTTATTTATCTCATGGGTCTGCACGGGTACCCACTTTTTACGGTTTAAAAATCGCTTGGTTAACAATCATCCACTTGGCTGGAGCCCCAGAATTGTATGAAGGAAGGAGCTCGGGGTTTTAGGTCAAGCAAGTGTCATCCTAATCCCGATTTTATCAATTATTCAATCTTAGAGGCAGGAAAAGATGCACTAGTTAGTACTCCCTTTTTCTTCATTCACTGAAAAGATGCAGCTGTTGGTGTATGTTTGTTTCTGTAAAACATACCAACAGCCTCCTTACTGAAGCTTTTGTCTGTGTTCCTAGCCTACAAAGGCACTGCATTTGTAGCTCAGACTCTTAAGTTCCATGAGACTAGGGCCATTTCTGTTGAGTACGCAGAGGGAGCTCCAGGGCCTGGTGCAGTGAGTGTACCATAAATATCAGTGAGATAAAGACAGCAAGGAGATCCGACCAGTCCATCCTAAAGGAAATCACTCCTGAATATTCATTGGAAGGACTGATGCTGAAGCTCAGTCCTTTGGCCACCTGATGCAAAGAACTGACTCATTGGAAAAGGTCCTGATTCTGGCAAAGATTGAAAGCAGGAGGAGAAGGGGATTACAGAGGATGAGATGGTTGGATGGCATCACTGACTTGATGGACATGAATTTGAGCAAGCTCTGGGAGTTGGTGGTGGACGGGGAAGCCTGGCGTGTTGCAAAGAGTCGGACATGACTGAGCAACTGAACTGAGCTGAAAGACTAGGAAGATGGATGCAGCTCTTTGGAATGACATTGCCTGGCTCTGTTTCCTGAGGTGAGGTGGTGAGATAATTTATTTGCAGCTTATGTAAACAACCCAAAATATCTTATCCACAGCTATGGCATATATTTCCATAAGATTGTATATTTTCTTTTTTTTTCATGAAACATTTAATTTTTTTCATCCCTTGAAAATTTATTTTATTTTATATCATAGCATAATTGATTTATAGGATTGTGTTAATTTCAGGTATACAGCAAAGTGATTCAGTTATACATATATCTACTCCTTTTCAGATTCTTTTCCCACTTAGGTCATTACAGAATGTTGAGCAAAGTTCCCTGTGATATAGAATAGGTCCTTGTTGGTTACCTGTTTTAAATATTGTAGTGTGTATATGTCAGTCCCAAGCTCTAATTTATACCTCCTCCTGCCCACACCAGGATTCTGTATTTCTTACATGCATGGCCTCATTTGAGCCACACTTCCTCCTGAAAGGTAGACAAGTCAGGGTAGGTATTAATTGGTTCCCGTGCATAGGATCTGTTTAAATAGCAAGTTTAAAGCATTCCTTGGCATGCACACAGTATATTTTCCTCACTTTCAACAATTCCCACAGTTTTACAAAATGAATTTTGCCAGAATAGGTGACAGGAGGACTTGCAGATGAAGGGAACGTTTCATGATGTTCTGGGGTAAATTTTTCAAGTGGCTGTAAAGAGAATGCTTGATAGCTCAGCACTGCAAGTGAATGTCTGAGGCTCACCAGGCAGAGCATCTTTTTTTATATTTTGCTTAAGGACTCGCCATTGCCTGAAGATGCTTCTGTTCTTCCCTCTGGCCTCTGGTTCCCCACATAGCAAGGCAGGGCTATGTGATGCCATCTGGCCAATGGGCCCTTGCAGGAGAGATGCAGGCCATTCCTGACGGAAGAGTCTGTGTGAACATGTACCCCAATGTTCACTGCAGCACTATTTACAATATCTAGGACATGGATGTAACCTAGATGTCCAGTGAAAGATGAATGGATAAAGAAACTGCTGTATATACATACAGTGAAATATTACTCAGCCTTAAAAAGGAGCACATTTGAGTCAGTGATGATGAGGTGGATGAACCTAGAGCCTATTATAAGGAATGATGTAAGTCAGAAGGAGAAAAACATATATCATATATTAATGCATATATATGGAATCTAAAAAGATGGTACTGATGAATCTATTTGCAGGGCAACAGTGGAGATGCAGACATAGAGAACAGATTTATCACTGGAGTGGGTGGGAAGGAGAGGATGGGACAAATGGAGAGAGTAGCATAGGAACATATACACTAACACACATAAAATGTATAGTGGGAATTTGCGGCATAACTCAGGGAACTCACACTGGGGCTCTGTGACAACCTAGAGGAGTGGGATGGGGTAGGGGTAAGAGAGGGCTCAAGAAGGAGGAAAAACATATATACCCATGGCTGAGTCATGTTGATGTATGGCAGAAACCATAACAATGTTGTAATTATCCTTCATTTAAAATAAATTAAGAAAAAAAAAAAAGGGTCTGTGTGAAGCCCACCAGTTATCTCCAGCTTTGCTGAGTGTCCTGGAAGATGTGGAGCTGCCAGCGTCAGTCAGTCTGGGTTCCTGGGTCGCTGTGTGAGCAGATCCTTCCACCCTTCCACAACCCCCCTCCCATCCTGCAAACAAGAGAGAAAATAAACCTTGAGCATGTTTAACTTCTGAAGGGTCAATTTGTTAACATCTGTCTTGATTGAAACACCATTAGACTGTGTCCTCCTTGAGTGTGTGTGTGTGCTTTAAAGATCCTTACATCGTGGGGACCTCATGTGTGAATGATGCTTGGCAAGTGCTTATTCAGGAAATGAATTCACAGAAAAGATATCGGAATGAGCCTGTATTTGGCCAAGTTAGGCATCCACACTGAGCACAGCATGAGCTGTCCCTTCTACTTCTGGGATGTCGGTTGTCCCCCAAGTCCCTCGGTGCCCCTGGTCTATGCATCCCCTCTCTGGACATGTTGTTATCCGGGAGTGTCCAGTGCTGACTGGCCCACTAGGCATTCCAGCAAAGAAAAGGGTGGAAAACCCTTGGCATGTAATGTAGTCAGTGCCCCTTCTAGCCCGTTCTGTCTCACCCTCTAATGTCTTCATTTTCATCCTCTGCCCCCGACTGTGGCAGGAGACAAAACTCCAGCTTTGACTTGGCGTTTTCCTCCACCTGAAAAGTTGAAAACAAATCATAATTCTGACAACTGACCTCTTATCCTTTGCCATGCATTGTGGTAAGCAGCTTACCTGAATTCTACCAGTTAATTTTTTTAATTAAACTTTTTATTTTATATTGTTCAGTTCAGTTCAGTTGCTCAGTCATGTCTGACTCTTTGCAACCCTATGGACTGCAGCACGCCAGGCTTCCCTGTCCATCACCAACTCCCAGAGCTTACTCAAACTCATGTCTATCGAGTCAGTGATGCCACCCAACCATCTCATCCTCTGTTGGCCCCTTCTCCTCCTGCCTTCAATCTTTCCCAATATCAGGGTCTTTTCCAGTAAGTCAGCTCTTGATATCAGATGGCCAAAGTATTGGAGTTTCAGCTTCAGCATCAGTCCTTCCAATGAATATTCAGGACTTAGCTCCTTTAGGATGGACTGGTTGGATCTCCTTGGAGTCCAAGGGACTCTCAAAAGTCTTCTCCAGTGTCACAGTTCAAAAGCACCAATTCTTCAACACTCAGCTTTCTTTATGGTCCAACTCTCACATCCATACATGACTACTGGAAAAACCATAGCTTCGACTAAATGGACCTTTGTTGGCAAAGTAAGGTCTCTTCTTTTCAATACACTGTCTAGGTTGGTCATAGCTTTTCTTCCAAGGAGCAAGTGTCTTTTAATTTCATGGCTGCAGTCACCATCTGCAGTGATGTTGGAGCTCGAAAAGATAAACTCTCTCACTGTTTCCATTGTTTCCCCATCTATTTGCCATGAAGTGGGACTGGATGCCATGATCTTAGTTTTCTGAATGTTGAACTTTAAGCCAACTTTTTCACTCTCCTCTTTCACTTTCATCAAGGGGCTCTTTAGTTCCTCTTCATTTCCTGCGATAAGGGTGGTGTCATCTGCATATCTGAGGTTACTGATATTTCTACCTGCAATCTTGATTCCAGCTTGTGCTTCATCCAGCCCAAAATTCCACTTGATGTCCTCTGCACATAGGTTAAATAAGCAGGGTGACAATGTACAGCCTGATGTATTCCTTTCCCAACTTGGAACCAGCTGGAAATATATTGAAGTGTAGTCGTTTACAATGTATGTCAGTTTCAAGTGTACAGCAAAGTGGTTCAGTTATACATATACACGTATCTATTCTTTTACAGATTCTTTTCCAGTATAGTTTACTACAGAGTATTTAGTAGCGTTTCCTGTGCTATATGGTAGGTCCTTCTTAGTTATCTATTTTATATCTATTTTATATATAGTTTGTGTATATGTTAATCCCAAACTGCTAATCTGTCCCTCCCACCTACATTTCCCTTTTGGTAATTATAAGTTTGTTTTTGAAGTCTGTGAGTGTGTTTCTGTTTTGTAAATAAGTTCATTTGTATCATTTTTTAAGTTAATTCTCACAACAGTTTGTAAAATAATTACCACTAATAGGTCTGTTTTATGGGAAAGGAAATTGAGGCACCACAAACTTCTCTTGCTTCGGGTCTCACAGCAAGTGTGAGGCGTGGGGTGGAGCTGGAGCCCCTGTCTAGGGTGTTTGTGGTCAGAGCTGACCTCATCCCGTGTCCCTCTCTGAAACCTTTCTTGGAGCTTCCCCACTGCAGGACCCAGTGTTTGGACTTCCAGTTGCCTGTCCCCTGGGGTTCCCTGGTGGCTCAGTGGTAAAGAATCTTCCTGCAGTGCAGGAGACCCAGGTTCCATCCCTGGGTTGGGAAGATCCCCTGGAGGAGGGCATGGCAACCCACTCCAGTATTCTTGCCTGGAGAATCCCACTGACAGAGGATCCTCGAGGGCTGCAGTCCGCGGGGCTGCAAAGAGTCAGACGTGACTGAAGCGACTAAGTGGCGTCAGCAGCCCGTCCCCTGTTAGCCCCACTGGTCGTGGCTCATAGTCCCGTATCTCCAGGCCCCTTTGCTAGACGGATGCTTCCATACAGCTCCTTCTGGGCGCTGTGCCGACTGTCCCTTCAGCCGCTCAGCCCTCAGGATTCGTGAGGCTGGGTCATTCCACTACCCAGTCTTCTGTGAGACTTCCCTCCCCGCTACCTGCTTTCTCCTGGATGTCTCAGCTGCTTTCAGGCCTTAGCCACCCAGGAGGATGCTCTGAGGCAGGTTCCCGACTTCCTTCTCACCTGCCTGCACTGAGCATCTTGGTCCGTCTGAAGGGCAGCACAAGTCCAAATTGCTTGGCTTGCGTCTAAGCGGACGCTGTGCTCACAGACTAGAGGGCTTCACAGGCACGCTCCACCCCCTCTCTGACAGGCATGCCTGCACAGGGTGCTGCCTCTAAGGTGTTCAAGTCCAGAGAAACCCTAGGCAACCAGTCTTCCATCTGTTATTTTCTGAACACAAATTTCTTCATTATTCTTAAATAAAAAAAAATCTTTTTAATGCTGAGACCAAACTTGGCATCATCGACACAATGGACATGAGTTTGACCAAACTCTGGGAGATGGTGAAGGACCAGAAAGCCTGGCATGCTGCAGTCCATGGGGTCGCAAACAGTCGGACATGACTGAGCGACTGAACAACAACAAACTTGCAAATGGGGAATGTACACATCTCAGGTAGTTTTCAGTAGGCCCTGGTTGGGGAAGTTGAGTTTCTAGAAATGAATTCCTTAAAATGTCCTCGAGTCTATGAGTGGCGTGGTAGGTCTTCACACACCTCCAGGGTTCCCATATGGCAGGGTCTCAGAAAGAAGGACCTAGCTTCCTCTTGATTTTATATGACATATATTGTTTGTTTGTTTGTTTTTTTGGTTTAATAAACATGATGCTAGTGCATTGTAGAAAATATAGAGAAGTTATGTCCCAGTTCAAGTTTGGGTTCTTTCTGAAATTTTTGATGGAGCCTCTGTATGTGAATCTCTGATCCTCATGGAAATCAGACTGACATTTAAAGTCAGGCCACTAGACGGTAGGTTTGGGGTGGCAATCAGGGTCTCTGCTCGGGCTGAGTGTTCAGGAGCAGGTCAAAAGTGCAGCTGCAAGCTGAGAGCCAGGGGGCCCATGGAGGCAGAGAGGCCCCCCAAAGAGTGTGACTGTGCCATCTCAGAAAGCTCTCACCCAAGCAGCAGCAGTGTGTGGGTGAAAGTGTGAGCAGTGCTCAGCTCTGAAATTCTAGAGAGCCGCACACACCAACCTAAATGTGAAGTGGCATTGCTAACAGTACCTCTGTAATTACATCTTATTTTATTAGTTGCAAAGGATAATTGCATCCAGAAAATTCCGCATGTAAATGGAAGCTACATAGATAGCGTATATGTCACTCTAAGAAACCATGTGGTAGCGAGGTTTCCATTGTGCTAAGTGACTCCAACACTCATCATTGCTCAGGAGCCACGAGAGTGGGAAGAAAGCAGGGCGAGGCAGTTGCCATTAGTTGAGACTCTCACAGCTTATAATGTCTCAGCTTTCTGCCCCTAAGTGTCTTGAGGGAGGGGAAGGCTTTGGAAAACACCAGGCAAACGGTAATGCTCTTGGGACTAGACACTCAGGCAGGGCAGCTGGCTTTGGCAGCTGAGATTTAGGCTTGCCCTGACACGTACGCTCTTAGCAAAGTGGTCATAACTATGTGCCCTTTCAGGACAGCCTACTGAACTCAGCAAGAGCATTGCATGCCTCGGCTTTCCCCGTCTGAGGAATCTGAACACTTGAGGACTGTGTGCGTGTGTTCAGTCACTCAGTCGTGTCTGACTCTTTGTGACCCCATGGACTGCAGCACACCAGGCTTCCCTGTCCTTCACTATCTCCCAGAGTTTGCTCAAACTCATGTCCATTGAGTCAGTGATGCCATCCAACCATCTCATCCTCTGTCATCCCCCTTTCCTCCTGCCTTTAATCTTTCCCAGCATCAGGGTCTTTTTCAATGAGTCAGGTCATCGCATCAGGTAGCCGAAGTATTGGAACTTCAGCTTCAGTCCTTCCATTGAGTATCCAAGAACTAAGAGTAGTGATTAATATACTCTTTTTAAGTCCTGGCATTTAGGAGCTGAGAGATACTGAAGATCAAGCTCTATATCATCAAATACTATAGTTATATTAGGGTTAACAGAATTATGTTTATTACTAAGGTATCAAATAGAAAATGGGACATTGTGCTTTACATAGAGATGCTCAGAAAATGTTAATGATGAAATTATCTAGAAACTTAAAATACTCGAGTCTCTAGTAGAAAAATCCTTAAAAAAAGATACAAATGAGCTTATTTCAAAACAGAAAGAGACTCACAAACATAGAAAACAAATTTATGGTTACCAAAGGGAAAAGAGGATGGGGGAAGGATAAAGTAGGAGCTTGGGATTAACATATACACACTGCTATGTATAAAATAGATAATCAACGAGAAACATACAGCACAGGGAACTCTACTCAATAATCTGTAGTGACTTATATGGGAAAAGAATCTGAAAAAGAATACATATAGCTGAATCAATTTGCTGTATAACTGAAACTAACTAAAGATTGTAAATCAACTATACTCCAACATAAAATACAAATTAAAAAAATAAGAAAACCAGAGGCATAGTACTTTACAGAGAGGCTCAGAAAAAGTTGTCAAAGATGAAATTATCTAGAAGCTTAAAATACTTGTATCTCTAGTAGAAAAATTCTTCGTAGCTTTCAAATAGTTTTTACATAAAACAGCAGTCTCAGTTATCATAGTTTCCATTTTTATTTACTTTTTGGCTTAGGGTTCATCACCTTGAAAAAGCTGTTGTTAATTTGAGGAATGATGGGCTATTCTCAGAGCCAATAGTAATTTGAAATAGTCAAAATTGTGTTTTTTAATATATCTGATAACAATTGCCTGGAAATTGCATGATGTGTATATCAGTTGATCAGTGAAATAGCTTTTAGTTTTAGTTTCCACCAGTCTGTTTTAGAGGGTTGCTATGGATGGATGAGGCAAGGCACTTGAGCTGGGAGAAAGGCATGCATGGAATTAGTGTTTTTCCTTTCAGCTTTGTTGTGAGGAGAATTTAAAGACTGCTGCTCCTTTCTTTTACTATGTTTGGTCAACTGGCAGTGCCAGAAAGAAAGAGCGTGGAGGGAGGTGTAAGTAAGGCCCCTCTGCACCAAGGGAGCTGGAATATGGGGTCTCCATGCCCCCAGGTGCTGCTCTTCATATACTGGAAAGTGGCTTAGTGAGGGCCCAGAGAGACTCCAGAGCCTAAGGGGAGTGTATTCAGCCAACTCTGATGTCTCTAGATACACAAGGAGGGATGTAGACGTGACCCTGATGGGGGGTTCTAGTTGCTTAATGCTTGGACATTTTGGGGTGGGCATCTAGTCCCAGCACCAAGGCCCTTCAGCCATTGCTAGAGGTTGAAATTCTACCACGTCGACCCGGATGTCAGGAGCTACATAAGGAAGTGGGTGATGGCAGCGCAGGAAATTTCCAGACACCGTTCTTTGAGTCAGAGTTGAGAGTATGTGTGTGCGTGTGTGTGAAGTTGCCTCTGTCATGTCCGACTCTGTGCCTTCCGGGCTTCTCTGTCCATATGAGTCTCTAGGCAAGAAGACTGGAGTGGGTTGCCATGCCCTCCTCCAGGGGATCTTTCTGACCCAGGGATCAAAAACACGTCTCCTGCAGCTCCTGCATTGCGGGCAGATTCTTTACCACTGAGCCACTGGGGAAGCCCCATGTATGTGCGCATCTGTATCCATATCTATGTCCAATATCTGTCTATCATCTGGCTATCTGTCATAAACATGGGCTAAAAAAAGTCTGCCGCACTGTGTGAAGGGCCACGTGGGAGGGCAGCTTGTCCAGGGTGAGATGGCCGCAATAAACCGACTTCTTTTTCTGCTCCCATAGACTGACCTCCCAGCACCACCGTCCCTCCTTCTTGCCAACACAGGTAGGATGTCTGTGCCGAGACCTCAAACCTCATGCTTTATTGTCCACTCCACCTCTCTGCCAGCCAGAGTGGAGCTGGGGACCGCAGAACTCAGGAAGGAAGGAGCAATGAGGGGAGTAACTCTCTAGCCTTGTTACTACATGCAGCTGCTTCTGTGTGATGATGTCAACAAGTGATTTACTAAAGGACTTTGAGGCATGTTTATTTCATTCTTATCTTGTTATCCCTTTATATAATTTCGATTACTCCAAATCTCTAGATGTCATGGTTCGGGTGGTCTTCCTCTCTCTTTCAACACAGGGTCTTTGTGAGTAGGCTTCTATCATTGTGCACTGGGAGGTGTAAAACACTTGTGAGTAGAACCTTCTTAAGACCCCTGGTAGATATTGAAGGACATTACTGTGCCAAACTCTTAAATGTACAGCAGGGAAGGGAGATAAGCATATACTTTTTTTTTTTTCCCCCTACACTTGATTTAATTTGCTTTAGGTAGGGTGGCCTCCCAGATAAAGCCAAGTTTGGGAACAAAATGTTTCTCCTGGAGGAATTTCAGACCTTCATACTCCTAACAAACTGAAAAGCTATTTTAATTCTTGGTTCGTTCAATCATTCATCCGTTCATTTCTTTATTAATAGGTGTTTGTTAACTACTTCCTTCTGCTCAGTCATGTCCGACTCTTTGCGACCCCATGGACTGTAGCCCACCAGGCTCCTCTGTCCATGGGATTCTCCAGGCAAGAATACTGGAGTGGGTTGCCATTTCCTTCTCCAGAAACCACTTCCTGTATCCAGTCACTGTACATACAAAGGTGAATGAGGCGGAGCCTTTAACTGGCCATGGGGAAGACAGATTCATAAGCAAGAGTTGTGGTACAATGTCTCGAGTTGGGTGACGAGATGAAACAGGGTGTCAGAAGAGACTGGCTCAGAGAGGCGCTTACAGACCGGTTGAGGCCCCTGGGGAAGCTCCAAGGAGGCTGAGCTGATGCTTGAAGACTGAGGAAGATTCAGAAAGGACTTCAAGGAAGGCTGGAGGCAGGATGCAGAGTGAGACGACTTTGCTGGATTTGGCAGCTGGGACGCCATGAGTGACATCAGCCAGACACATTACAGTCAGTGGTGGGGTGGGCACTGGATTGCAGCAGACTGGGGACTAACCAGGGAGTGAGGAATCAGGCGGGAAAGAGAAAGGGTGGGTGTGGAATAGGCCAGATGGTGCCTTCAAGTTAGTCTTGGGCTCAAGGAGGTGTTTTATGTTTTAATTTCAGGGCTTTTTGAAAAATCTGTGCCATGTTCCAATAGTAAAAGAAAGGGGAGAGGGCCAGGAGGGGTGAGAGGGAGGCACTCAGGTGGGGCAGAGGAGGTGATGAGAGCCGAGGGTCCAGGTGAGCGGGCCGGCCTTCCACAAACGATGGATGTGAAGTGCAAATCCCTCAGCCGTGTCTGCCTACTTGTGACCAATTGGCCTATAGCCCACCAGGCTCCTGTGTCCCTGGAATTCTCCAGGCAAGAATACTGGAGTGGGTTGCCATTTCCTTCTCCAGTAGATCTTCCCGACCACAAATGGTGGATGTCACTCCAAAAAAGCAATTTCAGTGGACCTGGTCTATAAAGTGAAACTTTTTTTTGGGTTTAAAGGGACAGAGGATACCATGCTCCCAATCTAGAAATAGTTCGAGTAGGATATAAGGTAGAAATCAGAAAGGTTGGTGTGAGTGAAGTGAGGTAGGTAGGTGGGGACTCTGGACAGCCTGTCTGCCCTTCCAGGATAGCAGCTGCTGCAGGGCTCCGACTGCTATGCTAGGAGTGGAGGAATGGAGGTCCAGTGGGCCTAAATCAAGAGAGGCTGAAATTCTGCGTTTTTATGTAAAATCTCTCAATCTTAAAAGATTGGGAGGAGCTTCCCTGATGGCATACTGATACAGAATTTGCCTGCCAATGCAGTAGACACGGGTTCGATCCCTAATCTGGGAAGATTCCACATGACATGGAGCAGCTAAGCAACAGTTGTATGCCACAACTGTTAAACTTGTGCTCTAGAGCCCAGGAACTATAGCTAATGAAGCCACGGTGCCCTTGAGCCCACGCTCTGAAGGCACCAGTGAGCAGCCCAAGCACGGCAACTAGAGTCAAAAGTCTTGGTTGCTCTTTGCAACCCCATGGACTGCAGCCTGCCAGGCTCCTCTGTGTATGGGATTCTCCAGTCAAGAATGCTGGAGTGGGTTGCCATGCCCTCCTCCAGGGGATCTTCCCCACCCAGGGGTCGACCCCAGGTCTCCCTCATTGCAGGCAGATTCTTTACCACCTGAGCCGCCAGGGAAGCAACTAGAGAATAGCCCATGCTTGTTGCAACCAGAGAAAACCCCGCACAGCAAGGAAAACCCAGCACCGCCAAAAATAAAGTCAATAAATAAGTGAAATGAAACAGGTTGGCAAGTTTTATGCAAACAAAACAGCATATGGGTAAAATATGGCATGTCTGTCGGCTTAACCTGGCCCCTGGGCACCAAGTGTGCAACCTGTGTTTTAGAAAACTTCTTTTGGGGTTAACTTAATTCTCTCATTTTCATGTGTCAAATCTATCCTTTCCTGTATAACTATGGAGGAAAACAGTAATATGGAAAAAAACATGAATAGTTGGAGAAAAGCACAGTAATGCATTTAATTCTTCTCAGTCTGGTTATATGCTGTGACCTCTCCAGGACTCTAATTTTAGGAAGTTGATTTGCTTATGTCTGTGCCTATTAACTGAATTTTCTTTGTTTATTTTAAAGGTTTCTGAAAAGTTGGATTGCTCCGGGAACCAGGAAAAGCTTCATTACTTAGTATATTACTAAAACTAAAATGGAAAATAGTACTTTTTTTTTCCTTTTTAAAATTGGGCCCTTACACTACAGGGCAAATCTAAAAAAATTATAGATACAAACAGGCAAGATATTTGAGTGCGACAGAAGAAACAGAGAACTTTTTTTTTTTTTGAAACAGAGAACTTTTATAATTTGTGCTCTGCTAGTAATCAATCATTTGTACTAGGAAAATGACTGATGACAGGATGAGAGCTAGAGAAGGTGCATCAGGGAACAGTAAGTAGAGACACTCCAGTTCAGAAATCTGATGAATTAAGCTAGAACACTGGGTCACAAACTGTACATTGGAATCACCTGGAGGGCTCATTCAAACACGGGTTGCTGGGTCCCATCTCCAGAGGTTCATATTTAGTGGGTCTGGGATTGGGGGCAAGACTTCACATTTCTGATAAATTCCCAGGTGAAGCTGATGTTGCTGCTCCAGGGACCAACCTTTGAGAAGCACTGTGTTAGAATATTGGAAAAGGCAATGGAACCCACTCCAGTACTCTTGCCTGGAAAATCCCATGGATGGAGGAGCCTGGTAGGCTGCAGTCCATGGGGTCGCTAAGAGTTGGACACGACTGAGGGGCTTCACTTTCACTTTCCACTTTCATGCATTGGAGAAGGAAATGGCAACCCACTCCAGTGTTCTTGCCTGGAGAATCCCAGGGACAGGGGAGCCTGGTGGGCTGCCGTCTATGGGGTCGCACAGAGTTGGACACGACTGAAGTGACTTAGCAGCAGCAGCAGCAGCAGTGTTAGAATATCTGTAGGCTTTACTGTTTATAGATGTTACATCTGGACCATATTGTGTTTAAATCTACTTAAATTCACCCAGTCTTTTGGTTTATAAATGGCTGAAGTTGATATATGCTTTTGGACTACTGAACTGAAGGTCCTGGTGTGAGTTTGTACAAACAGGAGATGTGCTGGTCCAAGCCAGAGAGGTTCTTTATTACATCTAGCCCAGGTTGTCTGTTTCCCTTTGGATGCTGCTGTTTCATCTGGTGCTGTGTCTACTTGGTAACGTCAGTATCTGGATTACCAAGCTATTGACGGTCAGCTTCAAAGCTCACCTCCCTGTGCTGTGCTCCAGGGCATAGAGGCTGGGATTTAGCGGGGTGCCAGCCGGCTCGCCGCTAGGCTCTGCTGATAGGGGGCACTAGAGAGAGAGTGCAAGGATGGAGGAGTAAAAAGGATTTGCTCCTTTTGGTTAACTTCCTGTCCTGACAGTGTTGCCCCAGAAGTTGTTGTTCATCTGGCAATGGCCGCTGGGGCTAGTCCTTCCCCACTCTCAGAATCAGACTCACTGCACTCCCCCAGGGATACAGCTCCAGACAGCTAATGTCCTTTCCTTCAGAGACCTGATTCTAACTCCATGGGGTCCTTCCTCCAAGCTCCAAAACGCCAGTGTCTGTCAAGTAGCCTATTTCCTTGGAGGTCAGGGTCCTCACTCTGCAGGGTTGTTATTCCAGGCTCCCAATCTCTAATATTTCCAGTTGCTTCCTTTTGTTCCTCCAGACCGCAGGAGGAAGGCTGCTACCTCCAGTAATTATATCTGGGTTACCTAAGGGCTCCCTTTGCTTTTTCAGTCCTTTAAACAATTCCCTGCATTAAATTCTCTGTGCTGAAAGAGCAACTGGTGGATGTTTGTTTTTCTGAGTGAACCCTGATACCAACTGTGTCTATCTTTCTGTGACATTTGTAGTATTAGTGGTGTTAGCCATGTTAGTGATATTAACACTTCATACTACTGCTTTCAAATTCCAGAATGTGGGTAATATCATGCGCTCCAAAAGCTTACCCAGGAAACATATAAATTGCTTTCTTTCTCTGGCTGTGGTTCCATAGAACACTTTAATCAGAATCACCTGGGTTGCTTGTTAAAAATACACATCCCTGAGCCCCACCTCCAGATAAACTTGCATTTTAGACAAACTTTTCAGGGTGAGTATGATAATTAATTTTATGTGTCAGCTTGGTAAGGTTATAGTGGTCAGTTGTTTGGTCAACTGAAATGTTGGATGTGAAAGTGTTTTTAAGATGTGATTCACGTTCAAATCAATAGACTTTGAGTAAAGGAGATAACCCTCCATAATGTGGATGCAGTTTAATGTATATCGCTCAGTCGTGTGTGACTCTTTGCGGCCCTATGGCCTGTAGCCTACCAGGCTCCTCCGTCCATGGGATTTTTCAGGCAGGAGTACTGGAGTGGGTTGCCATTGCCTTTTCCAGGGGATCTTCCCAACCCAGGGATTGAACCCTGGTCTCCCGCATCACAGGCAGACGCTTTAACCTCTGAGCTACCAGGGAAGCCATAATGTGGATGAATCTCATCCAATAAGTTGAAGGTCATAAGGACAAAGACTGAGGTTTCTGAAAGAGAGAGAATTTGGCCTCATGACTGCAACAGAGAAACCCTGCCTGAGTTTCCAATCTGCTGACCTGCTCTGTGAATTTAACTCTTACTTGAATTTCCTGTCTTCTGGGTTTGCCATATGGTTTCTGGACTTGCAAGCCACCGTAACCATGCCAGCCAACTCCTTTAAATAAGTAGCTTTCTCTCCCCACCCCCTCTCTCTGTATGTATACTTATATATGGGCTTCCCAGGTGGTGCTAGTGGTAAAGAACCTGCCTGCCAGTGCAGGTTAATGCTAGAGACAATGGTTTGATCCCAGAGTTGGGAAGATTCCCCAGAGGAGGGCATGGCAACCCACTTCAGTATTCTTGCCTGGAGAATCGCATGGACAGAGGAGCCTGGCGGGCTACAGTCCATAGGATCGAAAAGAGTTGGACATGACTGAAGTGACTTCTCTCTCTCTCTTACACACATACACACACAAACATATTTAATTGGTTCTATTTTTTTGGAGAACCCTGAGGTGGGCTTAGGAATCTGCATTTTGACCAGCAGGTGATTATATGATTATGAGGGGTTGGACTCTGCAGCTTTCTAGTGAGAGTTTTAGAGAGCACTGTAGAAATGGTAACTGAGTGCGTTGTGACAATTATTTTATTTGTGCATTCATTTGATTACTATTTATCTTGGATGTACCATGGGCCTAGGAAACATTCCAGTATGCACTGGGCATATTGTAGTGTATCAGACAAATCTTAGCAACTCTCCAGGATGCTAAGGACCCTTAAGGTGGGTCTTCTTGGGCAATTAAAAAAAAAGGGTTATATACATTTTAGGAGAAGGCAATGGCAACCCACTCCAGTACTCTTGCCTGGAAAATCCCATGGATGGAGGAGCCTGGTAGGCTGCAGTCCATGGGGTTGTGAAGAGTCGGACACGACTGAGGGGCTTCACTTTCACTTTCCACTTTCATGCATTGGAGAAGGAAATGGCAACCCACTCCAGTGTTCTTGCCTGGAGGATCCCAGGGATGGCACAGCCTGGTGGGCTGCCATCTATGGGATCGCACAGAGTCGGACACGACTGAAGTGACTTAGCATAGCATAGCATGTACATTTTAAAGGCCTATATCTATCCTCTCCTTACTTTACACTCAGATTTTGACTTGAACCGTAATAAATATGCTTTATTGTGAATTCATGACTTAATATATTTTTTAACCTTAGAGTTAGGTCTTTTGGCATTTTCTTTTATTTTTGTAAAAGTATTTTAAATTCAAGAAGTAGTTACTATGTGCCAGGCATTATAGTAAATATTGGGTTGATCAAAAACTTGGTTGGAATTTTTCCATGCAGTATAATGGGAAACCTGAACAAACTTTTGGCCAAGCCTATACTTTCCCCTTCAGAGGTTCCCAGTTTAAGTAGGAAAAGACTGATACTAAACTAGTCTTTAAAATACAGCAGAATTGTTCTCAAGGCAGGTATGCAGTATCTTGGGAGGACAAGAAGGGCTCCATCCCAGAGCTGGCTGTTGGAGTCACCTCTTCTCTATCTAATGGGCGTGACCTAAGTAAGGCAAGACTCCCCTTGAACTGATAGAGTTCTGTTTTGTGTTAAGAATTGTAGACTCAAGTCAGCACCATAGGTTCTGAACTTAGTTTCTATTGGCTTCTATTTATTTGGTGCCAGATATGTGGTTGGGGGCTGTGTGTGTGTGGAGAGGAGGAAGAGGTATTGAAAATGAGTTGTTTGAGGAAGATAATGTTTAGTCTTGATCTCACATTTTTTTGATCTTCCCTTATTTCCTGGGTTTCTTTTGGCTCTTTCTTTGCAATACTCTAGACATTTGAAAATGTATTTTAATCACCATATGAAATAGAATTAAAGTAATAATGATTCTTATTGATAATAAGGCTTTTTTCTTTGAATGTTATATATATATATATATATATTTTTTTTTTTTCCAGAGGTCAATAATGACTTTAATGAGTAATTCTGGTAAAAGCATTTCTGCACAGATATGCAGGTATAAAAACAGATATAAAAAGTGAACAAAAAGATTCCTTCACTCCTTAAGGACATCTTAGAACACCCATGACTAAATTTAACTTGATATATATTTCAGAGCGGAAAACTCAAGAGACTGTAACAACTTTCTGCACAGTTTAACTTGAGGCACATGCACTTATTATTCTAACACTGGAAATACTTTCTTGACATTTGATTTGGTACTCTTATTGGTAAGCTTTGCCTTTTAAAAGTTTTACTAGGACAAAGTACAAGAAAAAAGTGTATATCCAGATTGCCCATCACTTTCTGAACATTATCTAGGAATAATGCGATCTTAAAATAGCTCAATTTTGAAAATCACTGACAAAAGTGCTGGAGTGTTATTTTGGGGATCTCTTTTTGAAAAAGAAATGAGTATAAAAAAGTAGTTTTGTTCTGACACTGGTAAGAGGACATGTGTTTGTACTGTTCACAAATTCAGCACACAAGAGTTGTTTGCTTTAAAAGAAAACACTGATAGAAGCAGAGAGGCCGACTCTAGGAGGCGCACTCATTCCAGGGTACTTAGTTAATCCCTCCTGGGTTTTACCAGCACATCTTTGAGAAGAGGTGCACATCCTACTCTCTCAGATATTTAATAATGATCCCTTTCTTTACACATAAAAATACGCTTACCTCCTTGACAGCTCCAGTCTTAACTGGAAAGAATAGGTTATTATGAGAACCCAGTTCTAGGTGCTCTAACTACATTTTATCAACACAAATAGCTCTCAATGTTTCTTAAGAGGAGGGTTATTGGCACTGAATGTAAGATAATTCTGAACTGTGGGAGACCATTCCAGACACTTAGCATTCTTGGCCCACTCACTAAAAACTAGCTCACCATGGATTTGAAGAAATCAGCTTATCTTTCTTGAGCAATATTTCAATACAAGGTTTTTTTTTTTTTTTTTTTTTAAAAAAAAAACCAAGTGTTTCTCTTCAGTCATTGTTACTGAAGGTAATGCAGCAGTTTCTTTCTGTGGAAGTCACGAAGTTAATAGATATTAATCTTGGATCATCTAACTCAGTGGTTCTCATCAAGGGGCAGTCCCTGGCAGTCCAAGGGCCAGCCATCCATCCAGCTGGAAATGGATGGGTATGTTTTGTCACAGTGACCTTGAAAACTTGCAATGTTATATTTGGCAAATGCTAAGCTCCAAGTTTCTCATAAGGAACAGATTTTCCAAGAGATCCCAAAGGATTATGCTGCATATTTCATGTGCAGATAAGGAAGAGCTGGAGTAGATTAGTATCTAAGAAATACATGTATCCTGAAATACAGATTCATCCACATATTCAAACAGTGTTAAGTTACTCCATCTGATTTCAAAATATGCTCTTGAAGATAATTTTTGAAATTACATGGTCAACATTCAAATTAATTAAGGTGAAAGGAAAGATAACGTTTGATTTATTCACCAATGCAAACAGGAGAATTTATGCCTCATAGGTCTTTTATGCCACAATGTTTGAGCTACTTACGTTTTATGAAATGATGCCATTTTATATCCAAAGTTTTGATCCTTAAATCATTTCATTTTACTAAAGAAAGAATCCCAAGTCTTTATTCTTTTGTTTTCTTTAACTCTTTATTGAAGTTGTATATATATGCATAGATACAATGTGCATATAAAGATTACATGTACACACACACACACACACACACACAGGAATCACATATCATAAATGAACAGCTTAATGAATTTTCACTAGCTGAGCTCATCTGTGTAGCCAGCACCTGGAAACATAGAATTTTACTAATATTACCCTAGAAGGCCCTTCACACCTCTTTCAAGTCATACCCCTCCCCCAAGTGTAAGCCCTGTTTTTGTACTTTGTATAAATAGAATAATATGTTGTGCTCTATTTTTCTTATATGTTATTTGATTACTTTGATTTGGATGTATACATTGACTTGTGTTGACCGACATTTGAAGAAAATAACATGGAGGCCTTTTCAAACATTGCAAACATGTTTTTTTTCAGAAGCATCTAGTAAACATATGCTAATCTCTGTTTCTCAAAAACTCTGAATTCTTTTTGGGTTTTTCTCTAAACTCTAGTGGGTCATAGCCAGTAAGAGTTGAGAGGTATGAGAAACAGGATATATATAAAATGTCCATCATAAGTTTTATACTGCTTACATGTAAACATGATAATATTTTGGATACATTAGGTTAAATAAAATCTATTATTAAAATAGTTGTGTCTATATCTTTTTAAAAGGTGGACTATGAGACGTGTGTTGCATTTCTGTGGGTAGCACTGATGTGACGTGTTAGCCCAGTGGGCTGCGCAGTAAAGATTCTGGGTAACATCCTCTCGATGACGTCGTAAGACGTTTCCGTTTTCTCATCAGAATCTCCGAGATGAAAGGCAAGTGCGTCTATAGTTCCTAGATTTGGGGGAGATGTAGACTCGCTCACCTTACTCTACTTCTGCCTAGTCTTCTGAACAAAGTCACTTCATAAACGCATCAGTTTAACCAGCAGTTTCTGCATTTTTATCTTGCATCACGTCTGAGTTCAAATCGCTCCACTCACTGGAAGGGCCTCCTTTCTCCTCTTGGAAGAATACGCTGACATCTGTCTCTCACGTTCTTCTCTGTGCGGTCACATTTGCAAGTTTGTTGCACGTCAGTATTCGGTTTACATTGTACGTGTCAAGCCGGGAGAGTGGCTGAGGGCCTCGGTCACCTGGTGGGAGCTGTGTAACTCATAATGTACCTGAAGTGTAGTATTGACTTCTCTGTTTCCTATATGCTAATAGAGATGGCAGGGGATGCAGTAGCCTCAAAGTATGTGCCAGGAAGCACAGGCCCTGTCATAGAGTTGGTGTGGTGAAGTGCTCACTGATGATTATTGATAATCTATATAATAAAAGACACTTTAATCATCTCCCTAATCAAATTAGGTGAAATAGAGAGCTTATGCTCTGTTTTAGAATCGATGAACATGTTAGCTTAGTAATTGGCAAGAGCCATCTTGTAGTTTACAGGCAAGTGTCAATTTGTAGTTGACAAGCCCTGAGACCAAAGGGCTTCATAGTGGATGTGGTGACTGAGCTGGGTCTTGGAGGAGGACGAGATTTAGAAAATGGGTGTGGAGGCTGGCATTTCAGGCAGGCCTGGGAGGGGCTGATGTGGGCAATGGCAAGGGTCTAAATTGTAGTCAGGTCAGAAGTGTAGGGTCCGGGACCTCTGTGATTCCAGGCCTGCCCTTCCAGATGCTCTTTCTTTTCTATTTCCCTCTTGACAATACAAGAAATGGGATTTGGGGAAAATGCTCTCCTTGGGGCTAAAGAGCTTTCTTAAGCTTTGTCCTGAGCAAGGAAGGATGTTTTTAGCCTCAAACATTCGAAGGCCTTTTTTTGGGTGCTTCTTTGGTAATGCAGATATCTTAAACACGGCATAAACTTCTGTTTACTTCTAGTCAGTTCTGTGAGCCAGTAGCCATGCCCTAAGTTCTTTGTAAGGCACAGTTTTCAAAGGTACGCGATGGCTTTGCTTCTCATTTGTATCTCACCTCTTTCAGCCTAAGGGGGCACCTCCAGGCCAACTGGGAAGCAGATGGAAGGTCATGTCCTTAATGCGCTGAACTTTACCCTGAGTTTGTTTCTTTTTTTTCTTTCTTTTTCTACTGGAAGATTTTATAAAGTTCCACAAGAAAAGGGAACCCTCTTACACTGTTGGTGGGAATGGAAATTGATACAGCCACTATGGAGAACAGTGTGGAGATTTCTTAAAAACTAGGAATAAAACCACAATGTGACCCGGGAAACCCAGTTTAGGGATATACCCTGAAAAGGCCATAATTGAAAGAGTGACATGTATCCCAGTGTTCATTGCAGCACTATTTACAATAGCCAGGACAGGGAAGCAACCTAGATGTCCATCAACAGATGGATGGATGAGGTCATGGTACATACGTACAATGGAATATTACTCAGCCATGAAAAGGAATGAAATTGAGTCGGTCATAGTGATGTGGATGAACCTACAGGTTGTCATACAGAGTGAAGTAAGTCAGAAAGAGAAAAACAAGCATTGTATGTTAACACATATGTATGAATCTCAAAAAATGGTACTCATGAACCTATTTGCAGGGAAGAATAGAGACAGATAGATAGTTAGCAGGAAGCTGCTGGATGACACAGGGAGCTCAGCTTGGTGCTCTGTGCTGATCTAGGTTAGGATGGGGGAATGGGTGGGAGGGAGGCTCAAGAGGGAGATAATATATATATAAGCAACTTAGCACACACACACACAGACACACACACACACACGTAAAGAACATGCCTGTCAATGTGGGAGACATCAGACTAGGACTCGATCCCTGGGTTGGGAAGATTCCCTGGAGGAGGGCATGGCAACCCAGTTTGGTATTCTTGTCTGGAGAATCCTCATGGACAGAGGAGCCTGACAGGCTACAGTCTGTCTGTCGGATTGCAGAGAGTCAGACATGACTGAGGTGACTTAGCATGCAGGCACGCGCGTGCACACACACACACATACATATATGTATGTATGTATATACTGATTCACACTGGTGTACAGCAGAAACTATCACAACAATTATACTCCAGTTAAAAAAGAAAAAAATAAAGCACTACACTCTTAGGTTGATCTTTGTTCTGTATCACTTAGGGTCCTTATTCCTCAAAAGCCTTCTCCATCTCTTTAAGATCTGGCATCAGGCAAACTGTAGGTCTTTCCAACTTTGTAACACTGCCTGAATTTCTGGAGTATATATTTGTAAACTAGGCCATCTCTTTATTTTTAGTTCCTTGCCAAACAGTTAATAATAGCCAACAGGCATTACTACGGTTCTGTTTCCCAGCCCTTCCCTTAGAGCTACAAGTTCATGAGGTACGTGGGGTCTATGTCCCAGGTCACTGCAAGCAGCAGTTAACCAAATATAATAAACATCACCATCTTTTCAGCCTCTCTAACAATTTTCTTAGTGCCTGCTCCCTGACCATCAGTGTCACATATTTGTTTATTTGTTTTAAGCACCAGTGCCCCATATTGTGTCAATCTACGTGTTTAGTCAGGAGAGACAAAATCATGATTTATTTACAAACCTCAATGGCTTAGCACACTGAATACTGTCAGGTCGCTCTCCAGAAGAGCTGTTTGCACTGAGGGTTCATGAAAGGGTGCTTTGTTCATCCTCATATTCTCTACAGTCCCCTGTTATCCAGCTTTCAAATGTTGTCAGTCTAATGAGCGTGAAGTGAATGCTCATTGCTGTTTTAATTTGCATTTCCCTAATGACTGAGTTTGCACATGTCTTTAAAAGCCTGTAGTTTGTTGTCTTTGTTCTTATAGAAATTGTTTATTCATAGCCTTTTCCATGTTTTCCTATTTGTGTTCTTCCTTGGTTTGTTACTGTTGGTCTTTAGGGGTTTCCAGTATATTCTAGAGGGGCCTGGTGGGCTACAGTTCATGGGGTTGCAAAGAGTCTAACATGACTTAGCAACTAAGCAATGACAACAGCAACAACAGCAACAGTGTATTCTAACGATTAGCTCCTAACTGGTTTTAGACGCACATGTTTTCCCTCTAATTCATCATCTGTTAACTTTATCAGTGGTATACTTTAAAATTTTTGATGTAAGTGAATTGTTAATATTACTACTATTATTACTGCTTTGGTTTGTGCTTTAGGATTTTCTTTAATACTTCTTCCTCACTTTTAGTTTACAAAGATATTTTATTTTTTCTTCTATCAAGTTTCTGGAACTTTCCGTTCAGTCTTTGTCCATCTTGAGGATATCTTTGTTGTAATATTGATAGGAATTTGATTTTATTTTAATGTACAAGGTGAGCCAGTTTTTTCAAAAGCAAGGTCTTATCTTACACGTTTGTGTATATACTTTCCATGATTATGAAAAGGATATACTTTTCATAATCATGGATCATTGAATTAAAAAATATTATTCTCCCAAATTACTGTCTCTGTTGAGACTTCATGGGCATTATTTATCTAAAATTTCCCACTCTAAGGCGGGTTGACCCCAAGAAAGTAGAGTGCCTTCAAAATTGACGAGACGGCCTTGATGACTGAAGTTTAACTTTTCAAGCTTTAGAGCTTAAATGGAAGGCTTCTTGTTTCCTGTTAAAATGTACCTACACCTGGGGGAGAAGAAAGATGTTGAGAGGAGTTGAGGAGTGCAAAAATGTTGGAATATGGCCATCTTTGATGTTGGCATCCATTGAGCCTTATCAGCTCGAATGGTGGACTGGCAAAAATCCCAATATTTTGGCTTTTATTAAATACTTGAATCCACATACAGGAATGCACATATCTTCTCTCATGTATCTGTAATCAACTGTCAGTTAAGTTCCCACATTTCTAAACGTTCCAACTCCACTCAAACCCTTCCGGCCTCAACACTGACTGATGGCAGATGACTTTACCTCCTGTTTCACCGAAGATGCTGAGGTCATCTGATAGGATGCCCCTCTGTTTTACCCCAATGCTCCTGTGCAATGCTCCCTCTCTGTTATTCTGGAGATGCAAGTGCCCTTCCTTCTTTATAAGGGTTAACCTTCAACCTATGGGGGGCTCTCACCTCTTTCTTTCCTTTTTATGATTTTGCTGGGTCAGTTATCCTCTCCTTTGTGTTTCCCTTTTGTTTTCCTCTGAACATATTCACACGACCCCTAAAGTGAGCAAACTGTACTCTGAAACCACTTCCCTGGGTGGTGGCTAACAGAACTGGCTGTCTTACCATTTACTGTAGCCTCTGCCTGAGGTCCTCACTGTTCTGTAGAGTTTGGGAGACTGAAAGCTACATTTGTCTGAATATCTTGAAGCCAGGTTTTTTTTTGGATGTAATTTAGGTTCAGTCAATTAGAGGTGCTGATTTGGAAAATGAAAATAAAATGAAACATGAGGAGAGACTCACATTTCTGTTTCTTTCCCGGGAAGCCACAGTCCCGGAGGTGTTCGCTTCTGTGGCAGCTGGTGCAGAGGCCTGCATGTCTTGCATCCAGCCTTCTGGCTGTGGAAGGGTGAGGACAGGAGGCCCGTTTTGCTGGAGCGCACTGTGGTGGATGTGGAACGCTCCTGCACCCTGCCGCTGCAGCAGCGGCTTCTGCTTTCATCAGGGGCTTCCTGGCTATGCTGCATCTTGGTCATGGCAGGCTCAGCAGCTTCCTAAGTGGCCTGGTTTTGGGTCATGGCTTTGGGAGCCATTTCTGGAAACGTAGACTTGAATCAGTCCTTTCAGACTTCCCATTTTCCTGGCAAGTCATTTCATACCTTATCATAAAAATGCTGGCACCGCCTGAGTGGGCATGGTTGCAGTGCTATAGCCCGCCTCCTGGGGGCCCTGTGAGGACCATGCCAAAGGGAGGGCCTCCTGAAGGACCGACCCCTGACTGCTGGTCGAGGTTGCACATCTGACCTGGAAGAAGAGATGCCCTGACTCATAGGCCTAATGGCTCAGCTATCCTAGATTCTCAAGCATTTGAAAGGAGCATGATGGGTTAACGATGACAAGGAAATCTGAGGAAGAGGTGGGTGACTAGACCTTTCCAAATAGGCAGAGCATACGTACATTTGTGTCCTACTTGAATGTTTACCAGAGAGCTGCCTCGGTAAGGATGAGCTAAATAATCTGGTGGGTGAGGTGATTGGTTCTGTAGAATCCAGCCCATTTCTTTCCCCAGGGACCTCTGTCCTTGGTCAGTGAGCCCATGGATAAGGCGGCTGAAGCACCGGGGCTGGAGGTTATGCTTGGTCTTAGCAAGTGGATCCAACGCAACAAGGGGATGGGGCCAGAGCACAGCTGATTCCCAAGCCTGCCAGGAGCAAAGACCAACACCCAGCCTTGAATGTGGCATCCTCCCCACCCGGGCTCACCAGCCACTGTGGGCAGACTGATTACACCAGGCCACTTCTGTTAGAGAAGGGGCGGCATTTGTTCTTATGAAAGTATGCACTTACTCTAGGATACAAATTTGCCTTTCCTGCTTTTGTCAAAATCATGATCTCTGAACTTTAAGACCTTATTCATTGTCACAGCAGTCCACACAGCATGACTTCTGACCAAATCACTCATCTGATAGCAATGAAGCCTGGGAATAGGGTTCTTCACACAGATTACTGGTCTTCCCAATATCCTCAACACTTCGAAGCAGCTGGCCTTTTGAAGGTTCATTTGTGGTGCCAGTTGGGTGGAAGCATCCTGCATGGTCTAGGGAATGTCCTCAAAGTGATGTATATGCTCTGATTCAGCAACTAATATATGGTGTGTTCTCTCCCATAAACAGGATCAGGAAATCAAGGAGAAGAAATGGGAGGGGCTCCTTCCACTACTATCCCTGAAAGTTTGCTGCCAAAATTTTTGCTTCCTATCTCTGTGACGTTGGGTTCTATTAATGTAAGAAGACTCAGTTCCCAAAGGAGGAAGGTTTCCACTGGGGGCTGCAGTAAGGGTCCTAAGTGCAGATGCACTTGCCACCTTGTCCCTGGGGCTTTTCATGGCAGTGAAGCAGTAAGCACTGCTGTAAGGGTTACTGTACTGAGGGGGCAGGGGATTGGTGCTGATCGCTGAGGGTTGCTACGAAACAGTGGGGGCAAGGAAGACACCTGGAATTCAGGTGATCCCCTGGGGAGCCTCCTTGTACTCTAACGTTCTATGATAAAAGCCAGTGCACAAGAGGACAGCTCAGTTAAGACAAAATAGGCCAGACCCTGCAGGAACGAAGCTTTGGGTCACCTCACCAGGCAAAGAGCTAGGACAGATAAGGGGCCTGCTCAGGGCAAAGGGAATGTGGAAGGGCTGATAGAAGAAGTTATAAATAGCAGCTAAGACCACAAGACTAGTTCAGTAAAAAGGCTTATGAGTCTTTTCCCTTATTTTGCTGCATATAAATTTATGTATAAACATATATATGTATAGAAATTCTTTGCCCCCTTCCAATTTCCTACTGTGTAACCTTATATCTCAGTAAAGTAATGGATGGACATCAAAGGGGAAGAGTGACTCAGCTAGAAGTATGAGTGTCATCAAAAGATGGACAAAAGGGCTTTGTGTCTTTTGGGGAGAGAGGGTTAGTGTTTTACATTGGACAAGGGTGGCATAATGTTAGGTGTTAGGTAGAGGCATGCTTTTGAAATTATTTGTATTTGCAAGTTGTGTGCACGCATGCTTAGTTGCTCAGTCATGTCCAGTTCTTTGCGACCCTATGAACTGTAGCCCTCCAGGTTCCTCTATTCTTGGGATTTTCAGGGCAGAATTACTGGAGTGGGTTGTCATTTCCTCCTCCAGGGGATCTTCCCAACCCAGGGGTCAAACCACTGTCTCCTGCATTGGCAAGCAGATTCTTTTGCTGCGGAACCACCTGGGAAGCCATTTGCATGTTGCTGCTGCTGCTGCTAAGTCACTTCAGTTGTGTCCGACTCTGTGCGACCCCATAGACGGCAGCCCACCAGGCTCCCCTGTCCCTGGGATTCTCCAGGCAAGAACACTGGAGTGGGTTGCCATTTCCTTCTCCAATGCATGTAGGTGAAAAGTGAAAGTGAAGTCGCTCAGTCCTGTCCGACTCTGAGCGACCCCATGGACTGCAGCCTACCGGGCTCCTCTGTCCATGGGATTTTCCAGGCAAGAGTACTGGAGTGGGGTGCCATCGCCTTCTCCGATTTGCATGTTAGGGATAGTTAAACATGTTTGTGGGCAAGGGGAAGACTGTGGTGGCTTTGTCCTGTGTCAAAATGTCCTGTGTCCACATCTGAGATGCAGAGTCACTTTGGTCTGTTCTCAACTGCAGGTTGTAATACCAATGGTCATACCAATTTACTAATTTTCCCAGAATTCATTTCCTCTGTGATTTGGTGTTAGGATGAGGCTACAGTTGACCGTAGAAGAAATATGCATGAGATTTGGAAGGCAAAAGTGAAGCACCGTGAGATCGTGGGGACGCAAGCAGTACCTGCTGCTCCCACGCAGGGAGGCTGATTGCTGGCTCACCTTGGACCCACATTCCCCAGCTCCTAGCGGGTCCTCCTTCAGTCTCTGGGACTGTAGGTCGGCTGTTTGCACAGCCTCATGGTGAAGGGCACCAACTCCTTCTTTAAAACAGCAATGTTACAGAGGTTGGAGTTGGTGAGAGACAAGTCCATATTCCCGTTTGTCTTTGCTGCTACACCACAGCCAGTCAATCCTAAGGGAAATCAACCCTGAATATTCATTGGAAGGACTGATGCTGAAGCTCCAATACTTTGGCCACCTGATGTGAAGAGTCCACTCATTGGAAAAGACCTTGATGCTGGAAAGATTGAAGGCAGGAGTAGAAAGAGATGACATGGTTGGATGTCATCAAGGACTCACTGGAGATGAGATGGTTGGATGGCAACACCGATTCAATAGACATGAGTTTGAGCAAGCTCCACGAAGTGTAAATGACAGGGAAGCCTGGCATGTTGCAGTCCATGGGGTCACAAACAGCCTGAACATGACTGAGCGACTGAAAAGCAACCACATCAGCCATCTTTTCTTTGCCTGCGAGTCTTCAGACCTGTGGCAGCTTTGGGCCTGCAGCAGGTACAGGGAAGCAGTAGCCTCTCAGTGGATCTTTTATGACTTCCACAGTTGCACAAAGTCTATTCCTTACATTCCTATCCCTTTCTCCACATCACTCATAGTGGTCTTGCTTCTCTGTTAAACCATGGTTAATACAAACAGATTCTATCTTTCATCAAACCAAACCCTGACCAATAAAAACTGCATGATAATGGTTCATCTTTCTACTCATTTAACAGACAGGTGTTAAATGGATTAATTCACTTAAGAGTTTATTCTGTGCTTTGTCTTTATCACCAAACACTTGTTTCCTAATCCCTTGTTGTGAATTCATATCTACTGCATCCAACCAGGGTTTGTCAGACCTTGTATGAATGCAGGAACGGATGAGGTTGGTCCCTGCCCTCAGGAGCTTGTGGAAAAAAACCCAGACATGTAAGTTGTAAATCTGACTTTTATTGCCACAGCTCCACTAAGCTGCTCTTTAAAAGTCATTGAAGATTGACAGCTGAAGACTCTTAATTGCCAATGCATGGCTTGCTTATCCACATCCCACTTATCTTCAGAAGAAATGGGCATCAGGCACTGCTAATGGTTCTCTAGAAACAGGTCTATAGAAGTAGGACTCTTGTTTGCTTGTTTTGTGCCAAGTCCTCAACATACAGCATAGTGTCTGGCATGAGGAGGTTATTGATAAATACTTGTTGAAAAGTGATTAAATATATTTGCTTCTTACAATCTGCCCTATCACCGGCTCCTGAGATGTTGTAGTCTCCTTGTCAGTCAATTCAGTCACTCAGTCGTATCTGACTCTTTGCAACCCCATGGACTGCAGCATGCCAGGCTTCCCTGTCCATCACCAACTCCCAGAGCTTGCTCAGACTCATGTACATCAAGTTGGTGATGCCATCCAACCATCTCATCCTCTGTTGGCCCCTTCTTCTGCCTTCAATCTTTCCCAGCATCAGGGTCTTTTCTAGTGAGTCAGTTCTTCGCATCAGGTGGCCAAAGTATTGGAGTTTCAGCTTCAACATCAGTCCTTCCAATGAATATACAGGACTGAGTTCCTTTAGGATAGACTGGTTGGCTCTCCTTACAGTCCAAGGGAATCTTAAGAGTCTTCTCCAACACCACAGTACAAAAGCATCAATTCTTCAATGCTCAGCTTTCTTTATAGTCCAACTCTCACATCCATACACGACTACTGGAAAAACCATAGCTTTGACTAGACGGACCTTTGTTGGCAAAGAAATGTCTCTGCTTTTTAATATACTGTCTAGGTTGATCATAGCTTTCCCCCCAAGGAGCAAGTGTCTTTTAATTTCATGGCTGCAGTTACCATCTGCAGTGATTTTGGAGCCCTCCAAAATAAAGTCTCTCACTGTTTCCATTGTTTCCCCATCTATTTGCCATGAAGTGATGGGACTGGATGCCATGATCTTAGTTTTCTGAATGTTGAGTTTTAAGCCAAACTTTTCACTCTCCACTTTCACTTTCAATAGGCTCTTTAGTTCTCCTTTGCTTTCTGCCTTAAGGATGATGTCATCTGCATATTTGAGGTTATTGATACTTCTCCTGGCAATCCTGATTCCAGCTTGTGCTTCATCCAGCCTGACATTTCACATGATGTACACTGCATATAAGTTAAATAATCAGGGTGACAATATACAGCCTTGATGTACTCCTTTTCCTATTTGGAACCAGTCTGTTGTTCCATGTCCAGTTCTAACTGTTGCTTCTGGACCTGCATACAGATTTGTCAGGAAGCAGGTCAGGTGGTCTGGTATTCCCATCTCTTTCAGAATTTTCCACAGTTTGTTGTGATCCACACAGTCAAAGGCTTTGGCACTGTTGAAGCCTGGCTTGGAGAATTTTGAGTGTTACTTTCCTAGCATGTGAGAAAAGTGCAATTGTGAGGTAGTTTGAACATTCTTTGGCATTGCCTTTCTTTGGGGTTGGAATGAAAACTGACATTTTTCAGTCCTGTGGCCACTGCTGAGTTTTCCAAATGTGAAGTCAAGTGGGTCTTAGGAAACATCACTATGAATAAAGCTAGTGGAGTGATGGAATTTCATTTGAGCTATTTCAAATCCTAAAAGAGGTCTCCTTGTATTTCTTACTAATTTCCCTACCTTTTTCACTGGTATCTCCTCTGTAAATATAGGCCTTTCTCCATGTTCATTTCCTGCTTAATTCTCTCTAGATTATAATTATTTATTAAATATTTAACGGGTACTTAATATGCACTGGAAGTTACGCTAGTTACTTGTAATCCAACAACAGTGGACAAGTCAAGGCTGCTTTTGCTCTGATTTCATCCAACAAACTTCAAATGCCATGTCCATGAAGATGAATTCCAACATGTTGGTTGCTTTTTGGGCCGTTCTTAATGGATGCCCTCAGCTCAAGTTCAATATATGCACAATAGAATTTGCCATCACTCACCAAAATATTCTTACTGATCGGTGAACCCAAATCTCACCTCTATACCTTGACACTGAGTTAAATTGCAGAGACAGAGCTTTGGGTGCAGTAAAAAAGAATAGCTTTATTGATTTGCCAGACAAAGAGTACCACAGTGGGCTAATGTTCTCGAAGCTGTGTGTCCAGACCTGGAGCGTATAGTGAGGAGTTTTATAGTAGTGGTTCAAAGAGGAAGGTGTGATCAGCTTGTGGACTTGCTTCTGATTGGTTGATGATGAGGTAAGTGTGAGTCAGCATTATCAACCTTCTGGTTCCAACTCATCTGGAGTCTACATACTTGTGGGCAGCTTCCTTCTCTCACCTGATGGGAATTTGAGTATCTACGAAACAGCTCAGAGATATTGTTATGTGTATCCCTTGAGTGGGAACCAGGACCTGTCCCCAGGCTGCACTATTGATTCTTGACTGCTTCTCCTTTGTCTCTGCATCGTTTCCCTTCCCTAATTAGCAACTGTTTGAACCTGCCTGTTGGAACTCAGGGAAAGGCATGGAGGCTGAATGAAGCCTAATTCCTGTAATCAAAGAAATGGGGGACACAGAAAGGCTTTGTGCCCAGGAGCCCCACAGGATTCTGCTCAGTTTCATAGGCACTCTTTATCTGGCCACCCTATATCTTTCACAGCTCGCCAATCATTTGGTCATATTGCTTCTTTGTCATTTCTATCCCATTCACTGCTCCTGACCTAGTTTAGCCCTCATCAGCTCTCACCCCCTGAGTACTGTCAGCCGTCCAATTCTATTCCCTGAGAGGCCTCTTCATGCCCTCTTTCCCATGGTTGCAGGAGAATCTGTCTCAAAAGCATTCAGTGGCCCTGTATCTCTTGAGCACAGCACCTGAGGCTCTCCATCTTCTTTCCCTAAATCTCCCGATGGATGTTTATCCATGAATTTAACTGTTTACCACCCTTCCTGTACTTGTGGCCGTTTCCTGGCACTTAGTGTGCTGAGGGCTGATGCTTGTTCCTCAGTCTGGAATGTTCTTCATTACTTCTCCAATTGAAATCCCCTTGATCAGTCACGTTTTGGCTAATCACCACCCAAGGAATGCCCGAATTAACCCAGTTAGGAATAAGTATTTTTGTTATTCTTTGCTGGCACTTTTTCTGCCTTGCACTATGATAATTCTTTCCTTGTTTACTGCTCCTAGTAGACTGTCAGCTCCTTCAAATGCTTTATTTATTTTTAGGTCTCTGACAGCAGCATCTAATGCAGAAATATTAGAAACATTACTGATGACAGTAGGTGTTCTACAGATATTTATTTAAGCGTATTCAGAGGTGAGAAGCAAAGCACTTTCTCTAGGAAGAAGAATGAGTATAAAGTAAGCTAAGACATACCAGCAAGTGAGGCCAATCCTGGTACCTAGAGACTGGAAGTGTCAGAGGCTAATTTGTATAAGGTTCAGTCAGGCAAGGTCAGGGGTGATGGGGAGTTTGTATGAGAAAGGGAATGGAGTTCAGCTACAGAAGGTTTGAAATACTTTTGAGCCAGAAGTCGTTCTCATATTGGAGCTCATGGAAACTATCACATTTTAAGAGATTCTAGTCTTAACTATGGAGAAGGCAATGGCACCCCACTCCGGTACCCTTGCCTGGAAAATCCCATGGACGGAGGAGCCTGGTAGGCTGCAGTCCATGGAGTCGCTAAGAGTCGGACACGACTGAGCGACTTCACTTTTACTTTTCACTTTCATGCATTGGAGAAGGAAATGGCAACCCACTCCAGTGTTCTTGCCTGGAGAATCCCAGGGACGGGGGAGCCTGGCAGGCTGCCGTCTATGTGGTCGCACAGAGTCGGACATGACTGAAGCAACTTAGCAGCTGCAGCAGCAGCAGTCTTAACTAGTCCTAGCATCAGCCAGTTCAACATCTATCTTTATTTCTCCTTGATGCTAGAGGCTTTCAAGCGTCGATGAACAAGGTCACTGACTTGAGAAGAGATGACAGAAGTTGGAAGGACTTATTATTAATACTTGATGCCTAACTTTCCCTTTCTCTATAGACTTTGTCTCTGCATCTTCTCCATCAACAAAGGTGTGCAGCAGAGTGATTTGGTTATACAAATACATATATTCATTCTTTTCTAGATTCTTTCCCCATATAGGTTATTACAGAATATTGAGTAGAGTTCCTTGTGCTACATAGTAGATCCTCTTTGGTTATCTGTCTTACATATAATAGTTTCTGTATGTTAATCCCAAGATCCTGATTTATCCCTTCCCTCACATTTCCTCTTTGGTACTTACAAGTTTGCTTTCAAAATCTGTGAATCTGTTCTGTTTTGTGTATTAGTCCACTTACATCATTTAAAAAAGTTAGATTCCACATATGAGTGATATCATATATTTGTCTTTCACTGTATGACTCACTTTACTTAGTAGGATCATCTCTAGGTCCATTCTGTTGCTGCAAATGGCATTGTTTCATTCTTTTTTATGGCTGAGTAATGTTCCATTGTATATATGTACCACATCTTCTTCATCCATTCCTCCATCAGTGGATATTTAGGTTGCTTCCATGTCTTGGCTATTGTAAATAGAGCTTCAGTGAACATCGGGGGACATGTGGCTTTCTGAATTATGTTTTTCTCCAGTTACATGCCCAGGAGTGGGATTGCTGGATCATATGGTAGATCTATTTTTAGCTTGGTAAGGAACATCCACACTATTCTCCATAGTGGTCATACCAATTTACATTCCCACCAATAAAGTAGGTGGGTTCCAGAAGTCAAGAATCTTAAGTGTTATTATCTTCTAAAGGTCATGCATTTAGCTGAATATAGTCTCCTTTTCTGTCTGCACACATACATGCGTACACACACACAGAAGACTTGAGCCGATGAGCATGGGTCTAAATTGTGTTGTGCAGCATCTGTGGGAAAGTACACTTGCCAAAGTGTCCATTCAGGACCCAGTGACTCAGCGAGGAGTGACTTTCCCGGGCTTGTATACATGTTCAGGCCTCTTTGATCTGGTGACTCTGTCATTCTGAAAAACTTAAGTTTTTTCCAAAACAGAAGAAAAATGCAGTTTACTTTTTAGAGCAGAGATAGTGGTGAAGCAAGTTACTTATGAGTTGTTGCAAAATACCATAAGGAATAGCAGCCCAGGAAGGACAGGGCGACTATGGGCAACCTGTTGACAATTTCTGAACAAATTGGAAAAGTGTGTTCCAGCGAGACTTGGGACTGACAAAGGGCAAAACCACATCCTTCACAGAAAATATTAAACTTGGGTACCGAAGAGATTTCATTTCCTCATCGAGTCATCAGGATTTCAGAGCTTGCAACCCAAATGATTGTGGTGAAACGTTTGGTGCTGGAAGACATATTATTTGTATTCCAGTCTGCTCATCATGGGGTGGGGGTGGGGGTGGGGCTACTGCACTTTAATTTAATTTAATTATTAGCACTAGTTGATCTTTGCAAAGGAAGGCTATTTTTACTATACCTATTGTAAAGGGCATTCTGTGGTCCTTTTTTTTTTTTTTTTTTTTTTAATAACAAGTGATTCTGAACAAAGTTTACCTACAGCAGGACAGGTAATATGCCCCCACCACCGTTTCAGAGATCTCTGCACTTGGTGATAAAGGTTTGGATATCCAGTAGGGATGGGGGCTTCTCAGGCTCAGTGGTAAAAATCTGCCTGCCAATTCAGGAGAGGTGGGTTCAATCCTTGGGTGAGGAAGATCCCCTGAAGTAGGAAATGGCAACACACTCCAGTATTCTTGCCTGGGAAATCCCATGGACAGAGGCAATTGGCAGGGCTACAGTCCATGGTGTCAAAAAGAGTTGGACATGACTGAGCATTCACACATCCAGTTGGGATATTCCATTTTTTGTCCAGAGTCTGTGGTAGAATCTACTTGTGTTTTGTTTTGGGGTCTGCTGCAGCTAGCTACTTGGATTTGAGGTCTGAGGTTGCACATATGCACACACGCACACACACACACAACATGTGCTGAGATGCAGAGTCACTTTGATCTGGTCTCAACTGCAGGTTGTAATCCTCTGCAGCAGGACTCAGCCCTGAGTGAAATCTAGTCTGGTTCCCTGAAGCCTATGTCCTTCCCTAGAGACATTGGTAAGAACACTTCATATATTTTCACCCATAATCTAGAATGATTATTCACTTGAATCACGTTTTGGGTCCCCATGCCGCTCTTGGCAAAGAATCTGCCTACCAACACAGGAGACATGAGATCCAGATTCAATCGTGGGTCGGGAAGATCCCCTGGAGGAGGAAATGGCAACCCACTCCAGTATTCTTGCCTGGGAAATCCCGTGGACAGAGGAACCAGGTGGGCTACTGTCCACGGGGTCGCAAAGCGTTGGACGCGACTGAAGAGAATTAGCATTCATATGTCTAGAAGAAATGGACTGTTCTTCAAAGATAACTAAGAAGAAAGAATTAACTCATATTGGTATGTTTGTCTATTTGACAACCTAAGGACTCTGATTCATGTTTCAGTATTAACTCCACTCTGACAAACAGCCAACGGTCAACATTGTCTTCATTTCAGTGAGGAGACTAGATGCTCAGAAACGTAAACACCTTCCTCCATAGTCAGACCTGGCCCTTCAGCCTGTGGAAGGGGTTGGCCTATGGGTCTTACTTCTTTAAGCATGAACTATGTACCCTCTCTGTCTCCTTCAGTCCATTCTCCACAAGCTGTGCTGTGCTTAGTCGCTCAGTGGTGTCCGACTCTCTGCTACCCCATGGACTGTAGCCCGCCAGGCTCCTCTGTCCATGGGGTTTCTCAGGCAAGACTATTAGAGTGTGTGGCCTATACCTTCTCCAGGGGAACTTCCTGACCCAGGAATCAAACAGAGGTCTCCTGAATTGCAGGTGGATTCCACCCGCTTTAGCTGGGTTACAAGCAGAAAACTGGAGTTTGAGAAATACCCCCCAACTCCCAATCAAAACCTTGTGCTTTTTGGCACATCTGATTCTCACAGAGGGAAAATAGCATTCCAGTAGCATCTCCAGGTCAAAATGAACTGTTAATTAGAACAAGAGAGTATTTCTATTTACTTTTTTTGGTGCCTGTAATGTCAAACTTGAGAATTTTATATAAAAGCTTTGAAAAAGAAAGAACCAGTATACTAAATGTGCTGAACATTGGCTAGTAATGTCACCAATGAATCCCTCTGTTGAAAAGGAGAATGAAGAAGGCACTGGGCTGATTGTGTGAATCACTGAGCCATGAGAGAAAGAGAAGAGAGAAATAAGGTAAAAACTCATTTTTATGTGTTTTGTTTTTTTCCCCAATCTTGGCAAAAGCCATGGTTAGCTGTGCCCTGGGCCTGTCTTAAATCGTAGGAAGAAGGTTTTATGGGGATCACTTCCTGATTGTCGAGAGTGAACATCTGTCCCTTGAGATGTCGTGTGAAATCAGGGGGTCTCCTTTCTTTGGCTCTAGTCTCTCACATCTCCCTGCTCACTCGGGGCAACTTGTGGGCAACCTCTGTCCCAAGAGCTAACAGACTCTGGGGTAACGGGGAGGCAGATTTCATACTTCTTCCTGGGGTTTGTGAACAACCAATTTGATTTCTGATTTGTAAGTGTCTTCACTCAGTTCATGAATAAAGCCAGTTTTTTCTTATTTTAAAGATGTTTCATTCATTTTGATAACAGTAGAAAATCGTTTGCCATGTGGCACTGAACTTACCTTTTCTGGGTTTTAGTTTCTCAACCGTAAAAGAAGGATTTCACTTTTTTTTTTCTCCACCTTGCTAGAATACATGAATGTCCTTTTACTATATTGCTAATCCAAACAATCCACTCAATATGCCAGCAAATTTGGAAAACTCAGCAGTGGCCACAGGACTGGAAAAGGTCAGTTTTCATTCCAATCCCAAAGAAAGGCAATGCCAAAGAGTGCTCAAACTACTGCACAATTGCACTCATCTCAATGCTAGTAAAATAATGCTCAAAATTCTCCAAGCCAGGCTTCAGCAATACGTGAACCGTGAACTTCCTGATGTTCAAGCTGGTTTTCGAAAAGGCAGAGGAACCAGAGATCAAATTGCCAACATCCACTGGATCATGGAAAAAGCAAGAGAGTTCCAGAAAAACATCTATTTCTGCTTTATTGACTATGCCAAAGCCTTTGACTGTGTGGATCACAATAAACTGTGGAAAATTCTGAAAGAGATGGGAATATCAGACCACCTGATCTGTCTCTTGAGAAATCTGTATGCAGGTCAGGAAGCAACAGTTAGAACTGGACAAGGAACAACAGACTGGTTCCAAATAGGAAAAGGAGTATGTCAAGGCTGTATATTGTCACCCTGCTTATTTAACTTCTATGCAGAGCACATCATGAGAAATGCTGGACTGGAAGAAGCACAAGCTGGAATCAAGATTGCTGGGAGAAATATCAATAACCTTGGATATGCAGATGACATCACCCTTATGGCAGAAAGTGAAGAGGAACTGAAAAGCCTCTTGATGAAAGTGAAAGAGGAGAGTGAAAAAGTGGGCTTAAAGCTCAACATTCAGAAAACGAAGATCATGGCATCCGGTTCCATCACTTCATGGGAAATAGATGGGGAAACAGTGTCAGACTTTATTTTGGGGGGCTCCAAAATCACTGCAGATGGTGACTACAGCCGTGAAATTAAAAGACACTTACTCCTTGGAAGGAAAGTTATGACCAACCTAGGTAGCATACCCAAAAGCAGAGACATTACTTTGCCAACAAAGGTCCGTCTAGTCAAGGCTATGGTTTTTCCTGTGGTCATGTATGAATGTGAGAGTTGGACTCTGAAGAAAACTGAGTGCTGAAGAATTGATGCTTTTGAACTGTGGTGTTGGAGAAGACTCTTGAGAGTCCCTTGGACTGCAAGGAGATCCAACCAGTCCATTCTAAAGGAGATCAGTCCTGGGTGTTCTTTGGAAGGAATGATGCTAAAGCTGAAACTCCAGTACTTTGGCCACCTCATGTGAAGAGTTGACTCATTGGAAAAGGCTCTGATGCTGGGAGGGATTGGGGGCAGGAGGAGAAGGGGACGACAGAGGATGAGATGGCTGGATGGCATCACTGACTCGATGGACGTGAGTCTCAGTGAACTCCGGGAGTTGGTGATGGACAGGGAGGCCTGGTGTGCTGCAATTCATGGGGTTGCAAAGAGTCAGACATGACTGAGCGACTGAACTGAACTGAACTGAATCCAAACAAATGAGCATATTTTCTCTTGTAAACAGGCAGGGTGATTCTGCTGCTTCTTTGTTCCAATCTCAAGCCCTGGGCTGTTGGTTTGGAGCTTACTTCTAACTCACTCACTGTCTTTAAGTGAGTTTTAATGGTATGTCTGTATGTATGAGTGTATATATTTTTCTCGTTATTCATCCCTTTATGAACAATACTTAATAGTTTCTAAGAAGTGTTGGAGGGAGTCTTGAGATGCTCCTAAAATTCTGCATGATTTTCAGACCAAAGGCAGTAAAGTTTGGTTATTTTTAGCAGCCTGCAAATCAGGACCATTCTCTTGATGGCAACTGCTTTTGGAGGGGGAACAACAGAATGAGCTATTTCTCAGTGTTTTTTTTTTTTTTCCCCCCAGCTTGAGAGCTCTAAAGGAGTGTTATGTTTGGTCCTTGAAGAATACCAGTGAGCTCTCCCTGGTGAGTGACAGGGCCCTAGTGAGCCTGGGCTGTGCTGCGGGTCTGCTGTCTGTCCACACTGCCTTCCTCCTTCCCTACAGACGTTAGGGCCTGAGCTTTTCCTCTTGCTCTGGACTGGATTGCAGTGTCCTCAGATTTCTTTGGCTGTCTCTTGCTTGTTATTTGAAAGAGGCCAATGACAAGATTTGCCTCTGCTTAGATGTCATCTGCTCAAGGAGGGTTTCAGTGGCCACTGGTTTCAGCCCCCGCCTCTTGCTTGTCATTTGAAAGAGGCAAATGACAAGATTTGCCTCTGCTTAGATGTCATCTGCTCAAAGAGGGTTTCAGTGGCCACTGGTTTCAGCCCCGGCCACGGGCAGGCTTTGTCTGCCCGCATAAACTGATCTCACTCATTTACTTGATTGGCTGTTCATTGTCTACCTCTCCCTGGTAGGATGTTATTTCCTTGAGAGCACAAAATTTATTTTGGTTGCTACTGTATTCAACAGACATTTACTTAGGGACAGATGAGTGAATACTCTGTGCCATTGCTGTCCAATTCAACTTTCTGCAAGGGAGAAAATGTTCCATAATTTGCACTACCCAGTATGGCAGCCACAAATTCACATGTGCCTGTTACCCACCTGAAATGTGGCTTCTGAGAAACTGAATTTTACGTTTTGCTTAATTTTAATTTAAATTTTAGCTCATCACATGTGGCTAGTGGTTACCATATCGGACAGTGCAGTTTTATTCCTTCTTTGGTACTTGAGTGGTCAAATAAATAGCAAGATGTCAATAGTGATGTGAACAGCAAGAGCACTAGCAATGTTTGGAGTGTTTTTCTTTATGATGTTTTCTCTTTTTAATCCTTTAATGGGATCAGTGGAGTAGAATGATATCATGCAGGAAACCCACACAAACCTGTATTTTGAAATTCAGTTTTTAGCATCTGTCAGTGGGAGCTGCAGAGAAAGTTCTATTAGCTGCCCTATGTTTTTCTGGATGGGTCTCTTTATTATGCGTTTTCCTTCTGTTAATAACCTATTAGTAAGTTGTGTGGAGCTATATATCTGACAGCTTCTTAAAAGATAGGATATCAAGTGACTTTAAATTGAAAATGCCCAAATGCATGAGTGAGCTTAAAAAACTGCATCTTTTCAGAGAGAGACATTCAGTGTTACATGGAACTCTTACTTCAAGGTGCAATTTATTCAGGGAAAGCAAGGAGAACCCACACCCCATTTATAGTTAAGTCAGAACAAAGCTCTTTTGTAAGGAAATTGTTTATGTACTCTCAACACTTTCAAGGCATCATTTGGGGTATATTACCTCACAGGTGATTTACATTTTCTGTTTAGTATCACTTCTTTTCCTCAGTCTGTGAAAGGAGGTTGAATGGAGAATTTTTTCCAGATTTGCAGCTTTCCACTGTTTAAGTCTGGAGAAATACTCCATGTATTTGGAAGTGTGCTGCTAGGGGAATAACAGTTTTAAGACTGCAGACTTGTCCATCGTTTATCATCATTATATGGTGTCTGTCAACAGAAAACCATTTCCCAGAATTCCATAAGGAGTTGCTCCATATAGAAGCATGGAGTCTTGTGACAAGGAAAAGCATTGCAGTGAAGAGTAATAGGAAAAGGGGTGGGGGATAAACAGAAGCTTTTAGAGCTAATTCATGGCTGGCGTCATCTCCATTAGCATTGGGACTGTTTGACGTTGAGTTCAGAGAACATGACCAGGGCTGGTTTCCATCTGTCATGGTGATTAATGGGAGTATTGTTAGGTAATAATAGTTTAATAACATAGCTGGAGCCAAAGAGGCACACAAAATGTGTACATGTAATTCTAAAACCAAGAGAACTGTGGATAAAACCACAAGAGCCAGCAAATTGAGGTCCTGGTCTCAGCTCTACCACTAAGCAAAGGGCAGCTGGGAGAAACTCTTCTTAAAGTTGAGGAGGGTTAAAATAGTCTGCTGTTGGGGTGAAGAGACCAGCCTTAGTTCTGAGGAAGGAGAGCGTCTTGGTGAGTTTCATGTACCTGTATCTCAAGGACTAAAAATTTTGTTACAACATAATTCTTCTGATAAATAAGAGTTGGTTGGGATAACACAGCCAATGCATTAAAGAGGGAAAGAGACATTTCCTTATGTTGATAGACTGGATTTGTCTCTTCCAAAAATTACCTAGATTACTTTATATGATATGATCCCATACCCAACTCAGTGACTATCTACCATTGATATGAAACCTAAACAGTCAAAATTGTCTGAGTCTGCAAGAGGGAAAATCTGGTTAACTTGTAACAACACATTTCAATGAAGTTGTCTTTTCTCTTAGATGGCAGCTAGAGACCCAACAAGATCCCCATACACTCAGAGCCTAGACTATAAGGGCTTTTACTAAAGACTATTGCAACTTTTCAAGGTAGAAATCATTTTCCATACAGAAAATTGGCAACAAGAGACTATTTACATGTTGGTTTTCCTTCCTGACAAGAAAAGAGACATCTGACCTAACGAGGTTCTGTCCAAGTTTTACTTAAAAACTTTCCACCAAATGGATCTCAGCATGAATAGAAAAAGCTTTCAGAAAGTAGGAGGGGTCTTATGGGTGATGGGAGGCCAGGAGCTGGCCATAAGCCCTTCTGGACGGTGACACACTTTGACCCTGTGGGTTATTGCTCAGTGTTCAGTTCATCATGGTGTTAAGACAACTTGAACCCCACTGGGAGAGAGGCAGGCTAAGATGCTCTGAAGCTAACAAAAGATGCTTGAATGTGAGTAAAGGATTGCAGTCCAGGAGAAGTAATGAGAGCTTTGGGAACTTATTTTTGTCCTCAGTGGTTTAGACTGTATTTCTTTCCCAGCTTCAAATGGATATCCTGCAACTCAAGGAACTAGAGCAAAGTTTGAATGTTCCAGGCTAGGTATAGGTTTATTACATGTTTGGAGAGATGATGGATGCTCTTTGTCATCTCCGTCTGAGCCCAAGCAAGTGGCTATTTGAGAATGGTAGAGGGATCATTTCTGCTGACCGAATCTGGGGATGGGTGATGCTGGGTGTCTGCTGTGAAGGCTTCTATTTAGGGCTGGTCTCAGCTGGCCTGTGTCTACACTGCCTTGAGGGTGGGAGTTTGGTGGGAGTACATTTTCTTCTTCTGCACCTAACCAAGGGGAGGAGTTCTGATCAAAATACATCAAGGTCAAGGCTATTTCTTGGTCCACAGGACATGGCTGTGGAGATTTAGTGTAATTAGATGAGTTCAAGGTCTGGACTTGTGCAGTGGCTCATTTTGGACTTTCCCTTCCTGGGAAGCTTAGCGTGCCCTAGAGAGGCTCAAGGTGGGGAATCAGACCAACCTAGGTCCAGTAGGGAAACTCTTGTTTTCCCTTCATTTCCCTTGGACATTTTCTTCAACTAAGCTTTGCTTGTCATCAGAGATAAGATGAAGAAAAGCCTTCAATGTGGGCTGGGGATCAGCTTTGACATGAACAGAAGAACTATCCTGGGGTATGGAGCAGAGGCCTCTGGGTAATGAGTACCTTGACCTGGTATTCCCCTCTGAACATGCATTGCTCTTGGAAACAAGGAATGAGGTGGCTGGGTTGAAGGATTATGACTCCCCAGCTATCCCCCAATTTTAATTTAACAAGACATGATTTATAAAGTAAACACTTCCAGTGTCTATTTTGAGATTGCTCATATTGCACCAGCCAACTGCATCATATCCTTTACTCCAAGACACAGGGACACAGATGGATCTGTCTGGGATCTTAGACCCCTAAACTGTGAGAGGCTAAGATGACATTCTTAGGGTAGTCAAGTCAGAAGGATGGGTACTTTCTCTCTCTCCTGTTAACTCTCTTTTGTCAGATGATTAGGCCATGAATTGCCTTACACTGCCTGGAGTAGTGCAATGAGCACTAGCCTGGATCTCAGATGCTGTCTCACCTCCAGGTCCTCTCTGATCAAAGTGCACAGCCATCCAGGGCTTTTCATTCCAAACTGACAGGCTTGGAGAGGAATACCTCCACCCTCCCTGCCCCCAATAATGTGCTGAGATAACCACGTGGAGAATGGAGGGAATTCCAACAGAAGGTGTGACCAAAGACTCTTCTGCTTGAAATAACAAACATTAGAGTGCTCACACACTCACGTCTCTAATAGTTTAGTTGAAAAAGTTAAGGTTTAGACTCCTTATTAATTAAGTCATTGCAAGTTTCCTATCTGCTGTTAGTTGAGGGAAAGGCAACTAACATATTTTTCTAATATATTTATTTCATTGTCATGTTTTTGTCCAAAGGCAAACTTTGGTATGTTCTTATTTTATATTGTTTATTTATTTTTGCTGAAGTATAGTTGATTTACAATATTATATGTTTCAGTTATACAACATAGTTATATGGTTTTAGTTATATGTTTCAGTTATACAGTTTCAGGTATACAACAATAAGCAAGATTAAAAGACACCCTCAGAATGGGAGAACATAATTGTTAGTCTTCATATTAAGTGTCTGTTCACTGGTATTCATCCCCCCCTTCCCTGTGTCCCCGACACCTGTTCTCATTACTGTGGTCTTACATTCGGCTCTCAGAGAGCTGGTGAGAGTGTGTGCTGAAGGACTCTGGGTCTGATCTCTGTACATCCCTGTTCTCTGGCCAGAGTGTATGCCCTTTCTCCACCAGGGGTCACAAGTGAGTCCAGGGGAATGTGGCTGGCTCTACACAAATCCACGGCCGCTGTTGGAAACAACAGTTTGAAGTGGGCTTCCTCCTTCTTACAATGGATCAGCAATAATGAAATCCCTGTTGTCAGACTAAGAAAATAGCGTTTGCCAGCAGAAGTCATCTTGGCAGTCCCCAGTGGGAGTCCCATGCAGGGAGTCAGCGGGGGAAGCAGAGTGAGGCAGTGTCTCTTTGTTCCATTGCCTGATTCCCTGCAGACCCACCCTGATTTTTATCCCGGGTGCTGCAAAGAGACAACGTTTCATGGCTAGTTTACTGAGCTGATGGTTTCTGAACCCCAGATACTCTTACAGAGGAATCTGCTAGCTAGCCAGTGTAGCAGCGCCAGAAAAAAGAGGTCCAGGTGAGGCCTCTGTTTACACTTACGATGTATACTTTTACTTTGCACCACTGCAATTTCTTGACTGAAGAAATTCTCTCTTATTTGTATGTGATACCATGAAACTGAGTTTTCAGGTTTCCAGGGCTTTCTTTTTCTCTGGGCAGGAGTTTCCTCAGACTTTGCATCTAGGATTTTCTTCAGTGGGAAATTGGTAGAAGAGCCTGTCAGGGGGCGTGGGTTCTGGTACTCTACCATTAAAATCTTTCCCAGAGAGAGAGAAGTAACAAGCCCAAATTAGAGAATATGGTGAGGTATTTTTAAAGCTGTGAAAGTCTAGAGGTATGTGATTAGAAAAAACTTGCCCTCCTTTATATATATGTATATATATATATATTTTAGTTTTAGCCCAGCCACTATTAAATTTTCCTTAGGTCAAATTGCCCTCCCTTAAAGCAATTTTAACTGAAGCAGAGAACTGAGGTAACCATTTTGTCCTTAACAGAAACTTTTTTTTTTTTTTGAGTCTTAGAATTTTACCCTCCTATAACCCAGTGACTTCGTGTGCAGAGTCCACGGAAATTAGTGTGAATACTTTGCTAGGAAGTTTTCAAACCCCACTTTTGTTCATTTTTGTGTTGATCATATACTCCAGTTGCTGTTATGCAAAACAGAGACACACCATAAAACATACAGTGTAGATAACCTGGCTGAGTGCACGTGCTTTTAAAACTTTAATAAGCAGAGAGTTTTATGTTTTGTTTGTCTTTGCATTCTCTGTGGAAAAAACCCCCAAACTTCAAACCTTGGCCTGGTCACCATCGCCCTCAGTCAGATCTGCTGAGAATCTGGGCTGCACCTTTTTCACTGCTGAAGCTTTTTATAACCTGGCTAGGCATTAGGCAGCTTTTAAATTTGGCAGGTCTCTGGGTTCCATTAAGAACTCATTTAAATCGTTTCTCACTTGAGCCTGAATTTTAACTAAGCCCTGGTGGATTTCAATTAGGATTGTTACAAAATGAGATGAGGATGGAAATCAGATTAATGTGAAGAAACAATGGAAGAGATAGCATATCAGATAATTTACGACTCACATGTTAAGATTTTATTGTAGTCATAGAATTGCTACTAATATAGAAATGGATTGTTAACCTGATAAATTATGTCACAGATGATGAAATTAGGGCAGACTTTGGAAAACTCTAGTAATAATAAAAACACACATAGTTTTGTGGCTCTGAAACAAATTGCCTGCATGCCCTGAAGCCAGGTCTAGTTGAAATAACTAAGCTAATTAGATAAGAAATAATGAGTGAAAATAAATATAAAGATCTAGGTCAGGTGAAGAAAAGCCATACATAACAACTGGTATGTGATATTTGTATGAAATTCTCCTTTTAAGGTACGTGGGAAAGGAAATTGCAAATTAAATCTGGCGCTACATACACCAAGGCCGAAGTTTGCAAAGTGTACAGTATTGTTTCCACAAAACATTCTCTTTCCTCAGTCGCCTCCCCTCACTCCCAAACACAAAGCCAGTGCTGTTCATCATCTTGGAGCAGGGCTCCTGTCAAAAGTAGGGCATGAATTAGATCCTGCTTGACAGCTGTTTTCAGAAAAATAATGACTGATTATTAATGTATACTTTTCTAGTGGAACACTTACAATTAAAAAAAAGACCATGATATAGGAAAGTTGCTTCTGGTGTTCTGTTCTATGAATGTGCCACATTCAGAGGTTTGTGTTGCCATCGCTACCATCAGGTTACAGAACAACTTCCTCACAGACAAAACTCCCTGTGCTCTCCCTCTGGGGTCACATCCTTCCTCCATACAGTAGGAGATCTGTAAAGCTTTTGCTCAGAGAGTTGTGTGTCATGGAACCTGTCCCTAAGTCATCACTTGTGGGTCAGTGGGGAAGTGTGTTCTCTCTTTTTCTCTCATCTTGGCAGTTTGCTCATATGATCAGTGCCTCTTCCTGAGTGTGTTATACAGGTGACAAATGTCTCCAAAACTCAGTGGCCTTGGATTGAGTATGACTCTAACCCAAAGGTCAGGTGTGCCAAAATTTTGTTGGAATAGCACTTCAGATCTAGCCAGTTGGAGGTGGCAGTAGGGTATAGTAGTAGGCTTCTCTAGGGAGGAGCCTGACATCTGGGATAGATGGGATTTCAACCAGGGAATGGAAGTGGGAAAAGGACGCCCCAGGCTGAGGAAGTGCATGAGCAAAGCATGAAGGTGGAAAAGTTCAAGACACTGGGGAAAGCCATGGCCTTCCACAGGGCTGGCGTGGAAGCTACAGTGGAGCATGAGACCCACTGGGATTTTATTTTTTATTAAATGATGGTGGGAGGACTCATTGACTCATTTCGGAGCAGGTGCACATCTGAAATGTGCTTCCAGAAGAATCATTGTGCAGAACAAGCCAGATTTCCGGGACAAGAATGGTTGGGACATCCAGAAAAGGACCCCGATGACACTACAGCTTCTCCTTCAGATGTTCTGTAGTGAGGAGGAGCCGGATGCTGGTATCTATCATAACGGTATCACTTACATGTGGAAGCTAATAAAAATGATACAAATGGACTTATTTACAAAACAGAAACACACTCTCATCTCGAAATCAAACTCATGGACACCAAAGGGGAAATATGGTGGCAAGTAATAAATTGGGAGATTGGGATTAACATAGTTTTGTATTCTAGTTTAGTTACAGATGAATAATTAGAAAACCAGATCTAGATAGTTTTGAGAAAGCTAAAAAAAAAGAAAAACTTTGTCTAAAACTTGGTTTAAAATGCATTCAGTTTTAGGGCCAGGAAATTACAATGGTTTCTTCTAGTTTTAGATTCATGATATTATTTGAGTTTTTACTTGGATTGGAGAGAAAATAGATGTGATGGATGTTTGCTGTTATGACTAAGTAATGTGTTGCCCGAGGAGCTGGACAAGTGTAAAAGTAAAATTAAATTTCTAGTGATTGACTGTGACACTGTGGGATAGAAATGTTTTACAAGCGGACAGTCCCACAGCCAAGCTCAGGAGGGCAGGGAAGATGCTAACACATGTGGTCTGATACTACAGACAACTATTCTCCTTTGGGACAAAGAAGACAGTTAACCGTTGTCCCACACGGGGAATTCAAGAAATCTGTGCAGCATATATTTTTCTAATTCCTCTGAGGACTACTAGGAAGAGAGGGGCCTTGTTTAAGAAAACACCCAGGCCTGGATGCTTGGGTCAGAGATACCATTCTTCCATGTGACCTTCTCAAAACTGTTGAATGAGACTACTTGAACTTACCTTGATCCCAGACACACCTCTCTCCCCTTAGCATGACTGAGCAGGCTTCTTTTCCCTTTCTGACCAAAGTGACTGTTTTGAGGGTCTCCTGATGGTTGTAGGGGAGCATCGTCACTTTAGGTCTTCTTTGTATGAGTTGAGCCTTTTCCAGAATATTCTACAAATGTGGGGCTGGGAGGAGAGCAGTGCTGTTTGCAGTTGGATTTCTCCACGTTCCCTGCACACAGAGAACATCACCACTCACTGGACACACGCAGCCACTCAAGTGCCATCGCTTTTTCTGCTGGCATCCGTCCAACATGCACAGTGATGGCACAGGGCTGGCAAAAGTCGGGCGCTCCCCAGAGGGCGGTGGGGGCGGGGCTAGGAAAGAGGCGTGTCTTACACAGAAGTAGCTACGGTCCCTGTGCAGTTACAGCTCTGCACACAGAAGACCTGGTAAAAGGCGGGTGTGTTTGGAGACCTCGGAGGGAGGGCAATGCCTTGGCGAGTCGGGCCCTATTTGCCAGAGGCCACATCTGTGCCCCTCGTCCGCCTTCACCCAGCCCAGCTCTCACTTCCTTCCAGGCTCTGAGCAAACGCTGGATTCCCGCTCTCATTCTATTCCAGCCTGGCTCTCCCGTTTCTACATCTATTTTCCCTCGTGTCTCCACAGCACTTGGAGCTGTCTCAGGGCTATGCTCCTGGCTCCTTTCCTGACAACCTCAGCTTTTTAAGGGCTTTGTGCGGATGCTGCCTCTCTGTTCTTGAAGGTGCTAAGAGTTTGGAAAATGAAAGCTTGGAGCTGGGTGAAGAGAGTCCAGTGTTCTGGGTGGAGGTGGGCTGCAGTATTAAACAGGACGGTCAGATGGGTCTCCTTGGGGCCAGTATTTGAGCACAGGTTGGAAGGGTGTGGGGAGAGAGCACATTAGCCAAGATGTCCTGTTCAGGCTTTCTCGCTCCACATTTTGTAAATAATGATTACGTAACAGCTGAGGTTCGTTTGTAGCACTGCGCCTGTGACTTCATGAGGCTTATGTAACAGCTGAGATCACTTGTAGCACTGCGCATGTGTGTCACGAGGCACTTGCTTGGCCGTGGACTGCGTTGTGTGGTAGGCCTGTATGAGCTCCACCTAAAAAGAGTGGTGAGATGACTGCTGCCCATGGGTGCGTCTGTTGGGTTCCCCGTGAGAGGAGAGAATGTGGCATGTCTGTTGCTAAGGCTCCTGTGCCAGCCAGGAGAGAGGTTGGCTGGTGGGGGGCACGTGGGGCCCCAGCAGGTGGGAGGCAGGGCAGCAGGGGCGCCTGGGCAGCTGCCCTTTCTTGGCCCTGGTCCAGGCTGCGCTGGGGGCTGGTTCGCCACAGCCCTGGGTGCACTGTCTGTGGTTTTCTACCTTCTTTTCATATGCATGACGTGAGGACAGCATCAGTGCAGGTCTTTTATCTAAGTTTGTAATTCTAAATGTATTTTTATCTTGTATATTTAGTTTAAGGGACTACAAACATCAATTTAAAAATGTTGAAATGCTTTGAACACCCCCTTTTTTGGGAAAAGCAACCGAAAGCCTCCTGCCTTTTGTCAGCTGGCTGAATTCTCCAGTGGTCCAGTGGTTAGGTCTCCGAGCTTTCACTACGGAGGGTTCAGGTTCAATCTGTGGTCGTGGAATTAAGATCCCCTGAACAGCAGTGGGGCTTTTCTTTTTTATATCGCTGATTTGTTCCCCTCCCCCAGCCCCTTACTGATTTGTCTCTCTGATGTCTGTCATTGCGTATGGGTCTCTGCAGACCCTCCTGAGGTGGATGCTGGGCTGATGGCCTAGCTGCCTGTTAGTGAGTGGTTTTGCCCATTTTTTGAGTTTATTGTGATGAGTTTTGGCCACAACACATGGCTTGTGGGATTTTAGTTCCCCAACCAAGGACTGAACCTGTGCACTGCTGCAGTAGAAGCACAGAGGCTTAACCTCTGGACTGCCAGAGAAATATCCACCCCTGCTCCCCGACTTTTTGGTGAAGAAACTGGAGCAGGAGAGCGGCGTTGCCTTTCATCAGCTTCTGACAGTTTCCATGGTGCGCTTGCCTCTGGCCATGCAGACTTCTGAGCGCCAGGACATTTAGGGAGGAAGAGACGATAGGAGCTAAGTACACTAACTGAGAGGCCGTGGATCCTGGCTGCTTCCAGCCGAAGCTGTGGGACCATTGGGTGTGTCGTGAATATGTTCTGAAGGGGGTGAGGACTGGGCACCTTACCCTCAGCTCTCCTCCTGTCCAGTGACTGTCTCGTCACAGCTGCTGCTGCCAGGACCCAGTCTGTTGCCTAAAGTCAAAAGATAAGCACGCACATAACTGTTTGAGCAGCCCCAGAGAAGGAAGTCGGGTCCTCCTAATGTGGACTATGCAAGCACACCACCCAGCCCCATGGATTTCCCAAGATTAAAAACATCTCCAGCCATAGAAAGAGATGTGGGATGGCGAACACAGACTGACTTTATTATGTGGGTTTTGAAATTAATCCAATTGTTTGGAGCAGAGGCGCTGACGTTCTGCTGATTAAAAGGGTGAATTAAATGTATTCATTCAATAAGCATTTATTGACCATTCAGTAGATGCCAGGCACTGGGCCAGGCGCCAAAGACGGACTGAGTCCTGCAGCCACAGGGCTTTCGTGGCGCTTCTAGAGGAGATGATCAAGTGGAGGGAAAGCAATGAGGTTACATTTCTGTATTTCATAAATGTGCCGGGGAAAGTACAGTTGTTTCTCACTGAAACACCAATTTTATTCATTTTATGTCTTGAGATGCTTCCGTATAGAAGAGACTCTCCACCACCCCCCACCCCCCACAGAAGTCCAGAGTGCTCCTGCATTTACAAGTGTATTACACACACTGCAATACATTGTTATGCTTTGAATCCTCCAAGAGAAACAGCTTTCAACATACTGAGATGTTTAGAGTTGGAGCAGTACTTATGAAAACCATGGAAAAACACATGCATTATCATATGTGGAGAAAGAAAAAAATTACATCTTCAGAGAGATGCCAGTTTGGTTGTATCCCATCGCACAGGATGAGGAACCTGAGGAACTCAAATGGTGTGGTCCAGATGCTCACCTCTAGACCACATCCTGAGTACCCAGCATCTCAAAATTCCCCAGCTCAGTGGCTCTGAACCACTGCTAGCACCTGCAAGGGCTTTTCCGTCATTGAGAAAGGCGATTGGGCTGTCACTGTATGCTGGTGAATACACCAGTGCATATAAAAAGCCCTCCAAGTATGGGATGGTAGTGGAGGAAGAGAAGGTGGCTGGACCCCTCAGATGTTAGATCTGAGCCTGCAGATAGCATGGTGATTTTTTCACTTGGTTGAAGAAAATGATAAGGCAAGATAATTTGTGTGTGTGTGCACAAATCCTTTGTATGTGCATGCTTAATCCTCTCAACTTTCTCCATTACTATTAATACCTGAGGTTACCCTCTGTTAATTTGGAAGAGAGATACCATTTGTTGAAGAAAAATTCTGTTTATTGATGTATCCTCTACAGTTAAAGAAGAGGAAAAATAAATCAGAGCATTTTTTTGTGTATTATTGTATTCTTTGAAATAGTGGATTACATCTTAATCCTACACACATTATGAAAATGAGGACTCCATCTGGAAAGCTAACCTTCCATGGAAATGTCTGGGTCACACATGTCCATCCACTCCTTCGCCAAGTGCTTAATGGAGCATTCGATTGCTGGTAAGACACGCTGGGGTCCCTTGGAGAGACCTGAAAGACAGAGTGGGATGCTCAGGGTAGCCTGGTATGCACGGCATCTTGGTCTAGCCTGGATCATTGAAGTCATTTGCTTTAAATAATTACAGTTAGGCACTCTTCTCTTTTTTCTTTTCTACTTTTAATGGCATTTTAAGTTTAACATAATTGAGAGTATTTTGCTTTGTTTTACAGTTTTCCTTTGGGTTTATTACTGTCATAAAAGTTAAAATTAGACAAGAGTTGCAGAATCTTTAAGTCAATAATCTAATGAGTCTGTCCTCAGGTTGCTCTGGGGAATATAGGAAAGGCAGTACAGTAAATCCTTCTTCCCAAGCCTTATGCCGTCCTAGAGTCACAGTGGATGGCAGTGTCTCTTGCTTTGGGACTGGCTACAGCATCATGAACTGTCAGAACTGGTAGGGATCTGAGGTGTCATTGCCTGGTTTCATGGGCGAGGCATGAAAATTCAGAGAGAGCACACCCTTGTCTGTGATCACAGAGTAAATACGTGGCAGGATGGGACCCTGGACTCCATGATGTGCTTTACTTCTTCAGTTCGCATGACAGCAGTCACTGGTCAGGTGATTCAAAGAGTAAATCTCCCCTCAACCCTGCCCCATCCTCAGAAGCCCAAATAAAAACTCAAAAACAATACCTTACTCTGAACCTTAGGTGAGTGTATAATGAGCTGTTTTAAATAAATTAGGAGCTTCGTTTAGCACTGATGTGGCTCTTGGCTCATTCTAGACTTCTGCAAATATGGTTAATCCTTGTTACTTGCAGTAATTATATCCTATACAGTCACTGTGAACACTGGATTAATGAATAGCAAACCACTGCTGGTGGCGCAGTGGTAAAGAATTTGCCTGCCAATCAAAGATGCGGGTTTAGCTCCTGGGTCAAAAAGGTCCCTTGGAGGAGGAAATGGCAACCTGCTTCAGTATTCTTGCCTGGAAAATTCAGTGGAGAGAGGAGCCTGGTGGGCTACAGCCTGTGGGACCACAGAGAGTTGGACATGACTGAGTAACTGAGCATACATAATCCTAGGGAAAATACAGGGTTGGGTTCCTGCAAGCCTCTGGTCACATTTTCATAATTCGGTCAATACATGACCTTGTTTTGTGTATATTTCTATTTAAAGACAATTTGTTTAATATATATTATTGATTCATTAACATTGGACTCATAGCCAACAGCACTATATAGCTCATACCTGAACGAAGCTTATCTAACACCTATATTTTCTTCATAAGGCACATTATAGCCTTGTGTTTAGAATAGTAGACCACACTTAACCACTATGCTGGGAGCATTTTTAAACAGCTAAATTACCAGCCAGAAGTGCAAAAGTGTAAAATATATGATACCAACTGCCTTGAAAAGGACACTCATTTACAGCATGAGACTAGAAACAAGAAGGGAGACTATCAGCTGTTCAACCTCAGTTGGCATTGTGTACGTCAGGGACTCGAGTTTTTGACACTTCAGGCATGTCCACAAATGACCGCAAAAACATTGTGAGTGTTGACTTTGAGGTTATAAATTTGAGTAAGTGAATTTGCAAATAAAGAATCTGGAGTGATGAGGACTGACTGTATACAAAAGCTCGCATATATCACTACATACTATAATTCAGGTTTCACATGGAGCAGTTTTGACTCTACACTGGTGGTGCAGTTATGATGGTGGCCATTACACAGGAAGCCTTTACGTTAGAAGCCTTTCTTTGAGCGCACCTGCTTCCTAAGAGCCATGTTGCCGAAGAGCTCCTTTAGGCAGATCCAGGCTCCTGCCCTCCTAGCCAGAGAGCTCTGTCAAGAGTGGGGAGTGCCCTTAGGCATGTACCTTCCAATTAGGCTTCCTTCTTATGGGTGAAGAGGGGTCTCCATGCACGCTTGCTCTAAAGAGGCTGTGTCATATCTTTTTACCTTGGCCTCGCTATTTCCATGGCTAACCACAGGCCTATAACTCCCAAATCTTTATCTCCTGTAAGGTATTTCTTCTGAGCTCCATTTATGTCTTTCTAGTTTCCTCCTTAGCATATCTACTAGAATGATTCCCTGGGATGTCAGCAAGTCCAAAAGGGTTCTCACTGACATCTGCCTGAAAGCCAGTCCTTCTTCGTCTCTACTGGGTGCTTGGCTACTTGGGTCACTGTCCACCTGGTCACCTAAGCTTGAAATCTAAGAGTGATCCTTAATTTCTTCTTCCCCTTTGCTCCTCTCATCAGGTATCCAATGAAGTCCCACAAAATCGACCTTTGTTCTGTGTCTACCATCTGCCTATGCCTCTTCAATGGCATCGCCATAGCTCTATCCCAGTACTCACTGGCGTTGGCTGTCAGTCTCACATGTCTCCATCCACTGTCCACACTGTTCCTAGAGGGATCTCTGGAAAATGCAAATATGACTATATCACTCCCTTTGACTATTTCAGTATTTCCCTAATGACTGCTGGATACATGTAACTTTAATAAGGTCCTTTTGTATTTGGACACCTGTTTCCTCCACTGTTTCATCTCCCATCACCCCTTTTATACCAATGTGATCTTGTGATATAATAAGAAATATGTATTTTAGTCTTTGTTCCTGGTTCTTGAGGCAGGACCATCTCTTAACCTTGAAATTTCCTGAGTGAAAGGGAAAGTGATGGGGGTGGGAGGAGTGTTCTTTGTTTTCACAATAAACCCCTTTCAACCACACCTAGTTTATGCTAATTAGATGCCCCTTATTGTTGTTGTTCAGTAGCTAAGTTGTGTCTCACTCTTTGCAACTTCACGGATTGCAGCATGCCAGGCTTCCCTGTCCTTCATTATCTCGGGGTTTGCTCAGATTCACGTTCATTGAGTCGGTGATGCCATGTATCTCCTCCTCTGCTGCCTGCTTCTCCTTTTGCCTTCAATCTTCCCCAGCTGCTGAGTCTTTTCCAATGAGTCAGCTCTTTACATCATGTGGCCAAAGTATTGGAGCTTCAGCATCAGTCTTTCCAATGAATATTTAGTGTTGATTTCTTTTAGAATTAACTGGTTTGATCTCCTTGCTGTCCAAGAGACTCTCAAGCGCCTTCTCCAGCACCGCTATTTGAAAGCATCAGTTCTTCAACACAGTATTCCCTATGGAGCAACTCTGGCATCCATTCATGACTACTGGAAAAAGCAGAGCTTTGACTGTAGGGACTTTTGTTGGCAAAGTGATGTCTCTGCTTTTTAATATGCTGTCCATATTTGTCATAGCTTTCCTCCCAAGGAGCAATTGTCTTTTTATTTCATGGCTGCAGTCACTGTCCGAAGTGATTTCAGAGCCCAGGAAAATAAAATCTGTCACTGCTTCCACCTCTTCCTCATCTATTTGTCATAAAATAATGAGACTGGGTGTCATAGTCCTAATTTTTTTGAGTGTTGAGTTTTAAGCCAGATTTTTCTCTCCTCTTTCACCTTCATCAAGAGGCTCTTTAGTTCCTTTTCGTTTTTGGCCAATAGAGCGGTATCATCTGTATGTCTGAGGTTGTTGAAATTTTTCCTGGCAATCTTGATCCCAGCTTGCGATTCATCCAGCCCGGTGTTTCGCATGATGTACTCTGCATATAAGTTAAAATAACAGGGTGACAGTATACAGCCTTGTCATACTCCTTTCCTAATTTTGAACCAGCCAGTTGTTCCATGTAAGGCTCTAACTCTTGCTTCTTGACCTACATACAGATTTCTCAGGAGACTGGTAAGGTGGTCTGGTATTCCCATCTCTTTTAAGAATTTTCCACAGTTTGTTGGGATCTACACAGTCAAAGGCTTTTGCATAGTCAATTAAACAGAAGTAGATATTTTTCTGGAATTCCCTTGCTTTCTCTATTATCCAACGAATGTTGGCAAAAACTGAATCTCTGGTTTCTCTGCCTTTTCTAAAGCCAGTTTGTACATTTGGAAGTTCTCATTTCACATACTGTTGAAGTCTAGCTTGAAGGATTTTGAGCATAAACTCACTAGCATGTGAATTGAGCACAATTGTCTGGTAATTTGTACTTTCTTTGGCATCACCCTTCTTTGGGATTGGAATTAAAACTGACCTTTTTGAGTCCTGTGAGTTTTCCAAATTTGCTGACATATTGAGTGCGGCACTTTAATAATAGTGTCATCTTTTAGGATTCTAAATAGCTCTGCCGGAATTCCATCACCTCCTGGTTTGCAGTAATGCTTCCCAAGGCCCACTTGACTTCAGATTCCGGGTTGTCAGAGTGACATAGGTGAGTGGCCACACCATTGTGGTTATCCGGGTCATTAAGACCTTTTTGGTATAGTTCTTCTGTGTATTCTTGCCATCTCTTTTTAATCTCTTCTGCTTCTGTTAGATCCTTACCATTTCTGTCCTTTATTGTGCTCATCCTTGGATGAAATGTTCCCTTGATACCCTCAATTTTCTTGAAGAGATCTCTAGTCTTTCCTATTCTATTGTTTTCCTATACTTCTTTGCACTGTTCATTTAAGAAGGCCTTCTTATCTCTCCATGATATTTTTCAGAACTCTTCCGTTGGATTCAGTTCAGTTCAGTTCAGTTCATTTGCTCAGCTGTGTCTGACTGTTTGCAACCCCATGGACTGCAGCATGGCAGGCTTCCCTGTCCATCACCAACTCCGGGAGCTTGCTCAAACTCATGTCCATCAAGTCAGTGATGCCATCCAACCATCTCATGCTCTGTTGTCCCCTTCTCCTCCCACCTTTGCTGTCAAAGTAAATCAAAAGAGTCTTTTCCATCACCACAGTTCAAAAGCATCAGTTCTTTGGTGCTCACCCTTTATGGTCCAGCTCTCACATCCATACGTGACTACTGGAAAAACTGATATCCAAAAAGAATAAAATAAATCTTTTCAAGACTCTTTTTTCATTCTATACATTTAGTCAGCACCTGCCTTTCTAAAATACTGTTTAATCTAGAATGGGCTCTTACCTTCAACTCCATGTCTTTTCCTATTTTAGGCAATATTTTTTTAAAAAGCCTATGATCAATCATTTTTTGATTCCCTTAATTCTATTTACTCAGCAAAATTTCATCATAAAGTGAGATTAAGTAAAATTTATAGGCACTGCCAAATTCTAAACCTACTGACATGGCCAAATTGACTTATAAACTATAAATTATAGTTAAACTATATATAGTCATATAATTATATATATAACTATTATATTAGATAATTAATGTGTATTATATTAATTATATATAATATATATTATATTATATATAATAGTATAATTGTTATATTATTTATTATAATATATAATTTAGTTATTATATAATACGTAATATATATTATAACTATAATATATATAATATATAATGTATATGTTATATATTATATATATTATATAACTATAATATATATTATAAAACTATAATATATATTATAATCAAATATAAAATATATAATATATAAAATTATAATTACAAATTATAAACATATTAATATATAATATTTATAATATGATTGTAGAATATATTACATATTATTATATACTATATTATTATATTATATAATTATATATTATATATAACATATTATAATTATATATTATATATAATTAATTATAGTACTCTTGCCTGGAAAATCCCATGGACAGCAGAGCCTGGTAGGCTGCTAAGAGTCGGACAGGACTAAACGACTTCACTTTCACTTTTCACTTTCATGCATTGGAGAAGGAAATGGCAACCCACTCCAGTGTTTTTGCCTGGAGAATCCCAGGGACGGGGGAGCCTGGTGGGCTGCCGTCAATGGGGTCGCACAGAGTCGGACACGTCTGAAGCAACTTAGCAGCAGCAATAATATATATATATAATATTATGTTAATAATGTATTATAATATATACTATAATCATATATAAATATATATAATATATAATATAATTATATATTATATATCTGGTAAGGAGGAAGTGAGACATATATGAAAATATAGCTAGCTAACACAGCATGCTCAAAACTACCGCACAATTGCACTCATCTCACACGCTAGTAAAGTAATGCACAAAATTCTCCAAGCCAGGCTTCAGCAATATGTGAACTGTGAACTTCAAGATGTACAAGCTGGTTTTAGAAAAGGCAGAGGAACTAGAGATCAAATTGCTAACATCCACTGGATCATCGAAAAAGCAAGAGTTCCAGAAAAACATCTATTTCTGCTTTATTGAATATGCCAAAGCCTTTGACTGTGTGGGTCACAATAAACTGTAGAAAATTCTGAAAGAGATGGGAATACCAGACCACTTGACCTCCCTCTTGAGAAACCTAATGCAGGTCAGGAAGCAACAGTTAGAACTAGACATGGAACTGGTTCCAAATAGGAAAAGGTGTACGTCAAGGCTGTATATTGTCACCCTGCTTATTTAACTTGTATGCAGAGTACATCATGAGAAACGCTGGGCTGGAGGAAGCACAAGCTGGAATCAAGATTTCTGGGAGAAATATCAATAACCTCATATATGCAGATGACATCACCCTTATGGCAGAAAGCAAAGAAAAACTAAAGAGCCTGTTGATGAAAGTGGAAGAGATGACTGAAAAAGTTGGCTTAAAGCTCAACATTCAGAAAACGAAGATCATGGCATCTGATCCCATCACTTCATGGGAAATAGATGGGGAAACAGTGGAAACAGTGTCAGACTTTATTTTTTTGGGCTCCAAAATCACTGAAGATGGTGACTGCAGCCATGAAATTAAAAGACGTTTACTCCTTGAAAGAAAAGTTATGTCCAACCTAGATAGCATATTTAAAAGCAGAGACATTACTTTGCCAACAAAGGTCCGTCTAATCAAGGCTATAGGTTTTCCAGTATTCATGTATGGATGTGAGAGTTGGACTATAAAGAAAGCTGAGCGCTAAAGAATTGATGCTTTTGAACTGTGGTGTTGGAGAAGACTCTTGAGAGTCCCTTGGACTACAAGGAAATCCAACCAGTCCGTCCTAAAGGAGATCAGTCCCAGGTGTTCATTGGAAGGACTGATGTTGAAGCTAAAACTCCAATACTGTGGCCACCTGATGGAAAGAGCTGACTCATTGGAAAAGACCTTGATGCTGAGAAAGATTGAGGGCAGGTGGAGAAAGGGACGACAGAGGACGAGATGGTTGGATGGCATCACCGACTCAATGGACATGGGTCTGGGTGGACTCTGGGAGTTGGTGATGGACAGAGAGGCCTGGCATGCTGTGGTTCATGGGGTCACAAAGAGTCAGACACGACTGATCAACTGAACTGAACTGAACACAGCATTTGATCAGGGCTGAATCAGTCTTGATGTGCTATCAGTTTACATTGAAATGAGACAGTCTTAACTATGAGTTTGGTTTTGAAATAACCAATTTGAAATAAATAGGACATTTTAGTAGAATTTCAAACTGTTAAAAAAACTTGGCTGAAACTTCTAGAAAGTTGCTTATATTCTCTTTCAAATGTTATTGTTAAAATTACAGTACATTGTACCTTGTTAGTGAATATCAGGAGAAAGTTTGAGCATAATAATAGCAAATCACTTTTTGGGTTTAATGTCCTCATATTTGAAATGAGATGAGCAACTAGATGATTTATAAGGTTCCTTTCAGCTATCTGAGTTTAAAATGGAGCTGTACTTGAGAAAAGAAAGCCAAACTAGGAGAATCTCCAAAGGAATAGAGGATTTAAAAGACCATTTGCTCCAAGTAGAAAAAAAAAAGAAACATTGAGCTATGAGCAGATTAAAGGAATTAAAGATATAGATCATTGTTAACAAAATAAGTTACATAGGATTCTATGTGTGCCAATATTCCATCATATGAATTAAATATGACTAAAAGACAGGCTGGATTTTGTTGTCTCTATGGCCCCAAACACAAGGGATTGGAGAATTCCATGGTTGCTGCCTTTTTAAGGCCAATCTTGATATTATAGTTAATTGCAGTGACAACATCCTTTGCTCAAATATACTGCAGTTCATAGAGACATAGCCTTTGTCAACCAATAAGTTTAAAATGTAATGCCAAGAGAGAGACATTATTTGTTAGGTCTTCAGGATAAATTACTGAAGTAATGGTGCTCCATTAAAGAGATAACAGTAGTTCAGAAATCCTGAAATAATGGAAGCAATGGCCCAAAGGGTTTTCTTCACACTCCCTCTCCCCAGCCTCATTAATCAGAAAAAGGGGAACCAAGCCTCAAACCTCGGTCTACGGTTTATATTAAAAGCAAGAATCCTAGTTTTTCCATCTCTAATTTCTATGATTGTGCAAATCTAAATTAAAAACACTGAGAACATTCAAAATGTTCGTCATGTATTTTTAACCCACAATAACAGCTCAATATAGTACATTATGTACAGAAGAAAGAAAGAGAATAGCTTAACACCAGCTTTATGAAATTAAGTGGCTCCAAATAGGGAACTGGCCACTAGGTCAGGTTTCAACTTTTTGTCTTAGGTATTGAGTCCTTTAAAAAAAGAAAACTTTTTTTTTTTTTTAAAGTCTAAAGAAACCAAGGATTCTGCAAGCATATGCAGATTTTACAAAGACAACCCATTCCTTACAATATGAAAATTTTACTTACATCTACTTAATCAAGTGTTTGTTGGAAGCAATCTTATTTCTTTCTTAGTGTCCTGTTATGTCCAATCTATTCTCACACATCTCTTTCTCATTTTTTTTTCCTCTCTCTCTCCGTCTCTCTTTTTAGCAATAAGCTATTTCCTGGTTTTACTGTCTGGACCAGTATTAAACCCAAATTTGATTTTACATTCAGGAATTCCAAAGTACCTATTTTTTAAATGAGAAATATTCATTTTTAAAATCACAAAATGTGATGATAATGTCTTGAGATGTTTAAAAGCAGCAAACATCCAGAAATTCAATAGCTAAATGAAGGGCGCTTCCATCAAAGTAGTTACCTTCAGAGACTAGGTATTTGGAATATGCTATAAACAATTTTTGAACTTCTGTTTTGGAAAGTACTTCAGAGCCAATGAATGAGCGATTCCAAAAACTACTCTCATGACTATATAGTCTATCTTTTGTGCTACAAGACACACCACCTAGCTTGATCACCTACTTTGTTCGGAAGACTTGACTCCTTTATTAATTAGTATTTGGGCAAGAAACATATTACCAACTCACACTGTGTGTGTGTGGTTGAGGAGTCTTTAATAAATGGTCTATTTACAAAATATGTGAGAAGGATAATGGGAAATCAACAAGGGATGGGGAGCCCTTACACTCTCTGGAGCTGGGGACTTTGGAGGAGGAAGACAACCACATCTCTGAGCTCGTTCTCTTTGCCTTCCAATTTGCTAAAATTTAATATGTTTTGACTGTGCTGTGCAGTATGTGGGATCTTAGTTCCCCAACCAAGAATTGAACCTTCTCCCCCCTGCACTGGAAGCTGAGAGTTTTGACCACTGGGAAGTCCCAGCCGTCCAGTTTCTGACAGTACTTCCCTTTGGCCAAATCTGAGAGAAAACTAGACAACCGGGAAGCCTTAATACAGCCCATACAGACCAGTCTTTCAGGACACAGGCTAAGTGGGGAGGTACAGAGAGTAGTTCTGGAGGGGCAAATGGAGATTATCCAACACAGTCAGTAATGGCTCTCATCTGTTACTGTGTTAGTCTCTCAGTCGTGTCCAACTCTTTTCAACCCCATGAACTTTAGCCCTCTAGGCTCCTCTGTCCATGGAATTCTCCAGGCAAGAATACTGGAGTGGATTGCCATTCCCTTCTCCAGAGGATCTTCCCAATCCAGGGATTGAACCCTGGTCTCCTGCATCACAGGCAGATTCTTTACCATTTGAGCTACAAGTGCTGCCTCTCATCTGTTAACTGTGACCCAAATCACTCCACTGGGAGAATGGGTGTAGCTTCCAAAGGCATCTAAGAGTAGGGTTCCTTACTTAGAATAAGACTGTATACTCACTGGAAGTAGGACACAGCGAACAGAAGAAATGAAAATAGTTCATTTATTATAATTCAATCTTATTTCTTTATAACCATGTTTCATCCTTTGGTAGGAACACCTTTGAGTGGCTTTTGATGCATTCAATCTAATGCATTTTATAGTCCTTTAGGTAGACCAAGGCTATGGTATTTCCAGTAGTCATGTACAGATATGAGAGCTGAAGCATGAAGAAGGCAGAACACCAAAGAATTGATGCTTGGAGAAACTCTTGAGAGTCCCTTGAACAGCAAGGAGATAAAACCAGTCAATCTTAAAGGAAATCAACCCTGAATATTCATTGGAAGGACTGATGCTAAAGCTGAAACTCCAGTACTTTGGCTACCTGATATGAAGAACTGACTCATTGGGAAAGACCCTGATGCTGGGAAAGACTTGAGGCAGAAGGAGAAGAAGGTGGCAGAGGACGAGATAGTCAGATGGTATCACTGATCAGTGGACAAGAATTTGTGCAAACTCTTGGAGATGGTGAGAGACATGGAAGCCTGGCGTGCTACAGTCCGTGGGGTCATGAAGAATCGGAAACAACTTGGAGACTGAATGACAGGTAGACCAAATGTTCTGTTTGTTGAGACTTATAATTGAGGATGGAAAAATGTACAAAATGATACATTGAAAGTATACATAATCTCTTTTTTATGGAGTCATCTGCATTCATTGGCTATGTGCACAAGTGAAATAGAGTCCTGAAAATCTGACTTGCATTTGGGAATAGGGGGTTAAAACCAGAAATTATATGTATCTATAATACAAATCTGCCTGCTCTTGGCAGTTTTTACTTCACTGAACTGATTTCAATGCACTGACTGACTCGGTGATGTTTTATTTTTTGCTAGAAATTAGGAACATGGGCAGTAATCAGAGTGCCAGGGACAAAAAAGACAAATTATACTGTGTGTACTTTGAAAAACATTGAGAGTGTTGGTCACCCAGGCCTTGACTTGCTGGATTTGAGTTTGGATTACCTAACTGGGCTTTTAATTCTCTGGTCTAATCAGGTCATCTTTCATCCAAAATAGAAAATGGAACATTTTTTTTCCTGTGAACATCATATCTATTTTTGATCCCAGTAATTGACAAGTTATTCCTGGTCACCATCACTGATGATTGAATAACAGTGGCTCAAAAGTTTTAAATGAAATGCCAAGAGAAGATGTTTATTATTCATTCTCTCAGGTGAGTTGGGTAAGAGTAAAATGTGTTCCCAAAACTGGTCTTTGACTCTAAGAAAACTCCAGGCCCAGATGGTTTCAGTGCTGAATTTTAGTACATATTTAAGAAAGACCAATCTTATACAAACTTTTTCAGAGAATAAAGGAGATGGGAATATATCCAAACCTGTTTTATGAGGCCAGCCTGCCCCTGATGCTAAAACCTGTCAAAAATACTACAAAACAGGGAAGAAAATTGCAAACCAATATTTCTCATGCATACAGGTTCCAAATTCTTCATAAGACATCAGCATATTAAATCCAATAACATGTAAAAACATATTAGATAGTAATAAAGTAGGAGTTATCCCAGAAATGCAAGTTTACTTTAATTCTTGAGAGCCAATAATTTACCATTTTACCAAGTATAAAAAAGAAAAATTACTTAAATACATGCAAAATTTATCTTTTGCTTTCCTTCACATTCTTCTGAACTTATGTTCCTTTATTTTAAAAAAAGAACAGAAAATGAAGAGCAGCTCCATACTTCAGTTTAAAACTCTAAGATTATCTGTACGTGAATAATTGACTTAATTTTTAAATAGCAGATAGAGTAAGATTTATAAAATCCTGATAACTCACATTTTAGAGGTAAAGTGGACTTCAACTTAGATCAGAAATCAATGTCACAGCTCCATGGAGCAACCTGCACAGTTGTGTTTTCCATCTTAGGCCTGCAGGAGGTGGCCTTCACAGCATCCTTCTAAACCAAGATACTGGATTCTCAGGGGCTTTGGATGTGGCTGGTATCAACCTAAAAGGGACAGGAGAGGCATCCAAGCCAAGGGTGTAGTTCAATGGTTAGCAGCTTTATTCATCCATCCATCCATCCATCCATCCATCCATGAGGACCTACTTCATGCAAGGCACAAAATCAATGAAAGTCAGTGCCCTCATGGAATATATATCTAGAGGAATTACATATAGTAATGATAAGATTATAGTTCTCTTATGTATCAGAAACATAAGGACTAGCTGTGGAGGTGATTCTTGGTCAGCTACAGGACTGACGGCTTATGAGTGAGCCAAAAAACATAACTCCTACCCTTGCTCATTTCACTTCTGGCCAAAGACAATCTACTTTATCATTTTCTCCTTTCTGTATAGGGCTTTGCGTGTTTCAGAAGCTGGCCCTACCCTTCCTCTTGGCTTGTTTGATCACAAAGCAACCTTGATAGAACATCTGTTTCTCCATCACAAGGCAATTGATTCCAGATGGTAAAGTCCAATCATTTAAGAACGATTGATGGAGATATTTTTGTGACTAGTTTTGATTTTTTTTTTTCCCACTGCCTTCTCAGAGTTTTAAGCAAAACTTTTAGGCCTATTTTTCCTTAAATCTTTACACAGTCAGTAGATCTTCTGATTAATCTCAGTGTCATGAAAGAACCTGGGTTTTTTTCTAAATTGAGGATTATTGCTTTACAATCTTGCAGTGGACTCTGTTGAACAATACAAATCAGTCATAATGTTATATATATATCCTCTCTCTCTTAAACCTCCCTCCCTGCTCAATCCCACCCCTCTAGCTCATCACAGAGCCCCAGGCTGGGCTCCCTGTGTTACACGGCAGCTTGCCGCTAACTGTCTATTTCACACCTGATGCTGTATGTATGCCAGTGCTACTTTTCTCAATTTGACCGACCCTTTCCTTCCCCCGCTGTGTCCACTAGACCCTTCTCAATGTCTGCGTCTCTGTTTCTTCTCTGTAAATAGGTTCATCAGCAGTATTTTTCTAGATTCCATATCTATGTGTTCATATATGATGTTTGTTTTTCTCTTTCTAACTTACTTTACTCTGTATAACAGGCTCTATGTTCATCCACCTCTCTCCAACTGACTCAAATTCAAGAACATGGAATTCCTTTGTTATTCTCTCAGAAAAGTTACAAAGAAAGATTTGAGGCCCTATTAAGGTAGCATGACTATTAAAGCAAGAATAGTAAAAGAAATTAAGCTAAATTTCCTAGTAATTTCTGAGGGCATGCTATTAGTTTGGACCTCAGGGGTGTGAGTGATGTGACGTGATGTATAGGATGTGATAAGTACACGACTTGCTGGAGTGGGTGCTCAGGGGAAAGGTTTCATCTGATTTCTCCTAAGGGTAATGACAGTTTTTTCTTCTTTTGTTCTAGTTGGTAATTCCAGGGTTCTTCTGTAATTTCCTGAAGCTTTATAAGGTCGAAATCTGAAGCACTGTCATTTCTAAGTTTTTTGAGTTTCAGCTAAATATATGTAGCGCTTGGTACCTACTTATTCCTGCATACACATTCATAATGATTATTAGGCTTCATCTTATCTCAAGGTTTTTTACTGAATGGAAATTTGTCTTTATAACACAATACCACATTAGTTATTTAACCAGCTGCCATCTATCAACATTGCCTGCTGTGTTGAATACTGACTTTATATTAATCACTCCCACCTAACATTCATTTTTGGATCATATTTTGGATTAGAGTCTCCTCTGTATTCAAGAAAGTGATTAGATACATAGGGATGGGACATTTTGTTGGGTGGGTACTCTCTTAGGTTCAGTCAGTTCAGTTCAGTTGCTCAGTCGTATCCGACTCTGTGCAACCCCATGGACTGCAGCGTGAAAGGCCTCCCTGTCCATCACCAACTCCCAGAGCTTACTCAAACTCATGTCCATCGAGTTGGTGATGCCATCCAACCATCTCATCTTCTGTCATACCCCTTTCCTCTTGCCTTCAATCTTTCCCAGCATTAAGGTCTTTTCAAATGAATCAGTTCTTTGCATCAGGTGGCCAAAGTATTGGAGTTTCAGCTTCAGCATCAGTCTTTCCAATGAATATTCTGGACTGATTTCCTTTAGGATGGACTGGTTGGATTCCTTGATGTCCAAGGAACTCTTAAGAGTCTCCTCCAACACCATAGTTCAAAAGCATTAATTCTTCGGCGTTCAGCTTTCTTCTTAGTCCAACTCTCACATCCATACATGACTACTGAAAAAACCATAGCTTTGACTAGGCAGACCTTTGCTGGCAAAATAATGTGTCTGCTTTTTAATATGCTGTCTAGGTTGGTCATTGCTTTTCTTCCAAGGAGAAAAGAAAAGAAGAAAAGAGGAAAGAAGAGAAGCAAAAGTCAAAGGAGAAAAGGAAAGATATAGCCATTTGAATGCAGAGTTCCAAAGAACAGCAAGGAGAAATAAGAAAGCCTTTCTCAGTGATCAATGCAAAGAAATAGAGGAAAACAATAGAATGGGAAATACTAGAGATCTCTTCAAGAAAATTAGAGATACCAAGGGAATATTTCATGCAAAGATGGGTACAATAAAAGACAGAAATTGTATGGACCTAACATAATCAGACGATATTAAGAAGAGGTGGCAAGAATACACAGAGGAACTATACAAAAAAGATCTTCATGACCCAGATAACCATGATGGTGTGATCACTTACCTAGAGCCAGACATCCTGGAGTGTGAAGTCAAATGGGCCTTAGGAAGCATCACTATGAACAAAGCTAGTGGAGGTGATGGAATTCCAGCTGAGCTATTTCAAATCCTAAAAGATGATGCTGTGAAAGTGCTGTACTCAATATGCCAGCAAATTTTGAAAACTCAGCAGTGGCCACAGGACTGGAAAATGTCAGTTTTCATTTCAGTCCCAAAGAGAGGCAATGCCAAAGAATGCTCAAACTACCACACAATTGCAATCATCTCACATGCTAGCAAAGTAATGCTCAAAATTCTCCATGCCAGGCTTCAACAGTATGTGAACTGTGAACTTCTAGATATTCAAGCTGGATTTAGAGAAGGTAGAGGAACCAGAGATCAAATTGCCAACATCTGTTGGATCATAGAAAAAGCAATAAAGTTCCAGAAAAACATCTACTTCTGCTTTATTGACTACGCCAAAGCCTTTGACTATTTGGCTCTCAATAAACTGGAAAATTCTTCAAGAGATGGGAATACCAGACCACCGGACCTGCTTCCTGAGAAATCTGTATTCAGGTCAAGAAGCAAAAGTTAGAACTGGACATGGAACAACATACTGGTTCAAAACTGAGAAAGGAGTACATCAAGGCTGTATATTGTCACCCTGCTTATTTAACTTATATGCAGAGTACATCATGAGAAACGCTGGGCTGGAGGAAGCACAAGCTGGAATCAAGATTTCTGGGAGAAATATCAATAACCTCAGATGTGCCGATGACACCACCTTTATGGAAGAAAGTGAAGAAGAACTAAAGAGCCTCTTGATGAAAGTGAAAGAGGAGAGTGAAAAAGTTGGCTTAAAACTCAACATTCAGAAAACAATGATCATGGCATCCAGTCCCATCACTTCATGGCAAATAGATGGGGAAAAAATTGAAACAGTGAGAGACTTTGAGGGGCTCCAAAATCACTGCAGATGGTGACTGCAGCCATGAAATTAAAAGATGCTTGCTCCTTGGAAGAAAAGCTGTGACTCTCTTATGTAGTCAATGCAATTTAACCCTCAGTTACATGTTTATGTCTCATCCGTAAAATATGAAAATCAACTATCCTCTGATAATATTAAAGTTTTAGTCTGAAAATACTTAATATAGTGGTCCCTTAGGATTTTTCTGGAGGCCTACTCTTCCCTGTATGTCTGGCTGGCCAAGCTGCAACTCACCCAGGTTTTAATAACAGGCAGTATGATAAAATAGCTGAGGACTGAGGGAGTCCAAAGAGGTTGTGCAAACTCATCAGCTCTGTCATGTATTTTTGGCTACTTATTATTAATTTATTGAAGTATAGTTGATTTATAACATTATTTTCAAGTGTACAGCATAGTGATTCAATGTTTTTGTAGTTTAAATTCCATTAAAAGTTATTACATGATAATAACTATACTTCCCTGTGTTATATAATGTATCCTTCTTGCTTATCTATTTTCTACATAGTCAGATCGGATCAGATCAGTCGCTCAGTCGTGTCCGACTCTTTGCGACCCCATGAATCGCAGCACGCCGGGCCTCCCTGTCCATCACCAACTCCCGGAGTTCACCCAGACTCATGTCCATTGAGTCAGTGATGCCATCCAGCCATCTCATCCTCTGTCATCCCCTTCTCCTCCTGCCCCCAATCCCTCCCAGCATCAGAGTCTTTTCCAACGAGTTAACTCTTCACATGAGGTGGCCAAAGTACTGGAGTTTCAGCTTTAGCATCATTCCTTCCAAAGAAATCCCAGGGCTGATCTTCAGAATGGACTGGTTGGATCTCCTTGCAGTCCAAGGGACTCTCAAGAGTCTTCTCCAACACCACAGTTCAAAAGCATCAATTCTTTGGCGCTTAGCCTTCTTCACAGTCCAACTCTCACATCCATACATGACCACAGGAAAAACCATAGCCTTGACTAGATGAACCTTTGTTGGCAAAGTAATGTCTCTGCTTTTGAATATGCTATTTAGGTTGGTCATAACTTTACATAGTAGTTTGTATCTTTTATTCCCATACCCTAAATTTGCCCCTCCCTTCTTTTCTGTTCCTTTTGTTAACCACTAGTTTGTTTTCTGTATCTGTGATTCTGTTCTGTTTTGCTATATGCCTTCACTTGTACTAAATTTTAGGTTCCACATATAAGTGATTTCATACAATATTGGTATTTCTTTGGCTAATTTATTTCACTAAGAATGATATTCTCTAGGTCCATCTACATTTCTGCAAATGGCAGAATTTCTTTTTAATGGCTGAGTAATATTCTGTTGTACATATTTAGCACATCTTCTTTCGGAGAAGGCAATGGCACCCCACTCCAGTACTCTTGCCTGGAAAATCCCATGGGTGGAGGAGCCTGATAGGCTGCAGCAGTCCATGGGGTCTCGAAGAGTCAGACACGACTGAGAGACTTCACTTTCACTTTTCACTTTCATGCATTGGAGAAGGAAATGGCAACCCACTCCAGTGTTCTTGCCTGGAGAATCTCAGGGACAGGGGAGCCTGGTGGGCTGCTGTCTATGGGATCGCACAGAGTCGGACATGACTGAAGCAACTTAGCAGCAGCAGCAACAGCACATCTTCTTTATCCATTTCTTTATAGATGGACACTTGAGTTGTATCCTGCTGCTACTGTTTAACCACTAAGTCATGTCTGACTCTTTGCGACTCCACGGACTATAGCCTTCCAGGTTCCTCCATCCATGGGATTTTGCAGGCAAGAATACTGGAGTGGGCTGCCATTCTCTTCTCCAGGGGATCTTCCTGACCAGGGATCAAAACTGTGTTTCCTGCTTGGCAGGTGAATTCTTTCACACTGAGCTACCTGAGAAGCCCTGGGTTGTGTCCATATCTTGGCTAATTGCAAATAGTGCTGCTATGAACTTTGACATGCATCTACCTTCTCGAATTAGGTTTTCATTTTTTCTGGATATATATACAGAAGTGGACTTGCTGGGTTTGACTATTCTTTAGATGAAAAATAGTTTGTGATTCACAGATGAACCAAGGCAATGTAACACAAAATTATTGATTGAAAGCTGATAGGCAGGTAAGCAACCAGCATTCACTGAGATTACCCTATCACTGAATCTTCCAACAACCTTTAGGAATGACACTCCTGGCTCTACTTAGGGGATTTCTTTCTACTTTGAAGATTACCAGAAACAAGGGAAAGAGAAAACGACTTGGTAATCATGATTTGAAAAAAAAACTTAATAGAATTTATCAGTTCTGGAAAAAATTACAACAAAGGAGTCATTTTACTAGAGAGGAAGAGCTGAGAATCAAAATTCTCCCCAAGGCCTCTTGTTTCACCTTTGGAAGAGGATTAAAGCTGGTACATGGCAAATAAAACTTCCAGTCTGAAGTTTGCCAAGAAGTCAAAGAAAATTGGATTGTCTTTTTATTCTTGTCAGTGCAATCTTTCTAGCTTGAGGAAAAAGACCACTGAACCATATGTGGTTCAACATAATTCCTGATGTCACTTGCATGAACTAACAGCATTTCCTGGCATAGATATTTCACTCTGAAAGCAAACTGTGCATTCAGGCCAGACAAGTGAGCACTTCTCATATAATGCACTTTCCACAAAGCTGGGCTCTGCCCCCTCCTCTCTCCTTTGATAGAACAATGCTCTCAATCTGGAGACAGTGGTGCTGCTTCTTTCCCTCTCCTTCTCTTTTTGAATATTGTAAACATTTATTTCCAACACTTTTCCAAATGGACTCATTCTTCCTAATTCTTGAGATGCAAGTTCTCTCCTTGTTTGGTGGTTTGTTCCTCTTGTGATGGGTCATGGTGAGCTGTTAGCTCATCTGCTGCAGAGCTTGCCTTAGGGGTGCCGTGTCCCCTGGGCTACTGTATCCCCGTTGAGCCATTTGAGGTTGGTGTGAGTCAGGACCCTACAGATCTCAGCGTCTCAGACCACTGTCTAGGTTAATGTGTCACTCTTGGATTTCTGGGCCCTTGAGAGGGGAATTAAGACTCCACACTTCAGCGTGGGCTAGGATGAAGGCTTCGATGGCTCACAAACACTCTTCTTTTGTCCATTGCCTCAGAAAGGAGGTATGATACTATTTTTTAAAGAAATTGTTCATTTATTTAAATTGGAGGATCATTACAGCACTGTGATGGGTCTTGCCATACATCAGCATGAATAGGCACACGTGTGTTCTCATCGCGCCCCACTGCCTTCCTCCAGATTGTCACACAGCACTCGCTTTGGGTCCCCTGTGTCATACACCATCTCCCACTGGTCATCTATTCTACATATGGTAAAGAATATGCTTCAGTGCAATCTCTCTTAAATCACCCCACTCTTTCCTTTGTAGGCATCTTAACGTGCGCCCAGGCTAGTGGGCAGAGGCATTTTTTATTCCTTATCTTGCATATTGTTGGGGCAGCCCTTTATGCTCTCAGCTTTATTCAGAAGACCCAGTTCAATCCTCTCATTTTTCTTGGGCCTGAATTTTTCTGTTTTGCCTCCCTGAGTACGTTAAACCCAGACTTGTTGGGTCCCTATCTGAGTGTTTCCTTGTGTAGTTATTTGCTTTCAGCTCATCTTTCTGGTTTTGAGTTATCTTTTTTTTTAGGTATATAGAAGTTTCTCTCTCTTGTTTTTACTCAGTTTCATTTTCTTTTGTTATGGTTAATATTTATTTTTATTAGCATTTCTATTTGTTTGTGGTGGAGTGGAGGCTTCCTCTGGGTCACCTCAGTCTACCATATCCATTGGAAGTTTCCCATGACTGAATATGTAATATCTTTATTCTGTTTTAAATAGTCTAGTTACCTGTTGACTTTCCTGGACATATGTTATGCTAACCTCTCAATTATACTTACGAGATGACTGTATAAATACTGATAGCAAAGTATGTGTGCAATGTGCTGGCTCATTAAGAAATAACTTATTTGATCACTATTGTAATTAAATGGATATTAATTCAGAAACAATTTTAGCCTAAAAAATGATGGGAAATATATTTAAGCTCCAAATTTACAAGAAGGCTTTTGGAAATGTTGAAATCACAGTTTGTAGAGTGCCTAAGGCTTTAAAGTTACATCTACTCTTTTGAGTAATGAAACTTTGGCAAATAATGTGTTTTAAATGAGTCTTTTTTATGCTAGCAAAGTGAAGACTGGAGTTCTACTTGCTATATATAAACCCCCTATAACCTGTTAACAGGTGTTCCAAGAATTTAAAGACACTACTGTTCTGCTCTCCTTTGAGACTTCTTACATGTCATACTGGTTCAGATCCAACCACCAGGGCAGGGTAGGAAATTGCACAATTAAATTGGTCCTTTTCTTCAATTTCTAAGTCAGGAAAGAAAGTATATTCCCATTTTGGGTCTGGAAGCCAATGGCTTTGAAAATATTTTTTATTATTTAGTACTTGTCCCTTTCTTCTTACATGGGTCTTGGGAGGAAGATTCTAGAATTTCTTATACATGACTCAGGTCGTCTCCTTAAATTTATCTGTCTAAGGTTGTGCCCAGTGAAAAGCTTCTGTGGTGAATTTTCTAGAAATACAATGCTGACAATTAAGGAGGATCAGAAAGCTGAAGTTCTTTGGAGCAAATTATTCCATCACAGAACTGAAACCACGTGCCTGTTTCAAGGATATTTGAAAAGATCGCGTGGAACACATCACATTTTGACTCATCTTGGGTTTAATGTCAGTGGGATTGAGAAGAAAGGCTAAAATAACTGTTTAAACCTGATTATGATTCTTGACCAGTTAAGAAGTTTTCTTAAGATGCAGGAAATGAGATTATCATCTTTTCAGAGGAGTCAACATGGGGCGAAGGGTTAGAAGAGTGTGTGGTAATCAAAATAAAAATGAAACACACTCCCTCTTCTGTTCTAACACCTCAGTAAAGTAAAACCCCAATCTAAATAACGAAAACCTAAGAGCTCTAAACAGATCTGAGTACAACGAAAGAGCCCAAAGAGATACGTAGTATTATATAAAATAATTATCAAGATTCTTTGAAAGCTGTGGAGCCTCTAGCCAGGTGAGGATAGGATATGAAAAGGTAGAAAGAATAAGATTCTGTTGTAATCATAAGGCGTTTCCCAAAACCTCTGGGAAAAAACCTTCAGGGCAGGATCTGTGAATTCACATATTAAGGTATCTTTGCCAGTTTCAGTTCCTTTACTTTCAGGGCTCATCAGTGAACCTGCTCTATATTAAGGCCTTATTTTAAAGCATATATGAAATCCTTAAAGAGCTGGAAAAAATATTTAAATTTTTTTCTGATTCAGTATATATATATTTACTGAAATAAATATATATATTTATTTGTATATATATTCAGTAAATACATATATTTACTTTGCTATACACCTGAAATTAACACAGCATTGTAAATCAACTATACTTCAAAAAAAATGATTAAAGTTTTCCACTATATGTATGATAAAGAATATAGCAGAAAAAGTAGCCATAAACCTCACCACGTTAGAGTTTCCAATGTTACCATTGTTAATAACAATTTAAAAAACCTGAATAAAATGCTATGCTCTTTGGGGAAAAGACATATATGGAAATCTTTGTACAGGGAAATAAAACTAAGTTTGGACGATGTCATGTGGTGAAGACCACAGTTTTCACCTTTTAAGCTTGGGAAGCATTTTCATTTTTAGCAGAGGTTTTTCTCCAATCAGCTGGTCTGTTTCCAAGGAGAAGAAATCTGAGTAATAAACTCTTTTACATGCACAAAATCATTTTATTGTAAAGAAAGACAATTACTGATGTTTTGGCCAAAATGATGACCAAAGTGACTTTATGGGTTTGTGTTTGGATATAACTGTAGTCCAAGAAATTATAACAGTAGTAGCACGCTCTGCAAAAGCTGACCACCTTGAGAAGAAGTGGTTTGCGCAGTCTTCTGTTTTTTCCGGTTTGGGAAGTTTCCTCTTTTCAGAGTCAGAATTTTCTATGCACCAACTATTATGGAAATTTGGATGATCAGGTATATATTCTTGTCCTTCTCTCCTTCAAAAACTCAGTTGATTATTAAACTCTTCTACATGTAACAACACAGGAAAAACCAGAAATGGAGTTCCTTGGGGAAATGGAAGGTGTTTAGCAAAACTGAACTAACTCTATCTCATATCTGCTTTCTGCAATACCCCAGGCCAGAGGTTTGGGATTTCCCTTTAGCTTGACTAAATCCTCTTTTTTTCCCATAGAGTAACAAACTCATAGCCTTGTCAAAATGGGAGACAAGACATTCCCCTGTACTGTGATAGGAGGCACATACTATATGACCCAAGACTTCCAGAGAGAGAGGTTTTAGTTCTGTCTGAAGCAGAATATAATGCCTTTACAAAGTCTAGGCAAATCTGAATCTGAATATGAAAGTACCAAAGTGGGACACACAGTTTCAAGAATTCTTTCCATTCTCAATATTTTTTTATTTGGTTTCTTGAATTAAAAAAGTAAAATGTGTGTACTGTCAGCATGGGAAGGGGCTGTAGAGATAAAGTAACCAAGCTCTAAGGATTAACAATGAGAAATTGGGGTAAAGATAAATTGAGTCTAGAACCAAGAAGTCTAATGGCTTGTTACAAATTCTCCTTGTTTCTATATCTGATTAGTTTTTTTGATTTGTTTTATTTTGTGTTTTCTTTGTGAATGAATCCAAAGAATTATTACTACAAGGCAGAAAGGGATTAAGTGTCAGTCATCCATAATTTTTGTGAATCCCAATACCACACAGAGCTCTAAGATCTTCATTTCAAAAACTGAAAGTATAAAATGATTATCTACTTAATGACTTTGGCTGTTCTTTGGAAAAAGTTGTACATGTTTATTTATTTAGCAACTACTCTATAGATAAAAGTAGACTTACTAAGATTCATCTTTATAACCCTTGCCTCATAACTCTTGTCCCACAGTTCAAATTCTGTGTGTAGAATTTGGGTTCTTTTGAACCCATCCAGTGTTAAGGCAGGGTATTACAGGGTTCTCGGGGCTGGTGCACTGGGATGACCCTGAGGGATGGGATGGGGAGGGAGGTGGGAGGGGAGTTCAGGATGGGGAACACATGTACACCCGTGGCTGATTCATGTCAATGTATGGCAAACCCAATACAATATTGTAAAGTAATTAGCCTCCAATTAAATTAAAAAAAGAAAAACAAAAACTTAACAAAATGGGTTTTGGTTAAGAAATGGTCTGCATGAATCTCTTGATGGCACTAGGAATGGGAAATTTTCCAGGACTTTTGCTTTGACTTGGTGACTAAACATAGACTTTCTCCAATATGGGAGATATTGAGAAATTTGGATTTTCACAGTTTAGGAAAACCTATTTTTTCTTTGTTAAAAAAGAATATTTTTTTTTCAAAATACTCTGATGAAACAAGGATATCAAGTGATCATCTGTGAGTTTGTTTTTATATTTTACTGGTTCATAGCCTGAAGCAAGTTTAGATGTCTGACACATTTTTGTTGTCATGATTGGGGGGAATTAAGAAGGTCTTTGTGAATGATGTCATATTTGAGGCAAAGCTCGACAAATACAGAGATTTCAGTGGTCTGTGTGTCTGCATGAGTCAGGGCAGAGTGGTTGAAATCCATTGGATGTGTTTGGAGATTGACAAGCAGTTTAAATTGCTTGGTGTCAGAAGAGCTGAGATGTACATGCACAAAACCCAGGATGAAATCGAGAATATTGGAGGGATTTTGAACAAGCAGGTTACATGGTCAGATCATGATCACATGAAGGATATTCTGGTAAAAGCACTTAATATGGACCAAAATAGTGAGCCAAAGGGGCAGGAAAAGTTGAAAGGTGTCCTTATGGTGGACGCAAGAGTGGCTGAAGGGAATGAAAAAGAGGGCACACTGATTGCAGAACATTGCAGAAATTAGACTCAACTGCATGCGAGTTGATCATTTACTGACTGTGGGGGTCAATTAAATGAGGAGGAGATGAAGAGGACATCAAGGTTTTTAACCTGAGGGCACAGAGGGCAAAGAGTTATTCAAGATACAGGAACATTAAAGGGAGAAGCTGACGTCAATGGAAAGATGATTTTTCTTTGAGCATGCTGAATTATTGATGCTTGAGGACGTCCAAATGAAGTCATCTAGCAGCCAGTTGGAGCTGTGGGATCAGAGATGGGGGCAGTAGATGGAGTAAGGAGGCAGAAATGTGGCTGTCTTTGTCATACAGGAGTGATTGATATGGATACAGTGTGATAGTAAACTTTGGCTAGAAAAAAAATGAGTGGATAGAAACTAAGAATGCTGCTAAACATCTTACTGTACACAGGGATAGCTTTGCCCCTTTTCACAGCAAAACACTTAATCTGGCTTAAATGTCAATGTTTATGAGGTTGAGAAATTTGTATTAATGCTTTGTTCTTTCTTAGTGATTTACCTGTCTGGGTGATTTGTGATGCCTGAGTGAAGAGTGAAGTCACTCAGTCATGTCCAACTCTTTGTGACCCCATGGACTGTAGCCTACCAGGCTCCTCCATCCATGGAATTTGCCAGGCAAGAGTACTGGAGCGGGTTGCCATTTCCTTCTCCAGGTGCCTGTGATGCCTGGCTAGCCCTAGTTTATACACCCTGACATGGTTAAAGCCCAGCACGTGCTAAGCTCATCTCTTTGGTGTGTGCCAAAGTATGACTTTATAGATCAGAGTGGATAGAAACTAGGCCAGCACTCTGTCTCTGCCTGTGAGGTTAGTTCTCTAGCAGTATGTTACAAACGTTGAAATTGTGCTTGGTGTGCAAACAGCAGAAACAGGACGTAAGAATTACTTAAGAAGCAAAATCGAATGGCTGAACTTTTACCCCTTCTCTCACCCCCCATAAACATACTAGAGTCCGCCTGCACTATCACTAGCCTTTTGATCATTAAAAACAATTAAACAAGAATGAGCAGGAAACAGACCCCATTCTCCTTCCTGCCTTAAGCCTATAAAACTATAGTGCATTTGGGATCAAGTATATTGCATTTTATGACTACTTTAGTTTTCTGTAGAATAGAACATCAAGCACCTTTATATAATTTAATGTTATGCATTGTCCACCCACTCCAGTACTCTTGCCTGGAAAATCCCATGGACGGAGGAGCCTGGTAGGCTGCAGTCCATGGGGTCGCGAAGAGTCAGACACGACTGAGCGACTTCACTTTCCCTTTTCACTTTCATGCATTGGAGAAGGAAATGGCAACCCACTCCAGTGTTCTTGCCTGGAGAATCCCAGGGACGGGGGAGCCTGGTGGGCTGACGTCTATGGGGTCGCACAGTTGGACACGACTGAAGCGACTTAGCAGCAGCAGCAGCAGCATGCATTGTCCATGTTTGGCTGATAATTGGAGCACATTTACCTTCCCCCACATATCCGAATATAGAAGGAACAGAAGTAAGTCGTTACCTCCTTGTATTCTGAAATGTTGTTTTGTAGTTGTTGGGATCATCTTCATCCGTCTGCAAACTGCTTGTTTCCATAGTAACCATGGAAACTTCTCTAAAAGGTGATCTTTCTTTTCAGTAAATTAGAATTTCTTGCTTTTGTACTCTGTACTCTTCTTTCTTTTCTTTCTTTAAACAAAGTCCTTGAAAATGAAAGTATCAGGTTGAGGGGTGGCACGCATTAAATGAAATGTGTGTTTAACCTATGAGAAATATATATGGGCTTCCTTTGTATTACATAGTTCTCTAAGATTACTTTTGAATCTATGCAGTATGATGAACTAAGTAGAACATCCAAGTGTTCAGTCCATTTGGAACAATGAACATTATCATGGTCAATGTTTTTGTACCTAAGCGTGTGCGTTCAGTCACTCAGTTGGGTCTGACTCTTCGTGGCCCCATGGACTGTAACCTGCCAGGCTCTTCTGCCCGTGGAATTTTCCAGGCAAGAATACTGGAGTGGGGTGCCATTTCCTGCTTCAGAGGATCTTCCTGAACCAGGGATTAAAACTATGTCCCTTGGGTCTCCTGCATCGTCAGGTGGCTTCTTTATTGGTAGTGCCACCTGGGAAGCCCTATTATACCTAAGGTCCCTGGACAAATCCTATATTTTTACAGATGAGGAGGATAAGGCTTGTCTTATATAAAGTCTCCTTATATAAGGAAGGGAGCTTGACTTGCTTGGTCAAGAGCTTTTAACTCTTTAAAAGAGCAGGGATTTGAATTCATGTAACCTGGAAACAATCAAGGCTCTTAATCACAGGCTGACATCTTGTTCTTGAAACATAGTGAGACAGACTACAGTGGATGAGTCACGATGGTCTGTTTTCTTGGTCCTAAGGTTTCCTCATTGTCCCACTAACTGGAAAACCCAACATTTTGTTTTGATTTCTTCTTTATATCTGTGTCTTCCAGTATTTGGCATTATTGATGTTATTGAGTACCCCTCCTTCATGAAACCTTCCTTCTGACTGTTACTGCCAGTCCTTCCACATCTTTCTCCATCAGTTTTTTCCTAACCAAAGTTCTATAATCATACTACATCCATATTAACTACTCCTTGGTGGCTCAGTGGTAAAGAATCTGCCTGCAGCACAGGAGACTCGAGTCTGATTCCTGGGTCAGGAATCTGATTTCTGGAAAAGGGAATGGCAACCCACTCCAGTATTCTTGCCTGGAGAATCCCACGGACAGAGGAGCCTGGCAGGCTGCAGTCCATAGGGTCGAAAAGAGTTGGACATGACTGAGTGAATAGCATTTTCACTTTCACTTTGTGAAAAAGACAACTACATTCTTGCCTCCTTACCCCCTTATACTGTCCCAATCTCTAATCCCACAGTTTCAACTGGCTGCTAGATGACTTCACTTGGACGTCCTCAAGCATCACTAATCCAGCATGTTCAAAGAGAAATCATCTTTCCATTGAAACCACCTACTCCCTTTAACATTTTTATATCTGTGAGTAACTGTGTCCTCCAAGTCACCAGGTTCAAAACCTTGGTGTTCTCTCCAACTTCTCATTTAATTGTCCCCCACAGTCAATAAATGATCAACTCACCCACAGTCGAATCAAGTCAAAGTCTGCAATATTCTTCAGTCACGGTTCTGTCTTCCATTCCCTTCAACCACTTTGGTGTCCACCATGAGGACACCTTCCCACTCTTCCTGTCCCTTCAGCTCACTATTCCAGTCTGTCTTATGGGCTTTATTACAATATCTTTCATTTGATCATGATCTGACCATGTTGCCTGCTTGTTCAAAATCCATCCAATATTCTCCATTTCATCCTGGGTTTTGTGCATGTGCATCTCAGCTCTTCTGACACCAAGCAAATTAAACTGCTTGTCAGTCTCCAAACACATCCCTTGAATTTCAGCCCTTGTGTCTTGACTCGTGCAGACACACAGACTGTTGAAATCTATTTGTCAAGCTCTGCCTCAAATATAACATCATTCATAAAGACCTTGTTAATTTCCATCCCCACAAACTTTCGGTCCTTACAGTTTTCCATCATCCTCATGCTATTCTGTGCCTGGGTTATACCACTTTTCCTGCTCTATGTTTTTACAATTTTTGTTAATTTTTTCTTGGTCCTCCTTTCTTCCTCCTAGTTTGTGAACCTTTTGTAGTCAGGGAGTGCGTTTTACTTAGTTCAGTACCTTTACCTCTCTAGCCCTAGGACAGTGCATGAGACACAGCAGGAACTCAGTAACTGTTTGCTGAACCAGCCACAGCAATGCCGATGGGACGTCTGGCACAGAGCGCAGGAAACCTGCGTGTGGAAAGGATAACTGGCTCTGATTTCCTGGTGCTTCTGTAAAGCCTCCTGCAATGTATCATTCCCCACTGGTACATACCTGACGTCTCGCCCATGTCACCATACCACAGTTTCTTCTTTCTGCTTAGAAGCCAAGGAAACCCCTAGAGATATCTGTTGACATATTCCCGAGGCTTCATCTAGTAAAGATCAGTCTGGTTGGAAAGCAGACAATGCAGAAGTCCACTTGAGAAAAGTAGAACAAGAAAACTGGAAATTCCATGTTGGTGAGAGGTACCCACTGGTGTGAGCTATTGAACTATGTACACATTCCGAAGATAGTGCAAAGTTTTACAAGCATTGTACTCTGCTTCCTCCCTTCACATCTTTTCAGGTGACTTCTTTTAGTCCTTAACTCAAAAAATCCTCTAACTTCAGTAAGACCAACAAGCCATTGATGTCCTTTTACAATAAACTAGTTTTAGAGCAGTTTTAAGTCCAGAGCAACATTAAGTGGATGATACACAAGTTTTTTTTTTTAATATACTTCCTGCCCCTATACATGCATAGCTTCCACAATTATCAATATCCTCCAGCAGAGTGGTACATTTGTTACAATGGATAAACTTACACATTACAATCATTATACAATTAGAATGCTGTAACATTCTAGGGGTTTGGACAAATGTATAATGATATACATTCATCATCATAATATTTTATTGCCCTAAAATTCCTCTGTGCTCTGCCTATTCATCTCCCTGCCTTCAACCTCTGGCAACCATTGATCTTTTTTTTTTTTTTTTTACTGTTTCCCTGTTTTTGCTTTTTCCACAATTTCATACAATTGGGATAAAAAAGTAGGTCGCCTTTTCAGATTGGCTTCGTTCCCTTAGTAATATGCACTTAAGTTTCCTCCATGTCATTTCATGGTTTGACAGCTTATTTTTAAATTTGTAGGATAATATTTCACAGCCTGGAAGTAGCACAGTTTATGATTCTTTCTCCTACTGAAGGACGTCTTGGTTGCCTCCAAGATTTGGCAATTTTTAATAAATGTGCTATAAATACCCACATGCAGGTTTATGTGTAGACATGTTTGTTTTTGGCTTCTTTGGGTAAATGCACAAGGAGTGCAAGTGCTGATTTGTATGGTAAGAAAATGTTCGGTTGTATAAGAAACTTTCAAACTATGTTCCACAGTGGTTGTACCATTATACATTCCCATCAACAATGAATGAGAGTTCTGGTTGCTCCATATCCTTACCAGCATTTGATGTTATTTGTGCTCCAGATATTGGCCATTCTAATAGGTATATAGGGATATCTTATTGTTGCTTTAATTTGTGTTTCATTGATGACATATGATATAGAGTATCTTTACACATGCTTGATGTCTGCATCTCTTCTTTTGTGAGATGTTTGTTAAGATTTTGGCTCATTTAAACAATACTTCTATTTGTTAATGTATCACATTGATTTCTGTATATTGAACTGTCCTTTCATCCCAAGGATAAACCCTACTTGATTATGCATAGTTTATGATCCTTTTAATGTATTGTTGAATTTGGTTTGCTGATATTTTGCTGAGGATTTTGCATCTATGTTCCATGATGATACTGAATTTTCTTTTTTCCTTTTTTTTGTTTTTTTGGTATCTTTTTCTGGTTTTGGTATCAGGATAATGCTGGCATTGCAGAATGAGTTCAAAAATGCTTATTCCTCTTCAATATTTTGAAATAGCTAGAGAGGATAGGTGTTAACTCTTTTTGAAATGTTTGGGAGAATGAGCAATTATTCCTTCAAATAATTTTTCTGTCCCTTTCTCTCTCTTATTCTTTTTTCCCTATAATGCAAATACTTGGTGTTGTCCCAGAGGCGTTTTAAACTATTCTCACTTTTAAAAATTCTTATTTATTTTTTCTGTTTAAACTTGGGTGATTTCCATGAATGTCTTCCATTTTGCTGATTCGTTACTCTGTAGCTGCTGTATTTGTTATTTTATACCACCTAATCTGGGCTTCCTAGGTGGCGCTGCTGCTGCTGCTGCTAAGTCGCTTCAGTCGTGTCCAACTCTGTGTGACCCCATAGACGGCAGCCCACCCCATAGACAGCTCCCCCGTCCCTGGGATTCTCCAGGCAAGAATACTGGAGTGGGTTGCCATTTCCTTCTCCAATGCATGAAAGTGAAAAGTGAAAGTGAAGTCGCTCAGTCATGTCCGACTCTTCTCGACTCCATGGACTGCAGCCTACCAGGCTCCTCCGTCCATGGGATTTTCCAGGCAAGAGTACTGGAGTGGGGTGCCATCTCCTTCTCCACCTAGGTGGCGCTAGTGGTAAAGAATCCACCTGCCAGTGCAGGAGACATGGAGATGTGCTGGTTGGGGAAGATCCCAGAAGGGCATGGCCACCCACTCCATTATTCTTGCCTGGAGTATCACATGAACAGAAGAGCCTGGTGGGCTGCAGTCCACAGGGTCACAAAGAGTTGGGCACGACTGAGCACACAGCACATAGCACATCACCTAATCTATACTGTTGACTCCTTCTAGTCTATTTTTAAGTTTAAATAATTATATTTTTCAGTGCTGTTTGATTCTTCCTTATACTTTATTTTTGTTGAAATTCTCACTGTATTTATCCATTTTTCTCCCAAGTTTGGTAAGTATCTTTATGATCGTTATCTCGAACCCTTTATCAGGTAGATTACATGTGTCTGCTGTATCTAGTTTGCTTTTGGAGGTTTTATTTTGTTTCTTTTTTTGAAACATATTACTCTGTCTCCTCATTTTGGATAATTCCCTGTGTTTCTTTCTATGTGTTCTGAGAAGGCAATGGCACCCCACTCCAATACTCTTGCCTGGAAAATTCCATGGACGGAGGAGCCTGGTTGGCTGCAGTCCATGGGGTTTCTAAGAGTCGGACACGACTGAGCGACTTCACTTTCACTTTTCACTTTCATGCATTGGAGAAGGAAATGGCAACCCACTCCAGTGTTCTTGCCTGGAGAATCCCAGGGACGGGGGAGCCTGGTGGGCTGCCGTCTATGGGGTCGCACAGAGTCAGACACGACTGAAACGACTTAGCAGTTAGCAGCAGCAGGCTACATTTCTCAATCTTGGAGAAGTTACCTTATGTAGGAGATGTCCTATGAGCCCTGGTAACATGCTTTCCCTAGCTACCAGAGCTATGAACTCTACATGTGCACCTATGTGGATGGTGTGGGCTCTTCTGTTGTGTGTGTTAGGTCACTTCAGTCGTGTCTGACTCTTTGGGGCCCCATGGACTGTATCCTGCAAGGCTCCTCTGTCCATGGGATTCTCCAGGCAAGAATACTGGAAAGGGTAGCTATTTCCTCCTCCAGGGGATCTTTCTGACCCAGGGATCCAACCTGGGTTTCCTGCACTGGTGGGTGGAGCCAAGTCCTAAGGCTACTGCTGGCCTGCTGGTGGGAAGGGGCTGGGTCCTGGGGTGGTCTAGCTGGGGGACTTGAGGCTGGTGCCAGCCTGCTGGTGAGCCAGTAAACTCTTGTCCTTAATAAGCTAGAAGGAAGACTCCAAAATGGCACCTGCCATCCCCAGTGTGCTTGTGGTAAATAAGTTCCCCCAAATGGTTTTCTCTAGCATCTGTGTCTCCAGGGAATATTCCAGTTGCCTTTTGCCTCTCTAGGAGATTCTCCAAGGTCAACAAGTGGGTCTGACCCAGCCTCGTTTTAAATCACTACCTTTGCGCTGGGACCTGAAGCCTGGGTAATTCCGCGCATGCTCTTTAAGAGTGGAGGCTGTGTTTTCTACAGCCTTCTGGCTCTCCCATACTCAAGCCCTGCTGGCCTTCAAAGCCAGACATTCTAGGGGCTCATCTTCCCAGTGCAGGACCTCCTGACTGGCGAGCCCAATGTGAGGCTAACACCCCTTGCTACTTGGGGAGAGTCCCTGCAATTATGATCATCCTCCTGTTTGTGGGTCACCAACACAGGGGTATGTGTCTTGACTAGACCGCGCCTCCACCTCTCCTACCTGACTCACAGTATATCTCTGCTGCTGCTGCTAAGTCACTTCAGTCGTGTCCGACTCTGTGCGACCCCAGAGACGGCAGCCCACCAGGCTCCCCCATCCCTGGGATTCTCCAGGCAAGAACACTGGAGTGGGTTGCCATTTCCTTCTCTAGTGCATCAAAGTGGAAAGTGAAAGTGAAGTCGCTCAGTCCTGTCAGACTCTTCGAGACCCCATGGACTGCAGCCTACCAGCCTCCTCCGTCCATGGATTTTCCAGGCAAGAGTACTGGAGTGGGTAGCCATTTCCTTCTCCACAGTGCATCTCTAGTTATGGAAAAATTTTTTCTACTAGTCTTCATGTTGTTTTCAAAATCAGTTGCTCTGTAGATACTTGTAATTCTGGTGAGCCTGTGGGAAGAGGGGAGCTCAGGGTCTTCCTACTCTGCCATATTGGCCACACCTCTTCTTACTAACTTTTGAGTTGTTCAGGCAAGGGACTGAGCCAGCTGAGATCACTTCCCTTGTCTCTATAGTAGATCTGTCAGGAAGATTAGATGCACATGGAAGGCTCTTCATCACGGCGTTATTCCTGGAGGAGCTGTTTGCTTTTTCTAAGCTGTCCAATTTTAATAGTTCTTTGTATATTTTGGATAGCAATCTGTTACTACATGTGTTTTTGTAAATATTTTCTCTGAGTCTGTGGCTTGTATTCTCTTTTCATTCTCTTGACACTGTCTTTTGCAGAGTAGAATTTTTAATTTTAATGAAGTCCATCTTATCAATTTTTTTCATGAATTTTATCTTTAGCATTGTGTTTTAAAAATTATATGCATAGCCAAACCCATCTAGGTTTTTCTCATAGGTTATCTTCTAGGACTCAAAGATAGTCCACTTTGAGTTAATTTTTGTGAAGGGTGTAAGGCCTATGTCTAGATTCTCTCCCTCTCTTTTTGCATACAGATGTTCAACTGTTTCAGCACCATTTGTTAAAAATAATAGTGCATTGCCTTCGTTCTTTTATTGTAGATCAGTTGACTATATTTATAAGGGTCTGTTTCTTGGCTCTCTATTCTGTTCCATTGACCTATTTGTCTCCTCCATTGCCAGTACCCTACTGTCTTGATTAATAGTAAGTCTTAAAGTCTGGTAATATAAGTCCTCCAAGTTTGTTCTTCTTGAATACTGCATTCACTATTCTGAATCTCTTGACCTTCCATGTAAACTTTAGAATCAGCTTGTTGACATCACAAAATGACTTGATATTTTGACTGGAATTGCATTGTCTCTACAGTTCAATTTGGGAAGAATTGACATCTTGATAATATGATTTTCTTATCTACAAACGTGGACTATCTCTCTATTTATTTCTTGATAATTTTGTTCATCAGAGGTTTGTAATTTTCCTCATATAAATTGTATATATATTTTGTTAGACTTATACCTAAGTATTTTATTTTGTGGGTGTTTATGTAAATGATCCAGCAATCCCACTGCTGGGCATACACACTGAGGAAACCAGAAGGGAAAGAGACACGTGTACCCCAATGTTCATTGCAGCACTGTTTATAATAGCCAGGACATGGAAGCAACCTAGATGTCCATCAGCAGATGAATGGATAAGAAAGCTGTGGTACATATACACAATGGAGTATTACTCAGCCATTAAATGATATTGCATTTCAAATGTTAAATTCCACTTGTTTATTGCTGATACACTTTTGTCTATTAACTTTGTATCCTATATCTTGTTACAATTGCTTACTAGTTCCAGGAGTTTTTTGTTGATTTATTTTCAGATGCTTTACACAACTCATGTTATTCCCAATTTGTACACAATTCATTTCTTTTTCTTGTCTTACTGAATCAGCTAGAACTTCCAAGTATGATGTTGAAAAGGGGTGATGAGAAGGGTCATCCTTGCCTTGTACCTAATCTTGGTGAGAAAGTTTTAAGTTTCTCACTCTTAGGCATGATGCTAGCTGTAGGTCTTTTTCAGAAAATCTTTATCAAGCTGAGGAAGTTTCCCTATATTCCTAGTTTATTGAGAGTTTTTATCATGAATAAGTGTTCAATTTTTGTCAGTTGCTCTTTATGCATCTATTGATATAATCATGTGGTTTCTTTTCTTTTTAACCAATGGATATAATGGGTTATGCTAATTGACTTTTTGTAAAGCTTTATTGTGTTTTTTACAGTATTGTTTCTGTTTCATGTTTTGGCTTTTTGGCTGTGAGTCCTGTGGGATCTTAGCTCTCAATCAGGGATTGAGCCCATATATCCTGCCCTGGAAGGCATTCTCAACCACCGGACTACCAGGGAATCCCTCCTGTGCTAATTAATTTATCCAGCCCTGCCTATCTTGGGTAAATATCACTTGGTAATGGTGTATAATTATCTTTATACATTGTTGGATTTTTTGCTAATATTTTGGTAAAGATTTTTACTTCTGTGTTCATGAGAGATATTGGTATTCAACACCTGATCTGTAGTTTTCTTGTAATGTTTTTTCTGTTTTTGGTAAAAGGGTAATCCTGACTGTATAGAATAAGTCAGAAAGTGTTCCCTCTGCTTCTATATTCTGAAAGAGATTGTAGAGAATTGGTATAATTTCTTCCTTTAAATGTTTTGTAGAATTCACCAGGGAACTCTGAACCCAGTGCTTTTGTTTTGGAAGATTATTAATTACTGATTCACTTTCTTAGCAGACATAAGCCTATTCAGAGCATTTATTTCTTTGTTATGAGTTTTGGTAAATTGTGTCTTTCAAGGAATTGATCCATTTTATCTATGTTATCAAATTTGTGGGCATAGGGTTGCTCATACATTTACTCATTATTTTTTCAACATCCATAGGATCTGTAGTTATATCTTTTTATTTCTGATATTAGTAATTTATGTCTTCTCTGTTTCTTAATTAGTCTGGCTTGTGCATTACCAATTGATCTTTTCAAAGAACTAAATTGATTTATTGATTTTATCTATTGATCTCCTATTTTCAATTTTGTTGACTTCTGCTCTAATTCTTATTGTTTCTTTTATTTTGCTCACTTTGGATTTAATTTACTTTTCTTTTTCTATTTTCCATGGACGGAGAAGCCTTGTAGGCTACAGTCCACGGGGTCGCAAAGAGTCGGACACGACTGAGCAACTTCACTCACTCACTAAAAATTCATGTGGTGAAATCCTCACCACAGTTTCTCAGGATGTGACCTTAATTGGATCATTGCAGAGGTAATCCAGTTAAAGTGATGTCATTATTATGGGCCCTAATTCAGTATGACAGATGTCCTTATAAAAAGGGACAATCTGGATATAGACACCCACAGGGGGAATGCTGCACAGACCTGAAGCTGGCCATCTACATGCTAAGGAGAGAGACCTGGGACAGATCCCTTCCTCACACCCGTGAGAAAGTCACCGTGGTTTCAGACTACTGGCCTCTGTGTAACACTATTTCTGTTGTTGAAGCCACCCAGTTTCTGGTATTTTGTTATGGGAGCTCCAAGAAACTAATATACCTTCCTACCAGCAGAGATGCCACTGTCATCATTGTTACCCCACAAATCCCTTACCCTAGTCTACCTCTGTCTTGTTAGCACCTAACCCTAAGCCTGTCCCTACCACCCTAGTTAAATCTTGTTAGCACCTAACCCTAAGCCTGTCCCTACCACCCTAGTTAAATCTTGTTAGCACCTAACCCTAAGCCTGTCCCTACCACCCTAGTTAAATCTTGTTAACACCTAACCCTAAGCCTTTCCCTACCACCCTAGTTAAATCTTGTTAGCACCTAACCCTAAGCCTTTCCCTACCACCCTAGTTAAATCTTGTTAGCACCTAACCCTAACCCTTTCCCTACCACCCTAGTTAAATCTTGTTAGCACCTAACCCTAACCCTTTCCCTACCACCCTAGTTAAATCTTGTTAGCACCTAACCCTAAGCCTTTCCCTACCACCCTAGTTAAATCTAATCATTGTTGTTTAGTCGTTAAGTCATGTCTGACTCTTCTGCACCCCTCATAGACTGTGGTCCACCCGGCTCCTCTGTTCATGGAATTTTCCAGGCAAGAATACTGGAGTGTGTTGCCATTTCCTTCTGCAGGGGGTCTTCCCAATCCAGGGATCAAATCTGCATTGGCAGGCAGATTCCTTACCACTCAACCACTTGGGAAGTCAAAATCTATTGGGTTGGCAAAAACGTTAGTTTGGATTTTTGTTTGTTTGTTTTCCATTTGGAAAGACCCAAGCAAACGTTTTGGCCAATCCCATATCTGTCTACTCCAGGCCTGATCTTATGGCAAAACAGCATGGGAGCAAAACACCGTGCCTACGGGTCTCACTTGTAATCCAGGTTAGCTCACCCCAAGTGGACCCTTGGTGATGTCCAGCTTCCACACTACATCTCCCAGGTGTCCACTGTCTCTTCCACCACCCCAAATGACCACTACAGACCTTGTGTTCTCTTTTCCATCTTCCAACACCTTCTCAACCACATGCCCTGATGATGACCTTGCTGCCTAGCTCACTGAGTAAATGAAAGCAGTTTAAAGAACTGCTGTATGCTCACCACCACATGCACCCACTCAATTGTATATGTATCAAGACACTTTGCTTTCTCTCTTGTTATTATAGATGCATCATCCATGTTCTGTCTTCAGCCTGCTCTTCCCTTTAGGCACCATATTCGACCCCTTCTTGCCTGTTTCAGAACATCATTTCAGTGATTATCCCTGGCATCTTTCTCATCAGCCTTGTTATGGGCTGAGTTGTGTACTCCCTAAATTCATATGTGAAGTTCTAACCCCCAGTGCCTTAGAGTGTGACTGAAGATAAGATCACTAAAGAGGTAACTGCGTCAAAATGAGGTCATTATGTTGTACCCTAATCCAATGTGACTGGTGTCCTTTTAAGAAGAAGAGGTGAAGACACAGACATGCACAGAGGAAAGACAGTGTGATGACACAAGGAGAAAACGACCACCTTCACACCGAGTAGAGATGCCTTTGAGGAGACCCGCGCTGCCGACACTGTACAGCCCTGGCCCCCAGAGCTGTGAGAAAATACATTTCTGCCATTTGAGCCTCTCAGCCTGTGGTACTTTGTTATGGCAGCCCTAGAAAAAGAACACCTGCTTACAAACATGCTGTAATTGCTCTCACCTTAAATAACCCAACCCTTTCTTGATTCCTCATGTCCTTCCAGCTACTTCCTCAGTTTTTTTGCAGAAAAACTTGGAGCTTTCCTTATTGGCTCTCTACTCTTCTCCGTTTCTCTCCATTGGCTCTCCACTCTTCTCCATTTCTTTTCTACCCTATTTTTTTTCCAAGCACTGGAGTGTCCCAGGGCTTAGTCCTTGAACTGCTGTTATTTTCTCTTCATACTTATCCCTTATGTGAATCAATAATAGTCTCATGACTCTTAAATACCATCCATAGTTATCAACAGCTCAGTTCATCTCTCCAAGTACATCCAGAATCTGACTACCACCACTCTGGTCCAATCTTTCTTCTTCTGTCACCAGAATTATTGCAGTTGCTGCCTAACCTTCATGCTTCCCACTCTTGCCTATGCCATGGCCTATCACTTTCATTTTAACATTAATACAGAGAAAATGTTAATCCCTTAAAACTATGTGAAATCATATAACTGCTTGCCTTAAGATTTCTCCAATGGCTTCTTATATTACTCAAAGTAAAAGTCAGCCTTTAGCCTCTAGAATCTTCTCCCTCCATCCCTGAATCCATTACTTTCCTGAGCAAACCATTTTCCTTACTTCATCCTCACTCACTCAGCTCCAGCCATACTATGTTCCTTACAGCTTAAAGATACTGGGAACTCTCTTACCTTGGGCTCTTTGCACCTGCTAATCTCTCTGATTGGAATGCTCTTCCCATGAGAGAGAGCCCTTATATTGCATGCACAATGGATCTAATCTATTCCAATAGACTTGTAGACATGAAAATGCTTTGCAGATATGAACACATTTCATCCACATGTTCTTCTTTCAGATCTCTGTTCAATCTTCTTCTTGCCAGAAAGGTCCTTTGGGACTCCTTATACTGTACAAAAAAGTAACCCCTACCAATCTGCCTCCTGTATCCTGCTAACTATACCTCTACCCTTAGTTTTATCATTAGTCATGAGATATATTTACTTGTTTTTTTTTTTTTTTTGTATGTTTTCCTTCATTGGAATATTTGTAAATGTTACGAGGCCAGGAATTTTACTAGTTTACTGCTTGTTGAGTCAATGATTGATTAATTGAATTTTATACTTGGTGCTACCTACAAATTAACCTGTAATCTATAACTAGGTCTCCTTGTTCTCTCCTGTGGCCCAACCATCCATGTGCCTGCCAGGTCGTATGGTGTGAAGAGGGACTGGGAGGGGTTTTGAAAAATGTTTAAGTCTCTCTTCTCAAAGAACTTTTTATTAGGCTACTAGAAGTTTTCTCGGAGAAGGCAGTGGCACCCCACTCCAGTACTCTTGCCTGGAAAATCCCATGGACGGAGGAGCCTGGTGGGCTGCAGTCCATGGGGTCGCTGACGGTCAGACACGACTGAGCGACTTCACTTTCACTTTTCACTTTCATGCATTGGAGAGGGAAATGGCAACCCACTCCAGTATTCTTGCCTGGAGAATCCCAGGGACGGGGGAGCCTGGTGGGCTGCCGTCTATGGGGTCGCACAGAGTTAGACACGACTGAAGTGACTTAGTAGCAGCAGCAGTGTGAGCAGTGACACAGAGGTGGGAAAAAGGCCAAGGTTTCAAGACCATATCTGTTTAAAACTTTGGGTGTGATCACGTATATATTTTACTACTATTTGGTCCGACCTGAAGGATAAAGAATATACACATATATATATTTACAAAATAACATACAAGTTTATTCCATGTTTTATAACTTTTAATAGCTAACAACAGATTAGCACCACCTTTTTGAAACAAATCACATCCAATTTTATTGAATTTGTTTCCTGAACTGTAAAATAGGCATAATAATGCCAACTTCATCAAGTTATTACAACTTCATGGGTTCAATTCTGGCTTTACTGCTTTCTAGCTATGTGACCTTGGATGAGAAGCTAAGTGTCTCTGTGCCTTGGTTTCCTCATATGTGAGATGCAGGGAATAGTAATATGTATCTCATAGAGCTGTTTTATGAAGTCAGTGAATAAATAGATGTAAGGAGTTAGGTCAGAGGCTCTGTACAAAGTCAGGCTCTGTAAAAGCTGCCTATCACTATTACTGTTGTGTGAGGATGAGTTATGACAGTACCTGTGAAAGTAATTTGTCATATTGCACAAATGTAGGAGAAGCTTCAATTCTATATATGTGGATGTATGCAATTTCGGTCCTTGACACAGTACTGAGTAGGGGCTTCCCTGGTGGCTCAGATGGTAAAGAACCTGCCTGCAATGCAGGAGACCCTGGTTTGATCCCTGGATTGAGAAGATCCGCTGGAGAAGGGCATGGCAACCCACTCCAGTATTCTTCCTTGGAGAAGCCCATGGACCAAGGGGCCTGGCAGGCTACAGTACACAGGGCCCACAGAATCCAGGATAGTACAAGTTAGCAGAGCAGAAGGACATGCACTCATCTTCTCCTCAAGAACACCAAAATTGCAACTAGCTCTTGAACAGCCACCAACAGGAGGATGTTGGAATCCACCAAAAAATGATGCCCCACATCCAAGGATAAAGGAGAAGCTGCAACAAGACGGTAGTGGGGGTGCATCATTTTAAAATCAAATCCCATACCTGCCGGGTAGGCCACCCACAAACTGGAGAACAATAATATCAAAGAAGTTCTTGCACTGTTGCGAAGGTTCTAGGCCCCATATCAGATTTCCCAACCTGGGGATTCAGCAAAGGGAATCCCCAGCGAGTCTGACTTTGAAGGACAATGGGATTTGATTACAGAACTTCCAGAGGACTGGGGGAAATAGAGACTCTTGGAGGGCACGAAAAAATCTTGTGTGCAGCAGGACCCAGGGATAGAGCGGTGACCCCACAAGAGACTGACACAGATCTGCCTGTAAGTGTTTGAGGGTCTTCTGCGGAGGCATGAATGGGAAGGGGCCGCCTCAGGGACAGGGGAACTGGCAGCAGCAGTCCTGGGAGATGTGTGCTGGCATAAGTCTTTTTTGAAGATCACCAGTAGCCCTACCATAGAGCCTCTAGACTCTAGGACTGGGTCTCCTCAGGCCAAACAACTCACAGGGAGGGGACACAGCCCCACCCATCAGCAGAAAATTGGATTAAAGATTTACTAAGCATGGTCTTGCCCACTAGAGAGAGACCTAGTTTTCCCCACAGCCAATCTCCCCCCATCAGGAAGCTTGCACAAGCTTTTTATCCTCATCCATCAGAGGGCAGACAGAAGAAGTAAGAGCTATAATCCCACAGTCTCCAGAACAAAAACCACAATCACAAAAAGCTAACCAAAATGATCTCATGGATCACAGTCTTGTGTAACTCAGTGAAGCAATGAGCCATGCCATGCAGGGCCACCAAGACAGAAGGGTCATTGTAGAGAGTTCTGACAAAACGTGGTCCACTGAAGAAGGGAATGGCAGACCACTCCAGTATTCTCCCCTTGAGAATCTCATGAACACTATGAAAAGGCAAAAAGATATGACACAAGAAGATGAGCTCCCTAGGTTGGAAGGTGTCCAATAGACTTCTGGGGAAGAGTGGAGAAATAGCTCCAGAAAGAATGAAGAGGCTGGGCCAAAGCAGAAACAGTGCTTATCTGTGGATGTGTCTGGCGAGGAAAGTAAAATCTGATGCTGTAAAGAACAATATTGCATAAGAACCTGGAATGTCAGGTCCATGAATCAGGAAAAATTGGATGCTGTTAAGCAGGAGATGGCAAGAGTGAACATTGAGATCTTAGAAATCAGTGAACTCAAATGGACGGGAACAGGCAAATTTAATTCAGATGACCAAAGAAGAAATGGAGTAGCCTTCATAGTCAACAAAAGAGTCCAAAATACAGTACTTGGGCACAATCTCAAAAATGACAGAATGATCTCAGTTCATTTCCAAGCAAACCATTCAATATCACTGTAATCCAAGTCTATGCCCCAAACACTAATACCAAAGCTGAAGCTGAGTGGTTCTATGAAGACCTACAAGACCTTCTAGAACTAACACCAAAAACAACCAAAAAGTCCTTTTCATCATAGGGGATTGGAATGCAAAAGTAGGGAATCAAGAGATCCCTGGAGTAACAGGTAAATTTGGCCTTGGAGTACAAAATGAAGCAGGGAAAAGGCTAACAGAGTTTTGCCAAGAGAACACACGGGTCAAAGCAGACACCCTCTTCCAACAACACAAAAGACGACTCTACATATGGACATCACCAGATGGTCAATATTGAAATCAGATTGATTATATTCTTGGCAGCCAAAGATGGAGAAGCTCTATAGAGTCAGCAAAAATAAGACTTGGAGCTGACTGTGGCTCTGATCATGAGCACCTTATTGCAAAATTCAGGCTTAAATTTAAGAAAGTAGGGAAAATCAATAGACCATTCAGGTAGGACCTAAACCAAATCCCATATGATTATACACAGATGTGATGAATAGATTCAAGGGTTTCGATCTGGCAGACAGAGTGCCTGAAGAATTATGGACAGGGTTTCATGACATTGTACAGGAAGTGGTTACCAAAACCATCCCCCCCCCAAAAGAAATGCAAGAAAGCAAAGTGCTTGTCTGAGAAAGCCTCACAAATAGCTAAGAAAAGAAAAGAAAAAGGCAAAGAGAAAGGGAAAGATATACCCAACTGAGAGATAAGAAGGCCTTCTTAAGTGAACAATGCAAAGAAATAGAGGAAAACAATAGAAAGGGAAAGACTAGAGACCTCTTAAAGAAAACTGGAAATACCAAGGGAATATTTCATGCAAAGATGAGCACAATAAAGGACAGAAACAGCAAGGACCTAACAGAAGCAGAAGCTATTGAGAGGAGATGGCAAGAATACACAGAACTATACAATAAAGGTCTTACTGACCCAGATAACCACGATGGCATGGTCAACTCACCTAGAGCCAGACGTCCTGGAGTGTGAAGTCAAGTGGGCCTTAGGAAGCATTACTACAAACAAAGCTAGTGGAGGTGATGGAATTCCAACTTAGCTATTTCAAGTCCTGAAAGATGATGCTGTTTAAGTGCTGCACCCAATATGCCAGCAAACTCAGTAGTGGTCACAGGACTGGAAAAGGTCTGTTTTCATTCTCATCCCAAAGAAAGGCCATGCTGAAGAGTGTTCCAACTGCTGTACAGTTGTGCTTATTTTACATGCTAGCAAGGTAAAGCTCAAAATCCTTTAAGCTAGACTTCAACAGTACAGGGCTTCCTGACAGTTCAGTTGGTAAAGAATCCACCTGCAATGTAGGAGACCCCGTTTTGCTTCCTGGGTCAGGAAGATCTGCTGCAGAAGGGGTAGACCACCCATTCCAGTATTCTTGGGTTTCCTTGTGGCCCAGCTGATAAAGAATCTGCCTGCAATTTAGGAGACCTGGGTTCGATCCCTGGGTTGGGAAGGTCCCTTGAAGAAGGGAAAGGTTACCCATTCCAGTATTCTGGCTAGAGACTTCCATGGACTCTATAGTCCATGGGGTTGCAAAGAGTCAGACACGACTGAATGACTTACTTTCACTTTCAACAGTACATGAACTGAGAACTTCCAGATGTAGAAGCTGGATTTAGAAAAGGCAGAGGAGCCAGAGATCAAATTGTCAACATCTGTTGGATCGTAGAAAAAGCAAGGAAATTCCAAAAACATCTATCTGCTTCACTGATTACGCTAAATCCTTTGACTTCTGGATCACAAAAAATGTGGAAAATTCTTAAAGACATGGGAATACCAAGCCACCTTACCTGTCTCCTGAGAAACCTGTATGCAGGTCAAGAAACAAGTTAGAACTGGACATGGAAATACAGACTAGTTCAAAATTGGAAAAGGAATATGTCAAGGCTGTATACTGTCACTCTGTTTACTTAACTTATAATATGCAGACTGCGTTATGTTAATGCCGGGCTGGATGAAGCACAAAATGGATCAAAATTTCCGGGAGAAATATCCGCAGCCTCTGATACAGAGATGATACCACTCTAATGGCAGAAAGAGAAGAGAAACTAAAGAGCCTCTTGATGAGGGTGGAAGAGGGGAGTGAAAAAACTGGCTTAAAGCTCAACATTCAAAAAACTAAGATCATGACATCTGGTCACATCATTTCATGGCAAATGGATGGGGAAAAAGGAGAAACAGTGACAGATTTCATTTTCTTGGGCTCCAAAATCACTGTGGATGATGACTGCAGTCGTGAAATTAAAAGATGCTTGCTCCTTGGAAAAAAAGCTATGATAAACCGAGACATTGTATTAAAAAGCAGAGACATCATTTTGCTGACCAAGTCCATATTGTCAAAGCTACTGTTTTTCTAGTAGTCAAGTACAGATATGAGAATTTGGCATTCAATAAAGAAGATTGAATGCCAAAGAATTGATGCTTTCAAGCTGTGATGCTGGAGAAAACTCTTGAAAGTCCCTTCGACAGCAAGAAGATCAAACCAGTCAATCTTAACAGAAATCAACCCTGAATATTCATTGCAAGGACTGATGCTGAAGCTGAAGCTCCAATACTTTGGCCATCTGATATGTGGAGCTGATTAATTAGAAAAGACCCTGTTTCTGGGAAAGATAGAGGACAAAGGCGAAGAGGGCAACAGAAGATAAGGTGGTTTGATTGCATCACTAACTCAATGGACATGAGTTTGAGCAAACTCCAGGAGATAGGGAAAGCCACAGAAGCCTGGCATGCTGCTGTTCTTGGGGTTGTAAAGAGTTGGACACGACTTAGTGACTGAACAGCGATAGCAACAGTACTGAACAGTGTTAAAGGGTTGAGCTCTCTAGCTTATATTGTTTAGAAACAAGTTTTTTATCCACGTGCACCAACTTTGTGAGCATTGGCAGATTACTCAACATTTCTGTTCCTAAGTATCCTCACTCATTTTTAGAGAGAATAATAGTACCTCTTTAATATGTAGTTTTGTGGCATAGATGCAATAATACACACAAAGTGCTTTTTCAGTTGACTTGCATAGTAAGCACTTAATGAATGTTAGCTCTTATTGTTAGCAAAGCGTATGGTGAGAGCCTGAATAATAAGTCACAGTCTTGGATTTAGCTCATTCTGCTCATAAGATGCAACTGCTTAATACAAATCTGGACTTTTCCCACCCTGGCTAATCATTACTTCTCAAAAATGCTGACCAAATCTGAAAATAATCTTCAGATCTGTCATTAATTTAAGAAGTAAAGCTTTGCAGTGTGGCTAGCTTTCTCAAGCCACTCTCCCATTGAATTACATTCATTACTGTGGTGGGTATTCATTTTCCCTTTTAAGAGTGAGTAATCACCATAAGAGTTGGAATATTTTTCTTCTCTGAGTGGGGGATGCAGTCTAGAAATTCAGCATGGCCTGACCAGACAGCAGAGTCTGTGGGACTGCTCGTGGGTGTGATGAGGGTTGTCACCACTGTTATCTTTAAAGCGTTAGTTGCGTTACTTGATGTGACCTCCTGATGAGTCACTGATTACACAGAATCTCCAAGTGCTTCACTGAAATTGATGATAAACTGGCTGCTAACTGGGTCTTACTTTGTCTTAAACTGAGATTGGTTAAAGGCTAACATGTAGTGTGTGTGTGTGCACGCACAACTGAGGACAAATTCACTCACTTCAAAAAAGTCATTTACAGTTTCCAGCTTTATTTCTAGAACTGTACATTAATCAGATCAGATCAGATCAGTCACGCAGTCGTGTCCGACTCTTTGCGACCCCATGAATTGCAGCACGTCAGGCCTCCCTGTCCATCACCAGCTCCCGGAGTTCACTTAGACTCACGTCCATCGAGTCAGTGATGCCATCCAGCCATCTCATCCTCTGTCGTCCCCTTCTCCTCCTGCCCCCAATCCCTCCCAGCATCACAGTCTTTTCCAATGAGTCAACTCTTCGCATGAGGTGGCCAAAGTACTGGAGTTTCAGCTTTAGCATCATTCCTTCCAAAGAAATCCCAGGGCCGGTCTCCTTCAGAATGGACTGGTTGGATCTCCTTGCAGTCCAAGGGACTCTCAAGAGTCTTCTCCAACACCACAGTTCAAAAGCATCAATTCTTTGGTGCTCAGCCTTCTTCACAGTCCAACTCTCACATCCATACATGACCACAGGAAAAACCATAGCCTTGACTAGACGAACCTTTGTTGGCAAAGTAATGTCTCTGCTTTTCAATATGCTATCTAGGTTGGTCATAATCTATTTTCCTTAGAGATGCTTCTCTAACAGTTGTGCTTACTTTTATATGCAGGGTATTTGATTAAAATAGTAATTTGTGTTTCATTTCTGTTAATATAATGTTTTTATTTTGTCCCCATAATGTAGCCAGGCATGTATGTTCTTTTGGTTTTCAGGGGCTTTGGAGTTACAGATAAAAAGGAGACGTCACCAGAGAACTGCCTGTCTCATCTTTGGCTTCTGGAAGTCTGGCTCATTGAAAGGAATGATATTGGGCTTTCATTGAGGGGGAGGATGGAGGAGAGTATTTGCAGAGGTGGAAGCCATCACAGGGGAGAAGAAAGAGAACAGGATTGGGCTGAGGGGGTCTGTGATCAGGAGGCCAGTAGAGGCCATGGTGTGCTCTGCAACCTTGAAAGCAGTGGTGAGGCTCTCCAAGGACCAGCGCCCACTGAGAGGGCAGCTCTGCATTTCCTGAGATCCAAGAGGCATTGACTAGGAGAAAGGACAACAAGAATGATGGCAGGGCTTCCGTGGTGGCTCAGAGGTAAAGTTTCTGCCTGCCAATGCAGGAGACACAGGTTTGATCCCTGATCTGGGAAGACTCCACATGTCTCAGAGCAACTAAGCCCATGTGCTACAACTGTAGAGCTTGTGCTCTGGAGCCCAGGAACCACAGCTGCGACTACTGAGCCCATGTGCCACAACCACTGCAGCCTGTGTGCCCTGGAGGCGCATGCTCGGCAGCAGGAGAAGCCACTGCAGTGAGGGGCCGGAGTGCAGCAGCTAGAGAGGAGCCCCACTCGCCGCAACTAGAGAAAAGCCCAGGCAGCAACAAGGACCCCACACAGCCAAAAATAAATAAACAAAATTATTAAAAAAAAAAAATGATGGCAGTGCCAGAAATGACACGTCACTCTTTTTTTCTGGCAGCAGGAGGACCCCATATTGGAGCAGGACTCCTCTGAGGGTAGGGAGGGATTCTCAATACAGACCAGAGTTTGCCATGGATTTCACTGAGTGAGCACTCACATCAGATGTAATGATTTAGAGAAATAAATGAATCGAAGATTTCCTGTATCCAAGTGTTGTGAAAGGAAATCCGTACCGTCCACGTTTGCTGCTGCTGCATCGCTTCAGTCGTGTCCGACTCTGTGCGACCCCATAGACGGCAGCCCACCAGGCTCCCCCGTCCCTGGGATTCTCCAGGCAAGACCACTGGAGGGGTTGCCATTTCCTTCTCCAGTGCATGAAAGTGAAAAGTGAAAGTGAAGTCGCTCAGTCGTGTCTGACTCTAGCGACCTCATGGACTGCAGCCTACCGGGCTCCTCCGTCCATGGGATTTTCTAGGCAAAAGTACTGGAGTCGGGTGCCATAGCCTTCTCCACCGCCCACGTTTATAAGCCTGTAAAATACAGATGCTGATGGTGGCTGTGACCCAGCACGTCCCAGGATGTGTCGTGGGTCGGTGTTCACTGTGGAGCCTGTCCTGGTACACAGAGAGCAAGGTAGTCCCCTTGGAGAGTGTGGACCTAGTGAAGAAAAAAGGCTCTGAAGTGACCTCAGGCCAGGTGAGCACATGCCGTCCGAGTTCTGTCTGCTAAAGAGAACCGGGAGATAAGTGGACAAAGAGGCCTTGTTTAAAGTGACTGTGCAGGCTAGGGCAGGGTTCCTCAGGTGAATCTTGAAGCATTTGCTTTAAGAAAGCTATTTCTCACTCCAAACTCAGGAAACACCAGCCTACTTTTGTCTGTAGTTCACCAGAAAAAGACGGAACTTGAGTAGAAAATGCAACATTCATTGGACAATACAGAATACCACTTAAAGGAAAAGAGATTAAGTGAAAGCAATGGTTCATGCTCAACCATATGAGCATCCATTTTAACCACGAGTAAACTTTATCTAAAACCTTTACTGCCAGGGATCCTTGCTTTTTAGCAAAAAGAATCACAGACCCTTTTGGCGGTCTGGTGAAGCCTATAGATTCTTTATCAGAATGACATTTTAAAATGCTATATTTGGAATTGAGCCCAGTTCTATATTGAGATCTGGTTTCCCCTATTCCAATAGTTCCTGAATAAAATCTGCTTTTACTGCTTTAAAAAAAAACATAAATTAAAAACAAATATATTAAAACAGAATAAAGTATTAAGAAAAGCAATACTAGGCTATGTTAACATTTTTGCTTCTTAAGATATCAGATACTAACATGCAGCAATGGGTCTAACAATCACCATAATTTTGAAGTATGATGCAGATGACACCACCCTTATGGCAGAAAGTGAAGAGGAACTAAAAAGCCTCTTGATGAAGGTGAAAGAAGAGAGTGAAAAAGTTGGCTTAAAACTCAACATTCAGAAAACAAAGATCATGGCATCTGGTCCCATCAGTTCATGGCAAATAGATGGGGAAACAGTGGAAACAGTGTCAGACTTTATTTTTGGGGGCTCCAAAATCACTGCAGATGGTGACTGCAGCCACGAAATTAAAAGGTGCTTACTCCTTGGAAGGAAAGTTATGACCAACCTAGATAGCATATTGAAAAGCAGAGACTTTACTTTGCCAACAAAGGTCTGTCTAGTCAAGGGTATGGTTTTTCTAGTGGTCATGTATGGATGTGAGAGTTGGACTGTGAAGAAAGCTGAGCACCGAAGAATTGATGCTTTTGAACTGTGGTGTTGGAGAAGACTCTTGAGAGTCCCTTGGACTGCAAGGAGATCCAAGCAGTCCATTCTAAAACAGATCAACCCTGGGATTTCTTTGGAAGGAATGATGCTAAAGCTGAAAGTCCAGTACTTTGGCCACCTCATGTGAAGAGTTGACTCACTGGAAAAGACTGTGATGCTGGGAGGGATTGGGGGCAGGAGGAGAAGGGGATGACAGAGGATGAGATGGCTGGATGGTACCACCGACTCGATGGACGTGAGTCTGAGTGAACTCCTGGAGTAGGTGATGAACAGGGAGGCCTGGCATGCTGCGATTCATGGGGTAGCAAAGAGTTGGACACGGCTGAGTGACTGAACTGAACTGATGAGCAAAAAAGTAAATTTTCAGAAATGAAAATAACTGAGCTTATTTTGATGACCAAGTCAAGGAACTCTACTAATAATGAAAGGAAATAATGAATTTTTATTAGAAATTAGTGAAAATAAGGATTAATTTTTCCCTTTCAAACTTACAGATCTCCCAAATTTTATCAGATTAAGAAGCTTTTGGTTGCATTTTGATGGAAGCAGATAAATCCATTATGATGCATGTGTGTGTGTGTGTGTGGTACGGGAGATTTGATCCAGTGTAGACAAAATTTAGGTTTTTTTCCATGGTTGGACTGTTTATTTGCCTCCTCTCATGAGCTGTTTTTTGGTATTCTTAGATTTTCTGCGTTGTTTCAAAACAAAACTACAGGCTATAAATACTTCAGTGAGAAAAGATTCTGGAGACATGTTGTGTTGCAGAAAGAAGCTTCTCTTGGTCTAGAGAAGCTTCAGGCTTTTTCTTGGAGCTATTGGATTTGGCAACAAGCTCAGCCACTCTGGAGGCAGAAGGAATGGAAGCAGTGATCCAGGACAAAAGTGAAAAGAAATTTTAAAAAGCCTCTGACTGGGAGAAGGGACAGGGTCAAGGGTCAGGCTTCCAAAGAGAAAAGACCCAAGCCTTCTGATTTATTCCCTTTTAGAGAGGGTTGGATCTCTTCTGAGGGGATGGCAGCTTCTTAATCAGAGCAAGCAGCAGCATAGGCAAGCTAAAATATTGCTTTCATAATATTTGTCTCTCAAAAGGAGAATTAAATATCTCTTAAAGTTCTCTTTGAAGTTCCTCTGAGTAGTGGCCCTGCTTATTATTTTGCATGAAGACCAAGCACCACAGACTTAGCTATTTTTCCATGATAGGAATAGAATTCCACTGGACATGCAGCATAGTATCACAGACTGTTGTCTAGGCTTTCCAGTCAGGCTGCCTCAGTACAAGCACTCTGCTTAGATACTTGTGTGAAATGTGTTTCTGTCTTCCACATCCACCAACCACTTACACAAAAACACACAAACATGGTTTTTTGTCTGGTTAGCATACGTTCTATTATTTCTGTCTATGACACTTGAAGGGCTTCACTGGTAGCTCAGACACTTAAGAATCTGCCTGCAATGCAGGAGACCCAGGTTTGATCCCTGAGTTGGGAAGATCCCCTGGAGTAGGAAATGGCAACCCACTCCAGTGTTCTTCTGTGGAGAATCCCATGGACAGGGAAGCCTCGTGGGCTACAGTCCATGGGGGTAGCAAAGAGTCAGGCACAATTGAGCAACTAACATTTTCATGACACTTGAATTTCATATTTTTAGGTTGAGGAAATATTTTTGGAAAAAGAAATGTCAGATATTTTTAAATGATCAGTGCTGTTTTATAGCAAAGCATAAGTATGATTCTGAGGTGACCAATGTGGTATGATTCCAAAGGGGCCATTTTTAAAGCATAAAATGACAATAAATGCAAGCAGGCACAAACATGAAAACCTTACAGTATGCAGCATTAGGGAAACAAACTTTTAAATGTCTGAGTAGTTTAAGTTGGTACCAAGAAATAAAGTAGAAGGTTTATTTTAGCTTTGATTCTAAGTAACACCTTGTTCCCAAATACTCTGGACAGTTCTCTATTGAAACATTTAAATTATTGATTCCAAGCAGTCTGATTTCAAGCATAAACAACATCATTCGATGTATCCAACAAACTTGTGGCCAGAACTTCCTTCCTATAAAGACCCTGGACATGAGTATACAACAAGGTTATGGGCACCTCATCTTAGAGACACTTAGCAGTGGGTTTAGGGTCACAGAAGGTCTTTGAGGGTTCTCTCCTGGAAAGATGTGTGATATCAAGTCTCAGGTCTATAATTCTCTCTTCTTCTCTAGAAAATTCCTTTCAGATGAAAGGTCATCTCTAAAATTCTATTATGGACCAGTCACTCAATACATTATTATTTTGCTGAGAATAAATTGCTGGCCAGCAAAGCTAACTTCATTCACTTGATCCTTCAAGTTCTGCATTCCAGATATTTTCCTTGTATTTTATGAAGTCTAGAAATTCCAGTTTTCTCCTACTAATTGGGATTGTGAAAAACAGAAGCCTCCTTCTTCTTTAATTGACCTTTATTCCTTTTGAATATCTGGATAGTTTATTTTTTAATGACTCCTTGCTGTAACCACAGGATAAAATGCTTGAAAATGTCTTTAATTTGGAGACAGTCTAGTGGGAATCTGAACTCAGATCATCAAGGTGGCTGCTTTTTTCCCATATGGAAAAGTGGAAATAAAGCTAGCTTGCATTTCCTTCCTAAGTAGACTCCAGACAACTTTGAATCAGGGTGTACAAATATCCTCACCTCAGACAGTTAGGGGTTAGATTTTGCTGGAAAATGATATAATAGTAAACTAGAGCAAGAGTTTCCCCTTTTAAGCTTATTGTACAAAGTGCAATAGGAGGAAAAGAGAACTTTCTGATTCACAAAAAGGTGCACACTCTTTACAACTTGTGAATAGCATTTTTCCAGACACAATCTCAACAATATTCATTCTTCTGGGTCAAAACAAGTAGAATTCTGAGGACTATTCACCCTACTTTTGGAACAGGAAAGCTGGGACTGAACTACAGAGGGCAGAGGTGCTCAGTGGTGCTCAGAATGGAACACTGATTTCCGCATCCTGGGTTTGAAATCGTGCACAAGTCCCTTTGTATTTTGAGGTAAAAGGCTGACTCAAGAGTTAATAATTGGGAGATATGAAGTGTAGAAACAAAGAATAGCTCTTGGGCTGGAGAACTGGTAACAATTTAGACTATAAATCTGTGATGTAGCAGAATCACCAAACTCCCAGTTCCCTGAAAGATACAGATAAAGGCCCGACACACATTCCAAGTTGTTTTTATAGGAAGCAGACCCCCACCAGATGAAAACTGCTGAGGGCGAGAACATGACCCTAGACTAGTCAAAACCAGAAGGTTGATGATGCTTGAAACTTTATGTTGATGCCAACCAATTCAAGAATTGTGTATGAGCTGATCACACACCCTATAGAATCCTCCCTCACAGTGACTTTAAAAACCCTTCCCTGAAAACCATCAAGGAATTTGGGTCTTTTGAGCACGAGCTTCCTATTCTGCTTGTTTGGCATCCTGCAGTAAATGCTGTGCTTTCCTTCACCACACCCTGGCTTTACTGTGTGTGGGCAAGCCAACCCAAGTTTGGACTGGTAACAGGCTCATACAGGGAGATGCTGCATGTCTGGTACACTGTAAGATGTCCTTTCACTTGATTAAAAAAAAAAGCAGAACACAGTCTTCGGCATTTGGCAGGTCATATGACCACTTCTGAGCAATATGTGTAGAGTCCTTTGCAATGAAGGCGAATTTTATTTTTTATTAAGCCACTTGGTGGTCTTGGAAAAAACACATAATTCTGAGTGTGTGATGGTGGTTATTTCAGACAGTGAAGCACCAGGAATAAAAGACTAATTCTGCTGCAGGATGAAGCTGGTTGTGGTCCACTTAACAACTCGTATGTACTGACACAGCCTGCTGGACCCAGATATGCCTCTGGGCGGCTTCAGTGCTCTTCTCCTCATGTTAAATCATTCATCTCTTTCCTGTTTATTGTGCATCACATTTTTCACTTTCTGATCCAAATTACATTTTACTCAAGTTACATTTTAGGGGGCAGTGAAGTTGGATGGCCACAGGCAGGGCTTCTTCAGATTGTATATTATTGTCTTTAAAAACAAATAAGATTTTATTATTATTGTCACAAAAGTGGCATATAATTATTGTAGAGGATTTGGGATATTCAGAGTTAACATTTAGAACATATATATATGTCTTTCTATTTTGTATTTTAAAATAAATTTGGACCATACTACGTATAATATTTTGGATACTTTTTCATAGAACAAGTTTTCATACTATGAACATTTTCCCATTATCTTTAAATAGCCCTCTACAGAGTGATTTTTTAAAAAGAATCATTGATAAAATAGTGCATAGTATTTTATTGTCATTTCTATAATTTAGACAATACTCACTTTTTTAGCATTTATGTAGATTCTAATTTTCAGCTGTCATAAGCAGTGCTCCTATGAATAAACCTGTAGACAAATCTTTGAGAGCATCCATAGTGGTTTTTTAGAATAAGTTCCTAGAAGTACTGGACCAGGGAATGTGAACATGGTTAAGGCTCCTCATGTGTATCCTCAAATTGCCTTCTAGAAAAAATTGCACCCAGTTTCAGGCTACCAGCCGCATGATGCTGGTTTTTCCTTTATTTTTACCTCCCCCTGGTTTACTGCTTCTCCCTTTTGACTTGATGCTTCTTCACAAAATTGCGAACTTAGCTTTTAAGTGAAGTGATATGTTTTCCTCTATTTTCCATGGTTTTCCTTGAATGCAGATATGTCCTCAGAATCCTCCTTAACACAGAGGTTTAGGTTAGAATTATCCCACAAGAGGAAACCTACTTGCCATCACTGCTTTATGGCTCAAATAAGACAGCAGATAGTAATAGAGACCAGTCAACCAATAATATCACATGTTACTCTCCACCATCTAGACTTGGCCATACAAAGGGTGGGACAGGACTTGAGCAGGAGGCCAGCATTAGTAGTTTTGTGTGCATACCAAGGGATCAGACCTGCCAATAAGTAGGAGGTCTCAGAGCACTGATCATGGTCTTCCTTTCAGATTCAAGGTTTGGCTACAGCATGAGGATCTGTGGGAGGCAGAAGAAAAGCTAGATAGATTCTTCAAGGATTAGGCAGCCAAGGAGGGCTCAGTTAAGGAAGTCTCCCACTCTGTTAGCGAATAGAACACTTACCCAGTTCTAAGATGGCAGTGATGTTTAAAATCCAGGTTAAGCTGCTGTATCTCTTCCCATGTCTGAATTTGCTGTTACAACTTGCCCAGAGGGATTATTTAGGAGCTGCTGGGGGTACCGCTAACTGCTTGTGGTGGTGAGTGGTCAGCACTGGGCCAGCGGCAGAGGTTTTCAGTTCAGACGTCAGCCTTGTTGGTGCTGTCTGAATGAGGATCTCTCAGTGGTGCCTGTCATCTCTCTTGGCTGCTGACCTGTCGCCTGGAGAACCAGACCTTTTAACCTCTGCGCCCGGCTCTCTGTGTCACTGTTGAGCATGACCCTGCAGGACAGCTTCTCAGGCCAGGATTGCACACTTGAAAGCGGGAAAGGGTGGGGTTGTGAGGGTCTGCTTGTGATTTAGAACAAAAGCAAACCACTTTGAGAATCAATTGTTAACTGCCTTAGCTCTTACTTTGTAAAGTATTTCTCAACAGAGTTTTCTTTATTGTGACAGTGACATGTTTCTTCTGCCAGCATTAAAGAATCCTGTTAAGTTTAGTGGTTTGCTTTATTTTTCTAAAACAACATTATGTGCACACAATAATTCAGGAAAAAAAGCCAAACGGAACCTTGATGCTTTGGACCTTCTTCAGCTAGATTGCTGGCAGACTTCTAAAAGCCTTCTTTGTAACTGTAAAATGCGCCAGGAAGCACAGAATGTTTTCATTCCCAATTCAAATATTCTTCTCGAGAGAAAACATGGTTTCCCAGATAACCTCTTACATCTACCTGTTCGTTGACATTGACCCTCTGGCAAAAGTCTAGCCTGTGCTCAGGGTGGTTCCTCTGCCCGCTCTCGCCTGCCCCTGGTCTTTCCCTTCTCTTCTTCCTCTTGCTCTCCTGCATCCCCACCCTTGCTCCTCAGTTCTTGAAAGTTCTGCTGTTTTCATTGTGACATAACACGGCACGATAATATTACTGCTTAATCACTGAAAACAAAGATATAGTTTGCGTTCCGTGTATGTGTACGTATGTATGTGTGTGTGTGTATTTGTGCGGTGTGTAAGGTTTATATGTGTGTGTATGTATAAATGGGCTTCCCTGTGTCAATAACATCATAGTCTCATAAGTGTGTTCCCTTCCTCACTTGCCCATTTTTGTGAACTGAAAAGTGAAATATGGGAAGAAGTGAATTTCATGTCCCCATAAGTGGGTCCATTACCTAAGACTGGAATCCTTCCTGTGTCTTCAGAATGAAGTGAGGCAGCCTTTAAGAGAATGTTTTGATATAACGTACACCTTCTATTACACCCCCTGGACTTAGTTGTTTTACAGTCGGAAGATTGGACCTTTTACTACCTTCACCCATTTCATGCACCCGCCTGCCCACCACTTCCACACACCCACTTCTGACAAACAGCAATCTGTTCTTTACATGCTTGAGTTCATTTTTTTTCTTCCAGATTCCACTTTGAAGTAAGAGCATACAATATTTGTATTTCTCTATCTGACTTATTTTGCTCAACACAATACCCTCAAGGTCCCTTCATGCTGTCACAGATGGCAGAATTTCCTTCTTTTGTATGGCTGCATAGTATTTCATTGTGTTGATCCCACACTTTTTTTTACCCATTCATCTTTTGGGTACTATTGATAACACATTTTTGTGCATTTCATTTTCACTCTGTTTTTGTCTTCTGTCTACACACACACACCTCCCCCCCAGCCAATTTTATAGCAGTAAATAGCATCCTTGTTTGTGTGTATGAATTTAGGTCATTGTCACGCTGTGTCCTCTTTCTTTGGTTCCCATTCTTGATTCTGAATGCAATTGTATGGGCATCTGGGGAGGGAGAGTAGAAGCTGTGACTGACAATGTCTATTTGCCCTATCTAGGATTTCTGTTTTTCTAATACCTAGTAAATGAGCTGGGCTTATTTGAATGAGGCCAGTTATTAATGGAGTTGAAAGCAAGACAGGCTACCATGTTAATGTGGATGGGCATCATTTGCCCTGTGGTGTTAGTCTCATGAAAGCCAATGTGTGTGCCAACTGTTGTCTTTTCTACTATGTGAGCAGGAAGAAGAGAAATCTCCAAGGATGTAAACTACAGTGAATTTTTATTAATTAAGAAAAGGGTAATTGGATACTGGTATTATTCAATTAAATTGAGTTAAAGTTTTTATTTGTACTATCTGTGGAAGATTGTTGAACAAGAAAGTAGTGTACACAAGATAAAACATCCGTTTTCCTTGAAACCATATTATAAGCAGTCTTTTTTTTTTCTTACAAATAATTGTTGGAACTACAACTTTTATATAATCATGATCTTACAAAAATCTTGAAGAAAAGTCAAATTTCTTTAAATGTATGAGTAATAACAATAGTAGGCCTTCCATCTGTGTACGATAGGGTTAATAAATTCTCATCTCAACATTCTTATTTGATTATCATAATAATCTAATGTAGCATGGTAGAAGTTGTTATCTCCCTGTGTTAGTGAGGTTAATTAACGTTAGTTGCCATAGCGGGTAAACCCTGAAATCTCAGTGATTTAACCCAATAAAGATTTCTTTCTTACTCAGGAAAACTCTTATGGCAACTGGGTACCCCTCGCAATCTTGCAGCTGCACCAAATAGGACATGTAGAACATATGGCCTCTAGAGCTGCTTCTGCTGAGAAAGAGGGAGATGGAGGTGGTACACTGGCTTATACCTGCTTTGATCTAGAGTGACCCAGGTCTCAAGTTCTCATGCTTCATTGGCCCCAGTCTCACTACAGGGAGGTTGGGAAGGGTGCCTCTACCTTCTGCCACACACATTTCACAAATAAGGAAACTCAATAGTAAGTAACTTGCTTAAATTCACACAGATATTAAATGTAGAAGCTGCACCTTTACTCAGGTCATTTGACCCCAATTCCAGTGAATTTATACAATGGTATTCTCTACATAGATAGTTTAATTTTAAAAGATATTATCAGTCCTTAAGGCACTGAGACAGTTATATTTGTCCACATTTGGGGGGAAATATAAGGAAGTACCCTGGTTATTCCTGTTATAAATATTATATGGAATCCTTTTTAATGATGATATTAGTACATGGATCACTTTGCAGACTCATTACGTTTCCTTGATCCTCTACACACCCAGATCTCTGAAGAGCGGTGGTGGAGTGGAAAGACTACATCTGTGGGGTCAGATAGATCTCCATTCCTATTCCCGTATCACCACTTATAAGCTGTGTAATATTTTGAGCAAGTTGCTTAACTTCTATTACTTTCATTCTCTTCATCCATATGATAGAAATAATAACATCCACCATGTAGACTCCTTTTTGTTTTTGAAATTAAGACAACATTCATGTAGACTTTTGAAAGGTATAAATACAATAATATTTATTAAATTCCTGGAAATAGTAAATACTTAAATGATATTTTCTTTTTGTATCCTTTAAAAATCAGCAAGTTCAAGAGTAAAATATCTTAGATTTACAGGGTGAAATGCAAATAAACCTTAATGCAAAGAAATTTCAACAAATCTTTAAAAATGTATAAATACTTAAACAGTGGAGAAAACTGCCCAAGTCAGCAATAAAAAGGAATGTGAAAAAATCCAGCGTTAGAGCCTGTGGTTGGATTTGTGAGGTTAGACTGCTGAAATGAGGGCTGATCTGTACTTCTTGAAGTTGGTAAGTGTAGGGTTTGATGGCCCATCTGGTTCTGTTTGTCTCTGCAGGATCCCATGCTTCATTTTACACAGGAAGAAACAAAGAGATGATACAATCTAATTGCAACAGCGATAAGCTGCTGTCAGTTGAACTAACCAGAGGGCTTCCTGGGAAATGTTAGAGATGAGTTGGGGAAGGGTGGAAATGGAACTTTGTGTGTGTTTGACTTGCAGGTCATAACCAGCTCTCCCCACATCCCAAAGTCTTTATCACTCGAGGGCAAACAGCTCCTGGTTTTCTAGGACAATGGAAACAGTGCTAGATTTTAAGCATACTATGGCAGAATATCTTCATAGCCATTTGATGAATGTGTATTTGACTTTGAATCCAGTGGAGAGATACATACACTTTCAGATTTCCCTGATTTGAACAACTGTCAGAGTCCAGTCTTGAGAGTAATACACATTCTCACTGTAGAGGGTTTTAACTTTATCCTTTCCTTTTTGGAGGAGTGAGGTCACCTTGGTTAGTTTCGTTATAAAGTGAACTGTGAAAACAGAATTGCATGGAAGTTGAAATTCAGCATCTCCCAGAACGACTCTTCATAGAGATCGCCAACAACAGATCTCAAATGCCCTGGGTGATTGTTCTGAGGTCTTATAACACTTCTGATTGGAGAAGTCTGGGATGTAATAGTCAAAGGGCCTTTCTCAGTGAAGGGTGGTTTGGACTGGATATAAACTAGTGACTATAAAACCCAGAGCAGGAAAAGTGCTAGAGACATAAATTGTTGCTATCTGTTCTCAGAACTTCCTCTTACAGGTTTTAAAAGCAATTTTTGAAGGTTCTGATTTTTGCCCAAGACTTGCCCCGAGCGTTCTGGATATATGGGAAAATAGTATTTTGTGAGCTGAAGCGGATTTGTTGTTGTTCTTTAACGTTTCCCTCTAAAATGTTGAGTGACGGTAACATTTCCTGTTTGTTTTTTAGTTTACTGAGCCCCAACTCTTTCGAGGCACTGTTTTAGGTTTTGGAGACACAGAGGTAAAAAAGACAGGGGAGGGCTCTGCTCTCATGGAGCTCACATCAGGCCCTCAAACTAGACAGTGAGACCCGTGTCACATGCACCTTTCACTGGATCCCTGGCCTCTCTTATGTCATGGCCACTTCTACATGACTTATGATTTTTCCTACATTCATTCATTTTTTTGACGTTTCCATTCATTTTACAGAAGGTCTAGAACTCACCCAGGACTCCTGAGCAAATATCTTCTATAATCACTAAAGAAAGAGGTCACAGTAGCTTTCTCAAGGTTTCTGTGTTCCATGGAATACACTTTGTAATCAATCTGTGGTTCTAATTTAGGGATGTTGGAACCTGGAGATGATGAAGGTTCACTAACAATAACAAAGTCCAAATTCATTGTTCTGTGGATCATGCTATTATGAGGAGTTTAAAAATTGGAAAATGGCTTTATGGAAAATAAAAATAACACTGAAATGGATACAAGTTATTGAAAATGACTTAACCAGAATATATTCATGTTATTAAACTTGGAGATGGGAACTTGAGAGAACTCCTGCCCTTCCAACATTCCAGTGTCCTGCTCTTCCAACATGTTCCAAAGCACAATAAAGAGAAAAACCCCACTGGTTAAGAAAAATATTGCCTAGCAGTGCTGTAATTCAAAGCAGATTTCTAAATCTTCCTCCTGAAAATTTCTTGAGTCTCAGAACTAAAGGCAAAACCACAGGCTGTGAGCATGAATGATCCTGCCAGCACAAAGACTGGGAATCCAGCACCTCTGAACAAATACTGTCAAGTCAAATACAACAGAAATCAGACCAACTTCCTGTAGCTTCCTCCTCTCTTAGCCTGCCCATGAACTTGTGCCCATGTGTTCCATGAGCTTAAGAACTCTTTGCGGAGTAGATGTATAGACAGAAAGTGGACAAAGAGGTTAAGTAGGGAGAATACAAGCTGACCTTCTTCCATCCTCCACACCCACTTAAAAATTTATTTATCTATTTTTCCACACCCACTTCTGCTTTTCTGATTTTGCTAAAGGCACGTTTCATTTTTTGGTCATGTGGCCAGGAGTCATTTATTGAATCCCCTCTTTCTTTGCTCCTAATATCCATTGATTTTTTTTTTTATTCTGTTGCCAAAATAACCTTTTCTCCTGCTCTATTTACTAACTTTATTTCTACTTCCTAAAGTCCTAGTATTTCAGTCTACTGAGATGGCTTTTGCCAGATGACCAATGATCCCCAAGTTGCTAAAGTCATCGTTCAGTTTCATCCTTAGCCCTGCTTTCAGCCTGCTCAATACTGCAGCTGAGGGCACCCCCTCCCTTTGGAACACCCTCACCCTCGGTGTGGAACACACTCGGCTGCTGCGTGCCACTACCTCCTGGCTCTTTCCCTTTGGTTGTGGGTCGTGGGTCAGTCTGGGTCTCCATTGCTGATGCTTCCAACTCCTCCTGACCTCTAATGGGCCCCCTTCTTACAGTTTCCTGGTGACCTAATCTGTTCTCAAGTAGATATTCGTTTATTATTAAGGTTATTCGCTTGATTGACTGAACTTTTTTTTGAAGTATACTTGATTTACAATGTTGTGTTAATTTCAGGTATACAAGAAAGTGCTTCAGTTATACACACTGAATTCTTTTTCATATTCTTTTCCACTATGGTTTGTTATAAGATATTGAGTATAGTTCCCTGTGCTATATACAACCTTGCTTATTTTATGTATAATAGTTTGTGTCTGCTAATCCCAAACTCTCAATTTACCCCTCCCACCCCCCTCCCCCTTCCTCTTGTTTTTGAAGTCTGAGAGTCTGTGTCTGTTTTATAAATAAGCTCATTTGCATAACATTTTAGATTCCACATATAAGTGATATCATAAAGTAATTGTCTTTATTTTTCTGACTTGTTTCATTTAGTGTAATAATCTCTAGGTCCACCCATTGATGGACCTCCTATATCCTATATAATGCAAATGATATGATGCAAATGGCATTATATCATCCTTTTTATGGTTGAGCAATGTTCCATTGTGTGCGTGTGTGTTTATATGCATGTATATATATGTGTGTATATATGTATTTATATATATATATATACACATACACCACGTCTTCCTTATCTATTCATCTGTTGATAGACATTGAGGTGGCTTCCATGTCTTGGCTACAGTAAATGAATATTGGGGTGCCTGCATATTTTCAAATTAGAGTTTTCTCCAGATATATGCTCAAGAGTGGGATTAAAAAAAACTTATCAAAGGGGGTGTAGAGGAAATGTATCTCAACATATTAAAAGCTATTTATGACAAATTGACAGATAACATATTACTCAGAGATGAAATGTTGAAAGCCTTCTTGCTAAAATCTGGGACAAGACAGGGATGACCACTTTCACCACTTCTACTCAATGTAGTATTGGAAAGCTTAGTCATAGCAATCATACAAAAAATAAATAAATATCCAAATTGGCAGGGAAGCAGTAACTTTTTATATGCAGATGATATGATACTATATACAGAAAATTCTAAAGACCCCCACACAAAAACTACTAGAACTGATAAAGAAATTCAGCAAAGTAGCAGCATACAAGATAAACATACAGAAATCTGTGCATTTCTTTATACTAAAAATGAGATAGAAAAGGAAGGCAAAAAAAAGAAACTTTAAAAAAATTTCATCAAAAAATTACTTAAGGATACACTTAACCAAGGAAGTGAAAGACTTATACAGTAAGCCCCACACATACGACCTTCATGTTGCAAACTTTCAAAGATGTGAACATGCGTTCACATATCCAATCACATGAGTTCGTTCGTGTGTTTGACATACGTGGTCACCTGCCTGCATTCTCTACAAGCCCTTGTGCTTTTGTGTACTTTACTGTATACTACTGTGTAGAGCACAATAGTAGTGTCTTTATTTCAAGCCCAGGATGTCTAGAGGCAAATGTAAAAGCAGCAGGGATGTAGCTGGTAGTTGCTAACAAGCTCCAGGAAGTGGAGTACCAGAGAAAGGACAAAGAGAGACAAAAGGAGGAAGTACCTGAAGAACCAAGGAGGTTCATGATGTAGGAAATGGCAGGGAATTTTCTTTATTGGAGGAAGCACTTGTTAGATTTTGAGGCCTAGGACCCGAATGTAGAATGGTACACAAGTATTGAAACAACGGTTCAGAATGCAATCCAGTGCTACCGTCTCATCTGTGAAGAGAAAAAACAAGCTACTATCCAGAGATTGTTGGATCATTTTTTCAACAGGGTAGATAGAACTGAACCCAGAACCTGTGCCATCGACATTAGGCATGCGTGAAATTGCAGCTTGCTGTCTGTCTCCTGTTGTGGATGATTCTTCAGCTCTACCACCTTCCGCCTCCTTTCTCTCCTCCAGTCAGTAACTCTTCTTGCTTGTTCATTCAGTGCTAGCCCTATATGCCAGCCGTTGTGATGTATGACTGTAATTTTCAAGGACATATATCATATGACTAAAAATATTTTATTTATTTTTTGTTTGTTTTCTGTGTATTATTGTGTGAAAAGTATTGTAAGCCTATTGTACAGTACTATATAGCCAATTGTATTAGTTGGGTACCGAGGCTAACTTTGTTAGCCCTACAAAAAATTGGACTTACAAACGAGTTGGACTTAAGAACTTGCTTTCAGAATGGGATTCATTCATGTGTAGGGGACCTGCTGTATGCTGAGAACTGTAAAGCACTGATACAGGAAATTGAAGATGACTCAAAGAAATGGAACGATAGCTCATACTCTTGGATTGGAAAATTAATATAGTTAAAATGACCATACTACCCCAAAGCAATCTAAAGACGTAGTGCAGTTCTCATAAAATTATCCATAACATTTTCCACAGAACTAGAACAAATAATCCTAAAATTTTATCAAACCAGAATTGCCAAAGCAATCCTGAGGATAAAGAACAAAGCTGGAACCGTCCCAGACTTTAGACAATACTACAAAGTGGCAGTAATCAAAACAGTGTGGTATTAGCCCAAAAATGGACATATGGACCAATGAAACAGAACAGAGAGTGCAGAAATAAACCCACACGTCTATGGTCAGTTAACTTCGACAAAGGAGGCAAGCATATACAATGGAGTAAAGATAGTCTCTTCCACAAGTGGTGTTGGGAAAGCTGGACAGCTTCATTTAAATCGAAATTAGAATGCACTCTCACACCATACACAAAAATAAACTTGGCTGATCACTTAAAAACATAGATATATGAAAAGTGAATGTGACTGTTTACCTTCACTCCCACATGCTCAGTAGTTCCTCAGGCTCAATTACTTTGAATCATTTGTATTTGAACTCTTGGGTTATTCCTGATGGTCTAAAAAATATATTTATAACTCTATTAATTGATTTGTTAACTTTCAGTCAGTTCAGTCGCTCAGTCATGTCCAACTCTTTGCGACCCCATGAATTGCAGCACGCCAGGCCTCCCTGTCCATCACCAACTCCCAGAGTTCACCCAAACTCATGTGCATCGAGTCAGTGATGCCATCCAGCCATCTCATCATCTGTTGTCCCCTTCTCCTCCTGCCCCCAACCCCTCCCAGCATCAGGGTCTTTTCTAATGAGTCAACTCTTCGGATGAGGTGGCCAAAGTATTGGAGTTTCAGCCTCAGCATCAGTCCTTCCAATGAACACCCAGGACTGATCTCCTTTAGGATGGACTGGTTGGATCTCCTTGCAGTCCAAGGGACTCTCAAGAGTCTTCTCCAGCACCACAGTTCAGAAGCATCCGGCGCTCAGCCTTCTTCACAGTCCAACTCTCACATCCATACATGACCACTGGAAAAACCATACCCTTGACTAGACGGACCTTTGTTGGCAAAGTAATAGCTCTGCTTTTTAATACGCTATCTAGGTTGGTCATAACTTTCCTTCCAAGGAGTAAGTGTCTTTCATTTCATGGCTGCAATCACCATCTGCAGTGATTTTGGAGCCCCCCAAAATAAAGTCTGACACTGTTTCCACTGTTTCCCCATCTATTTCCCATGAAGTGATGGGACCAGATGCCATGATCTTAGTTTTCTGAATGTTGAACTTTAAGCCAATTTTTTCACTCTCCTCTTTCACTTTCATCAAGAGGCTTTTTAGTTTCTCTTCACATTCTGTCATGAGGGTGGTATCATCTGCATATCTGAGGTTATTGATATTTCTCCTGGAAATCTTGATTCCAGCTTGTGCTTCTTCCAGCCCTGCGTTTCTCCTGATGTACTCTGCATAGAAGTTAAATGAACAGGGTGACAATATACAGGCTTGATGTACTCCTTTTCCTATTTGGAACCAGTCTGTTGTTCTATGTCCAGTTCTAACTGTTGCTTCCTGACCTGCATATAGGTTTCTCAAGAGGCAGGTCAGGTGGTCCGGTATTCCCATCTCTTTCAGCATTTTCCACAGTTTATTGTGATCCACACAGTCAAAGGCTTTGGCATAGTCAATAAAGCAGAAATAGATGTTTTTCTGGAACTCTCTTGCTCTTTTGATGATCCAGTGGATGTTGACTTCACATTCCAGGATGTCTGGCTCTAAGTCAGTGATCACACCATCATGATTATCTGGGTTGTGAAGATCTTTTTTGTACAGTTTTTCCTCTGTATTCTTGCCACCTCTTCTTAATATCTTCTGCTTCTGTTAGGGCCATACCATTTCTGTTCTTTACTGTGCCCATCTTTGCATGAAATGTTTCCTTGGTATCTCTAATTTTCTTGAAGAGATCTCTAGTCTTTCCCATTCTGTTGTTTTCCTCTTTCTTTGCATTGATTGCTGAGGAAGGCTTTCTTATCTCTCCTTGCTATTCTTTGGAACTCTGCATTCAAATGGGTATATCTTTCCTTTTTCCTTTGCTTTTTGCTTCTTTTCTTGTCACAGTTATTTGTAAGGCCTCCCCAGACAGCCATTTTGCTTTTTTGCATTTCTTTTCCATGGGGATGGTCTTGATCCCTGTCTCCTATAAAATGTCATGAACCTCCATCCATAATTCATCAGGCACTCTATCAGATCTAGTCCCTTAAATCTATTTCTCACTTCCACTGTATAATCATAAGAGATTTGATTTAGATCATACCTGAATGGTCTAGTGGTTCTCCCTACTTTCTTCAATTTCAGTCTAAATTTGGCATTAAGGAGTTCATGATCTGAGCCACAGTCAGCTCCTGGTCTTGTTTTTCCTGACTGTATAGAGCTTCTCCATCTTTGGCTGCAAAGAATATAATCAATCTGATTTCAGTGTTGACCATCACTCACCTAGAGCCAGACATCCTGGAATGTGAAGTCAAGTGGGCCTTAGGAAGCATCACTATGAACAAAGCTAGTGGAAGTGATGGAATTCCAGTTGAGCTATTTCAAATTCTGAAAGATGATGCTGTGAAAGTGCTGCACTAAATATGCCAGCAAATTTGGAAAACTCAGCAGTGGCTGAGGACTGGAAAAGGTCAGTTTTCATTCCAATCCCAAAGAAAGGCAATGCCAAAGAATGCTCAAACTACTGCAGGATTATTAACTTTATTTTATTTATTTTATTATTATTTTTTACTTTACAATATTGTATTGGTTTTGCCATACATCAACATGCATCTGCCATGGGTGTACACGTGTTCCCCATCCTGAACCCCCCTCCCACCTCTCTCCCCATACCATCCCTCTGGGTCATCCCAGTGCACCAGCCCCAAGCTTCCTGTATTATTAGATAGCACCTATTAACTCCTCACTATGAAAGCAGAGGAATTAGCTTACTTACACTTTCCTCCAAACTTTTTGTTGTATTTTATCTGTCATTGTTTTACTCCTTACCTTTATAAAATAACTGCATCACCATAGATGTTACCAACTGTAGATGGTAAGGCTTGTCTTCTTACTGTGACAGACAGGAAGTGACCATGTGTATGGTTTCCCCCTGTATCTTTGTCCCACCCCCATCTGCTCCTCTGAGCTGGGCATTGCTTTCTTTTCTTTCTTTTTTATGGAAGTATAGTTGCTTCACAGTGCTGTGTTAGTTTCTGCTGTAAAAAATGTGAATCAGTTATATGATTACATATATCCCCTCTTCCTTAGATTTCCATTCCATTTAGAGGGCTTTTCTGTTGACTCAGTGGTAAAGAATCCACCCGCCAATGCAGTAGATGTGGGTTTAACCTTTCTTCTAGGTCAGGAAGATCCCCTGGAGAAGGAAACGCCAACCAGCTTCAGTATTTTTGCCTGGGAAATGCCACGGACAGAGGAGCCTGGAGGGCTACAGTCGTGGGGTCACAAAAGAACCAGACACTACTTAGTGATAAAACAGAAACCCCTTTAGAACACCACAGGGCACTGAGTAGAGTTTCCTGAGCTATAAATCAGTTCTCATTAGTTATTTATTTAATACATGGTATTAGTAGTGTATGTATGTCAGTTCCAATCTCTCAGTCATCTCCTCTTCAGCCCTTGGTATCCATACATTTGTTCTCTATATCTGTGTCTCTACTTCTGCTTTGCAAGTAAGTTCATCTACACCACTTTTCTAGATTCCATATATGTACATTAATATATGATACTTGTTTTTCTCGTTCTGACTTACTTTACTATGTATGGCAGTCTCTAGGTTCATCCACATCTCTGAAAGTCACAATTTTGTTCCTTTTTTATGGCTGAGTAATATTCCATTGTATATATGTACCATTTATTAATTTTTCTGTTAATAGACGTTTAGGTTGCTTCTGTGTCCTAGCTAGTGTAACTAGTGCTTCAGGGAACACTGGAGTGCATTTATATTTTTGAATTATGGTTTTCTCTGGGTATATGCCCAAGAACTCAATTGTTAGGTCATATTGTAGTTCTATTTTCAGCTTTTTAAGGACCTTCTATTCTGTTCTCCAAGTGGCTGTACCAATTTACATTTCCACCCACAATGTAGGAGAGTTCCCTTTTCTTCATATCCTCATATCCAGCATTTACTGTTTGTAGAATTTTTAATGATGGCCATTCTGTCTGGTGTTAGGTGATATGTCATCATAGTTTTGACTTTCATTTTTCTGATATTCAGTGATGTTGAGCATATTTTCATGTATTTGTTGGCCATGTGTATGTCTTCTTTGGAGAAGTGTCTATTTAGGTCTTCCATCCATTTTTGATTAGGTTGTTTGTTTTTTTGGATATTGAGTTACATGAGCTGTTTGTTATTTTGGAGAATAATGCCTTGTCAGTTGGTTCATTTGCAAATATTGTCTCTCATTTTGAAAGTTTTCTTTTTGTCTGATTTATGGTTTTCTTTGCTGTGTAAAAGCTTTTAAGTTTCATTAGGTCCCATTTGCTTATTTTTGTTTATATTATTATAGCTCTAGGAAGTGGGTCAAAAAAGATCTTTCTGTGTCAAAGAGTGTTCTGCCTAATGTTTTCCTCTAAGAGTTTTACAGTGTCTGGCCTTACATTTAGCTCTTTAATCCATTTTGAGTTTATTTTTGTGCATGGTGTTAGGGAGTGTTCTAATTTCATTCTTTTACATATAGCTGTCCAGTTTTCCTTGCACCCCTCATTGAAGAGAGGGTGTCTTTTCTCCATTGAATATTCTTGCCTCCTTTGTCATAGATTAGCTGACCATGGGTGCATGTGTTTATCTCTGGGCTTTCTACCCTATTCCGTTGACCTATATTTCTGTTTATGTGCCAGTACTGTGCTGTCTTGCTTACTGTAGCTTTGTAGTATAGTCTGAAGCCAAGGAGCCTGATTCCTTCAGCTCCATTTCTCAATATTGCTTTGTGTTTTGGTTTCCATACAAATTGTAAATTATTTTGTTTTAATTCTGTGGAAAATGTCATTGGTAATTTAGTAAGGATTGCATTGAATCTGCAGCTTTAGTCATTTTCACAACATTGATTCTTCCAAATTCAAGAACATGGGATGTCTCCACATCAGTTTGTGTCATCTTTGATTTCTTTCATCAAAGAAATTTGGCTTCTTTTTTCCATTGGGACATGCAGACTCTTCACTGCAGTGTGCATGCTTTCTCTGGTTGCAGTGCACAGGCTTAGTTATGCCACAGCATGTGGGATCTCAGTTCCCTGAACAGCAATTAAACCTATGTCCCCTGCATTGAAAGGTGGATTCCTTACCACTGGACCACCAAGGGAATCTATTAGTATCTTATGGTTTTCTGAGGACAGATATTTTGCCTTCTTAGGTAGGTATATTCCTAAGTATTTTAATCTTTTTGTTGTGTTGATAAACAGGATTGTTTCCTTAATTTCTCTTTCTGATTTTTTGTTTTTGGTATATAGGAATGCGAGGGATTACTGTGTATTAATTTTGTAACCTGTAAATTTACCAAATTCATTGACGGGCTCTAGTAGTTTTCTGGTAGTATCTTTAGGATTTTCTATGTATAGTGTCATGCCATCTGCAAACAGTGACAGTTTTACTTCTTTTCCAATTTGGATTCCTTTTATTTATTTATTTTCTCTGATTGTCATGGCTAGGATTTCCAAAACAGTGTTGAATTATAGTGGTGGGAGTGGACATCCTTGTCTTGTTCCTGATCTTAGAGGAAATGCTTTCAGTTTCCACCATTGAGAATGATATTTGCTGTCAGTTTGTCATTTATCACCTTTGTTATGCTGAGGTATGTTCTGTCTATGCCCGTTTTCTGGAGAGGCTTTTTAAAAAATTGTAAATGGGTTTTGAATTTTAGGGTTGTCATTAAAAATTACCACATAGGTGGATTCAGTTCAATTCAGTTCAGTTCAGTTGCTTAGTCATGTCCGACTCTTTGTGACGCCATGAACTGCAGCACACCAGACCTCCCTGTCCATCACCAACTCCCAGAGTTCACTCAAACTCATGTCCATCGAGTTGGTGAGGCCATCCAGCCATCTCATCCTCTGTCGTCCCCTTCTCCTCCTGCCCCCAATCCCTTCCAGCATCAGGGTCTTTTTCAATGAGTCAACTCTTTGCACCAGGTGGCCAAAGTATTGGAGTTTCAGCCTCAGCATCAGTCCTTCCAAAGAACACCAAGGACTGATCTCCTTTAGAATGGACTGGTTGGATCTCCTTGCAGTCCAAGGGACTCTTAAGAGTTCTCCAAGACCACAGTTCAAAAGCATCAATTCTTCAGTGCTCAGCTTTCTTCACAGTCCAACTCTCACATCCATACATGACCAGTGGAAAAACCATAGCCTTGACTAGATGGACCTTTGTTGGCAAAGTAATGTCTCTGCTTTTGAATATGCTATCTAAGTTGGTCATAACTTTCCTTCCAAGGAGTAAGCATCTTTTAATTTCATGGCTGCAGTCACCATCTGCAGTGATTTTGGAGCCCCCACAAATAAAGTCTGACACTGTTTCCACTGTTTCCCCATCTATTTGCCATGAAGTGATGGGACCAGATACCATGATCTTAGTCTTCTGAATGTCGCGCTTTAAGCCAGCTTTTTCACTCTCCACTTTCACTTTCATCAAGAGGCTTTTTTGTTCCTCTTCACTTTCTGCCATAGGTGGGTTATTGCTGCTAAATCGCTTCAGTTGTGTCCAACTCTGTGCGACCCCATAGATGGCAGCCCACCAGGCTCCCCCGTCCCTGGGATTCTCCAGGCAAGAACACTGGAGTGGGTTGCCATTTCCTTCTCCAATGCATGAAAGTGAAAAGTGAAAGTGAAGTCGCTCAGTCGTGTCCAACTCTTAGCGACCTCATGTACAGCAGCCTACCAGGCTCCTCCGCCCATGGGATTTTCCAGGCAAGAGTACTGGAGTGGGGTGCCATTGCCCTCCGATAGGTGGATTAGAGCACATCAAATTTATTCTTTCACAGTTCTGGAGGCCAGAAATGGAAAGTTGAGGTGTCAGCAGGGTCATGGGACCTCTGAAGTCTCCAGGGAGGAATCCTATGTCTCTTCTAGCTTCTGCAGGCTTCAGTAGTTCTCAGCAGTCTTTAACTTGCTGCTGCATCACTCCAACCTCCGCCTCTGTCGCCGTGTGGCCTGCTCCCACGTATCTCTCTGTCTCCATGTGTCTTCCCTTTTCTTATAAGGACACCAGTAATCTTGGATTCAGGGACCACCCTGCTCCAGTAGGACCTTATCTTAACTAATTATATCCGTGAAGACCCTGTTTCCAAATAAGTTTACATTCTGAGGTTCCAGGTGGACATACATTTTTAAGGGACACTGTTCAACCTAGTACAACCTTGAACTCCAATTTTGTCCCTCTAGCCTTGTGAGAGTTCTAAAAGTGTGGCTGAAGTTCTCATTTTTTTGGCCATCACTTCAGAATAAGCAAGTGCCTTGAGGACAAATGTGGCACCAGAAGTCTGCTTTATCTTCTGTGTTTCCTTTCTTAAGGTTTTTGTTTTCTGTAGTTGTTTTAGTTATGTATTTTTGATAAGGGAAAGTTGATCTGATACAGGTTTGTTTATCATGGCCCAAAATGAATGTATGTTCTAATATTTTGATACAAATGTTTTCCCATGATTTCCATTGCTCTTTATGCCATTTAAAGCATTTGATTTGTTTGGTATTTTCCCACTTATCTTGAAGAACTTTCTTTAGGATTCCTTGCAGTATGAGTTTTCTAGTGATAAATCTCTTAGTTTTTTCTTAAATTGAAAATATCATCATTTTTATTTGTTATTGAAGGATATTTTTGCTGGCTATGGAATTCTGGATTGATTTTTTTTTCCTATCATCACTTTAAAAATGTTATTTTACTCTCTTTTGACTTTCATAGTTTCTAATGAGAAGTCAGTCAACAACTGAATTGTTGTTCTCCTGTATAAAATATATCATTTTCTTTTTCTGCTTTCTAAATTGCTCGTTATACTTGGCTTCTGATTCTGACTCTGGCTCCTGACTTCTGAGTCTGACTCTAATGTTTGGCTATCCTTGATGTTCGTAGAGTAGGCTGAATCTGTAAATTTATGTACTTCATCATATTTGGAAAATGTTTGGTTATCACTTCTTCAAATAGTTCTTGCCTATCTTTTTTCTCTCCTCTTTCTGGGACTCTGATTACAATCATATTCTACCACTTGGCATTCTCTAACAGATCTCTGAGACTCTATTCCTTTTTCTTCATTTTCCCCCTTCATCTCTGTGTCTGAACTAGGTTAGGAATTCAAGAAATACTTGAGAAATGATTTTCACTGCAAATGGGAAATAGAATGTGCACCAGTGAAATGAATAGATATATATGTGTAGTAACAAGGAAAAAGATACATAGCCATATGTGGAGCAGGTGGGTCTTCCCAATGTACCTACTGAATGAATGTCCTGATGTCCCAGAGAGAATATTTATTGTAGTTGACAAAAACAAAAAACATGCAACTAACAGCATGTTAAGCAGTTTCATAAAATATAGTGTGTGAGCCATAGTTCAGTGTTGTGTGAGGGTGTAAATGAAGACTTTTTCCATCATCACAGAAATGAAGGGGAAAATTCTGATTTCCATCTTGTGGAGACACCTAGTGGAACAGCATCTGTTTGTGAGTTCTTTCCACCACCTCCCCTATCTATGTAAATTATGTACTTTTCCATGGGGGAAGATTTCAGACAGTACTTTGTTTATTTGGTGAAAACTACAATGAGGAGTGAGAGACAGGGAGAAATCTGGAGATAATGCATTTTTACAGAGCTCACAGAAAAACCAAAGGGAAGTAAATTAGGAGGTTCCTGTCTTGCTACTCAGAACAGAAAGGTGAAAATAATTTTGAAAGATGACAACATTTCAGTGGAAGTCAATGATTTTGTTATCTCAGGATTTTATATATGTGTAATTGCATAATTAGAAAATATGCAATTGGCATTTCTCTATTTTATGTTTTAAAAGTAATCCTTGTAGCTTTTCTGTTAAAATTTTTTTTATAAATCATGCTTTATTATTATGACTCTGTTAATATGTATTTGGTTAAAGGAAGGAAATCAATGCTTTAAAATATTTGAAGGCAATGCTTAAATAACTGTGATAATATTAACATACATTTACCCACACAAGATTAGCAAGATGCACTTGAATATACAAGAAGATTGACCTGAAGGGGAAAATATTGTTAAAAATGTTTGAACCTTTTTTGGGTAAAAATATTAATTTTGAATTTAGTAGAGTGGCTTTGTTATAGAATATAAACAAAATAAATCTATTCTCTACCTCCAATCCATTAATGCTCAATTTAAATTTAAGAATTTCAAGATAATTGAAATTCAGGAACAGTTTTTCTCAAATCAAGCCAACCATCAAACTCCTTTGAAAAATACATTTTCCTCTTTGTTTTGAGAATAATCATTGATCTTTTGTTGGTTGTTTTACTTGTGGGCAAAGGAAAGCATGTAAGGGGCAGGGAATCCCATAGAATAATGAATTTCACTGACTTTAAAACCTTCAAGTGGGGTCTTAGAGCTCTGGAGATGGTGCTCAGCTATGAAGAGTGGCTCTTATTCCCCTTCCTTGGAGTACTGACTGCTCAAGGGGAACGTGACCGGAAGTGGAGCCAAAAGGAGAGGAATGGCGGGCCTTTGAGATCTTACGGAGAGTGTCTCTGACAAATTTAGTTCTTCCTGCTTCTTGTCATTGGCCTGAAGTAGGGAGAAGTGTGGGGGTGGGTAGTACTAGGGCTGGGGATTTGATGCAGACACAGAGGATGAAGCTCTTGCTTCATGGTAGTTCCTGCTTCTTGGTGGTTCTTGTCCAGTCCCCTGGGTGTGTTGCTAAAACTTCAGGGAAGGAAGGAAGTGTTCAGATGTCAAGGTCTCTTAGCAGTGTAAATCCTTGGCTGACTCAGGGGCAAGCAGCCCTCTTCTCTGTGTTCCAGTTCTCTTGCTTTTATCTGTTTCAACCTCCTTTTAACGTTTCATTTCTTAACTCCCAGTCCTTAGGTCCTTTCTTTCTTGCTCAATCTCTGGAATTTCAGGAAAGAATTGAACATGATGAATTTGCAGTTCTTGATTAGGGGGAGTTGGTAGATCTATTTTAAGACTTACCTCACCGTGGAGTGAAAGTCCTTGTTTGTCAATCCAGGTAGGAAGAATTTGGGATGGGGAAGAAAGGCTCATTTCTTTAGAGGAAGGTTGACCTTAGACCAAGGATGTAGTCTAAAGAGTTTATGTGGGAGTTGTAAATCCCTAAAAAGGAATCTTCTTAGGTGCTGAAATTCCAGCTGAAGTGCTGGATGAGCTGAGTTGGTGATTAACTAGAATCTTCCTGTGCAGAACAGAAAACCTCAGCATAGTATTTCCTGATTACCAGTTTCTCTGGCATACTCTGCTAATACATTAGACACTTCTTGCTCAGAAGCTGTATCAACATTTTGCTTAGGAAATGCAATCTCTTTATGCCATTTCCAAGGAATGCTCTTTGATTGAGGCTGACTCACCATCCCCAAAAGTTCTAACTGGATAATGGGCTATCAATTCTAATTTGATCAGTCTTGGAAATGTTCTTTTGGATCTTTGTACTAGTTTGTTAGTCCTCCTCCAACTGTCTGCTGGAATGGATATCTCAGTTTACTCTCAAATATGGACATTCATTCATTCATGCATGCATTCAATATTTGTTGAGTGCTAACTTGTCACTGTGCTAAAGTCTGAAGGTCTTAAGTAAAACCCAAGAATTTCACATTGCTGATCTTAGGTATCATCTAGACAAAAGCAAAAAAATCATGATATAATACTCCATAATGCATGAAAACGGAGAAGGCAATGGCACCCTACTCCAGTACTCTTGCCTGGAAAATCCCATGGACGGAGGAGCCTGGTGGGCTGAAGTCCATGGGGTCGCTAAGAGTCGGACATGACTGAGCGACTTCATTTTCACTTTTCACTTTTATGCATTGGAGAAGGAAATGGCAACCCACTCCAGTGTTCTTGCCTGGAGAATCCCAGGGACAGAGGAGCCTAGTGGGCTGCCATCTATGGGGCCTCACCGAGTCGGACACGACTGAAGCGACTTAGCAGCAGCAGCAGAATGCATGAAAAATGGCTTCCCTGCTCAAGAGAAGTAAGAAGCCAAGAAAGACCGCATGCCAGTTTCACAAGACTCAGAGGCTTTATAGCCTCCAAGCGCTGTGGAGATTCTGTTATTGTTTAATGCTTACCACTGTTTGTGTTACAGTTAACAAGGTCAGCCTTGCTGGGAAATAAACAAGCAGCCCAGGTGATCTCAGGAGCCAAGTAAAGTGTGTTTTCCTGCCTCTCTCCGCTGACCTCACCCTTGCTTACTAATGGCTAGGATTCTGCTAACAGAAACTGAGATCATTACATGTTTAGGGATGTTTAAAAATTCAAATTACTCCATTCTTTTTATAGCTAAAAAGAATGTTAATAATCAATAGGTTTCCCTTTTTGGAGAAGAGAGAAAAGATGGGTTAGAGTGCACTGGTAATTTGAGTGAAGGGTTTCTACTTATAAAAGAAAAAAAAATTGATGCAGCCATCGTTTTGTTCAAGAGCTATCAGTCTGTTAAGAAGAACTGAAGTAAAACTTAGTACAGCTAAATGCAGATTTTTTACACACTTAAAATCCCCAGAGAGTTGTTCATTAGTGTTGTGAGTTAATCTTTACACTGAACAGCAAGGGAAACCTTCAGAAAATATAAACAACCTGCTTAACACACATACAGTTTTGTATATTGAAAATATGCATCTGCAGTGGAAGTTTTTATTGTGTTTTAATGCTAAGAGTTTGGAGAAGGAAATGGCAACCCACTCCAGTGTTCTTGCCAGGAGAATCCCAGGGACGGGGGAGCCTGGTGGGCTGCCGTCTATGGGGTCGCACAGAGTCGGACACGACTGAAGGACTTAGCAGCAGCAGCAGCAGCAGCAGCAGAGTCAGGCATGACTGAGCGACTTCACTTTCACTTTTCACTTTCATGCATTGGAGAAGGAAATGGCAACCCACTCCACTGTTCTTGCCTGGAGAATCCCAGGGACAGCAGAGCCTGGTCGGCTGCTGTCTATGGGGTCGGACAGAGTCGGACACGACTGAAGTGACTTAGCAGCAATGCTCTTCTATATTACCTTTTTAAGAACAAGTGGAAGATAGTTTTATTTTCCCTCATTGTTTGTGAAACACAAGCTTTCTCCCTATAGCTCACCTATTTCCAAAAACTGTGTGCATACTTTCACGTGCATGCACACACCCCCCCACCACACACACACATAGAGTGAAAAGCAGTAATTAAGAATTTCTGAACATCTTTCTTTAGACTGTTTTCTTTCAAAATAATGAAATGTATTACATGTCCTTTTTAATGAAGAGAAACATTCTAAAAGAGATAATGTCTGTTGGAAATATAATCTAAATAGAAAACTTGTGTAGACATAAGAAGCAAGGGAGAAAATATAGGGACAGGAAGTATGGCAAGATGTTAATGCTAAAAGCAGTTTTAAAAGCATCATGCATGATAGAAAGTGCATAGATGAAATCTTTGGGGAGGAAATAAATAAACCCCCAACTTTAATCTTTTATGAAGACTGACAAGCAGTGTTGATTTGCTCTAGGCATAATTAATCTTGTAATATATTCTCACTGAGTTTTTACGTCTTCAAAGAAGAAAAAGGCCATATGCTCTCACTATCTTACTTTCTTTCAGGAACAGTAATTCTTACTTAAAGAACTAAAATCATTACTCCCATACAAAGGAGTAAGAGCCACTTCTTATTTCTCTTTCACATTAATACCTAAAGGAAGCTTTGTGTTTTTAGCTGATGAAATGTAGTTTTCCAAGTAATCAATTTCAGCCAGTCCTTTTGGTAAGAGAACTCTGGTTTGGTATAGGGAAGAGAAAACCAATTTGTGGATAGGATTGTTTACCTAGCAAGGTAGAGGTTTTGTGAAGATCAATTTATTGAAAAATTATAAGGCACAGAAAGTGCAAGGTGAAGCGACGCTGTCTAAGTCAGTTGTCACAGCTACAGGGAAATCTAGTACTGCACACTCTCGTGAGCTGTGGGGCTAGTGCCGTGCCTGGGTGTCTGAGTTCTGGCTGATGTAACAAGATGTCATAGACTGGGTGGCTTAAGCAACAGGCATTTATTTCTCTCAGTTTTGAAGCTTGGAAGTCTGAGATCAGAGTGCCAGCATGTTTGGGTTCTGGTGAGTGCCCTTTTCCTGGCTATGTTCTCACATGGCCTTCTCTCTCCCACTCTCTGGGTCTCTCTGAGTGTAAGGAGATCTCATGTCTCTTCCTCTTCTTCTAAGAGCAGAGATACCATCATGATGGGCCCACCCACATGACCTCATCTAACCCTAGTGAAAGTGTTGGTCACTCAGTCCTGTCTGACTCTTTGTGACCCCATGGACTGTGTCCCACCAGGGTCCTCTGTCCACGGACCTCTCCAGGCAGGAATACTGGAGTGGATTGCCATTCCCTTCTCCAGGGGATCTTCCCGACCCAGGGATCGAACCCTGGTCTCCTACACTGCAGGTGGATTCTTTACCATCTGAGCCACTGGGGAAGCCCCATCTAACCCTAATTACCTCCCAAAAGCCTCACCTCCAAATACCACCACACTGTGGGGCAGAGCTTCAGCATATGGATTTCCTGGAGATAGTCCATAGATGTGAGTAGTCCCCAGTAATGAGTAAATCAGGCAGCCACTGGTGTAGTGTAATTTCAGAAGGGCCACAAGTTCTGCCCGCTTCCTCAACAACAGAACCACTGCTTTTGACTGAGATACTGGCCCCAGAAAGCTTCTGCTGAAAAGCCTTCCCTACCAAGTTGAGGTAACAGTTTATCAGGTTAACCAACTGTCACCTACAAGAAAGTGAAGCTGCGAGGGAAGAAAACCCAGGACAGACTGGTTGTGAAGACGTGAGGGAGGATGGAAAGTTCTCGACTGGGGTCACTGCGGGCAGGGACACAGTGGAAGGCCGGGTAGTCGGGGAACGGCCCCAGGCACTGTGTTACTGGTGGAGAGCGGAAGGCAGGGCGAGGGCGTAGGGAAAGCCAGGGGCACGCTAGACACACACACGGCCAGTGACATGGTGCGGCTGCAGCTTCCCCTATGGCCTGACCTCAGCTCACTTATCTCCAAGCGAATCCGTTCTCCTCACAATTGCACCTTTGTTTCCTGCCCAGCACACAAACGTCACGACCCGTGTCTGAGAATGTTGGGAATTTTATTAGGTCCATAAAGTTTTAGCTGTGGTCTAGTCCACCAAGGCCAAAATAAATAAATAGATAGAGTGTAAGGGTAACAGTTTTTTTTTTTTTTTTTTAAACCTGGCTTAAAGAAAGAAAAACTACTGAAGCTCTAAAATAACTTTGCCACAGTGGCTTTAGAGGAAATTTTTTTCTTACCAGCCAAGGATTCTGTAAAGCACAGGCTGCAGGAAAAATGCAGCCAACAAATGCTTTGCAGATTTCTTTGAAAATATTTGGTTCTGTGGTGTTAGGTTAAGAGTCTAAAATGATTGACAACTGATTGGCCCCATGCATGAAACTAACTGGGTGAAAAAAGCCAAATGTCTAGGCTTTTAAGAGTTGGGCTTTGTGGGCAATATTAATGATAGAATTAATTACTATTTATAATAGGAAAAACTTCCTAGTGATCTCTTCTCTTCTCTGTTTTCCTCAGGTTCAAGATCTATGTCATTCAAATTCTCCAGCTAGTATCTTTAGTGTGTCATGAAAATAATATTTGTTATTATTACTGTTAGATATAATGTTTTGAGTGCTTCCTATGTATAGGCATAGTTCTCAGAATTTGAAATACATCAACTAATTTAACTCTCACTATATGAAGTAGCTAGTGGATACTGAACTACCTTCTAAAGACAAGAAAACTGAGACATAGAAGGGAAGTAATTCGTCTTAAATTGCATATCTTGTAAGCTGAGAACACGGGATGTATAAAGTATATACCTAGTTCTCAGCTCTCAAGGTCATGGAAAACTTACTGAATTCCTAGCTACTCTCTTGCGCAGTGTGTCTTTCACCATCTTCATTGCTGTCAAGAACATTGGGAGGTACAATAGTGTACTAAGGAAGCAATTAATTAATAGTGGAAAAACCATAATGTTGTATGGAAACATCAAGAGTCAGGACAACAGAATATGATGTTCACATTTGAAATTCATATATATATACTACTGTATAACACTTTTGCAATATATGCGTGTTCGTAAGGGACGTGTCCGCCTCATAAGAGTGCAGCTTTCTGGCTCTCGGGAAGGGGATGGGAGGGGTGAGTCTGGAAGCAGGAATGGGGACCATTGTTGAATCTGAGTGATATGACTGTTATTCTCTGTATTTTCGTATTTACTACCTTCCTACAAATATTAATTTTAAATATTTATAGAAGATACTGATTCCTGAGCGCATGAGGTCTACATTTTAGCTGGGAGTCAGGACATGCAGATGAAGTGAAAGTTGCTCAGTGGTGTCTGACTCTTTGTGATCCCATGGATTATAGAGTCCACGGAATTCTCCGGGCCAGAATACTGGAGTGGGTAGTCTTTCCCTTCATCAGATAAGGAGGAGACTAAAAAGATAAGGTGTGTGTTTCCATGCTACTCTCGCAATTTGTTCCATCCTCTCCTTCCTGTTCTCTGACAACCTAGAGGGGTGGGATGAGGTGGGAGATGGGAGGGAGGCTTAAGAGAGAGGGGATATATATATACACACCTGTGACTGATTCGTGTTGTTGTAGGGCAGAAACTGACACGATGCTGTAAAGCAACTGTCTACAATAAGAAATTTAAAAAAAAGGTATAAATTAGGTAAGCAAGACTGGTGGGGCTTCAGAGGAAAGTTTACTCAAGGTCAAGAGAATTAAGAAAAGCTTCATGGAGGAGGGGATAGGTGAGCTGGACCTTGAAGGGTTAACCTAGTAAGTGCAGGGAAGGGAATTCCAGGCAGGGAGGGAGCTGGGCAGAACCCATGGCTGGGTAGACACCTAAGGGTTATATTTGCAGGACAACAGAAGGGAGAAATGAGACCATGTCAGCAAAGCATGCGGTCTGATCTGGTGCATTAAAGAAACACTTATTTAAGGCAACACCATACCACAAAAGAGGTATTCCCCAGCATTTATGTCTGTGACTATTTAGTTTTCATGACTCCAGTCAGGGCATTTCCTACCTTTACTGGGAATCTTGGAGGATCCATAGGAATTCAAGGAGTCATTTTCTTTATGAAGACCAACTCTCAATTTAATCCACTGCAAAAAGGGCCACTGGATCTTTCTAGAACAGTCTATGTGTTTTCTCCCCAGAGCTAGCCCAGAAGTGGTATGAGAAAGAAAACTTAATAACCATTTATTTATATATTTCACTCATTCATTGAACTCCAAATACATGCTTTCAAAAACTGCCAGGGGAGTGAAGAATTACATCACACCTGGGGCTTGTCACAATGTTGGGGCAGAAGTCTGAGTCGGGAGAGAGTGGGAAAGAGGGACGATTCTAGCTTTGCTGAGAGATCTCGGGAAATGGGAATTCCCAATGGTTCCTTGGATTTTAGGTCAGATTAGTTGCCTGTTTTCTCTGAGTTAACTGAGGAGTTCATTGGAACACGGACTAAAACATTCACCTTGGCCTGTTCACATCATATGATTCCCTGGGGTACTTGCCAGAGCCCCAGAAGAAGTAGACTTGTTCATGGGTGTCTGCCAGGCACCCTCGCTGGAGATGGAGGGAGTGACATGGAGCCCAGCTCCTCCCCGCCCGCCCAGCCCTGCAGCATGCACCCGAGGCTCCCCCTAGTCCCAGTGCTGTGTCCTCCCTGTTGGGGTGTTTCCTTTAAGGGTGAATGTGGAGATGATAGACCGCGAGATGAACGACTCCTGTTGGACCAGCACTGGGTGCTGTCTGTTCCACTGAGAGGAGGGGAAAATGGACGTAGGGTGGATCTCAGGACCTCCCCCAGACACTGCATGGTGAGTGGGCAGCGGTGTCCTCAGGGTCACCCCCAGGGCCTCTGTGGGAAACGCTTCTCTGACGCCCTCCACCCCATCCTGCTCTGTAGGGCTCCGCTTTCCCTGTTTCTTTCCCCTCAAGGCTGTCACTTCAGAAGTAGCGTCCCTTCTCTCACTGGTTGGTCACAGGTGGGCACCCGTGGCAACAGATTACTGTCTCAACTACCTTTGTTATTCAGAAGAGCAAACTGAACACTAATGAATGAAAAAAAATTTTTTAATGGTCAGTTTTCTCTGTGCATGTGTGCTAAGTTGCTACATTCATGTCTGACTCTGTGATCCCATGGATGGTAGCCCGCCAGGCTCCTCTGTCCACAGGATTCTCCAGACAAGGATACTGGAGTGGGTTGGCATGCTCTCCTGCAGGGAATCTTCCTCACCTAGGGACTGAACCTGCGTCTTTACATCTCCTGCCTTGTCAGGCAGGTCATTTACCACTAGCACCACCTGGGAAGCCCCCTTGTCCATGGTGTTCCCCAATTGTGCATATATATATATATATATATATATATTTTTTTTTTTTTTATATAGTTTCTTAGTATTTTGTTGCTCAAGGAGATGTTTGTCTAGGGGCAAGCACTGCAGCAAAGGGGCCCAGGTCCCAGCCTGTCTCACCTCTTTCTTGCAGAGAGAGCTTGGTGATGCATCTCTGAGTCTATCAATATGTGGGTAATAATGCTATCCACCTCATGGGCCTGTTATGAGGATTAAGGGAGCTAAACTAGAGAGTCTTAGAAGAGTGTTTGCTGCTGTTACTATGCTGTGTGTTTGTGTGCTTGCTTTGATTCCAGGATGAGAATCTTGGAGAATGGTTTCTAGAATGTAATGAACTACACTGAGTGCTTCCAGATCTCATTTACCTTCTGTCATTGCAAACCCCCCTTGCTTGGGGTTCCTGGGTTATTTTATGTGTCGCTTTATTAGGTAATTCCAAGGCTCTTGTCATTGTCTTCTTCTGGACATTGCGGGTGTTACAAAGCCTTTGAATTGCCCTGGGCAGACAGTATTTAAAACTTGGCCTGTTTTTCCTATTAGGTTATAAAAATATAAACAGCACAAGAGCCAAGCAGAGCTAAGGGAGGATGTGACTCAGGTTGGGTCCCCAAGGGAAGGTTGACTAAATGTGAAAGGAAGTATGCAAACCACCGAACAAGACTCTGGAAGGCCAGGGCTCTGCAGGGTGTCCTTGGTCTAACAGTGTGGGGCTTGGGGAGAGCAGAAGGCCTGGCTTTTCTCTCTACACTGGCTGGCTTCTAAAGCCCAGTCCCCGCTGGGTTTGCCTCAAGTGCTATAAATTCCGGGAGCAAACACTTTTGCCCTTTGATATAGTCTTGGCTTAATTTCCAGATTGAATTGGGTTATCAAAGAGGTCACTCTAAGAACACAGGAGAAAATTTTTGTCTCCTGGGAAATAGTATCAATATTAGGAAGGACCCAAAGTCTTCATCTCTGAGGAGCTCTCTAAAGAAAAGAGGCAGCAGGAACTCAGAAAAATATGCACAAAAGTATACATAAAAATATGACTTACCATGAACTCCGAGGGTTCTGTGTTATTGCTGAGTGAGTTACTGACGGTGTCACTGGGAGTAGGACAAGGAGAGATGAGTCTGGGAAGAAAAGAGGACAGTAAATAAATTGAAGACATCTTCAAAGGAGGGAAGGAGCTCATGATTGTTAGAAGAATCCCGAGTGTGAGTGTTCTTTGCATGCAGAAGTCAGACCTTTTGCTTTGGTATTCCTAGGACTTTGCATAGCATCTGGCACACAGTAAGCACTGAAAAACGTGCGTGAACTGAGGACAATTAGTCAGCCTGCTGTGCAGGAGGAGAGTTGGAGTGGACAGGGACGAAGGCAGAGAAAGAAGGTATGGCCAAGACCAATAGACAAGAAGTGGTGGTGGGCATGGAGGGGACAGGACCCTGGGGAGGGGAAACCTGGGGGCGGGCAAATCAAGTCTGAGACCTGGTGAGACCTGAGACCTGAGAGATCTCTGTCTCTCAGGCAGGGTCTATAGACATGGTGTCAGAGCCAGGAAGTCCTTTCTAAGAATTTGAAAACGCTGCCTTTCCTTTTTTATCATCCGGATGACCATGCGGTGACCGAACCCTGCCATGCGATTGTAGGTGCTGTGCTTTCCTTGTATTTGTCGTTACGTGTTGACATTATGTAATTACCAAAATGATAGCACTGAACTTTTAAATATGCTGCTAATTATGTTGGCTGTGCTTAGGTCAGCTGCTTCTAATGTCAAAATCACAATAACCTTTCCTCAGCCACTACTGTTGAGTAGAGGGTTGTTTATCCAGGAGTTTAAACACTGGATGTGTCCAAAGAACAAAACTGTTCTAAATGATTTTAAAATAATTGTAAAAAAATTGCTTCGTAGTAATAAAGATTGATTAGCTCTAGGGTATTTGCTCCAAATGAATGGCCTGGGAATTCAGAGGACCAGGTGGCTGGGGCAGCAAAGAGATGTGACTGACCATAAATGGTCTCTCTGTCTCACACTCCCCTCTCTCTCTTTTTCTCTTTTTCCTTTGCTAGTAAAATGGATTTGTGTTGGTTCTGGATTGTGCATGTTTTGGAAGGTAAGCCAAAGTGTTAAATTTAAAGTATTACATTGAAATTTGACAGATATATTTTATGTATTCCATTTCTTAATCTAAATACTGGAAAGAAAAAAAAAACCAGAGATTGCATTCATGAAATACTAGGATAGAGCAAGTATTTTTCCAAACTAGTGAACTTTGAAATGTTGGAAATTCTGAAGCCATGAAAAACCCAGACTGAACATTAATTTATTTTAATCAGTTCCAAAGGAAAAAATCGCTTGTCCGTAGTGAAGTTTTCACTTGAAAGGAGCTTTTATAGAGCAAGCTTTTGGTTTCTTAAATGGTGTCATATAGTGACATGTTGATTTGGGATGCAAGAAAATGGAACGGTGTGGCGGAGTCATATACTGTGTAATGGTGGAGGACTAAGAAGAAAAGAAAAAAGTGAGTTTCATGTGTAAATGCTGTGACTGTGCCAGATGATGTCCCAGTTCACTCTATTTAGGAGATGATTGCAGCTGCTGAAACAGAGAAATGAGGTTGTATACTGACTGTGTGGATCACAATAAACTGTGGAAAATTCTGAAAGAGATGGGAATATCAGACCACCTGACCTGCCTCTTGAGAAACCTATATGCAAGTCAGGAAGCAACAGTTAGAACTGGACATGGAACAACAGACTGGTTCCAAATAGGAAAAGGAGTACGTCAAAGCTATATATTGTCACCCTGCTTATTTAACTTATATGCAGACTATGTCATGAAAACACTGGGCTGGAGGAAGCAGAAGCTGGAATCAAGACTGCTGGGAGAAATATCAATAACCTCAGATATGCAGATGACACCACCCTTATGGCAGAAAGTGAAGAAAAACTAAAGAGCCCCTTGGTGAAAGTGAAAGAGGAGAGTGAAAAAGGTGGCTTAAAGCACAACATTCAGAAAACTAAGATCATGGCATCCGGTCCCACCACTTCATGGCAAATAGATGGGGAAACAGTGGAAACAGTGGCTGACTATTTTTCTGAGCTTCAAAATCACTGCAGATGGTGATTGCAGCCATGAAATTAAAAGACACTTACTCCTTGGAAGGAAAGTTATGACCAACCTAGATAGCGTATTAAAAAGCAGAGACATTATTTTGTCAACAAAGGTCTGTGTAGTCAAGGTTATGGTTTTTCCAGTGGTCATGTATGGACGTGAGAGTTGGACTATAAAGAAAGCTGAGTGCCAAAGAATTGATGCTTTTGAACTGTGGTGCTGGAGAAGACTCTTGAGAGTCCCTTGGACTGCAAGGAGATCCAACCAGTCTATCCTAAAGGAGATCAGTCCTGGGTGTTCATTGGAAGGACTGATGCTGAGGCTGAAAGTCCAATACTTTGGTCACTTGATGTGAAGAGCTGACTCATTTGAAAAGACCCTGGTGCTGGGAAAGATTGAGGGCAGGAGAAGAAGGGGACAACAGAGGATGAGATGGTTAGATGGCATCACTGACTCAATGGACGTAGGTTTGGGTGGACTCCGGAAGTTGGTGATGGACAGGGAGGCATGGCGTGCTGTGGTTCATGGGGTCACAAAGAGTCAGACACGACTGAGCGACTAAACTGAACTGAACTGGAGTCAAATGATGCTCCCCAGGGGCAGGTAGTCCCATAGAGTCACCTGGTGAATCAAGTTTGGGTGTGGCATGTTAATACTTGTTAATACTATATAGTTGCTGATATACTGTTAGGTAATCCTCTGGCGCAGGTATTTTTGGTTTATTGTTCTGTTTTCAGAACCTCTGACAATGCCTGGCACACAATTGTTGTTCGGTCACTATGTCGTGTCCAGCTCTGTGTGATCCTAAGGACTGCAGCATGCCAGGCTTCCCCGTCCTTCACTATTCCCTGGAGTTTGCTAAAAGTCAAGTCCATTAAGTCAGTGATATTATCTAATCAACCCATCCTCTGTCATCCCCTTTTCCTCTTGGCTTCAATCTTTCCTATCACCAGGGTCTTTTCCAATGGGTCAACTGTTTGCCTCAGGTGGCCAAACTGTTGGAACTTCAGCTTCAGCATCAGTCCTTCCAATGAATATTCAGGTTTGATTTCCTTTAGGATTGACTGGTTTAATCTCCTTGCAGTCCAAGGGACTCTCAGGAGTCTTATCCAGCACCACAGTTTGAAAGCACTAGTTCTCTGGTGCTCAGCCTTCTTTATGGTCCAAATCTCACATACATATATGACTACTGGAAAAACCATAGCTTTGACTAGACGGGCCTTTGCTGGCAAAGTAACATCTCAGCTTTTTAATACATTGTCTAGTTTTGTCATAGCTTTTCTTCCAAGGAGCAAGTGTCTTTTAATTTCGTGGTTGCAGTCACCATCTGCAGTGATTTTGGAGCCCCCCCAAAATAAAGTCTGTCACTGTTTCCATTGTTTCCCCATATATTTGCCATGAAGTGATTGGACCAAATGCCATGATCTTAGTTTTTTGAATGTTGAGTTTTAAGCCAGGGTTTCCACTCTCTCTTTCACCTTCATCAACAGGCTCATTAGTTCCTCTTCACTTTCTGCCATAACAGTGGTGTCACCTGCATATCTGAGGTTATTGATAGTTCTCCCAACAATCTTGATTCCAGTTTGTCCTTCATCCAGCAGGGCATTTTGCATGATATATTCTGCATATAAATTAAATAAGCAGGATGGGTGACAACATACAGTCTTGACATACTAGTTTCTCAGTTTGTACCAGTCTGTTGTTCCATGTCCAGTTCTGTTGCTTCTCGACCTGCATTCAGATTTCTTAGGAGGCAGGTCATGTGGTCTGGTATCCCCATCTGTTTAAGAATTTTGACTGTGATCCACATAGTCAAAGGCTTTAGTATACTCAGTGAAGCAGATGAAGATATACTTCTGGAACTCTCTTGCTTTTTCTATGATTCAGCAGTTGTTGGCAATCTGATCTCTGGTTCTTCTGCCTTTTCTAAAACCAGCTTGAACATCTGGAAGTTCACGGTTCACATATTGCTGAAGCCTGGCTTGGAGAATTTTGAGCATTACTTTACTAGCGTGTGAGATGAGTGCAGTTGTGCGGTAGTTTGAACATTCATTGGCATTGCCTTTCTTTGGGATTGGAATGAAAACTGACCTTTTCCAATCCTGTGGCTCCTCTTGAGATTTCCAAATTTGGTATATTGAGTGCAACACTTTAACAGTATCATCTTTTAAGATTTGAAATAGCTCAACTAAAATTCCATCACCTCCACTAGCTTTGTTCATAGTGATACTTCCTAAGGCCCATTTGACTTCACACTCCAGGATGTCTGGCTCTAGGTGAGTGATCACACCATCGTGGTTATCTGGGTCATAAAGATCTTTTTTGTACAGTTCTGTGTATTCTTGCCACCTCTTCTTAGTATTCACTGCTTCTGTTAGGTCCATACCGTTTCTGTCCTTTATTGTGCCCATCTTTGTATATATTTAAATTAGATGAAAAAGAGTTACAGTCTACAATGATGGTTTGGCTGAGCCACGTGGCTTGTGGGAATCTGTGTTCCCCGACCAGGGATTGCACTTGGGCCCTGCAGAGACCTAACCACTAAGCCACCAAGAAACTCCCAGTAGAGTGCCTTTAATTTTTATAGGTTTCTATACCTTGCTGCAGCCTTTCCAGCACTATAGTGGAGTAGGAATAATTGAATTGAGTTACATGTTTGTGTTATGTGTGTGCTATACAGGAGGAGGGAAGCAGAGAGGGAAGCAGAGATAAGAAAAATACAAGAAAAGTTAGAGATGAAACCACGATTATGAACCTTGGGGATTTCCAGGAGATTGATTCTGGCACTGCTTCCTGGGTGAAGAGTGGTCACCTGAACACATGTGCACCCGGAACCTGTGACCGTGACTTTGGGAATAAGGGTCTTTGCCAATATAATCAAGGTAAGGGTCTCAAGGTGAGGTCGTCCCAGATTGGAATGGGCCCTGATGGTGTCCTTATAAGAGTCGGAAAAGGAGAAGTCGTGTGGGGGTGGGGGCATGAGAGGAAGGAGGCAGAGGCTGGCATGATGCCTTCACAACCCGAGTGATGCCAGGAATTGCGGGCTGCCATGCGAAGCTGGGAGGGAGGCATGGAGCCGTTGCCCTCAGAGCTGCCAGGAGCAACCCTGCTGACTCTTTAATTTCTGACTTCTGGCCTCTAGAACTGGGAGAGACTAATATCTGTTGTGTGAAGGCACCCAGTTTGTGGTGATTTGTTACAGCAGCTCTAGGAAGCTAATACCACAGTGGGATATCAAGGTAAATAAAACTCATCTTTAGAACTGAGGAAATACCTAAAAATCTTTTAAACATTCTCTTTTCTTACCTTTTTTTTTTTTTTTAAATAGTCCTTCTAATTGTGTTTCTTCTAAGTGGATTTACAATTGAGAAAATAAGAAGGTCAACAGAAAGAATTTGAAACCCTGGCAGTGTGACGCTCAGTCTCTTACAGTAAGGGCCCCCTTTCTTTGGCCAGTGCCTGGGTCACTGCCGCAGCCCTTGCCTCTCTCAGAGCTGGCACATCTATGCAGTATGTCCACTCCCATCAAGGCCCAGCTTCCACTGCTCCTCTCCACCCAAGAGAGAAAGAGCAAAAACAAGGGGTCCGGTTTGCTGGGGAAGGTCTTCCGAGTGATTGTTGCTGACATCAAAAGCTGAAGCCAAATACAGTACCACGTGTGTCTCCCTGATGAGGGAGAAGCTGTCCTTGGGCTTCGTAACCATCATGTTTCAACGTGTGCGCCTGTAATGGTTCATCTTCTCCATAGAAGGAAGGCTTTTCAACAAAGATGTCCAGAAGTTAAAAGAGGAATAGACTGCTTTTTCTCTTTATAGGTAGTTAAAACCCCAATTTAAAGCCATTTCCAAATATGCACCGAATATATAAAATATCAAATAATCACAGACGAAGTGCCACAGTCTTGAGGTTTTATTCCTGGCAGGAAGATACATAAATTAGATCAGCGCGGGCCTTGGAGTCTTCTCTTGAGAAACCTGTGCATTCCGTTCCTGTCACAATGGCTAGAAGAGGCATTTTATATTCTCCATCCCACACAAAGCCTTGGGTTTAGAAATGCTAGAGTTTTCATCTACTTCAACCAGTGTGGACTCTGAAGGGCGGGGAGGGGATATTATTTTTCATTTCAACCATTCAAAAGAATGAGCTTTCCAGAAGAACTTTTGTTCCTATAATAAACCTAACTAGACCTATTTATTCACTTAAAAAAAAAAAAAAAGGGAGATGGAGAGAACTTGGAAAAGCCAAGAATCTGTCAGCTCCATAATAGTGGTTGACCAAGCTCTGGCTTGAACACTTGTAAGACTGCAGCAGGGCTGGAGGCCTTGGAGAGTGGAGACCGGTCTTAGAAGGAATCAGCTCCAAGGCCGAGAGATCTGCTTGTGTGCTCTGTAGTCAGGGGTGAGCTAGGCCTGAATTTAATTCATCGGTTAGGATATTTTACAAAAAAAGGCTCTCCCCGCAGCATGGGGAAGATGCAGTGATCTCACAAGGAGAATGCCCTTAAGGGAGGGAGTGGGTTGATCAATGTTACAGGCATGTTCCTGAAATCTGAGTGTGAGTTAACTTTCGAAAGTGAGCTAGGTTCCCCCTCTCAAGATTTATTGACATGTAATTGACATAGAATATTGTGTATGTTAAGGTGTACAATATGATGACCTGGCATATATATGTATATATTATGGAATGATTGCCACAATGAAGTCAGTTAACACATCCGTCACCTCATATAGTAGTTAGGGATCTTGTGTGTGTGTGTGTGTATGGGCATGGTGAGAATATTTAAGATTTATTGTCTTAACACTTTCAGATCTCAAGTGTGCATGCTCAGTCACTTCAGCCATGTCCAACTCTTTGCGACCCGATGGACTGTAGCCCACCAGGATCCTCTGTCCATGGGATTCTCCAGGCAGGAATACTGGAGTGGGTTGCCATGCTCTCCTCCAGGGGATCTTCCCCACCCAGGGAACAAACACACATCTCTTACATCTCCTGCATTGATAGGCGGGTTCTTCACCACTGAGCCGCCAGGGAAACCCTTCAGATCTAAACTATAGTATTATTAACTATAGTCCAAGTGCTGTGCATTACATCCTGAGAACTTATTCATCTTCTAACTGGAAGCTGGTACTCTTTGATCAACCTGTCTCCAGTTCCCGGAAACCACTATTCTGTTTCTATGAATTCAGCCTTTTTTAGATTCCACATATAAGTAAGAACATACAGTTTTTCGTCTTTCTCTTATATCACTCAGTGTAATGTCCTTAAGTGGAGAAGGAAATGGCAACTCACTCCAGTATTGTTGCCTGGGAGATCCCATGGACGAGGAGCTTGGTGGGCTATAGTCCTTGGAGTTGCAGGAGTCAGACACAACCTAGCAACTAAACTACCAGCACCACCAATGCCCTTAAGGACCATCCATGTTGTCACAAATGGTAGGATATCCTTTTTTTAATGCTGAATACTATTCTATTGGAAAATTGAAGTAGGTTTAAAATGAATTTGGCTTCCCTTGTGGCTCAGCTGGTAAAGAATTTGCCTGCAATGTGGGAGACCTGGGTTTGATCCTTGGATTGGGAAGATCCCCTGGAAGAGGGAAAGGCTACCCACTCCAGTAGTCTGGCCTGGAGAATTCCATAGACTGTACTGAGCGACTTTCACTTTCACTTTAAAATGGATTGGCGAACTTGACTTTTTTAAATGTTATTTATGTATTTGGCTGTGCTGGGTCTTAGTTGTGGCTTGTGGGACCTTTGATCTTCATTGCCAAGTGCAGGACTGTTAGTTGCAGCGTGTGAACGAACTTCTAGTTGCGGCATGTGGGAACACTGGCCCTTGGTTAAATATCGTGAAGTTTCTGGTACTCACCAAGGGAAAGACAGCTCAGGAATGCACATTGAGATGCTAATGGTTCTACAAAGGATTGCAGACCTTCATTCAAACATGCAGATGAACACCCTCTTTCCTCTGGCCCAGACTGGCATCTGACTTGTCCTGAGGAAAGGATTGCCCTGGCCTGTAACGAGTCTCATAAATTCTCAAGGCTCGTTGCTTTCAATTATAAGAAACATCTTTCTCATTCTGACCCTTCTGTATAAATAGACACTTTCTTCCAAAGCCAAACGGTGGAATGTTAGAGCCTGAGATGCCTGTCATTGCTCTTCACTTCCTGCTTGATTCTACAGAGGAGAGAGTGGAGGCTCAGAGGGGAAGAGCCTGACTTAGGTGGCAAAGCCAGCAGCAGTATCAGGAGGAGCCAGGCCAGTCTCTGGAAAGATCACCAATCACTCTTAACTAAAACAGAGGGGCAGTGTTCCCTTGTGAATCTATTTGCATGTGACTTACATTATTTGTAGGTTCCACTGAATCAGTAAATCCAAGAGACAGCTAACCAGGAATTAGAGCTAGTAGGAACTGATGGGTCGACAGTGCAGTCCCAGGACAGACCAGCTGCTCTTGGCTGACACTCCAGACCTAGCTACATAACTGACGTGGCACTTTGGCTTGTCACCACTGTGAGGAAGTCTTTCCACAGAGTGGCTGGCCGGGAATTGTCACTCTTGTCATCAAAACAGAGCGTAGAGATTTTTGTTAGGTAAACTCAGCCTGTTTATAGTACCCTCCAGCATATATAAAAGTCAGTAGTTGGTTACGAGCTTGTGACAAATACTTAAAGTCAGGAGTAGGCTGTTTATACAGTTGGCATTGAATGCAGATTGCATTTTCACATGTAATGTTCTCTCAAAGCTAAGAACATTTTGATTACTGCATAGTTGATAGGATGACAACCTTTAATTTTTAAAATTATTCCTATCATAAGCTTTTTGTCTCTTGACTGTGATATAGGCTGAGAATTTGTTACATGTTGATACGCTAAAGGAAATATAGCTGAGGTGCAAGGGAAGAAAGGTGTAAGTCAAGAAAACAATTGTGATCTGAATTTTATCTTGTTCAGAGCTTGAGCAAACATTCATAAGGAGGGTAGAGGCTTTTAGATGATAGATGTTATTGAAGGTGGCTTTTAAAAGTTTGACCTTGATTCTTAAATGCTTCTCACCTCTGTTTCCTTAATGTCTCCTTAAATTTCTATAAATCCACGAGCATCCTCTGACTTCTCCCCTCCTTTCTTTCTTTCTTTAGTCCTCCAAAATGTCTTTTCACAGTCTCTAGGTTGGACTTCGGGGCAGGGCTACAGGCTTCCATGGCTCCCAGGCTTGAGGTACTGTAGCATCCCTCCTGCTGCCTGCACGAGCTTTCCCCTTTCCCACGTGGCCCAGGAGACAGGGGGCACATGGTGAAACTGTGGGGATGGGTCCTGAATCCTATCCTGGGCCTACGGGGGGGTTCAATAGATCACCGGGAGGGGCCCTGGCGGGCACCGGTGGGCTGAACGAGCTCGGGGTGGACCGTTATTCTGTGTGCTTCTGGGAAGGTCACTCAGATTCTCTGGCCATGTTTTTCTTCATCTGTAAGTGACATGCTTGGACTATGTAACCTTTAATTCCTTTCTGGTTCCAGTGTTCATGATTATTCAGGAGACTCAGTTTGATTCAAGGCATATCCAATTCCATTTAATAAGACTCATGTTATGATGAGATTCCTCTCTACATTCTCAAAAGAATATAAAAAGAGATATTTGTTTTGGATGACAATAATTGAATGTGACTGCCTTTGGTGTAAATCCAGCATCAGGGGGCTTATTAAGCATTTTGGAGGAGCAGAATGAGCTGAGATCTCAATCTGAATTTTCCTTTTAAATTGGACCTGATTTGTTCTTCTTTCGCTTATATACCCTGAAAGTATCAGATGGCAATGGAGGACAGTCAAAATTCCATGGAAATCAGTTTCTCCATGGCAGGTGGAGTGGCAGGATTCTCCAGTCAGGAGTCTGTCACTATGGTAACTGGCAGAGGCCCCTGCCCCAAATGTCCCCCTGTTCATCCATTGTGAGGAGCTGCAATCAGCCCTGCTCTCTACGGTCTAGTGAGCACATTCACATAGATAAAACTTGTTGCACAGAACAGCCAAATCTATGGTTAAATGCTAGTGACTGGAGAGAAAAGACAAAATGTAAATGAGAGCCCTCATTTATGAAATGTTGAAATTTAAAAGAAATCAATGCCCTCCAGTTACCTGATTTGTATAAACATTCAAACCAAAGCCTGGTGTGGGGACCCACTGGTGAGATGTATCAAACATAATCTGTGAGGATGTATTAAGTATAATGGTTTAAAGTAATCCATTTGCAAAATTTCATATGAGAAAATAAAACAGATTCAAGATTATCCCTTTAATGCTTATTTCTCTGTCACTGATGCTGGTGTTTTCAAAAGTCAAGGAACAAAAGGGTTACATGATGACTAGGATGCAGGGAACCATGTGGGAATGGCCACTCTGGGAATGGCCATGAGACTGGGGCTTGCATATGAACTTAACTGACCCGGCAGGAAAAGGAGTTGAAAATCTGTTGAACTAAAAGACTATAGACTGAGCAATCCGCAGAGACTTGCCAAGGACTAAAATTTATAAATACATAATTATTTTCTCACTGGGATCATTACACACACACACACACACACACACACACACACATTTGTTTCTTATGTAATGGAAATTGAACTTTCATTGCAAAGAAAGTGAGCATGTTCAGATAAATATAAAAGTAAGCCATATTCCCAAGTGCAATAACAGTAATCCACCTCAAAGTGTTCTTGTGATGATCAAGTAAGTAAATATAGAAATAAATCAGTTACAACAGTGCCTGGCCCAGAGCAAGCAAGCACTTACATAAGTGTTAGCTAGCATCATGACCATATACCTTGATATGTAGTCATCTGATTTCCCCTCCCAACTATTCCTCCCTAGTACTTCCTAGCTCCATAAGTGACATTATCATTTTTTTAAAAAGTTATTCAGACCCAAAATTTTACTTTTCTGTTTACCTCATGCTGTGAATTCTGGATCAACCCTGGAAATTCTATCTTTAATATGGATCCAGAATTTAACTACTTCTCACCAACTCCATTAGTACCACACTCATTCAAGCCATGAGCCTCTCCTGCAATGGCCTTTGAACTGGTCTTTCTGCCTCCACTTCTGTGCCCCTGTAGACTGTTACACAGTAGCCAGAGTCCTGCCCCAGCCCAAACCCTCCATTGATTTCCAAAAGACCCTGGCCTTGCTAGCCCACCGACCTTACCTCCCACTCGTTCCCAGTCACGGCTCCTTCTTGCTGAGCCTTGAACGTTCCCACCATTCTTTTCCGCCAGCATCTGAACTTGGTGTCACCTGGAGAGAGTCTTGCAGTCTGTCCCTCTTCCTGTAGATTTCTGTCCAAATGTCATCTCCTCAGAGAACCCTACCATAATGAGGCTATTTAAAATGGTCCCCTCCACCACACTCTAATTATTTACCCTAATTTTAATTTTTGTTCACAGCAATTATCCATCTCTGACATTATATTTAATATTTGTTTCTTTCTCTGTGCTTTTTTACATTGTAAACTGTATAAGAGTGGGAACTTGGCAAGTTTTGTTCATGGCTATCTACTCAGTGCCTGGAACGGTGTCAGGAATGGTAAGAATGCAGAAGTGCTTCCTACATATTTGATGAATAGATGAGTGAATGAACAGTCTCTTTATCCATATGTATGTTATAAACTTTATTACACTGTGTATTGTGTTGTGGCCCGCTTTAATATCCCGTACTGCATCCTGTGCATTTTCTCTGCCAGTAAATAGACCTTGACTACTCCATTCTTATTGGTAGCACAGTAGATCTTTGTGTGGGGTATGGATGTACAATAATTAATTGAAACAACATAGTATTAGTGGACCTTCAGCCTGATTTCAAAATTTTCCTATTATAAAGACCTCTGACATGAACATCTTTCAGATTAGATCAGATCAGTCGCTCAGTCGTGTCCGACTCTTTGCGACCCCATGAATCACAGCACACCAGGCCTCCCTGTCCATCACCAACTCCCGGAGTTCACCCAGACTCACGTCCATCGAGTCAGTGATGCCATCCAGCCATCTCATCCTCTGTCGTCCCCTTCTCCTCTTGCCCCCAATCCCTCCCAGCATCAGGGTCTTTTCCAATGAGTCAACTCTTCGCATGAGGTGGCCAAAGTACTGGAGTTTCAGCTTTAGCATCATTCCTTCCAAAGAAATCCCAGGGCTGATCTCCTTCAGAATGGACTGGTTGGATCTCCTTGCAGTCCAAGGGACTCTCAAGAGTCTTCTCCCACACCACAGTTCAAAAGCATCAATTCTTTAGGAACAGCCTTAACGATAACCACAGGATAAGCTGTTGGAAATGACTATGATGTAAGGTGTGCTCATTTGTACTATGTATTACAGTACATGGCTTTCCTGATAGCTCAGTTGGTAAATAATCTGTCTGCAATGCAGGAGATCCCAGTTCAATTTCTGGGTTGGGAAGATCTGCTGGAGAAAGGATAGGCTACCCACTCCAGTAGTCTTGGGCTTCCCTTGTGGCTCAGTTGGTGAAGAATCTGCCTGCAATGTGGGAGACCTGGGTTTGATCCCTGGGTTGGGACAATCCCCTGGAAAAGGGAAAGGCTACCCACTCCAGTATTCTGACCTGGAGAATTCCATGGACTCTATAGTCCATGGGGTCGCAAAGAGTAGGACACGACTGAGCAACTTTCACTTTCACTTTAAAATGGATTGGTGAACTTGACTTTCTTTTTAAAATTTTATTTATTTATTTATTTGGCCGTGCTGAGTCTTAGTTGTGGCTTGTGGGATCTTTGATCTTCATTGCCAAGTGCAGGACCGTTAGTTGCAGCGCGTGAACGAACTTCTAGTTGCGGCATGTGGGAACACTGGAACTTGGACATGACTGAGTGACTTTCACTTTCATTATAGTACATAGCACCAGACCATCTTTCAGAGTAATTGTGCTGATTTTGATTCCACCATCAGCACTGGGGCAATCTTTATCATAAGCCTTGTGTTTGATATAGAAGGATTCTAGAGATAGAGGAGCCAGGGTTGTAGTTACTGAACTTGAAAAAAAAGTAATCTGGACTCACAGCATTTGAAATGCTTTGGTAGAGTTAAGTATGAGGAATGTGATGGAGACTGTTTTGAGTTGAAGCATAAATACACTTTGGGCTTGTTGAATTGCAGAGCAGGGACAGACCTTTAAGCCAAGTAGCACGATAACAATGCTTCTCCCAGCCATCAGGCAAAACACCGTCCAACAAATCAAGTCGTAAAACCTACATTTCTGCCCTCTCATAGGATGCTTACATCAATGTGCATTTAGGTAAGGAGGGACGAGCGCTCTCCTAGGAGATATTACAGGTTTTCAGGGGTCTCAGGGGCAAAGATGGTTGGACCACATTCTTGAAGACAAGGATAGGCAGTTGGGTCCTGCCTACGTGCTTTTGCATATGATGTTCTGGCCCCACTATGCAACAGTTACCGTTCTGATGTTAAAACGAGAGACGCCTACTAATAGGTTTCTGTGGTGCTCGTTTCCACGTCCTGGGCTGTCAAACTCCAGGACGTCCAGCTTCACTGCTGGCGAATTCTCTCATTCCGTGCCTTCCAAAGGCTGCTGCCCTGGGTGGGGTGCGAAGCAGGAGACATGCATTAGCTCTGGACCCCCTGCCTCCTGGACCTGCAGCGTGGAAACCCCACTCTGCGTGACTCAGTGTGAGGGGCTGAGCTGGGGGCATTGCCATTCCCCCTTGGGTCATCTGATTTTTATCTCCCTGGTTTCACAGTTTGTTAATGACATTTTCAAAAGTTCTGTGGGTTCCAAAATTGTTTCCACAATTTCATTTTTTTTTTTTTCATGAGAGGTTTAAATTTGCTATTTTTTGAGACCAAATGGTTATTGTCCTATAATTTAAAGTGTTTGACATTTCAGTGTGAAAGCCTGGCCCCTCAGTCTGTAAGCTGACTCTTTGGGCCACTTTGATTGGCTCTCTCTTGTTCTGTTGGAGGGCCCACCTGAAGAAGCTGTATCTGCATGATTCTTCACAGGTCAAGTGCATGGCAGGTAGAGGGAGGAGGGATTTGGTGGCTTGTTCTGCTGAAAATTCTCTTGGGCTGATAAACCAGATGAGAACTCTTTAGGGCTTTGCCTGCTTCTTTGAGCAAGTCCTGTGTGCCAGGCATAGGGTGCTTGGTCCTGGGGCTCCCAGCAGGATTAAAACACAATCTCCGTGTGCTCCAGTGGTGCAGAGTAGGCTGTTGTATTGGAGGCTAGCACCATATTGTAGCTCTGCCACTTACTATTTGTAGGACTTGCTAAAGCCCCTTGATCTGCCAAGCCTCAGTTTTCCTATCTGTAAAATGGCTTCAAGTGTATCACAAGTTGGAAAATCCATCCACAGACTGCCTGGGGCTTATGCTAAAACATATAAACAATATCTGTAGTTAAATGCTTCATCCTTTAGGGACTTGTCTCTCACCTAGAAAATCACTACCTTTATTCCTAAAAGTTGTGGTGAGGACCAGTTGCAATGATCTCTGAAAATTGTCCACCAAGGGAAGGAAGAAAGGAACTCTTTATTCCCTTCCTTTCAAAGCCTTTCTATTACTCAGAGGCTTGATCTGGCCCAGAGAGGTCAAGGAGATATTTTGTTGGAATCTGATGCCCACTCCTCCTCCCATTTTATGTTTTAACTTTATATTAATTCTTGACACATTAAATCTGGGGGTTTCCATTAGAATTTTGATTTGCTGTTTCTTTCTTTAAATATATTTGCCAAAAGTAATATACATATATTACTTTTACTACCATAATTTAAAAAAAATAGTAATACAAGACTTAAATAAAGTAGCAGTCCCCTGCCTGGTCATTCCTTCATGCTCCCCAGAGGCATCTGCTTTCATTTCTTGGCATTTTGCTCCATCTTTCTAAATAATAGAACAATACTGCTACTTCACACTATAATGATTGACTTTTCTTATGAAAAAATGGAAGTTGAGCTCTCTTACACACACGTACTCTAAGATTCATACTCTCAGTGCAGTTAAGCCATAATTACTTGTTAAATTAGTACCCAGTGTAAATGCATTTTTAGGATAGTATAAATACTGCTCATAGCTATGATTACATGTTCTTTTTGTACAGCTTTTTGTTTTTCCTGGAGTTCAAATTGTCTTAAAAAAATCTGGTTGGTGTTACGTTCTTACACTAATTAGTTTGCGTATTTCTTCAGAAGAACATGTCTTTAGGAATTGGCACTTTTTTTTTTTCATCTCTTGGAGACATTGTTTCTGGATTAATTAATTTCCTCCTCCAACCCAAAGTTGAGGACTTTCAAAGCCTCCTATATACACTGACTTAGGTATTTCCATTATTGTTATTCAAAGAATTCTTTTCGTGTCTCTTCCTGAGATTATACTCCTCATTTCCTGGGCATCTTGCATTCTTTTTTATCTCTGTTTACTTTCTTGTTTTTATGGAACACATCTTCCAGTTACTTTCTACATAAGGTACATAGGAAGTAAATTTTTTGAGGCCTTGAGTATCAGAAAACTTTTATTGTACAATTACATAAATTATAGTTCAGTGGCCTATAAAATCCTAGATTGAAGATATTTTTAGATTTTGAAATATTACTCCAGAATCTTCTAAATTTCAAGGTGTTTTTAGAAAATCTAATGCTTTGCTGATTCTTGGCCTTTGGTATATGACCTATTTTTTCTCTCTGGGATTTATTAAGCTATTTTTCTTTATTTCCAATATTCAGACATTTCACAGTGGTTTGCCTTGGTATGGTCTGTTTTTTATTTATTGTCCTGAGCACTCAGTGGACCCTTTCAGTTCTGAAATTCATGGCCTTTAGTTCTGGGAAAGTTTCCAATACTATCTGATTTTTTTAACTTCTGTTTACTTGGTGTTCTTTCTGGAACTTCTATTAGTCAGAGATCAGACTTTCTGAATTGATCTTCTTATTCTAAAAATTCTTTTTTCTTCTGTTTCCCCATTTGTTATCATTTTTTGTTCTACTTCTATGAAGACTTCCTCAAATTTACCTTCTTTTTAAAATTTATCTTGCATGTATTCATGAGAGCGCTTTCCTGTTCTCTGAAAGTTTCTCTTTTTTTTAAATAACATCCTATTATTGTTACTGCTATTCAAGTAGGCAATGTTTTCTTTTATCTCTGAAGATTTTACATTAAAGTTTAAGTTTCCTTCTGCCCCAGTCTGGTCTTTGTTTCATCTTTTTCGTTTATTAATTTTGGTCTCTGTATTTAATGCATCTGATGGTCACTGACTAACTATGCTGACATAGAGGGAAGTAAGTTTCAAACTGAGGTGTGACTAGCATATTTGACATCTGAATCAGGTCAATTCATTTTGGGATGGAGCAGAGATAGATGCATTTTTCCATCTAATTTATTTAATGGAAATTCTCCTTAGTTAAACAACTTTGCTTATTATTTTAATGTAAATGTAGATTTGGCATTTTAGAGAACAGAATGTAAAATTTAAATTAATTTTTTGATACGAACAAAATTTCAAAAACATCTTAAAATTCAAACTGTGACATTCCTTACCCTGCCTCTGTATCCCAAAGGGAATATATTTGCTCTACTGTTAGGGGTACATTAATAGATGAGTTTGAGAAGCTGTCATGAGGCAAGGCAATTTGGATAAATGCCTTGGGAATTGGTTCCTCAGTAGAGAAGGAATCCATGATATCCTCCAGCAGGTCAGAAAAATCCATCTTCTTGTTTACCAACCAGAAACAGTCATGCTTTGCAAAACACATGTTTTCCACCAAGCATCACATGAAACCTGGGGTCACAATATGAAATGATCAGAGTAATAAAAGGATGGAAATGGCCTTCCCGCTAAATTCCTATGATCACTGGTTTAAATGAATCCCAAACCCAGTTTGTAGCTACACAGTTAAGAGCTTGCTCAACTGTGGGCACTCTGTAAAAATTTATTTGCTTTTTTTGTCCTATAAGTCTGGACCCTAAGGAAACATTTTTGTTTCATTTTGTTTGCTTCTTTTAATTGATAATAACCAGTGTTGTCAAGGACCCAGGGACACTGGAACTCAAACAACTACTGTTGGAATCTTTATTGGATGTAATTCTTGATTGCAAACAACATAATTCACTCTGACTACTTCACATAAAAAAAAAAAAAGAAAAGAAAAAAAGAGGAATTTACTACAAGATATTAAGTATCTCACAAATTCCCTCTCTAGGACAATGTGAAATGCTTATGAAATGCAAAGGGGAAGAAACAAGGAAACATTTATCAATCTGCTCCTATTCTCCATAGTCAAGGTTTATCCATAGGGCATTAACTACCTTGCACTGGGAGATTGCACATGAATGAAGAAAGAGTGGGCTCCTGTGGGTTCCAAGAAAATCTCTGGGTAGGGGATATCAAGAAGAAAGAATAGGTCTGTGCCAACTTAATTTTAGAGGAAGATTTGGGGACTGGAAGTCGAAAGTAAAGTATGTAGGGAGAAGCTTTGAAGAAGTTGGGAATTTGACTAATATTGAGAAGAAAAATAATAGAGACTTTTAAGAAACACTTGTAATAAATTGGTTCTCTTTGACATCTTTTAAGATATTCACAAAAAGATGGGAATTGCTTTTAATTACTTGTATTTGTTGGGCTGTGTTTACCTGAATGCTGTAACTTGCAAAGACTGAACGACCTGAGGCCCTAGTCTATGAAACAGTTGGTAAAGTACAAAGTTGTCTTCAGTTCATGAGAAACAGGTTCTTCAGTCAGAATACCATGGCCGTGTTCAACTTCAGTGGATTTCTACTGTGAACTTTCTAATGGCTCTCAATCAACTGAATTGCATCACAAGCAGGATAGCTTAAAAAGGTCTCTGGAGATTTGACTACATCATTTGGGTATGAGCTAAAAGCCAATTTAATGAGCCTTTAAGCAACTGGATGCTTGTTCTAGTTTTTCTTTCACTTTCTGACAACTCAGGAAACATCCATGGGACTTTTGAACTCTTTGAGAAAAATCACATACACACTTACATGAACATTTAGCAGAAAAATTTGGAGAATTTAAAACTCACCTAGTGGTGTTTGGAAGCCTAGAGCTAAAGAGCTAAATTTTCTCTTTACCACCAAGAGTATAATTTCACAGAACTTTCTGGGAAGAAACACATGGACTCAGTGATTCAAGGGGCTGGAATCTCCCTTTCTCTTGAGGGGGCTCAAGTGTATGTTCACACATAACAACAAGGGGATCTCCAGGGACTCAGGCTAGTTTGTGGTATCAGGAAGATATACAAGTTCAGAGCAGAAAGTCTGGAATGATCATGAAGAAATCGAAGGTCATACAGGTAATAAGCTAAGCCAAGAAGCATCAGACCAAAGAGGAATGATTGGACAGATCTGAAAGGTCAAAACAGAGAATATCTGAACCTTGATAGTTTGTATGTTTTGAGGATGTAGTATTGATCAGGAGATATGATTCTAAGTTAGAAATTTTGGATTAACACGTTATTTGCCACTTATTAACTATACGACCTTGGACAAATCACTTACCTCTCTATGAGCCTCACACTTTCATTGCATATGAGAACAGCAAGGTTTATTTTTATTGTAAGGATTAATATATGGGAAATGCCTGGTATAGTTCTGAAAAGGTGCTCAAAAATTAAATGATTATTCCCAGGTGGTGCTAGTAGTAAAGAGCCCACCTGCCAATGCAGAAGGCATAAGAGATGCAGGTTTGGTCCCTGGGTTGAGAAGATACCCTGGAGGAGAGCAGGCAACACACTCTTGTACGTTGGAGAATCCCATGGACAGAAGAGCCTAGTGGGCTATAGTCCAGAGGCTCACAAAGAATCAGACATGACTGAAGCAACTTAACACATTTCTAAGACTGAAGTTCTTCCACAGTGAGAAACCTAGTTCCTGCCTCTACTACTCCTACCCTAACTCAATTCTGCTTCAGCGATAGATTAAAGATACTGTCCCTTCCCCTGACCTCCTACCTCCACAATCTTCACATACCTCAGATCCTACTCTGCTAAACTCCAATAAAACATTTAGAGGTCAGTAAAAAAAAAAAAACCTCAACATTCAGAAAACTAAGATCATGGCATCTGGTCCCATCACTTCATGGCAAATAGATGGGGAAACAGTGGAAACAGTGTCAGACTTTATTTTTTGGGGCTCCAAAATCACTGCAGATGGTGACTGCAGCCATGAAATTAAAAGACGCTTGCTCCTTGGAAGGAAAGTTATGACCAACCTAGATAGCATATTCAAAAGCAGAGACATTACTTTGTCAACAAAGGTCCGTCTGGTCAAGGCTATGGTTTTTCCAGTGGTCATGTATGGATGTGAGAGTTGGACTGTGAAGAAAGCTGAGCGCCGAAGAATTTATGCTTTTGAACTGTGGTGTTGGAGAAGACTCTTGAGAGTCCCTTGGACTGCAAGGAGATCCAACCAATCCATCCTAAAGGAGATCAGTCCTGGGTGTTCATTGGAAGGACTGATGCTGAGGCTGAAACTCCAATACTTTGGCCACCTCATGCAAAGAGTTGACTCATTGGAAAAGACTCTGACGCTGGGAGGGATTGGGGGCAGGAGGAGAAGGGGACAACAGAGGATGAGATGGCTGGATGGCATCACTGACTCGATGGAGATGAGTTTGGGTAAACTCTGGGAGTTGGTGATGGACAGGGACGCCTGGTGTGCTGTGATTCATGGGATCATAAAGAGTAGGACACGACTGAGCGACTGAACTAAACTGAACTGAAAGATATCAGTATAGATATGGCTGAGCTTTAATGTCCTTACTGACCTTGAGACTATGAGAGTGACCAGGACAGGGAATAACCTGTTACACCTTATGAGGCACAATTGAAAGGACCATAGGAATTTATCTTGGGGAAGAAACAATAAAATCAAGGAAAGTTTGATAAACTATGAATTATTTGGTTCAATTTGGATCTATTCTAGGGAAATAGTGGTGTCTCCTTGGTGGCCACTTGTGAAGGATCTGAAGGGGAATCTTCAAGCTGAGACAGGGTAAAGAACTTTCATGGCCTCCTGACTCTGAGGGTCAGTGGCTTTAGGATGCACAAACTGCCCTTGTGGTGTGCATGGCATCGGCGAAGAGGCCACATTGTGATGGAGTGGTTCCTGCACTTTCCAGCCTGCAGGTCTGGGCCATGCCATAGATTTGGCTCTTGGCATGTAGGGTTAGCACCTCAGAATCCTTGTTGTGATCATTCTGTCAGAGCTCTCTCCATCCATTTCTTTTCTATTCTTCTCTTTCACCAGCTGGCAATTACACGCCACAGAAAGTGTACACAGAAGGGGCTTGTTTTGGTTACCATGTGGCTGGGTGGGAGGGAGCTCTGGCTGGTGGCTGATTCTCTGGGGTGACTGGGCATGGGTTATGGGAATGGAGGGTGAAGTCCCTCATCAGTTCCCAGAGTGCTGCCTCATTCGCACCCTGGAGCCTGTGAATAGTGTTTAAATCAACGGTCAAAGTGGAGAGAGCAGCTTAGTCCTCATTACTCCCCAGGACTAACTGACCTCTTCTCAAAAGGTGCATTCTTGATTTGGTGAGACTCTTCCTCATCCGGAAAGGCCAGTGAAGCAAAAAGATCTAATGTGAAAGGGTGGGGGTGAGGGGTCAAGGGTGACATTGACGGGAGAGAAAGGTGCAGACCATTCACTAAATCATTTCCACCAGAATAGATGAGAACAAAGGCATCACCGTCCTGAGAGCATTTGTTAAGGACTCAAACAGATCAAGCGCTGTACAGAGTCTGGTGACCTTTTCCTGCCCTGGAGCTGCTCAGTTTTGTCATTTTGATGAATCTCTAAGTTGTGTTCACTGAGTATCTCTGATAGCAAGTAAGTGATTTAACATAAAGGGTCCTTTGAGAGAAATGCATAGAAGTGGAGTCAAGCTCAATGCCACCCCCAAGCATGCCATCTATTTTTAATTGTTCCCCTCATCCAGCTTAGTTATTAAGAAATAAATATGAAAGAAAGAAAGAGAAAGAGAAGAAAAGATAGAAAATGAAATTAAACAGCAAGAAACAACAAAAATGAAGTTTGATTCCTTTTTGAATCTTCTATTGGTGATATAAAGTTCAGGCATTCACGCTACAAGAGCCAAAACATGTATTCAGTGTGTGGGAATCGAACTTTAAAGAAGCCACTTTGAATAGTCAATTTGATGCTTCCCATAGAGAATATAAATATAAAAGTACAGAGCACCAGAAGAACATCTGTTTCCAAAAAAACAATAATATTGCCATCCATTGTCAGCTTGGTACTTTTGCCAGTATGATGGTATTAATACCAAAGTGAATCAGAATAGAATTCACTTAAGAAGCATTGAGTTGGTGATGGACAGGGAGGCCTGGCGTGCTGCAGTCCAAGGGGTTGCAAAGAGTTGGACTGACTGAGTGACTGAACTGAACTGAAGAAGCATTGAGATTCCGTTAGTTTGCGGTCTGATGGAAATTTTACCTACAGGTTGTACAGAAAAACTTGTATCTCTAAACTTACAACGTTGTTTCCAAGTTTTTTTCTTTTGGTCTTTCCTTAGTGAAAACTTCTGTTCTTAAAACTTTTCAAGGGGCAAAATTAGCATTCTGTTGTTGTACTGTCCAATTTGGTAGTCACTAGCCACATGTGGTTTTAAATCTAAACTTTAAAAATTGAAATAAAATTAAAATTTACTTTCTTAGTCACTCCAGTTTCATTTTCAAAAGCTTGGTAGCCACAAAGGACTAATGCCTACCCTAACAATATCACAAATATGGACCTTTTTCATCATAAGAGAAAATCTTGTTGGAAGCACTTGTCTATATTTTTCTCCATAGAAATGTGAATCATCAAAGTGTACTTCCTTAGCATGGAGAAAGCATGCTCTCATCTAAATACCCAAAGTGAAAATTTAGTGGTCATCCCGGCACTTTAATTTCAGTTTCTGAGAGTGGTAACTATTGAATCAGTATTGTTTCTCCCATGCTCCTTAGATATGATGACCAAGGAACCTAAACAAAAAACACTGGTCAGTCACCGACAGATCTGTTTCTGCCATTGTATAAGTGGCATAGTCTTTTTGTCACTCAGAAGAAAAGATCCCCATAACTGTGAGATTTTGTTTTCTTAATTTCTAATGGTTATGCTGAAAATCAACATCCATTTCCCTTCAAATGCAGATTTCTACTGAAGAGACATGACAGTTCTTTCAACTCTAGAACCACAACTAAAAGCCAGATGGAGAAAGAGCAAACAGCTCTTTCCCAGATGTCTGATCACACTGACTCTCCTGGTTTATTGTGAAACTAGCATCACTCTAATGACAAAAACCGGAGAATGACATTACGAGAAAAGTACAGACCAATATCACCCACAAACATAAAAATGGAAATCCTTTAAAAATAATAAATTGAATATAATATATAGAAATGACAATACATCATGACCAAATGGGGTTTCTCTCAGGAATGAAGGTTGGTTTGATGTTTGAAAAGTAATGTAATTCAACAGCCTAGAAAGGAAAAACCATGTGATCATTTTGATTAGATACAGGAAAATTATGTAACAGAATTCAACATTTATTCAGAATAAAAATTCTCAGCAAGCAGGAAATAGAACTTCCTTAACCTGGTAAAGAGTACCTGTGAAAAATCTAAAGATATACATAATATATTATGTGAACATCATATGAATATTTCTCCCTAAGATTGTCAAGGCAAGCATGTCTGCTCTTATTATACCAATTAATCAATGCACTGTAGGTTCTAGTCAGTTCAATAATGTAAGAAAAGGAAATACAAGGAACTTGTATTGTAAAGGAAGCAATGAACTGCCTATTCTCAGATGACATGGTTGTTTACATATAAAAATCTCAATCTAGAAAAATGTTATTAAATCCAATAAATGAATTTCATTAAGTTGCAGGATACAATCCATTACACTAAAATCAATTGCACCTTTACACATTAGTAATAAATAATTAAGTGTTGGAATAACAAACAGCAATTCTTTATTTCAATTTATAATAGTACCCAAACAACAATAACAATAGCAACTTAAATCATAAAATAATACTTTTAGGAATTAATCTAGCAAAATATGTAAAGAAGATCTAAATAAATGGAGACATATACATGGATTAATAGATTGGATGATTCAGTAGTGTTAAGCTGTCAGTTCTTTACACAAAGAAGTTTGTAGCTACAACATCATCCTAATCAAATCAAAATCTTAGCTAGGTTTTTTCTGTTTTTTTGTAGAAATCAAGAAGTTTGTTCTAAAGTGTACATTGAAAACAAAAAGGATCTGAAGCCAAGATGAATTGGAGGATTCAGAATGCTTGAATTACTATAAAGATACAGTAATCAAAACTGTGGTGTTGGCAAAAATTTGGACATACAGTTTAACAGAACACAACAGAGTCTAGAAATACATTGCAAATATGATCAATTGATTTTTAATAAAAAGACAAAGACAATTCAATGACGAAAAGATAGTCTCTAGCAAATGATACTAGGAAAACTGGGTGAACATGCAAAAACAAACAAACAAACAAACAAAAACACACAAAACCTAACATTGATCTATATCTTAGATTTTATAAATATTAACTTCAAATGATTCATAGAACTAATATAAAACACAAAACTATAAAACTTCTAAACAAATGTGTAGAAGAAAATCTTTGTGACTTTGAATTAGGCAAAGGTGTTTTTAGATAGAATACGAAAACAGAAACCATAAAAGGCAATTTTGATACATTGGACTTTATAAAAATTTAAAATTTCTGATCATTAAAAGTCACCAGTATGAAAATGGAAAGAAAAGACTTGTAAACCATGTACCTGAAAGAAGACTGATAACAAGAATCTATGAAAAAAAATTCTCAAATCTCAGAAAGAAAACAATCTAATTTTTAAAAATGGGCCAAAGATTTATTTATTTATTTTTTTAAAATGGGCAAAAGATTTAAACAGACATTTTAATTAAGAAGTGATCTGAAAGGCAAATATGCATATGAAAAGATGCTACATATTACTGTTACATATTACAGTCATGAGTAAAACACAAACTAAAAAACATCATCCCTATCAAAATACTAAAGACATTTTTCACAGAAGCAGAACAAACAACTAAAAATTTTTTTGTATGGAAACACAAATAGCCAAAACAATCTTGAGAAAGAACAACAGAGCTGGAGGAATCATAGTCTTTGACTTCAGATTTTATTGCAAAGCTACAGTAACTAAAACAGTATGGTACTAACACAAAAACAGACAGAGAAATTAATGGAACAGAAATGAGGGCCTAGAAGTAAATCCACATACTTATGGCTAATTAATGTATGACAAAGGAGATAAGAATATATAATGGAGAAAAAGTCTATTTAATGAGTGGTGCTGGGAAAACTGGACAGCTACATGTAAAAAATGAAATTAGAATGTTTTCTCATACCATATGCAAACATTAATTCCAAATGAATTAAAGACCTAAATGTAGGACAAGAAACCATGAAATTCCTAGAATAAAACCTAGGCAGGACATTGTTGGACATAAATCATAGCAATATTTTTTGGATCTGTCTCCTAAAGCAAAGGAAATAAAAGCAAAAATGAACAAATGGGATCTAATAGACTTAAAACTTTTTGCACTGCAAAGGAAACCATTGACAAAATTAAAAGACAACCTATTGAATGGGAGGAAATATTTGCTCATGATATGACTCATAAGAAGTTAATATCTGAAATATATAAACAGCTCATACAACTCAAAATCAAAACACAAAGCAAAACAAACAGCCAGATTAAAAATGGGCAGAACACCCGAGTAGACATTTTTCCACAGAAGACATACAGAAGGAAAACAGACACATGAAAACATATAATATAGGCCCAATAATCAGAGAAAAGCAAATTAAAAGCAAAAAGAGATGTGACATCCCACCTTTCAGAATGGCTATCACTAAAAAGACCATCAATAACAAATGTTAGCAAGGATGTAGAGAAAAGGGAACCTTCATACGGTATTGGTGGGAATATAAATTGGTGCAGTCTCTGTTGAAAGCAGTATGGTGGTTTCTCAAAAGATTAAAAATGAAATTATCATATGATTCAGTAATTCCATTCCTGGGAATATATCTGAAAAAAAAACACTAATTTGAAAAAATTTATACACCCCAATTTTCATAGCAACATTATTTACAATTGCTGAGATATGGAAGCAACTTAAGTATCTATCAAAAGATGAATGAATAAAAAAGAAGTATATACATATACAATAGAATACTATTCAGCCATGAAAAAGAATAAAAATATGCCATTTCCAACAACATGGATGGACTTGGAGGGTGTTATGTTAAGTAAAATAAGTTAAACTGAGAAAGATAAGTGTGACTTTCATGTGTAATTTAAAAAAAACACGAACTAGGGATATAACAAAAAGGAAACAGACTCACAAATAGAATAAACTACTGGTCAGCAGTGAGGAGAAAGAAGGGGAGAGGGGCGAGAAGGAGGTAGCTAGGGGGTTAAAAGGTGTAAACTAGTACATACAAAATAAATCTAAGTTACATGGACAAATTGTACAACACAGGGAATATAGCCAATAGTTTATAATAACTATAAATGGAGCATAATCATTGAAAATTGTGACTCACTATGTTGTACACCTGCAACTTATAAAATAACATCAATCATATCTCAATTAAAAAAGAAAAAAATATTGGTGTATTATTACACACCTATTGGAATGGCTAAAAAAAAAAACAACACCCAAAACAGGAAACAAAAAATAATATTAAGTGCTGACAAGGCAGCAGAGTATGAATATATATGAATGCAAAATGTTATCGTTACTTTGAATAAAGGTTGTTAAATTTCTTACAAAGTTAGGAATTCAATTTTACCCAGAAATAAAAATCCTAGGTATTTTCTCAAGAAAAATGAAAGCATACGTCTTCACATAAACTTGTATGTGAAATGTTTTTATCAGTTTATTCAGTATTGCCAAATCTGGAAGCAACCCGTGTAGAATGTAGAGTATGTGGAATCTAGAAAAACGGGACAGATGAACCTATTTGCCTTTTCAGTACTGTTCATGGAGCTCTCAAGGCAAGAATACTGAAGTGGTTTGCCATTCCCTTCTCCAGTGGGCCACATTTTGTCAGAACTTTCCACCATGACCTGTCCGTCTTGGGTGGCCCTACATGGCATACCTCATAGTTTCATTGAGTTAAACAAGGCTGTGGACCATCTGATCAGATCGGTTAGTTTTCTGTGACTGTGGTTTTCAGTCTGTCTGCCCTCTGATGGAGAAGGATAAGAGGCTTATGGAAGCTTCTTGATGGGAGAGACTGACTGAGGGGGAAACTGGGTCTTGTTCTGATGGGCAGGGCCATGCTCAGTAAATCTTTAATCCAATTTTTTGTCAATGGGTGTGGCTGTGCTCCCTCCCTGTTAGTTGACCTGAGGCCAAACTATGGTGGAGGTAAATGAAAATAATGGAAAACTCCTTCAAAAGGTCCCATCTCACAAGCTAGCAAAGTAATGCTCAAAATTCTCCAAGCCAGGCTTCAACAGTACATGCACTATGAACTTCCAGATGTTCAAGCTGGATTTAGAAAAGGTAGAGGAACCAGAGATCAAATTGCCAGCATCCGTTGGATCATCGAAAAAAGCAAGAGAGTTCCAGAAACACATCTACTTCTGTTTTATGGACTACACCAAAACCTTTGACTGTGTGGATCATAACAAACTGTGGAAAATTCTTAAAGAGATTGGGAATACCAGACCACCTGACTTGCATCCTGAGAAATCTGTATGCAGATCAAGAAGCAGCAGTTAGAACTGGACATGGAACAACAGACTGATTCCAAATTGGGAAAGGAGTATGTCAAGGCTGTATATTGTCACCCTGCTTATTATATGCATCATGAGAAATGCTGGGCTGGATGAAACACAAGCTGGAATCAAGATTGCCCAGAGAAATATCAATAATCTCAGATATGCAGATGACACCACCCTTATGGCAGGAAAAGAAGAACTAAAAAGCCTTTTGATGAAAGTGAAAGAGGAGAGTGAAAAAGTTGGCTTAAAGCTCAACATTCAGAAAACTAAGATCATGGCATCCAGTCCCAACACTTCATGGCAAATAGGGAAACAATGGAAACAGTGACAGACTTTATTTATTATTATTATTGTTATTTTTGGCTTCAAAATCACTGCAGATGGTGATTGCAGTCATGAAATTAAAAGATGCTCCTTGGAAGAAAAGTTATGACCAACCTAGATAGCGTATTAAAAATCAGAGACATTACTTCACCAACAAAGGTACATCTAGTCAAAGCTGTGTTTTTTTCCAGTAGTCATGTATGGATGTGAGAGTTGGACTATAAAGAAAGCTGAGCGCCAAAGAATTGATGCTTTTGTGTGGTGTAGTCTTGGAGAAGACTCTTGAGAGTCCTTTGGACTGCAAGGAGATCCAACCAGTCCATTCTAAAGGAAATCAGTCCTGAATATCTACTGGAAGGACTGATGCTGAAGCTGAAACTCCAATACTTTGGCCACCTGATGCGATGAACTGACTCACTTGAAAAGATCCTAATATTGGGAAAGATTGAAGGTGGGAGTTGGTGATGACAGGGAGGCCTGGTGTGCTGCGATTCATGGGGTTGCAAACAGTTGGACACGACTGAGCGACTGAACCGCACTGACTGATGTATAAAACAGTTGACTAAGGAGAACCTGCTGTACAGCACAGGGAGCCCTACTCAGTGCTCTGTGGTGACCTAAATGGGAAGGAAATTCAAAAAAGAGGGGATATATGTGTACATATAGCTGATTCACTTTGCAGTACAGTAGAAACTAACAACATTACAGAGCAACTACACTCCAATAAAAATTTTTTAAAAATGCAATGTTTTTTGAATCTCAAAAGTATGGTTAAGTGTAAGGAGAAAGACACAAATAGCTACATACTGTATAATTCCATTTCTATGATTTCTGAGAAAGGACAAATGATAGGATTAGAAATTATCAGTGATTGTTAGGACTGAAGGCTCAAGGGTAATGAAATATTTGATATCTTGATTGTACTGGTGGTTACATGACTGTGTACATTAGTCAAAATTCAGAACTGTGCGCCTAAAAGAAATGAAATTTACAGTATATAAGTAGTACTTTACTGTGCAAACAGAGAGAGAAAACTTTGACCTTGTTCTAGATTTTCTCTCACATTTTAAAATGAATGACACCCCAGTCTCTGAAGGTTTGATCTTGCTTTGTCACCAAGAAAAAGTGGATCTGTGACCAAGGAGAATCTGTGGTTGCTAATACATGGCATGGCTTTGCCAGTCTGGATGGCAAGGCTTTGCCTCTGCCTTGGAATCTTGCTGTGGGTGGGATCTGATTTACTGAAATCACCAGATCTCTTGGCAAGTTTGGGGTCCTGTGCACCCATCTGAGAGGGGCCTGGTCTCCACCGGTGGAGGTAACCCTCAGGAGGAGCATCCATGGAAATGCTTAATAAGTGCTATGTCCTGGGCCTTATCTTAATTCTTCCAAGAACACACTGAGACAGCTCCTATGATTTATTTCTGTTTTACATATGAAGAAAGTGAGGTTCAGAGAGGTTGAATAACTTTACCATACAGTTATTAAGTGAGCTGGTGACCTAAACATGGCTTTGTTTGGCTTTAGTTAGGAGGCAACAGGGGCTTCTCAGGTAGTACTAGTGGGAAAGAACCTACTTGCCAATGCAGGAGACATAAGAGATGCGGGTTTGATCCCTGGGTCTGGAAGATCCCCTGGAGGAGGGCATGGCAACCCACTGCAGGATTCTTGCCTGGGGAATCCCTTGGACAGAGGGGCCTGGAGGGCTATAGTGCCCAGCGTCACATGGAGCCGGACACGACTCAGCGCACAGGCACCAGGCATCAGGGGTGCTGCCCTTCCCCCACTTCATACCAAGGTAGCACTTTTTACCACGTGCTGCACCCTTCCCCGTTTTTCTTCTTGAAGTTATTTGTTGACTTGATTTTGCTTGAATCAAGTTGCCGGAAATAGGGGTCAGCAATTCTCTGTTGTATTTTCCTCGAGGAGGGGACTAGGGCTTGGGCACAAGTCCCTGCTGGCTGTTACCTGTGAGTGTGTGTGAGAGTGTGGTTTGCTGCGGCCTTCACCTCCATCTCTGACCAGAAACGGCCCAGTTCCCATGGACTCCAGAAGTGAGTCTGGACCAGATGTCTGTCCTTGAACAAGTGACCTCCAGTGTCCCCTGCCGGAGATGGCAGTAGTTTCACTAGGACAGCTCAGACGGCTGAGCGGTCTCTGCCTTTCTTTTTCTCTAGGGCTTGGGACCAAGGCCAAAATTGTGCATATTGTTGCAGCACACGGATTCCAGACTTGCTCAAACATGTAATATAGGTCCTGGTGAATCCTGCCAGTTAAGGACAGCTAAGAAATACCACCTTAATTATTACATCACTGTTCACCCTTTCTTTCTTGGAAATGAATCTTGGTGTCATCTTGGAATTCATACTTTTTTCTTGACCTCCTCATGTGAAGAAAATCTTCTGTATATAACCAGACAGCCCTCCATATCCATGGATTATCCATCCATGGATTCAACCAATCTGGGATTGAAACTATTTGGAGAAAAATTTCTAGAAAGTTCCAAAAGGTAAAACTTGAATTTGGGCATCTATTTACATAGAATTTACATAGTATTATAAGTAACAACACTAATAATAAATAGGCATTATAAGTAATCTAGAGATGATTTAAAGTATAAGGGAGGATGCACCCAGGTTATATGCAAGCACTAGCCCATTTTATATATGAGACCTGAGCATCTGTGGATTTTGGTATCTGAGAAGTTCCTGGAACCAATCCTCCATGGATACCAAGAGATGAAAATAATCCACTCTGTCAACATGACTTACTTTTCAACACGTATCCCCAACAGAAGAAAGCAGAGTATTTCCAGGGTGGCCAAACCCACTCTTTTTTTTTTTTGCTCTAGTTGCCTCTTTGCAGGGCCCAACCCTGTGGCTCTCAAGTGCATAGAGCAGGCTGCCCCTGCTCTTAGGTCCCCCTGCCCCAGCCCCTCTTCAGACTTCCCAACCCAGTCTTCCTCACTAACTCACTCACACTAGTGTCCCATTCAGCTCAGAAGAAACGAGTTGCCAGTCCAGGTTCGATACACGATACTGGATGCTTGGGGCTAGTGCACTGGGACGACCCAGAGGGATGGTATGGGGAGGGAGGAGGGAGGAGGGTTCAGGATGGGGAACACATGTATACCTGTGGCGGATTCATTTTGATATTTGGCAAAACTAATACAATTATGTAAAGTTTAAAAATAAAATAAAATTAAAAAAAAAAAAAAAGAAGTTCTACAATCTAAATCAGCCTTGCCCAGTGTCTCATTCTGGCAAAGTGACAATAAGTTGTTGTTTAGTCACTCAGTCATGTCCAACTCTTTGCGACCCCATGGACTGCAGCACACCAGGCTTCCCTGTCCTTCACTATCTCCCGGAGTTTGCTCAAACTCGTGTCCATTGAGTCAGTGATGCCATCCAAACATCTCATTCTCTGTTGTCCCCTTCTCCTCCTGTCTTCAATCTTTCCCGGCATCAGCGTCATTTCCAATGAGTCAGTTCTTCGCATCAGGTGGCCAAAGTATTGGACCTTCAGCTTCAGCATGAGTCCCGCCAATGAATATTCAGGATTGATTTCCTTTAGAATTGACTGGTTTGATTTCCTTGAGTCCAGGGGACTCTCAAGAGTCTTATCCAACACCACAGTTCAAAAGCATCTATTCGGTGGTGCTCAGTTTTCTTTATGGTCCAACTCTCACATCCATACATGCCTCCTGAAAAAACCATAGCTTTGATTATATGGACCTTTGTCCGCAAAGTAATGTTGGAAAAATAAGTAGCACTGAGATAAAATAAAATCATCCTGCTAATGATGATGCATTTGGATAATGGCTCCCCCTTCATTGTTTATACATTTCTTCAATAGAATGTATAATACACACTGTATGCTGCCTTCCAGAGCAGAATAATGATGTCATTAAGGTCCTAACAAACAGAAATGGCGTTGGCTAAGGAAAAACCAGGGTTTGGGAGGGCCTCCCATTTTGGGCAGCTGGTGGGCAGCAACCATTCTGGAAAGCTTACTCAGAAAAAAGCCCAGTTTTGCCAAGTTTTGATGCAAGTGTGTCTAGAGATGTAAACACCGCAATGAAACAATGCAGGAATTAAATACAGCACTTAGGTAAGACATTTGACTTTCTGTTCAGTTCCCAGAACCAAACAGCTGCTCTGCTCTTTGCTCTGTTTTCATGCCTTCCTGCAGTGCGGATGCTTCCACTCAGAACCGTGACCTTACATCCCTCTCCACTGAGCCACGAGCGCTGTCCTCCCATGCTGTACACGAGCAGGACTGCTTCCTCCTTCCACCTGGTAGTACTTTCCTTCAAAGGCAGAGCCGATCTCATTCGTTATTGAAATAAGTTGATGGGATGCAGTGGTTTCAGTCCTAGATTCTGGTGCCAGAGTGCCAGGTTCTATCTCGTTCCCCACCTCCTAGTTGTATCACCCACCCTCCTGCATAAAATGAGGATTGTGACATGGCCTACCACCCGCGAGGAGTGTAGAATATTTCATGAGTTATTTCAGGAAAAGGGCTCAGAGATGTTTCTGGAGAGGGTGTGATGCACCACATGTTGGCTTTATGATCACTGCCAGCACACAGCAGGGGTGGGTACTGTGCATCCAGAGATGAGCTCCTCCTAGTGCATCTGCTAGAGCACAACTCAAAGCTACCCTGAAGATGCCTTCTTTCTTCTCTGCACTGCTATAAACCCTGCTATACTTGGGAAAATGTATCAATCTTCAAAGCCCTTCTGTATAGATATGAAGATGTTTCATAATAAGACAAATGCAGCTTTTTATGAACAATAAAATATGGGAAATACCCAGCTTAATTTAAATCAAAGTGAAATCTCCCTCATCTTCTCACATTCTAATGTAGGGGGTCAGATTTCTGTGAGCCATGTTTGGGGGAGGCCAGCCCAGCCCATACATGGCTCTCAGAGAGGCTGCCCAGATCTTTACCCCTGCCTGGGCAGGATGGGTGTGGAGAAGTCTCAGCATGAGTCGTAAATGATCTGGTGTGCGTGTCTGAGGTGTGGAGAGCAGAAAGGTGAGGGCTCTTTTGGCCAAGTTGCTCTGGATTCTGTCAACATGACTTTTATCCTCATCGTGGTCTCTTCCAACACTGCTCAAGATATGAGAGCAAAATGCAATCAAATCCAGGTCCCCTGCAGCCCTTCCCATAGATGGTTTTGTTTTTCAACTTAACAAGCTGTACTTAACAAGCTAAGAATTCCCCAGCCCATCCAGAACTGAAATCTCTAGTACTTGAGATTAAAAATCTTGCTCTAAAATAAACAAATTTAAATTTATCTTTTACTCTTCTTTCTGACCCATCTCCTCCTCTTCTCTTCCTGTCCCCACCACTTTTCATTTTCAGGGAAAAAAAGAAAAGAGATTTTTTGATCTTGTTTACAATTTTTAAGCTTGTTTAATCAAAGGATAAGATAGCTTTGAAAGTCCTGCTTTGGTGCTTTCATTTTGAGAAATGAAGTTTGGCACCATTTCATCCTCATTCAATGTACTTTTAAGGTCCAGATATCCACCACCAAAGGCTTCCCTGATGGCTCAGCAGTAAAGACTCTGCCTGCAATGTAAGTGATGCAGGAGATGCAGGCTTGATCCCTGGGTCGGGAAGATTCCCTGAAGGGGGAACTGGCAATGCACTCCAGTATTCTTGTCTGGAAAAATCCCACAGACAGAGGAGTGCAGAGGACTACAGTCCAAAGTGTCACAAAGAGTCAGACACAACTGAACAACTGAGCGTGCGTGCATCCACCACCAAAGGGCATCACATGTATGCACAAACAGACCCATCAGTGCTGCAAAATAGGTACCATGGACAATGGGGCACTGACCCATTTCCCCAAATGGAAAGAAAAAAAGCAAAAGTGTTAGTCATTCAGTCATGGCTGACTCTCTGGGACCCCATGGGCTGTAGCCCACCAGGCTTCTTTGTCTATGGAATTCTCCAGGCAAGAATACTGGATTGGGTAGCCATTCCTTTCTCCAGGGGATCTTTCTGACCCAGGCATTGAAACCAATCTCCTACATTGCAGATCTGAGCCACCCGAGAAGCTCATATGGAAAGAAAGAGAAAAACCCAAGCAAAGAACCCCAAATAGCTCCACTTTCCTTTCGAGCAGTCTTGCGCAGGGCCACTTAGCCAGGGCAGGACTAATTGGTGCCAGGTGCCTTGTAGACATGCCAGGCTGATAGGTGTCCCTCTCTCTCTGTGGGAGGACGAGTTCATAACACATCCTTGCCTGGTGCATATTTGAATTTCATTTCTGGAGCTGTACCTAAAGACGGCAGCCTTTGTCTGTGGGGGAAAAAAAAATCACACTGGAAAGTGGGAAAAGAGCCTGGGTGATCAGTGCCTTACTCAACTGAAAAATACTAAGAAGTCACCTGGATTTGGAGCTGATACTAAATACAGGAAGTAGTAAGTATCACTAAGTACATGATAGCTATCTTTTGGTGGTTTTCAAACTGGTCATTGTAAGACTCTATTTTCCAGATTTACTCTACTTTGACCCTTCCTATATGAAAGAGTGGTTGGTCTGGTTACACTGGGAGTGGGGGGTCCAGAGTGCTGTGGGTGTGGCATCTTCCTCGGCTGCTCCCACACAGCACCCCTCCTTCCTGCATCTTTGAGCCACAAGCTCCTCAAAATGCAGAACATCCTGAGAAACAATGAACACATACTGCCTCTGATTTTACAAGAGGACACTTAAGCTTGAGGATGAACCAAGGTGCCAGGGTCGTGGTGCTGGCGCTGCTGAGACCATCAGCAACCAGCCACCGTATGGACAGCACATGCTCATTCTCCTCGACAGAAAGTAAACATTTAAACTACTTTGACCAAGAATGTAAAGCCATGGATTAAGAGAACCCACTTAGCGCCAGCAGAGCCCTTCAGGGCTTTCTCTTTTTCCTGTAGATTCAGTATTTTGGATTCTGCAAACAAAAATATTCTGGAACAGGAGATTTGGTTTGATTGACATGCCTGTACTGGTAACAGGAGAACTTGGAGAGCTGAGTTCCTTCCCATGCTCCCCTCCATGCATCTCTTCCAGGCCTTCAACTAGCTTCTGAGAGAGAGCCGTGGGTCAGCAGTAGGAGGAACAGGACTGGCTCCAGTCACACAGAGAGCCCTGGAGCCTGCCTCCCACAGCCGGGGAGAGACAGACAAGCCAGCAGAGCCTGTGTGTGCATGTATGTGTAAGTAGCATGATTTTTCCTTCTACTAAAAAACAATACAGTTCATAAGGAACACTCATAAAATGCAATAAGCATAAAAAAAGAAAGGTCACCACAGAGAAACTTTAAGGATCTGCCCTCCATTTCACCAAAATAGGATCACACAGCTTATAACCCCCTTTTATTTTTTGTGATAAATATCTATACATATTATATAATTTCTAATGGTTTTGAAATATCCCCTTATGTTGTAAGTCATTCAGCTAAATTTCCACTTTCAAACTTTTTTGCTTTTATAAAGAAAACTTCTATTACTATTTTTATTCATAAATCTTTACATATTTCCCTGGAATGAATTCCTAGAGGTGGAATTGATGGTTACATAAGGTGAACACTTTAAACAGTATTATCAAACTGCTTTTCAAAAGTTCTCAAATTTTCCCTGAGAACTGCACAGTTCCCTACACCTTTCATCACGTTGGCTGATCCAGGTCAGAAAAGGTGTTAAGGATCCACGGACCAAGCAGAAATACGGGAAGGACTGAGCTAAGGACCGCGTCTTCAGGGAATGGCATGTTGCATTCAAATTGTACTTTTGTTTTACTAAGAGAATTTCTACAGATGTGCTGGGTGTCAGTTTTCAAAAATTAACATAGGAAAGCAAAAAAAGCAAAGAACAAAAAACGAAGAGTGCTTGTTGGCTTCCTTGTATCTCCAGAAGGAACATCAGGCGGAGGATCGACAGGGCTGCAACCTGATTTGACCCTGTGTCACTGAATCATCACGTCACCACACCTCTGCGTGGGGCGTGTTGATGTCTCAGCGCCTCCTGGAGCTCCGTGCTCACCACCTCAGTGCAGGAGGTGCAGGAGGGGGCAGGGGCACAGACCGCCTCTTCACTTCTTCCCAGCAGGAGGGATGGCGCAGAGAAGTGGCGGGCAGCCGAGGCTGGCCTGTCTGCCCCCTCTCTGGCCTCCAGTAGTCTCTTTTTTGTGGTCTGAGCCCTGGTTGATTGGCAGCAAGGTGAGGGTGGCAGATTTCCTGTGTCTCTGACTCTCCCTCCACAGTGGTCACCCATCAAGGAAGTGAACCAAAAAAAAAGAATAAAAAAGCTGCGTGGCACCATCTTTTCTGGCCCTGCCTTCCATGGCGCTTTTGTTCCCTCTCTCCTGGTCTTCTCTCCACCTCTCCCTTCAGCCCCTGTGAGGATGAGGTAAGGCAAGGAATCTGTGGGTGGTAGAGGAGGCACTGAATGGGGTGTGTAACCGATGTCCCCTGTGTCTGCTCTAGACTCACGGAGAGCTGACCCACGAGCTCAACAGACTGCCCTGGACTCTGTTCAGGGAAGATGCACTTGGGGTTGGGGCTTCCAGAATGTCCCTCAGTCTCTTTATACCTGGATTTTCTCTCTGCCCTTCAGCTGCCCTCAGCCTTCCCTTCCCTCCTCTGCAGACAGGATATTACCCATGAAGTCCCCCCTTCTCTTGCCAGGACCCTAGCTCCTTTGCCTCACTGTGTTCAGGCTCTCCAGCCAGGACTTGCTCACACCTGTTCTTTCCATGCTTATAACTGGACTGCTGACAGCTGGAGAAAGCCACGCGGCCCTGTAGATAGATGGGCACCACTCCATACAAGTCACCTTGAACCGCAGCTGGGCACTTAGTGCCTCCAGAGGCCTTCTGTTTGCTACTGTTTTCCACTCTCTACAGAAGGATTCCCAAAACTTCTCCCTGTCCTCCAACAGTTGCTACTTACTGAAACACCCAACTGGCCCAAGGCACACACACATGCTTGTTTATCAAGTGGCAACTGATCCTCCTTCCATTTCTGAAAGAATTAAGAACAATTATCGAATAGGAAATCCATTATTTTGAAGAGCTGACCCAAAATGGGGTGAGAGAAGGAATGTGACAAAGAGGAGGATGTAGGAAGGAGCCTTCCTCTGGGGGAGGAAGACAAGTGTCAACCCCCTAAACTTGGCAGGCTTCCTTTTATTTTTTTTTCGGGCTTCCTTTTGAAGCCTTCGTCCATCAGGTCTCACCCATCGTGGTCAGGGCTCCCGAGGAGACGGTGCAGATGGCGTCCTTGCCCACGGCCAGGCAGTGACAAGATTCTGGAGAGCAAACCCACAGGGTGTGTCTCTGTTATTCCCCAGGTGCTCCTTTAGATTCAAGATGACTGTGGTCAGACAGCTTTCCACTGAGATTTGATTAATAATTTTTTTCCTGGGCTGTGTTCCCTGGGACACATTGAGGTTCACGCTCAGTGGCTAACTTTTTTCAGGTTTTTCATTTCTATCCACTTCTCTCAACTTTGGACGTAGCACACAGCCACAGAAATGTGCACAGAGAATCCAACACACAAGAAATTTGCATTTGACTCCTTGAACAGAAAGTCTGTGTATATCCAGGGACTGGGGAGCAGAGGCCTCTTTCCACTCCTCAGCAGATGACCAGTCGCATGAGTTGGGCTCTGTCGTGTGTAGGTGGAAGGCCACCTTAACTTTCCAGAAAGGGGCAGCAGAGCAGGCTAGCGGGCATGCACTGCGAGGTTGAGAGGACCACATGCATTCACTTAGAGCAAGGTGGGGCCCTGCCAATCTGCTCGGACATGCTGCCAGCTGGCAGCAGGACTGAGTCCTCCCCCAGGAGAGCCGAGAGCGCGGAAGGCCGGCCTGGGGCCTGGCCTGGTGAGTGAGCGGTAGCTTTCAATGTATGGAGTGTCTAGTGAACACTGGCCAGGACACCGCGGCTCCTCACAATTCCCTTCCCAGTTTTCTGCCAGGGACTTTAATTTTTTGTAAGGGAAAGCTTTGCATTTGTTTTTGGTATCTTTAGTGTGTGTGTGTGTTTGCTCTTGGTGCTAAGCCTCTGTGATTATCTATAGGAACTGGCAGAAGCACTCTCTCCTTTTCTCACTTTGAGTGTCTGACCTTGTGACCTTGTGTTCTTGTGAAACCTCTGCTATGTAATCTCATCAGTCTCCTTCCTGTACATTTCCCCTGATTTCCCTTGGACTCTCCCATGGGCATTTTTATGTCAGTGGACTGGAATGTTTCTTTCGGCCCTGGGAAAAGCTCCTCTGGTCTTAGTGAATTCAGAAGTGGAGGAATTCATAAGATTTAGGGAGTGTGCCTCAAATTGCCTCCTAGTATAACTTCCCACAAGGACTGGAGAAAGGTTAGAACATTCCCCTGCAGTGACTGGGGATGGAAAGGGGCAGGTTCCCCTTTCCTGCTGAAGTCACGAGGAGCCAGCCGGGACCACAAGCACACAGGCTACAGCCAAGGGCCAAGCAGAAGCTGCAATGCTAAGGGCTACACACTGGCGCCTTCGAGCAAGATCCGACAGAAGGAAACTGAGCCTGGGGAAGGCAGCCATTTTCTTAAAACTGCACGTTGTAGTAGACGGCAGAGAGGGGGTAACAGTCTCCACACACGGTGGAGAGAGAGTAACAGTCTCTACACACAGCAGAGAGGGGGTAACAGTCTCTACACACGGCAGAGAGGCGGGTAACAGTCTCTACAAACGGCGGAGAGGGGGTAACAGTCTCTACACACGGCAGAGAGAGTAACAGTCTCTACACACGGCAGAGAGGGGGTAACAGTTAGTCTTGTTTTATTTTGAGCTGAGTGGTACTGTAAGGTTGTATCAGGTTACAAGGAAGGTAAATGCCTCTTGGGAACCTTGCAACATCCAGGCCTAGCCAGTCTTTAAGGCTGATTTTATCCAAAGCAGACGAATTCTTGATCTGATTTGAGGTGGTGTCAGGAAGCTCCAGTATTACACGCGTGAAGTTCAGTCATTATAGCCATTCTTTCATTTGATGGGTTGTCCCCAGTTACAGTTAAAATATCTTTGTGTGTATAATTCTTTGAGCATTTATTTACTCCTAAGTGTAAATTAATTTATTGAATATTATTAAACATAGAAGCTAATTGAGGGCTGATTCCTTCCCTTTATGTATTTATTCTATCAACATGCATTTAATCTTGTCTGAGGACAAGATACTGTGTGAGTTAAAACAGAAGGAAGACCTGTGAGCTTAAAACGCTACCATAAGATACCAAATAGTAAGCCATAAGAATAACACAAATAGAAAAAAAAAATCGATTGAGAGTAGGAACTAAGGACAAACAGCTGGGGAATTCAGAGTGCATGCTGAGAGGCAATAGGAAGGTTAAGCATTTGTGAAAGATGGTGAAGATCTCAAGTGGAGCTGATGACGATGCTGGGGGTGCCAAGTGAAGAGACAAGCGAGGAAGGCATTCCTGGGGAGGGAAAGCTATAAGCAAAGGTGCTGGGGGTGGGAAATTGCCACATTTGTTTAGAGATTTCAAGTCATTCAGTTTGACTTAAAGGAAAGGTGCATGTGAAAGGATAATAGGAGATAAAGATTTAAAAAAGGCATTTTGAGGCCTAGGTTCAGAGGATCTTGAGTGCCAGGCCAAGGAGCAAGGTATCTCATCTGATAGACAATGAAGAAGACCTTGTGAAAGTTTGTGGACAGGAGTGCCAGGATTCAAACTGTGCATAAGACTATCTAGGGGGTCAGGGGGGTGGTAATTATGGATGGGAGCTTCCTGGGGGATATTTCTTGAGGTCATGAAGGCTTGAACTAGGATGATAGTGGTAGGAGCTGGAAGACCATCTTACCCATGAGATGGTCTCTTGGCTATAGAGGAGCTGTGGTCCACCAGGGGGCAGAGGTGTTGAGCATGGGTACGCGGGAGAATGTGGAAGAGAAAGAGCCAGCCCAGGAGACAGAGCCGGCTGAGGTGGAAATCTAAGGTGTGCCCACTAGACACTGGGACTGGGGGCAGCACTGGCCTCCAGGCCCAGCGGGTTCTCATGGGTGGGGAGAGCAGTGAGTGAGCATGACAGGGTGGCAGGATCAGGGGAGGAGCGTGGCCAGCATTTGACTTCATTCACGAACGTTTTTACTCTGATGGGCCCTGTTCTGGGTGCTAGGATTCAGGATGACCAGGGACAAGTCACTGCTTTCCTGGAGCTTTTCTTTTGTAACAGGACATCTAATTAGGTCACATTCTTAGGCAGAGCGCTAAATCACAGCTTTCCTTCACTAGTTATCATTCTCGGTGTGGGACAATTTAGCATCTGTTGCGCCTCAAACTAAAGACAGGACTTCCAGCTCCTCAAGGAGTTCTCAACTCTTCCCAGTCAATACCCCTGGCACCTGCCTACAGCTTCCTGTAAGGCCACCCACCTACAGCTACCTGCCCCCATCAGAAGTCACTACTTTTCTGACTTCCATCATCACACATTTATTCTGCTTTGTTCTTGAACTAAAAAAGGTAATTGCACATTTTAGGGAGCTTCTTTTGCTCAATATTGTGTTGTTGAATAGAATAATAACTTTGTTTTCTTATTCTTTTTTAAAATTTCGGGGTATTCCATTGCACACATAACCCACATTCTATTTATCCATTCTACTACTGACAGACATGGGTTGTTTTCAGATCTTGGCTGTTAAGAACAGATCTGCCAAGAGCCTTTGCACCCATGATATTTGATGAACAAATGCACTCCTCTCTGATGTGTTACCTAGGAGTGAAGTTGCTGGATATTCATTAACTGTGTATTAAGTACCTATTTTATATCCGGCTCTGTGCTGGGTGTTTGATAATTATTAAATGTGAGCAGAAACATGGTCCCTGTTCTCATTAATAGTCATAGCAAACGTGTGACTCTGAAAAAAAGGAAGATGTAACATACACTTTCACCTTTTTTCAGCATGTAGAGGGCTGCCCACTTCCTGGAGACAAGTGATTAATGCCCCACTGCTGGGGCTGGACTAGAGGTGGGTTTCCAGTGGGGCTTGAGTGGAGGGAAGTGAGTTCAGCTTGGCTGCCTGAGGGCCCTGTCCGCCCAGTCCCCAGGTACATTCCTTGGCCTGGGGGGCATTTCTGGCCTTGATATCTGGCTCTGGAGGTGGCTGGGATAATTGAGAGCTTATGCCCCACTCCCCAAAGACTGGTTTTAGCACATATCTAACCTGCATTTTAATATTATTCCTTCTGACTGGAAGCATTTGGAAATGGTCCTTGCCCTGCTTTTAAAAGGTGGTGTTATTTTATGAACATTTAGACATTGATTAATAAAATTCCGAACCCATTAACTAATGGGGGAAATGCCAAACTTTTTTTGTGTATATCCAAGAAAGTAAATGTAATAAAAACTATCCCAAAAGGTAAGTTAAATTATATATAGCCTTTAGGTTTTTTTTTTTTTTTTTTTCCTCCTGATGGCCTCACCAGATGTTTTAAAATACAGGACACAGGCCTTTCCCCCCTTGTTTTCTCCAGGGAAAGAGGAAAGAAAACTTGGCTCAGCTCTACTTAACTTGGGGGAGGAAAAAAAAAAGCTGTAACAGGTATGCTGGAAATCCCCAAGCTGAAGGCAAATATGAAGGCAAGGGAACAAAACTTGATTTTTTACCTAGTTTTTCTTACTCGCCTCCACCCAGCCTTCTCAGATCACCGTTAGGAATTCTGCTTTGATTCCTGGAGCAAGAAGCTGGGTTTGTCAGGCCCCCTGGCGATGGGGAGGCAGGTTAGGAGTGGGGGTAGAGGCGGGGCGCGCTGAATGGCGTCCATCTTGGCTGATGCACCTCTCGTCTCCCATCTCACCGGGCGAGGCCGCGGCTTGAGGAGCAGGGATGGCGGGTGCACAGTTAAGTGTCGTGCCAGCAGCTCTCCACAAACTGCCTTCTGAGGCTCTGGGATTCTGTTGTAAACCCAGATTTTGATTTTTGCACCTTCCCTTAACCCCCATCGAAGTTCCCCTGAATCTGAAAGGCAATAAAAACGGCTAAACAGTTGAGAGACGGGATCTGTCAAATCCTTCAGGTCACATCCTCTGTTTCTGCCATGATTAGCCATGGAAATAAACGTTTCGAACCTGGCTGCAGCTCCTCCCGCTTGGGCTCAGAGCTGGCTTCCGCAGAGCCCGGCTTCTTCTGCAGAGCCGGGCCTCTCCTCTGCTTCCAGCACTTTCCGTGGAGTCTCGAAGGCTTGTTTAGAAGGAAAAGCAGAAGTGGGGGGTCCTCTGAGGCTCTACCTAAGCCTTAAAATTCTCCTTGAGAACAGCGTTCCCGGTGTTACCTTGGCGCACTGACTGCAGCGGGACGCCAGGAAGCCCTTGGAGGTGCCTCCGGTGCCGGCCGCAGACCGACTCCTCCCGTTGCGACGCCTCCGCGGCCGCAGAGTGGAAAGGGAGGCTCTGCGGAGTACCACCTGGCCCAGAGTGTAGGCAGGCCAGAGCCTTCACAGTCGGTGGTGTGGGAACAGTCTCTTCACAGGAAGTGCAGACAGGCCAACTTTTATTCATCATCTTTAACTTCCCTTTGGGCAGAGTTTTCTATTCTGACTGCCCAGCAGAATCACTTGGAAACTTTAAAAAATTTATAAAAACACACAAATAGCAAAAGCAAGTAATGAACCTCAAAGGCAGAGGGTAGGATGATGGAGTTTAGTTCAGTTAGCAGCGTATCTGTGACACTGCCATGTTTTAGTAGAGAAGGCCAGTGTCCTAAAATACCTTAGAAATGCAGCCCCCTGGGACTAGAACACAACCAGGGTTCTAACAGGAAGTCCTGGGGGACAGACAGGGGGAGGAGATGCAGTCAAGGGGAAGAGACTGGGGAGAGACAGGGCAGTGAAGAAGGAAGAAAAAAAATCTAGACAGTAGTTGACCCTCTGCCAACTCTGTGACCTTGGGAGAACCCTCTAACCTCAGAGGGCTTGGGAAGAGTGAAGAGACAGTCATAGCATATGGCTTAAGAAGGTGAGCTCTGAAGCCTCACTCTGGATTCATCTCAACTCTACTGTTTATCAGCTGTATGACCTTGGGCAAGTGATGTAATCTTTATGAACTTCAGCTTCCTCATCCATAAAATCAGGATTATGGAGTAGTCCTGAGCTTTAGACAGAATAATGTATGTAAACTTCTTGGAAAAGTACTTGACACACATTAAGTGTTCAATGTATTTGCTATTGTTATTGTCTGTCTCCAGGGTCAGTTAGTGGAAGCCACGCAGGCAGCATTTTTATCTTGTGCATCATCAATTTATTTACTATAGATAATGACTCTTCATAGGGCTACTCATCTGCTACCTTACTTATTTTAAGGCTATTATGGGTATATGTGTTAGGAGGAAAGGAAATGGATCAGATAGTGACAAACAATCATTGTTTCCTTCACAAATAATGTACTGTGGAGGTTAGAGTTTAATGCTTAGTATATATTTTGAAGATTGTTATTCTAGAACTTCCAGATGTACAAGCTGGGTTTAGAAAAGGCAGAGGAACCAGAGCTCAAATTGCCAACATCCATTGGATCATAGAAAAAAGCAAGACAGTCCCAGGAAAACATCTACTTCTCCTTCACTGACTATGCTAAAGCCTTTGTGTGGATCACAACAAACTGTGGAAAATTCTTCAAGAGATGGGAATACCAGACCACCTTACCTGCTTCCTGCAAAACCTGTATGCAGGTCAAGAAGCAACAGTTAGAACTGGTCATGGAACAAAGAACTGGTTCAAAATTGGGAAAGGAGTACGTCAAGGCTGTGTATTGTCACACTGCTAATTTAACTTATATGAAGAGCACATCATGCAAAATGCTTGGCTGGATGAAGCTCAAGCTTGGATTAAGATTGCCAGAAGAAATATCAATAACCTCAGATATGCAGATGACACCACCCTATGGCAGAAAATGAAGCGGAACTAAAGAGCTTCTTGATGAAGGTGAAAGAGAGAGTGAAAGAGCTGGCTTAAAGCTCAACATTCAAAAAACTAAGAACATGACATCTGGCCCCATCACTTCATGGCAAATAAATGGGGAAAAAAATGGAAACAGTGACAGATTTTATTTTCCTTGGTTCCAAAATTGCTGTGGATGGTGACTGCAGCCGTGAAATTAAAAGATGCTTGCTCCTTGGCAGAAAAACTATGACAAACCTACTGCTGCTGCTGCTGCTGCTGCTGCTCAGTCGCTTCAGTCATGTCCGACTTTGTCCGACCCCATAGAGAGCAGCCTGCCAAGCTTCCCAGTCCCTGGGATTCTCCAGGCAAGAACACGGGAGTGGGTTGCCATTTCCTTCTCCAGTGCATGAAAGTGAAAAGTGAAAGTGAAGTCGCTCAGTCGTGTCCGACTCTTCGCGACCCCATGGACTGCAGCCCACCAGGCTCCTCCGTCCATGGGATTTTCCAGGCAAGAGTACTAGACAGTGCATTAAAAAGCAAAGATGTCACTTTGCTGACAAAGGTAGTCTTGTCAAAGCTATACTTTTTCCAATAGTCATGTACAGTGAGAGAGTTGGACCATAAAGAAGTCTGAGCGCCAAACAATTGATGCTTTTAAACTGTGGCTCTGACAAAGACTCTTGAGAATCACCTGGACAACAAGGAGAACAAACCAGTCAATCCTAAAGGAAATCAGTCCTGAATATTTACTGAAAGGACTGATGTTGAAGCTGAAGCTCCAGTGGTCTGGCCACCTGAGGTGAAGAATTGACTCATTGGAAAAGACCCTGATGCTGTTAAAGATTGAGTATGGAAGGAGAACGAGGTAACAGAGGATGAGATGGTTGGATACATCATCGACTTAATGAATATGAATATGAATGACTAAATAACAACAAAATTCTCCTCTCCATCTTCTAGTTTTTATTCTAAACTTTTGTCTTAGGACAAAGTAGGTTTTGCTGCATTCACTTCAGTTCAGTTCAGTCGCTCAGTCATGTCTGACTCTTTGCAACCCCGTGAATCGCAGCACACCAGGCCTCCCTGTCCATCGCTAACTCCCAGAGTTCACACAAACTCATGTCCATAGAGTCGATGATATCATCCAGACATCTCATCCTCTGTCATCCCCTTCTCCTCCTGCCCCCAATCCCTCCCAGCATCAGAGTCTTTTCCAATGAGTCAACTCTTTGCATGAGGTGGCCAAAGTATTGGAGTTTCAGCCTCAGCATCAGTCCTTCCAATGAACACCCAGGACTGGTCTCTTTTAGGATGGACTGGTTGGATATCCTTGCAGTCCAAGGGACTCTCAAGAGTCTTCTCCAACACCACAGTTCAGAAGCATCAATTCTTCAGCATTCAGTTTTCTTCACAGTCCAACTCTCACATCCATACATGACCACAGGAAAAACAATAGCCTTGACTAGATGGACCTTTGTTGGCAAAGTAATATCTCTGCTTTTGAATATGCTATCTAGGTTGGTCATAACTTTCCTTCCAGGAGTAAGCATCTTTTAATTTCATGGCTGCAGTCACCATCTGCAGTGATTTTGGAGCCCCCAAAAATAAAGTCTGACACTGTTTCCACTGTTTCCCCATCTATTTCCCATGAAGTGACGGGACTGGATGCCATGATCTTCGTTTTCTGAATGTTGAACTTTAAGCCAACTTTTTGACTCTCCTCTTTCACTTTCATCAAGAGGCTTTTTAGTTCTTCTTCACTTTCTGCCATAAGGGTGGTGTCATCTGCATATCTGAGGTTATTGATATTTCTCCTGGCAATCTTGATTCCGGCTTGTGCTTCTTCCAGCCCAGCGTTTCTCATTATGTACTCTGCATGTAAGTTAAATAAGCAGGGTGACAATATACAGCCTTGACGTCTTCCTTTTCCTATTTGGAACCAGTGTGTTGTTCCATGTCCAGTTCTAACTGTTGCTTCCTGACCTGCATACAGGTTTCTCAAGAGGCATTAAAGACCCAGAAATCTCATTGGCTTTACCCAACCCAAGTTCCTTTTTCACACACATGCTATGTCCTCTGTGTGTTGGCAGAGGGTGTGCCGCGTCTGTCCATCTCTAGAAACCCAGGACAGAGGCTCCATCTTGCTGTGCTTTCCAGGTCTTCGAAGAGAAGCTTCTACAGAAGTAACACAGAAGTAACACTAGGGCATTTCTCTGAAGCTGAGTTGCTTTATTAAGTTCTGAGTCTTCCCTTTCCAGATATGATTTTCCTTATAATTTTATAGTCACACTTTTCTTGATTCTGCTTTTGGAGAAAGCATTATAAAAATAATAAGCTAATGGTGATTTTTATCACTATCAAACCAGACCTCCTTCTTACTCTCACAAGAGATGTTTGCCCCAGTGAGAAGAGACTGTGTTTTTAAAAATATATTTTAATGTTTCTCCCTTTTCATTTATTTTCTGCTTATTGTTTCCCCAAATTCCTGGTTTTCCAAAATCCTCAAGAGAAGAAAAATGTCTGAAACAGTCATACTCCTTTACCAGCACCTGCTACAAGAACTTGAGTACAGTTGGCATCTGCTCATCTCATATGCTCAACCCAGATGTCTGATGTGTGGTAGTCAAGGCAAGTGAGATGCTTCCAGGGGCCTCACCCTCTCCTTTGTCCATAGTCAGAATGTCTGTGGAATTGATCTCTGCAACTGAAGAAATAGATGTCAGTAAAGTAGATGGGCCATTCATTGAACAAACACTTACTGAGCACCTAGCCTATGCTGGACACTGGGCTAGCTCTTCTCAGTCAGCACAGTGATTCAGCTGGATTCAGATCTTGGCAAGGGAAGAAAGCAAGTATGGGTTTCCCCAGAGAGCACATTGATGCAGTGTGACCCTGTGACCTTTCCTCTTGTTTCCTATTGCAGACTTCTCTCCTAGTGGGATAGGAAAGTCCCACCATGCTCACTGTTGTTGTCCTTTCCTCCGTTACTGCCTTTCCTCCATCAAGGCTGAGGTGCCAATTCAAATCCTACCATCCTTGGAAACCAGCTGAAGACTTACATCTTTCCTCAGCTCTGAAGGCTTTCAGTGCTCACCCCTTCTCCTTATCTACAAAAGCCCATTGAACATGCCTCTCTGCTACCTGTTAGGGCAACCACCTATGACTTAACCATTTTGACTTAACCATTTTGGGGAGGCAGTCTATTCTCTTTATATCAAGTGTCTTTAAGAAAATGGTCTTGTTTCCTCTCAAGTTAATGGATTCAAAGTAGCTAGCCCATTGGAGGTACCTGTGGTTAGGTCCTACACAACATCTTTCAGTAAGAGATGCATGATAAGTAAATACTGAATAAAAGTAAACGTGACCTTGCTCTCTCTCCCCCCCCCCCCCCGCCCCCGCCAGGAAGATGGAAAGAGAAGTTGTGACTACCTTTTTTCCTATGGCTTTGCCTTCTAGCCTTCTAACCTTGGGCACATGATAATTTTTTTTTTGTGTGCGTGTGGCTTAAAGCAATAGAAATTTATTCTCTACACTTCCTGAGGCCAGAAGTCCCAAATCAAGATCTCAGCAAAGTTGGTTCCTTTTGGATGCTCTAAGGGAGAGTCTGTTCCATGCCTCTCTCCTAGCTTCTGCTGGCAAGACCTGATGTTGCTTGGGTTATGGGTGCGTCACTTCATCTTTACCTTCATCTTCACATGGTGATTTCCCTTCCACTTGTTTCTATGTGTCCGCTTCTCTTCTTGTAAGAGCACCATTCTTCAGATTCAGGGCCCACCTTAATCTAGTATGACCTCATCTTAACATAACTAATCACATCTGCAAAGACTGTGTTTCCAAATAAAGTCACGTTCTGGGATTCTGGGTGAACATAAGTTTTGGAGACACACTATTCAACTCACTGCACTAACTAAAGGCCACAAATATTTTCTTCTATGTTTTCTTCTACAAGTTTAATAACTTTTGGTGTCACATTTAGTTCTGTGATGCATATTGGTTTAATTTTTGTATTTGATGATAGTTATAGGAAATGTTTATTTTTGGTCTTATGGAGTCCAATTACTCAAAAACTATTTGTTGAAAAGATTGTCTTCTACATTGAATTGTCTTTGCATCTTTGTTGAAAATTGATTGATCGTATATGTATGAGTCTATTGCCAGATTCTGTTGACTTTTTGGTCAGTATCACACTGTCTTGATTCCTATAGTTTTATAGTAAGTCTTCACATCAGGTATAGTGAATACTCTAGCAAAATTCTTCAGAATTATTTTAGACATTGTAGTTACATTGCTTTTCTACATACTTTTGATAATCATATTTATTGGGTCATCATATTTATTGAAATAGGTTGAAGACAGAGTGGTCTCAGTATAAGTTGAGATAATCTGCTGTGAAAAACAACACACAAAGGTGCCAGTAGCTTCAGAAGGATGTGACATGAGAGTGTATATTTCTTTTTTTTTCGTCTTTTAAAAAATAAATTTATTTATTTTAATTGGAGGCTAATTACTTTACAATATTGTAGTGGTTTTGCCATACATTGCCATGAATCAGCCATGGGTGTACATGTGTCCCCCATCCTGAACCCCAATCCCACCTCCATCCCCATCCCTTAGGGTCATCCCAGTGCATTGGCCCTGAGCACCCTGTCTCATGCATCAAACCTGGACTGGCGATCTATTTCACATATGGTAATCTACATATTTCAATGCTATTCTCTCAAATCATTCCACCCTCGCCTTCTCCCACCAAGTCCAAAAATCTGTTCTTTACATCTGTGTCTCTTTTGCTGTCTTGCGTATAGGGTCACCGTTACCTTCTTTCTAAATTCCATATATATGCGTTAATATACTGTATTGGTGTTTTTCTTTCTGACTTACTTTGCTCTGTATAATAGGCTCCAGTTTCATCCACCTCATTAGAACTGATTCAAATGCATTCTTTTTAATAGGTGAGTAATATTCCATTGTGTATATGTACCACAGCTTTCTTATCCATTCGTCTGCTGATGGACATCTAGGTTGCTTCCATGTCCTGGCTATTGTAAACAGTGCTGCGATGAATATTGGGGTACACCTGTCTCTTTCAATTCTGGTTTCCTCAGTGTGTATGCCCAGCAGTGGGATTGCTGGGTCATATGGCAGTTCTATTTCCAGTTTTTTAAGGAATCTCCACACTGTTCTCCATAGTGGCTGTACTAGTTTGCATTCCCACCAACAGTGTAAGAGGGTTCCCTTTTCTCCACATCCTCTCCAGCATTTATTGCTTGTAGACTTTTGGATTGCAGCCATTCTGATTGGCGTGAGGTGGTACCTCTTTGTGGTTTTGATTTTCATTTCTCTGATGATAATGAGTGATGTTGAGCATCTTTTCATGTGTTTGTTAGCCATCTGTATGTCTTCTTTGGAGAAATGTCTGTTTAAGTTCTTTGGCCCATTTTTTGATTGGGTCGTTTATTTTTCTGGAATTGAGTTGCATGAGCTGCTTGTATATTTTTGAGATTAATTCTTTGTCAGTTGCTTCATTTGCTATTATTTTCTCCCATTCTGAAGGCTGTCTTTTCACCTTGCTTATAGTTTCCTTCATTGTGCAAAAGCTTTTAAGTTTAATCACGTCCCGTTTGTTTATTTTTGCTTTTATTTCCATTACTCTGGGAGGTGGGTCATAGAGCATTGGATCCTGCTATGATTTATGTCTGGAGAAATATCAATAACCTCAGATATGCAGATGACACCACCCTTATGGCAGAAAGTGAAGAGAAACTAAAAAGCCTCTTGATGAAAGTGAAAGAGGAGAGTGAAAAAGTTGGCTTAAAGCTCAACATTCAGAAAACTAAGATCATGGCATCTGGTCCCATCACTTGGCAAATAGATGGGGAGACAGTGGAAACAGTGTCAGACTTTATTTTTTTGGGCTCCAAAGTCACTGCAGATGGTGACTGCAGCCATGAAATTAAAAGACACTTACTCCTTGGAAGGAAAGTTATGACCAACCTAGATAGCATATTCAAAAGCAGAGACATTACTTTGCCAACAAAGGTCCGTCTAGTCAAGGCTATGGTTTTTCCAGTGGTCATGTATGGATGTGAGAGTTGGACTGTGAAAAAAACTAAGTGCCGAAGAATTGATGCTTTTGATCTGTGGTGTTGGAGAAGACTCTTGAGAGTTCCTTGGACTGCAAGGAGATCCAACCAGTCCATTCTGAAGGAGATCAGCCCTGGGATTTCTTTGGAAGGAATGATGCTAAAGCTGAAACTCCAGTACTTTGGCCACCTCATGCGAAGAGTTGACTCATTGGAAAAGACTCTGATGCTGGGAGGGATTGGGGGCAGGAGGAGAAGGGGAAGACAGAGGATGAGATGGCTGGATGGCATCACTGACTGGATGGACGTGAGTCTGAGTGAACTCTGGGAGTTGGTGATGGACAGGGAGGCCTGGCATGCTGCGATTCATGGGGTCGCAAAGAGTCGGACATGACTGAGCGATTGAACTGAACTGAACTGAACCATTCAGTGGTATGTTTTGAGCCTTTTGACCAAATAGAATAAATTAGTGTCTTATTTTATTAATGGTATAAGTTGAGAAGGGTAAGCTTATGTAAAGTAAGAGATAAGCAGCACAGGGAAAAGACTGAATGAAAATGACACTTGCCAAAAGAAGTTGCTGAATTTTCTGCCACTCTTCCCCTTGGCCAAGTTTCCCCCATACCGGGATCTACCTGCAGGCAGGTTTCAATATCCTCACAAGAAAACCTATCATGTTTTCAGTCCTCCCCCTTTCTGTAGTTCTTAGGGGCAGTGGACAAAATGGCTGTTCCTCATTCATTACTTGAAGCGTTGCAAGCTCTTACCTCCTGCTCAGCCCTTTCTTTAAATTTCCTGCCAAAGTTATTTTAAGCACCCCACCCTTAGTTTATTCTATTCTGGGGAAACTTCAGTGACTCTACAAGGAAGCCTGAAGGTTTTACCTCCTATTCCAAAGGCCACCACTGTGCTCGTCTTCCCACGCATCCCCCTGTGCTCCCAGTCAGAGTTTTTTCCAGCCACACCTCATCTCATGGCCTTCCACCCACTCTTTCCCTATTCCCACACTTCCAGAAACCTCCAGTTTCTTTCCGAGGCCTTTCCCAAATGCTTGGGTCTCTCTCCAGGAAAGCCATCCTCACAGTGGCTCGTTTTGCCACTCATTAATCTTTACCTAATAAGAATGGTAATAATAATAGTAACAATAATAGCAATAGCTAACATGCCTAACACTTTTTAGGTGCCTGTCACAGTCCAAAGCATTTTACATAAACCAACTGATTTAATTCTGGCCAAAATCCTTTGGGGGCTTCCCTGGTGGCTTAGATGGTAAAGAATCTGCCTGCAATGTGGGGGACCTGGGTTTGATCCCTGATCCCCTGGAGGAGAGCATGGCAACACACTCCAGTATTCTGGCCTGGAGAATCCCCATGGACAGAGGAGCCTGGTGGGCTGCAGTCCATGGGTTGCAAAGAGTCAGACATGACTGAGTGACTGAGCACACAAAACCCTATGAAGTGGTGTGTAGTTAATTTTATGTGTTGATTTAGCCAGTCAGGGTGTCCAGGTATGTGGTCAGACATCATTTCGAAGGTTTTTGTGGGGGTATTTTTGGATGAGATTAACATTTAAATTGGTAAACTTTGAGTAAAACAGACTGCCTTCTGTAGTGTGGATGGGCCTCATCTAATCAGTTGAAGGCCTGACTAGTACAAAAGTCTGACCTCCCTCAAGCAAGAGGAAACTCTGCCTTCAGATGATCTTCAGCTGTCTCCTGCAATGTCTCCTCTCCATTGAGTCCCCAGCCTGCTGGCCACCTTTCAGACTGTGGACTTGCCAGTCTCCCTAATTGTATGAGCCAACTCCTCAATACCTCTTTCTAAATAGAAATAGGATATGTATACATCTTATTAGTTCTACTAAACCCTGACTAATTCCAGTAAGTATTTTTATGATTTTCCTGTTCTGCAGATGTGATAACTGGGACACAGAATTTAGGTAACTTGCTGAAGGTTATCAGTACAGTAAGTGGTGCAGTTGAGAGTCTGTCCAACCCCCGGGTCTGTGTTTTTTTTTGCCATGAGATTAAATATATGTCATCTGTGCTGCATTCTGAACTGTTTGTTCATCAATAAGTCTTGTGTATCTTTTATTTGTTTTTTCAGTTATCAGCTTTGAGAAGACAGACTCTAGTGAATGTACTTTGAGGAGTCCTAGGCTAGACCTGTGAAAGGAAGGCGTTTGGGGAAGTTTCTGAAATGTGGATGGAGCTCGTTGTAAAGGCAGTCAATGATCTGCATTGTCTACTCCTTGACCATCTTCCTTTCTACTGAGGTTCATCTTAAGACAGCTGAGTATGGTCTGTCGTATAACATGTTAGGCAGTATTTTATGAATTACACTTTGTGTTCATAAAAAATTACACTTTGAGTTCAGAATAAAAGATATGCCACATTTTAGAAGAGTTGGATCTTTAAAAGTTTCAATGTATATGCTCACCTTCTGTATACCGCAGAGCACAGCACAAATAAAAGTTCAGATCCCCCTTGCTATTCTGAGGCAAACAGATGCATCCCAGGCAGAGAGATGTGCCCCTGAGTCTGAGGAGACCCAGAGCCGCTCAAGCAGCATCTCTCTCTATGCCCCGCCTGCAGCTTCATCTCCTTGGGGTGAAAGTGTGGGGGCTGCTGTCCTAACCTGACATTCGTGCTTGCTTTCCCTCAGGCATTGTCTTAATGGCCCTGATGTAAGCATCTTGTTGCTGAAAAATCAGTGAAAGTTCCACAGCTCCACTGGCATCTTTGTTCTTGGAGCCGTCTTCATTTTCCATTGGCATCATGTGGTTATTTCCCCAGGCATTTTGTTTTATTTTCTGAAGTACTAAGCCAGACCAGCAGGGTAGACCAGCAGTAGAACTCTGTCTATCTGTCTGTCTCCCATTCACACACATACACACACACACAACACCACACACACAAAACACACAACACACACAACACACAACACACACATGGGCATGCACAGTCTTCTTTAGGCAGGTCACCACAGCACCAGGCACTATTTTCAACCTTTCAGGCACCAGAGTGTTTAAAGTTTTAATAGGCTTGGAGGTGACCCTGAAGCCCACCACCATTTATATTCATCTGTAATTTATGGCTGCCTCTTATTTAGTTGGTTGAGCAAATTGTACCTAAGAGTATTCTTTGAGACTTGGCAGCCTGGTGTACAGTTTCACGATTCAGCAGTGTTTTTGCCAAATATTTGGCTTTTCTCCCCTCTTTCTTTTGGAGGACATTCTCAAATACTTCATTTGGAGCTTTGGTCTGGAACACACTTTATCAGACACTTTTTGTGTGCCAAGAGACCCCTTATCCATTCTGTTGAAGCTGACTTTCCACATGCTAACACGTTTATTTCTAAATTGCTTTTAAAGTCACATTAAAGCCACATTTCCAAATAACATAAGGTGACGTGTGGTGCCTTTGGGCCCCTTGGTGCCTGCGGCCTGTTGCTTCCCCCCACGCCCTCCGCCCTTCTCTGGATTTCAGTTGGGGGGAAATTCTTCTCTAAGTGGAGAGGTGAGGGTGATGGTGCCTAACCAAACCATAAAATTAATGTTTATTGCAGAAATAAAAGGGCTTACTTTGTTATGAGGTATGTGAGGACATGTTTTGGCCTCATTTCACGTGCTCGGTCTAACCATGCCCAAAAGATTAAATCAAGGCTATTATGGGTATAATTTATTTCTCTTTCTAGGCTGTCATCATGTGTGTCCATGTGGGATATTGCGTTTTCCCACTTTGGGAGTAAGGTCCGCATCTGGCAAACACAGATGGAAGGCCATCTATGAAAAGTCCCTGCAGCAATTTGTTTCCAGTTTCACCGAATTTGATTTTCTAGCCGAGTCCAGGACTACTTACTCCCTTTTCTATTCACTAAGCATATGGAGACCTTCACCCTGCAGAACTCAGCTCCCAGTTGTGCTCCCTCCAAACAAGTATTATGATTAATACTCGGTAATCATGTAACCTGCTAGAAAAATGTGATCTGAAGACAAAATGTGCAATAGAATTAGTCCTCTACTCACCCCATTAATCTTCCTTTAAGATCTAAAGAGGGATTAGCAGTTAAATCTTTTAACATTCTTTTTTATAAGTGGAGAATAATTTAACCATCTTAACCCTTTGTGATAAGGGAATGGGAATTTAGGTTTAAACATGAAATATAACCTTCCCATCACATTTCCTTCAGGATTCTTGTCTTCCCCATCCTGTTACACGTGTGGGCCCACTGAGAAATGTCTGTGGTCACACTGCAGTCCACTCTGAACTCTCTCCTGCCCGTCCCCCCATGTTCTGTGTTGCTGCCTCTTGCTCTTGTCTCCTGGTTCAGAGATGCCTAATATGAATACAGTTTGTGCCTACTGGTGGCTGAGGCATGGGACCTGTGTATAAGATCCTTGATTCTTTTTGAATCTGAGTACTTTCTCTCTTCAGCATCGCTCTTCCAAACTAAGAGCAGATAAAGTGTCATAAGACTATGCCAAATGACATTCAAAGACACTTGAATAAGAAATAAATGGAAATAAGCACATTTTCCCTCTACTCAGAGGCCTCAGTGCCTACACGCACAGAAAGACTTCTGCCAAATGCTTCTCCATGGCCTTATAGGACACAGGGTTTCAGAACCAGTTTCCTTCCATGAACCTCAGGACAAGGGTGTGCAAAGGGGAGGCTGACTCTGTGATATTTATTTATTTATTTTTGTGTGGCGAGAACTAATGCAAACAGGTTATTGTTTTGCTAAAAGTGCTCATAGGCCTCTTATTTTGCTAGAAAGTAAGGTAGTGCTCAAAGATTAATGGAGACATATCAAAACCACAGAGGAGCCAGCTTGAAAGGGCTCCTACTGATCGATCTGGGTTAATTTAAGCATAATAATGAATATGATAGTAATGGATTATAACACATTGAATAAAAATCTACGAGTTCATACTGACACAAGTAGAAAAATAAATAGGAGGAATACATGCTAACTAACAATCATGGAATCAAAAATAATAAAAAAGAATAAAATAGAATGCCATGTAATAAATATAGAAGGAATGATGAACTTAGAAAATCAACCACTGATGCTAAAGATAGTGGGTGAAAGTTTGATAAGGAACAGGATGCCTTCATAATCTAAGAGTCTGTGGTGCTGTGCTTAGTTGCTCAATCGAGTCTGACTGTTTGTGACCCCATGGACTGTAGCTGGCCAGGCTCCTCTGGCCCTGGAATTTCTTAGCCAAGAATACTGGAGTGGTTTGCCATTTCTTCCTCCAGGGGATCTTCCCAACCCAGGGATAGAATCTGCATCTCTTACATCTCCTGCTTTGGCAGGAGCCATCAGGGAAGCCCAAGAATACTGGAGTGGGTAGCCTATCCCTTCTCCAGGGGAACTTCCCAACCTGGGAATCAAACCAGGGTCTCCTGCATTGCAGGTGGATTCTTTACCAGCTGAGTTCCCTGGGAATCTTAGAAAGCCTCCTCACAAATTACTTGTTAATTACATAGAAAAAAAAGTTACTTCACAGTGGAGAAATCCTGTGAACACCACCTTATCCAAGTGGTAGAGGTCAACACCAGCACCAACGAAATTCACTGAGAGCAGAGCCTCCTCTTCTGAGCCCTGAGGAGGGCGCAGCCTGGCCCTTTGATGTTTCTACCAAAAATGCATGATCTGAATCTGATTGTGAGGAAAATAAATGGTCTGTGATCTTCAAAGTGAATAGGCCAACAAAAACAAAGCCTGAGTAAGTGTTCTCCTCTGAAGAAGACTGAGAAATGTGACCCCCAAATGCAGAGTGTGTGCCTGGCGTGAATCTTGTGAAGTTCATTTGGGGACCTTTGACAAATGCTGAAAATGGCCTGTGTAGATAAGAGAATTGCACCAAAATTAACTGCACTGTGGTTTTGTAAGAGACTGTCTTTGTTTGTAAGAAATATACTCTGACGCATTCAGGGGTAAAGACATATAATGTCTTCATGTTACTCCCAAATGTTTCAAAAAATAATACGCATGTGTATGTATACATACATATACATATGTGTGTGCACATAGAAAAAATACACACACGTGCACACATATATTCACATGTTTATCTTTATCAATTATCTATTTCTTACCTCTGAATATATTTGTCTTCTATCTATCTATCATCTACTGGTCTATCTGGAGAAAGAGAAAGATAAATGGAATAAAATAAACAATTGATGATTCAGGGTAAAGGGTATATGGGGTGTACCTTGTACTGTTTTTATAAGCTAAATTTTAAATTATTTTAAAATGAAAAGCTAAAATACTTATAAAAACAAATGTGATTAAATTTGATGTCAACAAACAGCATGGGAAATCCACTACGACACTACACTTGCTTTCTATCCGACCCTGCTGGCTACTCTCTTAACTTTGGGAATCATAGCCAAGGCAAGGAATCTCTTCTCCTATCTGTGGTTGTTACACTGAGATCACAAACTCACCTTTCACAAAAGATGCAGAGTGACTTACAATAAGAGAATGTTAGGTATCTTTGCAGTTAATAATTATGGTAGTGTTTTCTCTTCAGTGGGCCTTAGGCGCTCAGCAGGAACTATATCATCCTGTCTAATCCTTGCTGCCACTCAATTTGATGAGGATTCAAATCCTCTTTGTTGTTGCTGCTGCTAAGTCACTTCAGTCATGTCCAACTCTGTGTGACCCCATAGACGGCAGCCCACCAGGCTCTTCTGTCCCTGGGATTCTCCAGGCAAGAACACTGGAGTGGGTTGTCATTTCCTTCTCCAATGCATGAAAGTGAAAAGTGAAAGTAAAGTCGCCTAGTCGTGCCCGACTCTTAGCGACCGCATGGACTGCAGCCTACCAGGCTCCTCCATCCATGAGATTTTCCAGGCAAGAGTACTGGAGTGGGTTGCCATTGCCTTCTCCACTTTGTCTGTTCCTCCGCACTTATTGATATAAATGGACATGGCAGCCCACTAGAAACAATTCATGGAGAAGCCCATTGGTGAGCCCCTGCACAGTGAATTGTGTCCATTAAGTGGTGGGTAAGCTTATTCTCCACAGGTTTTCTGCAGCAGTATTAGTTCCAATTTAACCATCATACCATGGGTGAACATTTATTTTATTTTGGCAATAGTTTAATGTATTTAAACACACAAACAAGCATTTTCTTTCTTTCTGTCTTATATGCAAACATTCCACTGCAAAGTCTTCAACAAAACTTGATAACATTCCCAGAAATATATTCTAAAATAAAAATGTAATCTTCAAATCAATACACAAGCACTATGAATGAAAGAAAGTGAAAGTGTTAGTTGCTCAGTCATGTCTGACTCTGTGACTTCATGGACTGCAGCCGCCAGGCTCCTCTGTCCATGGAATTCTCCATGCAAGAATACTGGAGTGGGTTCCATGCCCTTCTTCTGGGGATCTTCCTGACCCAGGGATTGAACCCAGGTCTCCTGCATTGCAGGCAGATTCTTTACTATCTGAGCCACCAGGGAAGCCCTGCACAAGCACTCTGTGTGTGTGTGCTTAGTCGCTCCGTCATGTCTGACTCTTTGCAACAGCATGGACTGCAGCCCAGCAGGCTCCTCTGTCCATGGGATCCTCCAGGCAAGAATACTGGAGTGGGTTGCCATGCCCTCCTCCAGGGGACCTTCCTGACCCAGGGGTCGAACCAGGGTTTCCTGCATTGCAGGGGGATTCTTTACCAGCTGAGCTACCAGGAAAGCCTGTACAGGCACTACAGACATTAAAAATAGAAAACTCAGAGATTAAGTAACTGAAATGGAAGAAAAAAGGGAAATCAACATGTATTGATTTCCTTCTACAACCTGGGTGGCTTATAACACCAGAAATGTATTCTCTCATAGTTCTGGAGGCTAGAAGTCCAAAACCAAGATGTGATCACAGTCATACTCTCTTAGAAAGCTCTAGGTTCCATTCTTGCCTCTTTTAGCTTCTAATGGTTGCTGGCATTCCTTGGATCATAGATGCATTACTCCAATGTCTACTTCCATTTTTACATGGGCTCCTCTCCTGTGAGTCCGTGTGTCTGAATTTCTCTCTCCTTATTATAAAACCAATAATTGAATTAGGGCTCACCTTTATCCCATATGTCCTTGTCTTAATGATATTGCATCTGCAAAGATCCTATTTCAAATGGGGTTCTACTCACAGATACCAAGGGTTAAGACTTCAACATACTTTTGGGGAATACAATTCAACCTATGACACAATCCAATATTTTAATAGAGGAAAAATATGACCCAAGTTACATTAAGAGGAAATGGGATCTAAGTCCCTGAGAGCAATGGCTGTGTCTGCTACTTGCTCTATTCACACTTGGGCATCTGTTGTTCAGTCCTTTCTTTGCTTGCTTTAAACTGCAGTTGAGGTGAGGATAGAGATTCTATTGACCTGAGGCCAGAAGTCTGCACTGGCTCAATTAGATACATAAATGGTTTTCTGAAACAGGAGGCCAACTTATAGGTGACAAATTATGCAGCTTCTACCAGGCAACCACGCATGGCAGCACCACATTCCTGGGGTGAAGTCTGCAGAGAACATTCAAGAAGATACATTTACACAACTAATCTAACCATCTAAATAATTATCTGTCAAATCCTGGAGTTGATAGGAAAAAGAAAATCCACCTGGGTGCTCAGCCCTGATAGGAGTCTCTGCTGTGTTTACATTATTATAATGATTGTTGGGTCATCTTAAATCTATACTAAAATGATACATCCTTTGGCTCAGCCTAATAGTATTAGGGATTGATCATTTTCAAATTCATGACTGAACCCATGACTGCATCTTTGAATTGTTGATGCAACCTTTTTTGTGTGATAATTGAATCAAATATGTTATTCAGTTTGCTGCTTGGCATTCCACTTAGGGGATGGTCCCAACTCCTTATTTAGTTCTCTCTATTCACAATCTATTACTATCTTCTTGGGGGAATTCTCTACAGTAGCTAATGGAGGAATAAAGATGCTTTTAAGAATAAACATGCAGTGCTCCACACAAATAAATCTGGGTCACACTCTTTATCCAGAGGAAATATTTCAGACACGTGATTGACATAAAGCTGACAAATATAGTGTCAATATTTCACTGCAGAGTCTTAATATATTGAAAACATTTAAACCCACATATCAAGAAAACAGTTTGACTCACAAGCCAAGGCTTATATTTTAATATTGTTAGTGATGAAGGTTGGTAAATAACTTCCAATATGCAACTCTGGTTCACCAAATGAACACTCTCATGCCTGTAACCGTGGCTTGGCCCTGTAGGGAAAGCGTCCCTAAATGTGGTGCTGGAGCAAACAGTAATTTATCTTTTGGAAGTCCAACAAGTCCCTGCTGTTATTAGAGGAGCTAGCTCTAATGATTTGTAGATGGTAGGACATGTCCAAAACACTGGAATTCTGGGCTGTTTTAGATGAGGGGCTTCCTTTCATTGTATTCTTAGAGAGCCTATTGGAGAACACCTAATTTTTCGTTGCCTCTCATGTCAGGACAAGTAGAAAACCTGTCAGAGATGAAGCCAGTCTGTTTCACCTGGAAGAAGAGTTCTTCTGGAATGTTTAATTTTCACGGTGTGAAAGAGGAAAGGGATTAGTGTGTTCTCAGGCAGCTCCAGAGTACACCTGGGAGCCCCAGAAGAGTCTATAGAGGTTGTTGTCAAGAGTATCAGCTGAAAGAGAGACAGAGAGAGACAGAAAGGGAGTAGAGAGTGAGCTGGAAACCAAAGAGGAGGGCAGGGGGATGTGCAAAACCCTACCCCAGGGAGCCAAGTGCTTGTGGCTTGAGGTATTCTCATCTTTTCTGTGATTTTTCCAGAAAAAGCTGGAATAGAACTGCAAACAATGTAGCTTGCCTTTGCCAAGATACAAATACAGAAGAAATATGCTAAAGGATTGTGTATGGTATCAGATTATCTGCACAGATGAGGACCAAAATGACACATTCTCCATCCTCTGCCTGGTGACTCACCAAAGTGGAAAATGAAGCTGTGGAAGCAGTTAGAGATGGAAGTTACCCTCCAGGAGAGGGGGAGAGGAGTGACCTCAGGAATAGCCGATCTGATTTGCCAAGTCTGGAATGTGGCCAGAACTCTGGTGATAGGAGGTGGCCACTGAACGTTTTGTCCCAGTCTCCATAGTCTTTGAGAGGAAAGGTTTGATTCTGGCTCTGCAAACATCATCATTGCACAGATGTTGTGAGCAGCACCCAGCATGGGCCAGCTATCACTGAGGGCCCGCAGAGGATGGGATGGTACATGAGACCCTCCCCAGCAACACAGAGTGGAGACATGGTCCTGACACTCTACTGACAAAGACCCTTCTCCATAGTCTTTACTTTTTTGGTGACAGTCTTATGGAGATATAATTCAAAGATCATATAACCCACCCATTAGTATTTTGTCTTGTCTCTTTACTTGTTCAAAATCTGTCCCAGTTGGTAGGCAACAAGCTCTGTGAGGATCATGGCCATGCACATTTTTATCCACCAGTGCATGCCTAGACCATACTGCAGTGCGAAATATTATATATATATACATATATAACCATTCAATAATGATATATTTTAATAAATATATAATTAATAAGGAAAGAGAAAAGTTAGCTTTCTAGAGCCCATCGATTGTCTTTGATAGTCAATCCTCATCCATTCTTTTATTTTTCTCCAAAATCACAGGCAATTAAAAAAATTTGAAAGTAACAAGGAGAGAGCAAAGGCTTCTCTTTGCTCTTTGACCCCAAATATGTGCAGAGAGGGACTTTGGTGGGGGTTTTTCACCTTATATGCTTAAGAAAGAGGAAGGGTTCTGATCTTTTTTTTTGAAATTTATTTTTAATTAGAGGATAATTGCTTTACAATATTTTATTGGTTTCTGCCATACATCAACATGAATCAGCCACAGGTATACATATGTCCCCTTCCTTCTGAACCTCCTTCCTGCCTCCCACCCCATCCCACTCCTGAGCCTGTCACAGAGCACTGTTTGAGCTCCCTGCATCATACAGCCAATTTCCACTGGCTATATATTTTACATACAGTAATGTTCACGTTTCAACGCTACTCTTTCAATTCATCCCACCCTCTCCTTCCCCCACTGGGTCCACAAGTCTGTTCGCTAGGTCTGTGTCTCTACTGCTGACCTGGAAGTAGGTTCATCAATCCCATCTTTCTAGATTCCATATGCTTTAATATACATTTGTTTTCTCCTTTCTGACTTATTTCACTCTGTGTAATAGGCTCTAGGTTCATTCACCTCATTAGCACTGACTCAAATGCATTTCTTTTTATGGCTGAATAGGATCCCATTGTATATATGTACCAACACTTCTTTATTCACTCGCCTGCTGATGGACATCTAGGTTGCTTCCATGTCCTGGCTATTGTAGACAGTGCTGCAATGAACATTGCGGTACACGTGTCTTTTTCAATTATGGTTTCCTCAGGGTATATGCCCAGTAGTGGAACTGTTGGATCATATGATAGTTTTATCCCTCAGCTTTTAAGGATCTTTATCTACAAAATAAATGCTTTTGTGCCCTCTTACCCTTTACTGATCAGACTAAATCAATTCACCTCGCCAAGTGAGGCTCAGGCTGAGGCCACCAGGGAAACAAAAGATACGACATGCCTGGCCCTCTTCTAGTTTGTCATCTGAATGGGATAGCAAAAAAAATTGTACTTGATCTGGAGGGAAAGAAAAGGTAGGTTTAACCCTATAAGGGGTTAAACCTTATAAGGGAAAGAAAAGTGTGAGATTTAACATCAAGTTCTCAAGTCAGTCTTCTGGCCTGGAAACATTTTGGAAGAGGAAGAATTGAGGCTGCAGTGGCTGGTGGGGATGCACTGTGGGGTAGGTGGGGTTTGAGCAGCTTCCTTCTGAAGTGAGAGGGCATACACTGCTATGTTGAGGCTAGAGGGGGCGCTCTGAGAACTGGCCTCCTGGGCAAAGAGGTGGGGCGAGGGGTGGTGGGAGCAGTGTTCCCATGGGGCCTTGGGGTCCTGGTTCTGCACACTCGTGCTTTGGTGAGAGGAGGACAGAGACCCACAGGCTTCCAGGGTTCAGTCAATATGGGACACTGAAGTGCTCTACCCTGCCAGCGATGCTCCCTGCCAGTTCGCTTTATTGATTTAGTTCTTGGTTTAGTTTTTATTTTGTTCTTTCTATAGCTTGCAAGAGGGGAAAAACCTCACCCACACAGAGAGGGATTTCTTCAGAGTAAGATTTGCAAATTTTCAATCAGTCACATTCCAGAAAAGATCAGTGGTAGATCCTGTGTCCTCCCATATAAGGAGGAAACTGTCCTAGAAACTCTCCATTATGGGCATGACACAAAACAAGCTTATTCAGTTTATTATTTGTGTTAAACATCTGATGTTGTCACTAAGCTGTGGGCACTTGGCTCTAGGAAACAGTGTAACTTTTAAGCATAGAGCTTTTGCTCTTTTGGCTAAGGCAAATCAGCAAATACACACAATAATCCCAGAAACACTGAAGAAGCTGAAGTTGGATGGTTCTATGAAGACCTACAAGACCTTCTAGAACTAACACCCAAAAAAGATGTCCTTTTCATTATAGGGGACTGGAATGCAAAAGTAGGAAGTCAAGAAACATCTGGAGTAACAGGGAAATTTGGCCTTGGAGTACAGAATGAAGCAGGGCAAAGGCTAATAGAGTTTTGCCAAGAGAACGCACTGGTCATAGTAAACACCCTCTTCCAACAACACAAGAGAAGACTCTACACATGGACATCACCAGATGATAGACACCAAAATCAGATTGATTATATTCTTTGCAGCCAAAGATGGAAAAGCTCTATACAGTCAGCAAAAAAAGACTGGGAGCTGACTGTGTCTCAGATCATGAACTCCTTATTACCAAATTCAGACTGAAACTGAAGAAAGTGGAGAAAACCACTAGAGCATTCAGGTGTGACGTAAATCAAATCCCTTATGACTATACAGTGGAAGTGAGAAATAGATTTAAGGGACTAGATCTGACAGACAGAGTGCTTGATGAACTATGGATGGAGGTTCGTGACATTGTGCAGGAGACAGGAATCAAGACCTGAAAACCAAGAAAAATAAATGCAAAAAATCAAAATGGCTGTCTGAGGAGGCCTTACAAATAGCTGTGAAAAGAAGGGAAGTGAAAAGCAAAGGAGAAAAGGAAAGATATATCCATTTGAATGCAGAGTTCCAAAGAATAGCAAGGAGATATAAGAAAGCCTTCCTCACTATCAATGCAAAGAAATAGAGGAAAGCAATAGAATGGGGAAGACTAGAGATCTCTTCAAGAAAATTAGAGATACCAAGGGAATATTTCATGCAAAGATGGGCTCAGTAAAGGACAGAAATGGTAGGGACGTAACAGAAGCAGAAGATATTAAGAAGAGGTGGCAAGAATACACAGAAGAACTGTACAAAAAAGATCTTCATGACCCAGATAATCACGATGGTGTGATCACTCACCTAGAGCCAGACATCCTGGAATGTGAAGTCAAGTGGGCCTTAGGAAGCATCACTATGAACAAAGCTAGTGGAGGTGATGGATTTCCAGTTGAGCTATTTCAAATCCTGAAAGATGATGCTGTGAAAGTGCTGCACTCAATATGCCAGCAAATGTGGAAAACTCAGCAGTGGCCACAGGACTGGAAAAGGTCAGTTTTCATTCCAATCCCATCCAAAGAAAGACAATGCCAAAGAATGCTCAAACTACCTCACAATTGCACTCATCTCACATGCTAGTAAAGTAATGCTCAAAATTCTCCAAGCCAGGCTTCAGCAATACATGAACGTTGAACTTCCTGATGTTCAAGCTGGTTTTCGAAAAGACAGAGGAACCAGAGATCAAATTGCCAACATCTGCTAGATCATCAAAAAAGCAAGAGTGTTCCAGAAAAACATCTATTTCTGCTTTATTGACTATGCCAAAGCCTTTGACTGTGTGGATCACAATCAACTGTGGAAAATTCTTCAAGAGATGAGAATACCATACCACCTGACCTGCCTCTTGAGAAACCTGTATGCAGGTCAGGAAGCAATAGTTAGAACTGGACATGGAACAATAGACTGGTTCCAAATAGGAAAAGGAGTACATCAAGGCTGTATATTACCCTGTTTATTTAACTTATATGCATCATGAGAAACGCTGGGCTGGAGGAAGCAGAATCTGGAATCAAGATTTCCAGGAGAAATATCAATAACCTCAGATATGCAGATGACACCACCCTTATGGCAGAAAGTGAAGAAGAACTAAAGAGCCTCTTGGTGAAAGTGAAAGAGGAGAGTGAAAAAATTGGCTTAAAGCTCAACATTCAGAAAACTAAGATCATGGTATCCAGTCCCATCACTTCATGGCAAATAGATGGGGAAACAGTGGAAATAGTGGCTGACTTTATTTTTCTGGGCTCCAAAATCACTGCTGATGGTGATTGCAGCCAGGAAATTAAAAGACACTTACTCCTTGGAAGGAAAGTTATGACCAACCTAGACAGCATATTAAAAAGCAGAGACATTACTTTGTCAACAAAGGTCCTTCTAGTCAAGGCTATGGTTTTTCCAGTAGTCATGTATGCATGTGAAAGTTGGACTCTAAAGAAAGCTGAGTGACAAAGAATTGATGCTTTTGAACTGTGGTGTTGGAGAAGACTCTTGAGAGTCCCTTGGACTGCAAGGAGATCCAACCAGTCCATCGTAAAGGAGACCAGTCCTGAGTGTTCATTGGAAGAAATGATGCTAAAGCTGAAACTCCAATACTTTGTCCATCTCATGTGAAGAGGTGACTCATTGGAAAAGACCTTGATGCTGGGAGGGATTGGGGGCAGGAGGAGAAGGGGACGACAGAGGATGAGATGGTTGGATAGCAACACCGACTCAATGGACGTAGGTTTGGGTGGACTTCGGGAGTTGGTGATGGACAGGGAGGCCTGGTGTGCTGCGGTTCATGGGGTCGCAAAGAGTTGGACACGACTGAGCAACTGAACTGAAAAGAATTATCACGATCATTAATAAAGGGTATTAGTCGTCACTATTTTAAAGAGACTGTGGTACATTTTATGACAGAGAGCAGACAGTCTGTGGAAGGATTCAAACCTCGAGGAAGGATGGACTCTCAGCTTGTTAATTTCGCACAATCTCATCTTGCCTGTTTTGGTGGGCAGAGGTATTCTTTAGTTCAGTTCAGTTCATTTCAGTCACTCAGTCGTGTCCGACTCTTTGCGACCGCATGAATCGCAGCATGCCAGGCCTCCCTGTCCATCACCATCTCCCAGAGTTCACTCAAACTCATATCCATCGAGTCGGTGATGCCATCTAGCCATCTCATCCTCTGTCATCCCCTTTTCCTCCTGACCCCAACCTCTCCCAGCATCAGAGTCTTTTCCAATGAGTCAACTCTTCTTAGGGACAACGTATTAAAAATAGAGTCAGTTTTTCTTTGCGCAGAAGCAAGTTGTCACAATATTTCAATCACTTAACATTTTAGATTTGGAAAATGAGGCTCTCTAGACTGTAATACATGTTACCTCCTTCTAGTCACTTTTTCTCCCTCTTCTCTATAGAAATCTTATATTTCTCGATTTCCGCCCAGACTTTTAAAAGTGTGGATAAAAATCCAACAGGGAGAATAAGTTAAGAGAAGTAAAAATCTTGCAAATGGTAAGTATAGAAGCTTCCTGAATAAAAGCTGGACATAGTTAGCGTCAGATTTTATTTCTAAGATGTTTTAAGAATCTGTTCTGAGCCCTTACAGTGTCATGAAATTAATAAGGCCATTTATGAGGCAGTTATAAGAACTTTCATTGATAGTTTGACTCAGAAGCTAATCTTTAGGGCTGTTAACTTTGACCAAAGAGTCATCTTTTTTCCTATGCAGTTTGAAACAAGCTCTTTCTTGGCCAAATCTCTTTCTTTTTCTTTCTGCTGTTTGTTCCCCCAACTTATTGTGAAATTCTTATTTGGTTCATCTGTATCTTCTGATTTTAACCTTTTATTTCACTTCAGCCATCAGTCATGCCTTGAAAGCCTTCTCAAAGCATGCTAAACTATCAACACATCCTCTACAGTAAGCCCCCTACATATGAACCAGGTATATTCCAAGAATGTGTTCATAAATCCAATTTGTTTCATAAGTCCAACAAAGTTAGCCAAAGTACCCAACTAACACAATCAGCTATATAGTATTTTATTGTAATAAGTTTATGGTACTTTTCACACAAATATCACATAAAAACAAACAGAAAATAAACATGTGTAATCTTACAATCTAATACCTTGAAAAGGGCTTCTCGGTGGCTCAGAGAGTAAAGAATCTGCCTGCATTGTGGGAGACCTGGGTTTGATCTCTGAGTCAGGAAGATCCCCTGGAGAAGGGAATGGCAACACATTCTAGCATTCTTGCCTGGAGAATCCCATGGACAGAGGAGCTTGTGGGATGCAGTCCATGGGGCTGGAAAGAGTCAGACATGACTGAGTGAGTAACACTTTAACTTTTCACCTTGAAAAGTACAGTAGCGCAATACAACAGCTGGCAAGCAGGGATTGGCACTGAGTGAACAGACAAGAAGAGTTACTGACTGGAGGAGGGCGGGGAGGTGAGAGATGGCACAGCTGAAAAGTTGTCAGCAGTAGGTGATAGATGGCAGGCTGCAACTTCACTCACACCTGACACTGATGGAACCCACATTCGTATCTTTGAAGGACGGCAACCTGAAAGTTTGTATGTAGATGACTTATTTATTCTTCTATCACTTTCCGCTCACTGTATTCTTTCCTCCTCCTTGGCCCTGTTTGTCTTTGCAGGATCCTACCAGTGAGGGGCTCTGTACACCCCTCCCTTCTGTTCAAGGCAGGGAATCAGCCGAGAACCATCTTTTCCTTCCATATGCGATTCCCTTCTCTGGAGCCCTTCTTTCTCCACAACTTCTACTATTGAGATGCTCTTCCTATGTCTTCTTATCCTTCTTCTCTTCCTCCTCTTTCAGTAGCAGAAGGGCAGTCCCTTGCTGTTTGCCTCTCCTGTGCCCTCCTTATGCCAAGCAGGCCTTCTTGATGGGGATTCCTATCTTTCCAGAGGACCTGCTATAAATGAGGGTATCACATTTCTTACCAAACAGAGCTACTCTTTGCTTTTAAAACCAAACCAATGATCAACGACTACAAAACTGTGAGTTTTACTTATGTGGCAAAGTGTTAGTTGCTCAGTCATGTCTGACTGTTTGTCAGTCCTATGGACTGTAGCCCACCAGGCTCCTCTGTCCATGGAATTCTCCAGGCAAAAATATGGGAGTGGGTAGCCATTCCCTTCTCCAGGGGATCTTTCCAACCCAGGGATTAAACCTGTGTCTCCTGCATTGCAGGCAGATTCTTTACCATTTGAGCCAGCAGAGAAGCCCCCAAGTGGTAAAATTATAAGACTAAACTCTACCATGGGAATTTGGAACCCCAAAGGACCTCAGCCATCATTCATTTAGTCCAAGAGTTTTCAGACATTTTTACTTTTTTTTATATCAGAACTCTGTTTTGATCAAAGAAAATTTTAGACTGAACCAGTATGAACGCAGATGAAACTGGAACTGCTGTTGTTAGCTCTTCCATGCCTCTCCCACACCTCTACCCCCATTTCCTGATGGGAATTTAGCCCAACCTGGCAATTTACAGGTGAGAGAAGCGAGTCTCAAAGGCAAGGTTAGCTGAGAAAGCCTGGGGGCTCCATGGTCTTCATTTCTGAACGAGCAAAAGGGTAGACCCACCCTAATTTTGGCCAGAAGTTTGCAAAGTTTGCTTAGCAACATGGAAAGTCAGTGAACTAACGTTCAGTATATCTAAAATGTAACCTATTTTAAAAGGAATATGCTAGCAACATGAAGCATTCAATTAATAAAAATGTATTTGCTTTCTTAGTATTTGGGAAGAATCTAGGGTTAATCTAAAAGTTAATCTAACTTCTTAGATTCATGTGTATTTGAAAAACATTCAGAGAAATTTGGACAGATGGTTCTTTTCCTTTTCAATAAATTCTCCCTAACAAGCACAGGCTGCAAAGCAATTCAGTCCACCATCTTTTAAGGAAGCAATGATAGCATCTACATATTTAAAGCTGTCATTAAGAAAAATTGTTGTGGGTGTTTGGAGAAGAGAAACCTCTTGAATCTGCCCTTCTCTCCTTCTGCTTTTCTTCCTCCCAAGAGTGAGAGCAGCTGTGTAGAGAAATTAGTATCTGGGGAAGGGAGGAGAAGGGCAGGGCCACAGCATCTGCCTGATGACAGGGTGGATGGAGCCTCGCTAGGGGCCGAGTGCTTTAAGCGCCATCAGCTGAGAAAGTCTCTGTCACCATGCCTGCATTGTTTAAGATTTATTCATTCATTCAAGAAGTATTTATTGAATACCTGTTGTACAAGCATTGTGCAAAGCTAGAAATAAAATACTACAACAAGGCTTGATTTGCATCCTGCCCTGTGAGAGTGAAGAGGTAAATTTTCTGGGAAGTAACACAGTTCATTAAAGATAGTTAGTGGGAGTAATACACTGTTCTGGACTGCACATTTGTGTGCCCCCGCAAATTCATATGTGGAAACCCTAACCCCCACTGGGATGATGCATTAGGGAGCGGGGCCTTTGTGATATAATTACATCTTGGGGGTGGAGCCCTGATAAGGATTGGTGTGTTTATAAGAGAATGAGGGGACCAGAGCTCTCACTAAATGAAGACACAGTGAGAAGGTGCCATCTACAAGCTAGGAAACAGGCCCTCCCCATCCACGAGATCTGCTGGTGCCCTGACCTCAGACATCTCACCCTCCAGGACTGTGAGAAATAAATATCTGGTTGTTTGTGGTATTCTGTGACAGCAGACTGAGCCGACTGAGACACACAGAGTGCCGGATCCTGGGCCCGTGGAACTGTGCTGGACTCTCTGTTACTTTGTCAAGAAGCAAAGGAAACTCTCTCTTTTCACAGGATTCATCTGGCCAAGGCAACAGATGGTCCTCAGAGGTAGAAGTGTAGCTTCTCATGCAGGTTTTGAAACTTCCAAATGAACCAGATCCTGGACTACTGATCTGGGAATTTGGTAGGGATGACACAATGTTATTTTAGGGGTCACTATACTCCTAACAGGGCTTCCCTGGTTGCTCAGACAATAAATAATCTGCCTACAATGTAGGCCACCCAGGTTCGATCCCTGGGTCAGGAAGATCCTCTGGAGAAGGAAATGGCAACCCACTCCAGCATTTTTGCCTGGGAAATTCCATGGACAGAGGAGCCTGGTGGGCTACAGTCCATGGAGTCACAAAGACTCAGAAATGACTAAGTGACTAACACTGATGATCATACTCCCAGCATGCTGGCTATGATTTGATGGCCTTAGATCAGATGTGGGTTTTCCCAGATGGTACTAGTGGTAAAGAATTCACTTGCCAGTGTAGGAGACATTAGAGACATGGGTTCCCTCCCTGGGTCGGGAAGATCACCTGGATGAAGGCATGGCAACCCACTCCAGTATTCTCACCTGAAGAATTTGGACAGAGGAACCTGGTGGGCTACAGTCCATGGGTAGCAAAGAGTCAGACAAGACTGAAGCAACTTAGCATGCACCCATGCATGCACAGATGAGGTGTAGGGTGGGGAGGAAGAGGAAAAAGGAAGTTCTTTTTAACTCCTTTCATAAAAATTGAATGGGTTTTTGGCTGGAAGTGTCTTTAGGGGAGTCCACATGCTTAGCGACAGCCTGTGTAAAATATGTAACTGTTTTTACATAGCTATTAATGAAGCCTTGGAAACTGAAAAGTCATTTAATATGCTCTCTGGGAGAGGGACTCTGTGGTGCTAAGAGTAGGATATTATAGTTTCCTCCACAAAAAAGAAAAAAATGTGCACATACACCTGTGAGACAGAGTGGAAATCACTTACTGCGGCCATAAAACTACTTTAAAGTCAAACTGTTTACCATCAGGTGACTGTCTGCTGATGCGCCTCCGGAGCCGATCCTCCTCCGCGGGCTGAAGCTGTGACTCGGGTCCCGCCTTCCAGCCCCAGTCTGTCAATGAGCAGCATTTCTTCTTGTCAGCAGCAGGCTTGTGTTCTCGCTGGGAGCCCGAGGGAGACGAGAACTCAGTTACTCACAGAGAGCCAAGAAGAAGGGGTAAGGGGGACCCCAGTGTTTATAGAACCACTTGTACTCAACTTCAGATTAGTCCTACATATTTTTAGTTGTTGGGGAGAGCTCTGCTGATAAGCTCCCAGATAAGCATATGTTGTAAACACACAATAAATGGGTTCCTGGAAAAATAAAAACCTTCACTTAAAATGAAACAAGATGAAGTGTGTATGGTGGAGGTCAGGGGTGGGTTTGGAGTTTGAATTGTATGTTTAAGGCCACTAAGGAAACTTGCTCTGCAGGGGAATTGCTTGAATCTTTTAGAGTAGATACATTAATATTCATAAATTAATACTCATCTTTTAATGTATCTTTTGTATAAATCCTGATCATCACAGGTTGTATCAGGTACACTTTAAGTGAGGCAAAATATATAACAGTTTCATATTTGTTAACAGGCTCTGGTGGATTGAAAACATTTATTTTGAGATTCTTGAAACAGACTCAGATTTGCTTTTAAGTGGAGTGCTGGGAGGGCTGGAGGTGGCAGTGGGATGCGGCCTGAGCTTTCTCTTTGCTGGGCTCTGCTGGGGCCTTGAGAAGCACCTGAATTCTAGGAAAGAAGTTATAAAGCAGTCAATCAACTTGTCATTCAGATGACACAGGACACAGGGAGGGACAACCATTCTAAAAAACCCAACCCTACCACATTGCAGGGCTGCTTCTGGTTTCCAGGAAGCTTACTCTCATCTTTTTCCAGGAGTGTACTTTCACTCTGCTTAATAAAAATCTTGCTGCCTGAAACTTCTCTATGCTTCTTGACTGAATTCTTTCCTTCTGGAGGACAAGAACCGAAGAAATCACCATCCTGCCGGTGACCATGCCAGGGAAGTGGGGCTTTTACCTCAGTTGTCTTAGAGGTGGGACAGGACATCTGTACAGCAACCTTAGAAGGGAGAGCCAGAAGTAACGGTAGGACCAGTTTGATTTTCAAATTTATATCAGTAAGTCAACCAATCTCGATATGTTACTATAAGGGTAAGACCCTAAAGCTCTTAGTGATAGACCAGGTTCTCGGGGAACATAAATTTAGCATAAATGCTCTCTTTTTATAGTAATCTCCAAGTGAACAGTGAGTCAGAGCCCTGTAATTTGTGCTATCAGTGTTCCACTGCAGATCTCAGCACGAACACCAAGGTTGGCGCAGAGAGGTGAGAGGCGTTCAGTCTAGAGTCCTGAGCAGACTCTACAGCACAAGCAGAAGTATTATCATATTTGGAATGTAAACAGCTGAGACTGGAGCTATCAAATGTCTGAGTTCTCTGGCCAAATAGTTGGCATAGGATGGCTTTGATTTGGAAGGCTCTTTTGCTGATTTTAATTAGGTAGAAACACAGTATGACTTTTTCACTCCTTGTGAATCAAGGAAGATGGCCTGTAGTGTCACTCAGTCCTGAAGAATTTCTCAAGTGTTCTTTTCTGGCTGTGAAAACAGTCTTTCACATCCAGGAAAAATACGGAAGGCTTATTGAGGGAAAACTATGCCTAGAAACTGTCAACTTTAGATTACTTTTTATACTGCAAGGATGTGAAAACAAATAGTCTTACTATGATTCTATGCATTTTCTCTTTGGTATGTGCATGTATAGATCTGTGTGTCATCAGGGGACCCCTGCCCCAAACCAGCCCTTCATTACACTGTCAAGAAGGAGAAAGCCTGTAGGGTAGGGGAGGTGGGAGAGAAGTTGTGCCTCAAGGAATACTACCTCTTGGCTGTTCTTTCTCACTCCTGTCCAGGGGCCCACAACTTTTCCAGGAGCATGGGCCTTTCTAGTTTCCCCAGCAACAAACGATCTGTGTTCATGGGATTTCCTAGACAAGAATACTGGAGTGGATTGCCATTTCTTTCTCCAGGGGACCTTCCTGACCCAGAGATCAAACTTTTGTCTCCTGCCTTGCAGGCATATTCTTTACCCCAAACCACCAGGGAAGCCTATGTTAGGTTTTGACAATCCCAAATCAGTGCACTTATTTATGCATTCATTTATTGAAGAAATATTTGCTGTGATATTATAATTTATAAAAAAGAATATATATATATATATAAAAATATAAAATTTGGTCTTTGTTCCCATTTCTGAAAGAGTTCCTAAAACCATTTCCTAAGTGTTAAGAACAGTTAAGATGTCTTTTGTTATGTTATGTAATGTGTTAAGATGTGTTTTGTCAGGTAATGAAGCACCTTTTCCAAAGTGCTCTGGTAACCTAACGATGGAGGCTGGGTGCCAGGGCACCCAACAGGGTAACTAGATGGTCAGAACTTTCAATCTGACTCTGACCTCTGGTGGTGGGGGGAGAGGACTGGAGTTGAATCAATTGCCAATGGCCAATAATTTAATCGATCATGGTTATAGAATGTTGCCTCCATAAAAACCCCTAAACGTGGGTTCTGCGAGCTTTCTGATTCATGACCACGGGCAGTGTGGGGAGGGTGGTGCACTCAGATGGCAGGGATGCTCCACGCCCTTCCCCCACATGTTGTGCTGTGCACCTCTCCATAGGCTGTTCCTGAGTTATATCCTTTCATAATAAACTGGTGATATGGTAGATAAGATATGTCTCTGGATTATGTGAGTGCTTTTGGAACTCTAATCAAACCCAAGGAAGAGGTCCTTATGAGGCAGGTAATAGATGGGCCTCAGGCTGAGCAGCTGGAATCTGTTTCCTGTGGACAGATACTCCAAGATAAAGCTAAAGGAAGGAGCCCAGAGGAGCTGCATCCTGCTTGGGTAAAAGATAAACCACATATTCTCACTCTTGAGGTCAAGGAGACCTCCCCAACTACACATGCACAGAATGGGTCCTTGTGGGTCAAAAATGGAGAGGGCACCATCCCATAATGGATGGCATCCCCCTCCCCGCAGTTCTCTGTGCTGAAATCTGTATTTTGGCAGAAAGATGTGCATGCATGTCCAGGGGGGACATGGGGCAGGTCAGGTGTGGAAAAGAAATTAGATAATTGGCCAAAGGTAAGCAAAGACCTGGAAGAATGGACCTATACAGGTTACCTGAAACAATTCTCTGGTGTGTGTCTCCTCATTAGAGGGGTACTCTCACACCTTATTTCTCCCGGTGTGTATTTCTGCTTTGATTCTATCTTAAATAAATTATTTCTCTGTTTGCTCTCCCACATATAATGCTGTGCCTTTAATAATAAACTTTGTACAAAATAAGCTTTTGCCTCTTTGAGAAATTCATTTTTCAGATGGGGCAAGAACCAGGGCAACTTTGCCTCTGGCCCCTAGTGGACAACTCGCTAGGATTCCTGGTTTTCATCCAGGCTACCCAAGTTCAATTCCTGGGCAAGGAACTAGATTCAGCTTCAAGCCACTGCTCATTTCTCTCTCCCTGAGATCATCTGGAACCTCAGATCTGCAGATGGATGGTCAGAAGGACAGGGGCAACCTGGACTTACGCTCGGCATCTGATGTGTGTGCTGGAGGGAAGACCGGGAGGACGTGAGACCTTCAGGTAGATAACCTTGGAGTTGAACTGAATTGTGGGACACCCAGCTGGAGTACAAGAATTTCTTGGTGTTGTGAGCAAAAAGATCCTAATTAGAACACTTATTTATTCAATAATCAGTATGGATCAGACACTCAGAATGAATTAGACACAGTGTGGATTAAGCAGTAAGGTTCAACAATGAACAAGGCAGGAGGCCCTGCACTCTGACAAAGCCTGGAGGGAGACAGACAAGTAAACAGGCAATTCTAACACGCAGGGAGTGCACCCAACCAGCTTGCGTGTTAGTGACCGCTTTCAGGGCAAGACTACATTAACGAGCACAACATTGTAAAGCATTTATACTTCAGTAAAATAAATCTCATGGATGAAAGATTTACCAGGTAAGTTCATCTTCCAGCTAGATCTTCATCAGTAAATCCTAATGTATTTCTTGTGAAGCCTTACACATTACATCTTTTTTCCTAGTATATAACATTTGGGGACTATTCACACCAGCATAATTCATTTTTTTTTCTGTTCCTTTTTCATCTATAATAATATTGTCACATTCTTTTTTCATAACATATGCATTTTACTGAAGTACAGTTTACTGACAGTGTTCCAGATGCACACCAAGGTGACTTAGTTACCCATATACATATATATTATTTTTCAGATTCTTTCCTATTATAGGTTAATATAAGATATTGACTACAGTTCCTTGTGCTATACAGTAAATCCTTGTTGCTTATTGCATGTCTATTTTTTAAATTAGGATATAGCATTCTATTCATATTAAGACAAATAAGTGGAGTCAAAATGTCATAAATTTTTTAGTTAAGCAAAAATTCATAAGTTTTCTAAGATATATACATATGTTATACACGCTATATATATATGTGTGTGTAAAAAAGCTTTTCTGGTATACTTGAAAAAGGCTTGAGAAAGAACATCCAAAAAATAAATAAATAAATAAATAAATAAATAAATAAATAAAGAGAGAGATAGAGAAGCTTGTGTAAGCTTCCTGATGGGAGGGACTTGCAGTAGGAAAAACTGAGTCTTATTCTTTTACTGGGGCCTTGCTCAGTAAAACTTTTTTTTTTTTTTTTGATTTTTTTTAAAATTTAATTTTATTTTCAAACTTTACAATATTGTATTAGTTTTGCCAAATGTCGAAGTGAATCCAGCACAGGTATACATGTGTTCCCCATCCTGAACCCTCCTCCCTCCTCCCTCCCCATACCATCCCTCTGGGTCGTCCCAGTGCACTAGCCCCAAGCATCCAATATCGTGCATTGAACCTGGACTGGCATCTCGTTTCATACATGATATTGTACATGTTTCAATGCCATTCTCCCAAATCTCCCCACCCTCTCCCTCTCCCACAGAGTCCATAAGACTGATCTATACATCAGTGTCTCTTTTGCTGTCTCGTACACAGGGTTATTGTTACCATCTTTCTAAATTCCATAAATATGCATTAGTATACTGTATTGGTGTTTTTCTTTCTGGCTTACTTCACTCTGTATAATAGGCTCCAGTTTCATCCACCTCACTAGAACAGATTCAAATGTATTCTTTTTAATGGCTGAGTAATATTCTATTGTGTATATGTATCACAGCTTTCTTATCCATTCATCTTCTGATGGATATCTAGGTTGCTTCCATGTCCTGGCTATTATAAACAGTGCTGCAATGAACACTGGGGTACACGTGTCTCTTTCCCTTCTGGTTCCTCAGTGTGTATGCCCAGCAGTGGGATTGCTGGATCATAAGGCAGTTCTATTTCCAGTTTTTTAAGGAATCTCCACACTGTTCTCCATAGTGGCTGTACTAGTTTGCATTCCCACCAACAGTGTAAGAGGGTTCCCTTTTCTCCACACCCTCTCCAGCATTTATTACTTGTAGACTTTTGGATCGCAGCCATTCTGACTGGTGTGAAATGGTACCTCATAGTGGTTTTGATTTGCATTTCTCTGATAATGAGTGATGTTGAGCATCTTTTCATGTGTTTGTTAGCCATCTGTATGTCTTCTTTGGAGAAATGTCTATTTAGTTCTTTGGCCCATTTTTTGATTCGGTCATTTATTTTTCTGGAGTTGAGCTGTAGGAGTTGCTTGTATATTTTTGAGATTAGTTGTTTGTCAGTTGCTTCATTTGCTATTATTTTCTCCCATTCTAAAGGCTGCCTTTTCACCTTGCTAATAGTTTCCTTTGTTGTGCAGAAGCTTTTAAGTTTAATTAGGTCCCATTTGTTTATTTTTGCTTTTATTTCCAATATTCTGGGAGGTGGGTCATAGAGGATCCTGCTGTGATGTATGTCAGAGAGTGTTTTGCCTATGTTCTCCTCTAGGAGTCTTATAGTTTCTGGTCTTACGTTGAGATCATTAATCCATTTTGAGTTTATTTTTGTGTATGGTGTTAGAAAGTGCTCTAGTTTCATTCTTTTACAAGTGGTTGACCAGATTTCCCAGCACCACTTGTTAAAGAGGTTGTCTTTAATCCATTGTATATTCTTGCCTCCTTTGTCAAAGATAAGGTGTCCATATGTGCATGGATTTATCTCTGGGCTTTCTATTTTGTTCCATTGATCTATATTTCTGTCTTTGTGCCAGTACCATACTGTCTTGATAACTGTGGCTTTGTAGTAGAGCCTGAAGTCAGGTAGGTTGATTCCTCCAGTTCCATTCTTCTTTCTCAGGATAGCTTTGGCTATTCGAGGTTTTTTGTATTTCCATACAAATTGTGAAATTATTTGTTCTAGCTCTGTGAAGAATACTGTTGGTAGCTTGATAGGGATTGCATTGAATCTATAAATTGCTTTGGGTAGTATACTCATTTTCACTATATTGATTCTTCCAATCCATGAACATGGTATATTTCTCCATCTATTAGTGTCCTCTTTGATTTCTTCCACCAGTGTTTTATAGTTTTCTATATATAGGTCTTTAGTTTCTTTAGGTAGATATATTCCTAAGTATTTTATTCTTTCCGTTGCAATGTTGAATGGAATTATTTCCTTAATTTCTCTTTCAGTTTTCTCATTATTAGTGTATAGGAATGCAAGGGATTTCTGTGTGTTGATTTTATATCCTGCAACTTTACTATAATCATTGATTAGTTCTAGTAATTTTCTGGTGGAGTCTTTAGGGTTTTCTATGTAGAGGATCATGTCATATGCAAATAGTGAGAGTTTTACTTCTTTTCCAATTTAGATTCCTTTTATTACTTTTTCTGTTCTGATTGCTGTGGCCAACACTTCCAAAACTATGTTGAATAGTAATGGTGAAAGTGGGCACCCTTGTCTTGTTCCTGACTTTAGAGGAAATGCTTTCAGTTTTTCACCATTGAGGATAATGTTTGCTGTGGGTTTGTCATAGATAGCTTTTATTATGTTGAGGTATGTTCCTTTTGTTCCTGCTTTCTGGAGAGTTTTTAGCATAAATGGATAATGAATTTTGTCAAAGGCTTTCTCTGCATCTATTGAGATAATCATATGGTTTTTATTTTTCATTTTGTTATTGTGGTGTATTACGTTGATTGATTTGTGGATTGAAGAATCCTTGCATCCCTGGGATAAAGCCCACTTGGTCATGGTGTATGATCTTTTTAATGTGTTGTTGGATTCTGATTGCTAGAATTTTGTTAAGGATTTTTGCATCTATGTTCATCAGTGATATTGGCCTGTAGTTTTCTTTTTTTGTGGGATCTTTGTCAGGTTTTGGTATTAGGGTGATGGTAGCCTCATAGAATGTGTTTGGAAGTTTACGTTCCTCTGCAATTTTCTGGAAGAGTTTGAGCAGGATAGGTGTTAGCTCTTCTCTAAATTTTTGGTAGAATTCAGCTGTGAAGCCGCCTGGACCTGGGCTTTTGTTTGCTGGAAGATTTCTGATTACAGTTTCAATTTCCATGCTTGTGATGGTTCTGTTAAGATTTTCTATTTCTTTCTGGTCCAGTTTTGGAAAGTTGTACTTTTCTAAGAATTTGTCCATTTCTTCCACGTTGTCCATTTTATTGGCATATAATTGTTGATAGTAGTCTCTTATGATCCTTTGTATTTCTGTGTTGTCTGTTGTGATCTCTCCATTTTCATTTCTAATTTTATTGATTTGATTTTTCTCCCTTTGTTTCTTGATGAGTCTGGCTAATGGTTTGTCAATTTTATTTATCCTTTCAAAGAACCAGCTTTTGGTTTTGTTGATTTTTGCTATGGTCTCTTTTGTTTCTTTTGCATTTATTTCTGCCCTAATTTTTAAGATTTCTTTCCTTCTACTAACCCTGGGATTCTTCATTTCTTCCTTTTCTAGTTGCTTTAGGTGTAGAGTTATGTATTTATTTGATTTTTTTCTTGTTTCTTGAGGGATGCCTGTATTGCTATGAACTTTCCCCTTAGGACCGCTTTTACAGTGTCCCACAGGTTTTGGGTTGTTGTGTTTTCATTTTCATTCATTTCTATGCAAATTTTTATTTCTTTTTTGATTTCTTCTGTGGTTTGTTGGTTATTCAGCAATGTGTTGTTCAGCCTCCATCTGTTGGAATTTTTAATAGTTTTTCTCCTGTAATTGAGATCTAATCTTACTGCATTGTGGTCAGAAAAGATGCTTGGAATGATTTCTATTTTTTTGAACTTACCAAAGCTAGATTTATGGCCCAGGCTGTGATCTATCCTGGAGAAGGTTCCGTGTGCACTTGAGAAGAGTGGAGAAAAAGGAGAGTCCAAAGGGAGAGCGAACAGTCAAGCCAGTAATCTCGCTTCCTAGTGAAAAATGGGTACTGAAGATTGGGTTCTTAAAGGTACAAAATTGGTAACAAATTCATAAAAGCAAAAATTAAAAATCTAGAGTAGAGTTTGGAATTTTAAAAATATGATGTTAAAGAAAAGAAGAAGGAAAAGAAAGAGAAAAAACAAACAAACAAAAACAAACAAGGTTGCGAAAATTATAAAGAAAATATAGGTACAAAATTGATAACTAATACCAAAAAGCAAAAGTTAAAAATCTAGAGTAGAGTTTGGAATTTCAAAAATACAATGCTAAAAAAAAGAAGAAGAAAAAAGAGAGAAAACAAACAAACAAACAAAAACAAACAAAATTGCAAAAATTATAAAGAAAATACAGGTACAAAATTGATAACAAATACCAAAAAGCATAAATTAAAAATCTAGAGTAGAGTTTTGAATTTCAGATATACAATGTTATATAAAAGAAAAGAGAAAGAAACAGGAAAAAAAAAGTCACAGTAATTATAAAAAAAAAACTATAGGTACAAAATTGATAACAAATACCAAAAAGCTAAAATTAAAAATCTAGAGTAGAGGCGGGGCAGTGCCAGGGCCTCTCTCTACAGCTGCCCCGCCGTGGGGGTCATCCCCGTACGGCTGGGACGACCAAGGACCGGAGTGAGCACGCCCGCCCAGGGCCCCACCCGCAGAGCCCAGGGCCCCCGCCCCGCCTCCAGGTCTCCCGCTGTGGAGACCAGCAGTTAAAAAAACAAACAAACAAACAAAACAAAACAAAACAAAAATCTAGAGTAGAGTTTGGAATTTCAAACATACAATGTTAAAGAAAAGAAGAAGAAGAAAAAAAAAACAAGGTCAAAAAATTATAAAAAAAATATATATGAAGTTTACTTTAAAAAATAGGGTCTTTTTTTTTTTGCAAAGTAATAAGTTATAAAAGTGAAAATTAAAGGAATAATAGAGGACTTAAAATTTTTTAAAAAAATTAAAAAAAAAAAGAAAGAATGATCGTAAAAATAGTAAAAATATATCTAGGACTTTCTCTGGTTTTGTTGTGAGTATTGTGGGTTCAGTTCATTTTTGGCTAGTTCCTTGGTCCAACTTATATTTCTCTAGATCTATAGGCCCCTTCCTATGTAGTCGGTACTAACCACAGGGTTTTAATCTTATTGCCTGTAGCTTCCAAGGTGGTTCCCTCTGTTATAGCTTCTTCTGTTTGCTGGTCTCTTCAGTGTCTGTTTTCCACCCTAACACAAAGGGGACGGTGGAGGACACTTTTTTTTTTTTTTAGGCTCACTTGTTCAGTCACGCTGTGGGGAGGGAGGGAGGGATGCTGCAAACAAATAACACTGGCGTGCGCTCGCAGTGCCTCAGCCACACTGGGCCTGCCCCCGCTTACGGTGCATGTAACCTCCCTGCCCACACTACTCAGGCTCTAGGTTGCTTTGACGGGAACCATCCGTGGCTGGCCCTGGGCTGCCTGAACCTCCCAGGTCCAAGCCACTCAGATTCAGCCACTTGGGTAGTCCTCAGAGGCCCAGACTCAGTTGGGCCTGTGTTTTGTGCCCTTCCCAGGTCCGAGCAGCTCAGGTGATGAGGTGTTTGGTGAGCGCGATTGCTGCAACTTATTGCCTCCCTGCCGCTCAGTTATCTAGGTGTACAACCGGCGCACCTTCTCAGGCAGATGTTGACCATCCAGACTCCCAAGAAGTTTTAGTTAGCAAAGAAGCCTGCTTACAGTTTTACAGATAATGTTTCTCTGGGGCTGCGATTGCCCCCTTCCGGCTCTGGCTGCCTGTCACCAGAGGGGGATGGTCTGCAGCCGGCTATCTCTGTTCAGTCCTTTGTTCCGTGCGCAGGCCTGGCGGTGTCTTAGGTTAGGGCTGGCTTTTCGCGTGGTAGATATCCCACAGTCTGGTTTGCTAGCCCAAATTATTTCTCTCAGATAGTGCTCAGGGTATTCAGGCCAGATCCTTACTCTAAGCGATGCAGCCCGCGCCGTGCCTCCCTGCCCAGCCCCCACTTGCTAATGGCGGATGCAGGCGTCTGCGCTGCTTCTCCGCTGGGGGAGTTACCATAGGACTTGCAGTCTGCGGGTTTTAATTGTTTATTTATTTTTCCTCCCTGTTATGTTGCCCTCTGTGCTTCCAAGACTCAACACAGATTCGGCAGTAAGAAGGTTTCCTGGTGTTTGGAAACTTATCTCTTTTAAGACTCCCTTCCCAGGACAGAACTCCGTCCCTCCCTCTTTTGTCTCTTTTTTCCTCTTTTATATTTTTTCCTACCTCCTTTCGAAGACTTGGGTTGCTTTTCTGGGTGCCTGATGTCCTCTGCTGGCATTCAGAAGTTGTTTTGTGGAATTTACTCGGCGTTTAAATGTTCTTTTGATGAATTTGTGGGGGAGAAAGTGTTCTCCCCATCCTACTCCTCTGCCATCTTAGCTCCTCCCCAATCCTCAGTAAAACTTTAATCCATTTCTCTGTTGTTGGGTTGTGCTCCCTTCTTGGTAGTTGTTGGACCTGAGGTGACCCAGTCCTGGGGTCTATGAGTTCTATGGTAGGGTTAATGGTGACCTCCAAGAGGGTTTTATGCCAAGGGGGGCCTTCCAGGACTGCTGCTACCAGTGGTGAGCACCTGAACCCCTGTGGTGAGCCCCTGCTGACCCACGCCTCCACAGCAGGCCCTTCAACAATAGCAGGTTGTTTTGGTTTGGTCTCCTGTGGGGTCACTGCTCCTTTCTTCTGGGTCTTGGTGCAAGCAAGATTTTGTTTCTACCCTCCAAGACTGGAGTCTCTGTTTTCCCCGGTCCTATGGAAGTCCTGTAATCAAATCCTGCTGGTCTTCAAGGTCAGATTCCCTGGGGATCCCCAGTCCCTTTGTTGGATCCCCAGGCTGGGAAGCCTGATATGGTGTTTAGAACCTTCACAAAGGTGGGAGAATTTCTTTGGTATTATGTTCTCAAGTCTGTGGGTCACTCACCTGGTGGGTATGGGATTTGATTTTATCATGACTGTGTCCTTCCTACCATCTTGCTGTAGCTTCTTTGTGTTTGGACATAGGGTATCTTTTTTTGTTGAGGTCCGGCATCCTCCTGTTGATGGTTGTTCAACAGCTATTTGCAGTTTTGGTGTTCTCGAAGGAGGAGATGAGCACACATCTTTCTACCCCACCATTTTGAACCAGAAACCCATCACATTCTTTCTAAAAAGAAAACGTCTAATAAAAATCCAAGTGTACTTATTTTTGAAATTTGGGAAGAATTTGGGGAGCAATGAACCAGTGAACACAGAGAAGTTTCCTTTCACTTTATAACTTATGATAATTATCCTTCATTAAATAACATCTGAGGACCACATGCTGCAGGGGAGATAGAGGAAACTCTGCACCACAGATGGGAGTGAAGCTCAGGATAGCCCTTCTGAAGAGCAATCTGGCATGCCCAGTCAGATTAAGACATTCCACTCCTGCATGCGACCCAGATATTTCCTCACAGGTGTCCACAAAGAGATGCTCATTGAGGTGATTATTGTGGTCAAAGCCAGGTGGAGGTATACATGTGGATTATGTCATGAGTTGCTGTGCAGCTGGTAGTAACAACAGGTGACATGAGAGGCTGAGTAGTAGCTTCTACTATGAGATCTACAATATAGTACCACTTAGATCATTTAAAAGACATGTATAGACATGCATTTTACAAGTGCACATACAAACAGGAGGATCCATATAAAACATCAGAATGGTTTCATGGTTTGAGTAGGGAAACAGCAGAAGAGAACAGGGGAAAGGGATAACTAATTAAACACTAGAGACCAGCCTTCCACAAGTTGTGGATAGTGTGACATGAACTAGAAAGTGTGATTAATATTTCTGAGGTCCTCTAAGAAAGGAAAGAAGAAAAGAAGGAAGAAGAAAGGGATAGAGGGAGAGGGAGAAAAAGAATGAATGAAAGAAAGAAGGAAGGAAGGGAAGAAAGAAGAGGTAGGATGTGGTAGGAAGGGTGGCAAACAAGGAAGGGATGCAGAACCATTCTATAACCTTCCCTCTTTTCCATCTGAGGAGGGAAGCTCCCTGCCCCATTCCCACCTGGGCTTCAGAGAGTGCAGGAGACAGGAAAAGCTCACCAACCACGGCTGAAGAGGCTCTTGAGGTTCACAAGGCAGAACATGAAGCTTTGGGTTCAGTAACACCTAAAGTAACACCTAACAAAGGAAAGAAGAAACTCTAGGGAAAATGAGAAGTTAGGGGTATTGATGATGGGAGCAAGGAGGAATGTGGTGCGGGCAATAGCATGAGGAAGGGAAAAGGGATCTGGAGGAGCTGACCCGCCTCACCTCCCTGGAGGAGAGCCTGGCTCGATGGGAACTCTCTGGGTGGGAAGGGTGGTCCCTGACCATCAGGTGGAGGGACCAGGACCAAGTACATCTCTCCTGGTCCTCGCACTCCTTGAGCATTAACTCAGCAGAGACAGGCTACCCCAGCTCCTGAGGAATCTTTCTAGGCAGCTTGAGGGGCATCTCAAGGGGCATCTCGAGGGAGGAGTTTCCCTCAAGCCCAGGGTCATATAGAACTGACCTTGGACCTTGAGGAGGGAAGGAGCAGACAGCTTCTTATACAGCAGTATCTGTCTCATCAGGATAAGTCCTACCTTGAGGTCATAATGGTGCTTTCCAGGTGGTAAAGAATCTGTCTGTCAATCCAAGAGACGCAGGAAATGCATGCTCGATCCTTGGGTTGGGAGGATCCTCTGAAGGAGGAAATGACAAACCGATTCCAATATTCCTACCTGAAAAACTCTATGGACAGAAGAGCCTGGAGGGCTGCAATCCATAGGATTGCAAAGAGTTGGACATGACCTAGTGACTGAGCATACATACACACACGAGGTCATATTATTTGACGTTGTTATAGGAAATCACAGAATCACTAATATTGATTAAGGTTCTTAGTGGCCACTTCTGAAACTTTTCAGCTGAGAAAGCTGAGGATCAAATAGATTGAAAAGCCCCAGGTTCTGCTGCCCATAACACTTCCTAGATTGGAAAGTGGAATATTTTTGCTATGAAAGTCAATATAGTGGGGGAAGGGGGTTTCTATTTGAAGAGAGTGAACAATAAGAAAAAGAAAATGCCTGTGCTTCCAAGATTCTGTTTTTAGATAATTATTTTTATTACTTTAAACAAGGGCAGAGACTAAAAATACTTGACATATCAGCATGCTCAATCTTAAATTGATTATTTTTTGAGGTTTTCCATCCTACACCAAAAATGAATTAAATTTCCAGCCCTAAGAACATCTGACAGAAGAAATTCATACGTTACATATCATATAGTGAAAAGGAAGACAAGTATGACGCTTGCTCATTTTCCTGTAGGAAAACAAAAAGCTTTCCTGAAAAATATTCCTTGAGAGCTCTACATTCAAACATTGAATGCTGCTGCTGCTGCGTCACTTCAATCGTGTCCGACTCTGTGTGACCCCAGAGATGGCAGCCCACCAGGCTCCCCCGTCCCTGGGATTCTCCAGGCAAGAACATTGGAGTGGGCTGCCATTTCTTTCTCCAAAACATTGAACGAGCAGCCTCTTTTCATAATTGAGAAAGCTGTATTTGGTCTTTGCCCTTTGCTCCTTCTCCTTTCTCTTCCATGGGACTAGTTAGCTCCCTAAATAGTTAGGAACATACTTTTTAATCCTACCTATTTTATTTTCCTATTCATGGATTCATTTCTTCCTCTCACAGTGAGCTCAGTAAAACATTTGTTTTTAATAAGAAAAATAGTTGTTTAAATAAGTTTTTTTTCCCCCCCTCAAACCTACAAGGTTATTTCTGGCATTTACTTCATCGACTCCACTTATTTAATATTGCCCCTGATTAATAGCCTTTTAATTAGCTGTTATTAATATAAAGTGCCATATTTATTCTCTCATCCAAGAAAAGAGAAAGAAAAACTCATATATTTTAATTTGTATTTTTTGGCCTACTGCCATTTAGTAGCTAAGAAAGAAAGAAATATATATGTTATGGTAAATACACATTTGTTACATTATATTCTGAAATATACCATCTGTATTTGTCTGTGTAGTCAAGAAAATTATCTATTGTTCACCTGGGTTGCAATTTGTGTCCTGGCAAATCTTTATTTGCTCGGAGGGGAACCTATTTAATATAATTACATTTAATTGATATTTGTGGTTGTGGATTAAGGAAAAAGGAACCGTCACTTAATATGCTTCAGGATTTTATGGGTCTTGTATTTCTTGGCTTGGTTTTCAAAATACATGTAACCACATTTTTAAAAACTAGGTACTTAGGTAAATTCAGTCATTTATTAAAATAGTGCTCCAAGGGGGTAGAGTTTAAAACTCTCTAGCATCTTTCTGCTGAAACAATGAAGAAGGAATTAAATCTTTCTCCTCCAAATTACTTTTTTGAAATTGTGTTGTGTAAAGGTTTTTGGGGGGCTTCCCTGGTGGCTCAGGCGGTAGTTTCTGCCTGCAATGCGGGAGACGTGGGTTCAATCTCTGGATTGGGAAGATCCCCTCGAGAAGGAAATGGCAACTCACTCCAGTATTCTTGCCTGGAAAATTCCATGGACGGAGGAGCCTGGTAGGCTACAGTCCATGGGATCACAGAGAGTCGCATATAACTGAGCAACTTCACTTGCATAAAGGTTTATATGATTAAAATGTTGTCTATGGTTTAGTTGCTGATTTGGCTCATGCCCAATTCCATAGAAAAAGAATGGGTAGCTATTGGAGCCTTGCCTCACTGAAGTTTGTACCTTTCTCACATGCTAAACTGTGAATTTGGTTTTCTTTTTAGGCCAAATGAAATAGAACTTTCCTTTCTTTTTTGCCTGTCAGTGTGCAAGAGTTGATTTATTTAGCTAATGGCTCCAGGCAATATTGAGAGCTGTTATATATGTCAAACCTAATAAAATGGTAATTTGTGTTTGTATTCCTGTTTTGTTCATGAAGTTATCTGTTGATTTTTAACTTTTTTATATATGTGTTCCCAGTGAGCAATGCAGCCGTCAGTTAAATAAACAAATAATTTAACTGTTTTGTAAAAATGTGATCAAGGCCAGTTAGTGTTGAAATAGATGGTTGTCACAAACTTTAAGTTGACACACTCAGAGCTGAAGACAGAATCAGGTTAGGTTAGCAGCTGAACAGAGCAGCATATTTGTGTCTGAGCATATTAATTTTACTTGTAATGGGAAAATAATTACTAAATAAGACTCCAGGAGACACAAACTTTTTTTCTGATTTCAAGGAATAACTGTCCTACATAAATGACATGTTCCTTGGTCAAGGCAGAACGCATCACATGAGGACAACCAGTAACTTCCCTAGGCTTGTTTCACCCCAGGAGCCCCAGCTCAGTGTCAGGGCCATGTCCCCCAAAGAAATGTCTGTTCAGCTGATCTTTTTTTTTCTCCCTCTGTACTCACAAAAATGCATATGTGAGAGGGTCCTCTCTAACATCGCAAAAGCAATGATGGGAATCCTTTTATCATTCCGTTACTGAGAGTCTGATTGCCAAATAGTGAATGGCGCCATAGTTCACAAGCTGAGTCATTCTAACCAGGTGGTGGCCTCCTGTGTGTGGGAAGAGCTCAGGTGTTTCTGACTCTTTGCCTGTCTGGACTTCAGGTTTCATCCTGGAAGAAGGAAGGGATCAACAGTGGATCTCCATGAGATTTCAGCTCTAAGTTTACTTGGAATTGTATCAATTTCTTAACTTCTGTAGTTGCCATGTACTCATACCCCTAGTTCTAATAGAGTTTCTCCATATAAACTAATACTCATCCTTCTTCTGAAGGAAGACTTTTAGAAGAGTTCCTCTTTGGTTCTTTCTCAGGGGGCAGCCAAAATTTCCCAAATTGAGGTCCATAAAACATGCACATCATTAAATACTAAATTATCCAATTCTTCCTCACCACCCACCACCTGTTTTCCCTGATGGAGAAACTGAGACCCAGAGAGGTCAAACAACTTCCTCAAAGTCACACAGCATCGTGAACTAGACCTGGTCGCCCAGGCAAGAGGCTCTCCTCCAACCAGCTGTGCTGTAATTACTAAATTACTCAATAATGAACAATTTTGTGGCTCAGCTGGTAAAGAATTTGCCCACAATGCGGGAGACCTGGGTTTGATCCCTGGGTTGGGAAGATACCCTGGAGAAGGGAACAGCCACCCACTCCAGTATTCTGGCCTGGAGAATTCCATGGACTGTATAGTCCATGGGGTCACAAAGAGTTGGACATGACTAAGAGATTTTCACTTCACTTCACTCACTTGGCAAACAAGTAATCCTAAAAGTACAATAATAAATTGACTCCCTGCGTTGTTTTGGAGTTGTTGGATGTTTCTAGCTCTTTTGAGCATTTTTGTGGGTTGAGAGAGAGAGCAAGTAGAGAGGGGAAAAGAGAGACAGACAGACAGAAATTTGTTTCCATTGGAGAAGATTCCCCCTCCTTTGGTGAAAAGAACCTTGTGTTTAGGGCCATGAGAAGGTATTTCCTGCTGCCCACCCCTCCCAATCCCTGTTCTTCCCAGAAATGTTATCTTCACTAAGAAATCAATGATCAAATTAGGGTGATGCCAAACTGTTGCTTAAAATTCCCAGGTGGGATGACTTGTTCCCTTAACTCCAGTGTGAGGTAGTTCCAGCATGACATTCCTGGGCTGCTCAGTCATTTTGCGTTAAACCATCAGTTTGTTGGCCCAAGATGACAGCACATGACACATCCAAATAATTTTTCTGTCAAGTCCACTGAGAGAAAGTGCAGGGATGAAGTATGGGAAAGCAAGTTTGAGGAAGATGGAGTTCTTTCTGACAGGATAGAACATTTTCCCCATGTTTTTAATTTATGGCTCTGAAACTGGCTCTTCACTTTGGGAACTGATGTGTTTCCTGGCCTGAAATGATCCTGTTTAACATAAAGAAGGGTGACAAGAGTATACTCCATAAGAGGTCTCAAACACCAGAGAGCTCATTGACAAGAAAGAAAATGCCTAGAGAGGATCTGACAAAATGCAGTTTTGGATAAAGGCTGTCCTTTCTATGATAGGAACATGGATTAGCTTCTTCTCACACTCCCAATCATCTGCCCAGCAAGTTGGGATCGGTTGACTCAAAAGGATACAGGCAGAGACAGAAATGATGCTAGTATAATCTGAGCATCATGGAAACTTCTTTACCTAATTGAGAAAATTGGACACAGCCTGACAGTTTACCCACCAAAAGTAGAAATCACAATGTCATGCTGACCAGGGAGGGCTGAAGGTGGTTAGATGAAAAATGTAGGATTCGAAGTTGTTCTCCTGCCTTTTCTGGGTCACATGATCCTGGAGGGGTGACTTATTCTTTTTACCCTCAGGTTTCTCATCTAGAGAATTAGAAATAAAAATATACTGCCTCATAGATTTGTTGAGAAGATGATAATAATTCTTGGGTGTTTTCCATGTGTCAGGCACTGAACTAAGCTGTTTATGTGTATATCTAATTTAATCCTCAAATTAGCTCCAAGAAGTAGGTATTATTAACTTTGTATCAGAGATGTGTAAATGGATGCTCAGAGAAGTTGCCCAAAATCACTGGGCTGTGAAGCGACAGATTAGGACTTGAACCCAAGCTCTTCTGATGTCACGATTGAGCTCTTAACCATTACTCCCTATGCAAAGAAGTTCTTTGTAAGTTGCTGACCATTGTACAACTGCTAGTAATTCTTGTAAAGTAAGCACTTGATGGCCATCTTATAAGGCAATTAGTTACATGTTGTCCATTTATTTGGCAGCTGAAAATTTTCAACAATAATGACCACAATTCATCGAGTGCCAATGCTGTTCTAGGCCCTGTAGGAAGCACTTGAGATGTTCTTTTTTTTTTTTTTAATTTTTTCTTTTTTTTTTCTTTAATAGAAAATTATTTAATTAGTATACATGTGTTCCCCATCCTGAACCCTCCTCCCTCCTCCCTCCCCACACCATCCCTCTGGGTCATCCCAGTGCACCAGCCCCAAGCATCCAGCATCGTGCATTGAACCTTGACTGGCATCTCGTTTCATACATGACTTACTGAATTCCCACAAGGGCTTTGTGAAATAGATGCTATTATTATTCCCATTTCACAAATGTGGAAAGGAGGACACTGATATCTTTAGTAATAAGCTCAAAGTCCCTCTGCTAGCAGGATGCAGAGCTGGAGTTTAGATCCAGGCAGACAAACTGTATGACTTTTCTTCCTGTGAGTTGCTGTTGTTGTTCAGTCGTGTCTGACTCTTTGCAACCCCATAGACTGCAGCATGCCAGACTTCCCTGTCCTTCACTGTGTCCCAGAGTTTGCTCAAATTCATGTCCATTGAGTCAGTGATGCCATCTAACCATCTCATCCTCTGCCACCCTCTTCTCCTTCAGTCTTCAATCTTTCTCAGCATCAGGGTGTTTTTTTTTTTCCAATGAGTCAGCTCATTGGAAAAGTCCAAAGTATTGGAACTCCAGGTTCAGCATCAGTTTTCCAATGAATATCCAGGGTTGATTTCCTTTAGGATTGACTGGTTTGATCTTCTCGCAGTCTTAGGGACTCTCAAGAATTTTCTCTAGCACCACAATTTAAAAGCATCAATTCTTCAGTGCTCAGCCTTCTTTATGGTCCAACTCTCACATCCATACATGACCACTGGAAAAACCATAACTTTGGCAATATGGACCTTTGTTGGCAAAGTGATGTCTTTGCTTTTTAATACACTGTCTAGGTTTGTCACAGCTTTCCTTCCAAGGAGCAAGCATCTTTTAATTTTGTGGCTGCAGTCACTACAGTGATTTTGGAGCCCCAGAAAACCTGCCAGTGTTTCCACTTTTCCCCCCATCTATTTGCCACAAAATGATAGGACTGGATGCCATGATCTTAGTTTTTTGAATGTTCAGTTTTAAGCCAGCTTTTTCTCTCCTCTTTCACCCTTATCAAGAGGGTCTTGAGTTCTTCTTCACTTTCTGCCATTACAGTGGAATTATCTGCATATCTGAGATTGTTGATATTTCTCCCAGCAGTCTTGATTTCAGCTTGTGATTTATCCAGCCTGGTATTTTGCATGATGTACTCTTGATTCATGGCCTAGGTCTCAACACTGGCCCAGTGAATTCACTTAGTGAGTTCTTGCTTGCATGTCTGGGAAACCAGAGCCATTGCTGATGTCCCAGGATTGGTACATGGAAGTCTGTGGAGATTTGTCTGGGCCATCTGGCTACAAGAACAATGGTTTTCCCTGTGACAGTCTCCTGAGTGTCCCCCAATCCTTATCAATGAGAGAATCCCTACAAAAAAGCCCTGAGTTACAGTTTTCCCCAAGCAACCCTGACTGATAACCCTCCTGATTGCTCAGAACTCCATTCCCAGTCTGATTTTTGTCTTTCAAAGCTGGATAACTGGAAATAAGAGAAATAAGAGAGGAGGCTCTGAGGAAGTAAACAAATTAATATGACTTATGGTTAGTTTCTACCAAGCAGCTTTCTGGAAAATCTCTGCTGTTATCTCCATTATGTGCTTAGAACTTTCCTGTGTGATGCACAAGGTGGGATCCTTAAACTCTAGAAAGGAACAGAAGTGTATTTAATAATAGCTTTCTTAGTTATAAACATGAGAATTTACCTATTTTAAACTATCTTAAGGCAAAATACATTTATTAGAGGGCTAATGGGTAGGTCACAAAATAGTAGGGAGGTCAGAGAAACTGACTCAGAAGTGGAAGAAGAAGCAGGAAAGGATGCACAGAGCTGTCAAGCACTGTATCCCACTCTGGAACTGGGATTGGACCCTGGAGGCCCCTGGGCCACCAAGGAATCTTCTGCAATTGCTCTTGTTTTTTGTAATACTTGCTTCAGATTCAAAGCCTTAGGCTGTGATGACCAACTGGGCCATTTTCAAATCCTCTGCCTGCAAAGGAGTTGCCAGCAGTTAGGAAAAGCTAAGACTGAACTTTTCAGCTTTTGATTTGGAGGTTTGGCAGTATGTGACAATCATCCCCCTATAGTTACTGATCTCTTTGTTAGGAACCTAATTACCCTGAGTAAACTCTGTTGGGTGAAATATCTCTGCTTTTCAACTGTGGAAACTGGAGTTAGAGAGGGTTAACAGCTTAACCAATGCCCACCACTCCCTAACACAGAGTCACCTTTACCAAGTTGCTTTTCAACTTGAGAAGTGCTGGCTTAGGCCAAAGGACTTGTGCTTATATTCAGAATGCTTGGATAGAACCTCACCTTTTCTCTTGGTAGAGCCAAGGAAAAAAATGCCCCCTGTAAAGTGCTCTAGCATCTTCCATATTCTGGCAGGGGCAGGGTCCAAGGTGTCTGAAGGGGAAGGCAGTTAATATGAAGTGTAGTCTATAAAACGCACAATTTATTTCGATATATTCATTTGCATCTGGTATGCACACAGCTGTTAAATATATTCCCAAAGAACAGAAACATTATCCATTTCCATAATTTTTGAATTATAGAAATATTTAGTAAAACTGAAAATACAGCAAGCTTTTATAGGCTGTTAGAGTGATTGAAAGGCCCTGACAACTTCTCATAGTTCACAGTCATGGGAAACATATGTGCAGATCTCCTTATGGGAGCAAAGATGTGAGAACTTCGTGGGGATCAGAGGAAGAGTCTATGAGATTTTGGAAGACTTGAGACCCAGAAAGGACCACAGAGACTGAGTGGGTAGACTCTCAGCTTAAGCTGAATCACCACTAGGCCACTGCATGGGGTAGGCAGTACTGACAAGACATTCTAGGTAAACTACAACAAATGGGCCATTCTAACAGGGAAGCAAAATGTCTTCCCTGCTCAGGACTGGAGTGGGCAGTCTTCCGGGATATGTTTTTTTCAGCAGCTTTCTGAATTGTGTCAAATTTATGAAAAGAAACACTGCTCCATCCCATGTGTTTTTCTTGTGAAATGGAAAGGTAGAATGACAAAGAGAGAGACCACGTGGCAGAGTCAGGAGCCGGAAGATGTGTTTGAGAATGAGGCCGCCACTGACTGGCTGTGTTGATCTTGGGCACGTTGTCCCCTAGTTCTTCTGAGTCTTGGATCCTCGAGCACCTCACAGAATTAGTTAGACAAATTTAAAAAATGCCCCATGTAATGTAAAGCGATAGTCAATTATGAGGTGTTATTCATAAATGCGAACTGGGACGTGACATGGAGCATAATTTCTACTAGAATTCGCGTTAAGAAAATAAGCGTGCATAGAACATACAGTAGATCAATATATTGATCCAAAATCCCAAAGTAGGAAATATGGGGCATTTCTAATGAAGATGGTGGGCTGGGTGTACATTTACTCTTATTACCTCGTAAAACTAATAAAAATAACGTTAAAAGGATTTGTTATAGGTGTAAACACCAAAGGAAGGATGAGCAAAGAGGAGACAAGAGCAATCAAACTTAGGATGCTGGAAAGCAATCGAACGAGTGGTAAAGATATAAAGAAAAGTGAAAGACAATATATTAAATGGAAACGTCTACCGCAGAGTTTTCCAGAATCCTAGGAGGCAATGGCACCTGGTCCTCCTGGAACTGAGGGTGTAATGCACCTAAAATTAGGAGGACTGCTTGGAAGGGTGTTTAAAGAGCAGTTGACCCATGAGTCCTTTCTCCCAGTCCACTCAACCTGGAGAACTCTCTTCCTCTGCCCAACCATTAACTGGTTTCCTGGATCAAGTAAATTGGAGAGATTCTGGCACAAATTGAGGATTAAATGAATGAATGTATAATAGATAGCAAGGGCCCAGAAACCTTCCTCCAGTGGGCTCCCCAAACTTATTTCAGTTCACTTCAGTTCAGTCGCTCAGTCGTGTCCGACTCTTTTCGACCCCATGAATCGCAGTACACCAGGCCTCCCTGTCTATCATCAACCCCCGGAGTTCACTCAAACTACTGTCAGTCAAGTCGGTGATGCCATCCAGCCATCTCATCTTCTGTCGTCCCTTCTCCTCCTGCCCCTAGTCCCTCTCAGCATCAAAGTCTTTTCCAATGAGTCAACTCTTTGCATGAGGCAGCCAAAGTATTGGAGTTTCAGCTTTATTTTTTTTAATATAAATTTATTTATTTTAATTGGAGGCAAATTACTTTACAATATTGTAGTGGTTTTGCCATACATCAACATAAATCCACCATGGGTGTACATGTGTTCCCCATCTTGAAGCCCCTCCCACCTCCCTCCCCATACCATCCCTCTGGGTCATCCCAGTGCACCAGCCCTGAGCATCCAGTATCATGCATGGAACCTGGACTGGCAATTCATTTAACATATGATATTACACATGTTTCAATGCCATTTCCCCAAATCATCCCACCCTCGCCCTCTCCCACAGAGTCCAAAAGACTGTTCTATACATCTGTGTCTCTTTTGCTGTCTCTCATACAGGGTTATTGTTACCATCTTTCTAAATTCCATATATATGCATTATTATACTGTATTGGTGTTTTTCTTTCTGGCTGACTTCACTCTGTATAATAGGCTCCAGTTTCATCCACCTCATTAGAACTGATTCAAATGTATTCTTTTTAATAGCTGAGTAATACTCCATTGTGTATATGTACCACAGCTTTCTTATCCATTCATCTGCTGATGGACATCTAGGTTGCTTCCATGTCCTGGCTATTATAAACAGTGCTGCGATGAACATTGGGGTACACCTGTCTCTTTCAATTCTGGTTTCCTCAGTGTGTATGCCCAGCAGTGGGATTGCTGGGTCATATGGCAGTTCTATTTCCAGTTTTTTAAGGAATCTCCACACTGTTCTCCATAGTGGCTGTACTAGTTTGCATTCCCACCAACAGTTTAAGAGGGTTCCCTTTTCTCTGCACCCTCTCCAGCATTTATTGCTTGTAGACTTTTGGATCACAACCATTCTGACCGGCATGAAATGGTACCTCATTGTAGTTTTGATTTGCATTTCCCTGATAATGAGTGATGTTGAGCATCTTTTCATGTGTTTGTTAGCCATCTGTATGTCTTCTTTGGAGAAATGTTTGTTTAGGTCTTTGGCCCCTTTTTTGACTGGGTCGTTTATTTTTCTGGAATTGAGCTGCAGGAGTTGCTTGTATATTTTTGAGATTAATTCTTTGTCAGTTGCTTCATTTGCTGTTATTTTCTCCCATTCTGAAGGCTGTATTTTCACCTTGCTTATAGTTTCCTTTGTTGTGCAGAAGCTTTTAATTTTAATTAGGTCCCATTTGTTCATTTTTGCTTTTATTTCCAATATTCTGGGAGGTGGGTTATAAAGGATCCTGCTGTGATTTATGTCGGAGAGTGTTTTGCCTATGTTCTGTTCTCCTCTAGTTTCTGGTCTTATGTTTAGATCTTGAATCCATTTTGAGTTTATTTTTGTGTATGGTGTTAGAAAGTGCTCTAGTTTCATTCTTTTACAAGTGGTTGACCAGTTTTCCCAGCACCACTTGTTAAAGAGATTGTCTTTTCTCCATTGTATATTCTTGCCTCCTTTGTCAAAGATAAGGTGTCCATATGTGCATGGATTTATCTCTGGGCTTTCTATTTTGTTCCATTGATCTATATTTCTGTCTTTGTGCCAGTACCATACTGTCTTGATAACTGTGGCTTTGTAATAGAGCCTGAAGTCAGGTAGGTTGATTCCTCCAGTTCCATTCTTCTTTCTCAAGATCGCTTTGGCTATTCGAGGTTTTTTGTATTTCCATACAAATTGTGAAATTATTTGTTCTAGCTCTGTGAAGAATACCGTTGGTAGCTTGATAGGGATTGCATTGAATCTATAGATTGCTTTGGGTAGCATACTAATTTTCACTATATTGATTCTTTCAAGCCATGTACACGGTATATTTCTCTATCTATTAGTGTCCTTTTTGATTTCTTTCACCAGCATTTTATAGTTTTCTATATATAGGTCTTCAGTTTCTTTAGGTAGATATATTCCTAAGTCTTTTATTCTTTTCGTTGCAATGGTGAATGAAATTGTTTCTTTAATTTCTCTATTTTCCATTATTAGTGTATAGGAATGCAAGGGATTTCTGTGTGTTGATTTTATATCCTGCCACTTTACTATATTCATTGATTAGCTCTAGTAATTTTCTGGTGGATTCTTTAGGGTTTTCTATGTAGAAGATCATGTCATCTGCAAACAGTGAGAGTTTTACTTCTTCTTTTCCAATTTGGATTCCTTTTATTTATTTTTCTGCTCTGATTGCTGTGGCCAAAACTTCCAAAGCTATGTTGAATAGTAGTGGTGACAGTGGGCACCCTTGTCTTGTTCCTGATTTTAGGGGAAATGCTTTCAATTTTTCACCATTGAGGGTAATGTTTGCTGTGGGTTTGTCATAGATAGCTTTTATTATGTAGAGGTATGTTCCTTCTATTCCTTCTTTCTGGAGAGTTTTTATCATAAATGGATGTTGAATTTTGTCAAAGGCTTTCTCTGCATATATTGAGATAATCATATGGCTTTTGTTTTTCAATTTGTTAATGTGGTGTATTACATTGATTGATTTGTGGATATTGAAGAATCCTTGCATCCTTGGGATAAAGCCCACTTGGTCATGATGTATGATCTTTTTAATGTGTTGTTGGATTCTGATTGCTAGAATTTTGTTAAGGATTTTTGCATCTATGTTCATCAGTGATATTGGCCTGTAGTTTTCTTTTTTGGTGCCATCTTTGGTGGCATTTTTGGTATTAGGGTGATGGTGGCCTCATAGAATTTGTTGGAAGTTCACCTTCCTCTGCAATTTTCTGGAAGAGTTTGAGTAGGATAGGTGTTGCTGCTGCTGCTACTGCTGCTAAGTCTCTTCAATAGTGTCCAGCTCTGTGCGACCCCATAGACGGCAGCCTACCAGGCTCCCCTGTCCCTGGGATTCTCCAGGCAAGAACACTGGAGTGGGTTGCCATTTCCTTCTTGAATGCGTGAAAGTTAAAAGTGAAAGTGAAGTTGCTCAGTCGTATCTGACTCATAGCGACCCCATGAACTGCAGCCTACCAGGCTCCTCCATCCATGGGATTTTCCAGGCAAGAGTACTGGAGTGGGTTGCCATTGCCTTCTCCGAGGATAGGTGTTAGCTCTTCTCTAAGTTTTTGGTAGAATTCAGCTATGAAGCTGTCTGGACCTGGGCTTTTGTTTGCTGGAAGATTTCTGATTACAGTTTCAATTTCCGTGCTTGTGATGGGTCTGTTAAGATTTTCTATTTCTTCCTGGTCCAGTTTTGGAAAGGTGTACTTTTCTAAGAATTTGTCCATTTCTTCCACGTTGTCCATTTTATTGGCATATAATTGCTAATAGTTGTCTCTTGTGATCCCTTGTATTTCTGTGTTGTCTGTTGTGATCTCTCCATTTTCATTTCTAATTTTATTGATTTGATTTTTCTCCCTTTGTTTCTTGATGAGTCTGGCTAATGGTTTGTGAATTTTGTTTATCCTTTCAAAGAACCAGCTTTTGGCTTTGTTGATTTTTGCTATGGTCTCTTTTGTTGCTTTTTCATTTATTTCTGCCCTAATTTTAAAGACTTCTTTCCTTCTACTAACCCTGGGGTTCTTCATTTCTTCCTTTTCTAGTTGCTTTAGGTGTAGAGTTGGGTTATTTATTTGACTTTTTTCTTGTTTCTTGAGGTATGCCTGTATTGCTATGAACCTTCCCCTTAGTACTGCTTTTACAGTGTCCCACAGGTTTTGGGTTGTTGTGTTTTCATTTTCATTTGTTTCAATGCATACTTTGATTTCTTTTTTGATTTCTTCTGTGATTTGTTGGTTACTCAGCAGCGTGTTGTTCAGCCTCCATATGTTGGAATTTTTAATAGTTTTTCTCCTGTAATTGAGATCTAATCTTACTGCATTGTGGTCAGAAAAGATCCTTGGAGTGATTTCAATTTTTTTTTCAATTTATGAGGGCTAGATTTATGGCCCAGGATGTGATCTATCCTGGAGAAGGTTCCGTGTGTGCTTGAGAAAAAGGTGAAATTCATTGTTTTGGGGTGAAATGTCCTATAGATAGTAATTAAGTCTAACTGGTCTATTGTATCAGATAAAGTTTGTGTTTCCTTGTTAATTTTCTGTTTAGTTGATCTATCCATAGGTGTGAGTGGGGCATTAAAGTCTCCCACTATTATTGTGTGATTGTTAATTTCCCGTTTCATACTCGTCAGCATTTGTGGTGTATTTACATATTGCAGTGCTCCTATGTTGGGTGCATATATATTCATAATTTTTATATCTCCTTCTTGGATTGATCCTTTGATCATTATGTAGTATCCTTCTTTGTCTCTTTTCACAGCCTTTGTTTTAAAGTCTATTTTATCTGATATGAGTATTGCTACTCCTGCTTTCTTTTGGTCCCTATTTGCATGGAATGTCTTTTTCCAGCCCCTCACTTTCACTCTGTATGTGTTCCTTGTTTTGAGGTGGGTCTCTTGTAGACAACATATATAGGGTCTTGTTTTTGTATCCATTCAGCCAGTCTTTGTCTTTTGGTTGGCTCATTCAACCCATTTACATTTAATATAATTATTGATAAGCATGATCCTGCTGCCATTTACTTTATTGTTTTGGGTTCAAGTTTATACCCCCTTTCTGTGTTTCCTGTCTAGAGAATATCCTTTAGTATTTGTTGGAGAGCTGGTTTGGTGGTGCTGAATTCTCTCAGCTTTTGCTTGTCTGTAAAGCTTTTGATTTCTCCTTCATATTTGAATGAGATCCTTGCTGGGTACAGTAATCTGGGCTGTAGGTTATTTTCTTTCATCACTTTAAGTATGTCCTGCCATTCCCTCCTGGCCTGAAGAGTTTCTATTGAAAGATCAGCTGTTATCCTTATGGGAATTCCCTTGTGTGTTATTTGTTGTTTTTTTTTCTTGCTGCTTTAAATATTTGTTCTTTGTGTTTGATCTTTGTCCATTTGATTAATATGTGTCTTGGGGTGTTTCACCTTGGGTTTACCCTGTTTGGGACTCTCTGGGTTTCTTGGACTTGGGTGATTATTTCCTTCCCCATTTTAGGGAAGTTTTCAACTATTATCCCTCAAGTATTTTCTCATGGTCTTTCTTTTTGTCTTCTTCTTCTGGGACTCCTATGATTCGAATGTTGGGGTGTTTAACATTGTCCCACAGGTCTCTGAGATTGTCCTCATTTCTTTTAATTCATTTTTCTTTTTTCCTCTCTGATTAATTTACTTCTACCATTCTTTCTTCTACCTCACTAACCCTTTCTTCTGAAGAAATTCTACTATTTCTTCCCTCCAGAGTGTTTTTTATCTCATTTATTGCATTATTCATTATATATTGACTCTTTTATTTCTTCTAGGTCCTTGTTAAACCTTTCTCTCATCTTCTCAACCCTTGTCTCCAGGCTATATATCTGTGATTCCATTTTGATTTCAAGATTTTGGATCATTTTCACTATCATTATTCGGAATTCTTTATCAGGTAGATTCCCTATCTCTTCCTCTTTTGTTTGATTTGGTGGGCATTTATCCTGTTCCTTTACCTGCTGGATATTCCTCTGTCTATTCATCTTGTTTATATTGCTGTGTTTTGGGTGTCCTTTCTGTATTCTGGCAGTTTGTGGAGTTCTCTTTATTGTGGGGTTTCCTCGCTTTGGGTGGAGTTGTACGGGTGGCTTGTCAAGGTTTCCTGGTTAGAGAAGCTTGTGTTGGTGTTCTAGTGGGTGGAGCTGGATTTCTTCTCTCTGGAGTGCAATGAAGTGTCCAGTAATGAGTTAGGAGATGTCAATGGGTTTGGAGTGACTTTGGGCAGCCTGTATATCATGTTGATGTATGGCAAAACCAATACAATATTGTAAAGTAATTAACCTCCAATTAAAATAAATAAATTTATATTTAAACAAATGAAGCTCAGGGCTGTGTTCCTGTGTTGCTGGAGAATTTGCGTGGTATGTCTTGCCCTGGAGCTTGTTGGCCCTTGGGTGGTGCTTGGTTTCAGTATAGGTATGGAGGTGTTTGATGAGCTCCTGTCGATTAATGTTCCCTGGAGTCAGGAGTTCTATGGTGTTCTCAGGATTTGGACTTGAGCCCCCTGCTTCTGGTTTTCAGTCTTATTTTTACAGTAGCCTCAAGACTTCTCCATCTATACAGCAACATTGATAAAACATCTAGGTTAAAGATGAAAAGTTTCTCCACAGTGAGGGACACCCAGAGAGGTTCACAGAGTTACATGGAGAAGAGAAGAGGGAGGAGGGAGATAGAGGTGACCAGGATGAGATGAGGTGGAATCAAAAGGGGAGAGAGCAAGCTAGCCAGTAATCACTTCGTTATGTGTGCTTCACAGTCTGGACCACTCAGAGATGTTCACTGAGTTATACAGAGAAGAGAAGAGGAAGGAAGGAGACAGAGGTGGCCAGGAGGATAAAGGGGGGAATCAAAAGGAGAGAGACAGATCTAGCCAGTAGTCAGTTCCCTAAGTGTTCTCCACCATCTGGAACACACAAAGAGATTCACAGAGTTGGGTAGAGAAGAGAAGGGGAGGGAGGAGATAGAGGTGACCTGGTGGAGAAAAAGGAGAGTCCAAAGGGGGAGAGAGCAGTCAAGCCAGTAATCTTGCTCCCAAGTAAAAATGGGTACTGAAGATTGGGTTCTTAAAGGTACAAAATTAATAACAAATACCAAAAAGCAAAGATTAAAAGTCTAGAGTAGAAGCTGGATTTTCAAAAATACAATAGTAACGGGAAAAAAAACAAAAACAAAACAAAGTCACAAAAATTATAAAATATATATATATATATGAAGTTTGCTTTAAAAAAATAGGGTCTCTCCTTTTTTTGCAAAGTAATAGTAGGTTATAAAAATGAAAATTAAAGGAGTAATAGAGGACTTAAAAAAATTAAAGAATGATAGTAAAAATAGTAAAAATATATCTAGGAATTTCTCTGGTGTTGTTGTGGGCACTGTGGGGGTCAGTTCATTTTTGGATAGTTCCTTGAACCGGCTTATATTTCTCAAGGTCTATAGGCCCCTTCCTATGTAGTTGGTACTAACTACAGGGTTTTAATCTATTGCGCTTGTAACTTCCAAGGAGTTTCCCTCTGTTTTAGCTTCTTCTGTTTGCTGGTCACTTCAGTTGTCTAATTTCTGCCCTGACACAGGGGTGGTGGTGCACACTTTTTTAGGCTCACTTCTTCAGTCACGCTGTGGGGAGGGAGGGTCGCTGCAAACAAATAACACTGGCATGTGCTCGCAGTGCCTCAGCCACACTGGGCCTGCCCCCGCTCACAGGGCATGTGCCCTCCCTGTCCACACTGCTCAGGCTCTTGGTTGCTCTGCCGGGAACCGTCCGAGGCCGGCCCTGGGTTGTATGCACTTCCCAGGTCTAAGCCGCTCAGGTTCAGGCACTTGGGTAGTCCTCAGAGGCACAGACTCGGTTGGGCCTGCGTTTTGTGCCCTTCCCAGATCCAAGCAGCTCAGGTGACTAGGTGTTTGGTGAGAGCAGATGCTGCGACTTATCGCCTCCCCCGTCCCTGCTGCTCAGTTTTCTGGATGTACAACCGGCGCACCTTCTCAGGCGGATGTTGACCGTCCAGAATCCCAAGAAGTCTTGGTTAGCAACGAAGCCTGCTTGCAGTTTGATAGATAATGCCTCTCTGGGGCAGCGATTGCCCCCTTCTGGCTCTGGCTGCCCTCGCCTGCCTGTCACCAGAGGGGGACAGGCTGGTCTGGAGCCGGTTAGCTCTGCTCAGTCCTTTGTTCTGTGAGCGGGCCTGACAGTGTTTTCAGTTCAGTTCAGTTTAGTCGCTCAGTCGTGTCCGACTCTTCGCTACCCCATGAATCACAGCACGCCAGGCCTCCCTGTCCATCACCAACTCCCGGAGTTCACTCAAACTCAGGTCCATCGAGTTAGTGATGCCATCCAGCCATCTCATCCTCTGCCGTCCCCTTCTCCTCCTGCCCCCAATCCCTCCCAGCATCAGAGTCTTTTCCAATGAGTCAACACTTCGCATGAGGTGGCCAAAGTACTGAAGTTTCAGCTTTCGCATCATTCCTTCCAAGGAACACCCAGGGCTGATCTGTTTTAGAATGGACTGCTTGGATCTCCTTGCAGTCCAAGGGACTCTCAAGAGTCTTCTCCAACACCACAGTTCAAAAGTATCAATTCTTCGGTGCTCAGCTTTCTTCACAGTCCAACTCTCACACCCATACATGACCACTGGAAAAACCATAGCCTTGACTAGACGGACCTTTGTTGACAAAGTAATGTCTCTGCTTTTTAATATGTTATCTAGGTTGATCATAACTCTTCTTCCAAGGAGTAAGCGTCTTTTAATTTCCTGGCTGCAGTCACCATATGCAGTGATTTTGGAGCCCCCAAAAATAAAGTCTGACACTGTTTCCACTGTTTCCCCATCTATTTGCCATGAAGTGATGGGACCAGATGCCATGAGCTTAGTTTTCTGAATGTTGAGCTTTAAGCCAACTTTTTCACTTTCCTCTTTCACTTTCATCAAGAGGCTTTTGAGTTCCTCTTCACTTTCTGCCATAAAGGTGGTGTCATCTGCATATCTGGGGTTATTGATATTTCTCCCAGCAATCTTGATTCCAGCTTGTGCTTCCTCCAGCCCAGCGTTTCTCATGATGTACTCTGCATATAAGTTAAATAAGCAGGGTGACAATATACAGCCTTGACGTCCTCCTTTTCCTATTTGGAACCAGTGTGTTGTTCCATGTCCAGTTCTAACTGTTGCTTCCTGACCTGCATACAGGTTTCTCAAGAGGCAGGTCAGGTGGTCTGGTATTCCCATCTCTTGAAGAATTTTCCACAGTTTATTGTGATCCACACAGTCAAAGGCTTTGCATTGTCAATAAAGCAGAAGTAGATGTTTTTCTGGAACTCTCTTGCTTTTTCGATGATCCAGCGGGTGTTGGCAATTTGATCTCTGGTTTCTCTGCCTTTTCTAAAACCAGCTTGAACATCTGGAAGTTCATGGTTCACGTATTGCTGAAGCCTGATTTGGAGAATTTTGAACATGACTTTACTCGTGTGTGAGATGAGTTTAGTTGTGCAGTAGTTTGAGCATTCTTTGGCATTGCCTTTCTTTGGGATTGGAATGAAAACGGACCTTTTCCAGTCCTGTGGCCACTGCTGAGTTTTCCACATTTGCTGGCATATTGAGTGCAGCACTTTCACAGCATCATCTTTCAGGATTTGAAATAGCTTAACTGGAATTCTATCACCTCAACTAGCTTTGTTCATAGTGATGCTGTCTAAGGCCCACTTGACTTCACATTCCAGGATGTCTGGCTCTAGGTGAGTGACCAACTTACTTAGCATGCTGCAAAAATTAGGAAATGTGTTTTATTAAGAGCCTAACTAGCCCCATGTAAAACTTAAAGATATTGATGTGGGAGATTCTCTAATAAATGACCCAGGCCAATTTATTTAACTAATATTTTTGAAGGCCTATTATGTGCCAGGCACTTTTCTAAGTCCAAAAGATTCAGCAGAAAAAGAAAGAATCCTTGCCCTCACGGAGCCCACATTTGAAAGTGGTAAAAGAGATAACTAGGAGAAGCCATCCCAATATTGTAATTATTTTCCCATTAAAAGGAAAAAAAAATTTTAAATCAGAAAAAAAGTTAATGAATAAAATACACAGTGGGTTAGATTGTGATTACTGTGGAGTAAAATTAATTAAGCCAAGGGAGAGCAAGTATCTGGAGAAGGGAGAGGAAGATAAATTTACAAATAAGGTGGATTAAAGAGGGGCTGTTGAGAAGGTGATGTTTGAGTAGAGGCTTGGAGGAGCAGAAGGAGTGGTTCAGGCAGCTCACTAGGGAAGGGACGCCTGGCAGAGGAAACAGCAGGGATGCTCTGGTGTCTGACATGACACCAGGAGAGCCAGAGGCCAGGGTGGCAGGGAAGGAGTGAGTGCAAGGTTAAGGATATCAAAATATGGTCAAAGTGGCTCAGGAGAGTGGTCGGCTGAATAATGCAACCCCAAAGATGTTCTCATCCCCAGAGTCTCTATGTTACCTTACATGGAAAAGGGCCTTTGCAGATGTGATCAATCTAAAGATCTTGAGATGGGGAGATTATTCCGGATTATCCAGATGAACCCATGAATTCACAAGGGTCCTTATAAGTGAAACACAGAGACAGAGAGAGTCAGAGGAAGAGATGTGAAGATGGAAGCAGTGATGACAAGAGGAATGATGTAAGGAAGGGGCCAAGAGCCAAGAAATACTGGCAGCTTCCATAGATGAACAAGCAAGGAGACAGTTTCTCTCTGAGAGCTTCCAGAAAGAGCATAGCCCTGCTGACACCTTGATTTTATGAATTCTGACCCCCAGAGCTGTAAGTCAGTAAATTTGTGCTTTTTAAGCCACCAACTTTATGATAATTTGTTACAAAAGTCATAGGGAAACTAATGCAGGAGGGAAGGAAGTAGAACTAGAGAAGTCTTTTATTTCATAAAACAAGAACATTAAGAAAGAAATTGGCATTATGTTTAATATAAGTAGGAAAAAAAGGTCATTATCAAACTTTTCTGAAGTGTTATTTATGGTCTTGGATATGATAACTTTAAAATATTATTTAGCATAAAGCAATTTAAAGCTCTGGAATGATGCTTTAAAATATTTTTCCCTTTAACCCATAAAATCTGTTCTCCCCATAAGCATTATCCAGATATGACAGGATAACTTAAATCAATGTTAATCTGTGTTTATCCTTCCACTGTTACTCCCTTGCCCCTTATTTCTTAGAGTGGATCAGGATGGTATATGCTCCTGCCCTAAGGGATTTTTATAATACCAAGCAGAGGTCACTAAAGCCCAGGGTTCTAGGTACTTAGTGAAGAGTTTTACAGATGGAGTTTAAGCTAAGAGGTAGGTGGAGGGGAGGGGAGGCTCGAAGTTTTCTGGGGATGCCAATGTAGACAGAGATGCCCTATGGAGTGCCCTTCTCCTTATAAGTGCCCCAAGACATAGAAAACACTGATTTATAAGAAATAAAAGGCTGGTTTATTTTTTATTTTTACAACTAGACCAATACTGCTGGCTTTACTTTATACAGCTTCCAGGAAACAAGCAGATAACTTTTGCATTGTTTTGTCTCTTAATGGAGAAGAAGACAGTTTATCTCAGCCCTCATAGGAGATGAAGCCCAGGGCTGAGAGCTGAAGGAAGTGGCCCATCCAGAGGCAGGGAGAGGAATGTCTTCCTAGGAGCTGGGTAGGGGATGGGCATGAGGTTCTGTGATTGTGAGCCATGCCATGGAGCCAAGGATACTGGTTGAGAAGGACACCAAAAGCCTTTAGAGGATGCTGAAGTCTCTGGGTCTCTTGATCCATGGAGCAGACTTTTGGGAGGAAAGTCTCAGAAGACACCTGGAGTAGCTGAGCCTCACGACAGAAGAGGACTAGCCCTCGCCAGCTGCCAACTCTCGGGACAGTGATAGGCTGAGATCCATGCCTCTTGCCCCTGTTTCAGGTTCCATATAGGCCCCTGGGAATGTCACTGTGTTTTAGGGGAAAGAGGTTTTAATACCTGCTACAACTCTGTCTCTTTCTGCAGAAGCCTTGTGGACCAGACTTTGTTTGTGTGGTTTAAAGAGAGTAGTCCCATCCATGGGTCAGCCTGAAATCATTGGGTGACACTGGTTAGATCCTCAACCTATGTGGACCTCATTTTCTCCTTGCTTTTAGTATAGAGACGGAAACACAAGCTTTCACAGCTCAAACTTTTGAGCTGAGTGGAAAACTCCTGTTATAGCAATTCCCTCTCAACCAAACCCAGCCTAAAGCAAAATCAAATCAAACTACCAAAGAGCAACAATACCACAAATGAACAAGAGGTAAGATCAAGTATTTTAAAAGTTCTGTGGCATCCTGAGGTACCACAAAACATAGGAGAAAAAAAATATCTAGACAGTTTAGAAAAAAAAAGAATTCAACAAACAACATCACCACGTCTCATAAAATTCAGTGAATTTTATTACTTCCAATGCTCCATAAGTGTTCAAAATGGCTGTAAAGACTGAGTGAACTGTTTTAAAGTGGTGTGAGAGGGGTGTGGAAAAAAATCTTTCAAGTGGCAAAATTCAAAATCTAAATTTCAGAGCTTGGGAGAACAACTGGCCTTGAGTAGAAAATGTGATCCTCTTTGTAGAACCTCAACTTTTGGCTTCTAGAATTATTGCTGTCAGTCCTGTCAGTCATTGCTCCAAACTGCCTGGAGACAGTGGTTTCACACAGCAAACTGGAATTTCCAGCACATAGAAGCCTGGTGCTTTGGGTGTTAGCAAAAGCTGTGGTATTCCAGTGTTGCTGCCAAGAGATTTGAAGGTTATGTGAAGAGTTCCAGAAATCAAGAGCCACGTAGATATTATGTGAAGCACAGTGAAGAAAATGCCTTTTAATATATTTTCGCCAAAGGTTGATGCAAAAACCATGCATATGATGGGATCTTAATTGCTTTTTTCTAAGCTGATTGCTTTCAGGCTCTCAGTTCAGTTCAGTTACTCAGTTGTGTGTGACTCTTTGCGACCCCATGGACTGCAGCACACCAGGTCTCCATGTCTATCACCAACTCCTGCAGCTTTCTCAAACTCATGTCCATCAAGTCATCCAACCATCTCATCCTCTGTCATCCTCTACTCCTCCTGCCTTCAATCTTTCCCAGCATCAGGGTCTTTAGCAATGAGTCAGTTCTTCACATCAGGTGGCCAAAGTATTGGAGTTTCAGCTTCAGCATCAGTCCTTGCAATGAATATCCAGGACTGATATTGACTGGTTTGATCTTACAGTCCAAGGGACTCTCAAGAGTCTTCTCCAACATAAGGGATTAACCAGGGCTGCCATCACCTGAGTGGCCATGGGTTGCTGTCTGCCTCTTACTGCAGGACCTACTACCTGGTCCATTTCCCTGGACCCTACTCTAGACTTCCTTTCTAGTCTTGATGCCCCCAGGTGATTGCTTCCTGGTCACCTTGGTGGGAGCTCCAGGATGCAGCACCCACTCTGTTATATGTCCCAGGCAGACCTCTCACCACATTCAGTGAAAACCTCATCAGGACTCAAGTCTTTTGCATTTTAGTGGTGCCATTTGTTAAATCTATTGGCTGTTTTGGATTTGTTTTCTTGGACGTGGATTTTGAGAAACTGGCACAGTCTACAAATGAGAAAAGCCTCATTTTCCTGGGATCTTGGAAGAGGGCAATTACTTGACTGTGGAGCAGTTCATTCTCCATGATGACTCATTCAGATAAGAAATCCAGAGTCCAATCTTGGCTTCAGTTATAGACTTCTTGGTTACTCTAACCATATTTTATTTATTCATTTATTCTATTTATTCATTTAATTAGCCAAGAACTTTGGTCATCTGGATAAATGTTTTAGTGCAGCATTTAAAAAATTAATGCCAGCAATCCATGATAAACAAAATATCAAAGTTTTCCATGAGGATGGGAGCAGTATGACTACCCTTCCTCTTGCCTCTGTCTCCATTATGGTCTGGCTCAGTAGTGCAGCTGATCCTATCTTTGCAGTGTTTTCTTACATCACTCATGACACTAAACGTGTGTTTTCCCCCAACACTGTGTACTTGTCATTTTTTCCACACCAGCTCTCCAGCTCTCCATCACCAATTGGGTGTCCAACAATTCAATTTAATTCAATTCTGACAGTTAAGCAGACCATGGGTTATAAGCTCCAGACCAATAAGACTTTCCCACTTGAGATGCCAGCTGCAAGTGGGGTGCCCAAGGTACCCACACTTGTTCCTGCTGACTACCAGAGTCACCTCCTTAGGATAAACTCAGGTGTGATTGAAAAGGCATGTTATGAATAACAAAATATGCTCTTGTCACTTAGGAAATTCCAAGGGCTTTAGGAGTTCTTTGCCAGGAATCAAAGACCAATATGTATTTTCTGTTATACCGCACTATCTGTGCTTAAAATTTTGATATTTTTTCATTAAGGATTTTCCTGTTGATTTTGATTTTTAAAAATCAAAGTTTGTCCTGACTACTGAGCTTTTTGACAGTCCCTTAAATTTGGTGCCTAGATAAGTGCCTTATTCATCTCCCCTGAGGGCCCTGCTTCTTATCCTCCCATTATGGGACCCTGACAAATGTAGAAGTGGTAAGGCCTTCAATATAAGATGTACATGTATCAAATAATTTAATGACCACTATTTATTATTGTTGTTGTTCAGTTACTAACTGGTATCTGACTCTTTGTGACCCCATGGACAGCAGCATGCCAGCCTTCCCTGTCTTTAACTATCTCCCAGAATTTGCTCAAACTCATGTCCATTGAGTGGGTGATGGACATCCAACCATCTCATCCTCTGTCACCCCCTTCTCCTCCTGCCCTTAATCTTTTCCAGCACCAGGGCCTTTCCCAATGAGTCAGCTCTTCACATCAGGTGGCCAAAGTATTGGAGCTTCAGCTTTGATATCAGTCTTTCCAGTGAACATTCAGGGTTGATTTCCTTTAGGATGGACTTGTTGGATCTCCTTGCAGTCCAAGGGACTCTCAACAGTCTTCTCCAGTGCCACAATTCAAAAGCACCAAATTCTTTGGTGCTCAGCCTTCTTTATGGTCCAACTCTCACATCCTGGTATGTGACCAGTATCTACTGGTATGTGACCAGTATATCTTTATAGAGACCAGTTAACTTGACCTGTACAGATCTATGCAGATCAGTGGAATCACTGAGCAGGGCAGGCATTGAACAGACGGGGGTATTGACTTAGGGTCAAATTGCTACCTCACTTGCGCTCACAGGCTGGAGAGCTCTGGGGTACCAGTTACATGAGAAAGTGGGTTACAGCCTCAAATCAACTTAGAGTCTTTGGTTGAAATGGTCTCTCTGGGCCTCAATTTTCTTTCATATATAAGAAAACTTGCAGTTAACCTTTTCTAATATTATTTTTTGTTAGCTCTAAATATTTACAACTCAATTTTGTTTTTCTCAAAGTAGGTCTTCAAAGTGATTTTTCTAAAAATTAGCCTTTAAAAATGTATATCTTCATTTTACATGATGGCGAATTTTGCAAATTAGAAAAGTACAGAGCAGAAAATAAAAATTGTTTATTATTCTACTTTCCAGGGATAACTGCTATTGATATTCTAGTATATCTAGTCCACACACACACACACACACATACACACACTGTCTATTAAATGCACACTGATTTTGGAAATCTTTATAGGTTTAGGAGAGGAATGGTTGACTGGAAAGATAGTATGAGGAAATTTTCACTCATCCAGGACCTACTTTGGGCAAGCTCTGTGTCAAAGTTTAATTTTCACAACCATTTTATATCCATTTTACATATGAGAAAACTGAGGTTTAGAAAGCTTGAATGACTTTCCCTAGTCATGTGCTAAGTGAATCAATAACCCAGGCCTGTCAGAGGCTGGGTCCATATGTAGGAAAAGCCTTGATTATTATTAACTATTAAAATATAAAATAAATAGAGTATTAAATACATACTATTTCCATCACTCTCATGGCAAAAAGGAGTATGGAGATAAAAGCTTCCCTCCATGTATGAGTATGTGTATTTTTACTAAAGTTGAATATAGTGTGGCACTCTGAGAGTTCAAATTTAGATAAAGTCTATGGTGATGGAATTCCAGTCGAGTTATTTCAAATCCTGAACGACGATGCTGCGAAAGTCCTGCACTCAATATGCCAGCAAATTTGGAAAAATCAGCAGCGACCATAGGACTGGAAAAGGTCCATTTTCATTCCAATCCCAAAGAAAGGCAATGCCAAAGAATGCTCAAACTACTGCACAATTGCACTCATCTCACACGCTAGTAAAGTAATGCTCAAAATTCTGCAAGCCAGGACTCAGCAATACATGAACCGTGAACTTCCAGATGTTCAAGCTGGTTTTAGAAGAGGCAGAGGAACCAGAGATCAAATTGCCAACATCTGCTGCATCATGGAAAAAGCAAGAGAGTTCCAGAAAAACATCTATTTCTGCTTTATTGACTATGCCAAAGCCTTTGACTGTGTGGATCACAATAAACTGTGGAAAATTCTGAGAGAGATGGAAATAACAGAACACCTGACCTGCCTCTTGAGAAACCTATATGCAGGTCAGGAAGCAACAGTTAGAACTGGACATGGAACAACACACTGGTTCCAAATAGGAAAAGAAGGATGTCAAGGCTGTATATTGTCACCCTGCTTATTTAACTTATATGCAGAGTACATCATGAGAAACGCTGGGCTGGAGGAAGCACAAGCTGGAATCAAGATTGCTGGGAGAAATATCAATAACCTCAGATATGCAGATGATACCACCCTTATGGCAGAAAGTGAAGAGGAACTCAAAAGCCTCTTGATGAAAGTGAAAGAGGAGAGTGAAAAAGTTGGCTTAAAGCTCAACATTCAGAAAACTAAGATCATGGCATCTGGTCCCATCACTTCATGGGAAAGAGATGGAGAAACAGTGGAAACAGTGTCAGACTTTATTTTTGGGGGCTCCCAAATCACTGCATATGGTGACTGCATCCAGGAAATTAAAAGACGCTTACTCCTTGGAAGGAAAGTTATGACCAACCTAGACAGCATATTGAAAAATGAGACATTACTTTGCCAACAAAGGTCTGTCTAGTCAAGGCTATGGTTTTTCCAGTGGTCATGTATGGGTGTGAGAGTTGGACTGTGAAGAAAGCTGAGCGCTGAAGAATTGATGCTTTAGAATTGTGGTGTTGGAGAAGACTCTTGAGAGTCCCTTGGACTGCAAGGAGATCCAAACAGTCCATTCTGAAGGAGATTAGCCCTGGGATTTCTTTGGAAGGAATGATGCTAAAGCTGAAACTTCAGTACTTTGGCCACCTCATGCGAAGTGTTGATTCATTGGAAAAGACTCTGATGCTGGGAGGGATTGGGGGCAGGAGGAGAAGGGGATGACAGAGGATGAGATGGCTGGATGGCATCACTGACTCAATGGACGTGAGTCTGAGTGAACTCCAGGAGTTGGTGATGGACAGGAAGGCCTGGCGTGCTGCGATTCATGGGGTCGCAAAGAATCAGACACGACTGAGTGACTGAAGTGAACTGATACGACATTCAAAAGAGTTGTTTTTCTCTGCTTCTAGAGAGTGTGTTTTCTTGGGCAGATTTTATTCAGGTTTTGGCAAAAATGGCTTCATGGAATTTTTTTCTGAGTAGAAGAAAGGCAACTTTTTATTGAGTTAGGAAAACACATACCTAACATCAGTACTGATTGGCAGAGATGAAGCAGAGCTTTCTTTTCTACTTTAAAGTTATAATTCAAAATATGGTGTTAAAAGGAGAGTCAAAACTGGTAATTGATACATCTCTAGTGTTCAGGTGCTTCTTGGGTTGGGGGTTTGAGTCCTATGTTATAAGGTAACATCTCACAGCTGCCTTCTAGGAGTTGATGGGCAGAACTTTACCCATCTGCTGGCAGAAACCCATGGGAACTAACCTGCAATATGCTTGCTTGCTTGGGTTAGCTTTATCACTTAGAGAGAATCTAGATTGAGGCAAGGACAATACTCCATTGACTAAATTGAAGTGTTTGAGCTAACAATGGACCTTTTGTAAAACGTTTTTACCATTCCCCAACATTCCAAACAGACGGAAGACTGACTAACGATGCCAGGAAGAGCAGGCTGGGTGCTGACTCTTGGTCCTTGCTGTTTGGGGCTTGGAATTAGCCTCTTCTTGTCTCTTGTTTCCTATCAATGAAACCCAAGATGGAAAACTTCCTGTCACCTCAACTCTCACCCTTGCTGCTATGTTTTGAGAAGATAATATCTGCCTGTAGATCTATACAGTGAATTTCTAGAGAGAGTACAGCATAACATCTCTGGCATGGTGCTCTGCCCCCATGGCTAGGACAAGGCAACCCATGTGGGGATCTTGGAGAGAGGACTTTTCCTCCCTCCCCCTCTTCAGAGTCTGATTTAATGGCAACTTACTCCACAGATGGAGAGTCAGGCTAGTTATAACTTAATCTACTTAGCTGTAAATAATCTTGCCCATGTCCCAATTTCTTCATCTGCAAATTGGAACTAATATTTACGTTGTAGCTCAAAGGGGATTTAGTCAGGCCTAATGAGATCAGCTGTGTCGTGGGTTTGGCTCTGGTTGGATGGAAGGCATTATATAAATATGCCGTCATTTTCATTAAGATTATTTTCATCATAATTTTATGCTAAACACAGCTGTGGCAACATGTGTTTTAAAGATTTAAATAAACATTCCAAAATTTGTGAAACCTGATTCACTTTTGCCCAATTTGGCTAAATTTGCCATCATTTTGAAAATTCTGAAGGCAAGGCTTTCAATTCACAAAGTCTCTCCCCATGGCAGAGTTTATACACTGACAAGCATAATTTTCTTTTGGGAGCTCTTTGAAAACATGGCAAAATTGTCCAACATGTTAGTCTGTCAGTTTGAAGTGGGGTTCCCTTAAAGGAACTGTGTGAGGGGAGAGTCACTCAAAAACAGAAAATGTGGGGCCACCTCAAAATCTGCCTACCGCTAACACAAAAGCTTGATTTCTAGAAAAGCAGAACAAATAGAAGAGGCTTAAGCAGTTTCTCGGTTTGTGTGTTTAACATGGGGATCAAATCACGGCCATGTCAAATATTGGCCATGGGCCACTGACATCTTGAGCTGTATTAATAACTGTTTGCTTCACCTTTCCCCAGGATTAAGTGTGTGATGACCCAGCTGCACAATTTAAATGACCCAAAATATTGAATCAATGGTGCCCTGGGTATGTTTCCTGGAATGAGCCTTAAGCAGGATTATACTAGCAAAAAGCATTCAAATCTTTGGCCCACTCCCCAAAGACTGTTGGTCTTCAAGGGTTTCGAGTGGTAGGACCACAATTCCCAAGTTTCCTTTGCTGTGATGCAGATGAGTAATCAGCTAAATAGGAGTCAGTTCACAGACTGCATATTTTGGCCTTTTCTAACATGCCCACAGCTGAATATAATCAGTGTTGAGCAGTGATTAGTCAAGTTCACAACCTTTTGTTGACTTTTTAATGTATCTTTAGACAACTGTATCCTTATTCTTAAATAGATTACATACCCAGTGATTGCCTGCCTTGGTTTTATAACATTTCAAGTTGCCTTAGAGTTATACATTTTAGAAATATTTTTCTTTGACTTACTTAAAGAATAAACACATACACAAGAGTGCTTTGAGGAAGCAAATATTTAAGCCAAATATTGTTTCCCAGATGGCGCTAGTGGTAAAGAATCCACCTGCCAATGCAGGAGGTGCAAGAGAGGAGGGTTTGATCCCTGGATTGGGAAGATGCCCTGGAGGAGGAAATGATGACTCACTTCAGTATCCTTGCCTGGAAGAAGCCTGGCAGTCCATGGGGTCACAAAGAGTTGGACACAGACACACAAATAATTGTTTGGGAGAATCTGGCATAAACTGATAATGGTAGTGATGACCAGATTTAGAGTTTTTTGTTGACTGAAGCTTTAGGGATGCTCTAGGGAAATGGAAATACCTAAAAAAAAAAAAAAATGCTAAGGAAGGTGAAACATTGTTTCCAGGAGACAAAAGAAAGGAGATGTTTTGCTTTTCTGTACAATGCTAATATTGTTTGTTAAGCCAAAGAATCTCAAAACTTATGAAAACACTACCTTGGGAAAAAGCATATTCCTAAGCAGAGTTTTAAAGCAAATTGTACACACACATTGTCTCATTCTGTAGGTTGAATGTTCAGCCAAGATAGTACAATTTATCACATTTGCTAGATGAATCTGCTGTTCATTGTCTCTAGGACTGCAACTTGAGGAAAACACTTCAGGTGACTTCCTTTCTAAGCCAGTTCATGAGAGTAGTAGGAAATCAGTGTTTTCCAAGAAGACACAGACACACTGTTCTTAGAGAGGCACCCTCTGCACTCCCCATCCATGAAGTCCTGGAGGCGAGAATATGAAATGTATCCCTAGAGGTTCCAATAAATATCTGAGAGAGTTCTTAGGGTAAGGGCAGAGATGGGAGGCAACTCTTCAGGTGTCCAGGAAGTGGGAGAATGGACAGCCACTGTGATTCTGGCATCTGTGTAGTGTGAACCCATTGGTGGTATGGAAGGAAGAATAATGTAAGCCCCAAAGGTGTCTGCATCCTAATATCTGGAACCTGTGACTATGTTACCTTAAATAAAAGGGGTTTTGAAGATGTGATTAAGTTAAAGACCTTGAGTTAGGGAAATTTCCCTGGATTATCTTGGTGTTTCCAATGTAGTTCTAAAAGAGCGAGAGGTCCTATAAGAAGGAGGTAGGAGGGTCAGAGGAAGCATATGAGGCAGTGTGATGATGAAGCAGAGATAGACTGGAAGAGACTACACTGTTGGTATCGGAGGTAGAGATGAGTCCATGAGTTGGAGATGCAGACAGCCTTTAGAAGATGAGAGGCAAGGAAATAGATTCTTCTCCAAGTCTTCAAAAGGAAGGCAGCCCTGTTGACCCATTCCAGATTCAACAAGGAAATAAAATTAGAGCTGGATAAATGATGAGGATCTAATGTAGTCATGACTCTTCATTACAGAACCCCACCACAGAGAATGACTTCAAGAAAAAACATTGAAAACCTCTAATGGAAAAGGATATGAAAAAGAAATATACATACATGTGTGTGTGTGTGTGTGTGTGTGTTTCTGTGTGTGTGTATGGCTTCTCTGATGGCTCAGATGGTACAGAATCCACCTGCAATGGCAGGAGGCCTGGGTTCTATCCCTGAGTTGTGAAGATACCTTGGAGGAAGGCATGGCTACCTAACTGCAGTGTTCTTGCTTGGAGAATTCCATGTACGAAGGAGCCTAGTGGGCTACAGTCCACGGGGTCGCAAAGAGGTGGACACGACTGAGTAACTAACACTAACTAATATATATATATATATATACACACACACTGAATACATAATAATAATTATATAATTTTATTTTAATTATTTTTGGCCACATCATGCAGCATGTAGGATCTTAGTTCCCAGATCAGGGATTGAACCCATGCACTCTGCAGTGGAAGCATGAATTCTTTTTTTTTTTTTTAATTAATTGATTTATTTTAATTGGAAGCTAATTACTTTACAATATTGTAGTGGTTTTGCAATACATTGACATGAATCAGCCATGGGTGTGCGTGTGTCCCCCATCCTGAACCCCCCTCCCGCCTCCCTCCCCATTCCATCCCTCAGGGTCATCCCAGTGCACCAGCCCTGAGCACCCTGTCTCATGCATCGAACCTGGACTGGCGATCTGTTTCACATATGGTAATATACATGTTTCAATGCTATTGTCCCAAATCATCCCACCCTCGCCTTCTCCCATCGAGTCCAAAAGTATGTTCTTGACATCTATGTCTCTTTTGCTGTCTCACATATAGGGTTGTTGTTACTATCTTTCTAAATCCCATATATATGTGTTCAGTTCAGTTCAGTTCAGTTCAGTCACTCAGTCGTGTCTGACTCTTTGCGACCCCATGAACCACAGCACACCAGGCCTCCCTGTCCATCACCAACTCCCAGAGTCCACCCAAACTCATGTCCATTGTGTCGGTGATGCCATCCAACCATCTCATCCTCTGTCGTCCCCTTGTCCTACTCTCCTCAATCTTTCCCAGCATCAGGGTCTCTTCAAATGAGTCAGCTCTTCGCATCAGGTGGCCAAAATATTGGAGTTTCAGCTTCAACATCAGTCCTTCCAATGAACACCCAGGTGTGATGTCCTTTAGGATGGACTGGTTGGATCTGCTTGCAGTCCAAGGGACTCTCAAGAGTCTTCTCCAACACCACAATTCAAAAGCATCAATTCTTCTGTGCTCAGCTTTCTTTATAGTCCAACTCTCACATCCATACACGACTACTGGAAAAACCATAGCTTTGACTAGATGGACCTTTGTTGACAAAGTAATGTCTCTGCTTTTTAATATGTTATCTAGGTTGGTCATAACTTTCCTTCCAAGGAGTAAGTGTCTTTTAATTTCCTGGCTGCAATCACCAGCTGCAGTGATTTTGGAGCCCCCCAAAATAAAGTCAGCCACTGTTTCCACTGTTTCCCTATCTATTTGCCATAAAGTGATGGGACTGAATGCCACGATCCTAGTTTTCTGAATGCTGAGCTTTAAGCCAACTTTTTCACTCTCCTCTTTCACTTTTACCAAGAGGCTTTTAGTTCTTCTTCACTTTCTGCCATAAGGGTGGTATCATCTGCATATCTGAGGTTATTGATATTTCTCCCAGCAGTCTTGACTCCAGCTTGTGCTTCTTCCAGCACAGCGTTTCTCATGAGGTACTCTGCATATAAATTAAATAGCAGGGTTACAATATACAGCCTTGATGTACTCCTTTTCCTACCTGGAACAAGTCTGTTGTTCCATGTCCAGTTCTAACTGTTGCTTCCTGACCTGCATATAGGTTTCTCAAGAGGCAGGTCAGGTGGTCTGGTATTCCCATCTCTTTCAGAATTTTCCACAGTTTATTGTGATCCACACAGTCAAAGGCTTTGGCATAGTCAATAAAGCAGAAATAGATGTTTTTCTGGAACTCTCTTGCTTTTTCGATGATCCAGTGAATGTTGGCAATTTGATCTCTGGTTCTTCTGCCTTTTCTAAAACCAGCTTGAAAATCTGGAATTTCACAGTTTACGTATGTGTTAATATACTGTATTGATGTTTTTCTTTCTGACTTACTTCACTCTGTATAATAGGCTCCAGTTCCATCCACCTCATGAGAACTGATTCAAATGCATTCTTTTTAATAGTTGAGTAATATTCCATTGTGTATAGGTACCGGAGCTTTCTTATCCATTTGTCTGCCAATGGACATCCTTCCATGTCCTAGCTATTGTAAACAATGCTGTGATGAACATTGGGGTACACGTGTCTCTTTATGGTTTCCTCAGTGTGTATGCCCAGCAGTGGGATTGCTGGGTCGTATGGCAGTTCTGTTTCCAGTTTTTTAAGGAATCTCCACACTGTTTTCCATAGTGGCTGTACTAGTTTGCATTCCCACCAACAGTGTAAGAGGGTTCCTTTTTCTCCACACCCTCTCCAGCACTTATTGTTTGTACACGTTTTAATAGCAGCCATTCTGACTGGTGTGAGGTGGTATCTCATTGTGGTTTTGATTTGCATTTCTCTGATAATGAATGATGTTGAGCATCTTTTTGTGTGTTTGTTAGCCATCTGTATGTATTCTTTGGAGAAATATCTGTTTAAGTTCTTTGGCCTATTATTTGACTGGGTCATTTATTTTTCTGGAATTTAGCTGCAGGAGCTGTTTGTATATTTTGAGATTAATTCTTTGTCAGTTGCTTTGCTGTTATTTTCTCCCATTCTGAAGGCTGTATTTTCACCTTGCTTATAGTTTCCTTTGTTGTGCAGAAGCTTTTAATTTTAATTAGGTCCCATTTGTTTATTTTTGCTTTTATTTCCATTACCCTGGGAGGTGGGTCATAGAGGATCCTGCTGTGATTTATGTTGGAGAGTGTTTTGCCTATGTTTTCCTCTAGGAGTTTTATAGTTTCTGGTCTTATATTTAGATCTTTAACCCATTTTGAGTTTATTTTTGTGTATGGTGTTAGAAAGTGTTCTAGTTTCATTCTTTTACAAGTGGTTGACCAGTTTTCCCAGCACCACTTGTTAAAGAGATTGTCTTTAATCCATTGTATATTATTGCCTCCTTTGTCAAAGATAAGGTGTCCATAGGTGCATGGATTTATCTCTGGGCTTTCTATTTTGTTCCATTGATCTATATTTCTGTCTTTGTACCAGTATCATACTGTCTTGATGACTGTAGCTTTGTAGTATAGTCTGAAGTCAGGCAGCTTGATTCCTCCAGTTCCATTCTTTTTTCTTAAGATTGCTTTGGCTATTCGAGGTTTTTTGTATTTCCATACAAATTGTGAAATTATTGGTTCTAGTTCTCTGAAAAATACCATTGGTAGCTTGATAGGGGTTGTATTGAATCTATAGATTTCTTTGGGTAGTATACTCATTTTCACTATATTGATTCTTCTGATCCATGAACATGGTATAAATCTCCATCTATTTGTGGCATCTTTGAGTTCTTTCATCAGTGTTTTATAGTTTTCTATATATAGGTCTTTAGTTTCTTCAGGTAGATATATTCCTAAGTATTTTATTCTTTTCATTGCAATGGAGAATAGAATTGTTTCCTTAATTTCTCTTTCTGTTTTCTCATTGTTAGTGTATAGGAATGCAAGGGATTGCTGTATGTTAATTTTATATCCAGAAATTTTACTATATTCATTGATTAGCTCCAGTAATTTTCTGGTGGTGTCTTTAGGGTTTTCTATATAGAAGATCATGTCATCTGCAAACAGTGAGAGTTTTACTTCTTTTCCAGTCTGGATTCCTTTTATTTCTTTTTCTTCTCTGATTGCTGCACCCAAAAGTTCCAAAACTATGTTGAATAGTAGTGGTAAGAGTGGGCACCCTTGTCTTGTTCCTGACTTTAGGGGAAATGGTTTCAATTTTTCACCATTGAGGATAATGTTTGCTGTGAGTTTATCATATATGCTTTTATTATGTAGAGGTATGTTCCTTCTATGCCTGCTTTCTGGAGGGTTTTTTTTTTTTTTAATCATAAATGGATGTTGAATTTTGTCAAAGTCTTTCTCTTCATCTACTGAGATAATTATATGGTTTTTATCTTTCAATTTTTTAATGTGGTGTATCACATTGATTGATTTGTGAATATGAAAGAACCCATGTATCCCTGGGATAAAGCTCACTTGGTCATGATGTGTGATTTTTTAAATATGTTGTTGGATTTTGTTTGCTAAAATTTTGTTGAGAATTTTTACATCTGTGTTCATCAGTAATATTGGCTTGTAGTTTTCTTTTTTGTGGCATCTTTGGTTTTGGTATTAGGGTGATGGTGGCCTCATAGAATGATTTTGGAAGTTTACTTTCCTCTGCAATTTTCTGGAAGAGTTTGAGTAGGATAGGTGTTAGCTTTTCTCTAAATTTTTGGTAGAATTCACCTGTGAAACCATCTGGTCCTGGGCTTTTATTTGAAGATTTCTGATTACAGTTTCAATTTCTGTGCTTGTGATGGGTCTATTAAGATTTTCTATTTCTTCCTGGTTCAGTTTTCGAAGGTTAAACTTTTCTAAAAATTTGTCCATTTCTTCCAAGTTGTCCATTTTATTGGCATATAGTTTCTCATAGGAGTCTCTTATGATCCTTTGTATTTCTCTGTGGTCTGCTGTGATTTCTCCATTTTCATTTCTAATTTTGTTGATTTTATTCTTCTCCCTTTTTTTCTTGATGAGTCTGGCTAATGGTTTGTCTATTTTATTTATCTTCTCAAAGTACCAGCTTTTAGTTTTGTTGGTTTTTGTTATGGTCTCCTTTGTTTCTGCCCTAATTTTTATGATTTCTTTCCTTCTACTAACCCTGGGCTTCCTCATTTCTTCTTTTTCTAGTTGCTGTAGGTGTAAAGTTAGGCTAATTATTTGACTTTTCTCTTGTTTCTTGAGGTAAACTTGTATTGCTATGAACCTTCCCCTTAGCACTGCTTTTACTGAATCCCATAGGTTTGGGGTTGTTGTGTTTTCATTTTCATTCGTTTCAATGCATAATTTGATTTCTTTTTTGATTTCTTCTGTGATTTATTGGTTATTCAGAAGTGTGTTATTTAGCCTCCATATGTTATATATACAACTCAATCAATATATATTATATATAAAACTCAATAATATATATATATTATATATACAACTCAATCAATTATATATTATATATATAACTCAATAGTATACCTGAAACTAACACAATACTGTAAATTCACTATAACTCAATAAGAAATTATTAAAAAGCAAACAAACTTGATTAGTTTCTTATCTGAGTCTTGAGAGAGAAGCCAGCTAGGATCCTTTCCTTAATAAGTACAGAAATATTTGAAGACTGTGGTCAAATCTCTCCTTAACCTCCTTTTCTCAAGGCCATAGAACCTTGGGTATATTCACACATTTCTTTCTAAAACTTTTAATCATTTGGGGGCTTCTTTATTCAGTTTTCTTCAGCTCTCACACATTCTTTGGATATCATTTCAAAGTAAATGAAACTCTTGCGGTCTTAAGCAATGTACTCATAGGAATAAATTTGCTTTCCTATTATTTCAGGAAACTTTATTCAGAAACTGAATGCCTGGCAACTCAAACAAGGCCCTGGTTAATATCCAAAAACTGAAGAAGGAATTTAGTAAAGGGAAAAAACCCCAAACCAAACAGCAGCCCTAGAACCCACATTAGAAGTTTTAAAAGGATCAACCCCCTTGAGTGTTTTTTGGTTAACTCAGTAACTGACCTGAAGGAAATATCTCTATATGGATGTTTATATATATAAGTGAAACAACAGTATCAAATAGCATTTACTTAGTGTTTAATATGTACTAGATACCTGTTTCCAGGTATTAATTCATTCAAACTTCATAACTATTGTAGGAAGTCAATGCTATTTTTATCACCCTCATTTTACATATTGGGAAACTAGAGCACAAGTAAAGTGAAATAACCTGCCCAAGATTGCATGGGAAGGAAAGCTGAAGGACTCAGAGAAGCGTGGGGAAACAAGAGAAAAAAGAGAGGAGTAGAAGGAAGGGCATGAAGGTCGGATGTCTGAAGCCCTGGCATCATGAGTAATGGTGGCAAAGACCTAGAGCTCATCTGCAGAGCAGAGCTTTTTCATATTGGAGAAAATGAATATTCATGGACATGTGGGGTGGCAGGTGGGAGAAGTCTGCATATTAAGAAGCAATGTGCCACGAGCATCCTGAGCCAAATGTATCGATGCCTGATGCCCCGGGCATCAAGAGGTTGGCTCTCTGAAGACGGAGTTATATACAAGATCGGCAAAGGAGCCCACGACTGATTCTCTGCACTCAGCTAAAGCTCTTCAACTCTGGGCTACAGCACACCTGCCCTGTTCTCTTAGACATCCTTAGTCTTCTGGAGGTCTGCTGTTCAAATATCTGTTGAGATGTTCATGGTAGTAATGCCTACCTCACAAGGTTGAGGGTCTGGAAAAATATTGTGCCCAGAAACACTTTTTAAACTACAAATAATTATCATTATGATGATCCCAGATCATCAATTCAGAGCGACGAGCAAGTAATCAGGAAACCCATTTTGATGGAATTCTGCATGGGTCAAAGCTCAACATAATTAAATACAAAATGGATAATAAAGCATGTTTAAGAAACAGTGTGATTTTGATTACTGTGCCTTTCATTGTTCCTAAACTGGTCATAACCAAATGTACTTGCCATCAGATACTTTGCTGTGGGATACTGAGCTTTCCAGCTACCTTTCCATGGATTTCTACATTGCTTAGGCCTCCAACTTGCTCAACTTCCTGCCCTGGACATTCAAGCTGCGGGGGAGGGATCAATAGGATGGAAACATCGAAATGTTAAAAATGGGCTTGGGAAAGTCACAGAAAAAAAAATCTTTCAAAATGGACAAAATCCTGTAGTGCATAAATTCCAAACGCAAGCCACCCCTGGTGTTAACAAACCAAAACTAAAACATCACTAACTCCATTGTGATATGACAAATAAAATGACTGCTGGGTTAGTATATTTCTAAGAAATAGCAGAAAATCAATCATAATGACCACATTTTTCTCTCTCTTCCTATAGGTAAGATATTTATGGACTCAGTTAAATATGTATTCTTTTGTTCAGTCAGCACCAAGATGATATTCTACTTGTCTGGGCATTTAATTAATGGCATGTTTCAAGTGTCAGTACTGTTTGTCTGTTAATGGAGAAGAGCTCAGAATTTCAGTTCTAGAGGCACTTACGTGGCTTTTTGGCAAGCTTCTGTATGATGTCCAGTCTTCACAGCTGCCAAGGAGAAGCTGAGAGCCACGTCTCTGAGGGTGGCTTGGAAGTTAGTGATGTCAGAGGAGTACGCAGAAACGTCACAATCAAACAAACAGATGGATGTGGCAAACCTCTGGATTGTGCTGCAGTTCTCATGTCAGCCCCCTCCAGGGAGATGGTCCACATGCACTGCTGTTCGATGGTGACTATGGAACTGAAAGCAAGTCTTGCAGCTTCTCATTGAAATAGCAGGAGAAAAAAAAAAAAAAGCACTTGCTCCAGTTTGAGCCTTGGTGTAAAACCTAAAAACATGTGAACTTTAAACATGTTTGAAATATTTCAAATCTATTAAAGTCAAAACTGCAGAAGATTCTAAAGTAACATACAGGTGTTTATTTGAAATATTCTGTCCAAAGCTGGCTAACCACCTGCCAATCCCATCATGGATTTCATCCCAGTCCCACACCATGTTCCAGACAGCAGCCTAGCAAATGGGCTCAGAGAACGGTTCCTTCAAGATCAGCCAAGCAGAGTTTTTGTGAAATGTACTTCTCATGAAATTACACAAGGACATTTTGGTGGAATTCTGCACGTGTCAAAGCTCAGTGTAACTAAATATAAAATGGATAATATAGCATGTTTAGGAAACAGTATAATTTTGATTACTATGACTTTTATTGTTCCCATGCTGGTCATAACCAAATGTACTTGACATGAACCATTTTACAGATGAGTTGCTTGGGAGATAGAAGCAATGTAGTAGGAATAGTGTTAATTGCTCAGTCATGTCTGAATCTTTGCAATCCTATGGACAGTAGCCCGCCAGGCTCCTCTGTCCATGAAATTCTCCAGGCAAGAATACCGGAGTGGGTAGCCATTTCCTTCTCCAGGGATCAGACTTCGGTTTCCTGCATTGCAGGCAGATTTTTTATCCTCTGAGCCGCCAGGGATTTGCCATGAATTCAAAAAGCACTTGTATAGGTCCCTCACAACCCTATCTCATTTGTCTCATCTCATCTTCTCATCTTTTTGGATTTCTTTCTATTAATTTATCTTGCACTGTTAAATTAGTGATTATTTTTGCTCTAGGCTTCTGTGGCCTGTCTTCTTTGGATTTTTCTGTATTCTTTGGTTTCAATTGGCCCTCTCATTGTTGTCCATCATTTTAGACACAAAATCCTCTCTCTGAACTTGTATAGATAAATGTGAGAGCATAGCTTTTTATTTTCTTAAATGAGAATATTACTTTAAATCCACTTGTATAAGCATTTATAAATGCAGTATTTTGTACACTTTATTTGATGAGGGTGTCTATGAATATCAGGAAGGGGAAGAGTCTTCTGATGGAGAAAAGAGACAGTAGAGAATAAAGGCTTGAGTTAGGGCCATAGGGAGAGATTGGAGGGGAGCAGCAGATGAGACAGAGGGAACTGAGGAGCAAGGAAGCATCCATACGGAGACCCTGCGGCCAATGTGTTTCAGGCCAGCCCCTCTTCCCCGATGTAATTCTTTCTGACTCTTTCTTTGCTCCTCTGGGCTTAAGGTGGTCCTGTCTTCCCTGTATTGCTGATTCTTGGGTTTTCTCAATCCTTTTCAGTTCTCCTGACACTATCAACATCTTTGTGAAATGTCTCTTCAGTAAACGCTCCACCCATCTGAAATATCCTCTGGCTCCTGCCCAGGTTCAGGCCTCATCTCCCCAAGGTGGGTTAAGTTTCTAGAGGGCAGAGATCAAGTTGTGCTCACCTTTGACTCTTCATGGCCTTGGACATAAAGCCTTGTGGGAAATTCTCCATGAATGGTGAGGGCAGCAAAGAAAAGAAGGGGAGGATGGGTGAAGTGAGAAGAGTCAGAAGGGGGAAAGGAAGAAAGAGCTGCTCTGTGGGAGGGTAGAAGGTGAGCGGGTGGTGGTTTACCATAGCAATGGGGACCAACTTGGCTCCCTAGGGCTCTGCTCTCCAACCATCAGGGTAAAGCCCAAGCAGTCGGAAGGACTGAGGCCCATGCAGCCATCTTGTTAGGCCCCCCCCCCCCCCGACGAGTCTCTTTTTGAACACCCACCTGACTCCTCGTTCTGCAACATGCCTTTACTGCTACCTGTGGTGACTGTGCAATGCTAGGGGAGCAGCTTGGGCTTCTCCCTGTAAGTTAGAGGCCTTGGGAACCTCGCCTGGTGGGAGACTACCCAATGGTCCCAAACCCAGCCAGCTGCGGGACAGTGGCCACAGGTCCTCTCACTGCACTCACTGGGCTCCTGTTGTATACGGAATACTAAGTGACTTCAGGATAGGAAGACATAGGGTCTCTACCCTCAACAGCTGGGGAGGTACCATGCAGAGCCCATGGGACAGGCAGGAGGGGCCTTTACAGAGCATCATGTCAACCCAAAGGGTGAATTAGAAACTCTGATTGAAATGACATCAGCTGAGCAGAAAGCACAGTGCAGATGAGGATAGTCAGGCGGGATGACTCAGAAGGACTGGCTAGAATTTGAGCCAGATTTGCGGTGAACACATTCGACCAGGTAGCTTGGAAAATGTATTAGAAAACAATCAATCAATGTCAGGCATGGTCCTTAGGAATGTAGGTCTCTGGGTCCTCTGAGGATGTTTTAGTGCTGGCAGAATAAAAACTATGTATTATATAAGGGTGTGTTCAACTGCTTTGTACTTTATTTTTTCTCAGTTTGGCAACCTCCACCAATAATGGTGTGCAGTAGAATTACAGGGATTGGAAATTTTGTTTCTGAAATTCAGATCATATGTACTGATTGAGTATTTGCAACAGATTTCTATTTAGTCATCCCCCTCTTGGCTGGTAAGGCCATGATGTGTCCAGCATGTTGGAGAGATCTTTGAGCCCATCTCAAATAAAATAGACTAATGCACATTTATTTTTGCCATTTTCATTATCACTAAATGAAATGCCAGTGAACATTTCAATATAACCTCTAGAGAAAATAAACCACTTTCCTAACAGACATCAGTTCTGTCTCAATGTAAAGTTGAACCACAAATTTGGAAAGCTCCATTCCTACTAGGCCAAAGGCACATCTCTTTGTCTCACACTGTTTCAAAGCTTTGTTACATGGAGCTCCCATCCTCAGTCTCCTCTGGAAGAAGTTGATCTCCAGAGACCAATACATGATAAGAAAAATGGAGCATAGCATGCCTATTGAGAAGAGTCTTACATTTTTTTCCCCCTTGGTATATTCATGTTTGTGTTTTTTTTTTAATTGAAATAAACAACAAAAGATAAGATTGTTCCCTCTTGTCTCTATATTAACCATAAAACTGAAATGATGGTTTCAATGATGGAAGAGAAACATGTTTAACAAATCATTGTTGTTGTTGTTTTTCAGTTGCTAAGTTGTGTCTGATTCTTTGCAACCCCCTGGACTGCAGCACGCCAGGCTCCCCTTTCCTTCACTATCTCCCTGAGTTTGCTTAAATTCATGCCCATTGAATTGGTGATGTTATCTAACTATCTCATCTTTTGCTGCCCCCTTCTCATTTTACTTTCAATCTTTCCCAGCATCAGGGTCTTTTCCAATGAGTCAGCTCTTCACATCAGGTGGCCGATGTATTGGAGCTTCAACTTCAGTATCAGTCCTTCCAGTGAATATTTAGGGTTGATTTCCTTGCTCTCTAAGGGACTCTTGAGAGTCTTCTCCAACACCACAGCTTGAAAGCATCAATTCTTCGGTGCTCAGCCTTGTTTATAGTCCAACTATTACATTCATACATAACTACTGGAAAAGCCATAGCGTAGACTATACAGACCTTTGTCGGCAAAGTGATATCTCTTCTTTTTAATATACTGTCTAGGTTTGTCATTGTTTTCCTTGTGAGAAGCAAGCATATTTTAATTTCATGTCTGCAGTCACTCTCCACAGTGATTTTTGAGGCTAAGAAAAGAAATCTGTCACTGCTTCCACTTTTCCCCCTTCTATTTGCTATGAAGTGATGGGACTGGATGCCGTGATCTTAGTCTTGAGTTTTAAGACAGATTTTTCACTCTCCTCTTTCACACTCATCAAGCAGCTCTTTAGTTCCTCTTCACTTTCTGCCACTAGAGTGGTATCATCTGCAAATGTGAGGTTCTTGATATTTCTCCTGGCAATCTTGATTCCAGCTTGTGATTCATCCAGCCTGGCATTACACAGGATGTACTCTGCATAGAAGTTAAATAAGCAAGGTGACAATAATACATCCTTGACATATTCCTTTCCCAATGTGTTGTTCATTAAGGTTTTAACTGTTGCTTCTTGACCCATCTACAGGTTTCTCAAGAAACAGGTATGGTGGTCTGGTATTCCCATCTCTTTAAGAATTTTCCAGTTTGTTGTGATCCACAAAGTCAAAGGCTTTAATGTAGTCAATGAAACAGAAGTAGATTTTTTTTTTTTTTTTTGGAATTCCCTTGCTTTTCTATGATCCAGTGAATGCTGGCAATTTGATCTCTGGTTCCTCTGCCTTTTCTAAACCCATCTTATGCATCTGGAACTTCTCAATTCACATATTGCTGGAGTCTAGCTTGAAGGATTTTAACAAATCATAATAAAGGCAAAACAGGGCTAGAAACTAGACAAAGTTGGCCATTGGGTAGTTTAGGAAATATTATGGGGGCAACGCATTAAAGAACTAAGAAAACTGCTACCTAGAGATGATAGAGTCTCCAGTATTTCAAACATTTACTCATTCAAACTATTTCCTGAGGACCACCTCCAGGAACTGGGCAAAGTGGTTAACAACACATGAAAATCACTAGTGCTTGAGACAGACAATAAGCCACACAGATAAATAAGGTGAGAATCCCTCTTTGTCTTTCTACCCCTAAAGTCTCATAGCAATCTGCATATAATAGAAGCCCAGTGGAAACAGTTAGAGGGCCTATGGCTGCTGTCTTAGGTCAGCCCAGGAATTCAGATTGTGCAGCACTGAATAGGCTCTGCCCTCTAGAGCTTCCCAGGGCCTCTAATTTAGAGGAAGATTCCCAAGCCAGTCCCCTACGGTTGAATGGCAGTCATCATTAGCAGGCTCTCGTCTAATACTAGGAAATGAATTGTCCGAGGAGACACATGTGCTGACAAAGCAAGAGATTTTATTGGGAAAGTGCACCCGGGTGGAGAGCAGTAGGGTAAGGGAACCCAGGAGAACTACTTTGCTGCGTGCTTGCAGTCTCAGGTTTTATGGTGATGGGATTAGTTTTCCGGTGGTCTTTGGCCAATCATTCTAATTCAGAGTCTTTCTTGAATCCACATCGCTCAGCCAAGATGGATGCTAGGGAGAGGGATTCTGGGAAGTGGACAGACACGTGGTGTATCCTTTCCACCTTTCCCGAACTCTTCCGGTTGGTGGTGGCTTATTAGTTCTGTATTGCTTATCGGGATCTCCTGTCATAAAACAACTCACTCAAATGGTTACTATGGTGCCTGACCAGGGTGGGCGGTTTCAATCAGTGTGCTTCCCCTAATAAAATGACACCCCTGCCAGCAGCCGGGACCAGACGGTAAGAGCCATAAAAGGATAAAAAGGGTGTGGCACTAGCAAGCGGGGGCTGGGCAGGGAGGCGCTGCGCGGGCTGCAGCGCTTAGAGTAAGGATCTGGCCTGAATATCCCGAGCGCTATCTGAGCGAAATAATTTGGGCTAGCAAACCAGACTGTGGAATATCTACCATGCGAAAAGCCAGCCCTAACCTAAGACACCTTCAGACCCGCTCAAGGAACAAAAGATTGAACAGAGATAGCCAGCTGCAGATCATCCCCCTCCAGTGACAGGTAGCCAGAGCTGGAAGGAGGCAATCGCAGCCCCAGAGAGACATTATCTACAAAACTGTAAGCAGGCTTCTTTGCTAACTAAAACTTCTTGGGGTTCTGGACGGTCAACATTTGCCTGAGAAGGTGCGCCGGTTGTACACCTAGATAACCGAGCAGCGGGGAGGCAATAAGTCACAGCAACTGTGCTCGCCAAACACCTCATCACCTGAGCTGCTCACACCTGGGAAGGGCACAAAACACAGGCCCAACCGAGTCTGCGCCTCTGAGGACTACCCGAGTGCCTGAACCTGAGCGGCTTAGACCTGGGAGGTGCAAGCAGCCCAGGGCCGGCTGCGGATGGTTCCTGGTGGAGCAACCTAGAGCCTGAGCACTGTGGGCAGGCAGGCTACATGTGCCACGAGCGGGGGCAGGCCCAGTGTGGCTGAGGCACTGCGAGCACACGCCAGTGTTATTTGTTTGCAGCATCCCTCCCTCCCCACAGCGCGACTGAACAAGTGAGCCTAAAAAAAAAAAAAAAAAAAGTGTCCACCACCATCCCCTTTGTGTCAGGGCGGAAATCAGACACTGAAGAGACCAGCAAACAGAAGAAGCTATGACAGAGGGAACCGCCTTGGAAGCTACAGGCAATAGATTAAAACTCTGTGGTTAGTACCGACTACATAGGAAGGGGCCTATAGATCTAGAGAAATATAAGCCAGAACAAGGAACTAGCCGAAAATGAACCGACCCCACAATACCCACAATAACACCAGAGAAAGTCCTAGATATATTTTTACTATTTTTATGATCATTCTTTATTTTTTTTTAATTTTTAAAAAAATTTTAAGTCCTCTATTACTCCTTTAATTTTCACTTTTATAACCTATTAGTACTTTGCAAAAAAAAAAAAAAAAAAAAAAAACAACAAAAAAACACCCTATTTTTTTTAAAAAGCAAACTTCATATATACATATTTTATAAATTTTGTGACCTTGTTTTTTTTTTTTCTTCTTTTCTTTAACATTGTATTTTTGAAATTCCAAACTCTACTCTAGATTTTTAATTTTAGCTTTTTGGTATTTGTTATCAACTTTGTACCTATATTTTTAAAATAATTTTTGTGACTTTTTTTTTTCTTCTCTTTCTTTCTCTTCTTCTTTTCTTTAACATTGTATATCTGAAATTCCAAACTCTACTCTAGACTATTAATTTATGCTTTTTGGTATTTGTTATCAATTTTGTACCTATATTTTCTTTATAACTTTTGCAACTTTGTTTGTTTTTGTTTTGTTTTTCTCTCTTTCTCTTTCTTCTTCTTTTCTTTAACATTGTATTTTATGGGGAGGGAGGAGGGAGGAGGGTTCAGGATGGGGAACACAGGTATACCTGTGGTGGATTCATTTCGATATTTGGCAAAACTAATACAATATTGTAAAGTTTAAAAATAAAATAAAATTAAAAAAAAAAAGAAAAAAAAAGAAATTCCAAACTCTACTCTAGATTTTTAACTTTTGCTTTTTGGTATTTGTTATCAAATTTGTACCTATATTTTCTTTATAATTTTTGTGACTTTCGTTTTTTTTTTCTTTCTTTCTTTTTCTCTCTTTCTTTTTCTCTCTTTCTTTTCCTTCTTCTTTTCTTTAACATTGTATTTTTGAAATTCCAAGCTCTACTCTAGATTTTTAATATTTGCTTTTATGTATTTGTTACCAATTTTGTACCTTTAAGAACCCAATCTTCAGTACCCATTTTTTACTAGGGAGCGAAATTACTGGCTTGACTGCTCTCTCCCCCTTTGGACTCTCCTTTTTCTCCACCAGGTTGCCTGTGTCTCCTCCCTAACCCCTCTCTACTCTACCCAACTCTGTGAATTTCTGTGTGTTCCAGACAGTGGAGAACACTTAGGGAAATGATTACTGGCTGGATCTGTCTCCCTCCTTTTCATTCCCCCCTTTTATCCTCCTGGCCACCTCTGTCTCCTTCCTCCTTCTTCTCTTCTCTGTATAACTCCTTGAACATACATGAGTGGTCCAGTTGTGGAGTGCACATAAGGAAGTGATTACTGGCTAGCCCGCTCTCTCCTCTATTGATTCCACCTCATCTCATTCGGGTCACCTCTAGCTCCCTCCTCCCTCTTCTCTTCTCCATGTAATGCTGTGAACCTCTCTGGGTGACCCTCACGGTGGAGAAACGTTTCATCTTTAACCTAGATGTTTTATCAATGGTGCTGTATAGAAGGAGAAGTTTTGAAACTACTGGAAAATAAGACCAATAACTGGAAGCAGGAGGCTTAAGTCCAAACCCTGACTCCAGGGAACTCCTGACTCCAGGGAACATTAATTGACAGGAGCTCATCAAATGCCTCCATACATACACTGAAACCAAGCACCACACAAGGGCCAACAAGTTCCAGGGCAAGACATACCAAGCAAATTCTCCAGCAACACAAGAACACAGCCCTGAGCTCCAAGATACAGGCTGCCCAAAGTCACCCCCAAACCATAGACATCTCATAACTCATTACTGGACACTTCATTGCACTCCAGAGAGAAGAAATCCAGCTCCATCCACCAGAATACCAACACAAGCTTCCCTAACCAAGAAACCTTGACAAGCCACCTGTATAAACCCACACACAGCGAGGAAATGCCACAATAAAGAGAACCCCACAAACTGCCAGAATACAGAAAGGACACCCCAAACTCAGCAATTTAAACAAGATGAAGAGACAGAGGAATACCTAGCAGATAAAGGAACAGGATAAATGCCCACCAAACCAAACAAAAGAGGAAGAGATAGGGAATCTACCTGATAAAGAATTCTGAATAATGATAGTGAAATTGATCCAAAATCTTGAAATCAAAATGGAATCACAGATAAATAGCCTGGAGACAAGGATTGAGAAGACGCAAGAAAGGTTTAACAAGGACCTAGAAGAAATAAAAAAGAGTCAATATATAATGAATAATGCAATAAATGAAATTAAAAACACTCTGGAGGCAACAAATAGTAGAATAACAGAGGCAGAAGATAGGATTAGTGAATTAGAAGATAGAATGGTAGAAATAAATGAATCAGAGATGAAAAAAGAGAAAAGAATTAAAAGACATGAGGACAATCTTAGAGACCTCCAGGACAATATTAAATGCTACAACATTCGAATCATAGGGGTCCCAGAAGAAGAAGACAAAAAGAAAGACCATGAGAAAATACTTGAGGAGATACTAGTTGAAAACTTCTCTAAAATGGGGAAGGAAACAATCACTCAAGTCCAAGAAACCCAGAGAGTCCCAAACAGGATAAACCCAAGGCGAAACACCCCAAGACACATATTAATCAAATTAACAAAGACCAAACACAAAGAACAAATATTAAAAGCAGCAAGGGGAAAACAATAAATAACATACAAGGGAATTCCCATAAGGATAACAGCTGATCTTTCAATAAAACTCTTCAAGCCAGGAAGGAATGGCAACACATACTTAAAGTGATGAAAGAAAATAACCTACAGCCCAGATTATTGTACCCAGCAAGGATCTCATTCAAGTATGAAGGAGAAATCAAAAGCTTTTCAGACAAGAAAAAGCTGAGAGAATTCAGCACCACCAAACCAGCTCTCCAACAAATACTAAAGGATATTCTCTAGACAGGAAACACAAAAAGGGTATATAAATTCGAACCCAAAACAATAAAGTAAATGGCAACAGGATCATACTTATCAATAATTACCTTAAACGTAAATGGGTTGAATGCCCCAACCAAAAGACAAAGACTGGCTGAATGGATACAAAAACAAGACCCCTACATATGCTGTCTACAAGAGACCCACCTCAAAACAGGGGACACATACAGACTGAAAGTGAAGGGCTGGAAAAAGATTTTCCATGCAAATAGGGACCAAAAGAAAGCAGGAGTAGCAATACTCATATCAGATAAAATAGACTTTAAAACAAAGGCTGTGAAAAGAGACAAAGACGGTCACTACATAATGATAAAAGGATCAATCCAAGAAGAAGATATAACAATTATAAATATATATGCACCCAACACGGGAGCACCGCAATATGTAAGACAAATGCTAACAAGTATGAAAGGAGAAATCAACAATAACACAATAATAGTGGGAGACTTTAATACCCCACTCACACCTATGGATAGATCAACTAAACAAAAAATTAACAAGGAAACACAAATTTTATATGATACAATAGACCATTTAGACCTAATTGATATCTATAGGACATTTCACCCCCAAACAATCAATTTCACCTTTTTCTCAAGCACACACGGAACCTTCTCCAGGATAGATCACATCCTGGGCCATAAATCTAGCTTTGGTAAGTTCAAAAAAATAGAAATCATTCCAAGCATCTTTTCTGACCACAATGCAGTAAGATTAGATCTCAATTACAGGAGAAAAACTATTAAAAATTCCAACATATGGAGGCTGAACAACACGCTGCTGAATAACCAACAGATCACAGAAGAAATCAAAAAAGAAATCAAAATTTGCATAGAAATGAATGAAAATGAAAACACAACAACCCAAAACCTGTGGGACACTGTAAAAGTGGTCCTAAGGGGAAAGTTCATAGCAATACAGGCATACCTCAAGAAACAAGAAAAATGGCAAATAAATAACCTATCTCTACACCTAAAGCAACTACAAAAGGAAGAAATGAAGAACCCCAGGGTTAGTAGAAGGAAAGAAATCTTAAAAATTAGGGCAGAAATAAATGCAAAAGAAACAAAAGAGACCATAGCAAAAATCAACAAAGCCAAAAGCTGGTTCTTTGAAAGGATAAACAAAATTCACAAACCATTAGCCAGACTCATCAAGAAACAAAGGGAGAAAAATCAAATCAATAAAATTAGAAATGAAAATGGAGAGATCACAACAGACAACACAGTAATACAAAGCATCATAAGAGACTACTATCAACAATTATATGCCAATAAAATGGACAACGTGGAAGAAATGGACAAATTCTTAGAAAAGTACACCTTTCCAAAACTGGACCAGGAAGAAATAGAAAATCTTAACAGACCCATCACAAGCACAGAAATTGAAACTGTAATCAGAAATCTTCCTGCAAACAAAAGCCCAGGTCCAGATGGCTTCACAGCTGAATTCTACCAAAAATTTAGAGAAGAGCTAACACCTATCCTGCTCAAACTCTTCCAGAAAATTGCAGAGGAACGTAAACTTCCAAACACATTCTATGAGGCCACCATCACCCTAATACCAAAACCTGACAAAGATCCCACAAAAAACGAAAACTACAGGCCAATATCACTGATGAACATAGATGCAAAAATCCTTAACAAAATTCTAGCAATCAGAATCCAACAACACATTAAAAAGATCATACACCATGACCAAGTGGGCTTTATCCCAGGGATGCAAGGATTCTTCAATCCACAAATCAATCAATGTAATACACCACAATAACAAATTGAAAAATAAAAACCATATGATTATCTCAATAGATGCAGAGAAAGCCTTTGACAAAATTCATTATCCATTTATGCTAAAAACTCTCCAGAAAGCAGGAACAAAAGGAACATACCTCAACATAATAAAAGCTATCTATGACAAACCCACAGCAAACATTATCCTCAATGGTGAAAAATTGAAAGCATTTCCTCTAAAGTCAGGAACAAGACAAGGGTGCCCACTTTCACCATTACTATTCAACATAGTTTTGGAAGTGTTGGCCACAGCAATCAGAACACAAAAAGAAATGAAAGGAATCCAAATTGGAAAAGAAGAAGTAAAACTCTCACTGTTTGCAGATGACATGATCCTCTACATAGAAAACCCTAAAGACTCCACCAGAAAATTACTAGAACTAATCAATGATTATAGTAAAGTTGCAGGATATAAAATCAACACACAGAAATCCCTTGCATTCCTATACACTAATAATGGAAAATAGAGAAATTAAGGAATCAATTCCATTCACCATTGCAACGAAAAGAATAAAGTACTTAGGAATATATCTACCTAAAGAAACTAAAGACCTATATATAGAAAACTATAAAACACTGGTGAAAGAAATCAAAGAGGACACTAATAGATGGATAAATATACCATGTTCATGGATCGAAAGGATCAATATAGTGAAAATGAGTATACTACCCAAAGCAATCTATAGATTCAATGCAATCCCTATCAAGCTACCAACGGTATTCTTCACAGAGCTAGAACAAATACTTTCACAATTTGTATGGAAATACAAAAAACCTCGAATAGCCAAAGCAATCTTGAGAAAGAATAATGGAACTGGAGGCATCAACCTGCCTGACTTCAGACTATACTACAAAGCCACAGTTATCAAGACAGTATGGTACTGGCACAAAGACAGAAATATAGATCAATGGAACAAAATAGAAAGCCCAGAGATAAATCCACACACATATGGACACCTTATCTTTGACAAAGGAGGCAAGAATATACAATGGATTAAAGACAATCTCTTTAACAAGTGGTGCTGGGAAAACTGGTCAACCACTTGTAAAAGAATGAAACTAGAACACTTTCTAACACCATACACAAAAATAAACTCAAAATGGATTAAAGATCTAAACGTAAGACCAGAAACTATAAAATTCCAGAGGAGAACATAGGCAAAACACTCTCTGACATACATCACAGCAAGATCCTCTATGACCCACCTCTCAGAATATTGGAAATAAAAGAAAAAATAAACAAATGGGACCTAATTAAACTTAAAAGCTTCTGCACAACAAAGGAAACTATAAGCAAGGTGAAAAGACAGCCTTCAGAATGGGAGAAAATAATAGCAAATGAAGCAACTGACGAACAACTAATCTCAAAAATATACAAGCAACTCCTACAGCTCATTTCCAGAAAAATAAATGACCCAATAAAAAAATGGGCCAAAGAACTAAATAGACATTTCTCCAAAGAAGACATATAGATGGCTAACAAACACATGAAAAGATGCTCAACATCACTCATTATCAGAGAAATGCAAATCAAAACCACTATGAGGTACCATTTCACGCCAGTCAGAATGGCTGCGATCCAAAAGTCTACAAGCAATAAATGCTGGAGAGGGTGCAGAGAAAAGGGAACCCTCTTACACTGTTGGTGGGAATGCAAACTAGTACAGCCACTATGGAGAACAGTGTGGAGATTCCTTAAAAACTGGAAATAGAACTGCCTTATGATCCAGCAATCCCACTGCTGGGCATACACACTGAGGAAACCAGAAGGGAAAGAGATGCATGTACCCCAATGTTCATCGCAGCACTGTTTATAATAGCCAGGACATGGAAGCAACCTAGATGTCCATCAGCAGATGAATGGATAAGAAAGCTATGGTACATATACACAATGGAGTATTACTCAGCCATTAAAAAGAATACATTTGAATCAGTTCTAATGAGGTGGATGAAACTGGAGCCTCTTATACAGAGTGAAGTAAGCCAGAAAGAAAAACACCAATACAGTATACTGACACATATATATGGAATTTAGAAAGATTGTAACAATAACCCTGTATATGAGACAGCAAAAGAGACACTGATATATAGAACAGTCTTTTGGACTCTGTGGGAGAGGGAGAGGGTGGGATGATTTGGGAGAATGGCATTGAAATATGTATAATATCATATATGAAATGAGTCGCCAGTCCAGGTTTGATGCAGGATACTGGATGCTTGAGGCTGGTGCAATAGGACAACCCAGAGGGATGGTATGGGGAGGGAGGAGGGAGGAAGTTTCAGGATGGGGAACACATGTATACCTGTGGCGGATTCATTTGATATATGGCAAAACCAATACAATATTGTAAAGTTAAAAAATAAAAAAAATTTAAAAAATTAAAAGGGTTTGGCACCACACTCCCTCAAAGAATTTCTTCTCCTTCCAAGGTAGACTAATGTACACACCTCTCCATTTCACCACTCCTCCTTTTATCTATACCTTTATTCTTTGAAATTAAATCCCTCACCAGATGAGCAAGAGGTTGATTATGAACTTAGTTCCTGCTTTTTCATCCTTTGGCCATTGGCCACATCAATCTCAGCTTGGGTTTTGTTGACTACTCAAACCCCAACAGAAGGAGAACCATCCCCTGCCTGGGCTGAGCTATGGCCCAAACAGGGTCCATATGACTTAATTCGAGAACAGGAAGTGACATTTTTCCAGGTACACAAGACTCGTATATTTGCTAACTTCTGGAAGAGGAGAAGGCATTGTCTGTGCCCTCCATTATTTAGTCATTCTGGTGATGAGGATACACATCCTTTACATGTATCCTAATACCTCACGCCTCCAGCGTCATGACACACTACAAAAGGAAATAGAGTGTGTGAATCTCTAAACATGAATTGACTCAGGCTGTGACTGTCACCACATATTTCCTCACTTTTCACCATCTTCAATTTAAAAATTGACATAAACACTGACATGTATCTACTTTGAAAACAATCCCCAATTATAGTGTCCTGGTATCACAAATGTCAAGGGCGACTTGCCAAAGGAAGATACAACCTATTGTGTACAACACTGACCAAAAAGATTTGTCTGCAAACAGGAGTGTTTTATTAAAAAAAAGATTCAGAAGATAGATTATTATGTGATGCTTTCTACTTAGATACAAATATCACATGATGAGATTTTTGTCCCCTTACAAACCTATCCTGTGTCTTGAAATATGACATGTATTTTCCTCTTTATTTCATTTATTTTGTAATCTTTGCCAGATACTTATAAGTGGAAAAATGAGGACCTTCAACAGGGAATGTAAGAGAAGGGAAAAAAACAAAACATAGTACTAGGCTCCTGCACAGACGGTGTTTCTATGAGACGCACAGCTCTGGGTGGTGGAGGGGTGCTGAGGTGGTGCGCTGGTCTGGAAACCAGCATGGTGCCACTGTCAGCTCTGTGAGTGGCTGCATCACGTCTGCATCAAATGGCCCATCTGCCCACCAAAGCATTTCTAATCATCTACAGTGGAAACAAGAAGCCTGAAAGCTCAAACAGTTGCCTGCTGGGACCAGGGGATCCCTGTAGTCTTTTACATAGCTTAAATGTAACCCCTTATCAATTCTTGGAGTCTAGTTTTGAACTTATTTTTCCCTTAGCAATTAATGCATTAAATAGCCATGTAGGAGAAAGATTTTAATCTTGGCATCTTAGTTCTGTGAAACCTTATTTATGACTGCAGACTAGTCCCCTTTTTTACATTTTAAAAAGTGAGATAAAAAACATCTGATTTTTTGCAAAGAAGGTCAAGGATTCCATTTGTTTGTTTTAGAGCTGGTTTAAAAGTCCCTCATAACGCATTTTCAATAAAATATTTATAAATGATAACAGCTGATTTCTATTTTTAAGAAAACAGAAAAGAAAAATAAAACTCGTCATGTTTAGAAAGAAAACATTATGAGAAATCCTTAGTTTCATTAAGATTCCAATGTTAATCTCATTTAGAATACCATCTTAAAATGTTTGAAACAGCTCACATAGTAAACTATGCCACTGGCATTGAGGTATCTATTCATTTTGGTTTAGTTGCTCTTAAAAGCTATCCAAGTTATTATTTTTTGACCCCTGCATTTCTTCATTTCTGATCATTGCCCTATTATTCTTACCCTCTTAGAAGCTAAGAAATGATTGTTTATAGCATAGAAGTACATATTAACACATTGTGTTGTTTCTCTTATTTTCTTCCCTTCTTTTATGGACTTAATAAAACAGTCAATTGAGTCAGAGGTAGCTGACTCATAGTTCTGCATGAAAATTGATGCCAAGGTTTAGAAAACTGTATGAAAAATTGCTAGTGGGACAAATACTTTTATTTTTAAATTTCTTAGATTAAAACTGATTCCCTATTAAGCTGAATTAAGGAAGTCCAAAATAAATGAATTTATCTTGTTTGATGATTTCTGAGGGAATCATTGTTGATGTTTTCTATTATTTTAAATGATCCTTGATCCAATCAGTCAATGCTAAAGGAAATCAGTCCTGAATATTCATTGGAAGGACTGATGCTGAAACTGAAACTCCAATACTTTGGCCACTTGATGCGAAGAACTGACTCATTGAAAAAGACCCTGATGCTGAGAAAGATTGAAGGCTGGAGGAGAAGGGGATGGCAGAGGATGAGATGGTTGGATGTCATCACTGACTCGATGGACATGAGTTTGAGCAAGCTCTGAGAGGTAATAGACAGGGAAGCCTGGTGTGCTGCAGGCCATGGGGTCGCAAAGATTTGGACACGACTGAGCGACTGAACTGAACTGAATGTCCATGTTGCTGATCCTCTGTATGTCGCCAACTGTCTTATTGTTTACACTGTATGCACTGTTCGCTGAATCCAGGGTAGGCAAGGTGTGAGCTACAAGGCTGGAAAAAAATGCGAGGAGCTGTAGGAACTGCAGACACGTTTATTCTCTACTGGCTGATGCCGTAGCAGCAGACATAACACAACATAACTGCATACAACCCTTCAGGGCTTTTCCAGGTAAAGCTTATACAGGCATACCACACAGAGTAACCCATGACCAAGTGAGTACCTTGTGACACGTATGTGCATTGCTGTAAGTGATCTCAGCTGTTACATAACCTTGCAAAGTCATTGTTTACAGAACAGGGGGCCAGAGGGCTTGACTGGTGCCATCTTGTTAATTTTCCCACAATGCCATTCTGTTAGTTCCCTGTTTTCTTAGAGACAGACTTAGGATTCAGTTACTTTTCAGTTGGAGCTCTTTGATAGGACTTAGAACATTATATTGGAGAAGGCAATGGCACCCTACTCCAGTACTCTTGCCTGGAAAATCCCATGGATGGAGGACCCTGGTGGGCTGCCGTCCATGGGGTCGCTAAGAGTCGGACACAACTGAGCGACTTCACTTTCACTTTTCACTTTTATGCACTGGAGAAGGAAATGGCAACCCACTCCAGTGTTCTTGCCTGGAGAATCCCAGGGACGGGGGAGCCTGGTGGGTTGCCGTCTATGGGGTCACACAGAGTCGGACACGACTGAAGCGACTTAGCAGCAGCGGCAGAACATTATATATATATATGCTAAAGTCACTTGACAAATCTGTATTGATTAAATGGTTATCGCTTTAGCTACTTTCAAGTTTGCTTATAACTTACAAACAGTGTCACCTCTTTACACTGTTGTCATGAGGTAGGTAGGGCAAGAATGATGATCTCTGTGACCACAGAGACAGAGAGCCAACTCCAAGGCTGGCTGATGATACCTATGGAGCTCCTATGATGATACCTATGGATACCTCCTGTGCTGGGCCAGAGGGCTGGCTGGTTGTAAACTCAAGAACCCAGGGGAAATTGAGGGTATACCTCTTGGTAAGAGGTCAAAAGTCACCTGGAGATTATTTAATTTTGATTTTAAAATATGTATAATTTTAATTACAAAAGGATACATACTCTGTGCATACATCTTTGCCAATGACCACCTTTGGCCAAAGGCCAGCAGAAACAGAACTGTAGGAAAGCAATTGAACTGATCTGCTCATGGCCAAGGAGGCCTCTGGGAAGCACCCCAGGGCTGTGCTTCAGGGCTTGTTATGAAATTAAGCTGTGCTAGGTGATTTGGGGTAGGGTTCAAGGACTTGGTAGGTTTGCTGTGAATTGATGCTGTTAAGAAGTGGAAGAAGGGAAAATTTTTGACTGGGGTTCTTAATAGCTTTTATCTAGGAAGGAGCAGATGGGGCTAATGTTATGAATGGCAAAGAAGTCACAGTCCCAGTGTTTGGCTGTTTGTGGTTTGCAGTGTTTTTGTTTTTGTCTGCACTCAGGCATGTTTAGAGAATAGTCTTGTCTTTGTCTTGCTGTATCATGGTCACAGATGAAGGTGTGAAACGGTTTATGTTCCTCAGTAGAACACTAAGATCTGGCTATTAGAGGCAGTCCAGCTCCCAACTGACAGCTATCAGGGGCTAATTTTTTTTCTTTTTTCTTTGGAACACATGAAAAAACGCAATGAAAAACAACAAACAAATAAAACAGAAATAATTGTAATCATACCATTCTGAGAAAAGCAAAGTTTTGGTTATAGAGCTTCTCAATAATTTCCCACACAGGTGACTATGTAAATAATAATAACATTTATCAAACAAAATTGTACAACCTGCTTTTTAACTTAGCAAGATATCAAGAATATTTTTCTCATGTTGATAAATATTTTCCTACAGTATCATTTTTTCTTTATTGGCTGAAAAACATTTTATGAGATTAATGGCCTATAATTTACTGATTTCTATATTGTAAATTTATATTAATTGAAAATATTTTCTATTATAGGTGATGCTGGGACAAATATCCTTGTATTACATCTGATCATTTCCTTGGAGTAAATTCCTAAGAGTATGATTGCTGAGTCAAAGAACAACTATGCTTTTCAAGGACAGATGTTGATACAGAGGTTCCCTGGTGGCTCAGATGGTAAAGAATCTGCCTGCAATGTGGGAGATCCAGGTTTGATCCCTGGGTCAGGAAGATTCCCTGGGGAAGGAAAAGGCAACCCACTCCTGTATTCTTGCCTGGAGAATTCCATAGACAGAGGAGTCTGGCAGGCTAAAATCCATGGAGTTGCAAAGAGTCAGACACGACTGAGCTACTAACACACACACACACACACACACACACCCACCCCTGTCTCCTAGACAGGAAAAAGTCATAAGAATTGGGTTAAGGTGATTACTATGGACGTCTTCTTTGCCAAGGTTTGCCTTGTAATTGAGCCCAGATAAAGGACAAATGACAGTAATGACAAAGTTATATAACTGAGAAAAAAAAATCTCATTTTTATTTTGATGAAGGATTTCAGGAGAAAGTTAATTTCCACCCTTTCAGAAGTTATCTGGAATTTTCAGCTGCTTATAGAAAAATTAAACTTATAAATCAGAATGAAAACCTCTCTGATATCTCTTCTTCCCCAACCCACAGAATGGCAAGTTAACCACTTTTCTCTCTATGTGACACTTAGAGGAGAGGGTGTCTTTGATTCAGAGCAGAATGGAGTGGGGACTTGATTCCCTAGAAGAAGCAAGGGTACCTGTGAAGAAAGTTGAAAATGAAAGAAAATTAGCCTTCTATCCAGAAGGTTAGTTGGACCCCAAATGAAAGGGCAATGCAATTATAGTCTAAGAATTATGAATATTACTAATAGAGATGCAGAAGTTAGTTGAACTTAGCAGAATTTTCATTATGACCAAGTAGAGTTTAGTTCAAGCACGAATATCAGAAAATCTATTATGGATGAAAAGAGGGAAACTGAAAAGGAGGGTAGTGTTTTGATTCAATCTTTCTACTTCCTAAGGTTTTCCTCTCTTGTCTCGGTTAGTTGCATTGGATGGTATCCTCAGCATAAGACTGAAAAGCAAATGGCAATTAAATCTATCTTATTCCTTATTTAATTGTGATGGAATTACAGTTTACAACTGAGCGTGCTGTCTGATGCAAGTTTTTAACAGAAATTCCTTTTAGGTTAAAGAACTTTCCCTTTAGGCCTAGCTTATCAAGCAAGAATTTCCATCTTGAATGAGTAAATTCTGAAATTTATCAAATTTTTGCATCATAAAAAATTTTCCTTTTATCTGCTAATATCACATAAAATATTAATAGGTTTTCTGGTATTCAACCATTCTTATATCCTGGAACTAAACTTGGTCATATTGAAAATTCTGCTAAATTCAGCTGACTTTTGCATCTCTATTCATAATACTCACAATTCTTAGGCTGTAATTGTATTGTCCCTTTTCATTTTGGGTCCAGCTAGCCTTCTAGAAGGATTGAACAACTTTATTTCAAATTCAGTTCTCTGAAACAGTCTTTACAAAATGCAAGTTATCTATAGATTCATTCCTGTAGATTCATTACATCTTACTTCCAAAACAATTTCCTTCTGTCTTTCTACCCCACCATCACTCTTACTAATGGAAGAATTGATTACTTAGGCAATTTCTTTAATGGTTATTGTTTTTTTCAGATATTCTGTTATTCCCTGAGACTATTTTATTTGTTCACTAATTTTTTGGCTGTGCTGAATAACAGATGGGATCTTAGTTCCCTGATCAAGGATCAAAGCCATGCCCCTTGCATTGGATGCATGGAGTCTTAACCACTGACCCACCAGGGAAGTCTGAGACTATTTTAATAAATGATATTTTTATAGGATACTGTCTGTTTTAAAGAATGAATTTGAATCAGTGTTGTATTTAATATTTACTTATGAGTTTTAAAACTTTGTACTGTTTCCATAATTATGTTCCCTTTTTTTCTGATAATATTTATTTGTGCATATTCCCACTATTTAATTTATTGGTTTTCTAGAGATATGTGTATTTTATTAGATTTTTCCAAAGAATAGCTTTTTGATTTTCTTAATACTTTAAAAAATATTTTATTTTTAAATATTCACTCTCATCTTTATTTTTTCTTTCTTCTACATTCTATAGGCTTATTTTAGTTTCATTTTTTCCTAGGTTTTTAGTTCGTGTATTTATTTTCAACTTGTATTATTTAAAGATTTAATACAAGTACAATTTTGCTGCTTCCTATAAAGTTTATGTGAATTAATTTTATTAACATCTTATTCTAAATAACTGTGATTTCTCTTTACATCAACAGTAAGCTGAGATTTGGATTTTAAATTTCTAATGTGAATGTTTAAAATAATATTTTTATTTGATTGTAATTTAATCATTTTATGATTGGATAATATGAGCTGTTTAATGCTGAATTTTTAAGATTTGTCGATATATTTTGTGCCCTAGAATGTGGTTGATTCTATAAATGCATCTATTAACTCAGCTTGCTAGCTTTCTTGTTCAGGCTTTAAGTCCTTATTTTTTTCTTTGCTTAATCTATCACTGTCTTACTGAGCTGTGTCAAAATTTCTTACAATGATAGTGGATTTCTCTCTCATGGTTTTGATTTCAGTGCTTCTGAATTCACTATTCCTTAAACCATTAAGCACTTAAATCATTAGGTAATTTTCTAAATCTCTCAACTATTTCTTGTCTAGTATATGTGCAATCTATTGCATTTTCATTTCATATGGTTAAAGGTTTAAGGTTAAGATTAGTTTGTTGTATTATTTCTTATTCTTATTCTCTATATCTTATATCTTAGTTTTTTTCTTATTCCTATCTCTTTGAGTTTCTAAACATATGTCTATTAATATTTTATCAGACTATTTGGTGGGCTGCAGCCTCCTGGGCCTGTACTGGCTCATCTTTAAGACCAAAGAAACAGCTAATGTGTCAGCAATAGAGACACCAGTGGTTTAATGGTTGGGGGAGCTTATGTGTTGGAAGCAAGGTGCTGGAGAAACAACCCACTGTGTGCATTGGATGGAGGGCAAGACAAGGCTGCAGCAGGTTTCACTCCAGGGGAGGACTGTAAAATGACCAGTTATAGGGGGTGCTGGCATCAGAGTGATTCATTGGTTACCAGGGAAGCCAGAAGAGGGGCAAGTTCCTCACCACACTTTGATAAGAACAGTCACTAGCTGAGGCCTGGGGCAAGTATGTAGGAAGGTCAGCCCTGTAAGCAGGGTGTCAGGGAAACAGGTCCTGGTCAGGCAGGTGATGTGCAGAGAGCAGGAGAACAGCCACCTTGAGTAGCCTGACCGTACACTCTTCTATATGATTAACTTCATCTTGGGTAAATTCATATCCCTGTTATTGATTTCTTTCTTAGCTTCACTTTACTAGCAAATATTTTTAGCCAGAGTCATTCCATAGGAGCCAGTTTTCTGTTGGGCCCCCACTGTTACTTCCCACCTTCCAGTTCCAGGTCCAGCAGCCCCACTCATCAGTGTGCCTTTATGATCAATTTCTGGGAAATGGATTGCCTCATTTATTTTTATCCCAACTATGTTCTTATAGTTTCTCTTTATTTTATCTATTGTTGCTATATTTCCATGTAGAGGACGTATGTGTGTGTGTCTTTGGACATGAACTACCTTATCATCCTCATCAGACTTCTCCCCTACAGACCCTCCCAACCTCTCACTTTCAAAAATTCGTTTTCCAAACTATCACTCTTCAGTTAGCAAATACTCATAATCACTTGGCACAGAATTCTCCTCTTGTGTTTAGAACCAAATGCTACATGCTAAGTATACAGAAGAAAAACAAAAAAAGAACATACAGTCTCTGATCTTCAGAGATTTACATTTAGTCATGGAGACAGGTCAGAATAGTACATGGGGTAGTGAGGATTAATGAAAGCAGCCTAAATCTAGAACATACTACACATTCAATACTCATTTCTTGCATTTCTCTATTTCTTTGTTCATATTTCTGTCTTTGTGCCAATACCATACTGTCTTGATGACTGTGGCTTTGTAGTAGAGCCTGAAGTCAGGCAGGTTGATTCCTCCAGTTCCATTCTTCTTTCTCAAATTGCTTTGGCTATTTGAGGTTTTTTGTATTTCCATACAAACTGTGAAATTGTTTGTTCTAGCTCTGTGAAAAATACTGTTGGCAGTTTGATAGGGATTGCATTGAATCTATAGATTGCTTTGGGTAGTATACTCATTTTCACTATATTGATTCTTCCGATTCATGAACATGGTATATTTCTCCATCTATTAGTGTCCTCTTTGATTTCTTTCATCAGTGTTTTATAGTTTTCTATATATAGGTCTTTAGTTTCTTTAGGTAGATATATTCCTAAGTATTTTATTCTTATATATTTTATTCAAAATATTTTATATTTTATTCAAAGAATAAAATATTTCTTTGTTCATAAAAAAAAGGAGGCAAGTGAAATAGAAATATAAACGTTTGAGTTTAATGGATAAAGATTAAATGCTCAGTTCTGCTTACTAGCTTAAAGACCCTGGACAAATAATTTCAACTTTCAATTCTTCAGTTATTTTAATCTCTTAAATAGAAATAATAATATTTGTTACTATGTTAGATTTTGTAGTTACAAATTTGAAGAAAGGACTTCGTGGCTTCTCTCATGAAGCTTTTGATTATTGGAGAAGACAATTGAATAAGTAATTCAAGTGCTCTGAGTTCTGATGGAGAAAGACTATGAAAATTGATAAAGAGAATCCTAATTTGTGTAGGAAGTCTGTGAAGACCAGAGTCAAAGAGGAAATCATATTTCAGCTGAGACCTGGAGGATGTGTAACTCAGGCAAAGGGAGTTGGTAGGTGGAAGCAACAATGCATGTGACCCCTTTGGGGCAGGAAGTAGAGTGTGTTTGAAAACCTGAAGGAAGCCCAGTATAGAGCAGGAAGGAGAGGGCTTCAGATAGGCCCCTAACCCTGAGATTCTTTTGATTGTTTGTTATCTGTGTGTGTGCTTTAGTCCTAAGCATAATGGAAAGCAATTGAAGGTTTCTAACCAGGTAAATGTCATGCTCAGATTTGGAGTCCTGTTATGGGGAATGAAATGAAAAAGAGAGCTTGGAGAGGAAGCAAGGAGATCAGTTGGGAGGCAATTACAGTAGCCAGGGAAGTGAAGACAGTGGCTGAGGCCATAGCCAGTGCATTGAAAAAAGACTTGACGGAGATGAGGTATTGAAGAGGCCAAGTCACATGGAGTTGTTCAGTGGAAGTGAGAGTTGAGTGAAATACTGCAAGTGTCTCTACCAGACATCCATTTCCACCTGGTGTGCTGAGCACCTCTGTGCTTGTGTGCTGCTCAGGATTGCCTCCTCCACAGTAAGAAACTTAGATTCTTAGTTTCATGCACATAGAAGCAAAATAAAGAGAGAAATAATTAGTAGGAAGATGGCAGATCTCTTGAGCTAAATAGTAGTTTTCATGGCCTAAACTATTTTTCAAATTATGGTCAAATTCAATCACCATGACTTGAGTCTCTGCTCTTTTATCTCCATTTTTCCACATCATAAATTTAATGGGCTGAGCACATTTAAAAAAGATCACTGAAGATTGTCCTATGCATATGCTTTCCAGGTGGATGACAAAGGAAATACCTTAATATACCTTTATTTATTCAGTTGGTTTGTTTAATATTCCAAGCTCAAAAGAAGTGGCCTTCCTTTAATTAATTCCCATTCAATGTCTTAGACATCATGTTTATTAAACAATAATTTCTAGATGCGTGCCATCAATTTGATCCAAAGGATACAAGTGGGGAAAGTGAGAAGTCTCTTGGTGCAGTGACTTCATGTCATTTTGCTGCTTCTATAGAAAGTTCTGAAGGCCTTTTTTCCTCTTTCTCTAGTCCCCATTTTCCTGGGTTGAAAGGGAGTACCACTTGGGTTCATATCTTTCTTCCCTAGTCAAGTCTTGTCCAGCAGAAATCATCTACCTTTGTTGCCCCATGCAGCTTGAGATGCAGAACAGATGTAAAGAGTGGAGTTCACTCCTTTAGAGAAATGGCATCATCCTTGCAGGTTCTGCAGGAGCATTATTGGGGGTTTTCTTGGAAGCCAGGAGTTCTACACTTAGATGACCACTGAGGCCAGTACCATTTCTGTCTTTTTTGGAATGAGAGATTTTGGAGCCTGAATTGGATTTTTTTTTTAAATGCCAGGGTGAATATACAATGATACTTCATCAGGAAACTCCTTACTTTGCTCACATATGCTCCTGAAATCTGCCTTCTAGGGAGAACCCTGGTGGAACTATCAATGTTCTCCTGGCAATCGGATCTTCCTTATATGATGTTCTTGCAATTGGTACTCAGACTCCCATCTAAGAAAATAATTTCAAAAAGTCTTCTGTGCCCCCATCAGAAATAAAAATGAGAGCAACTATATATAGGGAAGTTATCTGAGCCAGAAATTCTCAAGTGGTTAGACAGGCCTAGTCTTTCAGAATATATGTTAATGCCTTTCCATTGCCTTTGTCCAGTTTATCTGAAAATTATTGTCTTGTAGGAGATATTATTGTTAGAATTATAAATTCTGAGGGAAGAGAGGAAAAAGTGTGATATCTCTAAAATGAAGAGTTAAACTATCCACTTACTTTTGAAGGATCTATTTATTTCTCTAAGTTCTAATCTTGGCTCAAATTAGGCTATTGGAATGCAGCATATTTTATCCACTCCAAGTTTTGCTTTAATAGTATTCTTTTAGCTTTTAGCAAAATTTTCTACAAGAAACAAACAGATGGCATTCATTTTTTAATTTGTTGTACAAAAAAGATATGAGTATTGTTTATTACATCACTTAATGCTTTCTGGACAATGTTCCATGTGAGAAATTTGTTCTAGCATCTAGAAGACTTTTTTATTCTTTTTTAAAAAATTGGTTTGAGTCTGCCTTTCCAAAATGAAAGTAATGTAAATTATTGTGCCCTTTTTGGTTTGATTACAAGGAAGTTTGTAGGCAAATTTTTAGCTTACACTTTTGAAGTAGTGTATGTGCAATCTATCATTTTTCAAAAAATATTTTATTTATTTATTTATTTATTCACGTGGCCACACTAGGTCTTAGTTGCGGCACGCAAGATCTTTGATCTTCATCGTGGTACATGGAATTGTTTTGCCAAATTTTTAACTTTTGTTTCAGGTTCAAAGGATTCATGAACAAAAGAAACCATGCATTATATACAAATAAAAAATTTCAATACTTAATGGAGAATTATTTAACTTACTTTCAATATACAATCATTAACAGAAAAGAAACAGCAACAGTGGAGGAGAGTACCAGCACATATATCAACTAATTGAGGTGACTAACATCCAGGCTCAAGCAGCACTGGGAAGTCCCGTGCTTCAGTCCCAACTGGGAAAAGGTCCTGGGTAGTGTGTCTGTTCCATGGGTGAGACTTCAAAATTGCAGATTTGGGGAGTTCCTGCTTATAATCCCAGGACACAAACTGGTATCATCATGTGAGCAAATTGCAGCTCTGGTTTCACATTAATCTTCTTTACAATGTTGTTTATCTTGCCAGTCACAAGATTTTGTTAAGCCCTGGGTGTGGTTGGCCAGACCTCCACCAGGGGCTCAAGAATTCCAAGACCCACTCCGTGTCTTATCTATATTACCGTTCATATTACTGGTAACAATCAGTGCACTCACAAGCAGGCACGTAGTTGGGGCAGTGTCCAGGCAGGTCAGAAGCAAGGTCAGAGGCCCACTCTGCTCTCTTGGCTTAAGAACAATTCCATTTAATTTCCCTAACATGAATCTTTAGTTGTGGAACATAAACTATTAGTTGAGACATGTGGTATCTAGCTCCCTAACCAGGGATTGAATCTGGGCTCCCTGTATTTGGAGTGCAGACTCTTAGCAATCTTGCTTTTTATATATTTATAAACTTGTGTTTCTATTTTACTAATCTTTTATAGATTCTTTTTTTTTTAAAGCAACACAAAATTTTGTTTTAAAGAGAAAAATTATGAATATTTAATACAGTAATAGATGTTATGTTTTACAGCTTGCACATCCAAGGTTTTCAGTAGCTCTTTCAACAGTAATAGATGTTATGTTTTACAGCTCACACATCCAAGGTTTTCAGTGGCTCTTTCAACAGAAACAGTCCTGAACTCATTCATCTCCCATTCTAGGTTAAATGCTCAACCTGAAATTGCACCTTATCCATAACCTCATGAAAGCGACATTTAAAGCAACAAAATCTTCTAAATTTTCCTCTTGAGTAGAACTAGCTTCAAGAGATGGAGAAAGACCCCAGAAATCTTGATGAGCAGTTTCCAATTCTAAACACAAAATTTTCAAGATGGATCTGCCCAACTAATCTATAAGTGTGAGATTTTAAAAATATTGGTGGTAGCCTGTTCCAATTAGCTTTAAAGACAAGTAGTGTTTTACCTAAATCTTTATATTTCATTTCAGTAGAATTTCTTTGTGTTTAGGGTGCATAGTTGGCATTCTGACCAAATACCCCTTTTTGTAACCTTTGGAGCACGTTCCCCTCCAGACTTTATTGTGATATAATTGACATACAATATTGTGTAAGCTTGGGTGTATAACATGATGATTTGATGTATGTTTATACTGAGAAATGATTACCATGATAAGGTTAGTTAACACACTTATTACCTCAAATAGTTACCATTTGTGTGTGTATCTGACATGAAATCTTTTTTAAAAATTTTAAATTAAAATATAGTTGATTTACAATGTTTTAGTTTCTTAAGACCTACTCATTTAAGAACTTCTAAGGGAAGGTAAGGTGAAGTCGCTCAGTCGTGTCCAACTCTTTGCGACCCCACAGAGTGTAGCCTACCAGGCTCTTCCATCCATGGGATTTTCCAGGCATGAGCACTGGAGTGGGTTGCCATTTTAAGTACACATTATTGTTAACTATAGTCACCATTGTGTACATTACCTATCTAGAACTTATTCATCTTATAACTAGAAGTTTGTATCCTTTGACCACCTTCACCAATTTCCCCTGCTTTCAGTGACTTAAGATAGGAGTCCAGTTTTAGTTTTCTGCATGTGAATATCCAATTTTCCCAGCACCATTTATGGAAAAGATTCTCTTTTTCCCATTGGATATTCTCAGTCCCTTCATCTAATATTAATATTAGTTGACCATATACATGTGGGTTCATTTCTCTATCATGTTGTATTGATCTATGTTTCTGCTTTTATGCCAGTACCATATTGTTTTGATTACCATATGCTTATATACAGATTGAAATCTGGAAATGTGATGCCTCCAACTTTGTTTTTCTTTCTCAAGATTGCTTTGGCTGTTCTAGGTCTTTTTGGTTCCATATGAATTTTTGAACTATTTTTTTCTATTTCTTTAAAAAAGAAATCTTAATAAAGATTGCATTGAATCTAAAAATGACTTTGAGTAGTATGGACATTTTAGAAATATTGATTCTTCCAATCCATGAACAAAAGATATCTTTACATTTATTTGCATCTTCTTCAATTTCTTTCAACAGTGCTTTACAGTTTTCAGTGTATAAATCTTTCACATCCTTAGTTAAATTTATTAATAAGTATTTTATTATTTTTGATCCTATTGTGAAAGGGATTGTCTTTTAAAAATAGTTTATTGTTAATATTTTGAAATGTGACTGATTTTTGTATGTTGGTTTTGTATCTTGCAACTTTACTGAATTCATTTATTAGTTCCAACAGTTTTTTTTTTTTGGTAGAACCTTTAAGGTTTTCTATATATAAGATTATGTCATCTGTAAACATGTACTGTCTTCCTTCTCTATTTCTGCTTTAAATAACTTTTAATTATTTTTCTTACTTGATTGCTCTGGCTAGAATTCCAGTACTATATAGAATGGTGTGGTAAGAATGAAAATTCTTGTTATGTTCCTGGTCTTAAAGAAAAGTTTTCAACCTTTTACCTTTTAAACTATGTTAGCTGCAGGCTCACTATATATGGTCTTTATTATGTTGAGATAGATTCCTTATAAATCTAATTTGTTCTAAGTTTATATCATAAAATCATGTTGAATTTTGTTCAAGCGTTTTTCTGCATCTATCAATATGATCATGATTTTTACCTTTTATTCTATTAATGTAATGTAACACATTTATTGATTTGCATATTTTGAACCATTCTTACATCTTAGAGATGAATCCCACTTAATTATGGTTTATGATCCTTGTAATGTGCTGTTGAATTCAGTTTGCTAGAATTTTGTTGAGAATTTTTGCATGCTACTCATTAGGGATATTGGCCTATAATTTTATTTTCTTCTAGCATCCTTATCTGGATATGGTAGATGAATTTGACTAATAACGTCCTTTGAAAATGAGCTTGGTGTCTTTGCTCTTTTTGGAAAAATTTGAGAAGAATTAATGTCAATTCTTTAAATGTTTAGTGTAATTCGCCAGTGAAACCATCAGGTCCTTTTTTAGGAGGTTTTTGACTACTAAGCAATACCCTTTTTCAGTATCAATCTGTTCAAATTTTCTATTTCTTCAAGATTTAGTTGTGGTAAGTTGTATATTTCTAGGAATTTATCCATTTACTCCAGATTGTCTAATTTGTTGATGTGTAATTGTTTGTAGTAGTCTCTTATGAGCCTTTGTGTTTCTGTGGTATCAGTTGTAATTTCTGCTCTTTAATTTATAATTTTATTTGAGTCCTTTAAGTTTAATTGTTTGTCTAGCTACAGATTTATCAGTTTATTTTCTTTCCAAAGAGTCAACTCGTTTATATTATCTATTGTTTTCCTATTCACTACTTTATTTATGCTGTTATCTTTATTTCCATCCTCCTGATAAATTTGGGTTAAGTTTATTCTTCTAGTTCTTTGAGGTTTAAAGTTAGGTTGTTTATTTAAGACTTTTTTTAAAAAAAAAATATGAGTTTATAGTTATAATTTTTTTTTTCTCAGAACTGCTTTTCCGGCATGCCATACGTTTTGGTAAGTTGTTTAAAATTTTTTTTATCTTAAGCTTTAAAAAATTTTTTTCTTTAGCAACACTTTAAAGAGTGTGTTTCTTAATTTTCTTTATTGTTAAATTTTCTAACTTTCCTCTGGCTGTTGATTTATAGTTTCATATCATTTGTGATAAGAAAAGATATTTGATATAATTTCTATGTTCTTGGCTTTTTTGTGACTTATTTTGTGGTCGAACCTATGATCTATCTTAGAAAATGTTCTGTAGGTGTTGAAGAATAATGTATACTTTGCTGCTGTTGGATAGAATGTTCTATGTACACCTGTTTGGTCCATTGGTCAATAGTGTTGTTCAAATTGTTTATTTCCTTATTGACTACATGGAGAATGGAGCATTAAAATCCTCAACTATCATTTTATTGCTGTGTATTTTTCCTTTTTATTCTGTTCAGTTCAGTTCAGTTTAGTCGCTCAGTCGTGTCCGACTCTTTGCAACCCAATGAATCACAGCACGCCAGGCCTCCCTGTCCATCATCAACTCCCGGAGTCCACCCAAACTCATGTCCATCAAGTCGGTGATGCCATCCAGCCATCTCATCCTCTGTCGTCCCCTTCTCCTCCTGCCCCCAATCCTTCCCAGCATCAAGGTCTTTTCCAATGAGTCAACTCTTCATATGAGGTGGCCAAAGTATTGGAGTTTCAGCCTCAGAATCAGTCCTTCAAATGAACACCTAACACTGGTCTCCTTTAGGATGGACTGGTTGGATCGCCTTGCAGTCCAAGGGACTCTCAAGAGTCTTCTCCAACACCACAGTTCTAAAGCATCAATTCTTTGGCACTCAGCTTTCTTCACAGTCCAACTCTCATATCCATACATGACCACTGGAAACACCATAGCCTTAACTAGATGGATCTTTGTTGGCAAAATAATATCTCTGCTTTTTAATATGCTGTCTAGTTTGGTCATAACTTTCCTTCCAAGGAGTAAGCATCTTTTAATTTCATGGCTGCAATCACCATCTGCAGTGATTTTGGGACCCCCAAAAATAAAGTCTGACACGGTTTCCACTGTTTCCCCATCTATTTGCCATGAAGTGATGGGACTGGATGCCATGAGCTTAGTTTTCTGAATGTTGAGCTTTAAGCCAACTTTTCCACTCTCCTCTTTCACTTTCATCAAGAGGCTTTTCAGTTCCTCTTCACTTTCTGCCATAAGGGTGGTGTCATCTGCATATCTGAGGTTATTGATATTTCTCCCGGCAATCTTGATTCCAGCTTGTGCTTCTTCCAGCCCAGCGTTTCTCATGATGTACTCTGCATATAAGTTAAATAAGCAGGGTGACAATATACAGCCTTGATGTACTCCTTTTCCTATTTGGAACCAGTCTGTTGTTCCATGTCCAGTTCTAACTGTTGCTTCCTTACCTGCATACAAATTTCTCAAGAGGCAGGTCAGGTGGTCTGGTATTCCCATCTCTCTCAGAATTTTCCACAGTTTATTGTGATCCACACAGTCAAAGGCTTTGCATTGTCAATAAGGCAGAAATAGATGTTTTTCTGGAACTCTCTTGCTTTGTCCATGATTCAGCAGATGATGGCAATTTGATCTCTGGTTCCTCTGCCTTTTCTAAAACCAGCTTGAACATCTGGAAGTTCACAGTTCACGTATTGCTGAAGCCTGGCTTGGAGAATTTTGAGCATTACTTTACTAGTATGTGAGATGAGTGCAATTGTGTGGTAGTTTGAGCATTTTTTTGGCATTACCTTTCTTTGGGATTGGAAAGGCTTTGCATTGTCAATAAGGCAGAAATAGATGTTTTTCTGGAACTCTCTTGCTTTGTCCATGATTCAGCAGATGATGGCAATTTGATCTCTGGTTCCTCTGCCTTTTCTAAAACCAGCTTGAACATCTGGAAGTTCACGGTTCACGTATTGCTGAAGCCTGGCTTGGAGAATTTTGAGCATTACTTTACTAGTATGTGAGATGAGTGCAATTGTGTGGTAGTTTGAGCATTTTTTTGGCATTACCTTTCTTTGGGATTGGAATGAAAATGGACCTTTTCCAGTCCTGTGGCCACTGCCGAGTTTTCCAAATTTGCTGGCATATTGAGTGCAGGACTTTCACAACATCATCTTTCAGGATTTGAAATAGCTCAATGGAAATTCCATCACCTCCACTAGCTTTGTTCATAGTGATACTTTCTAAGGCCCACTTGACTTTACATTCCCAGATGTCTGGCTCTAGGTGAGTAATTATCTGGGTCGTGAGGATCTTTTTTCTATAGTTCTTCTGTGTATTCTTGCCAGCTCTTCTTAATATCTTATGCTTCTGTTAGGTCCATATCATTTCTGTCCTTTATTGAGCCCATCTTTGCATGAAATTTTCCTTTGGTATCTCTAATTTTCTTGAAGAGATCTAGTCTTCCCCATTCTGCTGTTTTCCTCTATTTCCTTGCATTGATTGCTGATGAAGACTTTCTTATCTCTCCTTGCTATTCTTTGGAACTCTGCATTCAAATGGGAATATCTTTCCTCTTCTCCTTTACTTTTCGCTTCTCTTCTTTTCACAACTATTTGTAAGACCTCCTCAGACAGCCATTTTGCTTTCTTGCATTTCTTTTCCATTGGGATGATCTTGATCCCTGTCTCCTGTACAATGTCATGAACTTCAGTCCAGAGTTCATCAGGCACTCTATCAGATCTAGTCCCTTAAATCTATTTCTCACTTCCACTGTATAATCATAAGGGATTTGATTTAGGTCATACCTGAATGGTCTAGTGGTTTTCCCTACTTTCTTCAATTTCAGTCTGAATTTGGCAATAAGGAGTTCATGATCTGAGGCACAGTCAGCTTCCAGTCTTTTTTTTTGCTGACTGTATAAAGCTCCTCCATCTTTGGCTGCAAAGAATATAATCAATCTGATTTTGGTGTTGACCGTCTGGTGATGTCCATGTGTAGAGTCTTCTCTGTGTTGTTGGAAGAGGGTATTTGCTATGACCAGTGTGTTCTCTTGGCAAAACTCTATTAGCCTTTGCCCTGCTTTATTCTGTTTTCCAAAGCCAACTTTGCCTGTCACTCCGGGTGTTTCTTGATCCTACTTTTGCATTTCAGTCCACTATAATGAAAAGGACATCTTTTTTGGGTGTTAGTTCTAAAAGGTCTTGTAGGTCTTCATAGAACCGTTCAACTTCAGCTTCTTCCATGTTACTGGTTGGGGCATAGGCTTGGATTACCGTGATATCGAATGGTTTGCCTTGGAAACGAACAGAGGCCATTCTGTCATTTTTGAGATTGCACCCAAGTACTGCATTTCAGACTCTTGTTGACTATGAGGGCTACTCCACTTCTTCTAAGAGATTCTTGCACAAAGTAGTAGATATAATGGTCATCTGAATTAAATCAGCCCATTCCAGTCCATTTTAGTTCACTGATTCCTAGAATGTCGATGTTCACTCTTGCCATCTCCTGTTTGGCCACTTCCAATTTACCTTAATTCATGGACCTAACATTCCAGATTCCTATGCAATATTGTTCCTTACAACATTGGGCCTTACTTCCATCACTAGCCACATCTACAACTGTATGCTTTTTTCACTTTGGCTCAGCATCTTCATTCTTTCTGAGCAAGAGAATTCCAGAAAAAAATCTACTTTTGCCTCATTGACTACACTAAAGCCTTGACTGTGTGAATCACAACAAACTGTGGAAAATTCTTCAAGAGATGGGAATACCAGAACACCTTACCTCCTCCTGAGAAACCTGTATGCAAGTCAAGAAGCAAGAGTTAGAACTGGACATGGAGCAATGGACTGGTTCCAAATTGGAAAAGGAGAACATCAAAGCTGTATATGTCACCCTACTAATTTAACTTATATGCAGAGTACATCATGTGATGTACTATTGGGCTGGATGAAGCACAAGTTGGAATCAAGATTGCTGGGAGAAATATCAATAATCACAGATATGCAAATGATACCTCCCTTATGGCAGAAGGTGAAGAGGAACTAAAAAGTCTCTAGGTGAAGGTGAAAGAGGAGAGTGAAAAAGCTGGCTTAAAACTCAACATTCAAAAAGCAAAATTCATGGCATCCAGTCCCATCATTTCATGGCAAACAGATGGGGAAGCAATGGAAACAGTGACAGACTTAATTTTCTTGGGCTCCAAAATCACTGCAGGTGGTGACTGCAGCCAAGAAATTAAAAGATGCTTGCTCCTTGGAAGAAAAGTTATGACAAACCCGGACAGCATATTAAAAAGTAGAGACATTGCTTTGCCAACAAAGGTCCATCTAGTCAAAGCTATGGTTTTTCCAATAGTCATGTATGGATGTGAGAGTTGGACCATAAAGAAGGCTAAGCATCGAAGAATTGATGCTTTTGAACGCTGGTGTTGGAGAAGACTCTTGAGAGTCCCTTGGACTGCAAGGAGATCCAACCAGTCAATCCTAAAGGAAATCAACCCTAAATATTCACTGGAAGGACTGATGCTGAAGCTGAAACTCTAATACTTTGGCCACCTGATGCGAAGAACTGACTTATTAAAAAAGACTCTGATGCTGGGAAAGATTGAAGGCAGGAGGAAAAGGGGCTGGCAGACTGTGAGATTGTTGGATGGCATCACTGACTCAATGGACATGAGTTTGAGCAAGCTCTGAGAGGTAATGGACAGGGAAACCTGGTGTGCTCAGTCTATGGGATCACAAAGGGTCAGACATGAATGAGTAACTAAACTGAGCTGATCTGATTGGAGCTTTATTGATTTCTGTTTCATGATTCCTTGTTATCCTTATATAGTCATGTTGGTATCTCCATATTTGTGTAAGTAGACCTTTTTGCTAGAGTTTACAAGTTTGCTTTGGCAGGGAAAGAGCTTCACCAGTCTGTTCAGCATGGTGTACTAGTTGGGCCACCTAGTTATTCCTGTAGGTAGGCTAGTGGGATGTGTAATTGGGCAAGAGTGCTGTTCATACTGTGAAGTTGGGGCAAGGTGCTTCTATCCCTGAAAGCTGGATGTGACTGGTGCCTTGGCTCTCTATGCAAGCATGGCTGCTGGGTGAGCTCCTTTGTTGGATGGGGCTGCTGGCTTTTCTCTGTGGCCAGTTAAGATCATTATCTGGGTCCTGTAAGCCTCTCTGGTCAGGAAAGTTTGTGGTCTTTGTTCCACGGCAGGGCAATGCCACTGGTTGGGCTCTGATTGGGCAAGGCTTCACTGGGCTTCCGAGTGGCTCTTGGTGAGGTGGAGACTCAAGCTGTGCCCTCCCACCAGGCAGGGCTGCAGGCTGGGCTTTGTGATCAGCTAGATCTCTTGCTGTGCTCTGCTTTTGGGTTCAGACACTGGCTGTGTTTCTTGTCAGACAGGGCTTCCCACTGTATCCTGCAGTTGAGAGGGTTTCAGAACTGTGCTCTGTAGTTTGGCATGGTCTCGGTCTGAGTTCTTGTAAGCTGTGCATCAAGTTTGGGTGAGGTCACTGGCTGGGCTCCCTGCCTGAGGGAGGCCAAAGACTGTGTTTAGTAATCGGACTGGCCCTAATGCTGGACTCTGCTCCTGAATGGTATTTTAAGCTATGCTTCAGGGCTGGGCAGTATGGTAGGCTAGTCTCTGAAGCCCATGGTCACTGTTTAGGTTCTCTGGTTTTGTGGAACCAGAGGCTTATACTCAGCAGTTGGGCAAGGCTAGTGGCAAGGCTGCTGGCTACAGATGGGCTCTGCAGCTGCCCCAATTCCTTGAGCAACTTTCTTGTGGGTTGGGACTTAGGGTTACCCTCTGCCATTGGGCAGGTCTTCAAACTTGCTTCTCTGCCCAGGCAGGGCCACAGAACTGATTCCATGGATGATATTGCCCATTGACTAGGGACCCAAATCAGGCAAAACTACCAACTAAATTCTTTGGACAGACAGGGTCATGACTTAGTTCCACAGATGGGCAGAACCAATAGCTGGGCCATCTCCTCAGATGCAGCTGAAAGCAGTAACATTGTCTCCAGGATCCGAGCATGGTTGCTGTAAACTTTGCTCTTCATCTCTGTCTGCTCTTCATTGGTCAAGCCCTGCAGATTTCCCCAGTGACCCCTATGAAGGAAGACCCTAGTGTACTTCCTGGGAAGTGTTTCACTACCCTGGGGGACTGGATGTCCACCTCAGATTTTCTTTTCTCACTGGTGACACCATGGGCCCGGGGAATGCTGTCAGTGTACTCCTCTACCCTTCTAATGTAGTCTTTCTGGGGCCCAGGGGGTGCTTCAGCCTCCCCTTCTCAGGTTCTGGGATTTTCACAGTGGTGTCTTGTCTACAGATAGTTGTTAGCCGGCCCTCTTGTGAAGGAGACTGAAGAACGGAACAACCTGTATCACCATCTTGATGACATCAGTTCTCCAACATGGGATTTCTTTGAGGGTCAGTCCGTCTAGTCAAGGCTATGGTTTTTCCTGTGGTCATGTATGGATGTGAGAGTTGGACTGTGAAGAAGGCTGAGCGCCGAAGAATTGATGCTTTTGAAGTGTGGTGTTGGAGAAGACTCTTGAGAGTCCCTTGGACTGCAAGGAGATCCAACCAGTCCATTCTGAAGGAGATCAGCCCTGGGATTCCTTTGGAGGAAATGTTGCTGAAGCTGAAACTCCAGTACTTTAGCCACCTCATGCAAAGAGTTGACTCATTGGAAAAGACTCTAATGCTGGGAGGGATTGGGGGCAGGAGGAGAAGGGGACGACAGAGGATGAGATGGCTGGATGGCATCACTGACTCAATGGATGTGAGTCTGAGTGAACTCCGGGAGTTGGTGATGGACAGGGAGGCCTGGCGTGCTGCGATTCATGGGGTCGCGAAGAGTCGGACACGACTGAGAGACTGAACCGAACTGAACTGAACTGAAAAATGTTCTAAATTTGATTACAGTGATGGTTCAGTTCAGTTCAGGTGCTTAAGTCATGTCCAACTCTTTGTGACCCCATGGACTGCAGCATGCCAGGCTTTCTTGTCCATCACCAACTCCCGGAGCTTAATCAAACTCAAGTCCACTGAGTCTGTGATGTCATCCAACCATCTCATCCTCTGTCATCCCCTTCTCCTTCTACCTTCAATCTTTCCCAGCATCTGGGTCTTTTCAAATTAGTCTACTCTTTGCATCAAGTGGCCAAAATATTGGAGTTTCAGCTTCAGCATCAGTCCTTCCAATGAATATTCAGGACTGATTTCCTTTAGGATTGACTGGTTTGATCTCCTTGCAGTCCAAGGGACTCTCAAGAGTCTGCTCCAACACCACAGTTCAAAAACATCAATTCTTTGGCACTCAGTTTTGTTTTTAGTCCAACTTTCACATCCATACGTGACTACTAGAAAAACCATAGCTTTGACTAGATGGACCTTTGTTGGCAAAGTAATGTCTCTACTTTTTAATATGCTGTCTAGGTTGGTCATAACTTTTCTTCCAAGGAGCAAGCATCTTTTAATTTTGTGGTGGCAGTCACCATCTGCAGTGATGTTGAAGCCCAAGAAAATTAAGTCTGTCACTGTTTCCATTGTTTCCCCATCTATTTGCCATGAAGTGATGGGACCAGATGCCATGATCTTAGTTTTCTGAATGTTGAGCTTTAAGCCAACTTTTTTACTCTCCTCTTTCATTTTCATCAAGAGGCTTTTAAATTCTTCTTCACTTTCTTCCATAAGGGTGGTGTCATCTGCCTATCTAAGGTTATTGGTATTTCTCCTGGCAATCTTGATTCCAACTTGTGTTTCATCCAGCCTGGAGTTTCTCATGATGTACTCTGCATATAAGTTAAATAAGCAGTGTGACAATATACAAACTTGAATACTCCTTTCCCATTTTGAAACCAGTCTGTTGTCCCATGTACAGTTCTAGCTGTTGCTTCTTGACCTTTATACAGATTTCTCAGGAGGCAGGTAAGGTGGTCTGGTATTCCCATCTCTTGAAGAATTTTCCACAGTTTGTTGTGATTCACACAGTAAATGGCTTTGGTGCAATCAATAAAGCAGAAGTAGATGTTTTTCTGGAACTCTCTTGTTTTTTTGATGACCCAGTGGATGTTGACAATTTGATCTCTGTTTCCTCTACCTTTTCTGCAACAGTGATGGTTGCACAACTCTAAATATACTTCGCTCTTTCCAACTCCTCCTGGATCTATTACAGTTTTTCTGGTCACTGCCTCCTCATCCAGAGAAACATCTAAATTGGATGGACAGCTAGTTTAGGAGTCAACTGAACCAGAGTTATTCAAATACTGTAGACTTCCTCCCTTGGCCTTTTTTAGAAACCTGTTTCAGATGTTAGAGTGCTTTTAAGACATGTTGATAGAGCAGTGACTAGAAAAACACCTGGGACATAGTAGGTGATCAGTAAATTGAGTTGTATTATATCAGCCCTCATTGGTCTCTCTTTAGGGTAAAGAAATGATGTAAAGTATTCGTACTAATATTGACCTGTGTGTGTGGCATTCAGTTGCCTCCAAATGCAGGGCCATATAGCATTGCATGAAACTCCCAGGATGCTTTTTCAGAGTGCTTGTTTGAGCTCACAAAGCCTTTTATGGGTCCCTCCTGGACACATTATGTCATCCTCTAAGCCATTAAATCAATCTATTTTAAATGGATAATGAGTCCCATTTTTGAATCCGTGGAAAGTCCATCCCTACCTCCATCTGTATCTCTAGTGGCAGATTTCCAATGTTCTGACAGCAGCAAAGATTTTTGTCCTCCCTGTAGCCCTGCAGCTACCAGGGGCCAAAGACCAATTTGCCGTAATGAATTTAATATGTTTAGTCTGAGCCATATAGTTTCAGGCCAGCCAGAGAGGGCCCCCTTTAGGGTTACTTTCCATTAAGTGAATCAAAGAAGCATGTCAGTAACCGTGGGCTGAGTGTGCAAATCCTTCTGGGGCCAACCTCATTCTAAGTCCTGCCAGCTTCTGAGCCACTTTCTGGGCTGTCCCAAGACCTTTTGGGCAGAAGTTTATCATGCCACTGGCTCCTTGAATCTACATGAGACCATTCTCAAGCAGGTATCATAACTCTTGGAAGATGTGCATGTAGATTTCTCATCTAAACGTTGGCCCTTCTTAGTGACAAGAAATAGTTTTGTGAGATATCCCTTGGATATCTTGGAAACATTTTTCTTTCTTTTTTTTTTTATTGTTATTGAAACACAACTGTTTTTGGTATGTTTGTTTTGTATCTACAGTTTTACTGAATTCCTTTAATATTTTTTTTCAATTTTAATTTAAAAAAATTATACATGTGTTCCCCATCCTGAACCCTCCTCCCTCCTCCCTCCCCATACCATCCCTCTGGGTCGTCCCAGTGCACCAGCCCCAAGCATCCAGCATCGTGCATTGAACCTGGACTGGCATCTCGTTTCATACATGACATTTCACACGTTTCAATGCCATTCTCCCAAATCTTCCCACCCTCTCCCTCTCCCACAGGGTCCATAAGCCTGTTCTATACATCAGTGTCTCTTTTGCTGTCTCATATACAGGGTTATCATTACCATCTTTCTAAATTCCATATATATGCATTAGTATACTGTATTGGTGTTTGTCCTTCTGGCTTACTTCACTCTGTATAATAGGCTCCAGTTTCATCCACCTCATTAGAACTGATTCAAATGTATTCTTTTTAATGGCTGAGTAATACTCCATTGTGTATATGTACCACAGCTTTCTTATCCATTCACTGCTGATGGACATCTAGGTTGTTTCCATGTCCTGGCTATTATAAACAGTGCTGCGATGAACATTGGGGTACACGTGTCTCTTTCCCTTCTGGTTTCCTCAGTGTGTATGCCCAGCAGTGGGATTGCTGGATCATAAGGCAGTTCTATTTCCGGTTTTTTAAGGAATCTCCACACCGTTCTCCATAGTGGCTGTACTAGTTTGCATTCCCACCAACAGTGTAAGAGGGTTCCCTTTTCTCCACACCCTCTCCAGCATTTATTATTTGTAGACTTTTGGATCGCAGCCATTCTGACTGGTGTGAAATGGTATCTCATAGTGGTTTTGATTTGCATTTCTCTGATAATGAGTGATGTTGAGCATCTTTTCATGTGTTTGTTAGCCATCTGTATGTCTTCTTTGGAGAAATGTCTATTTAGATCTTTGCATGTGAGTTATGATTATCTATGTTTAAGTCCACTTCAAGATTATATTTTCAAAGGAGTCCAAATGCAAAATAGTTTAGAGATTGATAAATTTTAAGGGGTTCAAGAAATTATTTTGTGCAGGTCTCTGCCTCTAGAAATAGACTATAAGACCTCCAGGGCCCAGGACATCAATCTTAAATGGAAATGCCAGGGCCATTGGCTGATACATGTTAGATTCATCTGCTCATCCATTCATTTATTCCACCAGCACTATGACTGGGTACTCAGTTAAGCATTAGAGAAACCAAGCATGAATTAAAGAAGTTACCAGACTTTAAAGAGTTCACAGTTTGGTATGGAAAACATAAGCATCAACAATGTGATAAGTGTTGTCAGAGAGACACAAGGGTTCTTATTACCAGAAGAAAATTGGAACCAAGAAAGGGCCATTCAAAATGAATTCATTTAAAATGCAGACCAACTTTTCTAAGTGAATTAGACAAGTGAGGTTTGTTTGAGAACTATTCTTAAAAAAATAAAACTAAAAATATGAAAATAATTTTTATTTATTAAGCAAAATTTAGATTACCACTTAAGTTAATCTATATTGAAATTCTTAGGAAATGCAAAGAATGGATAAAAATAGGATTTTGGTGACAGTGACATTATGGCAGAAGGATAATAGTACACAGATAATTTATTTTTTTAAAAAACAGAAAAGAGTTTCATCAATGTCACTTTATTTTAATATTCAAATCATTTTATTTTGCATTCTTATATTTATTAATTATTGTCTTGTTTGATTGCTAATGCATTTAAATCTGCTAGAGTCTCCTTTTTAACAGCTTTCAATGGAATTCAACAACTCTCTCAAAAACCTTTCCTCACCTTTGTAAAATTTTCTGGCAAGACTTGCAATTTCATGTTGCAACTGGAAATCATCAGGACCAGACAAAGAAGATAATGTCAGTGTGAAGTTGACTGGGATGTTTTGGTGGGGACTTATCCAGTTGTCTTGTATGGATGTGAGAGTTGGATTATAAAGAAAGCTGAGCACTGAAGAATTGATGCTTTTGTACTGTGGTGTTGGAGAAGACTCTTGAGAGTCCCTTGGACTGCAAGGGATCCAATCAGTCCATTCTAAAGGAAATCAGTCCTGGGTGTTCATTGGAAGGACTGATGCTGAAGGAGAAACTCCAATATGTTGGCCACCTGATATGAAGAACTTCCTCCTTTGAAAAAATATTGACACTGGGAAAGATTGAAGGCAGGAGGAGAAAAGGAGGACAGAGGATGAGATGGTTGGATGGCATCACCGACTCAATAGATATGAGTTTGAGTGGACTCTGGGAGTTGGTGATGGACAGGGAGGCCTGGCGTGCTGAGGTTCATGGGGTCGCAAAGAGCTGGACACAACTGAGCGACTGAACTGAACTGAACTGAACTGAATGTTAACAGAAAGTTGATTAGTAAATATTTTCATGTTATGCTATTGGTTCTTCTCAAATTCTTAGTCATAAGCATTTGGAAATGAGTATTTATAACAATATAAATATTTATAACTTTTATATATATTTATAACAATATATAACATCAGATCAGATCAGATCAGTCGCTCAGTAGTGTCTGACTCTTTGCGACCCCATGAATCGCAGCTCGCCAGGCCTCCCTGTCCATCACCAACTCCCGGAGTCCACTGAGACTCACGTCCATTGAGTCAGTGATGCCATCCAGCCATCTCATCCTCTGTCGTCCCCTTCTCCTCCTGTCCCCAATCCCTCCCAGCATCAGAGTCTTTTCCAATGCTGACTTAGCCATTCATATCATCAATTTTAGTTGCAATCTATGGTTATTAAACTTGTTTGAGACCCTTAGGGTTATGTGCCTTTCACTATTATCAAATATGTCTCAGATGTCTTCTAATTCTAAATTCAGTGAGTAATCTTTTACCATATGATTGGCTCTCAACTATTAATACTTATGAATCCTGGAAAATGTGATTTTTGTTATTTTTATTGTATTACTTTCCCAGAATCTCAATCCTTACAGGATGCTAGAAAGAACATTAAAAGTTGTTTTATGTTCCAGCCAAACATTCTTTTACTAAAACAATAAAGATGTCTCCTGGAGTGATATAATTCCAGTGAGTCTACTTTGCAAGCCACTTTCTAGCTTGTTAAATGGAGTGCCTTGTGAAGTGGGGTGCCATAAGGTAGAAAATCCAGAATTTTATGAAGAGTATACACAAACATTTCTAAGATTTCTGTAATACAAGGATATATTATTCTTAACCTTCCAGAACATTCATCATGAATATATAGTGCAAGGTACGCCCTTTAAGATTTTGTTGGAAAACAGTTTGGAAAAATAGTCAGAGCAATGGTGAAAAGTGAGATTACTAAGGGCAGAAGAAAACTAAACTAGCAGAAATCAGTATGCCATGCCAGAGTGAAAAGAAAACTTCAGCTCTGAGGACCACTAATACGGAAACCATTTTTAGTTTCAAGTGATAAAAGTACAGCACAAACTAGCTTTCACTCAGTAATGGGGGTTCATAGGCTTACAAAATCAGCCTCGGGACAAAGGATAATACTGGCCTCAGGAATTACTCATCATCTCTGAATCCTATCAAGGCATTCCATCAGTGCTGCTAAGACTATGTTTTTCTCTATTTCTGTTTGTTATCTCTGCTTTTTTTTTGTAATCTACATTGGCCTCATCCTCTGTCTCCATGTGAAGGGAAAAGTCATCCTTCAAGTCAGCCCAACAACTCTGCCACCAGAAAAGTAAAGAAGTTCTGTCCCATCAGCCTCAGGTGGAACAATTTCAGAAGAGATGTGTTTGGATCCCGTGATCATCACTTGTCATCTTGGCTTCCACAAAGTCTGAGGACAGAAGGACACTATAGTTGATCAAGTCCAGGTTTTCTGACTTCTCATCAACCCTTCTCATCAACCCTTCTCATCAAAGGGGTAAATCATGTTACTAGAAAATGAAGAAAATCTGTTCTGAAAAAGACACTAGCCATTAAAGGGATGAATCCTCACCATCTATTAGTTTTTGTCTTTCCATTCATCTCCTTGTATTACAAGACAGCTTTTCGGTCCTCACAGAGGCCCTTTAAACTAACTGAAGCCAATCTGACTTGGACTTAAGTTATATTTTCATTAGTATAATACCCAGCTGGAAAACAGAATTTGCACAGGGATAGGAAGTAGTTACAGATGGCCTGAATTTAGTTTGTGAGCCTATTTACTGTGATTAAATCTGAGAAATAGGGTGAGTTTTTTTTTCACCTTTAATTTTAACTGTAATTTGATAAATTAGCAGAGGTATGGCAGCAAATACATTGAAAGTTTCAGCTCAAAATAAATTTGTATCTAAAAATGTCCTGCCTTCTCTCAAAATACTATGAAAGAAATTCAATAAAACCTCTTTCATCTTCTTGGATAAAGACAGCAACACATTTAAATAGACTTTCACAGCATTTATGGTTCTTAATGTTTATACTTTAAATATATATATATATATGTATGTATGTATGTATGTATATGCACTTTGTATTTATTTATGGCCTTGAAACCAGTTTGAAAAGTTATTAAATATTTTTTCCTGGAGAATTCCATGCCTGGAGAGCTACAGTCCATGGGGTCACAAACAGTCAGACATGACCAAGCAACTAACATTTTGGGTCTTCCTTGGTGGCTCAGGCGGTAAAGAAACTGACCGCAATGCAGGAGACCAGGGTTTGATCTCTGTGTCGAGGTGCCTAGCAGACTACAGTCCATGGGGTCACAAAGAGTTGGACACAACGGAGCAACCAACATTTTCACTTTTTTTTTTCGCACCCAAACTTATTTATCTGATAAAATTTGCCCTTGGTTTTCTTAGGAATCAGCTCACCCACAGATCAAACATGCTGAGCATTTCAGTAGTGCTGGACTCTAAACAAGGAGTTGGAAGAGACAGAGCAAAAGTCCTCAACATGTTTACCATTTAGTCAAGGAGATAAGACTAAGACTTTAAATAAGAGAGAAATACACATGGCAGCAGGCACATAGGAAGGAAACTATTAACATGTGCAGAATCCAGCAATTCAGTGGAAGTCATCAGCTGCACGGGCTTCATGCAGAATGAAAATTCATGATCACCAAGAAGTGATTCAGAAATGCAGGCTTCTTTCATCTTGTGGTTCCTTCCCCTGCAACATAGAGGTTTGCTTTGCCTGTCTGACTCAAGCCAAAGGAAGGGAGACTTTGTGCAGGAGGCTTTTATGAGCCACGCCTGGGATGGCACACATTCCTTCTGCATACGTCAGGTCTACAGTCACATTCACCTGGCTAAAAAAATATCATCTAGGTATGCGCACAAGATGAAGAAGAAACAGGCTTGGTGAATAGTTAGCCATGACATCCACGAACATTTGATTAAAGAAACAAAAAGGAGTATAAGTTGAAATATGCTGTTTGATGACCCTTTCCACCACTTTTCAATAAGCTTGTACTATGAATCTGATTAATGGAAAAATGTCCTTTATCAATGGAAAATAATCTGAAAGAGAATAAAACATATATATAAAACTGAATTCCTTTGCTATACACCTAAAACTAACACAGCATTGTAAATCAATTATACTTCAATAAGCAAATTTTAAAATGTATATGTACACAAAGCTTTACTATTATGTCCACAGTAGAATATGCATGTTTCTCAAATTAAGTAGATTTGTATGTTAAGATACCGGTAGATTGTAAGACATAAGTAATAAGTTTTCAACATTTGTTCATTCATTTACACAAAGACAACTTTAACAATTTTAGTTGAATGTAAACACTATATTTGGGAGATGATGGGTATTATGGATTAAATTGTGTCCCCAAGAAAGATGCAATGAAGTCTTAACCCCTTTTGCCTATGAGTGTGATCTTATGTGGAAATAGGGTCTTTGCAGATGTAATCAGGTTAAAAAGAGGTCATGCTGGATTAGGCTGGGCCTAGTCCAATGACTAATGCTCCAGCAAGCAGATATTTGGACAGAGTGGCACAGATACACAGGGAGGACACCATGGGAAGATGGAGGCAGAGACTGAAGGGACACATTTACAAGCCAAAGAACACCAAAGGATGCCAGCAACCAGCAGGACTGAGGAGAGAGGCTTGAGAGCCTCCAGAAACAACCAACCCTGCCAACACCTGAATTTCAGAGACTTGTAGCCTCCAGAAAGGTGAGAGAATAAATTTCTGTTGTTTTAAGGCACCCAGTTTGTGGTAATTTGTAACAGCAGCCAGCCCTAGGGAACTTACCTCTTATAAGCTTTCAACTTGCACATTTTCATGGTTACAGAAGATAGGAGCCAGAGCATAAGAACCATGTCTGTCCATTGCCACCAAATGGGGATAACTGTCCCTTCTATGAAAATCACTTTGGTGCTACAAACAGCTGAATTTGACAAAACTTTCAGAAACTAGCCGGTTTGTAAGTAAAGGAGCTTCTGTGTCACATATATTTATCTCATGAGCAGCACATCTAATTGGATTGCATACACGGAGGGAACAAAAAAATCAATAGTTTTTTCAATTCATAGATTATCTAAGTAAGTGGGAATTTTGCTTTTATCACAAGTGAGCATTAGAGGAAAAAAAAAAAAAACCAAACTAGCGATGCATATATGCCCCTTCTCTAAAAGCTAGTCCAGATTCAATGCCTCTGCCTTCTATTTAGGTCAACTGGACGCCCATCTGACAGAGATACTGTTCAGTGTCTTAAGTTGTCCCAGCCGCAGGAGACAGTGTCTTGACCACGCCAGCGCCAGGCTGTGCCTCCTGGCTAGGCAGGAGTGGGGAGCGGCCCTAGCTCTCGTTCATTGCCGGAAGTCTGACACAGCTCGCTTGAGAGTCAGAGGCTGACACTCAACGCTGGTTTTACAAGCAATTGTGCCTTTCCTTCTTTCTTCTTGGAGCACACTTAGCACCTTCCAGAATACTGTTGCTCTTTTAGGAGCTTCCTGCTTTTATTGAGAAATTGGTACAGGCAGCTATAACTTGTAGTAGCACTTTAGATTTTGTGTCTGGTTATAATAACATTCATGGGAAAAATGTGCACATAAATATTCTTGACTTTTAGTTCATGTAAGAAAGTCTATTTAGATACCACTCACCAAATGCAAACCTCATGGCTCACCTGAGAGCAGGAATGATTGAGATTGCATCATTTCTTGAGAGGAGCAGAGAGTAGGTCAGAAACGGGCACAGTTCTTCATACTGAGCCATAAAGCATTACAATAGAATTAATTGCAAAGTTTCCTCTATTCCATTCTTTTAAAGCACAGGCAACACATGAAAACAATTTCCTGTACTTTGTTTTTTGATTTAATGCTTGCTATAGACATGTGTTACATTTTAATGGGGGCGTGGTTAGAGGAGAAATTGTACTCAAACTATATATTCACAAGAGTGTGGTGGATAAGTTTCTCACAGAGATGGAAAGAATTATATTATTGACCACATAAATTAGATTTGGGATACTTGACAGAATTCTATGATCTATCTCCATGTTGTTTATAATGCTGGGACCCTGTGTTTCTGACCCTATAATTCTTTACCCTGCTAGTTTGTTTGTTGGCTTAATTAAGTGCCTTTTTTAAGGGGGGTGCTTGGAGTTGGGTCATGGACAATGTTTGTGGCAGAAGAGACATTGTCAATAAACAACAACAACAACAACAGAAGAATGGAGTTTGAAGTTTATAAATGGAATGTCTAGTTGAACTAAAACTGGAAAATCCAAGTAATGAATCTTCCCAATAAAAAAGTGACGATCTTTGAGTATGTGAGTTTCTCAGGGTTCTGAAGACTCTCTCTTCATTTTACATGCCTGAAAAGTTTAAGCCTCAAAAAAACAAAACAATAAAATAAAACTTAGGCTTAAGATTTAAAACACTCTTCTAAAGGTGGAACACATTTTCTTCTGGAATATTGACTTTTCGTTTGGACGTAGCAATGTCTAGGAAAATGTCCCAGAGTTTGGGAATGTTCTTTAATTACAAAATAAGATCTTAATTGTTTCTAAAATCCTCTTAACTGGCCTCTGTCATTTTTCTAATAAAAACACCACGAAAATGGTCTACGAATCACATCAGAGTAAGTCCCCAGAAGAAGTTTTCTCAAAACAGTTTTACATGAGCATTTACGAAAAGGCCAGGATCAAAATAGTCATAGGTGGACTGTACCTATTTTGATGGCATCAGGTGAGGTATCAGTTTTTCATGTCATAGCATTTGGTGAAGCCACATGAGCTGCGATTAATTTAAAAGGCTAAATTTTCCAATTCTTTGTGTGAATCGCTAGCTTTATTATCTTGTGCTGGTACTAACTCTTAGCCATTTATTTCTATCAGAAGGCAAAATATTAAAGAAATAAAATAGGGGATTAAAAAAATGAAAAAATGATTGGAAAACCAGGATTCTTAGGTAAGAATTTCAAAAATACCTTCTTTTTTGCAATCCAAAGCAAAATAATAGCTCAGTCAGTTGATGGAGATGTGAAGTCAGCTCACTGCTTCCCCAGAACACCTAGTATCCTCGTCTTTTCTGAGTGCTGACTGGGGTGCACAAGTAAAGCAGATGATCCCTGATTCTATAGGACACAAAAAACTTTGCCTTCTCTCTGAAACACAGTAGTCAGAAAAAGGGCATACAAGAGCTGACAAATGTACTTTTTATGTTCACAACTTAAGAATGAGAATTGAAATAATAAGCCACCAATTTTCATATATCCGATTAACAGGGTTTTTTTTTTTTTTTATGATAACACTGAACCCTATTAAGAGGTCTTATACACTGCTGCCAGGAGTACTTTTTTTGAGATTACTTCAATCAAATTTCTATTATATTGAATTACTTTAAAAAAATATCAGTTATTAGATGAATACCTACACATAATATAAAACCATGTAAATATAAGTGTGATGGCATTTCTTTCATCGGTTCATTTGGTCACATCAGCCTTGCATGTGGAGAAGAAGGCATCACTGCTTTTGCATTTGATTTCTGTGCTTCCACTTGCATGATTTTCCACTCATTCATTCTACTTCATCTATGTTCCAATTTCCTTTTGTTCTTAACTATTTCCTTCTGCTGTTACTCTTGTATTTTATCTTAACTTCCTTTTAATTGAGATATAATTAATATATAGCATTGTATTGGTTTTAGGTGTGTAACATAATGATTTGATATTGCATGTATTCTGAAATGATTCATAAATGAGTTTAGTTAATATCCATCATCACATATAATTACAGATTTTTTTATGATGAGAACTTTTAAGATTTACTCTCTTAAAACTTTTAAATACACAGTTCAGTATTGTTAAGTACAGTCACCATGCTGTAGATCATATCTTCAGGATTTATTATCTTATAACTGGAAATTTGTGTCTTTTGACCACTTTCATACATTTTGTCCACCCCACACCCTGTGCCTCTTGTAGGCATCAATCTGTTTTCTATGAGTTTGTTTGTTTGTTTTTAAGGCTCCACATATAAATGCTATTATACAATATTTGTTTTTCTCTAACTGACTTATTTCATTAGCACAGGGCCCTCAAGGTCTGTTCATGTTGTTATGAATACAAATAGCAAGATTTCCTTATGTTTATGGCTGAATAATATAATATATATATATACAAAAAAAATGTATGTGTATATATATATATTCATCCCATGATGGACACTAAGGTTGTTTCCATGTCTTATAAATAACGCTGCAGTAAACACAGGGATGAGATATCTTTTTGAGATACTAATTTTGTTTCCTTCAGATAAATACCCTGAAGTTGAGTTGCTGGATGATATGGCAGTTCTACTTTTAATATTTTGAGACACCTCCAATCTGTTTTCCATGGTTGCTGCATCAATTTACAATACTGTCCACAAATGTTCCCTTTTCTCCACATCTCTCCAAAACTGGTTATCTCTTATTGCTTTAAAGATAGTCATTAAAACAAGTGTGAAGTGACTTCTCATTGTGGTTTTGATTGGAAGATTCTACTAAGCAACTTTACAATATTTATAAAACAACATTAAAAAGTTCATACATAAAGACGTAGGAATTCTTTTGTTGAACCCAAGTTCTTGTGTCTGATGCACAGCGAAGCCAAACAAACCAAAACGTTGGAGTCTGGAGAAGAGAAAGCTTCACTGCAGGGCCAAATAAGGAGAGGAAGTGGCTTGAGCTAGCCAGTGGGTTTCAGGAAAGAGTTTTAATGCAAATTTTGGGTGAGGCCTGTAGAGTTTATGTCTTTCTTCTGATTGGTTAGTGGTACATCCACTGGATCATGGAAAAAGGAAGACGGTTCCAGAAAAACATTTATTTCTGCTTTACTGACTATGCCAAAGCCTTTGACTGTGTGGATCACAATAAATTGTGGAAAATGATGAAAGAGATGGGAATACCAGACCACCTAACCTGCCTTCTGAGAAACCTATATGCAGGTCAGGAAGCAACAGTTAGAACTGGACATGGAACAACAGACTGGTTCCAAATAGGAAAAGGAGTTCGTCAAGGCTGTATACTGTCACCCTGCTTATTTAACTTATATGTAGAGTACATCATGAGAAACGCTGGGCTGGAAGAAGCAGAAGCTGGAATCAAGATTGCCGGGGGAAATATCAATAACCTCAGATATGCAGATGACACCACCCTTATGGCAGAAAGTGAAGAGGAACTAAAAAGCCTCTTGATGAAAGTGAAAGAGGAGAGTGGGAAAGTGGGCTTAAAGCTCAACATTCAGAAAACTAAGATCATGGCATCTGGTCCCATCACTTCATGGCAAATAGATGGGGAAACAGTGGAAACAGTGTCAGACTTTATTTTTGGGGGCTCCAAAATCACTGAAGATGGTGATTGCAGCCATGAAATTAAAAGACACTTACTCCTTGGAAGGAAAGTTATGACCGACCTAGATAGCATATTAAAAAGCAGAGATATTACTTTGCCAACAAAGGTCCATCTAGTCAAGGCTATGGTTTTTCCAGTGATCATGTATGGATGTGAGAGTTGGACTGTGAAGAAAGCTGAAGCGCCGAAGAATTGATGATTTTGAACTGTGGTGTTGGAGAAGACTCTTGAGAGTACCTTGGACTACAAGGAGATCAAACCAGTGCATTCTAAAGGAGATCAGTCCTGGGTGTTCATTGGAAGGACTTATGCTAAAGCTGAAACTCCAATACTTTGGCCACCTCATGCAAAGAATTGACTCATTGGAAAAGACTCTGATGCTGGGAGGGATTGGAGGCAGGAGGAGAAGGGAACAACAGATGAGACAGCTGATGGCATCACTGACTCGATGGACATGAGTTTGTGTGAACTCCTGGAGTTGGTGATGCACAGGGAGGTCTGGCATGCTGCAATTCATGGGGTCTCGAAAAGTCAGACACGACTGCGTGACTGAAATGAACTAAACTGAACTAAACTGAACTGAACAGGTTGGTGCTCCAGGAATCTCAGTCATCTACCTTCTGAGTTCCACGTGCTTTTGCTCAGCCCAGAGTTACCATCCTGCACCTGGTGAGGGCCTCACCTCCTGTAGAACCCAGAGATATGCATCAGATTGCTGTGCACACCCCCCAAGAAGGAACCAGGACCCTGCCCCATTGCTGCACTATTGCCTGACTGCTTTTCCTTTGTTTCTGCATTCCCTTCCTTCAATAACTGGTTAACTGTTTGAATTTGCCATTTGGAACACAGGGAAAGTCAAGAAGGCTGAAGACTTTTTCTTACAAACAAAAATCAGGTACAAAAAAAGGCTTTTGTACCTGGGAAGGCTCCACTGGGTCCTGGTCAATTTCAACTCTATCTTTAGAAAGTAATCAGAGATGTGTTCAAAAGCATATGAACAAAGATGTTTAGTATGTTTTTTAAAATAATATTCAGAAAATCAGAAATAAAAGCCTAAAATATCCAATAAGAGGAGAAAGTCTAGTTAAATTGTTGCATGTGTATAGCAGAATATTCAGCAATCATTAAACAGATGAAGCTCACATCAGACCCCAAGGGTTCTTGAATGACAACTGAATCTGACTCAGAAGATGCCAGGTCCAGTCATCCTGAAACAGTGTAAAAAGATGGACTTGTGAGTAAAACCTGGAAGAATTAAAACCTTGGAGACCAGCTGATCGTTATTGCAGCTGACTGTGTAGGGATCTAAGCTATCGAGGGCATGGCAGTAGCGGTGACTGGTCCTAAGTCCACTGGACTAGGGGAAGGAGCGACAGTGTCCAGCTGCGACTCTGTGTACCAGGAGTTAAACCCATTTATTTGTGAATGGATAAGGCTGCAGGGAAGGACTCAGTTCTCAGACTGAGGAAATGCCAGTGTTCTTGGTTTATTCAAGATTTTTTCATATATAAGAATAATTTAAAAGATAAAAGACATACAATTGTGTTCATATCTGATGTTAGTGAAGCAAGTGAAATCAGATGGACAGAGGGACAGATGGCTATAGAATAATGTGAAAGACATCCCAAAAGATTCATTTTACTTCTGTTAAAGTAGTGAGATTTTTCATAATTTTTTATATCTTCTCAATATTTATGTTTAAATATGTAATTGGCATTTGTTATTTTATAATGCTATATGTGTGTGTGTGTGTATATATATATATATATTTATATATATATATATACACACTATTTCAAAAGAAAAGAAAAACTACTGTTCTCCTAGAATGTGTTGTCATCTCTCACTCCCTGTACCCATCTTCCCAAATAAGGGGCTAGTAAGATACCTGGGTTCTGGCAGCATCTAACCTAGATGAAGCTCTTCCAGTTAAGAAGATATTCTGGCTTGGGAAAATTTAGATATTCCCTTAACTCACACTACAAAGACAGTTACCTACTAGTTCTGCTTCCTAACTTCCTCTCTTCAGCAGTTTTGATTTTGCATTTTAGGGAAGGGGAAAAAAAAAAAAGGTAAGTTCACTAGTGGGATGGGGTGTTGCTTTTGTTTCAGCACAAGAATTTAAAACCAAGATATAGTGTTTAATTGCTTTCATATTTTACATCACATTTACATACGAGCACTGTCTTTTCTAAGTCCATGTGGAATCAACCTGGACAGTGAGAGACTAGGCGTGTTTTACCTAAAAAGGTACAACTTTGTGTAGCAGGGAGCGAGGTAGAATTATGAAGTTCCACTGCCTTGGATCTGCTGGTTGCTTCTCAGCACCATCCCTAGGATCCATCATGGTACTCTAATAAGTGGGAGTTCATAGCTACCTTTGAATTTAATGAGACTTTAAATGGCAAGAATAGATGAAAATAACTGCAATAAGCTTTGAGAAAAATTTCCACAATGTTCCATCAGATTGAAATTGCTATTCCTTGGAAGTGTACAAGCTTTTGGTTGAGGCAAAAAGAGATTTAATATATATATAAAGACTCATCTTCAATATGTTTCTTTTAAAGATAAAATGCATTTTAAATCATTTATCAATGAACACTGCAAAATCTTGAGAGAGACAAAATTGCCAGAAGTGAAGCATTTCTTTTTACCAGCTAAGGAATCTGGACAGATTGAAACATGAAATTTAATATGAAACTTCTGGAATTCAACTTCATCTAAGAAACATTTAGGGCAGGAGTGGGATTTGAGTCTCAAGAGGGAGGGATATATTCTATACTTATAGCTGATTCATGTTGTACAGCAGAAACCAACACAACATTGTGAAGCAATTATCTTCCAATTAAAAATAAAAAGCAGGCAAAAAAACCCACAAACATTTAGAAGGCCATACCACAGATTTTCTTCCCTGGAGAAAGGATTGTGATGATTTCTAAAAACAAAAAACAAAAAAAGAATGTTCTAGGTTTCACTGAATATGAAAACCCACCTTATATGGAGATTCCTTAAAAAACTAGGAATAAAACCACCATATGACCCAGCAGTCCCACTCCTAGACATATACCTTGAGGAAACCAAAATTGAAAAAGACACATGTATCCCATTTTTCATTACAGCACTGTTTACAATAGCTAGAACATGGAAGCAACCTAGATGTCCATCGACAGATGAATGGATAAAGAAGTTGTGGTACAAATACACAATGAAATATTCAGTTCAGTTCAGTTTAGTTCAGTTGCTCGGTTGTGTCCGACTGTTGGCAACCCCATGAATCGCAGCATGCCAGGCCTCCCTGTCCATCACCAACTCCCAGAGTTTACCCAAAGTCATGTCCATTGAGTTGGTGATGTCATCCAACCATCTCATCCTCTGTTGTCCCCTTCTCCTCCTGCCCCCAATCCCTCCCAGCATCCGGGTCTTTTCCAATGAGTCAACTCTTCGCATGAGGTGGCCAAAGTATTGGAGTTTCAGCTTCAGCATCAGTTCTTCCAATGAACACCCAGGACTGATCTCCTTTAGGATGGACTGGTTGGATCTTCTTGCAGTCCAAGGGACTCGCAAGAGTGTTCTCCAACACCACAGTTCACTTTCTTCACAGTCCAACTCTCACATCCATACATGACCACTGGAAAAACCATAGCCTTGTAACCCAGCCATAAAAAGGGACATATTTGAGTCCATTCTAATGAGGTAGATGCATCTAGAACCTATTATAAAGAGTGAAGTAAGTCAGAAAGAGAAAGATAAATACTGTATTCTAATGCACATATACAGAATCTAGAAAAATGGTACTGAAGAATTTATGTACAGGGCAGCAATGGAGAAACAGACATAGAGAATAGACTTATGGACATTGGGAGAGGGGAGGAGAGGGTGAGATGTATGGAAAGCGTAACATGGAAACTTAGATTCCTATATGTAAAATAGATAGCCATCAGGAATTTGCTGTATGGCTCAGGAAACTTAAACAGGGGCTCCGTATCAACCTAGAGGGGTAGGAAGGGGAGGGACATGGGAGGGAAGTTCAAAAGGGAGAGGATATATGTATACCTATGGCTGATTTATGTTGAGGTTTGACAGAAAACAACAAAATTCTGTAAAGCAATTATCCTTCAATTAAAAAAACAATAAAAAAATAAAGAAAACCCACATTATTTTGCTAAAACTATTTATTTAAGTTTTAAGTTCAAATAACAAATATTACAAGTTATTTTTTAAAGAGCTATTAAAAATTCAAACTAGATGCTCATGGGGTTTTGTACTTCCTCAATTCATATATATATATATATATATATATATATATATATACACACACACACACATATATATATATATATATATATATAAATCATGACATTTTATACTTAGATTACCATTAAATAGAGGCTTCCCTGGTGGCTCAAACAGTAAAGAATCTGCCTGCAATGCAAGAGACCCAGGTTTGATTCCTGGATCAGGAATATCCCCCAGAGAAGGAAATGGCAACCTACTCCAGTATTCTTGCCTGGAAAATCCCATGGAGAGAGGTGGGCTACAGTCCATGGGGTTGCAAAGAATTGGACACAACTGAGCAACTGACACTAAACTAAGTAAGCAGTGGGTGACCATTCTCAGTGAGGACAGACAGTCACTTGTCCAGATAAGTCGACTTCCTTGAGACCACCACTCTCCAATTCCACACACACCCACAAGCACTAATAGTACATAATTTTACATTCTTACAGATTTTTCAAATGTTTTAGTCTTTCATTTTTTACATGCCCAGTTTACCTTACCAGAGAACAAAGGTGTAAAATGAAAATAGGTATATTAGTAGTATGGAAACTTTAATATGTCCTTTTGCAAGAGGAAAATCTAACCTGTGTAAAGAAGTTTAAAGGGAAAGACTCCTTCAATGTGGGGGAGGCCAGGCTCAAGAGGTACGTCTAATTCTCTAAGGAGCCTGTTGTCCAAAGCACAGAGCATCCTGTTGTCTCCTAATCTCTTCTGTCCGAAGCACTGAGTGCACTGTTGGTTAACAACCACAGCAGGTTAATCTTTACAGAATTGGATGGTGAGCAAAACGTTTTTTTCCTCTTCTTTCGCTTGCACAAATGTACCTAAAGATTTATGCAACTAAAATGATTGGTTTTACTGTTTAATAATGCTTCTCCCTCAATTTCAAGGCTAACACACCCTCTATGTAGGAAATTGGAGAAACACAGAAAAGGACAAGCAAACAAAAATAGTTTTCTGGGGGTAACCCATCTAGACCCTTTTTTTTTTTTGGCATGCACACACACACCATAACTACTTTTGAAAAATTTATACAATCATCCCTTTGCATCCTTTGGGGATTGGTTCCAGGTCCTTTATATAAAATGGCATAGATTAGTGTATAACCTACACACATTCTCCACTGTACTTTAAATCATCTCTGAGTTACTTATAATGGCTAATACATTGTAACTGCTACATGAATAGTTGTAAATGCTATGCATATAGTTGCTAGTGCATGGCAAATTCAAAATTTGCTTTTTGGAACTCTCTGGATTTATTCCCCAGATATTTAAAATCCATGTTTGGCTGAATCTGCAGATGTGGAACCCACCCATGGATGTCGAGGTCCAACTGTATGCTAGACAGCATACTCTTTATTCTGTAATCATGACCTTTTCCCCATGGCAATAAATGGCCTTCTGCAATATTAATTTTTAATGTCAGTACTTGCATTCTATTGCATGGATTCATTGTAATTTATTTTGTAAATTTCCTGTCATATTATGGTATCACATATATATATTTGATTCTTAAGTTCCTGATAGAGAGCTCATAAATCCCCTTGTATCTCTGGAGCAATGAGTTTTTTGTGCTCTGGTGACTGCAGCCATGAAATTAAAAGACGCTTACTCCTTGGAAGGAAAGTTATGACCAACCTAGATAGCATATTGAAAAGCAGAGACATTACTTTGTCCACAAAGGTTCATCTAATCAAGGCTATGGTTTTTCCAGTGATCATGCATGGATGTGAGAGTTGAACTGTGAAGAAAGCTGAGCACGGAAGAATTGATGCTTTTGAACTGTGGTGTTGGAGAAGACTCTTGAGAGTCCCTTGGTCTGCAAGGAGATCCAACCAGTGCATTCTATAGGAGATAAGTCCTGGGTGTTCATTGGAAGGACTGATGTTGAAGCTGAAACTCCAATACTTTGGCCACCTGATGCGAAGAGCTGACCCATTTGAAAAGACCCTGATGTTGGGAAAGATTGAGGGCAGGAGGAGAAGGGGACAACAGAGGATGAAATGGTTGGATGGTATCACCTACTCAATGGACATGGGTTTGAAAGGACTCCGGGAGTTGGTGATGGACAGGGAGGCCTGGTGTGCTGTGATTCATGGGGTCACAAAGAGTCAGATATGACTCACTGACTGAACTGAAATGAATGTAAGCTCAAAGAAACAGCTGCTCCAAGCTGGAGATTTTCAAGTGCAGATTTGATTGTACATCTGTTTCACCTAAGTACAGAATTTGGAACCTGACTTTCTTGCCATCTTAGAAGCAACTCCACTGTGTTTTCCTCATTTTAGAGGGTAAAACTGACTCCAGAGAGATACCAGGTCACCGAGTGCACCAGATTCTGACATGCCCACAGGTCCAGGCCACTGACTTCCTGCCCCACTTCACTACTTCTGGTCCTACCTCACTGCAAGATGACAGCACCCAGGAAGCGGCCTCATTCTCAACAGTGGAGTGTTGAGAGCATTTCACTGATGTCAGTGTCCCTCTTCCCCTTCGGCATCTCAATGAATGAAGGTGCCCACAAGAAAAGGAATTTACCAAAACCCAGAAAACAAAAATCCAGTGTAAAAGACATGAAATGTCTGCTAAATCCATAATCTGTAAAGGACCATTTTCCCTGAAAGTACAGGACTCACTGCCCTTCCTCTTAGCTGTGGGTTTCTTAAGCATTGGGTGAGGTGGAGGAGACAAAGTGCTATCCTGGGGGTGGGGAGAAAAGCCTGTGAAGCCCAACCACCAGGGACAATTGGGCCCCAAGAGGCCATCATTTGCTTTTATTTTGACTGAAGATTTGAGTGATTTTTCACTTCATTTCTTTGCAAAAGGTCCACATGGTTCCTGGCTTGTGGGGAAAATGCCTCTGAGAATGAGTTTTATAGGTGCTGAAAAGTTTGGTCCAGAATAACATGTTACCAGTTTACCAGGTAAACTATGGTTTTATCATCCAGATGGGAAATTTAGTGTGAAACCAATTACAGGTGAAAATTGACTGTGTGTATGTAACACAGAGGTGGTTTCTCACCACCAGGAAAAAAAGCAAAACAAAACAAAAACAACTACAACCCATGTCCTGCTTGGGAAAGAAAGCACAAAAACCCAAAACCGCCTTTCCTTTTCATAAGCAGTTTTCAGCCAAAAGGAAAAGGAGTTTTATTTTTTGTGAACCCACAAAAATGTCATATTCACCAGTGAGGAAATCACATTTGTACTATGGTATTAAAGATGTTTTTCTCATTCAGGCAAATGGGAGAGCTTTACATGAAACTGCTTTTGGGGGCAAGGGTAAAGGGGTATTGCTTTTATATAAAGAAAATAGTCTTCCTTGCCTTGGAAGAAGAAATTGCTCTAAAAAATAGATTTGGAAGTGCCCTCTAGACTATCACAGTCTTAGTCCATTGCTGAACAAGGCTGAAATGGGACTCCTATAAACCACACTTTGAATGTTTTTTAGCTAAAACACTTTTGATGGATTTAAGCTGTGGCTTGAAAAATTGGCCCGAAAGCATGCACATGACAAGACCACTTTTCCAATGGATTTGAGGTGTTAGGTTCTTCCTCAGGGAAACAGGCACACTTTCCAAATCTCCTTGCCTGTAGGGAACAGACCACACTGGCTCTCCAGCCCTACTCTATCCCAGAGTCTAAAGCCATGCCAGTCAGCATTCCCAGTAATGTCCAACTTTAGCTGTGGGTCCTTTCTGTCAAACTCGTAATTGCCAAAATTGTGTTAGAGCTTTCCCAGTGCCAGAGATAGAAATCTCTTGAAAATAGTACAACTGACTATACTAAAGAGAAAAATGGGGAGTGAGGTGCATGAAGTTTAGAGGTCCATGGCTGCAGAGCCTGAGCTGACTTCCTCCTCAGGATTTTAAAATAACTCCACATGGAGGAAAGTGGCAAATGGCAGAGCCAGGACAGGAGGGTAGCAGTGCACAGTCTTGGGGCTCATTCATTGGGAGGTGACCCAAGGAAGGTCAGGAAAGAAGTCTCTCCCATCAACATCAGGTCAGACAGAACTTGGCAGACCCCTGCTGTGTTACAGCATGGAGGTGAGGGAGGGCAGGATGGGGTGATGCAAACTGGGAGATGGTAGAGGAAAACCAGACCAACAGATTTCCAGCAGGTGGCAGGAGAATGTGGCAAAGCAGAGAAAAACAAGGAAGCAGTGCCACTCATATTATGAGCTGTTTATAATCAGCTGCAGATCATATCCTTTTAGATTCTAAAGCCTCCTCTACAGGTCTAGTCATTGGTGGTGTGGGAGACCTCTAGGGAAGTGTTTCTCAAAGTAGGGTTCCCAGATCAACAGAACCAACATCACCTGGAAACTTTTTAAGGCAAATTCTCAAGCTCTACTCAAGACCCACTGAATCAGAAACCCTGGGAAAGGAGCCCACAGTTTTTCTTGCCCACTTAGAGGATTCTGGTGCACACTAAAGTTTGGAAACCACTGCTTTAGAACATTTCCTCTCAGCTTTTAAGGTGCATGGGAATCACCAGGTAATTCTGCTAAATAAAAATATAATTTTGTTAAATAAAAATACAAATTCAGATTCAGTAGACCTGAGTTGAGCTGAGATTTTGCATTTCTAATAAATTTGCAGGTGATGCTGATTCTGGGGTGGTCACAGAGTATATCTACAGAGGGTACATGATTAGAACAAGGCAAGGCATCCATGTCCCAGGAGCAGATGGAATGCCCTCCTACATGGCAAGAGAGGAAATAGAAGCTGAATGTCTTATGGGGTGACAAGTGCAGGACTTGAGGTCATGGCACTGCTTTCCATTGACGGCAAGGATTTAATGGCACCGGTGGGACAGAGATTGAGCTGGTAAGTAGTGCAGTTGAGAGTAATCACTTTGGGCAAATATTTGCTATCTCCAATCTTGTGAAGAAGGACCTTGGATTCTTCCACTCAAATTGCTCCTGAGGCTTTCCATGCAAGCTTCATTTTTGTTTTCTGGAATGTGTCAAAATATTTTCTTTCAAAATGGAGGGAAATTGGCTTGAGAATTCCACCAAAAGAAGTTTGCCTAGTAGATTTAATAGGAAAGGAAAGGGCGTACGCTAGCTGTAGGTAGCCAGTCAGACACTTTTATTTCAACTTCTGATCAATCAGTTGCTCAATGTTGTACTGAAAATGAACAAGACCTAGTAGAATGAAATGGAAAGACTCCTCGGTAAAACCCAAATCTGCATCATATTTTCTTTTGGCCAGGAGATTTTTCTTCATAAGTGAAGAGGAAAATACATTAGGTGAGATAAGTTCAGTTCAGTTGCTCAGTCGTGTCTGACTCTTTGCGACCCCATGGGACTGTAGCACACCAGGCTTCCCTGTCCATTACCAACTCTTGGAGCTTGCTCAAACTCATGGCCATCGAGTTGGTGATGCCACCCAATCTTATCCTCTGTCATCCCCTTCTCCTCCAGCCTTCACCCTTTCCCAGCATCAGGGTCTTTTCTAATGAGTCAATTCTTTGAATCAAGAGGCCAAAGCATTGGCGATTCAGCTTCAGCATCAGTCCTTCCAAAGAATATTCAGGACTGATTTCCTTTAGGATGGACTGGTTGGATCTCCTTGCAGTCCAAGGGACTCTCAAGAGTCTTCTTCAATACCACAGTTCAAAAGCATCAATTCTTTGGCACTCAGCTTTCTTTATAGTCCAACTCTCACATCCATACATGACTACTGGAAAAACCATTGCTTTGATCAGATGGACCTTTTTTGGCAAAGTAACGTCTCTGCTTTTTAATATGCTGTCTATACAAAGTTATCAGATGCTTGAAGAAGTGGTAATTGGTTGGCAAGAGGTCAGGTGAATATGGTGGATGAGGCAAAACTTTGTAGCCCAATTTGTTCAACTTTTGACCCATTGGTTGTGTAATGTGTGGTCAGGTGTTGGTGTGGAGAAGAATTGGGCCATTTCTGTTGACCAGTGATGGCTGCAGGTGTTGCAGTTTTCAGTACATCTCATCAATTTGTTGAGCATACTTCTCAGATGTAGTGGTTTTGCTGGGATTCAGAAAGCTGTCGTGGATCAGACCAACAGCAGACCAACAAATAGTGACCATGGCCATTTTTCAGTACAAGTTTGGTTTTGTGAAGTGCTTAGGAGGTTCAGCTTTTTGACGTTTCCAATTTGCTTCAAATGCTGAATGATCATAGAATGGTCGACATTGAGTTCTTTGGCAACTTTTTGCATAATTGTAAGAGGAGGTGCTTTGATGATTGCTCTCAGTTGGGCATTGTCAACTTCTGATGGCTGGCCACTAAGCTCCTCATCTTCAAGGCTCTCAATCTCCTTTGCAAAACTTCTTGAACCAGAGCTGCACTGTATATCTGTTAGCAGTTCCTCGGCCAAAGGGGTTGCTAGTCATCTTTATGACCCATTTTGAACTGGAATAAAAAGATCACTCAAATTTACTTTTGGTCTAGCATCATTTCTATAGTCTAAAATAAATATAAAATGAACAACAAGTAATAAGTCATTGGCAAAAAACATAGAACAAGGAGTGTGTGTTAAAAAGATGTATAACAGAACCACATTTACTTAAGTATGTATCCCAATATCAGACAGCAAATTTCTACAATGTAAAACCACAATTACTTTTCTACCAACCTAATAAAAACTTCACATAGAGAAAAGCTCAGGCTCAGATGGCTTCATTGGTGAATTCTATCAAAAGAAGAGCTAATATAATCTTTTACAAAGGACTTCAAAAAATCAAAGGGGAATGAACACTTCTCAACTCATTTTATGATAAAAATATCAAAATCAGACAAAAAGTTAAAAAAAGAAACTACAGATCAGTATCTCCTGTGAATATAGACACAAAAATCCTCAAAAAATACTACTAAGCCAAAGCCAGAAACATATAAAAAGATTATATACCACAGCCGAGTGGAATTTATTGAAATAATGCAATCAATGTAGTAAACTATGCTAATAGAATAAAGGAGAGAAAAACTCATATGATTATCTCAATAGATGCAGAAGAAGTATTTGACAAAATCCAATATTTTTCATGATAAGACTACTGATCAAACTTGGAACAGATAGAAGCTTCCTCAACTTGATAAAGGTCATCTATGAAAAACCCTCTGGAGAAGGCAATGGCACCCCACTCCAGTACTCTTGCCTGGAAAATCCCATGGATGGAGGAGCCTGGTGGGCTGCAGTCCATGGGGTCGCTAAGAGTTGGACATGACCGAGCGACTCCACTTTCACTTTTCACTTTCATGCATTGGAGAAGGCAATGGCAACCCACTCTGGTGTTCTTGCCTGGAGAATCCCAGGGACGGGGGAGCCTGGTGGGCTGACGTCTATGGGGTCGCGCAGAGTCGGACACGACTGAAGCGACTTAGCAGCAGCAGCAGTAGCATGAAAAACCCTCAGCTACTATCGTACTTAATGGTGAAAGACTAGATTCTTTTGCTCTAAGATCAGGTACAAGACAAGAATATCTACTCTTGCCACTTCCACTCAGCATTATATTGGAGCTTTTAACTAGGGCATTTGGACAAGAAAAATAAATCAAAAGGATCACATTGGAAAAGAAGAAGTAAACTATCTTTATTTACAGATGACTGATCTTATATATGATAAATCCTAGTAAATTACAAAAGAACTACATAAACTGACAAAGTCAGAAAGTTTTAGGATACAAGATCAACATATAAAAATTATCTGTGTATTTATGTACTAGCAATTTTGAAAAAGAAATTAAGAGAGGGTGGGATGATTTGGGGGAATGGCACTGAAACATGTATATTATCATATAAGAAAAGAATTGCCAGTCCAGGTTCAATACAGGATGCTTGGGGCTGGTGCACTGGGATGACTCGGAGGGATGGTATGGGGAGGGAGGTGGGAGGGGGATTCAGGATGGGGAACATGGGTACGCCCGTGGCAGATTCATGTTGATGTGTGGCAGAACCAACACAATATTGTAAAGTAAAAAAAAATTAAAAAAAAAGAAATTCTATTTAGAATAACATGAAAAAGAATAATACACTTAGGAATAAACTTAACAAGAGAAGTACAATACTTGTATATTGAATACATTATTGAAAGAAATTTTAAAGGACCTAAATAAATTTTAAAAATCTCATCTACATGGATCAGAAGATTGATCTTGTTAAGATAGCAATATTTTCCAAATTTATCTGCAGATTCAATATGATCCTTATCAAAATACCAATGTCCTTTTTTTGCAGAAAGCCCTTTGATCATAAAATTCATTTGGGAATGGAAGGGATCCAGAATAGCCAAATCATGTAAAACAACAAAGCTGGAAGACTCACAGTCTCAATTTCAAAACTTACTACAAATCTACAGTAATAAGAGAGCATGATAATTGCATTAGGTTAAACATAAATCAATGGAATGAAATTGAGGGTCTGAAAATAAGCTCTTACGTTAATGGTCAACTGGTTTTCAGCAAGGGTACTATGGCAATTTATCAGAAGGAAATAGTCTTTTCAACAAATGGTTCTGGGACAACTGTATATGCCCATGCAAAAGAAGCTCAACTACTTTCTTATACCACGTGCAAAAATTTACTCAAAATGGATTATAGACAAAAATTGAAGAGGTAAAACAATAAGACTTTTAGAAGAAAATATAGGAATAATTCCTGATGATAAAGGTTTAGGAAATAGTTTCTTACTATACCAAAAGCATAAGCAACCAAAACAATAATAAGTAAATTGAACTACATCATGAAAAAAGTTGCATTGAAAATGATCGAGAAAAGTGAAAATCCAACTTAAAAAATTTAAAAAATAAATAATGAAAAAGTATTTGTTTTCTGTTTATTTACTTTACTTTACAATATTGTATTGGTTTTGCCATCTATCAACATGAATCCATCCTGAACCCCCCTCCCACCTCCCTCCCCGTCCCATCCCTCTGGGTCATCCCAGTGCACCAGCCCCAAGCATCCTGTATCATACATTGAACCTGGACTGGTGATTCATTTCACATATGATAATTTACATGTTTCAATGCCCTTCTTCCATATTATCCTGCCCTCGCGGTCTCTCAAAGAGTCCAAAAGACTGTTCTATACATCTGTGTCTCTTTTGCTGTCTTGCATACAGGATTATCGTTACCATCTTTCTAAATTCCATATATATGCGTTAGTATACTGTATTGGTATTTTTCTTTCTGGCTTACTTCACTCACTCTGAAAAAGTATTTTTAAAAATAATAATAAAAGACAACTCATATAATGGGCAAAGGATTTGAATAGACTTTTCTCCAAAAAAGGTAAATAAGTGGCAAAAGGAAATGAAAAAAGTTTTAATATCACAAGTCATTTGATAAGCACAAATCAAAGCTATGGTGAGATACCACTTCACCCTCTCTAGGGATGGCTGTAAAAGGACAGAAAATAACAAGTATTGACAAGGATGTAGACAAACTGACGGGACTGTAGCATGGTATGGACATTCAGGGAAACAGTTTGGCAGTTCATCAAAGTTAAACATATTCCTAGAAAGGAAAACACCATGCCCATATTTTCCATTTGTGAAAACACAAAACCCTGTACAGGATTGTTCACTGTGACATTATCCATGTTAGTGAAAAACTGGGACTACCTCAAACTGACATATGCATAAATAAAGTATGATACCCAAACAATGGGATATTATCCTGTAATTTAAAAACAACAACATAATGACAAGTTACAATATGGATGAAACTTAAAAACATTATACTAAATGAAAGAATCCAGTCACACACAAAAAGCCACATATTGATTTCATTAATATGAAATCACTACTATTGTCAAGCTTAAGTATAGACAAAGTATAGGTTAGTGGTTGCCTAAGGCTGTAGAATTACAAGGCCCTTGCTCCTTGGAAGAAAAGCTTAAATTAAAAAACCCTTGCTCCTTGGACAAAAAGCTATGACCAGCCTAGATAGCATATTAAAAAGCAGGCATTACTCTGCCAACAAAGGTCCATATAGTCAAAGCTATGGTTTTTCCAGTAGTTATGTATGGATATGAGAATTGGAACATAAAGAAGGCTAAGTGCCAAAGAATTGATTTTTTTGAACTGTGGTGTTGTAACTTGAGAGTCCCTTGGACTGCAAGGAGATCCAACCAGTCAATCCTAAAAGAAATCAGTCCTGAATATTCATTGGAAGGACTGATGTCGAAGCTGAAGCTCCATATTTTGGCCACCTGATGCAAAGAGCTGACTCATTGGAAAAGACCCTGATGCTGGGAAAGATTGAGGGCGGAAGAAGGGGACAACAGAGGATGTGATGGTTGGATGGCATCACTGACTCAATGGCCATGAGTTTGAACAAACTCCAGGAGACAGTGAAGGCCACGGAAGCCTGGTGTGCTGCAGTCCATGGGGTGGCAAAGTCAGACCACAACTAAGTGATTGAACAACAATGAACAAGGGCTGTAGAGATATGGAGTTGGGGGAAATGGGGAGTAATTGCTAGTGAGTACAGGGTGATGCACTTCTTCATTCTTTTGGGGTGATGAAAATGTTCTAAATTTAGGCTATGGTGATGGTGTACATATCTCTGGATATAGTAAAGCCATTGAAGTATATACTTTAAATGGGTGATTTCTATGGTACGTGAATTATATCTAATAAAGATATTTAGAAATAAATATTATGGCTTTAACTTTGGAAAGCTAAGTTGTATACTACTGCAATGATTTATTTTCTCTTTCTTTTTCTCTTTGTTTAGTTGATAATAAAACAAGTGTATTATTTTTTCTAAATACAGGTGGCCAGTTTTCTATAGTTAGTTCCCCTTCTCATGGAGGGCTTCATTTTCTAGGAAAAAAACACTAGTTGAAGAAGGAAAAGCTATATTCCCCAAACACGTAAACCCTGATCCTAGTATACACTTGGTGCCTGGTGCTCCAAAATTAAAGATTTTCGTTGTCTTCAAGAAGTTTTTTTTTCTTAAAGAGACCCTGGAGGTAAATATGGTTTTCAGAAGTGTCACAGAATAAGACTCAAGTTTTGAATTCTGTAAAGGAGAGGTATATCTCATTCCACAGACATGTTTCATTGGAGAGGGAGAGTAATAATAACTCAGTAAAAATAATTGCAAACATTTCAACTGTGCTTTCTAACGTGCATACCGCCTCACCCAAACATTGCTATGCTTAATTCTCCCAACAGCCCTGTGAGGAAAGTACTTACATCCATAATATGAATATACAGGACTGGCAAGAGTGTTTATACATCAGGGTCTTCTACTCCAAACTCTGGACCATTTTTGTAAACACAAGAAGTTATGATTCTGTGAAATTTTATATGGAAAGACAGTAGAAAGAACTTGGGAGACAATGAAAAGAAAGTGATCAGAAAGCCATAGCTAAGGAAGTGAATTTGAGCACCCTGTCACCTCTAATAAATGGGTAACTCTTTCCTCCTGTGGATTACAAAACCATCACAGAAGCACCATGTGACAGAGAGAGAAGATTTCATCTGTTTTGAAGTTTACATAATATCTCATTTTGCTCATTGTAGAGCCTTCATTTGATTTGCTATTTTCCTCAGCACTCAAAGGAAGCAATAAATGGAATTGTTCAGTTCAGTTCAGTTCAGTCGCTCAGTTGTGTCCGACTCTTTGTGACCCCATGAATTGCAGCATGCCACTCCTCCCTGTCCATCACCAACTCCCAGAGTTCACTCAAACTCACATCCATCAAGTTGGTGATGCCATCCAGCCATCTCATCCTCTGTCGTCCCCTTTTCCTCCTGCCTTCAATCTAAACTCATGTGCATCGAGTCAGTGATGCCATCAAACTATCTCATCCTCTGTCGTCCCCTTCTCCTCCTGCCCTCAATCCCTCCCAGCATCAGGGTCTTTTCCAATGAATCAATTCTTCGCATGAGTTGGCCAAAGTATTGGAGTTTCAGCCTCAGCATCAACCCTTCCAATGTACACCCAGGACTGGTCTTCTTTAGGATGGACTGGTTGGATCTCCTTGCAGTCCAAGGGACTCCCAAGAGTCTTCTCCAACACCATAGTTCAAAAGCATCAATTCTTTGATGCCAGCTTTCGTGACAGTCCAGCTCTCACATCCATACATGGCCACTGGAAAAACCATAGCCTTGACTAGACAGACCTTTGTTGGCAAAGTAATGTCTCTGCTTTTGAATATGCTATCTAGGTTGGTCATAACTTTCCTTCCAAGGAGTAAGCGTCTTTTAATTTCATGCCTGTAGTCACCATCTGCAGTGATTTTGGAGCCCAGAAAAATAAAGTCTGACACTGTTTCCACTGTTTCTCCATCTATTTCCCATGAAATGATGGGACCAGATGCCATGATCTTAGTTTTCTGAATGTTGAGCTTTAAGCCCACTTTTTCACTCTCCTCTTTCATTTTTACCAAGAGGCTTTTTAGTTCCTCTTCACTTTCTTCCATAAGGGTGGTGTCATCTGCATATCTGAGGTTATTGATATTTCTCCTGGCAATCTTGATTCCAGCTTATGCTTCTTCCAGCCCAGTGTTTCTCCTAATGTACTCTGCATATAAATTAAATAAGCAGGGTGACAATATACAGCCTTGACGTACTCCTTGTCCAATTTGGATCCAGTCTGTTGTTCCATGTCCAGTTCTAACTGTTGCTTCCTGACCTGCATATAGGTTTCTCAAGAGGCAGGTCAGGTGGTCTGGTATTCCCATCTCTTTCAGAATTTTCCACAGTTTATTGTGATCCACACAGTCAAAGGCTTTGGCATAGTCAATAAAGCAGAAATAGATGTTTTTCTGGAACTCTCTTGCTTTTTCACACATGGTAAGACTGTGTTAATGGAGAATAGCTGGCTGTATATAGAGATATTTTATTTTGGAAACATTTATATTTGGAAACATTCTACTGGAAGCTAGTCTACCAGGCATCAAAGTCAGGCAGTCAACTACCCTTCTTTTTAGGACTGTCTCTGCATCCCCCTCCTCTTAGAAATCCATTGACATTCAGAGTAGGACAATGCATCCAGAATAAGTCCAGGAGCTGATCAGGGTAACTGCTACTTACTAAGCAACTTCAATTCACCAGTTCTGTATGAACTTTTCTAGGGGGTTGGGTCACACCTCACCACTACAGTGCTTCTCAGCTCCTAATGCCCCTTCAGTCTCAGTTCTGACATTTAAGAAGGTTGGGGGTGCTGTAGCCTGGGCCTTGAATCCTCAGCAGTCCCAAGATTCATGAAGGCAGGACAGGAAAGAATTCCTAAATACTTAAATTCTGACCAGAGTACTAAGATGTCAAGGACCTTCCTTATCACTAACTGGCCCAAGTACACAGTAGAACTTTACAGGGCACCCGGGTGCCAGGGCCTGGGGAGCAGGTGCCCCGTTCCAGGCCCTGTGACCCTGGACCCTGCAGGCTCCGAGAAGCAGCTGTGCTCTTCCGGCTGCGGGTGGAGCAGGAACACACACCTACCCTTTCAAAGCAGAAGGGCTCCGTGGACCCCTTGCCAAGGAACTGTTATAGAGTAGCATTTTAATGAACTGAGTGTAATACATTAAAAACACATGGAATAAATGCTCCTTGAAATAAACATGGGTTTTTAAAAATGAAAAGGAAAGAAAATGCTTTGGCAAAACACATTTTGGGTTTTTCTGAACCCCAAATATTTGAAAACTGTTCAGGCAATCTTACTCAACCCAGAATGCCATTTAGCTCTCCCATGGTGACTAATAATACATACAAAAGTGGGAAAATTTGGGGTATTTCTCTAGCCATGGCATTTCCAGAAAGACACAGGTTGACAAGAGGCCTTTCAGAGAGCAGTTTTTAAAATACTTCAGATATGAAGATCTTGAACTTTGAAGTGACATTGCAGGAATTAAATATGTGTGAATTAATTAATTAAAGATGAATTAATGAAAGAAGAGTTAATTAATGAAAGATGAAGGCATCTGGTCCTATCACTTCATGGCAAATAGATTGGGAAACAGTGGAAACAATGACAGACTATTTTTTGGGGCTCCAAAATCACAGCAGATGGTGACTGCAGCCGTGAAATTAAAAGACATTTGCTCCTTGGAAGAAAAGTTATGACCAACCTAGACAGCATATTAAAAAGCAGAGACATTACGTTGTCAACAAAGGTCCGTCTAGTCAAGGCTATGGTTTTTCCAGTGGTCGTGTATGGATGTGAGAGTTGGACTATAAAGAAGGCTGAGCACTGAAGAATTGATGCTTTTGAACTGTGGTGTTGGAGAAGACTCTTGAGAGTCCCATGGACTGCAAGGAGATCCAACCAGTCCATCCTAAAGGAGATCAGTCCTGGGTGTCCAGTGGATGAACTGATGCTGAAGCTGAAACTCCAATATTTTGGCCACCTGATGTGAAGAACTGACTCATTTGAAAGACCCTGATGCTGGGAAAGATTGAAGATGGGAGGAGAAGGGGACGACAGAGGATGAGATGGCTGGATGGCATCACTGACTCAATGGACAGGACATGAGTTTGAGTAAACTCTAGGAGTTGGTGATGGACAGGGAGGCCTGGAGTGCCTGGGGTCACAAAGAGTTGGGCATGATTGAGTGACTGAACTGAAGGAAAAAATAGCTACTACATGAATAACTTAAATGTTAACATGCATAATTGAGGCCCAGATACTGAACATTTATGCTTAGGAGGCAAAAAAATCACAACCAATCTTATTAAAAAAAACAAGCCCAACAAATCAAACAAGTAAAACAAAAAAATCAAGTCATACCAGGGAAAATCAACCCCCAAAAACTTTATCAGTAAGTTTGTATTCCTAGTTCTAGGTGCAATGGAAATGGATGAGAAAGTGAAACCACCTACCTATGTGGTTGGGAGCGCTGAGGTCCAGAGCAGCCTACCTGCCGTATGCCCCACCTGGGTCTTCACCTTGCTTCTCAAGTCCAAGAGACACAGGCCCCAGAGCCCTCCCTGCCACTTAATTGGAGTGCTTTACAACAAAGGAGAACCCCAATCCATTCTCGTTAACCAGCTCCAGCCCTGGAAATCTTGGGACCTGGAAATCTTGGGACCTGGAAATCTTGGGGACAGTGGCTTAAACACACCCCCCCCAGAGGCATATGAAATTTAATAAGGGACGGTTGTAAGAATTCAGACCTCAAGGAATGAAGCTATGATGGTAAAATGCCAGGAGTTAGTGTGGTTATTTTAAAACAGGGATCCCTCTCCTCAGACTCTAGCACCTGCCACCTGGCTCTGTCCATAGCTCTCTGGGAAGGAACACAAAATCGTCATTTCCACTCATCCATCCTGAGCTAAGGATCAGTCCCCAAAGTGAGGAGGGTACCTCCCAATCACAGAACCCAGAGTCTGGTTCTGCTTTCTGGGATATCAGTACAAGTTTCTGTAGAACTTAAGACTAGTCATTCATTGAAGTCACCATGGAACATCTCTGAGCCAGACTCTGCCTTAGGTGCCACCTTAGAGATATGAGTTTATGAAATTCACTGTTAGTGGAGGAGACACAGAAGGGGGCACAAAAGAAGTTAGTTCTGCTTTGGGCAGGGGATAGTCTCATCATTCTCACAGCCCAAGGTGGTCATCACCTACTGCTGTTTCACTCCTGCTTCTTGCACTATCAAACTTCATCATCATGCACACACTGTGTGTGTGTGTGTGTGTGTGTGTGTGTGTGTGTGTGAGTGTGTGTGTGTTAGTCGTTCAGTCATGTCTGACTCTTTGGAATCTCATGGACTGTAGCCTGCCAGGCTCCTCTGCTCATGGCATTCTCCAGGAAAGAATACTGAAGTGGGTTGCCATTCCCTTCTTCGGGGGGATCTTCCCCACCCAGGGATTGAACCCAGGACTCCTGCACTGCAGATAGATTCTTTACCATCTAAGCCTCCTGGGAAGCCCTATCTGAGCCACCTGGGAAGCCCTGCTCACACTTTGGCCTTTGAACTCTCCTTTAACTAAGGCAAGTTCATCGTAGAGGTTTTCAAAATTACAAAAAAGCACAAAGAAGGAACCAGAAATCATTAATAATGCCACCATCCCTGAATTCAGAGTTATCTGCTAGTTTATATTCTTCTAACCTTTTATCTACACTTAGGGATAGTTTTAATGAACTGAAGACTAAATATGGGCTTCCCTGGTGGCTGAGTAGGTAAAGAATCTGCCTGCAATGCCAGAGAACAAGGGACATGGGTTCAATCCCTGGGTCAGGAAGATCTCCTGAAGAAGGAAGTAGCAACCCACTCCAGTATTCTTTCTTGGAAAATTTCATGGACAGAGGAGTCTGGTGGGTTATATAGTCCATGGGGTTGCAAAGAGTCAGACATGACTGAGCACACACACACAATGACTGTATATATATGTATATATCCTATTTATTATGGGTGTGTCTGTATATTGATATAGTATGTTTTCCTCCTCTTATGTCATGTTACAAGAATTCTCCCATGTTGTGAAATGTTCTTTGAAGGTGTTATGTTCCATAAATAGTATGAAGCATAATAAGCAACAAAACAAGACTGTGCAATGTGTTTCAATTTTGTCAAAATCTGTTTATTATCTTTATTAAACACAAGCTTATTGCAAAGGGAGTTGTAAAGCTGTAAAATTTTAAACCCATGGACCTTGTACTGAGCAACACATAACATTTTAAGATGATGCATCTTAAGCAAGAAGGTTTGAGTGTATTGTATTTCACTGACCTTTATTAATAGAAATTGGAAGTCTTAGCAATTTTCACACCAGTCATTGTTTTGTGATTTACATTATTATCTAAATAGTGTTTCACAAAACTTGAGGCTACTTTAGGTTAGGGGTTTTCTAATAGATACAACATAATGGAGAAAAACTAATGTCATTATTTTGAGGAGAATTTGTGTCTTTTGCCTCTTGTATATCAGGATCCTAGGAAACAGTGAGTATAATACAAACAAAAATATATTTGCTTTGGGACTGATCCCTACTAACTTAATATATATACCCAATAAATGTGTGATACCAATTTTTTTCCCCGAGAAACTCATATCTCTGAATTTCTGAAAGAGAATCTTCTTGGTTTTCTCAACAGTATGGATGTAGCCAGGCACTTGTCTAAGAGAAAGCTCTTTGTATAAATTATATGCTTGAGAAATTTCCTTTAGTGCTTCATAGTATCTCAATCATGAACATAAACAGGAATCTCCTGGAAGGCTTGTATTCCAATTCATTAAGTCTGGAGTGGGCCCAGAACCCTTATTTTTAACAAAGACCAGGGGATTCTAATGTCCAAGGCCACTCTTTGAGAAATACCACACTACCAAGTACAGGGCCAACTTCTCAGCCGATGCCATAAATCCCTTTTAATCTGACTCAGCTCTGAGTGTCACCAGGCTCAACTCTCCACGCTAGACCCATCCATCCTGTGCTACACTGGGGGCCTGCTCTCCCTCCACACTGTCCTCTAGTCTATGCCTTCCTTCCTTTCGTCAAGCAGAATAGCTATCTTTTCCCTTCTGGGCTTATTGAAATCTTCCTGATTAAACATCTCCTCGTCTGTGAAACCGTATCCTGTTCTACAGGTAGAATGAATCGATCCCTCTCTGCGGTTTTAGAATCTTGCGGTTTTGCGAGGATGCTCATTGCTCTGGACAGCTCTGCAGTCAGGCTACCAGGACACTGTGATTCCCAGATGTGGCGGTTTCTTCTCAGTTCCTCACACACATCATCATCTTTTCCTACTGCGCAGTCGGCTCCCATGTGGTCCCCTCCGCCTGAATCGCTCCTCCTCTCCTTGCCCGTAAATCCCAATTCAACTTGCAAAGCCCGGGTAAAATGGGACCACCTCTAACGTTTTCAGGGCTCAAGGCAAGAGTAAAGATGGGCATCATAGATGGGATTTGGACTCTCAGACTCCTTGGAGTTTGTGGGGAGAGAGCAAATTAGCTAAGATGGCTAAGCGTTCAGGCTCTATCACCCCACCTTTTGCAAATAATGACTGTGTAACAGCGGAGATCACTTACAGCGCTGCATATGCACATCACGAGGCACTCGCTTGGCCATGGATTCCTTTGTGGATGCCGTGTGGATGCATGAGCTCCATCCACCAAAGCGGTACATTACTGCTGCGTCACGGCTGCGTCTGTTGGGTCAGCCACGAGAGGAGGGAGTACAGTGTGTCTGCTGCTATGGCTGCTGCGCCAGCCAGGAGAGAACAAGTTTATCTGAAGTTCCTATGGCTCCTTGAGTTTTCTTCCAGCTTCCTTGTCTACCATGGGTGTGCACAGTGTACATGGTGAGACACAGTGAGACAGCGGGCGTCGTCAGCAGGACACACCGCAGGCAGGGGAGCCTGAGGCTCCACTAGATGGAGGAAGCTGTGGCCCCCAGATAGTATGTGCTACCACGTGGCTGCGATCCTCTCAGTGTGGGCTCCAGTGGAAGACTGGGAGGTGGTGGACAGGAGAGCACTGAAAAGATGCTATGGGTGGTGAGGTCCTGTTTGCCGAACAAGGTGGCACGGACTGCCACTGGCATGGTGGGGTGGATTTTCTTGAGTGCCTTGAAGACAAACATGGATGGTACTCTCCGTGATGCTGTGCCAGTGCACAGCGTGCAGAGACGCTTGGAAGAATAGAGGAACATATACTGACCTTAGAGCAAGAACCCCGCAGCCCTGAAGAACACAGCATCTCTGACAGTGAGGTGGTAAGTGATGATGAGGACGAACATTATGAGACTGTGGGTCCCTGCTGGGCAGTGAGGCCTGTTGTGCAGCAGAAAGTGAAGCCTGAGCAGCCTGTGATCCAGGGGGGCATCCTCAAGGGCCCCCAGTGTGACTGAATTCACTCAAGCAGGGTTGGTTGACTGGGGTAAGCAGTTTTGGCAAAATCAAAGGGAAGCCTTGGCAGCTTGGCTCTTGCGACTCTGGGGCACAGGTGTGGGTCTGGCACATATGGGAGTTTGGTGGGTCCTTACTGGGAGAAGTAGAGGGACGGAATGCAAGACACCACTTTGTAAAGGCTGTTCTATGATGTAGACAGTATATTGTAAAGGCTGTGTCCTCAGATTTTGAAAAGTGTAAGCATGTGTGTGGACTGTGCATGCTGCAAAAGATACCCTCCTTGAAGTGGACCCAGCACCTGTGGGACTTTTGTGGGTCCTTAATAAAAGCCCTCGGAGAAGGCAATGGCACCCCACTCCAGTGCTCTTGCCTAGAAAATCCGATGGATGGAGGAGCCTGGTAGGCTGCAGTCCATGGGGTCGCTAAGAGTCGGATATGACTGAGCGACTTCACTTTCACTTTTCACTTTCATGCATTGGAGGAGGCAATGGCAACCCACTCCGGTGTTCTTGTCTGGAGAATCCCAGGGACGGGGGAGCCTGGTGGGCTGCTGTCTATGGGGTTGCACAGAGTTGGACACGACTGAAGAGACTTAGCAGCAGCAATAAAAGCCCTGCAGGGGTAGAGTTGCCCTGTGGAGGCTTTCCGGCAATCTCACAAAGACAGATGGTGGATTGGACTTGGCCATGGAACATAAAGGCACTCCACATGCGGTGGGTGGCCCTTCTAACCCTGTGAGGGCAAGGACTGCAACATGAGTTCCAGGTGACACCTGGCATTGGGTTTTGCTGCATTGAGGATGTAACTATTTGTTCTAGCCTCTACTGTTGTGGCAACATCTGGGTTCAAGTGGAGGTGTGGGGCCCTCGGAGGATGCTGCAGAGGGCAGAATCTGCATAATGTGTGGGACAAGAGATGCTGAAGGTGTAGAATATGGGGAGAGAGCAAATTAGCCAAGATGGTGTGGTCAGGCTCTGTTGCCCCAGGTTTTGTAAATGACTATGTAACAGTCCTTGAGGTCATGACTCTGAGTGGTGTGAGATCACTTACAGCACTGTGCATGCATGTCCTGGGGTGCTTGCTTGGTCATGGGTTACTGTGTGCTGTGTGGTTGTACGAGCTCCACCCCCAAAAGCTGTGGCATTACTGCTCATCGAGCACTGGGTCAGCCATGAGAGGAGAGAATACAGCGTGTCTGCTGCTATGGCTGCTGCGCCAGCCAGGAGAGAATAAATGCATCTGCAGTTCCTATGGTTGCTTGAGTTTTCTCCCAGCTCCCCTGTTTGCACCTTGTCTACTCTGGATTCAATAAACAGTGCACACAGTGAGATACAGTGAGACAATTGGTGTCACAAACAGGATCAGCAATACAGAGTTCCACTTGCAGATGACTCTGGCTCCTGACTGGTGACCTAGATGCTATTCCCCTCTTTCCCCACCCTTGGTTCCTTTGCACATCATGGAAGGATTTGTAAGCATCCTTGTGGGTATGTCAAGGTCCATGCACACTCACTGTTCCCTCCTGGTCCCCCTGAAACCTGGGGGTGGACACACTTGCTTACAGCCCCCATGGGGTGGAAGGCCCAGAGAAGAGAGCTGCAAGAACCTTAGAATCAGGCTTGAGGGGCTTCATCCAGGGCTTCTGCAGTTCAGAACACCCTGAGCATGGTTGGGAACAGGCCCACGGGCACTTCTCAAGGGTGGTGCTGGGGGCTCTGACATAGACCTGCAGGACATACGGAGCACATGCCTTCCTTTCTTGAAGAAGCCTTCCCCGAAACGTTCCAGCAATGCCAGATTCTCCACTCAAACTTTCACAACACTCTCTAGTTCTCTTTGGAGCATTTAAAATGATAATTAAGTAATCCATAGTTTAATGAATTATTGTTTAATTGATACTGACAATTCCGTTTATTTCTCTTCCTTGGTTCTTGTCTCACTGCAACAAAAATTTGGGACGACAGACTAAAGGGTTTAAAACAACAGACAAGTTACAGCTCAGTTCAGCTTGAGCAGACAGATCTTTTATTAGAGAGACACTCACAACACATGGGAGTAGGCTGACCCCAAAGGAGTCATCTTCCTCCTTTTCCCTCTCTTGGCTACCCCCTTTTTATCCGTCCAGTCTCCTACTTTTCATTATGCCTTGTGCAAAGTAGTGCTTGTACCTATCACCAGTCAATGGAAGGGAGTGCAAATGGGCTCATGCTCAAGGCCAACTGACAGTTGCAAGTTATCCAACAGCTGGCTCTATTGTTTATGTCTTCCCATAATTCAGTCTGTTATAATCAGAGGTAGAATATTTATGAGCCCTTACTGGGCCCCTAGCTGCCTAAGGTTACTTGGAGAAGCCCCTCTGGTTAGTTTGTATTCACTGTGTGCCTAGGGTGCACGTGCAGGAGTGCGAAAAGTCTCTGTGATTATTTTTGTAGCATATCTGAGAGCTCTCCTCGGATCAGCTTGAATCCTTTTCAGCGAGGCCACCCCTCTCTTCTCACGCCTAATCTCCTACCTAACAGTACTATCAGGCCTAACCCCCTTACTTAAAACTCTTTTTCACAGAGTTAGAACCAAATCTGTTTTTGTTCCCCTTTGTCTTGATGTTGCCTGAAACAGTCTGGCTCATGAACGGTGTTCAGTGTGTTTGTTGAATAGACAGATGAGAGGAAGGTTCAAGGAAAGAGTGCAGGAACAGTGTAAACCCTGTTTCACCCTTTCTTGAATATCTCTATCACCATCAACAGACTTACACAATAAAAGCTAAAGTATTACAAAAGATTTTCCCACACTTATGTTCCAAAGATAAAGTTCCCATTGAAGCCAGGAGGGATGAGGGGTTTGGATATGATTGCCAGATCACAGGGCCACACTAATACACACAGTGTAAATCCTTCAGCCTAATGCGAGTGTTGCACTATACACAGCTTTTTCTTTCTGGAAATTTACAAATTCAGCATTTAAAAATTCAAACTGGAAGTAAAAATGAATAAAATATACCCTTCACAAGGTTGCATGCAATTCTACTTAGAGATCTTCATAAAATCTTGTGGGGAAAAAAGTCTTTTCTGAAAGAAAAACAATTCTGGGTGGTGCTTGAAAATTCAGAAGGCAGCTAGAAGCTTTGCCAATGACAACTGTAAGTAATAACATGGTATTAAATTTTATTTTACATTTTTAAGACTGGATTTTTTAAAAAACCAGCGGGTATTTGGAATTATATTTCTAACAGACATTCTGAAAAAAAAAATTGTAGTTTTATTTATCTTAGTTGGCATGAAAACCTCAATCTTCAAAGGTAAGAATTTGATTCTTTGAGGCATGGGACCCTTATGGGCAAAAGGCCTAGGTGCCACAGATTTGCATTTTAGCCCTCTCCAGAGGTTTTCTTTGCCTTTACTATCTTTTCGATTAGTGGGCAAAAATGATCTTCTAAATCTGAAAAGCTGTTTTCACTTGAAGTTTCTTCTATAATTTTGAATGAACGAGCAGGGACAATATTAGAGACTCATCACTTTTTCTCCAAAACAACAGTGAGAGATGATAAGGCCACCTCAGTCCCAAAGACACTTTGGACAATGACCATCTTTTTTCTATGAAAACTCTCTTCTCAGCTACTGAAATAAGTCCTCTTTCATTATTTTTTTTTCTTTCTCACATTTAATATTTTAATTAACATTCAGATCAGATCAGTCGCTCAGTCATGTTCGACTCTTTGCGACCCCATGAATCGCAGCACACCAGGCCTCCCTGTCCATCACCAACTCCTGGAGTTCACTGAGACTCACGTCCATCGAGTCAGTGATGCCATCCAGCCATCTCATCCTCTGTCGTCCCCTTCTCCTCTTGCCCCCAATCCCTCCCAGCATCAGAGTCTTTTCCAATGAGTCAACTCTTCACATGAGATGGCCAAAGTACTGGAGTTTCAGCTTCAGCATCATTCCCTCCAAAGAAATCCCAGGGCTGATCTCCTTCAGAATGGACTGGTTGGATCTCCTTGCAGTCCAAGGGACTCTCAAGAGTCTTCTCCAACACCACAGTTCAAAAGCATCAATTCTTTGGCGCTCAGCCTTCTTCACAGTCCAACTCTCACATCCATACATGACCACAGGAAAAACCATAGCCTTGACTAGACACTATCTTTTATTAAACTTGTTTTGCAAGAGAAGTATCCCATAAATGCTCCAATCAATACCCTCTTCGGATCTTTCAGTTTCTTTTTTTTTTTTTTTGCTTTTTTATCTTTTTAAAATTTTATTTTATTTTTAAACTTTACATAATTTTATTAGTTCTTGCTTCATTTCCCAGAGGTTTAACAAACCTTTGCCCTGTATTCCCTTTGGGAAAGAGCAGACAGCAAACATTCACATTCTTAAAGCTGTGGTACATATACAGAACAGAGTATTACTCAGCCATTATAAAGAATGCATCTGAATCAGTTCTAATGAGGTGGATGAAACTTGAGCCTATTATACAGAGTGAAGTAAGCCAGAAAGAAAAACACCAATACAGTATACTAATGCATATATATGGAATTTAGAAAGATGATAGCAATAACCCTGTATACGAGACAGCAAAAGAGACACTGATGTATAGAACAGTCTTTTGGACTCTGTGGGAGAGGGAGAGGGTGGGATGATTTGGGAGAATGGCATTGAAATATGTATAATATCATATATGAAACAAGTCACCAGTCCAGGTTCGATGCACGATACTGGATGCTTGGGGCTGGTGCACTGGGATGACCCAGAGGGAGGGTATGGGGAGGGAGTGGGGAGGAGGGTTCAGGATGGGCAACACACGTATACCTGTGGCAGATTCATGTTGATGTATGGCAAAACCAATACAATATTGTAAAGTTAAATAAAATAAAATTAAAAAAAAATTAAAAAAAATAGAAAAGCAAAAAAAAAAAAAAAAGACCAGTCCCATCAATACCTAGTGAAGCAGGAACTGTTGCTCACTTGTCGTTCCTCCTATGGCCCAAGAAGCCTTGGCACAATTGATACTTCTGGCTAGATTACCCTCTTGTAAGTTTTCTCCTTTGGCTCCTGCTTTTTTTTTTTTTTAATTATATGTATGAAATTTATACATAACACAAAATATACCATCACAATAATTTTAAATTAATTGATTTTCAATTGGAGGGTAATTGCTTTACAATATTGTGTTGGTTTCCGTCATTACATCAACATGAATCAGTTCTCAGTATACATTTGTCCCCTCCCTCTTGAGCCTTCCTCCTTCCTCCCACCCCATTCCATCCCTCTAGATTGTCATGAAATTAAAAGACACTTGCTCCTTGGAAGAAAAGCTATGAAAATCCTAGCAGCGTATTAAAAAGTGGAGATATTACTTGACTGACAAAGGTCTGTATAGTCAAAGCTGTGGTTTTTTCAGTAGTCATGTACGGATGTGAGATTTCCACAATAAAAAAGGCTGAGCACAAAGAATTGATGCCTTCAAACTGTGGTGTTGGAGAAGACTCTTGAGAGTCCCTCGGACTGCAAGGAGATCAAACCAGTCGATCCTAAAGGAAATCAATTCTGAATATTTACTGGACAGACTAATGCTGATGCTGAAACTCCAACACACCTGATGCAAAAAGCTGACTCATTAGAAAAGACCCTGATGCTGGGAAAGATTGAGGGTAGGAGGAGAAGGAGACAACAGAGGATGAGACAACAGAGGAGACAACAGTTGGCTGGCATCACTGACTCAATGGACATGAGTTTGAGCACGCTCTGGGAGATAATAAAGGACCAGGAAGGACGGCATGCTGCAGTCCATGGGGTTGCAAAGAGTCAAACAGAACTGAGCGACTGAACAATAATAACATATATTTTACATATAGTAATGCGTACTCAATGCATACTCAATTTGTAATAAAGTGAAGAGTTCAGTGGCATTAAGTACATTTACCTTGTTGGGTGGAGAGTGGTCATCCATCTTCAGAACTTGTCACCTTCTGAAACTAAAGCCTCATTTCTATTAAACACTGACCCCCCCATTCTCCTCTCCCCACAGTCCCTGGCAACCAACTGCTTTTATTTTTTTAAAGCTAAAGGTACCCCAAACCTTGAGTTGAAGGCAAAGGGTGATGGTGTGTGAGTGTGTGTAGTGAACCACGGGGGCTGGGTGTCTTCCTTTCCAGGCACGACATCGGTGGGGCTCAGGAGATGAGGCAGTGCTATTACATCCCTGGCTTCAACCTGCCCATGACATTTGTGGGCTTTGCAAAGTGAAGCAGGTTGTTCAAAGCTCTCCCACCTCAATTTCCTCATCTAGGATTCTTGTGGAGATTAAATGAGTTAATAAACAGAAAGCACCAGGACTTCTCCACAGTCCGTCAAGTGCAAACTGCACAACGATGAGACCCAGAGCAGTTTCTGCCATTTGGCCAAAAATCTCGAGGTAGCTCTGTTTGTTGAGGTAGAAATGCTAAAGGTTTAATCTCACTGTCCTCTCCGTATTACAATCTATCTCTAACCTGGAGCACAATAAATTAGCTACATGAATCTGGATTTTGTTTCCACACTTCAGGACCAGAAGGCAGAATCGACAGCAGACTTGGAAAGTGATTCAAATGTGGGTCGTGTTCACAGACATGCTCACCACCATTCTCAGCCCAGAGACCCCGTGCTCTTGAATCACAAGATGCTTCTGTTGTCCTGCAGGTGCTAAAATGTGAACTCCAAGCCTCACTTCGTAGTTTCAGATCCAGCAGTCAGTTCCTCTTCTCCATGTTCTAAATATGGTTTTCTCCTCTACCACATAATTTAAATAACATAGGGCCAAGCAGATTTTAAATTGGTGATTATTATCTAATGTCAGATTTCACACATCTGAATGCTGCTCCCACTACTTAACTGCTTATGTAACCTTAGGGAAGTCCTTAGCCTCAGTTTCTTCATCTGTAAAATGGGAATAATCATGGTTCCTGCCTCACAATTAATGGGAGAAATGATGAGCTTCCAAATGTAAAGCACTTGGCATGCAAATACTGCCTTCCTCTTTGGGAATGAAGAAGCCTCAGCAGGCTAGACAGGAGTCAGATGAGGTCAGAAAGAAATCAGGTTTTCTCAAGAAAGTGTCTGTGGATGAATTAGAGTGATTTGACGTTATTTGTTATGTGAACCAAATTGAGTACTAATCTAGAAGAGGTCGAAACTGTTCATTTTGTGATAGCCAAGCTAATGATATTACAGACATTTTCTCTTTTGAATCTTCATATAGTCCACTTAAGAGAAGGTATTATTATCTCCATTTTACAGATGAGGAAACTAAGGCAGAAGGAGGCTAATTAACTTGCCCAAAGTCACAGAACAATAAATGTTAGGACAAAATCCAGTTTGGTCTTGTTCTCATCCACTATGTGACGAAATGTTACCTGGTGAGACCTGGTGATTCAGTAATGACACATGATGATCATCACATTACACAGTGCTCTGCTCTGCTAAAATCCATATCCTAAGACTTATCTTATCTTTTAAAGGAAATCTATTCATTGAGTGCTTGTGAATTTTGCTTTTTAACCTAGAATATAAAATTAACGGTAGTATTTGGTCAAAACTAACAGGCTTCAGCAATATGTGAACCATGAACTTCCTGATGTTCAAGCTGGTTTTAGAAAAGGCAGAGGAACCAGAGATCAAATTGCCAACATCTGCTGGATCATGGAAAAAGCAAGAGAGTTCCAGAAAAGCATCTATTTCTGCTTTATTGACTATGCCAAAGCCTTTGACTGTGTGGATCACAATAAACTGTGGAAAATTCTGAAAGAGATGGGAATACCAGACCACCTGACCTGCCTCTTGAGAAATCTGTATGCAGGTCAGGAAGCAACAGTTAGAACTGGACATGGAACAACAGACTGGTTCCAAATAGGAAAAGGAGTTCGTCAAGGTTGCATATTGTCACCCTGCTTATTTAACTTATATGCAGAGTACATCATGAGAAACGCTGGGCTGGAAGAAGCACAAGCTGGAATCAAGATTGCTGGGAGAAATATCAATAACCTCAGATATGCAGATGACACCACCCTTATGGAAGAAAGTGAAGAGGAACTAAAAAGCCTCTTGATGAAAGTGAAAGTGGAGAGTGAAAAAGTGGGCTTAAAGCTCAACATTCAGAAAACTAAGATCATGGCATCCGGTCCCATCACTTCATGGGAAATAGATGGGGAAACAGTGGAAACAGTGTCAGACTTTATTTTTCTGGGCTCCAAAATCACTGCAGATGGTGGCTGCAGCCATGAAATTAAAAGACGCTTACTCCTTGGAAGGAAAGTTATGACCAACGTAGACAGCATATTCAAAAGCAGAGACATTACTTTGCCAACAAAGGTCTGTCTAGTCAAGGCTATGGTTTTTCCTGTGGTCATGTATGGATGTGAGAGATGGACTGTGAAGAAGGCTGAGCGCCGAAGAATTGATACTTTTGAACTGTGGTGTTGGAGAAGACTCTTGAGAGTCCCTTGGACTGCAAGGAGATCCAACCAGTCCATTCTGAAGGAGATCAGCCCTGGGATTTCTTTGGAAGAAATGATGCAAAAGCTGAAACTCCAGTACTTTGGCCACCTCATGTGAAGAGTTGACTCATTGGAAAAGACTCTGATGCTGGGAGGGATTGGGGGCAGGAGGAGAAGGGGATGCCAGAGGATGAGATGGCTGGATGGCATCACTGACTTGATGGATGTGAGTCTGAGTGAACTCCGGGAGTTGGTGATGGACAGGGAGGCCTGGCATGCTGCGATTCATGGGGTCGCAAAGAGTCAGACATGACTGAGCAACCGAACTGAACTGAACTGAACACTAAATATGTGAATGATATAACACTATTTTTTCATATTGGAATTTGGTGATGATAGAATTGCGCTTTGCAAATGTTTAGCTTGATTTCTGCTTACTGTTCAGGCTCAAAAGATGTAACCAAAACCTATATGTGATCATTGTTGGATAGACCTTCACATTTTGAATAAGTTGAACTGGTTAAATTTGAAAAGTCCACTTTGAGATGGGCATGTAACCAAACTGATGTGACAGCCATGAGTGTGAGCAAGCTCCGGGAGCTGGTGATGGACAGGGAAGCCTGGCGTGCTGCAACCCATGGGGTCACAAAGACTCAGGACTGAGCGACTGAACTGAATTTAGGAGAAAAAAAAACAAACTGTTGCTTCCAATTCTTGACATGTTTTCAATGTAGAAATCTGTTCTAAAGAAAAGCAGAGGGCGGGGTGAGAGAAACCTTGAGAACTGTACAATATACAACCTACGTCATTTGCTCTTCTAAATTGCTGCTCCTTGCCAGTGTCAATGAACTGCTTTAAGTGGTTTAGCATGTTTCGCTGGCTATATCTATGCCTGCAATAAACAATGCCTCCAGCTTTTTCTTTACATGTGATGGTAATAGGTGCTGTGTAACAACCCTATATAATTCTTAATGAGGAAATAATGAAATTTACCTTGCAGAGGTATCAAAAAACAAAGATGTTTTTCTAGTGTCTGGGTCCATGACTAACTTCCCAATTGCTGTGTAGGAATTTTATATATAAAATGTCTTAAATTCCAATCCCCCATGCCAGACAGATATTTTAAAACCTGTTCTTGTCTTATCTGGAGTGACATCAAAGTACTTAATTCGTTCACCCTTTCAGGACAACGTCAGCTGAGATTCAGAAATTAATCGAGTGCTCAAAGTCTAAAAAAATGTGAGCTGTTAAATTAAGACAAGATGTGTGTAATGAATGCTAAGGGGATGAGGTGCTATGTGTATTAATAGTAACTCATTAAAATGTTATGTACCAAGGTATTTATATGAATTTTCATTGGAATATCTAGTTAGTCATATTTTTACATTATACAAAGAAGTCTTAAGAATAACAGGCGGTGCATTGTGCAAGAGTTTGTCAGAAGAAACCTCAGGTGGGTTGGGAAGCACAAGGCAAACTTATTTTTCAAATTATGAAATCTAGTATCAAAGGGCTTGTTTTAATTTTGTGGCTTTTTAAAAAGAAACAGTACACTGAAAATGCCAATATGCATTACATTTGGGTTATCTTAAAAACAGATTTTTTTTCAGGAAAAAAATTGCAAAAGTTAATTAATTTATTGTGTGAGAATTTCTGGTTTTTAAGGTTGATAAAAAAGTGAAGGAATTTTTAATAAGTAGGTTTGGAGTGCCAAGTTCATGGTGTCCTTCCAAACTGAATAAATCAAGAAGAATGCTCTTTACCAAAAAAGGGATGGTCTTTCGGAAGAGAGGGTAATCAACCTAGATTCTTTTGACTTGGCATAAGCATCAAAGTTCTTGTGGTCATTCATACAAGAGAAATCCATTTCCATACATTTTGCCAAGTTTTTGGCACCTGGTTAAAAAGATTGAGCAACCAGAAGCTTGGCTTGACTTGTATTAAAATTGAACATTGAAGGCATCTTCTTACAATTGGAGCAGAGTGAGTGGATTGAGATCTTTGTTTGGGATGGGCCCTTGGTATATGCACGGTTTGGAGAACTTTCTCCATTTGTTTCATTGGAAAACTTGCTTTTTCATCTCACTGTCCAGCCAGGGCCCTCTCTCCCCACAATATTCTTTGAAGAACATCTAGCTCTCCATAAAACATCTAAAAGAAGAGGAAAAAAAAAAAAAAAAAACCCAGAAAACGAAAAACCCATACTTTCACAAATGCTTGTCAAAGGAAAAAAAAAAAAGTATAATTTCATACCAAGACTTTTCTCCTCTTGTCTCTAAATTTGATTAAACGTGATGTGAATGAATAGGTAAAAATGAGCGATGGCAAATTATGTTTGTTGAACTAATTAATGAGAATCATTTCTCAAAGCAATCCCACAGAAATCCTGCTGCAGGTTTCCAAGGAAGCCTGTACTTTCCATCCATTCCCAAGGAATCTGAGGGGAGCCATCCATTTTTGCCAGTGGTTTAGCTAAAATGAAAACTAATAAGTTTTTGGCCCAGTGCCTTTGCTCAAAATTCTGGGAAGCACAGACCTCTGCTGTTCAGTATTGAGTGCATCTTCCAGATTCTCAGTTGGGAAAATGCAAAGTCTGCATTTCTCTGGCCTTGGGTAGTGAAACCCTTGGCCTGGAATCAGGGCCTCAGGTTTTCCCAACAGCACCAAAGCCCTCCACAGGTCAGTAACTTCAGAAGCTAAGCTCTTTCTCCAAACCACAATATGGAAGGCATTGTTCAATATGTGGCAAATGCATTTCTTCAGGCCTTTGCTTCATTGATTGAGGCAGTTATTTTTTTTCTTCCAAATTTTTTATTTTGAAAATTTCTAAATTATGTAGAAGATACAGACTATTAAAATAAAGAGATCCATATACCTTACATCTAGATTTATTCATTATTCACACTTTTCTTTTTTACTTATTTGTGTATTTTTACTGAACTATTTGCAAGTAAGGAGCGGATGGTGGTCCCTGGTGGTTTGGACGATAAAGAATCTGTCTGAAATGCAGGAGATGTGGGTTCGGTCTCTAAGTCAGGAAGATCTTCTGGAGAAGGGAATGGCTACCCACTCCAGTATTCCTGCCTGGAGAACTCCATGGCCAGAGGAACGTGGCAGGCTATAGTCCGTGGGGTAGCAAAGAGTCGGACACGACTGAAAAACTAACACACAAGGAGCAGACACTATGCCACTTCACATCTGTGGACCTTATTATGCATTTCCTAAGCATTAGGACATAACCACAGTGCCATTATCATACATCTCCACATTCATCACAAGTCTATATAATTGGATACGAAGTCCACATTAAAATTTCCCCAATTATCTTCCAAATGTCTTTTATTGTATTTATTAAATTACTGATATAAAATTCAATGATTGATGTGTTGCATTTGGCTGCATTTTCAGTCTCTTTTAATCTAGAACAGGCCCCTCACATTTCTGTTTCTTTTTTTTCGTGACGGTGACTTTCCTGAGGATTCCAGGCTAGTCTTCTTATGGCATCTTCAACCTTGTGAGTTCACCTGAATGATTTTTCATTATTCGATTCAAATGCTTTGGCAAGAACATTATGTCAGTGTTGTGAATTTCTTAACCCTTTACATCAGGAGGTACATGATGTTAGGCTGTCCCACTGCCAGTGGTCCTAAATTTGAGCGCTTAAAGTAGTGACCAGAGTACTCTCTTCACAGTGAGGTACATTTCCCCTTCAGGATTAGTAAACAATCTATGGGGATTGTTGACTTGACTATGAATGGTGTGTTTGCTCAATTTCATCTTATATTGTCTTGTTCTATCAATAATTCTTGCCTGTTATAATTACTACTTGGTGACTGCAAAATGGTAATTTTTCCAATTCTATTATTCCTTCTTCCTATATTGGCTGGTTATACTTCTACAAAAAGGAGATTTTCTTATTTCTCAATCTTGCTCCTTCTCCAATATCATTATGGGCTCATTAAAAAATTCAGCTAATTAGAATTTGTTGCTGTCACTGTTCTTTTTGACATTTGGATGTTCCAAATGTGGTTAATAGAAGGGAATTCAAGAAGACTCCCGTGTTTCTTTGATTTGGTGCTGTTAGTATTTGAACATTTTGTCATTTCTTAATGTACACTGTCCCTTGTATTTTCCTTGCCTCAGACCCTGAATTAGCTATCACTGTGAAAATCACTACATAATGTGGAATGATCTTTAGAAATCAATAGCTAAGCACTAACTCTGCTCATTTCTGTCAGGGTGTCATTATTTCTAGCTTCTTTGGGTGGCTGCTGCTGCTGCTAAGTCGCTTCAGTCATGTCCGACGCTTTGCGACCCCATCGACGGCAGCCCACGAGGCTTCTCCGTCCCTGGGATTCTCCAGGCAAGAACACTGGAGTGGGTTGCCATTTCCTTCTTCTATGCCCAAAAGTGAAAAGTGAAAGTGAAGTCGCTCAATCGTGTCTGACTCTTAGTGACCCCATGGACTATAGCCTACCAGGCTCCTCCGTCCATGGGATTCTCCAGGCAAGAGTACTGGAGTGGGGTGCCATTGCCTTCTCCATCTTTGGGTAGACAACACCAGAAAGAATATAAGTTGTAAATTCATATTAATTTCAATTAAAATGAAAGCTATAAAATTTTTAATTTCTTTAATTTTATATTAATACTTTTTTCTATTTTGTTCCAATATTAGTTCCTAATAATATTAATATATTTACTTAATTGTGCTATCCTGCACTGTATATAAAACAATTTCATAATTAAAATATCAATTTTACTGCAGATATTAAGCATACCAATTTAAAAATTTCATTTAGTTCTTTCTACCCTTGAATATATCTTCAGAGGATGTAAAAATCATAGAAATTGTTTCCAAGATACATTCAATTAATTATTTTCTCTGTTTGATTATGTTTGCAGTTTTTAAGTGGATTTTATTTTATACACAGTAAAATTCTCCCTGGCAGAGTTCTCTGAGGGTTTCACGACTGTATATAGTCATGTAGCCACAGGACGACCAAATTGCACAGCACTTCCTTCACCTGCTAGGTTTCCTCATCCTCGTATATATTCAATCCACCCCTACAGCTCTCAGCCCCTGGCAGCCAATAACCTTGCTTTCTCTATGTTCAGCCTTTTCCAGAATGTTGTTGAGGTGGACTCACTCGTCGTGGAGTGTTGGATCTGGCTTCTTTCACTTATTAGAGTGCATCTTAATCCATGCTGTAGAAACTAGCAGATCCTTTAATGGTTCCTGCTTATGGATGAGTAACATTTCATTGTATTGATATACCACACATATAAAAAATCCATTTAGCATTTAGACATTGGCATGATTTTGAACAAAACCTTTGTATGGACATAGATTTTTGTTTCTCTTGGATAAATAGCTAGGTGTGAAATTATTGATTCTTTAAGTGTGTTTTTAACTTTATGAGACTTCTAGACTTTTTCCAGAGTTTCTGTTATCAATTTGCATTCCTTCTAGCGAAGTGAGAGAGTTCCAGTTCCAGTGGCTCCACATGTCCTGCACCCTCATCATTTCTTTTACTTTTTTTTCTTCCTTCCTTCCTCCCGCCCTGCCTCCCTCCTGCCTGCCTTCCTTCCTTCTTTCCACTTTTTTTTTCATGCTCTCTCTTTTTGCCATTATGATAGTTATAAAGTAGTACTTCACTGTGGTTTTAATTTCATTTCTCACAGAACAAATACTATCAAGTATCTTTACATGTCTTATTTGCCATCTGTATATCTTCTTTGGTGAAGAATCTGTTCAAATATTTTTTCCCAATAATTAAAAATTGGATTGTTTCGCTTCTTACTGTTGAGATTGGAGAGTTATTTATATGTTCTCGATACCTGTTCTATATCAGCCATGTGTTTTTGCACATATTTTCTCCAAATGTATGTCTTATGCTTGATAGGTGTTTTTAAAGAACAGAAATTCTCCTAAATAGGGACTTTTAAAAATATCATCATTGAAACTTCAAGAGAAAGGGAGACTCCAGTTTTATTCTGATACGAATTTGCATTAGAAAACCCCCATCATCAATAAAAGCCATAAGAGGGACACAAAAATATGACTATTTTAAAGTAAATTTAACAAGAATGGGAATAATCTTGGGCAGAAGTGACATTTTTATGACATTGACACACACTTTCCGAGAGCACGTGTATCTTTTTATTTGTTCAAATCTACTTATATGTCTTTCAGGCATATTTTAAAGTTTCTCTTTCTCTTTGAGGCTTCAGTGATGACATTTTAAAAAGTGTTTATTTAGGAAAAGTTACTAATAAAGATTAGAAGCCCCTGAGTTCATCTTATTCTCCTTTGTTGGCACCTCCTACGGGTCCAACTATGAACAGAGATGGGCTACCAGGCAGGATTAAAGCGAGGGGAGAGCCTTATGTTCTGCCTAGTCAAGAAATCCGGTGACAGCAAGCGGAAAGGGGATGATGGCACCATCGTCCACCTGGGAGGCTGCCCGTGGAGAAAACGGGGCCAGCGCATCCCCTGGGCTCACCCCATCTGCTGCTACCGAGCAGTCTTACAGTCAGCTCATGGATACACTGACAAGGCACTTCTGGTTTAGGTGAATTACATCTGAGATCCCCCTCTGTCTCCAGTGACTCTACAGGACCCCTAGTAACCAATACCTGCAATATCTGTCATGGTGCACAGGGCACAGATCAAACTGAAAGATTATCAGAGTTTTTCAGAAAACCAGGAGGCACACAGGCATCAGGTGCTGACCTAGTGGTTGTAGTTCAAGAGGTTATTTGCACATAGATGTACAAACAGAAGGTGGTCCAGGCAGGACCAGCAGAGGTATGGGTGTGGGGGTGGGATGAGCAAGTGGCACTGAGGGGAAAAACTGGCGCTAAGGGGCTCCGTAGCGTGAATTCTCCAGGGCCTGAAGTTTGACCTTCAGCTTAGCAGACTCTGACACAGGATTCCTCAGCATAAAGAGAGAGCAGAACTCCAGGATGGGGAACACATGTACACCCGTGGCTGATTCATGTCAATGTATGGCATAACCACTACAATATTGTAAAGTAACTAGCCTCCAATTAAAATGAATAAATTTATAAAAAATAAAGACAGACTGGCATCACTGGGTCTCAAGGCTGACTGTATGAGTGCCATGCCACCATGCCCATCTGCAGTAAAGCTGTACCTGCCCAGAGCCCGCTGCTATGTCCATAAGGCAGTAGGAGTTAGGGTGCATGTATGTCCCCCACACCCTGCTTCTGGGGAGGCAGGCAAGGAATGAGAAAATCTTTTGTAGAGATTTATGTCCCCATCCTGGCAAGGCACTGTCCTTTGTATCATGACAGCACAATATTTACAAGGAGACCAGTATCTTCCTTGCAAAATGACAAATCCAAGGGTGATGTGATTCCCGTGGTGGCAAGACTCCTCTCATTGCAAAACAGCAAAAGCCGTCTTGTGTCTAGATAAAAATTTGAGTTACAAAAAGCAAAGTCAGCCGTGACTGTACAGTAACTGTATTTCTATAGAAACTTTATGTCTGTTAACTCAGTTCCCGTCTCCCTCAATGGCACATGAAAAACTTGACAATTTAAGGTGGTCAGTTGCTTCGGAATTAGACCCTTTGAGTAGATACTCAGCCAATCTCCATTCTCCCCATGCTGCTCTCTTCCCTTTCCCCGCCGGGATGACTGTATTTTCTCCCTGGGGTAAGGAGACAGGCTCTGGTCAGATGGCGGTGCCTGACCCTCCCTGGCCCAGTGCATCTCAGCATCAGCCTTAGCCCTTGTTCCTGCACATTTGCCCAGGGACCACGGTCCTTCCTCTGCCTCCACATGCCTCCAGCCATGCAAGGTTTCACCTCTGTTTCCTGTTTCCTAAACCTCCCTTTAGGACTGTCCCCCTCTCTACTATGTACTCTGCCCCTTTGGGGCTGGGGAGGCCCTAGGGTTGGGGTTCCTGGGGTTCTTGGAGGCCTTCCTGGTTCATTGAGATGTCTCTTGAGCCTGGATGCACTCAACACTGCAGCTGCTCTAAATGCCCCTTTATTCATGTCTTCTTCTTTTATTAAAGTGTTAACTTGTTAATTTATATCTTTAATCGTTTTAAAGCATATTCATTTAAAATCTGTCTTTACTGTCCTTCTAGCCTTTGGTGTTGCTTATTCTTCTGCATCAAGTTTCTAAACATAGTGATTTGTATTCTCAAGAGTTTTGTAAAGAATTTTTTGTGAAAAGGTCTTGAAAAATTCCCGCCCCTCACCCTGTACGTCACACTTGCTCCCAACCACAAACTTTTCAGCTTAGTGTTGTAGAACTGTGCAGATCATGTCAGTTTGGGCTTCTTACCAACACATGGGCAAATCTGGGTTTTTGATTTCTCATGGATGACTTTTTGGGCGCCAACCTACAGAAAGAAGGAACCTTCCTTGCTCTTTCTTGGACCGGGGGTTTTCCTGTCCATAATGTGGGTACTGGTTCAAGGCTCTGAGCCTTATGCACCTGCATGCTTGCTGCCCTGCGGGATGAGATGGATCTGCCTCCTACGTACTAAGCTGCCAGCCAAGTTGCAAAGTTCCTTCTACATGTTTCTTAGAACTGGTCTCACAAGATACAAGAGAAATGAGTAGCAACTAGGTAATTTGTGGTTTATTCATTTGATAAATATTTATTGAAGAGCTGTGATGTGCTATGCACTTCATTAGACACAGAGGTTTCAATGATGAGCCCAGACCCATAGGACTTCCAGCCTTGAAGACAAACAGTGCTGAAACCATCATATCAATGACCTGCTGTTACACTCTGAGACAGCCTCCCAAAGAGAGACACAGGTACCTTAGGGCTTATAAGAAAGGAAGTGACATGAGTTGACATCTAAAAAATAGGTAAAAGTTAACTAGCCAAAGGAGAGAAATGTTCTATGAGTAGGAATCCTCTGCCTAAATTAAGAATGTAACTCATAGACTAGTGATTTTCCATTTTGACTGTGTAATACTATCACCTGTGAAGCTTAACATAAAAGTGCCTGGGCTCTGTCCCCAGAGATTCCTAGTTAATTGGTCTGGGGTGAGCCCAGGCAACTGTATTTTTAAGAGCTCAGCTAGTGACTCTGTTGTGTATTCAGAGTTGTAAATACTGGATGATCGATGCCAGCAGCACCTGGGAAATTGTTAAACATACAATTCTGGGATGGATTCTCACATCCATCCCAGATCTGCTGAATGAGAAACTCTGGGAATGGGGCCCAGAACAAAATGCTGGAGCTTTCCTTCCCAGCAGCCTCCCTGCAGCACATGTTTAAAAATAAAGACTTCACTGATCATTCAAACAATGTAGGAAGGCCAACAAAGCTGTGCTCTTTTCCTGTGATAACTATTTTAGTGCTTTCTTTTTAATTGCTGAATACACTCAAAATGTTTTCTGTTCACATTCTGGTTGCTGAGACATTATTGGTTTTAAGAAGACGCTTAGTCCCCTGACTGGGCAATAAGTATGAGGGGGAACAGCACGTGCAAATGCCACGGGACAAGGGCAATAACATGGCCCGTTTGCAGAATTGAGGAGGTGTGGGTTGGAGGGTCCTGTGAGATGGAGGTGGAAGATGGTGCCAAAGGGACCCAGAACCAGGAAAGGCTGCAACAGGCAAGGCCCAGGACAGGCTCCCAGTGGCGTATGTGGATTTGTATGTTGCAAAGATCAGTTTGGTTGTCATGTGGCCCAGAAAGACCTTTGGTCTGTAGATTGTTCCAGGCAGCATGGACAGTGATGGGGACTTGCTGTATGAATATTCTGGTCCTTAAACACAGAGGAGTGGGGTTTCTTCAAGCAGGATGGAAGACTGAGTTTATGGAAGAAGGGTGACCAAATAGTAAAGCTGGTAAAAAGGCATGGGGGAGACTGGCCAGCAACTAGCATGGGAAATATATCTGAGAATGAAGAATAAATGAATCATTGACATTACCTGGGGGCCTGGCACACATCCCCAGCTTCACATCCCTGTGACCCTGACTCAGTGAGTTCACAGTGAGGCGGAGGTGCTGAGCTGGTCACATGCTTGCCTGCGACTCCGCTCATCAGCTGAGTTTGGGGACTACGGAATCGGATGGACGTCCGTGTGGGTGGCAGTGAGGTTGAAAAGGTGACTGGTGACTAAACTGTGATAGTCCTAATGGTGAGTGATGGAACACTACACCGCTGGGGGTGGGGCTGCTAAGGGGAGGGCCTGGCAGCAGGGGTGGTTTTCCTTCTGGTCCCAGAGTACAGTGGGAACTCCACAGAATTTTGTAAACTGAAGCCCATGGGTTTGTCCTCTGGGATGACTACATTATCCAAACATCTTGGTAATAGTCTGTGAAAAGTTCTGAAAAACAGAAACAAAACAAGGAGTTATTGTCTTTAAAGACTCCTCTGGACCAGCTACAGTATGTTAAATTCTGGAAAGATCTCCAACTAACTGCCAGCCAGCTTGAAAAGAAGCTCTGGCGCTGAGGGGCCCAGAAAGTGCCTCCCGCCCTGAGGCCTCCGAACGTTGGTGTTCTTTCTTTTAGATGGACTGTTGAGACTTTTGGGAAACTTGGTAACAACATAATTGCATGGCTCATTTAGAGTCTAGCATTTAGTCAGCTAATTGGTTGTCACAAAGTGAACTCTGACGGGCTTTCTGGTTTGGACTTCAGCAAGGTCCCAGAGGGTGAGTTTGCACAGGTGAATCCTGCCCTTGGCAGAGTGGCAAAGAGGGGAAGCAGGGTGCAGAGGACAGTGTTGGCTTCTGGCCTTCCTGGGGGTGACCCTGAAGGAGGAGGGCCAGACCACAGAGGGGAGGAGGAGGCCGGGATTAGATGTGAGGGCCGCAGGGGTAGCTGTGTCCAGAAATAAAGTAGAGGACGCTTTCCCAAGTGTCTGTCTGGGCGGCCTGTGTTCACAGGAATGTAGTTCATTCCTTGGCCCCTTGGGTGTCCTGAGGCCGGAAGCTTGTACAATTTTGAAAGTCTTCTTTAAAGAAAAAAGAATAAAAATTATGAAAAAGCTTGATATGGAAGTATTAATTTATAATGATGAAACTGAGCAGGATCCTGTGGGGCACCTGCTCACCATTTCTTGATGACAGGAAATAGGCTTGTTCAGCCTCCATGACCTCCCCTGCATTCCAATGGGCAGGTTCAAACAGTTGCCAATCAGGGAGGGAGGGGATGCTGAGACAAGTGAGGCACAGTCAGGAAACGACAGTGCAGCCACTGGACAGGGCCCTGGACCCCTCAAGGGGTGCCAACACAATATCTCTGAGCTCTTTTGCAGACACTGAAATCTTCATCAGGTGGAGAAGTTAACTGGATGTTGCCCACAAGCATGAAGACCCCAGACCAGCTGGAACCAGAATATTGATATTGCTGACTCCCACTTACCTCACCTCCAACCAGTCAGAAGATTGTCCACGAGCTGATCACACCCTTTTTGAATTATTACTATGAAACTCCTCACTACCCCCTCCAGGTTAGGGCATACAGGTTTGTGACCCCTTTGCTGGCAAAGCAATAAAACTATTCTTTTCAACTTTACCCAAAACTTTGTCCTTGAGCTTTAATTTGATGTCAGTGTATAGAAGCTGGCATCAGTATGACCAACCAAAACAAATTACAATATTTGAAAATGATTACCTCATTACAAGCTCCAAAAATTTAATATATTTTCATTAATTAACCTCATGACACACCTTTAAAATAATTTTTCCCTACATTTTTGGTCTTTAATTATTTACACTTAATAATACTCTTTAATTATTCCTTTTTATGATAATGCTTTTTTTTGATGGTCTTTTACTAAGAGAAAAGAAAATAACTTTATATTTCTTTCAGCGTGGATGTTCAGAATGTTTAATTATTGTTTCATAACATTCTTTCCACTTTACAACTTGTTAATGGTATTGTTATGTAAAAATTGAGGATTCTTGTCAAAGTTGGAAAATTTTCTATTGTCTCTTTTATATTAAAATTGTAGATTTTAGGTTATTTCAAACTTTATTGTGCAAAGATTGAGCTTAAATTCTTTTTGAATTGGTGACTTTTAAAAGCTGATTTGTTACCAATTTTACTTTTTAAAATAATATTTTATTTTAAAATAACAATAACATATTTTACCTTTTAAAATTTTACAAGTCTATTGATATATGAAGGTCCAGGTGAGACGGGCCATGATGCTTAAGCTTCTTTAGATTCACAGCAAAACTGTTGCTGGAGCTACTCCAGGTCTTTGCTCAAAACCCACTAACACCCACCTTTAGCAGGAGTTAACATAAATCTTTTCTTTTTTCATATGCAAAAGTTGTTTAATACCATTTTACAAAATTTAGGTTTGTTTGCAAGTTTGATTTTTAAAAGTTCAAAGGATCTGAACATACTGGTGATGATGGGCAGGAGGGAGAGAAGTTGTGTCCTGCTGTGTCAGTGTGTGTTTGAGTGGTCATCATTTATATATCATGAGGGGTTAACATAAATCTTTGTTAAAGGGGTCAGAAATAATAAAGGAAAATACAAACAAAAACACCAGATGCAGCCAACTACAACCAAGATGGTAAGGAATCTCACCTGCAATGGGCCCTGAATCTCATTATATGCTGATTTGACTACATTAGCATATTAAATGACACACCTACCAGTGACCAGGACCAGACAATAAGGACCAGACAATAAGGGTAAAAAGGGGCAGCAGTCCACTTTCTTGAAAAAGCCCCGCCTTCCCTGGTCGACTAATGCACGTGCCTCACCTCCCCATCATTAGCCTCACTCCTCCTCCTGTTATCTTTACTCTTTAAAATTAAATCCCTCAGTAGGTGGGCAAGAGGTTGATCTGGGAACTTAGTTTCCACTTCTTCATTTTTTGGCCACTAAATAAAGCTTGTGCTGTCTTGATCTCAGTTTCCATTTCAATATTTGGCTACTCAAACCCCAACAGAAAAAGAACACCCCCCCCCACCCGCCACCGCCCGCCCCAACGAAGGCAGAGACCTTTGGCTAGGTTGTGGCTTCTACAGGGTCCATACAATTGAATTCAGTAACTACCTCTGGTTGGTTCCTGTACTTCCTTACTACTGAGGGGGCAGTGCAAGAAAGAAAATAATAATAGCATTTGCTGAGCAATTTAGATAAATTTTCTGATTCAATTTAGCCATTTTTATGAGGTACCTATTAGTGTCCCCATTTTACAGATAAAGAAACTGATATTCAATGAGGTTGAATTGGCCCAGGCAAGGACCTGGGATTGACTGGCATTTCTTTGCCATCACTCCCTCCTTATACCCTCTCTTTCTTAAGTTTCTCCTCATTGCTTTGCAGGAGATTTTTTTTTCATCGTTCTTGCAAACCATACCAAAATTCCCATAAGCTTGCTAAGAATAAAGAATAATTACAGATATTTTGAGAACTGGGTTAGAAAAAGAAGGCACTTTTTAATAAAGTATTTCCACATCTTGACTTCAACTCTCTATTTTTATCCTTAAGTGACAGGGAAGTGTCCCAGACTCAGAAGGTTCACAGAAGTCCTATCAGGGTCTCAGCCATGCTGAGGTTCAGAGATGTGAGGCCAGGAGATGGGAGTGTTTTGCAAATGTGGTATCTTAATGGGCTAGAGTTGTCTGATAAGATTGTAAGTAAAAAGAGACTTTAGACCAACTGCTGAATGCTAATGGATGGGTCTGATGCAGGTTTGAAAAATATACAGTTTTATCCGCTCATTACAGAGTTAACAGGTTCTGATGACTCCGGCCCATTCTTTTTGCTGTGCATGTGTTACTAGGCCAAAAAAAAAAAAAAACCTAGCTGCATTGGAAACTGGTTTCAAATTACTTGCAGATGGCTGGAGGCAGATGAAAGCTGCTGTCGAGGTGTTCCTCGCTCTACTCTCTGGTCCCCAGACTATAGGGCCATGTGCTGACACTTGGATGCTTGTTTTACAATATCATTTGACAAGTGGGATTTATGTGTCAAAATTTCAGCTAAAGCCAAGAAAATGTCAGGGTGAGCAAAGAGAGGCAGCATTAGAAAAGGGGGATGGGGCTGCTTTTGGAAGCCAGGAGTGGGTGAGCTGGATGGTGCCAAGTCCTAACAGTACCGAGCACACAGGAAAATTAACCTGCTGCCAAAAGCTGGAGATTTCTTTGGTGCTGGTTCAGTACTGTTACTGCCTTTGTCATCAAGGAAGCAATGCAATAAAAATGAGAACTTTTCCTCTGCATGTATTAATAAAGATAACTTACTGGTTCAATCCAAAACCACTGGAGCCACACTTAATTTGTTTCATTTATTGTCCTGAGATCTGGTGTACAGAAGTGCTCAGGATCACAGCAAAATGAGTGGAAACCCTGAAAGCAAGCACAAAAGAAGAGATTCCTATTCTTTCTGAGAATCTCCAAAATGCCGTAGGAACTAAATATTCATAAGTTCTAAACTTGCTTAGTTAGTGTTAGTCGCTCAGACGTGTCCAACTCTTTGTAACCCCATGGACTGTAGCCCACCAGGCTCCTCTGTTCATGGGATTTTCCAGGCAAGAACACTGGAGTGGGTTGCCATGCCCTCCTCCAAGGAATCTTCCCAACCCAGGGATCAAACCTGGGTCTCCTGCAGTATGGGCAGATTCTGTACCATCTGAGCCACCAGGGAAGCCCTAACTTCCTTAAACTTTCCCAGAGATTTTCATTTTATGGATATTTTTTAAAAAATAGAGCACACAAAATCCTTAAACCCTACTTGAAATTGTTAGAGTTTCCTATTAACTCCCAAATAAGATAAGTTTCCCTCTTCTTTCTTTTTTTTTTTTGGTGTGAAACAGAGAGAGAAGGTGAGAGATTGAATGTTTAAATTCCCCCAAGTTCTATGCATTGTTTGCCATATTAAGAGCATGTGTGTATTACTTCATAAACTATCAGATGACATGCATCTTTATTTAGACTCAATAAAGAAATGTAATAAGTTAAGCAAAGTTATTTCTGACACTGAGCAAAATAGTTTTGCAAAAAAGCGCCGTTCATGGGGGCTGGCTCAGGGGCCATCATCCATCAACTCCAAACAAATTCAGGAAAGAAGTATAGCTGTGGACATCATGTCATATGCCAAGTGTAATAAGTAGGTTATGAACAACTCAAGATAAAACACAGTAACAGATGGCTTAGTCTCTCCATTCCATCCCCCTCTGTGGATTAAGGGCCCCCAAGGTCAGGATCAACTGCCTAGGAGAAGCCTTAGGAAGTCTGAGTGTGTATCTTCTCCAGATTTATGAAAGACAGAACATTGCTATGGCCATCAGCCTGGAGTTTGAAAATAACTAAACTGAAAATGGGATCTAGTCAAAGAAATTACATACATAAGATCTCCTTCTAATATATATAGTTTTGTTTTCATTTTTTTTTTTTTTTTGGTCTAATGGCAATCTAGATATAATTCAAGGAACATTCAAATGATCTCTTGTGTTTATTTGATAAGGAGGGACAAATACTGAGATTTATTTAGGGGGTATCATACCTTTGTATTTTTTCTCAGTCTTTCTATGTGAAATATAGAGTGCGGTTTTTTTGCCAGGATTCTAGGCCATCAAAATGTCCATTTTCCTGATGTGCAGATGGCTAAGTAATTTCTCCCAGTGGAAATGGTGTTCATGGGAAAATACCATGAGTGTAGTTGCTGCTTGGTTAAAATAAATTCTTGAAACATACCTGGAGCTCATAGGTACCCAGAATATCTTGTAAAGTGACCCAAGAGCTGAATTGTTAATTTAGAGACTTTGAAAATAAAAAGATTAGGATTATGAAAAACTCCCGTTTCATGTGACGTCAGTAGGCTGCCCATGTGTGTTACCTGCTGAGAGTCAGCATTTCGTTACTGGTGGAACTAGTGTGACTCACCCCTGGATTTTGTGGGAACACAATGCTCACACCTTACACGTGCCAACATTCACCTGAGCTCTGTAAAGAAAACCCACTACTAACCAAAGACACTCATTTTACTGGTTTATACACAGTTCTTAAATTCAGGCACATATGTGTGTGTTTGTAAAACTTAGAGAAAAATAGACCTAGACATTCGATCAGAAGTGAAAAGAGACAAAGCAGAAGGCTTAACTTCTCCCAGTGCAATGGTGATTTTTAACATCTCTATGCAATAAGGAGGATTCCCTCATTATTGAAATGGAGTAAGCGGAAGTGTTTGTATCTAAATAGCTTTTTTGAGAGATGATTGAAGAAGGTTAGGGCAGGTAAAGATGCATTTATTTGGAGGTGGGGAGGTAGAATTTGAAGGCAGTACATCACTGGGTCCATTTCTAGTATTTTAGGAGATGAGTTCCTCTCTGAGGGTCATGCCATGGAAATGAAGGAGCTGAAGTGAGAACTTCACAATCTGGGAGATAGAAAGAGGCTGAGGAGGATAAAAAGGCTCATTTGCTAAAATTAGGGCCCAAGTGAGAGTGCAAATGATAAATATGTTCCAGTGACTAATTTTTTAAAACTTTTGTTATTTTTTTCAACTGAATTCAGCAGGTCAGGAACAGCAAACAGATGAAATGGGGTTAAGTGAGGGTTATGAATTGTTGATCCCAACACTCAGAGACTGTGAGGGTGAGGGACTCGTAGATTCTGGCAAAGATGTGGTGGAAATGACTGACTATGTGGTCCAAGCTGGATGAGAAAATTGAGGCCAAGAGCAGTGTGGGAGGATAGGGAGGCAGAATGGGTCTAGAAGATTCACAGAACAGACATAACTAGTTTGAGCAGCGGAAGAATTGGAAAGGGATGTTGGAGAGTGAAGTTTTACTGGCAGTGGCAATACCTGGACTATGGGCCTGGGAATTGACTGACGTGCAGGAATGAAGTCTAAGGTCTAGAAACCACAAGGCGGGATGATGGCTGAGACAACACATGGGTCATCTCATCTTGGGTGATGGAAAGACTCTGGAGGAAGAAAAAAGCTACATGGAATGTGGGCAACTTAGCTCCTGCAAAGTTGTTGCTTTCTTAAATTTTCTGTGAAAGTATTGCTAAATTGTTACTGGTTATGCTTTTAAAAAATCCTGAGATGGGGTTCCCTGTTGACTCAGAGGTAAAGAATCTGCCTGCCAATGCAGGAGACACAAGTTTGATCCCTGCTCCAGGATGATCACACGTGTCTTGGGGCAACTAAGCCTATGCACCACAACCACAGCTTGTGCTCTAGGGTCTGGGAGCCGCGACTCCTGAGCCTGCATGCCCCAGAGCTTGTGCTCTGCGGTAACAGAAGCCACCACGATAAGAAACCTGTGCATGGCAACTAGAGAGTAGCCCTCACTTGCTGCAACAAGAGAAATGTCCATGGAGCAACAAAGACCCAGCATAGCCAAAAATAAAAACAGATAAAAAGAAAATTTTAAAAAGACTTTCTGAGTGTAAAAGGCCCACCAGAGAGGACCATCAGACAAGCGCTGGGCAGCCTGTGTTCTGATAGCATCTCAAGGCAGCAGGATCTGAGCACTGGAGCACTGGATCCTGGTGTGGTTCTACTGATGACTTACTAGTGTAACTGACTAAATAACAACCTCTCTGGGTCCCTGGAGTACATCAAGGATGTATATTGTCACCCTGCTCATTTAACTTATATGCAGAGTACATCATGAGAAACGCTGGGCTGGAGGAAGCATAAGCTGGAATCAAGATTGCTGGGAGAAATATCAATAACCTCAGATATGCAGATGACACCACCTTTATAGCAGAAAGTGAGGAAGAACTAAAGAGCCTCTTGATGAAAGTGAAAGAGGAGAGTGAAAAAGGTGGCTTAAAGCTCATCATTCATGAAACTAAGATCATGGCATCTGATCCCATCACTTCATGGCAAATCGATGGGGAAACAGTGGAAACAGTTGCTGACTTTATTTTTCTGGGCTCCAAAATCACTGCAGGTGGTGAGTGAAATTAAAAGAGGCTTACTCCTTGGAAGGAAAGTTATGACTAACCTAGACAGCATATTCAAAAGCAGAGACATTACTTTGCCAACAAAGGTCCATCTAGTCAAGGCTATGGTTTTTCCAGTGGGTCATGTATGGATGTGAGAGTTGAACTATAAAGAAAGCTGAGTGCCAAAGAAGTGATGCTTTCGAACTATGATGGAGAAGACTCTTGAGAGTCCCTTGGACTGCAAGGAGATCCAACCAGTCCATCCTAAAGGAGATCAGTCCTGGGTGTTCATTGGAAGGACTGATTTTGAAACTGAAACTCCAATACTTTGGCCACCTGAAGAAAAGAGCTGACTCATTGGAAAAGACCCTGATGCGGGGAAAGATTGAAGGCAGGAGGAGAAGGGGTCAACAGAGGATGAGATGGTTGGATGGCATTACTGACTCAATGGACATGAGTTTGGGTGAACTCCGGGAGTTGGTGATGGACAGGGAGGCCTGGCATGCTGCAGTTAATGGGGTCGCAAAGAGTTGGACACGAGTGAGCAACTGAACTGAACTGACTGGGTCCCTTATCTGTGAAATGAGAGGTTTGCCTTATGTGGTTTCCCAGGAATTTTCTGGCTTTAAATCGCACTCAACTTCAGTGGAATATTTGTGTCTAACCTTTCCCACGTTGCTGTTGAGTTCGTCTAATTGCTACCTCTTCTCCACTGATTTCATTCTGCTCCACCTCACCCTCATATGACTCCTTCTTTCCACTCAGAGATAACAGTCCTAACGGGCTCAGGATCATTCTCCCAACTGCCAAAACTATTTCAAAAATGCAAACTTTGGTTGCTGATTCACACATGGCTTGAGAAGCACTGTTTCTTTTTGACTAGTTTCCCACATGCTACCCTTACATCCAGAAACCAAGTCATTGGTGAAAAGCTGGGATCATGAGGGAGTAGGGCCATTTGAGATGTTATTGTGAGACTTAAGTAAGAAAGATGAAGCTTTCAAATCACAAATATCATTACCAAATAGTGGAAAGTTAGCTAAATATGCATGGCCACTGTTCTTAGATACCTAAAATTAAAAACATTCCAGCTTAATGCCAAACATACAAACACAAACAAAACACCATGCAACCATCATCTTGTTGAGTGAATGAATAAATAAATGATTTAAGAGTCAACAGATACAACCCAAGGGCCCTCTTTGAGGCCTCATGTCTCACTGTAACAAATGTTGGGAGTTCACACGTATAAAGCTAACACCAGGGAATGAATGAAAAGGCAAATAGAAGGAGTGTGGGGCACCAAAATAGACATTCTCAGTGCAGTGCCTGAAGGAGCTCCCTCTTTTACAAGGTTAGATGCCAAAAGAAAGCAAGAAAGGCACAGAGGGAGCTGATGAGAGTGGGAACTAGGTCAGTAAAGTTCCACTGTAGCAAAGCCCAGATAGTTATCCTGCAGAGGAGAGACTTGTCTATAGGGGATAATCACACAGGTGTGTCTAAGAAGTTGAAGGCTGAAATAGGTTCCTGGGTTTCTCCATTAGGAGGTCAAATCTCCATGGGGTGTGCTGCAGTTCATGGGGTTGCAAAGAGACAGACAGGACTAAGTGACTGAATGGCGACAAATTAGGAGGTCTTCAGATGACTTTTCCATGAGAGTTTCCATGGAATTATGGGGCAGGCACCAGATAGTGTGAGATTTTACATAGCAAATGACTAAAGGGCAAATGTGTTTTAAGACCAGCCTGTTCTTTCAGAGAAATAGACAACAAAATTTAGTATTCAAGGGAGTAATAGAGACAAAAGAGAAATTGGGGATGGGGGAGAATAAAGAGTTTGCCTGCAGTTAAAACAAAAGGGGAAAATTGCTTGAAACTAAGGACATTGAAGACATGTAGAAGAAGGAGAGCACAGAAGATGAAGCAGAGAACAGGGGGGAGAGATGCAATCACATCACAGGTAACGGAGGGAGCAGGGAGGAAGGGGAAGAGATTTTGAGGTTGAAGGATGCAGATGGAGAATATCCGTACAGAGGCAGATGTATGACTAGCCAGCAACTTATGTTTTATGTGGAGAGTTCCTTGAAGATTTCAAGCATAGAAAGAGGGGAGAAGAAGCAGGGTGACATTATCAAAGAGGTAGACTTAGAAAATTCTAGAAGTAGAAAAATAGTAGAACAAGTAGAACAAGTCATTTGCCCTCCCTCCAAACATGCCAGAAGCTGGGACTTGAAGATGCTTCACCTGCCAACAGGAACAATTTCCCAGAAAGAAAGACATGATCGATGTAGAGACCGATTCCCTCATCTCTATTACCCATGCCTTCTCTTCAGTAACATGTTGGAAGAACAGGGAGGAAAAGACGTTCTGATCCCGGGAAAGATTTATGCCCACAAATGACAACCTGGAGCATTGCCGGTGTAATCATTAAATTAGCTGGAAAACTTTTCATGAGCTAGAGAACTTCATATACTTATATCACCAACTTTATAAACACAGCCTAATATTTGGCTGGCTTGAGACCTAGTTTGGTGAAGTATTAAGTACATATATGTACACAGCCCCTTAATAAAATAGAATCTGAATAAGGCTTTGCCTCCTCTACTGAGTGTTAAACACTAAGAGTGTGCATGTGTGCATGCTCAGTCGATTGACTCATGTCCAATTCATTGTAATCTCATGGACCATAGACCACCAGGCTCCTCTGTCCCTGGGATTCTCCAGGCAAGAATACTGAAGTGGGTTGCCATGATCTCCTTCAGGGGAACTTCTTGACCCAGGGATTGAACCCGTACCTCCTCAGTTTGGTGGCTCAGTCATGTATGACTCTTTGTGACCCCATGGACTGCAGCACGCCAGGCCACCCTCTCCATCGCCAACTGCCAGAGTTTACTCAAACTCATGTCCATGAAGTCGGTGATGCCATCCAACCATCTCATCCTCTGTCGTCCCCTTTTCCTCCCATCTTCAATCTTTCCCAGCATCAGGGTCTTCTCAAATGAGTCAGTTCTTTGCATCAGGTGGCCGAAGTATTGGAGTTTCAGCTTCAGCATCAGCCCTGCCAATGTACACCCAGGACTGGTCTTCTTTAGGATGGACTGGTTGGATCTCCTTGCAGTCCAAGCGACTCTCAAGAGTCTTCTCCAACACCACAGTTCAAAAGCATCAATTCTTTGGTGCTCAGCTTTCTTTGTGGTCCAACTCTCACATCCATACACGACTACTGTAAAAACCATAGCTTTGTCTAGACAGACCTTTGTTGGCAAAGTAATGTCTCTGCTTTTTAATATTCTGTCTAGGTTGGTCATAATTTTCCTTTCAAGGAGTATGCATCTTTTAATTTCATGGCTGCAGTCACCATCCACAGAGATTTTGGACCCCCAAAAAATTAAGTCAGCCACTGTTTCCACTGTTTCCCCATCTATTTGCCATGAAGTGATGGGACCAGATGCCATGATCTTAGTTTCATGAATGATGAGTTTTAAGCCAACTTTTTCACTCTCCTCTTTCACTTTCATCAAGAGGCTCTTTAGTTCTTTGCTTTCTTCCATAAAGGTGGTGTCATCTGCATATCTGAGGTTATTGATATATCTTGCATATCTGAGGTTATTGATATATCTCCCAGAAATCTTGATTCCAGCTTGTGCTTCACTGAGCCCAGCATTTCTCATGATGTACTCTGCATACAAGTTAAATAAGCAGGATGACAATATACAGCCTTGAGGTAGTTATTTTTCTATTTGGAACCAGTCTGCTGTTCCATGTCCAGTTCTAACTGTTGCTTCCTGACCTGCATACAGATTTCTCAAGAGGCAGGTGGTCTCGTATTCCCATCTCTTTCAGAATTTTCCACACTTTATTGTGATCTACACAGTCAAAGGCTTTGGCATAGTCAATAAAGCAGAAATAGGTGTTTTTCTGGAATTCTCTTCCTTTTTTGATGATCCAGCAGATGTTGGCAATTTGATCTCTGGTTCCTCTGCCTTTCCTAAAACCAGCTTGAACATCTGGAACTTCACAGTTCACATACTGCTGAAGCCTGGCTTGGAGAATTTTGAGCATTAATTTACTACTGTGTTCCGCAGAAGGCAATGGCAACCCACTCCAGTACTCTTGCCTGGAAAATCCCATGGACGAAGGAGCCTGGTAGGCTGCAGTCCATGGGGTCGCAAAGAGTCGGACACGACTGAGCGACCTCACTTTCACTTTCACTTTACTAGCGAGTGAGATGAGCGCAATTGTGCGGTAGTTTGAGCATTCTTTGATATTGCCTTTCTTTGGGATTGGAATGAAAACTGACCTTTTCCAGTCCTGTGGCCACTGCTGAGTTTTCCAAATTTGCTGGCATATTGAGTGCAGCACTTTCCCAGCATCATCTTTTAGTTTTTGAAATAGCTCAACTGTAATACCATCGCCTCCACTAGCGCTGTTCATAGTGATGCATCCTAAGGCCCACTTGACTTCACATTCCAGGATGTCTGGCTCTAGTTTAGTGATCACACCATCATCATTATCTGGGTCGTGAAGATCGTTTTTGTACAGTTCTTCTGTGTATTCTTGCCACCTCTTCTTAATATCTTCTGCTTCTGTTAGGTCCATACCATTTCTGTCCTTTATTGAGCCCATTTTTGCATGAAATGTTCCCCTGGTATCTCTAATTTTTTTGAAGAGATCTTTAGTCTTTCCCATTCTGTTGTTTTCCTCTATTTCTTTGCACTGATTGCTAAGGAAGGCTTTCTTATCTCTCCTTGCTATTCCTAGGAACTCTGCATTCAGATGCTTATATCTTTCCTTTTCTCCTTTGCTTTTCCCTTCTCTTCTTTTCACAGCTATTAGTAAGGCCTCCTGAGACAGCCATTTTGTCTTTTTGCATTTCTTTTTCTTGGGGATGGTCTTGATCCCTGTCTCCTGTAGAATGTCACGAACCTCCATTCATAGTTCATCAGGCATTCTCTCTATCAGATCTAGTCTCTTAAATCTAGTTCTCACTTTCACTGTATAATCATAAGGGATTTGATTTAGGTCATACATGAATGGTCTCTCTTTCATCAAATAGATGGGGAAACAGTGGAAACAGTGTCATACTTTATTTTTTGAGGCTCCAAAATCACTGCAGATGGTGATTGCAGCCATGAAATTAAAAGACATTGACTGCTTGGAAGGAAAGTTATGACCAACCTAGATAGCATATTCAAAAGCAGAGACATTACTTTGCCAACAAAGGTCCATCTAGTCAAGGCTATGGTTTTTCCAGTGGTCATGTATGGATGTGAGAGTTGGACTGTGAAGAAAGCTGAGCACTGAAGAATTGATGCTTTTGAACTGTGGTATTGGAGAAGACTCTTGAGAGTCCCTTGGACTGCAAGGAGATCCAACCAGTCCATTCTAAAGGATATCAGTCCCGGGTGTTCATTGGAAGGACTGATGCTGAAGCTGAAATTCCAATACTTTGGCCACCTCATGCGAAGAGTTGACTCATTGGAAAAGACCCTGATGCTGGGAGGGATTGGGGGCAGGAGGAGAAAGGGACAACAGAAAATTAGATGGCTAGATGGCATCACCGACTCGAGGGACATGAGTTTGAGTGAACTCTGGGAGTTGGTGATGGACAGGGAGGCCTGGCATGCTGCGATTCATGGGGTTGCAAAGAGTCAGGCATGACTGAGTGACTGAACTGAACTGAACTGAATGATCTAGTGGTTTTCCCCACTGTCTTCAATTTTAGTCTGAATTTGGCAATAAGGAGTTCATGATCTGAGCCACAGTCAGCTCCCGGTCTTGTTTTTGCTGGCTGTATAGAGCTTCTCCATCTTTGGCTGCAAAGAATATAATCAATCTGACTTCGGTGTTGGCCATCTGGTGATGTCCACGTGTAGAGTCTTCTCTTGTGTTGTTGGAAGAGGGTGCTTGCTATGACCAGTGCGTTCTCTTGAAATTCTGTGTTATTAACATAAATAATTGAGTTGTTTCTTTCATCCCCAAAACTGATTTATTTACATATTTTCATTCTAATTTCTTTAGAAGTATCTTGTGTAACATAGGATCCCTATCTAATGTAATCTTAGACATAAATGTCTTTTAATTGCCATATAGTATTTTCCTTATCAAAATGCACACAAAATATTTTTATGATTTAATTTTAATGACCAGTGGTTTCTAATTCTCTAAATTTATAATTAAATGGTTCTTATTTTTATCTGCATTTTGGATTACCTGCTGCTACTGCTGCTAAGTCACTTTAGTTGTGTCCGACTCTGTGCGACCCCATAGACATCAGCCCACCAGGCTCCCCCGTCCCTGGGATTCTCCAGGCAAGAACACTGGAGTGGGTTGCCATTTCCTTCTCCAATGCATGAAAGTGAAAAGTGAAAGGGAAGTCACTCAGTCAGTGCCCGACTCTTAGCAACCCCATGGACTGCAGCCTATCAGGCTCCTCTGTCCATGGGATTTTCCAGGCAAGAGTACTGGAGTGGGGTGCCATTGCCTTCTCCATTGGATTACCTAGGGAACTTCAAAAATTGCTGATATTTAGGTCCTAGTCCAAAAAATTCTTATTTAATAGTCCTGAGTGTTTTTTGCATTAAGATATATTTAAATCTCTCCAAGTCACTCATTATAATGTGTAGTCATTGTTGGCAATCACTGCTCTAAATGTTAGAAAACATTTTCATCTGGTTTGAGTAACCATGGCAAATTTACTAGGTATATAATTGATCAGAATAAATTAAACATGTTATAAATTATGAAAGAGAGTTCACAGACACCATTGTTTCAAATTGCACCTTTTTTTGTCATTTCAAAGGTTTACTTACTTGCTGGTTATGCATCAATATAGATAAGAGGTAAATCTCTCTTTCTAAATGGGTAAGATATGCTTGTTTTAAATTTTGATTAGGGACTTTTTGGAAGCAGGTATGAGGAAAAAAGTAGCTTCAACTAAAGGTACATTCTCCAGCAGGTCAATGTTAAGAAATAATACAAATTTAAGTCAAAGATATATAGAACTTGTATGCCAGAAAGCTCTCTCTAGCACACTCCTATGAAAATCTTCATGTATCCTTCAAACTTGGCAAGGGGTGTAGCACACTGAAAACCACTGCTCTGTGGTATGGGAGATAATGTTTCTTTCCCCTCCAAGTCAACCCCTACCCTGCTCCCTGCCTCCTGGAGGCTGATCTAAATAGACAGTACTGTAACCTTCCTCACCCTCTGGCTTCTGATCAGGTTTATTCCATGAGTTAGGAGGGAGAGTGAGGTCAGATTTCCTTTCAGTGGGTTTTTCCAGGGCAGACTGATTCCCTTCATTCTAAATCACAGTTCCTTTTAGGTGGCCATCTCTCCATGACTTTCTCCTTCGAGTTTTGAATACTTACTCTCCCTTCTTGTCCCCTAGATCCTAGAGCAAGTTAACAGCCCCAGGGTAGTCACTATACCTGATGAGTTCCCACACCATCTGAAAATAGTCTCCATACTAAATCATTCTTAAAATATTTTGATTTGCATGTGCTAGGCTGACTCATCTATGGACAGAGGAGTCTTCTGTGTGACTCTGTGGCTTTCAAAGGGGTTGCTTGGGATCAGGGGTGTTGCCGAACAAGGCTTCTGGCTCCTTGTCTTCTCTAATTAGAGAGCATAATGGCTATTTCTGAAGCAAACCTCAACAGACAAGCCTGGCATTTATGGCTCAGTCCATATACAGATCACAGAGAATGAATACTTCAGCTGACATCATCCAAAACGAATACAATGAGTACATGGACAGTCTGCTCAGGATGGTTTCTTGCCCACATCTACATGCTTGGTGAGTGAGGGATAACCCATCAGATAAACACCAAGGGAGGAATGTCAAACATATACAATACTTACACTCCTCCATCACTCTTCCCATTTGCCCCCTATTTATATACAATTCTGTCTTTTGTTGTTCACAAATTGTTTCTTGAAAATTGATCTACTTTTCTTAGCTAGAGTGTAAGTTTCATGGGATCATAAACCACAAACATATTTCTTTTTACTCTCTTCCAGCTCTCCTGTCTTTTGCATGGAATCAAGCTTATCTGTTGTTGTTCATTTGCTCAGTCTTGCCTAACTCTTTGTGAACCCAAGGACAGCAGATTGCCCAGTTTCCCTGTCCTTCACTATCTCCTGGAGTTTGCTCAGACTCATGTCCATTGAGTTGATGATGCCATCTAATCATCTCATCTCTAAGTTTATCTAATGAGCTCTTAATTTCAATTATTGTATTTTCTTGATTCATTCATTCAGCAAAATATTTATTGAGTTCCCAATTGGTGCTAGCCATTGAATGATTATAAAAATGAACAGAAGACCCTGACTAGTGTTAATTATCTGAGTATAATGACAATTGATTTTTTAAAGATAGATTAATTGAAAAGATAATATGCCCTTATTCATCTTTCACAAACTCCATCCACTCTCACTGTGACTATCAGAGTTCTTGGTTGAAAACAATACGAACTAACTCTGGGTAACTTAGGCAGAAAAGGAACTTATTGGGACAATATTTTGTAAATTACAGACTCAACCAGAAGTCCGGAGAACCAGTTCTAGAAAATAGGCAGACATCTAAGCAGGCTAGGCAGGAGCAGATGAGAGTTGTGGCGGAACACGGGTGGGGAACAGAGCACTGATGATGGCCGCCTGGCTGCATCACTGCACTCTTGACCTTGATGTCTGTCTAGAGACTGGAGAGGAGAGGCCAGCTTCAGCTGTCTCTGCATCTTGTGACATACTCACTCCAAACCCTGGGTGCCCATCGTGATCATCTGTGGAGGCAAATGAAGGTTCTTGCCAATTGTTAGGGGTCTGGGACAATAAGGGCATTCAGTGCTTCTAAGAGGTGACACTCTACTTCCAGTTAAGACCCTCTCACTGGAATATTTCCCAAATAAAGGAGGACTGCATGTCAGAGGCCAAAAATACTCGCAAGTGTCCACTCTATTCATATAGAGAACTTTACAGCCAACACACTGGCAATAGTGTTATATATTGGTAAACAACTTAGGAAGTGCTTAATATTCCAGACACCCATGGAGGCAGTGTTTTCAGGATAAATATTAATGATTTCCCCAGGAATTGAGCTATTTGTGGCAGAATTTGTCATTGTTAGTTCACACAAATATTTGCCAAGACATAAAAGAGCAGAGCTAATTCATTCATTTCAATAAATATTTACTGACCACATGTTAAGGGCAAGGTGGTGGGAGCTGAAAAAACCTAGCTAACCTGCCTTCTGCCATTTCAGCATGCATTGCCAGCCTAGGCTTGGGGCCTTGGGGTTGCAAGGACCTCACTTTACTAAAGTTTAACCCAGTATCTCACCCGCACTCTTTACTTAGTGCCTATCTTGGTGAAGACTTAGAAAAGGAGATTATAGGACTGGTAAATGCGGGGGAAAGGAAGTGAAAAGCAAGGGAGAAAAGGAAAGATATACCCAACTGAATGTAGTTCCAGAGAAGGAGGAAAGCTAAGAAGTCCTTCTTAAGTGAACATGCAAAGAAACAGAGGAAAACAGTAGAATGAGAATATTAGAGATCTCCTCAAGAAAGTTGGATCTATCAAGGGAACATTTCATGCAAGAATGGGTACGATAAAGGACAGAAATGGTAAGGACCTAACAGAAGCAGATGAGATTAAGAACAGGTAGCAAGAATACACAGAACTATAGAAGAAAGGTCATAATGACCTGGATAACCATGATGGTGTGGTCAGCCATGTAGAGCTGGACATTCTGGGTATGAAATCAAGTGGGCCTTAGGAAGCATCACTATGAACAAAGCTAGTGGAGGTGACAGAATTCAAGCTGAGACATTTAAAATCCTAAAAGATGATCCTGTGAAAGTGCTACACTAAGTTGGCAGCAAATTTGGAAAACTCATCAGTGGCCAGAGGACTGGAAAAAGTCAGTTTTCATTCTAATCCCAAAGAAGGGCAATGCCAAAGAATATTCCAACTACCATACAGTTGGAATGGTAGCAAAGTTATGCTCCTTTCACGTGCTATCAAAGTTATGCTCAAAATCCTTCAAGCTAGGCTTCAGCAGTATGTGAACCAAGAACTTCTAGATGTACAAGCTGGGTTTCAAAGTGGCAGAGGAACCAGAAATCAAATTGCCAGCATTTGTTGGATCATGGAGAAAGCAAAGGAATTCTAGAAAAACATTTGCTTCATTGAATACACTAAAATCTTTGACTGTGTTGATCACAACAAACTGTGGAAAATTCTTAAAGAGATGGGAGTACAAGATCACCTTACCTGTTTTCTGGGAAACCTGTATGCAGATAAAGAAATGACAGTTAGAATCAGACATGGAAAAATGGACTGATATAAATTTGGGGAAGGATACTGCAAGACTGTATATCGTCACCCTGCTTATTTAACTTATATGCAGAGTACAGCATGTGAAATGCTGGATTGGATGAATCACAAGACGGAATCAAGATTGTCAGGAGAAATATCAACAACCTCAGATATTCAGATGATACCACTCTAATAGCAGAAAGTGAAGAGCTTCTTGATGAGAACGAAAGAGGAGAGTAAAAAAGCTGGCTTGAAGCTCAAATTAAAAACCCAGTCCCATCACTTCAAGGAAAATAGAAAGGGAAAAAGTGGAAACAGTGACCGATTTTATTTTCTTGGACTTCAAAATCACTGCAGATGGTGACTGGAGCCATGAAATTAAAAGATGCTTGCTCCTTGGAAAGTGGGCTTCCCATGTGGCTCAAGTCGTAAAGAATCTATCTGCCAATTGCAGAACAGGAGACGGGGTTCAATCTGTGGGTCAGGAAGATCTCCTGAAAGAGGAAATGGTAACCCAGTCCAGTATTCTTGCTGGGAAATGGACAGAGGAGCCTGGTGGGCTATAATCCATAGAGTTGGAAAGAGTCAGACATGACTGAAGTGAATGAGCATAGCATCCCTTGAAAGGAAAGCTATGACAAACCTAGACAGCATATTAAAAAGTAGATACGTCACTTTCCCTTGAACAGCAAGGAGCTCAAACCAGTCCATCCTAAAGGAAATCAACCCTGAATATTCATTGGAAGGACTGTTGCTGAGGCTGAAACTCCAGTACTTTGGCCACCTGATGCGAAGAGCTGACTCACTGGAAAAGACCCTGATGTTGGGAAAAATTGAAGGCAGGAGGAGGAGGGGGTGACAGAGGATGAGATTGTTGGATGGCATCACCGACTCAACAGACATAAATTTGAGAAAATTTCAGGAGATAGTGGAGGCCAGAGGAGCCTGACATGCTACAGTCCATGGGGTAACAAAGAGCTAGATATGACTTAGTGACTGAACAATAAAAACAAAAATGCAGAAGATAAAGGTGAAAGTGAAGTTGCTCAGTCGTGTCTGACTCTTTGCGACCCCATGGACTGTAGCCCACCAGGCTCCTCCGTCCATGGGATTCTCCAGGCGAGAATACTGGAGTGGGTTGTCGTTTCCTTCTCTAGGGGATCTTCTCGACCCAGGGATTGAACCCAGGTCTCCTGCATTGCAGGCAGATGCTTTACCCTCTGAGCCACCAGGGACTAATGTAAAAAAATTTACTGTTAACCTTTTGGGTAAAAAGCATCAAGAGCTATAAGAACATTCTAGCTATAAAGATGATATAAAAGATAAAATTTTTTTTTCTTCTAAGCAAAATTTTGAAAGTCATCATTTATTTTCCTTGTCCCCTACATCTACCAGCTGCTCTATGCCAAATTGAAGATAGTGCCATACAAACTGGACACTTGGAACTGCTGATTCTGCAAAAGCTACACTGTTCTGTGGTGCTTTTTACTAAGGTATTCATGTTTATTCTTTCCCTTGGTCTTCACAACAATCCTATGAAGTAGCTAAGGATTATCATGCCCACTTTGTAAACTAGCAGACTGATTCTCATAGAGGATAAGTAGCTGGCTTGGTCAAACAGCAGGTAAATATCAGAGTTAGGAGTCAAATCTAGCTTTACCTGACTTCAAACCTGAACTCTCAACCACAGCTCTACACATTTTTTTTTTTTTTTTTTTTACTTAAAAAGTGAAAAGCATCACTTAAGGAACATACAAGTCTAGGAGTTATTTCTTAGACTGGAAACGGACAATCAGTAGGGAGTAGCAACTGGGACATTTCACTTTAGAGTTTGATGTGTGTAAGCTTGTTTCTTATAAGACTATTGATAATGTTATTTGGGCCATGAAATGGAAATTAGGTGTTTTGTGTGGTGGGTCCTAACTGTTATCTTAGACGTCTTTATATAACTTCCTGCTCTTGGAAGACAATCTCCAGAGATCCCTGTCACTGCCCGTGGCTGGCTGCAGGATATACAAGGTAAGCTATATGCAAGCAAGTCCTTATTCTTTCTGTAAGTCAGCTTTTGCAATGAATTCACAATCTCATCTTTTCTCATATAAATACTACTGGATATTTTTTGCAAGAATCTTTTAAAAATGAAAGGCTGGGTCGCAGAATTGACTTTATAGGACACTGCACGTGCCAAAGCCATTTCAAATCTTACTTCATTTCAAAAATGCCTCTGTGGCTGGATTTTTCATTTCTTTTCCTTATTTTAGATCATTATAACACATTTTATAGGTCAACGTCAAACAGCAAGTCTTCACCATGCCTAAGCTGTTGTTGGAAATCACGCCAGAACACACAACTGTACCCACTAAGTTAATGGAAATGCAACATTGTGGCTGGAATTTTACATCAGTGAAAATCACGAAAACTCACGAACCCAATTCCCGCAACACAGAGAAAAAAGAGACTGGTTCTTTCTACTGTGAGCGGCCAACCCACAGGCCATTAATGACTCCTTTTGTGGAATAGGCGACCCTTAGTAGTTCCCACTTCAATAAACCATAAACTTTTAAATGCACACTAAACACCAGAGAACTCCCAATCTTTTCACCATTATCTGCACCCACCAAATGTGTATCTATGCGGGGACCAATGCACAAGACAAAATGCTTCTCCTTTAAAAACCTTATATTTTGATTCAGCCAGCACCTGCTGTGACCCCAGAAGTGTATCAACGTGGGTCGTAACGTTTTCTAGTCCCTTTGGTGTTTAGTGGACACACTATTTCGTACCTACAGTTTCCATTTGACCACAAACATCCTATCTTTAGCTGAGCAGCCTAACAGGAGCAAAAGTGAGGAGCAGTTCTCAATTTGGCGGTACCTTAGAATCATCTGAAAAGTTAAAAAAAAACCCCAAAATCCTGATGCTTAGGCTGTGTCAGACTAATACCTTTAGAATCTCTGGAGGTGGGAGCCAGGCGTTGCTAGTTTTAGATCTTCCTGGGTGGATGTGGGCCTGGGCTGAGGACCTGAGAGGAGCATGGCCTTCTTTTTTCTCTTTCTGGCCTTCTTGGTTTGTCCTTCATCAGGTCTCCTCTCTCCCTCTCCCACAATCATTCCTACTGTGGGGAATGATATTTTCCCCACAATAACAAGAAAGTTTAATGTTTTCCCTACATAAAAAAGGCCTCCTTGAAGAAAAAAAAAAAAAGTTTTAAACAGATTGCCTGATTTCCAGCACCATGGCCGGCCACACCACAGAAGCTGTGGGTTTTCTACTCAACCTCAAAGCTTATTAGGAAAGAAATCGACAGTTCTGACTACTTTAAGAAAACCCAGGGACTGTGGATCGTCAGGGGCTATTAGAAAGACCAGTGTTTCTTTTTACATGGGCCCTGGGTCATTTGCCCAAGTCATTAGATCCTGCTTCCAGGCCACTTGAATGTGTGGGGCAGAGCCTAGTAACTTGCATTCTAACAAGCTTTCCAATGATTTGAACACTGGAAACTATTGAAGAAGCTGGTTGGCTCTCTAATAGCAGTGCCACCTCTATAATGTAAGCTTATCCCAAAGATTCAAAGAAGGCAATGGCACCCCACTCCAGTACTCTTGCCTGGAAAATCCCATGGACGGAGGAGCCTGGTAGGCTGCAGTCCATGGGGTCGCTACCAGTGGGAATATTGAATTTGAAGAAATGTTGAGTATCATGTTAATGGGAATGAATTTTCATAAAGGGTTAAAATACACTAGAAATACAGTTTTTCTTGAAGTTCTTGGTGCTCATGATGCCAAGTGTATTTGACCTTGTTTTCAGTGGATAAATCAGAGGCTCTTGGAGGGGAAATACATCTAAACTTGCACTGAAATTGTATGCTTCTGCATCCATCTGTATTTCTGATACAGCCTGGACCACTTTCTTTCTATGCGACCTTCAACAAATTAGCTAGTCCTCCCTCTGATTAGCATCATCTGTGAATTTGTTAGGGGAGGCACACTGATTGAAACAGCCCACCTTGGCCAGGCACCATAGTAACCACTTGCATGAGTTGTTTTATGACAGGAGATCCTGATAAGGAATACGGAACTAATAAGCCACCACCAACCGTAAGAGTTTGGGAAAGGTAGAAAGGAGGCACAGCGTATCAGTCCACTTCCCAGAATCCCTCTCGCTAGCATCCATCTTGGCTGAGCGATGCGTGAGCCACCAGGAAAGACTCTGAGTTAGAATGATTGGCCAAAGACCACCCAGAAACTAATCCCATCACCATAAAACCCGAGACTGCGAGCCACGCGGCAAAGCAGTTCTCCTGGGTTCCCTTACCCTACTGCTCTCCACCCGGGTGCCCTTTCCCAATAAAATCTCTTGCTTTGTCAGCACATTTGTCTCCTCGGACAATTCATTTCCAAGTGTTAGATGAGAGCCCAGTTTTGGGCCCTGAAAGGTGTCCGCCTTCCTGCAACAAATTGGGGACCCCAAAGACTTTCATGCCTCAAAGACTGCATGAAACCTTAATGGTATGATACCTGTGCTTTGTGACTGGTAAGACCTGGCCCAGCTGCTGGCTGTCGCTCGCACTCCTGCTGTCCAGGCCGATAGCCTTGTGTTGCAGGAAACTCTCAGAAGCGCTAGTCTTGCCAGGTGCATGTCAGTCAGTTTTGTGGCTGAGCTGGGACTTGAGCCCAAGAGTCCCAATAGGACGCAGTTCTCTTTGTATTTCACCCCAGCATCTGAATCGAGATGCTTGGCTCAGATTTGTATCACGCTGAGCAAGGAACTCAAAGCAATGATTTGAATTCCTTATGTGACAGAGAAAGATACATTTTAAATGCAAAATCCTTCCCGTCTCCTGCCTTGTAAAGAGAAAGGACACTTTGTCATGCTGGGTACCTGGCGTTTGTCATGCTCCAGAGAGAGGTGAAAGGTGGAGAGAATGAGAAAGCTGAGGAGGCAAAATTTTGCTGCAGGAAAAAAGATGGAGCCAAAGGGAGAAACCAAGATTCCAGGACAAAGGTGGGGCAGGCAGATGGAAAGAGGGGAGAAGCCCATGAAGACTGGATTAAAGAGACAGGAACTGCCTCAAGGAGTGGAATTCCTGAAAGAAAATAAAAATTCAAGAGAGATTATTAGGAAAGTTTGCTCTCCAAGTATACACAGTACAATCTGTTTATCCTGTCTCCAAAACTCCTCCCCAAAAGATCCACATTGCTTATAAGTGGTTCTAGAGTCCAGTTTGGGTTTGTTTGCATGATTGCTTTTTAGAATGTGTTGGTGCAGAGTTAGGCATAAAGAAAGAGTAGAAACATTTAAGACAGTGGCACCCATTTGGGTAAATATTGTATCACCACTCCTCTCTGGAATTTAAAAATTACAGAAGCTAAATAAACCATCCACAAATTAACAGGTTTTGCTAAATAAGTCAGGTCTTGTCTCTATGTCGGGAGTCCTCTCCCAAGCTAAGGGGTGGTTTCCAGGCTGGACTCCCAGGGCAAGCAGAGCTGCCAGTTCAGTCTGTGCTTCCAGCATGAGGCATTGTGAGACCCTCAGGCGCTGGTTTTCCACGCCTGCTTCCTTCCCACTGCCTCCCCGCCTCATTTACAGTCTGCATCCTCAATTCTTTTGCATCCATACTCCATCTTTAAATTTCCATCAAACTACAGTTTTTATCTGCACCTAATTTCCTTGATTTCCTATCCTTCTCCTGGCCTGCTATTTATAACTTGCATCAGTTTCTCAAACTTGATTCTTAACTCCCTTCCCAAGGACTGGCTTTCCTTTCCGTCTGTTGTTCTTATTGTCTTTGACTCGCTAGCTCTTGGACTTCCCAGGTGGTGCTGGTGGTAAAGAACCTGTCTGCAAATGCAGGAGACATGAGTCAGGTTCAATCCCTGGGTCAGGAAGATCCCTTGGAGGAGCGCATGGCAACCCATTTCAATATTCTTGCGTGGAGAATCCCATAGACAGAGGAGCCTGGCAGGCTACAGTCCGTTGGGTTGCAGAGTCAGACACAACTGAAGCAACTTAGCACGCATACATGTACCCTTGTTCTAAGACATTCCTGGCGACACCTCCCTCCATGCAGCTTCTCCCACAAGGCCACGACCCAGAGACTAGTCTGCCGCCTCTGTTAAGCTCAGTCCTGCCCCTGAAAGCACCATAGATGAAGTCAATGTCCCTTTGAAAAGAAGGCTGTTGTGTTCCCTATCCACGCTTAAACCACCCAAGGGTCTGACTTGATGTCGAGTGTAGACGTCTGCACACAGGATTTCCAGATCATGATCTGCAGTAGCACCCTCACGTTTCTGAGGCAATGATAGGCCAACAAACACACACATTCCAGGAAGATACTTCTGTGCCTGCACACATAACGATGCCTGTGTGTGTGGGTCTAATTACATTTGTTGTTCTTTTTTAAAGAGAGATTTTAATTAGAAATTAACACATGCTCTATGCTGTTTTCCTTTAATCCTTAATCAATTCTATTCAAGCGTAGCAAAGAGATTGAAGATATATTTTGTATTTTTAAAAGCCCCATCTGTTTTCTCATCTACTGAAATAGAAAAAAAGATAGAAAGAAAAGAAAAGAAAAACTCCACTTGTACTGTATAGTTTTCCCCAGGAAGTCACATCATTTTCATGCAGAAGGCAAATTGCCTTCTGAGGTCATCGACATAACATGATTTAGCCCCAAAACTAATTGGAGCAATACTGTTTATAGTCTGAATAAAACATTTTTGTGAGAAATGAGTCTACCGAACTCTGTCACTCTTTACTACCTTTTAAAAGCAGCACATTTTCACCATGAGAGCCGCACAGTTCTTTCTGTGGACTCCCTACCCCGCATTTCAGTTCTGCTCTTTCGCTGGGCAATGCACTTGGGGGGATGTGAAAAAGAGATAATTGCAAAAACATGGGGCTTTCTGCTTTTGCTGCCAGCTTTCCCACCCCAAATAATATATTGGAATCTCAAGTTATTCTTTGTGAATAAAGCATAGAGTTCTTTTGAAGGAAAACACACAAAGGAAAAGTGATTTTTTTGAAGGGAGGAAAAAAATTGTAGTTAAGGTTATCAGCCTTTTTGTTTTTAACTGTTTGTTGCCAAGTATGAGATAAAGAGAATTCAAAGTGAATTCATTCAACTTACATGAATGATTTTTGGGGGTGTGTTTGTTAAATTTTCCTTTTGGGGGAGTCTCCATCACTACCTCAGCAAGGGGTGGCTGCCCGAGCCCAACCCCCAACCCCTTCCCTTCCTGGACTGTAGTCACCGCAGTCACATGCCAATGTGCTGATGGTCACATTTTCCATCAGCAGCATTTGGCTATTCGGCATAGTCCTCAAGCGATTGTGCAGACTTGGAGTTGCCTGCAGTGTGGCTCATGTGTTCCTCATAGACTGTCTGGACAACTGTGATTCTCAGAGGCAATTAATTGTTAAATGTTTAAAGACATAAGTTATCTTTGTCAAATCTATGCACTCTGTTTCTGAACATGGTCTGGCATTGCTCTGGCTTTCAGGGTAGTGCAACGATTCTTCTACGATTAGCGAAAAATGGATTTGGAAATGAAGCACTACTTGGGCACTTTTCTGCAAAAACAGCTGAACAATTCAGGTCCCAAGTCTGGCTTTCCTTGCCCTCTTTTTACACCCACTGAGACATGGTGTGCACAGAAAGTCACTGTTTAACTAGAAACACCTATGTGCACAACTTGACTGCTGCAGCATTTACAGTATATATAGCATTTACATAGTATACACACTTGCCAAAGTATTTTTTGCTCTATTGCTGATTTTCAAGTAAGCAAGTGGTTAAAACAATTTCTAAACAGTGACTGCCGTTTTGTAAATTTCATTCATTTTATGTTCACAGTAATAAATGCTTCCTGTTAAGTGAAACATCTTTGGAAAGTCTGGTGGAAAAATAAGAAGCATGGAAGGGTAATCTGGCCTTTCCCGGTAGGTAGTGGGGGTGGAAACTTGATCCCTTTTCTTTTCCTTTATTGCACAGCCAGTCAGTGCTCCACAGAAATGGCCCTATGCAAGAGTGTACAAAGCCTGCCTCTGTGGTCATTTGTAGGCTCAGCTAAGGTACACTGGATCTTTAATGACTTTGGGAAAGTGTGAGCATACCATTGGGCTTCTCCGGTGGTGCTAGTGGTAAAGAAGCCACCTTCCAGTACAGGAGACACAAGAGATGTGTTCAGTCCTTGGGTCTGGAAGATCCCCTTGAGGAGGGCTTGGCAACCTACTCCAGTATTCTTGCCTGGAGAATCCCATGGACAGAGGGGCCTGGTGGGATACAGTTCATAGGATCACAAAGAGTCAGACATGACTGAAGTGACTTAGTATGCATGCATGCACGGGCACATTGTCACCACTTGGCTAGGTATTTATTCTTCAGGAATAATCTAAGCATGGGGAAAGCATAATTAATTAATAGCAGATCTGAAAACTTCCTCCAAGATTGGTACTTAGTTACTGAAATCAGTCACTGATCCATCCTGAGGACTCTGAAAGGGGTGGACAAAAGATTGTGTGACAGAAACACATCAATGGATGTGTTTCTCTTCTATTTGTAATTGTCTCCTACAAACCCATCCCTTCCATCAAATGTACATGTTCAGGATATATGAAAAGAAAAAAGTTAAAAGAAAAAAGAGGACAAAATTGCAATGAGTTATTAAGAATATTTGGGCATTATTTGAGGGAAATGAGTGACTTATGTGGGATGTCAGGCAATCCAGAGAGAATATATTGGGTAATTCCATTTGGTCACTAGTTATAATGCTCAGAACACTGAGACACTGGCCCTGTGAACATGTGATGAAGATGTGAGCCCAGAAGTAGCCAGATTGCTCAATCATGCAACGCCTTCAGTCTGGGAGCTACACGGCTTTGTACATGGGGCAAAGAGGACCACTACTAGAAGTGCCCCCGATCTTTCCTAATTCAGCACTGATTTTGTGAACTGGATAACTGTGTTCCTTTGAAGATGTTTGTCAAATAATTAGTCTCAATATTCAAATAAACCTGAATTTATCTTAGAGGAAGCTGATCTTGTTACTAGTTGAAATAAATATGCCTTTGGAATTTTCTTTTCTGGTTCTTTTATTTTTCTAGGCACCAACGGAAGGCAGAAGAAATTCCCCAGTGGATCCAGAGTCTATCCATTAGCAGCCATTTAAATGACGTCTTTTTTTTTTTTTTCCAAAGCACACACATTCTTTGCTGGTGAGTGAACAGATGGAAATGTGGCATCCTTCCTGCCACCCTTCATACTAAGACATATTCCTTCTACTCTCTAAATAACCTTGACGCAGGCTAAGCTTTCCAGACCTCATCTGTAGAAATTCTAAATTCATGCAAATGCATTATCATGCCAGTGAATTAAAGGAGAGAAGCAGAATTTAGAAATAGAGCTTAAGGAATAAAGCTTCATGAGGACCACCCTGAAATGGTGTAGAGATTCAACATCTGTTTCCAATCATTGGCTTCTGGAAGAGAGTGAGTTCTGTTTACAGCAGTTCCAGACCAGGTGAGAATGAAGGAGTCATATGTGTCCAGGGGGGCAGGTCAGCATGGCTTGTGACAAGTTGTGACCTGTGTTGTGAATGAGGTCAGATATGTTTTTTTTTTTTTAAGTGATTTATGTGTCTTTGAAACTTAGGCTGTAGTTAGGCAGATAGGATGGAGAAAGAAAAGGCAGAAGAGAGAGGGTCAAAGGGTGTGATGGGACATCAGGATTGGGAAGTCCTGTTTTTGAGTTCGCCTCTGACAGGTAATAGTTGCTTCAGGCAATTTGTTTCTACTCGGTGAGCCTCAACTTAGTCACCTTAAAAATGACTCTGTTAGATGAGTGACTCTCACATTATTTGATCTACAGACTTGCCACACTCTTGAAAACTGAGGCCTCCAAACGGCTTTTGTTTACATAGGTTCTATCTGTTGATAATCACCATATTAAAAATTAAAATGTGCAAATCTTTAAAATAGTAATTTATTTAAAATAGTAATAACAAGCCCTTTTCATGTTAACATATGATTATGAAAATTATATTTTCCAGAGCAGAAATAAATTTAGGGAGAAGTACAACATTGTTCGACAAAAAATGCAGATCAGTGTTTTGACTTAATAAGAGACTGCCAGATTCATATGTCTGCTTCTGCAGATTGAATCTGTTGCAATTTCACATATCATGTTGTCTTTGGAAAACTGCACTGTACATGCATAGAGGAAAGAGTGAAAAAAGCAAAATATTGACCAAATGTTATGGAAATAATTTTAATCTTCTATGCTTCCAGAAAGGGTCTTGGGGATAGGAAAGTCTATGTTTACTTTCCCAAGACATTAATACTGCCCTCTTTGTTTCATGCATGAAAAATACACACCAAATCTTTGATAACTGTGCACTTATGCTCTCATGCCCACCTTCCCCCTCCCTATTCTCCTTACTTCTCCAAAGAAGGCAATGGAAACTTCACAGGCCGTTTCTGGCAGTGCCAGTTGTCTATACCATACCGCCACCTCCCCCTTCCCTTTCCCATCTGGGAAGCTAGTCCCATGGAGCAGACCTACGATGTGAAGCCTCTGACTGCATAATAGAATGGGAGAGCATTCTCCATCACTTGAACTGAGGGCATTTACTGGCTCTTCCCAAGATGCAGAGGAAAGAACATGGGCTTTGAAATCAGAGAGTCTTGGATTGATCTACAATTCTGCCACTTATGTGGCCATGGACACATTAATTAATATGTTTTATCCTCAGTTTTCTTGTTTCTAAAATGAAGTTAACCTGTGTGGTTGATATATGGATTAAACGTGATAAGAATATTCACTGTTCACTTGTCTATGTGAAGAAATTTCATTAGATTGTTATTCTCCATCTTTTCATTTTGAGGATCCCTTTATGTTACAAGAAGTTTTGTGACTGCTAAAAGAACTTCTGTGTATGTGAGTTCTATCTGCTAATATTTCTCATATTAGAGTTTTCCTTTCATTTTTAAGGCAGAAAGTAAATTTTACCCTTTTTATAAAAAGTTTTATACAAACAATTTAAGTCTATGATCTATTTTTGAGTTAATTTTTGTAAAGAGTACAAGATATGGATCAAAACTCTTATTTTTGGCACATGGCAATCCAAATTTTCCAGCATATTCTGTTGAAAAGAGCATCCTTTCTTCACTGAACTATCTTTGTCCCTTAGTTGAAAATTCTTCTTTCATATATGAGTGGGTCTATTTCTGGATATTTTTTTCTGTTCCAGTGATCTATATGCCTATCTTTCATTAATACCATACTCTCGTGATTACTGTAGCTTTATATAGTAAGTCATGAAGTTAAGTAATATGAATTCTTTATTCTTCCTTTACTATAGTTTTTTGGCTACTCTAGTTTCTTTAACATCATATATATTTTAGAGTCAACTTGCCAGTTTCTACAAAACGTTATTCTGGAATTTTGGTCGAAATTGCATTGAATCTTTTGAGCAGTTTGTGGAGAATTGACATGGAGCAAGAGATTGAGTCTTCCAATCTCTTGACATATTTACAATATATGTATTCTTTGATCTTTTTTATCAGTGTTTTTAACTTTCAGTGTCCATATTTCACATGTATTTTCTTATATTTATACCTAAGTACTTTGATGCTTTTCAACTGTGGTGTTGGAAAAGACTCTTGAGAGTCCCTTGGACTGTAAGGAGATTCAACCAGTCCATTCTAAAGGAGATTGGCTCCTGGGTGTTATTTGGAAGGAATGATGTTAAAGCTGAAACTCCAGTACTTTGGCCACCTCATGCGAAGAGTTGACTCATTGGAAAAGACTGATGCTGGGAGGGATTGGGGGCAGGAGGAGGAGGGGACGACAGAGGATGAGATGGCTGGATGGCATCACTGACTCGATGGATGTGAGTTTGCATGAACTCTGGGAGTTGGTGATGGACAGGGAAGCCTGGTGTGCTGCAATTCATTGAGTCGCAAAGAGTTGGACACGACTGAGCGACTGAACTGAATTGATTTTATGTTTTTGGTGCTAATATAAATGAATCTTTAAATATTTCAGTTTCTGATCATTCATTCATATAGAACTTCACTTGATTTTTTTAATTTTTATTTTATTTTTTAATTTTTATTTTTTTAATTTAAATTTATTTATTTTAATTAGAGGCTAATTACTTTACAATATTGTATTGGTTTTGTCATACATCAACATGAATCTGCCAAGGGTGTACACGTGTTTTTTAAAGTAAGATTATTTATTCCTTGGCTTGTATAAACTTCATTTGATTTTCGTACATTGATCTTGTGTCCTGTAATCTTGATAAACTCATTTATGATGCTTAGAGCTTTTTCTCATTTTTCTTGTAGATTCATTGGGATTTACTACTTAGACAATCATATTGTCTGTGAATAGAGACAGTTTTATTGCTTCCTTGGCAATCCACATGCTTTTTATTTATTTTTCTTGCCTTATTGCACTGGCTTAGACCTATCATTTGATATTGAATAGAAGCAATGAGAACAAATGTCCTTATCTTGTCCCCCTTCTTAGTGAGGAAGTACTCAGTATTTCTCCATTAACTATGATGTTAGTTCTAGGACTTTTGTAAATGACCTTTATCAAGTTGAGGAAGTTTCTTATTTTCCTAACTTGCTGAGAATTTTTTTTTTTAATAAAGAATGGATGTTAACTTTGTTAAGTGTTTCTTCTGTTTCTATTGAAATGATCATATGGTTTTTATATGTTAGCCTGTTGCATCCATTGACTCAAACATGGCACCAGCCTTGCATTCCTAGGATAAACTCCACTTGTTCATCATGTGTTATCTTTTTCATATATTTTTGGTTCAATTTACTAAAATTTATTAAAAACTTTTGTTTCTATTTTTGTGATGAAAATTGATCTATAATTTTCCTGTAATGTTTTATTCTAATTTTGATATCAAGTAAACCTGACTTCATATTTAAATTGAAAACTATTCTCTCCTCTTCAATTTTCATGAAGTGTCTGTTTAGAATGTTTATTACTTATTGGTAGTGCAATTCACCAATGAAGCCATCTAGTTCTGGAATTTCCTGTGATTAATAGTAGAGGATGAGATGGTTGGATGGCATCACAGATTCAATGAGCATGAACTTCAGCAAGCTCCAGGAGATGGTGAGGGACAAGAAAGCCTGGTGTGCTGCAGTCCATGAGTGCAGAGTTGGATTGCAGAGTTGGACACGACTTGGCAACTGAACAACAGCAAGTTTTCTGAATAGAAATTCAATTTTTTTAACAGATATGAGGCTATTAAAGTTATTTATTTATTATTGGGTAAGCTTTGGCAATTTGTGTTTGTTATGCATTGAATTATTTGATCTCAAAATTTATATAAATTTATATAAATCAACATATGTTTAAGTCCTAATCTGAAACTATAAATTGCAGATGTAAATAATTAAAACAAGGTCATAATGAAGTACAGTGGACTCCCAACACATTATAGTTGCTGGGGACACAGGAGAATACCATGTGAAGATTAAGGCAGAGATCAGGATTACCTGGGTGGGCTTTTGGTAATCACAAGAGTCCTTATCAGAGGGAGACAGAAGTTTGGAGATGAGATAATTCTGTGCTGATGGCTTCCAAAATAGAGGAGTGGACATGAAGCAAGGAATGTAGTCGGATTTTAGGAGCCAAAAAATGCAAGGAAACAGATTTTCCCCTGAAGCCTCCAGAGGAAACCCAGCCCTGTGGACCCATTTTAGAATTTTGACCTCCAGAACTGTGAGAGAATAGATTTGTCATTTTCACTAATTTTGTGGTAACTTGCTACAGGTACAATAAGAAAATAATACAATAACTAATCATTTTCTATTTTTCCAATGGTTGTTTTAGGGTTGATAGTATATGCCCTCAACTTATTAGAATCTACATTTAAGTAATATTATATATATTCATGGATGGAGGAGCCTGGTAGGCTGCAGTCCATGGGGTCACTAGGAGTCGGACACGACTGAGCGACTTCACTTTCACTTTTCACTTTCATGCATTGGAGAAGGAAATGGCAACCCACTCCAGTATTCTTGCCTGGAGAATCCCAGGGATGGCAGAGCCTGGTGGGCTGCCATCTATGGGGTTGCACAGGGTTGGACATGACTGAAGCAGCAGTAGCAGCAGCATATATATTCAGATACATTATAAGAACCTTAAGATGTATACTCCTCTTTTTCCTCTCCCAGTCTGTGTCCCAGTGTTGTCACATCTTTTTATTTTACATTATTCATAAAACCCATCATATATTATATTAATTTTACTTTACTTTTTTAAAATTTAAATTTATTTATTTTAATTGGAGGCTAATTACTTTACAACATTTTATTGGTTTTGCCATACATCAACATGAATCCGCCATGGGTGTAAAATGATGCTGAAATTTAGATACATATATTTTTACCCACGTATTTACTATCTCCAGTGCTATTCATTCCTCCATGTACATACATGTTTCTCTCCAATGTTATTTTCCCTGCCTGAAGACTGTATCATCTTCTGCAGTGCTGATTTTTCCCCTAGTTTTATATATCTTAAAAACTCTTTATTTTGCCTTTATTTCTGATGAGAAATATGCTGTCATTTTCAATATAAATCATATTATCTTGCTTTTTTGCATGCTCAGTCATTTTTTTATTGAATGCAGACATTGTGAATTTTAGCTCGTTGGATGCTGGATATTCTGATATACTTAAAAATATTTTGAGCTTTATCCTGAGACATAGTTAAGTTGGTGGTAAATAATTTAATCATTTTGAGGTGTGCTTTATAGCTTTGTTAACTAGGACTAAAACAACTGCTGCTGCTGCTAAGTCACTTCAGTCATGTCCAACTCTGTGTGACCCCATAGACGGCAGCCCACCAGGCTCCCCAGTCCCTGGGATTCTCCAGGCAAGAACACTGGAGTGGGTTGCCATTTCCTTCTCCAATGTATGAAAGTGAAAAGTGAAAGTGAAGTCACTCAGTCATTTCAGCCCACCATGCTCCTCTGTCCATGGGATTTTCCAGGCAAGAGTACCGGAGTGGGTTGCCATCGCCTTCTAAGGCTAATTGCTATGGTTTTTCCAGTAGTCATGTACGGATGTGAGAGTTGGACTATAAAGAAAACTGAGTGCCAAAGAATTGATGAACTTTTGAGCTTTTGAACTGAGGTGTTGGAAAAGACTCTTGAGAGTCCCTTGGACAGTAAGGAGATCCGACCAGTCCATCCTAAAAGAAATCAGTCCTAAACATTCATTGGAAGGACTGATATGGAAGCTGAAACTCCAATACTTTGGCCACCTGATGGAAAGAACTGACTCATTTGAAGAGACCCTTTTGCTGGGAAAGATTGAAGGCAGGAGGAGAAGGGGATTAGATGGTTGGATGGCATCAGCGACTGAATGGACATGAGTTGGCATAAGCTCCGGGAGCTCATGATGTACAGGGAAGCCTGGTGTGCTGCAGTCCATGGGGTTGCAAAGAGTCAGACACGACTGAGCGAATGAAATGAACTGAACTTTGTTTCACTACAGATACCAGGCACTTCTGAGTATTATACCCTGTGCCTTACATATTACAGGTTTTCCTTTTTCTTTCTTTCTTTTTTTAAAGCCTGACTCATGGGAACATGAACTATTCCTGGTCATGTATGTGCCCTATGGATTCTTCTGAGAGTTCCTTCCAGATAGTTCTTTTCCAGTGTTGTGTATTGCTTTCTCTTTGGATTTTGTTTGTTTGTCTATCTGTTTGCTTTTTGTTTTGTATGTTTTTAGGTATTCACTCATCAGTACTCAGCTGAAGACTTGCTGGGCTTCTCTGCATATTTCCTGTGCTCCATTCTCTAGCATTCTTCCCCATAAATTCTAGTTGCCCTACCCTTCTTAATGTCCCAGCTCCCAGAATATTGGAAATAAAAGCAAAAATAAACAAATGGGACCTAATTAAACTTAAAAGCTTCTGCACATCAAAGGAAACTATTAGCAAGGTGAAAAGACAGCCTTCAGAATGGGAGAAAATAATAGCAAATGAAGCAACTGACAAACAACTAATCTCAAAAATATACAAGCAACTCCTACAGCTCAACTCCAGAAAAATAAATGACCCAATCAAAAAATGGGCCAAAGAACTAAATAGACATTTCTCCAAAGAAGACATACAGATGGCTAACAAACACATGAAAAGATGCTCAACATCACTCATTATCAGAGAAATGCAAATCAAAACAACTATGAGGTACCATTTCACACCAGTCAGAATGGCTGCGATCCAAAAGTCTACAAATAATAAATACTGGAGAGGGTGTGGACAAAAGGGAACCCTCTTACACTGTTGGTAGGAATGCAAACTAGTACAGCCACTATGGAAAACAGTGTGGAGATTCCTTAAAAAACTGGAAATAGAACTGCCTTATGATCCAGCAATCCCACTGCTGGGCATACACACTGAGGAAACCAAAAGGGAAAGAGACACGTGCACCCCAATGTTCATCACAGCACTGTTTATAATAGCCAGGACATGGAAGCAACCTAGATGTCCATCAGCAGATGAATGGATAAGAGAGCTGTGGCACATATACACAATGGAGTATTACTCAGCCATTAAAAAGAATACATTTGAATCAGTTCTAATGAGGTGGATGAGACTGGAGCCTATTATACAGAGTGAAGTAAGCCAGAAGTAAAAACATAAATACAGTATACTAACGCATATATATGGAATTTAGAAAGATGGTAACAATAACCCGGTGTACGAGACAGCAAAAGAGACACTGATGTATAGAACAGTCTTATGGACTCTGTGGGAGAGGGAGAGGGTGGGAAGATTTGGGAGAATGACATTGAAACATGTAAAATATCATGTAAGAAACGAGTTGCCAGTCCAGGTTCGATACACGATACTGGATGCTTGGGGCTAGCGCACTGGGACGACCCAGAGGGATGGTATGGGGAGGGAGGAGGGAGGAGGGTTCAGGATGGGGAACACATGTATACCTGTGGCGGGTTCATTTTGATATTTGGCAAAACTAATACAATTATGTAAAGTTAAAAAAAAAAAAAAACATGTCCCAGCTCCACTTTCTGAAATAAAAGAGATGGTTGGGCTTCACCTAGGTTTATTCTTCTCTGCCTTGAGGAAATAGCCTCAAGGAAGTAAGCTGAGGCAGTTGTTGGACTCTGCATGCCTCTTTCCCCTCTCTTAGTATCACAGTTCTGTGTTACTTGTTGCCTAATGTCTAAAATCATTGTTCTTTTTTTTTTTTTTAAGTTGTTTAATGTAGGAAGGTATATATATATAACCCTGTTTCTTCATCTTGGAAGGAAGTGAAGTCATCCCACATTAGAAATGAAAAAAAAAAAAAAAAAGATTTTTTGAATGTTTACTTATTTAAATATAACCATGCTATACCTGTTGCCTACTAACATAAATAATATATTTTTATAGACCTTAAGTTAAATCGTCTCAACACACACACATGAACATGGACACATACACACAGAGGTAACTGTGTAGATATAGTGATAAGTTATTTATCTTGATCTTGGAGATCTTTTCAGCATGTATACATATGTCAAAACATCAAGTTGTACACCCTAAATATATGTAATTTTCATATGTCAAAGTTATCTCAATAAAGTTTTTTAAAAAAACCAAGCAAGTGGGAGAAAAAGGAAAATAACTATACTAAAAAAAAAGAACAATTTAGTAGACTTCTGTTTACATACTAGGATATAAAAAACTAAAATAAGCCTGTTCCCAGCCTTACAATAAAAAAGGGCCAAATCAACTTCTAATTTACATCTTATAAAAATTAACTCAAAATAGATCATAGACATAAATGTAAAATCTAAGATTACAAAAATTCTAGAAGAAAACATAGAAGAATTTGTGCAATCTTTGGCTTGCCAAAGAATTTTAAGTATGATACCCTAGAACAACCTAAAGAAGAAAAAAAATGATAAATTGGACTTACACACAACCCATATGTGAATGCTCATAATAGTTTTATTCATAGTTGCCCAAGTTTAGAAACAACCCAGATGTCTTTCAGTGAATAAATGGATAAACAAACTGTGGTAATCAATACAATGGAAAGCTGTTTGTTAAAAACAACAAACTATTGATTCATTAAAAAAAAAAAAAAGCAGAACATGGATTTATTTCACTAAGTAAAAGAATTCAGATGCAAAATATAACATTCTGGAGAAGGCAAAACTGTGGGATGGAGAACATATCATTGGTTTCTAGGCATTCCCGGGGGAGGAAGCAGGGGGCAGATGGATTGACTATAATAGGATGAGGGGCATTTAGGAGTTTTGGGACCGTTCTGTATAGTGTCCTGGTTGTGGGTTTGTCAAAATCTGTAGACCTGCACAACACAATGACTGAATTTTATTGCATATAAACTAATTAAAAAAATCAACCAGAACATAGGGGAGCCCAAGGTGGAATATAGACTATGATAACTGTGTTGAATATGCTACAAATATATGACCTAATGACAATTTAAAAAGGTATGGAACAGAGAGTTGATCTACCTTTGGAAATTGTATTTATTGAATACTGTCAGGCTAAAGAAAAAAAGAATTTTATGCAAACATTGTATTTTAGTTGGTAAAGTTGTTTCTCACAGAAGTCTACTTAGAAATTCTGAATTTTCTTTACATGTTTATTAGAATAGAGTAAATAAGTAGTCAGTTTCTCACTGTAACAGATAGTAGTTACAAATAAGCCAAGGAGAGATTCTAGAATAAGCTTTGTAATGCTGAATTGGATTTGGAGTTAGCAGAGGACACCATGAGAAATGCTGGACTGAATGAAGCACAAACTGGAATCAAGATTGCTGGGAGAAATATCAATAACCTCAGATATGCAGATGACACCACCCTTATAGCAGAAAGTGAAGAACTGAAGAGCCTCTTGATGAAAGTGAAAGAGGAGAGTGAAAAAGTTAACTTAAAACTTAACATTCAGAAAACTAAGATCATGGCATCTGGTCCCATCTCTTCATGGCAAAAAGATAGGGAAACAATGGAAACAGCGGCAGACTTTATTTTTGGGGCTCCAAAATCACTGCAGATGGTGACTGCTGCCATGAAATTAAAGGACATTTGCTCCTTTGAAGAAAAGCTATGACCAACCTAGACAGCATATTAAAAAGCAGAGACATTACTTTGCCAACAAAGGTCTATCTAGTCAAAGTTTTGGTTTTTCCAGTAGTCATGTACAGATGTGAGAGTTGGACTATAAAGAAAGCTGAGCACTGAAGAATTGATGCTTTTGAACTGTAGTGTTGGAGAAGACTCTTGAGAGTCTCTTGGACAGAAAGGAGATCCAACCAGTCCATCCTAAAGGAGATCAGTCCTGGGTGTTCAGTGGAAGGATTGATGCTGAAGCTGACTCCAATATTTTGGCCACCTGATGTGAAGAACTGACTCATTGGAAAAGACCCTGATTCTGGGAAAGATTAAAGGTGGGAGGAGAAGGGGCCGACAGAGGATGAGATGGTTGGATAGCATCACTGACTCAATGGACATGAGTTTGAGTAAACTCCAGGAGTTGGTGATGGACAGTGAAGCCTGGCATGCTGCAGTCTATGGGGTCTCAAAGAGTTGGACATGACTGAGTGACTGATCTGAACTGACATATATAAATATATCTTTGCTCTAGGGTCTAGAAACTGTGACATTCTCATAGCAATGAGCACACCCAGAACTCAGAGATCTCAGTGTCTAAATACCTTCTCTAGTAAGAGGAACTAGGGTTCCTTGAGAACTGGATGATACTAGGGCTATAGCAGAAAATGTACAAAATGAATCTGGAACATTTTGTAGGGTCAGAAAGAAGGATGTCTCAAAAGAATTCATGAGCCAAGATGAAAGAATTACCAGTGGCCAAAGATGGAACAATTTGAGCAATAAATTACTGATGATATTTAAAGCAATCCAAAGGATAAAACTATTGTCCATGATCCATATTGATATAAATGAATAATTGAATAAATAAATATGTGAAGGATAAAAAAAACCCTTAATTTAAATTTAAAAAGTAGATTGAATGAGGGAAATAGAAAATCAGCATTAGAACATCAGAGTAATAATTTCTTCAGGAAGGATCCATTATCCATTCATTAATGCTAAAATTAGTTGGCAAAATTTAACAAGAAAAAGGGTATTTGCATAGACAAAATATTTATTGAATAAAAAAAGAAAAGTAGTAACTTGCCTGAGAAACCTACTAGGTGCAACATTCAAGTTTAATATCTCCAGTAACATGACAGAAGGATATCACATATTTCTAAAGAAGGACACTTCACTATCTCTAAGGCTTTCTTCCCTCAAATCCATTAAACCAATCCAATCATGAGAGAGTATCAGACAACCTTAAATTGAGGGCCATTACCCAAAATATTTAGCCAGTATTATTAAAAAGCATCAGGATCTTGAGGACAAGGGAAGTATGAAGAACTGTCACAGATAAGAGGAGACAAAAGAAATTTATAATGACAACTGAGTCCCTTGGACAGCAAAGAAATCAAAAAAGTCAATCCTAAAGGAAATCAACCCTGAATATTCATTGGAAGGACTGATGATGAAGCTAAAGCTCCAATACCTTGACCACCTGATGCAAATAACTGACTCATTGGAAAAAACCCTGATGCTGAGAAAGATTGAAGGCAAGAGGAGAAGAGGATGACATTCATTAATACTAAGGATGAGATGGTTGGATGACATCACCAACTCAATGGACATGAATTTGAGCAAACTCTGGGAAATGGTAATGGACAGGGAAGCCTGGCATACTGCAGTCCCTGGGGTCACAAAAAATCAGACATGATAGCACATGAACAACAAAAAATTCAATGATGTATCCTGAATTGGATTCTGGATCAGAATAAGGATATTAGTGTAAAAACTGCTGACATCTGAGTAAATTCTGTAGTATTGTATCAATGTTAATTTCTTAGTTTTGATAGTTTGCAAACATTATGGTTACATGAAATGTTGAAAGAAGTTGGGTGAAGTGTACATCCAATCATTTGTGTTATCTTATATAATTTTAAAGTGATTTTAAAACAAAAAGATTTTAAAAAGCTAAAGAAAAAAATTCAGTGAGAAAAGTGGCCTTGTTTTACATTTTTGAAAATCCTATTTAATGAACAGCTTAATGAAAGTCAGCTGGATTCTGGATTTTGCATTGAGTTTGTTGCAACATTGTGTGTCATATAGCTTCTGGAAAACCCCGCAGCACACTTGTGAGAAAATGAGAGTGAAAAGGCAAATAATAGTATCATAAAAAAAAGCAGTTTTGACCTTCTGAATTCCTGAAAGGGCTTGTGTATCTCCAAGCCCTGGAACACATTTGAGAACCACTGCATTAGAATAACACCCCTAAGTTCTGTTTACCACTGAAGGGTGATTGGTCAGTTTCAGATGGAATTGAACTGCTGCTTTCTTTTTGGAGATGTGCCTATCAAAAACATATATTCTGGAGGTGAGTGTTTAATTCAGAAGAATGCTGTCAAGCTCATTTTTGGCTGTGCCTAAACTATACTGTGCTTCCCTGGTGGCTCAGAGGGTAAAGCATCTGCCTGCAATGCAGGAGACCTGGGTTTGATCCCTGAGTCGGGAAGATCCCCTGGAGAAGGAAAAGGCAACCCACTCCAGTACTCTTGCCTGGAAAATCCCACGGACGGAGAAGCCTGGTAGGCTACAGTCCACAGGGTCGCAAAGAGTCAGACACGACTGAGCGACTTCACTTCAATTCAAACTATACTGAATATCAAGGAGAGATAAGGAGGCCTTCTTAAATGAACAGTGCAAAGAAGTAGAGGAAAACAATACAATAGGAAAGACTAGAGATCTCTTCAAGAAAACTAGAGATATCAAGGGGATATTTTATGCAAGGATGGGCATGATAAAGGACAGAAATGGTAAGGACCTGACAGAATTAGAAGAGATTAAAAGAAGTGGCAACAATAAACAGAAGAACTATACGAAAAGGTCTTAATCACCAGGATAATCACAATGATGTGATCACTCACCTAGAGTCTGGTATCCTGGAGTGTGAAGCCAAGTGGGCCTTAGGAAGGGAAGTGAAAGTTACTCAGTCATGTCCGGCTCTTTGTGACCCCATGGTATGTAGCCTGCCAGGCTCCTCTGTCCATGAATTCTCCAGGCAATTCTACTGGAGTGGGTAGCCATTCCCCTCTCCAGGGGATCCCCAAACCAGGGATCGAACCCAGGTCTCCTGCATTGCAGGCAGATTCTGAGTCACCAGAGAAGAGATGGTGTCACCCTGTTTACTTAACTTCTATGAAGAGTAGATCATGCAAAATGCCAGGCTAGATAAATCACAAGCTGGAATCAAGATTGCCCAGAGAAAAATCAACAACATTAGATATGTTGATGATACCACTGCAATGGCAGAAAGTTATGAGGAACTAAAGAGCCTCTTGATGAGGGTGAAAGAGGAGAGTGGAAAAGCTGGCTTAAAACTCATGGTACGGGGAGGGAGGTGGGAGGGGGGCTCAGGATGTGGAACACGTGTACACCCATGGCGGATTCATGTTGATGTATGGCAAAACCAATACAATATTGTAAAGTAATTAGCCTCCAATTAAAATAAATAAATTTAAATTTAAATAAAATAAGATAAAATAAATCCACCAGTGGGGGGGGACCTCAACATTTGGAAAACAAAATTATAGCATCTTGTCCCATCACTTCATAGCAAATAGAAGGGGAAAAAGTGGAAGCAGTGACAGATTTTATTTTCTTGGGTTCCAAAATCTCTGTGGACTGTGACTACAGCCATTAAATTATATGACATCTGCTCCTTGAAAGAAAAGCTATGATAAATCTAGACAGTGTATTAAAAAGTGGAGGTATCCCTTTGCTGACAAAGGTCCATATAGTCAAAGCTATGGGTTTTCCATTAGTCATGTATGGACGTGAAAGTTGGACCATAAAGAATGCTGAGCTTCAAAGAATTGATACTTTCAAATTGTACTGTTGGTGAAGACTTTTGGGAGTCCCTTGGACTACAAGATCAAACCACTCAATGCTAAAGGTGAAGCCCCAGTAACTTGGCCCTCTGATATATAGAGCCAACTCATTGGAAAAGACTCTGATGCTGGGGAAGATTGAAGGTAAAATGAAGAGGGTGGCAGAGAATGAGTTGGTTAGATAGCATTGCAGACTACATGGATATGAATCTGAGCAAACTCTGGAAGATGGCAAAGGACAGGGAAGCCTGGCATGCTGCAGTCCATGGGATTGCAAAGAGTTGAACGTGACTTAGTGACTGAACAACAAAAACTATACTGAACAGATGACTTTATTACTACTCAATCAAACTTTCTGATCTGTATAGTTCTGTTCTATATTTCAATTAGTTCAGAACTTGGATTGGTGTCAGAGATGTTATTTTCCTCCTAAATTCACAATGTGAGCTTTATATGACTAGATGTAACCCATGATAGAAGAATAAAGGAGGCCAAAGTGGCAATAAATAGGAAGTGATGGGAAAAAATTGCCCAAAGAATTCAGGTCCACCAGAGAAACACTTGGATTATTTCTCTGAGCTCATTCCAGCCAAAGAATAGCCTCTTCTTTGTGTGATATCTGTAATGCTAGATGCACTTAGGTTCAAAAGCATTAATAACAAAGTAAATGACTATCATATGTGTCCAGTTATAAAACTTCTCTTTCTCCCATGACGAAAGCTCAACTGCTCATTTTCACTCTGAAGTTCCAATTCATCTTCCTCTCAAACTAAATTCTAGGGGGAGCTCACTAAGCCATTTCAATATGGTATCCTCTGAGAAAGGAAGAGCTGGCAGCCCAGACTCACCCCACTTTCCAAACTCGGAAGAGAGCCGCTGCCCACAGAGTCCATAATCATAACATGTTCCAAAATCTTGCTTTGTGGCTGAATTTTTGAAGTACCTCTAAAACTAAACTTGCTCAATCTGTTTCTATTTTACTATAATTCCTCTTTAATTTGTACTCCACTAATCCAGAATTTTACATAATTGAAACACCACTCCTATGATTCCTATTTAATAGAAAATTGAAAATTATTTCCTTATTGAAAATATTTTGGGCCCTTAAGAATAAAATATTTGATTTTCAAAGCAGTTATTATTTCAAAACAAGAGTTGAAAGATTAAAGATTCTTTTTTTTTGCTTGCTTCCTGGTCTAGCAACCCCCTTCCTTATAAAGATTTTGGGACTTCTGGCATAAGTCTATTAAGAACCATAACTCCTCCCTTTCATTCCATTTATAAATATTCAATATCACCCTGATGCTGGGGAAGATTGAGGGCAGGAGGAGAAGGAGGCAACAGAGGATGAGATCAACAGTGCCAACAGTGGATGGCATCATCGACTCGATGGACATGAGTCTGAGCAAACTCCGGACAGGGAAGCCTGGTGTGCTGCAGTCCACAGGGTTGCAGAGTCAGACTGAGTGACTGAACAACAACGGCTGTATCTGCACTTTGTATAGAAAAAAATTCTATTTCCTTAAGAAATATTCTGTAAATTTAATTCTTCTTAACCTAGTCTTGTGATTTGATGATCTTTTTCTACAAAAGTCTGTGTAAAGTCTGTAATAATTACAAATGAATAATGATGCTGACATGTACAACGTAAAGGACACTTAGACAGTATTTATCCCCTGGTTTTGGTGACACACATAAGCGTTCCTGAGGCACAAGGTTTTTTATATATCACCCATTTTGAGATATTTAGAACACTTAAAAATTCCGTGCCAATTGTAGAAGCTCACATTTAAACATGTCGGTTTAATTTGAAAAGTTTGATGTAAAATAAATTACAGAGTTATTATCTCAAAAATTGAAGATGTTTCTATGTGCCTTTAACATACCTCTAATTTGTGCAGGCTAACAATGGTTGTAGAATTTATCAGTATTAGATTACAAAACCACTTGGAACCTGTCTGACTAAATCATCTTTTTTGCTTTTCCTAATTGTGAAACTGATTCTGAAAATGATGAAATATATACACACCATGATTTAAATGACTGCATATGCTTGTTTCTATTTTGTGAGGACTTTTTCAATTTTAGCTTTTTCAGTACTAGCAAATACTCTCTTCTCATTACCAAATCCCTAAGCACAGTATTGTTTCATTGTCAAGGAGAATACCATCTTTGGGGGCTCTAAATATTCTATTAAGATAAGTGGCTTCACTGAAGGAGATGACTGGCCATGTGTTAAACACTGACATTTCAATGCACTTTAATTTTGGTAAAAAACAGACTCAAAGTTAAACAACTTACGCAAATAAGCAGCAATTGAAATTGACCATTTTAAAATAGGGACAATGAGCATGAAAAATCAAGATGAGTGCATTGCTTCAATTTCATGGACAACATGACTTAAAAGCAGGCCACTGCCATTCTACTTTAAATGAATAAAATGTTTTCATTGTCTCAAAAACCAATTTACTTTCAATAACATTCATGATATATTTTTCTTGGTTTGTGCGTCTCTTTGGAAAAGCATCAGCAAGAGTTGTTGGCTATGGAAAAGAATTCACTTAGTCTTTTACTAGGCTTCGAAGGTGGTGGAAAACTAGATTTCTCTGGATAGATTGCTATTGGCCATTTAAAATGTATAGTGTTTCTCCTTAGACTAAACTTATTCAGTATATTTGTATTCTGGGATGAAATCTGAAAAGTGACTGATGGCAGGGAAACAGGATAAGATCTATTTCACAGCAGATTTGTTATTCAAGCTAGCTTTAGAAAGAAATATGTCCTAGAGAGGTCTTCATCAACTTAGATTGGACCAAGGATTGTGATCACAGACCACAAATACTCTGCCATCCAGCTGGCTTCTCCGATCAATTAGTGAAGTGGGGCTGTCAAATTTTAGCAGGATTAGGTGGCCAGAGAATGCATCTGCTCAGTTGGGCCTCTATATGTACCCACCGTCTAAAATGCTGCACCATTACCTTACAAAAGGCTGATAGACCAAATGTCTATGGTGGAAGTTACAAGTGAGGAAGTCCAACAGATGAAAAGAACTAATTTTCTTTTTTCTCCTGGAACTAATTTTGGTCCCTTTGCAGCTGGACTGTGCCTAATCCCTGGGGGCAAGCCTAACACCTCATACTCTTCAGCACTACTTCTGGTCCATGGAAGCTCAACTGAGTGGTGAAATTGGTGACCTTGACACAGGCTAGAAAATGGGAGGGAACAATGGATTGTAAATATTTTCACAAGAACACAGGGTCTCAGGCCCCTAGGCTGTGTAGAAAATCAACAAGGCTGCTGACAGAGTATCTTGAGAGCTCTTCAAAAGAGTTTTGGATGCTTATGATAAGAAAAGAAGCCATTTGGATATGTTCAGCTTTTCCTTCCACAAGAAAGCAACAGGGGGTACAGTTTGGGCTCCTGGATATTCTAGAACCTGAGGAGAGTCACAGCTGTCACTGACATTACAAGAAGTCCATGGGGGTTAAAAACAATAAAGACAGTAAAATGAAAATGCACTTCCTTCTTCCTCAGTTAGTTCAAGTCATCCTAGTTCTCCTGGTAATAGAGGAGAATGATCTCAAAGGGTATAAACAGAGAGAAAACCAGGAATATAAAATGAGTAGGTGCAAAGTAGGTTTGGCAGGGTGGTAGAGAAATAAAAATTGAGAAAGCACACAACTTGTTTTTGAAAAGCTGGGAATGGAAGCAATGGAAATGTCATGAAATCCTTTGTTTCAACACAGTGCATTACCAGTTTGAGTGCTGGTAGAATAATTTAAGGAAAGAATAAAGGAAAATACCCTATATGGAAGAAATCACAAAAACTGAGACAGTCAAATAAGACAGTTAACTGTAGAAATAAAAAATAAATTGTGACTATATAAAGGAAAATTATGAAAGGAAGAAGAGAAAAAGCACCACGGGAGGAAGCTCGTAAATAAAAGCACAAAGAATGAAAATGAATCACAACCGACCAGGAGGATGAAAAGAGAAAAATGCAAAATATAGATTTAAAAAAAAGGAGACAATGATAAGAAAAAACTCTTCCAACTAAAAGCAAACTTAAAAAAAAATGAAAAGGTATTTCAAGAGCAAAAGGAGCCCAAGGGGATGCCTCAAACTGAATGACAGAAAAAGAAAACTTAATCCAAAATAGGGGAAGAAAGAGACAAAACCTATGCAACAAGTAAATTGAGCCAAAAGCACATGAAAAAACAATTGTTTTACTCAAATATTGATAAAAGAATGAAGTTCTGAAAGTAATAAAATATGATTTATTATCTCACAGCATTCTAGTAGTCTACCTCTGTTGGAAGCTTTGCCATTTCTCCCACTTTTTAAAGCTCCCCCTCCCCAGCAGAAAATATATTCAGTTCAGTTCCTTTCAGTTGCTCAGTTGTGGACTGCAGCATGCCAGGCCTCTCTGTCCATCACCAACTTTTTTTTTTTTTTTTCTTCACCAACTTTTGAAGCTTTCTCAACTCATATCCATTGAGTTGGTGAGGCCATCCATCCATCTCATCCTCTGTCGTCCCTTCTTCTCCTGCCTTCAGTCTTCCCTAGTATCAGGGTCTTTTCCAATAAGTCAGTTCTTCACACCAGGTGACCAAAGTATTGTAGCTTCAGCTTCAGCATCAGTCTGTCCAATTTATAGTCAGGACTGACTTCCTTTAGGATTGACTGGTTGATCTTGCAGTCCAAGGAACTCTCAAGAGTCTTCTCAAACACCACAGTTCAAGAGCATCAATTCTTCAGCACTCAGCTTTCTTTTTGGTACAACTCTCACATCCATACATGACTACTGAAAATATATTAGTCTTATAGAACCAGTTTGGGGCTTCCCAATGGCACTAGTGGTAAAGAATCCAACTCAGGAGATATAAGAGACACAGGTTCGATCTCTGGGTTGGGAAGATCCCTTGGAGGAGGGCATGACAACCCACTCCAGTATTCTTGTCTGGAGAATCCCATGGACAGAGAAGCCTGGTGGAGTCATACAGACAGGACTGAAGCACACATGCAAAAGAATATGCATAAAACAGTTTAAAAAATAGGTCAAGAAACCTTGTGATTTGAAGGCTTACTGAGAAAGATGCACTGTTCCAACACTTCCTCTCAGTGTTAGAAGCATTAGATCGAATGGTGGTCAATATCTTGGATGTGATCCAACAGTTTATATCTGTAGATGTAAATGAAGGCAATTTATGGAGTAATTGGAGGACAAGATGAGGTCATACACTTAGAATATTGTTTGGCATCTAATGCATGTGTAATAAACATTAACTATTATTAGAAAAATAAATTTAGCTTAAATCACCAAAATCAGATGGCATTCTTAAAGTCACTGAAGTATAAAATCAGGGATGTGTAGCCAAAATGTAAATTTTGACTTGTTAAGATTTCCATGTCACAAGACTAGAAAATCACAAGTGTAATATTAGTTTAAAAATCCAGAAAGAATCCAAGAATTTAAAGTTACATCACATTTCTATGCTAAATAAGCTGATATTAAGTTATAATTAATAAAGGATTGGACTATTAAACTCTTAACATAACACACGAGGCAACATAGCAAAACATTAAAAAATATGTTGTGGATAAATTATTGATGTGGATAAATTATTGATAAAGAAATAAAAACGTAAGTGTAAACAATTGGTTGATATAGTCCACTGAGAATTTCAAAAGCCATCTGATAAAGTTTTACACTACCTATTTTCAAAATCCAGTCAGGCTGTAGTGAAGAGTCTGTTTTATCTTATAAAGGGTTTAGAGATAAGAAAAAAATAATATAAATTAATTCTTTTCTGAATAGAAATGGGTGAATAAGAGAGTTCTGTAAAACTGAATGAATTAATAAATAACTTGGAATAGAGAAAACAAAGCAAAATATTTATATTTGGAGATGATACTGTCATTTTGAGTAGTTAAGAATAGACTCCTGAAAGATCTGATTTATCTTTGAGAATAAATAGAAAAATTGTTAATGATGGACAAGTATAAATCATTGTATATTAAAAAAAATCCTAGCCAGAGTAATGGAATTCTAGTTTCTGGTAATGGAAGACTAGCTCTTACTGGGCCAAATATCCTTCAAAAAACAACAATGAACTCTGGAGAAAATATGACAATTACCTAAAGGCACTGGAGAACAAACAAAAACAGGCAGAAACTTGATAGCAGCCCACTCTTGGAAGGAAGACGTGGCATGGAATAAGTTTCTCATTTTTCTCAATTTGTTTACCTGAGAGCAAACCCCAATTTATGCCAGATGGGGTGGCTAAAATGTGGCCAGAAAATTCATAGTCTAGAAGCTTGAATAATCAGAGGACAAGTTTCAGGGGTACCACAGAAGCCAGAAATTGAAAAGCAGGTCTCAGAAAGGAGAGAGCCATGGAGGAGACTATATTCTGCATACCAGTTTTGCTTAAATCTCTGATTCTTGAACTACATAAGTATGGGAAAGGCTCCAAGCAGCCCAATTAAGGCTAGAAGAAATAAGCTAGGTTTCTACTGCTTCAGGCAACATACAAAGAATTTATCGTTAGAGTTCTGTCAAGAATTGTCTGATAAAAAAATTCAATATATATATATTTTTAATTTAAATTTATTTATTTTAATAGGAAGCTAATTACTTTACAGTATTGTATTGGTTTTGCCATACATCAACATGAATCTGCCAGGGGTGTACATGTATTCCCCATCCTGAATCCCCCTCCCACCTCCCTCCCCGTCCATCCCTCTGGGTCATCCCAGTGCACCAACCCCAAACATCCTGTATCCTGCATCGAACCTGGACTGGCGATTCGTTTCACATATGATATTATACATGTTTCAATGCCATTCTCCCAAATCTCCCCACCCTCTCCCTCTCCCACAGAGTCCAAAAGATTGTTCTATACATCTGTGTCTCTTTTGCTGTTTTGCATACAGGGTTATCATTACCATCTTTCTAAATTCCATATATATGCATTAGTATACTGTATTGGTGTTTTTCCTTCTGGCTTACTTCACTCTGTATAAGAGACTCCAGTTTCATCCACCTCATTAGAACTGATTCAAATGTATTCTTTTTAATGGCTGAGTAATACTCCATTGTGTATATGTACCACAGCTTTCTTATCCATTCATCTGCTGATGGACATCTAGGTTGCTTCCATGTCCTGGCTATTATAAACAGTGCTGCGATGAACATTGGGGTACACGTGTCTCTTTCCCTTCTGGTTTCCTCAGTGTGTATGCCCAGCAGTGGGATTGCTGGATCATAAGGCAGTTCTATTTCCAGTTTTTAAAGGAATCTCCACACTGTTCTCCATAGTGGCTGTGCTAGTTTGCATTCCCACCAACAGTGTAAGAGGGTTCCCTTTTCTCCACACCCTCTCCAACATTTATTATTTGTAGACTTTTGAATCACAGCCATTCTGACTGGTGTGAAATGGTACCTCATAGTGGTCTTGATTTGCATTTCTCTGATAATGAGTGATGTTGAGCATCTTTTCATGTGTTTGTTAGCCATCTGTATGACTTCTTTGGAGAAATATCTATTTAGTTCTTTGGCCCATTTTTTGATTGGGTCATTTATTTTTCTGGAGTTGAGCTGTAGGAGTTGCTTGTATATTTTTGAGATTAGTTGTTTGTCAGTTGCTTCATTTGCTATTTTCTCCCATTCTGAAGGCTGTCTTTTTACCTTGCTGATAGTTTCCTTTGATGTGCAGAAGCTTTTAAGGTTAATTAGGTCCCATTTGTTTATTTTTGCTTTTATTTCCGATATTCTGGGAGGTGGGTCATAGAGGATCCTGCTGTGATGTATGTCAGAGAGTGTTTTGCCTATGTTCTCCTCTAGGAGCTTTATAGTTTCTGGTCTTATGTTTAGATCTTTAATCCATTTTGAGTTTATTTTTGTGTATGGTGTTAGAAAGTGTTCTAGTTTCATTCTTTTACAAGTGGTTGACCAGTTTTCCCAGCACCACTTGTTAAAGAGATTGAAAAGATCATACACCATGACCAAGTGGACTTTATCCCAGGGATGCAAGGATTCTTCAATATCTGCAAATCAATCAATGTAATACACCACATTAACAAATTGAAAAATAAAAACCATATGATTATCTCAATAGATGCAGAGAAAGCCTTTGACAAAATTCAACACCCATTTATGATAAAAACTCTCCAGAAAGCAGGAATAGAAGGAACATACCTCAACATAATAAAAGCTATATATGACAAACCCACAGCAAACATTATCCTCAATGGTGAAAAATTGAAAGCATTTCCTCTAAAGTCAGGAACAAGACAAGGGTGCCCACTTTCACCATTACTATTCAACATAGTTTTGGAAGTTTTGGCCACAGCAATCAGAACACAAAAAGAAATGAAAGGAATCCAAATTGGAAAAGAAGAAGTAAAACTCTCACTGTTTGCAGATGACATGATCCTCTACATAGAAAAGCCTAAAGACTCCACCAGAAAATTACTAGAACTAATCAATGACTATAGTAAAGTTGCAGGATATAAAATCAACACACAGAAATCCCTTGCATTCCTATACACTAATAATGAGAAAACAGAAAGAGAAATTAAGGAAACAATTCCATTCACCATTGCAACGGAAAGAATTAAATACTTAGGAATATATCTACCTAAAGAAACTAAAGACCTATATATAGAAAACTATAAAACACTGGTGAAAGAAATCAAAGAGGACACTAATAGATGAAGAAATATACCATGTTCATGGATTGGAAGAATCAATATAGTGAAAATGAGTATACTACCCAAAGCAATCTATAGATTCAATGCAATCCCTATCAAGCTACCAACAGTATTCTTCACAGAGCTAGAACAAATAATTTCACAATTTGTATGGAAATACAAAAAACCTCAAATAGCCAAAGCGATCTTGAGAAAGAAGAATGGAACTGGAGGAATCAACCTGCCTGACTTCAGGCTCTACTACAAAGCCACAGTTATCAAGACAGTATGGTACTGGCACAAAGACAGAAATATAGATCAATGGAACAAAATAGAAAGCCCAGAGATAAATCCACACACATATGGACACCTTATCTTTGACAAAGGAGGCAAGAATATACAATGGATTAAAGACAATCCCTTTAAATTTATTTTTAATTGGAGGATAATTGCTTTACAATACTGTGTTGGTTTCTGCCATATAACAAGGTGAATCAGCCATAAGTGTGTGTATACATATATTACATCCCTCTTGAGCCTCCCACTCAAGTACACTTGGGCTTCCTCTGTGGCTCAGCTGGTAAAGAATCCACCTGCAATGCGGGAGACCTGGGTTTGATCCTTGGGTGGGGAAGATCCCCTGGAGAAGGGAAAGGCTATCCACTCCAGTATTCTGGCCTGGAGAATTCCATGGACAGTATAATCCATGGGGTCGCGAAGAGTCAGACACGACTGAATGACTTTCACTTTCACTTTTCTTGAGCCTCTTTCCCAGCCCCTCCATCCCAACCCTTTAGGTCTCACAGAGCACCAGGTTGAGCTCCCTGTGTTACCCAGCAGCTTCCCACTAGCTATCTATTTCACACATGGCAGTGTATATATTTCAATGCTACTATTTAAGTTGGTTCCACCCTCTCCTTCCTCCTCTGTGCTCCCAAGTCATGGAAAGTTTTTTGATAGGAGGCCACCTGACATTCATTAAATGTCAAATTTGTTTAGACACCAGAGATATCTTGTGCTCATGACATGAATCTCTTCAGATAAACAAGCGAGGCATATACAGTGCCAGAGTTTTCTGGATTTTGAACTGTCTTTACTGTTAAAAAGTCAATGTCTTAAGAGCTGACATTGATGGAACACTATTACACTATTACTTGCAAGGCACTATACTAAGTGCTTTGTATGGAGCAGCAACCTTAGAGGTAGGGATTGTTATTATCCTGATTGTATTGCTTTATTCAGGTACAACAGATTAAAAATTTGCAAGGCTTACACAGAAAGTACAAGGAAGAGTCTGAGTCCAAATCTGTTCTTTCACATCGTGCTTTTCATCAATAAAAATGTGCATATGTTTTTTATCATCGTTCCTAATAGATAATGTTTTTAGATTATAAACTAAATAGTCTACTAAATGGAGAAAATGTGAATCCTTAAATTATCTTAAATTAACTTACTATCTCTAACTGTCCCCTTGGAATGATCAGTGATAGCAATGATTACAATTATGGACTTTAAAAATGATCTTTCAGTATGCTTGTCATGTATATATCAATAAAAATGAGAGAAGATGGATAAATTCAAGTAAATTAAAATAACTTTTGCTCAGCAAGACACTAAAAGAAAATAAAAAGGCAAAACACAACCTTGAAGAACATATGTTCAATCCACGTAACTCACAAAAATGTCATGTCCAGGGTTAAGAAAGAATTCTTACAAGCTAATAAAACCTAATACAAAAATCACCTCCCAGAAATGGGTAAAAGAATAGACTTCCCAGGTGGCGCAGTGGTAAAGAATCCATCTGCCAGTGGAGGAGACACAAGAGATATGGGTTCAATCCCTGGGTCTGGAAGATCCTCTGGAAGAGGAAATGGCGACCCACTCCAGTATTCTTGCCTGGAAAATTCCATGGACAGAAGAGTCTGATGGGCGATAGTCTATGGGGTTGCAAAGAGTTGGACACGACTGAGCAAATATGTGGACACGACTGAGTGCACACGCACACATAGAAGAATAAGCATAGAATAGTAAGCATGCTGCTGCTGCTAAGTCACTTCAGTCGTGTCCGACTCTGTGCGACCCCAGAGAGGGCAGCCCACCAGGCTCTGCTGTCCCTGGGATTCTCCAGGCAAGAACACTGGAGTGGGTTGCCATTTCCTTCTCCAATACATGAAAGTGAAAAGTGAAAGTGAAGTCGTTCAGTCATGTCCGACCTCTAGTGACCCCATGGACTGCAGCCTACCAGGCTCCTCCATCCATGGGATTTTCCAGGCAAGAGTACTGGAGTGGGGTGCCCTTGCCTTCTCTGAGTAGTAAACATATTGGCCCCCAAATATGAAAAGATGCTCAGGCCCACACTAGCCATCAAGAAAATGCAAATCAGAAGAAACAATTGATATCATTTTACTACTCCTAATAGATTGGCAAATTTAAAAGGTCTAGTCTGAAAATGCTAAGTGTTGGTGAAATTATACATTGATATAACCATTTTAGAAAACAACCAAGCATTATCTCATAAAGTTTAAATCCACATGTTTTCTAATCTAGCAATTCCACTCCTAAATATAAGCCCTAAGGAAATTCTTAGCAAGTGTCCCAGAAAACATCTGCAAGAATAACCATGTCATCATTAGCAACAGAAAACAGCTGAAGACAATCCAAATGTCCAAGATGAATGATGGTAGTTTCATGCTTACCAATAAAAAGAAATGAGCTAATGCTGCACGAATGACACAACTTGAAGGAATTTTAGAAACATAATCTTGAATTAGTAAAGCAAATTAAAGAAATTGAAAGCATCTGATGCTATTTTTATAAAGCTCAGAAATAAAGAAAGCTAAGCAAATAGATGTATAGGTCTACCTATGTATATATTTCAAACTATTTATTTCTTTAAAAAGCCAGAGAATAATTAAGACAAATTTCCAGATAGTGATTAACTCTGAAAAGATTGGATAGGAGAGGACCATATAGTAAATTCAAATGCAGCTTTTGAATGGGGGTAAAATAAAAGGATCTTTCATTTCCAGTGAAAATAAATTGTCGACATTGGTGCTGTGGTCTGAATGTGTGTGTTCTCACCAACTTTATATATTGAAAACCTAATATGCAAGGGAAGGTGGCCTCAGGAGAGGGAAAGAGTAGAAACTAGACAGATAACTGCTGGAGTTCTAGAGAATTACTCAAGAAAGGAGACTGAAAAGATAAGACACATTCTGTGGCTTTGCTTGACCACATAAAACTTGAAGCAATGGAGATTAATATTAAAATTAATATTTGTGTAACCCCAGCAGCAAACCAGGCTATGTTACTGGGTACAAGTGACAGTTTCTCCTACTATTGCTGCCCAAGTGTGCTGTCCTGGCAAAGGCTGAAGCTGGCTGCTCAGACAATTCAGGGGACTTTCTGTGGTCTTAACATGTGTTCTGCTAGGCACTACCATGCATGCATAAGACTAGTCCTTTCTCAATTCTGATACGTTAATTCATATCTCAGTTAAGGAAATATGACATCATTTTAACTCTCTAGGAGTTAAGTAAATGAACATACATGATTAAACTGCTTGTCAAATGGCATAATAACTCCACAAGGTGCAGAGGTGAGCAATCTTGTCCTTCACCACCCCAAGCCACTTGACACTTAACCAGTGTTACCCCGCTTTCCTCTAGACACATTGCCTTCCTGTGAATGCAGAATGTTCTGCTGCTGTTTACCATTTGTTTTCCTTTCTTTTCTTCTCAAAACAGTCTGCTTAATTCTTATTAAAGAGCTTCTAAGGAGGCAGGGTGTTGGGGCTGATGTGGAGGTGATGCGGGGGGGTTGAGGAGGGAATCAATCATCAGAGCTGCTTATGAAAGTGAACAACAAAACTTGTATTCAGATTTCTGGCTCAAGCTTTTGTACATCGTGGTGTACTCGAGGCTTACAGAAATAATTTTGAAAAGTAAAAGAAATGGAGAGCTAAGACATATTTCATCTATAGGGCATTAACTTGAGTCACACTGAGACTGACATCATTTGGGGCTCCAGAGAGAATAGTCTACAAAACATGAATTTTTTTTATCTTGTTTAATGTTTGAAGTCACAAAAATGACTATCACAGAAATTCCAAGAGTCAGTTTCTCTCTGCCTTCTTCCAAAGCCACACCTGTGTGTTAAATCACCATCAGCCCTATGGGTCCACCAATAACAATGGTACTGAGAATATTAAAAATACGATTTCAGGTAAACATGCCCAAAGAGACAGTCCAGTGATAGACATAGGAATATATTATTCTACAAGCCTAATGCAGCTGCAGGCATTTGTAGGTGGAACCAAGTTGTCTCTGTATGTAGACTGGCATGCTAAACTGAGATACTCTGGAATCACCACAGATACACTGGGAGCTCACTGCCTGCCAGATGCTGATTATGGGCTTCTGGAATCATCATGGGTACACTGGGAACCCACTGACTGCCAGATACTGATTGTGGGTTTGTGGAGGATCATTCTGCTGAGAAAATTGGGTCTCATTTGGCCACAGTGAATACCATATGCTTTCTTTCCACACACCTCTCCTGGAAGGAAATCTCATGCTAAAAAGAGCCAGTAGCCACTAAGCATCCCTTTTCCTTTAAAGGAAAGAAACATGGAATTACATAAATGCAGCTCTTCCCTACTTCCAGGATGGTCTTATTACCCTTGAAAAACAGCCTTCAGCATACAAAGCACTGTGATATGCATTTTCATATTTTTCAACTTCCTTGTATTATTCTGGAGGGAAGATGCAAATGGTGATTGTGCTGGGATGGAAAATCTGTATGTAGAAAGCTATGTTAAGGAGTTAGATACCTAAACCAGCCGATTTAGTAACTGAAGCAACACAATTTAGAGAGAAGTATCAGATTAGTATCATGTAAGTGAAAGGACAAATTCTTGATTATAGCTAAAATTTCCAGATGATACAAAGGCTCAGTTTTTCCTGAGAGGACGATGGTAGCTTCATAACAGGATAAACTTTCTGCTGTTATCCACACCAGACAAAACTTCCCAATATGTATTGCTTTGGAGATATTCCTCCTCTTATTTATTTTTACGTAGGGCAAGGAAAAGTGCAGACCTGACTAGAAAATCAGGGACTTCCAACAAATGCAATTAAGGCCACAAACAAAACTACACTTAATTATGAAGTTGAACTGTGATGATCATTCCCTGGGTGCTTTCTATGGGTCACTTGCCAATCAGAATATGCCATATCACATTCATCACAGAAACAAGGGACTCTTTTTCTCCAAATTAAGATGTGTATTTGAAAAACCTTGGCCATTCTTAGATTCTGTGGTTCACCCCAATAATCATGCAGTTACATGATTGCATTCACTCTCCTGGCATTCTTTGTAATGTGAAAGAAAAGAAAATCATTGGCAGAAGATGCTGATTAAAGCATACTGCCTAAAAAATTTTCCACAGCATTTGAATGCTTAGCTTCATTGCCACAGTTTTAATGGGCAAAGACTTCTACTTTAGAAGACAATTCATTTTCCCTAAGTTAGAAGTGTGAACTTAGATGAAGTCATGTTTTCAAGTCAAATCCTCTTATGTGATATTGATATTTGTAATCAGTTCTACATGTTTTAATTTAAAAATCTTACTGACAACTCAGCTCTATGAATATATTTTTCCTAATTTGCTTCAAAGTTTTTAAAGCAATAAAATATTATAAACTCATTTAAAACTCTGTGTCATCCTCTTTCCAATAGTAAGCACCATTGTGACTTGGTTTCTTTTCCTAGGCATGTATTTATACTAATGTGGCTTCCCTGGTGGCTCAGTTGTTAAATAATCTGCCTGCAATGCAGAAGACCTGGATTCAATACCTGGGTCAGGAAGATCCCCTGGAGAAGGGAATGGCAATCTACTTCAGTATTCTTGCCTGGAGAATTCCATGGTCAGAGGAGCCTGGCGGGCTGCGGTCCATGGGATTGTAAAGAGTCAGACATGACTGAGCAGCTAATACTTTCATTTTCACATATATCCTATATATGCATATGTTGATAAGGAATTGATATAGCATATTTTGCATATTTTAAATTTTATATAAATGGTGTAGGTTACTCTGTGATAAAATATTTTAAAGACTTATCTGAACTGATAAAGATAGCTCTAGTACATTCAGTTTAACTCCTGGATAACATTATGAATATTCCACAAATATTTATCAATACTTCTTTTGAAGGAAAATTTCATTGTTTCCAATTTTTGCTTTTATAATAGCACAGCAATAAGCATGTTTATACCTGTCTTCTTATATGCATAGAGACATTGTCTCTAGAATATAAACCTAGAAGCGGAATTAACTAGGTTGTCAGAGAGAATATCTCAAATTTACTAAATATTGCCAAATTGCTGTCCGTGATGGCTATAACAACTGATAAATGGTGTATGAAAACTTAAATTCTCACAAGAATTGCATGAAAATTCCTCTACAATCCTGCCAACATTTAGTATTGCTATATTTTCTTTTTGCCAGTAATATATCTTATTGAGCATATATATACTTATTGGCTATACAAGTTTCCTCTGTAACTCTCTTTTTTTTCTATTAAGCTATCACATTATTAATTTGGTAAGGTATGGATACTAAGTCCTTTTTCATAATATATTACTTTGTCAACAAAGGTCCATCTGGTCAAGGCTGTGGTTTTTCCAGTGGTCATGTATGGATGTGAGAGTTGGACTAAAGAGAAAGCTGAGCAGAGAAGAACTGATGCTTTTGAACTGTAGTGTTGGAGAAGACTCTTGAGAGTCCCTTAGACTGCAAACAGATCCAACCAGTCCATCCTAAAGGAGATCAGTCCTGAGTGTTCATTGGAAGGACTGATTTTGAAGCTGAAACTCCAATAATATGGCCCTCTGATGCGAAGAACTGACTCATTTGAAAAGACCCTGATGCTGGGAAAGATTGAGGGCAGGAGGAGAAGGGAATGACAGACGATGAGATGGTTGGATGGCATCACTAACTCAATGGACATGGGTTTGGGTGGACTCCAGGAGTTGGTGATGGACAGGGAGGCCTGGTGTGCTGCGGTTCATGGGGTCGCAGAGTCGGACACGACTGAGTGACTGAAATGATGATGTGATTATAAATGCCTTGTCTAGGTTATGAATTCTTTTATAACTTTGGTCGTTTCTTTGTTCATTCTTAATTTTAACATAATTATATTTGTCAGTCTTTTATTTTGTATTTGCGTGTTTCATGTCTGGTTTAATGAAGTCTTCCCTACTTTAAGGTCATGAAGATATTCTATGTTTTCTTCTCAAAGCTTAGAAGTTTTAGTTTTCACTATAATTTTGTATATATGAAAAAGATTAAATTTCATCTTCTTTTTTAAATACAAGTAGCTCATAAGCTTAGCACAATTTATTAAATTATCCACCTTTTCCTTATTTAGTAAACCATCTTCATATGAGATTTCATACATACGTTTTTTCCTAGGCCTCTCTAATCTATTCCATCTCCTTATATTTGGTAGGAAAAGTGACTCTCTCCTCATCTTTTCTTTTTTTTTCATGTTACCTCTATTATTCTTGGATCTTTGCTCTTTTTATGAATTATTAAATAAAATTGTCCAATTTTACAAGAATGTACATTGGCCTTTTGATTGAAGTACACTGAGTTCAAAGATTAATTTATAGAGTACTACTATCTTCAATCATTTAGAATCCCCTTCCACTGTATACTTTTATTTCATTTCCTACAATGTTTAAAAAATCCCTCAAAGGTCTTCAAAATGTTGTTAGAGTCATTCTTAGATGACATACAGTTCTTATTGTTCTTGTGAACGGGCTTTTGATCTGTTACACATTCCAGTTGATTATTGATGGCATATAAGAATGCATATTTGATGCTGATCTTGTATTCACAAACTTGCTTGATTTTCTATTAGTTCTAATTATTTACATGTGGAATCCTTGTATAGGGAGTGGTGTTTTCTGCAGATAAAGACTGTTCTGTCTCTTTCTTTCAGTTGTATACCTTATTTCTTTTTTCTAGTCTTGCTTCATTATACACAACTATTAAGTACACTTTAAAATAGCCATGTAAGGCAAAAACCATCACAAACCATATCTGTGAAGTAATTACCCTCCAATTAAAATAAATTAATAAAAAATAAAATAGCCAGATAAGAGATCTTTCTAAAATCATTCCTGACTTTAATGGGAATGCTGATTCCAGAATCAGATCTTATAATGACTTTCAAAGGCTTAGGTCTCTGAGTAATATTGGGATATTGTAGAATAATCACCAAATTGTAGGCCAATGGGTTGATTTCTCATTCATAATAACATTGAGTTTTTACCCTTATCTCAAGTTCCACAGCTTAGTAACAGTCAAGATCCCAAGTGATCAATAACATATCCCTGTCCATCCTTTTATGAGAGGAGGAACTTCAGCAGCCTTACTAAGTTCCTGACTTGAAGCACTTAGTATAGTCACAGTTCTTGTCTCACACGAAATCTTTTTAGCACTTTCCTACTTGTCCATGTTTAGCAATGTCTGCCTCCTGGAGAAGAGCAGATCCAAACTTCACCCACACATTTTGCACTGATTTTCTGTTCCATACATATTCAACATCATGGGAGATTTTTCTCTGGCATATACACTTAGAAATGGAATTAATCAACGTAAGGCTAAAACATGTTAAAATTTACCAAATAATATCATGAAGATGATTACCTTGTTTTTGAACCTATCTCATTTTTACTTTTGCTTAAAACATTTTATCTCTTACTACTCGTTTTCAGTGGAGACTGAAATAATATGCAAACATTCAGAGCTATTTTGGGTAAAAATAGTATTGGTTCTGTTTTTAAAATAAGTTTTTGTGTGTGTAATAAAAGGTGAGAATGAAGAAAATTATACTACACCTGCAGTTCAGTTCAGTTCAGTTCAGTCGCTCAGTCGTGTCCAATTCTTTGCCACCCTGTGAATCACAGCACGCCAGGCCTCCCTGTCCATCACCAACTCCTGGAGTTCACTGAGACTCACATTAATTGAGGCAGTGATGCCATCCAGCCATCTCATCCTCTGTCGTCCCCTTCTCCTCATGCCCCCAATCCCTCCCAGCATCAGTCTTTTCCAATGAGTCAACTCTTCGCATGAGGTGGCCTAAGTATTGGAGTTTCAGCTTTAGCATCATTCCTTCCAAAGAAATCCCAGGGCTGATGTCCTCCAGAATGGACTGGTTGGATCTCCTTGCAGTCCAAGGGACTCTCAAGAGTCTTCTCCAACACCACAGTTCAAAAGTATCAATTCTTCGGCGCTCAGCCTTCTTCACAGTCCAAGTCTCACATCCATACATGACCACAGGAAAAACCATAGCCTTGACTAGACGGACCTTAGTTGGCAAAGTAATGTCTCTGCTTTTGAATATGCTATCTAGGTTGGTCATAACTTTCCTTCCAAGAAGTAAGCATCTTTTAATTTCATGGCTACAGTCACCATCTGCAGTGATTTTGGAGCCCCCCAAAATAAAGTCTGACACTGTTTCCACTGTTTCCCCATCTATTTCCCATGAAGTGATGGGACTGGATGCCATGATCTTCATTTTCTGAATGTTGAGCTTTAAGCCGACTTTTTCATTCTCCACTTTCACTTTCATCAAGAGGCTTTTTAGTTCCTCTTCACTTTCTGCCATAAGGGTTGTGTCATCTGATTATCTGAGGTTATTGATATTTCTCCTGGCAATCTTGATTCCAGCTTGTGCTTCATCTAGCCCAGTGTTTCTCATGATGTACTCTGCATATAAGTTAAATAAGCAGGGTGACAATATACAGCCCTGATGTACTTCTTTTCCTATTTGGAACCAGTCTGTTGTTCCATGTCCAGTTCTCACTGTTGCTTCCTGACCTGCATACAGATTTCTCAAGAGGCAGGTCAGGTGGTCTGGTATTCCCATCTCTCTCAGAATTTTCCACAGTTTATTGTGATCCACACAGTCAAAGGCTTTGGCATAGTCAATAAAGCAGAAATAGATGTTTTTCTGGAACTCTCTTGCTTTTTCCATGATCCAGTGAATGTTGGCAATTTGATCTCTGGTTCCTCTGCCTTTTCTAAAACCAGCTTGAACATCTGGAAGTTCACGGTTCACATACTGCTGAAGCCTGGCTTGGAGAATTTTGAGCATTACTTTACTAGTGTGTGAGATGAGTGCAATTGTGTGGTAGTTTGAGCATTCTTTACACCTGCAGTAGAATCCCTAAATTATCAGTCTCCTGTGACTATAAACCCAGCACAAGATAAACCATTTGCCTAGTTGGCATATGGCTCATTTGCTGAACATGATCTTCACATCTTAAATAATTTTAAAAATGGAGCCAATAGAAGCTTATGATTTTTTCAAAAACAGAGATTCTTAAGAACTTTCAGTATGAGGCAATACAGTGGAGGGGGTTAAGAGAAGAGCTCCTAGTAACACCATTGAGTTGGACTCCAGGTTCTGCCAAGTACTAGCCCTTTCTGCCATGATTTCCTTATTGGCTAAAAAGGATCATATTAGTATGAACTCTAAAGGGTTGTTTTGAATATTAAACAAAACATAGTACATGTAAAACATTCAGCACATATTTGGCACAGAATGAATACTCAAAAACCTTAGCTATTATTTAAATAAGTTCAAAAAGATTAATACATTTCCCTCACATATGAAATGTAAGTTGATAATCTGAAGGCATTTATTGTCATGATTTTCAATTTGTCTATTTTCTAAAATTAATCACATTTTTTTTCAATAGTTAGCATGTAGTATAGGGATTTCCCAGAGTTTTTAGACAAGAAGTAAAAACTATACTTGCAAGTAAATTAAATTTAAAATGTAAAATTTTATAAAATAAGCAAAGTCCACTAAGTTTTGTCTCATTGTTGACAACCACATTACACTGAGTGAGTGAGTGAGTGAAATCGCTCAGTCGTGTCAGACTCTGCGATCCCATGGACTGTCCATGGGATTTTCCAGGCAATAGTACTGGAGTGGATTGCCATTTCCTTCCCCAGCGGATCTTCCCAACCCAGGGATCGAACCCAGGTCTCCCACATTGTAGACAGACGCTTTACCGTCTGAGCCTAAAAACAGGCAAATTATTCCATTACATTAGCTGAAGAGAAAAATTAGTGATGGGTTATAAAACCAAAAAAGAAATAAAGTAATTAAAAATGAAAAATTAAAATCCAAGTTAAAGACCAAATAGAGATCCTATTACTAACCTTCTGCTTAGTATATGAGCAAACTCTGTTCTTTGAAAAAGCACTTAAAGCTGGTAAATTTATGGTTTAGTCAATAAGATATATTTATAAAAGTTAGTTTTGTAATTGAACACAAGGTGAAAAACAGCATCGAATTTGTTGTGTTATGGTGATAGACATCTTTTCATTTTAAGAATTGGCATTTTTCCACCAAGTGTTTACCAATCACATGTTTCTTCCTCCCTTAATGCAATGTAGAACATGGGGCCAGAGAATCCATCCTCCTGTACAAATTACAAATTTGCATGATTGAAAAATGTTTTTTAGTCAAATTAATCACCTGTATATGGGCTTCCCAGGTGGTGCCAGAGGTAAAGAACCCGCCTGCTGATGCAGGAGACGTAAGTGACACATCTTTGATCCCTGGGCTGGGAAGATCCTCTGAAGGAGGGCATGGCAACCCACTCCAGTATTCTTGCCTGGAGAATCCCATGGACAGAGGAGCCTGGCAGGCTACAGTCCATAGGATGGTAAAGAGTTGGACACAACTGAAGTGACTTAGCACTCATGCATTATCCTCATTGCTCTGGATTCTGACCCATGGAGATTTCTTTATTTCTAGTTTATAGAAGTACACACTCAAGTTTTCCTCTAGTATTTACTTCCATTTATTTTATATGGCTTATTCTGTTGTGTAGTATAAATAAAAGATCAATTTAGCTTTTTCCATATGGCTGTCTAGTTATCCCAATCCTACTTCAAAAACTTGCTCACTAATTTGATGTGCTACCTTTATTCCATGGTATATGTCTATTTACACTCAGTTCTTTGAAGGCGATGTGTCATTTCTCTTTGAACGTTTCTAATAGTTTTTCATTTGTCACAGCAGTTATACTGTGATAGGCTGATTATGGTTTTCTTTTTATTTATCAAATTTGAGTCTCTAGTACATTTTGAATTGTGAGTTACTGTCAGTTTTGGAAGATTCTCAGCCATCATCTTTTTCAATATTGTTTCTGGCTCATTTGAGATTTCAATTACTCATATGTCCAAACTTTAAGCCACATTCTACACATATTTTATTATTTTTACATTATTTCCCAAACATCTTCCTGTGTTTTAGTCCATATATTTTCTCTTGATTTATCTTCTAATTTAAGAATACTCTCTTCATCTGTGTCTAACCTGATGTTAAACATACTTATCGAGTTCTTTGTTTCAATTATTGTATTTTTACAACTTTATTGAGATATAATTCATGTGCTATACAGTTCATTTACTTAAAATGCCTAATTCAGTAGTTTCTATGTATTCACAAAGTTGTACAGCCATCATCATAATAAAATTTAGATCATTTTCATGATTCCAAAAAAGAAACTCCATATCAATTAGCAGTGACTCCTCATCTTCTCCCAACAATCCTAGCCCTAGGCTCTGCTAATCTGCTGTCTCACTATATTTTCCTATTATGGACATTACATATAAACAGAATCACATAATAAGTCTTATTTTGTGACTGAATCTTTTCATTTCCCATAGTGCTTTCAAATTCATCTGTGCTGTAGCATGTGTCAGCACATAATTCCTTTTAATGGCTAAATAATATACATTATATAGATATACATTTGATTTATTTAGTTATCAGTTTATTTATCAGTTAACATTTGGGTTATTTCCACTTTTAGCTATTATGAGTAAAATTTCTGTGAATATTCATGGGCAAATCTTTGTATGAACATTATTTCATTTCTCTTGGGTATATACCAAGGAGTGGGTTTGGCAGTTAATTATGAAAACTAGGTATGTTTAATTTTTTGAGGAACTCCTATACTGTTTTTCATAGAGATCACCCTATTTATTTAACATCCCCATTAGCAATATATGAGAATTACAACTTCTCTACATCCTCACCAACTCTTGCTATTATCTATACATATATTTTTATTATAGCCATCCTAGAGAGTGTGAAGTGGCAGTTACACATGGTAGTTTAGAATTTTCTTTTCCTTTTTTAATAGTTTAAAGATGGCTTTTTATAGTTTTATTATAGTTTAGTTTATAGTTGTTATAGTTCAGTTTTCACCTGAAGTTCTCCACATGGCATGTAATTTATTATGTTATTTTTAAATTAATTTTTATTGGATTATATTTGCTTTAAAATATTGTGCTAGTTTCTTCTGTATATGAAGGTGAATCTGATACACACACACACATCCCTTCTTTTTTGGATTTCCTTCCCATTTAGGTCATCACAGAGCATTGAGAAGAGTTCCCTGTGCTATAATGCAGGTTCTCATTAGTTATCTAGTTTATACACAGTGGTGTATATATATCAATCCCAATCTCTCAACTGACCCCACTCTTCTTGACCCCAATAGCCAACATCCATTCTCTATGTCCGTATCTCTATTTTGGCTTCACGAATTAGCTCATCTGTATCATTTTTCTATATTCTGCATTTAAGCGATATTATATGATATTTTTTCTCTCTTTCTGACTTATTTCATCTGTGTGATCACCTCTAGGTCCACTCATATCTCTGTAAATTGTAAAACATTGTTGTTTTTTATGTCTAAGTAGAAATCCACTGTATATATGTACCACATCTTCTTTAGCCACTCTTCTGTTGATGGACATTTAGGTTGATTACTGGCTATGTAAATGGTGCCACAATGAACATTGGGGTGCATGTGACTTTTTGAATTATAGATTTCTTAGAGTATATGCCCAGAAGTGGGATTGCTGGGTAATATGGTAGTTCTAATTTTAGTGTTTTAAGGAACCTCCATACTGTGCTCCATAGTGGCTGTATCAGTTAACACTTCCATCAACAGTATAAGAGCATTTATTGTTTGTAGATTTTTTGATGATGGCCATTCGACCAGTGTGAGGTGATACCTCATTGTAACTTTGATTCACATTTATCTAATAATGATGTTGAGCACCTTCTGATATGTTTGTTGGTCATCTGTATGTCATCATTGGAGAAATATCTATTTAGGTCTCTTGCCCATTTTTTGACTGAATTATTGTTGTTGTTCTGATACTGAGATGCATGAGCTGTTTGTATACTTTGGTGATTAATCCCTTGTCAGCTGTTTTGTTTGCAAATATATTCTCCCAAACTGAAGGTTGTCTTTTTGTCTTGTTTATGGTTTCCTTTGCTATACAAAGGATTTTAAGTTTACTTAGGTCCTGTTTGTTTATTTGTCTGTTTACTTCCATTACACTAAACTGTGAGTCAAGAAAGATCTTTTTGTGATTTATGTCAGAGTGTTCTGCTTGTTTTCTTCTAAGAGTTTTATTTAGGTCTCTAATATATTTTGAGTTTATTTTTGTGCATGATGTTAGAGAGTGTTCTGATTTCATTCTTTTACATGTAATTGTCCAGTTTTCCCAGCACGACTTACTGAAGAGATTGTCTTTTTCCATTGTATATTCTCGTCCCTTTGTCATAGATTAGGTGACCATGGGTATATGTGTGTATCTCTGCAATTTCTATCCCATTCCATTGAATTGTTTTTCTGCTTTTGTGCAAGTACCATATTGTCTTGATTACTGTAGCTTTGTAATACAGTCAGAAGCCAGGGAACCTGATTCCTCTGACTGCATTTTTATTTCTAAACATTGATTTGGCTTTGGGGGCCTTTTGTATTTCTATACAAATTGTAACTTTTGCTATAGTTCTGTGAAAAACATTCTTATTAATCTGATAAGAATTGCATTGAATCTGTAGATGGCTTTGGGTAGTATTATAATTTTCACAATATTGATTCTTTTAATTCAAGAACATGATATATATCTCTCCATTGTTTGTGTTATCTTTGAGTTCTTTCATCAATATCTTAGTTTTCTGAGTACAAGTCTTTTGCCTCCTTAGGAAGGTTACAGTTCAGTTCAGTTCAGTTCAGTTGTTCAGTTCAGTTCCATTAAGTCACTCAGTCATGTTTGACTTTTTGCGACCCAACAGACTGCAGCACGCCAGACTTCCCTGTCAATCACCAACTCCTGGAGTTTACCAAAACTCATGCCCATTGAGTCAGTGATGTCATCACACCATCTAATCCTCTGTTGTCCCCTTCTCCTCCCACCTTCAATCTTTCCCAGCATCAGGGTCTTTTCAAGTGAGTCAGTTATTCCCATCAGGGGGCCAAAGTATTGGAGTTTCAGATCCAACATTAGTCCTTCCAACACTGATCTCCTTTAGGATGGACTGGTTGGATCTCCTTGCAGTCCAAGGGACTCTCAAGAGTCTTCTCCAACACCACAGTTCAAAAGCATTAGTTCTTCAGTGCTCAAATTTCTTTATAGTCCAACTCTCACATCCATACATGACTACTGGAAAAATCATAGCCTTGACTAGATGGACCTTTGTTGGTAAAGTAATGTCTCTGATTTTTAATATGCTGTCTAGGTTGGTCTTAACTTTCCTTCCAAGGAGTAAGCGTCTTTTAATTTCATGGCTGCAGTCACCAACTGCAGTGATTTTGGAGCCCCCCAAAATAAAGTCTGCCACTGTTTCCCCATCTATTTGCCATGAAGTGATGGGACTGGGTGCCATGATCTTCGTTTTCTGAATGTTGAGCTTTAAGCCAACTTTTTCACTCTCCTCTTTCACTTTCATCAAGAGACTCTTTAGTTCTTCACTTTCTTCCATAAAGGTGGTGTCATCTGCATATCTGAGGTTATTGATATTTCTCCCAGCAATTTTGGTTCCAGCTTGTGCTTCATCCTGCCCAGCATTTCTCATGTTGTACTCGGAATACAAGTTAAATAAGTAGGGTGACAATATACAGCCTTGACGTACTCCTTTCCTGATTTGGAACCAGTCTGTTGTTCCATGCCCAGTTCTAACTGTTGCTTTCTGACCTGCATACAGATTTCTTAAGAGGCAGGTCAGGTGGTTTGGTATTCCTATCTCTTTCAGTTTCCTATAGTTTATTGTGATCCACATAGTCAAAGGCTTATGGTATAGTCAATAAAGCAGAAATAGATGTTTTTCTGGAACTCTCTTGCTTTTTCGATGATCCAGCAGATGTTGGCAATTTGATCTCTGGTTCCTCTGCCTTTTCTAAAACCAGCCTGAACACTTGGAAGTTCATGGTTCACGTATTGTTGAAACCTGGCTTGGAGAATTTTGAGTTTTACTTTAGTAACGTGTGAGATGAGTGCGATTGTGCAGTAGTTTGAACAATCTTTGGCATTGCCTTTCTTTGGGATTGGAAAGAAAATTGACCTTTTCCAGTCCTGTGACCACTGCCGAGTTTTCCAAATTTGCTGGCATACTGAGTGCAGCACTTTCACAGCATCATCTTTCAGGATTTGAAATAGCTAAACTGAAATTCCATCACCTCCACTAGCTTTGTTTGTAGTGATGCTTCTTAAGTCCCACTTTACTTCACATTCCAGGATGTCTGGCTCTAGGTGAGTGACACACCATCATGATCATCTGGGTAGTGACGATCTTTTTTGTATAGTTATTCTGTGTATTCTTGCCACCTCTTCTTAATATCTTCTGCTTCTGTTAGGTACATACCATTTCCGTCCTTTATTGACCCGTCTTGGCATGAAATGATCCCTTGGTATGTTTAATTTTCTTGAAGAGATCTCTAGTCTTTCCCATTCTATTGTTTTCTTCTATTTCTTTGCACTGATCATTGAGGAAGGCGTTCTTATCTCTCCTTGCTATTCTTTGGAACTCCACATTCAAATGGCTATATAGTCCTTTTCTCCTTTGTTTTTCACTTCTCTCCTTTTCACAGCTATTTGTAAGGCTTCCTCAGACAGCCATTTTGCTTTTTGCATTTCTTTTTTTTGGGGATAGTGTTGAACCTCTGTCCATAGTTCATCAGGCACTCTATCAGATCTAGTCCCTTAAATCTATTTCCCACTTTCACTGTATAATTGTAGGGGATTTGATTTAGGTCATACATGAATGGTCTAGTGGTTTTCCCTACTCTCTTCAATTTAAGTTTGAATTTGGTATTAAGGAGTTCATGATCTGAGCCACAGTCAGCTCCCAGTCTTGTTTTTGCTGATTGTATAGAGCTTCTCCATCTTTGGCTGCAAAGAATATAATTAATCTGATTTCAGTGTTGACCATCTGGTGATGTCCATGTGTTGAGTATTCTCTTGTGTTGGTGGAAGAAGGTGTTTGCTATGACCAGTGCAGTCTCTAGGCAAAACTCTATTAGTGTTTGCCCTGCTTCATTCTGTAAACCAAGGCCAAATTTACCTGTTACCCCAGGTGTTTCTTGACTTCCTACTTTTGCATACCCAAAATGAAAAGGATACCTTTTTTGGGTGTTAGTTCCAAAAGGTCTTGTAGGTCTTCATAGAACCATTCAATGTCAGTTTCTTTAGCATTACTGGTTGGGGCATAAACTTGGATTACTGTGATATTGAATGGTTTGCCTTGGAAGCGAACAGAGATCATTCTGTCATTTTTGATATTGCATCCCAATACTGCATTTCAGACTTTTTTGTTGACTATGATGGCTACTCCTTTTCTTCTAAGGGATTCTTGACTCCAGTAGTAGATATGATGGTATTCTGAGTTAAATTCACCCAGTCCAGTCCATTTTAGTTCACTGGTTCCTAAAATGTCGACATTCACTCTTGCCATCCTTTGATTGACTGCTTCCAATTTGCCTTGATGCATGGACCTAACATTCCAGGTTCCTGTGCAATATTGCTCTTTATAGCATCAGACCTTGCTTCCATCACCAGTCACATCCACAATTGGTACTAGGAAGGTTTATTCCTAGGTATTTCATTATGTGTGCTGCATTGGTAAATGGGATTGTTTCCTTAATTTCTCTTTCTGATCCTTTGCTATTAGTGTATAATGATGCAAAAGATATATGTGTTTTGATTTGTATCCTGTAACTTTACCAAATTTATTATAAGCTCTAGTAGTTTTATGATGGCATATTTCGGATTTTCTATGTATAATATCATGTCATCTGCAAAAGAGACAGTTATAATTCTTCTTTTCCAATTTGAATCCCTTTTACTTCTTTTTCTTTTATTTACTGGTGTGGTTAGGCCTTCCAAAACTATGTTGGATAATAGTGCCAATAATGGGCATCCTTGTCTTGTTCCTAATCTTAGAGGAAAGGCTTTCAGTTTTTCACCATTGAGAATAATCTTTGCTGTGTGTTTGTCATATATGGCCTTTATTATGTTGATGTAGGTGACTTCTATGGCCACTTTCTGGAGAGATTTTATCAAAAAATAGTGTTGAATTTTGTCAGAAGGTTTTTCTGCATTTATTGAGATGATCATGTGGGTTTTATTATTCAATGTATGATATCTTTTTCTGGTTTTGGTGTCCAGGTGATGGTGGCTTTCTAGCATGAGCTTGTAAGTGGTCCTGTCTCTGTAATTTTTTGGAAAAGTTTGAGAAGGGTAGGTGCTAACTATTCTTTAAATGTTTGATAGAATTTGCCTGGGAAGCCATCTGATCTAGACTTTTTTTTGTTGGAAGATTCTTAACTACCGTTTCAATTACTTGTGATTGGTCTGTTCATATTTTCTATTTCTCCTTGCTTCAGTCTTGGAAGTCTGTACATTTCTAAGCATTTCTCCATTTCTTCCAGGTAGTCCATTTTATTAGTATACAGTTGCTTATAGTAGCCTCTTATGATCCTTTGTATTTCTGCTATGTCAGTTGTAACCTCCTTTTTAATTTATAATTTCACTGATTTCAGTCCTTTCCCTTTTTTCTTGATGAGTCTGGCTAAAGTTTTATCAGTTTTGTTTATCTTCCCAAATAGCCAACTTTTAGTTTCATTGATCTTTGCTATAATTTTATTTCTACATCATTTATTTCTGTTCTGATATTTATTGGTTTTTCTCTTTCTACCAACTTTGGGTTTCGTTTATTCTTCTTTCTCTAGTTGCTTTAGGTGTAAGTATACATTTTTTATTTGAGATTTTTCTTGTTTCTGAAGTGGGATTGTATAAACTTTCCTTTTAGAACTGCTTTTGCTGCATCCCATAGGTTTCAGGTTATCATGTTTTTGTTGCCATTTGTTTCTAAATTTTTTTTTTAATTTCCTCTTTGATTTCTTCAATGATCCATTGGTTATTTAGTAGCATATTTAGCTACTAAATTTAGCTTAATTAGTTTAGCATTCATTTATTTGTGTGTGTGTGTGTGTTTTCCTTTTTCTATGTAGCTGGTCTCTAATCTCATAGTGTTGTGGTCTGAAAGATGCTTGATATGAGTTCAAGTTTCTTAAATTTTCCGAGGCTTGATGTGTGACTCACAATTTGATCTATCCTGGAGAATGTTGCATGTGAATTGAGAAGAAATTGTATTCTGCTGCTTTCAGATGGAATGCCCTATATTTATCAGTTAAGTTGAGCTGGTCTAATGTGTTATTTAAGAGTTCTGTTGAAGGCAATGGCAACCCACTCCAGTACTCTTGCCTGGAAAATCCCATGGATGGAGGAGCCTGGAGGGCTGCAGTCCATGCGGTCGCTGAGGGTTGGACATGACTGAGCGACTTCATTTTCACTTTTCACTTTCATGCATTGGAGAAGGAAATGGCAACCCACTCCAGTATTCTTGCCTGGAGAGTCCCAGGGATGGGGAAGCCTGGTGGGCTGTGTCTATGGGGTCGCACAGAGTTGGACATGACTGAAGTGACTTAGCTTAGCTTAGCTTAGCTTTCCTTATTAAGTTTCTATCAGGATGATTTGTTCATTGATGTAAGTGGAGTGCTCAAGTCCTCCACTATTTTTGTGTTACTATTGATTTCCCCTTTTGTGGCTGTTGGCATTTGCTTTATATATTGAGGTGCTCCTTTGTTGGGTGCATATATATTTATGTTTGTTATATCTTCTTTGTGGGTTAATCCCTTGATTATTGTAGTATCCTTCCTTTTCTCTTGTGATAGTCTTTATTTTAAAATCCATTTTTGTCTGATATGAGTATTGTTACTCTAGTTTTCTTTTGATTTCTGTTTGTATGGAATATCTTTTTTCATCTCCTCACTTTCAGTTTGTATGTGCCCTAAGGTCAGAATTGTGTCCCTTGTAGACAGCATAGATACGGGTCTTATTTTTGTAACCATTCAGGCAATCTGTGTCATTTGGTCAGAGCATTTATTCCATTTACATTTCAGATAATTATTGATATGAATGTTCCTATTACCATTTTCTTAATTGTTTTGGATTTATCTTTTTGGGCCTTTTTTTTCTCTTGTGTTTTCTGCCTAGAGAAGTTTCTTTAGCTTATGTTGTAAATCTGATTTGGTGGTGCTGAACTCTTAGTTTTTGCTTGTCTATAAAGGCTTTGATTTCTCTGTTGAATCTGAATGAGATCCTTGCTGGGTAGGGTAATCTTGGTTGTAGGTTTCCTCCTTTCATCACTTTAGATATATCTTGCCACTCCCTTCTGGCTTGCAGAGTTTCTGCTGATAAATCATTTGATAACCTTATGATAAGTCCTTTGGATGTTAACTTTTGCTTTTCCCTAGCTGCTTTTTAAGATTTTTCTTTGCATTTATTTTTTTATTAGTTTCATTAATATGTGTCTCCATGTTTTTCTCCTTGGGTTTATCATAGATGGAACTCTCTGCACTTCCTGGATATGGGTGAATATTTCCTTTCCCATGTTAGGGAACTGTTTTATTATAATCTTTTCAAATGTATTCTCAGACACTTTCTCTTCTTCTGAGACCCCCTGTAATTCAAATGCTGGTTTGTATAATGTCCTAGATGTCTCTGAGACTGTCCTCCTTTCTTTTCATTCTTTATTCTGCTCCATCGAAGTTATTTTCACCATTCTATATTCCAGTTCACTTATCCATTCTTCTGTCTCAGTTATGCTGATGTTGATTTCTTCTAGTATATTTTTCTTCTCAGTTATTGTGTTGTTCATCACTGATAATCTGTTCTTTGCTACTGCTGCTAAGTCGCTTCAGTCGTGTCCGACTCTATGTGACCCCATAGACGGTAGCCCAACAGGCCCCTCCGTCCCTGGGATTCTCCAGGCAAGAATACTGGAGTGGGTTGCCATTTCCTTCTCCAATGTATGAAAGTGAAAAGTGAAAGTGAAGTTGCTCAGCGACCCCATGGACTGCAGCCTACCAGACTCCTCCATCCATGGGATTTTCCAGGCAAGAGTACTGGAGTGGGATGCCATTGCCTTCTCCAATCTATTCTCTACTTCTTGTTAAATATTTTTTGTATCTTCTTGATCCATGCCTCCATTTTATTTCCAAGATCTTGGATGAATCATTTTTACTGTTATTACTCTGAATTATTTTTCAAATAGGTTGCTTATTTCCTCTTCATTTATTTGGTCTTGTGGTCCAGGGACTTGTATAGGCTTCCTACTGGGAGTGACTGGTGCCTGCAGTTTGGTGGATAGAGCTGAGTCTTTTCTCTCTGATGGGCAGGGCTAACTTAAGTGGTGTGTTTTTGGATGTCTATGAGCTTAGCATGACTTTAGGCAGATTTTCTGCTGATGGTTTTGGGCTATGTTCCTGTCTTGCTAGTTGTTTGGTTGCAGCATCCAGTACCGTTGCCTGCAGATATTTAAGTAGAGCCAAGCCTGGGTGTTCATATGGAGACCTCCAAGCGAGCTCACACTGATTAATATTCCCTGGGGCTGGGAATTCTTTGGCTGTTCAGTTGTGGCTCTTACTCCCGAGTCTCAGGCCTGACCTCTGGCTAGGTAACCAAGCCTCTGCAAGCTACCCAACATTGCAAAAAAAAAAAAAAAAAAAAAAGGAAAAAGGAAAAAGAAAATAAAGAACCTAAGACAAATGATAAAACTAAAACTAAAACAAAGAAAACAAAAAAAACCTACAGAACAACCAAAGAACCCTAAAACAAAAACAAAGAATGAAAGCAAAGCTAATGAAAACAAAAACCAGAAAAGAAACTAAAAACAAAAAGCAAAGAAAACATGCAAAAATGATTAACAAACAAAACAAAGCAGAGAAACAAAAACAAGGAAAAACATGGAACAAAAAAGTAAAGTAAAAATAGAAAAATTGAGAATATAATAAATCTTTTTAAAAAGTAAAGAAAAAATAATAGAAAAAATAAAAAACCAACAGCAGAACAAAATCAACAAACAACATAATAGTAATAGTAACATTTTCCTAAGGCTGTTGCTGTCAATGTTTCCCTAGGGTTGCTTCTGTCAGTGTTCCCCGCACCTCAGTGAGCCACAGCTAACCCCTGTATCCCCAGGAGGTGCTCAGTTCCTCTAGGTCGGTCTTTGGAGCTGCTCTAGGTACTGCAGAGGCAGCTTACACTCTGACATGGCCCAACCCTTGCAGGTATGTGCCCCTAAATACTGCTAAAGTTAGACCAGTCTCAGCTTTGGTAGCACTCATCCATTCAGATATTCTGTAGACTCAGGGTTTTTCAAGCAGTTCATAGGGATTCAATCTGGGGCTTGTGCAGCTAGAAATTTCTGTTTTTCTTCCTTAGTCACACAGCCCCTGGTGCTCAGCTTTAGTTTTAGCCCCACATATGCATGTGGGACACACTCAGGCATTTATTCCCTGCCCAAGTGAGATGGGGTAGAGGCAAAAGCTGAATGGGGCACTCTGACTGATTAGGGCACTTAGGCTGGGGAGAGATAAACCAGCCACATCTGGGATGTGTGTAGAGACCCTGTGCAGCAGAGACAAGCAGGAAGTTGTAATGGACTAGGACATCCTCACTCTGGTTGGAGTCCCTCCACTGTCTATGGAGGTAGGGATTGGCAGGTGGGGAAGGGAGTTGCAATGGTGGCCCCACCCTTTGTGCACCTCTCAACAATGGCACCTAATTTCCAGGGCAGACAACACTTCCTCTAGGAAAACTTCCACCCTCAGGGCCCCTCTCTGATGTCCCCTCAGTTGTCTCTGTACAGCCAACAGTGGTCCTCTCCCCAGATCTGCTCTTCTAACTCTACACTTTAGCTCTCAGCCCCTGCCAGCATCAGTGGCTTCCTGTTTTGGGCTGGGGTTCCCAGGGCTGATTCCATAGGGGGCTTTGGTGTGGGCAATTTGCACAGGCACAGTGGGGTCAAAACTGGTTTTGGTGGTAGCAGCATTCAGGACCCTGGAGCCTGTGCAGGCAGAGGAAGCCTTGGCTTGAGGAATGGGTGAGTCTGCTCAGATGGGTACTTCTCCCAAGGCAGGGGCCAGGAGGTGGGAAGGAGGGCCTGCAGGTGGGGAAGGGGGTGGCAATGGTGTCCCTGCCCCTTGTGTGCCACTCAGTGGTGGCACCTTGCATCTATAGTGCTTTGGACTTCCTCTGAAATTTTCCTGGTTGTGAAGTTCCTAATCTCTCTCCCTTCTGGCTTTCTCTTTGCAGCCAACAATGTTCTTCTCCCTGCATCCAGTCTCCAAACCCCACTTTCCAGCATCCGGCCCCCGTCTGCAGCAGGAGACACACAGCTCAGGCTGGGGTGTACAGGGCAGCAGTACATACTGTGTGCACAGTTCTTCCTTGGTTCTGCCCCCCACAGACAGGTTGCTGCGTTTCCCTGTGATCCGCCGAAGGTCCCCTTATGCCCCTAGCTGACTTCCCCGCCAGGAATGGGCTTTTCTGAGTGCAGGAACCTCTCTTCACCTTTAGTCCCCCATCAGAGGTGCTGGTCCCTCCCATTTCCTCTTTTCTTTTTCTTTCTTTCATCCTAACTGGTTGCACAGGTAGGGGGTGGTTTCTTATACTTTTAGGTGTCCAAGGTCTTCCTCTATTGGCCAGTGGATGCTCTGTGAGAACTTCCATTTGTTGATGTCTTCTTGATGAACTTGTGAGGAGGGATGAATTCCTTATCTTCCCATCCCACCATCTTGGCTCCTCCTTTGAACAATTAAAGTCTATGTGGGATAATGTCAATATATGGATCTCCTGTATGTCTGTTTCTACTATAATTGTTTTCTTTAATTTTGATTACATAAGCCTTTTCTTCAGTACACCTAGCCATCGTGGATTTAATCCTGGCTATTATGAATAATCACAAGGATTCTGAATAATTTTATTCTCTATAGGAGACTAAATATTAGTTTTGGCAACCAGTTAGAGTACAGATAGGGCTTCCCAGGTGGCTCAGTATTCAAGAATCTGCCTACAGTGCAGGAGAGCCAGGTTTGATCCCTGTGTCAAGAAGATCCCCTGGAGAAAGGAATGGCTCCAGTATTCTTGCCTGGAGAATCCCGTGCATAGAGGAGCTGGTGTGCTACAGTCCATGGGGCTGTAAAGAGTCAGACAAGACTGAGTGACCAACACTTTCACTTCAGAGTAGAGACATATCACATATCATGCAGAAATATAGAATTGATTTTATTCAAAATTTGGCTACAGAGTTTGTGAGGGCTTGCATTTTTTGATTTTCCCTTACTCCTGAGGCAGCTTTCTGGAAGTTCCAGTTTATTTACTGGTGTATTTATCAGAGCTCCCACTCCTTAGCAGGACTTTAATATTTGTCTCCATAAAACTTCCAGTGGCTGCTTTTAGCTTCTCAACCTTGGAGTTGACATTTTCCACTCAGCCTCAAGAGGGTTTAAGACACAGTACGTCAGTATGCATCTGTGTTTCTGTTTTTCTGTTCTCCCCAGGAACATGGTTTCTCTAGTATTTACTGGCTTGGTTGCCTCTTACACACATATACACAAAATTGTTTCTTTTTCTCCTTATCCTTTTATTCTTATTCAGTTTTTTGCTTATTCTCAGCAAGAGAACTGGTATATAACAAGTTAATTCATCACTACAGGAAGCCGTCACATGCACCTGGGTTCGTTTTTTGGTTTCCTATTCTGTTCTATTAGTCTATCTAGTCATGCACCAATATCAGTTTATTATAGAGAACTTTATGATGTATTTTTATATCTGGTAGGGTTAATGCTTCTGTGGACACTTGGATACACATACACACACACAAACATAGACACAGTTCATGTTTTCCAGTGTTTTTTAGTTATTCTTGCTTGTTTATTATTCCAAATAAATTATGTTTTCAAGTTATTTGACTCCAGAAAAAAGTGATACATGTTTGGAGTCAGGTTAAATTTATAAATTTATTCACAAAAAAATGAGATATTTCTAAGCATTGAATCTATTAAAAATATTTATGTCTCTTCTGTGTCTTTCATACAACTTTACACATATGAATGTTAGGTATATTTTTGTTAAGGTTTTACTTAATTTTTTTTTTTTCTGTTGTAAATGGAGTATTCTCTTCCATTTATGTTTTAACTAGTTATTATTCATGGATGTGAAGGGTACTGATTTTTGATATTTATATATTAATGTTATATCTTGTAACTTTACTGAATTCTTTGTTTATAATAATTTTGAATCAATTAGTTTGACTTTTCTAGAAATACATAATGTAGTCCTCAAATAGAAATAGTTTTACCTTGTTCTTTCAAATTCTTATTTCTAATTACTTTCTTGTTTAATTCTATAGACAAATTTCTACAATATAAGATTTTGGTGGAGATAGTAGGCATATTGCTCCTGGCTTCTGCAACCAACAGTCTATAGTATTTTTGTTGGGGATCATACTGGCTTTTGGATTAGACATGATTTTGTCTTTTTAAGGAAGTATCCATTATACGTAAGTGTCCATTCATGACTACCAAGTGCTATTCAAAACAGATGTTGTATTATGTACCTTTTTTCCATTTAAGAAAATGTTCATATTATTTTTTCTCCATATTAATATGATGAATTATATTGGATGTCTTAATAATTATCTCTGTATTTCTAAAATGTTTCTCATGTAGAGTACAATTTTTTAATGTACTGTTAATTCTTTTTGTTAATATTTAAGAATTTTGCATACTTATATAAATGAGAATAGATTGTATTTTTCTTGTGTTTTATTTTTAAGATTTTGATATTAATTCTCTATTTAATTCATTATTTTTCTTACTTTTTCATGCTTTGGAAAGTTTAAATAGCATTTGGATGATCTAATATTTATAGGTTTGGTAAAATTTCACTATCAAAATATCTGTGGGGAAGATTATTTATATCTTTATTTCATCTTTTAAATTCATTCTGTTAAGATTTTTACTGGGATCAATTTTTGTAATTTGTATTTTCATAGAAAACTATTTCTTTTAGCATTTCAAATGAATTTGTATAGCGTTGGGCAGAAAAGTCTCTTTCAATTTAACTTTTTTCTTATGGCAGTTATCCATTACTCCCTTTTCTATTTCTTTTGTATATTATTTTCTTATATGCTATTTTCTAATTTTCTCACATTTAACTGATTTAATTTAGTTGATTTTTAAAGAACCAGATTTATTAATTCATAAGCTCTGTGGGCTTCTTTTTGTAATGTCTGGTTTACCTTTAGTTTCTTCTAATTCCAATACCCTTTGCTCACAGTTTGTATCTATAAGGCAATTAATTAGCATTCTATTTCCATGTATTCTTCCTTTCTTCCCTCATTTTTGAAGTTGTAATTTATTTACATTGTCAGGGCATATATTAAGCATATACTATGCTACAACCTCAATATCCACTATCAGCTTTACATTTAAATATATTTAATATCCTTATGGTGAACCTTTCCCTGAACTCATTTCCTAGTTGATTCTTTAGAACTATTTCTTGAGGTCCTGCATATTTATAGCCTCATTGATGATATATACATTTAGAGGTAAGTTTGCTGCTGCTGCTAAGTTGCTTTAGTCGTGTCTGACTCTGTGCGACCCCATAGACGGCAGCCCACCAGGTTTCCCCATCCCTGGGATTCTCCAGGCAAGAACACGGGAGTGGGTTGCCATTTCCTTCTCCAATGCATGAAAGTGAAAAGTAAAAGTGAAGTCGCTCAGTCGTATTCGACTCTTAGCGACCCTATGGACTGCAGCCTACCAGGCTCCTCTATCCATGGGATTTTCCAGGCAAAAGTACCGGAGTGGGGTGCCATTGCCTTCTCCAAGAGTAAGTTTAGCTAGATATAAAATTTTGGCTTACATTTTCTTTAAGTATCTTAAATATGCAACCCCACATTCTTCTGGCTTCAAATACTATTATTGCAAAGTAAATCAATCTTACATTCTTTACATTGTAAATGACTTGGCTTTTTTATCTAGGAGCCCAAAGGATATATTATTAACACGGATTGGATTTTCTCTGGTATATCTTTTCAACATGTAAATTCAAATTTTGTTTTGTGTCTGGAAAGCATTATTGAATTATGATTTTTCTTCTTCATGTCTTTGATTTTCTTCTAAAGGAGTGAAACATACACATGAATTGAATCATTTTCCCCAGGCTGCTAATTTTATCATCACTAATTCTTTTTATATTTTTAAAAAATTCTACTTGATTTTTGTTTTTTCTTTTCATTCCTTCTTACCATAGTTTCATTGATTTCTATTGACTTTTTTCCTTCTAATTTGTGCTGTGCTGTGCAAAGTCACTTCAATTGTGTCCAACTCTCTCCAGCTCTATGGACTGAAGCCCACCAGGCTCCTCTGTCTATGAGATTCTCCAAGCAAGAATACTGGAGTGGGTTGCCACATCCTTCTCCATCCTTCTAGTTTAGCCTTCTGATTTTTATTTTTAATTATCTGTTGAGCTCTTTTTTCTAATATCTTATAGCAAGTCCTTTCATCTCTGAAGTTTTCTGACTGATTATAGAACCTATATAGTTTTTTATTGTTTTCTTAGTTTTTTTTAGCAGTTTTGAAATATTAAGTCACAATTTTCTTTGGACTTTTTGCCATAATTTTTCTTGTGTGTCATCACCGTCCATTGTTATCATTCAGAGAATTAGTCCGTTTGCTTACAATGTATCTTACACTGGAATTATTTTCTGTTACTCATGCTTTATAGAGATGGATTTTCCTTATTTTAGAAGGTTACCATATCTGGTGACAGGCCAGAATAATCTTCCTAGATTCATAGCTCTAAGACCCCTCTTCTTATTTCTGCAAATTACTTATAGATAAGAGATTTTTGGACCTTCTGCTTTCTCTGGTCCCCATTGTTTTGTGTCCAGAATTTCTTTCCCTTTACTAGCCATATGAATTTGAATTCTACCTTTGGTAGACTTAGTGTAGAATTCTGCTCTTTTAGGAGGCAATTTGGTCATGCATTTCTGAAAACTTTGGGGACCCAGACACACCTGCATAGTATAACTTTCCTTAGTCTTTCTACGTTAATCTACAAAGTAGGTGCTCTATGCCCCTTTCCCAGTTTTGGCAGTTAATCTCAAACCTGTGCTAGGTTTCTATTTCACGGATGGATCTTTCCTTGCATAGGTGAGTATATGCTGGTGATTCCTTGTTCTCTGGCTCAAAGAAAATAGGAAATCTCTCCTTTGCTCCCCTCTGTTACTGCTACTAATTGATGCTTTTTATTTGCCTGCTCATATACTAGAATATAGGAACGACTATACTTTTTGTGAAAGATGTTTGCCCATGAACTTTCACTGAAACAACTGTTTCATTTCATAAGGTCATTTGAGAAGACTAGAATCTACACATATGTTGCTATCTGGCCCTAACTAGAACCTAAACTACCTTCCCAACTTGGATTCTGGAATATCAAACTATTTTCTCTAATTTTCTAGTTTATCTCCCTAGTTGTTTTATCCTGGGAATTATTTGATGGGTTCAGTTCAGTTCAGTTCAGTCACTCAGTCATGTCTGACTCTTTGTGACCCCATGAATTGCAGCACGCCAGGCCTCCCTGTCCATCCCCAACTCCAGGAGTACACTCAGACTCACGTCCATCAAGTCAGTGATGCCATCCAGCCATCTCATCCTCTGTTATCCCCTTCTCCTCCTGCCCCCAATCCCTCCCGGCATCAGAGTCTTTTCCAATGAGTCAACTCTTCGCATGAGGTGGCCAAAGTACTGGAGTTTCAGCTTTAGCATCATTCCTTCCAAAGAACACCCAGGGCTGATCTCCTTCAGAATGGACTGGTTGGATCTCCTTGCAGTCCAAGGGACTCTCAAGAGTCTTCTCCAACACCACAGTTCAATTTTTTGACCTCTTGGTCCTCGTCCCAAAGGTAGTTCTGGGATCTTTTTTCTATTTATGCTTGCTCTTCTATAATCTCATCCAGATGACTTTAGATACCATCCCCAATCTGATAACTGCAATTTTTCTCTCTAGCCCTAAATTCTCTCTTAAATCCTGGACTCATGTCTAGCTTTCTCCATATCTGTATCCAATTCACTATCAAGAACTAGTAGCACTGCCTCCAATATATATCTTGACTTCATTCACCTCCGTTCATAACAGCTCAGCTGAATTACCATCATCACCAGCTGAGATTACTGCAATAGTCAATTGACTAGGGCACTGTTACTGCACTAACTTCCTCCCCACCTCTGCCTTGGTCTAGTAGCCAGTTACTCTTTAAAAATTCAAATCTGATAATATCACTTATTGGGGCAGAAACCGTCAATGGCTTTCTGTAACACTTAGAACAAAACCTGAAATCTTTTACCATAGCCTACAAGGCTCTACATAATCTGAACGCTGCTGCTGATGCTGCTGCTAAGTCACTTCAGTCGTGTCCGACTTTGTGCGACCCCATAGACAGCAGCCCACCAGGCTCCCCCGTCCCTGGGATTCTCCAGGCAAGAACACTGGAGTGGGTTGCCATTTCCTTCTCCAATGCTTGAAAGTGAAAAGTGAAAGTGAAAGTGAAGTCGCTCAGTCCTGTCCAACTCCCAGTGACCCCATGGACTGCAGTCCACCATGCCCCTCTGTCCATGGGATTCCCCAGGCAAGAGTACTGGAGTGGGGTGCCATTGGCTTCTACAATCTGAACCCTAGTTACCTCCATAATTTTATTTCCTGCTATCCTTCCTCTCACTAATTCTGGACCACGTTGGCTTTTTAGTTTTCCAAACACTTCAAGTGCTCCTATCCCAAGCCCGCTGTACTTGATCACTCATGTACCTTCAATGTTTTCCCTTCAGATCTTTGTGTGGCTCATTCAATTCATTCAGTTCAAACAGCACCATATCAAAAACATGCTTCAAAGATTCATTCAAAATTGTATTCCCCCACAACCTTGTCAATTATTGACATCTTCTTTGCTTTTCTTTATAGCTTTTAAAATCTTTTATTCTTATAATAACACTTACCATTACTTGAAATTTTATTTTATCTCGCTCAATAAAAAGGAAGTACTATAAATGCACTGGTTTTATCTATTCTCTTGACTCTAGTATCTCCAGAGTGCAGATCCATACTTTGTCCACAATAGGTACTAAGTATTTGTTGACTAAATTTATGAAGTATTTCCCAATTGTCACTTCTCATAACTTGCTGCAGTACTATTTACTGCCATAGTTTGAAGTTATCACATTACTTTTGCTCTTATATTTAAAAAAGGGTCTTTCCCACCTTTATTCTATGCTTTTCTTCCAGTCCTTATGGTTTCATTTTAACTTTTACTCATTAATCTAGCTAGGATTCATTTTGTTTATGGTATGAGAAGAAATAATATCATGTTTACTCCCTCCCTCAATTCCTCAGTATGCTTTAAATAACCTGTAGTTGATTAAAGTATCACTTTTTAACACATACTAAGTATATACATATATAGAATTTCCTTCATAAATTATTTATATTGCTTTTACTTTGTATTTTAATAAATTTTGATGATAGCATTCTAGGCTTATCTACTTAACTATATTGTCTTCTTTTATTGGTGGAACTGTATTCTAGCCATAGGGCAGTTACAGTTTAATACACAAACTGAAATTAAATTAAACCCATGTGCTTAGTCATGTAATGTCACTGTCTCAAACAATATGCTTATAAATGACATCTATAACTTGTTTCTATTATGTCTAAAACTCATATGCGATGTATGGATATTGTGAGGAAGGGAGGAAGAGAAAAAAAATTAGATTAAAGATGGAAATACCTGGGCATTTAGAAAAGGCAGAGGAACCAGAGATCAAATTGCCAACATCCGCTGGATCATGGAAAAAGCAAGAGAGTTCCAGAGAGCATCTATTTCTGCTTTATTGACTATGCCAAAGCCTTTGACTGTGTGGATCACAATAAACTGCGGAAAATTCTGAAAGAGATGGGAATACCAGAGCACCTGACCTGCCTCTTGAGAAATCTGTATGCAGGTCAGGAAGCAACAGTGAGAACTGGACATGGAACAACAGACTGGCTCCAAATAGGAAAAGGAGTACGTCAAGGCTGCATATTGTCACCCTGCTTATATAACTTATACGCAGAGTACATCATGAGAAACGCTGGACTGGAAGAAACACAAGCTGGAATCACGATTGCTGGGAGAAATATCAATAACCTCAGATATGCAGATGACATCACCCTTATGGCAGAAAGTGAAGAGGAACTAAAAAGCCTCTTGATGAAAGTGAAAGTGGAGAGTGAAAAAGTTGGCTTAAAGCTCAACATTCAGAAAATGAAGATCATGGCATCCGGTCCCATCACTTCATGGGAAATAGATGGGGAAACAGTGGAAACAGTGTCAGACTTTATTTTTGGGGCCTCCAAAATCACTGCAGATGGTGACTGCAGCCATGAAATTAAAAGACGCTTACTTCTTGGAAGGAAAGTTATGACCAACCTAGATCTGCTAAGTCGCTTCAGTCGTGTCCGACTCTGTGTGACCCCAGAGACGGCAGCCCACCAGGCTCCCCTGTACCCGGGATTCTCCAGGCAAGAACACTGGAGTGGGTTGCCATTTACTCCTCCAATGCATGAAAGTGAAAAGTGAAAGTGAAGTCGCTCAGTCGTGTCAGACTCTAGCGACCCCATGGACTGCAGCCTACCAGGCTCCTTTGTCCATGGGATTTTCCAGGCAAAAGTACTGGAGTGGGGTGCCATTGCCTTCTCTGATAGTGTATTCAAAAGCAGAGACATTACTTTGCCAACAAAGGTCCGTCTAGTCAAGGCTATTGTTTTTCCTGTGGTCATGTATGGATGTGAGAGTTGGACTGTGAAGATGGCTGAGCGCCAAAGAATTGATGCCTTTGAACTGCAGTGTTGGAGAAGACTCTTGAGAGTCCCTTGGACTGCAAGGAGATCCAACCAGTCCATTCTGAAGGAGATCAGCCCTGGGATTTCTTTGGAAGGAATGATGCTAAAGCTGAAACTTCAGTACTTTGGCCACCTCGTGCGAAGAGTTGACTCATTGGAAAAGACTCTGATGCTGGGAGGGATTGGGGGCAGGAGGAGAAGGGGATAACAGAGGATGAGATGGCTGGGTGGCATCACTGACTCAATGGACGTGAGTCTGAGTGAACTCCGGGAGTTGGTGATGGACAGGGAGGCCTGGCATGCTGCGATTCATGGGCTCTCAAAGAGTCGGACACGACTGAGCGACTGAAATGAACTGAACTGAAGATATTCTATAATATTTTGATAGGCTCTTTACACTGACTTTCTCTCTCTCCTATGACTGGTTAAAAATCACAGAACTATGCTAGAATTCCCACCTAATGGGATTAAGGCTTAAGTGCCGCATCTTCACACTATGACCCACTCTGTGCCCATTCACATGTGTGCTCATTCATTCAAAGAACATCTGTATTTCATAATACAGGTGGAGCCCAGGCCTTGGCCCTGAGGGTTTGCTATCTAACAAACAAATCCATGTATTTAGTTTTCTAACCAAAATAATTCTTTCTCATTCAAGAGATGCACTTGTGCATCTGTTACTTATTTGATATGCTTTTCCTTCTCTCCTACTCACTTCACAGTTTTGGTTTAGCAAATATATTGGGTGAAATGAGGAAAATTATATAGACCAAAATAGTAGGAAGTGCTAAATTGTCATTAATTAAATAGCCAAGTGTCTAAGAGAAAGAAGTAGCCTGAAGCCATTTGTGGCTGATTCTTTCTAAGGTTTCCATAATTTTGTTTCTAATAGACAAATTTCTTTGATGCATATGGAATTAAAATAATTTATGTCACCAGAATTCAAATAAAATTGATTATGCTTGAGAAGACACTATTGATTATGTCTATATGTGGTTGCAAAGTTAAGTAATATATAACTTTTTAATATAAAATCCCAACTACCAAGCAAGCACTCATTTTTAAAAAGAATGAGCTACTGGGAAAAAAGACTAGGTATTAAAATTCCATATTCTGTCCCAGCTTCCATTATATGGGATAAAGTTACCTACTCAAAATAGTGGCTCTTACAATGCCAAGGTTATGTAGAGTGGGGAATAAGGTAAGGCAATCATTCTATTTTTTTAATTCACTCCCCCCCCCAAAAAAAAGACCCAAAACCACAACAAATTCAAGTGCTTATGGTCAAATGTATTCTAGTTCATTGTTGCCTAGCTTTAGGTTCACAACTTGATAAACCTAAATTTTCAGATGATGGAGGGAAAGACTTGAATAAGAAGAAGGTGGAAAGAAATTCTTTTAAAAGGAGAGAGATTCCTCAAAAGGACAAACTTACAAAGGGCAAGTGACTCAGCAAAATCTTCACATGTAAAAACTTCTTTTCACAAGTCTTAAACTTTTGCATTCTTGCCTTTCTCTACCCATGCCCTAAAGTATCCCTTTTCAGCTTTGACCCTCTGTTTTCTCTTCTGTCCTTTGTTCTTTCTCTCCTTCCCTTCTTTTCTCCCTCCATCTTTGTAACAGATGGAAGCTGCTTTCAGTGACTCACACTGTAATGCCCAGTTTGGGTTATAAATAAAGCTTCTGCAACTTCCCTGATCCTGGAATTCCTCTTGGACAGAATGATTTTCCATACAAACTCTCTCCAGCTGTGGCCAAACAGATAGCTCTATTCTTTGAGCTCAACTAAGACAAACCCAATGAGCTTATCCATAACATCACATGTTCACTTCATATCCTTCATTGCTCTGCAGTGGGTTAACATCTTAGATCCTTTTAGTTATGTCTTGCCTTTTTTTACTTAAAGTTAAGGTATGTGTAAAATGTCAAAACAAAACAAACTAACAAGACATGTTTGGATGGGAATAATTTTTAAATTAATAATTTTCATTACCATAACTTCTAGAAAACACAGTAAGGGTGGGGCTCTGAAACTGAGGGTAAAGGTTCTGAGAACCTTTTTCACCTGGACATCTATCATGGACCAAGTGTGCACACTTGTAAGCAACTGGTAGCTTACAGCACATTTTAATATTTTTACAGAACAGTTAAATTATCAAATCCCTGAAGATGCAGCATTTTCCCTTTCTTTGCCTAGGAATCTGTTTTGGAAGCTAATTCAATGATTACTACTAGGACATGGAATCTTGATATTCATTTGGTCCTGATTTACACCAGTATTTTTAAGGCTGCCAACAAGAAAGTCCAGAATTTCAGTCAGCCAAAATTCCACAAGAGACAACTGTCTTTTATTTTATAGCGTATGAATTTGGGGCTTAATATGATTTTCCACTAACAAGTTCTGTACCCCCTCCAGAGTGCGAAAGCTGGTGTGTAGATCAGCAAAGTAACACAGAACATATGAGGCAAGTTAATATTAAACTTGAAGGAAAACCGTACAAATTATATTGTTTACTTAGGAAAAAAGCACTCTAGTTGAAAGGGCTGACATATGACTTATTGCAAACACTTAACCAGCATGTTCACATTTTTACTCTCAACTCTACTGTAACGGTCATTCGGAGGTGGTGCAGCATGGATACTGTATTAATAAAGTCATCAATTAAAAATCCACTAGACGTTGGTAAGGAATAGCACTAAATATTTCATGTCTTCTGTTTTTATTAAATGTTTAGGAAACATGCAGAATCATGTCCAGAATGAGTAATAAAATCACAGGCAAATAACTTATGGAAGAGTTAGATAGATAACTTTTTAAGCATAAGGAATGAAGAACCTGTTTAATTAAAAACAACAAAATAGTCTTTGTTACGAGAAATAATTCTGTTGCCAAACAAAACTTCCGTGTATAGTTATGTCAGGTGAGTGTACACTCCTCAGTTCTGTCTCATCACAACAAAGATTTGGGGTGACGGACATTAAAGCCCTTGGCGCGTCACAGCTCTCGGGTCCTAGACAGATTGTGTTACAGCTCTTAGACAAATCAGTGTTACAGCTCTGTGTTACAGCTCTATTTTATTTAGAAAATCGGGGGCAAATCCATCCTTGAAGCACGAGGGCACGTTTTTATATGTTTTTTCCTCCCCCTGGGCCTGCCCTATGTAAATTGGGCTAGCCAGGAGTGCTGTTTGTTCTACTTGAGGTCCTCACTCCGGTCCTCAGACCTTCCTTTGTTCTATTTTCACGGGCTTTCCCCTTTCTTGTCTTTTAGCCACCACCATTCTGGACTTCTGTTTCCTATTCTAACTACCTAACATTTAGAAGAGGAAATCAGTATAGTATTTCTCCATATACTCAAAGAAATCTTTTGAAGGAAATCAAAGAGAGAATAAACATTGGCATGCTGAAATAACTGCTATTATTATCTTTATGAAAAACTATGAAATCTTATTCCCCAGATGCCAGAGAAAAAGAGAGACAGGCATTCATCTTTTACTATTTAATTGTTCCATACCTAAATCACTTTCCCTAGGATTCCAGCCCTCTTAAAAAACCTACGTGTTTCATACAACTTCTAGTATATAACTGATAAAATCAGCATAGGAAGCTTAAGAATTATTTATCTGCAAAACTAGATATCAAACATGTCGTCTTACAGTGTTTCTCAGTAAAGACACATTAGTTATCTCACATAACTTTACAGATGAGGCCTATTGAAAGAAAACATAAAGGAAATATTTCTCTAGTTGAATCCCATAGTAACTGCTAAGAAAACCACACCAGATGCCCTCTAGACTCGATGTTAGACCCCTAAACTCTTCTTTCAAAGCCTGGCCACATTACCTACCATGGATGACTTCCGGACAAGCCTCATCAGGATGTGCTCTGCTTTCTTGGAAAGGATAAGAATCTCTGATGAATTCTCTGGTTCATCAGACAGAAAGAGATAGCAGTATATACATATAGGAGCACCAAACTACACCACTATATTTCTGAACCAGTAGCTGTACAAAACAAAATTATTTTAACCATGTTGACAAGCTGCTATATCTAATGACTGTTAAAACTAAATATAAGTATTAACAAATGGAAGAAAGACTTCTGACATCTATTATTTACTTTTATAATAAGAATATTTATATAAAAATTATTAAAATATGTTGCTAAATTACTATATGAAATTTATTATCAGCAAATAACATAATTTTACCTGTGTAAAACCTTTTAAACTGACATTGAGTGGATAAATTATTTCTCATGTAAAGTTACTGTTTGTAGAAGAATATGAAGAAATATATTCAAATTAATCTTCAAAGGTTAATGTCTGTATCTGTACCACGTTACAAGATCATTTTATTTTTAAAGAAGGCCAAGGAAACACATCTTTGGTGGCAACCACACACATTGCTTTATCAGTACTAGCTCTTCATTTAAAACATGCATTTCTGGTTCATTTAATCAAGAATAAATTTGTTTTATTTGACACAGAGTTATGACAAATTTCACTCTTAAGTTCTCATTAGATTTCCAAAAGACACCCTACTAAATTCAAATTATGGCTAACCTCCACAAGTGTGCTTTATGGAGAAAGTGGAGAAATGCATTTCCAACTATATCAGATCTGCAGCCAATTGCTTCACTTTATAACTTGTTTATCCTTCCAAATTTCCCCTCTCTGTTACTTTCTGTCCTATACTCATTCTTTATTCAGTCTTTACTAATTTTGCTTTATAAATAGCAGTATAATCAGCAGTAATGTGACCAGAATGCAGTATATTATATTTCCATTCTTTTTCATATAAACATTTTGGCAGTCAGTCAAGTTCATTGTGACCTTTGGAAATCTAGCCATACAGAAGACCAGGTATGGTAGAATATACACTACTTAATATATACAAACTTAAATCCTGACAGCAAAACGTAGAGGTTAAAAGACAGAGTAACTTATCATTAAGGCTGAAATAAATTTGATAAACTTAAATGAGAGGGTTCTAAAAACCCAGACTAAATTATACCCCTCACTTGTAGATGAATGAACCTCGTCTCAAGGATCTTGCTTTGGAATGTTTTGTCCAGTCATTCGTGACCAATGGGGAGCAGGTGCTCGATATCACCATTGTTTTATATTTGAACTCCATCTGCTGCTTTAGGTTCAAGGCAAGAACCACTCAAAAGTGTCCCAAATAATTCTCCATCTGACAGCAGTGGAGTCATGGCAGGGGCCTGTGTGGTCAGCAGTGAAAGAGATGGGGAAAAACTGGGAGTCATGTCTTCTGGCAGAGAACTGTGATGATAGCGGATGGGGGAGTGTGGGTATTTCTGAAGTACCTGCCTTGAAGTTATGGCTGGCATTCTTGGTGGAACTGCTTTAATCCCAGGTTGGGCTACTGCTGTTATCAAAGGGGGTGGAAAAACAAAAGATTTCTTCTCTTTTGGAATGCCAGGCATATGTAAATGCTCATCCTTTAGTTTTGCAATATCATTAAATACTGAGGCAAGAGGTTGGAATTTGGGTTCCCAACTGAGGAGATAATCCCAGGGATATCTCATCATGACATCATGATCAGAGTCTTTCTGGGTTGAGAGAGCTGCACATCCTGCTTCCTGATCACTTGAAGTAAAGACAGTCTCTTTTCTGACATCAGTCTGGGTGTCCACTTCTACCTCTCTCTTCTTCAGTGGCTGGGGTAAGACATTATTTTGAACATAGGTCATGCCACAGCCCTCGCCTTGATCTCCCTCCTCAAACATATGGCTGGTTTCTGCTGTTTCAGCAGTGACCATCACATCAGTTCCCCCAGACAAACAAGAGAGCTGGTCTGAGTCCCTTGGAATTCCAGAGTCTGGCACCCTGGACTCTTGATCACTCAAAGCTGAGTCATCATCCTTTCTGTAAGGGTGTTCATTTATCTTCTGGATTTCCTTATCTTCTGCAGTCTCTCCTTCCACAGAACAGTGATCACTGGAGTTTGAGTGCCTGTACAGATGTGCAACGTCCTTCTCCATGACTCTTATTAAACTCAACCATTCAGGTGTGGAGTCCACAGGCCCTGCCTTATCACCGCTCTCATTAGTTTTCTGGAAGGGTTTCAGTGCACTGGCATCCCTGGTCAGTCTCAAATTGATATCTAAGGATGATGACATTTTCTTTTCTTCATAATTATTTATTGCATCTTTTTGTTTATGTTTTAAAATCAGTACAATTGGAATGAAGACAAGTAACAAAAACACTAGAAAGGAGATGGTGAGACTGATCAAAAAGCTGCTAGCTGATCCTGCAGAATGTTTCCCTTCTGAGGAAAAAGACACATTCACAAAAACAGTACAAGATGTAAACTTGGAGTCCAGTTTGGGGCTATGAGCAATTATCTTCATTTCGATGGTGTCTTCTTTGCTGATTTGACTTTTTATTAGGGGAAGTGCTCTACTCAAATAAATATTTCCATTAGTTTTATTTACTGAAAAGAAAGGAGATGGAGTTTCAAGGGAGTAAAGGATGACTCCGTCAACACCAGCATCTGCATCTGACGCTTCCACTCTGCCAATCAAATGTCTTACATGACTCTTTTCTGGGAGGCTGAAAAAATATTGATCCTGAGTGAAAATGGGTTCAAACTCATCTATCCCTTCAACATCCACCCAAACCACTAAGGAGGCTGTTGAGTCACCCTTGTCTTTGGCCTGAACTATGAGGCAGTATTTGTTGTCATTTTCATAGTCAAGGACTTGCTGGGCACTAATATCCCCTGTTAAAGGGTCAATGAGGAAGAAGTTATGATCATGTGGCATTTCATGAGGGAGAGGACAGGGTGATACAATAGAATAGGTCATGTCTCCATAAGGACCTGCATCAAAATCCAAAGCATTTACAGAACATATGGTGGAGAAAACAGGTAGATTTTCAGGAACAGCACAGTTCAAGTTTGGGAACATAAACTGAGGTGCGTGATCATTATCATCCAGGACATTGACAAACACAATTGCAAAAGAGAAATGCTTCCTTTCCTCATCTGAAGCTTGGACAGTTAGAATGAATTTTATTGTTTCTTCATAATCTAGTGGTTTAATCAAAGAAAGAACTCCAGTTTTTTCTTCTAAGCAAAAATGCTGCTTCTCATTTCCAGAGGTTAAGTAGTAGCTGACTTCTGCATGGGAGCCCACATCGCGGTCACTTGCTGAGACCACAATGATGGGACTCCCTGGAAGGGTACTTTCCTTGATGTGGGCATAATATTCCAGACTGCTGAATGCAGGTGGGTTATCATCCACGTCGAGGACTTCTATCGATACAGTGGCTGAGGAACTCAGTGGAGGGCAACCATGGTCAAATGCCAGAAGGACAAGCTCATGACTGGCAGTTGCTTCTCTGTCCAGATGGTGAAGCAACACTAGATAACCAACTTGCTTATAAGAATATTCTGAATGAATAAAACTAGTTTCCACATGGAAATTGTTCTGTGAATTACCACTGATGATAGAATATTCAACATGTGTGTTTTCACGGGTCCAGTCATGGTCAATGGTTGAGAAGGTGACAAGTGTGCTTCCAACTGGAGTGTCTTCACTTAAACTAAGATTATAATATTCTATTGCAAACTCAGGGGCATAATTGTTCATATCTTGTATTTCTGTCTCCACTAAGGTAACAGCCTTCAGGTCAGGAAATCCACCATCACTGGCTTCAACAAGAAATCGAATTGTTGATTTTCTCTCCATAAGGAAGACAGGGTTGATAGTAAATATTGTGCCTGAAAAACAACACAGCCTTACAATGTTGTGAAATAAAATTTGTATGATCCTCTTAGTCAGCAAATATTTACTAAAATGTAAAGTTATCTGTTAGATGTGTCATTTAAGTTATAACCAAGGGTAACCCTAAATAGAAAGCTTAAATTATTATATTTATACTTCTGTAACACTTAAGATTCAGAAATATTCATGGGATTCACTCAATTAAATATGTGTGCTGCTTAAAGATTATTTGCCATAATTTTTTAAAAATTCATTTTTTTGTATGGTAAATTGTCCCATTACTACTTTTTAAGGAAAGGTGGCTTCCCAGGTGGCTTAGCAGGTAGAGAATCCACCTGCAATGCATGAAATGCAGGAGATATGTGTTTGATACCTGGGTTGGGAATATCCTCTGGAGAAGGAAATGGCAACCCATTCCAGTATTCTTGCCTGGAGAATCCCATAGACAGAGGAGTCTGGAGGGTTACAGTACATGGGGTTGCAAAGAGTCAGACATGACTGAAGCAACTGAACACACACATTCTTATTTGAATAATGTATAACCCATTCTACTATCAATAGAAACATGCATAGAGACATTCTGGCATAAATTTCTGGAAATACCAAATGGTATTCATTCAAGTCAAAGGAAAGCAGTAAATATAATAATGCAGACTAACAACTATCGCTTAATTCTAGATAAGTCTTTCCTAAAGCTATGGGTTTATTCAGCAAGTGGATTTTCCCACTATTGATGAAATATATGTAATATATTTTATCATTTTTAAATCCACATTTTAAAATATATGTAATACATTTTTATGATTCTAATATATATATATATATGTATGTAAAAATGTTTTTCTAAGGTAAATGTGCTTTTAGTACAGCCATGAAGAAAGAAAAAAAAACCCAGTATCTTTTAAATGCCACATTTCATTAGAGTCCCACTATGAACTCAGCTGACAAGGTAACAGTCAAGATTTTAAAAACGTTCTAATCAATGTCTTACTGTAAAGTTTGTTGCTAATACAAATAAAAAGAAAAGTGCCGCCAGGATTGTGATTTGCTGCAGCCAAGAGAGTGAGACACACGAAGACAGAGGGACGGAAAAGTCAAATTCCTGACATACTTAAATCCACACAGTAGCCATTCATCCACAGGCCACGGGGCTACATTAGCTACTTCTCCCAATTATCACATTCTGAGGGCCTCATACCAGATTCTCCCTTCAGGTAATCCTGAGGTTAACTTTTTAAAATTGAGAATATAATTGACATACAACATTGTATTAGTCTCCAGTGTATACAACATAAGGATTCAGTATTCATGTAACTGCAAAACTATCAGAGCAGTAAACCTAGTAACAGTAAACCAGTTAACATCCATCTTTCAGAAGTTAACTTCTAAGTCAGCTCTCCCTTGTGAAATGACACAGTGGTGGGTACAGATGGGGAACACACAGCATAACATGTCCCAATTCAGTTCAGTTGCTCAATCGTGTCTGACTCTTTGCAGCCCCATGCACGGCAGCAGGGCAGTCTTCCCTGTCCATCACCAACTCCCAGAAGCTTGCTTAAACTCATGTCCATCCAGTCGTTGATGCCATCCAACCATCTCATCCTCTGTTGTCCCCTTCTGCTCCTGCCTTCAGGACCCTTTCCCAGCATCAGGGTCTTTTCCAATGAGTTAGTTCTTTGCATCAGGTGGCCAAAGTATTGGAGCTTCAGCTTCAGCATCAGTCCTTTCAATGCATATGCAGGACTGATTTCCTTTAGGATTGACTGGTTGGATCTCCTTGTAGTCCAAGGGACTCTCAAGAGTCTTCTCCAGCACCACAGTTCAAAAGCATCAATTCTTCAGCGCTCAGCTTTCTTTATAGTCCAACTCTCACATCCATACGAAAGCCATAGCTTTGGCTAGATGGACCTTTGTCTGCAAAGTAATGTCTGTACTTTTTAAAATGCTGCATAGGTTTGTCATAGCTTTTCTTCTAAGGAGCAAGTGTCTTTTAATTTTATGGCTGCAATCACCATCTGCAGTGATTTTGGACTCCAAAAAATAGTCTCTCATTATTTCCACTATTTCCCCATCTATTTCCCATGAAGTGATGGGACCAGATGCCATGATCTTAGTTTTCTGAATGTTGAGCTTTAAGCCAGCTTTTTCACTCTCCTCTTTCACTTTCATCAAGAGGCTTTTTAGTTCCTCTTCACTTTCTGCCATAAGGGTGATGTCATCTGCATATCTGAGGTTATTGATATTTCTCCTGGCAATCTTGATTCCAGCTTGCTCTTCATCTAGCCTAGTGTTTCTCATGACATACTCTGCATATAGTTAAATAAGCACAGTGACAATATACAGCCTTGAGGTACATCTTTCCCTGTTTGGAACCAGTCTGTTGTCCCATGTCCAGTTCTAACTGTTGCTTCCTGACCTGCATACAGGTTTCTCAAGAGGCAGGTCAGGTGGTCTGGTATTCCTATCTCTTGAAGAATTTTCCACAGTTTGTTGTGATCCACACAGTCAAAGTCTTTAGCATAGTCAATGAAGCAAAGTAAATACTTTTCTATGATCCAGCAGATGTTGGCAATTTGATCTCTGTTTCTTCCACCTTTTCTTAATCCAGCTTGAACATCTGGAAGTTCTCAGTTCACATACAGTTGAAGCCTAGCTTGGAGAAATTTCAGCATTACTATGCTGGTGTGTGAGATGAGTGCAATCGTGTGGTAGTTTGAACATCTTTGGCATTGCCTTTCTTTGGGACTGGAATGAAAACTGACCTTTTCCAGTCCTGTGGTCACTGCTGAGTTTTCCAAATTTGCCAGCATATTGAGTGCAGTAATTTTACAGCATCATCTTTTAGGATTTGAAATAGCCCAGCTGGAATTCCATCATCTCCACCAGCTCTGTTTATAGTGATGCTTCCTAAGGCCCACTTGACTTCACATTCCAGGATGTCTGGCTCTAGGTGAGTGATCACACCGTCATGGTTATCTGGGTCATGAAGATCTTTTTTGTATAGTTTCTGTATATTCTTCCACCTCTTCTTAATATCTTCTCCTTCTGTTAGGTCCCTACCATTTCTGTCCTTTATCATGACCATCTTTTCATGAAATGTTTCCATGGTATTTCTAATTTTCTTGAATAGATCTCTAGTCTTTCCCATTTTATTGTTTATCTCTATTTTTTTTTTTTTTGCATTGATCACTTAGAAAGGCTTTCTTATTTCTTCTTTGTGTTCTTTGGAACTCTGCATTCGGAAAGATATATCTTTTCTTTTCTCCTTTGCCTTTCACTTCTCTTCTTTTCTTAGCTGATTATAAGTTCTCCTCAGACAACCATTTATTCTTTTTGTATTTCTTCTCCTTGGGGATGGTTTTGATCACTACCTCCTGTACAGTTTTATAAACCTCCATCTATAGTTCTTCAGGCACTCTATCTATCAGATCTAACCTCTTGAATCTATTTGTCACTTCCACTGTATAATCATAAGGGATTTGATTTAGGTCATATCTGAATGGTCTAGTTGTTTTTCATACTTTCTTCAATTTAATTCTGAATTTGGCAATAAGGAGTTCATGATCTGAGACACAGTCAGCTCCAGATTTTTTTTTTTTTTTTTGCTGACTGTATAGAGCTTCTCCATCTTTGACTGCAAAGAATATAATCAATCTGGTTTCAGTGTTGACCATCTGGTGATGTCCATGTCCCAGGCCCTGTTATTTTTCTGGCGCGTGCTCTGCTATGGACAGTGCTTTATTAATTATTCATCTTTATTAAGTTTGGCTTTTAATGTCTGTTGTTCAGTTGCTAAGTTACATCTGACTCTTTGTGATCTCATGGATTTCAGCAAGCCAGGCTTCTCTGTCCTTCACTATCTCCCAGAATGTGCTCAAATTCATGTCTACTGAGTCTGTGATTCCATCCAACCATCTCATCTTCTGTTGCTCCCTTCTCCTCCTGCCTTCAATCTTTCCCAGCATCGGAGTCTTTTCTAATGAGTCAGCTCTTCACATCAGGTGGCCAACATATTGGACCTTCAGCTTCAGCATCAGTCCTTCCAGTGAATATTCAGGGTTGATTTCCTTTAGGATTGACTGGTTTGATCTTCTTGCTGTCCAAGGGACTCTACTTGCTGTTATATTTTCTCTATACGATTCTTAACTTTTCTGTAATCACTTGCCTGAATGCATTTTACAACCATAAATGTCCTGATCTCTAATAACCAAACAAAGAGCCTAGTGAGGCATCAAAGAAATAAGAACAGCATCAAAACCACAAAACATTCTACTTAATGAGTAAATGTCTCTCAGTCATGTCTGACTTTTTGAAACACTATGGACTGTAGCCTGCCAGGCTACTTTGTCCATGGACTTCTCATGGCAAGGATTTTGGAGTGAGTTGCCATTCCCTTCTCCAGGGAATCTTCCTGATCCAGGGATTGAAGCTGGTGTCCTGCATTGCAGGCAGATTCTTTACCATCTGAGCCACCAGGGAAGCCCACTCCACTTAACAGAGGTGCTCAAAAAACTTTCCTGTTTCAGTTTTTTGTGTTCCTTGTTGAATATATGATACTATTACCCAACTTCTTATACTTGGCTTGGGAAAAAAGCTTCCAAATTCTGGTAACACGCAGTCTTCAGTTCTAAATGAATCCCTTCCATTTTACTTTGATTCTTATGGAGGCCTGGTTAATTACCCCAACGGTAATCAGATGGCTGAATGAACTGGTGTTTACTATACTGAGGTCTCTGAATTTCTGTGCATTTGCCAGCATTTAATCAATTCCTTTTTCTTTCCAACCATTGAGATGTTGGAGAAGAGAAATAGCACCAGAATTTGCTACCACAGCATCTGACATGAAGAGAAATAAGAAGGTGGTGTCTATGATCCCAGCAGGAGGGCCTGGGGGCTATTTTAGGAATATTTGGAAAGGATTATTTCAGGTTTCCTCTCTGTAACCCAAACCTATGAATGCTACAGCCACTACAAATAACTCACCATTGGTAGGATCAACTGAAAACATCTTGGAAGAGGAGAGGATCCTGTAAGTAATGTTCTCACTGCTTTCCACGTCTGTGGCCACAATGGTCAGCACGGGGTGCCCCAGAGGCACCAGTTCTGAAATGGTGACCTGAGGGGGAAAAAAAAAGGGGAGACAGGCCCTGTGCTTAAAGAACGCAGCTATTTTCATGAACAGAGCCAGGACCTGACTCTTTTATTTATTTTGTTTATGGAAGTAACAGAGAACCTGACTTTATTAGGTGTTATTAATTTATAGAGTGGACATATTAAGAAGATTGTGTTAGTAGTTCCAGAATTCAGAAAAACAAAATTAAAAAATTTTGAAAGATGTTTCATGCAGTATTGATTTTTATTATGAAAAATTTCCTTCTAGATTATTTCTGTGTAGTGGAGGATAGCTAATGCATTCACTAATGTTTCATTGCACTGTACATTGTGTAATTATGAGCCTTATGTTACATACTTAAGAAATTGAATTGAATGAGAGATTCAACTCCATATGTACTTCTATTCTCCATGATGCTAAATATAAAACTCTCAGCACCAACTTAGGCAGTAAAAACAGTGAATGCTATCTGTCTGTCTACATTACTTTGTTGACTATGGTTCAGTTTGCATTATTCCCTGTTCTTTCAAGTTTGGTCATGGTCTCAGCATCTCTTTATGCTATTTACCTGGTAAGACTCCTGAGAAAATACTGGTGGGTTATCGTTGACGTCCAGCACGTGGACAGTGACTGTCCCCTCTGTTTGGTGCACCAAATCTGAAATTTGGATCTGTAGCTCATATTTAGTAGCTTCTTCAAAATCCAGTGTTTCAACCAGCACCACTACCCCAGTGTTCCGATCAATAGCAAACTTGGTTCCAGAATTACTCTCTTTGACAAAACTGAAGGTGAAAGCTGGATTCGAATCCACATCATAAACTGATATCCGAGTCACAATCGTGCCAGGCAAAGAATCTGAAATAGTCATGACCACTGTCAGTCTCCATTAAAAGTCATCCTTTGAAATATTTTTCTTTAATAATTCAATCCAAGCATTTTTATTTTATGTCCAATATGATTTGCTGTTTTTTGGCATGATTTCTCATACAAGGCTCATTACACACTGAATAAAAACTCTGAAGAATTTATGAGCCCAATAAAAGTGAAAACTTACCACTGAGTAGGGAATTGAAGAGGTAGACAATTTTCAATTTTTATATTTCACTTTTTATCATATGTTTATCACACAATCCCAGAACCAAGAAACATTGTAAGTCACTTATTTGCACTATGTTATTTCCATATCAAAATCATATATTCATGGGTGATGTGGGTGGGAAGAAGGTTACTATTCAAAACATTAATACAAAACATAAAATTCTGAAAAGCAAGCAAGATTTAAATGAAAATGTTTGGATCCTGAAGCTAGATACTTAGTTCCTCATATTCATTTTTGTAAAATTATTTCTTTTGAGAGGCACACACTGCTTCCTTCTCTTAAAACCTGACTCTCAAAATTATCAAGACTACAGAAAGTATACCTCATGCTGGTGATCCCAAAAGATCTCTAATAGTATTCACACACACAAAAATCACAAATAGATGATATGGTAAATATCTCACATAACATACATGTTCTTTAAACTGCCAAGACAGGGACTTTGGTTTGGACTTCATAGGTATGGTACAGGTAGAAAGAAGATTCCAGGACATTTGGAATAATTCCACTGCGTATGAGACTAATAATTTTCATATTTCAAATTTGAACATCCTTGACATGCATCAATTACACTTGACTCCTTCTGGTAAGTTTTGATATACACAGTTTAGTTTTGTGATATATTTATTCTGAGCACATTACTGCATTTTGATTCCAATGCATGTGCTTTAGAATAGCACTTTCAGTAAAAGCAGATGAAAACACATCAAATAGGTGAGAGGTAAAACTAGACAATTTTTTTATTAGTATAATATTTTAAATTATTTAAAATATTTATGCTGCTGCTGCTAAGTCACTTCATTCATGTTCGACTCTGTGCGACCCCACAGACGGCAGCCCACCAGGCTCCCCCGTCTCTGGGACTCTCCAGGCAAGAACACTGGAGTGGGTTGCCATTTCCTTCTCCAATGCATGAAAGTGAAAAGTGAAAGGGAAGTTGCTCAGTCGTGTCCAACTCTTCGCGACCCCATGGACTGCAGCCTACCAGGCTCCTCCGTCCATGGGATTTTCCAGGCAAGAGTACTGGAGTGGGGTGCCATTGCCTTCTCCTAAAATATTTGTAGGTATTCTTATATATAAAAATTGCTGGAATATAGCCCTCTTTGAGCAGTGATGTTTGTAATTTGTTTGGAAAGTGAACATAACAAAATGTTAGGCACATTTTAGGAATAAGTTGGATATTAAGAGTGAAAAGAGAGAGGAGAGTGATGGGCCACTGTCTGCAATTTCAACTATAAAAAGTTGGGTTGGATTCTCTCAGCTTTTGCTTGTCTGAAAAGCTTTTGATCCAGGTTTGATACACGATACTGGATGCTTGGGGCTAGGGCACTGGGACGACCCAGAGGGATGGTATGGGGAGGGAGGAGGGAGGAGGGTTCAGGATGGGGAACACATGTATACCTGTGGCGGATTCATTTTGATATTTGGCAAAACTAATACAATTATGTAAAGTTTAAAAATAAAATAAAATTAAAAAAAAAAAGTTGGGTTGGGTTTTACCAGGACAGCTATTGACCACAGGAAACTTTGAGATCACAGACTATGGAGTCATCATGGAACCCAGAGACCCAAACAATTAAGATTAGTCAGCATATCATGTAAAACTTTGTATTTTCAACCTCCACCATTAATGTGATAAAAGTTTTTTGCAGATGTTGAACTTTAGTTTATAGTAGAGGAAAATGATGACTCTGTGCAAAAATCATCCAACTCCTTCACTTATTACTTGTCATTAGTATATTGCAAATAAAACTGAGCAGGGCCCTATGGGGCCTTCCTGGAACAAACCCTCCTCCACCATGGCTTTTCCTTGTCTTTTTTCTATAGAAAAACTTTAGCCAAAGAATAAATTCAGGGAATTCCCTGGAAAGCAGGGGTTTGGACTCCTTGCTTTTGGCCTGGGTTAAATTCCTGGTCAAAGAACTCAGACTCTACAAGCCACCCAGCATGCCCCCATAACAAATAATATTAATAAAATAAACTTAATCAGAGAAATGAAGAGACTCAGAAACAAAGGAAAAACAGTCAAATAGGACAAAATAATAACAGTTCAGTCCTTAAGCAAAGTCAAGGACCTTTAGTTCTTCCTCAAGGGCTATAGATAACATTCTGAGCCATATTCTATGAGCTGTCTTGTAGAGAATAAAACCCCCACCAGGTGGAAGAAGTTAGCTACATGATGACCAGACTGTAGCCATAACATAAGCTATCTGAGAACTGACCTCAAAGAAATGAGAACCAACCAGTCCTGGAACTGAAGATTAACTGGGCTTAAAACAATCAAGATAATGGTCAAATTACCACATGGCTAATTTCAAGATGATCCTCAGAGGTGACTCGGCATGGAGCTCCCTTACTCTAACCATATACCCATGAAGCTCCCCGTTAAAAGCTGTTGCCCCCTATTAGCACTGAGGAATTGGCCTTTGGACACAAGTATGCCTTCTTCCCCAAGTTACTGGCCTCCTGAATAAAGCAACCTTTCCTTTCCAACACTTGCCTCTCGAATATTGGCTTTTAAGTGGTGAGCAGCTGAACCTGAGTTTGGTAACACAAAGATTGATACAGTTATCAGTCTAATAACATCACTTTCTCTCAGGGGAGCTTTAGGGTGACCATCACAGCCAACAAAAGATGCTTCTTCATTGAGCAGATTTCACTTTTAAGAAATGTCTGTATACAAAAGAGGCTGTGTGGAGTAGTGGTTTGACCTTGGGAGAGCAGCTTCCTGCTAGTTTGAATGCAAACCCCAACTTTAACTTTTAACTTCTTTGACATTTTATATTTAATTTTTGACTCTCCATTTTATATTCTGTAAAATGAAGATAAAAACAATTTATAGTTGTGTGATTGTTGAGGAATAGTATGCGTACTTAACACAGCATCCAGTTGAAAAAATAGTAGGTGACATACAAGTTAATCAAAACCATTATTTCAAATCACACTTACTTTCGACAATTTCCACTGCTTCAGAGGGGAGAAAAATTGGGGCATTGTCATTTATGTCAGTCACCTGTATCTTGATCACAGTTGTATCAGAAAGCCTGGGCATGCCTTTATCCATTGCTTGTACAATCAAACTGGTTTGGAAAAGAATTAAGGAATGTTATCCATCATCCAGAGAATAAGAAAACCACATAAATATCAAATATCCACTTGAAAATTTTAAAATAAGCTGACTAGCTTTTTTATTTCCCCCCTGACTTTTCTAAAAGGCATCATTTAAAGTTTATTTCATAAGAATGGTAGTCTGAAGTGTATTTTTTGACACATTTAAAGAATCAAATCAATCTTGGTTATTTAAAATAAATGGACTCTCTCTGGGAGACAGACTATAAATTTCAGTCCTTTTCTGCTAAGAACAACTTAAAAAGTACAAACACCAATACCTGTTCTTTGAGTAGACTGCCTCCACTCTGCCACACATGGCCTGAATATTGCTATTGATACATATTTCCGTTTTACTGCACCAACAAAAGAGAGAGTCACTAAAAGTTTTGTATTTTTTTTTTCAGATCTAAATTGCAAATCAATCAAAATTGAAGAATCAACAGAGGGCACTGCCATGAATAATACACATGCAAAAGATGCTTTATTGACTAGGACTGTAAAATAGAGGTAAGAGTCCATGATCTGAAAGAATCTACATGTAGTGACTCAGTCTCTCTTGGATGACGGTACAACTTACTTCTCCAGTAACTGACTCAGAAACCTTAGTGTCTTCAGCTTCTCCCTTTCTGTCACCACCCTGACAACATCTAACTCGTTATTAGTCTTATAGATTTTACCACCTGACTATGATTTGGATCAGTGTACCCATCCGTCTCATCCCCACCTCAGAGCCTCAGATGAACTGGTCATCCGACTGACTTCACAGGGACTGAAAGGCTTCCTGGGGCATGGTACGTTCAGTTTCTTTCTAAAGCAAGACAGTCTCAGGCAAAGCAGGACAAGGTATCTGCTCTAACCTCATCCCCTTACCATCTCTGGCTGGCATGCTGTGTATTCACTATATCTTTCCTCAACTGGAGTGCTTGCTACTCACCAATCTTCCTACTGCAAGTCTCAAATGCTCCTCTTCATCCTCCACTCTGCAACTGCTCAATTGCTTTATCAAAAATTCTGGTTTGAAAACCTGACTCCTCTAATTAAAACCTTTCCTTGGCTTTCCATGTCTACAAGAGGTAATATAAGTCTTGAGCACGTACACATAGCCTTCTGGGATATAGCTTCTGCCTGGAATTCCTATGTCTACACCCCTTTGGTCTTTCAAAGCTAACATCTCTGTAAGCTTTCCCTGGCATCTCATCTGATTTGGGTGCCCCTTTCTCTGCCCCATAGCACCCTGCACATTCTTCCACCATAGCAATCATCATTCTTTCTTCTTAATGACTTATGTGTCTACCTCTCCTATAAATTCCTCAAGGACAGATGTCTTGGTTATTTGGATTTCTTTAATATATGTTGATGTTGGTTTCTCAAGATTTGCTCAAGATTATAAATATATCAGATGACACAGCTAGGATTTAAGTACAGGTCTTAGTTGACTGGAAATTTGTGCTCCACTGTCTGATACTTTTCGATGTATCTCTCTTCCTGTCTATATATCACACTCTAAGGTATAATCATTAGCTTTCCACTGCCTTCTAAACACTATGAGTTACAGGAGAGTATCTGAGTAATAAAGTAAGTTGTCAATTGGAAGAGGATCTTCCTTTCAGAAGTGGAATTCGTCTTAGCCAGCTGGTGATACTATCCGTTGAGAAACTGAGTCTTTCTTCTTTATTGACTAGGACTGTAAAGTAGAACTAAAAGTCCATGATCTGAAAGAATCTACACGTAGTGATTCAATCTCTCTTGGATGACGGTACAACTTGCTTCTCCAGTAACTGACTCAGAAACCTTATTAGTGTCTTCAACTTCTCCCTTTCTGTCACCACCCTGACACACTTCTACTCACCACCCTGAATCACACTTCTACTTTCTTTCCCATTCTTAGCTTACCTGATAAGTGTTCTTTTTCTTCCAACCTTAAATTTTTAAAATCATGTAAAATAGATTAGAGATACCAAGGGAAGATTTCATGCAAAGATGGGCTCAATAAAGGACAGAAATGGTAGAGACCTAAAAGAAGCATAAGAGATTAAGAAGAGGTGGCAAGAATACACAGAACTGTACAAGAACAGATCTTCATGACCAAGGTAATCATGATGGTGTGATCACTCACCTAGGGCCAGACATTCTGGAATGTGAAGTCAAGTGGGCCTTAGGAAGCATCAAAACAAACAAAGTTAGGGGTGGTGGTGATTCCAGTTGAGCTATTTCAAATCCTGAAAGATGATGCTGTGAAAGTGCTGCACTCAATATGCCAGCAATTTTGGAAAACTCAGCAGTGGCCACAGGACTGGAAAAGTCAGTTTTCATTCCAATCCCAAAGAAAGGCAATGTCAAAAAATGATCAAACTACCACACAATTGCACTCATCTCACACACTAGTAAATTAATGCTCAAAATTCTCCAAGCCAGGCTTCAGCAATTCGTGAACCATGAACTTCCAGATGTTCAAGCTGGTTTTAGAAAAGGCAGAGGAACCAGAGATCAATTTGCCAACATCTGCTGGATCATCGAAAAAGCAAGAGAGTTCCAGAAAAACATCTATTTCTGCTTTCTTGACTATGCCAAAGCCTTTGACTGTGTGGATCACAATAAACTGTGGAAAATTCTTCAAGAGATGGGAATACCAGACCACCTGACCTGCCTCTTGAGAAACCTGTATGCAGGTCAGGAAGCAATAGTTAGAACTGGACATGGAACAACAGACTGGTTCCAAATAGGAAAAGGAGTACGTCAAGGCTGTATATTGTCACCCTGCTTATTTAACTTATATGCAGAGTACACCATGAGAAACACTGGGCTGGAGGAAGTACAAGCTGGAATCAAGATTTCCAGGAGAAATATCAATAACCTCAGATATGCAGATGACACACCCTTATGGCAGAAAGTGAAGAAGAACTAAAGAGCTTCTTGATGAAAGTGAAAGAGGAGAGTGAAAAAGTTGGCTTAAAGCTCAACATTCAGAAAACTAAGATCATGGCATCCAGTCCCATCACTTCATGGCAAATAGATGGGGAAACAATGGAAACCATGTCAGACTTTATTTTTTGGGGCTCCAAAATCACTGCAGATGGTGACTTAAGCCATGAAATTAAAAGATGCATACTCCTTGAAAGGTAGGTTATGACCAACCTAGATAGCATATTCAAAAGCAGAGATATTACTTTGCCAACAAAGGTCCATCTAGTCAAGGCTATGGTTTTTCCAGTGGTCATATATGGATGTGAGAGTGGGACTATAAAGAAAGCTGAGTGACGAAGAACTGATACTTTTGAACTGTGGTGTTGAAGAAGACTCTTGAGAGGTCCTTGGACTGCAAGGAGATCAAACCAGTCCATCCTAAAGGAGATCAGTCCTGGGTGTTCATTGGCAGGACTGATGTTGAAGCTGAAACTCCAATACTTTGGCCACCTGATGCGAAGAGCTGACTCATTTGAAAAGATCCTGATGCTGGGAAAGATTGAAGGCAGGAGGAGAAGGGGACAACAGAGGGTGAGATGGTTGGATGGCATCACCGATTCAATGGACATGGGTTTGGGTGGACTCCGGGAATTGGTGATGGACAAGTAGGCCTGGCATGCTGTTGTTCATGGGGTCACAAAGAGTCAGACACGACTGAGTGACTGAACTGAACTGAAAAAAGCATCAACTTTTTGTTGGTTTAAATTCCACTTAGTAGGAAATAATCACTGATTATCTATGGTTCACAAAGCATACAGGCTGCCTTCTATACTACTGAAGTTGGGCCATCATTAGAACAACTACTTAAATTTCACACTTTAACAGCCTAGAAATAATTCCCTGTTGAAAGTCTGTTTTGTTAGCATGAACATAAGTCAGGTACATATGGAAAAATTTTACTAAAAATAATTGACTCATCATATTCTCTGCCCCTGCTGCCTGCCCCTCCCCAGTATCACAGTAAAGTCTCAGCCAAGATATTAAAGTTATGGCTCTGTTGATTCTTCCTCTGTGGTCATAAGGACTCTTATTTTCACACTATTACAATTTCAGGGGTTCTATATAATGCCTATATAGTGTTAAAAAGCAAGATTCTTTGACATAGACACAAATATGATTCTGTTTCAAAACAAAAGGACAAGTCAAAGGTTTCTCAGTGGCTTGAGGCACAAATGAAGAATTATGGAGGTAGATCCACTGAAATTCTACACATAACTTCTATGAGACCTCAAGTTTTCTGTGATGGCTCTTTGGCAAGCTTTGCAAAATTCTTGGCTGTTGTCAGCCCAACTGGCCCCATGTTCCAAAACTATTGCCCTGATTAGCATATCAGCAGAGAGGATAAATGAAGTTCACCAGATAAAAACAGTCCCATTCTAGTTCAGAGCATAGTTCTCCTAATCTACCAGTGGTGGGAAGCTGCTTTTTATCATGTTAAATTTTAAATGAGACTTCAATCAGGCAGATTCTTTTCTGATTGCCTTAATACCTAAGACAGTGATAGAGGATTTTTCAAAACTCTCTCTCAACAGTTTATTAAATATATTCCCAGAACTAAACGTTTCTTCTGTAATTCCAAGAGAAACAAAACATCAGTCAATATCATAACACCTCTGAAAGGAACAGCTATAACTTCTGGTTATATCTACACAGGTTTTATTTCCTATTCCTCTAGGGATTCTGCTATAACAATGGCAAAAGAACTTAGAATAAGGTATATGTTGATAAGGCTAAAAAGAAATGGGTGAAGATATTAGTGAGTGGAACGGGTGAGAAGTTTCAACACATGTCTGAAAAATGCAAGCAGACTGAGAAGCGGTTAAAGATGTGTGTGAGTGTGTGCATGCATGTATGTGTGTGTGCACGCGTGCATGCATGTACATATGTGCACACTCTTAGTCATGTCTGACTCTTTGAGACCCCACTGACTGTAGCCTGTCAGGCTCTTCTGTCCATGAAATTTTCCAGGCAAGAATACAATGCTGGAGTAGGTTGCATTTGTTACTCCAGTGGTCTTCTTGATCCAGGGATTGAACCCACATCTCTTGCATCTCCTGTACTGGCAGGTGGATTCTTTACTACTGTGTCATCTGGGAAGTCAGGTGGCAGAGAAATGCATAGATTAAAATGCATCCTGCATTTGAAGGAAGACAAGGATGAGTGAGAAACAGATTTGCCCCCACATAACCAAGGAGAGGCTCAAAATATGGCAATATGCAGAGTGAGATACTGAGCTAAAAATAGCTTAAAAGATTAAATTCAAAATATAGAACAATCAAGATCGCTTGCCCATTTTTTTCACTCCCAGGCAAAACAATGTCTGATGTTCATACTCAGTAATGTTGAGGGACTGTCCCCGAAGAAATGAAATCTCCTCCTAAAGGGGAAAAAACCCTCTCTATTGTTATTTACATGTCATCCTGCAAAGTAGTCAAGTTCTTCTCTGGTTCATCTGAAAGCCAAGCATGCTGGTCAATGAGAGTCATCAGGAGATTCTGACTTTAATATTGCCTCACTTAGGACCAAGGATGGTTATTTATTCACAGAAGGTCTCTCACATGAATAAAAGAGGATAAACTAGACAAGCAGAAGAAATAAATCCAGAGGACACAGAGATTTTGAAAGAGCAAAAGACTAGGTAAAAATAATTCCAACTAATGTCTTTGGAGAGCTATCATAACACATAAATAAGAACAAGATGCTATGGAAAAGCTCAAAGATTAAGAAAGAGTTGTTGAAAATTATAAAATATATAATATTCAAAAAATTTTAAACTAAAAACAACAAAAAAGAAAGTTTAGAAGGTTATAATTAAGAAAATCTCCCAGAAAAATAAAACAACAAAATAAACCCCCACACAACAAGAAATGGAAAGTAGAGAATAAAGAATCAGTGACAAACGATCAATCCTGGCAGCCTAACACTTGACTGAATAGGATCCAGGAAAAAGAAACCGGGTACAGTAAACAAAACAAAACAAAACCAATAAACAGAAGGGAGGTAATTATCAGTGAAATAATACCAAAAAATAGAACATTTATCCTCATTAAAAGACTACATCAAGTACTCAGCACAAGGAAATACCCACACTAAAGTACATAATCACAACACGTCTAAACATTGCAGATTAAATAACCTGAGACTCTCCACAGAAAGTGAAAAAAAAAAAAAAAAAAAAAAATCCATGTACCAAACATATTAGAATGGCATCAGACTTCTCAAAAGCAGAACTGAGTTTTAAAAGATAAAAGAAAAATGCCTTCAAAAATCTAAAAGAAATGTTCAACTTCTATATTATCCATTGCATAAATCACATGTGAAGGTAGAAAAAAGGTGTTTTCAGATGTGTAAGAACTAAAAGAATTTACTCTCTTGGCACTTTTTCCTACAAAACTACTATAAAAGTAAGAGAAAGACATGGGATCTTCAAGGCATGCAACTAAATAGGAAAGCAGTAAACCAGTCGCAAGTCACGGGGCCCAGCTTTCACCCTGCTTATTTAACTTATATGCAGAGTACATCATGAGAAACACTGGGCTGGAAGAAGCACAAGCTGGAATCAAGATTGCTGGGAGAAATATCAATAACTTCAGATTTGAAGATGATACCACCCTTATGACAGAAAGTGAAGAGAAACTAAAAAGCCTCTTGATGAAAGTGAAAGAGGAGAGTGAAAAAGTTAGCTTAAAGCTCAATATTCAGAAAACTAGGATCATGGCATCTCCCATCACTTCATGGCAAACAGATGGGAAACAGTGGAAACAGTGTCAGACTTTATTTTGGGGGGACTCCAAAATCACTGCAGATGGTGACTGTGGCCATGAAATTAAAAGACGCTTACTCCTTGGAAGGAAAGTTATGACCAACCTAGACAGCATATTGAAAAGCAGAGACAGTACTTTGCCAACAAAGGTCCGTCTAGTCAAGGCTATAGTTTTTCCTGTGGTCATGTATGGATGTGAGAGTTGGACTGTGAAGAAGGCTGAGTGCCGAAGAACTGATGCTTTTGAACTGTGGTGTTGGAGAAGACTCTTGAGAGTCCCTTGGACTGCAAGGAGGTCCAACCAGTCAATTCTTAAGGCAATCAGTCCTGGGTGTTCTTTGGAAGGAAAGATGCTAAAGCTGAAACTCCAGTACTTGGCCACCTCATGCGAAGAGTTGACTCATTGGAAAAGACTGATGTTGGGAGGGATTGAGGGCAGGAGGAGAAGAGGATGACACAGGATGAGATGGCTGGATGGCATCACCAACTCGATGGACGTGAGTCTGAGTGAACTCCGGGAGTTGGTGATGGATAGGGAGGCATGGCATGCTGCACTTCATGGGGTCGCAAAGAGTTGGACACAACTGAGTGACTGAACTGACCTGAACTGAACTGGAAAGGCATACTGCCCAGCTAGATCAGGAGGAAAGGAAACAGTAGGACTCAGTTCTCCAAGAAACAGAAGATTTGATAGAATACATGATATGAGAGGCATATCAGGGGAGAAAGACGAGTGGGCATGTCTGATAGAGCTAATGGAATATTTACAAGGAATTAAGTACAGGGACATAGCAAATCAGGTGAGCAAAAAGAAAGATAATCATTAACTCTGGGGATAAGGGGAAGAATAAGGAAAGAACTATAATTATGAAGTATGACCTGGCTCTGAAGTAAACACCTGAATAACCATGACTGCAGCCATGAAATTAAAAGATGTTTGCTCTTGGAATAGATTTCATCTTCTCTCAGTTCCTATTTCTCCCAGCCCTGAATTCATGGGGGAATTGGTGAGCGGTGCTTTTGCACATTGTGACCAGTTTAAATGATGTGAACACTGAAACCATGACGCAAATAGGACAAAGCTGGAAGGAGTTAGATTTAATTGATAATTAGACTCCACTGAGTAAGAACTCTGTAACAGAAAGTCATTACAATCAGGATATACATAGTTCTGAAACAGGGCAGACACTCTTGAATCTGAATTTGTAATCATTCAGGTAGCAACTAGACTGAGATTTACCTGCAGTCAACTATGGAGAGAAAAAAGAAGTTTGTGCTTAAAATTACTAGAGAAGCAATGTAGCAGGGTTTTATTTATATGATTGATTTCAATGTTTATATAATAAGTACCATAACAACTGATTACACTAAAATATTACTGAGAAAGATCCTACTACTTAAGACAGGGTAAGACCTTAAACTAAACTTTTAAAATACCTTTGAAGTAATATTTTGAAATACATTAAACAAAAAGAACTAAATACTTAATCAAATGTTTAGAGTTGGGAAGTTTTTCAGAGGTAAATTAATCCAGTCTGCCCAGGAACAGATCCCATTTTAACTGGTTCTTGCTGTTTAACCACAAGAGTAGGAAACGGCAACCCATTCAGTATTCTTGCCTGGGAAATTCCATGGACAGAGGAGCCTGCTGTCCAGGGGCTGCAGAGTGGATATGACCGACAGACTGAGCAACTGAGCACACTGAGCCACAAGAACATACTGCACTTTCCTCGCGTAACATGTAAGTAGTCTGGCCTCGGAGACTATTGAGGCTTGGGTCTCTTGTTTTCTTCCTTTTTCCCTCAAAAGGAAGTCTGCTGTGTGGCCAGTATGGTAGATGCAGCGCAACACAGCATCAAGACACCCGGTGCTAAGACGTGATCGACGACGAAACGGTTCTGTGATCCTGAGCAAACCTGCATGTGACTTGTCTCATCAGTGAGTGAGAAAAAGCCTAACTGAACTTCTCTGGGGGTGACGGGAAGATTGCAGGAAACGCTGTGTATGCGGCCTTTCAGAAAAACATATAAATACAAGGCTGACTGAAACGCATGGTAAGGAGGTCCAGACTTCCCATGTGACCACTTCCTCAGAAACCAGGTTTACGGTTTCTTAGGTTTTCTTCCTAAAGCTGTCCAATTTTATGGGTGTGTTTTCACTCGAAAAGGCCTGCAGGAAAGCACCGTGGGGCACCCTGTCCCCTCCTTCACTTAGTCGTACATCCTAGGGTTCCATCTTCACCGGTGCACATATACCTCTTCTTTACGATCAGTTTTGTTGTCTTCCATGAAAGCTGGGTTATCATTCTTGATGCAGCCCCCATTCACAGATATTTTGTGTCCCTTAGAGTCTTTCATTTTCTTTTATAGACTGTGAATTCACAAATATCTCTGTATATATGCCTAGACACTTGGGAACACCCACTTTTAAAAAATCACAGAAGACCTATGACACATTCTCTCTTTCACAGAAATTCTGTGTAAGTCTGGCATATTTTGAACTCTAGGCAAAAAATATATCTCTTTTTGAATGTGCCCTTTAAGATGATCATTTCTATCAGAACAGAGTCATGTAACATGGACCTGATAACAGGGTTGTATTTTCCTACACAAAAATGAATAAATGACTAAAAAGAGAAACATCATTCAGTCTTCACTGTTTTTAAAAGCAACTAAAGCAATGTTTGCAGGGTCTCCATAGCTCAGGAGGCATTTCGCAAATGTTTTAATGTCTCTCATTTAATATCATACTTAATGGCATCACAAATGCATGAACTCCTAGAATGAAAAGGAATCTTAACATTCTTGTAGTCCAATCACTTTTTCCAAATAGCGTCTACTTCCTAAGACTCTCTCAGTGTGTCAAGGACGATCCTAAGTTGGAGCAAAGGGAAAACATATCTTATAGCTAAGCATACCAAACAGGAAGTCATGCCCAAAGCAACAAGGCAGAATAGCTGGTCAAACAGATCTGAGCTTGGGGCAAACCTGTAGGTGCTGGTGTACTCGTAATCCAGAATCGCACTTGCTGTTAGCACACCACTCAGGGGATCCATTTGGAACACGTTTCCTTGGTTGCCGGAGAGAATGGAATACTCAACGAGGCCATTCGACCCACTGTCCAGGTCTGTGGCAAAAACCTGTGAGGAAGCAACTCCTCCGTTAGGTAAGCATTGAAAGTGCAGAATGGGTTAAGCCTATTTTTCAGAGCAATGCATTATGAAAGAATCACATTATCAAACACATCTTAAAGACAATGATCAAAGGAATATTAGACATGGCTGAATTTTATATAAAAGTGAATGATGAGGTGAGAAGACTATAGATGCAAGAGTTTCCAAGTAATTTCAGTAGGAGTATAACAAGTTTTGAGTAAAATGAAACAAAACCCAGATTTAGTGCTAGCAAATTTAGATCCTAGTGATTTACTTGATGAGTGATCCAAGTACTAGTGTTGAAGATAAAACAAAAGTATTAATAGTGAAGTGTGCATCACTCTCCACAGAGATGTATTATTTAGTCTGATTTACCTTTTAATTGCAAATTAATTCTATTAGTGGATTCAAGACCTTGCATAAGAACAAGTTGACTGATAAATTGCTTTCTGTTTATTTTTATTTCCTAGGTCCCTCAGCCTTGGCCTGAGCTTCCATCTCCTTTCATTTCTTTCCTGGATGACTACACTGATGTCCTAGCAGGCTTTTGCTTGTAACTCCCTTCCCTGTCAATCTATGCTTCACACTGCCACCAGAGTTCTCAGGTGACCCAGGGCCTCATCAGGAAGACACAACACCAGATAGATGGCACAGAAAGGCAGCATCAGACAGCTCTCCTCAAGACCATGAGGACGAGAAACATACCTACATCCAGGCAGAATAAGTCCATCATGTCCCCGAGGTCATAGACTTAAAAGAGTTACAGAGAGGAGGCCTCCCAGGACACATATCATTTAGGGTCTCCAGATGCCATCAACCCAAATGCACTGTGACCAACTTCACCAGGAAAGAAGCACAGCAAAAAGACAGTGCCCAGGTGAAGCACAGGAACAGGGATATCTCTAGGGCACAGCTTCTCTGAGCTGTTGCCAGCAAGATGCATCAGCTCTTACTTGTCTTCATCTTGGGTCCTACCAGCCAAGGTTCAAATTCCAGAGAGAGAAAGTCTCTATGAGACACACAGTCGACAGCACTCTGTGACTGGGTGGGGTCGGGTGGGTTCACCACCTGGACTGACGATCCTACCAAGACTGCTTCTGGCAGAGGAGGGGAAGTTCCTAAACGGAGTTTGTGGGGCTGCAACCAAAAGGAGGGCACTTGGCAGTGTGGGAGCAAAAAGCAAGAGCTCCAGAACCTTCGACGTTCCTGTTCATCTGAACAGGACACAAGAAGACGACAGTTCTATTAATAGTTTCCCTGAAATTAAACGATCTAAAAAACACGAAGAACAAAGTCCCTTGTATCCGTCCCTGACTGAGCCTTCTCAATGTTTACATTACTGAAGCACTGGCAGGTCGGGCTGTTTCCCCTAGTGGGTGTTGCTGCTGCTAAGTCGCTTCAGTCGTGTCCGACTCTGTGCGACCCCATAGACGGCAGCCCACTGGGCTCCCCCGTCCCTGGGATTCTCCAGGCAAGAACACTGGAGTGGGTTGCCATTGCCTTCTCCAATCCTATTGGGTGTACTGGAGCTTTAAAGTTGCCTTCACCTTAATATGAGTGGCCTAGCTCTGTCCAGGTCTGCATCTGTGACAAAGTGCAAGCACCAGCACCCCGGGGAGGGAGGGCCCACTGTGACAGCAGGCCCTGCCGTGACACTGGAGGCGCCGGTCACCCCAGCTGAACAGGCACCACTGGGGTACAGATTGGAAGAGAGATGTTCTTACTCCTTGCCTTCCTCTTAAGCATCTCAGGCCTGGCTGAAGCCAGAGTAAAGGCTCAACAATTCTGGACCATGCTGGAACCTGGAGCAATTAGGCTAAATGTGCAAAAATAATGTAGGAAATCCTGGGGATCCTGGACCAAGTGAAGAGCACAGAGCTAAAACTCCAAGACAGCTGAGCCTCTGCTGGTCTTGTCTGTACCTTCAGAGGGGAAGATGGCATCTGGGCTAGGCAGGGATCAAAGAAAGGTCTGCGTGCATATCCAGGTGCATGGAAACCTAGGGGACCACCTATACCCCTGGCCCCATCTACCCCAGAGAGAGAGTCATGAGATGCTGGGTCATGGGTTATAGAGGTGAAAGGGAATGTCCCGCTCAGCCACCAACTGTCAGGAAGGGGGTTTATACACATTCTCTGTGCAGATTCCCAAGAGCCTGTAGGTGTCCTAATGCCCAGGTTCTTGAACTCAAAGCATCAGTTCAACCATGAATGAAAAGATGAAGATGTGCAGCAGTCCTGAAGCAGGGAGAGTCTAGCAAGGGTGGGTGGGTTTGGAGCTTCAGCAAGAAGACCGCCGTGTGAACAGACCCTCTCTTTCAGGCCATGGGGCTTTCTCTCAAGATGGGGCTGGGCTTGACAATAGTGGATATGTGCCTTTCACGTGAGACACCCGAAGATCCCAAACCCAGCGGGCCTTCCCATGTGTCTGTACCTCATTCTGTGCGCGTCTGGTTGCAGCTCCACTTGGGAAATGCCTGCTCACCCTTTAAGACCAAGTGCAAATGTCGGGACCTGTCTGTGTTTCCTCTTAGCGCGCACGACATTCAATATACGCTTTTCTATTATCACATTAGAAATTTATATCGTATACTTAGTCTTCTGACTTCTCCACTAAACCGTACACACTTAGAAGGTGAGCTGCTTCTTGTGCCCATCTAGACTCCCTGCTAATCTCCAACAGGGTCCCTAGAAAGAGCAGGTGGGTGCTACATGCATGTTATGCATGCTAAGATGCTCAGTTATATCCAACTCTTTGCGACCCTATGCACTGTAGCCGCCTAGACTCTTCTGTCCATGAGATTCTCCAGTCAAGGAGACTGGAGTAGGTTGCAATTTCCTACTCCAGGGGAACTTCCCTACCCAGGAACCAAATCTATATCTCCTGCATTGGCAGGGGGTTCTGAGCACAAAAAGAAGGGAGCAAGGGTAGTGAACTCAGAAACTCCAGATTTCCTTCAACCTAAGGTTCCATCCAGTACATCATGTAATGCATATGCCAAGGAAACAATGACAATTTAACTAATGTCCTGGAAAAGGTCTTTAGGTATTTGGATGTACACTGATTGATAAAAATTCACACACACACACACACACATACACACACACACATAAAACATGTTTCTATTACCTGTACAATGTGATGATTGTAGAACTGGCCCTCAGACACTGATACTTGGTAAACACTTTGCTCAAAGTGTGGTGGATGATCGTTCAGATCTTGGATAAAGACTGCTACTTTGCTGTAGGCTTTATGCCCCCTACTTTCAGCTAAAACGATGAGTTGAACTTCTTTTCTGACTTCAAAATCAAGAAACTTGGGTTCTTTCACAGTAACTTCTCCTATTTTTATTTCCAGAGAGGAAAAAAAAAAAGAAAGAATAGAAAATGATTTTATCTTTAACTGATGCTCACACACTCTCCTCTCCTTCAATGCCTCCCATTGGCTGGAACCCCCTTTCCTAGTGTCTGGGGTCATTGTGAAAAAGGGTGAGAAGAGGCAGACATTTACACAGTTCAAACATGTAGGAGGGAAAGAAACCATGAAACACCTAAGATATGAGCGCTCTGTTTTAAGTCATCCTTCTGTCTCTGTATTTAGCCCATTGCCAGGTCTTTGCAGTCAGACATCTCTGGATTCACCATCTCCCTGCTGCTGCCCTCCTCCAAGCAACCAGCATTTCCCACCTTGTCCCCTGCATTAGCCGACTTACTGGCCTCTGCACTCATCCAGTTCCCATTCTGAATTAAATAATTTTAAAAAGGCACTGTGACTATCTTTAAAGCCCTTGATTGGCTTCCACAACAATGATGATGAAGCTCAGCATTTTAGCCTCCCCAGGACCACCTGCTTCAGCCCCTCCCACCTGAAAAATCTCATTGATCTCTTTCTCCCCTTTGCTCTCTCTGCTCTGATGCTAACACTCATACATGTTCTGCTTCTCAAACACACATTTGAGAATTTCCTTGTAGGCTTTTCCATCCATCTGGGATTGTCCCCACTTCTGTGGGTCCTCTTTCCAGCCATCACCATCACCATATCTGTCTCTAACACATGCTCCCAAAGTGCCTGCAGAGCCTTTGTTCACCTGTTTCTGCCAAATTACTCCCCTTGGTTTCTTAGAAGATTCACCAAGGTGAGCACGGTTACCTCTTACACCACACTCTCCCCAACGCCCAGCTCAGGATCTGGCACACAGATTCACCTAATAATATCTGTTCCACCCCCAGGCAACAAGTAGAAGCAGATGAGAGAAACTGTGCCTTGGGGGTTATGCCCTGCACAGGTTTGCCCCTGGATTAAGAAACTTCCTCCCCTGACATAATTTCCTTCTCAAGTTTCTACTCTGTTTTATTTCTTCCCCTTTACAATTAAGTTTCTTACTGAATTTATTGTTATTATTACTCCATCACGATTAACTCAGCTCTTGCTGTCAGAAGTTCCATCAAATGGAATTTGCTAGAATGGGTACTGATTTGAGTTTGAGACCCTGAAACCAAGCACAAATCCTAGCCCCAGATACTTTACTTAGGTAAAGTACCTGGCTCCCCCACTACTAAGCTTGTGACCTGTAGGAAGTAACTCAGGTTCTGTCGGGCAGAAGCTCACCTTCCGTAAAACAGGACTCTGAAGGATGGCCCCATAGCGTTGCTCTGAGAGTAACTCAGTGCATGTGTGAATCTCTTTGTAGTCACACGATAGAGTCCAGTGTCCTCCCCATGTCTCTCACCCCCTCCACCATCAGATACAGATTTAATACCTACATATGCTCTGAATTTAGAAGGAGAACATTTAATAGCATGGGTTATTACAAATTTGGTCTTCTGGTGAAACAATCTGTATAGTTTCTGGAAATAGGGCCTAGAGTCACACTTCTGATCTATCTGATCCAGTTTCCCTAGAGAACCAGAGTTGACCAAAGAAACTTTAGGCTATCATGTACCTACCTGGGTGCTAATGGTAATCATGCATCCGTGCGTGCTTACTCACTTCAGACGTGTCTGACTCTTTGCGACCCTATGGACTGTAGCCCACCAGGCTGCTCTGACCATGGGGATTCTCCAGGCAAGAATACCTCAGTGGGTTGCCATGCCTTCATCCAAATAGTTATCATAGCCTTTTCCAAAAAGTCTAACTCTAGCACTGAACATTGTAGGAGGTATTTTCTTGCTTCTATTCTATTACTAAGAAAAAAAATACTTACATTCTATATGAAAAACTAACTACAATACCAAATTTTAAAATTCATAAATTCACTTTTATTGTCATCAGATTCAGTTATCAATTTTAGAAAGCTAAATTACTTTTACAAACCACAGTGTGATGTTACCAAAATAGAAAATAGAAAATTTTGATATTTTGATATAAAATAGAAAATTCTGATAGAAAATTCAGAGTAGATTTAATGATAGACAGCTGAAGGATTATTAAGATAAATTTTTTGATGAGCTGGTAATGAAAGAAGATAGCTTTCAGAAGTCTCTGTGGAACAAGGGCTGAGCCACACCTCCAAATGAGAGAGGGGCCCCAGTTGATGTTGGTTCAAGGCTCTCATCTGGAACTCTGTCTCCACCAAACAGGGCATTCAGCCTGCTATCGTGTTCTGTTACTATTAGTAAAGAAAAATAAAATTGAAACACAATACTTAATTGCCAGTGTCACTTAGTAGAAAGTGTGCCAATCATAGTGCAGACCAAAGTGGATTTTTTTTTTTTTTTTAATAAAAGGGCTGTGTTTAGGCTTGATAATTGGAATTTTGCACTTGGAATGAATCTGTAGTTCTAATGCTTTCCTTGCTTGGTTTTTATTTTTGGCATAATAATTGGCACATGCTGTGAAAGTTGTGCAAATAGGAAAGACAATAACCAGTCTGTGAGATGATTCAAGGCACGCATACCTACCAGATACCCAATTTGCCTTGGATGATTGATGTATATTTTTTCTTAGAGATGTCCAGGATCTACTGTCACCAAGGAGATGAAAGTACTACTGGGTTCCGTCTAATAGTAGGGGCAGAAGTCCATGCTTTCTTTTGAGTAAGAGGCTCACAAATATCAACTTTTTGCTCATTCTTACATGTTAGTGGGCCAGTTATATATTTAATAACTGGAGAATAAAATTGCAGCAATACTTTTCTTCTGATATATGGACATGCATAGCTTTTATCCAGGTTATAACGTACACATCAAAATGAGATTAAGATTTTTCAAATACTCATGCTAGATAGCATAATCCGGTTACTTCCATCAATTACAAACTGTGTACATGCACAAGCATACGCCCAAAGCAGAATGTGATAAATATTTGTGTTATCCCAAAGCTTTTAAACTCTCTCCTCTAAAGCTACATCCTTGAAACACTGGAAGTTTGATCACTTTGTTTTATGTCAGTCTAGCAAATAATAGTTGGACAAGGAAATGGCAACCCATTCCAGTGTTCTTGCCTGGAGAATCCCAGGGATGGGGGAGCCTGGTGGGCTGCCGTCTATGGGGTCGCACAGAGTCAGACATGACTGAAGTGACTTAGCTGCGGCAGCAGCAGCAAATAATAGAATGAAAACTACCATTTGTTATGTACATGCACAATGTTAGTCAAACTGCAAAATTCCTTCTGGTTTAAACAGTGAGTAGTAGATATTTTTAAGGCACAGTGACAGCAAGTTTAGCTGCAAAAGTAAACTTTGGTTTGTGACTGCGGCACAGGGCACACTCAGGCACAACTGGGCAGAAACCAGTTCTCACCAGAGAGCCATCTAATCACAACTTATCAAACCAATGACTAATACAATGATTTTCTCACACTGTACCCTGAAGAAAAGTGAATATAACACGAGAAATCAAGTTTACTGAATTACCATACATACCAGTTTTCTACTTTGGCATATGTTTTAAAATACATACATTGGTAAAGCCTACATTAAATGCCTTTTGACACAAGTTTAATGATTATGTGGCAAAGGTGGCATGGAAGATGAATTTAATATCATAATTTAAGATTCTTAGAAATATTTCTTGACAAAATTATGATAAACTATATATTGGAACAACCTGCATGATAAAAGCAACTAAAATGCTTGATAAATTGTGTGTGTGTATTAAAGTGCATGAAAAAATCCTCAAATAAAAAATTTCCACAACAATGTGTAGTCTATAGTTACACTAAAATTTGCTGGCATATTGAGTGCAGCACTTTCACAGCATCATCTTTCAGGATTTGAAACAGCTCAACTGGAATTCCATCACCTCCACTAGCTTTGTTCGTAGTGATACTTTCTAAGGCCCACTTGACTTCACATTCCAGGATGTCTGCCTCTAGGTTAGTCATCACACCATCGTGATTATCTGGGTCATGAAGATCTTTTTTGTACAGTTCTTCTGTGTATTCTTGCCATCTCTTCTTAATATCTTCTGCTTCTGTTTGGTCCATACCATTTCTGTCCTTTATCGAGCTCATCTTTGCATGAAATGTTCCTTTGGTATCTCTGATTTTCTTGAAGAGATCCCTAGTCTTTCCCATTCTGTTGTTTTCCTCTATTTCTTTGTATTGATCGCTGAAGAAGCCTTTCTTATCTCTTCTTGCTATTCTTTGGAACTCTGCATTCAGATGTTTATGTCTTTCCTTTTCTCCTTTGCTTTTCGCTTCTCTTCTTTTCGCAGCTATTTGTAAGGCCTCCCCAGACAGCCGTTTTGCTTTTTTGCATTTCTTTTCTATGGGAATGGTCTTGATCCCTGTCTCCTGTACAATGTCATGAACCTCTGTCCATAGTTCATCAGGCACTCTATCTAAGATTTCTAAATCTCAGGTATTTTTAAAAAGCTAGATATTGATTAATGTTAGACTTTAATTGGGGCTTCCCTGATGGTTGAGCAGTAAAGAATTCACCTTCAATGCAGGAGACACAGGAGATTTAAGTTTGATTCCTGGGTCAGGAAGATCCTCTGGAGGAGGAAATGGTAACCCACTCCAATATTCTTGCCAGGAAAATCCTATGGACAGAGGGGTGTGGCAAATTACAGTCCAAAGGGTTGCAAAGAGTTGAACATGACTGAGCAACTGAGCATGCACACAGGCTTTAATTATGCCTGTCAAAATAGCTAGGATAACCAATAAAAGTGGAGAAGGCAATGGCACCCCACTCCAGTACTTTTGCCTAGAAAATCCCATGGATGGAGGAGCCTGGTAGGCTGCAGTCCATGGGGTCTCTAAGAGTCAGGCATGACTGAGCGACTTCACTTTCACTTTTACTTTCATGCATTGGAGAAGGAAATGGCAACCCACTCCAGTGTTCTTGCCTGGAGAATCCCAGGGATGGGGGAGCCTGGTGGGCTGCCGTCTATGGGGTCGCACAGAGTCGGAAATGACTGAAGCAACTTAGCAGCAGTAGAAGCAGCAGCAACCAATAAAAGAAGAGAAAAAACTACATAACTTCCAACAAATGTGGGAAAATTGTCATTTTCAGATGACTGTATATGTCAAATGAACAGAAAAATAGCAGAATCAGTAAGAGTTTACAAGTTTTCTAGACATGAAATCGAAATATAAAAGCTAATTTCAAGTAAATAAACCTACACCACCAGAAAAAGGCTTATTTCATTTACCTCAGCAAGAAAAAGTATAAAATATTTAGGCTAAATTTAGCAAGACATATGCTGCAGAAAAATAATGCTATTAAAATTAGTAAAGAAAAAAATGGTGTGAATTTCCATATCAATCTTGGATTAGAAGATAATACTGTAAAGATACACATTTTTCCCCAAACTAATATGTTGTTGCTGTTGTTCAGTCACTAAGTCATGTCCAGCTCTTTGCAACCCCATGACTGCAGCATGCCAGGTTCCTTTGTCCTACATTATCTCTTTGAGTTTGCACAAATTCCTGTCCATTGAGTCGGTAATGCTGTTTTGATCATCTCATCCTCTGCCACCCCTTTTTCCTTTTGCCTTCAGTCTTTCCCAGTATCAGGGTTTTTGCCAATGAATCGGTTCTTTGCATCAGGTGGCCAAAGTATTGGAGCTTCAGTGTCAGTTCTTCCAATGAATATTCAGGGATGATTTCCTTAGGATTGACTCGTTTGATCTTCTTCCAGTCCAAGGGACTCTAAAGAGTATTCTACAGCAACACAATTCGAAAGCATCAATTCTTTTGTGCTCACCCTTGTTTATGATCCAACTCTCACATCTGTACATGACTACTGGAAAAATCATAACTTTGACTATACAGGCCTTTGTCAGCAAAGTGATGTCTCTGCTTTTTAACATGCTATCTAGTTTTCTCATAGCTATCCTTCCAGGGATAACTTTTATCCTTGTCTTTTAATTTCATGGCTTCAGTCACTGTCTGCAGTGATTTTGGAGCCCAAGAAAGTAAAATCTGTCACTGTTTCCACTTTTTCTTTTCTTTTGTCATGAAGTAATGGGACCAGATGCCATGATCTTTTTTTTTTAATGCTGAGTTTCAAGCCATCTTTTTAACTCTCTTTTTTCACCCTCATCAAGAGGCTCTTTAGTTACTCTTCACTTTCTGCCATTACAGAGGTATCACCTGCATATCTGAGGTTGTTAATATTTCTCCTGGCAATCTTGATTCCAGCTTGTGATTCATGCAGCCTGACATTCTGCATGATGTACTATGCATAGAAGTTAAATACACAGGGTGACAGTATACAGCCTTGTCTTACTCCTTTCCCAATTTTGAACCATTGTTCAAATGTCCATTGTTCCACGTCCAGTTCTAACTGTTTCTTCTTGACCTGCATACAGGTTTCTTAGGAGGCAGGTAAGGTGGTTTGGTCATTCCCATCTCTTCAAGAATTTTCCATAGTCTGCTGTGATCCATATAGTCAAAGCCTTTAGTATAGTCAAAGAAGCAAAAGTAGATGTTTTTTCCTGGAACTCCCTTGCTTTCTCCATGATCCAAAGATTGTTGGTAATTTGATCTCTGGTCCCTCTGCCTCCTTGAAACCCAGCTTGTCCATCTGCCAGTTCTCAGTTCACATACTGCTGAAGCTTAGTTTGAAGGATTTTGAGCATAACCTAGCTAGCATGTGAAATGAGCCCAATTGTACAGTAGTTTGAACATTCTTTGGCATTGCCTCTCTATGGGATTGGAATGAAAACTGACATTTTCTAGTTCTGTGGCTACTGCTGAGTTTTCCAAATTTGCTGGCATATTGAATACAGCACTTTAAACAGCATCATCTTTTAGGATTTTACACAGCTCAGCTGGAATTTCATCACCTCCACTAGCTTTGTTTGTAGTAATGCTGCCTAAGGTCCACTTGACTTCACACTCCAGGATGTCTGGTTGTAGGTGAATGGCTTCACTGTCATGGTTATCTGGGTCATTAAGACCTTTCTTTGTATAATTTTTCTGTGTTCTTCTTAATCTCTTCTCTTTCTTTCTGTCCTTATTGTGCCCATCCTTACATGAAATGTTCTCTTGATAGCTCCAGTTTTCTTGAAGAAATCTCTAGTCTTTCCATTCAGTTGTGTTCTTCTTTTTGCATTGTTCACTGAAAAAGGCCTTCTTATCTCTCCTTGCTATTCTGTGGAACTCTGTATTCAGTTGGGTATGTCTTTCCCTTTCTCCCTTGCTTTATGCTCCTCTTCTTTCCTGAACTATTTATAAAGCCTTCTCAGACAATCACTTTAATTTTTAGGTTAATACAATTCCAGTAAAAATTCCAACAAACTAAATATCCATCAATAGATTAATGGATAAAGAAAATATGATATAGTCCTATAATGGTAGGTTATTCAGCCTTAACAGATAATATCCTGCCATATAACAACATGGGTGATCCTTGAGGACACTACATTTAGTGAAATAAACCAGCCATAGAAAGAGAAATATTGCTTGATTCCACTTATGTGACAGATCTAAAGTAGAAAACTCAGATGCAGAGAGTAGAATGGTGATTACCAGAGACAGGGCAAGGTAAAATGGGGTTGCTGTTTAGTGGGAAATGAAGCTTCAGTTATGCAAGACTAACATGTTTTAGAGATCTGCTGCACAACAGTGTGCCTATAGTTTGTACACTTAAAATTTGTTAAGAGAGAAGATTTAATGTTAGATACTCTTATAACAATTAAAAAAGAAAAATCATCAAATAGGAAAAAATTTATCAGATGATTGTTATCTACAATGCATAGCTATATAAACTTTGCAAGATTTAAACGGAAGATGTTTTGGCCTGATGACGAAATTCTAGATTGAAGCTATATGATTTTTTTGGACATTTTTCTCATTAATTTGGGTGAGTTTTCACCTGAAATAAAATATGCATGCCATAGTTATGTGGGTTACATTAATGAAGGTGTGATGAGCTGTATATTACTGCAATATTCATGAATAAATTTCCTTTTTATAGAAAAACAATCCCCGTAGACATGCATGTGGGGTGTGTGTGTGTGTGTGTGTGTGTGTCTGTAAAACTTAACAAATGGATACAATGCTTTATGTTAGAGCAAATGACCAATAACAGCCAATATATTGTAACTTGAGGCAGAACATGAGGATGGGATAAATATTGAGGGAGGGAGTCCTACTTCCCTGATATGAAGACTTACAAAGCCAAGGTAATTAAGAGAGTGTGGTGTTTGTGTTTGGATAGACAAAGAAATGAATGGAAAAGTCATGGAGACATGATATATATACATATGATCATGGTGACACTGCAGATCACAGGAGAAGGTTACTGTCATTAGAATAATAGGCAATCATGGTTTTTAAAAAAAGAAAGAAAGGGAAGAAAAAAAAAGGGTAGGAAAAAAGAAAGGCTATTCATAACTCACATAAAACACAAAACCAATGCACTAGATGCACTAAAGATGAAAATATGAAACATAGGAAGACTATAAAATTTTAAAAAGACAATGTAAGAATAATTTCATGATCTCAAGGAAGGGAAGAATATCTTAAACAATGTACTAAAAAGGCCAACCAAAAAGTAAAAGATTGATTCATTCTAAAATTGATCTTCCCTGGTGGCTCAGTGGTAAAGAATCCATTTGCCAATGCAGGAGATACAGGCTCAATCCTTGGGTCAGGAAGATCCTCTGGAAAAGGAAATGGCAACCCATTCTAGTATTCTTGCTTGGGAAATCCCATGGACAGAGAAGCCTGGCAGGCTACAAGTTCTTGGGGTCTTGAAAGAGTTGGACACAACTTAGCAACCAACCAGTAGCAACATTAAAATCAAAACATGTCATTAAGAGAGTGAAAGATAGGTCATAAATTATTAAAAAAAAAATTGTAAAAAAACCAAAGGGTGAATAATAATAAAATATATTTAAAGTCTTTACATTTCAGAAAGAAAAACACAATCTTGAAGAAAAATAGGCAAAAATATCAATATGCATTTAACATAGAAGAAAATAGAAATGCTCAATAAACTATGAAAAAAAAATGCCCAAATTCACTAGTAGAAAGAAAATGTAAGTTAAAACCACAGTGGGATAATATTTCACACCTACAGCTTGGCAATAGAAAGCAAACAACGGAGACAGCTCTCATTGGATGCTGGTAGAATACAATGGAGGAACTACTTCATAACACAAATTGGCACCACCTATACAGCTGAACACAGGCAACCTCTGAGGTATTTGTCCAGCCTACACTTCAGGGCTTAAAGAACTCTTTACTTGTGCACGAGAAGACACATGTATGAGATTGTTCATTATACCCCCAGACAAGAAAACCTCCCTGCTCATCAACAGCAGATGGATAAATAACTTGCAATATAGATTTACAATAGCATATCATAAAGCAGTGAAAATAAAAGAATAGAATACAAAAAAATAAAAGAATAAAAGAACGCCAGTGACACACTTTAGCATGGATGATTCTAACGCTGAATTGAAAAAACCTATCAATAGAATGCATGCATGCATGCTAAGTCCCTTTGGTCATGTCCGATTCTGTGTGATGCTATGGACTGCATCCTGCAAGGCTCCTTTGTCCATGAAATTCTTTAGGCAAGAATGCTGTAATGGGTTGTCGTGTGCTTCTCCAGGGGATCTTCCCAATTCAGGGATCAAACTCACGTCTTCAATGTCTACCTGCACTGGTATATGGGTTCTTTACTAGTGCCACCTGGGAAGCCCAGTATCAGTAAATACATAGGGTATTTTTTTAGTCCATTTAGGTAAATTCAAAGCAAAACCAATGCTTCTACTAAATTTCTATTTGTAGGAATGCATTTAGTATAAGGGAATAATTATACCTGAAGTCTGGGCATTAATCAGCCTGGAACAGTGGAGAGAAAAGATGCAATCAAAAAACTGCCCAAAGGGAACATGAGTGAGAATGACAGTGGTCTATTTTGCAACCTTGGCAGCAGGTATGTATCATTCTTTGCTATTCTTTAATAGCTTCTGTACTACACATCACAGTAAAAATTTTGAGCAAAAAGCAATTCACAGAAGAGTTCATTCAATGTGATTCTATTATGATGTTTAAATCAAAGTAAATCAAAACAATACACTGTTTAAGGATTCAAATATAATGGGGAAATTATAATAAAAAAAAGGTAGTGTTCAATACCGAATATAGATTACTGATTTACCGATTATGTCTGGGGTGAAATAAGACAGCTACGAGAGGGAAGGAGCACACAGGGGCTTCTTGAGGTTCAGTGAGGTCCCTTATTTGGAGATGGGTGGTAAAGATGTGGCCTTTTATTTTACTATTGTTCATTAAATAGCTGTATATCTCTCAACATAACAGCTTATAGCTGCTGCTGCTGCTTCTGCTAAGTCGCTTCAGTCGTGTCTGACACAATAAAATTTTGAAATACATTTCAACTTAAGTCAATCATTATTTAATTAAAACTATAGAGTTTTCTGTAGATGACCACTTTGAACTAACTCTTAGGTGTGTTCTATCTTCATTTTAATGAGAGACTAGAGAAAATAAGGCCAAGCCTGGGCCATGTTAGGGGTGACGGGGCAAAAGGATTTGGGTGACCTGGGAAAATGTGTGAACTCATATTTACCTTCTCCCTAAATGTTCTAATCTCAGCTCCTTTCCTAGAACCCTCAGACATCAGACTGCTAGAGACTTAATGACTGCTGGCTGGCGGGGGGGAGGTTTGGTGGTGTTCGCAAATGGCCTTCTTGCCAATAGGCTTCCTGAACTGTTCGTTAACCACATGATGGGGTGAAGAGATGAAGACTTCTTGCAGGCTACATCAGAGAGGTTGCTGAGCAAAGGCTGAATGTATAAAAAATTGTAACACTAGCTTGAAGGAGAAGGCTTTTGCTTAAGAAATGACCCCCCTCTCAATTCTTCCCATGTGTACACAGTATGGATTAAATAAGGCAGTTGTACGGTAATACAGAAATTATTAAAAACATTCTTCTTGAGGTTTGACAATGAAGCAGTAGATACATATCTACGACATAGTTGTTAGATTAAAAAAAGAATGTTTCAAATAATCAATTGGTATTCATTTAAGGCACATGTTGTATTTGGAAGTAATTTCTTTACCACCACATAGAACCTTTCCAGCTTTCCTTTTTTGTTGCACTGTTGACATTAAGTGGCGAATTAGAAGAATCTCTGATGAAAATTTCCTAAGGCTAGACATGTGTGCTTATTTCCAGTTCAACCCCATTCTCACTGCTCTCCCTATTACATTCCCAATTTCCCCAAATGGATAGATGAATTATAAGTAGAAACCACTTTATCACCAAATAACTGGTAGGGTAGGACAGGTACTGTTTAACTTGGAAATGTGAGGAATAGAATTCTTAGAGAATACACATAAACATTTTCTGATATCTCGTCAGCTACCATAAAAATGCTTTGTTATTTACCTTTGAAATTATTTACATCTAACAATTTCTACCTTTCCAATCTTGAATTTTCTTTGCAGATGTATGCCTTACTAGTAACATTAAGTGGAGCAGGAAATAAAGCATAGAGAAGGGTTACCTGATTTAGAACACAAGGAAAAAACTCCGTCTTCATTTCCACTAAAAACTGAATATTTAATGCTGTCCCGAATTGAATCTGGAGCAAAAGCTTTGATAGTCACAATAGACGTACCTGTAAAAATTAGGCAAAAAAAAAAAAAAAAAAAAAACAACTTTAGGAAAAGGAAATTCAGGAAAAAACCACTGGGTGGTTATTATTTGCCTATTAATTATATTTTCACTTATTCATTCTGTCAACGATTACTTATTGAGTATAGTCAATAAGCCAAGCCCTATGAAAGGTGTTGGGGGAATATAGCGACAAATAAGACAGAAAACACCTCTGTCTTCCTGCTGGTTATTAACTGATGGGAGGATATGAACAGTAAACCATTAACGAAATACATAATCAAGGTAGATTTTGGATGTGCTGAGTTCCCTACAAAGAATTAAATAAAGTTACCTGATAGAAAATACTTCTGCTGCTGGGGAGGTAAACACCCCTCTGCAGAGGCCTCAGAGGAATGGCGTTCCAGCTGAACTTTGAAGCATGAGAAGCCACAGAAAGGACTGGAAGAAATGGCTTCTAGGAGAAAGAGCAGTGGTAAAGAGGCCCCGGGCTGGGAGAAGACTTGCCTTGATGAGGCACAGTGAGCAGGAGAAATGTGGATGGTAAAGACAGGAATGAGGTGGGCAGGACCAGGTTTTACTCTTAGTGCACTGAGAAGACACAGAAGCATTTTAAGGAAGTGAGCAAAACTACTGGATTTAGTTTTAAAAGGCATCAATCTGATTGCTGTCTGGACAAGAAAAAAAGGGGGTAAGTATGGAAAAGAGAGGCCAATTAAGATAATACTGCATTAGTCCATGCAAAAAACAACAACCTAGGGTAACCGGAGGGGAGGGATGAAAAGAGGGAGACAATTAAGGTCATATGTTGACACATTTTCCTGAACACTGCATGAAATGTGGGAAAGGAGGTAACAAAAGTATAAATATAAGAAATCTTCTTTCAACCAGTTTCCACTAGCTGCTGCTGCTGCTGCTAAGTCCCTTCAGTCACGTCCGACTCTGTGCTAGAGTTGTGGGTAAAAGTAACACAACTCGAGAGTAATCAAGGTCTTAACTGCATGATGCAGATTCACTCAAGAATTGTTAAGCTAGGGCAGAAACAGTCAAGAGAAAATTTCAAGGAAAAGACAAGAACTGATTTAGGGGTAGGAATTAGTGAAGAAAGAAGCCATGTCAGTTTTTAGGAAACAGACTGATTACCAGCATGAAAGAAAAATCAGCAAGGACTGGTAGAGGTAGTAAGACAACAGGTGCGATGAACCGCGGCTTCACTGGAAACGTTTTCAAGAATCTATCTGGGTCCCAAGTCAGCAGTCTGTCATCTCTGTTTATATAATACCTTATGACCTTTGCTGCTCACCTCTGCCTTGCTTCCTGTCTCTTCTGTCCATTTGTCACTCTCTCATGACTGCCTCTCCTGTCTTATTTTCAAGTATTTTTATTTAATTAACTTTATTATGGTAAAATTTACATAAAAACCTTCCCTGGCCGCTCAAAGGGTAAAGAACCTGCCTACAATGCAGGAGACTCAGGTTTAATCCTTGGGATGGGAAGATCCCCTGGAGAGGTGATTGGCAACCCACTCCAGTCTTCTTGCCTCGAGAATTTAATGGAAAGGAGCCTGGAAGCCTACAGTTGGCTACGGTCCATGGGGTCACAAAGAGTCAGACATAACTGATAGACTACCATAGTTTAAGTATTAGTTCTATATACTATACACACTTATAACACAACTATACACACCTGTGACAACTATACACACCCCTGGAGCCACCATCACATTTAAGATGTAGAATATTTCTATCTACACAAAAAGTTCTCTCAGACCCTTGGCCATTCTACATTTGTTTATCCTTTACTCATCTATGGGCATTTGTATTGTTTTCAGTATGGGGTTTATGAATAATGCTGCTATAAACATTCATGTAAAAGTACTTTTGTGGACAAACATCTTCATTCCTACAGGAAGTGTATATTTAACCTCGTAAGAAACTACAAAACTACTTTCCAAAGTGGTTGTACCATTTAATTAATTTATTATTGAAGCTTAGGTGATTTATAATGTTGTGTTGGTTTCTGGCCTACAGTAAAGTGATTCATTTAAACATACATGTACATAATAATCTTTTTCATATTCTTTTCCATTATGGTTTATTACAGGATCATGGCATCTGGTCCCATCACTTTATGGCAAATAGATGGGGAAACAGTGGAAACAGTGACAGACTGTACTTTTTGGGGCTCCAAAATCACTGCAGATGGTGACTGCAGCCATGAAATTAAAAAAATATTTGCTCCTTGGAAGAAAAGTTATGACCAACCTAGACAGCATATTAAAAAGCAGAGACACTACTTTCCCAATAAAGGTCTGTGTTGTCAAAGCTTTGGTTTTTCCAGTAGTCATATATGGATGTGAGAGTTGCACTATAAAGAAAGCTGACCACCGAAGAATTGATGCTTTTGAACTGTGGTGCTGGAGAAGACTCTTGAGAGTCCCTTGGACTGCAAGGAGATCCAACCAGACCATCTGAAAGGAGATCAGTCCTGGGTGTTCATTGGAAGGACTGATGCTGAAGCTGAAACGTCAATACTTTGGCCACCTGATGGAAAGAACTGACTCATTTCAAAAGACGCTGATGCTGGGAAAGATTGAAGGCGGGAGGAGAAGGGGACGACAGAGGATGAGATGGTTGGATGGCATCACTGACTCAGTGGACATGAGTTTGAGTAAACTCCAGGAGTTGGTGATGAACAGGGAGGCCTGGCGTGCTGCGATTCATGGGGTCACAAAGAGTTGGACACGACTAAGCAACTGAACTGAACGGAATATAGTTCCCTGTGCTATAGAGTAAGAACTTGATGGTCATGGTGGTTGTACCATTTTATATTTCTGCTAGCAACATACAGGAATTCCATTTGCTCTACATTCACTGGCATTGTCAGTCTCTTTTAAATTTTGGTCATGCTAGTAGGTATGTAGTAGTGATTTGTGTGGCTTTAATCTCCCTAGTATCTGATGGTGTTGAGGCTTATTGTCATTTCCAATCCCCTTTTTAGTTCATTTTTGTACTTTGCCTTCTTGTTCTCTATTTATCCACTACTTCTGATAATTCTTTCTTGGTCCTGATCCTCCTGTCATAGGCCCATAACTCATGGCATCTATTTTAGACTCCCACTCTGGCAATGAATGTTCTGAACATACTTGAAGACTGATCTTATCTCTCCACTAAATTGAACTAAATTCTGTGAATGCATAAGAGTTTTATTATATATTTGTATTCTATATATCTCTATAAATCAATATTAGTTTTGCCTATAAATTTTCGTGTACTTACAAATCATATAATAAATGTCATCTTTGACTTAGCAAACATTTTTGAGAACCAAGTATGCTGCTGTGTGAATCAAGTGTTAGGAGCTTTTCATGTTCCAGATGAAAGGACAAGATAAAAACCCAAAAAAACAGCTAAGTAAAGTGAAGATAAGAAATCTACCTGATAAGGAGTTCAAGATATTAATCATGAAGATACTCAAAGAACTCAGGATAAAATGGATGAACACAGCTAGAAGTTTAACACACAGTTTGAAAATTTAAAAGAGAACCAAACAAACTGAAGAATATACTAACTGAAATTAAAAATTCACTGGAAGGAAACAACAGTAGATTAGATGATACAGAGGAATGAATCATTGACCTGGAAGACAGATTATCAGAAATCCTGTAAGTTGAACACACACACACAAAAAAAGAATAAAAAAATGAAGATACTTTAAGGGACCTCTGGGTATATTTTCATCCATATTGTAAAGGTCCCAGAAGAAAAGACAGAAAGGGCTCAGAGAACATATTTGAAGACATAATAAGACTTCCCTAAACTGGGAAAGGAAAAATACCTCCAGGTCTAGAAATCATAGAGAATCCCACAGGATCAACAATAAAGAGGATGACACTGGGACACGTTGTAATTAAAATGTCAAAAATTAAGGATAAAGAGATAATATTAAAAGCAGGAAGAGGATATCAATAAATTATATACCATGGAACTCCCATAAGGCTATCAGCTGACTTTTCAGCAGAAATTCTGCAGAGCAAAAGGGTGTGGCATAACATACTTAAAGTAGTAAAAGAGACATCAGTTCAGTTCAGTCACTCAGTTGTGTCCAACTCTTTGTGACCCCAAGAACCGCAGTACACCGGGCCTCCCTGGCCATCACCAACTCCCGGAGTTCACTCAAACTCATGTCCATCAAGTCAGTGATGCCATCTGGCCATCTCATCCTCTGTTGTCCCCTTCCTCCTGCCCTCAATCCCTCCCAGCATCCGGGTCTTTTCCAATGAGTCAACTCTTCGCATGAGATGGCCAAAGAACTGGAGTTTCAGCTTCAGCATCAGTTCTTCCAACGAACACCCAGGACTGATCTCCTCTAGGATGGACTGGTTGGACCTCCTTGCAGTCCAAGGGACTCTCAAGAGTCTTCTCCAACACCACAGTTCAAAAGCATCAATGCTTCGGCGCTCAGCCTTCTTCACAGTCCAAGTCTCACATCCATACATGACCACTGGAAAAACCATAGCCTTGACTAGACGGACCTTTGCTGGCAAAGTAATGTCTCTGCTTTTGAATATGTTATCTAGGTTGATCATAACTTTCCTTGGAAGGAGTAAGTGTCTTTTAATTTCATGGCTGCAATCACCATCTGCAGTGATTTTGGAGCCCCAAAAAATAAAGTCTGACACCGTTTCCACTGTTTCCCCATCTCTTTCCCATGAAGTGATGGGACTGGATGCCATGATCTTCGTTTTCTGAATGTTGAGCTTTAAGCCAACTTTTTCACTCTCCACTTTCACTTTCATCAAGAGGCTTTTGAGTTCCTCTTCACTTTCTGCCATAAGGGTGGTGTCATCTGCATATCTGAGGTTATTGATATTTCTCCCAGCAATATTGATTCCAGTTTGTGTTTCTTCCAGTCCAGCATTTCTCATGATGTACTCTGCACATAAGTTAAATAAGCAGGGTGACAATATACAGCCTTGATGTACTCCTTTTCATATTTGGAACTCTCTTTTAAAATATTATGTTTATTTTCTCCTATTCTGAAGGCTGTCTTTTCACCTTGCTTATAGTTTCCTTTGTAGTGCAGAAGCTTTTAAGTTTAATTAGGTCCCATTTGTTTATTTTTGCTTTTATTTCCAATATTCTGGGAGGTGGGTCATAGAGGATCCTGCTGTGACTTATGTCGGAGAGTGTTTTGCCTATGTTCTCCTCTAGGAGTTTTATAGTTTCTGGTCTTACGTTTAAATCTTTAATCCATTTTGAATTTATTTTTGTGTATGGTGTTAGAAAGTGTTCTAGTTTCATTCTTTTACAAGTGGTTGACCAGTTTTCCCAGCACCACTTGTTAAACAGATTGTCTTTAATCCATTGTATATTCTTGCCTCCTTTGTCAAAGATAAGCTAATCTCAAAAATATACAAGCAACTCCTGTAGCTCAATTCCAGAAAAATAAATGACTCAAATCAAAAAATGGGCCAAAGAACTAAATAGACATTTCTCCAAAGAAGACAAACACATGAAAAGATGCTCAACATCACTCATTATCAGAGAAATGCAAATCAAAACCACTATGAGGTACCATTTCACACCAGTCAGAATGGCTGCAATTCAAAAGTCTACAAGCAATAAATGCTGGAGAGGGTGCAGAGAAAAGGGAACCCTCTTACACTGTTGGTGGGAATGCAAACTAGTACAGCCACTATGGAGAACAGTGTGGAGATTCCTTAAAAAACTGGAAATAGAACTGCCTTATGACCCAGCAATCCCACTGCTGATCATACACAACGAGGAAACCAGAATTGAAAGAGACACGTGTACCCCAATGTTCATCGCAGCACTGTTTATAATAGCCAGGACATGGAAGCAACCTAGATGTTCATCAGCAGATGAATGGATAAGAAAGCTATGGTACATATACACAATGGATATTACTCAGCCATTAAAAAGAATACATTGACTCAGTTCTAATGAGGTGGATGAAACCGGAGCCTATTATACAGAGTGAAGTAAGCCAGAAAGAAAAACACCAATACAGTATACTAACGCATATATATGGAATTTAGAAAGATGGTAATGATAACCCTGTATGGGAGACAGCAAAAGAGACACAGACGTATAGAACAGTTTTTTGGACTCGGTGGGAGAGGGAGGGGGGGATGATTTGGGAGAATGGCATTGAAATGAATTGCCAGTCCAGATTCGATGCATGATACAGGATTCTTGGGCCTGGTGCATTGAGACGACCCAGAGGGATGGTACAGGGAGGGAGGAGGGAGGGGGGTTCCGGATGTAGAACAAGTGTACACCCGTGGCGGACTCATGTTGATGTATGGCAAAACCAATACAATATTGTAAAGTAATTAACCTCCAATTAAAATAAATAAATTTATATTAAAAAATAAAATATTATGTTTAATATAAGCTGTAACAAAGTTTAAAAATCCTTTATCAGAGTTTCCAAATGATTACTCTTTTCAAGCTAGTTATGAAGTCATTCAGTCACAAAATAAAGGATTTTAATTCAAATTACATTATAATCTGATGCTTATTTTGTTACATTTCAGGAGACCTCACTAACATAAAAATGGTTTACATTTTTGGTAGGAATATGACTTCATGGTAGTATAATCAATTTTATCTTCAATGCTAAATCACAGTTCTGTGCTTACTGACACAATTTCGTTTTTAAATTTAATTAATTTATTTATTTTAATTGGAGGCTAATTACTTTACAATATTGTAGTGGTTTTTGCCATACATTGTCAGGAATCAGCCACAGGTGTACATATGTTCCCCATCCTGAACCCCCTTCCCACCTCCCTCCCCACCCCATCCCTCTGGGTCATCCCAGTGCACCAGCCCTGAGCACCCTGTCTCATGCATCGAACCTGGACTAGTGATCTGTTTCACATATAGTAATATACATATTTCAATGCTATTCTCTCAAATCATCCCACCCTCACCTTCTCCCACAGAGTCCAAAAGACTGTTCTATACATCTGTATCCCTTTTGCTGTCTCGCATACAGGGTTATCATTACCATCTTTCTAAATTCCATATATATGCATTAGTGTACCGTATTGGTGTTTTTCTTTCTGACTTACTTCATTCTGTATAATAGGCTCCAGTTTCATCCACCTCATTAGAACTGATTTAAATGCATTCTTTTTAATGGCTAAGTAATATTCCATTGTGTATATGTATCACAGCTTTCTTATCCATTCATATGCAAACTAGCACAGCCACTATGGAGAACAGTGTAGAGATTCCTTAAAAAACTGGAAATAGAACTGTCATATGACCCAGAAATCCCACTGCTGGGCATACACACTGAGGAAACCAGAACTGAAAGAGGCACATGTACCCCAATGTTCACCACAGCACTGTGTACAATTTATTTTTGAAACATAGGAGATTTTACTTCAACTGGCTGTGACATATTCTTAGGAATGGCAGTAAGAAAATAAACAGCTATGTAGGCAGATGTACAGTCTTGCTGATGGACTTTATGTTCTTCATGTGTTAGAATGCTTATTATAGACCCAATTACAAAAGCAAATATAGAGATTGCTTGCATGTAAAAGAATAAAGAGGAGTATAAAATTGTCAAAAAGAATCACATATAGCCTCTGTCACAAAAGCAACAATACTATCTTTATTGAAAATAAAATGTTCATAGTATCAAATTAAAGTGCAGCATACAACTTCACTCAATGAAAATATTTGAAATTAGAATATTTGAAATTAAAATATTTCAAAGTCAGCAAAGAACTGCAAACATTCATATATGTTCTTCCTTTAATGAAGTTTAAATTTGAGATTGTCTGGGAAAAGAGAAAATCACTAAAGGATCTTGAATTCTTCTAGGTCTTGGCTTAATGTACACATTTTAAATAAAGTCTGTGTCTGGACAAAGTTTACAATCCCAGCTCATTTCACATCGAGGTAGAAATGATAAAACATAAAAACCAACACTATACCATCATTTCTAGGACATAAGTAAAACATACAGAATTTACCCTTTATATTTTCAGGCTTTTATGAATATCACTTTAAATCTAACATAGCATCAAAAATAGAAGACATTTAATGTTCTTGTTCTTTTCTTCTTTACAAAACTACTGTTAAAACAGTAATACCACCTACAGTAATAGTGAATCATCCACTTAAGGGCAGAGTTATATAACAATAAATGCAATGGGAAAATAAAAATCAATATCTGTGGCTACATTTAGGTAAGATAATTATGTGAACCTTTTATTCAGAGTTTTCCATGAGTAAATAATTCTAGAGTTCTAGTTATGCTATTTCTAAACATCTTCTTATTAATGACTTACTTGAGAAACAGATTTTTTAAACATTTGGATAATTTTTGAAATATCTATTATATCTCAAATGTCCAGCCACTGAAACACTGGAACATAATACAATCACTTAAGAAAAAAGTTGAGAGTGATGTCAACAAGATGACTGACTAGAAAACCCTGGACCTAGTCTCCCACAGAGATATAGTCTAACAACAATGTAGAGGGTCAAAAGAGTCTTTAGAAAACTCCAGGCCAAAATGGAGTGGGGTAATTTATTCAAAGTGCTGAAAGAAAAAATTTCCACCAAGAACATTACATCTAGCAAAACTGTCTTTCAGAAATGAAGAAAAAATAAAGACCTCTGATAAAAGTTCAGAGAGTTCATAACCACTAGACCTGCCTCAAAACAAATGCTGGGGGAAGTCTTTCAAGTTCAAATGAAAAAGACTCTAGACAGCAACACAAAAGCACACAAAAATATCAAGCCCTGTGATAAAGGTAAATTTATAGACAAATACCAAATCCTGTAACATTGTAATGGTGGTGCATAAATCACTTTTACTTTGGTATAAAATTAAAAAAATAAAAGCATTAAAAATAGCTTTAAGTATAAAACTTTGTAAATGGATCAAAATTTAAAAAGATGTAACTTGTGAACTCATGTTTTGATAACATAAAATGGTAGAGAAAAGTAAAGAAGCAGAGTTTTAGATGTGATTAAAGTTAAGTTGTTATGAGTTTAAAGTAGATTGTTAAAACTTAAAGATGTTTTATGTAATTCCCATGGTAACCAGAAAGAAAACACCTACAGAAGGAACACAAGTGAAAATAAGAAGGAACTCAAGCTTGTCACTTTTAAAAATCAAAAGAAGTGATTTCAAAATCACTTTGAAATACAACAGAAGGCAACAAACAAAGAAAAGGGGGATAAAATAACTATAAAACATACAGAAAACAATTTAAAAATGTCAATACTAAGTCCCTCCCAATCAGTAATTACTTTAAACAAAAATGGATAAAAGTTCCTAATGAAGAAACACAGAGTGGCTGAATGAATAAAAAAAAAAAAAACCCACAAGATCCAACTACATACTGTCTAGAAAAGACTCATTTTAGATATAAGAACACCCATAGGCTGAAAGTGAAAAATGGAAAAAGATATTCCATGCCAACTGTATCCCAAGGACAACAGGATAGCTGTGCTTATATCAAACAAGCTAGAATTTAAGTCAAAACTCTCATGAGACAAAGAAAGACATTATATTAAAAACATCTATTTACCAGGAAGATATAACAATTATAAATATATATGCACCTAACAGTAGAGCACCCAAACATATGAAGCAAACACTGACAGAACTGAAGGGATAAATAGACAGCAACACAATAATAGTAGGGTATTTCAATACCCCACTCTCAATAATGGATATATCAACCAAACAGAAGATCAATAAGGAGAGAGGACTTGAACAATATTATAGACTAAATGGACCTAACATACAGATACAGAATATGACCCAACAGTAGCATAATACACATTCTCAAGTGTTACATTCCCAAGTGTATCGCCAAGTGCATATGGAACATTCACCAGATCATATTTTAGTCCACAGAATTATAAAAAATTTAAGAATATTATACCAACTATCTTTTCTGACAACAACAGAATGAAACTAGAAATAAGTAGCAAAGAAAAACTAGAAAATTCACAAATCCATGGAAATTAACATGCTCTTGAACAATTAATAGGTCAAAGAAGAAATTTAAAGGAAAATTAGATAATACCTTGAGACAAAACAAAAACAAAACATAAAAACATGAAATGCAACAAAAGCAGTACTAAGAGGGAACTTTATAGCAGTAACTGCCTACATTTAAAAGGAGAAAGATGGGACTTCCCTGGTGGTCCAGTGGCTAAGACTCTGCACTCCCAATGCAGAGAGTATAGGTTCAACCTCAGGTTGGGGAACTAAAATTATACACGCCACACAGCCAAAAAAAGAAAGATTGCAAATCAACAACATAGCTTCATATCTCAAGGAACTAGAAAAAGAAGAACAAACTGAAAATGAAACAAAAGGAACCAAAAAAAAAAAAAAAGATGATAAATAAATAGTAGGAAAACAAAAAATCAATAAAATTAAGTTTTTTAAATCAATGGAATCAAAAATTTCTTAGCCAGAAAAGAAAAAAGAAGTGAAAAAGCTCAAATAACAAAAATCAGAAATGAAAAAGGAGACATTACAACTGATGCCATGGAATTAAAAGTATCATAAGAAACTACCACAAACAATTATACACCAAATTAGACAACCTATGTGAATTTAACTCAGATGACCATTATATCTACTACTGTGGGCAGGAATCCCTCAGAAGAAATGGAGCAGCCATCATGGTCAACAAAAGAGTCAGAAATGCAGCACTTGGATGCAATATCAAAAATGACAGAATAATCTCTGTTCGTTTCCAAGGCAAACCATTCAATATCACAGTAATCCAAGTCTATGCCCCAACCAGTAATGCTGAAGAAGCTGAAGTTGAATGGTTCTATGAAGACCTAAAAGACCTTCTAGAACTAACCCCCAAAAAAGATGTCCTTTTCACTATAGGGGACTGGAATGCAAAAGTAGGAAGTCAAGAAACACCTGGAGTAACAGGCAAATTTGGCCTTGGAATATGGAATGAAGCAGGGCAAAGACTAATAGAGTTTTGCCAAGAAAATGCACTGGTCATAACAAACACCCTCTTCCAACAACACAAGAGAAGACTCTATACATGGATATCACCAGATGGTCAACATGGAAATCAGATTGATTATATTCTTTGCAGCCAAAGATGGAGAAGCTCTATACAGTCAGCAAAAACAGGACCAGGAGCTGACTGTGGCTCAGACCATGAACTCCTTATTGCCAAATTCAGACTTAAATTGAAGAAAGTAGGGAAAACCACTAGACCATTCAAGTATGACCTAAATCAAATCCCTTATGATAATACAGTGGAAGTGAGAAATAGATTTAAGGGCCTAGATCTGATAGATAGAGTGCCTGATGAACTATGGACAGAGGTTCGTGACATTGTACAGGAGACAGGGATCAAGACCATCCCCATGGAAAAGCAATGCAAAAAAGCAAAATGGCTGTCTGGGGAGGCCTTACAAATAGCTCTGAAAAGAAGAGAAGTGAAAAGCAAAGGACAAAAGGAAAGATACAAGCATCTGAATGCAGAGTTCCAAAGAATAGCAAGAAGAGATAAGAAAGCCTTCCTCAGCGATCAATGCAAAGAAATAGAGGAAAACAACAGAATGGGAAAGACTAGAGATCTCTTCAAGAAAATTAGAGATACCAAGGGAACATTTCATGCAAAGATGGGCTCGATAAAGGACAGAAATGGTATGGACCTAACAGAAGCAGAAGATATTAAGAAGAGGTGGCAAGAATACACAGAACTGTACAAAAAAGATCTTCATGACCCAGATAATCATGATGGTGTCATCACTGACCTAGAGCCAGACATCCTGGAATGTGAAGTCAAGTGGGCCTTAGAAAGCATCACTATGAACAAAGCTAGTGGAGGTGATGGAATTCCAGTTGAGCTATTCCAAATCCTGAAAGATGATGCTGTGAAAGTGCTGCACTCAATATGCCAGCAAATTTGGAAAACTCAGCAGTGGCCAAAGGACTGGAAAAGGTCAGTTTTCATTCCAATCTCAAAGAAAGGCAATGCCAAAGAATGCTCAAACGACCGCACAATTGCACTCATCTCACACGCTAGTAAAGTAATGCTCAAAATTCTCCAAGCCAGGCTTCAGCAATATGTGAACCGTGAACTTCCTAATGTACAAGCTGGTTTTAGAAAAGGCAGAGGAACCAGAGATCAAATGGCCAACATCCACTGCATCATGGAAAAAGCAAGAGAGTTCCAGAAAAACATCTATTTCTGCTTTATTGACTATGCCAAAGCATTTGACTGTGTGGATCACAATAAACTGTGGAAAATTCTTCAAGAGATGGGAATACCAGATCACCTGACCTGCCTCTTGAGAAATTTGTATGCAGGTCAGGAAGCAATAGTGAGAACTGGACATGGAACAACAGACTGGTTCCAAATAGGAAAAGGAGTACGTCAAGGCTGTATATTGTCACCCTGCTTATTTAATTTATATGCAGAGTACATCATGAGAAACGCTGGACTGGAAGAAACACAAACTGGAATTAAGATTGCCAGGAGAAATATCAATAACCTCAGATATGCAGATGACACCACCCTTATGGCAGAAAGTGAAGAGGAACTAAAACGCCTCTTAATGAACGTGAAAGTGGAGAGTGAAAACGTTGGCTTAAAGCTCAACATTCAGAAAACGAAGATCATTGCAACCGGTCCCATCACTTCATGGGAAATAGATGGGGAAACAGTGGAAACTGTGTCAGACTTTATTTTTTTGGGCTCCAAAATCACTGCAGATGGTGATTGCAGCCCTGAATTTAAAACGCTTACTCACTGGAAGGAAAGTTATGACTAACCTAGATGGCATATTCAAAAGCAGAGACATTACTTTGCCAACAAAGGTCCGTCTAGTCAAGGCTATGGCTTTTCCTGTGGTCATGTATGGATGTGAGAGTTGGACTGTGAAGAAGGCTGAGTGCCAAAGAATTGATGCTTTTGAAGTGTGGTGTTGGAGAAGACTCTTGAGAGTCCCTTGGACTGCAAGGAGATCCAACCAGTGCATTCTGAAGGAGATCAGCCCTGGGATTTCTTTGGAAGTAATGATGCTAAAGCTGAAACTCCAGTACTTTGGCCACCTCATGTGAAGAGTTGACTCATTGGAAAAGACTCTGATGCTGGGAGGGATTGGGGGCAGGAGGAGAAGGGGATGACAGGGGATGAGACGGCTGGGTGGCATCACTGACTCGATGGACGTGAGTCTGGGTGAACTCCAGGAGTTGGTGATAGACAGGGAGGCCTGGCGTGCTGCGATTCATGGGGTTGCAAAGAGTCGGACACGATTGAGCAACTGAAGTGAACTGAACTGAAAAGAAATAAATAAATTTATACAAATATACACCCTACCAAAATGAAATCATGAAGCGAGAAAAAAATCTGAACAGAGACGTAACTACTAAGGAGAGTGAATAACAAACCAAAAGCCTCAACAAAGGAAGGGGATGTATGTATACACATGGCTTGTTCATGTTGAGGTTTGACAGAAAACAACAAAATTCTGTAAAGCAATTATCCTTCAATAAAAAAATAAATTATTTTTAAAAAGAGGTTTTAAAAAGCAAACGTACAAAAGATAATAAAGAGGAACAGATGGCTTCACTAATGAATTCTTTCAAACACATAAAGAATAATTAACACCAATTCTTCTCAAACTCTTCCAAAAAATATTAAAGAGGCTAGAATACTTCTAAACTTATTTTATCAGGTCAGCCCTACTCTGATACTAAAACCAAACAAAAGCACTAGGAAAAAAAGAGAAAACTACAGACCAATATCCCTGATGAATATATTAATAGATGCAAAAATCCTCAACAAAATATTAACAAACTGATTTCAACAGCACATTAAAAGAATTATGTGCCATAACCAATTGAGACTCCTCTCTGAGATGCAACGATGTCTCAAACATATGAAAATCAGTCAATATGATATACCATAATAACAGAACAAATGATTTTAAAAATCATGTTATTATCTTAATATATGCAGAAAAAGCACTTGGAAAAATTCAACAATTTCTTGTGATAAACACACTCAATAAACTAGATATATAAGGAAATTGCTAAAAAATAATAAGGTCCATATGTTAAAAACCCATAGGTGACATCCTGCTCAATGGTGAAAACCAGAAATTTTCTCTACTAAGCTCAGAAATAATGCAAGTATATCCACTCTTGCCACTTCTCTGTGATACTGAATTGGAACTCCTAGTCATGGAAATCAGGCTTGAAATTAAAGGCATCTTAATCATAAACAAGTAAAATTATCTCTAATCTCATGACATGATGATATGATCTTTTATGCAGGAAAGCTTATTGATTTCACACACACAAAAAATCAGTTGCATATATAGGCACTAACAATGCACAATCTCAAAAAGAAATTAGGGAAAAAATCTCAATTACTATATAAAAATAATTTTTAAAATTATAATCAAATTTAATTCAATTACAATAAAATAATAATTAAGAATAAACTTAGCCCAGATGGTGAAAGTCTTATACACTAAAAACTATAAAACATTGGTGAAAGAAATGAAATATAACCAAAATTGGTGGAAATACACTCTGTGTTCAAGAAGTGGAAGACTTAACATTATTAAAATGTCCATACTACCCAAAATAATCTATAGTCAATGCAATTCCTATCAAAATCCCAAACGTAATTTTTCAGAAAAAAAAAATATTAAAATTTATATAGATTCTCAAAGTACTCTGTCTAGCCAAAACAAACTTGAGAAAGAAAAGTAAAGCTGGAGGCCTCACATTCCTGACTTCAAACATAGTCCAAAGATACAGTAATCAAAACAGTATGGTACTGACATAGAGCTATATAGACCAAAGGAACAGAGCAGAGATTCCACAAATAAACTTTCACATATACTTTCAAATGATCATTGACAAAGATGCCAAGGCTACACAATAGGGAAAGAATAGTCTAATTAATAAATGGTCTTAAGATAACTGAATGTCCACAATCAAAAAATGTATTTGAATATCTTACACATATTTAAAAATTAAGTAAAAATGGACTTAAATCTTCCAGAAGAAAACATGTGGGGAAAGCTTTATGACATTGCATTTGGCAGTAATTTTTTGGTTATGAGAATAGAAGTACAGAAAGCAAAAGCAAAAATTGATGAATAATACTACATCAAAATAAAAATTTCTCTACAGCAAAGGAAACAATCAAGAGTGAAAAGGCAACCTATGGAATGGGAGAAAATATTTACAAACTACATATATGATAAGGGGTTAATCTCCAAAGTATACAAAGAACTCCTACAACTCAAAAGAAAACAAAATCAATTGAAAATGAAAAAATGACTTGAATAGACAATTCTCCAAAGAACATATAAAAAAGGTCCATGAGTACATGAAAAGATGTCCAACACTAGTCATAATCAAGAAAATGGAAATTCAAAACCACAATGAGATACCACCTCATACCTGCTAGAAAAATAACAACAACAAAAATAGAAAATGACAAGTGTCAGTAAAGGTAAGGAGAAACTGGAACAATTTTACACTGTCGTTTGGAGAGTAAAATGGCATAGTCACTATGGAACACTGTATAAATATCCTCTAAAAACCGAAATTAGAATTGCCATATGATCCAGCAATCCAAAGAACTAAAAACAGGATCTTAAAGACATATTTGCACATCCATATTCATTGCAACATTATTTACAACAGCCAATCTCAAAAACGACAGAATAATCTCTGTTCATTTCCAAGGCAAAACATTCAATATCACAGTAATCCAAGTCTATGCCCCAACCAGTAATGCTGAAGAAGCTGAAGTTGAATGGTTTTATGAAGACCTACAAGACCTTTTAGAACTAACACCCAAAAAAGATGTCCTTTTCATTATAGGGGACTGGAATGCAAAAGTAAGAAGTCAAGAAACACCTGGAGTAACAGGCAAATTTGGCCTTGGAATATGGAATGAAGCAGGGCAAAGACTGATAAGAGTTTTGCCAAGAAAATGCACTGGTCATAACACCCTCTTCCAACAACACAAGAGAAGACTCTACACATGGACATCATCAGATGGTCAACACTGAAATCAGATTGATTATATTCTTTGCAGCCAAAGATGGAGAAGCTCTATACAGTCAGCAAAAACAAGACCAGGAGCTGACTGTGGCTCAGACCATGAACTCCTTATTGCCAAATTCAGACTTAAATTGAAGAAAGTAGGGAAAACCACTAGACCATTCAGGTATGACCTAAATCAAATCCCTTATGATAATACAGTGGAAGTGAGAAATAGATTTAAGGGCCTAGATCTGATAGATAGAGTGCCTGATGAACTATGGACAGAGGTTCGTGACATTGTACAGGAGACAGGGATCAAGACCATCCCCATGGAAAAGCAATGCAAAAAAGCAAAATGGCTGTCTGGGGAGGCCTTACAAATAGCTCTGAAAAGAAGAGAAGTGAAAAGCAAAGGACAAAAGGAAAGATACAAGCATCTGAATGCAGAGTTCCAAAGAATAGCAAGAAGAGATAAGAAAGCCTTCCTCAGCGATCAATGCAAAGAAATAGAGGAAAACAACAGAATGGGAAAGACTAGAGATCTCTTCAAGAAAATTAGAGATACCAAGGGAACATTTCATGCAAAGATGGGCTCGATAAAGGACAGAAATGGTATGGACCTAACAGAAGCAGAAGATATTAAGAAGAGGTGGCAAGAATACACAGAACTGTACAAAAAAGATCTTCATGACCCAGATAATCATGATGGTGTCATCACTGACCTAGAGCCAGACATCCTGGAATGTGAAGTCAAGTGGGCCTTAGAAAGTATCATTATGAACAAAGCTAGTGGAGGTGATGGAATTCCAGTTGAGCTATTTCAAATCCTGAAAGATAATGCTGTGAAAGTGCTGCACTCAATATGCCAGCAAATTTGGAAAACTCAGCAGTGGCCACAGGACTGGAAAAGGTCAGTTTTTATTCCAATCCCAAAGAAAGGCAATGCCAAAGAATGCTCAAACGACCGCGCAATTGCACTCATCTCACACGCTAGTAAAGTAATGCTCAAAATTCTCCAAGCCAGGCTTCAGCAATATGTGAACCGTGAACTTCCTGATGTTCAAGCTGGTTTTAGAAAAGGCAGCAGAACCAGAGATCAAATTGCCAACATCCGCTGGATCATGGAAAAAGCAAGCGAGTTCCAGAAAAACATCTATTTCTGCTTTATTTACTATACCAAAGCGTTTGACTGTGTGGATCACAATAAACTGTGGAAAATTCTTCAAGAGATGGGAATACCAGATCACCTGACCTGCCTCTTGAGAAATCTGTATGCAGGTCAGGAAGCAACAGTTAGAACTGGACATGGAACAACAGACTGGTTCCAAATAGGAAAAGGAGTATGTCAAGGCTGTATATTGTCACCCTGCTTATTTAATTTATATGCAGAGTACATCATGAGAAACGCTGGACTGGAAGAAACACAAGCTGGAATCAAGATTGCTGGGAGAAATATCAATAACCTCAGATATGCAGATGACACCACCTTTATGGCAGAAAGTGAAGAGGAACTCAAAAGCCTCTTGTTGAAAGTGAAAGTGGAGAGTGAAAACGTTGGCTTAAAGCTCAACATTCAGAAAACGAAGATCATGGCATCCAGTCCCACCACTTCATGGGAAATAGATGGGGAAACAGTGGAAACAGTGTCAGACTTTATTTTTCTGGGCTCCAAAATCATTACTGATGGTGACTGCAGCCATGAAATTAAAAGATGCTTACTCCTTAGAAGGAAAGTTATGACCAACCTAGATAGCATATTCAAAAGCAGAGACATTACTTTGCCAACAAAGTTTCGTCTAGTCAAGGCTATGGTTTTTCCTGTGGTCATGTATGGGTGTGAGAGTTGGACTGTGAAGAAGGCTGAGCACTGAAGAATTGATGCTTTTGAAGTGTGGTGTTGGAGAAGACTCTTTTTTTTTTTTTTTTTTTTTGCGAGAGATATGATCTTTTTATTTTATTTTATTTTTTGTTCTTTTTTTTTCTAATTTTATTTTATTTTTAAACTTTACATAATTGTATTAGTTTTGCCAAATATCAAAATGAATCCACCACAGGTTGAGAGTCCCTTGGACTGCAAGGAGATCCAACCAGTGCATTCTGAAGGAGATCAGCCCTGGGATTTCTTTGGAAGGAATGATGCTAAAGCTGAAACTCCAGGACTTTGGCCACCTCATGTGAAGAGTTGACTCATTGGAAAAGACTCTGATGCTGGGATGATTGGGGGCAGGAGGAAAAGGGGACGACAGAGGATGAGATGGCTGGATGGCATCACGGACTTGATGGACATGAGTCTGAGTGAACTCCGGGAGTTGGTGATGGACAGGGAGGCCTCGCGTGCTGCGATTCATGGGGTCGCAAAGAGTCGGACACGACTGAGCGACTGATCTGATCTGATCTGAAGAGGTGGAAACAACCTAAATGTCTTTCAGGGGATAAACGGATAAAGAAATGTGGTATAAACATACAATGGTATAATAATCAGCCTCAAAAAAGATGGAAATCCTGTAACATGGTACAACATCGATGGACATTATATGAATAAGCTCGTCATGAAAAAGACAAATACTGCATGTCCCCACTGAAAGTTTGTTTGGCTTCCCTGGTAGCTCAGAGGTTACAGCATCTGCCTGAAATGTAGGAGACCTGGCTTTGGTCCCTGGGTTGGGAAGATCCCCTGGAGAAGGAAATGTTATCAACCCACTCCAGTATTCTTGCTTGGAGAATCCCATGGACAGAGGAGCATGATAGGCTGCAGTCCATGGGGTGGCAAAGAGTTGGACACGACTGAGAGACTTCACTTTCACTTTCACCTTCCACTTAAAGTATCTATAACAGTCAAACCCTTTCAATTAGAAAGTAGAATGGGTTTTGCTTGGGGTGGAGAAGGAGTTGTTCAACGAGTATAGAATTGGAGTTCTGAAAGATGAAAAAAGTTGGAGAAAATTCACTGCACAATGATATACATACTGTTAACATGACTGCACTATGCACTTAAAAATGGTTAAGATGGTAAATCTTATGTCTCTTACCTCACTTTAAAAAGAGTTGTTTTTTCCCTTCCTACCTTCTCATCCTCAAAAATGATTGGACATATGTTAACTAGGGCTTTCCAAAAATTTCACCCCTGGGATGAAACAAGGCATGGAAAATACTCAAAACGACTAATTTTCCAAAATTTGTGAACAGATAAAAACCATGTTTTAAAATGTAAATGGCATGCAATCTTGAACACTACTGCTTTTGTAAACACCTGAAGAAACAATAGAGGAAGCCATAAAAAGTGCTTATTGACTCTTGTACCTGACTCTTGTGGAAGAAAACCAATACAGAATTAATACATGCAATGAGAAGTAAATAAAATATATTTGTAATGGGATTAGGGGTTTTAGTGGGCAACTTTTTAAAAAGGATTGATTATCTGTAAACGGCTGTATTCAATCATATAAAAATGCACTCAAAAAACCTAGAGAAGGGCAATGCTAAAATGATTCCTGGATGTTGCTATTACCTTTACAATTTTGTGAATTACATAAAACTAACATACAAAGACTCAAAGTATGAACTTGAGAATTTTCACTGTTACTTCAATGTAGGATCAGACTCCAGATCTTATCTGCGGACCAGCTGCTGCTATCTTCCCTCATTTTTCAACCATTCCCTGTCTGTGTGATATTCCCAGGTTGATAAATCATATTTCAAATTCACTGTACTTTAAAAAAAAAGATTTAGTTTGAGGATAATTGCTTTACAATGTCTTGCTGGCTTCTGCTATACAACAATGTGAACGAGCCATCAGTTCAGTTCACTTCAGTTGATCAGTCATGTCCGACTCTTTGTGATCCCATGGACTGCAGCACTCCAGGCCTCCCTGTCCATCACCAACTCCCAGAGCTTACCCAAACTCATGTCCATTGAGTCAGTGATGCCATCCAGCCATCTCATCCTCTGTCATCCCCATCTCCTCCTACCTTCAATCTTTCCCAGTATCAGGGTCTTTTCCAATGAGCCAGTTATTCACATCAGGTGGCCAAAGTATTGGAGTTTCAGCATGAGTCCTTCCAGTGAATATTCGGGACTGATTTCCTTTAGGATGGACTGGTTGGATCTCCTTGCTGTCCAAGGGACTCCAACACCACAGTTCAAAGCATCAATTCTTCAGTGCTCAGCTTTCTTTATAGTCCATCTTTCACATCTACAATGGAAAAACCATAGCTTTGACTAGACGTACTTTGTTGGCAAAGTAATGTTTTTTGCTTTTTAATATACTGTCTAGGTTGGTCATAACTTTTCTTCCAAGCAGCAAGCATCTTTTAATTTTATGGCTGCAGTCACCAACTGCAGTGATTTTGGAGCTCCCCAAAATAAAGTCTGTCACTGTTTCCACTGTTTCCCCATCTGTCTGCCATGAAGTGATGGGACCAGATGCAATGATCTTAGTTTTCAGCATGTTGAATTTTAAGTGAACTTTTTCACTCTCCTCTTTCACTTTCATCAAGAGGCTCTTTAGTTCTTCTTTGCTTTCTGCCATAAAGGTGGTGTCATCTGCATATCTGAGGTTATTGATATTTCTCCCAGCAATCTTGATTCCAGCTTGTGCTTCATCCAGTCCAGCATTTCTCATGATGTACTCTGGGTTGGGAAGCAGGGTGACAATACACAGACTTGACATACTCCTTTCCCAATTTGGAACCAGTCTGTTGTTCCATGTGCAGTTCTAAATGTTGCTTCCTGACCTGCATACAGATTTCTCAGGAGGCAGGTGAGGTGGTCTGGTATTTCCATCTCTTGAAGAATTTTCCACATTATATTGTGATCCACACAGTCAAAGGCTTTGGTATGGCCAATAAAGCAGAAGTAGATGTTTTTCTGGAACTCTCTTGCTCTTTCAATGATCCAATGGATGTTGGATGTTGGCAATTTGATGTTTGGTTCCTCTTCCTTTTCTAAATCCAGATTAACATCTGGAAGTTCATGGTTCATGTACTGTTGAAGCCTGGCTTGGAGAATTTTGAGCATCACTTAGCTAGTGATGAGATGTGTACATCACTTGGAGAATTTTGAGCATCACTTAGTGTGAGATGAGTACAATTGTGTGGTAGTTTGAGTATTCTTTTGCATTGTCTTCCCTTGGGGTTGGAATGAAAACTGAACTTTTCCAGTCCTGTGACCACCACTGAGTTTTCCAAATTTGCTGGCATATTGAGAGCATGTCTTCCAGATCATCATTTTTTAGGATTTGAAATAGCTCAACTGGAATTCCATAACCTCCACTAGCTTTGTTTGTAGTAATGCTTCCTAAGGCCCACTTGATTTTGCATTCTAGGATGTCTGGCTCTTGGTGAGTGATCACACCACATCATAGAGATATCCATGTGATCACATCATGATTATCTGGGTCATGAAAGTCTTTTTTGTATAGATCTTCATGTTAGTTCTGTATATTCTTGCCACCTCTTCCTAGTATCTTCTGCTTCTGTTAGTCCATACCATTTCTGTCCTTTATTGAGCCCATCTTTACATGAAATGTTCCCTTGGTATCTCTAATTTTCTTGAACAGATCTCTTAGGCTTTCCCATTCTATTTTTTCCTCTATTTCTTTGTATTGATCACTGAGGAAGGCTTTCTAATCTCTCCTTGCTATTCTTTGGAACTCTGCATTCAAATGTATATATCTTTCCTTTTCTCCTTTGCCTTTCACTTCTCTTCTTTTCACAGCTATTTCTAAGTCCTCCTCAGACAGCCATTTTGCCTTTTTGCCTTTCTTTTTCTTGGGTATGGTCTTGATCACCTCCACCTGTACAATGTCACGAACCCCCATCCATAGTTCTTCAGGCACTCTATCAGATCTGATCCCTTGAATCTATTTGTTACTTTCACTGTATAATCGTAAGGGATTTGATGTAGGTCATACCTGAAAGGTCTTGTGGTTTTCCCTACTCTCTTTAAGTTTGAATTTTGCAATAAGGAGTTCATGATCTGAGCCACAGTCAGCTCCCAGACTTGTTTTTGCTGACTGTATAGAGCTTCTCCATCTTTGGCTGCAAAGAATATAATCAATCTAATTTCGGTGTTGACCATCTGGTGATGTCCATGTGTAGAGTCTTCTCTTGTGTTGTTGGAAGAGGGTGTTTGCTATGACCAGTGCATTCTCTTCGCAAAACTCTATTAGCCTTTGCCCTGCTTCATTCCATATTCCAAGGCCAAATTTGCCTGTTACTCCAGGTGTTTCTTGACTTCCTACTTTTGCATTCCAGTCCCCTATAATGAAAAGGACATCTTTTTTGGGTGTTAGTTCTAGGTCTCGTAGGTCTTCATAGAACTGTTCAACTTCAGCATCTTCAGCATTACTGGTCAGGGCATAGACTTGGATCACCATGATATTGAATGGTTTGCCTTGGAAACGAACAGAGATTGCAAACTGTCATTTTTGAGACTGCATCCAAGTACTGCATTTTGGATTATTCTGTTGACTATGATGGCTACTCCATTTCTTCTAAGTGATTTTTGCCCACAGTAGTAGGTGTAATGGTCATCTGAGTTAAATTAATCCATTCCAGTCCATTTTAGTTCACTGATTCCTAAAATGTCCATGTTCCCTCTTGTCATCTCCTGTTTGACCACTTTCAATTTGCCTTGATTCATGTACCTAAGATTCTAGGTTTCTATGCAGTATTGCTCTTTACAGCATCGGACTTTATTTCCATCACCAGTCACATCCACAACTGGGTGGTGTTGTTGGTGGTGGTTTTTTTTTTTTTTTTTTTTTTTTGGCTTTGGCTCTGTTTCATCTTTCTTTCTGGAGGTATTTCTCCACTGATCTCCCGTAACATATTGGGCACCTACTGACCTGGGGAGTTCATCTTTCAGTGTCCTATCTTTTTGCCTGTTCATAGTGTTCATGGGGCTCTCAAGGCAAGAATACTGAAGTGGTTTGCCATTCCCTTCTCCAGTGGACCACGCTTTGTCAGAACTCTCCAGCATGATCCATCCGTCTTGGGTGGCCCTACATGGCATGGCTCATAGTTTCATTAAGTTAGACAAACCTATGGTCCAGGTTATCAGATGGTTTAGTTTTCTGTGATTGTGGTTTTCAGTCTGTCTGCCCTCTGATGGAGAAGGATAAGAGGCTTATGAAAGCTTCCTGATGGGAGAGACTGACTGAATCTGCCATAAGTGTACATATGAGCCTCCCTCTTGAGCCTCCCTCCGCAGCGCCCCCCCCCCCCTCCAAGCCCTCAAAGTCATCTCAGAGCACCGACCTGAGTTCCCTGCACTATACAGCTGCTTCCTGCCCACCATCTGTTTCATGGTGGGGGCTTCCCTGGTGGCTCAGACAGTAAAGTGTCTGCCTGCAATGCGGGAGATCTGGGTTCGATTCCTGGGTCAGGAAGATCCCCTGGAGAAGGAAATGGCAATCCACTCCAGCACTCTTGCCTGGAAAATCCCATGGACGGAGGAGCCTGATAGGCTACAGTCCATGGGGTCGCAAAGAGTCAGACACGACTGAGTGACTTCACTTTCACTTTCAGTGTATACATGTCAATGCTACCCTCTCAAGTTGTTTCACCCTCTCCTCCCCACACTGTGTCCACAAGTCAGTTCTCTAAATGCATATCTCTATTGCTACCCTGCATGTAGATTCATCAGTACCATTTTTTGATTCCATACATATGCATTAATACAATATTTGTTCTTCTCTAATTCACTTCACTGTGTAACAGGCTCTAGGTTCATCCACCTCATCTGTTTCAAATTCAAATTCATTCCTTTTCATGGGTGAGTGTATACGTATATATACACACAGGCTTCCCAGGTGGTGCTAGTGATCCATTGGCCAAAGAAGGAGACATGGGTTCGATCCCTGGGTGGGGAAGACCACCTGGAGGAAGAAATGGCATGCCACTGCAGTATTCTTGCCAGGAGAATCCCATGGATAGAGGAGCCTGGTGGGCTATGGTCCATGGGGTCAGAAAGAGAGTCTGAACAGCTGCATAGGTACCACAATTTCTTTATCCATGCATCTGCAGATGGACATCTAGGTTGCTTCTATGTCCTGACTATTGCAAATAGCCTCTGCACTTTTAAGACTTGTCCTTATTCTCTGTTCAGCTCCTAGAATCTGAGAGCCAGCCAAAACCTAGAGCCTGCACATCCAGAAAGGAAGGTTGCACAATTTTTCTGTATGAGTGATTAACCTCAGTTATGAAATATTCCGCACATTTTCCATTAAGAAACAAGGAAAATGTTGAAAGTATGTTTCAATTAGATTATAAGAAACAACTTTTACAATGTTTTTAGCAGCACATAATGAGTACTATAATATACAATTTTAATGAGTCTATTTGATTGTCACAGTAGCTCTTCAGGAAGACAATATTGTTATCCTCAAAATAATCTGAAAACAGGGGTCAGGATTCTCCTGACAAACAACAGATGCTAGTTAAAACCTAAAAGAAATGAAATCCTGATATTTCTAAGTGTTATGTTCTGTTTTTGACTTACATATAAATGAAAATTCTTTGTAAACTTTAAAGTGCTATAAATCATCAATGTCTAAATCTCTTTTCAGCTTTCAAAAACAAAACAAAATAGCCCTCTGATCTTCAGCGTTCTTCAAGATATTGCAACATTACTTCTGTCCCTTTATGGCCAAGCTTTGTGAAAAATCTCCACTTCACTTTACATTTCTCTGTACTCTGTATTCTAAAAGTATTAAGTTCTAGCAAGTTCAGTCAGTTCAGTTCAGTTCAGTCACTCAGTCGTGTCCGACTCTCTGCGATCCCATGAATTGCAGCATACCAGGCCTCCCTGTCCATCACCAACTCCCGGAGTTCACCCAAACCCATGTCCATCGAGTTGGTGATGCCATCCAGCCATCTCATCCTGTCATCCCCTTCTCCTCCTGCCCCCAATCCCCCCAGCATCAGAGTCTTTTCCAAAGAGTCAACTCTTCGCATGAGGTGGCCAAAATACTGGAGTTTCAGCTTTAGCATCAGTCCTACCAATGAACACCCAGGACTGATCGCCTTTAGGATGGACTGATTGGATTTCCTTGCAGTCCAAGGGACTCCAAGACTCAAGAGTCTTCTCCAACACTACAGTTCAAAAGCATCAATTCTTCGATGCTCAGCTTTCAGTGCTCTCCAAAGTTCCCAGTCCTCTCTGAAGCTGCTAAATTCTGTTTGGCTGCACGTGATTCTTATAAACAGCCACGGCCGACTCTGGTTCACTTAAGAGGTCTCCATTCCTGGTCTTTATTCTTGGCCACATCCTGAACAATTTCAACAGAGTTTCAAACATACTTCTCAGAACTTCCTTTCTTGACTCTCCCAGCACTTATTTGCTAACTGTATCATTCTCTTATTGTCTTATCCTTTATACTTGATGTACAGACTTGTCTTTTCAGATATGTCTTCTTTCTACCATGTTCTTACCTCCTTATGCCAAGACAGTATCCTCAGACTATGTCAGGCAACATTCTTCCCAATCCCACCATGGAAGACTCTATGAGCACTGTAGCCCCACTCCCAGAGTGTGGTAGCCCCCATGCCCCCCCCTTCACTCTCTTCTGCTTTGGGGATACATCTCTGACTGAGCTAATCTCCACTTTTCAGTCCTTATCTTCCCTCAGCTGTAAATTAGATAATGTTGGCACTCCCTACTTCTTTAATGTGTCACTTTCCTGTTTCTCTAGCGCCACCCTCCCAGTTGTGCCCTGGGAATCCATCTCAATCTCTTCTGTAGATATAGTACATCTCCAACTCCTGTAAAATACTGGCATTACTTTGGATTTCTTCTCAGCCCACTAACTACCCCCATCCTTGATTTGCACACATAATAAATGGGAGTTTCTGCTGATTCACAATGTCTGGTCTACCTTCAAAGATTAGGGGGAAGATGGATGTCCAGGCATCAGTAATTTTTAAAAGCTTCCCAGTAACCATATGTGCAGCCAGGATTGACAACCTTGGGTCTAAATAGTTAGCAAGTCCCAGTGAAGCTGCTTAAAAAACACTGGGGACCGCATTCCCTCTTATCTTCCCCTGTTACTTGTGTGTTAGTTGCTCAGTCATGTCCAACTCTTTGCAACCCCATGGACTACAGCTTGCCAAGTACAGCTTGTCCATGAAATTCATGGACAGAGTGGGTTGCCATTCCCTTCTCCAGGGAATCTTCCTGACCCAGACATTGAACCCAGATCTCCTGCAGTGCAGGCAGATTCTTTACCATCTGAGCCACCAGGGAAGAACAATTTTCGCCTACCACTGCAGTTTTATTTGGGTATTTACCACGTGGGTGACCACAATATCCTCCTAACTCATCTCTCTTTCTCAAACCACTCTTCTTCACAAGACCTTCAAAGTGAGCTTTCTACAATATGGAAGCTTGTTTTGTTACTCCTTTGACAACTGAATGTCCATCAATATCTCTCTGGTCTAGCTCATCATTGGACAAAAGACTCTGTCCAGGTACTCCTTGTGATAAGTTTACCACAAGCTCATGAGTCCATAAGCCTCTGTGTGGGCCACTTACCCTGCCCAAAACTAAATGTCTTCCTCATCTTTTTTTTTTTTTTTTTTTTTTGTGGCCTGGTTTTATTCTCATTCAGGCATAAACTTTTTGTCTTTTTAGAAGTATAGCAGTTAAATGATGAAATTATTTCAACAAATATTTGGTGAACACCTACTAGGAGCAAGCTCTTTCCTGGTTCTGCCTTCCATAAAAGGGAAGCTTCTCCAAAGTACTCCTGGCTATATTTTCATCTCTGTGATAACTGTTATTAATAATGAAAGTAAAATGTTTTATAGATTATGAGGTGCTTATTTGATCATCAAAACTGTCTTGTAAGAGAAGAAATGAAAGGGATGTTCAAGGGTGTTTACAAGGCTGACCACTTGTTTCCTATATGTTTAAAAAAATGAGTATTTGGTGCATAACACTGTGTACACTGTCACTATTTATCTGGCATCCTTGAGAATAGAGATAAGAGTATTTTTTTAAAAAAACAAGATGAAAATTTATTTCTCTGTAATACTGACATCCTGATGTGCATGCATGCTCCCTTCTGAGCAGTTCTCTGGTGACTCAGTGAGTAAAAGTCTGCCTGCAATGCAGGAGACACGGGTTCGATCCCTGAGTTGGGAAGATCCCCTGGAGAAGGAAATGGTAACCCACTCCAGTGTTCTTGCCTAGAGAATCCCTTGGAGACAGAGTCTGGTGGGCTACAGTCCATAGGGACTCTTTAAGTTAAATAATAATAATAATCCACTCTCTTATTCTTAAGGAAATTGTAAAGTGACTTGAATGCAGACATTTAAGAGTAAAAACCTAGACATTTTCTTCACAGTGTGGTTTTCTTTTGTTTTAGCCAATGTGCTATTCTTCAGTACAGTTCAGTTCAGTCACTCAGTCGTGTCCGACTCTTTGCGGCCCCATGAATCGCAGCACGCCAGGCCTCCCTGTCCATCACCAACTCCTGGAGTTCACTCAGACTCACGTCTATCGAGTCAGTGATATCATCCAGCCATCTCATCCTCTGTCATCCCCTTCTCCTCCTGCCCCCAACCCCTCCCAGCATCAGAGTCTTTTCCAATGAGTCAGCTCTTCGCATGAGGTGGCCATGCGAAGAGTTTAGCAAATGAATCAAAGTTAGTTTTACACAGCACAACTTTGATGTGCAAAGAAAAAAAAATCATTTCTGTACTTTTTCATGATTCGTGTAATATTCCTTAGGAGCACCATGATTGACATGATACTCATGTTTTCTCAGGCTGTTCTCTTGAAGCAGTGCTCTCAAGTAAGTTAGAGGTTTTAGATTCATGCCCAGTCTTTGAGGGTTCCTCCTCTTTCGCTGCTGCTGCTCTGAAGATGACACCAGTTGGAGGAGACCTGCAGTGATGGGGGCGGGGGGGCGGGGGGGGGGGGTGCGGCGCCTATGTGTGCTGTCCACCAGCTCTTAGAATTTGTCTCCAGGCAATGAATCTGGTCTTTCATGTCAACACGTTCAGGCTCAGAACTCTACCCTGCTGGCCTGGCCCCACTGAAACTGCTTTTGATGTCTCAGTTTTGGGTACTTGGCATGCTATGTAATCCTGTGTTTTGGCTATCTACCCAACAGACTTAGGAAGGGGCTCATCTCATCACTGGCAGCCATGGTCCTCATGACAAGCCCGTTGGCCTCTACTCTGCATTAATCTGCATCTGGGAATGTTGGGACTATGAGAGGTCTTTTGGGCCTTGCAAGAGGCAAACAAGAATGGAACATTTGCTTGTGCCTTCTCTTGACCTAAACATGTTGCCCATTTGAATCTGCTTCCACTCACCTGTGTTAGGAAAAAGTTATCCCATGAAGCAGTGTCCTCCAGAGTTCCAAAGTGTCCTCTGCTTTTAGCTTTTCCTTTAGGCTGTCTCACTGGCCCTCTCAGGGTTGAAAGCTTTGGGGAAGAGGGTCAGGATGCTCACAGCTCACCACTTGTTTCCTACATATTTTCTTCTAGCCCCTCCTGCACTCTCCAACAGCATGAAGGAATGGGCTTTCCCTTCTTTCCATGTGGCAGATTTCCTCAGGAGAAATCTCTGTTTATAGTAAGGACCACCCATTTTGCTTGTCAGAGGCAGAATATTCTTTGTTTGCATTTCTGCTATAACTATCCTCATGAGTCCAAAATAAGTGAATGCCTCTCACAGAATAGGTGGAAACTCCTATTAACAGACAGGCAATATAGAAAAGAGTAGAAATAAATAGTAAAAAAATATTAACCCTCAGGAAAATAACAAAGTTGGATGAATATGACTACTTGACTTCAAGACTATAAAGCTACAGTAATCAAGATGAAAGGATAAGACAAATAGATCAATGGAACAGAATACAGAGCCCCCAAAATAGACATATGTAAACACAGTCAACTAATCTTTGGCAAAAGAGCAAAGGCAATACGATGGATAGTCTTTTCAATGAATGGTGGAGGGACACTGGGCTTCCACATGCAAAAAAAAAAAAAAAAGAATCTGTACAAGGATCTTAGGCCTTTTAAAAAATTAAGTCAACATAGGTCATGGACCTGAATTCAAAATGCTGAAACACAAAACTCCTAGACGCTGGAGAAAATTTAGTTGACTCTGGGTTTGGTGATAACTTTTTAGATACAACACCAAAGGCAGGATCCCAGAAAGATGGAATTAAAATGCTGGCCTTTATTAAAATTAAATTTTTCTACTCAGCAAAAGATACTGCCAAGAGAAAGAAAAGACTAGACATAGACTCGGAGAATATTTTTGCAAAAGACATATCTGATAAAGGCCTATTATTCAGAATATACAAAGAACTCTTAAGCTCAACTTTAACAAACAACCTGCTTAAAAATCAACAAAAGACCTTTAAAAACACTCACAAAGAAAATATACAGGTGGAAAGTAAGCATATGAAGATATTCACATCATATTCATCATAGAAATGCAAACTAAAATGACATAGAACCATATATCTATTAGAATGGTTAAAACTTGGAACGCTGACAACATCATATGCTAGCAAAGATATGGAGCAACAGGAACTCTCATTCATTGATTGCTGGTGGAAAAGCAAAATGGTACAACCACTTTGGAAGACAGCTTGGCACTTTCTTACAAAACTAAATATAGTCTTACCATAAGATCTAGGAATCATACTCCCTAAAATTAACCCAAAGGAGTTGGAAATTTCTGTCTACATAAAAACCTGTACCCTGGTTCTTATAGAAATTTATCGGTAACTGCCAAAACTTCAAAACAACCAAGATGTCCTTCAGTAGGTGGGTATATAAACTGCAATATCTAGACAATGGAATACTATTCAATGCTGAAAAGAAATGAGCTCTCAAGCAACCAATAGACATGGAGAAACATTATATGCATATCACTAAGTAAAAGAAGCAAATCTGAAAAGGCTACATATGGAATATACGGAAGGCTACATATGGAATCATACTATATGATTCCAACTATATGACATATTGTAAAAGGCAAAACTATAGAGACAGTAACAAGCTCAGTGGTTTCCTGGGTTTAGGCAGGGAGTATGGGGAAAAGGATGGGTAGGAAAAGTATATTTTTTAGGCAGAGAATCTACTCTGTATGATATAATAATGGTGGACACATGTTACTATCAGTTCAGTTCATTCACTCTTTGCGACCCCATGTTACTATACATTTATCTAAACTCATTTGTCCTTTTACACAGTTCATGAGGTTCTCATGGCAAGTATACTGGGGCAGTTTGCCATTCCCTCCAGAGCTGGCTTAAAACTAAATATTAAAAAACAAAACAAAAACAAAAACCTAAGATCATGGCATCTGGCCCCATTACTTCATGGCAAATAGATGGGGAAAAGGTGGAAGTAGTGACAGATTTCCTCTTCTTAGGCTCTAAAATCACTGCAGCTAGGACTACAGCCATGAAATCAGAAACCATTTGTTTCTTAGCAGGTCTATGACAAACCTAGAGATAGGTTTAACACATTTATACATGTTAGACACTACTCTGCCAACAAAAGTCCATATAGTCAAGGCAATGGTCTTCCCAGTGATCACATATGGTTGTGAGAGCTGGACTGTGAAGAAGGTGGAGCACCAAAAAATTGATACCTTTGAACTATGATGCTGGAGAAGACTCCTGAGAGTCCCTTGGACAGCAAGGAGATCAAACCCATCATCTTAAGGGAAATCAACCCTGAATACTCATTGGAAGGACTGATGCTGAAACTCCAGTATCTTGGTCATCTGATGCGAACAGCTGACTCATTGGAAAAGTCCCTGATGTTGGGAAAGATTAAGGGCAGGAGGAGAAGAGAGCATCAAAGGATGAGAAGGCTGGATGGCATCACCAATGCAACAGACATGAACTTGGGCAAACTTTGGGAGATGCATAGGGACAGAGAGGCCTGGCGTCCTGCAGTCCATGGGGTCGCAAAGAGTCAGACACGACTGAGTGACTGAACAACATTTACACCCATAGAACGTACAACACCAAGGGTGAACCCTAAAGAAAACTGGAAACTTTGGGAGATTATGATGAATCAATGTAGGTTCACAGATTTTAGCAAATGTATCACTCTGGGATGAAGAAGCAAATGGCAGCCCACTCCAGTATTCTTGCCTGGGAAATTCCATGAACAGAGGTGCCTGGAGGGCTACAGTCTATGAGGTCACAAGAGTCAGATCTTACTTACTGACTAACCACCACCACCGTCACTCTGGGAAGGATGCTAATAATGAGGGAGAGAATGCATGAGTCACTGGGGCAAAGGGTACATGGGAAACCTCTGTGCTTTCCCCTCAATTTTGCTGTGTACTTAAACATTTGTTAAAAAGTAGCTGTTAAAAATATTAACTCTGTTACATCTCTAAACAAAATATAATAGTTAAGAAGAGAGCTATACAAAATCACCTGAAGGAACAGAATCATTCCCAGGGCAGAAGGCTTGATGGAGGCGTTAAGACACAAGAACGGATGTGTGATCAAAAGGAAGTCAATGAGCAATGCAAGCCCAGACGATCATGAGAGGCTCATAAAATTCTACTTGGCAATGCTGTGTGAGTTCTTTCTTAAGAAAAGCTAACATGGGCTGAGGACATTCAAGTAGGATATAATTCTCTCCTACTTGAACTATATAAGATTAACAAGCAAACTTCTGAGTATAATCTGGCTTCCTGCATCCTTTTTCCCAGAGAAAGCTGGTCATTCTGAAATGACTACTTTAATCCAGAGGGCAATTACAGTTTTTCTATAAGAAAAATAACTGTAAAAATGAAAGTGTTAGTCACGTCGTTATATTTGACTCTTTGTGACCTTGTGGACTATAGCTTGCCAGGCTCCTCTGTCTATGGAATTCTCCAGGCAAGAATATTGGAGTGGGTAGCCATTTCCTTCTCCAGGGATCTTTCTGATCCAGGGATCAAACTCGGGTCTCTTGCATTGCAGGCAGATTCTTTGCCATCTGAGCCACCAGGGTCTAGGAGAATTGTACTCTGGTTTATATATCAGTCCCCTTTCTAATGGTTAGTGACCCCCAACATCAAGGGAAGAACTCGGTTTGCTAAGATTACGTCTTGAGCCTATATAGCTGAGGGTTAGATGTGGGACTGGGGTTAATTCACAAAATGAAAACTGCCTTGTGAGATGTTCACCTTCTTTCAAGAGGACTTTCTCCTCCTCTCTCCTCTGGAGCTACCTTAGAGTCATATGTAAGGTGACAGAATTTGACACTGTTAGCCAATGGTAACTTAGAGGGCACTCATTCCAATAAATTCCATTCCAAATAGGAGACCAGTCTTAAAGAATGAATAGAAATGAGAGATGTTGTTTGCTTCCTTCTTTTCATTATCATAAAATGTTATATATTGAACCCTTTTCCAAAGTTGTAGATGACATAGAGACATCACTTCCAAAATTATAGGAACTCTAACACCTTGTAAAATATAGTTCTTATCCGGTTTGGGGACCAAGTAAAACAGAGAGGACTGGTAGGGTTTTTAAAACTGCAAATATTTAATTGCTGTTAAATACTTGCTAAGTAACTATTAGCTGTTCTGGTGAGAATTTATACTCAGCTAACTTTATGGAATTCAATTAAGGATTTGGGACAGAAGGAAGATAAGAGTAACAATGAAAACTGTGACTAGTAGACTCTTATTACCTCACTTGATCCTTATGGTTTCCCTGTGAATCAGTTGTTTCCATCTCCACTTTCCAGAAGGAGTGGGAAAGTTGTCCAACCTGGGCAGGAGAGCAGTAGAGATACACTCAGCTATACTAACTCCTATGCTATTTCCATACTCCACATACATGTGCCCAACCTGACCCACTGTAGGAGCCAGAATTCTGGATCAATTGCAAAGGGCCAGAAGATGGGTTTTCCTCCAAAATATCAAGATCAAATTTATTTAGTAGAGAATGTTAAATGTATTTTAATACTTAGACTGCCCTCAGACATCATTATGTTAATTTTATCTCAAGTCTTCAATGTCTGACTAGTCATTTTTAACCAAGGTATCAACGCAATTCATAATTTCAATTTTTCCTCTCATAGTAATTATTTAAAAATACATGAAATTGTAGAAAGTCCACATTGGGGAATAGCTGCTGATTCACCCTTACTGGTATAACCAAAGCTTTGGAAGTGAAACAGAAGAAATAAAAGCTGGCTTCTAGAAGGAGCATGTAAATGGTTTAATGGGTTAGAATGTCATGGACAACCAAGTGGTTTATCTTCCACTTCAGAAAAATTCAGAATGCTTATATTTCTTCTCATGCAGGTATAAAAGGAAGACTAAGTGGTAAGGGTGAAGGGTGGGGAATCACTTGAGCTTCAGCTTTTCTTGCCACCTTGCAGTACATCTAACCTCTCTCTTATAGGCAACTGGCACCTTCTGTGATGACTCTTTCTATGAAAAAGTGAATATTTCATGATATAAAGAGATTTTATCTACCAAAGGGCTGCTTCTAAAATGCTATAAGCTATAAAAATTATTTATATATATAATTAAACTATATTCTGTTTTAAACAATTGAAGTGTTAAGTTTAATGCTGTCAATAGAAAGATACAATATTAATTGAAATTCAAACTTGTAGGCTTTCCAAGAAAGAAATGTTAAACAAATATAAAAATTGAGTTGTTTTAATTTTTATTTTCTTAAAAAAATCTAAATGTTAAAAACAGTTTAAAATGATTAAAACTTAGGATAGTACAAAAAATAATTAACTCAGATGTCAAGTGCTCCTACCGACAGGCCATTTAAACCACAGAAAATGTAAACTTCCAATAGGCAGCTTCCAAGATTTTTCATCTGAAAATAAAGATCAAAATTGCAGGCATATTGGAGAGTGAAGCAAAGCTGGAAATAAAACGCTATTAAATAATTTATGTCAAGGCCATTTAAACACTAATCAATGGATTTACAATGTTTTAAAACCATTGGAAGGAGAAGGCAATGAGGATACATGGAAGAACTATACAAAGATCTTCATGACCCAGATAACCATGATGGTGTGATCACTCATCTAGAGTCAGACATCCTGGAATGTGAAGTCAAGTGGGCCTTAGGAAGTATCACTACAAACAAAGCTAATGGAGGTGATAGAATTCAAACTGAGCTATTTCAAATCCTAAAAGATAATGCTGTGAAAGTGCTGCACTCAATATGCCAGCAAATTTGGAAAACACAGCAGTGACCACAAGACTAGAAAAGGTCAGTTTTCATTCCATTCTTTGGCAATGCCAAAGAATGTTCAAACTACCGCACAATTGCACTCATCACACACGCTAGCAAAGTAATGCTCAAAATTCTCCAAGCCACACTTCAATAGTATGTGAATCCTGAACTTCCAGAGGTTTAAGCTGGATTTAGAAAAGGCAGAGGAAACACAGATCAAATTGCCAACATCCACTGGATCATTGAAAAAGGAAGAGAGTTCCATAAAAACATGTATTTCTGCCTTAGTAACCATGCCAAAGCCTTTGACTGTGTGGATCACAACATAATGTGGAAAATTCTTAAAGAGGTGGGAATTTCAGGCCACCTTATCTGCCTCCTGAGAAATCTGTATGCAGGTCAGGAAGCAATAGTTAGAACCGGACATGGAACAATGGACTGGTTCCAAATTGGGAAAGCAGTACATCACGGCTGTATATTGTCACCCTGCTTATTTAATTTATATGCAGAGTACATCATGCAAAATGCCAGGCTGGATGAAGCACAAGCTGGAATCAAGATTGCTGGGAGAAATATCAATAACCTCAAATATGTAGATGATACCACCCTTATGGCAGAAAGAGAAGAACTAAAGAGAATCTTGAAGAAAGTGAAAGAGGAGAGTGAAAAAGTTGGCTTAAAACTCCACATTCAATAAACGAACATCATGGCATCTATCACTTGAAATCCTGTCACTTCAAGGCAAACAGATGAGGAAACAATGGAAATAGTGAGAGACTTTATTTTCCTGGGCTCCAAAATCACTGCAGATGGTGATTGCAGCCATGAAATTAAAAGACACTTGCTCCTTGGAAGAAAAGCTATGACCAACCTAGACAGCATATTAAAAGGCAGAGACATTACTTTGCCAAAAAAGGTCTGTCTAGTCAAAGCTATGGTTTTTCCAGTAGTCATGTATGGATGTGAGAGTTGGACTATAAAGAAAGCTGAGCACTGAAGAATTGATGCTTTTGAACTGTGGGGTTGGAAAAAGCTCTTGAGAGTCCTTTAGACTGCAAGGAGATCAATCCAGTCCACCCTAATGGAAATCAGTCTTGAATATTCATTGGAAGGACTGATGTTGAAGCTGAAACTCCAACACTTGGGCCACCTGATATGAAGAACTGACTCACTGGAACAGACCCTGATGCTGGGAAAGATTGAAGGCAGGAGGAGAAGGCAATGACAGAGGATGAGATGGTTGGATGGCATCACTGACTCGATGGACATGAGTTTGAGCAAGCTCCAGGAGTTGGTAATGGACAGGGAAGCCTGGCATGCTACAGTCCATGGGGTCGCAAAGGGTCAGACATGACTGAGTGACTGAAAAGAAATGAATGAAACCATTGGAATCCAAATTTTTTAAAAATCACCTTTTGGTGCCCTTGTTATGATCTGGCAGAATTCACACTCCAGGCAAAGCTTTGGCCAGATGAAATGTTAGTCAATATTTTATGCACCTCGTCACTGTTGTCCACCAGGGCCTAGGAAATCCTGCTGATGTGGGTGTAGATTAGCTGCATTAAATCAGATTCAATAGCCTTCTTAACCATCATCCTTTCCTTTCTTGTTGTGCTTCCTGTCATACAGCTTTTAGGCTACTCTTCCTGTAAGCTCCATGCCCTTCACACATGTCATAGCTACTCTTCAAAACAAGATCTCAACCCATTGTTTTAGATGTTTTGTAGTGCATGCCTACCTGAATATTTATGGATAACATATGCTTACTGCCAGAATATTTCTAACCTTGTCTATATGTAAGATTAACAAACAAATTTTTAAACTGTTAGGCTGTATTTAAAAGGTACCAGTCAAATTTAGTTCAATAATTCTAAATGCAAGGAGATTAAGAAGGATGACTCTGATCAGAGGTCAAAAAAAACACAATGATGCCACAGCAGAATAAAGTCTTTCTACCCATGTATTCTAGCTTTCCTGGTAAAGAATAAAGAATCTTTCCTTCCCATGCAGGTCCCCAACAACAACAAAAAAAAAGAATAAAGAATCTGCCTGCAATGCTGGAGACATGGGTTTGATCCCTGGGTTGGAAAGATGCCATGGAGAAGGAAATGGCAACCTACTCCAATATTCTTGTCTGGGAAATCCCATGGGCAGAGGAGCCTGGTGGGCTACAATCCATGGGGTTGCAAGAGTCAGACACAACTTAGTGACTAAGTCACTGCCGCCACCCATGTGTTCATCAGCTTTTCTGCCTGAATCTGCAGCAGGAGGCCCGCCTTCAGAGGTAAGAGACTAATTTAGTCTTCCACCCTATTTTTTTTTTTTTTTTTTTTTTAATCTCAGACCCGGTTACGTTAACCATAGTGATTAATTCCAACTGCTATGGCTGGGGGTAGATGGAAGGTTGACTGAAGAGAAATGGACCAAAACAAGGGTAGTTTTCTTCCATAACGGCTGCCTCCTATCAGCAGAGCGAATCCTGGACAAGGAAATGAATGGCACATTGAAAAAATGAAATCAGGTACAAAATTTTCCCTTCCATAGCAGTTTTCATTAGTGTTATTATTAAATCATTTCTCAATTCAACCATAAACATTATTAAACTTCCTAATCTATAGCTTAATTTCATATTGGGCTTTCTTTGGGATGCCTTAGATATGGGCTTTTTTGGGGGGTTAATCCTACAAAGAAATTGATTCTGGGTGACTTGAGAAATGATATCTTAATTAGGAAATGGCCAAACATATTACTTAATTTTTAGAAATTTCATTTACTAATGTGAACAAGTGTGATAATAACGACTGACTTAGTCTATGCCAATTCTTTTGAGGGATAATTTACTTGATGCCTCCTACTCTGCAGAATTTGTATTGGGTGAGACTATTCACTAGCATTGGTTGGAAATCTCATTATGTAAATAACTGAATGAACTAGAGAAAGAAAAACTATTTTCAGTAAAAGTCAAAGACCTCCCAGTGATCTACAAGACACCACCTCTTCTTTTTGTCTTCTTCTGACCTCAGTTTTTACCATTCTTCATCTTGCTTGACTTCCCTGGTGGCTCAGACAGTAAAGCGTCTGCCTACAATGAAGCAGACCCAGGTTCAATCCCTGCATTGGGAATATCTCCTGGAGAAGGAAATGGCAACCCACTCCAGTATTCTTGCCTAGAAAATCCCAGGGACCGAGGATCCTGGCAGGCTACTGTCCATGGGGTTGCAAAGAGTGAGACACAACTTCACTTTCACTTTCACTTTCACCTTGCTTACTCTGCTTTAGTCACACAGTCCCCTTTACTGTTCATGAACAAACCAGGTGAGTTCCCACTGGATTTCCCCTCTTTTTCTTTGGAAATGCTATCTTCCCATATATATGAATGGCTACCTCCTTTCTTTATGTCTTTGCCCCAAATTTCACTTGCTCACTAATGCCAGTCCTAACCTGCCATCTAAAATCGTCTTTGTGCCCTCGCCAGGAATCCTGCTGTTTCTTCATACCACAGCTTTTAAGACCAGCTAACATACACTGTGACATTGTACAGGAGACAGGGATCAAGACCATCCCCATGGAAAAGAAATGCAAAAAAGCAAAATGGCTGTCTGGGGAGGCCTTACAAATAGCTGTGAAAAGAAGAGAAGCGAAAAGCAAAGGCGAAAAGGAAAGATATAAGCATCTGAATGCGGAGTTCCAAAGAATAGCAAGAAGAGATAAGAAAGCCTTTCTCGGCAATCAATGCAAAGAAATAGAGGAAAACAAGAGAATGGGAAAGACTAGAGATCTCTTCAAGAAAATTAGAGATACCAAGGGAACATTTCATGCAAAGATGGGCTCGATAAAGGACAGAAATGGTATGGACCTAACAGAAGCAGAAGATATTAAGAAGAGGTGGCAAGAATACACAGAAGAACTGTACAAAAAAGATCTTCATGACCCAGATAATCATGATGGTGTGATCAGTCACCTAGACCAGACATCCTGGAATGTGAAGTCAAGTGGGCCTTAGAAAGCATCACTACTGGAGAAGGAAATGGCAACCCACTCCAGTATTCTTGCCTGGAGAATCCGAGGGACGGGGGAGCCTGGTGGGCTGCTGTCTATGGGGTCGCACAGAGTCGAACATGACTGCAGTGACTTAGTAGCAGCAGAAGCAGCAGTGTGACCCTCTTGTTATGAAAAATTTTTGGATGCATTTCATATTCAACTGTGATTTGAGGGTTATTTAAATAATGCTACTTGTAAGCTCAGAGAGCTTCTAAAAAAGAATTTATTATCATATAAATGAATACCATAGGGATATTCCTGGTTAGTCTATATAAAATTAAAAAAATAATAATTAAAAAAAAAAGAAAGAAAGCACACTATGAACAAAGTTAGTGGAGGTGATGGAATTCCAGTTGAGCTATTTCAAATCTTGAAAGATGATGCTGTGAAAGGGCAGCACACAATATGCCAGCAAATTTGGAAAACTCAGCAGTGGCCACAGGACTGGAAAAGGTAAGTTTTCATTCCAATCCCAAAGAAAGGCAATGCCAAAGAATGCTCAAACTACCACACAATTGCATGCATCTCACACACTAGTAAAGTAATGCTCAAAATTCTCCAAGCCAGGCTTCAACAATACATGAACCGTGAACTTCCAGATGTTCAAGCTGGTTTTAGAAAAGGCAGAGGAACCAGAGACCAAATTGCCAACATCCGCTGGATCATGGAAAAAGCAAGAGAGTTCCAGAAAAACATCTATTTCTGCTTTATTGACTATGCCAAAGCCTTTGACTGTGTGGATCACAATAAACTGTGGAGAGTTCTGAAAGACATAGGAATACCAGACCACCTGACCTGCCTCTTGAGAAATTTGTATGCAGGTCAGGAAGCAACAGTTAGAACTGGACATGGAATAACAGACTGGTTCCAAATAGGAAAAGGAGTACGTCAAGGCTGTATATTGTCACCCTGTTTATTTAACTTATATGCATAGTACATCATGAGAAATGCTGGACTGGAAGAAGCACAAGCTGGAACCAAGATTGCCAGGAGAAATATCAAAAACCTCGGATATGCAGATGACACCACCCTTATGGCAGAAAGTGAAGAGGAACTCAAAAGCCTCTTGATGAAGGTGAAAGAGGAGAGTGAAAAAGTTGGTTTAAGACTGAACATTCAGAAAATGAAGATCGTGACATCTGGTCCCATCACTTCATGGGGAATAGATGGGGAAACAGTGGAAACAGTGGCTGACTTTATTTTTTGGGCTCCAAAATCACTGCAGATGGTGACTGCAGCCATGAAATTAAAAGACGCTTACTCCTTGGAAGGAAAGTTATGACCAACCTAGACAGCATATTCAAAAGCAGAGACATTGCTTTGCCAACAAAGGTCCGTCTAGTCAAGGCTATGGTTTTTCCTGTGGTCATGTATGGATGTGAGAGTTGGACTGTGAAGAAAGCTCAGTGCTGAAGAATTGATGCCTTTGAAGTGTGGTGTTGGAGAAGACTCTTGAGAGTCCCTTGGACTGCAAGGAGATCCAACCAGTCCATTCTGAAGGAGATCAGCCCTGGGATTTCTTTGGAAGGAATGATGCTGAGGCTGAAACTCCAGTACTTTGGCCACCTCATGTGAAGAGTTGACTCATTGGAAAAGACTCTGATGCTAGGAGGGATTGGGGGCAGGAGGAGAAGGGGACGACAGAGGATGAGATGGCTGGATGTCATCACTGACTCAATGGACGTGAGTCTGAGTGAACTCCGGGAGTTGGTGATGGACAGGAAGGCCTGGCTTGCTGCGATTCATGGGGTCGCAAAGAGTCGGACACGACTGAGCGACTGAACTGAACTGAACATACACTATGTTTTAGCTATTTATTACGTTCACTGATATTGTCTTTTTACCCCTGCTGGAATGCAAGCCTCTCAAGGACAAGCATCTTGGTCTTTTTGTTCACTAACATATCCCAATAGAAATGTACCTGGCACATAATGTTCAATAGAATTTTTGTTGAAGGAGCAAATAAAACATTTAAAGAATAAGCAACTATGTAGATCAGTGGAATACTCCAGATGGCAGGACTAGAATTTACGGACATACATAAATGAGGCAGATCTGGGTTTAACACAGGAATTACTTTCCAAATGAAAGAGTTTTCCAACTTTGTCATGTGATCAAATCACCTACAGAGCGTTAAAAATGATAGTTCCTGGATCCCAGATTACTGAAGCAGAAACTTCTGCAATCATGAGAGAGTGCTTGTTTCATACCCAAGTTCAAGAACCACTGTCCTAGACTCTCAATCACTGAGAGATTCAAGTAGAGACTGAAAGATCATCAGTTAAGGAAAAAATGTTTATATGTTCACTGCTGATAAAAGCTGGACTTAAAAATTCTGTGATTTTATCAAATTCATTTCAAGATTGATTAATATATTTTGTGCTGTATTATTTAGCACAAATATATTAATTATTATTATTTAGAAAATTTTACCTTTCTTTCTATCAGGCTCTGCTCTGGAGTTAGGATGTATAGCTCTCATGAGGAAACACAGCTCTATGGAGTATCTCATATTATTTAACATTTAACTCTTCTGTGGAATTCTCATTACATCTAAGAATAGGTGGAAATTTCTAGTTATTTTGGAAGATGCTATTATTTCATTTAATGAAGGTAACTGCAATTTACCCCTAATAATGTTTAGAATCATAAGAGGCCTTCTGAATAAGCAGCCCATGAGATAACCGTAATTCAAAAGAAGATGCAACTGGGGTTAATAATATGTAACTGAGAAGAATCCTAACTTGACATTCAATATTAAGTTGAATATTCTCTTTTTATAGAGAATATAATGTGTAACAAATGTGTAATAATGTGTAACAAATATTTTCACTATGAAGTAAATAAAACAATTTCAGAAAAATTCAAGTTGCCTTTTAAACAGTGGTTGTTTTGGGTATGAATAAAGTGAAATTGAATCCAGAATAACAAAGCAAAAACAAAGAACAACTGGAGAAATCAAACAGCACACATCAGACTTGTTGAAAGCAAACTCCTCCTCCCCCAAGCCCTGGAGTCTACGTGATTTGCCCTCTGGCTGGTTCAAAGATTCAGAAGGTTTATATTTCAACTCTCTAGTTAGATATAATCACCTAGATTGGATTTCTTTCCATTCACAACTATCTGCAAATGGGTTTTTTTCTTTAGGGTAGAAAGATCATTGGAATTAATTATTTATGTTTCCCATTATGGCATAAATTTGAGTAGGGAAATAACTGAAAAATAATTTAGCATTATGAGGAAAAACAGTCACCATTCAAAGAAGCCTGTTCTGAGTAGTATAATCTTGCCAAATTCTTTGAAGATCAGATATTACTGCACTGTTTGAAAGTAATACTGACTGTATCAAAATGAAGTAATAATAAGAAAAATAGCACTTCCTTAAAATTACACACTGATTCTGAGTCAGATACTGTTTTAAGGGCTTCATATGAAGTGGCTCAATTGGTCCTCAGAACACCCTAATGAGGTAGGTACCAAACTCATCCCTAATTTGCAGGTTGGGAACCGGAGGCCACGAGAGCCAGCTTCCCAAGGACACACAGTGGCAGTCACTGAACCACAGCACATTTCACCTCTCATTGTATTTCCAGGAAAGTCATTTAGGAAATGTAGTTGTTCAGGATTCATAAACATTTAAATTAATGTGGGTTTTTTGAGATTTTAAACTTAAAGTTCAAGAGTCCTGAATGATTTCAGTGTTTTTATTAGTTTTTGTTGTCTTGAAAGGGGTGTGAATATATTACTGTATTTGAGTATATATTTTTAATAACATATGCTGAATGAAAATTGTAATACCAAGAATTGGCTGGACTCAGAAATTCATAGTTTTAATGCTTTGATAGTTTTAAGCATTTTGCCCAAACTGGGACACTTGACACTCACCTGCCTCACAATTTTCAGGCACGATCCCTTTATACAGATGCTGGCTGAAGGAGATCCTTACATCTTCTCCTTCCATGTGAATGACCAGGAGACCAGTGGTTGTCCTAGCTGGGACCCCTTGATCCACAGCTTTTAACTGCAGCCAAATTGGAAAATATTCTGAAGACGGAATTTGCTGAAGTTGAATTGCTCCTGTGTATTCATTAATAGAAAGCATTGACTGTGGCTCTGTGAAGCTGAACGTGACGGTGCCATTGGGTCCCGAGTCTGGGTCACTGGCTCTGAGGATGGCAGCTGTTTGGTTTGTAGGTGACTGAGAGGAAAGAAAAATATCAAGGGGGTTCTGTTCGAAAACTGGACTGTGGTCATTAACATCAGTGACATGTACTTTTATAACCACCGTGGTGCTTCGTGAGCCTTGGACACCACAGTCTCTGGCCACAGCCTTCAATACGTGCTCAGACCTGGCTTCCCGGTCAAGGGCGCGGCTGGTTCTCAGTGTGCCTGCCACAGGGTCGATGATGAACGCCCCGGAAGACTCATGTACCAGAGAATACATGGTTTGCCCGTTCAGGCCCTCATCCTCGTCCGCGGAGGAGAGCACGAGAACCGTGGTTCCCACCTGCGCGTCCTCTCTCACAGAAGCCTGGTACTGCAGCCTGGGGAAGGAAGGGCTGTGGTCGTTGTCGTCCAGAACTCTGACCTGCAGCTGCGCCGTGGAGCTTTGCGGCGGGCTCCCCAGATCCGAGCATAGAATGACGAGGGTGAAGTTGCTGACTTCCTCCCGGTCCAAAGCGCGAGTGGTTGAGAGTTCTCCCGACATTTCATTAATAGCAAAGTACTCATCAGTATTTCCATCTATTAAAGAAAGCAAGTTCAGAATATATTTGAATTGAAAAAGTAGCAGCTCTTTACTATGAATATATATTCATCCAACAAACATTTATTTCCTGATTATTATAGTACACTATCACTTTTGTAAGTACATGATCTTCCTGATAATAATACTCAGGGGATAAGTAAAAACTAAAATTCAACATCTATCTTAATTCAATCAGTAATTCAAACACTTGCTTTGACTGATTTGCAGCAGTATGATTTTTTTTCAACTTCAACTTTTTATAGTAATATGCTTTTCTTTTTTGAAGGATTAAAATGCATATTTTACTTGAAATAAAACAATAGTAGGCAGAGATAAGCAACAGTATTCGATGTTCATTTGTATATAGCAATCAAAAATTAACAGATTGATTTATAACAACGTATTTTTAATTTTCCCCTTACTCACTATAGATTGAATGTTGGTTATATTACTGGAATAAGGTCCTCTTCTACATGGCCCTTTGTGCATGAGCCATAACACTTCTTTCAGAGACAGTAAAACACTTGTCTATCTCTTACATAACATAAGCAAGGATTATGTTTTATTCTTTAAAATATGTTCCTTTTGCTATTGTATATGGTACCAAGTAGAATAAAATTTAGAAGTAAAAGTGAAAGTCACCCAGTCGTGTCCGACTCTTTGTGAACCCATGGACTATAGAGTCCATAGAATTCTCCAGGCCAGAATGCTGGAGTGGGTAGCCGTTCCCTTCTCCAGGAGATTTTCCCAAACCAGAGATCAAACCCAGGTCTCCTGCACTGCAGGTGGATTCTTTACCAGCTGAGCCACAAGGGAAGCCCTTTATGCAAGACAGCAAAAGAGACACAGAGATAAAGAACAGACTTTTGGACTCTGTGGGAGAAGGCGAGGGTGGGATGGTTTGAGAGAATACCATTGAGACATGTATATTACCATATATGAAACAGATCGGCCGTCCAGGTTCGATGCATTAGACAGGGTGCTCAGGGCTGGTGCACTGGGACAACCCTGAGGGATGGGATGGGGAGGGAGGTAGGAGAGGGGTTCAGGATAGGGGACACATGAACACTCATGGCTGATTCGTGTCAATATTTGGCAAAACCACTACAGTATTGTAAAGTAATTAGCCTCCAATTAAAATAATTAATTAAAAGAAAACTAAACTCAAGGATAAAAAGCTTCCAAAGGCATTTTAAAGTCAACCTGAAGATTAGTTGGGAAAATGAAGTTCAGTGACCTACCAGCCACATTCTTGGACTAGTGGGACCATTCCCAACAGCATGAGAACTTCCTGAACCCTGCAGAGGCACACGGAGGAAGTGGAGCTGTGCAGAAAAAACAGCAGCCTCAGGCAGTACGGGGGCTGAGGAGCAGGGACGGCATTTGAAGGCCTTCATGAGACATGTTAATTTGTACCAAACACAGGTGGTGAGACAAATTACATTTCTGTGGCATTTGTGATTGATAAAGCCATTCATTCCCTCATTAGACATTTTAACAACACCTGTCATGTACCAAATATGTGTTGGGACACTGGGAATATGAGGAGAGGAAGATGTGATCTGACTTCTAAGAGTCCAGGAGGAAAGGCACATCCGTACCTGGACATTAAAGTACAGTGTGAAACTCACATGTGCAGGACACTGGGAGGACAGAAGATGAGCACAGGTCCCGCATTAGGATGGCAAGAAAATGCTTATTATAAACAGTGACACCAAACTAACTCCTAAAGGGGAGGAAGCCAGGCTATTAGTCTTAGGGGAGGGAGAGGGAAGAGGGTCAAACCTGGATGAAGTCCCAGGATTATGAAAAAGCAAAGGTTGCAAACATTTTAGTATGACTAGAATTTAGGGTCCCCTGGGTATTTGAGGGTAGAATGTAGGCAGAAAGAGGATTGACGGTGGCAAGAATATAAATCTGGAAGATAAGCAGGATATCCAGTCATGAACTGCCCTGTATACACTGCCAAGATGCTGGGCTTTACCTTAAAATCTACCTGCAAGATTTTAGACAGGAAGACACTGTGAATCACATTTCTGTTTTAGGAAGAATCCTGGGCAGCAGTGTCAGAGCTTTTAGACTAGTGAAAGATAGGAGACTATCACAGTGTCTGTGTAATGAGGGGGTTCTGGAAAGATATGCACCTAGAGGAAGTGGATGCATTCCAAAGAATCAGAGGAGGAAAAGTAAGCAGTAAGGAAGGTAAGACACATGATCTGGCTTAGGAGAAAGACTGAAAGATGTGTAGACCAGTTTTGTTTAAAATGAGGTTTGAGGACCCTTCAGTTCAGTCGCTCAGTAGTGTCCGATGCTGTGACCCCATGAACCGCAGCACGCCAGGCCTCCCTGTCAATCACCAACTCCCAGAGTCCACCCAAACCCATGTCCATTGAGTCAGTGATGTTATCCAGCCATCTCATCCTCTGTCTACCCCTTCTCCTCCTGCCTTCAATCTTTCCTAGCATCAGGGTCTTTTCAATGACTCAGCTCTTCGCATCAGGTGGCCAAAGTATTGGAGTTTCAGCTTCAACATCAGTCCTTCCAATGAATATTCAGGACTGATTTCCTTTAGGATGGACTGGTTGGATCTCCTTGCAGTCCAAGGGACTCTCAAGAGTCTTCTCTAACACCACAGTTCAAAAGCATCAATTCTTCAGTGCTCAGCTTTCTTTATAGTCCAACTCTCACATCCATACATGACTACTGGAAAAACCATAGTCTTGACTAGACGGACCTTTGTTGGCAAAGTAATGTGTCTGCTTTTTAATATGCTGTCTAGGTTGGTCATAACTTTCCTTCCAAGGAGTAAGCATCTTTTAATTTCATGGCTGCAATCACCATCTGCAGTGATTTTGGAGCCCCCCAAAATAAAGTCAGCCACTGTTTCCACTGTTTCCCCATCTGTTTGCCATGAAATGATGGGACCAGATGCCATGATCTTAGTTTTCTGAATGTTAAGCTTTAAGCCAACTTTTTCACTCTCCTCTTTCACTTTCATCAAGAGGCTCTTTAGTTCTTCACTTTCTGCCATAAGGGTGGTGTCATCTGCATATCTGAGGTTATTGATATTTCTCCCTGAGGATGCTGGGGTTATATAAAACTATCTAAAGAGTATCTGGAAACAGGTAAGTTTTAGGGCAATAACCAGAAGTTTATTTACATATCCTTATTTCGAAAATGGTTCTGCCTGAGAAAACCCATAGGATCACATGGGTTTGTCTTTCCCAAAATCACTTTATAACTACCCTTCTTACAAATTATAAAAGAAAGGTTCACTTCTCACCCCTCCTAACCTGACCAAGGTGTACCAGATCAGGGTGTGAAAGTTTCTAGGCTGCCAGGTAAGGGGGCATTCCCAATGCTGGCGTTTCACGTTGAAACAAGAACTGACTTGAATGCCTGGGGGGATACATCATTTTTTTTGGAGAGGACCTTTGCTATGAACTAAACTTTAGGGCCTATTCTCAGTTGGTAAAGAATCTGCCCACAATGCAGGAGACCCTGGTTCAATTCCTGGGTTGGGAAGATCCACTGGGGAAGGGATAGGCTACCCACTCCAGTATTCTTTGGGCTTCTCTGGTGGGTCAGACAGTAAAGAATCTGCCTTCAATGCAGGAGACCTGGGTTTGAGCGCTGGGCTGGGAAGATCCCCTGGGGAAGGGAACAGCTGCCCATTCCAGTACTCTGACCTCTCCAGAACAGAGGAGCCTGGCAGGCTACAGTCCATGGGGTCACAAAGAGTCAGACACGACTGAGCAACTTTCAGTTTCAAGTTCCTAAGTAGTAAATAGATAGATAATAAAAGCCATTAATGGATTTGGGGACACATATCAGAAGGAGTTTAAGAAATGTTACTACTATAACAACAATCTGTCTACAATGTAAAAAGCGTGAACAAGGATTTTCAGTGCTTACATCTGTAACGAGATTTTTTAAGGACACATTGAGCAAAAAAGGCTGAGCACTTGAAGAAATTCTAGAAGCAGCCAGATCGTGATGAGGTGAATGAAAAGGGAGTGATGTTCAGTTTTAGACACACTGATAATGAGATGCTATTGGACATGAAGACTGGGTCCTTGAGGCTATCAGGAAAAAAATGCTGAAACAATTTGAAATGGAAGGAAATAATAAGTGGATGTTCTATGGTAAAAATAAAGATCAGTGTGTGACTAGTCTGGTTTTGACATCAGAATTGTCTTCCAGGTATTTTATCTTCATTGTCTTTCAGGCATTTTATTTCTGTAAATTGCTGAAAACTAAATACATAATGAAAACAGTTCATGTTCACAGAAATCCAAATTAATTGTGTCTGGTGGAATGGCAATGATTACTGTCCTGTGGCTAGAACTCTTCTGCATTTCAGAATCTCTTATTTTCTCTCTCTGTGTGCATGTGTGTGTTTCTTAGATTTCTCCTTGAACCAATTTTAACATCTTTTTGCCTTGTTTATTAACTAATGAGTTGAATAAAAACCTTTGGAAGTTGTCAGTTTTATATTTGTATGAAACCCATTATTTTCCTTTGAAAATCCTTTGACAGGGAGCCCTAGAGTCAGGATGGTATAGAGCAAAGCCCACAGTTCACCACAGGACATGAAGTGTGGACAAAAATGCTATTTATTTTTAGTCAAAGGCACTGATCCTAATTCTACTTTCTCATTGTAAAAAGAAAGAAAGTAGAAAATAAAAAATAATTAGAAGGTGGGATCAAGATGGTGGAGTGGGAAGACCCTGAGCTTACCTCCTCTTAGAAAGACAAAATTGCATTGATATAAAAAGAAATTCTCTCTTAAACTGACCTGAAGTCTAGCAGACTTGATCTTCTAAAACCAAGATTATAAAGGAAGAACCACAAGGAGTCTAGTATTAGGGAAGAAGAAGAAGTCTTGTCAGGACCCACACACTTGGTGGGTAACACAGATTTCACAGGCTCAGGGATCTTCCCTTAGTTGTTAGGGATTTGAGCCCCATATCGGGCATGCCAGCCTGGAGATAAGTACTGGGAATATGAGCCCTTTTAGGTAGTTTGAAAACCAGTGGGGCTTAATGGAGGCCTGTAGGCAATGGAGACTCTGCTTTTGGAGAGCATGGACACAGTTGTTTGCTCCCAGTCCTGGCACGGTGGCAACATGCCTGGTGCTCCGACCAGCCCACCATGACCACCCCAGCACACCTCACCCCGTCTGAGACAGGCTCTGACCTCAGCCCCTCCTGCTCCAGCCCCAGGCTGTGACAAGGCAGAATCACCAGTGCACCTTGGGAAAGGCCAGGGCTGGCTCAAGGCTCCTCTTCCAGCCTCTTGGGTCCCATCGCTACCCCTGGCCAAGACAGAAACTCTATAGCACCAAGGATATGATAACCTCACTCAGGATTGTGGCTCCAGCCTCTGCAAACCTGGCCCCGCCCCTCAACATGGCAGCGACTGCTAGCACACCCCGAGAAAAGGCATGGCCCGTGGTCACTTTAGATCCAGCTCTCCCGCCTAATCCACCGGGCATAGGGAGACTGCATAGGGATGACCCAATACAATGACATGGCTTCAAGACCAAGATGTGCATGTTTTCCTTAATTTCATCAAACAAAATGAAAAGACAGTAGAATATGTTACAAAACAAAGAGCAATATAAAACCCTGGGTGAAGGGAAGCCTAATGAGACAGTAATTCATCTGATAAATGATTCAAAGCAAAAGTCATAAAAAAAGTTAATCAAACTTGTGAACATCCTTTTCATAAGGAAAAGGATACAAAAATACAGTGGGAACTTCAAAAGGAACTAGAAAATATAATAAAGAACCAATTAGAGCTGAAGAATACAATAACTGGATGGGGAACACATGTATGCCTGTGGCGGATTCATTTTGATATTTGGCAAAACTAATACAATTATGTAAAGTTTAAAAATAAAATAAAATTAAAAACAAAACAAAACAAAACAAAAAAAAAACAATAACTGAAAGGAGAAATACACTAGAAGGAATTAACCACAGATTAGGTGATACAGAGAAACACATGAATGACCTGGAAGACAGAATAGTGGAAATCACCTTATCAGAACAGCAAAAAGAAAACGTTCATAAGGATTATTTAAGGGACTTCTGGGCTTCCCTTGTGGCTCAGATAGTAAAGAATCCGCCCTGCAGTGTGGTAGACCTGGCTTTGATACCTGAGTTGGGAAGATCCACTGGAGAAGGAAATAGCAACCCACTCCAGTATTCTCTCCTGGAGAATTCAACAAGGGACTTCTAGGAAAATATCAAGCATACTAACATTAGCATTATAGGAGTCGCAGAGGAAGAGAGACAGAAAGGGGCATAACCTTATTTGATGAAATTGTAGCTGAAAATATCACTAACCTGAAAAGGAAACAGATATCCAGGTCCAAGAAGCACAGAGAGGCCTAAACAAGATGAACTCAAAGAGGTTCACACTAAGTCATATCATAATAAAAATGAAAAAATTTTAAAGAGTGAATGGGAGAATTTTAAAGGCAGGAAGAGAGTCACTTAAAAGGAAACCACTAAAAATATTAGCTGATATCTTATCACAAATCTTGCAAGCCAGAGGGAGTAGCATGACATATTTAAAGTGCTGAAAGAACCTGCAACCAAGGACACTCTATCCAGCAAGGTTACCATGCAGACTTGAGGAGAGAGAAAGAGTTTTCCAAACAAGCAAAAACTAAAAGAGGTTGTTACCATTAAACTGGCCTTACAAGAAACATTAAAGTGTTTTCTTTAAGTGAAAAAGAAAACCTTATAACAAGAAATTTTAAAAAATGATACGAAGAAAAAAATCACTGATAATTATAAGTATATAGTAAAAACAGTGAATCAACCACTTATATGAGGGCATAAATGTTAAAGATAAAAATTATAAAATCAAATATAACTATGATAAACACTGAAAGGGTACAGATATAAATGTACAATATAAAACCAAACCATAAAGTGTGTTGGGAATAAAATGAAAAAGGTAGATATGTTTCAAGATATGTTTGAATTTAAACAACTATGAATTTAAAACAACTATATATAATTGATATATATATATATATAAACCTCATGGTAACTACAAATCAAAAATCTCCAGTGGACACACAAAGAAACAGAAAATAACCCAAACATAAGACTAAGGAAAATCATTAAACTGCAAGGGAAGAGACTAGAGGAACAAGAAAAGAACATAGAAAAACTGCAAAAAATAATACTAGAAAACAGTAACAAAATGTCAGTGAGTACATGTCTATCAATGATTACTTTATGTAAATAGATTAAATGCTCCAATCAGGACATGGGTGGCTGAATGGATTAGAAAACATACCATCTATATCCTGCCTACAAGGGACTCACTTCAGATCTAAAGACACACACACTTGAAAGTAAAGATGGAAAAAGATACTCCACACAAATGGAAATAAAAAGAAAACAGAGATAACAATATTCATATCACACAAAATAGACTTTGAAACAAAGTTTATAACAAAGACAAAGAAGGGCATCAATTATATAATGATAAATAAGTCAAATCAAGAAGAAGATATAACATTCATAAACATAAATGCCCCAGTACAATAGCACCTAAATATATAAAGTAAATACTAACACATATAAAGGGAGAAACTGACAGAAATACAATAAGTATAGAGAACTTTCATAACCCACTTACATAAATGAACAGGCAGAAAATCAATAAGGGATACATTAGATGACACATTCGACCAGAAGGACTTAACAGGTATTAATATTTACAAATCGTTGCATTAAAAACAGAAGAAAACACATTCTTTTTCAAGTGCACATGGACACTAGATCTCCAGGACAGGTCTCATGCTAAGCCACGAAAAATCTTCAATTCATTTAAGAAGATTGAAATCATATCAACCTTTTCTGACTACAGTGCTATGAAACTAGAAATCAATTACAGGAAGGAAACTGGAAAATAAACAAACGTGGAAACTAAATAATATATTACTAGAAAACCAATGGATCAACAAAGAGGAAATAAAATCATAGCTTGAGGTGAATAAAAAAAAAACAAACACAACTTTCAAAATCTATGAGACACAGCAAAAGGAGTTCTTAGAGGGAAATTTATAGTAATTCAGGTCTAACTCAAAACACAAGAAATATCTTAAATAACTTAACTTTCTATCTAAAGGAACTAGTAAAAGAAGTACAAACAAAGCCAAAAGTCAACAAAAGGAAGAGAATAATAAAAATCAGAGAAGTAAATAAAATAGAGACCAAATTTTAAAAAATAGAAAAAGCCTGGTGAAATTAAGCACTGTTGTTTAAGATAAACAAAGTTGATTAAGACGAGTCAGAAACTCATCAAGAAAATAAGAGAAAATCTAAATAAAATTAGAAACAGAAAAGGAGAAATTACAACCAATATCACAGAGATACAATCATAAAAGAATACTATTGACAACTATACACCAGAAAATTGGACAGCCTAGAAGAAATGGAAGAATGTCTAGAAATATATACTTTTCCAAGACTGAATCAGGAAGAAAGTGATTACTGAACAGTGATTACTATTAATGAAATTGAATCAATAATCAAAAACCTCCAACAAACCAAAGACCAGGACCACACCAGAATTGGAGAGTTTCTACCAAACATTTAAAGATGAGTTGAAGCCTATCTTTCCTAAACTATACCAAAAATTGAAGAAGAGGGACTTCCAAACTCATTCTATGAAGCCCTATCTAAACCAGACAAAGACACTATAAAAAAAATTACACACCAATATTCCTGAAAAGATGCTCAATAAAAATTAGCAAACCAAATTCAACAAATACAGAAAAGAGATTTTTATTCATGATCAAATAAAATTTATTCCAGGGATGCAAGGATGGTTCAACATCTACAAATCAATCAAGGTGTTATACCACATTAACAAAAGGGAGAATAAAAACCATATGATCATCTCAATAGACACCGAAAAAAACATTTGACAGAATTCAACATTCATTTATGATAAAATCACTTATCATAGTTGGTAAAGAGGAAACATACTTCAACATAATAAAGGCCATATATGGCAAACCCACAGCTATCATACCAAAAATGAAAAGCTGAAAACTTTTCCTCTAAGATCAGGAATAAGATAAGTATTCCCACTCTCATCATTTCTACTTAACATAGTATTGGGAGTCATGGAGGCGGGGCAAAGTACATGAAGGGGAATCAGGAGTACAAACTATTAGGTATAAAAGAAAGAAGTTACAAGGATGTAATGTACAGCACTGGCAATACAGTCAACATTTTAATAATAACTTTATATGGAGTATACTCTATAAAAACATTGAATTATGTTGCACATCTGAAACTAACAGAAGTATATACTTCAATTTTTAAAATACCCTTTAATGGGACTTAGATCTAGGATGTAGTCAAGATAGGGGGATATTAAAGTTCAGTGGTAACTAGAAACAGGGACTGGATGAAGCGACCAGTAAGAGTGTGTCTAGGAGAAAAGAAAGAGATATACCAAAAAGATCCAGGAAACTCTAACAAGTCAGAGAATAAAAAGGACATTGGGAAGGCTTGTCTGGAAAGACAGATGAAGAATCAGGAGAAAGTAGTGGCTTTTGAAGTAAAAGTGAGGCCAAGCATCCAGGGCATGGCGCACAAAGACACAAAGCAGTGCAACTAAGAACTGAAAAAAGATCCAACGCATTTAGCAACAACAAGGTCTTTTGTGCTTTCAACAAGGGTAGTTTCAGCGGAGTGACTTCAGTGGACTGCAGCAAGCTAAGAAATTAAAGTGAAATAAAGACATAGAAACTAGCGTGTAGACAACGATTTTTAAGAAATTTGATTGTGAAGGAAAAGAGACAGAGGATGAAGGGAGACATCTATGCTTTTCAGGATAGGAGAGACTAAAAAAACTGGAAAAGCCAGTAGCGAGGGAAATGTTGACCATATGGGAAAGGAAGGTGAGTGGTCAAAAAGAATGTTCTTGATGCAATGAAAGGTGACTGGTGCAGTCTGGGGATTGTTTATACCCAGTCCTCAACAAAATAAATACAATAAATTGAGAGTAAACATTTAGAGAAATTTATAGCAATATGACATAATAATCTTATATCTCTGTAATATAGTAATATCTTTTTTTAAATTGGGGCTTGCATTTTGTATGCCTTTTTTCTCCCAATAATTTACATTTATTGTATTTTACAAAAGCATCAATCACAACAGATTGCAAACTTTAAAAAACACCAGCCCTGGTTCTTAACCACAATTGATTTGGGAAGTTTCAGAAAACAGGTAGAGTTTACAGAGAAGGAAAAGTATCTATTCCAGTGCTACAGCAAAGAAAGATATAATAATTGGGCTTATTCTTAAAAATTGGGCTTCTCAAAGGTAGTTTGAGGGATTATCATCCTTTTGGATGATAGTATGACAATATATGGAGAAGGCAATGGCACCCCACTCCAGTACTTTTGCTTGGAAAATCCCATGGATGGAGGAGCCTGGTAGGCTGCAGTCCATGGGATCGCTAAGAGTCGGATACGACTGAGCGACTTCACTTTCATGCATTGGAGAAGGAAATGGCAATCCACTCCAGTGTTCTTGCCTGGAGAATCCCAGGGACGGGGGAGCCTGGTGGGCTGCCGTCTATGAGGTTGCACAGAGTCGGACACGACTGAAGCGACTTAGTAGTAGTAGTATGACAATATATGTGATCATTTAAGATAGATATGTCCTTGGACAAATAATCTAGATATATTATCATAAGGAAATAATTGAGTGTGTTCACTACAGCATTTTTATTATAGAGTGTTCAATATCTAAATTAGCACAAAAGGAGATGAGTAAGATAAATCATGTTATAATATGCATATTAGAAATGCTAATATATGTATATTAAACAACATGAAACATTTATACAGTGTATTACTTTTAAAAGGAGATAACAAAACAGTGTATATAAATTATTCAGTAGTGTAAGATTGGTGTCTGCATTCACTGAGATTCATTGAAAAGCGATTTTCAAAAATATCAAATTACTTATCTCTGCAAGATATAAGATTTTTGTTTATTACTGTTGTTTTTCATAAATTGTATATAAATTCTGCAATTATATATCATTTTCTAATCAGGGGAAATGACAATAAAAACCATTCTCATTTTGGAGTAAACTGGGTGGTACACAGAAAACATGGCTTGATTATGGGAATTTTAGTAAATAGACAGTGATAGCTTCCAGAGTGAGCCTCACAGCTGTTTCTACACCATAAAACAGCTTCTCTTTGTGCGTTATTCTAGCTCCATCTCATTATCATTCTATGTGTGCTCTGACATGTGCTAAAAAAATGAATTCTCCACTCTTTTTCAGGTAAATAAGATGTGGCCTTCACAAAACTTGCCATGCTAACCCTTCCATGATTCTGCCAGAATCTTATATCTCTGATCCAAAGGGGAAAATATTACAAAATTATCTTCTAGTGCAGAAGTTCCTAAAGACCTTGATTATTTATCTCTGGAGTATTGTGATAGATATGAAGTGTTTCATTGGTCTGCAGATCTCAGAAAACTGTTTTTCTACTCATGTCCTCTAGGTCTGATTGCTCAAAATAATAAAAGTAAGGGATCATATGAAAAAAGTGAAAATAGAAAAAAAGCTATCTGCCGCATCTGTATATCCTTTAATGTAAATGGATTACTAACAACAAGAGTTGTTGAGGGCGGATGTTTGAGGAGTTTGGAGGGCAGTAGATCAGTCAGGGTAGCTGTCGGAAGGAGGAGGAGAGGAGACCCGGGGCGCCAATTAGTTCTTAGCAGGTGTGTGTTCTGTAGACACTGAACTATGTACTGAATGAAGAATACTCACCATGACACATGTGTCAGCCACGCTGGTACCCCAGGGGGAATTAAAGTAAAGATGATTCTTACCGATTATATGATACGTGACAGCTCCATTGCTGCCAGCATCCATATCAGAAGCCAAGAAGGTGTAGACAAGGCCTGGCTCTTGGTTTTCCAGAACCTCAATGTCATCCCTGGGGACAACAATCTCTGGTGCGTGGTCATTTTCATCTCTCACCGTGCAGAGAATCACTGTGGTCCCGGACAGAGCAGGGGCTCCCCCATCACGTACGAGTACTGACATGAAATAAAAGATGGCACAGATGGTGGCCATTAATTCACACCTAAAATATGCTGCCCCTACCAGACAGCCTCAGATCAAATTAACTGGGTAGCACTGGGTCAATAACGTTTTATTTAAAGACGCCCTACTGAAATGTAAAATTTCACCTCTCAACTGCCTGCGGCCTACTTTTGTTTAGCACAGACGAGGGATCACTTACCTCGAAGGGTGAGGACTTCCTGAACTTCTCTGTCAAGTGTGGTGGCCGTCACTACCTCCCCAGTGTCCGAATTTATCTGGAACAACATGAATGAAGCACCTGGCATAATTTCAAACTGAAGCTTGGAATTAATTCCTAAAGGAAAACACAGAGAAAAACTTAACCATTATCCCTTGGAATGCATTCATCTGTTTCATTTTTTCCTATGAATATGTTAAACCATAAATGAAAAAGGCAAGACATTGAACCTTCAAATTAAGGTAAAAAACAAAAGCCAACTCTTTTGGCTGTTAAAAAAAAAAAGCCTCCTGGGCTGAAATGCTTGATTTTCAAGTCTTATGAGACTTCACCACAGTAAATGCTTCAGAATTTCTCCCTTCCATAAAAATTTTCTTACGAGTGTGCAACCCTCCAACATATTCCTAATTCCTTCTGCTAATACTAATTGTGATTTAATGACATCACTGGAAGCTTGCAGGGCAAGTGACGATTTCTGTAGATGGATGCTCTGTTAGAGGCTGTGTCCAGTTCCAATACTCTGCTCATCTTCCAGCTGGGAGCTGAGCACACGGAGTTACGGATGGACAGAGTTTCCCGCCATCTTGTTTCCTACTTAGTATTCAGTCTCCTATCTCCGTGAGAAATGTGGTACCATATTACTATGCAATCTGAAAATAATTCTTCCCATATTCCTGTGGTTTCATTTCTCCCCTGGGAAAAGTGTCAGGTCATTCCCATCTTTGGTATAAAGCTTTCTCATGCCAGTAACTTGAACTACGTTATTCCATGATATTGCAGTTATTTGCACTTCACAAAAGTTCATTTCAACCATGTTCCTAAATTCTTAACTGATGAGAATCTACATTAGATATAGTACTTAACATATGCGATTTACACTTCAATAAAAGACGAAATATTGTTCTTTGGACTTAACAAAAAAACTTCAATTACTCATTTCCACCTTGTATGTCATAGAAAGTAAATTTTCAGCCACCATGGTCTAGTAGAACTGAGTTCTGGAAAAAGCGGAATATGCTAATTTTACACGAGAATAAATATACATGACTTCTTCCTATGCCAGTTGAAAGAGAAAGGATATTTGGGATCACGTGCAGGCATTTTAATAACCTTGAGAAAAAATGTCTAATAATGTAGGAACCAAATATTTGAAAGAGTATAATCAGAGGTCACCAGACTATTTCAGCCTAGCATTAGGCATTAAGCATATTATTGCATTAATGATTATGTAATAATTAAGTGATTACTTTGGTCTCATAGTGATAACATAACCTTTTCTTTGGTCAGACAGAATTTTTAAAAATTCCAAATTGTTAAAATTCCCTTTACCAGTTTCACCCTACATTATGAAAATGGGGACAATATCATGTTACATCTACTTTCTCTGTTCCTCAAATATTTGGTGAGCATAATTAAGTGCCAAGCACAGTGCTGTGTGCCAAAGAGACAGGTGGGGAATCAAAGAGGTACAGCCCTTGCCTTTATGAAGATATCATGGAGAACAGCATCTTTTAATTTTTGGACCCTTTAAAAAAAAATAAATCTACTCATTTATAATGTGATCTTATTACACATTACATATAAAATTATATATTACATATTGTATTATATACTATACATTTTAAAATCCTGACACTTGTCAAACCTAGAAAATGTCTCACATGTTTAAACAAAACACAAATTTTTACAGCTTCCCTTCCTCCCATCGGCCTAATTATTCTCTAATGTGCTTTACCATTGTATTCAATACTCCTTTGACTTCTTAGAAACTGTCACATTTTATTGTTCCTTTTTTTCTACATTGTTTTCTAACATAACACTCTACTTACCTTCAATCCTCCTAGTATTTTATTAAGAATAAATGAGATCTTTATGTAACTATAGTTTGCACATATATGTTTTCACACTACAAACTATGCACCCTTTACAACTTAAACAATGTGAAATAAATTGAAAATATTGCACTTGTGTCTCTTTCAGAATTCAATTAATGCCTTGCTTCTTCCTCAGTCTAATTCAGTTCATTTCATTCGCTCAATCGTGTCCAACTCTTTGTAACCCCACGGACTGCAGCACACCAGGCTTCCCTGTCCATAACCAACTCCTGGAGCTTGTTCAAACTCATGTCCATTGAGTTGGTGATGCCATGCAACCTCTCATCCTCTGTCATCCCCTTCTCCTCCTGCCTTCAATCTTTCCCAGCATCAGGGTCTCTTCTAATGAGTCAGTTCTTCACATCAGGTGGCCAAAGTATTGGAGTTTCAGCTTCAGCATCAGTCCTTCCAGTGAATATTCAGGACTGATTTCCTTTAGGATGAAATGGTTTGATATTCTCGCAGTCCAAGGGATTCTCAAGAGTATTCTCCAACACCACAGTTCAAAAGGATCGATTCTTCGGTGCTCAGCTTTCTTTATAGTCCGACTCTCACTTCCATATATGACTACTGGAAAAACCATAGCTTTGACTAGATGGACCTTTGTCAGCAAAGTAATGTCTCTGCTTTTTAATATGCTGTCTAGGTTAGTTATAGCTTTACTTCCAAGGAACAAGCGTCTTTTAATTTCATGGTTGCAGTCACCATCTGCAGTGATTTTGGAGCCCTTAAAACAAAGTCTCTCACTGTTTCCATCCATTTGCCATGAAGTGATGGGACCGGGTGCCATGATCTTCATTTTTGAATGTTGAGTTTTAAGCCAACTTTTTCACTCTCCTCTTTCACTTTCATCAAGAAGCTCTTTTAATTCTTCACTTTCTGCCATAATGGTGGTGTCATTCCGACAATCTTCATTCCAGCTGGTGCTTCATCCAGCTGGGCAATTTGCATGCTGTACTCTGCGTAGAAGTTAAATAAACAGGGTGGCAATAGACAGCCTTGACATACTCCTTTCCCAATTTGGAAACAGTCCGTTGTTCCATGTCTGGTTCTAATTGTTGCTTCCTGACCTGCATACAGATTTCTCAGGAGGCAGGTCAGGTGGTCTGGTATTCCCATCTCTTTCAGAATTTTCCACAGTTTGCTGTGATACACATAGTCAAAGGCTTTGGTGTAATCAATAAAGCAGAAGTAGATGTTTTTCTGGAATTCTCTTGCTTTTACGATGATCCAATGGATGTTGGCAATTTGATCTCTGGTTCCTCTGCCTTTTCTAAATCCAGATTGAATATCTGGAAGTCCATGGTTCAAGTACTCTTGCAGCCTGGCTTGGTGAATTTTGAGCATTACTTTGCTATTGTGTGAGATGAGTGCAACTGTGTGGTCATTTGAACATTCTTTGGCATTGTCTTTCTTTGGGATTGGAATGAAAACTGACCTTTTCCAGTCCTGTGGCCACTGCTGAATTTTCCAAATTTTCTGGCGTATTGAGTGCAACACTTTCACAGCATTATCTTTTAGGATTTGAAAGAGCTCAGCTGGAACTCCATCACCTCCACTGTCGTTGTTCATAGCGATGCTTCTTAAGGCCCACTTGACTTCACATTCCAGGATGTCTGGCTCTAGGTGAGTGATCACACCATCGTGATTATCTGGGTCGTGAAGATCTTTTTTGTATAGTTCTTCTGTGTATTCTTGCCACCTCTTCTTAATATCTTCTGCTTCTGTTAGGTCCATACCATTTCTGTCCTTTTTTGTGCCCATGTTTGCATGAAATGTTCCCTTGGTATCTCTAATTTTCTTGAAGAGATCTCTAGTCATTCCCTTTGTATTGTTTTCCTCTATTTCTTTGACTTGATCACTGAGGAAAGCTTTCTTATCTCTCCATGCTATTCTTTGGAACTCTGCATTCAAATGGCTATATCTTTCTGTTTCTCCTTTGCCTTTCACGTCTCTTCTATTCTCAGCTATTTGTAAGACCTCCTCAGACAATCATTTTGCCTTTTTGCATTTATTTCTCTTGGGGATAGTGTTGATCCCTGCCTCCTGTACAATGTTACTAACCTCCATCCAAAATTCTTCAGGGACTCTGTTTATCAGATCTGATACTTTGAATCTATTTGTCACTTCCACTGTACAATTGTAAGGGGTTTGATTTAGCTCATACCTGAATGGTCTAGCGGTTTTCTGTACTTTCTTCAACTTAAGTCTAAATTTTGCAATAAGGAGTTGATGATCTGAGCCACAGTTAGCTCCAAGTCTTGTTTTTGCTGACTGTACAGAGTTTCTCCATCTTTGGCTGCAAAGAATATAATCAATCTGATTTCGGTGTTGACCATCTGGTGATGTCCATGTGTAGAGTCTTCTCTTGTGTTGTTGGAAGAAGGTGTTTGCTGTGACCACTGCATTCTCTTGGCAGAACTCCATTAGCCTTTTCTCTGCTTCATTTTGTTTCTTCCTTCTCACAGAATAATCCTCCAGAACAAACACAGCATCATCAAATTTGAGAACCAAAGAAATAAAAGTCAAATGAGATTATTTGATCTAACTCCATAATCTTACTAAGAAAACTGGATATCTGAATCTGAAGATATTTAGGGATATACTTAAAATACACCTAGTAAAGGATGAGTGTGTGTGTGTGTGTACGCATACATATATCTGCTCTTAGATCTCAAGACCTATAGTCTTTTGCTCTTTTACTTTCTCCCAGTCTCGGATAGATACCCTTCCTCAATTCATTTCTTTCCCTATCAAGTCCAGACCCATGAATTAACACTTTAGAAACCTTGCAAATTTCCTCAGGTCTTCTGACTTTTTCCAAAAGAATCCCAGCAAAACCTTGTTCAGGATCATGTCAACCATCTCTCTGGTCTTCTGGACTATCCAGCAGATAATTGGGGCTGGAGAAAACTTCACAAAAGCATAGACTGAGGCCACTGAAATACCACTGTCCTCTGGCAATCTGTCCAGTTCTCCTTGGTCACCCCTTTCCTATTCAGGTCTTCTACCCAACCACCTGCTGGCTGACTCTCACAAACCACTTTCCTTCCTATTTCCCAGAGAAATGGAGGCATTGGGAAAAAGGCTCCCTCAGCTTCTTGCATCTGTACTCAACCCCACCTCTTGCTTTCTGTCTCAATGGCAAAAATAATGCTTCAAACACCCTCTTGAAGTTTTCCTGTCAGTTCTAATCTTTCTCTTTACATTTTCCCCTTAAATTATACTCTTCTCTAGCTATAAGGGGCTTCCCTGGTGGCTCAGTGATAAAGACTCTGCCTACAATATAGGAGACCTGGGTTTGATCTCTGGGTTGGGAAGATCCCCTGGAGGAGGGTATGGAACATACTCTAGTACTCTTGCCTAGAGAATCCCATGGATAGAGGAGCCTGGAAGGCTGCAGTCCATAGGATGACACAGAGTCAGACACGACCAAAGCAACTAAGCAGCAACAGAAGCTAACTGTAAGAAACAAGTTTTCTTCTCTTTATAGCCAAGCTTCTTTTAAAAATTCCCTGCAGCTAGGTTGAAACCACTGCCATATATAGTTATTCTTTCTACAGTCATCAATAAGCTTCTGGTTATAAAAATCTACTGATCATGTTTAGCTGACTTATCTTCTCTGTAACTTCAGATATTGCTGACTAATTAAAAAAAAAAAACATGGAAAGGAAAGAACAAAGAGAGAGAGGAAGGAAGAGAAGGGGAAGGGGAAAGAGGAAGGAAGGAATTCATTCCACCTCTTTCCCAGTTCACTGGCTTCAGTTTCCATCCATATGCAGATGACACATAGGTACTGAGCTCCAGTTATTTGATTAATTCATTCACTCATGCAACACACATTTATTTATACAACATACATTTACCAAGTGCCAGGCACTCGAAAGATACCACCAAATTATCTTGAACTATCATTGAATTATCTTGGTCCTCAGAATTCCTCTCATTTCAGTTCAGTTGCTCAGTCGTGTCCAACACTTTGCGACCCTATGGACTGCAGCACACCAGGCCTCCCTATCTATCACCAATTCCCGGAGTTTACTCAAACCCGTGTCCATTGAGTCAGTGATACCATCCAGCCATCTCATCCTCTGTTGTCCCCTTCTCCTCCTGCCCTCAATCTTTCCCAGCGTCAGGGTCTTTTCAATGAGTCAGCTCTTCACACCAGGTAGCTAAAGTATTGGTTTCAGCTTCAACATCAGTCCTACCAATGAACATTCAGGACTGATTTCCTTTAGGATGGACTAGTTGGATCTCCTAAGAGTCTTCTCCAACACCACAGTTCAAAAGCATCAGTTCTTCAGCGCTCAGCTTTCTTTACAGTCCAACTCTCACATCCATACATGACTACTGGAAGTAATGTCTCTGCTTTTTAATATGCTATCTAGGTTGGTCATAACTTTTCTTCCAAGGAGTAAGTGTCTTTTACTTTCATGGCTACAGTCACCATCTCCAATGATTTTGGAGCCCCCCCAAAAAATAAAGTCTGCCGCTGTTTCCACTGTTTCTCCATCTATTTGCCGTAAAGTGATAGTGGAGAATTATAGACAGTGTGGTGGAATATGTGAAATCACTGGGGAAGGGGATCAGGGAAGATTTATCACAAGTAGATAATTGCTCATTTATATCTCATTTAACAAACCTACAGAGATAGTGAGAGCAAGTGCCAAGGTACCACACCACATGCTAAGGATGTAACTGCTGGCAAGAAGACATACTCTCTGCTTTCATGCTACATACAGTGTAGCACTGGATTCAGATAAATAAGCAGGCAATTACAATTCCACATGATAAGACATAACTGAGTATATGTTGCCTTCTGTATAAGCTGAGGCCCTAAAGATGAATTAGATTTATCAAGTAAGAGGGAATAAAGTGAATGCAATCAAAATAGGAACCAAACACCATACTGCAGGCTACAACGTCCCATATGATATGGGCTCTGCTTATTTCCCCAAGCTCTTCTCATATGCTTGTTCTTGGCCCACCAATGTCCCTTCTGCTCTCTGAACATGCTAAGTGTCTTTCTGTTGGGGTCTTTGATGTTGCTGTTCCTTCTGCCAGCACCTCCCTCCATCCTTTACAAGGTGTACTAGTTATTGGTATACTAAATTATGGTGCCTCGGATCTGAAGCCATTCTTCCCTCCTCTGCCCTGCAATGCTGGGGCTGGGGATCCGGATGCCACAACTGTGCAGGACCTCCTTTGCCACTAAGCCCCTGTTAGCATCTGCCATAAAGCGACCCTCAAGGGAGACTGAAGGTCAGAGGAAAGCAGATGGGACTACTTCTTCCGGTTCTCTTACTTTCCCTGTCAGCAATGCCATTTTTCCTGGTGTAACAGCTGCTCACAACTTTCTGTCTCTTTTGGCTCTCCCAGACCAGGCTCTACAAAGCCCTTCTGCTCTTTCTCTTCCTAGGTTCTGATAATCTCATCTTCTTTTTGTTTCCCAGAATTAGGGGTGGTAGCTGCTTTCCTATAGTTATTTTTTTCTGGGTTACTTCAGGATTCCTTTTTCACTTACTCAGCCTTCCATACCAGTATTTTAACAGCTGGTTTTCCTGATTACATATGACTGGTACAGTACTTGGAACAAGAGTGGGTCCCAGGTATCAGGGATTCTGATACTGGTTTGGTTATGCCTTTGGCCTTAAAGGCAGTGCTGGGTTCCTGCCCAAAGGAAATGAAACACGAGTAATTTATCACTTGCAATGGTATCACAGGGGCTTCCCAGGTGGTGCTAGTGGTAAAGAACCCACCTGCCAGTACAGGAGATATAAGAGACGTGGGTGTGATCCCTGAGTCGGGAAGATCTCCTGGAGGAGGGCATGGCAATCAACTCCAGTATTCTTGCATAGAGAATCCCATGGACAGAGAAGCCTGATGGGCTATAGTCCATAGGGTCACAAACAGTCAGACACAACTGAAGTGACTTAGTGTGTGTGCACACACATGCACGCACATGCACACACACACACACACTATAGTATCATAATCAATTAAATTATCACCCATGTTTGATTGTGATGAACTGACTATTAAAGGACTCCTATTCCTTAGAGGACCAAATGGTGCTGACCATGGCCTTGGGATAGTAAAAGGAGTATGGTGTGAACTGGCTATCTCTGAATACAATGAGAGCTTACAGAAAGAAAATTATAAGCTGAGGCTTTAAAGTCATAGTTTAGGTCATAGTCAAAATAGCTGAAAGCTTCTAAGGAAGTCAGTCTCTCTGAATATCAGAACCAAATTGGGCAGCAGATATATAAGGAGTAGCTTCTTGGAAGGGAAAATCCATATGAAGACCCACAGATTTCAACATACTGCAGGCAGATCTCAGCATACATGCAAATATGACTCAGTCAGAGACAGCTTTCAGCTTTCAAAGAATACCAAGATTTTTCTAACTTATATTAGGATAACTCTGTCCAAAATGTGTGGAAATCAATTCTAAGAATGTGAAACCCAGAAAGATTAAATAACACTTTGGTTTATGCTGGATTTATTGATGTAGTGTGCTTACTAGCTATTCTGAATTGAATGTTTTAACTCGTATAGCTATGTCCCTTGACAGTTTCTTTTGATTGGTTGTGTTACAAGTGGCCTATCATTGTTGAGTTTGAGATGCCAGACTTTCCCCTGCATACTATACAGGAAAGGAAAGTTTGAGAAGAACGTTAGGATGGATTTATGTATGACATGCCCACCACCCTCCTCTGACTACATTTACCAACAATTCAGAGGACTCTCCCTTCATAAAGACCATGGGAAAGGCCTTGGTTAGAGGGACACAGCATCCTTTAAACACCCTTTGGTAGTAGCCCTCTGTGTCGGTTGAGGATGATGGTACCACTGGCTCTGGAGGTCACCTTTTGAGAACCAACACTCTCAGACTTCCTGGACCAGATAGCAGAGTAGAAGCAAGTTGAGCTCACCTCTTCCCACAAGTCTATCTAAATTACAACTAATTGTTGACCAACCATTGATAAAAAAGACTGGAACCTACCAGAAAATATATTCTACATCCAGAGACATAAAGAGCAAACCACAGTGCGATGGTAGGGGCATGAACTTGCAATATAGTCAAATCCCATACCCCCTCCCTGGGATCAGCAACCCACAAACTAGAGAACAATTTATACCATAGAAGTTCTCCCACAGGAATGAAAGTTCTGGGGCCCATGTCAGGTTCCCAAGCCTGGGGGTCTGGCATAGAGAGGAGTGAGCCCCCAGAGTATTTGGCTTTAAAGGGCAACGAGGTTTGAGTTCAGGAACTCCACAGGACTGGGGAAAACAGAGACTCCACTCTTGGAGGGCATGTCCGAGGTCTCACGCACACTGGGACCAAGGACAAAAGTGCCTGCATAACCTGGGCCATAACCACCTGTGGGTCTTGGAGGGTCTCTTGGGGAGGCAGGGGAGGGGGCAGCTGCGACTTATTCTGGGACGAGGACACTGGTGGTGCACACACTGAGGAGTGGTCATCAGCATGAGCTCTCCTGGAGGCCAATATTTTGGGACTGAGACCTGGCCCCACCCAACAGCCTGCAGTCTCCAGTACTAGGACATCTCAGGCCAGACAACCAGCAGGGTGGGAACACAGCAGACAGGCTGCCTCAAGACTTCCTGAGCTCACAGCTGTCTCCAGACGCACTCCTTGGCAGAGCCCTGCCCACCCTGGCCAAGGCCCAGCTCCACCCACCAGTGGAGAGGCACTGCTTCTCCCACTAGGAATCCTGAACAAGCCTCCAGATCAGCCTCACTCACCAGGGGGCTGCAGAAGTGAGTCCACAAATGCAGGTCAGAACCTACCCCAAGACCAGCTGGTCTCTGGCCCTTGAGTAACAAGAACAGAGTGTACTGCTGGGACATAGGACATCCTCTACAGAGGGCCACTTCTCCAAGTTCAATAAACATAACTGATATTCCACATACATAAAAATAGAAATTCAGACAAAAAAGCAGAGGAATATGTTCTAGGTGAAGGAACAAGATAAAACTCCAGAAAAACAACTAAGTGACATGGAAATAGGTAATCCTCCTGAGAAAGAGTTCAGTATAATGATCACAAAGATGATCCAAGAACACAGGAAACAAGAGAATGCACAGAGTGAGAAGCTACAAGAAGTTTTAAACAAAGGGAAAATATAAAGAGCAACCAACAGAGTTGAAGAATACAATAACTGAAATGAGAACAACACTCTACACCAATTTATAAGGACTATCGGAAGTGATCTGCTTTCATCCAGCAGGAACAACAGTACATCTTTATGTAAAGTCTTCCACTATCAGCCATCATCTACTCAGCAGAGATAAAGATCATCTCAGCATCCAGTATTTCATCACACTGATCCACTACTGTGATGACATCGTAATTGGATCTGATGACCAGAAAGAAGTAACTTAGATACCTTAATTAGATATATATATAGCAGCAGTTGGCAAACTATAGCCCACTGGCCAAATCCAGCCTGTTGCCTGATTTTGTAAAGTTCCATGGAAGTCCAGCTACATTTATTTGTTTATGTATGACCTACTGCTGATGTCTTGCTCCAATATCAGCATTGAATAATGGAGACCTATAGCCTGCACAACCTAAAACAATCACTGTTTTGCCCTTTACAGAGAAAGGTTTGCATAACCCTATCCTAGAGTAAAGGTGGGCAAGTGATAGGAGCTGAGAATAGAGAGGAACACCACAATCACTTACTGAAGTGTCTGGTTGTTAAGCTAAAAGAGAATAGAAATGTATCCTCAAAATCATAAGGAATTAATAAATAATTCTGACGAGCAGAGTGTTGATTTCAGATTTACTCTTTATGAATATAATTTTTCATGTAATTCCTCAACAATACAATGCCTACACAACTCAACCATTTCCAAAGCAGAAAAAGGATTGTGCCTGGCTGAGTGAATGAAGAAATAAACAAACGAATTTGTTCAGAAGAGTGAAGGCAGCTTGAAGCAGCCTATTTCACAGATGCTGCAGTTTCTCAAATCATGTAGTCAAAAATAGTTACTACACTCCTATGTCATAGCTTGCATTATCTTAGAGACCTGGGATAAAAGCAAGTGAAATATTAAAATGTTTTGAATCTATGAGTTCACACCTTAAAAGGCAGGCAGACAGACAAATAATCATATAATCACAACACCGTGTATTAAATGAATGAAGATTATATTTCCAAGTTTTAATAGTGATTGTCTCTGGGTGAGTAGTCCTTTTTCTGTCTCTGTTTACTCTTTCATTAATTCTAAAATTTTCCCCCAATTTTAATATATCTGGAGTTAGATGCTTCTTACAATTAATGGTATCTTAGATTCAGGGAAATAGATGAAATACCGTCATGGCAGTGTTTCTAACTTTGCTCCAAGAGTAGGTTGTTGGGTCTAGTTGTTCATCCAGCACGAGACAGTTTCCAAGAAACCAGATGTAGAGATTGTTCACGATAAATCCAGATGCATTTTTATGGGATAGAGAATAAAATTTCACTATAGAATTCAACATTTTAGCATGGCAATGTGCTGTTGTACCACGAATGAGCCAATACATCATCAGGACTGAGTCGTCTTTCCTGATGGGGCACCCTTCCTCCCAGGACTAGGGGAGAGGTACCCCTGGGGGTAGATCTTTTCTCACTAACAATGGAGCTCTTGTTGGTGGCACCAAATGCTGTAGCCCTTTTAATATCTTAGTTAAAATGTGGTAGTTGTTTTTCCCATTTAATACAAGAAAAAACTCCTGTTAGAGCCAGTGTGAGTCATACATCATAAACATTCAGTACTGAAATTCCTATGGGTTTTGAATGCCAAACAACATTGTAGGCTTACACTTTTAAAAACTACATTGTAGAATGCTAGAAAACACATGTTAACCTTTCAAGTATTAAGTAAAGCTATAGTATTTTTAAGAATACGTACTATTAAACAAGCCATTAATAAATTCCAATGTGATGCCAGATATGTTAAAATCCTGACATCATTTAATTCTTATGCATAATCCTTTTTCATTGTCTTAATCCAACAAGCAAAGAAGAAGAAAAAGATTTAGGAAAGATATGTTCAAAAGCACATGCATACATCCAAATTCACATACACTGACATAACCATTGGTTTAACAGATCTGGCCTCATTAAAAACACTGAGATTTTAGTAAACCAAGATTGTACACAAAACTTGTGAAGGTACATGAAACTCAGGAAATGCTAATTTTGTATCTCAAACACCCACAAATGAAAAGCCAGAAAACCAGCAATTTTGCATCCAAATTTCCTGGCAAACCATAATCTCTAAAATAATAAACTTTCAATTAAATTATAAATAACAGGTTGCAGACCATTCATTCCAAAAGAAAATTACACTAGCACTTGGCAACTTGACAGTAAAAATTGGAAGGCATATTTTGGTAGTCATCTTTAGGTGACATATGAAAACTTTTGAGACAAATTCTTTTCTCCTTCAAATATTAAAGTAAATCAATATTTTCCATAGGGTCAATTCTAAAAAATGGATTAATAAAGTCAAGGGGAGGAAGCATTTTACACACTTTAAATGATCTCTAAATCACACACCAGTGACTGACTGCATTTTATCCGTCTGCACTTTGGGAAGTGGTTTCTGTGCTGCCCAGAGCCCTGCGTGACTCAGTTTACATCAGAAAATGCTCTCAAAGAACTTCACCATACTGGATACATTGGAAACACAAAGCTCATGTATATTCTCCATTGTTTCCATCATCTAAAAACCACACTGCCAGAAACGTGCTCAGTTCAAAGCGGAGTTGGGACGAGCAGTTGCTAGGGCACTCTAGCCCTCTTGGTGAGCACAGCAAGCAAAACTCTTTGATCACACTGCCCCGCTCTGGTCAAAAGAGAAAACTGGGCTGGCCCGTCAAAGATTTTGTAGCATCACAAAAAATACATTTCTTTAAAAGAGGATGTTTCCCCAAAGGGCAAAGCATCTAAATGGTAAATAACTTAAAAGTTCAAGAAAAATGCATCTTTTACTCCTCTGATAAACAATTTAGGAGGTAAATGCTGGTGTTCATACTATTATTTTCATAGAAACATCTGTTACAGTTCTTTCAAGAGAAGAACAAAATATTATATTGATTATGAATCGCCAGTTGCTATATACAAATGTTAATTTAAAAAGACCAACTTATTAAACTATTTGTATTAATTCAGATTTAAAAATTCAGCATATGCTGTTAATGGCAAATATTTCATTATAATTTTTATAAGTATTTAGTTTAAAATTTAAAAAGTATATTATTAGAGTTACTGAAACTTAAATGTCCCCCAAAAGTCATAGTGATATTGAAAAGAAATTCTAAGATATTTGAAAATCCCTAGTCATAGTATGGAGAAGGCAATGGCACCCCACTCCAGAACGCTTGCCTGGAAAATCCCATGGATGGAGGAGCCTGGTAGGCTGCAGTCCATGGGGTAGCTAAGAATCGGACACGACTGAGCGACTTCACTTTCACTTTTCACTTTCATGCATTGGAGAAGGAAATGGCAACCTGCTCCAGTGTTCTTGCCTGGAGAATCCCAGGGACGGGGGAGCCTGATGGGCTGCCATCTATGGGGTCGCACAGAATCGGACACAACTGAAGCGACTTAGCAGCAGCAGCAGTCATAGTAACTGTTCACTTCAAAGTCATTTGTCTGGACACAGTGGTTGATATTAATATTAATAGTATTACAGTAATGATGGGAATTAACATTTGTTGACCATTTATTGTGCCAAACACGGTCTCAGCTCTTTGTAGGTGATACCTCTTTCATTCTCAGAACTGTGAATTAGGCTCTCTTGTAATCCCCATTTTACAGATAAGGAAACCAAGGAGCAGAAACAACTAGTATAAAGCTGAGGCAAGGCTACACAGCTTAAGCGGTGCTTCTCGGACTCCAACCCAGGCAGTCTGACAACAGCATTCTCTCTTCTATTATGCTATGCATAGAGGAAATCAGGAGCCATTTACTTTCTGTACTTATGTATTTTGCTACTACAATCTGAAAAAAAAATGTGATACTTTGTCTATGCTTGTTTATTATCAAGATCGAATCAATAAATTTTATGCTAATTAGATATGTATCTACTATAATAATAAAACTTAATATAAGCAAATGCTACAAAAACTACACATTATACATTCATTTTTTACATGTATGGTAATTAATGAAATATCAGAAATCTGAGATAACTAGCAACTGTTTTCAAATTTCTGGTAAATTTCTGATCCATATTTAATTTTAACATGAATTACTTAGTTGCCATATTTTTGAGTTACCTGAATCTCTGTCCACAGCTTCAACTCTTGTGACAAACTCTCCTGGATTTTGATTTTCTTTAACTGAAGCTTCATACAGGTGCTGCTTAAATACTGGGGCCTCATCATTTACATCAAGAACAGTAACTGTCAAAGTCTGGGATGAAGAAAGTGTTGGTGTGCCACCATCCAGTGCCAGAAGGGTCAGAATGTGCTGACTTTTTATCTCATAATCCAAAGGAGAAGCAGTAGTTAGAAAACCTGTTTTGAAAGAGAAGAAAAGTAATGCATAATATTCTTTGGGGAAGTCATGCTCACTCTACTTTTGCATAAGTTCTCTAACCTGCTAAAAATTCAGAAACTTTTTCTGTTAAAGTTAAATTTATATATTATCTAGAATAAAAGAGAACATTTTTAAAAGTCACCGTAATTTAAATATAAGAATGAATCAGAATTCAGTAATAATCCATCATGTACCATTATTTACTGAGATGATTACATCAAGGATATTTATCTACCCAACATCTATCTTCATTAAAAAAAAAAAAAAATACCACTACAACAACAGAAAGTGAAGAGGAACTAAAGAGCCTATTGATGAGGGTAAAAGAGGGGAGTTAAAAAGCTAGCTTAAAACTTAACATTCAAGAAACTAAGATCATGGCATCTGGTCCATTACTTTGGGAGAGTCAATTCCTAGGCAGATTGATAAGAAGTCTGGGGGTCCCCAAAGAGAGAGGGGTCTGGAATTCTCAAGGAGGAGGAAAGGATAAAAGTTTTTCTTTTTTCCTCTACATTTTTTAGTCTTAGTCATAGTCACATAAGTCACGTTTTTATCTTTAAGCCTCAAACTGATGATTACACAACAAACAACTCAGTTTAAACTCTGTACCAAGGATTATGTAACAAGAATGTATCCTGCTTCAGGACAGTTTCTGGAAAAAACTTTCTGGCTAATCCTGTTATCTTAAAATGTAAATTATGGGAGCGGGTCTAGTAAGATCTTTACAATCTCCAGACATTCTTTTGATTCACTGTAATAACTACTTAAAAAGTATATAACCCCCTTGCTAACACTAGCGAAGGGGGCACTCTCCATCCCGCTTCTGATGTCTATGTCGGAAGCTCTCCCTATCCCTTTTCTTACTTTAATAAAACTTTATCACACAAAAGCTCTGAACGATCAAGCCTCGTCTATGGCCCCGGATTGAAGTCTTCTCCTCCGGAGGCCAAGAATCCCAGTGTCTTTCGTGGTTCAGCAACAACCTTTGAACTTCATGGCAAACAGAAGTGGTAGAAGTGGAAACAGTGACGGATTTTACTTTCTTGAGCTCCAAAATCACTGCAGACAGTGACTGCAGCCATGAAATTAAAGAAAGGCTTGCTTCCTGGAAGAAAAAACTCTGACAAACCTAGACAGCATATTAGAAAGCAGAGACATCACTTTGCCAACAAAGGTCCATATGGTTAAAGCTATGGTTTTTCTAGTAGTCATGTATGGATGTAAAAGCTGGACCATAAGGAAGGCTGAGCACTGGAGAACTGATGCTTTTGAACCATGGTGCTGGAGAAGACTCTTCAGAGTTTCTTGGACTGCAAGATCAAAGCAGTTAATCCTAAAGAAAAACAACCCTAAGTATTCATTGGAAGGACTGATAGTGAAGCTGAAGCTCGAATACTTTGGCCATCTGATGCAAAGAGCCAACTCATCAGAAAAGACTGATGCTGGGAAAGATTGAGGGCATGAGGAGAAGGGAGCGACAGAAGATGAGATGATTGGATGGCATCACCGACTCAATGAACATGAGTTTGAGCAAACTCCAGAAGACAATGAAGGACAGAGCAGTCTGGCGTGCTGCAGTCCACAGGGTCACAAAGAGTGGGACATGAGTTAGCAACTGAATAACAAGGTTCTAACAGTATCCCTCTTTATGTCAAAGGACACTTCATGTGTAAATGTGACCAAGGTACAAAAAGTTATGGTTATATCCTTTAAGACATTAAGTTTTTGTTAAAAAGTTACAGTTTGTTTATACTATTCTCAGTTAACTATCTTTCATATTAATAAAAAATAATAAAGACTTTACAACTAGGACAATAAAATTCACAAATAAAATGTCTCTATCCAACTGCCACTGAAGTACATAATTCACATAAGCCACGTGTTATAAAAACTTGCATACATATATTTGTTACATAATTCCAACTGTCACATTTTTTCTTTTAGAATTGGTACTTGCTTCTCTAACACATGTTTATCCTATAAGAGCATTTCTTCAAATAATTAAAGAGGTTTACTGAGTCATATTTTATAAAATGGCTTCTCAAGAATTGCTTATCATTTTATACTTCATAGACAAAGCCATTGAAAACCTTACTTTGTCTTGATTTAAAAAAATATGAACCTTGTGAGAGAAAAAATAGCCCATCTCATATGAGTATATTCAGTAATTAGCATTTTTATGATGTTAAAAAGATCTGAAACAGCCACTGCAATTGTTCAAGATTCATGATATCTATATTACTGAGACACAATTCTATTTTTATCCACCCTCTTTAACAACCTGAAAGGGACCTTCCTTAGCCATTCTGGAAAGCATTTGAAGCATTGCTGAAACAGATCCTTGGAGACCCGAGCTCTAACAGAAATCAGCAACTAGGTCTGGACTCTCTCTCTGTCAGTTGGGCTTTTAGGTAGTGTGCATGCAGGCCTCAGAATGGAACCATATGTACAGGATTTAATAAATATTTTGATGAAAATTTCCAACAGTACATAGCCAGACTATAATCATGACTTCCAAATCCTACACATTCAATCTCACTTCCAAATAATGTTCTTATTAACAGTTGGACCAAATGGTATACGTCTGAGATTTTTTCCTGTTGTTCATACAGAAATGACTTTATTTTGAGAATGAGATGGTAGTCCATCTCTTTAATATTTTCTGAAAATCAGGGTGAAGGAATTTCATTCAATTATGTGTGTGTGTGTGTGTGAACTGGTGAGAAAATGTCAGTATTACAAGGTTGACACTTTGTATATATAACTGTCCATCAAGCTACATCAAAACTTTTAGAAGACATTATCTGGCAATATGGTGACAGCAAGATAAGAGCAGTGACAGTGAGTGTCACTGTCTTGTGACAATGTCAGTGTCATTTCTGCAGAGTACTGAAGAGTGAATAAATGCTTCCGCCAAAAATAAAATGGTTCAGTTGTGAAAAGTGAGGGTCTTGATGTCCAAATTAATCCAACTATTTAAAAACACATGATTTCCAACTATTTACAAGGGTATGTTTCTATGATCTTAGAGATGTTTTGATACTAAAGTCTTTGATTAACATGGTTGACCAGTCATGCTCTACCTTGATCTATCTTGGTATACCTCCAACCCTGTGAACACGCACAATGAGGGCAAAAAAGGTGGCTACTGTAAAATGTTCACCCCAGGAAATGTGACCTAGCTACAAACCAGAGATCTATATTAACAAACAGGCCAACTACTGTTGGTTTCCTGAATACAACCTCTATGCCTACCATCTGTATAAGTGAAATGGTAAATCAAGTCAAATTTCCTTAATGCATATGCATCTTGAGAAGACCATTTGATAACAGAGGAAAATGGAAAGGATAAATGCAAGCAAGCAATCTCAGGTTGTAATCAACAGTGACTTAGACGGTACCTGATGACTCATCGAGCATAAAGGCCATGTTTTCATTTCCTGAGAGGAGGCTAAATGTTACTCTTCCGTTCCTTCCTGCATCTGGATCTTGAGCAGTTATGTGATGCACCAAGGAGCCCACCGCAGCATCCTCTCTGACATGGGCGACGGGGAAAGATGTAAAAGTGGGACTGTGGTCATTCACATCCAGAATCACTACCTTCGCCATCAGTGATCTCAGTCGCCGGTCCGTCACGTTCACAGCCTGGTCCGATGCGGTTACTGTCAGGACAACAGTTGGAACTCTCTCTCTGTCAAGGGGAGACGTGGTGACCAAAGTGCCAGATGAGGGGTGGATGAGAAATGGATTCATTCCAGGGTGGTTGGCTTCAATGAAGTATTGTATTCTACTGTTCAAAAAACTTCCATCACCATCTTTGGCATTGAAGATGTGCACCAGAGTGCCAACAGGGGTGTTCTCTGCTACACTTATCACAATGAACTCCTCCCGGAAAGATGGGGAATGGTCATTCTGATCTTCCACAGCAACACTCAGGAAGACCGTGCTATTCACGGGAGGGTTTCTGCTATGGTCTTTAGTTACCACCCTGAGAAGATAATGAGACATCATTTCATAATCCAGTTCCTTAGAGAGGAACAAGTCTCCTGTTGAGCTGTCCACTTCAAAGTGACCATCCTTGTCATCTGCAGCGATACTAAAATGCAACTTTCCACCATGCTGTCGTTGAAGGTGATCAGGTGACTTTATCAAGCTCATTACTTTTGTAGGCTTCAAGTTTTCTGGTATAACTAAATGTCTAATATTCTGAGAAATGACAGTTCTCCCTTTGGATAGTGGTATCACCTGAAATAAGAATAAAAAGGAGCTGTTTATTTGCAGTATTTTAATAATTTAATCAACACAGGTGCTGCTATTCTTTTGGACCCTAATTCCGTCTATTCATGATATGTATATACACATATTACAAATAAATATATATACAGTAATTGATGAGAAAATGTCTTTTCTTTTATTGCCTAATTCCAGTATGTCTCTGAAAATTAAAAATTGCGTCATATCTAGCAGATAAGAAAGTACAGGATTTTCTACTTCCCCGTTTGCTGTAATGGATGCAATGATAGTTTGCTGAGGCCACAGATGAGAACCAAGGTAGTTAGTTCCACAAACTACTCTAAATCCTAGAAACTCTTGTCTCCTTAATGACAACATCTGCATACATTTAAGAATCATGTGTCTGTTTATCTGAAATTAGAGACTTGAGATATTATGATAGAATTTTCTCCTAAACCACACATCCTTAGTCAGTTAATATACTTTGGAAACAGAATACTTGGGGATATATATTCCTGATTAGTATTCATATCTATGTTAATATTACTGATTATCATGTGTTTGAATAAAAAATCTTCCTATAGTCATCTTGTTATTGATGGATTGGTGTAATTTTTTCCTACTATCAAGACTTCCAAAAAAAAAAAAAAAAGACTTCCCACAAATCATTTGCTCATTATGACTAAAGGGAAGCCTTAAAATATGGACCTCAAGTGACTTTCTAATTTTTAAAATAGTTACAAAAACTATGTGATTTATTATTGGCCATTTGTTTATAAATGTTTCTTCTGCAAATTTGCCAGGTCCTTGCAATTAGGAAAAAAGAAAAGATATTTTTTGTTCTTCATTAAAAAAGTAGTATAAATACCCACATAGTGATGAAAGTATCTTGTCAGTAATTTACAAAGTTAAAATAAACATTTATTTAAATATAGTCATTTCTCAAATAGTAGTAAAGTCACTTAATATAATGTACACATACATCTGCAATGCTCTTTAAAGGGAGTATTCACATTTTTAAAGTATCTTCACTCTATACATTTGTATATAAAGTAAAAAAAAAAAAACTTTCAGGGCATTTTTCCCCATTTGTGTGATGTGCGCTATTACCTGAATATTAATAACTGCCTGTCCTTGAAGAGGAGGCACTCCCTGGTCACTGGCTATTACAGTCATCCTGTAAGAAGGTCCATAATCACGTGAAAGTACTCTAGTTGTTCTTATTTCACCACTGTTGGCATCAATCTTGAAGTGATCAGAACTATCTTCTACACACACACACACACACAAAATTAAGAAATTAATGTTAGTTAATAATGCAGAATACAGAGAATTAATTAATACAAATATATCTGTGATCATTTGGGAGATTTATTTACCTTAGAGCTCTGTGAGAATATGAACATAAGGATTATATGAAAAATATAGACAAGAAATGCAACAGATTATAAAAACTTTATTATGGAAATTTTCACATACTAAAAGTTAGACAATGATATAATGAACTTTCACATGCCTATCACTTAGCTCCAGTATTTATCAACCTATGTGCCGCATCATTCAGCAATCCCAATCCTGGGAATATATCCTGACAAAACTATAATTCAAAAAGATACATGTGGCTTCCATAGTCATAGCAGCACCATTCACAATAGCCGGGATACAGAAACAACCTAAATGTCCATCGACAGGAGAATAGGTAAAAAAGATGCAGATTATATACACAATGGAACATTACTCAGCCATAAAAAGACCGAAATAATGCCATTTGCAGCAGCAAGAATGGACCTAGAGATCATCGTAAAGTGAAGTAAGTCAGACACAGAAAGACAAATACCATTTGATGTCACTTATACGTCAGATCTACAGCGTGACACAAGTGAACGGAACTATGACAGAAACAGGCTCACAGACACGGAGAGCAGGCTGCGGGGGCCGGGGCAGGGGCTCGGCGGAACTACAGACTCACAGACACGGAGCGCAGGCTGCGGGGGCCAGGGCCGGGGCAGGGGTTCGGCGGAACTACAGACTCACAGACACGGAAAGCAGGCTGCGGGGGCCAGGGCCGGGGCAGGGGCTCGGCGGACGTGGGATGGCAGGTGCAAGCCATCATACAAGGATGGACAAATAACAAGGACCTACTGTGTGGCAAAGGCAGTTATATTCAATATCCTACAGTGAACCATATGGAAAAGGATAAAAAATAATATTTGTTAACTCATGGCTAATATTATTAGACATTCAGATATTTCCCTTCCCTGTCTACTCTTGAAGCAAATCTCAGAAATTGTATCATTTCTTCTGCATATTTTTCAACACACATCTCTAAAAGATAAGGAAAAATATAATTATAGTATTATATATTTAAATTAGTAGTAATTCCTTCATATTATCAAATTTCTAGTTATTTTTAAAATTTCCAACTGTCTCAAATATTTCTTAGCCAATTCAAATTGGGTTTAACATAAACTCCATATGCGCATATCTCTTTGGTCTGTCTCTTCCTGTCATCCATTTATTTATTTTTATTTATTTTGCAACTCATCTGCTGAAGAATTGACTATGTATCCTGAAGCTTCCCATGGTCTAGATTTGCCTGTTGCTTATCACCAACATATAGCTTAAATATGTTCTTCTGTCCTCTATGTTTTCCTTAAATTGGGAGGTAGATGTAGATAATTAATCAGATTCGGGTTCATTTCAGGGGGAAGACTGCTTTTGAAGTGCTGTGCTGTGTTTTCCTTCAGAGGCGCATGTCTGATTGTCTCTTTTTGTGATGGGGGCACCAGTTGGTACACAGCCTAGATCCACTAATGATTCACTAAATGTTATAAAGTATAACATTCTGAGTCTAAGATGCCATCTTCATTTATTGGCTGGAATGTATTACTCAAGAGAATTGTCTTCTTACCTGTTTATTGGTAACCCACTGGGGCAGTTCATTATACGAAAATTCAGGATAAATGTTTGATAGTAAAATTTTATTTAACAGTATTCAAAATAATGGATTGATTTACTAACATCCTTCAGTACTCCAACTATGATCATTAAAGGTTTGTTTAGCTTGTTTTAAGAATCGTTAAACAGACATTTAAACACATTATAAATGGGTAACTCTATTGCCATTGTTACCCCTAATGATGTTCACACTGTTTCATCTCTTATCATTCAGTTCAGTTCAGTTCAGTCGCTCAGTCATGTCTAACTCTTAGCGACTCCATGAATCACAGCACAACAGGCCTCCCTGTCCATCACCAACTCCCAGAGTTCACTCAAACTCATGTGCATTGAGTCGGTGATGCCATCCAGCCATCTCATTCTCTGTCGTCCCCTTCTCCTCCTGCCCCCAATCCCTCCCAGACTCAGGGACTTTTCCAATGAATCAACTCTTCACATGAGGTGGCCAAAGTATTGGAGTTTCAGCTTCAGCATCAGTCCTTCCAATGAACACCCAGGACTGATCTCCTCTAGGATGGACTGGTTGGACCTCCTTGCAGTCTAAGGGACTCTCAAGAGTCTTCTCCAACACCACATTTCAAAAGCATCAATTCTTCGGTGCTCAGCTTTCTTCACTGTCCAACTCTCACATCCATACATGACCACTGGAAAAACCATAACCTTGACTAGACAACCTTTGTTGGCCAAGTAATATCTCTGCTTTTGAATATGCTATCTAGGTTGGTCATAACTTTCCTTCCAAGAAGTAATCTTTTAATTTCATGGCTGCAATCACCATCTGCAGTGATTTTGGAGCCCCAAAAAATTAAGTCTGACACTGTTTCCCCATCTATTTCCCATGAAGTGATGGGACCAGATGCCATGATTTTAGTTTTCTGAATGTTGAGCTTTAAGCCAGCTTTTTCACTCTCCTCTTTCATTTTCATCAATAGGCTTTTTAGTTGCTCTTCACTTTCTTCCATAAGGTGGTGTCATCTGCATATCTGAGGTTATTGATATTTCTCCCGGCAGTCTTGAATCCAGCTTGTGCTTCTTCCAGCCCAGCGTTTTTCATGATGTACTCTGCATTTAAGTTAAATAAGCAGGGTGACAATATGCAGCCTTGATGTACTCCTTTTCCTATTTGGAACCAGTCTGTTGTTCCATGTCCAGTTCTAACTATTGCTTCCTGATCTGCATACAGGTTTCTCAAGAGGCAGGTCAGGTGGTCTGGTATTCCCATCCCTTGAAAAATTTTCCACAGTTTATTGTGATCCACACACTCAAAGGCTTTGGCATAGTCAATAAAGCAGAAATAGATCTTTTTCTGGAACTCTTTTGCTTTTTCCATGATCTAGGGATGTTGGCAATTTGATCTCTGGTTCCTCTGCCTTTTCTGAAACCAGCTTGAACATCTGGAAGTTCACGGTTCACATATTGCTGAAGCCTGGCTTGGAAAATTTTGAGCATTACTTTACTAGCGTGTGAGATGAGTGCAATTGTGCAGTAGTTTGAGCATTCTTTGGCATTGCCTTTCTTTGGAATTGGAATGAAAACTGACCTTTTCCAGTCCTGTGGCCACTGCTGAGTTTTCCAAATTTGCTGGTATATGGAGTGCAGCACTTTCACAGCATCACCTTTCAGGATTTGAAATAGCTCAACTGGAATTCCATCACCTCCACTAGCTTTGTTAGAATCTTCTTAAAGGTGGTTCCCAGGGCTTCCCAGGTGGCGCTAGTGGTAAAGAATCTGTCTGCCAATGCAGGAGACATAAGAGATACGGGTTCAACCCCTGGGTTGGGAAGATCCCCTGGAGAAGGGCATGGCAACCCACTCCAGTATTCTTGCCTGGGGAATCCCATGGAGAGAGGAGCCTGATGGACTATAGTCCACGAGGTTGCGCAGAGTCGGATAGGACTGATGTGACTTAGCACGCACGCACAAAGGTGGTTCCCAAGTCTTTGATATGATCTAGTCATCTTTAGCAGCCTCCTGGTATTTGGTTTAACAAAATGTTACAGACTCATCTTGAAGATTTCCTGTCCAAGACCTGGAGTCAGTCATTTCTCCAAGGACTCCTGGTTTCTTCCATGGAACACAGTGTTGGGAGGTTGTATTCTGCTCATTGCCTCTGGGTCACTCATTCTTTCTAGGCCATCTTCAGTGGACAGAGAACACACACACAACTAAAAGATGTCACAAGTTCATATTGATATTTCTAATTCAAATTGATTTTGGTAGGGTTTTTTTTCTAGTTTGTTAAATAATAGATTTGTATTATTTGATAAAATCTTAATACTTCGAACAATCCAAAAAACTCAAAGTCTGGGCCAGTCATGACTCTCTTTCTTTCTTTTATTCAGCTGTCAATGAGTCATTATGATACAACAGACACTTTACTAGTTATAGAGGAAATAAAGGCAAATAAAAAAGCACTCCTGCCCTTAAGAAAGTCAGAGTATAGAGCAGGAAATTATGTAACATTTGCTGGTTCTGATATCTATACTTTGATCCATTTACTTCATTCTTATAGGATATAAACAAAGATGTGTGTGTGTGTGTGTGTGTATATATATATATATGTAAACAAAGATATATATGTTCCCATTATATTGATTTTTATCTTGTTATTTTATCTTATATTTTGTAGTTGCTTCTATTTTGCAGTTGGATGGAGTTAAAGGAAGGGTATGAATAACATAATAGACAACACCATATTTTTATATTGCTATGTACCAAGTACCAGATTAAAGACTATTTTTTTTTTAAATATCAACATTTCAAACTTTCAGAAATATATGATGACCATCCATGGAAACACTTCCAGGTTGGTAAAGTCCCAATATTTCTTCAAAAGTTTTAAAGAAATGACAAAATATAAGTACAGCAGAGAACCTGTGTATACCTCCAAATTTCACTCCCCTTTTTCTTCCCTGTGGACAGCCTCTGTTCTAAAGTGGAGATGTATCTCTCTAGTCCATATATTCATGGACAAGTTCTAGGCTGGTTGTGTTTCTTTCCAAATAATGGCACCACAGAGGATTATAGTGTAACCTGTGTGTGTGTGTGTCTGTCTCTCTGCAGCAGGCTCACTGTCCCTGAACAATGCCCTCTGTCGCCTTGCCAAGCATGAACGTGATTTGCATTCTCATTTCTTTCTGTTTTCAGGTTTTTCATCAATATTTTGTAATCTTCTACACAAAGGTCTTGAATATATTTTACTGAAATTTCTCTCCCTATGCTTTTCATCAAGATGATTCTAATTTGGAAGGGAAACATTTACTTTGTGGGTCCTCCTTTAAAGAGAATAGGACAATATTCCATCCCGGAGAAGCCCCAGCAAGGGAAGAACCATGAAGCCTAAACTTCATGATCTTTGAAGCAAGCCAGACCCTACACCCTATGATTTTCTTTGTTATAGTGAATCAAACCTTTGAAATCCTGCTTAGTTTTTAAAATGCTAGTGATTTTTGTATATTGACATGCTCCCAGAAATTTTTTTATGCTATTGATTCCAATGGTTTGCCTGTAGCATATTTGGGATTTTCCACGCAGGCAATTAACTTATCTGCAGGTAAGAGCAATGCTGTCTCTTGCTTCTCTATGTTTGTATCAAACATGACACAGCAAAAAATGCCTTTTAAAATCGTATAAAGAAACAATGTCAGCTAAAGGTAATCATTGGATCCAATCACAGGAATGCAACACCTGTGCATTCTCGAAGAAAAACATAAACATAAGCCTGTCTCAGTAAAATTCCCACATATACATACATGAGTGTACATATGTGATATTTTGAGTATGATTGACTCTGACCTGAAAAATATTTAATTTTGATAGAGATTCACAGGTGCTTGGTATTTATAATCATGTGTCTTTATGGGGAAGTGTTAATCACTCAGTTGTGTCTGACTCTCTGCAACCCCATGGACTAGGCAGCCCACCACACTCCTCTGTCCATGGAATTCTCTAGGCACAAATACTGGAGTGGGCAGCCACTCCCTTCTCCAGGGGATCTTCCCAACTCAGGGATTGAATCTGGGTCTCCTGCATTACAGGCAGATTCTTTACCATCTGAGCCACCAGGGAAGCCCTGTCTTTATATGTCTTTATACTCAATATCATTTTTTATACATTATTAATAGTGCTTTCCTCAATAAAAGCTGATTTGCATTTTTAGATTATTGAAAATTATTCATTTAAAGTGGATGATTGGTTGATTTCTCTTTAGGACATGAAAAAAATGTATGATTTTACATTAAACTTTAAAATTCTTTTTTAAAAAGGTGATTCTAAAATACAACAAAGTTATTTTGTGTGCAATTTGGTGTTATTTTCAGCATTAACTATTTTCTCAGAAGGAGGCAGATGTTTGGTAGACAGCGGAGAAAATGCTAAAAGCTCTTAATCCTATATGAATAGTAACTTTTACCTGAAGATACCGAATATATAACTTCTGCATTGTTTCCCTCATCAAGATCCTTTGCAAACACAGTTGTAACCAACATATTTACTGGCTGACCTTCCAGAACCTGTCATTAAGACAAAGAATGACAAATTAGTAGGTAAAATTTAAACAAGAAATATCGATGAAACTTGAAAGAACACAATGCTCCTGTAATTTTTAAACTACTCTTAAACCCACACATAATTCAAATGTCTACCATATAAAGGTTATATGAATGTAAATCCATGAAAAGAATCCATATTACATATTTAAATGTTTCATTCAATTTGAACAAATTATCTGCAGCATTTAAACTAATTTTGAGAGGAAAAAAAGGAAACAAAATTCACTACAAAATTTCAGATTTTTGATGCAAGAAGCAACAGTTAGAACCAGACATGGAACAATGGACTGGTTCAAAATTGGTAAAGGTGTATGTCAAGGCTGTATATTGTCACCCTACTTATTTAACTTATATGCAGAGTACATCATGCTAAATGCCGGACTGGATGAAGCACAATCTGGAATTACGATTGCAGGGAGAAATATCAATAACCTCAGATATGCAAATGACATCACCCTTATAGCAGAAAGTGAAGAGGAACTAAAGAGGCTCTTGATGGAGGTGAAACGGGAGAGTGAAAAAGCTGGCTTAAAACTCAGCATTCGAAAAACGAAGATCATGGCATCCAGTTCTATCACTTCATGGCAAATAGATGGGGAAACAATGGAAACAGGGACAGACTTTATTTTCTTAGGCTCCAAAATCACTGCAGATGGTGACTGCAGTCATGAAATTAGAAACGCTTGCTCCTTGAAAGAAAAGCTATGACCAACCTAGACAGCACATTAAAAAACAGAAACACTACTTTGCCAACAAAGATGCATATAGTCAAAGATATGGCTTTTTCAGTAGTCATGTATGGATGTGAAAATTGGACCATAAAGAAGGCTGAGGGCTGAAGAACTGATGCTTTTGAACTGTGGTGTTGGAGAAGACTCTTGAGGGTCCCTTGGACTGCAAGGAGATCAGTCCTGAATATTCATTGGAAGGACTGGTGCTGAAGCTGAAACTCCAATACTTTGGCCATCCGATGTGAAGAGCTGACTTATTAGAAAAGACCCTGATTCTGGGAAAGATTGAAGGCAGGATGAGAAGGGGACGACAGAGGACGAGATGGTAGGATGGCATCACTGACTCAGTGGACATGAGTTTGAGTGAGCTCCAGGAGATGGTGAAGGACAGAGAAGCCTGGCGTGCTACAGTCCATGGGGTCCCTAAGAGTCAGACACAACTGAGTGACTGAACAATAACAAAAAGGATTCTAGTTTCTTATTCATCACCTTCTAGGGGCATTTTTAAAGGTTTGAAACATGCTAAAGATAATCACAGACTATTATTTCAGGAAAGGTATCTTATTAATTAACAGAAGGTTTCCTGGAATACTGAAATACACATGTGGAACTGAACTCCTAGTTTCTGTTCTATTGCCTAATTAAGCTGTGAAATGTCATACTTGGGGCTTCCCTGATGGCTCAGCAGATAAAGAATCCTCCTACAACACAAGAGCTGCAGGAGATGTGGGTTCAGTCCCTGGGTCAGGAAGACCTCCTTGATGGAGGGCAAGGCAACCCACTCCAGTATTCTTGCCTGGAAAATCCCATGGACAGAGGAACTGGCAGGCTACTATCCACAGGGTCGTAAAGAGTCAGACATGACTAAAACGACTGAGCACACTGTACACATGTCATGCATAAAATGAAATAATATAAAATCATAAGGACGGTATCATAATGCTCCACAGATGGCAGAATTTTCTTTAAATATGATTTTGGAAGATGAGTTTAAAGTTATTAACTTCCTCAATACCTTTTTTGTGTTTTTCAACATGCATATCTGAGCTTAATTTGAATGTTTAATTATTTTAGAGCAATAGCTTCCAAACTTTTTATTTATATAACCCATTTATTTTAAAAGAAGTATGAGTACCTTCAAGGTACATTTATCAATTATCTACATGAACTAACACGCTAATTTATTATGTACATTATAAAACATACAAAAATATGGAAATGAAAAACATAAGATCACATAAATGTAATTAGAAGTTTTTGCATTTACCTGCAAAGATCAAATGTTACAATCTTTGGGTGCACATCAGTCGCAAAGAGTTGGACACGACTGAGCATCTGAGCACACGTGCACCCTTCACTTTAAAACTACAGATTGTTCTGTCTTCAACTAACCAGCTCAAAGATGGTTTTCAGTTGAGCTTTAAAACAAAGAAAGGCATGAATATTACTGAAAAAAAAAAAAAATCCATGTCTGAGCACTACTGATAATGAAGTACCGTTATGTTTGCATACAACAGACAGAACCACATTATCATGAAACAACTGAATGTGTGATCCCAAATAGAACATACAAGCATTTTCTTTTTAAAATTTATTAATTTTTTAATTGGAGGACAATTGCTTTACAGTATTGTGTTGGTTTCTGCCATGAATCAGCTATAGGTATATCTTTTCTTTTTTCTAATAATTATAGGTTTCACATTTAGATCTTTAATCCATTTTGAGTTTATTTTTGTATATTACCATATGTGAAGTAGATCACCAGTCCAGGTTCGATGCATGAGACAGGGCGCTCAGGGCCAGTGCACTCAGATGAGCTTGAGGGATAGGATGGGGAGGAAGGTGGGAGGGGGGTTCAGGATGGGGGACACATTTACACCCGTGGCTGATTCCTGTCAATGTATGGCAAAAACCACCACAATACTGTAAATTAATTAATTAAAAAAATAATTGTAGGTTTCTATGACATGTGGACAATTCTAAATCTAAAAATGTATGCATTTCCACACCGACTGACTGGGTAAGTTCATTCTTTTGACCACAAGATGGTGCTGAAAACTAATAATAATACAAATGCTGCATACCACATACCTTGACGTACAGTTCCTTCCCAGCGAGGCACTGTGGGAAATACGGCCTGTTGTCATTGATGTCAGTAACTGAGACATGCACCAGCATGGTGGCGCTGCGCGGAGGGGAGCCGTGGTCGCTCACCAGGACGGCCACTTGGTGGTGCGCGCGCTGCTCGTGATCCAGGGCCACCCAGCTGATCAGCTCCCCTGAGGAGCACAGAGCAGCGTGAGAGAAGACACCACTTGTACCAGAATTCCGGTGTTAAGAACCCCATCCAGACCAATGCCCAGAAAGGAAAATCAGATACAAAGCTCTAAGAGCACAACTTCCAAAATCACATTCCTTGATAATCTAGCTCCACTGCTGAAAGAATTTTCTGAAGTTTCTTCTGTCATCTTCAATTTCTCATTCTTTATATTTCAAATTATCTACCATGAACCATTTGAACTAAAGAATGTATAAAGTTATTTATTACTATCTCACAAAATATATGTATAGTGAGCATAATGACTTCCCAAATAACTTCATGCTTTACAAACCATATTTTGCATATTCTTGCTCAGAACTGTCTTCTAGACTATGTCCCTCATGTTTCATCCCACAAACTCACGCATAAAGTTGTAAATGCTTCTACATACTACGAAGGGCCATCTCCCACTGCAGAATTCCACCAGGAATTAATTTCCTCACTGTCTATGAAAATATGAATTTGTGAGAAAGTAATCATGAAGAAACTATTACCTAACATTGCCATTTCTAAGTTTTTTTTTTTTTTTTCCCTCGTCTTCCAAATGAAATGACCGTGTGAAAAACAAAAAGTGAAATCAGGAACAAAAAAATTCATATTTGGAAAAGTTGCTGAATTGATGAAGCTAAAATGCAGTGTTTACATATCCCTTTACTATGTCAACTGTATTTATAAAGTATTTACTGTTTGATTCTAACAAAAATGACAAAGACAACATCTGCATTTTTAAAGTTCCAAAATATAATTCTTCTCAGAAAACCCTAAATGCTGAATAGCAGCCTTTCACTTGATGAACCAACTGTGACTGACAAGTAGCAGCTATTTGGAAAGACTGGGAGGCTCAGCCAAGGACGGGCGTGAGGGCGCCATGCAGGGTTCTGAGGAAGAAGGCTGCTGCCAAGGCTGCCTGGAGCCTCGGATGTGGAGAGCACTCGTGCCGGCCACACTCTGGAGGGTGCCCTCAACCCCCGCATTGCCACACCGTGCCCAGCCCTGGTGAAGAGGAACAGCTTGTGAGTGTGTAGACTTCCAAGCCCCTTCATACACTTTAACTCTTCACCCCCCAGAGCAGGCCATGGAGCATGGCAGGATTCTCTCTTCTAGTCAAGGAAAAGGCAATGGCACCCCATTCCAGTACTCCTGCCTGGAAAATCCCATGGATGGAGGAGCCTGGTGGGCTGCAGTCCATGGGGTCGCTAAGAGTCGGACACGACTGAGCGACTTCACTTTCACTTTTCACTTTCATGCATTGGAGAAGGAAATGGCAACCCACTCCAGTGTTCTTGCTTGGAGAATCCCAGGGAAGGGGGAGCCTGGTGGGCTGCCATCTATGGGGTCACAGAGTTGGACACGACTGAAGCGACTTAGCAGCAGCAGCAGCAGCAGTCAAGGTAAGGAAACTGCCCTAAAATGAAGCTTCTTGCTTCTAGCCATGCAACAATTCTAAGAGTGGACACCTGGTCTTCTGAATCTGGGCATTGAACTGACTGTGGGAGAGAGAAGACCATGCGGGGACCAAATGTATATTTTATTTCCAAAAAAATAAATTGCTGAGTGAAACAGAAGACCTAAGAGAACTATTCAGCACATGGAAGTAAAGAGCAAGCAGGACCATCCTGGCAGCAGTGCAGTTTGTGCCCTGCTGGGGGCGCCCAGCTCAGGAGGGAATGGGATCTGAGATGCAGCTTGCCATCTCAGCAGGCCCTGTGTCCTGGGGTAAAGCGCCATCTGCTGGAGGAAGGGGCACCTTTTCCTAACTCACACAGTGGGCACTTAGAAGGTAATTAGAATTGAATTCAAATTGGGTCCCATTACAGTCCATGGGTCACAGACTGAGCAACTCACATACACACACACATATATAGAGCAAAGGGCAACATGTATAAGGACCTCAGCATGAATGGTGCCTCTTGGAAATGTACAAAATGGTAACCTTCTCACTTCTTTTTAGCCCCATGACCTTGGGCATGTTATTTGAGCTATGCAGGTCTCAGTTTCTGCAGCTAAATGGTTGCAGTATAAACACAGTTAATTTGTAGGTAGTTGCAGAAATTAAGGTCCTTGTAAATTTATATAAAATTTAAAATATAATAAAATTTGTATACTTAATTAAGACTTGAAAAAAAAACCTCATGGGTAAATATTTGCCCATTCCCCATGGTTCCTTGAAAAAAAAAAATGAGAATGGGGAAATATATCAAATGAATAATTTTGAAATTTAATTAATGTATGATTTTCTAGTTCTCCATCGATGACATTTATGTTTTATAAAATATTATTTGAAAAATTTAAAGACATCTACAAGTGAAAAAATATTGTGGGAGAGATTCGACTTTACACAAGAGTTTATCCAGTCCAGTGCTCACTGTAGCTCTAATTCAAAACGAGAACCATGTATGGACAGGCAGTATGTGGGTGTGAGGCAAGGAAGCATGGATCATTCTAGGAAAAATTCTTTTCAATTTTGACTTCACTTTAAAATCACAATACTGTCATCAAGTAAAGTATTCACTAAAAACTGCAATTTTAACTATATATTTGCACTAGTGTTATAATTTAGATTTGGGTTTTATCAATTCCAATTTTAAAGCAATAAGTGCAAGCTACAAAACGCTACCTGTATTAGGATTCATCTTGAAGAATTTTTCATCGGACAAAAGGAAATATGATAGCTGTCCATTCTTTCCGGAGTCTCTGTCAATTGCTGTAATTTTGCCTATTACCCCTTGGGGCATAGGACTCTCCTGGACTTTCAAAAACAATACATCGTGCCAGAAGGTAGGGGAATTGTCATTCTCATCCAGGACATGAACAGTTACTGAAGTGCTCGCATTTTGTGACAATTTGTCCTCTGGGATCCAGGCAAACACTCTAAAATTATACATTTGTGTGGATTCATAGTCAAGCTGTCGCCGCAAATAAATCCAACCTGTGAAAGGATGGACTCCAAACGCAGCGGAATCTGTGCTGGGCTCCAACCAGTACACGAGCTGCGGGGGAGCACCCTGCGGGCCCAGTGGGCGGGCCCGGATGCGCAGGACTGGGGTCATTGGCGAGAGCGACTCACTCACTTCCACTTGATAGACCAAATGCTCAAACGTCAAAGACGGGCTTCTCTCCTGTCGCACGATAATGACTGTCAGCACCAGCAGGGACGCCCGAGAAGGAACGCCGAGGTCCTGGGCCACCAGGGTCAGCGTGCACGCCTGCAGCTGAGCGCCAGACAGGCTCCGGTTGAGGTACACCACGCCGAGCCCAGCGTCCACGGAAAAGAGGCTCGGGCTTTGGCGCGCAATGGAGTAGCGGACGAGCCCGTTGAGCCCGCTGTCTTTGTCTTCTGCGCGGGCACGGTACAAGGCTGTGCCAGGCAGCATGCTCTGAGACACTGTAACCTCATCGGAGGCTTTGGGAAACACCGGGGGGTTGTCATTGACATCGATGATGGTTATATTGACCTCTGTGCTGCTGCAGGTGGGGGAGCTGCCGAGCTGTGCCTGGACGGTGAGCACAACCACCGGCTGCGCTTCGTGATCCAGAGGCTTCTGGGTTCGAACGGTGCCCAGCCATGGGTGAATGGAGAACGTGCCGTCCAGATTGCCAGAGGAGATCCTATAAAAAACTGGCTCTGAGGAATCTGAAAAGAAAAAGAAAAAGAAAAAAAAAAAGAAAGGACGAAATTAAAAGAGAAGGCAATCACTTTAGGCTAAAAGAACATACCTACCAGGAACACTAAGAACTGAAAGCACTAACGTGTATCACATACATGGAGAATGCTGTGCAATGTCGCACGTCTTCCTCGGCTCTCTAATCCCTGTTGTAAGTGAACACATGGTCTCTCAAGTATCAGTAGACAAAAGTACTGTCCTGGGACAAGGAGAAAGCCGCGGATTTCACCATCTTCCTTCCCTCTTCTTGAATTAAGTAAAACAGAAAGATATTCAGAAAATAATGTGGATGCCTATATTTGAGGAAGCAAAGTCAAGTATTTCCTACTCCAAGTGATAGTCCCCACCCAGGGGTCTAACCCAAGTCTCTTGTATGGAGGGAGACTCCTGCATTGCAGATGGATTCTTTACCAACCGAGCCACTAGGGAAGCCCCTTCTCTATAATAGCTACTGACAAAAGGCGAATACCATCCCCAAAAGTTAAGGAAAGAAGAGGCGATGGATTAGGTTTAGGGTTAGGGAGCAGGATGGGCTTCCCTGGTGCCTCAGATAGTAAAGAATTCATCTACAATGCTGGAGACCTGGGTTCAATCCCTGGGACAGGAAGATTCCCTGGAGAAGGGAATGGAAACCCACTCCAGTATTCTTACCTGGAGAGTCCCATGAACAGAGCAGTCTGGTGGGCTACAGTCCAAGGGGTCTCAAAGCGTCAGACATGACTGAAGGACTAACACTTTCACTAGGGAGCAGGATAAAATCTTTGAACAAGTAATTCACTTCCAGGAATTTTTCTTGCAGAGAAACCTCTACTAGAAAAAATAACTGTAAATCATTCAAATTGATAGCAAAAAGAAAATGTTTAAATAAAGCATATTTTATACATATAAGTTGAAATACTAGGCAACTTTTTTAAATGAGATGGAATGATGTCCAGTTTCTTGGAAAAAGGTCCTTAATACACAAACTGGGGAAGTAGGGGGATAGGGGGAAGGTCGTTGTAGAACAGCAAATACAGTTGGATGTGTTTTCATAAAAATTTTTTGAAGTCTGTGTGTCTGTGAAATGCAGTGGGTTAAAAGTACCCATTACTTTTGTGATTTAAAAAAGTAGGATAAAAATAATGTTGAAAGAACAAAGAGTAAGCCATAGATTGTATGGTCTCAATTCTTCCATGGAGAAAAGGTAAGATTTATTCAACACTGCATTGTTTGGCCGACTCTTTGCTACTCCATGGACTGCAGCATACATGGCTTCCCTGTCCTTCACCATCTCTTGGAATTCGCTCAAACTCATGTCCATTGAGTCAGTGATGTCATACAACCATCTTATCTTCTGTTGTCCACTTCTCCTGCCTTCAATCTTTCCCAGCATCAGGGTCTTTTTCAATGAGTCTGCTCTTTGCATCAGGTGACCAAAGTATTGGAACTTCAGATTCAAATCAGTCCTTCCAATGAATATTCAGGATTGATTTCCTTTAGGATTGACTGGTTTGATCTCCTTGTGGCCCAAGAGACTCTCAAGACCCTTCTCCAACACCACAATTCAAAAGCACCAATTCTTTGGTGATAAGCATTCTTTATGGTCTAACTCTCACACCCATATATGACTACTGGAAAAGCCATAGCTTTGACTATACAGATCTTTGTTGGAAAAGTAATGTCTCTGCTTTCTAATATGCTGTCTAAGGCTGTCATAGCTTTTCTTCCAAGGAGTAAGAGTCTTTTAATTTCAGGGCTGCAGTCACCATCCACAGTGATTTTAGAGCCCCCAGAAATACAATCTGTCACTGTTTCCATTGTTTCCCCATCTATGTGATGGGACCAGATACTGTGATCTTCGTTTTTTGAATGTTGAGTTTTAAACCAGCTTTTTCACTCTCCTCTCTCAACTTTACAGAGAGGCTCTTTAGTTCCTCTCTGCTTTCTGCCAACAGTGGTATCAACTGTACATCTGAGCTTATAATTTCTCCTGGCAATCTTGATTCCAGCTTGTGTTTTAACCAGCCCAGCATTTCACATAATGTACTCTGCATAGAAGTTAAATAAGCGGGGGAACAATATACAGCCTTGACATACTCCTTTTCCAATTTTTAATCAGTCCATTGTTCCATGTCTGGTTCTATCTGTTGCTTCTAGACCTGCATACAGATTTCTCAGGAGGCAGGTAAGATGGTTGGTATTCCCATCTGTTTTAGAATTTTCCAGTTTGCTGTGATCCATACAGTCAAGATTTTAGTGTAGTCAATGAAGAAGTAGATGTTTTTCTGGAATTTTCTTGCTTTTTCTGTGATCCAACAATATTGGCAATTTGATCACTGGTTCCTCTGCCTTTTCTAAATCCAGCTTGTACATGTGGAAATTCTCAGTTCATGTACTGTTGAAACCTAGCTTGGAGGATTTTGAGCATTACCTTGCTAGCATGTGAAATGAGTGCAATTGTGCAGTAGTCTGAACATTCTTTGGCAATGCTCTTCTTTAGGATTGGAATGAAAACTGACCTTTTCCAGTTCTGTGGTCACTGCTGAGTTTTTCAAATTTGCTGGCATACTGTGTGCAGCACTTTCACAGCATCATCTTTTAGGATTTGAAATAGCTCAATTGGAATTCCATCACCTCCACTGTCTTTGTTCATAGTGATGCTTCTTAAGGCCGACTTGACTTCACACTCCAGGATGTCTGGCTCTAGGTTAGTGATCACACCATTGTGGTTATCTGGGTCATTAAGATCTTTTTGTATAGTTGTTCTATGTATTCTAGCCACCTCTTCTTAATAGCTTCTGCTTCTGTTAGGTCCATACCATTTCTGTCCTTTATTGAGCCCATCTTTGAATGAAAGTTTCCCTTGGTATCCCTAATTTTCTTCAAGAGATCTCTAGTCTTTCCCATTTTATTGTTTTCCTCTATTTATTTGCATTGTTAACTTAGGAAGGCTTTCTTATCTTTCCTTGCTATTCTTTGGAACTCTGCATTCATATGGGTATATCTTTCCTTTTCTCCTTTGCCTTTCGCTTCTCTTCTTCTCATAGCTATTTGTAAGGCCTCTTCAGACATCCATTTTGTCTTTTTGCATTTCTTTTTCTTGTAGACGGTATTGATCACTGTCTCCTGTACAGTGTTACAAACCTCCATCCATAGTTAGTTCTTCAGGCACTCTGTCTATCAGATCTAATCCCTTGAATCTATTTGTCCCTTCCACCGTATAATCGTAAGGTCATACCTGATTTAGGTATGATTTAGGACATACCTGAATGGCCTAGTTGTTTCCTCTACTTTCTTCAATTTAAGCCTGGATTTTGCAATAAGGAGCTTTGCAAAAGCTGAGCCACAATCAGCTTCTGGTCTTGTTTTTACTGCCTGTATAGAACTTCTCCATATTCAGCTCCAAAGAATATAATCAATCTGATTTCGGTACTGACCATCTGGTGATATTCATTGTGTACAGTCATTTCTTGTGTTGTTGGAAGAGGGCGTTTGCTATGATCAGCAAATGTTCCAATAATGGGTTTCAATGTAGCATAAGACATAAGTACTTACTCAAGGACTCTTTAGCTTTCACTGTTCCCACAGGACTGTCTTCAGGCACATCTTCATAAACAGAGAAAGTGTACTTAGGCCTTTCAAATTCAGCAGGTGCCAGAGTCGTCTGGAGAATGTGTATGGTGACTTCAGCATTAGTGACAGATGTGAGCCCGCCACCATCTCGAGCACAGACCATCAGCAGAAGTGTGGTGGATTCCAAATGACTAAGAGTTGATGTTAAGTAAATAATCCCTGATAGGAGAAAGAGAGAATTAAAAGGCAGATAACATGCAATAAACATGTACAAGCAACATTACACTGACCTGCTAATGCTACTGTTATGGCTGCTACTTGAGTGGGCCACGCTGTGCTCAGTATTCGGTAAAACATTACTCTGCATGTGTCTGTGAGGGTATTTTTGGGTATAACTGAGTCAAACAGATTGGCTCCCCTGCTGTAAACAGGCCTTATCCAGTCACATGAAGGTCTGACTAGAACAAAAGGGCTGGTCCGCCCCCAAATAGATGAGATCCCTCTTGCCTGACTACCTTCAGCTTGGCACAGTGCCTGTTTTCCTTTCCTTTTGAATTGAACCTAGACTTCCTGGCTCTTCCTGAGTCTTGAGACTGCCAGCCTCAGCCTTGAGCTACACCGTGGGTTCAGCAGGTCTTGAGTTTATCAGCTCACCTGCAGATCTGGGGGCCTGTTAATCTGTGTAATCTCTATAATCACAGGCCCAATTCCTTCAATAAATTTACACACACACACACACACACACACACATACACATCTTCATATTTATATATGTCCTTTTAGCTCCATTTCTCTGGGGAGCCCTAATACATCCACTTTCCAATCAAAGAACTTGAGAATATTTGCAAAATGATGGTCCAAATTCCACCAAGTAAGCAATATTTCCTAGAGCTTAAACTTTAAGTCATCTTGGAAATACATCAGTTAACCAGGAAAAAACAAACTGTTGCCTTCCCGAGGCCTTACTATCATATCTGCAGCCCGGGATGAGGGATAAGCAGAGTACATCTCATAACCCAGTGTAGTCTAGGCTAATGCCAGGTTGTCAGGTGATCACCATCTGCCCAGGCACCAGAACTTAAAGCCACAGATGAGGCTGGAGTCTTATCTTCTGGGGTATCTGCCATAGCAAGACCAGAGAGCAGCTCTTTTTCAGGGAACTCCATTCTCTCTGTTAGTGAGAGAATAAAATATTAATGGGTGTGGGGAAGAAAACTTCAAGAAACATTAAAACTGTTAGGTAGGAAGTTAGGCATGAGCAACGAGGTGTTGCTGGCTGAAAGGGATGCAAGCTCACAGATATGCTACAAAAATAACCATAGAGACTTTTCCAACTCCTGCACATATACTCTAGACACACAGTGATACAAACCTACCACAGGGGCTTTTCCAGGTAACCTTAGGCAACTAAGGGCCAACCAAGGGCTCACAAATATTCTACATCTGATTATAACAAAGACTGAATTATGGGAAGATATAAACAACACAGCCTGCTATTATATAACTTGCAATTGTCAATTGGCTTTGAGTGTATGCTCATTTGCATTCCCTTTCATTGACTGGTAGTAGGCACAAACCCTATTTTGCACAAAGCATAACCCAAAGGAGGAAACATGAAGTATAAAAAAGGGGAAACTAACAGGGAAAAATGGCACCCCACTCCAGTACTCTTGACTGGAAAATCCCATGGATGGAGGAGCGTGGTAGACTGCAGTCCATGGGGTCACTAAGAGTCGGATATGACTGAGTGACTTCACTTTGACTTTTCACTTTCATGCACTGGAGGAGGAAATGGCAACCCACTCCAGTGCTCTTGCCTGGAGAATCCCATGGACAGAGGAGCCTGGTGGGCCACCGTCTATGGGGTCGCACAGAGTTGGACACGACTGAAGCAACTTAGCAGCAGCAGCAGCAACAGGGAAAAAGAAAACTCTTTTGAGGTCAGCCTGCTCCCATATCATGGGAATGTCTGTCTAACAAAAGATTTATCTGCTTGAGGTGAACTAAGCTATAACTTGTCTGTTGTTTTAAACCCTTTAGACTACTGTTCCAAATTTTTGTTGCAATGAGGCAAGAATCAAGGAAGAAAAATAAACCGACCTGACAAAAGCATGAGGATAATTTAGGTGTATACACAGAGAAGAAGGTGTAAATGGTTAAGTTGAGGAGAGATCCAGTAGTGCTGAGAAAACCAATCATTTGAACACCGACACAAGCTTCCCTAACCAAGAAACCTTGACAAGCCACCTGTATAAACCCACACACAGCGAGGAAATGCCACAATAAAGAGAACTCCACAAATTGCCAGAATACAGAAAGGACACCCCAAACTCAGCAATTTAAACAAGATGAAGAGACAGAGGAATACCCAGCAGGTAAAGGAACAGGATAAATGCCCACCAAACCAAACAAAAGAGGAAGAGATAGGGAATCTACTTGATAAAGAATTCTGAATAATGATAGTGAAAATGATCCAAAATCTTGAAATCAAAATGGAATCACAGATAAATAGCCTGGAGACAAGGATTGAGAAGATGCAAGAAAGGTTTAACAAGGACCCAGAAGAAATTTGAAAGAGTCAATATATAATGAATAATGCAATAAATGAGATCAAAAACACTCTGGAGCCAACAAATAGTAGAATAACAGAGGCAGAAGATAGGATTAGTGAATTAGAAGATAGAATGGTAGAAATAAATGAATCAGAGAGAAAAAAAGAAAAACGAATTAAAAGAAGTGAGGACAATCTCAGAGACCTCCAGGACAATATTAAACGCTACAACATTCAAATCATAGGAGTCCCAGAAGAAGAAGACAAAAGAAAGACCATGAGAAAATACTTGAGGAGATAATAGTTGAAAACTTCCCTAAAATGGGGAAGGAAATAATCACCCAAGCCTAAGAAACCCAGAGAGTCCCAAACAGGATAAACCCAAGGTGAAACACCCCAAGACACATATTAATCAAATTAACAAAGATCAAACACAAAGAACAAATATTAAAAGCAGCAAGGGAAAAACAACAAATAACACACAAGGGGATTCCCATAAGGATAACAGCTGATCTTTCAATAGAAACTCTTCAAGCCAGGAGGGAATGGCAAGACATACTTAAAGTGATGAAAGAAAATAACCTACAGCCCAGATTACTGTACCCAGCAAGGATCTCGTTCAAATATGAAGGAGAAATCAAAAGCTTTACAGACAAGCAAAAGCTGAGAGAATTCAGCACCACCAAACCAGCTCTCCAACAAATGCTAAAGGATATTCTCTAGACAGGAAACACAAAAAGGGTGTATAAACTCGAACCCAAAACAATAAAGTAAATGGCAACAGGATCATACTTCTCAATAATTACCTTAAACATAAATGGGTTGAATGCCCCACCCAAAAGACAAAGACTGGCTAAAAACAAGACCCCTATATATGTTGTCTACAAGAGACCCACCTCAAAACAGGGGACACATACAGACTGAAAGTGAAGGGCTGGAAAAAGATTTTCCATGCAAATAGAGACCAAAAGAAAGCAGGAGTAGCAATACTCACATCAGATAAAAGACTTTAAAACAAAGGCTGTGAAAAGAGACAAAGAAGGACACTATATAATGATCAAAGGATCAATCGAAGAAGAAGATATAACAATTATAAATATATATGCACCCAACATAGGAGCACCACAATATGTAAGACAAATGCTAACAAGTATGAAAGGGGAAATTAACAATAACACAATAATAGTGGGAGACTTTAATGCCCCACTCACACCTATGGATAGATCAACTAAACAGAAAATTAACAAGGAAACACAAACTTTAAACGATACAATAGACCAGTTAGACCTAATTGATATCTATAGGACATTTCACTCCAAAACAATGAATTTCACCTTTTTCTCAAGCGCACACAGAACCTTCTCCAGGATAGATCACAGCCTGGGCCATAAATCTAGCCTTGGTAAATTCAAAAAAATTGAAATCATTCCAAGCATCTTTTCTGACCACAATGTAGTAAGATTAGATCTCAATTACAGGAGAAAAACTATTAAAAATTCCAACATATGGAGGCTAAACAACACGCTCCTGAATAACCAACAAATCACAGAAGAAATTAAAAAATATATCAAAACATGCATAGAAACTAATGAAACACAACATTTCATTTCATAGAAAATGAAAACACAACAACCCCAAACCTATGGGACACTGTAAAAGCAGTCCTAAGGGGAAAGTTCATAGCAATACAGGCATACCTCAAGAAACAATAAAAAAGAAATAAATAACCTAACTCTACACCTAAAGCAACTAGAAAAGGAAGAAATGAAGAACCCCAGGGTTAGTAGAAGGAAAGAAATCTTAAAAATTAGGGCAGAAATAAATGCAAAAGAAACAAAAGAGACCATAGCAAAAATCAACAAAGCCAAAAGCTGGTTCTTTGAAAGGATAAACAAAATTCACAAACCATTAGCCAGACTCATCAATAAACAGAGGGAGAAAAATCAAATCAATAAAATTAGAAATGAAAATGGAGAGATCACAACAGACAACGCAGAAATACAAAGGATCATAAGAGACTACTATCAGCAATTATATGCCAATAAAATGGACAACGTGGAAGAAATGGACAAATTCTTAGAAAAGTACAACTTTTAAAAACTGGACCAGGAAGAAATAGAAAATCTTAACAGACCCATCACAAGCACGGAAATTGAAACTGTAATCAGAAATCTTCCAGCAAACAAAAGCCCAGGCCCAGACGGCTTCACAGCTGAATTCTACCAAAAATCTAGAGAAGAGCTAACAACACCTATCCTACTCAAACTCTCCCAGAAAATTGCAGAGGAAGGTAAACTTCCAAACTCATTCTATGAGGCCACCATCACCCTAATACCAAAACCTGATGAAGATGCCACAAAAAAAGAAAACTACAGGCCAATATCACTGATGAACATAGATGCAAAAATCCTAAACAAAATTATAGCAATCAGAATCCAACAACACATTAAAAATATCATACACCATGACCAAGAGGGCTTTATCCCAGGGATGCAAGGATTCTTCAATATTCACAAATCAATCAATGTAATACACCACATTATCAAATTGAAAAATAAAAAACATATGATTATCTCAATAGATACAGAGAAAGCCTTTGACAAAATTCAACATCTATTTATGATAAAAACTCTCCAGAAAGTAGGAATAGAAGAAACATACCTCAACATAATAAAAGCTATGTATGACAAACCCACAGCAAACATTATCCTCAATGGTGAAAAATTGAAAGCATTTCCTCTAAAGTCAGGAAGAAGAGGGTGCCCACTTTCACCATTACTATTCAACATAGTTTTGGAAGTTTTGGCCGCAGCAACCAGAGCAGAAAAGGAAATAAAAGAAATCCAAACTGGAAAAGAAGAAGTAAAACTCTCACTGTTTGCAGATGACATGATCCTCTACATAGAAAACCCTAAAGACGCCACCAGGACATTACTAGAACTAATCAATGAATATAGTAAAGTTGCAGGATATAAAATCAACACACAGAAATCCCTTGCATTCCTATACATTAATAATGAGAAAATAGAAAGAGAAATTAAGGAAACAATTCCATTCACCATTGCAATGAAAATACTTAGGAATATATCTACCTAAAGAAACTAAAGACCTATATATAGAAAACTATAAAACACTGGTGAAAGAAATCAAAGAGGACACTAATAGATGGAGAAATATACCATGTTCATGGATTGGAAAACTCAATATAGTGAAAATGAGTATACTACCCAAAGCAATTTATAGATTCAATGCAATCCCTATCAAGCTACCAACGGTATTCTTCACAGAGCTAGAACAAATAATTTCACAATTTGTATGGAAATACAAAAAACCTCTAATAGCCAAAGCAATCTTGAGAAAGAAGAATGGAACTGAAGGAATCAACCTGCTTGACTTCAGGCTCTACTACAAGCCACAGTCATCAAGACAGTATGGTACTGGCACAAAGACAGAAATATAGATCAATGGAACAAAATAGAAAGCCCAGAGATAAATCCACACACCTATGGACACCTTATCTTTGACAAAGGAGGCAAGAATATACAATGGATTAAAGATAATCTCTTTGACACGTGGTGCTGGGAAAACAGGTCAACCACTTGTAAAAGAATGAAACTAGAACACTTTCTAACACCATACACAAAAATAAACTAAAAATGGATTAAAGATCTAAACATAAGACCAGAAACTATAAAACTCCTAGAGGAGAACATAGGCAAAACACTCTCCGACATACATCACAGCAGGATCCTCTATGACCCACTTCCCAGAATATTGGAAATAAAAGCAAAAATAAACAAGTGGGACCTAATTAAACTTAAAAGCTTCTGCACAACAAAGGAAACCATAAGCAAGGTTAAAAGACAGCCTTCAGAATGGGAGAAAATAATAGCAAATGAAGCAACTGACAAACAACTAATTTCAAAAATATACAAGCAACTCCTACAGCTCAATTCCAGAAAAATAAATGACCCAATCAAAAAATGGGCCAAAGAACTAAATATACATTTCTCCAAAGAAGTCATACAGATGGCTAACAAACACATGAAAAGATGCTCAACATCACTCATTATCAGAGAGATACAAATCAAAACCACTATGAGGTACCATTCCACGCCAGTCAGAATGGCTGTGATCCAAAAGCCTACAAGCAATAAATGCTGTAGAGGGTGTGAAGGAAAGGGAACCCTCTTACACTGTTGGTGAGAATGCAAACTAGTACAGCCACTATGGAGAACAATGTGGAGATTCCTTAAAAAACTGGAAATAGAACTGCCTTATGATCCAGTTCTCCCACTGCTGGGTATACACACTGAGGAAATCAGAATTGAAAGAGACACATGTACCCCAATGTTCATTGCAGCACTGTTTATAATAGCCAGGACATGGAAGCAACCTAGATGTCCATCAGCAGATGAATGGATAAGAAAGCTATGGTACATATACACAATGGAGTATTACTCATCAATTAAAAAGAATACATTTGAATCAGTTCTAATGAGGTGGATGAAACTGGAGCCTCTTATACAGAGTGAAGTCAGCCAGAAAGAAAAACACCAATACAGTATACTAACGCATATATATGGAATTTAGAAAGATGGTAACAATAACCCTGTATATGAGACAGCAAAAGAGACACTGTTGTATAGAACAGTCTTTTGGACTCTGTAGGAGAGGGAGAGGGTGGGATGATTTGGGAGAATGGCATTGAAACATGTACAATATCATATATGAAACGAGTCACCAGTCCAGGTTCGATGCATGATACTGGATGCTTGGGGCTGGTGCACTGGGACGACCCAGAGGGATGGTATGGGGAGGGAGAAGGGAGGAGGGTTCAGGATGGGGAACACGTGTATACCTGTGGCAGATTCATGTTCATATATGGCAAAACCAATACAGTATTGTAAAGTTAAAAAATAAAATTAAAAAAAAGAAAAAGAAAACCAATCATTTATTATTGCCAATACCACCTATTGGTGTATTAGTGTGGAAACACAAAAAGAAGTCTAGCATAACCAGTTTAAGAAATGAAAATGTTAGTTGTATTTAACAAAAAAATAAACACACACATAAAATGTTAGATGCATTTACATATAAATAAATGTGGCTGAACCATAAGGAGTCTATCACAACACAACTAGCTCTAAGCATTAGTTAAATGAAGGCCCGACTACTGCAATTTTGCCAGTTTAAGAGAAGCTGGCAAAAATATCAGAAATGTTTGTTTTCCGGCATTAAAAAAAACTGAAACCCATACAATTTCTTTCTTTTTTTAAATCAAATCTGCCCTGTTATAACTCCAATTCCTCGTTTCAATGTTCATTAGAAATTTAGTGAATTTTTCTTATTTCTCCTTGGCAAACACATCGTCAATCAGTCAGTTAAGTTCAGTCGCTCATTCGTGTCTGACTCTTTGCGACCCCATGAATTACAGCATGCCAGGCCTCCCTGTCCATCACCAACTCCTGGAGTTCACTCAAACTCATGTCCATTGCATCAGTGATGCCACCCAACCATCTCATCCTCTGTCGTCCCCTTATCCTCCTGCCCCCAATCCCTCCCAGCATCAGTCTTTTCCAATGAGTCAAATCTTTGCATGAGGTGGCCAAAGTACTGGAGTTTCAGCTTCAGCATCATTCCTTCTAAAGAACACCCAGGGGTGATTTCCTTCAGATGGACTGGTTGGATCTCCTTGCAGTCCAAGGGACTCTCAAGAGTCTTCTCCAACACCACAGTTCAAAAACATCAATTCTTCAGCGCTCAGCTTTCTTCACAGTCCAACTCTCACATCCATACATGACCCAATCATGTATGGAAAAACCATAGCCTTGACTAGGTTTTTGTTGGCAAAGTAGTAGGACCTTTGTTGGCAAAGTAATGTCTCTGCTTCTGAATATGCCATCTAGGTGGGTCATAATTTTCCTTCCAAGGAGTAAGCGTCTTTTAATTTCAGGGCTGCAATCACCATCTGCAGTGACTTTGGAGCCCCAAAAATAAAGTCTGACACTGTTTCCACTGTTTCCCCATCTATTTCCCGTGAAGTGATGGGACCAGATGCCATGATCTTAGTTTTCTGAATGTTGAGCTTTAAGCCAACTTTTTCACTCTCCTCTTTCACTTTCATCAAGAGGCTTTTTCGTTCCTCTTCACTTTCTGCCATAAGGGTAGTATCATCTGCATATCTGAGGGTATTGATATTTCTCCCAGCAATCTTGATTCCAGCTTGTGCTTCTTCCAGCCCAACGTTTCTCATAATGTACTCTGCATATAAGTTAAATAAGCAGGGTGACAATTAAGTTAAATAAGCAGGGTGACATATAAGTTAAATAAACAGCCTTGACATACTCCTTTTCCTATTTGGAACCAGTCTGTTGTTCCATGTCCAGTTCTAACTGTTGCTTCCTGACCTGCATACAAATTTCTCAAGAGGCAGGTCAGGTGGTCTGGTATTCCCATCTCTTTCAGAATTTTCCACAGTTTATTGTGATCCACACACTCAAAGGCTTTGGCATAGTCAATAAAGCAGAAATAGATGTTTTTCTGGAACTCTCTTGCTTTTTCCATGATCCAGGGATGTTGGCAATTTGATCTCTGGTTCTTCTGCCGTTTCTAAAACCAGCTTGAGAATCTGGAAGTTCATGGTTCATGTACTGCTGAAGCCTGGCTTGGAGAATTTTGAGCATTACTTTACTAGCATGTGAGATGAGTGCAATTGTGCGGTCGTTTCAGCATGGCTTTTCTTTGAAATTGGAATGAAAACTGACCTTTTCCAGTCTTGTGGCCACTGCTCAGTTTTCCAAATTTGCTGGCATACTGAGTGCAGTACTTTCACAGCATCATCTGTGAGGATTTGAAATAGCTCAACTGGAATTCCATCACCTCCACCAACTTTGTTCGTAGTGATGCTTTATAAGGCCCACTTGACTTCACATTCCAGGATGTCTGGCTCTAGGTCAGTGATCACACCATCGTCATTTTCTGGGTCGTGAAGATAATTTTTGTACAGTTCTTCTGTGTATTCTTGCCACCTTTTCTTAATATCTTCTGCTTCTGTTAGGTCCATACCATTTCTGTCCTTTATTGAGCCCATCTTTGCATGAAATGTTCCCTTGGTATCTCTAATTTTCTTGAAGAGATCTCTAGTCTTTCCCATTCTGTTGTTTTCCTCTATTTCTTTGCATTGATCGCTGAAGAAGGCTTTCTTATCTCTCCTTGCTATTCTTTGGAACTCTGCATTCAGATGCTTATATCTTTCCTTTTCTCATTTGCTTTTTGCTTCTCTTCTTTTCACAGCTATTTGTAAGGCCTCCCCAGACAGCCGTTTTTCTTTTTTGCATTTGTTTTCCATGGGGATGGTCTTGATCCCTGTCTCCTATACAATGTCACGAACCTCTGTCCATAGTTCATCAGGCACTCTGTCTATCAGATCGAGGCCCTTAAATCTATTTCTCACTTCCATTGTATAATCATAAGGGATTTGATATAGGTCATACCTGAATGGTCTAGTGGTTTTCCCTACTTTCTTCAATTTAAGTATGAATTTATACATTATCATAACCAAAGCTAAATATCTCCTCAGACCTGTGCCAGGCACAGCATCTCCATTTTCTTATCTGACATGATTGTATGTCATTTCACTTGCAGTTCCTTTCTCCTGAACATTGTCCAAATTGATCTGGGAACACATGGTTCCAGATGTAGTCTGACTACAACAAAGAAGAGCAGAAACATTTTTTACTGGAATACTTATAAAATAGTAATGTAACCAAGTATTATCACACCCACATTTGCAGTCATGTCAAAATTGGGGTTCCTACTGATTTGCTGGTCCACCAAAACACTCAATATTTCTGTTATTGATTAGCTTCAAACTTTCTTTATGAAAGTCTATCCTTGATTAAAAAACAAAATTCAAATAATGCAAAAGTATCAATCTACAGAAGAAAATGAAAAATCTCTCTAACCCAATTATCCCCTATTCTCTGGGTATATAGTCTCCTAGAATTAACTCAGTTTTAATTATTGGACATTTAAAGGCTTTTATTTTCCACACAGATGGTATATTTCCATTATGACAATTAAAAGATTAATGCCTGCCTCAAGTAGACCACAAGCTGGTCTACCTGCTTTCAGACAGACTGCTTCCATATTATTTTTCAAGATTTGGATTTTAGGAAGACTATTCTAATACAAATATGTATTAGAATAGTCTTCCTAAAATCCAAATCTTGACTTATCGTGCTCTCCCAGTTTTCAGGGAAAGTTTAAGTGCCTTATTGTGATAACCAAGCTGCTCAATTAGTACTTTTCCATCTCTGTGGCTCCATCTCACCACTCTCATTGTACAGGACCTTGGCACAGAGAACTATATCTAATTTCCAGAATAGATCTTGTTCTTTTCTATTTGGATTGCTGCATCCCCTCCCTGGAATAACTTCATTTTCTCTGGCAATGATTTCTCAGATCAGATGAGATCAGCCACTCATTCGTGTCCGACTCTTTGCGACCCCATGAATCGCAGCACGCCAGGCCTCCCTGTCCATCACCAACTCCTGGAGTTCACTGAGACTCACGTCCATTGAGTCAGTGATGCCATCCAGCCATCTCATCCTCTGTCGTCCCCTTCTCCTCCTGCCCCCAATCCCTCCCAGCATCAGAGTCTTTTCCAATGAGTCAACTCTTCGCATGAGGTGGCCAAAGTACTGGAGTTTCAGCTTTAGCATCATTCCTTCCAAAGAAATCCCAGGGCTGATCTCCTTCAGAATGGACTGGTTGGATCTCCTTGCAGTCCAAGGGACTCTCAAGAGTCTTCTCCAACACCACAGTTCAAAGGCATCAATTCTTCGGCGCTCAGCCTTCTTCACAGTCCAACTCTCTCACATTTTAAAGCACAGCTCTAGGTTCAGCTGGCACAGGGGACCTTCTACCTCCCACCCTGCTTCGGAGACCGCTCCTCCAGGACCCTGCAGTGGCCTGAGTACATGTGCCCATAACACATGTGCCACATTGTACTTAACTTTTGTTTAATTAGAGGATAATTTCTCTACAATGCTGCATTGGTTTCTGCCATACAACTATCATAACTATATATTAATATGTATCCCTTCCCTCTTGAGCCTCCCTGCCATGCACCCCCATCCCACCCCTCTAGGCTGTCACGGAGCACCAGGCTGGGCTCCCTGTGCTATACAGCTGCTTCAAATAAGCTATATGCTTTACACATGGTAGTGTATATAACTACCTTACACTTTAATTAACGGTGTTTGTCTTTCTTATCATTCATTCACTTATTCATTACTTCACTTATTCATTATTTACTTGTGGTTTAAAAATCAAAAGACAACATTTTGAAAATATATAAAAAACAGTTTAGTACACATAATAATGCAGAGATTTATAACTAAGATGAAAAGATACAAATAAACCAAAAGTTAAGGTGAATAAGGACAGATAATTCTTATAAGAAAGAATAAAGCATAAATAAATATGATAATGCTCAAACTTATTAAACATAACAGAAGTACAAAACTAAAAACAACTACCTCCTATTTTCATCTCTGCTGCTGTTGCTAAGTCGCTTCAGTCGTGTCCGACTCTGTGCGACCCCATAGATGGCAGCCCATCAGGCTCCCTGTCCCTGGGATTCTCCAGGCAAGAACACTGGAGTGGGTTGCCATTTCCTTCTCCAACGCATGAAAGTGAAAAGTGAAAGTGAAGTCGCTCAGTCGTGTCCGACTCTTAGTGACCCCATGGACTGCGGCCCACCAGGCTCCTCTGTCCATGGGATTTTCCAGGCAAGAGTGCTGGAGTGGGGTGCCATTGCCTTCTCCGATTTTCATCTCTAATGTTGGGTAAAACTTTTAGGTAATATTTTGCCAGATTAATAAAGGATGTGGTATCAACATATACTTTGCAAAAGACACTTTAGCAATATTTATCTAATGGTAAATTGTTCTTATTCAAAACTTAGAAATCTACCCTGTACTTACATAAGGGCTCTGAAATAGGAAGTCCTTTGCAATATTGCAAATGAATTTAATATCTCTCAAGGAAATAATAAATGTTTAAGTCTATTGTAATATATTAATACAATATAGTAAGAATACTCCATAGCACCCAAAATGTATAAAGGAAAGATATACGTTTTCATTTAAGAAGACTTTACATGCTGCTGTTGTTGCTTAGTTGCTTAGTCATGTCCAGCTCTTTCGTGCCCCATGAACTGTAGCCCACCAGGCTCCTCTGTCCATGGCAGTTTCCAGGCAAGAATACTGGAGTGGGTTGCCATTTCCTTCTCCGTTACATCGTATATTTTATATAAAAAATGAGTTGTAAAAATGAATGTATATATAATTCAGTATGTTTAAAAAAAACTTAGTACTCAAACATTTAAACAATGTATAAGAATACAGTGTATTTCTACTGTAAAACATTCAGGAAGTGTTAAATGAGCAGGTTAGATTACAGAATAATATGTAAACTATAATCATAAACACTAACATATATACTTTGGATGCACACACACATGCAAAGAAATATGCACACTGGAAAATATGGAAAGATCCGAACAACTATAAAGAGAGCCCATCTATATGGGTTGAGATTACAGGATAACTCACAATACTTCTTACGTTACTATAGTTTTAAAGAGCATATGTGCTATGGACTGAATTGTATCCATCTTTAATATGTTGAGGGTCTAACCCCCAGCATAGCTATATTTGGAGCAAAGAAGTAATTAAGGTTAAATGAGGTCATCAGGGTGGATTCCTGATCCTACGGGATTAGTGTCCTTACAGGAGAAGACGCCAGAGAGCTCTGTCTCTCTCCCATCGTGTGAGAACACAAGAGCCCTCAACAGGAGCTAAATCAGCTAGGAACTTGGTCTCAGACTCCCAGCCTCTAGAACTGTGAGAAATTAACATCTGTTGTTTAAAACAGCCAGTCTGTGGTATTTTGTTACAGTAGCCCAAGCTAGGGCTTCTCTGGTGGCTCAGACAGTAAAGAATCTGCCTGCAATGCAGAAGACCAGGTTTGATGCCTGGGTCAGGAAGATCCCCTGGAGGAAATGGCAACCCACTCCAGGATTCTTGCCTGGGAAATTCCATGGACGGAGAAGCCTGTGGGCTACCTTCCCTGGAGTCACAGAGAGTCAGACATGACTGAGTGACTAACACTGACTGAGCCCAAGCTAAGGCAATTAAGTTTGTAAGTAGAAATTTTATATATGTGTGTATATATAAGATAGTCATAAAAATATGTGTTTATTACAAGACATTAATCTACCTCTGTTTAGAGCTTGTATACTTGCATACCATATTGAAGCTTTACATTGGACATTAAAACGTGCATTTTAAAATAACTGTCCAAAAGCCTTTTCAAAAATAGGATTCTTATTCTGTAAAAAGCTTCAAGGATGTACAAGAATGGAAACATCAGAACTAGCAAATGAAGATATTTAGGAGAGCTGTATTCAATTAAATGAATCCCTGAGCTTGAGATAAACATGATCTGTAGAAATTACCTATATAAAAGTGATTGGACGTGATTCCCAGATATAAACAAAAATAATGCTACCAATGTCCAAATTACTAGCAAAATGTGTCCCAACAACATATGGTAAATTGGGAAATGTAATAAAATAAATATCTGTACTATATTCACTCTGCTAGTTGAAAGCATTATATCTGGTGAGAGTAATCTAGTGTTCAATGGGCCTCATCCCCAAATTCCGAAACTGGTGTTTTAAATCGAGATAATTTGATAATGAGATTTGAAGTCTCAAAGGTTTGACGATGGGGACCAAAAAGAACGCATAAGTTGTCTGTGGTTTTTATTAGTCTATGCTTCATGCCACACAGAATGGTATTCCATGTGGCAAGATTAATTTTCTTGTTTTCTAACAAAATTTCACTGATAAATGTCCATCTCATTTGTTATATTACAGATTCTCAACAAATTTGAAGGAAAGGAAAAGAGAAGAGAAAAGGAGACACTGGAAAATACAGACAGCTGTACAAATATAACTTTGTCAAGAACCTTCACACTTAAGAAATATACACTCACTGATCAACAGCTAAATGCCAATGAAGTGAACTAGTTAGACCTGGCAGCTAAGGCACTGCATGATGTTAGCTCTTACAACGAGGGCTTAGCTTGCATGCCTGCTACGTTGCTTCAGTCACGTCCAACGCTTTGTACCCTGTGGACTGTCTATGGGATTCTCAGGGAAGAAAACTGGGGTGGGATGCCATCTCCTACTCCAGGGGGTCTTCCCGATTGAGATATCAAACCCACATCACTTACATCTGCCTCATTGGCAGGCAGGCGCCTCACATACAGCAGTCATTCAGACACGAACTCACTGCTGGGCAGTGGCAGGCGACCCACTTCCCAAAGGGAAGGGCCTTGTTGAGAAAACATTTTTCAAGTCTTTTAAAACAAATAACACTGTATAAGAGCCTGACCATACAAGGTAAATATTTCTAGTTTTAGCTTTTCAAAAGGTTTTTAAAAGAAGACGCCCATTATCTTACTACTTCAGGTGTCATTTCACAGACATCTCAGAAGTATGGCCTTTGCTCTAGGGTGTCTGCATTAAGATAGTTTACATTCACATATATGCATACACATATATATGTGTGTATACATAGATACATACATATCTATATATACTTACACATACTTGTATTGCGTATATATATTATATATATAAAATACACAAATGTTAATCTACTCAAAACTCCTCGGCAATGATGGGATGGTCAGTTTTACATAACAGGAAATCTTTTCAACAGTACCAAGTGCCAAGTACAGTCTCCATACTATCACAAATTGCACTGACTTCCGTGAATGCCCACAGAAGCATTCAGGCCTTCACTTAAATCCATCATGGATTTACCCTCCTCATCTATAAATTAGGATGATGATGATAATCACCCAGCAATCTCAGACACAATTAGTTACTCTCTGAAAATGTCCAATTCTTGTATAAACTATTTTAAAAAGCCCCAAACTTTAGGATTTCTAAGATTTTTCAAAAACTTTTATTAAACAAAAGCGTGATACTCTGTTAAGAACAACCACTCGAAAGGTAGCACAACTGATAAACACACTTGTCTGGATATGCATGACAAAACAGTGTGACAGAAAGCCCTGAGGGCCGCTGGTTCACTATTAGTAAATGTGCATGCTTACATCTTCATATCTTCTTTTGTGTATTTAAATATATTACGGGTACTTGTGTCAGTCAGGAACCAGTAAGGGAAACAGAAACCACACTGAGACTGTTAGAGACGATACAATTAAAAGAACCAAAGACACCTGCGTGAAGTGAAAGCGTTAGTCGTTCAGCCGTGTCCAACTGTTTGCAACCCCACGGACTGTAGCCCACCAGGCTCCTCTATTCATGGAATTCTCCAGGCAAGAATACTGGAGTGCGTTGCCATTCTTTTCTCCAGGGGATCTTCCCAATCCAGAGATTGAACCTGGGTCTCTTGCACTGCAGGCAGATTCTTTACCATCTGAGCCACAGGCAAGACTGACCACACATGTATGAGAAGCTAAAGCTGTAAGAAGGGGAGAATGAGCAGCACTGCATGAAGCAGTGGGCTTTTCCAGGGCTGCAAGGACAGAGAGGAAGAGGCAGTGGTACTACCCCTACCTCAAAGGAGAGGAAGAGCTCTGCGGTGGTGCTGTTCGGATGGTACCCAGTGCCCAGGGCACCTCTTTGCAGCTGATATTCAAATGCCTGAGAGAGTGACTCACAGCTGGTGTTCAAAACTTCAAGGGCAAGGCCAGCAGGTGCTTAGATTGCCTTTGAGAAGTCACAGTGAGGGTAGTACTCACCACTCCAGGACACACTGCAAGGTCAGGGCAACTGATGGGCACTTCTGAAGGGAATGCATTCTCATATATGGGAAAAGGAGACACTGATAATTATATACATAAGTGATATTTTTTAAAAAGGAGAGACAAAGATAAAATCTTACAGCAGCAACAAGAGAAGAAAGACTGAGAACCTATAATGGAATAATTCTTTGACTTCTCAATTGCAATGACAGAGGTCAAAGGATAAAGCAATATTGTGAAAGTTATGGAAGAAAACAACTGCCTATTCAAAATTTTCTACTCAGATAAGCTATTTTAAAGTATGAATACTGGATCAGTCAGAATTCTTCAGAGAAACAAAAACAAATAGTGGAAATGATAGAGAGAGAGACAGCGATGGGATAGAGAAGATAGGGAATGAGGGGAAGAAGGAATAGAGGTGGAGAGACTAGAGAGATTTAAGGAACTGGCTCATGTGGGGGTTGGCAAATCTGGAATTCAGGGCTGGCCAGAAGGTTAGACATTCTTGCAGGAGTTGATGTCACAGTCTTGAGTTGGAATGCAGCCTAAAGGTAAAATTCCTTCTTCCTGGGGGTATATCAGTCTTCTCTTTGAAGGCCTTCAACTGATAAGATGATCAGATCAGTCGCTCAGTCATGTCCGACTCTTTGCGACCCCATGAATTGCAGCACGCCAGGCCTCCCTGTCCATCACCAACTCTGGGAGTTCACTCAGACTCCTGTCCATCGAGTCAGTGATGCCATCCAGCCATCTCATCCTCTGTCATCCCCTTCTCCTCCTGCCCCCAATCCCTCCCAGCATCAGAGTCTTTTCCAATGAGTCAACTCTTCGCATGAGGTGGCCAAAGTACTGGAGTTTCAGCTTCAGCATCATTCCTTCCAAAGAAATCCCAGGGCTGATCTCCTTCAGAATGGAATGGTTGGATCTGATAAGATGAGGCCCACTCATATTATGGAACACGTTTTGCTTTACCCAAATATTACTTAGTTAAGTGTGAATCACATCTTAAAAACTCCTTCACAGCAATATCTAGACTGGTGTTTGATCAAAAACTAGGTACCATAGCCTAGTCAAGTTGACACATAAAATTAATTATAACAAGCATAAATAAGGCCAGGACAGATAGACAATTTACCTCTTACAAATCATCACTAAAAGAATTACTAAAGGGAACACTGTTCTGATACTAAATACACTGACCACCTCCTCCCTGAAAGCAAGTGCTGCCAGAAATATAAAAATATATAAAATATAGCCTTTTAAATGCAACAAAAAATTGGCAGTGAAAACAGTAAAATATTAAGTGATGCACCTAGAGTGCATACAGCAGGAATTCAGCTTTGACCTTCAGAGTATTTACCAAACCTCAGTGTCCTTGAATTTTTATTTTAATGACTGTGGAACTCAGGAGGCAGAAGACAAGACCAGGACCTTTGGGGATGAGGGCAGTGTGGAGAGGGAGTGTTTCACAGGAGTTCCTCCAATAAAATTAGATCCACAAAGCTTTCAATGTAAGAGGGAGCTAGGAATAAACCCCTGCCTACCGAGTGAAAATTAGTGACTTGAAACCTGGTGTCCTAAAGGGAGGAGTAAAAATGTCCTTCGAGAATTCATAAACATAAGCCAACCTTCACAGTAGTTTTTAGCCTGAATTCACAATAAAGGATGATATGAAAAATTTCAAGTCAAGATTTTAGTTGAAAACAATATAGATTTGTCCTTCCCTAGGGTGCTTAGCCTCTTGAGAAACCTGTATGCTGGTCAGGAAGCAACAGTTAGAACTGGACATGGAATAACAGACTGGTTCCAAATAGGAAAAGGAGTACGTCAAGGCTGTATATTGTCACTCTGCCTATTTAACTTATATGCAGAGTACATCATGAGAAAGGCTGGGCTGGAAGAAGGACAAGCTGGAATCAAGATTGCCGGGAGAAATATCAATAACCTCAGATATGCAGATGATACCACCCTCATGGCAGAAAGTGAAGAGGAACTAAAGAGCCTCATGATTAAAGTGAAAGAGGAGAGTGAAAAAGTTGGCTTAAAGCTCAATATTCAGAAAACTAAGATCATGGTATCTGGTCCCATCACTTCATGGCAAATAGACAGGGAAACAGTGGGAACAGTGTCAGACTTTATTTTTGGGGGCTCCAAAATCACTGCAGATGGTTATTGCAGCCATGAAATTAAAAGATGCTTACTCCTTGGACAGAAAGTTATGACCAACTTAGATAGCATATTAAAAAGCAGAGAAATTACTTTGCCAACAAGGGTCCGTCTAGTCAAGGCTATGGTTTTTCCAGTGGTCATATATGGATGTGAGAGTTGGACTGTGAAGAAAGCTGAGTGCCAAAGAATTGATGCTTTTGAACTGTGGTGTTGGAGAACTCTTGAGAGTCCCTTGGACTGCAAGGAGATCCAACCAGTCCATTCTAAAGGAGATAAGTCCTGGGTGTTCATTGGAAGGACTGATGTAGAAGCTGAAACTCCAGTATTTTGGCCACCTGATGCGAAGAACTGACTCATTTGAAAAGACCCTGATGCTGGGAAAGATTGAGGGCAGAAGGAGAAGGCGACGACAGAAGATGAGATGGTTGGATGGCATCACTGACTCAATTGACATGGGTTTGGGTAGGCTCCAGGAGTTGGTGATGGCCAGGGAGGCCTGGCATGCTGCGGTTCATGGGGTCACAAAGAGTCGGACATGACTGAGGGACTGAATTGAACTGAACTGAGGGTGCTTAGGCAAGGGAAACACAAAATACTCTTCAGAGGAACCCAACTTCATCCCTGGGGTTAAAAGAATTCTCTCAGATAAAGATTCAAGCCCACAATAGAAAATCACACAATACATGAGGAAATATGTTAATATGAGTTAGACTCATTACTAACAGCAGATTTGGACTGGGAAAGACTTCAAAATGGACAAAATGCTCTAGTTAAAAGAGAGAAATCATCCAACCATATGTTGTTTATAAGAAACACTACTGAAACCAACAGATACAGGCAGGATGTGAGTGAAGATAGGTGACTATATGTTGCCTCCACCCTCACGCCCCTTGCCTTCTACAGTCTATCTGATCCATGCCAGCCCCTTGCTCTTGGACCAGAGCCCCTAGCTCTGGTTATGCTATAATCTTATTTTTGCCTTTCCTAACAATTTCGTGGATTTGATCCACAGTCCTTCCTACTGCTTAGAGTTCTAAGCATTTCTCTGGCTTCGTACTGGGCTCTTCTTACAGTCTCTGAGAGATCTCAAAGGGTGTCCTGGGCCACCTGCATCAAAATCACCTAGATTACTTGTTAAAAAAAAAAGATTTTCAGGCTCTTACCTAGATATCCTGATGTCGAGAAAGATTATTAAAATTAAAAGACTCTTGCTCCTTGCAAAGAAAGCTTGGACAGCAAAGAGATCAAATCAGTCAATCCTAAAGGAAAACAACCCTGAATATTCATTGAAGGACTGATGCTGAAGTTGAAGCTCCAATACTTTGGCCACCTGATGAGAACAGCTGGCTCACTGGAAAATTCTAAGACACTGAAAAAGACTGAAGGCAAAGGAGAAGAGGGTGGCAGAGGATTAGATGGTAGGACAGTATCACCAACCCAGTGCACATGAATCAGAGCAAGCTCAGGGAGATAGTGAGGGACAGGGAAGCCTGGTGTGCTACAGTCCATGGGCTTGCAGAGACATGACTCAATGACTGGAAAACAGCAAAAAAGAAATATTATAGAAGTGGGAAAGCATGCTGGGATTGAATTTCTAAAGATCTCTACTGGTAATTCTCATGTGTTCTAAAGTTGGAAGACCAGAGCTATATATTATTTCCATCAAAATATTCATATGTTTCATGACTTCAAGAGTTACTTTGCTGTAGTATCTCCCTATGTCCTCTCACCTGAATTAAGTTCTATACCTCTTTCTAGGTGGCATTTCCTCTGGGGTATTTGTCAATTTGACATCAGTTGGATCATCTATCATTCAGTTAAAATTAAAGAATTGCACATGACTTGTCCTCTTTCATTAATAAATCAATCATCATCTCTATATCATTTTCCTCTTAAAATATTCTCAGATTAGTTTCTTTCTATTTTTATTACTATCTCCCCAGTACAAATTTTATCATGCTATCCCTGGATAATAATAGTAACATACTATTATTACATATTTTCTGTTAATATATATATTCCTTGTTCAAAATTTCTAGTCTTTTAATCCAACCGACACACTACTTCCAGGGAAATTTTTCTTAAATATCATCATGACATACTGACACTCAAAACCCTTATCTTGTGTATTTCCTATATTTAAACTTTGTCATGATTTAAAATTCCTTCATTAAACCACACCCACTCAATGTAGCCTGTCTCTCCACCCCAGACACCATCATCTTGTGTTGTCATAAATATATGTAACAAGTATGATAGCAAAGCACAATTCATGGCATGCAACCATAGAGTGCCTTTATTCTTTTCTATTTTAATTTATTTTGTATGGCTAACTATTCTTCTCCTGACCCTATGTGAAAATTCAGGAAGCTCCTGCCTCCTCCAGAATCACTAGCAACCAATTAAAATTCTTTTTGTTACATTAAGTCACAGAACAGTCTCAGTTTAATAAATAGAGTATAAATGTCCATGGAATAATCAAAACTCTAAGGTTGAGTTCAGATGGGGAAAAGAATATGACAAAGAATGGATGTATGTGTAACCGCATTACTTCGCTGTACACCTGAAATTAACATAACACTGTAAATCAACTATGTAGCTTCCCTGTTGGCTCAGTGGTAATGAATTTGCCTGTCAATGCAGGAGACACAGGTTCAATCCCTGGGTCGAGGAAATCCCCTGGAGAAGGGAATGGCTACCCACTCCAGTATACTTGACTGGAAAATGCCACAGACAGAGGAGCCTGGCAGACTACAGTCCACAGGGTCTCAAAAGAGTCAAAGACGACAGCGACTAAGCAGCAACATAAATGAACCATGACAGTGAAAGTCTTAGTCGTTGAGTCGTGTCCAACTCTTTGCAACCCCATGGATTGTAGCCCTCCAGGCCCCTCTGTCCATGGAATTCTCCAGGCAAGAATACTGGAGTGGGTTGCCATTCCCTTCTCAGGGGATCTTCCTGACTCAGGGATTGCACCCAGGTCTCCCACATCGCAGGCAAATTCTTTACCATCTGAGCCACCAGGAATTATCAACTATACTCCAATAAAATTAAAGATAAATAAATAGCTATAATTTAAGGGGAAAAAAAGTTTAGGTGAGGCATGTGCTACAGGTCAGAAGTTGTTAGCTTCTTCTTTCTTTCCTCCCCTAACTCTCCTCCTCTTCCTCATCTTGCTAACGTGAGTTTCTGAACCATCTAGGAGCATCTAGGGCAAAGGAGGGGATAAGAGAGCAGCAAAAGCACTCTCACTGGACAGCTGCCAACTGATGCTGGAGCATCCGTTCTCTCCCGCCTGGGCAGCTGTTTAAAAACCACTTTCCATCACTAGTGCTCTCATGGCTTTCGCAGGGAATCTGAGGCTGCCATAATAGACACGAGCACGTCCCTCTTCAGACACACTGCTTCCTCATCTCCTGGAAAGCGGGCACGGCTCAGACCCCTAGCCCTGGCCTCTGCAGGCAGGACTGAACCCCACCCCAGCTGTCTCTACCACAGAGCCCATGCCCAGTAGACACTAGTCAGCACTCTCAGCTCCACAAACAAAGGTTGCAGGAATCCCTCCTTTATTCCACTGTCTGTCATTCCTGCTCTAGATTATTCAGATGAGAGACACTCTTGATTGTCTTTGAAATGTATCTTTTAAAATATGCTAAACCAGAGCATAGCCAACAATCTCAGTAAAAGTAGGACAAAGAGGTAATCGTTAGCACACATCCAGATCAGGCCATAGAACAGCAAGAACAGCCTTCAGGCGTTTCCCTCCTGACAGCAGCAGAGCAATGCAGGGCGCAGTGAGTGAGTCGGCAGGCCTCCACAGCTTTGTTCTACTGGCAAGGACGTCCTTATGATGGAGAAGGCCCGTCAGGTCATTTTAATCTGGTACCACTAACCATTAACATTACCGCATTCCCTTCTTTAAAAGTCAGTGCTATTTGTAGTTCCCCAGACTGATCTGACTCTCTCCACAGCATGCCTGAGTACAGAAAGCAGGCTGCACATGAAGCCTCAAGAACCCCACTCCTGTGACAGTCACACTTTCTCACTCTAATCGGATAATGGGCATTCAGTTTGATGCATCAACAGAAAGAACTTGCCTAATACAAGCCTGAAGATAAAATAACTTAACTGTGGACAACCATCTGTTAAAAACTAAGAGCCAGACTGCTGAGCTTCTTTTGGTCAAACACCACCCTACTGTGTGTGGCCACACTCTCAATATTTGACATTCGGGAAAAAATTATTAAGTCTCTGGTCTTCTTCTACATGTGTTTTCTTTCTACATTTCCATATATGTTTCCATAGATTTCTGTACTGTGGTATGGACTATCTATTTTGTTTCTAGTATTAAACTTTAAAAATTAATGTACTCTCATAACACAATTTTTTACATTTATTTATTGAGACATAATTGATCATATACTATTGTATTAGCTTTAGATGTACAAATTAGAGGTTTGATATATATATATATATATATACATATGCATTGTGAAGATGATTATCAGCAACCATCATCACATACATATTTACATTAATAAACTTTTTCTTGTGATAAGAACTTTTATGATCTACTGTCTTAGCAACTGTCAAATATGCAATATAATATTGTTAACTACAGTCACCATGCTGTACATTACATCCCCAGAATTTATTTATCTTATAAATTTAAGTTTGTACCTTTGGATCCCTTTCACCTGCCCAACCCCTCCCTTCTCTGGCACCCACCAATATCATCCCTGTGTATTATAAGGACTATTATTGTCAGTTCAATTGGACTACAAGCTTTGTTTTGGCAACAATTCCATCTCAGTCTTTCTTTTTTATTTGACAACCACATACTTTGTACCATCTACATCCCAGAACTGAGCTAGTAACCAGAAAAGGAGCCAGGAACAGAACAGACAGTGTCGGTGGGGCACAGACAATCAACTATTCACAAAACATGTAATTATAATATAAAGAGAAGCTGTGCTAGAACATAAACTGGGCACCTGTTTTAATGTGCTTGAGGAGGGGATTGTCAGAAAACGCATCCATGGAAAGGGGACCCATAACTTGAGCTCTGAAGGATGAGTTAGGCCATTAGCTGGGTGAGGATGTGTGTGTGGGAACAGAAGAGGAGAGAGAGTCGTCCAGTGTTCTGGGCAGAAGGGAACACATGTGATGTGCCCAAGGAGGGAAGCACACGAGCTCAGGCAAAGGAGGTGAAGGAGCAAGAAGGAGGAGGAGGAAGAGAAAAAATAGTAGCTGGTGTAAGGAATGAGCACAAAGACTAAGGAGAATTATTGGAGCTGAGACCACAGGGAAAGTGGGTCATGAAGAGCCTGGGAGACCGTAACGAGGATTGGCTTTTGGCCAAAGAGCCAAAGTCACTGAAAGGTTTAGGCAGGGGAGTGAGATAACCAAATCTGTCTTTCTATATTTGGACAAGGTCCATTTTGTGACTATATATTTATATATATACGAATTTTACTAGACTTCTGAGCCGACGACTATTTTTCAGGCTTTCAATGCCAACTTGTGTAGTGAAACAATTTCTACTAGAGACCAGGACGAAGCTATAAGTTTCTTTGAATGAACAGTCATCACTTAGAAGAGGTGAGTATTAAGATTAAATTTGTCCTCCTATATGTTGAATATTTCAAAACATTCACTTTTAAAAATATTCAGATATAAAGAGGAGCTAGAAAACTCATTTACTTGAATTCAACATTCAACTAAGATCTGAGGAGCCAGAAAATGTAGCTCTATAATATATATGTATTAATTACTATATATATATATATAGGGGCATACATAATATGTATGTATATGGCTTCCCTGGTGACTCAGATGGTAAAGAATCTGCCTGCAATGCAGGAGACCCAGATTCAATCCCTGGGTCAGGAAGATTCCCCTGGAGAAGGGAATGGCTACCCACTCCAGTATTCTTGCCTGGAGAATTCCATGGACAGAGGAGTCTGGAGGGCTACAGTCCATGGTATAGCATATTTACATATAATAAATAATAAAACAGTAAGTAAAATCAATAGCTCCCTTTACCTGTGTATTTGCCAGCTTAAAATTTATGACATTATATTTTAACACTTTAAAGAACAGTGATTATTTAGCTTTTTTTTTTCATGACACATACATTATTAATTACTATTTGGGGGATCAATTTTAACTTTAAAAAATAGATATTGATTCATTTACAGAGCACTAGTTATTTTATGTTTCAATTGCTGAGTGCTTAGATTTATACATACTAATTATAATCTGTAACATTATTTGTCTATGCTTTTATCTTGTCATTTAAATAGAAGAAACTGCTGGGATTAATTTTTTTAATTGATAGACTAATAAAAGGACTTCAAGATTTCTATTAAGTAAAATCTAATAAACAGATAGAATCATGTTTTCCTACTAATTAAACAATACTTATTTTTAGAAGCAAACCTTCTGGAAAAGATGGCATACTCTTTGCCAAAGTGTACTTTGTAGTTAGACAATAATCTGTGGGTAATTACTAAAATTGTAAGCTATGGGATAGTTATGAACAAAAACAAGCACAAAATCCTGACCATCACCAAACATCTGTAGTCTGTAAATGTAATTTTCTCAAAAACAGAGATAGATCAAAAACTATAAGATATAAATATCAATTTCTTATTGATATAAAGTCACAATGAGAGATTGTTTTCCTATCTTACCTACTTGAATCAATGTAATGTATATTTACCTTAGCTTTGTCTTTAGGTTTTTTTTTTCTTTTTTTCAAAGCCACAATCATGGAAAGAGCTTCAAAATGGAAATTTGAGAAGTCAAAATGTGTCAGGTTTACTACTATTGCCTTGAGCAAATCACTAGGACTCTTAGGGTCTCCAGTCTCTTAATTTGTGGATGGGAATAACAACTGCCTTGCTTATCTAATATGCTAATGGAAAGCTCAAATGAGCAATATATGGAAGAGATGTCAAAAAGCATTGTCTGATACAGAGCAGTACAGCAACAGATCACAGGTCCAGGATGGGGTTCAAGCCCAGTTATGCCATGTACCAACTGCGTACCTTTAGGGAAGTCACCAAATCTCCTTCTGCCTCAGTTTCTTCCTCCACTGAATGAGGGAGCTGAACTGTAAGGTTCCTTCCATCTCCAAGAGTCTGTGGTCTTTAACTGGAAAAACTAAAGAAAGCTTTCTACATGCTTCTGTTTCCCATGAAACTGATATACACTGATTAGGTGCTTGTGACGCATTTTAGTCTCTGTCTTGCAAATTAAAGAAAGTCATCTTGGTTTTTATTTTGGCATGAGCAGACTCACATCCTTTAGAAATAAGGTGTGGTATTAATTTGTTAACTATATATCAGAACATTGATTGTAGGAAAGTGACAATCATGTAGAATTATGAGAATCATTACAAGGTATGAAATCTGAGCATAAAACCAGCATTAGAAAAGAATCTGCCCTTGAAATAAAGGAAAACTGTCCTGGTGCTACATTGCTAATAATTGCTGTTACAATCCACATACCCTGCACAAAGAGGGTGATCACAACTAACCAGGGAAGCAGTGCTGGCTGCGTGTGGCTGTTTAACTCTCTCAGCTGCCCTTTTAATTACTTGTCCTTCCGTAGTGTTAAATTAGGATTTTGTGTGCACCGCTACTAAACCCAGAACAGACAATAGGTGAAACAATGTGAGCTTTTGTTGTCAGATCTATGAGATTGAGCAGGAATTTTTATCTGTCTTGTTCACTGATGTATTCCAAACACTGAGAACTGTGTTCATAATAGGCATTGAAACAATATCTGTGGAAACGATGGACTTGCTTCCATTTTCTGTCTTTCTTTTCAGAACTTTTGACTTTTTCTTGTATCATTAGCATACAAAGAGATAAATCACAGAAATGTAACAATAGGTAGCCCTAGCAAAAGAGATAATTGGGTAAAAATAAAAGACTCACACAAATGCTTGAAACCTGCCACCTTAAAATAATCTGAATTATAAGTAATGCTTGTTGCAGAGTAAAATCACTAAATAAATAGAATCAACACAAAAGCTAAAAATTGTTTTTTTACCTTATTAAAAAGACTAATTTGGACAATGTAGGAAAAAAATTGACCAATAGTTCACAAAATGGGATTAAAAATACATGAAAAAGGGCTATTAATAAGTAAGTTTCTTGTGTTACCTCCTTTTAAAACTCAAAACAGTGTGGTCTGCCTTGTACCCACATCAAAGGAAACCACTAAGAATAAGAGAAACGAAGGCTCAAGTCAATCTCTCTCTCCTGATGTTGAGACACATTCTACAAAAATGTTCTTTGAACCAACAACACACTTAGAAAACCAGAAACAGAACAGGAAGATAAACACACAAGAGAAAACAACCAGGACATGGCCACACCCCCCTCCAAAACCTTTTCCTTCCCAGCTAAACACAGTAAGTCCAAGAACTCTATTTCTCATGCAAGTCCTGGTTATGGCACAAACAGATAATGGAAAATCTCTTGTCTTCGGGAAAACTGGAGCCTATGTAAGCTTATAAAATAGTATATCTGATATAGGAAGCCTCAAAATGAAAGCACAAAGGAACCAGTGAGTAAATGAATTAATGTCTCTAAGAGAGAATTTCAGAGTATTTCAGGAAGAAGTGACTATGTATAAGTCAGCTATCAATTCTCAGTCTTCTCCTCCACTGTACACCTATGTACACCCACATGTATCTGTGTGTATTTAGTTTCTATAACTAGAAAAGAGCTGGCACAGTTATGCTGCAGAGGGAATTTGAGAGAGTTCTGAAGAAAAGTGGGGGTAGGCCCTGGGATCCTGTGCCATTCTGCAATGGGGAAAGAGGATTTTAAATGAAGGTATGCTCTGTTATCAATGGCACTGCTCTGCAATTTCTTAAGAGTCTGTAATAAGAATTTAAATCATTTTTCAATTATTTCTAATGTCATTTATTCATTTACTCCATATATATTTACTGATAAGGGCAATATCTTGAGATTGTGTTTCTACTGGCAGGCCCTATAGAGACAGGCCTTTAAAATGAAAGCAAGAAAGTCCAGCCTTTTACAGGTTCAACAAAGACACAGATCTAGGAAACGGAAGCCATATTCCAGTACAGCTCCTTGTTCCATTCTTTGAGAACATCAGCATTTAAACCAGTTTTTATGGCAGGGCCTGGAGGCCTAACTACTATGTACAAAATAGAAAATGTGTCTGTAGTTGTAGTCAACCAACAGATGAACTGGAACTCAGATGTTCAAATTGGAGACTACCTGTTCACTAGGCAACTTCTTTCCACAATTAGTCATGATGCTGTTTCATTCTCTTCTAAAGGTTACAGTAAAGCATTAGCAGGTCCCATGAATTTCTCATGAGTTGTGATTAGGTGCAACCACATTCTCAGCCCTGTCAGACTGAGAATATCTTCACCCTAAATTCAGCAGCATCGAAATGCCAACAATAATATCCCAAGGCCCCTTCCATTACAAAGTTGGTCTTTGCTTTAAAAAAATACCAAGATACTCTCCTAGATAATAACCACTTAAAGCATTCTCCCTGATTAACAATGGCATTTATCTAATGCCTGTGCCAGGAATGGAAGCCTGTGGCTGTTGAAGCCAGCACAACAACAGAAATATCTCCTAAAAACACAATACAGTATAGATCATTCTTCAAGATTGTCCAGGGGAAACTAGAGGATGAGTGTGTTGATGTTTTTTAAAACAACCTGCTAAATGCTTTTAGATCATGTGCCCTGATTACTGGCTGACCTATATATTTTTGGCAATGTTAGTGCCCTAGCTGCTGCTGCTGCTGCTGCTGCTGCTGCTAAGTCACTTCAGTCATGTCCGACTCTGTGCGACCCCATAGACGGCAGCCCACTAGGCTTCTCTGTCCCTGGGATTCTCCAGGCAAGAACACTGGAGTGGGTAGCCATTTCCTTCTCCAATGCATGAAAGTGAAAAGTGCAAGTGAAGTTGCTCAGTCGTGCCCGACTCTTAGCAACCCCATGGACTGGAGCCCACCAGGCTCCTCCATCCATGGGATTTTCCAAGCAAGAGTACTGGAGTGGGGTGCCATTGCCTTCTCCGTAGTGCCCTGGAGGGCCTGACAATTTGACAAGTAGTTAAGGTCCTCAGTTTAGATGAATTTTGAAAAAGTCAAGATAAGCAGAGACTAATTTCCTAAAAAAGTTTTTTTGTCTGATCTTTGAAAAGCTAAAAGGACCATGTCAGTGGATTATCTTGAGCAAGGAAAGTTTTGTCTTATAAAGCCTGCCATTGAAAACAACTAATCCCCTGGTCAGTCATACACACTAGAGGTACACTTTCCAGGCAAGATGCAATAACTCTTTAGCTAATGGAGCTAGTTAAGAAGGCAAACTAACTTGGTACATCAGATTCCCTGTCTCAGTTATTGTTCGTTGCTAATGAATGCAGTCATTACAAAGGGTGTTGTAAAGATCCAGTATGACTACGTGCAGAAAAGCCCAGTGTAGCACTTCACATCAGTATTAGCATCACAATAGAAACACATCTTACCCATGCTCAGAGAAGGTGTTTCAAGAAAAAATAAAATCTTGAGATCTCTGCACCCCCACATGTTCTAAAGCACTATTCACAATCACCAAGTTGTAGACACAACTTAATGTCTATCAACAGATGGATGGATAAACAAGATACGGCATATACATACAATGGAATATTACTCAGCCTTGAAAAAAAGAAGGAACTTCTGAAACACAGGAAAATATGGGCAAACCTGGAGGACATAAAGTTAAGTGAAATAAGCCATGCATATGGAAGGACAGTTATTACATATTTCACTCTGTGAAGTATCCAAAATAGTCAAGTTCATCAAATCAAAGAGTAGAAAGATGGTTGCCAGGGATCAGAGAAGAGAGAGAAATGGAAGGTGCTAATGAAGGAGCATAAAGTTTCAGTAAAACGAGATGAGTAAACCCTAGAGATCTCCTATGCAACACTGTACCTCTGGTCAATGATAATGTTGTTATTCAGTCTCTAAGTCATGTTTGACTCTTTGTGACCCCATGGACTGTAGCCTGCCAGGCTCCTCTGTCCATGAGATTTCCCAGGCAATAAAACTGGAGTGGGTTACCATTTCCTTCTCCAGGGGATCTTCCTAGATCTGGTACGGAACCCACATCTCCTGCACTGGCAGCCAGCTTCTTTACCACTGAACCACCAGGGAAGCCGAATGATAATGTACTGTACGCTGAAAAATGTGTGAAAGGAACCATCTCAGGTTAAGTGTCCTTATTACAATAAATAAAATAAACATTTTTTAAAGAAGAAATTCAAAAGAAAAAAATTTTTTTTGAAGCCTCATTATTAGGACCAGAATATCTGCAATATCTCCATAGGATTATAATGTAATATTATACACTTAAAATTTTATATTTTCTTATAACCAAACACTTCAAACATTTCTGTTAACAACAAACCAATAGGGAAAGGAGGCAACCTCTTAAATATTGATTACTTCTGAAAGATTCAGTTTGCCCACTCAATTTCTTCAGCAGATACACAATTACCACATAAGAGACCTAAGAGGAGCTTTAGGTATCATTTCAGAAACAATGAGACTAAGACCTGAAGAGATTAAGGGAATGCCAGCCATAGCGTTGCTTTGGATGTCACTACAATGCTTTTTGCATGATTAGGATTATTCATACATTGAAAGGATGCAAGTTATCCTTAGATGATCATACAAATAGGGGACATTTGCAAAATAAATACTACTAACCAGTATCTTTTATAATTTACCACCTTTAATCCTCACAGAAACTTTGCAACATAGGAATTATTAGTACTCCTAAGGTAAGGATACAAGGCCACTGAAGGTCGTAAGACCAGGAAGAGGTAAAGCTGGGACTCAGATCCAGTCCTAGCCTAACAAATCCTGGCTCTTTTCAACATGCTTTCTGGAAGGTGACGTGAGTCCTGCAACACCCCTGCCAAGGAAAAAATCATTTCAACTCATTTTCTGGTTCTTACGCGAAAGCTACTGATTCCAAGCTCACATACCTGTGGTGGAGTCGATGGTGAAAAAGGAAGACAGGTCTCCAAGGACGAGCTCATAGGCCACTGTTCCATACTTTCCAGAATCCCTGTCTGTGGCAAGAACATTGATGACTTCGGTGCCCAGCTGCGCCTGGCCACTAAGGCTCGTCACATAGGTTAATGGGTTAAACACAGGTTCATTATCATTTACATCCTCCAGTTCCACACGAACAAAAGCTTGGGCACTGAGTCCACCCTGTTGGATGGATGAGAAGTGATTACAAATGGGTCTCACATGAACACTGGGGTGCACAATAAGTGAGAAGGATCTTAGAATAGACTTCTGAAACAACCAAAAGTATGTGTGTGTGTGTATTCATTTTACTTTTAACATATATATATACATATGCATTTTACTTTAAAACTTGAGCTATGAGTTCATGTGAATAGCATGATATCTGTACTCCAATACTGATTCTTAAACTGGAATTTCATTACCGCACATGTATTTAGGTATGGCTGAATCTCTTCACTGTTCACCTAAAACTATCACAACATTGTTAATTGGCTATACCTCAACACAGAAGAAAAAGTTTAAATAAATAAAAGGGAAAAAAAATACTCTAGGAGGTAATAATTTCAGAGTAGAGGCCAAAGAGGTCTTATAAGGAAATCTCTCCTGAAATCCAAAGAGAAAAAAAAAAAAAAAATCACTTTCAATGCCTAGATAATCTTTAACTGCTAAGGAGAAGGGATAAGAGAGTACTGGAGGGAGGTGGAATTTCAAAATAGGTAACGGGGGAAAGCATCACTAAGAAGGTGTAATTTGAGTAAAGACGGATGCATATGAGGGACCAGATCTGTTATTTGGAGGAAAAGCATAACAGAGATAAGCGCTCATGCAAAGGCCCTGAGACAGGAGCGCAGTACATCCCGAGCCTGATCAGAATAGCAAGGAGGCCAGTGGGTGATGTCAGAGGGGCGGGGGAAGGCCACAGGGGCTTCTGTGGGCCTCTGAGAGGACCATGTCTCTACCCATCTGAGGGTTGTAAGCAGAGGAGTAGCTTGATTTGTTCCCCAAGGGCAGCAAGGCTGGAAGGAGGGAGGGAATCTAGGTAGGAGCCAGAAGAATCATCACGTCCAGCACAGCAGGTGACATACATCATTTTTATTTCTACTGTTCACTTCTTTTTTCTTTTTTTATTCTATTGATATGCTGTTATGTTAATTGATTTTTTTTTCTCATTGTGTCTACTGTATTCATTTAAAAACTGGCATAGCCCTGGCACTTTATTCAACTTAGAACATGGAAGATCACTATTTTTATTCTTTCTCTGTTCTTTTTCAGTCCGCAGTGTTGGGTACATGGGCCCTCAGAGCATGAGAACCATTTCTAAATTCACAGTCAGCTTCATCTGCTTTTCCTACAAGCTTAGCGCCAGGTTCATTTTGAGATTTAAAATTTTCCACATATTAGAAAAGAAATCAAGTGCCTAAAATAGTGAGAGATGGATCCCATACTGGCTTTGTGTGTGTGCTTCCTTCATCTAAAAACAAGGAGCAGGAAAGAGCACAATAGAAGAAAATAATCCCTGCAATTTTTACTTTTCTAAAGGAAAACATATGTTCCTACTTCAAAGCACCATTTTCCATTTCTATCTGGTATACTTTGATACTTTCATCTTAGGCAAAAGTCCTTGGTAAGTCACAGCAGCCTGGGTTTTCTCCTTCACTTATCCTCTTCTCTCTCTCCTATTCTGTCTCTGTCTCTCTCTCCCACTGTGGCAGGAGGCAGTGAGCAAAAAGGAAAATCAAAGGCAGTGAAGCAGCAGCTTTGGCACAGGACAAAGGGAGACCACGGCTGTGGACTCTGGAGGGAACGTGTGCTGAGCATGAGGGAGGGCGCGAGAGAGAGCGCATCATTTACTATTGTTTGGGATGAAGCTGACTGTGAATTCAGAAACCGTTCTCATGCTCTGAGGGCCCATGTACCCAACACCGCGGACTGAAAAAGAACAGAGAAAGAATAAAAAATAGTGATCTTCCATATTCTAAGTTGAATAAAGCGCCAGGGCTATGCCAGTTTTAAATGAATACAGTAGACACAATGAGAAAAAAAGTCAATTAACATAACAGCATATCAATAGAATAAAAAAAGAAAAAAAGAAGTGAACAGTAGAAATGAAAATGATGTATGGCAAAAAACCATCACACTATTGTAAAGTAATTATTCTCCAACTAAAATACATTTTAAAAAATTAAAACAAAAACAGAAAAACAATGGCAGTACCATCTAGTCTGTGTCCTTGACATTTAGACTGGTGCTGTGTCTTCAGTAAACTGAAGTAACCCGTGGGTCCCGGGTGGAGTGGAGTGAGGGGCTGCGGATGGGAAAGGCTGCACCCCATCTCACAAAGCCCTGCTGGTTCTTCGAGCTGGAATCTTTCCCAGTTTTGCTTTTCCTTTATCTTTCCTTCCCTTGTCCTTTTAAATTTCTCCTCAAGATCAAGAAATCATTTAGGTTTGAGGTGGGGAGAGGCTAAGAAAGCAGGAAGGAGAAGAAATGAAAGAGTGGCAAACATGTGAAGAAATGAGGCTCACTCCACCTTCAGGCCTTCAAGAACAAAGATGTTCATTACTGGGCTGTCCACGAAGACTCCAAATCAGGCCACACTACCCAAAACAAGCAAAATGTTAGATGGACAAATCAGAGCTTGTTGTTATAGATAAGTGAATCTTCTCGCAGGAACAGTATTACATATAGATCTCAGTTTTCTTTTCTATGAATCTAATTTTTATCTATTAAATGTGTCAACAGGGGACACTTTCCTGTCATAACAACCATTTGTGAGTGAATGTTAAGTGTGCTTTACATATATTTTCTCCTTCAACTGTTATAATCTCACTTTCTAAAGACTTTTATGGGGCCCTCCATTTTTACAATAAGGAAACCAAAGCACAAAGAGGCTAAGTGACTTGTCCAAAGTAAGTGAGACTATAAACAGCAGATCTGTAACTGGAATGGAGATTCATTTGTCCCCAAAGCCCCCATGACTTGAGACTTTTAAAGTATTACTATGATATAAATTCGACCTTTCATGAAGGAATGTTTAAAGACCATATTACAGGCAATGCCAACCATGGATTTTGTCTCAGAGGAAAAAGGAAAACAGAGCCCCTGTTTACAAAGAACTTAACATTTATGAGACAAATGCTGTACAGCTTGGTCTGTGGCACAGTGGAACAATCTGGAGCCAGAAGATCTGGATCTAATATCTGGCCCTGCCTGCCTCTGGGACCACAGCTTCGACAACATAAGATGGCCCAACTTTGAGCTGCCTCTTCCACAAAGTGGGGCCACCTGCTCACCTTGCAGGCCTGTTGTTGCAAGGAGTGATATAATATGTGTGAATGCATTTATTATGGCTAACCACCACCAATTAGAAAATTTTACAGGCTCTTTATCCTAAATACATGGGACCAGATATATTTGTCTTGAAATTCTGAATTTTTTAAGTTTCATAAAAGAAATATAGTGCATCTAGGTGAAGTCTGGAATGATGGCCCATAATCAGGAACTTAATATTCTGCTGCAAAATTGATGAATAAACACATTTACAAGTTTTAAAGAAAAGCCTCAAGGATCTCACAAATGCTGGGGACATATACCTTTCCTGAAAAGGGATTCCAGTTGGACAAATAATGTTTAGAAAGAAGCTTTTAACAGAGTGCCTGACCCTTAGCAAACAGACTGAGGCCCAAGCTCCAGCTGTGCTGGGAGTGAGCTCACCAGGAGCAGGGTGGTGACGGTAGAGGGCTCTCCTGAGTGCCTCCCTGGCCTCATTAGTACCTTTCTCACTGCTGGGGACCAGAGTACTAAGATGAAAAGCATCTTCACACAGAAATCAACCCCAGTGCCTTTGGAGTGGGAGCACTGACTCCAAGACCATAGACTACCAGAGAACTAACACTAGGGAATATCAAATAGTGAGAACTTCCACAAAGGGAACCACTTGAATACAAGACCTGGCATCACCCAACCACCAGTAGCACCCTGTGCAGGATGCCTCATCCAAACAGCAAACAAAACAAAAATAAAAACCAAATCATCAGTAGGCATGATTACCACCTCACTCAGCTTTGCACATCAGAGGAAAAAAAAAAAAACCTCATCACAAATCTCACGTTATACAAAGCTTACACAAACCACTGCACCAACCAAAAGGAAGAAAGAATTCAACCTTTAACCATGGGAAAAGGAAACCTCAAACACAATAAGATTAAAAAAAAATAACGAAAAGGCAGAGAAATACTGTACAAATGAAGGAACAAATGAGAAACACAGAAGTCCAAATAAATTAAGAGAAACTAGGCAAACTACCTGAAAAAGAATTCAGAATAATGATAGTAAAGGTGATACAAAAAATAATAGTAGAATATCTGAAGCAGAATGAATCCCTGAGCTGGAAGATAAAATAATGGAAATGACTACTAAAGAGCAGAATAAAATGAAAGAATGAAAATAACTGAGGATAGTCTCAGAGACCTCTGGGACAATATCAAATGCACCAACATTCAAATTAGAGGGGTCCCAGAAGAAGAAGAGGAAAAGAAAGGGTATGAAAAATTTTTGGAGAGATCAAAGTTGAAAATTTTCCCAATATGGAAAAGGAAATAGTCAATCAAGTCCAAACACCTTCTTCCAACAACACAAGAGAAGACTCTACACATGGACATTATGGACATTACCAGATGGTCAATACCGTAATCATATTGATTATATTCTTTGCAGCCAAAGATGGAGAAGCTCTATACAGTCAACAAAAACAAGACCAGGAGCTGACTATGGCTCAGATCATGAACTCCTTATCACCAAATTCAGACTTAAATTGAAGAAAGTAGGGAAAACCACTAGACCATTCAGGTATGACCTAAATCAAATCCCTTATGATTATACAGTGGAAGTGAGAAAGAGATTTAAGGGCCTAGATCTGATAGATAAAGTGCCTGATGAATTATGGAATGAGGTTTGTGACATTGTCCAGGAGACAGGGATCAAGACCATCCCCATGGAAAAGAAATGCAAAAAAGCAAAATGGCTGTCTGGGGAAGCCTTACAAATAGCTGTGAAAAGAAGAGAAGTGAAAAGAAAAGGAGAAAAAAGGAAAGATATAAGCATCTAAATGCAGAGTTCCAAAGAATAGCAAGAAGAGATAAGAAAGCCTCCCTCAGCGATCAATGCAAAGAAATAGAGGAAAACAACAGAATGGGAAAGACTAGAGATCTCTTCAAGAAAATTAGAGATACCAAGGGAACATTTCATGCAAAGATGGGCTCAATAAAGGACAGAAATGGTATGGACCTAACAGAAGTAGAAGATATTAAGAAGAGGTGGCAAGAATACACAGAAGAACTGTACAAAAAAGATCTTCATGACCAAGATAATCATGATGGTGTGATCAGTCACCTAGAGCCAGACATCCTGGAATGTGAAGTCAAGTGGGCCTTAGAAAGCATCACTATGAACAAAGCTAGTGGAGGTGATGGAATTCCAGTTGAGCTATTTCAAATCCTAAAAGATGATGCTGTGAAAATGCTGCACTCAATATGCCAGCAAATTTGGAAAACTCAGCAGTGGCCACAGGACTGGAAAAGGTCAGTTTTCATTCCAATCCCAAAGAAAGGCAATGCCAAAGAATGCTCAAACTACCACACAATTGCACTCATCTCACATGCTAGTAAAGTAATGCTCAAAATTCTCCAAGCCAGGCTTCAGCAATACGTGAACCATGAACTTCCTGATGCTTAAGCTGGTTTTAGAAAAGGCAGAGGAATCAGAAATCAAATTGCCAACATTCACTGGATCATGGAAAAAGCAAGAGAGTTCCAGAAAAACATCTATTTCTGCTTTATTGACTATGCCAAAGCCTTTGAGTGTGTGGATCACAATAAACTGTGGAAAATTCTGAAAAAGATGGGAATACCAGACCACCTGACCTGCCTCTTGAGAAATCTGTATGCAGGTCAGGAAGCAACAGTGAGAACTGGACATGGAACAACAGACTGGTTCCAAATAGGAAAAGGAGTACATCAAGGCTGTATATCGTCACCCTGCTTATTTAACTTCTATGCAGAGTACATCATGAGAAATGCTGGGCTGGAAGAAACACAAGCTGGAATCAAGATTGCTGGGAGAAATATCAATAACCTCAGATATGCAGATGACACCATCCTTATGGCAGAAAGTGAAGAGGAACTAAAAAGCCTCTTGACGAAAGTGAAAGTGGAGAGTGAAAAAGTTGGCTTAAAGCTCAACATTCAGAAAACGAAGATCATGGCATCCAGTCCCATCACTTCATGGGAAATAGATGGGGTAACAGTGGAAACAGTGTCAGACTTTATTTTTGGGGGCTCCAAAATCACTGCAGATGGTGACTGTAGCCATGAAATTAAAAGATGCTTACTCCTTAGAAGGAAAGTTATGACCAACCTAGATAGCATATTCAAAAGCAGAGACATTACTTTGCCAACAAAGGTCTGTGTAGTCAAGGCTTGGTTTTTCCAGTGGTCATGTATGGATGTGAGAGTTGGACTGTGAAGAAGGCTGAGTGCTGAAGAATTGATGCTTTTGAACTGTGGTGTTGGAGAAGACTCTTGAGAGTCCCTTGGACTGCAAGGAGATCCAAGCAGTCCATTCTGAAGGACATCAGCCCTGGGATTTCTTTGGAAGGAATGATGCTAAAGTTGAAACTCCAGTACTTTGGCCACCTCATGCGAAGAGTTGACTCATTGGAAAAGACTCTGATGGTGGGAGGGATTGGGGGCAGGAGGAGAAGGGGATGACAGAGGATGAGATGGCTGGATGGCATCACTGACTCGATGGATGTGAGTCTGAGTGATCTCTGGGAGTTGATGATGGACAGGGAGGCCTGGCGTGCTGCGATTCATGGGGTCACAGAGAGTCGGACATACTGAGCAACTGAACTCAACTGAATCAAGTTCAGGAGGTCAAAGAGTCTCATACAGGATAAACCCAAGGAGAAACATGCCAAGACATATACTAATCAAACTAACAAAGATTAAACACAAAGAAAAAATATTAAAAGAAGCAAGGGACAAGCAACAAGTAACATACAAGGGATACCCTATAAGATTAACAGTTGATCTTTCAGCAGAAACTCTGCAGGCCAGAAGGGAAAAGTAGGATATATTTAAAGTACTGAAAGGGAAAAATCTAAAACCAAGATTACTCTACTGGGAAAGGATCTTATTCAAAATTGAGAAATTTTGAATTTCTCAATGGAGAAATGGAGAAAACAAAATGGAGAAAACAAAAGCTTATCAGACAAGCAAAAGTTAAGAGAATTCAGTACCACCAAACCAGCTTTACAACAAATGTCAAAGGGACTTATAAGTCTAGAAATAGAAGAAAAAGATCTACAAAATCAAACCTCAAACAATTAAGAAAATGGCAATAGGAACATATATATCAATAGTTATTTTAAATGTAAACTGATTAAATGCTTCAACCAAAAGACAGACTGGCTGAATGGATACAAAAACAAGACCCATATATATGCTGTCTACAAGAAACCCACTTCAGACATAAAGACACATATAGACTGAAAGTGAGAGGATGGAAAAATATATTCCATGCAAATGGGAAGCAAAAGAAAGCTTGAGTAGCAATCCTCATATCAACCAAAATAGACCTTAAATAAAGAATATCACAAGAGATAAATAAGGACACCACATAATGATCAATGGATGAATCCAAGAGGAAGACATAAAAATTGTAAATATCTATGCAGCCAACATAGGAGCACCTCAATACATAAGACAAACACTGACAGACACAACGGGAGAAACTGACAATAACACAGTAATAGTAGGAGACTTTAACACCCCACTCACATCAGTGGACAGATCATTAAAACAGAAAATCAATAAGGAAACAGAAGTCTTAAATGATACGTTAGATGAGATGGTCTTCATTGATGTCTTCAGGACAGTCATCCAAACACTAAATAATACACCTTCTTCTCAAGTGAACACAGAACATTCTCCAGGATAGACCACATCTTGGGTCACCAATCAAACCTCAGTAAATTTAAGAAAATCAAAATTGTATTAAGCACCTTTTCCGACCACAATGCTATGAGACTAGATATCAATTGCAAGAAAAAAAAAAAAAAAACACAAACACATGGAGATTAAACAAAAGGTTTCTCAATAACCAATAGGTTACTAAAGAAATCAAAAGTGAAATAAAAAAATTCTTAGAAACAAATAACAATGAAAACACGACAACTCAAATCCTATGGGATGCAGCAAAAGCAGTTCTAAGAGGGAAGTTTATAGCAATACAATCCTACCTCAAGAAACAAGAAAAACATTGAATAAACAACCCAACTTTACACCTAAAACAACTGGGAAAAGGAGAACAAAAAACCCCAAAAATTAGTAGAAGGAAATAAATCATGAAGATCGGAGCAGAAACAAATGAAAAAAAAAGAGAGAGAAATAATAGTAAAGATTAATAAAACTAAAAGCTGTTTCTTTGAGAAGATAAACAAAATCAACAAACACTTAGCTACACTCATCAGAGAAGGCAATGGCACCCCACTCCGGTACTCTTGCCTGGAAAATCCCATGGACGGAGGAGCCTGGAAGGCTAGGAGTCGCTAGGAGTCGGACGTGACTCAGCAACTTCACTTTCGCTTTTCACTTTCCTGAATTGGAGAAGGAAATGGCAACCCACTCCAGTGTTCTTGCCTGGAGAATCCCAGGGACGGGGGAGCCTGGTGGGCTGCCGTCTATGGGGTCGCACAGAGTCAGACATGACTGAAATGACTTAGTAGCAGCAGCAGAAGCTACACTCATCAAGAAAAAAAGAGAGAAGAATCAAATCAACAAAATTAGAAATGAAAAAGGAGAGGTTACAAAAGACAATGCAGAAATACAAAGGATTATAAGAGACTAGTCTGAACAACTATATGGCAATAAAATGGATAACCTGGAAAAAATGGACAGATTCTTAGAAAAATTCAATCTTCCAAAACTGAACCAGGAAGAAATAGAAATTATGAACAACCCAATTACAAGCACTGAAATGGAAGCTGTGATCAAAAATCTCCCAAAAAACAAAAGCCCAGAACTAGATGGCTTCACAGGAGAATTCTATCAAACATTTAGAGAATAGTTAATGCCTCTCCTTCTAAAACTCTTTCAAAAAACTGCAGACAAAGAAACACTTCCAAACTCATTCTATGAGGCCACCATCACCCTGATACCAAAACCAGACAAAGACAACACAAAAAAAGAAAACTACAGGCCAATATCACTGACGAACACAGATGCAAAAATCTTCAGCACAATTTTAGGAAACAGAATTCAGCAACATATCAAAAAGCCCATATACCATGATCAAGTTGGGTTTGTTCCAAGGATGCAAGGATTCTTCAGTACACAAATATCAATCAGTGTGATACACCAGATTAACAATCTCAATAGATGCAGAAAAATCCTTTGACAAAATTCAGCACCCTTTTATTATTAAAACTCTTCAAAAAATGGGCATAGAAGAAACCTACCTTCACATAGTAAAGGCCATATGTGACAAGCCTACAGCACACATTATTCTCAATGGTGAAAAACTGAAAGCATTCCCCCCAAGATCGGGAACAAGACAAGGGTGTCCACTTTCACCACTATTATTCAACATAATTTTGGAAGTCCTAGCTATAGCAATTAGAGAATAAAAAGAAATAAAAGGAATCCAGATTGGAAAAGAAGAAGCAAAGCTTTCAATGTTTGTAGATGACATGATACTGTACATAGAAAACCCTAAAGATACTATTAGAAAATTACTAGAGCTAATCAGTGAATTTAGCAAAGTTTCAGGATATAAAAACAATATACAGAAATCACTTGCATTTCTATATATTAACAATGAAAAATCAGAAAGAGAAATTAAGGAATCAGTCCCATTCACCATTGCAATACAAAGAATAAAATATCTAGGAATAAACTTACCTAAGGAGACAAAAGGGTCTTCCCAGTAGTTCAAATGGTAAAGAATCTGCCTGAAACGCAGGAGACCTGGGTTATATCCCTGGGTCAGGAAAATCCTCTGGAGAAAGGAATGGCACTCTACTCCAGTATTCTTTCCTGCAGAATCCCATGGACAGAGGTGCCTGGCAGGCTACAGTCTGTGGGATCGCAAAGAGTTGGATACAACTGAGCGACTAACACTACTACTACTAAGGAGAAAAAAGACCACAGAAAATTATAAGATTGATGAAAGAAATCGAAGATGACATAAACAGATGGAGAGATAGTCTGTGTTCCTGGGTAGGAAGAACCAATATTGTGAAAATGACTATACTATCAAATGCAATCTATTACCAATGACATTTTTCACAGAACTAGAACAAAAAATTTCACAATTCATATGGAAACACAAAAGACCCCAAATAGCCAAAGCAGTCTTGAGAAAGAAGAATGGAGCTGGAGGAATCAACCTTCCTGACTTGAGATTATACTACAAAGCTACATTCATCAAGCCAGTATGGTACTGGCACAAAAACAGAAATATAGACCAATGGAACAAGATAGGAAGCCCAGAAATAAACCCATGCACCTATGGGAAAATTATTTTTGACAATGGAGGCAAGAATATACAATGGGACAAAGACAGCCTCTTCAATAAATGGTGCTGGGAAAATTGGACAGCTACATGTAAAAGAATGAAATTAGAACACTTCCTATCATCATACACAAAGATAAACTCAAAATGGATTAAACACCTAAATGTAAGACCAGAAACTATAAAGCTCTTTTAGGAAAACATAGGCAGAACACTCAATGATATAACTCAAAGCAAGATTCTCTACTCACCTCCTTGAGTAATGGAAATAAAAACAAAAATAAACAAGTGGGACTTGATCAAACTTAAAAGCTTACAGCAAAGGAAACTATAAGCAAGGTGAAAAGAAAACCCTCAGAATGGGAGAAAATAATAGCAATGGAAACAACTGACAAAGGATTAATTTCCAAAATATATAAGCAGCTCACGCAACTCAATACCAGAAAAACAAACAACCCAATCCAAAGGTGGGAAAAAGACCTAAGCAGACATTTCTCCAAATAAGACATACAGATGGCTAACAAACGCATGAAAAGATGCTCAACATCACTCATTATTAGAGAAATGCAAATCAAAACTACAATGTGATATCACCTTACACTGATCAGAATGGCCATCATCAAAAAGTCTACAAACAATAAATGCTGGAGAGGGTGTGGAGTAAAAGAAACACTTTTGCACAGTTGGTGAGAATGTAAATTGATACAGTCACTATGGAAGACAGTACGGAGATTCCTTTAAAAACTAGGAATAAAACCACCATCAGTTCAGTTCAGTTGCTCAGTTGTGTCCGACTCTTTGCGACCCCATGAATCGCAGCACACCAGGCCTCCCTGTCCATCATCAGAATTTCCCACCTAGGCATATACCCTGAGGAAACAGACACATGTATCCCATTGTTCATTGTGGCACTATTTACAATAGCTCTTAGAACATGGAAGAAACCTAGACGTCCATCGACAGATGAATGGATAAAGAAGTTGTGGTACATATACACAATGGAATATTAACCATAAAAAGGAACTCATTTGAATCAGTTCTAATGAGGTGGATGGACCTCAAGTCTATTATACACAGCGAAGTAAATTAGAAAAAGAAAGATAAATATCATATATTAACACATATATATGGAATCTAGAAAAATGATACTGAAGAATTTATTTGCAGGGCAGCAATGGAGAAACAGACATAGAGAATAGACTTGTGGACATGGGGAGAGGGGAGGAGAGGGTGAGATGTATAGAGAGAGTAACATGGAAACTTACATTGCCATAAGTAGAATCAATAGCCAATGGGAAATTGCTGTATGTCTCAGGAAACTCAAACAGGGGCTCTGTATTGACCTAGAGGGGTGGGATGGGGAGGGAGATGGGAGGGAGGTTCAAAAGGGAGGGATGTATGTATACCTATGGCTGATTCATGTTGAGGTTTGACAGAAAACAAAATTCTGTAAAGCAATCATCCTTCAATTAAAAAATAAATAAATTTTAAAAAATGGCCTCATTTGAGTTTGAGTCAGGTTTCTCATCAAATGAGCTTTTAAACGTTTCCATCTTGAGAGCTTTCAGATCTGCAGACAAAAGACTGGGGATCCTTGTTACTCAGATGCAGATGCACTGTGAGCACTGAATGGAGGGAAGCCTCGGGACCCTTGAGACAGGTCCTCACAAACAAAAAGGCTCTTTCAACCCAGTGGGCATGCAGTCCTGAGACTCGAGAAGCCCTTTTTAATCGGGAGATGTGGTCCCTGAGACATCTGGGGAGTGAGGAGGACTCACTATGGTCCCTCCCAAAGGGGTTCAAGGGCAGTCTCTTTTCAGATTCCAAATCAGAATCCAGTCACCACGGCCAGTCCAATCACTTTCTTGCTCTCCTTCAGCACCTTTTCCATCAAAGTCTGTCTCTCGCTCTTGTCCGTGGAGCATTCCCAGCTACTTCTGTTTGAATGCTTCCTCATTAGAACCAAGTTTTGTTCAAATAAATTCTTAAAAGTTAAAAGAAAGGATTAAAAAACAGATATTTCAAGTTAAAATAACATCCTATAAAATATAACAACATTTTTAAAGAGTCTCTGTCACATTTTAGGATGCATGTCTTGGAGGGAGAGGGAGAAAATGGAAAAAATCTAACGAAAAGCCTTGATGGACAGATTCATGGAGCTTGATTTAAATGCTAAGGAGGATAGACTTTATTCTGCACATCTGTAGATTCAGTAAAAAATGTGGTGTGCACAGCTTGAATACATATTAATAAATATGTTAATAATTTATTAATTTTATGATTTAAATAATTTATTATTTATTAAATTTATTAATAAATTATGCATTCATTTACTGTCTGTATTATTTATGTTAAAAACAACACAAAAAGTTTATAAGGATGAAATTAAAAGTTGTCACATTTTCCTCCTAAACCCCCACTTGGGACATTATTGCCACCATGAATGAAGGGACATGATCAAATCTAGGTTTAAGAAAAAGATAACTGAGGTGACAATAAAAAGGTGCATCTTAAAAGTAAACAAAGAGGTTTCTTAGTCAAAAAGTTATGAAAATGGTGAATTAACCAAGTCAAATACATTCTCTGACCCTGGATTTCTCACAGAATCTTCCAAAGGCATGTTTCTATGGAATGGTGTGAGTTCTAACGTGTTTTCCGCTCTTATTTACCACAGAACTCTCAGTGAAAGGAGCATCTCAGGAGGCAATAATGCCATAGAACATAGGTGGGGAATGCTCATCTAAGCTTACTTTCTCTATCTCCTCAAGTGTTCACCTCCCAATCCTCTGAAACTAAAGTTCTATCTAGATCCTCAAGACTGCCCTGATCATGCAATCTCTGAGAGACTCTGTCCAGAACTGCCCAAATAAGCTGCTTCCAGATTCCTGGCCCTTAGAAACTGCATGACATATTAAATGTGTATCATTTAACCTGTAGTACAACTTCAATAGACAACATTTATCATGAACATATATAATAGTGAAGGGCTGAAAGTGGAGATTGAAAAAGTTGGCTTAAAGCTCAACATTCAAAAAACTAAGAATCATGGCATCTGGTCCCATCACTTCATGGGAAACAGATGGGGAAACAGTGGAAACAGTGTCAGACTTTATTTTGGGGGGCTCTAAAATCACTGAAGATGGTGACTGCAGCCATGAAATTAAAAGACACTTACTCCTTGGAAGGAAGGTTATGACCAACCTAGATAGCATATTCAAAAGCAGAGACATTACTTTGCCAACAAAGATCCATCTAGTCAAGGCTATGGTTTTTCCTGTGGTCATGTATGGATGTGAGAGGTGGACTGTGAAGAAGGCTGAGTGCCGAAGAATTGATGCTTTTGAACTGTGGTGTTGGAGAAGACTCTTGAGAGTCCCTTGGACTGCAAGGAGATCCAACCAGTCCATTCTGAAGGAGATCAGCCCTGGGATTTCTTTGGAAGGAATGATGCTTAAGATGAAACTCCAGTACTTTGGCCACCTCATGCGAAGAGTTGACTCATTGGAAAAGACTCTGATGGTGGGAGGGATTGGGGGTAGGAGGAGAAGGAGACGACAGAGGATGAGATGGCTGGATGGCATCACTGACTCGATGGACGTGAGTCTGGGTGAACTCCGGGAGTTGGTGATGGACAGGGAGGCTTGGTGTGCTGTGTTTGATGGGGTCGCAAAGAGTCGGACACAACTGAGCGACTAAACTGAACTGAACTGAAGGCAATTTACTTTCCATATTGCTAGTCTGAGACAATGTTCCCCTAAGCCTGGAGTGGTGACACAGAGTTGAAATAGCTTTATCTCAGCTAAATGTGGGAATAACTTGTTACACAGCAATAGGTAACTGATACACCCCATAAATTCCATGTATATTTAATTTTAATTTTTAACTTTGTCTATCCTTTCTCTTTCCACCGACAAATTGTGATTCACTTTGATATAATTTTGATCATTTAAGTTTGAAAATTATGATAAGAGACTCTTAACCAATCTACCTGAATCTCAATTCTCACAAGAAGGGCTCTGAAAGTTGGGAGTATTTGGGGAAAGCACCAGACTTGAAAGCATATAACACTGGGCACAGGAGGGTTGTCTGGGGCCATCAGTGGATATGGAGAATGTCTGCTGTTTCTCTGTTTTGGCTACTGTCTACTCCCCATGCTCTGTGTTTGCCTCTGGGGCTCCTGAATGGTAGGATATTAGTATTAATCTTTCATATCTCTTAGCATTTTCTGGGCTGCTCTTTCCCTTGCCAGTGCATTAGAGTCTATAGTTCATAACTCAATGAGCAAAGGTGAAGGGAACTGAAGGTCCAGTTTGTTAAGAAAAAAAAAAAAAAAACAGTGAGCCATGGTGTCACCAGAGCCAAGAAAAGCAGTGTTCAAAGAACAATTTCAAGTCCTTTGAGAAGCTAAACAAAATGAAAATATAGAAATAATCTGAGGATGTGTCAGAGTGTAAATCACACTCATAAAAGCAGTTTTATTAGAGGGGAGGGATGGAAAGAAGGATCAAAGAAAGACTGAAAAGTGAGGAAACAGACAACTATTTTAAGTAACTCTACTGTGGGCTTCCCAGCTGGCGCTAGTGGTAAAGAACTCACCTGCCAATGCAGGAGACAAAAGAGACTCAGATTTTGAGTCTGGAAGATCCCCTGGAGAAGGAAATGGCAACCCACTTCAGTATTCTTGCCTGGAGAATCTCATGGACAGGGGAGCCTGGTAGGCTACAGAGGGTCTCACAGAGTCAGACACTACTGAAGCAACTTAGCAAGCACACACTGTGAAAGATAGAAGAGGAAGAAAATGGTTTTCTCAAAAAGTACATGAAACTAAAAGAAGGCTTTTTTCCAAAGATGGAGACCATTATTATGCCTTATATGCTTACGGGAGACATTCAGTTGAATTTGAGAAAATCATTATAGAAGTGAAATCCTTAAGACAGCTGGAACGGTTGGGAGCCTGATCAGCAGAGGGACTTGCTTTCGATGCAAACAGGGAAATCTGTACTATGCTAACAGGAAAGAGGGCACAAGATGTGAGCTGATAGCTGGCAGAAAGGTAAGGTCTCTCTCAAGCATGTATGTTATTTTTCTCCATGTCCAGCTGCTTAGGCAAGTACAGAAAAGGCAGAGTCAGGTTGATATAGGGCTGGGGTTTTACTTGAAAAGTTCTATGGAGCAACAGAACGAAAGGGAATTCGCAGCTGAGTGACTTTAAACTAGTGATCTGAACAGGAGAAGAGTTATCTATGGGTATGGAGATGCTATGTGAGTGAACGGAAATATTAGAACGTCTATCAGAATACTGCATGCTTGAAATCAAGGTTTCAGAGGTTGGAAACCGGAAAGTCAAGGAACTGAGAGGTTTTTGGGGTCAGATTGTTAAAAAAAAAAAATAATGGACAGTAACGTTTCCAGGAGGGAACAACAGTAGAGAGGAAAACTGAGTAAGATGTAAAAGTCCTTGGTGACAAAGAGGTTTGGAACATGACAGCAGCAACAAGCAGTGTCCGTGGTGCAGTCTGACAATGTAAACTTCCAAAAGATTTGGTGTTGAAGAATGAAAGGGATAGGAATGGTTTGATGCTGCTGTGGGCAACGGGAGGGCACCTGCCTCAGCACCTTAATCCTGGCTTGTGATTAGTGGAATATAGCTTCTCTGAGAGATCAGGGAGGAGTCAGTATCCTTGAGGGATGACTGTTTTGACCAGAGCAAGAAGATGAAGGTGCTGTCAGAGGTCAGACTGAGAGCATAAGGGAATTTGCTAAATGACGGGCCAGGAGTTCCAGAGCGTGCGGTAGAAGACTGGTCTGAGTTAAAGGGTGAACAGAGAATGAGTAGGAGACTGGTCTGAACTAAAGGGAGAACAGAACAGCATGGAGATGAGAAGACAGATGATGGATGGCTGGGAAGCTTAAACTTCTAGAGATAAGAATGAGGTAAATTGGTATTTAAGACATTTTGAGATGAATCCTGGTACTGTATTAAACAATGGCAGGCAAGCATTTTGAGATATGATTCAGACAACTGAGCTAGAAAATGTGGGCAACTGAGCAGTGGTTTATTCCTGAAATTGGGAAGGGGTGGTGATCAATGAAATATATGACAAGAATAAACACTTGGAAAATGAGATAATACAATCTGTCAAAATTAAAATGAACATGTCCTAAGTTTCAGTCATGCAGAATGAATGAATTCTGGAGATCTAATGCACAGCATGATGATTATAGTTAATAATACTGTATTGTATAGTATACTTGAAATTTGCTGAGAGTTTATCTTAAGGGTTCTCACCACTCACTATGTTTGATGATGGATCTGTTAATTATCTTAATTGTGGCCATCATTTCATAATGTATACATATAATCAAAAATACCATGCTGTATACTTTAAATATATATGATTTCAATTTATTAATTGCATGTCAATACAGCTGAGGGAAAAGGGGAAAAAATGAGTATGGCCTTTTACTCAGCAAGTTTGCTTCTAGAGATTTATTTGCTTTTCACACAAAGTCTGTAGTACAACTTCAATAGTCAATATTTATCATGAATATATATAATGGTGAAGGGCTAAGTCAATTTACTTTCTGTATTGCTAGTCTGAGACAACCATCCCCTAAGCCTGGAGTGGTGAGATAGAGTTGAAATAGCTTTATCTCAAACACATATTTCAGCTACAGTATTTGAGATGTCAAAAAAACAGAGATAGAATATTAATAAACATACACACCAAAAAAAGAAACATTCATTGCTAACAGTGAATTCTAAAAGGAAACAGGAGTTAGATATAAATATGGAATAATTCAATTACTGTGAAAAATCACTTGACTTGTAGTGTAATCCAATTACTTATTTTCATTACGTAGTTTTATAGCATCCTTCTGACTTCTGTGTACGAGGTAAATAGCCACAACTGTAGCAGAAAAAAATAGCCTATTTCAGAAGTACTATGGGTAGAATAGAGGAAGTGATTGAGTTTAAAAATAGTGACAGTCATCATAGGGATAAACAGAGAAGAAGCCCAGAACATCCAGGTATAAGAAAAATTCTTCTACTGATGAATAGATATCTCTTAGCAACAACAGGCAAATGGGTTCTCAGCAATTTCTTCCAAAGAGCTTTCAGGACATATATTAGAAAGAGAAAGGATCAGAGGAAAAACTATAGATTACCAAGGTAATTCTGTAAGTTAAAGGCCTTTGGCAAGGTGCAGTTCATTGTTTTAAATAAATTCATTATTGCCCAGAATCCAACATCTTAGATTAAAATATCTCGCCTGAGTTCATTAATTTTTCAGATTCAAGCTAGATGGCTTTTATGGGACAGTCTACTAAGTCATTATCAACCTTGATATCTTCATCTTTACCAACTGTTTTGATTAATAACTTGTGCTGTGGGCAGATATTGCAGAGTGATGATGACAGATGAAGACTTCACCCTACAGATACACACAGTTCATCTCAGAAGAAACTGACAAAGATTACACTGACAGCAGAGTAAATACTTCACACCAAAGTGTGTACACACACACACACACACACACACACGCTGCTTGCTCATATATATTCTGAGGCAAACACAAGGAAAATTGGAGACAGTTTTAGGTCCAAACAAGGTGAAATTAGGAAGCTGTTTAAAGGCTATGATTTGGGGGTGAGGGAAGACTTTTCTAAAATTTGTCTTTAAAAATATATCAGCAGGTCTGCCCCCAAGAGGACCTGCTTCCAGGCAGGTTAAGTGTGCAGCTCCCTCAGGGGTCCCCTGCCATTGCAGACACATGTGATGGACAAGAAGGAGAGAATGGCCACCAAGATGGAGAAGAAGGTGTCCAGGTGCTGAGGAAGGAGGAGACTCTGAGGCTCTGGTAGCCCATTTTTAGATGCTAGATGCTAGAAAGACTCATATAGTAGAAATATCATAATCCCCCACTCAGCAGTGTTGAATATATTGTTCTCTGCCCATCCCGAGAAAGATGAAATGACCCTATTCACCACACAGATCTCTGGGTCCTGCATTTGGTAATCAAGACCTGGGAGCAAGTCAAATCATCAGGAGGTCCTTTAGGTCAAGGCAATATCAGGTGGGAGCCTGGAAGACACAGCTAACTCTTCTTGGTGGCTTCCACAACAGTACAAGAGACATCTGAGACAATGACATACATGCCTTTAACCCAGGCATGTTCACATGAGGAAGCTGTTGCCATGAGGGAACCGGGCCACGCCCAGGCCAGGCTGCCAAATGTCCATCACCCCTCAGGGGATGGTGATTGTCTGTGGAGGCTACTGGAAGACTTCAACAAGGGGTACCAACACATCCTGCATTCAAATAAAATCCAAGGAAGTCTAAGGAAAGAAGAAAAGGCAAATGGATACAGACCTGGATTTCCTGTCAGGGAGAAGAGCTCACTCACTCCGATAGTCAGTGTTTAGACAGGTGTGGCCTGAACTATCAGCCAATGCCCCTTGGGTGTTGGGGTGTCTGTGGTGAGGAAGAGAAAGAGAGCCTGACGGGTGTCTACTTTGTTGACCTGTGCTTTGCTGACACTGGGATGAACCACTGGTTTGTGGGACTGCTGAAGGGATCTGGGTTAGAGAAAAAAAAAAGTAAAGTGAGGCAGAAAAAAAAGAAAGTGAAACCCAGGGATGTCTCTGGAGGTCCAGTGGTTAAAACTTCATCTTCCAATGCAGGGGGTATGGTGTTGATCCCTGGTCAGAGAGCTGTGACGCCTCATGTCTTATAATCAAAAACCCAAAACAAAACAGAAGCAATATTGTAACAACTTTAATTTTAAAAAAGTGAAATGCAAAGGTGATAACAAGCAGGAAAGTGGGGAAGCATCATCCAGGAGCCCTGGGAGGGCTGAAAGTTGTGGATGCAGAGGATGAGATCATGATCACCACTGAAGAAGTGCCCTCTGTCCCAGGCAAAGGGCAGGAGGAAGAGAGTTCAGAAGAAGCCAGTGGCCTCTGATGGAGCCAAGTCCTCGCTTCCACATCATGCTGGCCCTGACGCATGGGCTGCTCTAGGCTTACGGGGCTTGTTTGAAGCAGGTGACCACCACTTCACCCTCAGACTTGCACTTCCTTGGTCTCCACAAGATGGAAGAATGGAAGACAGCGGAGATAGATCCAAAAACAAAGAGCATCTGAAGTAGATTTGGAAGAGAAGGGGGATGAGATACGGGACTCAGAAGGAAGAAGTAAAGATGAGGGAGATGATGACAACAGAGAGGAAAGTGGGGAGGAGGGTGACTCTGCCCAGGACTGAGAAATACTGAGTGAATCTTGCTGGGGAACCTGGGACTTGACACAAAGGAGAAGAAAATGCTGAGAGCAGCCCACAAGCCATGACAAAAACTTTCTCTGATGATTTAAGATGCTACAATGGGTCAGAAGTTAAACTGAGTAGTGAATTCCCTCCATACCTTTGGATGTTACTTCCAAGACATTGGAGCGAGACAAGGTAGCTGCAAAGATTTAATTCTGTGTATTCTGCTACCTACCAGGGTTCTCGTCAGCCCTTTGACGTACTTTCTGGGAAAAGTCTGCACTGGCTGCATCTTCTTTTTCTGTATCCTGATGCTTTGACATCTGGGGCCTTGATTGTCCTGGAGGGGCTGCCAGGATCAGGCAAGTGTGCCTTTCCAATGTAAACAACACTCTCAACCGCCTCCTGTACTGGCTCTCTACACTCTGGGCTGATCACCCTATAATCACTTTCTCTGCTAACTCCTTCATTGGCAGACAGATTCTTTATCATAGGCTACCTGAGAAGCCCCATCACCTGCCCTAATCACCCCATAATCAACTGTCCTAATCACCCCCTAGCCAGGTACCAGGTGACTGGAGACAGCCTTTATGCCCCAGGCTACTGAAACTATTCAATCCAGCCAATCTTAAGCCTGCTTATTCTGCCTCTCCCATTCCTTCCCTCCGAAACCACAACAAAGACCCTTGCCCAAAGTTTTCCTCTTTCCTCTGCTTCCTGATTGGCCCCAGTGCCTCCCATCGTGCATACACTGTGTACACTCCCTCTCATGATGTGGCATGCCCCTCCTCTTGGGATCTGTGAGTATAATAAACTCTTTTCAATGGCGGCCATCTCCTTACTCATATATGAAGAATAATAAAATCTATATTAAGCCAGGAAGGGTGCAGACCAGGTGCCATCTATAACAGAGCTGGGCTTAGGATGTCACCTCAACAAGAGGATGAAGTCCCAACAGGAAGGATGTTTCTATCCCAACAAAACAAGAGTGTGTTGTACTGTGTTGGGAGGGTTTTCCGTCTATAAAACAAAGAGTTTTTATAGAGGAATATATACATACAACATTGTACAGAATACTCACATACACCATTGTCTATAACAAAATCCCATAGAGGGATGGCTTATAAACAATAGAACTTTATTTCTTACAGTTCTGAAGGCTAGAAGTCTGCGATTAGGGTGCCAACATGGCTGGTTTCTGGTGAAGCCCAAGACTTCTTGCTGTGTCCTCAGACAGCAGAGATGCTGAGGAGTTCTCTCGGGCTTCTTTCACAAGGGCATTAATTCCATTCATGAGGGCTCCACCTCCATTACCTAATTACCTCCCAAAGGCTCCATCTCTTAATATCACCTTGGGTTTTAGGATTTCAAAATAAGAATTTGAGGGGAACACAAACATATAGACCGTAGATATCTTGAACTTGAAGAATGTCTCTTCTTTGATTTTTAAAAACTAGCAAAAGCTTCTATATGGTTTTATACACTTTCTTAGTTATCCTGAAAATCAAATACCTTTTATAACTGGAGAAAGGAAGCGTCTCTTTTGTTCAGTCTGGGAAAGCTCTATGGAGGGATGGTGTGGTTAAAGAGGAACTTGAATGTTGCAATAGAGATTGGTGAGCTGAGAGGGAAAGAAAGCATTCTTCATAGAGTAAGTGTGTAGAGTAGGGTTCAATATGGAAGCAGAAAGAAATAGGCAAGGAGGTTTAAATTAAAATCTAGATTGATTTTTTTTTTATTCTACTGCCAATGTTCCTAATTGATGCACTCCTTTTTTTGGCAGTAAAAAATTTCTGGCATCAAGTGATCCTACTTCTATTTAGATAACCAACTAATTAGAAACAGATGTCAACTACTGCAGCATTGGATTTAAATTGGTTATTTAGTCCTAGGATGCCTTTTACAACTGTCACAAAGTCTATTAATAATATATTTCTGAAGGCTTGGGTAAATATTTCTATATGCATATACTGAGGCGTAAATAATCACATAGACTTAATCTAAACTCCTCTGTCTACTATTGTTTTTGTTTTCCGCTGCTTTTCTAACATAGAAGCAAAACATTCCTGAAACCACATATACAGGGGTTGGTAAATTCTAAACACATAGACCACGGTACTTTTATTGAGTTAAATCACTTTGCTTCAAGTTAGTTTCTTCATGAATGTTGTTGCTCATTGTTAAGTCACTAACTCGTGTCGGACTCTTTGAGACCCCATGGACTGCAGCACATCAGGCCTCCCTGTCCCTCACTATCTCCTGGAGTTTGCCCAAGTTCATGTCCATTGAACCAGTAATGCTATCTAACCATCTCATCTTCTGCTGCCCCCTTATCCTATCGCTTTCAATCTTTCCCAGCATCAGGTCTTTTCCAATGAGTCAGCTCTTCACAGCGGGTGGCCAAAGTATTGGAGCTTCAGCTTCAGCATCAGTCCTTCCAATGAACACTCAGGGTTAGTTTCCTTTAGGCTTGACTAGTTCTCCTTGCATTCCAAGGGACTCTGAAGAGTCTTCTCTAGCACCACAATTCAAAAGCATCAATTCTTTGGCACACAGCCTTCTCTATGGTCTAACTCTCACATTCATACATGACTACTGGGCAAATCATAGTTTTGACTATATGACTTTGTCAGCAAAGTGATGTCTCTGCTTTTTAGTATGCTGTCTGGGTTTATCATAGCTTTCTTTCCAAGGAGTAAGTGTCTTCTAATTTCATGGCTGCAGTCACCATACGTGGTGACTTTGGAGCTAAAAAAACAAACCTGCCACTGTTGACACTTTTTCCCCATCTATTTGACATGATGCGATGGGACTGGATGCCTTCATCTTAGTTTTTTTAATGTTGAGTTTTAACCCAGATTTTTCACTCTCCTCTTTCACCCTATCAAGAGGCACTTTTCACTTTCTGCCTCTAGAGTGGTATAATGTGCGTATCTGGGGTTGTTGACATTTCTCACGGCAATCTTGATTCCAGCTTGTGATTCATAAAGCCCAGCATTTCACATGATAGAACTTAAATAAGCAGGGTGACAATAGATAGCTTTGCTATACTCCTTTGCCAATTCTGAACCACTCAGTTATTCCATGCCCAGTTCACTTTGCTTCGTGACCTGCATACAGGATTCTCAGGACACAGGTAAAATGGTGTTGGAGAAGACTCTTGAGAGTCCCCTGGACTGGAAGGAGATCAAACCAGTTAATCCTAAAGGAAATCAGTCCTGAATATTCATTGGAAGGACAGATGGTGAAGCTGAAGCTCCAATACTTTGGCCACCTGATTCGAAGAACTGACTCATTGGAAAAGACCCTGATGCTGGGAAAGACTGAAGACAGGAGGAGAAGGGGATGCCAGAGATGAGATGGTTGGATGGCATCACTGACTCAATGGACATGAGTTTGAGTAAACTCCATGAGTTGGTGCTGGACAGGGAAGCCTGGCATGCTGCAGTCCATGGGGTTGCAAAGAGTTGGACATGACTGAGTGACTGAACTGAGGTAAGATGGTCTGGTATTCCCATTTCGTTAAGAATTTTCCAATTTGTTGTGATACACACAGTCAAAAGATTTAGCATCATCAACGAGGCAGAAGTAGATGTTTTTCTAGAATTCCCTTGCTTACCCTATGATCCAGCCAATGTTGGCAATTTGATCCATGGCTCCTCTGCCTTTTCTAAACCTAGTTCATAGTTCATGCACTGCTGAAGCCTAGCTTGAAGGATTTTAGCATAACTTACTAACACGTGAAATGAGCACAGCTGCACAGTAGTTTGAACATTCTTTGGCACTGCCCTTTTTTGAGGTTGGAATGAAAACTGACCTTTTCCAGACCTGTGGCCCAGCTGAGTTTTTCAAATTTGCTGACACATCACTTTAACAGCATCATCTTTTAGGATTTTAAGTAATCCAGCCGGAATTCCATCATCTCCACTAGCTTTGTTCATAATAATGGTTCTTAAGTCCCACTTGGCTTCACAGTCTAAGATGTCTGGCTCTACATAAGTGACCACGTTATCGTCATGATCCAGTTCATAAAGACTTTTTTTTTGTACAGTTCTTCTATGTATTCCTACTACTTCTTCTTAATCTCTTCTGCTTCTATTTGGTCCTTGCCATTTCTGTCCTTTATTGTGCCCATCCTTGTATGAAATTTTGCCTTGATATCTCCAAATTTCTTGAAGAGATTTCTAGTCTTTCCCATTCTATTCTTTTTCTCTATTTCTTTGCATTGTTCAGTTAAGAAGGCCTTCTAATCTCTCCTTGCTGTTCTCTGTAACCCTGCATTCAGTTGGGTATATCTTTCCCTTCATCCTTGCCTTTGGCTTTTCTTCTTTTCTCAGGAATTCATAAAGACTTCTCAGACAACAACTTTGCCTTCTTGCATTACTTTTTTTTTTTGGGGGGGGGTGGTTTTGCTCACTGCCTCCTGTACAACGTTATGAACCTCCATCCATAGTTTTTCAGGCACTCTGTCTACCAGATGTAATACCTTGAATCTATTCATCACCTGTACTGCATAATAATAAGGGGTTTGATTTAGGTCATACCTGAATAGCCTAGTGGTTTTCCCTACTTTCTTCAATTTAAGCCTGAATTTTGCAATAAGGGGCTCATGATCTGGATCACAGTCAGCACCAGCTATTATTTTTGCTGACTGTATAGAGCTTCTCCATCTTGGGCTGCAAAGAATGTAATCAGTTTGATATCAGTATTGACCATATAATGATGTCTATGTGTAGAGTCATCTTTTGTGTTGTTGAAGGGGGCGTTTGCTCTGACCAGGGGACTCTCTTGACAAAACTCTGTTAGCCTTGACCCTGCTTCATTTTGTACTCCATGGCCAAACTTGCCTGTTACTCCAGGTATCTCTTGACTTCCTACTTTTGCATTCAATCCCCTATGATGAAAATACTTGTAATAAATTTAGACTCATTTGTTCCATCAATTCATGTCTTAGGTAGGTAGCTTCTCCCAGTAATTTAAAAAATTAGACCAGAAAGGTATTAGCAGTACTGATCTACATAAGTGGGTATAAAGCAGATAAAAAAATTTAGGAAAAGTCTCTAAAACAGACTATGTAAAGGGAATGCATAGAATAATGCATATAGAAGGCTATCTTTGTTGCACTGTAATGGAAAATTGAACAAGTTATACCTAAAATGTACTTTAAAATGTAGAATGATCAGGGACAACCAAAGCAATCTTGAAAATGGACAAAGCTAAAAAAATACATGATATCATGACATATTATAAAGCTAAATAACCAAGAGAATATATAGCTAGTACAAAGGGAGACAATTAAAAAAAAAACCGGGTGTCCAGAAGTAGACACACATATATAATCACGTCATTTATGACAGAGGTGACACTGCACACAGTGAGGAAAGACTGACCATTTCAGCAAATGGTGCTGTGCCAACCGAGTATCCACACTGGGAAAACATGAAACCTCCTCCCACGAGACTGAAATAATAAGTGCAAAAGTTAAAACAATTAAATCTTTGAAAGAAAATATCTTAAAGTCCTATGCACTGTGCTAAGTCACTTCAGTCGTGTCCAACCCTTTGTGACCCTATGGACCATGGCCGGCCAGTCTCCTCTGTCAAAGGTATTCTCCAGGCAAGGATACTGGAGTGGGTAGCCGTTTCCTCCTCCAGGGGATCTTCCTGACCCAGGGATCTAACTCGAGTATCTGGCATTGCAGGCAGATTCTTTACAGTTTGAGCCACTAGGGAAGCCCTTAATGTCCCTAATATAAGCAAATACTTCTTAAAGGGGCAGAAAAAAGTACTGGCTGTAAAGGGAAACAAATGGATAAGCTGAGTTACATTGGAATTAAGAATTATTATTCCTCAAAAAACTCTATTAAGGAAAAAAAGAGGCAAGTCACAGAATTGTAGAAAATGGATGCATTAATGTATCTAACAAAGGGTTTGCATGCCAGAAATTTAAAGAATTCATACAAATCAATAACAAAGAAGTCAATAGTATAAGAGAAAATGGGTAAAGAATTAGACACTTCACAAAACCAGTTATAGAAATAGCCAACAAATATATGAAAAATAAATAAAAATTTTCATTTATAATTTTATAAATGAAAATTAAATATATTAATTCATTAGTTATCAAGGAAATGCACACCCCAATGTGACTACCACCACGCAGGTACAGAACTGCTATCACTAACATGACACTAAATATCAAACGTTGGGGAGGATATGGAACAAATGAAATTCGTGGGAGTATAAATTGATAAAACTATTTTAAAAAGTTACTTGATTTTCTGATGATGTAGTAACTCCATGTTAAATATATGGCCAATACAAATGCTTACTTTTGTTCAATAAATTACATGTATAACAGTGAATAGAAATCCCACCTGCCAAAGCCTAAAATGGATTCCATCAATTACAAAACAGATAAAAACTATTGTAAATTTACATAAAATAATACTATAAACCAATGAGAATGAATGAACTACTGCTACATACAATCGCATGAGTGATGTTCACATATCCTGCAAAATAAACAATAAAAACACATACTGTATGAAATCATTCACTGAAAGCTTAAAAACAGGTAATGTTTGGTGGTAGAAATCAATAGAGATTATCTTTAAAAGGCAGGAGGGATGGTCACAGTAAGGGGCCAAGAGAGGGGCTTCTACGCATATGCTTTCATTTTGCAAAAAATCCATTGAACTGTAAAGTTAATGATCTGTGCAATCTTCTGTATGTACTTTATATGTTAGTTTAAAAGTTCACCCGAAAAAGACATAAGAGCCAAATCAAAGGTGCCCCTATAGATCTTAGGGTTTCCGTCATGGCTCAGACAATGGTCAAGGGAATGGCTACCCACTCCAGTATTCTGGCCTAGAGAATCATGGACTGTATAGTCCGTGGGATCACAGTGAGTCGGACACGACTGAGTGACTTTCACTTTCACTTTAGAAAGGAACAAGTCAGCAATGTATGTACTGTGCTGTGCTTCAGTCACTCAGTCTTGTCCAACTCTTTGTGATCCTGTGGACTGTAGCCCACCAGGTACCTCTATCCACAGGGATTTTCCAGGCAAGAATACCAGAGTAGGTTGTCATGACTTCCTCCAGAAGATATTCCTCCTGGGTCTTCCCAACCCAGGGATCGAAACCAGGTCTCCTGCCTTGCAGGCAGATTCTTTACTGTCTGAGTCACCAGAGAAGCCCAATAATATTGGAGTGGGTAGCCTATCCCTTCTTCTGGGCTGGCTTCTACCCAACCCAGAAATCGAACTGGACCCTCCTGCATTGCTGGTGGATTCTTTACCAAAACAATGAATGAAACACATCAAACATACAAAAAAAAAAAAAAAACAAAACAAGAATTTATAATCAAAGTAAGAAAAAAATCATCAGTAATGTTTGAAGATAGTCAATGCATTGACTCATTTAAAAAAACTGGTAAAATAAAGTGAAATAAGCATTATCCTGCCTTTCTTGAAGAATTATACTTCAGGCCAATCAAATAGTTGATGAGAGAACATTCTTTTTAACTGAAGAATTTCAGATAATAAATGCAAAAAATAACAGAATTCAAAACTTGCCCCACTGAAACCCCTAGTGAAATAATGGCATGTGCCTGCTGATGCAATAAGAAGCACAGAGCACCACCTGAATAAAGCCAAAGTTCATCAGTCTCTAGCTCAAAATACCATTTTATAGAAACTGTGATAAAAGAAAAAATTAAATGAATCTCAATGATGCAATCAACCTTATTTAGAATATGGAAATTTTATAGGCCAATTGATCAGATTTTTTCCAAAAATAACTACTGTAGGAGAAAAGGTAGGGGGGACTAGGTGGAGGGCTGACTGTTACACGTTGAAATTTAAGAAATATAGCAATCAAATTCATTCGTGGACTAATTTGGATCTTGATTAAAACATGCCAACTATTAAAAGTTTGTAATCTTTTTTTGTAATCCAGTAAATTTAAAATGGAATATACATTAGATAAAGAATTACTGCGAATGTACTGTAGTGTAGTTGTGTTTTTAAAAGTCATTATTCATTAGAGCTATTACTGAATTATTTACAAATGAAATAATATGTCTGGTGTCTGCTTCCAAACACTCCAGCAAAGGAAAGAGGTAGTGATTTATAAAACAAGATTGGCCAGTTGTTGATTGTTAATCCTTGGTACTCTCAAATGCACACACAGTGGTTCACTTTTGAGTGTGTGTAAAATTTCACAGATAAAGACTTACCCCATCCTTAGCTTTCACCAAGAGATCATAGGTGGCTGGATCTCTTTCCCTGTCAGTGTCTTGAGAAACACAGATGCGCCCATCATGTGGGTCTATCTGGAATGCTTGAGGTGCTTCGTAGCTTTGGAATCCAGCATAAAGAAAATACTCAACAAAGCCATAGAGTCCTGCATCTGCATCGGAGGCTTTTACCTAGGAGACAGAAGGTTGATCAGTGAGGAAAGAGGAATGTCAGCATGACCTTTCAATGGACTACAAATCACCATCCTAATGTGCACAACCAAGTGGTCCACATAGCTATTCACAAAGTGCTGTTATTGTTCAGTCACTCAGTCTTGTTCAACTCTTTGTGACCCCATGGACCACAGCATGCCAGGCTTCCCTGTGCTTCACCATTTCCTGGAGCTTGCTCAAACTCACGTCCATTGAGTCGGTGATGCCATCCAACCATCTCGTCCTCTGTTGTCCCCTTCTCCTCCTGCCTTCAATCTTTCCCAGCATCAGGGTCTTTTCTCATGAGCCAGCTCTTCACATCAGGTGGCCAAAATGTAGGCGTGGTTTTCTCTCTCTTCCCTTACGTTCTGTGACGATACACCTTCACTCTCACCCTCCCTTTTTAAGGTCTCCTTTTCAGTCTCCTTTGCCCATTCCTGTACTTTTATGTCCTCTCTGAAAGTTTGAGTTTCTTGGTCCATTTGCCTTCTTATTCCACTCACTATGCCTAAATGATCTCATCCAATCTCAAGGGTTTAAATCTAGATGCTCACCACCTGATAACTTGTGGATTCCCACTCATTCTCAAACACTTCAAGTGATGAGCTTAGCACTTACCTTCACCCTTTCACAGCAACAAGGACAAAGAAATCAGGCACAACCACTAGTATCCAATCGAGTTAATAGGATTCACCTTGGAGCATGAGCTTTGGCTTTCCTAGGTCAGATTTCCTTCCGGGGGTAATGCCCCCACCAGGGCCCCAGTCATGCAGACTGAACACTACACAGAGATGCCTTTCCCAGGGGGCATGCAGGGGTGAAATCCAGCCTGTGTTCTGCTGGCCAACAGGTGCACTGACATGGAGCTGAAACTGCCCAGAAGAAAGGGCACCTTTCTCTTTAACCAGAGTATGATTTATGCTAGCAGTGATCATATGCTCGGTAGAAAAGAGAAAGCAATCAGAATTATGAAAGCACTTAACTTATTTATACTAACCATTAGAGTATGCAGTTAGAAATACAACAGGCTATTAATAGAATTCAAAATATTCTTGCACTCATAGGCTTGGTGTAATTCTTTTGATATGCAACCCAATTAACTAGTGATAACAAACATCTAGATAGCACTGACAACAAAAGAAGCACTTGAAAGGAAGATCAACCAAAGGAGGAGGAAGAGGAAGAAGGAGAAAGAAAAAAAGAATAAGAACTATATGTTACAGAACACGTTTTATATATATATATATATATATAGACACAGAACACAGCTAAAAAAGGTTAAAACTAGGCTTCAAATTCAGGCAATTGAACAGCAGACTACATGCTACTAAAGATCATGCAATCCTGCCTCTCAAGTATCACCCCTTGTCATTTCATCACTTTATCCTTTATTTACTGAAAAATACTCCTCAAATCCCCTAACCTTCATTCAGTACAGAAGTTGCTAGATGATGCGTAACATCATATGAAGTTTACTTCACAAGCATGTGGCTCTCTCACCAGAGGATCATTAACATGAAGAAAGGCAGCTGACAGTGATGCCTGTGCTCTTGAGTCTTAGCTGACCCTTCTATTCCCCATGGCCAAACCCCAGCTGAGTTCCAAAACACAGAAAAATAGAATGATGACCACTGGAAATATGAGAATTAAGCAGGTCAATTCAGCAAGTCCAATGTCCAACTAAAAGACATTCCAAAATAAGACAGTAGAGGACAGAGACAATGAAAGAAAGGAGCAGCCCTTCTTTGGTTCAGAGGACGTGTTCTGGGGAGGCCCCCAAAGCCACTATGGCAGGGGAGGAGAGAGTGGAAGACACATTCTGGTTTTTAGCTTCCCCAGCCCCTAAGTTAGGTTCCGCTCACATTTCACTGGACGGTTTGTTACATGGCCCCAGCCTAACTCAGAAGGAGACCGGGAAAAGCTGACGATTGCCCAGGCATTTGGTGAATGCAGTCTCGGCCTCAAGTGCCACTGTGTCTCTATATGAATACACGCATATGAGACTATGTAAGTCCCCGAGTAGCCTCTCTATGTAGTAAAATTTAAGCAAGCAGAAAGCATACCCTAAGCAGTCTTTGCAGTGTCATGCCACCATTGATTTCGTTTTGGCAGTTCTACATATTTCTGTCAGGCTTTTTGGAGGGAGGTAAAATAGAAGACAATTAATCACCCATATTTTTAGTAGACCTACTGCTCTCAGTTAAACTCTATATTTAAAAAAAAGTAGTCTATCTTTCATCAGTACAATATACAATAGAAGCTAAACCTTAATTATTGTGTTTCCCAAATGAAATTCCACCCCAATAACACACTCAATAAGCACAAGTTCTCATAAATCTGCCTCTTCATCCTGTTCAATCTTGACCGTGTAACTGCAATGTGGCTTTGGGGGTTATCTCTGTAGCCTCGCCTAGTGGATCTCACTCAGGGACAAGTTTGCCCTCATGAGGGCATTTGGCATTGTCTGGAGACAGTTTTGATTTTCACAACTGGGGAAAGAGTTTTACTGGCATCTCAGGAGTTGAAGCCAGAGATGCAGCTAAACCATGAAAGAACAGACCCTACAACAAAGAATTATCTGGCCCTGAACCTGATGAAACATTTTAAAACTGGCAATATTATTTTCCTCTTTAATTTTTTTCAGCTGACGACACAGTCTTTTACATTTATCTTCACTCTCATCAATCTCATATTCTCAGGCAAAATTATTCATCTTGTGCAACTAGCTAACATGTTTATGAGATATTCTTCTCATCAGATGGGCTGAACCAGGAAATCCACAAACTTCCCCACTACAAAGAACTCAATTCCAAGTACATTTGGTCTACTCCATTCTGTCAGCTGTTAATGATTTAGTAGCCTCAAGTTTCCAAAGACACCAAACATATCTTCTAAAACCATATGGTACTCTCAGTAACTTTGGCTTGATTGGAAGATAAGCACAATGAACTTAAAATTCTAAAATTCATTCTCAGCCTATAATAGCCCATATTAACAAGTAACATGGCTTGTATAAAATGAGTTTCCTTATTTCCAATTTCAAGACCTTTTTCTCACTTGGACTTGTGGCTAGCAAAATATATGGAGGCAAAAGTCGGACAAGAGTGCTGGTAATCAGTGTATGTTATCAGTTCAGACCCTAAGTTTCAGATCATGAAATTAAAAAGTATTCCTCTTCTCTTTATTCAACTCCCTAAAAATAGTGGCCTACTCACTAATAATTGGTCTTGTAAAGTCTACATGTAATTTGGCATTTTTAAGAGGTCTGCATTTTCCAGTTTCCACTGACTTTACACATAAAATTTAGGTAATTTAAAATAATAGAAATGGCTTTGCCAGATCTTTAAGAGAAAATTCTGACTATTGAGTAAATAAGTTGAGTGGGCCCTTTCATCAAGAAATAGCTGCTTCAGAGAAAGAAACTTCTGATTAGAGTCTATGATCTCAGTCCTGTGGGGCTAAATTGGGGATCTAGAGGAGAGCTTTGGAGAAGGCAATGGCACCCCACTCCAGTACTCTTGCCTGGAAAATCCCATGGATGGAGGAGCCTGGAAGGCTGCAGTCCATGGGGTCGCTAAGAGTCAGACACCACTGAGTGACTTCACTTTCACTTTTCATTTTCATGCATTGGAGAAGGAAATGGCAACCCACTCCAGTGTTCTTGCCTGGAGAATCCCAGGGATGGCGGAGCCTGGTGGGCTGCCATCTATGGGGTCGCACAGAGTCGGACACGACTGAAGTGACTTAGCAGCAGCAGCAGCAGCAGCAGAGGAGAGCTTGGGAGGATCTCATCCTTGAATCATTCAAAGAGTCACATCACAGTATCCTCAACGACATCCTTGTTCCTCCTCTCAGTCTCAATTTGCCTGCTTTAGACTGAGAGGAATTTGATAATTTTTACTTTAAACTTATTCTGACTCAAAACAGTTTGTTCTCCCTCCCAGTCTCCCAGCTGGACCTTTCACTAATTTAATGGAGACATTATAAAGATGCAAGCTATTAATAAAACAGTAATACCTCCTTGATTCCATTACTAGCTTCCTGAAATTTAAAGAATTTTTACCACTTCCTTCTTTTTAACATCTGGGTAAGGATTTTTCCACATGAAAATGTCATGTTGAAAAGTCAAAGTTTCAGTCACTCAGTCACGTTCCACTCTTTGTGACCTTGTGGACTGTAGCCCGCCAGGCTTCTCTATCCATGGAATTCTCCAGGCAAGGATACTGGAGTGGGTAATCATTCCCTTCTCTTGGGGATCTTCCCAACCCAGGGATTGAACCCAGATCTCCTACAATGCAGGCAGACTCTTTGACATCCAAGCCACCAGGGAAACCCCTGAATATGTCATGGGAGAAAATGGGAACAATGGCTCTTGAAAACATGTTTTCATGTTCTACAAACACACTGGATCCATCTGCCTTCCCATCACCAGCAGAGCCTCCCTCTACTTAGAAAGGTCTCCTCTTCAACAATTGGGTGCATGCCCAGCCAATCACATTGGCACCCTGAAACCCAAAAATCAACCTAGAGTCATAGGGTGATATATTGTTAGTGACACTATCCTTTATATACTGCTGGGCAATCATATCACACTTAATTCAGTGGTCTCTGTATAGAAGCCTTAGAGCCCAACCTAAAAAACTGAGTGATCAAACACCAAAGATCCTAGGAAAAAAAGGCTACACTTCAAAAATTTTAAATTAAATAACTCATTTTAATTTTTTCTTATTTTAACTTCCAAAATTTCAAAGACTCAGGAACCAGAGATCAAATTGCCAGCATTCGTTGGGTCATGGAGAAAGCAGGGAAATTCCACTGCTTCTGCTTCACTGGTGGCTCAGATGGTAAAGAATCTGCCTGCAATATAGTGAGACCCAAGTTTGATCCATGGGTCAAGAAGGTCCCCTGGAGAAGGGAATGGAAACTCACTCAACTATTCTTGCCTGGAGAACCCCGTGGATAGAAGAGTCTGGTGGGCTACAGTTCGTGGGATTGCAAAGAATCAGACACGACTGAGTGGTTTAACACTTCCACACACTTTCAGTTTCTGTTTCACTGACTACACTAAAGCCTTTGACTGTGTGGATCACAGCAAACTGTGGACAATTCTTAAAGAGATGGGAATACTAGACCAACTTAATACTTCCTGAGAAACTTGTATGCGGGTCAAGAAGCGACAGTTAGAACCTGGCATGGAAGAACAGACTGGTTCAAATTGAGGAAAGGAGTAAGGCAAGACTATATATTGTCACCCTGCTCATTTAGCTTCTATGCAGAGCTCATCACATGAAATGCCGGGCCGCATCAATCACAAGCTTGAGTCGAGACTACTGAGAGAAATATCAACAACTTCAAATATGCAGATAATACCACTCTAACAGCATAAAGTGAAGAGGAACTACAGAGATTCTTGATGCGGGTGAAAGAGAAGAGAGAAAAAGCTGGCTTGGAACTCAACATTAAGAAATCTAAGATCTTGGCATCACGTCCCATGACTTTATGGAAGATGGAAGGGGAAAAAATAGAAGCAATGACACATATTATTTTCTTGGGCTCCAAAATCATGGTGGACAGTAACTGAAGTAATGAAATTAAAAGATGCTTGCTCCTTGGAAGAAAAGTTATCACAAATCTAGACAGTATATTAAAAAGCAGATACATCACATTGCCAACAAAGGTCCATACAGCCAAAGCTATGATTTTTTAAGTAGTCATGTACAGATGTGAGAATTGGACCATAAAGAAAGCTAGGCTTTCAAATTGTGGTGCTGGAGAAGACTTACAAGAGTCCCTTTGACAGCAAGGAGATCAAACCAGCCAATCCTAAAGGAAGTCAACCCTGAATATTCATTGGAAGGGCTGATACTGAAGCTTAAACTCAAATACTTTGGCCACCTGATACAAAGAGCCCACTCATTGGAAAAGACCCTGATGTTGGGAAAGGCTGAAGGCCAAGAGGATAAGGGTGCAGCAGAGAATGAGATGGTTTGATAGCATCACTGACTCAATGGACATGAATTTGAGGAAACTCTGGGAGATAATGATGGACAGGGGAGTTTGACATGTGACATGGGTCGCAAATAGTCGGCCATGACTTAGCGACTGAAAAACAACAATTTCCAAAATCTCTACCATGAGCATAAACTAGTTTGAAGAACCAAGGTTACTGACACAACATACTCACACACAGATCTTCAAATAGAAATAAAAGAAGAAGAAAGAAATGCAAAATAACTTTATACATTGAAGCACTTTTTATACTGGCCAGTCACGGATGTAACAGCTAAAACAGGGCTTCCCTGGTAGCTCAGCTGCTGAAGAATCCACTTGCAATGTATGAGATTCCAGTTCAATTCCTGAGTCAGGAAGATCCCATGGAGAAGGGATAGGCTACCCACTCCAGTGTTCTTGGGCTAGCCTGGTGACTCAGACAGTAAAGAAGCCACCTGCAATGTGGGAGACCTGGCTTTCATCCCTGCATTGTGAAGACCCCCTGGAGGAGACCATGGCAACCCACTCTAGTATTCTTGCCTGGAGAACCCCCATGGACAGAGAAGCCTGGAAGGCTACAGTCCACGGGATCACAAAGAGTTGGACACGACTGAGTGACTAAGCACAACAATGCCGGCTAAACCAGGGTTATAGTATTTCAACAGAAGCTGGATTCAGCACTGGGGACCACAATGGAATCAAATATGCCACTCTTGAATACAATTTTGGCAAGTTCACCAATGTCAAGGTCTTACCAAATCTAACAGTCAAAATCGGGCCCTTATTTTGTACACCACTCAGCTGCTTTCACACAGCTAATCATTTCCTTCTCATTGAAACTCTTCTTCATCAGTGACCACACTCTGACTCTCTCTCCTACATTTCACTGACTACCTTTAGTTTTCTTTACTGCCTCTGTGTTCTCTCTGACTTCTGAATACTGTTGTGCTCTGGAGATCAGTCTTGGGACCGCTTGGCTTTTCAATCCACAGTCATTACCTGTACTGGGCTGAAAGGTGGCCAATACAAAAGACACATGACGAAAGGTGGTCCCCAAAAGACACGTCTGCCTCCTAATCCTTTGAAACTGTGATTTTACTTTATTTTATAAAATAGTGAATCCTAGCTTGTATTGCCAAAGTTGTGATTAAGGATTCTGAGAAGAGTTTATCCTGGATAAACTTTATCAGATGAACTTTTAATCCAATGCACAGAAGAGGAGGAAGCAATGTGACCATGGAAGCAGAGACTGGAGTGATGTGGCTACAAGTCAAGGAGCACTTTACAGGTGTCAGAAGCTGGAAAAAAACAAAGTGACTTCCCAATAAAGCCCTTGGAGGGACTAAGGACCTGCTAGATTTTGTTCTTCTAGCCTCCAGAACTACAAGCAACAAGAATTACTATATTCTTAAGACACAAAGTTCATGACTATTTGTAATCGAAGCCCTAGGAAACAATATGCACCTTGAGTGATCCGACCCAACCCCACGGCATTAAACCAACACATATTCCTCCAATACTTGGTCTTGTGCCCCAGATTCATACATCGTCCAATTAATTAAACCTCTGAAGTGACTAAAAGCAGAGCACATCATGTGAAATGTCAGTGTGGATGAATCACAATCTGATATCAAGATTGCTAAAATAAATATTAAAAACTTCAGATATGGAGGTGAAACCACCCTAATGGCAGAAAGTGAAGAGGAACTAAAGAGTCTCTTGAAGGGATAGAAGAGCAGAATGGAAAAGCTGGCTTAAAACTCAACATTAAAGAAACTAAGATCATGGCATCTGGTCCCATCACTTTATGGCAGATGGAAGAGGAAAAGTGGAAGCAGTGGCAGATTTTCTTTTCTTGGGCTCCAAAATCACTGCAGATGGTGGCTGTAGCCATGAAATTAAAAGATGCTTACTTCTTGGAAGGAAAGCTATGACAATCCTAGACAGTTTATTAAAAAGTAAAGACATCACTTTGCCTACAAAGGTCCATATAGACAAAGCTATGGTTTTCCCAGTAGTCATGTATGAATGTGAGAGTTGGACCATAAAGAAGATTGAGTGCCTAAGAATTGATGCTTTTGATTTGTGATGTTAAAGACTCTTGAGAGTCTCCTGGACTGAAAGGAGTCAAACCAGTCAATCCTAAAGGAAATCAATCTTGAGTATTCATTGGAAAGACTGATGCTGAAGCTCCAATACTTTGGCCACCTGATGTGAAGAGGGGACTTATTGCAAAAGACCCAGATGCTGGGAAAGATTGAAGGCAAAAGGAGAAGATGATGGCAGAGGATGAGATGGTTGGATGGCATCACCGACTCAATGGACATGAGTTTGAACAAACTCTAGGAGATAGTGAAGGACAGAGAGGCCTGGCGTGCTGCAGTCCATGGGGCTGCAAAGAGTTGGACATGACTTAATGACTGAACAACAACAAGTGACTAATAGGTACTTCCAATGTACCGATTCCCACCACTCCAACATCCACTGCTCTGCCAGTGATTTTAATGAATAGCACCACCACTCACTTATTATATTGGCAGCCAGAGAGATACTACTGAAACACCAAATCATGTTACTCTCCTGCTCAGAATCTTCCAACTGCTTCCCATACTCATGAAACCCAACTCTTTCATTTGACCCCTTTCTCTGACCTCATCTCCCACTGCTTTCTGACTCACTCACTATCCTCTGGATACACTGATCTTCTTGATGAATCTATATAATGTATACTGTATACAGGTATAACTGTATACCAGTTATACATGTATGAAAATGAAAGTGAAGTTGCTCAGTCGTGTCTGACTCTTTGTGACCCGTGGACTGCAGCCCACCAAGCTCCTCTGTCCATGGGATTCTCCAGGCAAGAATACTGGAGTGGGTTACCATTTCCTTCTCCAGGGGGTCTTCCCAACACAGGGATCAAACCCAGGTCTCCCACATTGCAGGCAGATGCTTTAACCTCTGCGCCACCAGGAAAGCCCTTAAATACAAGAATACAGTCTCTCAGAAAACCTCATATAGAGACACAGAACCTCAGATCCAAGTACTAACATCAAAGATTTCAAAGGGAGGAAAGGAAGCCAGGTTGAAAGAAGAAGGGGGAGGAGGCAGGAGAGGGGGGGCGAAAGGGGTGGCCTTACAGACATCTCCTGCCACCTACAGGTAACCAGGCGTTATGGGACTTTTCCCTGGGCCTCCAGAGAAGGGAGGACTGGAACTCGGCCCTACCAGAAATCAGACCAGACCAGAACCAGAATTTGAGTTCTCTGCCAAGAGGAGGTAATCAGCCTCCAATCCTCAGCTCAGGCTGAGAGCCCTTCGACCAGATTCCTGCATCCAGGACCGGGGGACTAGAAAAACGGGGAAGGATATGAAGGGTTAAGGAGAGGAAAGAGAGAGGGAAGGGGAGAGAGGTCAATAAAGTCTCTTGTTCCTTACCGGTCAGGGTACTCTGGCCAGTTGTCCGCGTCAGGAGACCAGGGACAAAACGGTCCCAGTTGCGGCCTCTGGCTCTGGTCCATTGGCAGGCAAGCTGGCCCCTGAGTATCCTGAGTGGTCAGGATGTCAGCCTCAGCGAAGAAGAGTCCCACCAGAGTCGCCATTTGTTGCAGGAAGAGGGACCCCTTCCAGGGCCCGAAACTGGGCTCTTGTCTAACACTCGGAAATGAATTGTCCAAGGAGACACATGTGCTGACAAAGCAAGAGATTTTATTGGGAAAGGGCACCCGGGTGGAGAGCAGTAGGGTAAGGGAACCCAGGAGAACTGCTCATGTATATCTGATAGCTTATTGTGAACTGTGTCAGATCTGTGATCTCGGAAGAGAATTTGGCTTCAGGACAAGGGACAAGGCTTCAGGCACTCAGAACTTCATGTGGCAAAAGTTTTACTACAGTGAAAAAGGGAAAGAGAAGCTTCTGACATCAGAACAGGGTGGGGCACTCTCTGCCTGCTTAGTAATTTAGGTGGGGCTTTATATACTTTTTTCATTGGTTACTAAGAATAGATTAAAAGGATGTCTCAAGGTTTTAAAGGTCTTACCAGACTCACTCCCACAGCATACATCTTAAGATAACAGGATCAGTTAGAAGGTTCTTGTTAAGAAGGAGAAACATGTCCTGGAGCAAGATATATTCTTGTTACATAGTCATTAAGTACAGAGTTTAAGGAAAACAAACCCTTGAGCAAGTTGTGTTGCTTTTGTTATGTAATCATTAGCTCTGGGCTTAAAGAAAGTTAGTCTTAGAAAAAGCAGATCATTGCCATAACAACTCATAGCTTAAGAAAAAAAGTCTTATGTGACTAAGACAAAGCAAAGTAGAAAAAAAAATTGTCCTTTTCTCCTCCTCTAGGGCCCCGGATTTGTTATCAACCTACTTAAGAATTAACTCTCTCATAACTTCCTCATTTCCTTCAAGTGTCTGTAAACACCACCTAATCCCCCACAAAGGACTTTCCTGATCACCTTACACGAGTGCCACCCTCTGCCCTTTACTTTGCTTTGAATTTCTTCAGAGTGCTTATTTCTACACTACAGTACATGCTTCTGTGTATTTATGTAATATTTGTCTTCCCCACTGGAATTATCCTGCTCCCTGCTACAACCCCAGCACCAACAACAGCAGTACCTGGCTCATGGTGAAGAGGCTCTAAAACTGTGCTGTATGAATGAAGGAAGGAATATTTTCTTATTCCTAAGACACAATCTATCAGCTAAGCTATATCATTATATAACAAAATCCAAAATGTTAAAAATGGCAAAAGGAAAAGAAAATCATCCTCAGGCATGTGAAAATTGGAAACAGAACTGTGTTTTATCTTCAGTTTTTAAAATGTGTTTTCAGAGAAGTTGATAAAGGCATTAGATGAATAAACTGAATATATAGTTTCAAGTTAAAAATTAAAAAGTTTACTTCTCTGATAATGTTTTTATTGAGAAATGAGATTAAAAGATGACTAATCCCAATGCTTATTATGCCCCCTCCACGAAAAAAAAAAAAAAAAAAAACAGCCAAAGGAAATTTTGTGAAAAGAGATCAATGGGTAGGAATAGGGTGGTAACTTGTTTTACAAAGTTATTACAAAGTCTTAAATTAAAAAACAGCATGACCTTGAAGGAAAAAACAAAAGAGAGAGAATTGGCAGGCAGGTCAATAGAACACAAAAGTAGGACCTGAAACAGATCCTGATAAACCTTTTTTTTTTTTTCTTTTTTGGTATTACAAAGAAAACATCATAAACCATGGAGGAATGTGGGTTTATCCATGTAAGTTGCTAGAAAAATTGGCAAAGTACATGGGGGGGGGGGAAATCAAGTTTGCTATTAACCTCACACCAAAATAAATTCTACACAGATATGTTAAATGTAAATAATGAAATCATTTAAGGCACAATGAATATATAGGGAAATTCTTGGCTGATTCTTACACTGGAAAGAAATTTCAAAGCAAAAGGAATTACAAAACTAAAACAGATGGACAGAAATCACAAAGGGAAAAGTCAATACAATGACTGCATAACCATGTAAAACTCTACTATGTTAAAAATAACCACAAACACAAAATTTCAATGCAAGTTAGTTATGATATCTGTAAGAAATGTAAAAAACATATTAATATGGAGATAACTCTTTAAAAATAATACTGATTTCTTATTACAAAAAATTAGGCAAAGGACATAAATCATTTATAGAAGAATAAATATATGTAAGATTTTCAACTCACTAATAGTAAAATAGGTGAAAAATAAAATAATATACTTTAACACTGGTAATCATTAAAACTGTCAACTATTAAAATAATTGACAATCATTAAGTTAATAGCCAGTTGGTAATCATGATGTGTGTGTGCGTGTGTGTGCATGTATGTGCACACACACTTAGTCATGTCCAACTCCTTGAGACCCCATGGACTGCACCCTGCCAACCTCCTCTGTCCATGGGATTTCCCAGGCACAGGAGTGGGTTGACATTTCCTCCCCCAGGGGATCTTCCTGACCTAGGGATCAAGCCTGCATCTCTTGCACTGCCAGGCAATTCTTTAACGCTATTGCCACCTGGCAATCATTAAAACTCATGTTAAGTGTGGCAAAGATGAAATAAACATGCAGTCATTTTTAAAGCCTATCTGGAAAGTAACTTTGTTTTTACCATATACATCTGGTAAGCATTCTCCTAAAACCTAAAAATAAACCTTGACCCAGTTAGTATTTTTCTAGGAATATATGTAGCCAAATACTTGTATAAAAGATATACCTGTGGTGGATTCATGTTGATGTATGGCAAAACCAATACAATATTGTAAAGTAATTAACCTCCAATTAAAATAAATAACTTTATTTTTTTAAAAAAGGAAAAAAATAGTATAGGATTATTTAATCTAAAACCCAAATGTCCACAATAAAATAATTATTATATAAATTATAATTTATCCATATGATAAAAAATCAATGTATTCATGGAAACTATGACTATATATAAAGACATATATTAAGTGAAAAAATACAAGTAAATATATATATATATAAAACATATCCCATTTATGCAAAAAAATGCAACATATAGAATAAAATCAAAAGGATATAAATCAGAGGAGCTAACACTTCCAAACTCATTTTATGAGGCCACTGTTACCTCAATACAAAAAATAGATAAAGACACTACAAGAAAAGAAAATTATAGGCCAACATCCCGGATATTATAGATGCAGAAATCCTCAACAAACTATTAGCAACTATTAGCAAATCAGACTTAATAATACATTAAAATGATTATGCACCAGGATCAAATATGGTTCAATATCCACAAATCAATCAATGTGACATGCTACATTAACAAAATGAAAGATAAAAATCATGTGATCATATGAAGAGATACAGAAAAAGCATTTGACATAAAAGTGAATACCCACTAATGATTAAAAAAAAAAAAAAACAGCAAGACTGCCTTTATTTTTAGATAAAATTGTATTATATACAGAAAACTTAAACACTTAACAAATATTGTTAATAAACGAGTTCAGTGATGTTGCCAGGTATAAAATCAATATACAAAAATCTGTTGCATTTATAAACACAAATTATGAATTATCAGAGATTTTTTAAAAAAGAAATCCCATTTACAATTACATAAAAAACTCATAAAATACCTAGGAATATATTTAACCTAGGTGGAAAACCTTATATTGAAAGCAGCAAGACATTGATAAAAGAAATAGAAGCAAATAAATAGAAATATATTCTGTGCTCATGGATTGGAAGAACTAATATTGTTAAAATGTCCATTCTATAAAAGCAAATTACAGTTCTGTGTAATTCCAAAGGCATTTTTCACAAATACAGAACAAATAATCCTAAAATTTGTGTAGAACCATGTGAGAACCCAAATGGCCAAAATAATCTTGAGGAAGAAGATCAAAGCTGGAGGCATCTCACTTTCTGATTTCAAATTATATTACAAAGCTGTAGTAATCAAAACAGCATGGTGCTTGCATAAAAATAGTAACATAGATCAGTGGAGCATGCTAGAGAGCCCAGAAAGCAACCCACACTCAAACTCACTTCCATCGAGTCGGTGATGCCATCCAGCCATCTCATCCTCTGTCGTCCCCTTTTCCTCCTGCCCCCAATCCCTCCCACCATCAGAGTCTTTTCCAATGAGTCAACTCTTCACATGAGGTGGCCAAAGTACTGGAGTTTCAGCTTTAGCACCATTCCTTCCAAAGAACACTCAGGACTGATCTCCTTCAGAATGGACTGGTTGGATCTGCTTGCAGTCCAAGGGACTCTCAAGAGTCTTCTCCAACACCACAGTTCAAAAGCATCAATTCTTCGGTGCTCAGCTTTCTTCACAGTCCAACTCTCACATCCACACATGACCACTGGAAAAACTATAGCCTTGACTAGACGGACCTTTGTTGGCAAAGTAATGTCTCTGCTTTTGAATATGCTATGTAGGTTGGTCATAACTTTCCTTTCAAGGAGTAAGCATCTTTTAATTTCATGGCTGCAGTCACCATCTGCAGTGATTTTGGAGCCCAGAAAAATAAAGTCTGACACTGTTTCCACTGTTTCCCCATCTATTTGCCATGAAGTGATGGGACCAGATGCCATGATCTTAGTTTATACACAGGGAGGTACTATTCGTTATGAAAAAGCAGTCCTGTCATGTGCCACAACCTTGAGGGCATTATGCTAATTGAGATGTCAGACAAAAACAAATACTGCATGGTACTACTGATAGGTAGGTCTTAACAGTCAAACTCCCTGAGACAGATAGTAGAAAAGTGTTTGCCTGGGGTGGAAGAAATAGGCGGAGTTTGGTAAAAGGGTATAAACTTCAGCTGTAAGATGAATAAGGTCTGAGGATCCAATATAAAACATGGTGACCACAGTTGATAACACTGTACTGTATAATTGAAATATGCTAAAAAATCTGGCTTAAAACTCAACATTCAAAAACAAGCAACAGACTTGATCTGGGCCATATGCCAGTTTATCAACCCCCAATCTAAAGCATAAGCAGAGGACTTCCCTGGTAGTCCAGTGGATAAGAATCTGCCTGCCAATGCAGGGAACATGGGTTCAGTCCCTGGTCTGAGAAGATTTCACATGCCATGGGGCAAATATGCCCATGGGCCACAACTACTGAGTCTGCACTCTAGAGCCCTCGAGCCGAAACTACTGAAGAGGAACTAAATAGACTCTTGATGAAGGTGAAAGAGGAGAGTGAAAAAACTGGCTTGAAACTCAACATTCAAAACACTAAGTGCATGGCATCCAGTCCTATCACTTCATGGCAAATAGGGAAAAAATGGAAAGAGTGACAGACTTTATTTTCTTGGGCTCCAAAATCACTGCAGACAGTGACTGCAGCCATGAAATTAAAAGATGCTTGCTCCTTGGAAGAAAAGCTATGACAAACCAAGATAGTGTCTTAAAAAGAAAAGACTTCACTTTGCTGACAAAGGTCTGTATAGTCAAAGCTATGGTTTTTCCAGCAGTCATATTCAGATGTGAGAGTTGGACCATAAAGAAGGCTGAGCGCTGAAGAAGTGATGCTTTCGAACTGCGGTGCTAGAGAAGACTCTTGAGGGTCTGTTGGACAGCAAGGAGATCAAACCAGTCAATCCTAATGGAAATCAACCTTGAATATTCATTGAAAAGACTGATGCTGAAACTGAAGCTCCAATACTTTGGCTGCATGATCCAAGATCTGACTCACTGGAAAATATCCTGATGCTGGGAAAGATTGAAAACAGGAGGAGAAAAAAAAAAAAAAGAAAACAGGAGGAGAAGTGGGCAACAGATGATGAGATGGTTGGATGGCATCATCAGTTCAATGGACGAGTTTGAACAAACTTCTAGTGATAGCAAAGGAGAGGGAAGCCCGGTGTGCTGCACTCCATGGGGATCACAAAGAGGTGAACATAACTGAGAGACTGAACAACAAAAAGAGACTTAGGGACTAGAACTAAATGTTCACACACACACACACAGGATAATTCAGTGATGGTTGTGTTACTTAACTAGATAAGGTCAAGAATCCAATCATCACATTGTAGACTTGAAATAACTTCCAATTCTATGGGTAGATTATATCTCAATAAAGCATAAAGGACATGGCGTAGCAACTAAACAACAATAACAAAACATAAATGAGACGAATGTTAAATAATGCAATGTGGGGGATAAGTGGTTTTGTTCTTATTTCATTCAATTTTTTTGTCCAAATTTTCATATAGTTTTATTGAAACAATATTATGACAAAGAAGCTGAGCATCAAAAATGCTAAACCTAAAAAAGAATTTTATTTAATAGGCATTTGTCATCTATTTATTCAGCTATTTGCAAGTGCATCCTCTAGTACTTCATTCCTGAAGACCCACTTAAGCACAGACATATGAGAGCATTATAAGGCCTAGGGCATTACTGACCTCTGAATCAGGCATCTGCAAGTTTTTTCTGTAAAGAGTCAGATAATAAGTGTTACTATTTTAGGCTTTTCAGATTACAAGGCCTCTTTTAACTCAATTCTGCCATTTTACCGTGAAAGAGCCATAGATGATACGTAAGTGAATGGCTTTGTTCCAAAAAATAGTTTTATTTATAAGCACCAAATTTGATTTTATAATTTTCACTTATGACAAAATATTACTTCTGTTTCTGTTTTCAATCATTTAAAGATATAAAAATGTTCTTAGCTCACAGGTGTTACAAATACAGGCAACAAATTGGATATAGTCCATATGCCAGTTTGTCAACTCCCAATCTAAAACATAAGCAGAGGACTTTCCTGGTGGAGAGTGGATAAGAATCCACCTGCCATTGCAGGAAACAGGGGTTCCATTCCTGGTCTCAAAGATTCCACATGCCATGGGGCAACTACACCCACGGACCACAGCTACTGAGCCTGCACCCTAGATCTCAAGAGCCACAATACTGAAGCCCATGAACTCTAGTCTGTGCTCCACAAGAGAAGCCACCTCAACGAGAAGGCTTCTACCACAATGAAGAGTAGCCTTCCACTTGCCGCAACTAGAGAAAAGCCTGTGCGTAGCAACTAAGATCCAGTGCAGCCAAAAAAACAGAATAAAAAACAAAGGCGTAGGGAGAAATCTCTTAGAAAAAGTCAGCACTTCAGGACCAAGAGAGTAACTTGGAAGTGACTTCAGTCTAGAGTGTATTAGGGGCTCATTTGAGACCCCATATTTGAGCTGGTTTTATAGGCAAGTTTACTCTCCATTCATCATCGCTATCTCTATGTTGTATTCCTACAGTAAAGCTAAATTTTAAAATAAAAGAGAAGCAGCAGGAGTGGAGGAAGAAGAAAAAGAATCAAACCATTTCATCTTATTTCTGGCCCCAGACAAATGTTTTCACTAAGTTAAATCGTTATGGCATGCCTTTATAATGCTTGTCGTTGGAAAATTAAAACTAAAAACATTACCTACTTTTGTGAAGATCCTTTAACTTTACATTTAAACACACACACACTCGAATCAAATAAAACTAAAACCCCCAAAACATCCAATGTACCTGTGCTACGGGGAATCAAAGGAAGTTAAAGTTTCAGGAACTACAGCCCAGGAAGTGCTCCTCCCAGAGTTCTTTTCTACCAATAACACTTAATGAGGTAGAATCTTCCACCGCACATAAGATTCTTTTCTTTAAAAGAATAATTAACTGATAGTTATAAAAACTAGGTTGCCATAATAGCTGATCCACTGATTGGTATGTTCAAACTCATACTTGCCTTTGACTTATTAACTATTTCAGCGATCTGATTTAGGTTTTTTATATTCTTAATACTCTTGTGGCAAAAGAACAGATAGAAATACTGAAAGCAATTTTAAGTAACTGGTTAACTCAATACTAATATTAAATGGGGAGGGGGGGTTCAGGATGGGGAACATGGGAATACCTGTGGCGGATTCATGTTGATGTATGGCAAAACCAATACAATATTGTAAAGTAATTAACCTCCAATTAAAATAAATAAATTTATATTAAAAAAAATCAACTCACTTCATAAGTAGTAATTCACACACATACACACACACACACACATGAAGTAGCCCAAAATATACCTACATCATCTTTTACTTCCAGATACATGCTCAGACAGTAAAGACTGTCCTCAATGTGCAAGACCCAGGCTCGATCCCTAGGTCAGGAAGATTCCCTGAAGAAGGGAATGGCTATTCACTCCAGTATTCTTGCCTGAAGAATTCCATGGACAGAGAAACCTGGTAGGCTACAGTCCATGGGATCGCAGAAGAGTCAGACATAACTGAGTGAATAACACACACACACACCTGAAAACTTCTAGTTTCACAAGTTTTAACTGCATGAGTTTCTTCAGTTTCAAGGTCTCTGTTTAATTGTTTATATAGAATTAGCATTACAAGTGTTAGTAACAAAAGCAAAATCCTCTTGGCTGTGGTTCTTCTTATCATCTAACATTCACAGCCATCCTCTGTCTCATTTTCACAAACAGTATCACAGTAAAACTTTTTTAATTGTTTAAGACATCTGTCATTTTCAAACATTTTACAGTACTCTCATAATCAATCTATAATAAAATGGAAAAAATGTGTTTCAAGAATAAATAAATGTTTAATTGCATGTTTTCATGGTATTCTTACAACTATCTGGAAACAAAAAGAATTACATGATAAATATTTTGTGTATCCAAAAATAAACTTGTATTACAAATACTATATGATTATCAGAGATGTTTACAATGTCTAATACCATAAATCCTTAAATAACTAACAAATTCATGAAAGGATCTTAGCTAAATATTTTCTCCAAGGTTTTATTTCCCTGAAGCCCAGACATAAATTCTTTAGCCGTTATGAGTCTTACATATGATGAAACTTGGCAGAAGAAACAGGGATTATAAAAGCTGATATATCTTATTTCTTCCTACCTCTAGGATTTCACAGTGGGATTTATTTTCATATCTGCCTCATATGCACATTCATTAGTGCTTACAAACCGCTTCGTCAACATCTCTCCTTCTCTCTCTGGATTCCCTGCTTTGGTGACCTCATCCAGTCTCCTTGTTTTAAATACCTCCTGTTAGGATAACCTCACTTCAACCGCCTCCTTGCGCTCCAGATTCACCTATGAAAGAATCTCCATGACTTTCCCACTGGACATGGTTCATGAGCATGTCACCTTCAACATGTCCAAAACAGAACTTTCCATTTCTTCCCACTCATGCTCCTGGTCACTTCTCTCTCCACTTCTCTTTCCTCTTTTCCAATTAGATGGCACCTTCATACAGCCTGTAGTGTAGTAGGGTTAGTTGTTCAGTCATGTCCGACTCTTTGTGACTGCATGGACTGTAGCCCACCAGGCTCCTCTGTCCATGGAATTTTCCAGGCAAGAATACTTGGTGGGTTACTATTTCCTCGGAGAAAGCAATGGCACCCCACTCCAATACTCTTGCCTGGAAAATCCCATGGGTGGAGGAGCCTGGTAGGCTGCAGTCCATGGGGTCGCAAAGAGTCCGACACGACTGAGCGACTTCACTTTCAGTTTTCACTTTCATGCATTGGAGAAGGAAATGGCAACCCACTCCAGTGTTCTTGCCTGGAGAATCCCAGGGACAGGGGAGCCTGGTGGGCTGCCGTCTATGGGGTCGCACAGAGTCGGACATGACTGAAGTGACTTAGCAGCAGCAGTACTACTTCCTACTCCAGGGGATCTTTCTGGTTCAGGGATTGAACCCATGTCTCTTGTATCTCTTGGATTGGCAGGCAGATTCTTTATCACTGTGCCACCTGGGAAGAGCCCACAGAGGGAGGAGAGGAAAAATAGGGAAGATTAGGGCAAAAAAAATGTTTCTCCAAGAAAGTGGCCCCACACAAATACCAGGGCAGAGGGGCAGTGAGACTCGGAGGATCACAACTGGCTGCCCAACTCCTTCCCAAGGTAATGGGCTGCCCTGCACATAAGAATCTAAAATACGAAGAAGACTGTACATGTTTGGGGGCTCCATCTGTGTGGTCCCCAGAAAAGGAAGACAATCAGACACGGCCTTCCCTGCTGTCACCTGCATCCCTTCAACGTGAGCAGCAGGGGATGAAGGCCATGGGCCACGGACTACCACTGGCCACTGAAAAGTAACGCTCGTTACCTTTTGACCAGTTTCTTAATTCAAGAGAGACCACTGTGCAGAGTTACAGAAACACTACTATTTCTGGAGAAAACAAAAAACTGAATACTATACCCCTAAACTTCTAACAGGTGTTCTCTTTGGGATGCAATCATGGCAAATGTTCATTTTTTAAATGATATGGTTTTGTAAACATTGTTTTCTAATGAACCTGCTTTACTCCACATATATGTATGTACACACATATGTGAAGTTTCTATGTTATATGATTTTTAAGTGCTACTTTTGCTCTATTCCACACACACAGGACACCCTGAAAGTCTGAAAAGTCTGGAAAGGGGAATCAGTTGCTAGTTTTTTTCTTAAAGATGCATGTTTAAGCAACTCATTGGGTAATTAATATCATAACTTAGAATCATGTGACTTTTATTTTGTAGTTGAACCTCTCCTGTATTGCTGGTGTTGTTCAGTCACTAGCTCATGTCCAACTCTTTGCAAACCCATGGACTCCACTGTTTTCCACTAACTCATGGTCCTCTATCTTCCACTAACTCCTAGAGTTTTCTCAGATTCATATCCATTGAATCAGTGATACTATCTAACCATCTTGTCCTCTGCTGCCCCTTTATCCTTTTGTCTTCAATCTTTCCCATCATCAGGGTCTTTTCCAGTGAGTCAGATCTTTGCATCAGGTGGCCAAAGTGTTGGAGCTTCAGTTTCAGCATCAGTTCTTCCAATGAATATTCAGGGTTGATTTCCTTTAAGACTAATTGGTTTGATCTCCTTGCAGTCCAAGAGACTTTCAAGAGTCATCTCCAGCATCACAACTGGAAAGCATGAATTCTCAGCACTCAGCCTTCTTTATGGTCCAACACTCATATTCATACATGACTACTGGAAAAACTATAGCTCTGACTATATGGACCATTCTTGGCAACGTGAAGTCTCTGCTTTTTAACAGGCTGTGACTTTGGCATAGCTTTCCTTCCAATAAGCAAGCATCTTTTAATTTCAAGGCTGTTATCACCATCCCCAGTGATCTGGACAGAGAAGGCAATGGCACCCCACTCTAGTACTCTTGCCTGGAAAATCCCATGGATGGAGGAGCCTGGTAGGCTGCAGTCCATGGGGTCGCTAAGAGTCGGATATGACTGAGCGACTTCACTTTCACTTTTCACTTTTATGCATTGGAGAAGGAAATGGCAACCCACTCCAGTGTTCTTGTCTAGAGAATCCCAGGGACGGGGTAGCCTGGTGGGCTGCCGTCTATGGGGATGCACAGAGTCGGACACGACTGAAGTGACTTAGCAGTAGCAGCAGTGATTTGGAGGCCCAAGAAAAGAAAATCTGTCACTGTTTCCACGTTTTCCTCTTCTATTTCCCATGGAGTGATGGGACCAGAAGTCATGATCTTAGATATTTTAATGCTGAGCTTCAAGCCAGCTTTTTCAATCTCCCCTTTCACTCTCATCAAGGGGCTCTTTAGTTCCTCTACACTTTCCTGCCATTAGCATGGTATCATCTACATATCTGAGATTGTTGATATTTCTCCATGCAATCCTGCTTTCAGCTTATGATTGATCCAGTCTGGCATTTTGCATGGTGTACTCCACATAAAAGTTAACTAAGCAGGGTGACAGTATACAGCTTTGTCACGCTCCTTTCCAAATTTTGAACCAATCCATTGCTCCATGTCCAGTTCTACCTGTTGCTTCTTGGCCCTCATACAGTTTCTCAGGAGACAGGTGAAGTGGTCTGGTGCTTCCATCTCTTGAAGAATTTCCCACAGTTTGTTGTGATCCACACAGTCAAAGACTTCAGTGTAGAAGTAGATGTTTTTCTGATTCCTTACTTTCTCCATGATCCAATGAATGTTAGCAATTTGATCCCTGGTTCCTCTGCTGCTCCGAAACCCAATTTGTACATCTGAAATTTCTCAGTTCACATACTGCTGAAGCCTAGTTTGAAGGATTTTGAGCATAACCTTGCTAACATGTGAAATCAGCACAATTGTATGACAGTTGGAACATTCTTTGGCATTGCCTTTCTTTGGGATTGGAACAAAAAACTTACATTTTCCAGTCTTGTGGCCACTGTTGAGTTGTCCAAATTTGCTGACATACTAAGTGCAGCACTTTTACAGCATCATATTTTAAGATTTTAAATAGCTCAGCTGGAATTCCATCACCTCCACTAGCTTTGTAGTAATGCTTCCTAAGACACACTTGACTCACTCCAGGATGTCTGGCTCTAGATGAGTGACCACACCACTGTGGTTATCCAGGTCATTGAGACTTCTCTTGTATAATTCTTCTGTGTATTCTTGCCGCCTCTTTTTAATCTCTTCGGTTTTTGTAAGGCCCTTGCCATTTCTGTCCTTTATTGTGCCCATCCTTGCATGAAATGTTCCCTTGATATCTCCCATTTTCTTGAAGAGATGTCTAGTCTTAATCATTCTATTGTTTCTCTCTGTTACTTTGCATTGTTCATTTAAAAAGGCCTTCTTATCTCTCCTTGCTATTCTCTGGAACTCTGCATTCAGTTGGATATATCTTTCCCTTTCTCCTTTGCCTTTTGCTTTTCTTCTTTCCTCAGCCATACCTCTCCTGTATATGTTTTATACAACAATGGGGTACACTAAACTTATGCACAGAGGTCTTTTCAATGGAAGGGTATACTTTCAGATATAAACACAAACATGTATACCTTAGGTTCAACGGGGACCCATGGGTTTGAAAAATCCCCCATGCTTCCCTGTGACTCAGACGGTAAAGAATCCACCTTCAGTGTGGGAGACCTGAGTTCGACCCCTGGCTTGGGAAGATCCCCTGGAGAAGGGAAAGGCTACCCACTCCAGTATTCTGGCCTGGAGAATCCCCATGGACAGAGGAGCTTGGCAGTCTACAATCCATAGCTTTGCAAAGAGCCAGAGAGTCAGACACTACTGAGCAACTAAGCACACACAGTGAAGAGATGAACAGTGGGGAGGCAACGGGAGGAAGTCCACCCGCACACTTGAGGCTGTGAGTTCCAGCACAGACCCCATCCTACTGAAGCAGTGGTAACCGCTGTTCTCACACCAGCAAAAGCACTGTAACCACAACTGGCAGATGATAAGGTTTGCAAACTTGGACACCTCAGCAGCTTTGCTTTCCTGGACGAGAAAGAAGGCAGTGCAGGTAGATATAATGAAAGCGTGAGCTGCACTGCAGGAGGGTAGATTTATTGTAAGCATACTGTTTAGAGGCTTTCCTATTGCACGGCTGTGTTCCCTCCCTCTGAAAAAGACCTACAGGAGAAAGATTCCCCCAGGCTTTAGTTCCAGGGAAGTCCATACTTCTTCTCCTAAAAAGAAGGAATGTATCTACATGAATCTTGTCACTATGGGAACAGCTCCAGCCTTAACACACGTGTGCAATCCTATAGATTTTGTTCTCATGTACTAAATTCTTCCCAGCTTCACCTTACGATGCCACTTTCCTTAGCTTTTGCCCTTATATCATTAATTTTTTCATCTTTTTGAATTTTGCATAATTTTATGAAACATGTATAGTGTCATATATGAAATGAATCGCCAGTCCAGGTTCGATGCATGTTACTGGATGTTTGGGGCTGGTGCACTGGGACAACCCAGAGGGATGGTACGGGGAGGGAGGAGGGAAGGGGGTTCAGGATGGGCAAACACGTGTACACCTGTGGTGGATTCATGTTGATGTATGGCAAAACCAATACAAGATTGTAAAGTAATTAACCTCCAATTAAGATAAATAAATTTATATTAAAAAAAGCAATTTCGTATTATACTTTTCAATGCTGTTCAGTTATTCAGTCGCTAGTGAAGTGAAAGTCACTCAGTCATGTCTCACTCTTTGTGATTCTTTTTGTGAATTCTCCAGGCCAGAATACTGGACTGGGTAGCCATTCCCTCCTCCAGGGGATCTTCCCAGTCAAGGGATCAAAGCCAGATTCCCCACATTGCAGGCAGATTCTTTACTAAGCACCAGGGAAGCCCAAGTCTCTATGTCATGTACAACTCTTTGTGACCCCATGGACTGCAGCATATCAGGTTTCCCTGTCCTTCACCATCTCCAGGAGCTTGCTCAAACTCATGTCCGTTGAGTCAGTGATGCCATCCAACCATCTTATCCTCTGTTTCCCCCTTATCCTCCTGCCCTCAATCTTTCCAATGATCTTTTCCAATGATTTGGCTCTTTGCATCAGCTGGCCAACTACTGGAGTTTCAGCTTCAGCTTTGATCCTTCCAATGAACATTCAGGGTTTATTTCCTTTAGGATTGACTGGGTTGATCTCCTTCCTGTCTAATAGACTCTCAAGAGTCTTCTCCAGCACCACAATTTGAAAGCATTAATTCTTCGGTGCACAACCTTCTTTGTAGTCCTTCTTTACTACTGGAAAAACCATAGCTTTGACCATATGGATCTTTGTCAGCAAAGTGATGTCTCTACTTTTTAATGTGCTGTCTAGGTTTGTCCTAGCTTTCCTTCCAAGGAGCAAGTATCTTTTACTTTCATGGCTTCCGTAATCTTCTGCAGTGATTTTGGAGCCCATGAAAATAAAATCTGTGACTATTTCCACTTTTCCCCCATCTATTTGCCATGAAGTAATGGAACTGAATGCCATGATCTTTTTTTTTCTATGTTGAGTTTTAAGCCAACTTTTTTACTCTTCTCTTTCACCTTCATCAAGAGGCTCTTTAGTTCCTCTTTGCTTTCTGTCATTAGAGTGGCATCATCTGCACATCTGAGGTTGTTGATAATTCTCTCGTAATCTTGATTCCAGTCTGTGATTCATCCAGCACATCATTTCACATGATATACCCTGTATAAAAGTTAAATAAGCAAGGTGACAGTGTACAGCCTTGCCATACTCCTTTCCCAGTTTTGAACCAGTTTGTTGTTTCGTGTCGGGTTCTGTTACTTCTTGACCTGCATACAGGTTTCTCAGGTGACAGGTTAAGTCATCTGGTATTCCCATCTCTAAGAATTTTCATTAGATATAGTACAAATACATTAACTCAATGCCATCCTACACTGCAGACCTGTACACTTGTGATGCACAGGCTCATGCACTTTTCTGTACTATGTCAGCTGAAGGTTCTAGGCCCTCAGGATTTGGGACCCAGGCTGAAGTCATTAAATAGCACCTCCTCAAATAGCCTTCCTACATACCCTCATAGCCCTCTGGGTTGCCCTACCATCGATCACCCTTGTGATTTGTCCTCTCCCACAAAACATAAGCTCTTCAAGGAGAGTGACTATTTCCAACTTGTTCTCTGTCCACCAGGGTGTCAGGTCCAAACAAGCACTCAGTAAAGCCCCCTGCTCTGGAAAGCTTCTGCTCATTGACCATGTTCTATGTGTATACTCAGAAGCTCATCAAATTTCAGTGATAACTTAAAGCATTTCCAAAGCACAAGCAATTTTCTTCCCAAGGCAGAGCAGCTACAGGGCGATTACATAAAGTAACTAAGGAAGGGTTTTCTTGAACAGCACTCAGTGAAAACAAGCAGGCAAGTTAAGAAGGAAAGTGAAAGAGGGTTCCCTTTTGAAAGAGACACATGTACCCCAATGTTCATCGCAGCACTGTTTATAATAGCCAGGACATGGAAGCAACCTACATGTCCATCAGCAGACGAATGGATAAGAAAGCTGTGGTACATATACACAATGGAGTATTACTCAGCAATTAAAAAGAATACATTTGAATCAGTTCTAATGAGGTGGATGAAACTGGAGCCTATTATACAGAGTGAAGTCAGCCAGAAAGAAAAACACCAATACAGTATACTAATGCATATATATGGAATTTAGAAAGATGGTAATGATAACTCTGTATGCGAGACAGCAAAAGAGACACAGATGTATAGCACAGTCTTTTGGACTCTGTGGGAGAGGGAGAGGGTGGGATGATTTGGGAGAACGGCATTGAAACATGTTTATTATCATACGTGAAATGAATCACCAGTCCAGGTTCGATGCATGATACAGGATGCTTGGGTCTGGTGCACTGGGATGACCCAGAGGGATGGGATGGGGAGGAAGGTGGGAGGGGGGTTCAGGATGGGGAACACGTGTACACCCGTGGTGGATTCATGTCAATATATGGCAAAACCAATACAATATTGTAAAGTAATTAGCCTCCAATTACAATAAATAAATTTATATTAAAAAATTAAAAATTAAAAAAAAGAAGGAAAGTGAAAGAATAAATCAGAAGACAAAAAGTAATTAAAGTAATAAGGGTTGCTAAGAAAGGAGAAGAAAGAACACATAAGCAGAAAGCAGTAAAGTTTATTAACTAAATGTTTCTTTATATGTGAAGAATATGTTAACATTTTTAATATGTTTTCATTTGACCTAAAAAATTGAGGAGTTATTCAACGGAAGAATTCTTATTACCATTTTATAAGTTAGAAAACTGAGTGAGATAAATATTCATCATTTTGTGATTATAATGCATATTGAGTCGGGGGAGAAATTAAGCACAGTCAACTGAGGTCTCTCTTAGATTTACTTTTCGGATTATGTCAGCCTTAAGAGCACTTGAACTCTTTCTCAAATATAAATTCTATGTCTGTCCTATACAACACTTTATCCTCAGCATGTAGAAGAGTAGCTGGCACAGCTCAGTCACTCAGTCTCATCCAGCTCCTTGCAACCCCGTGGACTATAGGTGCCTCTGTCCATGGGATTTCCCAGGCAAGAAAACTGGAGTGGGTTGCAATTTCCTCCTCCAGGGGATCTTCCTGACCCAGGGATCAAACCTGTATCTCCTGCGTCTCCTGCCTTCGTAGGCAGATTCTTTACCACTGAGCCACTTGGGAAACCAATAGTTACTCAATAAACATAAAAACAAAAAAAAAAAAAAAAAAAAAGGAAGGAAAGAAAGGAAGCAGGGAGAAAAGGAAGGAAATAACCAATGGAATAGGCCTTCCCTTGAAGAGAAACCTAGGGATTCCCAGGCCTGTTTGATGATTCTAATTAACAAGTCCAGCTGGTCACTGGTCTTTTCCATTCTCTAATGAGCTGTAAAGCTATTTGTGATGAGATCATAATTCCAGTTTGTTGACTCTGAGATCTCTTAATTGGCTCTGAACTCAGGAAGGGAATAGTTTATTGTGTCCCCAGTGCCAACAGTTGCATTCCAAGCTTCCACAGCATTCCTAACTCACTGTTACAAATTATTTTTCTCTTATTTCACTTTTCATGTCTGTTCTTGTCAAAATAACACAATCGCCCATTTCACATACTTCTCACTCTAGGCTTTGTCTCACGGTGTTCTCTCTGAGTGGAATTCCTACCCTCCCTCCACTTCAATACAATCAAATCCTACTCAGAATCCATTCATTTATTTGAATGCAAAGTCCCAGCACAAGTGCTCCCTCCTCCAAGAATTGCTGTCCACACTGTCTCCAGGCAGCAGGGCCACTCCGTGAGGCTCCCTGTGGAGCACACGCACAGTCCCAGTCACACTGGGTGACAGCCAAAGCCAGTCTGGGATACGGGTTACCAGCTAGTGTTCCAGGTCCACTGTGGCTGCCCGGCCCATGTCCCGTCCCTGACCGACACCCGAGTGTGTGAGCATGTGTGTCTCTTTCTGCTTTTCTGTCTTCCAGCAACTCCAGTGGCTTGCTACCTCTTCCCTGATGCACTGAGCTGAAGTAATCTTTCTTCCCCCTGAATTCCCATAGAATTTCATTCTTGTAACACTTACATTCCCTCTCTGATTTATTTGTATGTCTTGACCCTTCTTGCCATCACTTCTTTAAAGGATCTCAAGGAATTGGGAGTAACTGGATAGTCTAAGAAAAGAGGAACATGTCCTTGGTGAAATTAACAGTCTTAGCAAAACAATAACCACCAGATGGCTTCCCTGGTGGCTCAGAGGGTAAAGAATCTGCCTGCAATTCAGGAGACCTGAGTTCGATCCCTGGGTTGGGATGGTCCCCTGGAAGGGGGCATGGCAATCCCTCTAGTATTCTTGCCTGGAGAATTCCATGGACAAAGTGGCCTGCTGGGCTACAGTCCATGGGGTAGCAGAGGAGTCAGATAAGACTGAGTGACTTAGGATAGCACGTGGACTGAGGCGGCTACTCACAGGTAGGTTGTATAGGCCAAGTGTAGACAAGGACATCATACTATGAAGCAGGATACACAATTAAATGTGTCCTTTATTTTAATGACATCAGAAGTCCAGCGACATACACAGTTATCAGATTGAACAATTTTTAGACAAAAGTATCATATATTTGTGAAATTCTATTTCACCATATACATAATATTGGTTAGGACTTAATAACTGGGCATCTTCTCCATTTCTATTCTCAACCTCTTTCACGTGTGTATGCTAAGCCGCTTCATTCATGTCTTGACTCTGTGCAAACCTGTGGACTGTAGCCCTCCAGGCTCCTCTGTCACTGGGATCCTCCAGACAAGAATACTGGAGTGGCTTGCCAAATTAAGCCAAAAGTTTGAAATCATGGCTGTCTGGGTCTAGGAAACGTAGTCTACATTCAAGAAGAAAGCTCATTTGTACTCCTGAAAATGGCCCAATTTAGGACATAAGCTTCGTTTAAATAAAATATTGCATCACATATCATGGAAGGAGTTCACTTATACTTCTTAGGCTTCTTACCAAGTACGACTTGTTTTTTCAGACAACTGTGACAACCCCATGATGCTGGGTCCTCTGATTTCTAGACAACTGTCCGGTCTTGGCGGCCACGCCTTCCCCTGCTCTTTGAACCTGACTACGCCACACACACTGAGGTTTACCCATCCCACAGTTCACACTCTCAAGGACAAAGTATTTACTTTCTAAAGATGTTTCCTCTTAAAAACAGCATTTCCTGAGACAGATTTCACCTCTGCTGATGAATTCTGTAGTCCTGCTTTCAGAGCAACAGCGTCTCAGGATGAGGAGAGGAGAGGTAGGCGGTGGGGGAGCCATTTCCCTTCTCTCATTCACAAGAAAATGAATCATGAAAACCTGGCACATCGCCTCAGAGTATTTGCTCATCTCTTGGCCGAATAAAATAGAACTACGTAGACAGGATGCATCCAGTAAGGGGAGAAACTGAAGATACTTTAGAAAGTATTACTGACTGGACCAGAAAAGGACGTGAGGGTGGGTGTGGTAGAGATGTCTGGGGTTCTGTTTTTGCTTTGGGGAGGGGAAGAAGTCCTATCTGATACATGCTCACCTCCTATCCTTAAAATTTAATTTTTTAAATTAAAATTGCATCCATTTAAGGTGTGCAACATGATGTGTTGATATACATACATCTAGTGAAATGATTAACACAGTTAAATACCTAACATATCCATCTCCTCACTTGTTACTTTTGTGCATCTGATATCTACGCTCGTAGAAAATGACCAGTCTAGTCCTCACACTATATACTAGGGTTTATCCATCCTATATGGATAAATGGATAAATGGAACTTCGTACCATTTGATCAACATTTCCCCTACCTCTCCGCCCCTGATAACCCACTGTTTGACATTTTGTATTCAACTTTTTTAGATTCCACACACAAACAAGATCATACAATATTTATCTTTCCATGTTTAGCTAATTTCACTAAGTATAATGTCCTCCAGATTCAACCACATTGCCATTAATGGCAGGATCCCCTGTTTTAAGGCTGAATAATTCAAAATCTAAGGCTATGGTTTTCCCAGTGGTCATGTATGGATGTGAGAGTTGTACTGTGAAGAAAGCTGAGCACCGAAGAACTGATGCTTTTGAACTGTGGTGCTGGAGAAGACTCTTAAGAGTCCCTTGGATTGCAAGGAGATTGAATCAGTCCATTCTAAAGGAGATCAGCCCTGGGTGTACTTTGGAAGGAATGATGCTAAAGCTGAAACTCCAGTACTTTGGCCACCTCATGCGAAGAGTTGACTTATTGGAAAAGACTCTGATGCTGGGAGGGATTGGAGGCAGGAGGAAAAGGGGACGACAGAGGATGAGATGGCTGGATGGCATCACTGACTCGATGGACGTGAGTCTGGGTGAACTCCGGGAGTTGGTGATGGACAGGGAGGCCTGGCGTGCTGCGATTCATGGGGTCGCAAAGAGTCGGACATGACTGAAGCAACTTAGTAGTAGTAGTAGTAGTAGAAAACAGACTTATTTTCCCCTTTATTGGAAAAGCCCTTGGTGTCTTTGGCTTTTTTCCATGCCTCCAAAACATCATCTTAAGAGGATATTCGGAGTTTTGTGAAAGATTTCATGATATCTGTGTTCTGAGAGAACTGGAAACAGAGACTGAGCTGTAAATGCTGGACTGTCATGCCTGAGAGCAACCTCCATTTTCCATTCTGGATTGATTTTAAAATATGGTATCATTCCCAGAGCTGTTAGGAATAATTCAACTTCCACCTTCCCACCATTTCCCTTGCTCTTAATCCTTCCCTCAAAGCAGATGGCATGCAAGATTTTAACATTAAAATCTGCCAAGAAATATGAAAAACTAGTAAGCACAAATCTGTTAATAGTTAGAAATATTTTACGGAAATACCTTTTTGTTTTGTTTTGTTTTAATTTTATTTTTAACTTTACAATATTGTACTGGTTTTGCCATATATCAAAATGAACCCACCACAGGTATACAGAAATGCACTATGCATTTGGGGCAAAAGCCCATTATTTAAGATGTGTCACACTGAAGTACCAGGGTGTTATCGGGGCGTGGGGTAAAGAATGAAAGAGTCACACAGTGTTAAAGATGATTAAGGACAAGAAAGGGGCAGGAGAATGAGAACTGGGAATAATAGTAACTAAGTTTTGTGGAGTGCTTACTCTTAAATATTTTGTTCTCACTTGGAGTTCTTTATTTCCCAGGAAAATTTTTTAAAAATCACACTAGCTAGGGAAACGGGTTAATGTTAAATGCAAATTCAAGGCCAGCAGAGGGGGTTGGTGGCAAAGGGATTCATTTACCAAAGTTGGATACATAACAATATAGGTCTTTAGTGGCTGAGCAGTAACATCCAGCTGTGCCCTGAATGCTCTGCTGAGGCTTTCAGAGCTCTAAGCTGTTTCACCACAGTCAGGGAAACCCAGGGGTCCTCCTGGAAACAAAGGAATAGAGAGGGGGATCCAAACTGCTGTGAGCAAGCTGCAAGAGAACATAAATCCACAGGGTAGAGCTTTTCACCCTGTGTGTGTGTGTGGGGGGGGGGGGGGGGCGGGGGGGTGTATGTGTTCACATTCAGTTGTGTCTGACTCTTTGTGACTCCATGCACTGTAGCCCACCAGGCTCCTCTGTTCATGGAGTTTCCCCAACAAGAATACTGGAGTGGGTTACCATTTCCTTCTCCATTTTACCCTGGACTGAACCTGGGTCTCCTGCATTGCAGGCAGATGCTTTACCAACTAAGCCACCAGGGAAGTCATTATTTCACCCTGTACAAGCAACCAAAAACAAATCACCAGGCTTTTCATTTATAAAGCATGGGTAAAATTTCACTTTACAGAACTAGGTTCTCAGGACCTTTGATGACAGAAGCCCCACTCACTGTAGAACCTCCTTAAAATGGGGCTGTTGTGCTATTTGGTGATTAAACAAGAGAGTTGGAATGCCCTGGGCATGCCTCCTGAAACCCTTAGGAATCTGAGGCCTCCGATGCCTAGTCTCAGTGTGATGACACCTTCAAAAGAATGCCAGTCTACTCTGAAAGCCAAGAAGCACACACAGAGCTCTTCAGGCTTTCTCAAAGGGATAACCAGGGTCTTCACAGTGCTTCAGTAGACAGGGGTCCCTAACATACATCTTGGACAGCATTGCTTTCCCCCAGATTTCATGCTCAGAAGAGCTATGAAATCCCACCCTCTCTCCTAGCTCTGTTGTGCTCTCATTCACCTCCTCCTCTACCTGCAGTCACCATCATTCCCTGTCCATGCTCCCAACTAGTGAGCTGCAGACCACATCCAGCCCCAGAAGTGAAATGAAGCTCACGCCCTCACCCTAAGCATTGTCCTTTCATTATGTAAACGATAGTAAAAGCTATATCAGTGATCTGTGCCAATCTTAAGGTATAGCTAGATGAGTTTTGACTAATATATATGTGTGTGTGTGTGTGTGTGTATATATATTCTAAAAATGCTCGCTCCTTAGAAAAAAGCTATGACAAACCTAGACAGCGTACTATAAAGCAGAGACATTACTTTGTCAACAAAGGTCTATATAGTCAGAGCTACAGTTTTTCACATACATGGATGTGAGAAGTGGACCATAAAGAAGGCTGAGCACCAAAGAATTGATGCTTTTGAACTGTGGTGTTGGAGAAAACTCTTGAGAGTCCCTTGGACTGCAAAGAGGTCCAGGCAGTCCAACTTAAAGGAGATCAGTCCTGGGTGTTCATTGGAAGGACTGATGCTGAAGCTGAAACTCCAATACTTTGGCCACCTGATGCAAAGAACTGACTCATTGGAAAAGACCCAGGTGCTGGGAAAGACTGAAGGCAGGAGAAGAAATGGGCAGCAGAGGATGAGATGGTTGGATGGCATCATGGACTCAATGGACATGAATTTGGGCAAACTCCTGGAGATAGTGAACAACAGGGAAGCTGGGCATGCTGAAATCCATAGGGTCACAAAGAGTTGGACACGACTTAATGACTGACCAACACGAACATATGCTACATGTAAATTAATAATATATTCTTTCATAGTTGATCTATAGTATATTTACAGAGTATATGTGTGTATATCTGCATAACCAACATATAATCCAAAATTCGGCAGATTTCAGTCACCCTAGAAAGCTTCCTCATTCTTCCACCCAGTCACTCTCCACCCTGTAAGCAGCTACCATTGTAATTTCTATTACCACAGACTACTTTTGCTAGGTCATTAACTTCACATAAATAAAATAATATATGTGCTTCTGCGTCTGGTTTCTTTGACTCGGTGTAGGGGTTTTGAAATTCATCCATGGTGTTTCATGTAGATCATTCTTTTCTATTGCTGGGTAGTGGTATATTAAATCCACATAGCACAATTTATCCATTCCCCATGAACATATGTGTTGTTTCCAGTTTGGGGCTGTTGTGAAAGAGGCTGCTATGGACATTCTGGTATGTGGCTTTTCACCCACTTTTCTTGGGTAAAAATCTAGGCATGGAATTGCAGGGTTAAGGGAAAGTGCATATTTAACTTCACAAAAAACTACCAAACACTTTCCCCCAAAGTATTTCACCAGCAATACATGAGAACTCCAGCTCCCACATTCTGGCCAACATTGATGCTATCTGTCTTTTCAGTTTTACCCATTATAGTGGATGCAAGATCTTCATTTCCTTGATGATCAGTGCTGTTTAATATTTTTCCGTGGATTTACTGAATATAAATACATCCGTTTTGTGAAGTGTCTGTTCAAGTATTTTGCCCATTTTATTGAGTTTTACATATTTATTATTGAATGTAGCAATTTGGCAAACATATTCTCTTAATATGTAGCTTACTTTTTCATTTTCTTAGTGGTGTCTTTTGATGAGCAGAACTTTTTAATTCTTATGCAATTCGGTTTTATCAGTTGTTTTTTTTCTTCTTTATGATTTGGGATCTGCAGATGGTGATTGAAGCCATGAAATTAAAAGACGCTTACTCCTTGGAAGGAAAGTTATGACCCACCTAGATAGCATATTCAAAAGCAGAGATATTACTTTGCCAACAAAGGTCCATCTAGTCAAGGCTATGGTTTTTCCTGTGGTCATGTATGGATGTGAGAGTTGGACTGTGAAGAAAGCTGAGTGCCGAAGAATTGATGCTTTTGAACTGTGGTGTTGGAGAAGACTCTTGAGAGTCCCTTGGACTGCAAGGAGATCCAACCAGTCCATCCTAAAGGAGACCAGTCCTGGGTGTTCATTGGAAGGACTGATGCTAAAGCTGAAACTCCAATACTTTGGCCACCTCATGCGAAGAGCTGACTCATTGGAAAAGACTCTGATGCTGGAAGGGATTGGGGGCAGGAGGAGAAGGAGGGGACAGAGGATGAGATGGCTGGATGGCATTACCGACTTGATGCACATGAGTTTGGGTGAACTCCGGGAGTTGGTGATAGACAGGGAGGCCTGGCGTGCTGAGACTCATGGGGTTGCAAAAAGTCAGACACAAGTGAGTGACTGAACTGAACTGAACTGTCTTCTCTGAGACATCTCTTCCAACCTTAGGAATGCAAAGATATTCTCCTATGTTTTCTGGTAGAAGTTTGAAATTTTTTAATTTTGAACATTTTAGCTTTTATGTTTCCATTTAAATCATGTTTAAAGCTTCCCTTTTTTTTTTTCTGACATCCCCATATAGTCCATCAAGACCAACCTTTCCTTCAAGTCCTTAAACATATTTCTAACAGCTGTTTTAATCCTTGTCTGCTAAATCTAACCTCTGGGTCATCATAGGGTCCACTTCTCTGGGTTACATTTTCTGACTCTTCACATGCTTGGTGGGTGTTGTATAAAAAGCCTGAATCATGTTGTCTTCCTTTCAAGAGTCGGTGTTCCATTCTTAGGGTGTGGCCCTTTTTTGAGGGAATGGTTCTTATTCCCTGGATGTGGCCTCTCTGTGATCGCACATGAATGCCTGTGTTGTTCAGCAGCGTCTCCCCACTGCTGAGGTGGAACCACCTCCAGCAGCCCCTGGCACTGGGCGAACTTGGGTTTCTTCTCATGAGAAGCTTGGCTCCCCAGTTACATCTCACAAAACCACTCTTTGCACGTGCAAGCCCAGGCCTGTGCCACAGACCTTGGATAAACACCTGCACAGATTTTGGGGTCCTCTATGAGCAACTTGTTTTCCAGCACCTGTACCCCCAACGTTCAGCAGCACCAAACCCCAATTACTGCCTCTCAGTTCAGCAAGACCACTGCTCTCTCAGGCTCCCCCTCATGTCCCCACGTTCAGGAAAAATCCCCGAATACAAGAGCTAGGGCAGACAGGGCTTCCTCTCCCTGCTTCTCTGCTCTGCCTGTCATCTAACACCTGCAAACAGCTGCTTCATCTGTTCTGTCTGTTTGATAGCTGTTTGTGGTAGGAGGCTGACTCTGTTGTGGTCGGAAGTACAGATGATAGCCCTATGTTTCTCTTGTGAGAACCAGCCTGGCCCAGGAATGTTAATGACTATATTCCTTCACTCATTACATCTTACTCCAAGAAGACTTTGGGAATCCTGACAAATCTATCACATGGTCCTCTCAGAGGGTTTCTCTGCTACATTCCCTTGGGGCCAGTGAGGCTCTTCTGACTTTCAGCAAAGACCCCAGCTTCCTTTCTTCTTCTGTTCCTGTGTTAGGGCAACATCACCAGTTTCCCAACTGCACACAGAGAAGTTTCTCTTAACCCATTTTGGAGCCGGGGAATCAGTGGCTCTCTTGGAAAGGAAGCAGGCAGCATCAGGTTCCAATCTTCCTCTCCTCTGGGGTCGGCATTTCTCACCAGAGAAGAAAGATGTCAGGTTCACCTAATCCTTTCCCTTGTGGATGCAACTGGACAGCAACCTCTGCCAGAAGAGTAGAGAGGCCCCCTCCCCAGTTCTAGGCAGTTCTGAGACCGTCTAACTCATACTGGGGTCTTCAATGAGCAAGGAGCAAATGGTCAAAGAAGTCCCAGTATGACAATAAAAGGGAGGACAGGACACATGCTAAGACGCTCAAATCCAGAGCCTCAGGGGCTTTCATTTAGCAGCAACTTTACCTCCTTCCCAACTATGGGAACACTCACAGATATGACTTTAGGAGGCTGAGACATATTTACCTTAATTTCTGGTTCAAAAAGGACCTCATATCTGGTCTACACTAATGTGACTCAAGAAGGCTACTGTGTTTTCCTCTTTTTTCTTTTACTGTCAACCCCAGTCTGCTTCCCTAAATTGAAAACTAAGGCTTCGCAGGTATGTAGAGAAGCACAGGTTATGCGGTTAGTGAACCACAACTGCCTCTAGCTTGGATCTCATGCAAGCAGACACTCCAAACTGAATACACACAGAAAAGCTTCCTCTCTTTCCTAAGCCATTAAAAACTTAAAAAAAAAAAAAAAAAATCCAGAGGGGATGAGGAATTCAGTGAAGGCAGTCAAAAACTACAAACTTCTAGCAGTAAGATCCATCAGCTCTAGGGATGTACAACATAATAAACAGGGTTACCACTGCTGAATGCTATATGTAAAGTTGTTAAGAGAGTAAATCCTGAGTTATCATTACAAGAAAATTTTTTCTATTTCTTTAATTTTACACCTATATGAGGTGATGGGTGTGCACTAAATTTATTGTGATAATCACTTTGTGATGTATATATAAATTAAATCATGATGCTGTACTCAAACTTATACAGTGCTTTGGGTCAATTATATCTCAGTAAAACTGGAAAAAAAAAAAGTTTCAAGAATGCTCTGTCCTTCAATGTGCTTGATTTAAAGCAGAAACACAGTCCATCCTAGCAGAGAGGTCCTGGAGGCGAAGAGCCCAGACATGAAAAGTCCCCAGCTGTGTCCTCTGCACAAGCTGAGTCTCTTTCCCCTTGGTCTTTGGTACTTGCTTCCTTTCTCGGGATCTGGAAGGAAACCAGCTCTAACAGTGTGTGCAAAGTCTGCGTGATGCAAGTTCCACAGGCATGGTCCCAGAGGAGACCCCTTTCTGCTTGTGGTACCGGGCAAAAGTCTGTCTTCAGGCATCCCCGTGACTACATCCTGCATCGTCTACTTCTTCCAGACCTACCTCCCTCCAAAAGCTATAATTTCTGGAACTGGACCCTGCCTGCTGCTGCTCCCTCCCATTCCAAGGACAGTCCATCTCTCATCCTCAGACCACCCATGTCACAGGCAGGACCTCTGGGGTCTCCTCAACAGTATATCTCACTCCATGTGGATCTGACCTAGAATTAACCTTGGAAAGCAAGTTTAAAGATGTGAAAGTTAACACTCACATAATCTTAACTCCTCAAATACCTAGATTCCAGGATTTTAGTGGTAAAAATGCAAATTTAAAACATCCTTTCATGTGTGAAATACATTCTTTAAAATCACATTAATAATATCTCATTTGCTACTCAGTGATTACTCCAGTCTAAATATTACACTAAAACCCTATCCAAGAAGATTAATAGTTCTTGAGGAAAAATTTCCACAGGAGACAAATCTATAATTCATATATGTTGGGTAGGGAAAATACAGTATATTGACCTTTCCTAATGTGGCTCAGACGGTAAAGAATCCGCCTGCAGGTGTAACCCCTGGGTGGGGAAGATCCCCTGGAGAAGGGAATAGCTAGCCCACTCCAGTATTCTTGCCTAGAGAATTTCATGAACAGAAAAGCCTGGCTGGCTACAGTCCATTGGGTCATAAAGAGTTGGGCATGACTGACTGAGTGACTAACACTTTCACAATATAGGCCATCACTATTTTTGCACACAACTTAATTTCTTTAAACAAGCCTAAGGTTAAAAAGAAAAGACTTAAGAGTAACAGGGAAATTCAGTCTCTAAAGAGTCATTCTTAAAAGCACAAAATAGGTCATAATGTATCATGGAGCTCTCTTTTTCCAAACCAATTCTGTGTTGTCAATATTGGAAGTGAAGAGAAGCCACAGCAAACCTCAAAAGGAGCTCTCTGAGTACAGACTGCAAAGTCAGCTTGCTCCCCTCCACTGGAAAGAAACCAGTGCTCTACAGGCACCACCCTCCCAGAGACCTCAGCATCCTTTGGAGCAGGAGCCTGGGGGTGCTCCCCACCCCAGATCATTGCCTCTTCCAGCTCCCTGCCATCACTGGTGAAGTCTCCCCCTGCCTGCCTTACTGCTGAATTCAGGTCTGGAATCCCAGGAAGGGGGAATCAGGGCAATGCTGCCATGGAGAGGAAGGAACTCACTTTGGACCCACACTCAATCTGTGTGGGTCTGACAGTGAAAATATCTTCTTCTTACACAATTTAAATTTAAAATCTTCAGCACACTTGGTACGCAGTGTCAGGTCCCCAACCCCTGGGCCTGTTAGGAACCCGGCCGCAAAGCAGAAGGTGAGTAGCTGGGAGCTAAGTTTTTGTCTGTGGCACCCCACCCCCCTACATCACTCCTGTTACCACCTGAAATATCCCCTTCTGTTCCCCTTGGAAAAACTGTCTCCCTGGTGCCAAAAAGGTTGGGACCACTGCAGTAGTTATCAGTCAATTTAACATTTCAGCAAATGGATGCTTCTTTGAAAACAAACACACCTTTGTAGGGCCAAAATGTGGAAGATCATTTCGGTAAAATCCCTTCTCCTAAATGTTTAATGCATTCTTCATAAGACAAGCCAAGTCTTCGGAAATAAGAATAGTGTCTGGTATATATATACTTAAAACGGTTCCAAAGTGTTAGCTATTACTATTATGAGGGCTTCACTTATAGCTCAGAAGTAAAAGGATCTGCCTGCCCACGCAAGAGACGTGGGTTCAATCCCTGGGTCAGGGATATCCCATGAAGGAGGAAATGGCAACCTGCTCCAGTACTTTTGTCTGGGAAATTCCATGGACAGAGGAGCCTTGCAGGCTACAGTTGGTGGGGTTGCAGAAGAGTCGGACACAACTTAGCGACTAACCGTTACTACTGTGGTCCTATTGAATCACTGGGAACCATCTGGAATGGTAAAATTGAAACTGAATTCCCGGAGTAGGAACATAGTCTTGCTCAGTACAGAGTCTTATTGCAACTCAGTAAACTGTGGACTCTCAATAAATGTTTGTGGAAGGCACGGCGGTAAAGAGGAAGACGGAGGGGAAAGACAGAGGGGAAGGAAGAGAGGGAGGGAGAAAGAAGTTAGCAAGCACCTACCAATGTGATTTATACAGTGAATGGAAACTGAGAGGGAAGTAGGTTTAAGTACAAGTCTATGATTCTAAAAGGATTGTAGAGTTTAGCCAAATTGTTCAAAGTTGTTTAGCCAGCAATTTTAGCCAAATTGTTCCTAAAACACACCCCATCAGTTTACTTGGCCCGTGACATTTTATAGTCCTGGAGTGTTCGTCTTCTTTCTCAACCATGAATATCCTATCCATTTCTTAAGGTCAACTGCAATTACACTCATTCCGTGCAATATTTCCTCTTCCAAAGTGGAAGCAACGCCTTCTTACTCTCAAATAGAGAGTTACAATGTATAACAATTTTATCACCGATAATCAGTTTTATGTTGCTGGTTATCTTTTCTTAAACTTATTTTGGATCACTTAAACCACTAGCAGTTTTGAGGCAGAATGAACATGACATCTGAGATTGCCAGCCTTCCCTGGGGACACCCGTGCTGCACCCTGCTGCCCCTTGCTCTGTGCCCGGGAAGGCTGCCCGGTACAGACTGCACCCTCCCGCTCCCGCATCCTGTGATTTCCAGCAAGTCCACCAGTGGAGCCCAGGAGGCGGACAGTTTCCTTCCTCAGTTCTCTCCTCACAGAGACCCAAGCAGCAGTCTTGCTGACCTGGTCCTCCCCACCCTTCAGGGAACCGGGCCCTCCTCTTTGGGGTCTGCCTCTGCTCCCAGACTGACAGCGCTATGTTAACTTCTGAGGTCTCCTTACTCTGCTCCTGTCATACCTGTATTATTATTATTTTTGACGTGGACCGTTCCTACAGTCTTTATTTAATTTATTATAATATGGCTCCTGTTTTATGTCTTGGCGTTTTGGCCACGAGGCGTGTGGGACCTTTGCTCCCCCACCATGGATGGAACTCACACGTCCTGTGTTGGAAAGTAAAGTTTCAACCAGTGGACTGCCAGGGAAGTCCTTCCATATGTTTATAAACAGAATTTTTTCTCAAATTATTATAATTCTCTGTTTCTTGTTGGGACCCTGATAAATACAACTGCTTTATTTTCTTCTTTGCACTTAATATCTAAAGTAGTTTTATTAATTTGTTTACTGAGTTTCGTACTCTTCTCCCACCAAAAATAAATGAATAAGTTCCATTGTCTTATTCACCATTTGCCAGACAGAAAGGAGGCAGTCAATGAATATTTGTTGAATAAATAAATAAAATCTATATACATATATTCCAATTGAAAGTAATACTTCTGTGTTTTAGAGGTGACTCCAAAACACCTAGTTATTAAACCATGTTTTTCAAATTTAGAACAAAGTGTTAACAGCCTGAATAGAGCATTTCTTTAAACCCAATGAAAACACAAAATGCTTAAACCTGTACATTATTTTCCTGATAATGTTAAGTTTCTAACATTAGCAGAAGCAAAGCACAAAAATTCCAGAGTGTGTAATACAGAATGAAGGCAAAAAGACATCTCCAACTAACCTTTTCTTGACAAGGGAAATATAACTTCCAAGGAATTAGGCAGTGATTTACGATGTATTTCTGATATCACTGTATACTTGTTTCTCTACTCAAAGCAAAAATTTATCACCAACTGTCATTGGATGGCCATCCAAACACAACCTCCTCAATACCTGCCTAAAACTATGCTTTTAAAGGTTTAGGACATTAACACTTATCAAGATGGGGGACAGGCCTTTCCTTATATAAATGCCTAAAAATTCACTTATGTGTTCGAGAGGGGGAAGTGAAGTGAAGTGAGACTTATCTCACCCCTTCCCTACATGAGGCACCGTGGGTGATGGGAGAAAGAGGAGTGGATGGCCTGCAGCTTAGAAAGCTGTGAATCTGCCAGCGCGCCGGGCTACTGGGAACGCAACAGCTCAGCAGTGGGAGTGCCTCCCTTGCCTTCAGCTGCCTGCAGAGGGGCTGGTCTGAGCTCACGAGGGTGTGGCGGAAGGCTCACTCCTGTGCTTTGTCTCCAACAAGCTTCAGCAGCTGTCCAGCTGCCTAACAAATGGCTATTTTCCTTGGCTAAATACCTTATCACTGAATTATCCTAGTGAGAACCATGAGGCGCTAAGGAAACCCTAGTGTCTGCAAATCAACAGATGAGGAGACTAAGTATACAGATAAACAGTATTTCCAGGTATTTGATAGCTTTTCCTCCAAGGAGCAAGCGCCTTTTAATTTCATGGCTGCAGTCACCATCTGCAGTGATTTTGGAGACCAAAAAAATAAAGTCTGTCACTGTTTCCATTGTTTCCCCATCCATTTGCCATGAAATGATGGGACCGGGTGCCATGATCTTTAGTTTTTGAATGTTGAGTTTTAAGCCAGCTTTTTCAATCTCCTCTTTTACTTTCATCATGAGACTCTTTAGCTCCTCTTCACTTTCTGCCATAAGGGTGGTGTCATCTGCATATCTGAGGTTACTGATATTTCTCCCAGCAATCTTGATTCCAGCTTGTGCTTTGTCCAGCTTGGCATTTCTCATGATGTACTCTGCATAGAAGTTAAATAAGCAGGGTGACAATATATAACCTTGATGGACTCCTTTCCTAGTTTGGAACCAGTCTGTTGTTCCATGTCTGGTTCTGTAACTTCTTGACTTGCATACAGGTTTCTCAGGAGGCAGGTAAGGTGGTCTGGTATTCCCATCTCTTGAAGAATTTTCCACAGTTTGGTGTGATCCACACAGTCAAAGGCTTTAGCATAGTCAGTGAAGCAGAAGTAGATGTTTTTCTGGAATCCTCCTGCTTTTTCTATGATCCAGCGGATGTTGGCAGTGTTGATAACAGATGTTGGCAATCACTTAGTAGGATTTATTTTTAATCTTTTCTCTGAAGTACTGATGACACATTTCATAACTTGTCCTGCTATGCATAGATTTCACTGCATATACATTTGACTGGAGCCCATAACCCATTTGTAAGAGAACTTTCTAACATCTTCCTCATTCGCACAGTTCCCAGGGATGTTTATGACCTCTGGGGTGTCACCACATTATCACTTGGAGGCATTTCTCCTCCCAGATTTGCCCTTGAAATCGGGCATTGAACAGAATCCCTCTTTGCTCAGAGAAGTGACCAGAGGCGACATGAGTTTATTCAGATATTGATCAATGACTCGGGTTCTGAGGGAAAACCAGGAAGTCAGTGCTTTTAGCTAATGATTCTCAAGGCAGTCTGACCTGGGTATTGAGCACTAGAGCTCCAGGCCCTGGACTACAGGAGCAAGAGCCAGTCAGGAGGCTGTGCGTCAGCGACAATGAGACCAGATCATATGCAGGCCCAGGTGCACTCCTGTCCAGCTGGGTCTTCAGACCACACAGACACACCCCAAGGTTTGGCCAAGTGGAGAGATGCAGTTGTGGGGAAAAAAACATACATTCATTTTAATAATTTTTTGACTGCTTCCATTTTTATTTCTATATACCTTATATATAGATATATACTTTTTAATATATGCTTTACAAAAAGACTCTGATGCTGGGAGGGATTGGGGGCAGGAGGAGAAGGGGACGACAGAGGATGAGATGGCTGGATGGCATCACTGACTCGATGGACGTGAGTCTGAGTGAACTCTGGGAGTTGGTGATGGACAGGGAGGCCTGGCGTGCTGCGATTCATGGGGTCGCAAAGAGTCAGACACGACTGAGCGTGAACTGAACTGAACTTACATATTTATTTATAAATTTAAATGTATATCTATTCATACATATTTTATACAGTGTAATATTTCAATATTCTATAGATTTATTTATAATTTCATGTGTTTTCACATATTTCCATTTATAAGGAAATTAACATATATTGGAATTGAGTACTGGAAAATTCTTATTCGTTCATATATTCAATAAAAAAAGTTGGAAGGCTGATGTTGTAGAAATGTGATGGGCCCAGAACTAGCAGGAAGGGGGCGCTCAATAAGGCAGTCAGGATTAGCTCTGTGGGCTCTGGGGAGCACTCACAGGGCACAGGAGAACTTTGGAGACTAGGAGCCTGGAAGAGAGCCCACACTGCAAACGCGGAGGCCTGTGGCCTCTGGAAGGAGGCAGTGTGCCCACTGCCCGCTAGGTGTTCTACTTCCTGCTGGGATAAGGAGCCAGAGGGTCGAGGTTGCCCTCCCAGCATTTTCTCTTTTCCTTTTGAGTCTCTGATACTGGGCCCACAAGTCTCCCTTCCGATTTTACCCTCATACTGAGTCCTCTTACTGTTGCCTCCCAGCTCCTGCCTGCCATCTGATCCACAAATTCCTCCTGGATACCGGCTCTAGAGAAGACTTCTCTGACATCTCCAGGCAGATGCTGACTGAAAGCTCTGCACATCCCATGCTCTCAGATCACACAGTAGCTCCACCCACTTCCAGAACAACCAACTTATCACCACACAGGGGAACTGGGGAAAAATCAAGCTTAATAAATGCTTATAAATCTGGCCAGTGTTCCTATGCATAACACTATGATTTCTGTTTTTTTTTTTTTTTTTTTAATTTCAAAGCTGGAGGCTCAGAAGAGGGAAGGAGGTACCCTCTCCAGTTCCTCCTGCACCTTCTCACACAGCCTTGGCAAAGGCTCACACTTGCAGTCAGCTTCATTCATTTTATTTCCCAGATGTTTTTACATTTCAAGGCATTAACAACATGGATGACTCCTTCCGTCTACCCAGACTCCGTCTGCCCATCCCTTCTGCTCTCTTTGTCCAGCCCCAGGAGCATGTTTATTACCGTATTTACATGCACCCTCAAGGTGGCAGCCTCCGTAGGAAGCCACCACCCTTAGCTTAGTCATGATAGTCCCAAGCTTGTGGCTTGTCATCAGGGCAAGGGGCTCAGTCATTCTTACCCATTTACCCTGTGGACTCCCAGCTGAAACTGTGAGCAGATTTGACAGTCTGATGTTCAAGATGAAAAGCCCTTCCCACATTCTCTTGGCCAAAACAGAAAACTATTTACATTCAAGCCAAAGCACTTTGTTCTTATCAGAAGTTGCTGAACTTAACTCCCTCACAGCAACTGTGCCCGCTATGAGCTGCTTTGAGGCGGAAACCATGGAATATTTTTGAACTTCAGACAAAAAAAAAATCCCTCAAATGTTAGCAGACTGCTAAAATTAATGTTTTAGAAATCACATTGCTCCACGTAATATTTGAAACATACTTAAAAAATGATTTGCTGTTTTCTGAAATTCAGACTTAACTGGGTTTCCTGCATTTTTATTTGCTAAGTCTAACAATGCTACCATAGTCAGGAAAAGAAATGTCCTGGACTACAGGGACTTGGACCAATAAAACCTCTTAATAGTACAAAACAGCCTTCATAATGGACCAGATTTTAGATTCTCTTTCTCTCTCTCCCACCACCAAAACAGAACCACAGGCTGCTTCTCAACTTTCAGAAAACAAAATACGTGAATAGAAAGCACTTACTCAATTTTACTCTTTTCTTGTGCAATATTTTCCCTTACTGTTTCAGCCTTGCTTATCTGCCAGCAAACCCCACTGGATGGCAGACAAAGTGAACAACTGTTAACAGGAAAAACACCTGACCATTCTTGGTTTGGAGTTTGCTTTTGTCATGGTCAAGTTCCATTATATTTTCTGGTAGTAAAATTCTTCCCAGTAAATAGGATAGTTTTAAATGCAAACTGTGTTTCACAATATTTTTCTAGGGACATAGTTATTGGACTAAATATGAAAACAATGTCAAAATAATCAAATCTATCACTTTTAGATATGATGAATATAAGGCTCAAACATATATATATATACTCAATATTATATATATATACACTCAACATTATATATACATATATACTTAATATTTTCTATATATACTCAATATTACATATATATATTCAATATTATATATATGTGTGTGTGTGTGTATATATATATGTTTCAGATTCTTTTCCTACATAAGTTATTATGGAATAAGTGAGGTCCCTGTGCTATACAATAAGTCCTTGTATATGTTACTCTCAAATTCTCAATTTATCCCTTCCCACCACCTAATAAGTATGGAATTATGAGAAATAAGACACCATTCAATATGCCTTTGTACATATTTTATAATTTGAAATAAAAGCTAAAAAAAGATATGCACACAAAGAATCTGCACGAATGCTATGCATGAATGCTTCTTATCTGACATCAAAAATAAGAGTAAATTAAGTGTATGTTCATGTGCACACACACCCACACAAAGTCAGCGTGCAAAGATCAGCTACAAATGCAAACCGATACAGGTCCCCCAAATTGGTGACGTGATTTAGCAGACAGGGCTACCAAGGGTGACGTATTTGGCAAAACAGTACAGTTACAAAGACATCAAAGTATCACCTTCCCTCAACCTACTTGATAGCTGTTTTCCGGAGTAATTCGGGACATATTAAATCAGTGCACAAATTATTTTGTGTTTACATAAAAAAGTAAGGTGTCTAGGCTTAAATAATTATAAGTAGATTTTTCATCTACTTGAAAGTTGAACTGTTCAATCAAAATTTATAAAGAACTCAAGAAAATTCTGCATTGTTTGGGAAACTGAGAAACAGAAATTCTACTAAAGAGGGCAGGAATTGCTGGGAGTTTGGACGTATGGCTGTAGGAGCACAGTGGAAAGGAGGCACTCGACTCAGTCTGGGCGTGAGGAGGGAAGGTTTCCAGGCGAGGAGGTGGGGTGATGCTTGAACCATGTCTCAGAACTAGAACAAACACAAGCAAAGCCAGAGAAAAGGGTGTGAGTGCACAGGTATTTGGGGTACAGAGGAGGGTGGGGGTGAGAGTGGATAGACACAGGATGATGAAGGTTTGAAGTGTATCCTGAAGTCTTTTAAGTCAGGGGTCACACCCCCTTAAGAACACTCTTTGTCAACAGTATAGAATGATGACTGGGAAGTGGGTAAGTCAGATAGGTTAGTAGATTGTTAGATCAACACAGGTGAGAAAAAGTGAGGATTTTAAACAATGGCCATGGGGGCTGAGTGAATAGGATGGACTTGATATGTACCATATGTACAGGCAGACTCAATGGGATGGGGAGAAACTCATTGTCTTTGCTATAACCCTAGCTGCAGCATAATCCCTGGCATAAAGTGAAAGCTAAATAATTATTTACAGAATACGAAACATCTGATGAAGCACCAAAACACATCATTAAAACATCACTTCTTTCCCCTCTATAAGTTTCCCCTTTTAACTAGGCCCTTCTCATCTGTGTTTAAACATGCATTCATATTCATGTTCAGTCACTCAGTCATGCCCGACTCTTTGCAACCCCATGGACTGTAGCCCACCAGGCTCCTCTGTCCATAGGATTCTCCAGGCAAGAATACTGGAGCAGATTGCCATTTCCTCCTCCAGGGGATCTTCCCGACTCAGAGATCGAAATGCATCTCTTACTTTTACTGCATTAATAGGCAGATTCTTTACCATTAGTGCCATCTGGGAAACTTAAACTTGCAAAAGTCCTTAAAATGCTAAATTTGAACCCATTTTTGCTTTCAGCCACAGACTTTTCTCTCTCCATCCTGTTGCAGCTAAATAGTTCAAATGAGTTTCCACACGTTCTCTTCCTCACTTCTGACTCCTTCCTTAATCTGCTCCAGTCTGGTTTACCACCCCCGTCACTTCATTAAAAATGCTGTTAATAAATAGCCTCCATATTGCTAAATCAATAAACATTTCCATCCTCACTGTATATAGCCACTGAGCTTCATTCAACAAAGCTTGCTACTCCTTATTTCGTGATACATTCTCTTCCCCTGATTTCACTGAACCACAGTCTTGACTTCCCTTCTACTTCTCTAAATACCCCTCTCAGTCTCGTAAGCTCATACGTCCTCTTCAGCGCTGGAGTTCCTCAGAGGTTTGGTCTTCAATGCCTTCTCAGGCTATGCTCTCTACTAAGGCCATTTCATCTCTGCCCATGATTTTAACTACCACCCACGTGCTAACAATGCATCAACTTCATAATCTGTCCAGAACACTCATTTGAGCCCTAGTCCTTTAAGTCCAACTTTTCAGCATCTCTATACGAGTGACCACAGGTCCCTCAAACTCAATACATCCAACACTGAACTGATGGGAGTTCAAGTCAGAAACCTAAAAGTCATCAATGATTCACCCAGCCCCACTCCATCAGTAAGTGATAACTCCACATTCAGAACATATCCTGAAACATGCACTACTCTCCTCCACTGTGACCACATCTGTCCAAACCTTGGACTTCCAGTGATCTACAAAGGTCTTCCATCTCTACTCTTGGTCCCTATTCAACCCATTTTCCACCTAAAATCAAGAGTGATTAAAAAAAAAAAAGTCACACCTATTCATTGTTGAAGCTCTTCAGTAATTGTCTATTGTTTTAGCATAACAATCCTTGCATCCTGTGGGCCCTTCATGTCCTGAACTGCACTGTCTCACCAGCTTCATCCATGACCCTCGCCTCCTCTCAGCCTCTGTGTTCCATTACACTGGCCGTGCAGGTCTTCATGTGCTGCGGAGCCTTCCTGCCAGAGGCCCCAAGTGGTGCTGCCCCCTCTTCCTGGAATGCTCTCAATTACCCTGCCCTTACCCAGGTAATTTCCACCCATTCTTCAAAGCTCTGCTGAAGAGACACCTGATCAAAACAGCCTTTCATGTCCAGGCCTGAAGCCTCCAATATAAACACTCATAGCATCCAATACTCTTTCTCTTCAGTTCAGTTCAGTTTAGTCTCTCAGTTGCGTCTGACTCTTTGCAACCCTGTGGACTACAGCACGCCAGGCCTCTGTGTCCATCACCAACTCCTGGAATTTGCTCAAACTCATGACCATCAAGTCGGTGATGCCATCCAACATCTCATCCTCTGTTGTCCCCTTCTCCTCCTGCCTTTAAACTTTCCCAGCATCAGGGTCTTTTCCAATGAGTCAGTTCTTCGCATCAGGGGCAAGTCTCCTAGTCTTCCCCAAAATAATTGTTAACAGTTTTATTGATATAATTCACATACCACAAAATTCACACTTTATAGCATAGAATTCAATGGTTTTTAGTATATTCATAGATACACACAACCATCACCACATGCAATTTCAGAACATTTTCATCATCTCCAAAGAAACACATACCCTTTATCTGTCACTGCCCTATCCAAGCCCATATCCTTTATCTACCGCCGCCCTATCCATCCCTGGCCTCCATGAAAATATCCTTTCTCTAGCCCTAAGATAACACAAAATTACTTTCTGTCCTATCGATTTTCCCTATTCTTTTTATACAAATGGTTTAGTCACTCAGTCATGTCCGATTGTGACCCCATGGACTGTGGCCTGCCAGGCTCCTCTGCCCATGGGCTTTTCCAGGCAAGAATACTGGAGCCAGTTGCCGTTTTCTTCTCCAGGGTTCATATGAATGGAGTCATGTAAAATGTGGTTTTCTGTGACTGGCTTCTTTCACAGTGGTTCCAAGGTTCACCCATGCTCTAGCATGTGTCAGAACGTCATTCCTTCTCTGGCCTCAGAATCGTATTTAATAATTGAATAACTGGTTGTGTCTCTGGCTAAAATATAAGTTTCCCGAAACCAGAATCTATGTCTCATTAGACATATCAATCTATCTCATATCATACAGATGTTTCAAAAACAATTTGTGGAACTATCAACAAATCAACAAGTGAGCATGGCTCAAAGTCCCTGCAATATGTCTCTCCAATTTTGAAGGAGAGTTTCTTTTCATCACTGAGATAATAAAACTCAGTCTGTAATCTGTATTTGTACATTTCAGTAATAATTTACAAATAATTAAAATCTAGCATGCAAAATCTACTAACACATCCTTAAAATTTTTATATATCTCTGTGCACTCTTCTTAAACTGTAAGGTGTATGCAGATCACCTGAGTATCTTGGTTCAGCACATCATGGGCAGGGCCTGAGCCTCTGCATTTCTAACAGGCTCCTAGGTGATGCCAATGCTGCTACTCCAGGGACCACACTTTAACAGTAGAGTTAAAAAGCATCATATTTTATCTTCTTCGAAGGTTGGTGGTATTGTAAAAATATGTTGTTCTGTAAAAACATGTGCTTATCGCACTGAATAAGCACATCAGATCAGTTCAGTTCAGTCACTCAGTCGTGTCCAACTCTTTGCGACCCCATGAATCGCAGCACGCCAGGCCTCCCTGTCCATCACCAACTCCCGGAGTTCACTGAGACTCACAACCATCGAGTCAGTGATGCCATCCAGCCATCCCATCCTCTGTTGTCCCCTTCTCCTTTTGCCCCCAGTCCCTCCCAGCAATAAGCACATAGTAGGAGGTTAACAAATACTAGTTAAATTGTTAAATGTGTAAATGGCATCTGAGTATAAAAAGGCTCCTTTAGAAAAGAAAACCTTTCCACACTGTTGGTGGGAATGTAAGTTGGTGCAGCCACTCTGGAGAAGAGTAGGGAAGGGAAGTTCCTTAAAAAACTAAAAAATGTAGAGTCATCATATGACCCAGCAACGACACTCCTGAGCATATATCTGGAAAAGATGAAAGTTGTCATTCAGGAAGATACATGCACCCCAATATTCACAGTGGTACTATTTACAAGAGCCAAGACATGGGCGCAACCCAAGTGTCCATCAACAGAAGAATGGGTAAAGAATAGGTGGTATGTATGTGCAATGAAATATTATTCAGTCATAAAAAAGAATGAATTACAAAAGAATATTTGCAGCCATACTTGTAGACCTAGAAAATATCATATTAAGTGAAATAAGTCAGAGAAAAAAATATTACATGATATCACTAATAAATGGAATCCAAAAAATAGTACAAGTGAACTTACTTACAAAAGAAAAACAGACTTACAGACACAGAAAACAAACCTATGATTACCAAAGGGTAAGGGGAAAGGGATAAATCACTATATATAAAATAGACAAACAAGGATTGACTGCATTGTATAGGAAACTATATTCAATATCTTATAATAACCTATAATGGAAAAGAAAAAAAAAAGCTCCTTTTACATGCAATGGTAGATAGCACTGCAACAGAAAATAAAAGCAAGGCACTTCAAGAATCAAAGCATTCAAGAAGAAAGAAGTAAATTGGATCCTGAACAACTATAATTCAAGGCATAATTAGAAGTAAGTCACTGAGATGAATGCAAACAATATTAAAACTGAACCAAGAAAAAAAACTTGTGAACATAACAAACAAATGTGTACAATATCTGAAAATAAAAAGCCTCACTAGTCTTTACACAATGATTATAAGGAGCTAAAGAAAATGAGAAAATACAGGCTGTGGAAAAAAGAAAATTTACAGTGGATGGGACAAAAAAAAACATGTAAGTATAAGAAAATGAAGATGAAAGCAAGTTACAGATCTAAACAACTAAAATGAATTTTCTTTTGAGAAAATGAATCACGCAGACATTAAACTGAATTATTAAATCAAACTAGAATCTCTTGGATTTCAGGGTAAACAGACCAACTGCACACTGTGAAGAAATATATGAACTCTGGAACTAGGGGTTTTAAAAGCTGCAGCTTGTCAGAAACCTTACAAGCTCTCAGTAAATTCCACAGACCTGTGAGCATGAGCCTTTACCTCAAATCAGATGCCTCACAGAAACCAAGAAGGTTATTTTCCTTCAAGCCTGCCCTGTTTAAGATTCAGGATTATGTTATCTGTAAATACTGCACACCCCCTCCACCCCCACCCCCACCCCCTGCCAGGTAATGGATGCTGCCTGGAGGAAGGCTGCAGTATGATCCCTTCCTCCCCTGTGATAAGGACATCTGCGATAGGGAGAGAATTCAGAGATAACCGGAGCACTCAATGATTCATTTCTGACAGCCCTATTTCTTTTTTAATTAACAACTTTTCTAAGCAGGACAGAAGACTTCACCATAGAAACCAGATTCCTGATAAGTGCCCCCTGACAGCTGCAGATAAACAGGATCTCTGGGCTCAGGGTTCAGGGCCAAGTAACAGGTGACAGCGATTACTCACAGAGATGTAGAACAGGGCCTGCTGGGGGCCATCCCCTCAGTACAGAGCTGACCACCAAAGTCATCCCAAAGCTGCAGCTGAGTGGAAAGACTAAAGACTTTTGGAAAGCTCTATCAAGGGGGAAAGCAGCCTTGTGGTCCCTCTTCGTCATGCAAATACTATAGACAGCAGCAGTCCCGGCAGTGCGGTCCCTGGAGTAGCCTTTGGAGGATGCTTCCCTGTTCAAACTTTCTAAGCTAAGTAAAAGCTGCATTTCTTCCAGATAGAACAATTTAATCAACTGACATCATTTGTGTTTCCAAATGTCGCTGAAAAACATCTAGAAGGAATACAAAACCCCTCCTCCATTTAGAAGTCAAATACCAATTAGCAGGTCCCCTTAATCATTAAAATTGGAACTCTGACACTGACATGGTAGTTAGTTTAGGAAACTTAGCATTTTAACATGTAGCAGGGACTGAATTCCCATTCCACCAGGTCTCTATATCAAATAATAGAAAATGCATTTCTGCTACATCAGACTCCACTTAACTAAGGCAATACACGTAGCTGTGAACTAACTCCCAAAGCCACAGGGTTTAAATGAACCATAACAAGTTTTTAAACAGGGCTTTTTAGAAGTAATCCTGTTGTCAGCTTCTCAGCCCACACACCACAGGCCCCTCACCCCAGCCAAGCATGTCTGATTGCTTTTCCCTGAGGCCCACACACACTCTGGGAGCCATTCTGGCCTCGGGAGAAAAATAAGGGGGGTATCACACTCCACTCAGCTACTGAGACATTTGTCACTAATAACCCATCTGCTCCCCTTGGATTGGAACACCTTGGGGCCCAGATGGGGCAAGGGGATCCTTGGTCCTTTCTTTGATCCCCGACCCTGCCTTCTTTTTCCAGTTTCCTTCCGTGGTTGATCTCATGGCCTCTGTTTTCCTCAGGACCAATGTGCAGCCTGCTAAGATCAAAATTACACACCAGACTCCTCCCAGGGCCCAGCCCTGTCCACCCGCTCCCCATGGCCATCTTGTTGCTACCTAAGTTCTCCTACCACAACAAGGGGGAGCATCTCTCTGCTTAGATGAGAATCTAAGCATACACTTCACCTGTAATGACTTCTCTTTGGCAGACAGCGAAAAGTGGATGTGGATGCTAGCAGACAACTATGAATCCGTGGTGTCAGTGATGACAACAGAGATCCTTTATGATCACTGCTTTTACATTTGGTGGTCTTTGGATTGGGAAGCATTCTGTTCATCAGTGCTAATACTTGACAAGGTAAGGCAAGAAGAAGGAAGTCACCTATGACTCCTCACACGATCTAGATATGAAGAACCATAATGCAAAGTGTTGATCTATAAAAGAGATAAAGGTTTAGGGAATCAGAGGTTACTTGGAGCAACAGTGATTCAAGAATGTTTTACTGAGTGGATGACATCTGAGTGGTTTTGAAAGAAGGAGAAATTTCAGCCACATAGAAATAAAGGGAAAGGGTACCCCACACAGAGACAACTGAAAAGGCAGCTGCCAAGAGGTGAAGTGTGCTGGAAAGAACACTGACCTCGGAGCTGGGAAGACAGGGCTTAAAGCTCAGCTCCACCACTTACACCAGAGTGACCTTGAGAAAGCCCCATAGCATCAACTCTCTTTATCTTCATCTGTAAAACAGAAAGAATAAAAGCTTTTCACATAGGATTTTTTTGATAAAATATACAGTTGAAGCCAATCAATTGACCTGCACATTGTAAGCAGGTGACAGAATATTCTAGAATATTCTCACCCAGCTTGGCTGAGGGAGTGTGGATGAAAGCAGTAAGTGGACAACTCGGCTGGGGCTGTGGGCTGGTGCCATATCAAGGGATGCCCTGAACTCAGTCCCAGGAGGCCATGAAGGGTAGGGGGCAAGAGCTGTACTAAGGCCTGAGCTGTACTACAGAGAAACTTAATTTGGTAGCAATAAGGAAGGCAGATTGGAAGAGGGAAGACTAGAGATATGAAATCCCATTAAGTATGCATGCTGCATGCTAAGTTGCTTCAATCATGTCCAACTCTTTCCAACCCTATGGAATGTAGCCCACCAGGCTCTTCTGTCCATGGGATTCTCCAGGCAAGAATATTGGCGTTGGCTGCCATTTCCTTCTCCAGGGGATCTTTCTGACCAGGGATCAAACCCAAGTTTCCTGTGTCTCCTGCATTGGTTATTTACCACTAGCGCCACCTGGGAAGACCACCATTAAGTATAAAGTCATGCAACAAATAACAAGATTGAAAACAACATAAGACGGTCAATTCCAGACACTGAAAAATACATATGTGCTAAAGACTCTTGAGAGTCCCTTGGACTGCAAGGAGATCCAACCAGTCCATTCTAAAGGAGATCAGCCCTGGGATTTCTTTGGAAGAAATGATGCTAAAGCTGAAACTCCAGTACTTTGGCCACCTGATGTGAAGAGTTGACTGATTGGAAAAGACTCTGATGCTGGGAGGGATTGGGGGCAGGAGGAGAAGGGGATGATAGAAGATGACATGGCTGGATGGCATCACCGACTCGATGGACGTGAGTTTGAGTGAACTCCGGGAGATGGTGATGGACAGGGAGGCCTGGTGTGCTGCAATTCATGGGGTCACAAAGAGTTGGACACAACTGAGCGACTGAACTGAACTGAACTGAAAAGTTTGGTAATTGTCTGACCCCAGGTGGCGCTAGTGGTAAAGAATTCGCCTGCCAACGCAAGAGACAAGAGACACAAATTCCATCCCTGGGTCAGGGAAGATCCCCTGGAGGAGGGCATGGCGACCCCATTATTGCCTGAAGAATCCCATGGACAGAGGAGCCTGGCAGGCTACAGTCCATAGGGTCACAAAGAGTCAGAAACAACTGAAGTGTCTTAGTATGCATGCATGCAAGATTTGGTAAATACTTGGATGCTGGGGTCAAAGGGGATGGGAAAGAGAGAACCAGGTAAAAGGACAATGCTATTGATATGTTTACAGAACCCCAAAGAGGGGAAGTTTGAAAAGAAAAGAAAATTAAAGTAATTAAAGTATGAGGTTCTAGTAGGATATTTGATTATGATTCTAAAAGCAGGAAAATCTTAGTGAAATCTTAGGAAAATTAGGGCACAATCTGGCATTAGCATACAAACTGATCATTATTTCTGGTGCAACAGGAAGGGGCTGGTGTTTAATGTCCTAAGTCTGGCTTATGCAGACAGCTCTCCCGTTTGCTGGCATGGAACCAGGCACGGAATGCTAGTGGCAAGGGGGTCACTCTGGGTGAGCAGCTGGCTGTGGGATGAACGTGCTCTGCAAGCAGGAGGATCTCATGGCTGTTCGTCACCTTTCGGCTGTGCAACATCTGAGTCTGCTCCTCCAGAGGGGAAGCCTTCAGTCTGTGGGTTTTGATGGGAAGCCAAGTCTTACTTGTTATTGTGGAAGCCAGAGGAGGCCACATTCTCTCTCTTCACCCTTGGCAGATGGAGCACGCACAGGTATCCAAGACATGGCCAAACGGAAGTGGTCACAAGAAAACAAACTTTTGAGCAAGTGAAGCAAGAACAAGCTGTCAGTTCTGCCTTGGCAGCAGCCCCTAGCAGCAGCGGGTTTATCTGACCACTTCTGCAAGGTGACCCAGCTAGTCTGGGTGTCTGCCCACACTCCTAACCTAGTTTCTCAGACTTTGGATCACTTTTTTAAACTATCCCATATCCTTTCAAGAATGCTTTTTCTATTTAAGTAAGGCAGGGTCAGTTTCAGCTGCCACAGAAGTTAAAAACTTTTCTTAATCAGTTTCTTCTGTATATAATAAAAAACAGTATTCCGTAGTGAGTAGCCAAGACTTTAGGATTCCCATGGAGTTGTTCCCTTGCTCTGCTCCTGACTAGCTGTGAGATCACCAACAAATCGCTTTACATCCTGGTCCTTAATTTTTACCTCTGCAAAATTGGGATTCCAATAGTTATCCACATCGTGGTTCTATCTTGGGAATATATTTGATATTATTAAAGCATGCGTGCATGCTCAGGTACTTCAGTCTGTCTGACTCTTTGAGACCCAGTGGACTGCAGCCACCAGGCTCTTCTGTCCATGGGATTCTCCAGCCAAGAATGCTGGAGTGGGTTGCCATGGCGTCCTCAAGGGGATCTTCCCTGACCGAGGCACTGAACTTGTGTCTCTTATGTCTCTTGCACTGGCAGGCTTGTTCCTTACCACTAGTGCCACCTGGGAAGCCCTGATAATATTAATAGAAAGCACTTATCAGAGTGCTGGGCACATAGGAAGCACAAATGTCAGCCAGGATTACAATAGTTCAGTAACAGTAACAGTGTAAGTGCCCCTCACGTGAACCATGATCACTGTCTGTAGCACTTTGGACTCTAACTGCAGAGGCAGGAGGCACACACATTAAATACGTCACAAGCAGGAAAGGATGGCATGGCATGCACGTACAGGGCACAAATGAGAGTCTAAATCCTGTTATCACATCAATTTATGAAATGTTCTTTTCTAAACCAGCCACATTTATACCACTGAAATATTAGGCCATATCCTAGGGCCATGAAAAGTTTTCCAGGTTCACCTAAGAACTCATAACAGGCTAAGGTTAAATGAGAAAAGGACATTTGTTTCAAGCCTAGGCAGTGTCAGAAGATCAAACCCCTCCAGCCCTGACCCAGGGAAGTTTGTTTCACTGTCCTTTAGGTGTTCTGATCAGCTACTTGGAAATTTCAGGCAGAATAAAAATAAGATGTACCTCTAGAGAAACAGAGTATGATCCTATGGTCCTTCCCCTCATGTTCTCCACCTGCTTTTTGTCTGTAGAAGAACTTTAGTCAAAGAATAAATTTAATCTGAGAAGTGAGAAAATGCAGAAGCAAACAAAATCAATCAAAGAGAACAAAATGATAATCATTTATTATTAAGAAAAGTCAAGGACCTTGACTTGGCCATAGATCCTCCTCAAGGACTTATAGGTAATATTCTGAGCCACATCGATTGAGCTGTCTTGTAGCCAAGACATAAGCTGCCGCAATTCTGAAAACTGGCCTAAAGGAAATGGAAACAAACCAACCCTGGAACTCAAGATTGACTGTACTTAAAACAATCAAAATGATTCTGGTCATACCACAGCATGACCAATTTCAAGATGGCTGTCAGAGCTAACTTACTATTTCTACAGGTAGCCCCCTCCCCCAGCCTATAAATGCTTTTGCCCACTGATTGTCAGGGGGGGAGTCAGCCTTTGGACACAAGTCTGCCCTGTCCCCTGGTTGCTGGTCTCTGAAACAAAGCAAACTTCCCACCAACCTTGCTTCTGGAGTATTGGTTTTTGAGCAGCAAGCGGTCAGACCCCATTTTGGGAAACAATAGTATTCTTTAGGACATGTGAGAATTAATACCCCAGGATAAGGGGTTAACTGCAGTCCGATGGTCTCTTCTGTAGAGCAGAAGGCACTGTACAATTCTTGGACCGTCTTACAGCTACAGTCTGATTGATGGATCTTGTAAAATCTAAGCATGCATTGCATGCTGCAGCACTATCAATAGGCTTCACAAATGTATGCAGCCTTCTAACACCTCAAAAAACTACTTTTCTTTTTTTATTGATTAATTTATTTCAAACAACTACTTTTAGGATTCAATTTCTGCATCATCTAGTACAACTGCTTCTGGAAATTCAATTTCATTTTTTTTCTCTATAAATTCTCAATTGTCCTAGCACCATTTAATGAGAAAAGATCATCTTGCCCTGTGGCTCTGCAGTGCCACTTCTGAAAAAAGTCAAGTGTCATATGTGTGAGTCTGTTTCTGGGCTCCATTGATTGACTTGTCCATTCCTATACCATTAATAATGTGATCTTAATTACTATACTTTAATAATAAGCCTTCTTTTCTGGTAGCTCAAGGACCATGGCTCTCTTCTTCTTTTGCAAAACTGACTTGTCATTGGCCCTCTTCATGTTCACATACACTTTAGAATCAATTGATCAAAGTCCACCAAAAAAAAAAGAAAGAAAAACCACTGGGATTTATATGGTGCATGCATGCTAAGTCCCTTCAGTCATGTCTGACTCTGTAACCTTATGGACTGTAGCCTGCCAGGCTCCTCTGTCCATGGGATTCTCCAGGCAAGAATACTGGAGTGGGTTGCCATGCCCTCCTCCAGGGGATCTTCTCTGACCCAGGGATGAAACCCATGTCTTTTACATCTGAATTGGCAGGCGAGTTCTCTACCACTAGTAGGGCTCGGATGCCCCCACGCCCCTACCCCCCCCCTCAGGATTTATATTTCCAGTAGTCATGTATAGATGTGAGAGTTGGACTATAAAGAAAGCTGAGCGCCAAAGAATTGATGGTTTTGAACTGTGGTGTTGGAGAAGACTCTTGAGAGTACCTTGGACTGCAAGAAGATCCAACCAGTCAATCTTAAATGAAATCAGACTGATGCTGAAGCTGAAACTCCAATACTTTGGCCACCTGATGTGAAGAACTGACTCATTGGAAAAGACCCTGATGCTGGGAAGGATTGAAGGCAGGAGGAGAAGGGGACAACAGAGGATGAGATGGTTGGATGGCATTGCCGACTCAATGGACATGAGTTTGTGTAAGCTCAGAGATTGGTGATGGACAGGGAAGCTTGGTGTCCATGGAGTCACAGAGAGTTGGACATGACTGAGCGACTGAATTGAACTGCATCAAATCTACAGGTCAATTTATGGGAGTATTAATATCTTTATAATATCAAAAAAGAAATAGTAAAGAGACCTCACCTAGAGGGAGGGAGAGATTTGACATTAAATTATATTTTGAGCTTTGGCTGTCATGGAGGGCTGGATATTCTATTTACTGAAATAAGACTGTGCATGCAATTTAAAAGAGAACACAAGACACAGTTACCTGAGAGTCACCAGAAATGACAGTGCAAGCTGCAGTCCAAGTGTGGGGACAATCTCCTCTTCTGGACACATTTTAAGAGACAAAATTAAAGCTGCATTTTTATTACATCATAAGTGGTATTTGCTCAACTGTCATCCCTCAATAGCAGTTTGAAGTTAACTCAGAAATTTTCTTGCACATCTTTTATTAGATATATTTTGTTAAAAGGTTAGCTACCTTCTCTGACAATGTCTCATTGTTTCTGGTAATTAGGTAATTAGGAATGCTCTTGAGTTTCTATGTTAATCTTGTATTGTTCAGGAAGGCATCCAATAATTAGCTGACATATTTTCCTGAATTTTTCTATGCAGACAGTAACACTGATCAACTGAATCTCTTTCAAGACTTGTAATGGCATTACAAGGCTTCTACTCCACAGGGACACTGAAATATCACACTTGCAGCCTCAAAGCCCACAGGAAGCCTGCTGCCCTGTATGGCCCCCTAGTTCTGAGCCCTCGGACCATCAGTCCTCTTTATCTGCAGAAGCTGAGCGAGCCACCACTTCCTGCTTCCAGACATCCCAGAATCAAAGCACAAGCCTAGGGCTTTGGCTTAAATTACCATTCTTCATTGTTTCACAGAGAAGAAGTTATTCTTTTGAGCCTGGATATATATTTTGATTGGGCTTCCCTGGTGGCTCAGCAGTTAAGAATTCTACCATCAATGCAGGAGACTCGGGTTCACTACCTGGGTCAGGAAGATCCCCTGGAGAAGGAAATGGCAACCCACTCCAGTATTCTTGCCTTGAAAATCCTACAGACAGAGAAGCCTGGGGGGGCTATAGCCCATGGGGCTGCAAAAGAGTCAGACATGACTTAACGACTAAACAACAATATATTTTGGCTACCTATATTTAATAAAAACTAAGATCATTGGAGAAGGAAATGGCAAACCCTCTCCAGTGTTCTTGCTTGGAGAATCCCAGGGACAGGGGAGCCTGGTGGGCTGCCGTGCCGTCTATAGGGTTGCACAGAGTCGGACACAACTGAAGCATATTAGCAGCAGCAGCAGCAGCAGCAAGATCATGGCATCCAGTCCCATCACTTCATGGCAAATAGATGGAAACAACGGAAACAGTGTCAGACTTCATTTTTTTGTGCTCCAAAATCTTTGCAGATGGTGACAGAAGCATGAAATTAAAAGATGCTTGCTCTTTGGAAGGAAAGTTATGACCAACCTAGACAGCATATTAAAAAGCAGAGACATTACTTTGCTGACAAAGGTCCATATATAGTCAAAAATATGGTTTTTCCAGTAGTCATGTACAGATGTGAGAGCTGGACTGTAAAGAAGGCTGAGCAATGAAGAATTGAAGCTTTTGAACTGTGGTGTTGAAGCCTCTTGAGAGTCCCTTGGACTGCAAGGAGATCCAGCCAGTCAATCTTTAAATGAAATAAGACTGATGCTGAAGCTCCAATACTTTGGCCACCTGATGCAAAGAACTCATTGGAAAAGACCCTGATGCTGGGAAAGATTGAAGACAGGAGGAGAAGGGGACGGCAGAGGATGAGATAGTTGGATGGCATCACCGACTCAACGGACATGAGTTTGAGCAAGCTCTGGGAGCTGGTGGTGGACAGAGATGCCTAGACTGCTGCAGTCCATGGGGTCACAAAGAGTCGGACGTGACTAAGCGGCTGAACTGACTGGTATTTAATATTTCACCTGCCATCATTTGAGTTTACAAAGGGAAAGTGGTCACTAAAAGAACAGGCGTGGAGAACAACTTTTAGGAAATAGGGGGAGTGATGGTATGACAAAAAGAAGAGGGGGAACTTCAAGCAACCTAACATTTATGTCCCAAATCCATCTCTACTTTTGTCCACCTTGCTTGTGCCCTCAAGACTCACCTTATGGATCACATCCTGAGGCTTCCTCACTCTCTGGACCCCCAGTGAGCTCAGCCAATAGGAGGCAGAGCAGGAGATCAGAGAGAGGAAGAGCAGAGCATCTGGTTCAGTCATCAGCTTCTGAAGGGAAGCTTTGGCAGAACTCTCTGCCCGACCTCTCTCTCTATCTCACTCCCTTTCCCCCCCCCCAACTGGCTCTAGTAACTGATTCCTAGTGGTTTGAATGTGTCTCCCCAAAAGTTATGTTCAAGTCCCAAACTCTGATACCTATGAATAAGACTGTATTGGAAATACAGTTTTTGTACATGCAACCAAATTAAGATGAGGTTATGTTGAATTAGATGGGTGAAATCCTATGATTGGTGTCTTTTAAGAGAAAATAAATGAGGAATATAATGGGGAATATAATAGAGAATATAGTCTCTTTAATAAGCGGCATTCAGAAAACTAGACAGTTACATGTAAAGGAATGCTACTAGTCCATTTTTTAATATCATGTGCAAAAATGAATGCTAGATGCATTAAGACTTAAATGTAAAATTTTAACCCATAAAACTTTTAAAAGGAAACATAGGCAGTATGCTCTGTGACATTTCTCTTAGCAATCTGATTTCAAAGCTCTCTCCTCTTTCGTAAGGGAAACAAAAGCAAAAATAAACAAAAATGACTACATTAAACTAAAAATCTTTTGCACAGCAGAGGAAGCCATCAACAAAAGGAAAAGGCAACTACTGAATGTGAGAGAATATTTGCAAATGATATGTCTGGTAGGGGTTAATATCCAAAATATGTAAAGAACTCATACAACTCAATAGCAAAAAACAAACCATCTGATTTTTTAAAAAGGACAGAGGCCCTCACAGATGGCCAACAGGTACATGAAAAGATGCTCAACCTCACTAATCATCAGGGAAATGCAAATAAAAAACACAGTGAGGCAACACCTCCTACCCATCAGAAGTCTATTAACAAAAAGACAGCAAATAACAAGTGTTGGCAAGGATTGGAAAAAGGGAAACCCTCATACACTGTTGGTGGGAATGTAAATTGATGCAGTAACTGTGGAAAACAGTATGAAGATTCCTCAAAAAAATGGCAATAGAACTGCAAATGATCTGCATGGCAAAAGACCTGCTTCTTGAGAAACCTGTATGCAGGTCAGGAAGCAACAGTTAGAACTGGACATGGAACAACAGACTGGTTCCAAATAGGGAAAGGAGTATGTCAAGGCTGTATATTGTCACCCTGCTTATTTAACTTATATGCAGAGCACATCATGAGAAATGCTGGGCTGGAAGAAGCACAAGCTGGAATCAAGATTGCTGGGAGAAATAGCAATAACCTCAGATATGCAGATGACATCACCCTTGTGGCAGAAAGTGAAGCAGAACTAAAGAGCCTCTTGATGAAAGTGAAAGTGGAGAGTGAAAAAGTTGGCTTAAAGCTCAACATTCAGAAAACGAAGATCATGGCATCTGGTCCCATCACTTCATGGCAAATAGATGAGAAAACAGTGGAAACAGTGGCTGACTTTATTTTTCTGGGCTCCAAAATTACTGCAGATGATGACTGCAGCCATGAAATTAAAAGATGCTTGTTCCTTGGAAGAAAAGCTATGACCAACCTAGACAGAGTATTAAAAAGCAGAGACATCACTTTGCTGACAAAGGTCTGTATAGTCAAAGCTATGGTTTTTCCAGTAGTCGTGTATGGATGTGAGAAAGGGAAAGTGAAAGTTGCTCAGTTGTGTCTGACTCTTTGCAACCCCATGGACTATACCCTCCATGGAATTCTCCAGGCCAGAATACTGGAGTAGTTAGCCTTTCCCTTCTCCAGGGGATTTTCCCAATGAGAGTTGGACCATAAAGAAGTCTGAGCACAAAAGAATTGATGCTTTCAAACTGTGGTGTTGGAGAAGACTCTTGAGAGTCACTTGGACTGCAAGGAGATCCAACCAGTCAATCCTAAAGGAAATCAACCCTGAATATTCATTGGAAGGACTGATGCTGAAGCTGAAGCTCCAATCCTCTGGCCATCTCATTCGAAGAGCCAACTCATTGTAACAGACCCTGATGCTGGGGAAGATTGAGGGCAGGAGAAGAAGGGGGCCACAGAGGAGGAGATGTTTGGATGGCATCACGACTCAATGGACATGAATTTGAGTAAGCTCCAGGAGACGGTAAAGGACAGGGAGGCCTGACATGCTGCAGTCCATGGGGCCGCAAAGAGTCGGACACGACTGAGCAACTGAACAACAACACTACTCTGTAATAACTTTAAATGGAGTATAATCTATAAAAATATTGAATTTTTAGTACAGCTGAAACTAATATTATAAATCAACTATACTTCAATAAAAATAATAAAATAAATTTTAAAAACCCCGATTTTTTTTTCTTAAATGTCATAAAGCAGAAGTTCAAATTTTACTTCAGAAATAACACTCATCAATTCCTCTGTACACCAATATGCTCCCAGGCAGGCATTCACAACACTCCCCCACCCTGACCCAAGGAGACTACAGTAACAAGACATTTGCCCCTAAAGTCAGCTTGCCAGATAAACCCAATCAAATGAATTCCCTGCCATACATAATAGGGCACCAGACACTGAATGGGCACAAACTGCAGTAGGAAGAGCAGATACCAGTCAAGGCTGGCAATGGTCCACTGTGGCGAATCACAACCAGCTTGGCAGCCTGTGAGTCTCCAGTAGATAAGGCCAATCAAGGCCCAAGAGATTGTTGTGGACAGCCAACTAATTTATGGCTTTCCATTCCATTAAATGGGCCCTCTTATCTAAGCATGGGCCAAGTATTCACTATTTCCATTATTTTAATTTTATAATACTCTTTAATATCTGGCTGCCCAGGCACATGCTCTGGAGAAGGCAATGGCACCCCACTCCAGTACTCTTGCCTGGAAAATCCCATGGACGGAGGAGCCTGGTAGGCTGCAGTCCATGGGGTCTCTAAGAGTTGGACAAGACCTAGTGATTTCACTTTCACTTTTCACTTTCCTGCATTGGAGAAGGAAATGGCAACCCGCTCGGTGTTCTTGCCTGGAGAATCCCAGGGACGGGGGAGCCTGGTGGGCTGCCATCTATGGGGTCGCACAGAGTCAGACACGACTGAAGTGACTTAGCAGCAGCAGCAGCAGGCACATGCTCATTATTCTTTCTGAGATTTCCTGAGATGTTCTTACCTATATTTTTTATTCTTGCAGAAGCACTTTAGGATCATGTTGTCAGCTTTAATTTCCCTTGGGTTTTGACTAGATAGATTTGCACTAAAAATCTATAAACTTATATGGAATCATCCAAGTCAAGAACCTGGTACATCTCTCCATTTATTCGGGCTTTCTTTTATATACCTCAATAAAATTTAATAGTTCTTTTTCTACAAGTCCTGCACAGTTCCTGGTGGGTTTATTCCTAAGTCATCTATATGTTTGTCATTGTAAATGTGATAATTTTCTAGAATGTCTTCCTTTAACATGACTATGCAGTAACACATGCATAAAACACCCAATGTCACAGAAGGGTAAAATCAAACTCTCTCATGACTCATCCTGCCAACCCTGACTCCTCCCATCAGCAGAAATGTTGGTGAAGAGTCAAGATGAGTTTCCATGCTCTCTGGATTCTGTTGAGTTTGGGGTTTTTTTTATGTGTTAAATAAATAAGATTATACTACATACTTTCCCTATGACTTTTCCTGCGGCAACATGTCTTAGAAGAGTTTCCATGCCAGTAGCTATAGCTATAGCTATATGTATCCAGAACTACAAATTATGACGTTATCTGTATGTGATAGTGTAATCAACAAACGTCCCCTCTAATGGACCTCTAAGTCACTTCCAGTTTTTCACAATGAAAATACTGCTTTGCCAAACATTCTTGTGTGTATATTTATGTGCATATATGCCAGTGTTTTTGTAGGAGAAATTTCTGAAGATAACATTTCTGGAGCCACAGTAATAAGCGCATTTTGAAAAATTGAAAGCTACTATCAAATTGTGCTGAAAAAAGGATTTACTACTTTGTACCAACATCAAGAAAAGATTCATTTCCCCGTACTCTTTATACTTTACATTCTCACTGTTAGTTTTTGGCAATCTGCCAAAGTATTGTTAAATAATTATCTCTTAAATTTATATTTCCCTGAGGCTCTGAGAAACACTTTTATATTTGCATTGGCTATATCACTATCTTCTTCTATAACATGTCCTATCACAACACTTCATTGATAAGCCATGAATTTTCCCCTTAATCCCATGAATCTGCTGTAGGAACTCTATTTTTGTTATGAATATGCATCTCTTATATTACATATGCATTTTCCTTTTAATTTTGTGGTACTCTTATTAAATAAAAGTTTTGTATTTTTACACGGTTAAATGTGAGATTTACAAAACATGTACTTTATTAACATGTTAAATAACAAAATCTAGAGGTGGCTGTAGTAACTATTGTTACTTCAGAGTAGTTACAACCATAGATAATATTTCAAGATATCTGCAAAAACTATAATGTGCTATGAAAATAGCTAAATCTGTTGGTGAAAAAGTCCATATTCTGCTAATTTTCCTGTGGTGTGCCACTTCATAATGGAAATAAACAGTAAATTTCAGATGGAGTTAATTGAAAAATAAAGACATAATTGTTTCCCATCCAAGTTGGCAAATTCCTTGGTCTAAGATAATCCCTTTATTGAATTGTTTCCTAACTACTTTCCTGCAAAGTTAACTATTTCTTCCTTTGTGATCCCACAGCTGTCTACACTTGCACTTACAGAGTGTTCATGCCAAGGGCTTCACTTTCCTTATCTCATTTCCTCCCAAAGACAGTCAGCTGCTGGAGGAAAGGACTATCATTAAAAAAAAAGAGAGAGAGAGAGAATGCTCCACTCAAAATCTTGACTATAACAAGCCAGCATGACTCACAGGCTGGAAACTCAGTGTAAGACAGACAGCAAACAAACAAAATTATACCTGGAAAATATGTAATTGGAATTTGTTTTCAAAATCTATGTATATTATCATATCTGTGGTCCTCATTTTACCTTGGCGCTAAGCTTCCATCTCCAAAGACTAAGTCAGTGTTTCTCGTTTTTCTCAGTGTTTTTTGTTAAGTTTTGTGTCTCTAAGGAGCTTTTTTTTTTTTTTTGCATTTGTCCTAATTTCTCGCTTCATGAAATTTACAGATATTCTATATCTCTGTTTATGTATAGTGATCCTTTGGAGAGCCAAAAAATTGTCATTTTTGTTTACTCCCCACAAACAAATTCTTGCCAGAGGCAAAACCCATTATCACCCTGTTAAAGATGTATAGACTGGATGAAACTCCATGAATGATTAAACATATTTGTATTCTCAGACACAGAAATCACAAAACATTCTGTTAGTTGCCCAGAAACAATTAGGTCTTATCCTCCTTATCCTACAGGCCAAGAAGTTATAAAACCAAAGAACACAGTATAAAAAAAATAATAGAGACATTTAAAAAAATCAAAGTTGAACTCTGTTCTTGCCACATAATACTTTCTCTCTTCCACCAAATAATGTCTTTCACATGTTTATTACTCCATATGTCATTAAGAAAAAAGCATGGGATGCCTGGAGTTATAATGGGCAAAAGGCACACACATACATACCACCAGTTTGAGAGTTACTGTGAAGTCTCTTTGAACTTTTCCAGCATTTTAGAAAAATGACTCACTCTTGCTGGCAAGGGCAAAAATAAAGAGGCACCACAGCACTGACAGTCCTTTGATATTAGGGTGCTTTTAAAAGAAAAGATGCTAAGTCTTTGTTGGAATCATGTACTAAAATAGAATGGAAAACCTCTGACTTAAAAGCTGAATGGAAATTGGTTTGATCATATTTTAAAACTTTAGCCAAGATTTCTTCAATATGATCACATGGCATATTCAAAAGATTTCTGCATTAAAAGTAGTAACCTTCTGAGACCCCAAAAGATAAGACTCTGAATCAGTTGTCTTAGAAGCAGAGATTATAATAGTTCATGAACTGATTAAACACCATGAACATTTTGATACGTATAAAGTTCATTTTTAAAACCACACAAAGTATAAAATTTATTTCATAACATAAAATAAAACTAAGCTGAAAAATGGTAAAGCTCTCTGTATTTGCTGGCAAACAGCATTATGTGCATAAAAGATTTCAGAAAAGTTCTTTCTTTTATTTTTAAACTCCTTTCACCCTTTCTCCAAATTAAAAAAAAAAAAACTGTGAATAAATTTATCAGAGTTAATATAAGTTTATTTGCTTGCAAATATTTTGTTTGTACTGAAAGAATTATGTCACTCTTTATTAGACCATCATGTTTTGCTTTCAATTTGAGGGTCTCATTGTTTATTTACAAAGCATCTTGTTTTATAAAAAATAGTTCTTTTATTTATTAGAAAACATAAATACCCATTTATGGACAACAAAATTCTTGTGGTTTTAAGGGCTGGGGAGAGGAAAGGACATAAATAATGGCCACAGTGGGTTGCATCTGGGTGACAGTCTCATGAGCTGTACTATTGGGAGTAACAGTCTTGCTCCTCATTCTCTACACTTGCTGATCAATAGCCATTGGACTAATGAATGAGCAAATTTTACGGACTGCTAATCCAGACAGGTGAAGCCCTTTCCTCTCTATCAAATATAGCATATTTACTCAACACTCCAGACATTTTATATTCTCTTCATTTGGGTGATCTCTCAGCCTTGTTATTGTGAGTAACAGGATTGGCAGGGGAGGGCAGGCTCACAGAAGTCTGGCTCAGATCCCTATTTACCCTCCCCCATCATGGCACCCTGCCACAGAGCATAAATGGTGGGTCCTGTGGAGGAAGCTGGAATTATCTGATCATCAACCTTCTCTAAGTGAACGGATCTCACCAGTATGCCTCCATCCTGCTGACCTCAGTCCCCAGAAGAAGGCACAGTCTCAGCTCCTGCACTCCCTAACTCCACATGGCTCTGAGCACCCCTGACTCAGACACACCCTTTCTGGATCCCCTCAAACCTTCTACCACTTGAAGAGTCCATGTCCGTCATCAGGAAAATCCTTTATGCTCTCATCTTCTTCTCTGAATGTTCCCTTCACCCTGGTGAACACACAATCACACCAGGACATGCACAGCTTACCTGGACACCCTTCTGAGTGACAGCTGACTTTCTCTGACACTCCTGGGGCCTGCAGGCTGGCAGTGAGGCACCTGTGCTCTCTGCTACTCCCAGGCTGTGTGCCCTTCCTTCATCTTAAAAACCCAGCTCCCCTTGAGGCACATGTTTCCAGATACACAAGCTTATTATAGTTATCCACTATATCCAGTAATATGCAGGAGACTCGGGTTCAATCCCTGGGTTGGGAAGATTCCCTGGAGAAGGGAATGGCAACCCACTCCGGTATTCTTGCCTGGAGAATTTCATGGAAAGAGGAGCCTGTGGGAATTTCAAAGAGTCAGACACAACTGAGCGACTTTCACTAGCATGAGCATAATCCAGTGGGGCTTTCCTGGTAGCTCAGCTGGTAAAGAATCTGCCTGCAATGTAGGAGACCTGGGTTCACCCCCCTGGATTGGTAAGATCCCCTAGAGGAGGGTATGGCCACCCACTTCTTGCCTGGAGAATCCCCATGGACTACAGTCCATACCGTCTCAAAGACTGAGCAACTAAGCACAGCACAGCAGAGCATATCCAGTAATACTCCCCTTTATTCCTAGAACATTTTTGCTATGGTTCTGTCTTCCTCTTGGTCACTAGTCTGATTGAGTTTAGAAATTTTACTTAAATGACTCACCTAAAACTCTGAGGAGGGTCCATGCTCATGTCCGAAGATCCTGTCTTCTCGTGTTCCTCCATCTTCACACCCCACCACCCCTATTCATCCTGACCTGTGACTGCCAACCCACTCAAGTCGCCCCACTGCAACCACCCCCAACAGACATCACTTCCTCCCTGCACCCTCACTGGTCTCCTTCCAGCATTTAGATTCCACAGCCCACTGCCAAAGACGCCCTGTAGCCAAGCTCTTAGTTCCATCGCTCCAAAGTTGATTAAATCCAACCCCACGTACTACAGATGTCCCTACACAACAAAATGGCTAAATATAATCACAATTATCCTGGCTCTTTTCCCTTAAAACATATCATCACCACTTTAGTGGCCATTGAAGCTGCCTGGCGTACAACATCTCTCTGCTATATGGACATTTCCATTTGAAGAGACCCACTGGAGATCTACAATCTTCCCTTGTAGCTCAAATGGTAAAGAATCTGTCTGCGATGCAGGAGACCCCAGTTTGATTCCTAGGTAGGGAAGATCCACTGGAGAAGGGATAGGCTATGCACTCCAATATTCCTGGGCTTCCCTGGAGGTTCAGTCGGTAAAGAATCTGCTTGCAATGCAGGAGATCTGGGTTTAATCCCTGGATTGGGAAGATCCCCTGGATGACGGCATGAAACCCAATCCAGTATTTTTGCCTGGAGAATCCCCATGGACAGAGGAGCCAGGCTGCAGTCCATGGGGTCACAAAGAGTCACAGACAACTGAGTGACTAAGTATAGCATAGCACATTGGAGATCTCTGTTTAAATGACTTCATCCTCTCCCTCACTAGCACCTTGCTAATGGCCTTCATTCTCACTTCCCTTATTTATCTGAGAAAATAAAACATAATCAGAAGGGAACCCAAACCCCCAACACCTCTGCACGGGTGACCACACATCTACACCTTTCCTGCTAAGTTCTGGATCCCAACCTCCCCCCACACTACTCCAGGACTCTGCTCCTGCGATTACGCCACTCAGTAGGCATCACTGATGGCCCCTTTTCATTCCTTCAGCATGCAAAATGCTGTGAGTTCCCAATCAATCAATCAATAACGATCTCCAGTGAAACTACATTCTCCTGCATCATCCCACATTTCTGGGACACAGCAAAAATTCCCAGAGGAGTTGTATGCAAATAGTCACGTCTTCTCTTTATATTCTGCTCCATTACAACTGCTTGTCAAGATCACCAATGAGTTGTTCACTGCTTGTGATCAATTCTTAGCCTTCATTTTTATCCAGCTCCTGACAATAGGTATCATTCCATCCTTCTTGAAATGTCATTCTCCTTGCTTTCAGGGTATAGCACTCTCTTAGTTTTTCTCCTTTCTAGCTAGCTATTCCTCCTCAGTCTCCTCTGGATGGACTGTCCCAGAGCTCACAGACCTCTCCTCTATCACATTCAATATACTGACCATGTGTCTAGTCTTAAATACCACCTGTTTTGTGATGACCCTCAAATTCAAATCTCCAGCACCAATCTCCTTCCTGAATCTCAGAATCACACTCCAAGCGCCTCATTGTCATCTCACTCTGATATTCTGTAGGTATCTCACACTTAACATGACCCTAAATCAACTCCTGATTATTCTCCCAAACTTATTTCTCATAGGTTCCATAATTTAGCACCCACACCTTGATTCACCCAATTACTCAGGCCAAATAGAGTAGGAAATGGCAACCCACTCCAGTATTCTTGCCTGGAAAATTTCATGGACAGAGGAGTCTGGAAAACTACAGTCCATGGGAGAGCAAAGAGTTGGACATGACTGGTCAACTGAGCACGCATGCACACACTCAAGCCAAAATCCTTGGAAAGGGTTTGTCTGGCACTACCCACATCCAATCTGTCAGCAAATCGTGTCTCCTTGCCTACAGTCAGCATCGTTTCCGAGTCTGAGTTCTCTCTACCTCCACCTGCACTGAGAGTGTGGGCTAAGCCTCCAGCATCTCTCACTGCATCTCTGTGTTAGTAACAGCCTCCTAAGAGCTCTCCATGCTGGAGCTCTTGCCCTATCACCAACCCCAACACCACCAGACAGACACCCCTCCACACAGTGCCAGGGGATCCTTTTAAAAGATAAAGACGATCATATTATTTACTGGTCTCAAAAGCCTCCATTCACACTTGTTCACACTCAGGGTAGAATGTAAACTCCTTGCTGTGGTCTACGAAGCTGCGCCTCAGCTAGCCCTTGGTAGCCTCTCCAGACTCAACCCCACTTACTGGTCAATCCTCCTCCAGCTTCTGGTTCTACCACAGGCACAGCAAACGGGCTCCTACCTCAGGGTGTCTGCATTTGCTGTCTCTTCTGGCTGGATGACTGGTCCCACAGGATAGCCGAGGCACCCGACTCCTTACTTCACTCAGGTCTCTGACCAATGTCACCTCCTCCGAGAGGCCTCCCCTGCCTGCCTCATCTGATAGCACAATACCTGTCACTCACCTTGTCCTAACTACTCACAGCATTTGTCAACATGTGTCACCCCTTATTTGCTCCCTTAGTATCTTTCTCACCCAGTAGAATGGCTCCCTGTAGGAAGGGACTTCAGCCCACTGTTGTCTCATCTGGAAGCTAGAGGTGCTTCAGTAAATAAATCTTTGCCAAATGAATGTGAGAATCTCTTTTGTCTTCTTGCTCTGAGAAAATCTACCCCATGTAAATTTTCATAATTTCTTCAGGGGATTTGGGATAGAAGGCAATGTTCCACCTTACTTTCACAAGGAAGAAAGGAAAACGTTTTTTTTTTTTTTAATACATATAATTCATTTTTCATGTTCCTCCCTGGACACCCTAGGACAGCCTCCAATAGCTGATTGCTGCAAGTAAACCTCCTCAGGCAGAGGTCACTGCCCTCAGTCTGAACTTGCCCATGTCCCACAAGCAAGAGAAAAAAAACCAACTGTAGAATTTTCAATGAAAAAAAAAATTTACCTGCCTGAATAAAGACTAAATATCTCACACGGTAAAAGTCAGGAAAAGATATTCATTATTAAATTCATGGTGGATGTAAATATTTCTTAAATAACTCTAACAATCTCATCTCCATTTTCCTGTCACAAAGAACTCAGACTTCTTCTCCAATCATCAGTCTGACTCCCCTGTATCAGATATGTGGTACCAGCTCTTAATAAATCACCAAGATTTCTCAGGAAATAGAAACGGTCTAAAAGTCTAATCCATAATAACTTACATGAAAAATTCAAAAGTTAAAGAGGTTATCTTTAAAGCTTTCATCATGGCTCTGAAATTGAAATATTTTATCAGGGCCAATACATCCCTGGGAAACAAACATAGAGTAACACACTCCAATTCACACCAAAAGTTAAATACACACAACAGTTACCACAGACCATGTGCAAGAGAATCCCTTGCTTTACAAAGAGTGAAGGTCAGTGCCAGATCTGTTTCTGGAATTTCCACTTACAGAAGACAGTCACTTACACAAGGAGCTATTAATCCTCAGGACAACCCTGGAAATAGGCCCTGTCATCACCTCCGCTTCACACATGAGGAAACTGGGTCAGAGAGAGGCCAAGGAGCCCTCCTAAAGCACAGGGCCGACTGAAGCGCAGGGACAGGGTAGGGCCTGAGCCCAGGCGCCCCGGCCCAGAGAACGCGTCTCCACCCAGCCACCCCACAGGCGCTTACGGCCCACACCGCCGCCTCTCAAAGACACTGGGAAATGACCGGTTAACAAAGAGAAGTCAAATAAACTGGTTATATTTTCTCTTTGACCACTTCACATATAATTTCCTATCAACTATTCCAAATTAGAGGATTAACTTTTTCTCTCATCCAAAACGTTTTGGCCGCGGTGGTGGATATACACGCCTCCACATGTGACACGCCTGACAAAGTCCTACTGGACTAGATACACACACAACAAACATGAGGACAGCAACAGAAATCTACAGAAACATATCATCTCAATGTCGACATCCTGGTTATGATATTATATTCCAGGTTTGCAAAAGGTTACCATTGAGGGAAACTGAGTAAATGTCACACAAATCTCTCTGTGTTATTCCTCATGATGGCGTGTAAAGCAAGGATAATGTCAATAAAAATTTCAGACACAGGGACTTCCCTGGCAGTCCAGTGGTTAAGACTTTGTGCTTCCAATGCAGAGGGCACAGGTTCAATCCCTGATCAGGGAACTAAGATCCCACATTTTGGCTGCAAAGTGCAGCCAAAAAAAAAAAGAAATTCAGATACAAATTATTAAACCTATGTATCTTGAGAGGGGTTCGCTGCTTGAAAATCTACTTTGGAACAGATCTGGATTTTCCCTGCTGAATTTCAAACTACTTTTTGTTCCTAACAAGACGCAGCTTTAGGAAACTCCTGCTAACTTACCTCCCACTCCCAGTCTTTCCCCCTCCCTCCCAGGGACCCCTTACATAAAACATCTTGGTGGCTTTTATAACAAGGTCAAAGAACTTACCAGGGCCCAGCTCTCTCTCTCTCCAGCCCCAGAGGCCTGCTCCTTCCAGCTCCACCAGGCTCTCCAGCTTTTCTGCCTAATACTTTCCTGCTCACTCTTCAAATTTCAGTTCCATAAACAATACTTTCTTGGGCAAGGCCTGCCTCTCTTCCCCATCCTCAGTCCTCCTCCTCAGATCCTCAGGCAATGACATAGACTATTCTCTGTAGGGTTCACTGAAATGTAAATTTAACATCCACCTATGTAACTGGCTGGTCAGTACTCACCTACTCACCGGACCTAAACTCCACGGAGAAGGAGCCATGTTTACATTTCCTCAACACGGCACCGGCGCGTGAGACACTTCCACTGATACAAGACTTTTAGTGAAGTACCATCAAAAATTAAAAGTAGTTTTTAAAAATGGTAACTTTTGCCTTTCTATCTCCTCCTATCTCTGTACACCCTGATTGGGGAAGGGGGTGGGATTCTGCAAATAATATGTATGATGTAATTTGTCATTTAAACATCTAAGAAACGGAAAAGAATTCATTAATATCACTATTTAAGTGTCTATTCATATTTTTTTAAATTTTATTTAATTTAATTTTACAATATTGTATTGGTTTTGCCATATATCAAAATGAATCCGCCACAGGTATACATGTGTTCCCCATCCTGAACCCTCGTCCCTCCTCCCTCCCCATACCATCCCTCTGGGTCATCCCAGTGCACCAGCCCCAAGCATCCAGTATCATGCATCGAACCTGGACTGGCGACTTGTTTCATATATGATATTGTACATATTTCAATGCCATTCTCCCAAATCGTTCCACCCTCTCCCTCTCCCACAGAGTCCAAAAGACTGTTCTATACATCAGTGTCTCTTTTGCTGTCTCGTATACAGGGTTATTGTTACCATCTTTCTAAATTCCATATATATGCGTTAGTATACTGTATTGGTGTTTTTCTTTCTGGCTTACTTCACTCTGTATAATAGGCTCCAGTTCCATCCACCTCATTAGAACTGATTCAAATGTATTCTTTTTAATGGCTGAGTAATACTCCATTGTGTATATGTACCACAATGGAATTACCTTTTTTCTAAATTTATCTTGGTTTTTTCCATATCTCCATTTCATAGGTAATAAAGAGGTTAAAAAAATACAAAAATAAAATCATTTTAAAAATTAATTTTCTCTCTGTGCTCTGTGCTTAGTCACTCAGTCATGTCCGAAGTCCCTGTGACCCCATGGACTTCCTGCCAGGCTCTTCTTTCCATGGGATTCACCAGGCAAGAATACTGGAGTGGTTGCCATGCCCTCCTCTAGGGGATCTTCCCAACCCAGGGATCTTACCCAGGTCTCCGGCACTGCAGGAAGATTCTTTAATTCTAATAAATTAGCTTTATTTCTTCTCAAACCTTTGATCCACAAGTAAAAAGATGAAAATGTATATAAATGAGGCTTTTTTTAATTATTGTTAAAATAAATAATAAATGGAATTTCCAGGCTTGTTATTAAACAAAAGCCAATGATGATTGATTATTCTCCTTACAGCAATGTCTTTGTTTTTGCTTTTGTGATTGTCACTGTTACATTTGTATTAGCCTCTTCATAGCATCTGTGACTATACAAAAACCACTACCATGCGTATTAAAAAGCAGAACATTACTTTGCCAACAAAGGTCTGTCTAGTCAAAGCTATGGTTTTTCCAGTAGTCATGTATGGATGTGAGAGTTGGACTATAAAGAAAGTTGAGTGCTGAAGAACTGATGCTTTTAACTGTGGTGTTGAAGACTACTCTTGAGAGTCCCTTGGACTGCAAGATCAAACCAGTCAATCATAAAGGAAACCAGTCCTGAATATTCATTGGAAGGACTGATGCTGAAGCTGAAGCTTTAATACTTTGTTTGGTCACCTGATGCAAAGAACTGACTCACTGGAAAATATCCTGATGTTGGGAAAGACTGAAGGCAGGAGGAGAAGGGGATACTAGAGGATGAGATGGTGGGATGGCATCACCGACTCGATGGACATGAGTTTGAGCAAGCTCCGGGAGTTGGTGATGGACAGGGAAGCCTGGCGTACTGCAGTCCATGGGGTTGCAAAGAGTCAGACACGACTGAGCGACTGAATTGAACTGACCCTTCCTACTGCTAGAAAAAGGTTAGGGGAGGCTTCCCTGGTAGCTCAGCTGATAAAGAATCCACCTGCAATGCAGGAGACCCTCGTTTGATTCCTGAGTTTGGAAGACCCCCCAGAGAAGGGATAAGCTACCCACTCTAGTATTCTTGGGCTTCCCTGGTAGCTAAGTCAGTAAAGAATCTGCCTGCAATGTGGAAGACCTGGGTTCAATCCCTGGGTTAGGAAGATCCCCTGGAGGAGCGCATGACCACCCACTCCAGTATCCTTGCCTGGAAAATCCCCATGGACAGAGAAGCCTGGCGGGCTACAGTCCATGGAGATGCAGAGTGGGGCACGAGTGAGCAACTAAGCACAGCACTACCAAAAGAGAGTCACAATGTCTAGCAGACGCATTTGGACGTTGGAGGCAGCACATTCCTCACTTGGCTGTGCTACTCCATTCGCCAAATGATTCAAAGAGATGCCAGTTTTGAGTGGGACCCAGACTAGAGAGGCCTCTGCAATAGGTTTAGGCTGCTGCGCGAGCTGGCCTCTCTTGGGTCTCATGACCCCGCAGATCCAGGGGTCCTAAAGTGTAAGTGGCAAAGCCAGAGGCTGGAGCCTTCAGAAGGGCCCTGCAGGGGACTCACAACACAGATGCTCAGGATTTGGGAGCAAAGTCCTGCTGCCATCTGCAGATAATTACTGTCCTTTAGAGAAACAGCTCTTGGCTGCTGCTGGGCCACAACAGACACTAGACACTTAACCACGAGCCACCAAGTTCCCACATGACTTGAGCCATCCATCATGAACTGGGGTGCTGTCTGACCCTCCACACAGTGAAGCACGGCATACACAGCAGTGATATATATAGGGTCAAATCAGCCCCACATGCCCACGGTCCCCACTCCACCCCACCCCACTCCTGATTCGTTACCTCCTCTTTCCTAGCCCACACCTCTGACCTCACGGGCTATTCCATTCAACCCTCTGACTAAAAGAGAGCCAGGCTATTTTGATAGTCCTGCATGATATGCAGGCACTACCCAAGAGTGGAGGGCTGCATCCCTCCAGGCCCTTTCTGGGACATCTAAGTGGTGAAGAGAAATCCTGCCAATGGACAGAATTGCAAGTACTACCTCTTGTTCATTTTGCTTGAAAGGACAAATGGCCAGAGATATGAGTTTATACTGCTTCATGGGCTGTAACCAATGGCTTGGCTGGATGGTGAGGAACTTGGAAGGATATGATAAGAAAACTGGTGAGGAGGAGGGAAGAAGTATGTCTCTGAAAACTTAAAGATATCTGTGTCCACTCAAATGCTCATGAAAGGGTTATCTCAGCAGCTGCTGCTGCTGCTGCTAAGTCACTTCAGTCGTGTCCGACTCTGTGCAACCCCATAGACGTCAGCCAACCAGGCTCCCCCGTCCCTGGGATTCTCCAGGAAAGAACACTGGAGTGGGTTGCCATTTCCTTCTCCAATGCATGAAAGTGAAAAGTGAAAGTGAAGTCGCTCAGTCATGTCTGACTCTTTGAGACCCCATGGACTGTAGCCTACCAGGCTCCTCCATCCATGGCATTTTCCAGGCAATAGTACTGGAGAGGATTGCCATTTCCTTCTCCAGGGGATCTTCCCGACCCAGGGATTGAACCTGGGTCTCCCACATTGTAGACAGACGCTTAACCATCTGAGCCACCAGGGAAGTCCCTTCTCAGCAGAGGAGGGCTTTAATACTCAAGAAGACAGGATAACCTGTTGTGTAGATACCAATCAGCCTCTTTCCCCTGCCATTGCCCAAAGGGCTCAAGAACAATGTGACCACAGTACTGATCCAGTGATAGAGTACTTGTGAGACACACACACAACACAATACAAAGGCTATCAGGCCAGCTGTCATCGTGGCTTTTCTGCTCATGTTTATATATATCACTTATTATACAGTTTGATACTATAATTCAGCATTATCACTACACAGAAGAGAAAGAACACAAATATCTGTTGTTTACATATTTAATAGAAAGAAGAACCAAACTTTTAACAAATATTAACTTGTCAAGAAATTAAACAAGCTCTACTAAAAAAGCTCAAAGAGTCTGAAGCTGGGTTTCATTCCACATATCTCAAAAGGGAAAAATCTAAATTCATCCAAATAATCCTGAATCACTTCTTAAACTAAACAAGATCTATGTAGATGCTGTGTGTGCCAGGAAAAACTGTTATGAGAAAAAGAAGCAGTATTTTTTTACTTATTACAATATGAGTATGACGAATCCAGGCAGCTGGAGGTCCTTTTATTTGCTGATCACAGAAGCATCATGCTCAGCATAATAGTTTTACAATCACCCAAAGGACATGGGTAAGCATTCCCACTTCACGCAGCATGGAAAACCAGGTATTCTAAAAAGCTACTAGGCAATAGTTCAGACAGACACTGGGCTGACCACAACAAGTATGATGATTGCTTATCTCATGGTCACTTGGAAACTGAAGTCCAAGTCTGGTGCCAGAAGGTGGTAACACCAAGGAGACAGGAGCTGGTCCCTTGGATGCAGCCACACCTGCAAGCCTTGCAGACAAAGGCAGGAGTCAAAGCTGAGAAGCCTGCATCAAGCCAGGACTCCTGGAGGAAACATTTTTGCCTTTAATAGGGGTCCTGAGGGGGTCAATACTGGGACTTCAGGGCACTGCCCAGTAACACAACACACCCAGGGACCATGCAGAGGGGGAGGGGAGTCAAAGATAACCTCAAGATGACTGTATTTTGGAAATCACAAAAATTTGTCTACCTTTTCTCATAAAACAAGGGTTAGAGGCTGTTTCAAAATTTCCAGAAACAATTTCCTTCAGCACCAACCCAGAACCGTGCAACAGGAGCTCTTCTGACAAGCAGATCCCTCAGGTCAGGCATTGGAACCTAGTCAAAGAAGGACCTGCACACTTCATATTGTCTTCCCACCATGAGCTGTCACAGTTACCTTCAGCAGCAACAAACCAGGCACTGATGGAGACCAACAAACTTCTGTTTACAGCAAACAGAATTGTATGGTTCCTTTCATAGTTAACTCCTAATTCCAGCTGGAATTAATTTGGGCATGTGGTTTAATTTGAGACTCTAGCTTGATTTTATTCCAAGTACTTAACCAGTTTTTTTCATCCAGGGATGGAGAATCCAAGTCACAGAGGAAAAGAGAGAAAGACCTAACCACACACCAAAAAGAAAAAATCCTTTAAACCTCCACACAAAAAGCAAATATAAATGAAAAAGCAAAAGATGCACTAAAGAGAAATAAAGAACAAATACAAAAGATTACAACTCATAAAAAAACTCTTTCTAATCAATATGAATAACACTGACATCCCGCAAGAAAAATTGGCAACAATAAGAACAGAAGCTCACAGAAGCCTAAATAGAAAAACAGGAAGAAATGTGCAGCCCAAGTGGTCAGAAGTTTAAACAATCTAACATTTTTACATATTTGAAATCTTCAAATAAAATAAGATTAGCCCCTAGGTTTACAGAGAAAGTGTTATTGCATACTGGTTATTCTGAATGTCACCTGGGTCCAGTGTATTTTTAACAATCTCAAGTACCAGTAATATTTACATGAATAAATATTTAGAAAGTCAGTTCTGAAGATGGATGTTTGATGGAATTGTTTAGAACACTGCATGATTATGGCAGTCATGGGATTGGGCTTCTGAGACCTCCCTGGAAAGAGAACCCACCATAAGGAGTACGATTACCTCACAGCCTCCAGCTCTGGAGCCTTCAAAATCCACCTCACACTTGGGCCCAGGCCGCACCCTTCTCAAGCTGCTCTCGGTAGGTGACAGGCAGGGCCATTCCTGCCCAGCAGAGTAACCCTCCACAGGGCAGCGTTCCCTTCGGGGCCTCCTGATGGTCTGGCCAAGACTCTTCAGGTGTTTATTCAGTCTGAACCCCTTCCATCCCATTCTGCCTCCTTCCTCTCTCCCTTCACAGCCCCCAGAAGTCTGTCTCAGAGTCTCTGCCCACCTGCTCCTGCTCATGTGCTTGTATCCTATATGGGCTGGTCTCCCAGTGAATCTCCTGCCTGTCCGATTTCATCATAGATTCTGCTTTCCAGAGACACCTGAACTAGTTTAGTCATCATCAATACTATTTTGTGGTTTTTATCTTTTTTTATAAGAAGGGAATAGTTACTTTAGATATAGGGCACATTAAACTTCATGAATGCTAAGCAGCTGCTTATTTATAAAAGAATTTGTATAACAAATACTATTACAAATACTACTAGCTTTCATACACTAAAACTATTAAATGATTTAACAAATGTAATTTATGAGCATGAAATATTAAGTAGAAGTTATAATTGTTTTCATACAGAGAAATAATTTTATACATTCTCACGGTTCAAATAGCACTGATATATATACATACATGTACTTTACAGGTTACTGGTGTATTCACCATAATACACTCAAGTCTTCCAAAGGAAATGATTTTGATCAGAGAAATAAGTCAGCAATTTACTTAATAACCACAAATCAAGGCTTAAAAGTAATCAAGTTCTACATTTGAACTGGGTAATTGGTATATTTGTAATTTGAGTTATATTAATTATCAAAGATTTATGAAAGCGGAGAGTTAAAAAGTTGGCTTAAAGCTCAACATTCAGAAAACGAAGATCATGGCACCTGGTCCCATGGCTTCATGGGAAATAGATGGGGAAACAGTGGAAACAGTGTCAGACTTTATTTTGGGGGGCTCCAAAATCACTGCATATGGTGATTGCAGCCATGAAATTAAAAGACGCTTACTCCTTGGAAGGAAAGTTATGTCCAACCTAGATAGCATATTGAAAAGCAGAGACATTACTTTGCCAACAAAGGTCTGTCTAGTCAAGGCTATGGTTTTTCCTGTGGTCATGTATGGATGTGAGAGTTGGACTGTGAAGAAGGCTGAGCATCAAAGAATTGATGCTTTTGAACTGTGGTGTTGGAGAAGACTCTTGAGAGTCCCTTGGACTGCAAGCAGATCCAACCAGTCCCTTCTGAAGGAGATCAGCCCTGGGATTTCTTTGGAAGGAATGATGCTAAAGCTGAAACTCCAGTACTTTGGCCACCTCATGTGAAGAGTTGACTCACTGGAAAAGACTCTGATGCTGGGAGGGATTGGGGGCAGGAGGAGAAGGGGACGACAGAGGATGAGATGGCTGGATGGCATCACTGACTCGATGGACGTGAGTCTGGGTGAACTCCAGGAGTTGGTGATGGACAGGGAGGCCTGGCGTGCTGCGATTCATGGGGTTGCAAGGAGTCGGACATGACTGAGCGACTGAACTGAACTGATAGCATCTTGGACATGACAGCCTGAAAAAACTGCAAAGTAGGTAAATCTTCCCTTGACAGCCTCCGACTCAGTTTTAATCTTTCAAAGTTCTCTGAGACCTCCCTCTCCATCTCACTGCTACTTAGAGGTTGAAAGTAGGCTCTTCCCTCATCATTCACATCAATGTGCCTTTCAGGTCAACGTCACCTCCCTAAACATCAGTTTCAGGCTTCAGGCTTTTTCCCTCAACTAGTCCCCAAATACAGGTATTCCATTATCTTCTGAATATTTTTCTCTTTGATAAATGTCAGGATCATTCATGTCACTAAGAGATACCATTCATAATACACTTGTTTTTTCAGGAAGAAAATAACCTGAGCTCCAGTTAAACTTGTCCTGCCAAGGTAACCCCATGACCTGGAACTGAAGGGATTAAAGCAAAGCCTCACTGATTTGATAAGTAAAATAGAGCTGAGTTCGGCTTTTATGCTGACTATGGCTTTCTAACTATTCCTTGTCAAAATGTGTTATTGCTGGCTTTGTCTCCAAAAATGTTAATGGGAGGTAGCTGCTAAAGAATTGCGTGAAGACAAAAATTTCAAATAAGAGAGATGTAAGTAAACATTTGTCTTTAAACATATTAGAAGCCCAGTGTAGGAAAGACTCTTCATAAGTCTTAAAAATCCCAGCCACTGTTAAACTTACCAGGTCTAGCCCGACTTTCTCTTGTTGATGTTCATTTAGTCACATCTGATTTCCTCCTTAGAATTTATTAATTTAGCAACCATTTAATCTCAGTAACACATCTACTGGAGAAAGGTCCAGGCCAGCTCCTGAGATTCACTGGATCTGTACCATTTTATATAAACAAAGAGTCATCTGACTCCCTAAATTGTCATGGGAGATATCAAAGGAAGGAAGAGAGGGGAATGGAAAATTAGATTTTCAGCAATGATTTGGACCCTGTGTTTTAACATATAAGACATTGTGTCATATAAGTTCCCACCATCTCTGAAAGTGATCCTTGTTTTTTAGATGCTTTTCACAGACACTGTTTCACTTAATTGTCAAAGCAACCCTGGGCTGTAGGTTTGTACTGGCTCCACTCTGCAGATAAGGAAAAGTCTGCTGATGGGATTTTAGTGACTTAGGTGAGACCTACATTTACTATCTGACAGACTACGGGATTGACCCCAAACAAGAAGTCTACTGCAGAGCCTGGCATCACACCACACCATCTGAAGTTCCCCTTATCACCATATGTCACAGGAGCACGAATGGCTGCTTGTTTAATTCTAGAATGTAGTCATCTTTTGTTTCTTAGTCACATAGGATTAAAAAGGCTAAAAGTGATATACATGAGAAAAAATACAAGTGTATCTAAAACCTAAGAAAATACATCTTCTGTAGCTGAACTGTAGGTGTAATATTTTCTACAGGAAGAGGAAGTTATCTAATGAAAACTATAATAGTAGATAGACCCCTAAAATAATTGTCACTGCCTATAATCATATTTGAAATCTGGATAGTTTACATCTTTAGGCAACCACTTCTGTAAATCTTAAATACATGAATGCATTTCAGTCTTTCCTTTAAATTGAACATTAATTCTCTGGGTTATAAAGCAATTAGTCTTTGTTCCCCAGATTGCTATACTTTTATGCTCTTAAAAAAAAATGCTTTCTTTTGTCCTTTGTTGAAAAGTTATCAAGAGTCTTTCCTCATTGTTATCATGTCTACACCAGGACACTCTCTTTTAATTTGCTGTTTCTAAAGGACTGGGAATTAGAAGCCAGACTCCCACATTAAAGTCATTAATGGAGCAAGCATTTATGGAGCTCCTTGTATTTATTACCAATTGTCTGGTGGGTGCTAATGACAGAAGTTCCATGAGATGAGGTCTCAGGAATTCCAGTTTCACGGAGAGGATGAGTGCAGACAAGGAGGAATTCAATAACGGACTCCAGACCCTCACGCAGATCAGACAAGCTGCCAAGAGGCACAGGAGAGGGAGAAACTAGCTCAGACTGAGAAACTGAGAAGGAAGGGGTCCCGGGAGTGCGACTTGAGCTGGATTTTTAAGAATATATTCAATTTTAAGCAAAAAAAAAAAAAAAGAGAGAGAGAAAGAAAGTAAGGACATTACAAAAGAAAAATGACTGATAAAAGGCATGAAGTAATGAAAAGACTATGATTTAGAAGAACTAGAGAACTTAAAAAATATGAGTCAAATAAGGCTTCTGCAAAATGAACTTTGAGTCAAACCTATAGGGAAAGAGCACGACAATTCGCAAGTGGGCGTATTGACATTGATTTTGGGTTCTCAGAGGTCTGCTTTCTTGCTTACTGATTGCTTGTGTTTGAAACTACCATCTAACTGAGCTATAAGCTATAAGCTATGTCATTGCTACATAGGCCTATTTTGAATTGTAAATTTTTCTACTAATTAGCCTCAGCTTGCTTGTAAGAACCCATTTACAGCTTCATTTATAGCATACCAACTTACATATAACTGCAGCTCCCCAGAAAGAGCTCCAGGAGGACATGGACTTGACATTTTCTTCACCTACAGCCCTGAGACGCTGACTCTTACACAAGTCCCATTTATACAGCTTTCCAACATGCAAATCATCTACATGTCTAGTACCTTCATTTATCCTGCTCATGAAACACAGGTGAAAGCAAGCCCACTTAAGTCAAGAAGTCCTGCCCTGCGCCTGCCTCCCCCACCTCCCATCTCCATGGCCCAGGTGCCCTAGAAGTGAGAGTTAAGGACAGTGTACATATCCCTGCCTTCAGAACCAGATCTCCCTTATTCCAAACATAGTCATGCAAATTTTTCTCCACAAGGACCTTTTCAAATGAAATCAGCACCAGCGGTACTGATGATATTAGAGTATTTGTGCCATCACCTACACCTGGATTAGAGTGATTCAAAGTGGAAAGTGACAACTAACAGTAAGTATTCTAAGGTCTACAGAATCGCCTGGTGAGCTTGTTAAAACGCAGCCCCCTACACACACACACCTCCTACTGAAGGTTTCTGCTTCAGTAGGTCTGGGATGGGACCCAAGAATTTACAGCTCTAACAAGTTCAGCAATCCTGATGCTGCAGGTCCAGGGGCCACACCTTGAGAGCTACTGATCTGGAAAAGCAATCCATCGATACCACATGCAGAAACATAACATCATTGTTATAATTATTGCAATTGCATCTGCTTGCCCCGTGCTGTTATATTTAACTCTTTTGGTAAGTGTTTTTACCCCACATAAATCTGCAGTCACATGTTTGTTCAGATGAATTAGTTTATGAAAACTACAGTTTTATTTATCCTCCTGCTAATTCAAATGAGTTAAAAGAAAAAAATACCCAACACAGAAGGTGTGGGTAACTGTAGAGAGTTAGGTTAACACTAGCCACTTGAAAATTACATATTTCAATTTACAACAAATTTCTTTGACCCAAACAGAAATAGTAATTTGCTAAAATTTTAAACAACATTTGCTAACTGTTTAAATAGAAAGTCAGACCCGTATTTCCAAAGAAATGGCATTTCCATTATAGAGTCAAGTTACACGGTTTCAAAAACTTAGCATGTAGAAGCTGCAAGCTTCCAGAAGGCAAACTAGAAAGCAGCTGCTGGGGTACTTCTCCTCCTCCACGTCTCAATCCCACTGTGAAGAGCCAGTTTGTACTATTTATGATATAAGCATGTCACAGTGTTACTCATTATGAAGTGCACCGTTTGTTTTGAAGTTCAAAAGGTGATGGTTACCTGTGCAGGTCAGGGCTCATGAAGCTCTAGAAGTTGGTGAGTTCAATTTTGAGATAAAATGCCAACTCTTGTACATACCATTCTAATAAAATTAGAAATTTGTATTTAGATAGTTGTTGAATGATCTTCCATATTACAATCACAATATCCTCATATAGTATATGAATATGTGTGTATATGTGTATGTATACACACACATACACACACACACACACACACACACATGCGTATGTGCTCAGTCAGTCATGTCTGACTCTTTGCAACCCTGTGGACTGTAACCCACCAGGCTCCTCTGTCCATGGGATTTTCCTGTCAAGAATACTGGAGTGAGTTGCCTGCTTCAGGGGATCTTCCTAATTCAAGGATCGAACCCTCATCTCCTGTGTCTACTGCATTGGTAGGCAGGTTCTTTACCACGGAGCCACTTGGGAAGCCCATATATAGAAAAGTCTAAAGAAAATAAAACAAACTTGCTCCTTTGTTCAAAAAAGTTGATAAATTACAGTGCTCACTGATTCTAAGGTTTCCTGCACTGAACGCGTTATTAGTCCAAATAAGAGTCCCCCGAGGTCGCAGTTTCTCAGATGCATACACAACACTCCATAGATGCGTGCAAAGCAAATTACAAAAGAATTTAACAACCATTATTATAGTACTTTGAGTTACTAAATCTTCACCCCCCCCAAAAAATGGGTCAAACAGAAACTCAACAACAACAAAAAATATTAAGTAAACTGTTTCCAAAATTGCAAAAAATTAAATATATGTATAATGTAAGAGATTTCTAACAAGAAAACATCTCTGCAGTTAACTAAAGGAGGCTACAGTTTTAAAGAATCATGACAAACTCCTATTTACCATGTGTGAGGAAAGCGACGTCAGTGCCGCAGTGCCCATCCACACGATGCCACTTCACAGTCACGTTTGTCAGGGTGAGGCTTCTTCTGAAGCCCTTTCTCATTGCAAAATGGAACCCCTCAGCAGAGTCTGTTAGGGAAACCCTTATTTAGAAATCCTGGAAGGGAAGGTTCGAACTGAAGCAGATCCCAGGTGATAAGACTCCTGCCTTCAAAGAGCTCACCATTTTAAAGAAGAATTTCATGTTTCATAAAGAAGCAAACAAATGAGACTTTAAAGACCATAAAAAATTCCCTCGACCAAGAGTTCATTCTCTTGTCCCATCAAAAAAGGGAGAGAGACAAAGCCTGCCCCCACAAATGCCGTGTGTGCACAGCACGTGTGTGAGCCCGCCCTGGTCCTGCTCCGCTGTGTCTCACAGATTGACCCCCATGAACTACAACTCAGGGCTCCTTTACCAACTGGCTTCTCTCTAGAGCTACATGAAGGGACATGGCAAGACACTGGAGGGCCAAAGAAGGGGTGAAACCCAAGGCCTTTCTTGCCTCCAATGATGTCGCTAGCAATGGTCTTAGTAACTAACACCCACACCCACACTCACACTGTGCCAACTATTTCCAACTTACAAAACATGAACCAGATGTTAAAGTACAAATGAACCCAATTAGCTCAACAAATGCTAACCTGGCACTTAATACAGCCTTCTATACCAGCAATTTTACATCTTTTGAATTGGTAATTGACTGGAGCTTGTCTTTTCATATTAAGTGATACTGTTATGAAAATTTGGGCAATATCACATCCAACCAGTCCATCCTAAAGGAGATCAGTCCTGGGTGTTCATTGGAAGTACTGATGCTGAAGCTGAAACTCCAATACTTTGGCCCCCTTATGCAGAGAGCTGACTCACTTGAAAAGACCCTGATGCTGGGAGGGATTGGGGGCAGGAGGAGAAGGGGACAACAGAGGAGGAGATGGTTGGATGGCATCACTGACTCAATGGACATGAGTTTGGGTAAACTCCTGGAGTTGGTGATGGACAGGGAGGCCTGGCATGCTGCGATTCATGGGGTCGCAAAGAGTCAGACACGACTGAGAGACTGAAGTGAACTGAACTGTTGGGCCACTGGTATGTTTCTAAGGATTTACCTGCAAATAAAGATTTACCTGCAAATCTGAGCTTCAGTTACTACATCTATTCTGGTATTAATTATACTGATTTAAGTTACAAAAGTCTTCCATGGTTTAATTAGAGATGCTTACTGGGGAGGACTCTTTTGTTGACCATGATGGCTACTCCATTTCTTCTGAGGGATTCCTGCCCACAGTAGTAGATATAATGGTCACCTGAGTTAAATTCACCCATTCCAGTCCATTTTAGTTCGCTGATTCCTAGAATGTCGACATTCACTCTTGCCATCTCTTGTTTGACCACTTCCAATTTGCCTTGATTAATGGACCTGACATTTCAGGTTCCTGTGCAATATTGCTCTTTACAGCATCGGACCTTGCTTCTATCACCAGTCACATCCACAGCTGGGTATTCTTTTTGCTTTGGCTCCATCCCTTCATTCTTTCTGGAGTTATTTCTCCACTGATCTCCAGTAGCATATTGGGCACCTACTGACCTGGGGAGTCCCTCTTTCAGTATCCTATCATTTTGCCTTTTCATACTGTTTATGGGGTTCTCAAGGCAAGAATACTGAAGTGGTTTGCCATTCCCTTCTCCAGTGGACCACATTCTGTCAGATCTCTTCACCATGACCTGCCCGTCTTGGGTTGCCCCATGGGCATGGCTTAGTTTCACTGAGTTAGACAAGGCTGTGGTCCTAGTGTGATTAGATTGACTAGTTTTCTGTGAGTATGGTTTCAGTGTGTCTGCTTACTCCTTGGAAGGAAAGTTATGACCAACCTAGATAGCATATTCAAAAGCAGAGACATTACTTTGCCAACAAAGTTCCGTCTAGTCAAGGCTATGGTTTTTCCTGTGGTCATGTATGGATATGAGAGTTGGACTGTGAAGAAAGCTAAGCGCTGAAGAATTGATGCTTTTGAACTGTGGTGTTGGAGAAGACTCTTGAGAGTCCCTTGGACTGCAAGGAGATCCAACCAGTCCATTCTGAAGGAGATCAGCCCTGGGATTTCTTTGGAGGGAATGATGCTGAAGCTGAAACTCCAGTACTTTGGCCACCTCATGAGAAGAGTTGACTCATTGGAAAAGACTCTGATGCTGGGAGGGATTGGGGGCAGGAGGAGAAGGGGATAACAGAGGATGAGATGGCTGGATGGCATCACTGACTCAATGGATATGAGTCCGAGTGAACTCCGGGAGTTGGTGAAGGACAGGGAGGCCTGGCGTGCTGCGATTCATGGGGTTGCAAAGAGTCGGACATGATTGAGTGACTGAACTGAACTGAACTGGGGGAGGAGGGGGAGAAAAGTATTGTTATCTCAACACTGTTATTTTGATGATCCCTAACACCCCACTCTAAGTATACATCTTGTCAAATGATTTATTCAATGCTGATATAAAATTTTATCATGTGATGTGGAACTCCTTCCTAAGTGAGATTTGTAAACCTCTGTAATATCCCCAACACAGATATTCTGACTCTACCATCTATGACTTGTTTGACCTCAGGCACATTATTTTACTGCTAAAAGCCCCAGTTTCCACCTCTCTGCTGCTGCTGCTAAGTCGCTTCAGTCGTGTCCGACTCTGTGCGACCCCATAGACGGCAGCCCACAAGGCTCCCCTGTCCCTGGGATTTTCCAGGCAAGAACACTGGAGTGGGTTGCCATTTCCTTCTCCAATTTCCACCTTTATAAAATGGCTTAATTATACGATCTACCTCATGGGGTTGCTGTGAAGATTAAATCAGATATTCTGATTAAAATGCACAGCATTACCTAGTACATGTAAGAATGCAACAAATGTTAGGTATTGTTTAATTGCCAGCTACAATTTCATGCTAACATTAAAGGAATACAAAAGAAAAAAAGTTGCTGACATAAATTATTTGATTAAAATAATAGTAATAAATTATTGGTCTAAAATATCCACATCCACATAGAAACCCTATTTTTACCCCTAGCTTTCAACTAAAAGTTATAATTGAATTACTGTATGTCAGTGTTTCCTAAATCAGGCTTCCAGACCAAGAAAAACTAAAATTAGTTAAAAGGGGAAAAGGAAAAGTAATTCAGTGAGCATAGGAATAACATATGAAGCATGAGGTTCTGACAAACATCAAATCCTTAGAGCTCTTTTCACCAGTCCTGTTAAACCCTGAAGAGACTCATGCCAGAGGCTTTCCGATCCAAGTCCCAGGGCCGCACTGAGAAAGAGCCTTGCTAAAGCGTGACGCTCTCTGAATGTCTGCATCCCCCAGAAGTCATGTTTGAAGCCCTAGTGTGGTAGTATGTGGAGGTGGGGCACTGGGGAGGTGATTAGTCAGATTAGTCGTGAGAGTAAGGCCCTTTAAGAAGGATTAGTGCCCTTATAAAAGAGAAAGAGACAAGACAGCTCTCTTGTCTCCATCATCATCTGAGGATGCAGCAAGAAGGCAGCTGTCTGCACGCCAGAAAGCAGGCTCTCATCAGAGCCCGGCCACGCTCACCCTGAGGTTGGACCTCTGACCTCCAGAACCACGAGAAATACAGTCCTCAAGTCACCCAGTCTATGGTGCTTGTCATAGCAGCCCAAACTGACTGAGACAAAACTCAAACAGAATTTTAGGTCTTATCATCTAAGAATCTAGAGTTTTCTATTAAAGCTACTTTTGTTCTTTTCTTTGATCAAATATCATTTTCTCTTACCATTCAGTATCAGTTTGTTATATATCCAATATATCCAGGGCCTAGTTAAATAAAACTGGAAGATATAATCTTAAGTCTATAGTCTTAAAAAATACATTTCTGCTGCTACTGCTGCTGTCGCTTCAGTTGTGTCCAACTCTGTGCGACCCCATAGACGGCAGCCAACCAGGCTCCGCCGTCCCTGGGATTCTCCAGGCAAGAACACTGGAGTGGGTTTCCATTTCCTTCTCCAATGCATGAAAGTGAAAAGTGAAAGAGAAGTCGCTCAGTCGTGTCCGACTCTTAGCGACCCCATGGACTACAGCCTACCAGGCTCCTCCATCCATGGGATTTTCTAGGCAAGAGTACTGGAGTGGGTTGCCAATGCCTTCTCCGAATACATTTCTAGAACCATGAAAACAAATAATTCTACTTTATACTCCAAGATATATCAATATTTAGTATATTTCAATAGGACCTTCATATTTACCCACCTTTAAAAGCTAACATTTATTTCTCTATCCCACTGGGTATATTTTTCAAGCGACAGAAGAAAAGATAGAGAGAGGAATACATAAAATAGAAAAGATCATAGTGACATATATAATGCTGCATAATAACTCAGAATATAGTAGGTAATTAAATAGAAAATATTTTTATAATGAAGTACACTATCAATCTTCTTGTTTAAGTCTGTATATAGTAAAAAAAGAGCTAAAAATATTGCCTTTTTTCCCTTGTGCTGTTAAGATTGTTACCATCTGGTCATAGCCGATAGATCCTTAAGTAACTGTACTTATCACTTAGAGAAACAGACCAAAAACTTGGAAGTTTTTGAGGACTGTCCAAGGGATAGGTGAGGAGGGGGAAGTTTTCCAGAGGAAGATTTTCCTATACTTGTTTAATTTCCACAGCCTCCCAGAAAGTTCTCCCTGAGGTCAGGAACTGATGTTCACTGCCCACACTTGATGCTAAACTAATCAAAAGCACCAGAGGCAGGTCATGCTTTTAAAGTCCAGAGGAATAAAAGGGACAGAAGCCACCTGGCAGAGCCACCCTCGCTCCACCCCCGCATCCCTCCCAAAGCGAGAGGCCTCCACTCCCTTCCTTTCAGCATAGCCAACATACTTTATTATCCAGAAGGCTTATCCCCTTAACATAAAGTACCTTCTGCTGCTTTTTCTCGAGTTACGAATGTTATACTTGACTGTTTTCCTTAGATTTGTGGCTTCATAGATACTGATTCCTTCAACATCTTTTCCTTCTTTAAAACACAGAAAATTGGGTGTCTGCATGGCCTCTCCTTGACACTTTACAATGGCGCAAAGGACTCCAGCCAACCACACCTTACCTTTGCATACTGTCGCACAGCATGCAAAAGCTCTTTTGTTCCTCATCCCAAACCTGTATGGTAGGTGAGAAAGAAGCTACTGTTATTCATGTTCTCAGACAGAAAAATAACTGTCTGGAGAACAGTTGCTAATACTGACTCTGTGAGCAGGGGTGGGTGGAGGAAAAGACGAGAGGGAAACTTGGTTAAATTTCTTGTACAAGGTTTTACAACTATTAAGTGACAGAATTTAAATCCTTTCCAAAATTTCTGATTCTGGATTTTGTATACACTAATTGACAACTGTTCAAGTCTTAAATGTGACAGAAATTTAATAACTCTAATATATATAACCAAAAAGCATTATACATTTGGATAAAGGAAAAAATATGAGACAGGCATTCATACTATTCATAACTTAGAACAATTAAATGTGTAAACTGAATATCTGGTAGAGACCATGGGAAAGAGAAATAATAAAATGGATGATAAAATAAAATCATTGTATACCATTCTTTAAAATTAACATATGATTGTGTAACTAATATATGTCCACTCGGGATTTAAATTAACTAGTTAATTAATTGGGAAAATGCCATGTGAAATGATAAAAAGTCAAATAATTCAAAGATGAATAAGGAAAAAAAGAGTTCCTTCCATACCAAATATTCAATCTTCTTCCTCATTTCTCTGTATCCTTTTAAATATACATTTAAGTGTACACATATGTGCATGTGTGCACACACACCCAGAAGCCTTGAGTATACAGCTATTTTTTTTTCCAGTAAGAATGCATTTGGGCTTTTTTTTTTTTCCAAATCAACACTTATGGATCTACTTTAAAAAAATTTCCCCCAAAATAAGAGCTTAAGATTCCAACTACTAATTCCCCTATCATAGCATTTTTCAGAGAACATATATACTCCATGTGATTTGGAGTTAGTACTTAAACCATACAAGATTATTTACTTCTTTACTAGAAACTGTATATAAAAATAAAACCTGTCAAGGTTAACTTTGCAGAGAATAACAAATATTCAAACAGAATGTGATAGTTGAAAATATGCTGTTTCTGTCCCTACTACCCAGATGACATCAAAACACAACCCTTGTCTACCAGAGTAAAACTCAAAAAATGAATTAACATCTGTTAACCCCTTACCACCCATCCATGTGGGCTGGACAATAGCAAGGCCATCACATAAAACTGACAAGCAGCCAAATCAGATTGGCCACCAGAAAAGTACCCTTCCGAGTATTAGATGGAAAGTACAGCACAAAATTCTTAGAGAATTCAGCTATCATATTGAAACCTACAGCTGAATATGCTTTGTGACTTAAGATGCACTATGCAACTTCTCAGATACGGAAATAAAAGTGGAGTTTGACTTCCATTTCTAGTCCCCTCACAGGACAACTAGAAAAAAGGGACAAAATATTTAAAGAAATAACCAATTGAAAGCATCAAAGAACTCACAATATAGTCAAGATTTATTGAGAGAATGGCAGGGAAGGAAGTCCAGGTAATACAACCCAAATTTGAGGACATTTCTTCCCTGGGAACCATATAATTCAGAGGGGAGAGCCAAGAGCTGGCTGCTGAGTGGGACTTTGATGCGTGGGTCACAGAGGCTGGGATGGGGCCTCTCCAGGGCTGGGAGATTCCTTCTGGGTCCCTCCCTTTGGGCTGTCCCTTAGAGGGGAACACTCTGTCACTTTGGCAACTGGCAGAAGCAAACAGAAATAGATCGTATTTATGAGTTATTGATTGCTGCATAAAAATTATTCCAAGCTTACTCACTTAAAACAATAAATATTTCTCTCATCTGCCAGTTTCTGTGGGTCAGAGATCCAGGAGCGGCTCAGCTCAGTGGTTCTGGCTCAGGATTCCAACAGGCTTCTTTCCCAGGGTTGGATGGTGCTGCAGTCACCTAAGCTTAGACTATGTGGAGGGGCCACTTCCAAGTTCAACCACATGGCTGCTTCCAGGAGGCTTCAGCTCCTCACTTTGTGAGCCTCTTTACAATGGCTTCTCCCAGAGCCAGGAGCCAAGAGCAGCAGAGGGAGAACAGCATGGAATTCACATGCTCTCATAACTTAATCTGCAAAGTGACATATCATTACTTCTGCCATTTTCTGTTAGTCAAAGTGAAGTTACAAAGTCTAACCACAATCAACAAAGAAGACTGTGCTTTGGATGGGGTCACTGGGGACCATCTTAGGACCTGGCTGCCTCCTCATCCTAGCCTCAAATGATTTTTTTACAAACAGTGCTGCAAATACAATATCCCCATATTGTGGGAAAATTATCTTGTCAAAGGTAATCAAAGATAAGACAAAAATACAAAAGAATCACAAAGCTTCAGATACTGGAGTTCAGTTGTTAGAGTCTTTAAAAGCTGTATATTTGTTTGTTTTTGTTTTTTTTTTTTCCATTCTTGTATTACTGAAGTACAGTTGGCTTACACTGTCGTGTCAGTTTCTGCCATACAGCAAAGTGATTCAGTTACACATAGACATACATTCTTTTTTTAATATTCTTTTCCATTATGGTTTATCATAGGATATAGAATATAGTATGCTATAATGTAGGACCTTGCTGTTTATCCATATAAATATAAATAGTATTTGGTATGATAGTATATGGTGTATTTTTCATACCATACGGTATGTCTCTCTTTCTGACTTACTTCATTCAGTGTGATCATCTCTAGTTGCATCCATGTTGCTGCAAATGGCATTATTTTGTTCTTTTTTAATGTATGAGTAATATTCCATTGCATATATGTACCACATCTTCTTTATCTATTCATCTGTTGGTGGATATTTAAGTTATTTCCATGTCTTGGCTATTGTGTATAGTGCCGCTATGAATAAAGTTGTGGATTTGTTTTGTTCATGGGGAACAAAAAGTAGATGAATTTTTTTTCCAAGATGATGAATTTTAACAGATAAATCTAAACAAACAAACAAAAAAATCCTAGATTTCAATTTCCAGGCATGATGGTATAACTGGGAGTAGACTTAAGATTTTGTCATACACAACTGGAAGACTGGACAAAACACAGGAAACAACTCTTCTCAGGCAGGACAAAACTGACCCCTAAGTAGAGAGAGACGAGGTGACTGTTACAGTCCCTCAGCCTAGAGAGTCCGGGAAGAAACTACAGAAGAAGCAAGACACAGGGCTCCAGAACCAGACGCGACAGGCTCTCTTACTCACAGTGAAATCGACAGAGCTGCAGTCAGCACGTTCGCGTCAGCTAAACCCAGTCACTAGGGGTCAGGCAGAGGGCCAGGCGAAGCCTGATGGGCAGCAGGCAGCTTTCCAGGAGCTTGAGCGACCCATCATTTTAGGGCCAGCAGCATGTCCTGAATGGAGACACTACCTCATTGCTCGAGGCCCCTTGCTGCAAACACAGGCCTGAGAAATAATGCAGGTAAAGAGCAGTCCGGACCTTGCATCCGTGGCACACCCAGCGGACCTACGCAAAGGCTGACCTAGTCTGAAGCTCAGTGTTCCATCAGAGTGAAGCGGGTTACTTAGGCCAGTGTCATAGTTCTAAAAACTGAACTAGTCCTTGCCAACTTAAGAAACCAAACTGTTTATACTCAAAATGTTTATTAATCAAATAAAAGAATTAATGCTAGAGTTTAAGCAACTGATCCAAGATTTTACCTTTTTAACTGGAAGAATATAAATATTTATACTTTTATACAAAAGGGAATATAAAATGTAATTAGATTTTACTATAATTAATTTCTTTTTTACTACAGCTTCCTCTACTAGCATGTAAGCAATACTTTGCCAACAATGTTCTTGACTTTGTTGAGAGCCTCATGATCTCTCTCCCAGGTTCACAGGTCAGTGTCTGATACAGAAAGAAAAGTTTTCTAAGTGTTTGGTGTAACATCTATGAAGATTACATGACATTGTTGGTTTAAAAAAAATCCATAGCAAGAGGAAGTTCCAGTTACATCCAGAAATCATTCTAACTAATCTGGTACTATCTATGTTTTTTAACAAGAGAAGACTGAAACTTGTTCATGAATGTAAAATCTATCCATATCTTTATGAAGTATATTAGCAAAGAATAAAAAAACAACATTGGTTTCAGATACCATATGTGTGCTGGTTGCTGAGTTGCCTGATAACTGTGGGTAGAGTTTATATGATAAACTTATATATTTAATTTGAGTGTTGTACAAGTAATGAAGTATTGCCAGGCATGAAAAGATACTATGAGATAGTTGCTATAAGGCATATCTCAATAAGGCATATCTAAATACTTTACTTTTATTAAAACTATATTTCATATTATTTTAATTGTAAATATATATATCCTATAGCCAATGTAGTCATTTGAACATGACAGCTTAGCTCTTAAAATTTCTAAAACAATGAAAATACTCAAGAGAAGTATAAGCCAACTTTCAAACACTTGTAAGGAGTTTTCAGAAATGTCAAAAGATTATTGATTACTGTTCTTGTAATTATTTCCAGAACAGTACTTAGAATATTTACACGTTTCTGAAACAGTATTTAGTGAAAATACATATTTATAGGTTGAATTCTAATTCAAATGCATGATGAAAATGATACTTCAAGGTAATTTTGAAAACATCATTTATAAAACAAAAAATCTTTTTGTGAAACAAGTGGATTTTCATAAATTAAACTTGTTTAAAATATGGTATATCTTTATATGTCTTATGAATGCTTAAACTGTGATATTCAATATCACAATCTCTGAGGTCTGATGAAATCATTCTGTCATATGTTCATTCCAGATTATTGAGTAAGCATGAAAAAAATGTTAAAGACACATGCCCATTTTGTCACTGTGATGTGTAATATCTGGCAGGTACACATTAAAATAAGTCTGACAAGGTAAAGTGTGTTTTAATGCCTGATCATCTTTATTCTGAGAGCAGAACCTCATCTGAGTGCTCTCCTATTCGGTATCCACAGTCTTCTCTGATTAGTTGTTTCATATACAAGGATTAGTAACCGTGAGCAGCACTCCAGCCTGACATTCTTACCCAATGACAAGAGATTTTTATTGCACATTCATATTTCATGAGCAGTAATACCACATTTTAAATGTTTTAGAATGTTTCTTCGGCTCATGTGGATAAAATCATAAAACAATCAAGACTAGAATGTATAGCAAGATAGTTGAATGCATAAGGTATAATCATATATTGTTGCAAAGTTTAAGCATTTTATTTTAAAAGCTGGCCAGAATTTTCTTATACCACTGACGTTATCTAAAGCTCCCTAACGCAGATTCGTTTTTTGCCTGGCCAATTCTCTATATTAACCTTCTGATTTACTCACTGGACAATTTCCTTATGAATGTTTCCTTAAAAGTCTCATCTGCCATATAGTATAGGATTACATTTGCCCTAAGGTCATTTAGAATCTTAAAATGATGGAATATCATTTTAATTTATGATAAAACAACATCAAGTTAAAAAAAATAAGATTATCCCATTCCATAATTTCCTTATTGCTATTGATACAATGGATTCTCTTTTTTAAAAAAATCCTATGGTCATTAACTCTTTCACTAAATTCACTGACTCCTTCTTTGCATACCAGGTATTACTGCACTAGCCTTAGAAGTAATACTGCTATACTTAAAGCTATTCATTAAGACAGCAAATACTTACTGTGTACTATCTGCCAGGCATTGCTCAGACAGATAATAGACAATATTAAAAGACAACAAGAAAAAAATGTAGGTAAAAGATAAGGAAAGAGTAAAGCCAACCATTAAAATTACCATAACGTACCACATACTTATAGTGGTAAGTAACGGTACTTACCACCAAAATTATATAGTATGAAAAGTATACTTCAATCCAGCCTCCCGACTCAGGAGAATTTATCTGACAGTTATATCTTATAAATATAGAATGATATACAAAAAAGTTTATTCACTGCAGCATTGTAAAACCAAAAGGTAAGAACCCAAGAGTCCATCAATGAAGACTGGTTTAAACAGCATACAGCACTTTTCACTCCTGGTGGCTCAGCTGGCAAAGAATCTGCCTGCAATGCAGGAGACCTGGGGTCGATCCCTGGGTTGGGAAGATCCCCTGGAGAAGCGTGGCAACCCATTTCAATATGCTTGCCTGGGAAATCCCGTGGAAGGACAGAGGAGCCTGGTGAGTTATCATCCAGAGGGTCGCAAGAATCAAACACGACTTAGCAACACCACCACCACCACTTTTCACTCAAGGAAAAGCCTGCCTACTCTAAAGTGGAGTGGGCAAGCTCTGTGTACTGAAGTGGAAAAATCTCCAGACTCCCCTTTAGGTAAAGAAAGCAATATATAGAAGAATACACACACATACACACAAGTCTTGGTGAAGGGAGGGGAGAAAGGGAAGTAAGAATACATATTTAAATTTGCTTGTATCTGCATGAAGAAACATTAGAAAAACTCACAAGAAACTAACACAGGAGGCTGAGTCTGAGGTCAAAGATGAACAGTGAGTTGAGCAGATGCAGGAATGGGAGAAAACCTTTTTAACACATAAATTTCTATATTATTTTTATTTTCGGACATTATTAACACATTACCTATTTAAAAGTTTAAGAAAGGGAAAAAGTATACTATACAATATTATATGATTGCTAGACGAAAGCTGCAAATTAGCTATAAACTACGTGCGTGCTATGTTGCTTCAGTCGTGTCCGATTCTTTGCAACCCTATGACTATAGCCCGCCAGGCTCCCCTGTCTATGGGATTCTCCAGGCAAGAATACTGGAGTGAGTAACCATTCCCTTCTCCAGGGGATCTTCCTGACCCAGGGAACAAACCTGCGACTCGTATGTCTCCTCTATTGATAGGCGGGATCTTTACCACTAGCACCATCTGGGAAGCCCCAAACTTCCTACAAGTTAAATCAAATAGAAACTTTGTATTGGTACATGAATTGGAGATAAAATTAAAAACGTTTTTAACTGTTTAGCCAATGGTGAGACCTGAAAGGAGTTTCTTTACTATACACTGAATAACGACATTCTGTCATCTAGAGAATGACAGTCTCACCAACATCTTTTAAATACATTCTCAGAAGGCTTCAAATCATGTGCCTGCTTATAATTCTGCAATACCCTTCTATTTAATCAAAATAAATCTAAACTTCTTACCATGGTCTGTAACACCCCAAGTGACCTGGCCTCCACCTATCTCTCCTCCCACTCTTCCCCTTAATCATGGAGCTCCAACCACACTGGTTGTCCCCTTACCGTAATAAGCTCCTACCGTAATGAGTTCAGAGTACCATCAGTGCTGTTCCCAAGGTAGTAGTAGCAAAACTGCCTCCTTTTCATTCAGGTCTCAGCTCCTGAGAAGCCCTCCCTTTCTACTCTAGCTAAAGGTTCTCTCTAGTCACTCTGCAGTCCATCATTAGGCTTTACATTCTTTATATCACTTATTATTGAGTCTGCTATTTTTTTTATTATTTTCATCTTCTGTCTTCTCCCACAAGAAAACAACCCTTGAAATTGTTGACTGCTGTATCCTATATCTTGTATACTCAGTGCCTAGAGCAGGGCTTGGAAAACAATGGGTGGCTAATGAATGAGCCAATGAAAATGAATGAGCAACTGAGAAAGAGTAAAAGAAGGCATAAAAGGAAGAAGAGAGGAAAGAGGTTGGGAGAAGAGAGAGAGAAAGGCATTTCTTAAACTTCTTTGGCTAATATTAAGTAAGATCTGTCAGTTAATTCTGATTTTTTTTCATGTAAGATTAGACACCAATGGCTTATACACATTTTCAACCACTGTTAGTTAAGGCCCAAAGTTTTTGATGCCACTGTTTATGTAATCACTCATCTCATAAGCAGGGCTTCCCTTGTGGCTCAGCTGGTAAAGAATCTGCCTGCAATGTGGGAGACATGGGTTCCATCCCTGGGTTGGGAAGATCCCCTGGAGAAGGAAAAGGCTACCCACTCCAGTATACTGGCTTAGAGAATTCCATGGACTGCAGTTCATGGGGTCGCGAAGTGTCGGACACGACTGAGCGACTTTCACTTTCATCTCATAAGCTACTTATCTCAAGAAAACTCATATTGGAAAAGTCCTAAAAATTTCACCACCATTTGGATTTAGGTTAGATTTATAAGTCAATGGGCATGAGTTTGAGTAAACTCCGGGAATTGGTGATGGACAGGGAGGCCTGGCGTGCTGCAGTCCATGGGATCACAAAGAGTTGGACACAACTGAGCAACTGAACTGAACTGATAAGTTATAAATTATATAAATTTAAATATAAATTAAAATGTGTGTTTTTCAAAGTATTTCCCCCTCCACACAACACAAAAATAATAATAAAGCATCACTAAAGATTCTAAAAGGCAATTTTTATCACTGCATTTTCCCATTGTAATACTTGGTCAAATTTAACTAAAGACCATTCTAGTATGCTGCTGCTGCTGCTAAGTCACTTCAGTCGTGCCTGACTCTGTGCAACCCCATAGACGGCAGCTCACCAGGCTCCTCTGTCCATGGGATTCTCCAGGCAAGAACACTGGAGTGGGTTGCCATTTCCTCCTCCAATGCATGAAAGTGAAAAGTCAAAGTGAAGTCGCTCAGTCGTGTCCGACTCTTCGCGACCCCGTGGACTGCAGCCTACCAGGCTCCGCCATCCATGGGATTTGCCAGGCAAGAGTACTGGAGTGGGGTGCCATTGCCTTCTCCATTCTAGTATAGAAGGTATTATATAAGGATTTTGGATTTGGGCAGCTATACCTAGAATCAAAAGAAGTAACCTAGAAAAGAATCTACTGGATTACTGGGTTTCTGCAGCTGTGCAACAGAAGAAATCTAACATCAAAACTTACTTTCTGTGATAACACGATTCATCAAGGTGACCAATCTACAGAAATATCAAATCACTATGTTATTAAGTACCAGAAAGTTACACAGTATTGTAGGTTAGTTATGCTTCAAAAATAAACAAATTAATTAAAAAAAAAGAGAGAGATCACAATTGTGGTTATCAGAGGTGGGGGTGATAAGAGGGATGGACTAGATTAAGGGCACCAAAAGGTATAAACTTTCAGTTACAAGATAAGTACTAGAGGTGTAATGTACAACATGATTAACAATTCAACTGCTATATGATATACATGGAAGTGGTTAAGGGAGTAAATCCTAAGAATTTTCATCACAAAGGAAAACATTTTTCTATTTCTTTAATTTTGCATCTATATGAGATAAAGGATGTTCTCTAAACTTATTGTGATAATCATTTTATGATTATATAAGTCAGTCACTATGCTAGTCACCTTAAACTTACACAGTAGTATATGTCAATTACATCTCAGTAAAATTGGAAGGAAAAAATTTTCCTTTCTTCCAGTCATTTCACAGTGGTTAAAGAGAAGACGTCTATAAATGTTTTCTATTTATTGGCCCAGAATTAAACTGCATTTATGTATGTATGTGTGTATATATGTGCTGGGTGGATTTTATAACCATTGCCATGTGGCTTCAGGACACATTGATTTAGTTAAGGTTACACATTAAAAATGTCTCAACTCCACAGTGTCTCTGACAGCCTAGTTTTCCATCAGAATGATTCCACAATCTATACAATGTGTTAAATTACTCACCAAAGATTAGTTCCCATTTTTTGCATCTGTTGAGATGCATGGGTTTTATTTATTCCAGCATAGAACTGAAATAAATTATATTTTTAAAAATGTGTTCCTGATAATGCTCTTTTCACGTCATAGATGAGGATACGTGGTGTGAAAGCCTTTCTACTTTCTATCAGACTATGCTTTCCTTTATTTTCAAGGTCAGCTGTAAAAAGAGTTATTTTTCTAACTGAATTAGAAAAGATTTATCTTAGTATCTTACTGGCTGTTCTCAATCACAGATATTTGCTTTTCAGTTAATAAATCCTGGGTCAAATTTAAGATCCACTGACCCTTCAGAAACACATCTGCAGAATCCTATGAGGATGACTCTCTCAGGGAGCAAACATCTCTGCCATCCCCAGAACTGAAGGCTAGTTACAGTCATGTGCATAGCATTTGTTCTATGCCTTTTTCATTCTCTAAACTTTAGAGAATGCTTTAGAGTCTTAGATAGAACTTTTCCCTGTAAGAGTAATTCTTATTAATGCAAATCTATCCCAAATCTTCATAAAAGGTATAGGAGAAATCTACAAGCAGAAGCAGAGAGTAGAAATGCTTGCAGCCCAGATTTTGAAGGTGATATACATTTCACTAAGTGATCTGAACACTGCTGGAGATTTTAGACTGAAAAATGTAATCATGTTCTTATTTTAGCAGTGATACCATTAAGAAGTCCATGACAAATACTGTATGTCTTATGTCCTATGAGTCTTTAGCAAAAACAACTTGCTATTTAAAGCACCACTTTGGGCAAAGAAGGTGGTTTGGACTACACAGTTATTAATTAACATGGCAGCGAAGCTTCAGGACATGAAACCACAAAGCAGCTCTCTGGCCGGTTGTTAACAGTGTCATACACATGTAAATAATCCACGATTTTAAAGGCCCTTTTCTCTTCTATACTTTATCCCCTTGACAGCAATTGTAACACTCTGTACTGAGATCCCTTCCGAGTCTAACATTTGTAATCACAGAATAGTATGACAGCAATCTTGGTACTAATTACTTTTTTCTAAATCACATGAGCTCTGTCATGTTCTAAAAGACAAATGAGACTGTTGCCAGCATGTCAGTCTGCCATGATCCTAACCAAGCAGGTAACACTAAAGTTACATGGGCATTAACTGATAAGCGTACACGTGTGCATCCATTCCTCCTGCTGCCAGGAACACCCTGTGGTGTCTCTACCCAGGAACTGCCCTTAGCCAAAGGGAACTGCCTCTCCCAAGGCCATGAACTTGCCTCAGAGGCAGCTAAGTGAACTGGAAGATAGAACGCTGGGAATAACTGAAGCAGAGCAGAAGAAAGAATAAAAAAAAAAAAAAAAATGAGGACAGTCTCAGAGACCTCTGGGACAATATTAAGTGCACCAACATTAGAGTTATGGCGGTACCAGAAGAAGAAGACCAAAAGAAAGGGTCTGAGAAAATACTTGAGGAGATTCTAGTCAAAAATTTCCCTAACATGGGAAAGGAAATAGTCACCCAAGTCCAGGAAGTCCAGAGAGTCCCATACAGGATACACCCAAGAAGAAGCACACCGATACCCCTATTAATCAAACAAATCAAGCCTCAGCTAAGGAGAGATCTGAATGACTCCAGCAGCCCAGTGCTCCCAAGGGGAGGCTGAGGTCAACACTGCAGCTGCACCACCATCCGCCTCGGCTCAGCTGCTTCTCTCACTGCTTCCAGGTGCCGGTCCCAGGAGCTCTCCCCAGGAAACGTCCTGTGCGCGTTCCCACCTCAGCATCTGTTCCCAAGCAGCCTGCCTCCTCCGCCACTCGCTGGCCAGGGAACGGTGGCTGAGATACTCAGCATGTCCGCTGCTAAGTATCCTTGTCCAAGAGATAGACAGAGTAGTAGTGCTTTCGACGCACGGTGTTGTGAGAATGAAACAAGTTAATTCACTCAAATCTCTCAGAACAGTGCCCGTGCATAATAAGTATTCAATGAATGCTTATTATGAACTATTACCATGAGTGCATTTTCTTACAGGAAAAGTTTTCATTAACAAGTGAATTCACAGGCATTCCCTGGTGGCCTAGTCATTAGGATTCCAGGCTTTCCCTGCCATGGCCCAGGTTCAATCCCTGGTCAGAGAAATAAGATCCCACAGGCTGTGCAATGCGCTCCAAAAATTTTTTTAAATAAAAAATACATTAAAAAAGTGAATTTCCTTTCATATAATATCTTTTTTTTTCACTTTTCCCTAAGCTATAATCAACAGAACGATGAGGTCAAAAACAATAGGCTATGGTTTACATTATTTCTGATGTTCTAATTATATTAAAATTAATGTGCTAATACTTAGAAAAATTACCATCACATCATCATAATTTACAGGTTATTTATTTTTCAGCAAAGGAATGAAATCATTTTTGTACTCTTTATAAATATTAAAAGAATGAATGAACTCAATGATTTCTATAAACTCATATATTTAATATATCAAATCCAACAAAATAAAAAAGGTAAAAAGGAACTTCAATTTAAACTGAAGTCTTAATATTTCAGAGTAGCTCTGGACCTTATAATGCCTGACACTGTGGAGTTCTGATCATCAAAGTTTGAAATTAAACCTTGGAGAGTGATATAAAGTTAAGGGTAGGTTCACACAATTGATAAACTGAAAACTTAAAGGAAAAAATTAGTCATGCTTTTTTGCATTTTATGTGGCTATATTTTAAATTAAATTTTTTCAGGATTAGGATGTATTATTTATGGCCATGCCCAATCTCATTATTTGTTAGGATAAAACGAGTAATCATTTTAAAAGAAAATCAATTTAAACAAGGAAAATTAATACTGCAGACAGAGGGCTCAAATTCTATTTTCCTTTTTATGGTAAATATTTCCTCCATTGCTCTGGAAAATATCACTCCGTTCAGTAAGAACCAGTCCCAAGAATAACATCTGGCTTGGTATCTGTCTCTATAATAGTTATGACTTTTTAAGTGTTTACTATATGCTAGGGTTTTAAATACGTTATCTTTGAATCTCATACTAAGACTTTAAAGCACATATTATTACCCCATTTTCTAGATAAATAAAATGAGGTTCAAAGAACACAGCTTAGAACGCAGAGCCAGACTCAAGTTTCTCTGTGAGCACATAGCTATGAATAAGTCAGCTCATATTCTGCTTAAAAGGATTGGAAAAGTGCATTACAATATTGGCATGCCTCCAAGAAAACAGGAAATGCACTTAATAAAATTGCTCTCCTTTTAAGTTTTGAACTGTTTTGTTTGAATTATTATTCAAGGTAGAGAATACATAGAATAAACTAAAAAGTTCAAATACTGCTATATTCTCAAATCAGTTACCCAATTTCTTTTGATAACAGTGAGAGATACAGGCCTTTTAAGACAGCTTTGAGGACTAAATAGCTGATTGTTAACGTGAGATGTTTAAGAAACAAAAAGACTAGAAATAACTCTGCTAATATGCAAAATTCATAACTTCATATTCTGACAGTATAAAAAGAGGCACTGGCAGAGATTATGTTTTTTTACATGAAATGAGAAGTGTCTGGCACTAAATTGTAACATAAAGAGGATATGAGTTGTCTTGCTGTATTATAATGTTTATTAGTAGCTGTTTCAATGACAGCTGTGCTTTTTGGAAAGTGGTAGGGATGCTGTAGGAGATGCCCTTTCCTGAAGCAGTCAATACTCATGTAAGTGAGTACCATGCAGATCACTCCATTTTATCACTGAACAAATCCCACTGTTATCACATACTGTGCACTTGAGTAGGCACTTAGCAGTAAGCACCACAGATAAAGCCTCTGCCATCATCTTTTGAACCTTCAATGAGCAAAGACGCAAATACGGCACAGGTAACTTGTGTGAGGCAAGCTACAAAAGAGGTTTATTGTATGTGTATAATCGATGGGTGTTTATAAGACTGACTTAACAAACAGAGGTGAAATGGAAAGCTTAGATCATTAAAGAGGTCTTCCTGAGGATGTGATATTTAAAATAATTTTTTTTTAAAGTGAGAGAAGCTGGAGGAATGGGGACCCAATGGTAGAGATGACAGGACAGCACATTTCAAGCAAAGAGAAAACTGGTGTCTTACTTAATCAGCTCTGGCTATCATAGTATACAGACTGGCTGGCTTAAAAAACAGAAATTTACTCTCAAAGTCCTGGAGGCTGGAAGTTGAAGATGAGCATGGTCAGGTTCTGGTGAGAGACCTCCTCCTGAATTACAGATGGCCTCACATCACAGAGAAAGCAAGTTCTGGTCTCTTCTTATAAAGACACTTATCCCATCACAGGGTCCCACCCTCACAACCTTATCTAAACCAAGACCTCCCAAAGGCCCCACTCCAAATGGGGTTAGGGCTTCAGCGTATGGATGTAGGGGACATGAACATTCAGTCCATAACACAGAGCAAACACCTGAGACAAGAAAGATTGTAGCACCTTGGTGAGATGTAAAGAGGGTGGGGAGAGTTCCCCAGAGCAAGGACAGAAAAGCAGGGAGAATGAATTAGACAAGGACTTTGAACTTGACCTTACAACAAGTTCATGAGTAATATAATCAGGCCTGTGTTACAGATGCTTTTGAAAGAAAATAATTATCACAGGATGTGTTAGGTTCTATTTGATACATGATCAGAGAACAATGAACTTACTTAGTAAAAGATAATTGTTGAGATAGGGCTTCCCTGGTGGCTCAATGGTAAAGAATCCATCCACCTGCTGAGGAAGGAGATGCGGGTTTGATCCCCTGGGTCAGGAAGATCATCTGGAGAAGAAAATAGGAATCCACTCCAATATCCTTGCCTGGGAAATCCCATGGACAAAGAAGCCTGGTGGGCTACAGTCCATGGAATTGCAAAAGAGTCAGATACAACTTAGTATCTAAACAACAACACAAGTTGTGAGATATTTGGGCTCTAGAATCTTGACTTACAAAAAGAAAAACAGCAAAATTAATTTCTACTTAAACAAAAGCTTCTTTGGCATATTAACACTTAGTCTTAATGATTTTTAATAATCCTAGCTGGTTCCTCACATTTGGACAAGGCTTGCTAAGGACTTATTTTCCCCAATTGGGTCACAGTGAATTACATTTCCCACATGTCTCAGCCAAACCTAAATATAGTGGGAAATATTGTTAACCAATTCATAGAGTTGTTTCTATGTTTACTTTTTAATGAAGGATGACCATTTAATTAGGATTCTAGACTTCAGATCATATCAGTCAGATCAGATCAGTTGCTCAGTCGTGTCCAACTCTTTGCAACCCCATGAATCGCAGCACACCAGGCCTCCCTGTCCATTACCAACTCCCGGAGTTCACTGAGACTCACGTCCATCGAGTCAGTGATGCCATCCAGCCATCTCATCCTCTGTCATCCCCTTCTCCTCATGCCCCCAATCCCTCCCAGCATCAGAGTCTTTTCCAATGAGTCAACTCTTCGCATGAGGTGGCCAAAGTACTGGAGTTTCAGCTTTAGCATCATTCCTTCCAAAGAACACCCAAGGCTGATCTCCATCCAACCAGAATGGACTGGTTGGATCTCCTTGCAGTCCAAGGGACTCTCAAGAGTCTTCTCCAACACCACAGTTCAAAAGCATCAATTCTTCAGCGCTCAGCTTTCTTCACAGTCCAACTCTCACATCCATACATGACCACAGGAAAAACCATAGCCTTGACTAGATGAACCTTTGTTGGCAAAGTAATGTCTCTGCTTTTGAATATGCTATCTAGGTTGGTCACAACTTTCCTTCCAAGGAGTAAGCGTCTTTTAATTTCATGGCTGCAGTCACCATCTGCAGTGATTTGGGAGCCCCCAAAAATAAAGTCTGACACTGTTTCCACTGTTTCCCCATCTATTTCCCATGAAGTGATGGGACCAGATGCCATGATTTTCGTTTTCTGAATGTTGAGCTTTAAGCCAACGTTTTCACTCTCCACTTTCACTTTCATTAAGAGGCTTTTGAGTTCCTCTTCACTTTCTGCCATAAAGGTGGTGTCATCTGCATATCTGGGGTTAATGATATTTCTCCTGGCAATCTTGATTCCAGACTTACATTTATATAAGACTATTTATTGAGCATGAGTGAATCTAAAACATACTTAAATGATTTTAAGCTGCTAACTTTCACTAGTAACATTAATTAATCTATGAAAAGCTGAATCAGTAAACATTTGTAGCCATACACATTAGCTTCCACTCAATTGTAATCTAACATATTTTGAATAGGGTAAAATTCTATAGACTTTATATTCAAAGGGGCCTTACTATTAAGTCTCAATCATCTGAATTCCATTGAAATTGATAAAAATTTGAATTTAAGGAGAAAGCAAGAGTTTTGCTTTTGGTATGGCTGAGTACATGCTCACAATGACCTACTCTTTTGCATGAAACAACTATAAACTCCAAATAAAACAGGAAAAAAAAAAAACCTGAAGGCTTTTGGGACTGAATAAAAACAGCAAGATTGTCACAAGGGGTCAAAGAATTGGAAGAATGGATGGACTTGCAGTAGGTTTTCCTTTATTTTTAAGTTTAATTTATTCTATTTTTTTACCCTGTTACCTAAGGACAGGTGTAAGTCATCAATAGAAACACAGTATTCCTGGACTGAAGAATCTTAGTACAGAGGTTAGGGCAACTACAATCATTGGAAAGTGGGAGGAAAATCCAGATAGGAGAAAGCCTTCTGGGCAAGTCCCAAACTCCATACAAACCCAGTCCAAATCTCCGATTGACCCCCGAACTATACATGTATAGGGCATATTGCAAAAACCCAGTTAAGAAAACTGAACTGAATTTTTCATTGGTGCCCAAAATTCATAGTCTTCAGTTTGAATCCAACCAAGTTAACTGCCTGCTACAACACAAATATCAACACTATTCAGAAGAACACAGCAGAATCCAGAGTTTCCATACCATATGTACACAATGTCCAGAGTACAAGGTAAAATTATTCAATGTATGAGTAACTAGGAAAATGTGATCTGTTTTCAAAATATAAAAAACAAAGAGGCCAACCCTAGGATAATCTGGGTGTTGAAATTCAGAAATATTTTATAACTATATGAAATGAAGACATTTTTATAATAAATGAAAAGATAAAGGATTTTAGCAGAGAAAGAAACTACAAAATAAATAAAATATAAGTTCTACAAATGAAAAATGCAATACCTTAAATTTTTTAAAAAATTGTTGGAGGTGCTTAACAGTAGAATAGAGATGAGGAACAAAACAATGAACTTGAAATTAAAGCAATAGAAATCATCTGACCTGAAGAACTAAGGATAAAATTATTGAAAATAAAACTGAACACAGACATTAGACTTCAGGTGTATTTAAAACCTTAGGAATAGAGAAAATAAAGAATGAGGTAGAAAAAGTTTATTTAAAAATGAAGAAAACACAGCTTCTAGAATGACCTCTCTTTATAAGTGGAATAAGCTTAAACTTTATCCTTTTAAAAAAGGAAAAGTTACCTTCACAAATGACAGACAAAAGTGGTAACTCTACTGCATATGTTAAAGTGGATTTAGAGAAATAATAGCAAAGCAGCATCCTTAAGGGGCTTCCTAGGTGGCTCAGTGGTAAAGAATCTGCCTGCAATACAGGAGACCCAGGTTCAATCCTTGGGTCAGGAAGATTCCCTGGAGAAGGGATTGGCTTCTTACCTACTCCAGTAAGGTGTTATGAATTTAGAAAAGAGCACAATTGTACTTCTCAGCGTACATGGCAAAAAGGAGTATTACCATGTTCAAAAAAATTTATCTTTCTTTTAAAATAGAATAAGATTCCAAGATTTTGTAACATTAGAGTATACTGTAATATTCATAGAATTATATTTTAATGCAAGTAAGCAAATTACCTAGAGTACATTATTTGGTAAATATCAAACTTAATAAATTTCCCTTCCCGTCACCTCTCCTCTTTATGCTCCACACTGACAAACAGACATAAGCATGACAATTAGATTCTACACAGGAAAACACCACATAAAAGTTTTGTAAGATGAGTCCAGGAAATCAAGTATCTGCCAACACTGAAATACTGTGCTCTTGTTTATTCATAATATAACAGAACAGCCTTTGTATTATTTTTACAGCTCAGTACTTAAAATAACACATACTTCAAAGGCAAGTAAACAGTGCATAAGCTGAGATGGGTCTTTACCTCAACACTGGGTTCTTTTATAATAGACATTCTTAAAAACTAGACAAGTCAACCTCTGTGTAAATAATAACTTCCTCTGTGTTTCCAAATGTAGAAATCAAAATAAGTATACAATATGAGAAGTTTATAACTAGACAACTGCTGAAAATCAAATAGTAAGTCTACTTATAGTAAGCCTAGAAATAATATTTAATCTCTTGAAAATGTGTCCATAACACTGGCTACTTCTACTTATATTATATTTATATTATATATTATATTATATATATTATATATTATACTTAATATAAATGAAAAACAAAAGAACTTTCAGAATATTATGAGCAAAAGAACTTTTACAGGTAAATGACAATCTCTTGTATTAAACAGAGTTTTTAAATTAACAGCCAGGAGTCAAACCGGGATGAGAAATCGCCTCAGGTCCTGTTTCGTTCTTTACTCTCTGCTAACCTTGTGAGCACCAGCCATACTATAAGTCCTACTCACTTTTTGCCACTATAGATTCCTCAAAAGCATCAAGTGGATAGTATTTTCTCGTCTGATGATCTAGTATGAAGTAAACAATAGGGGCTTCCCAAGTGGCTCGGTGGTAAAGAAACGGCCTGCAGATGCAGGAGCCTCAGAAGATGCAGGTTCCATCCCTGGGCCAGGAAGATCACCTGGAGTAGGAAATGACAACCCACTCAAATATTCTTGCTGGGCTAATCCCATGAATACAGGAGCCTGGCTGGATACAGGCCATGTGGTCTCAAAGAGTTGGACTTGACTGAGTAAGTGTGTGCACACACCCCCCCCCCCACACACACACAGACACAAACCAACAATACCATCCCCCAAAAATCAACAATTAAAAATTACCACCATACTTTAGAATAGAAAACATAGACTAAATTTCTATAGTTGTTGTTGTTCAGTCACTAAATTGTGTCCAACTTTTTGCGACTCCATGGGCTGCAGCATGCCAGGCTTCCCTGTCCTACACTATCTCCCAGAGTTTGCTCAAATTCATGTCCATTAAGTCAGTGATGCTATCTAACCATTTCATCCTCTGCCATCCTCTTCTCCTCTTGCCTTCAATCTTTCCCAGTGTCAGGATCTTTTCCAATTAATCAGCTCTTTGCAGCAGGTGGCCAAAGTACTGGAGCTTCAGCATCAGTTCTTCCAATGAATATTCAGGGTTGACTTCCTTTGGCATTGACTGGTTTGATCTCCTTGCTGTCCAAGGGACTCTCAAGAGTCTACCCCAGCACCACAATTCAAAGCATCAATTCTTCGGCACTCAGCCCTCTTTATGGTCCAACCCTCACATCCCTACATGACTACCGGAAAAACCATAGCTTTGAACACACAGACTTTTGTTGGCAAAGTGATGTCTTTGCTTTTTAATATTCTGTCTAGGTTTGTCATAGCTTTCCTTCCAAGGAGCAAGCATCTTTTAATTTTATGGCTGCAGTCACTGTCTGAAGGGGTTTTGGAGCCCAGGAAAATAAAATCTGTCACTGTTTCCACTTTTTTCCCTTCTATTTACCATGAAATGATGGAACTGGATGCCATGATCTTAGATTTTTTTAATGCTGAGTTTCAAGCCAGCTTCTTCACTCTTCTCTTTCACCCTCATCAGAGGTTCCTTAGTTTCTCTTCACTTTCTGCCATTAGCATGGTATCATATGCATATCTGAGTGTGCTTAGTCACTCAGTCATGACTGACTCTTTGCAACCCCTTGAACTATAGCCTTCCAGGCTCCTCTGTCCATGAGGATTCTCCAGGCAAGAATACTAGAGTGGGTTGCCTTGCCCTCCTCCAAAGGATCTTCCCAACCCAGGGATTGAATCCAGGTTTCTTGCATTGCAGGCACATTCTTTACCATCTGACCCACCAGGGAAGCCCAAGAATACTGGAGTGGATAACCTATCCCCTCTCCATGGAATCATCCCGACCCAGGAATCAAACCAAGGTCTCCTGCATCACAGGCGTATTCTTTCCCTGCTGAACTACCAGGGAATCCCATATAAAGGGAACCACCATTGACTCACCTGTTGTCTGGGTTGCAGTGCTGTGCTATGCTTAGTCACTCAGCTGTGTCCTGACTCTTCAGGACCCCATGGACTGTAGCCCGCCAGGCTCCTTTGTCCATGGGATTTCCTAAACAAGAATACTGGAGTGGGTTGCCGTGCCCTCCTCCATATCTGAAGTTGCTGATATTTTCCCTGCAATCTTGACTCATACAACCTGATGATGTACTCTGCATAGAAGTTAAATAAAGAGGGTGACAATCTGAGTCATCCCAGTCAGATGTTCCATATCCAGTTCTAACTGTTGCTTCTTGACCTACATACTGGTTTTCCAGAAGACAAGTAAGGTGTCCTGGTGTTACCATCTCTTTAAGAATTTCCCACAGTTTGCATGATCCACACAGCCAAAGGCTTTACCATACAAAATGAAGCAGAAGTAGATATTTTTCTGGAATTCTCTTGTTTTCTCTATGATCCAGCGAATGATGGCAATTTGATCTCAGATTCCTCTGTCTTTTCTAAATCCAGCTTGTACATCTGGAAGCTTTTGGTTCAAGTTTAAGCTAGCTTGAAGGATTTTGACCAGTACCTTTCTAGCAGATGAAATGAGCACAATTGTACGGTAGCTTGAACATTCTTTGGCACTGCCCTTCTGTGAGATTGAAATGAAAATTGACTTTTTTCAGTCCTCTAGCCATGGCTGGGTTTTCCAAATTTGCTGTCAGACTGATTGCATCACTTTCACAGCATCATCTTTTAGGATTTTAAATAACACAACTGAATTTTCATCACCTCCACTAGCTTTATTCCTATGCTTCCTAAGGCCTGCTAGACTTCACACACCAGGATGTCTGGCTCTAGGTGAGTGACCACACCATGGTGGTTATCCTGGCCATTAAGATCTTTTCTGTATAGTTCAGTGTATCCTTGACACCTCTTCTTAATCTCCCCTGCTTCTGTTAGGTCCTTACAATTTCTGCCCTTATGGTGCCCAGTCTTGTATGAAATGTTTCCTTGATATTTCCAATTTTCTTGAAGAGATCTCTAGTGTATCCCATTCTCTTGTTTTCCTCTACTTCTTTGAAGTGTTTTTCCTCTTATCTTTCTTGTTATTCTCTGGAACTCTGCATTCAGTTGGGTATATCTCTCCCTTTCTCCCTTGCTTTTTGCTTCTCTTCTTTCCTCAGCTATTTGTAAAGCCTGCTCAGACAACCACTTTGCCTTCTTGCATTTCTTTTTCTATGGCATGGTTTTGGTCTCTGCCTCCTATACAGTGTTACTAACCTCCAATGGTAGTTCTTCAGGCACTCTGTCTACCAGATCTAATCCCTTGAATCTATTCATTACCTCCACTGTATAATCATAAGGAATTTGATTTAGGCCACATCTGAATGGTTTTCCCGACTTTCTTCAATTACAGTGTGAATTTTGCAATAAGGAGCTGATGACGTGAGCCACAGTCATCTTCAGGTCTTATTTTTGCTGACTGCAAAGAGCTTCTTCCATCTTTGGCTGCAAAGAATATAATTAATCTGATTTTGGTAATGACCATTTGGTGATGTCCATGTGTAGGGTCATCTCTTGGGTTGTTGGAAAAGGGTATTTGCTATGACCATTGTGTTCTCTTGACAAAACTCTGTTAGCCTTTGCCCCGCTTCGTTTAATACTCTAAGGCCAAACTTGCATGTTACTCTAGGTATCTCTTGACTGTCTACCTTTGCATTCAGTCCCCTATGATGAAAAGGACATCTTTTTTTGGTGTTAGTTCTAGAAGGTCTTGTAGGTCTTCACAGAAACAGTCAACTTCAGCTTCTTCAGCATCAGTGTTTGGGGCAAAGTGTTTGGATTACTATGATATTGAATGGTTTGCCTTGGAAACGAACCAAGATTATTCTGTCATTTTTGAGATTGCACCCACGTACTGCATTTGGAACTCTTTTGTTGACTATGATGGCTATTCAATTTCTTTTAAGGGATCCTTGCCCACCGTAGTAGATTTAATAGTCATCTGAATTAAATTCGCCCATTCCCATCCATTTAAGTTCATTGAATCCTAGAATTTCGATGTTCACTCTTGCCATCTTCTGCTTGATCACCTCTAATTTACCTTGATTCATGAACCTAACAGTCTAGGTTCCTATGGAATATTGTTCTTTATAGCACTGGACTTTACTTTCCCCATCAGACATATCCACAACTGAGCGTTGTTTCCACTTTGGCCCAGCTACTTCATTCTTTCTGGAACTGTTAGTAATTGCCCTCTGCTCTTCCTCAGTACCATACTGGACCTTCTGATCTGGGGTCTCACTTTCCAGTGTCATATCTTTTCGCCTTTTCACACTGTTCATGTTCGTGTAAGAATACTGAAGTGGTTTGCCATTCCCTCTTCCAGTGGACCATGTTTTGTCAGAATCCTTCACTATGACCCATCTGTCTTGGGTGGCCCTACATGGCATGGTTCATGGCTTCCTTGAGTTATGCAAGCCCCTTTGCCACAACAAAGCTGTGATAAAAGTGAGCACAACCAAATAACTTACTGGCTACATTAAATATCTCAATATATTGAATGTATATACTATACATAAAAATACAACTGGAAAAAAATGTACCTTAATATAACACTACAGCATCACTTTATATGAGGAAACTTTATCATTCAAGGATTTTTGTATCTGTGGGTGATCCTGGAACCAATACTCCCCAAATACCATGGGATGACTGAATTTAATCTCTAAGTTTCCAATTTTGATATGCAAAAGAACTTCTACGGAATGATCTCTTATGTCCAGCTTTCTTAAAGGAGGTAGCCAAATAAATTTTAATTGATGTCATTTTTTTCTTTCATTGTATCTGTTTTCTGTCATTATTCATTTGAATGAATGAAATTATTCAAAACCACTCAATGCACATCAATAAATGTTTGTTAAAGAGTACTGTAATGATATTATTCCCCTTGATTTTAATTAAAGGAAATTCAAAATACGTCTTTTTGCCCTTTGCCCAACTTCCACTACTGAATGAAAATGAGAATTTCTCAGGATAAGCAATAAGAAAATGATATACAAGTCAGCCACATCCTAGGATGTCACTGTTTTCCTCTTTTGCTAGGATAATTTACATCTGAAGAGTCAAATACAGCAGGACAAAGCCTGGTGGTGCTTCTTTCTTATGAAATACACTTGACCTTGTGCAATGGGGAGGGAAGGGGGCACAGCATAGCCTTTGAAAGAATGACATAGCACAAGAACACAACATAAACTGATTAGAATCAAATGGATCCAAGATGGCAAGCAAGTGAACTTCAACTAGACCCTGGTCTTCAGTATACATCCATTGTAACACATCAGCAAGCTAAATGACATGCCCAGAGGTGCCCTGAAGTTCCAAGACCAACGCTCAAAGGCCAAAAAGTAGGTGATGGCTTAATTCCTGGAAATCTCTGCCCCTTCCTCAACACAGTTGGAATAATCCTCCCACTCATGAGCCTGTGAGATTAGCCAGCCCATAAAAGCTAACCACACTACATTTTGAGGTCGCTCTCGCCTCCTGCAGTGGCCCACATTCTTGCCTCAGCAGTGTGCTTCTCCCAAGGCTGCTCTTGCCTTTTGAGATGGTACACACTCTGTGGAGTGTTTCTCTCTAAATAAATTCACTTCTTACCTATCACTTTGTCTCTCATTGAATTATTTTTTCCATGAGACATTAAGAACTAGAACTTCATCAGGTGGTAAAACCAGGTTTGTGGCCTCAGTTGAAAGACTGTGCGTTTTGGCTGGGCAAGTCCTGGTCTCTTGGGTTTGAGTTTCAAACTGGGTTTTGACTGGGTGTGAGTCCTGGCACATATGTTCAAGTTCCAATCTGAGGTGAATGGTTTCACTTGGAAGGCCAGAAACATGTCCAGGGTCATACATACGTACCCTAGGTCTGGTGACTATGACCAGAGATGAACTGTGGAAGAATGTCAGAGATCAGGCTACTCTAATCTTTATTTTCAACCAAGAAGGTCAAGGCATCCTCAAGGCCCAGAAGGCTCTAGTGGCTGTCCATGCTAAGAAGCAGACTAAATCTGGGACTAAAGGTCTACATAGTATTTAAGACAGCAAGCCTTCCTAGAGTGCCATTTATGATACAGGTTCATATTTCTATCCATTTAACATGACTAGCCACAGAGGTTTTTAAAACAGAACACTGACCTTTCTTTTACTCTCACTTAACTTTTCAGTTTGTGAGTGGTGAAGTGAAGATACACATAATAAATTTTCCTGGGAGTTTACCATGTGGCAGACAACACTCTCTACCCTGGGTACATATTATCTCATTTAATCTCCTCAATAGCCCTGTGGGGTCACTCCTATTATCATCCCTATTTTATGGGTGAGAAGATTGAGGCTTACAAAGGTTTGGGAACTTGCTCAAGACCAGTTACAGAGCTGAAATATAAACCCTGTTCTGTCTGGCTCTACAGGACAAGCTTTTCACCACTAGATCACTCTTCTGCTGTCCAAATCAAGGACACCTCTTCCATCTTCTCTATTAGAGAAGATCCACACACTTCATCAGTGGGGCAATCTGAAATCTGTCTTTTTATGGGAAAATGGTAAACCCTGAAATGAAGCTAACAGCATGCATGGGCTTTTTATAATAAAAGGAAATTCAAAACAGAATTTTGAAGAAAGACAGTGTCCCATTGCATACACAGGGTAGGGCTAGTATGCCCACAGGCCATAGAGTCAAAAGGTAAAAGCAGAAAGATTAAACAATCAAGATTAAGACATTTTTGTCTGTTTGATGCAATATCCTATCATACCTGATCCAAGTTTGGAGTACAAAATGAAGCAGGGCAAAGGCTAACAGAGTTTTCCCAAGAGAACACACTGGGCATAGCAAACACTCTCTTCCAAAAACAAAAGAGACAACTCTACAAATGGACATCACCAAATCAGTTCAGTTCAGTTGCTCAGTCATATCCGACTCTTTGAGACCCCATGGACTACAGCATGCCAGGCTTACCTGTCCATCACCAACCCCCGGGGTCTGTTCACAATCATGTCCATCAAGTCAGTGATGCCATCAAACCATCTCATCCTCTGTCAGCCCCTTCTCCTCCTGCCTTCAATCTTTCCCAGAATAAGGGTTTTTTCCAACAAGGCAGTTCTTCTCATCAGGTGGCCAAAGTACTGAAGCTTCAGCTTCAGCATCAGCCCTTCCAATGAATATCCAGGACTGATTTCCTTTAGGATTGACTGGTTTGATCTCCTTGCAGTCCAAGGGACTCTGAAGAGGTTTCTCCAGCACCACAGTTCAAAAGCATGAATTCTTCGGTGCTCAGCTTTCTTTATGGTCCAACTCTCACATTCATATATGGCTACCAAAAAATCATAGCTTTCACTAGATGGACCTATGTTTGTAAAGTAATGTCTCTGCTTTTTAATATGCTGTCTAGGTTGGTAATAGCTTTTCTTCCAGGAGCAAGCCTCTTTTAATTTCATGGCTGCAGTCACCATCTGTAGTGATTTTGGAGCCCAAGAAAATAAAGTCTGTCCCTGTTTCCATTGTTTCCCCTTTTATTTGCCATGAAGTGATGGGACTGGATGCCATGATCTTCATTTTTTGAACGTTGAGTTTTAAGCCAGGTTTTTCACTCTCCTCTGTGACTTTCATCAAGAGGCTCTTTAGTTTCTCTTCTGATTTTGGTACTGACATTACCAAATGGTCAATACCAAAATCAGACTGATTATATTTTTTGCAGCCGAAGATGGACAAGCTCTACACAGACAGCAAAAACAAGACCAGGAGCTGACTGTGGCTCAGATCATGAACTCCTTATTGCAAAATTCATACTTAAATTTAAGAAAGTAGGGAAAACCACTACGCTATTCAGGTATGAGGTAAATCAAATCCCTTACAGTTACATAGTAGAAGTGACAAATAGATTCAAGGGATTAGATCTGATAGACAGCGTTCCTGCAAAATGATGGATAGAGGCTCATAACACTGTATAGGAAGCAGATATCAAAACCATCCCCAAGAGAAAGAAATACAAAAAGGCAAAATGAGGAGGTCTTAAAAATAGCTGAGAAAAGAAGATAAACTAAAGACAAAGGAGAAAAGGAAAGATATATCCATCTGAATGCAGAGTTCCAAAGAATAACCTGGAGAGATAAGAGAGTCTTCCTAAGTGATCAATGCAAAGAGAGGAAAGCAAGAGAATAGGAAAGACTAGAGATGTCTTCAAGAAAATCAGAGATAGCAAGGGAACATTTCATGCAAAGATGGGCTCAATAAAGGACAGAAATGGTATGGACCTAACAGAAGCACAATATACAAAGAAGAGACAGAGATGGTATGGACCTAACAGAAGCAGAAGCTATAAAGAAGAGGTAGCAAGAATACACAGAAGAACTAAACAAAAAAAGATCCTAATGACCCAGATAACCATGATAGTTAGATCACTCACCTAGAGCCAGACATCCTGCAGTGCAAAGTCAAGTGGGTCTTAGGAATCATCACTATGAACAAAACTAGTGGAGGTTATAGAATTCCAGTCAAGCCATTTCAAATCCTAAAAGATGATGCTGTGAAAGTGCTGCACTCAATATGCCAGCAAATTTGGAAAACTCAGCAGTGGCCACAGGACTGGAAAAGGTCAGTTTTCATTCCAATCCCAAAGAAAGGCAATGCCAAAGAATGCTCAAACTACTGCACAATTGCACTCATCTCACATGCTAGCAAAATAATGCTCAAAATTCTCCAAGCCAGGCTTCAATAGTACGTGAACCATGAACTTCCAGATGTTCAAGCTGGATTTAGAAAAGGCAGAAGAACCAGAGATCAAATTGCCAACATCCGTTTGATCACTGAAAAAAGGAAGAGAGTTCCAGAAAAACATCTACTTCTGCTTTATTAACTACGCCAAAGCATTTGACTGTGTGAATCACAACAAACGGAAAAATTCTTAGAGATGGGAATACCAGACCACCAGACCTGCATCCTGAGAAATCTGTATGCAGGTCAAGAAGCAACAGTTAGTACTAGACATGGAAAAACAGACTGGTTCCAAATCAGGAAAGGAGTACATCAAGGCTGTATATTGTCATCCTGCTTATTTAACTTATATGCAGAATACATCATGTGAAATGCCGGGCTGGATGAAGCACAAGCTGGAATCAAGATCACTGGGAGAAATATCAGTAACCTCTGATACACAGATAACACCATAATTCTGGCAGAAAGCGAAGAAGGACTAAAGAGCTTCTTGATGAAAGTGAAAGAGGAGAGTGAACAAGTTGGCTTAAAACTAAACATTCCAAAAAGTAAGATCATGGCATCCGGCCCCATCACTTCATGGCAAATAGTTGGGGAAACAATGGAAGCAGTGGCAGACTTTATTTTGGGGAGCCCCAAAATCACTGCAAATGATGACTGCAGCCATGAAATTAAAAGACGCTTGCTCCGTGGAAGAAAACCTATGACTGACTTAGACAGCATATTCAAAAGCAGAGACATTACTTTGCCAACAAAGTTCCATATTGTCAAGGCTATGGTTTTTCCAGTAGTCATGTATGGATGTGAGAGTTGGACTATAAAGAAAACTGAGTGCTGAAGAATTGATGCTTTTGAACTGTGGTGCTGGAGAAGACTCTTGAGAGTCCCTTGGACTGCAAGGAGATCCAACAAGTCAATCCTCAAGGAAATCAGTTCTGAATATTCATTTCAAGGACTGATGCTGAAGCTGAAACTCCAATATTTGGCCACCTGATGCAAAGAGCAGACTCGTTGGAAAAGACCCTGATGCTAGGAAAGATTGAAGCTGGGAGAAGGGGACTCAAAGGATGAAATGTTTGGATGGCATCACTGACTCAATGGACATGAGTTTGAGTAAACTCCGGCAGTTGGTAATGGACAGGGAAGCCTGGCCTGCTGTGGTCCATGGGGTTTCAAAGAGTTGGACACGACTGAATGACTGAACTGAACTGAACTCCTTGGAAGAAAAGCCATGACAAACCTAGACAGCATATTAAAAAGCAGAGACATTACTTTGCCGACAAAGGTCCATATAATCAGATCTATGGTTTTTCCAGTAGTCATGTATGGATGTAAGACTTGGACCATAAAGAAGACTGAGTGCCGAAGAACTGATGCTTTTGAATTGTGGTGTGGGAGAAGACTCTTGAGAGTCCCTTGGACAGCAAGGCGATCAAACCAGTCAATCCTAAAGGAAATCAGTCCCGAATATTCATTGGAAGGACTAATGCTGAAGCTCTAATACTTTGGTCACCTGATTTGAAGAGTTGACTCATTCGGAAAGACCCTAATTCTGGGAATGATTGAGGGCAGGAGGAGAAGGGGGCGACAGAGAATAAGACTGTTGGATGGCAGCGCTGACTCAACTGGCATAAGATTGAGCAAACTCCAGGAGTTAGTGAAAGACAGGGAAGCCTGGCATGTTGTAGTCCATGGGGCTGCAAAGAATCAGGCACAACTAAACAACTGAACAATGGCAATGTGACCTAGTAGTTCCACTTCTGGTTATTTATCCAAAGAAAATGAAAACATTAATTCAAAAAGAAACATGTTCTTCTTTGTTGACTGCAAAACTATTTACAGTAGCTGAGATACAGAAACAAAGTAGGTGTCCAACAACAGATGGATACAAAAGAAGTAGCATATATACATACACATATATACACACACACACTGTGTGTGTGTGTGTGTGTGTGTGTGTGTGTGTGTGTGTATACACTGGAATATTACTCTGCCATTAAAAGAATGAAATCTTGCCATTTGTGGCAACATGGATGTACCCAGAGGGTATTATGCTAAATTAAATAAGTTAGAAAGAGAAAGACAAATGCCATGTGATTTCACTTGTACATATAATCCAAAAACCAAAGTAAGACATAAACAGGCTTATAAGTACAGAGAACAAACTGGTAGTTGCCAAAGGGGAATGAGGTGGGGGGATTTGTGAAATAGGTAAAGGGGACTAATAGATAAAAGCTTCCTGTTATAAAATAATAAGTCTCAGGGATGTAATGTACACACAGGAAATACAGTTGATAATTTTGTAACAACTTTGTATGATGATGGATTGTAACTGGATTTATTGTGGTGACCGTTTTGTAATGTATAAAAATATTGAATTGTTATGCTGAACACCTCAGACTAATATCATAGTGTATGTTAATTACAACTCAATACAAAAAAGACAGCAAGTTACTCTGTAGATCAGAATCATGCTCTGCACAGCTGAGCGGGGTCAGGCGATGACCGTGAGTTAAGGGTGGTACTTGGTACACCTGGGGTGAACCCCTGAGGACCCTTCACACCAAGGTCTTTGCCACAGCTGTCATCACATTGCCTAGTCTTTCTGCGACTTTCACAGTGGTGTTTTTGTGGAAAGGACGAGGGAGAGGAATAGCTATTGAAAGGCCGTCTGAACCTTCCTTTAGGACAGGTGGGATTCTATAAACCCATAAGGGGATGTTGCAATTTTCCAATGTAAGCAAAACAGATTTCTCCCTTCAGTATAAGACACATACATCTGACTGAAAACTGAAAATTTGAAATCGTTTCTGCTACTTTTTCCATCTTTTTATGTGAGAGAATTTTATTTGAAATGTCATTTTTAATTAGTCTTCAGTATCCACTATATCCAGCAAAACAGTTGTCTTTATCATTTCTATAAGTTTTCTTTACTAGCTTTTAATAATAAATAACACATATCCAGCACCTAATGTGAATAAAGCATTATTTTAAGCATATATATACATACTAATTCATTACACACAAAAAACTCTATCAAGCTGAAGCCATCATCATCTGTATTTCCCAGATGAGGACAAGAGGCTCAGTGCCCAAGGTCACATGGACAGTAAGTGATGCTGAGATTCAATCCAGGAGCACTGACCGCGCAGTCTAGCTATATCTTTCACCACTGCACGAAGCCTAATTTTAGTCTTCAAAGCTACGAACTTTTGACAGTGTAACATTAGTCATCTTTCTCTAGTTCTAGAATCAAGAATGAGACAAAGTCTAGCAAGTTATATATTGAGTGTAGGTAGAGATGCATCCCACAGATTCCAGGATATACCCCTCCTATGACATAGCCAAACAAATTATATGATCATCTTGCTCAAGCAGGAAAAGAGGAAAGGAAGTGAAGCCAGCTTACTGATCTTGGGCAGCAGCTTGATGGGGACAAGGAGAGGAAGGGTACCAAAATGAAACTGCAGAGAAATCTAGAGCCAATCTCTAGCACCTAAACAGATCATCGAGAACTTCCCTGGCTAGTCCAGGGGCTAAGAGTTTGCCTGCCAATCAGCGTACACAGTTTTGATCCCTGTTCTGGGAAGATTCCACGTGTCATGGAGCAACTAAGCCCTCGTACTGCAACTGCCGAAGCCCACATGCCTGGAGCCCATGCTCCACAACTAGAGAAGCCACCACAGTGAGAAGCCCACCACAGCTAGAGAGGAGTCCTTGCTCGCCACAACTAGAGGAAGCCCACGTGCAGCAATCAAGACCCAGCATGGGCATAAATACATAATAAAATAATAAATCAGGCTATCAAAGCAAAGCCGAAGCACACACAGCACATGCAGGAACTGTAACGAAAGGCCAGCAGAAGAGAGATAATCAGAGAAGATGACAGCTTGCAGTAATCCAGACACATCCTGGAGATGGGCGCAAACGACCACTGGGGAACTCTCATACGCTTTCAGCGCATGTGCACAGATAGGTCAGGTCCATTCACAAGAGCAGGAATAAGATAGTCATATATAGTAATAAGTTCTATGACCATCAAAGCTGGCACACAGGATGTATGTCCATAAACTTCTATGTAAGATAAGCAGTAAGAGTATGTATTAAGGTGAGGGATAAACAAGGCAATTCAGACCATAAAATTCCAAAGGATCAATAATATATGCAGGAAATTAACTTTACAATAAAGTTAACAGACACGCAAATAAAATATCAAGAAAGTAAAAACCTTGACTAGCTGTAACCCTGACTAGTAATTCTTTTTATTATGGTCTTCAATACAATTTAATAAAAGTATTGATCTTCTAGTATATGTGATTGAGGACACTAGGAATTACAGGGACTCAAATGCCATTAACTTGCAACTGCACAAGGTAATCGCGATCCATCATCTTACTAACACAAGTAAACAACTGCAGTACCATAAGGAACATCAAGAAAAGAGCTGGTCAGAACAAGGAAACATTTAGAGGAAGGAGGTGGCATTTGAGATACATCTAAAATCTCTCCAGTGAAAAGGACAGGCGACGGAAGACAGGGAATGACGTGGACAGAACTAGGGTGGTGACAATGGGTTTAAGTGAAAGGACCAAAGTAAGAAACCCTGCAGCCCTTGCAGCCAGTGTGGTCAGATTGAGGGAGAAATCAAAGATGAGAGGAAACATCTTCCTTTATAGAGTATCTTAATCCCAGCCTGGCACTAGGGCAGCCTCTTGAAAGAAGACCTCACACTGTTCCTAAGGACCACCTACCTCAGCATCCCCTGCCATCCTCACCACCCAGGCTTCAGGAGAGGGGCTGCAAGCCCTGGACACTCTGACTAAAGCTAATTAATAATCCTTCCCTTAAATCATTGCACCCCCAGCAGTGTTTTACATTCTCCACTTTTACCTCCACAGTACAGCTGAGACAAAACCAACATATTTGGAAAGAATTTACTAAAGGCTGATAGTGAAGTTGCTCAGTCATGTCCAACTCTTTGGACTGTAGCCTACTACACTCCTCTGTCCATGCGATTTTCCAGGCAAGAGTACTGGAATGGGTTGCCATAGGGATTGATAAAAGGGAAGAAACCCCCAAAGATATAATGAATCAGAAACAAGATAGAGGTTAGCCCCCTGGGCCCATAGAGTACAGTTGGCATCAGGCCTTCCCATCTCCACATCTTTCCAGATGGTAGATACTGTGTTTAATGACCAGGCACCCCTCAGAGTCAGGCTCCTCAGAGTCAGCCCAGGATAGCAAACACATAAGCACAGCCTGTGCTGTCTCCCATGCCCCACTGTGGAATCTGCTTTTTACGTAATCAACTAATTAGTCAATTATATGAGACCTGATCTTGCTCTTCACCCTTATAATTCTCAATAATGAAAACCACAGCAAACAGCAAAACAAACAAACAACAAAACACATACCCCACACACATACCAAACACATAAACACAACCATAGAAAGGATCCATTAAAAAACAAACAGCAAAACAAACAGCAAAACACATACCCCACACACATACCAAACACATAAACACAACCATAGAAAGGATCCATTAAAAAATATAGGAAGTGTTTAAAAGGAGCTGATTAGTGAAGACAGGGGTGGGGGGAAGTGAGAAAGAAAGAAAGAGTCAAAGGAAAATGACCTTGGTTTGTGAAGTGGTCGATTTTGAAAAGTCAAAAATACATCCAGGCAGAGATACATAGCAAGTAAAGAAATGGGGTGTGTGTGTGTGTGTTGCTCAGTCGTGTCTCTTTGGGAACCCATGGTCTGTCCATGGAATTCTCTAGGCAAGAATACTGGAGTGGGTTGCCATTCCCTTCTCCCAGAGATCTTCCCAACCCAGGTACTGGCTTGAACTGGGGTCTCCTGCATTGCAGGCAGATTCTTTACCATCTGAGCTACAGTTAATAAAGGAGGTTAACCCTAGAGATGCTAAAAAAAAAAGTTGCAGTTCTGGGAATGTTTAAGTAGAAAGTATAAAAAAAGAGGCAAGGGAGAGGAAGAAAAAACCTTTGGGAATGTCCCTAACATACGGAGTAGGGGACACAAGAGGAAAAGAGGAATTGACAAGACAGAGTAGGGGACACAAGAGGAAAAGAGGAATTGACAAGATGGAGACCCGGAGGATGCAAATGAGACAGAAGGTGGTAAAGAGGACACACTCAAGAAAGAGGAAGTGGGCAGCTTTAGAGAAAGAGGCAGGTTAAACTAAGCAAACCCACTGGATAGAAAGGAAAGAATACAGCTGCTTTTGGAGTGGCAGAATTTAGCACAGTGGTAGGGGAGGTCAGAACCTGGGCAAGAGTGATCAGCAAGAAGGGGTGGAAGCCTTCACTTGGAGGAAGAAAGGAGATGGGATACGAAGGAATTAGGACTCTACACTTGGCTGGTACCAAGAACCTGCCCATTATAGTCACCGCTGTCTCTCCAGCACCAAGACCTATTCTTGGAAGAGGTACCCAAGAAATACTGTTCATGGAATGTTGCCTATTCAGTGAATGCTGTTGTTTGATTAAGAAAATGAATTAGTCAGTGAATACAATACTAATTCTTGAGGAAGGACAAGAGAATAATCTTGCTATGGCACTCGTGTGATTCAGGTATGAAGGCTGCAGTTACACTCTCTGAAGATCTAGTTGCAAGATAAAAGCTGTTGATGCAGTTCTCATCTGTTGGATTTAGTGTGGGGCAGAGAGTGTCAGTCCCACCAGTGAGAGAGGCTGAAGTCGGTCTCTTTGACAATCATCTGAAGAAAAAGGGAGTCCTTCAGTACTGGACATTAGAACTCAGAGGAAAACACCAGGACAACTGCAGAACAGAAATCCCCCCCTGTCATGAGCATGAAGGCATGAAGACATGCTGAAAGGAGATCCTGGGGGCGGGGCTTAGGAGGGGCAGGTTGTCAAGAAGGGGCTCTCCATGTGGAGGGCAGTAGACAGCAAGGAACTGAAAACCCAGATGAGTGCCCTCAGGGCTGGGAAAACCCTTTTGGGCTAGAGGACACCCAACTCAGGCTACTGGTTCTTGTCCTGTGTATTAAATCTGTTTGTTCTGGCCCACATTTAAAGTTTTTGGAAAGTTCCTGTCTGGGTCTGAGACTACGGAAGGATTCAGCCAGCACTGGTGACCCTAAATGGCAGTAAGAGCAGAAAAAGCCCAGGGATTAGTGCTCCAGACTAACCACCAAGACATCTTAAAGGTTCTGAGTTTATTTTATTAGGTGACATGGTATTCCCTTACAGGGAATCCAAGAAAGGAATTTGTTTTTTCTCCTGTTGCTGCTCATTGTGTTTTTTCTTTGATTCTGACCAAGGAGAGCTGAGCAATTCTGACATCTAGAGGGAGAGAACTGTAGAGGACAGCAGAAAGGTTTGGTTAGAAGCACCGAGACAATGTAATTAAACAAAGCCCCAGGAGAGAGGAGAGGCCAAGGGGTCCAGAGAGCTGGGAAGGCTTGTTTTTACAATGTAATACAAAGAAACATCAAGAGCAAAGAGATGGGGAGCAAACGGAGCTCAGGTGAGAAGCCGAGGGGACAGAGTCAGCCAGAGAGCTGATGCAGTGCAGAAAGTTCACACAGCTGCTGCGGCGAGGCCACCAGAGGGCTGCAGAAAAGCCTCTGCAATCTACAGGGCCTGGACTGTTGGAATTTCTAGAAACTCTAATCAGCACCATTTAATACCATCAATACCTAGAGCAATACTTGGTAACCTGAAGCTTTTGTTTTTTTGATTGAAGATGCAATCTTACACTTAAGCCAAGTTCAGTTCACCATAATGGATCCATATCCACATATCAAGTCATAATAATGGGATAAACTCACACCTCATCGCACAGTCATCTCACAATTTTAAAAAGATTCTAGTCAAAGGAATTACAATTAATTGTAATTAATTAATTACACCCTGCTTATTTTCCTTCAAATAGAGTCAAGTTGTACTGTTTTGTACCAAGACCTTTAAGCTCTTTCAGATGAAAGAAATCTTAAAAATCATCTAGTCCAACCTCTCAACTCTAATGACCTCAGTTTTTGACATCTGTGGCAGACCCGACCAGTCCCCACCGGCAGCCTTGTGGCCCTCTCCGTTTCTCGGCCACCTTTGCAGTACACCATATAGATAAGCTCTGACCAGCCGGACACTGATGGACCTAAGCTAAGTCACCCCCAGACTTCGCCCTACCTTGGATGGAGAAGGACCAGCCAACCCTCATGGTATCAGACTCTGCTTGAGATGTAAATAAACTTCCATCAGCATTCACAGATCTATCTCTTTCAGCAGCAAGCATTAATTGATTTTCAAGCCTTCTTTTAATTACCTAGCAACTAATGAGTTGCCAATCATGCCAGAGAAAGTGGTAGAGATTATTATCTATACCACTTATCTAAGATACAAAGGATTAAAAAAAGACAGCAAACCAGTCAAGTAACTCATGTTTAAAATATAGTGGCAGCTTAAATTATCTAAAGGTTATTGAGACATGACTTATAAGGCTTTAGCCTCACCCCCTAAGAACCAAGAAATAAGCTACAGAGGTCTTAAAACAACCCAGCCTGAGAGCTCAATGGCACTTTACAGCTTTGATCACTAGTTAGCCTCTCAGGCTCCAGTTATTCACTCAAATCATCTTGATGTAAATAAAACAGTCTTGAAAATCCAGTTTGTTATCTCACATCAGATAGCTTCAGATAACTACTAGGAAATTGGAAGCCATAAGAATTACTGCTAGAAGGGTGCATATTACAACATTCTGAGATCCATTTGTAAAGGATATCACCCATTTTATAAAGGATGATTGAAACTTGCCCTTCCTCAGAGTCTTGAAGACATCATTGGAGGTCTGGTAAAATTGGTAAAAATGACTTGGTATCCTCAACTAGTTCTTGTAAGTTTCCAAAGACGGTAGGACAATGTGTAATAAGCCTCTGTAAATGGTTACTCAAAAGAGTTTCAGTGTTTAAGGCCACACACTTGCTTATTTGAAAAACTGGCATGTGAGGGCCACCTTACTCCCCCAGTGCACACGTGATGATGTTCAAATATGCAGGACACTGCCATTTGCACACTGTTCAGAAGCAAAACTGAGAATGAGTGGCTCCTCCCAAACCAATGTGGGTGCTCAGATCCAGACAGAGGGAAATCAGAATTCCATGGGCAAAATCAAGATCCAAAGATCATGTGAAGCAGAAAAGATCTTAAGTGACCAGCTTGAACAGCCCCAGCAGAAGGGCTAGATGCCGGGAGGGCACCCATTCATCTCCCTGCAGAGCAGAAACCAGAGCCCACGTCCTCTGCTTTCTGAGCTCGAGTATAACTATCCACATCATACACACACAAAAAATCCTTTCTGAACTTACATCTTCTCCATCCCTTCCCAGGCCTCCCCTTGATCCGAAGGCCTGATGTGCTCACCTGCAGAAAGCAGTGCCCAACTGGGGCGTGCTCCGGAAGCGTGGCGTTGTACACCTGCTTCAGGAAAACGGGCTCGTTGTCATTCACGTCGTCCACGGCGATGCTCACCAGGCAAGTGGCCGAGAGCGGGGTCTCTCCGAGGTCGTGGGCCACCACTCTCAGTTCTATGGCCTCCTGGGCCTCTCGGTCCAGGCTCCGGGTGGTGCTGATCACACCACTCTCGGGATCAATGCTGAAGGATGGTCCACACTCAGCGGGGGGCCTCGGAGTCTCTGGGTTACAGAGAGCGGGGAGAGGAAGCAGTGCATAGCGCAGCCTCGCATGGTCCGTGCCAGGCTCATCTGCGTCGGAGGCACTGACGCACAAGACCATGGTGCCGGGAGCCGCGGCCTCGGACACCGAAGCCCAATAATGCTCCTGGCTGAAGAGAGGTGGCTGATCATTGAGGTCAGCAACCCGGAGCAGCAGCGTCTCCTCGGTGCTCAGCGGCGGTGATCCCGCATCTGTGGCCACCAGTCGCAAATCATACAGGTCTCGGCTCTCTCTATCTAGGGGCCCCTCGACGCAAAGGAAAAATACTCCTGGGGAGCCTCCGGACCGCAGCACAAAGGCTCCCTCACCGCCCTCCAAGGTCAGAGAGACGCTCCCGACTCCGAGGCCTCCATCGAGCTCCCCGGCGGCTTCCCCTTCCTTCTCTGGGTCACCTTCCGCGTCTGACACCGAGACCCGAGCCACATAGTCGCCGACTCGAGCGCCCTCGACGACGCGCGCGGCCCCTCCTTCGGTGAGGAAGAGTAGATGAATAGCGGGCGGGTTGTCATTCACGTCCAGCACCGCGATGGACACGCGCACGGTGGCGACCTCGGGCGCAGCGCCTCCGTCACGGGCCTCCACCACCAGCTGGTGCCAGGCCTGCGCCTCGCGGTCCAGCGGCCTGTGCACCCGCACCACCCCGCTCAGCTCCTCCACCACGAAGTAGGCCGCGTCGTCCAGCGTCCTGCCGCTACCACCGGCCCCGGGAGCCTGCCGGGAGCGGATGCTGTAGCGCACGTGGCCGTTGGGCCCCAGGTCACGGTCGGTGGCGCGCACGCGACAGACTTCGGTGCCGGGCCGAGCGTCCTCGCGAACCGCGGCGCGGTACTCGCTCTCCTCAAAGACTGGAGGATTGTCGTTCTCATCCAGCACGCACAGTTCCACTCGCAGGCGGCCGGTGCGCCGCGGGCGACCGCCGTCCCAAGCCTCGATCTGCAGCTCGTGTGCCGCCACCGCCTCTCGGTCCAAGCGCCGAAGCAGCACCAAGTCTAGGGGCTCAAGGGGCGACGAGGACGGCAGCGACGGTGGCGACCCCGGGGCCCCGTAGCGCAACTGGAAAAAAGGTCCGGCGGGGTCCTCAGACAGGCTGGACGGTTGCACCAGGGTGTAGCCCTGTATGCTGAAAAGCCCAGCGTCCGGGTCTCGGGCGCCTGGCAGGCGGAAGGCGGTACCTGGTGGGCTGAGCTCGGAGACGTTGAGTTGCAGGGAGTCCAGAGGAAAGCGGGGCGAGTGGTCGTTCACGTCGTTGACTTGAATCTCCACCTGCACCACCGCGCCCAGCAGCGTGGCGGCCACGAAGCTGTAGTAGTCGCGCTGCTCGCGGTCCAGGCGCCGCGCCGTGCGGATAATGCCTGTGTCCGGGTGCACTTGGAAGTCATCCAGCAGCGGAGAGTCATCGGAATCCTCCGACAGAAAGAAGCCGCCCCTCTCCTGCTGCTGCTGCGTGGCGGGCAGCCCCGCACGGATGTCGCCGACCAGAGTGTCCGGAGGAAGGCCCTCGTCCACGGAAAGGCTGAGGTTGAACACCTGGGCAGACGAGCCCGAGGCCGCCCACAGCCACGCGTGCACGCAGAGCCCGAGCAGGAAGCGCTGCGCCCCGGCGCCGCCGCCGCCCTGCCGCCCGCGGGGTGACCCTCCGCTTCCAGGGAGCAGGAGGCGCTTCCAGGCTGGACGCCCTTCACCCATCCTCCGCCCTGAAGGGCTCATGTCTCCGCCAGCTCCTTGGGAAGGCTCCCTGGTAACTGCTAGCTTGTGGCGGAGTGGCAGAAAAATCCAGGAGCCTCTTCGGTATCTGAGCCAAAGAAGAAAAGACTTTGTTTGGCAAACAAACTGACAGACGCAGGAGTTCCCGTGGTTACATCTGCAACTGGTGAAGACGTCCTTCTCCCGCAGCTCTCGCAGACAGGCCGGGGGAGCTCGAGCCGCTTCCACCGCTGTCAGCCACCTTTGAGCCCCTGGATCTCTTTACATGAGTCTCATCTCTTTTTCTCTCTCTTTTTATTCCTTTGACATCTGTTCCTTGTTCGGCTCGGCTGGTTGTTTCCCCCTGGTAAAGTCAGGTGCATTATTTCCTTTGCCAAAAAGGATGAAATTATTCAAAGCGCGCACATACGGAGAAGCTGGGGGTCGGGCCGGGGAAGAGGGTAAGGTAAGGGCGGGAGGGCGCGGGGCCGGAGCCGGAGGGAGGGAGAGGCGGATCCGACTGCGGCGCAGTCAGCGGCTCCGGGGCGGCCGCGCCCGCCGCGTCTTGGGGCGCGGGGGACCGCGCGCCTCCCGCCGGTTCTCCTCCGCGCGCCGTGACGCGGCCACACACCCGGGCGAACTCCCACCTGCGAGGCGCAGCTGCAGCTGGGCACGTTCCTGGTCAGGCTAGGGGCGGAGGAGAGGAGAGCAAACGTGAGAGGAGCCGGAGATGGGGACCATGGGGTGCGTGGGGATCGCGCAGGCTGGGCTAGGCGTGAAAGTGGCTAGGGGTGGGGAAGGTGAGGGGACAGCCCTCCCCGCTCCATCCCTGAGACTGGCTCTGCAGCGGGCCTGACGCTGGGGAGCTCCTGCCGAGCGGAGAGGGCGGGGGGGGGGGGGGGGGTGGTTATCATTACACTGGAGAGCCAAACTTGTGTTATCCATGTGGCGAGAAAGACTCGTCCCCAGCGGAAGGACAGATGGAGTCAAAGGCCGATGCACAGCTGGGGCCGGAATGACTGCAAAGGGGGAGAAGGCGGAACTTGGAAAAACCTTCGAGAAACCCTGAGAAATCTGTGACACACATGGTGCAAACCAAGCTTTATTATGCCGCGCTACCACTCGGCGAGACGTGTGAGCGACTTATCACTCCCCTCTGCTACCGGCAATGACGACAATAGATTCGGCTTGCGAACACTTTTTATGCATTCAGCGCCATCACAACACTTCCAGGATGGTTTACGATGCTGATTTATGGGCAGAAAGACGGGGTAGCCGAGGCCATCACCTTCCCAAGCTCCACGAGCAGGGAAGTTTGCAGGCGAAGCAACTACTGATACCACTCTCAAAATAGCTTGTGTCTGAGCCGGAGATTATCAATGAATCGCGAGTTTCCCTTCAATTATCCGTAATAGTAGGATAAATTGCCTCTCTTAAAAAAATGCCAGAGGAAAGACTCTGCCCTCTCAAGGATGGCTTGTCATATTTAGCAAATGGTTTCTGCAATTTTGCATTTAGACCAGAAGAAAGGCTTAATTTCCTAGATACTGTTGCTCTCCTTTGTTGTTGTTTAGTCCCTAAGTCCTGTCTGACTCTTGAGACCCGATGGACTGTAGCGCGCCAGGCTCCTCTATCCATGGGATTTCCCGGGAAATAATCCTGAAGTGGGTTGCCATTTCCTTCTCCAGGAGATCTTCTGACCGAGGGATTGAACCCACATCTCCTGCATTGGTAGGTGGATTCATTATCACTGAGCCATCAGAGAAGACATTTAAGGAGCATCAAAAGCCCTGAGTAGCAGTCCCTTACAGCAAGATGTCTTTTTAATATATATATAATTGCTAATCTACAGCCATACCATCACCCCTATGGCTGATAAAATAACAATAAATGTATTTTATAGCAGACAATTTCATATATATGGAGACATTATTGAAACAAATTCAGTGTCTCTAAACCAATGTATCTCTTCTCCATTGAGATTTGTTACTAGTCTTTAGTCTCCTTTAACCTCAGCCTCTGAAATCTCACCCTCACTAGGCCCCCTGTCCCTTTGTAAGTGATCCTCAAGCAAACATCCAGACTGATACTTTTAAAACTAACTCAAATCATGTCACACACACCCCCAACCCCACCCTCCCCTCTTAGAACCTGTCAGTATATTTCCATTATACTTGAATTTTAATTCAGACTCCCTTCAAAGAGTGCAGGACTCTACCTAGCATGGTGCTGTCCACCCTTCTGACCTCACAGCTGTCCATCCAGCTCCACTGCCTTCTTTCTGACCTTAGTTCCTATTGCGGACTGAGCACTTGGGTCTCCTTCAAAATTCATGTGCTGAAATCCTGTCCCCCACCCAGTGTGATTGGCTTTAGGAGGGCAAGTTTTGAGGGTGATTAGATTACTTGATTTTCCATCCATGGGGTCGCTAAGAGTCGGATATGACTGAGCGACTTCACTTTCCCTTTTCACTTTCATGCATTGGAGAAGGAAATGGCAACCCACTCCAGAATTCTTGCCTGGAGAATCCCAGGGACGGGGGAGCCTGGTGGGCTGCCGTCTATGGGGTCGCACAGAGTCGGCCACGACTGAAGCTACTTAGCAGCAGCAGCAGCAGATTACTTGAGGTCATGGGATTAGCGCCTTTAAGTGAATGAGGAGAGGACCTGAAGCTCTCTGCTTCTCACCATGTGATGGTAGAAAAAGCCAGTGGCCCACAAACGGGAAGAGGTCCTGCCCCAGAACTCGACCATGCTGGCACTCTGATCTGACTTCCAACCCTCAGAACTGTGAAAACAAGTGTCTGTTGTTTATAAGCAACCCCCATGCCCACCCCAGCATCAGTGACTCAGTGGACATGAATTTGAGCAAACTCAGGGAGATAGTGAAGGACAGGGAAGCCTGGCATGCTGCAATCCATGGGGTCACAAAGAGTTGGACACAATTGAGTGACCAAACTTTGTTCCAGCAACTTGAGCAGACTATGACAGCTTGTACATTTGAATTGTGAGGCCCTTTCTGTGCCTGGGAGTTCTTTCTTCTGATTTGTGAAGATCTGGCCATTTCTCACTCAGGTCTCAATTCAAATACCAGCTGTTTGGAGACCTTCCTTGACCACCCTACCTACCTCAAGTAGCTTCTCTGCCTTAAACTGCATCCTTATATTAGATTTCATTCACAGTGTCCATCAGCACCTGAAATTAGTTTGTTTCATTCTTTCATTTATTATTGTAATCTCAACCCTCTTCAGGCACTTTAAGTGCTGCTTTATCCCAGAACCTAGAAGAGTACTACCGTAGTGTGGCTTTATTCACTAAATGTCTGTTGGATGGATGACTGAATGGATGGTTGTTGAACTGAAGAATAGATGGAAAGATGAATCATTGAAGGGGGTGGGATTTGAAGCCATAACTCAGAAATAATTGGTGTGAGATCTTTTATTGTAGTGAATTGTATCTTCTCAGTTTAATCATTTTGAACATTCTATGGAGCTTTATACTCATTTTTGAACTTCTTCAACTTATTTGGCTAACTATATCATTATCAAATATTTACTTGAGTCTAAAAATAAAGGAAAAGGAGCTAGTTTCTCCACAGCTTTCATTGACACATTCACTGTAAACAGTGGTTTAGTTTAGAAACAAATGGGAAATCAGGAACTTGAAACATCTATTTTCCCATTCGTTTTTAGGCTTTCTCTTTCATCATGTACAATTCAAGGTCTCCTGCCCATTTCACAGTGTCCTTTATTGAATTCCTGAGCAGCCTTCTAGAATTAATAATTCAATTTAGTTGAGTAAAAGAAATAATATTTCTCAAATATGCAAAAAATAATTGTATATAGCACAGGGGTCAGCAGCCTGCAAGAACCAGGTCCAGATCTGACCCTCTTGAGAGAAACATCAGGGTATAACCAGCAATAATTTGGGTTTTGAAGCTGGGAAGCACTGGCTTTGTTCTATAATTTGGGGCAAGTTATTTCAATGTTGATAAACATTAATTTCCCCTTCTCTAAGCTGAGGATTAAAATATTTAGCTCTCAAGGATGTTATGAGCCTTAAAGGAGACAATGTATGTGGACTAGCACATAGAAAGCATCCAGGAGATGCCACTTCTCTTGTCCTCTGTTGCTTGCTTGATTAATGTTTTAGGGGTAAATGTTTGGGGTAAAATGTTTGGGGATTATCAGTAATATCAAACTCTGACTTCTTAGCCCCCTTGAGTATTAGGAGAGGAAAAATATAAAATTCCTAGAGTCATAAACAGAAATTATCATGGGCAGAAATAGCAGATTTTCCCTTGGTGATACTTGGTTTAAGTAGTACAGGAAGTCCATCATCAAAAACTTTTTCTCCCAGTCTGTAGCTAGGCCATCACTTTGTAATAGTTAACTTAAATAGTCTAAATAGTAAGGGCCTGAAGAATCTCACATAAACCCTTCAGGAAAGGAATTATAATTATTATCCCCATCTTGCAGATGAAGTAACTGAGATTCAGGGCACAGCAAATAACTTGATCAAAGTCACATAAGTGTAAATATGTAAGTGGTGGTACACCTGTTGTCCATGGTTTTCTGGAAACTTCACTGGTCATTTATCATCTCTGTGACCTTCATTTATCATCTTCATGCAAATCTGTCATGCTTGTCATGCTTCTGAGTTCTCATTGAAATCCATACAGTGAGATAGTAAGAGTTTTGGACACTTGCTTGGGTGAATGGTGAAATGGCACAGAAGAGCCTCAGTGAAGTGGCTCCTTTGAAACTCAACAGAAAGAAACTATTTAGAAATGGTACTAAAGGCAAGCAGGAGAATTATGTGGAATATGCAGGGGTTTCTTCCCTTCTGCTTCCCCAAGGGGAAGACCCTCTGAAGTTAGGAAGGACACTATGACTGCAGGGAGGGCCCCTGCCACCTTTGGTTCACATGCCATCTTTCTAAAAAGATGAACTAAAGAGTGTTTGGAGTGTTTAATTCAGGGTTTAAATTTTATACAGCAATTTGGCTAGGGCATGGTTCTGAGTTCTTCAGTCAACCACTAGTCTAAATGTTGTTATGAAGGATCACGTAGATGTGATTAAGATCTATGAGGAGGGAGATAATTTAATGATATGGTGGCCCTCACCTCATCACTCAGGTGAAAGCCTTCTGAGCAAAATCTAAGGTTTTCCAGAGAAGAAGGAATTGTGCCTCAAGACTATAACTTAGAGATCCTGAGTGTCTATCCTACTGGCCCGCCCTACCAGTGTGTTTCTTGGTTCTGTTTCTCTGCTGCTGCTGCTGCTAAGTCACTTCAATCGTGTCCGACTCTGTGTGACCCCATAGACGGCCCACCAGGCTCCCCCATCCCTGGGATTCTCCAGGCAAGAACACTGGAGTGGGTTGCCATTTCCTTTTCCAATGCATGAAAGAGAAAAGTGAAAATGAAGTCGCTCAGTCATATCTGACTCTTAGTGACCCCATGGACTGCAGCCCACCAGGCTCCTCCATCCATGGGATTTTCCAGGCAAGAGTACTGGAATGGGTTGCCATTGCCTTCTCCGTCTGTTTTTCTGGAGAACTCTAATATAGAGCTTTATAAAAGGAAGTGATTTAGTGTCTAATATCAAAGTCTATATTTCATATATACATATATCTTGCATTCATAAAGGTTTAAAGTCATGATCCTGGACATGATGAGGATCTTGTCCAGATAGGTAATACATGCTAGATAATCCCGCACCCCTCCCTACCTTAAGACATAACCCATCCCAGAGAGATAAGTGATAGTTTTTTCCTTCTTTTTGGTTTTGAGAACTGATTCTATACATATCCATTCTCTTTTCTCAACCCAGCAGAATATGATTTAATTTTATAAAGTATTGGTCTCTGTTTTTGTTATCAATGTATAATTATTTCCTCTGGTTCTTTGGGAAAATGGAGAAAAATGGGTCAATAATTTCTTTATAGCAATATTTCATCATGTGGATGGGGAGAAGTATAACATGGCTTATCATTAAGTAGATTTGTATATACTATATCAAATCATATTTTTCAAATCTAGTAGAAACTGGAATGTAAGAGTTACAAGCTAAAGTTCTCCCTACATTTGAAGATTATGGTATCAGTAGGCCTGAGACAGAAGCCCCAGCTAAAGTAATTCCTGCCCAATTTTTCCCAAGTTTTCACTCTCTCCTAAATTATTATCCCTCCCAGTAACTGTTCAGTTGCTCAGTCGTGTCTGACTCTTTGCGACCCCATGAATCACAGCACACCAGGCCTCCCTGTCTATCACCAACTCCTGGAGTTCACTCAAACTCATGTCCATAGCATCGGTGATGCCATCCAGCCATCTCATCCTCTGTCGTCCCCTTCTCCTCCTGCCCACAATCCCTCCCAGCATCAGAGTCTTTTCCAATGAGTCAACTCTTCGCATGAGGTGGCCAAAGTATTGGAGTTTCAGCTTTAGCATCAATCCTTCCAATGAACACCCAGGACTGATCTCCTTTAGGATGGACTGGTTGGGTCTCCTTGCAGTCCAAGGGACTCTCAAGAGTCTTCTCCAACACCACAGTTCAAAAGCATCAATTCTTTGGCGCTCAGCTTTATTCACAGTCCAACTCTCACATCCATACATGACCACTGGAAAAACCATAGCCTTGACTAGATGGACCTTTGTTGGCAAAGTAATATCTCTTCTTTTCAATATACTATCTAGGTTGGTCACAACTTTCCTTCCAAGGAGTAAGCGTCTTTTAATTTCATGGCTGCAATCACCATCTGCAATGATTTTGGAGTCCCCAAAAATAAAGTCTGACACTGTTTCCACTGTTTCCCCATCTATTTCCCATGAAGTGATGGGACTGGATGCCATGATCTTCATTTTCTGAATGTTGAGCTTTAAGCCAACTTTTTCACTCTCCACTTTCACTCTCATCAAGAGGCTCTTTAGTTCCTCTTCACTTTCTGCCATAAGGGTGGTGTCATCTGCATATCTGAGGTTATTGATATTTCTCCCAGCAGTCTTGATTCCAGCCTGTGCTTCTTCCAGCCCAGCGTTTCTCATGATGTTCTCTGCATATAAGTTAAATAAGCAGAGTGACAATATACAGGCTTGACGTACTCCTTTTCCTATTTGGAACCAGTCTGTTGTTCCATGCCCAGTACTAACTGTTGCTTCCTGACCTGCATACAGGTTTCTCAAGAGGCAGGTCAGGTGGTCTGGTATTCCTATCTCTTTCAGAATTTTCCACAGTTTGTTGTGATCCACACAGTCAAAGGCTTTGGCATAGTGGCATTTGGATTATACAGTGGAAGTGAGAAATAGATTTAAGGGACTAGATCTGATAGACAGAGTGCCTGATGAACTATGGATGGAGGTTCATGACATTTGTACAGGAGACAGGGATCAAGACCATTTCCATGGAAAAGAAATGCAAAAAAGCAAAATGGCTGTCTGAGGAGGCCTTACAAATAGCTGTGAAAAGAAGAGAAGCAAAAAGCAAAGGAGAAAAGGAAAGATATAAGCATCTGAATGCAGAGTTTCAAAGAATAGCAAGGAGAGATAAGAAAGCCTTCCTTGGCAATCAGTGCAAAGAAATAGAGGAAAATAACAGAATAGGAAAGACTAGAGATCTCTTCAAGAAAATTAGAGATACCAAGGGAACATTTCATGCAAAGATGGGCTCTATAAAGGACAGAAATGGTAGGGACCTAACAGAAGCAGAAGATATTAAGAAGAGGTGGCAAGAATACACAGAAGAACTGTACAAAAAAAGAGCTTCACGACCCAATCATGATGGTGTGATCACTCACCTAGAGCCAGACATCCTGGAATGTGAAGTCAAACAGGCCTTAGAAAGCATCACTACAAACAAAGCTAGTGGAGTTGATGGAATTCCAGTTGAGCTATTTCAAATCCTAGAAGATGATGCTGTGAAAGTGCTGCAGTCAATATGCCAGCAAATCTTGATAACTCAGCAGTGGCCACAGGGCTGGAAAAGGTCAGTTTTCATTCCAATCCCAAAAAAGGCAATGTCAAAGAATGCTCAAACTACCGCACAATTGCACTCATCTCACACGCTAGTAAAGTAATGCTCAAAATTCTCCAAGCCAGGCTTCAGCAGTACGTGAACCGTGAACTTCCAGATGTTCAAGCTGGTTTTAGAAAGGCAGAGGAACCAGAGATCAAATTGCCAATATCCTAGTAACTGTTAAGGCATACCAAGTTCTCCCTACTTTATTTACCAGGTCCCAGATGGCCTACAAAGGTCAATCAAACCTGTTCAAACACATAGTCTTTAAAATCTGACTTTTTTGACTTATCTTTGGTGCACACACACACACATACACATGCACACACATCTTGCTTTCCCTGAAAGCCTTACTTCAGATGAAATGATCCCAGCTTCTTATTTCCCCAAACCTTTAATCATTTTGTTTCTGTTCTATGAACTCTTTCCAATTTCCCTATATATTGTACAAGATGTGGAAACCAAAACCACACACCATTTTCTAACAGGATCTGTGCATTGCCAAATTTAGGAAGGCTGACTTACTTTTTCAATCAGCAATCAAAGCCAAGTTCAACAGGTTCTTAACAAGTAGATGACTGAACAGGTGTGACACCCCCACTCCAGTAAAGCAGTGCCTTGCGAGTAGATAATTATTCAGTGTGGAAAGGTAATTGACTTGTTTTAGCTCAAAGGGATTTTTAGAATATTCATGTATTTGTGTAAGGCAGCATGAAGAATATAGCTAGTGAAGAAAAAGATAAACAGTGTTTAATCCTGCCCATATTTTTCTAGGTGTAATTGCTCTTTGTGTGAAGTAAAGGAAGCCGATCTGTTTCCTGGGACAAAGCAAAGTTCACTGAAATACATATACATAATGTATCTTATAATAATTCCAGGCAAGAGAAAGCAAAGGAAATACCCAGAGCCCTGCCAATCCCACAAATATTCAGTGAGAAAAACACCTGGATTCTCCCCAAGCCACAGCTGTTCAGTGGAAAATGCCTGGATCCCATTGAAACAAGGCAGTCAGGGAAAAGAGCCACATCCGGCCCAGTGTGTCTCCTCAATACGACAGGCACACATGAATCCTATTTGATCAAGACACAGTTATTTTGGAAATAAGTAGATCCTGCTGGATTCAAGCATGGTTTATGACTAGCACACACAGATGGAGATGTACTGGGTACAGATATTATCTATGAGAACTCCCTCAATGCACAGACATTTGGTAAGAAAACGTGTGCCACAGATTTTCGTCCATCTCAATATCTCAGTTATTTTTCTCATGGAACACATGTGGATCTGGCAGTGCTGCTGCTTGATTAAGTTTGCCTGGATCACACAGGATCTACCTGCTTTGCCCTGACTCTTTAGATTTAGCAGTGTGTCTGCAAAGAGAAAGGCAAAGCTGAGTGTCAACCTTATTCATTAGAATAATCAACAACACAGTAGTGAAATCACAATAGAAATGTTCCAGGCCTTTCTGAAAACATGCGAATTAAGGGAAAAAACTTTTATCTCTATCATCACAATTTACATTTTGTGCATATTTTCATCTTTTTTGAACATAAATATCTTCTGTGTCTAAGGCAACATTTTCATTACATTTCCAAAAAATTTTGAGCAATTCATGATAAAAATACTATGATCAGTCCTGAAACAAATCTGAAAATTAGGCAGATATTTACACAAATTAAATAATCATTGAATTTATCTACTTCAAGGCAGTTTTCTTATAGCTACTATAATTTATAAGGAGTAGATCAGTGCTTAATAGGTTTAAAGATATTTTAAAATTGCAGTCCAAGCAAACCTAAAGAGAGAGCTTATGCTTTGAGAAGCCACAGACTTGGATTCTGAGGACTCTAGAACCCTGAAGTCCTGGGAGAGTCTCTTCTACTCAGCAGATTTCCCAAGAGACAGGACTGCCATCCCCAGAGAGACTATGGTAGAAACTGCTTCATGAGTTCAGGGGCTCCTCAACTTTTTTCTGTTGACTGCCAATTTCTTATTTCCTATAACTATTTGTATCCAGTGCAAAACAGAGAGAGAGAAACAGAGGAATGAAATTCCAGAAGCTCTTGTCTTGGAAAGATGCATTCAGTTAGTAAACCATCATCCTGCAGGAAAGCAGGCCTGAATCCCACGGTCAGTGACCTCCTTCCTGACCACTGCACCCTGTGTTTTAACCATTAGCTGAACTCCAGGGTACCCACAGTAGGAACATTACTGCCTTTGCTGGAACTTCTCTTGAAAGACCACTTCCTGTCTCTGTGAATATATATTTTTTCCTCTCTGCCTTCATGGGCTTTTATCTCTAACCCTTTGCTTTATTTATAAACCCAGCTTCTAAGTTTTTGCTGTGTGTTTTATCTTCAAGATCTCCTCTGAAGCCCTTCAGCCTCTTGTCTCATGTGTTTTTATTCACCTGCTTCACCTGTGGGTTTTGTTCACTGCTCTTTCCTTCTTTTAATCCTTCGACTCCAATCTAGGCATAATGGGGAAGCTTAGATATAACAGCAATAAAGAAAATGCAGTATAGAGGAAATGCTTAAAAACCCAAATGATAAAAAACTTCAAGGACACAGATGAATGTTAAAAGCTCGGAAGCAAACAGCAGCAATCTGACAGGCTCATTTGTGAGCAAGTGTGCTCATGAGGGAAAAGGCAGAGCTGTACCAGGCTGCAGAGTGGCCACAGCTGCCAATCTTTGAACTTTGCAGGTGCCCAGAGTAAAAGATTTCAGTAACCCAGCCCTTCCTCTGCAAGCATGCCACCAGCAACAAAGCCATAGTCACCGATCCAGGTAATCTGAAGGATTATTCGGGACCTCCCTTTCCCCTGCTCCTAGACAAGGAAGACATCCATGCCCTAATCCCAAGAAACTTGCATGACCAAAGGGACTTTACAGATGGGAATTAAATTACAGACCTTGATGTGGGGAGATTGCCTGGATGGGTCTTTATAAGTGAAAAAGGAAACAAGAGGGTCAGAGTCTAAGAAGGAGATGGGACAATGGAAGCAGAGATCATAAATCAGTATGAAGGGACTGTGTGGGAAAGTACTCTGGCAGCCTCTGTTACCAAGTTCAAGCTTGCTCTCCTTGTAGCACAAAAGGCCAATGAATGGGAGAAGCTGGCAAACCAATGTCTCAAAATGATGCCAGGTTCTTTTATAGATCAGAGATGGGGAGAAGAAAGGAAACAAAATAAAAAGGCCATTAATGTTATAAATATCTCCTAGAGTGGCAAGCCCTGCCGGGCGGGGAGGCGGGGGGAGGGATGTGTAAATTTCTTCCTTCCTACCATCTACAGGTGGACAGAGCTCTGAACAAACACGCTTCAGGTTAACAGACAGAGGGGAAGGATTCTCTGAGGCAGGCCATTATATATAATTATAATAACCAAAGCAACAAAAAGCAAGACAAAGAAAGTCCCAACATGGAGTCAGAATTGACTTCTCCCAGCAACACCTCTAGAAGCTGGAAAAGACAAGGAAACAGATTCTCCTCTAGGCACCCAGAAGGATTACAGCCCTGCCAACACCTCGATTTTAGCCCGATGAGACCTGTGTCAGACTTCTAACCTCCTGAACTGTTAAATAATACATTTGTGTTAGACCATGAAGTTTGTGGTAATTTATTATAGCAGCAATAAGTAACTAATACATCCCTGGATTGTACCAAGGTGTAGGGAAAGAGCAAATTACCCAAGATGGCATTGTCAGGCTCTCTCACCCCACAGCCTCTTGCTTTTGCCCCACGTTTTGTAAATAATGATCATAAAATATGAGCGCCTTTATAGCACTGCGCATGCGTGTCACGAGGTACTCGCTTGGTCACGGGCCGCTCTGTGCTGTATGCTTATCTGCTGCTGCTGCTGCTAAGTCACTTCAGTCATGTCCGACTCTGTGAGCCCACCAGGCTTCCCCATCCCTGGGATTCTCCAAGCAAGAACACTGGAGTGGGTTGCCATTTCCTTCTCCAATGCATGATAGTGAAAAGTGAAAGGGAAGTCGCTCAGTCGTGTCCGACTCCTAGCGACCCCATGGACTGCAGCCCACCAGGCCCCTCCGTCCATGGGATTTGCCAGGCAAGAGTACTGGAGCTCCACCTAAAAAGCAGCGGCATCACTGCTGCTCGCGGCTGCGTCTGTTGGGTCGGCCACGAGAGGAGACGATACAGCGTGTTTGCTGCTGTGGCTGCTGCGCCTGCCAGGAGAGAAGAAACGTGTCTGAAGTTCCTACAGCTCCTTGAGTTTTCGTCCAGCCTCCCTGCTTGTGCCTTGCCTGCCATGGGTTTAGTGAACAGTGCGCACAGTGAGACCCAGTGAGACAGCTGGCCACATGAACAGGAAGAGAAGCAATACACAAGGCCAGTCTGTCCTCTTTATTGCCTTCTCTGAAGTGACTTCCAACGTTTCCAGTGCCTCTGTTGTCTCTCAAACGTCTAAGTTCTCGTGGCAAAGGAGGCGGAAGGTATCACAGCATTGCTTTTGCTTCCAGCCAACAGTATCTCAAGGGATTAATTCCAGCTGGAAATCTGGGGAGATTCATTTCAGAGAAAGTATTTCTTACTATGTCAAATGAGTGTTTTCCCTCTGATTGAAATACATTATTCAAAGTTTTATTCTTGTATGAAATGTTTTAGAAAAATATCTGCAACAAAAAAAACCCACTCCTGTTTAAAAGGTTAAAGGAATTCTATACAAATAAAATCCAGTCACGATTATTAAAACCTCAACTAGATGAGCATTCAGAGTACAATTGAGAGGTAGCCACAATTTATCTAAGGTAGAGAACAGAGTCTTTGGGAAAGGAGTTATGAACACAAAGGTTAGTTTTAAAGCAGTGCTTGGCCCAAGAGCTGGAAATTGGTATTCTGGGTCTATTGTGGAGAGAAATAAATCCTGAGTGTGGAAACAATCTAAGTGTTCTATAATCAGCCATGAAATCGACTCAGTGGGGGTTGCTGGGCCTAAGAGGTAGGAAGCCTACTAACACACAGGCAAGGAATCCTTTTCCTTTCATCCTCAAGTTCTCAAATGTAAATGCACTGGTAGATTTCAAATTTTTCTGACTTTCTCTAAGAAATACATTTTATGTCATAAGCTGCTACACAGGCATAGATAACATAATGTAACTGGAACAATAGTTTCACAGCACCTACCTTCCCTTATAATGTGACATGTATTTCCTAATTTGTACTATTATTTTCTTTCTTTTTTTTTTTTTTAATGCTGGCTAGCACCCACTAACTTATCATGACCTGCAGTTTAAAAACACATCTTCAGTAATACTATTTATCACCAAAGTAGGCATTTTCTGCCCAATTAGTGCTAATAATTTCATTATTACCAAGTGATAGTTTGGAACAGGCTACCTTTCATGTCTTTTCCAACTTCTTAATTTTCTAGTTTTTCCTTGAGAGAAAGATTATTTTATCCAAAGTTTCATTTTTAGTAGAATGAAACAACTGACAACTTGTAATTTTACCTCCAGCAAGTTTATTTAATTAATAAACAAAGGGTTTATTTAATATATAAACAAATGCCAGAGATAATTCTGGCATTTTTTGTTCACCAGTGATTAATTCCTAATAAAAACCAGCAACTATTGAAAGTATTGCCATATCAACATTGGTATTTTTAAATTTTGGTATCAGGAATTGGGAAATCAGAATCAGTCCTAAAGGGTAAAGTATTTCAAGCCACTTCCTGCCAGAGTTTTGGCTTCCAGTCTTGGATTCTAGCCAGCATCACCTTGAAAATCCTCTCCAGTGCCCATCCCTAAATCTGCTCACAGCAGGTAATGACTAGTATTCTAAGAGTCCCAGAACACTGCTCCATCACTTGATTTCAGCAATTTTGTTTCATAACACACTTCTCAGGTTCTTGCCTGTAAAATAGGAGTGATGCTGAACTCTCGGGGCTGAGGAATAGTTAATAAACTGTGCTAATCCTACGGAGATGCAGAACAATAGTAATCACTCATCCATTTGCTGAGAGGGGACAGATTCCAGTTTCCCATTTTCTAGAGACATACTCCTCATTACCAAACAAAACCGGACCAGTTAACTTACCTAAGATCTATAGCTCACTAGAATGATCTCATTGGTGTGTGTCCCTGATGGGGACTCCAGTTGTTAATGTGGGGGCAGGAGGGGAGGAGAATCGGATACAAGGAGACATATTGCCTAAACAGGCACATCCACCAGGCCAGCTAATTCCCCTTCTATTTTGAGAAGAGCAATTATTTTAAATTGCTGTATATCAAAATGATTTTGGGCCCTCGAATACAGCAAATCAATAAACTGTAATACAAGTGTCTCCAGCTACTTTGATTTAAAATATATATATATGAAAAAAAAGAGAGAAACAGCTCATGCCTCTTCCTTTAGAATTGAAGCAGGATCACAATTTAAGGCCTTACAACAGTAAACAGGTAGACAGAAAGCATACTACTTTGGAAACTTTGGACTATGTAGCAAAACTGCTTTGTAAGTTTGCTTTTAAACCCCATTAAATTCTGGTGAAAAGTTTCGTGTCTGGGGGGAAAGGACCTGATCTCTTTTACGGAAGTCATAGAAGAATGTTGTTGTTTTTCAGTCACTCAGTTGTATCTGACTCTTTGCAACCCTACAGACTAAAGCACACCAAGATTCCCTGTCCATCACCAACTCCCGAAGGTTGCTCAAACCCATGTCCATTGAGTCAGTGATGCCATCCAACCATCTCATTCTCTGTTGTCCCCTTCTCCTCCTGCTTTCAATCTTTCCCAGCCTCAGGGTCTTTTCTAATAAGTTGGCTCTTTGCATCAGGTGGAAAGTATTGGAGTTTAAGGATAAAATAGAAGGATGCTGGAAAGTGGATGTGGCATGTGAGACGGCAGCTAGGAAGGTACCAAGAAATCTCTTGACTGTGTCTAATATTTACCTGAGGCATCAACACAACAGAAGCTCAGAAAAACTCACCCGCCCAAACTGTCCAGACCAGAACTTAAGCAGGCGTGATCAAATACTCCATTTGAAATGTGGTTTATAAAGAGAAATGCATCCAAAATTCCAAATAAGGATTTTAAAGGAAATTTTTGATATCTAGATTTAGATTTAGCAGCGCTGAGGAGGAACAGAGTGTTGATTTATGAAGCTAAGAGAAATTATGAGCAGTTGGAATATTAAGGACGCATTGTCAGAGAGACACTTTCATCTCCAATTTGGACTGAAGTGCTAGAACTTTCCAATGTCATGATTTGGACTCATAAAATTTTGTATGTGCATGCACACTCAGTCATGTCTGACTCTCTGTGACCCCGTGGACTGTAGCCTGCCAGGCTCCTCTGTCCCTGGAATTTTCCAGGCAAGAATACTGGAACAGGTTATCATTTCCTTCCCAGGTGATCTTCCCAACCCAGGGACTGAACCCATGTTCTCATCCATCTACCTGCATTTGCAAGTGGGTTCTTTACCAGTTGAGCCATCATAAGATCACAGAGGTTCCTATCTAGTCAATTTGAGGAAGTGTTATACCCAACCCTTGGATTATTTGATTGATAGAGCAGTTAAAGACATAGCAGTTAAAGATAAATACAAAAAAGTAGTTAGATATTATTGTTTTATTTTTTCTTTAGACATTTGTTGTTACCATTCAGTCCCTCAGTCGTGTCCAACTCTTTGCAACCCCGGGACTGCAGCACACCAGGCTTCCCTGTCCTTCACCATCTCCCGGAGCTTACTCAAACTCATGTCCATTGAGTCAGTGATGCCTTCCAACCATCTCATCCTCTGTCATCCCCTTCTCCTCCTGCCTTAGTCTTTCCCTGATCAGGGTCTTTTTTAAAAAGTCAGCTCTACACATCAGGTGGCCAAAGTACTGGAGCTTCAGCATCCAATGAAAGTCCTTCCAACAAATATTCAGGGTTGATCTCCTATAGGATTGACTGGTTTGATCTCCTTGCTGTCCAAGGAACTCTCAAGAGTCTTCAAAACCACAATTCAAAAGCATCAGTTCTTTGGTGCTCAGCTTTCTTCATGATCCATACATGACTACTGGGAAAACCATAGCTTTGACTAGGTGGGCCTTTGTTGGCAAAGTAGTGTCTCTGCTTTTTAATACTCTGTCTAGGTTTGTCATAGCTTTTCTTCCAAGGAGCAAGCGTCTTTAAATTTCATGGCTGCAGTCGCCATCCAGAGTGATTTTGGAGTCCAAGAAAATAAACTCTGTTATTGTTTCCATTGTTTCCCCATCTATTTGCCATGAAGTGATGGGATCAGACGTCATGATTTTAGTTTTTTGAATGCCGAGTTTTAAGCCAGTTGTTTCATGCTTCTCTTTCACTTTCATCAAGAGGCTCTTCACTTCTTTTTTTCTGCCTTAAGGGTGGTGTCATCTGCATATCTGAGGTTATTGATATTTCTCCCAGCAATCTTGATTCCAGCTTGTGCTTCACCAGCCTGGCATTTCACATGATGTACTCTGCATATAAGTTAAATAAATGGGGTGACAATATATAGCCTTGACGTACTCCTTTCCTAATTTGGAACCAATCCATTGTTCCATGCAGAGAAGGCAATGGCACCCCACTCCAGTACTCCTGCCTGGAAAATCCCATGGATGGAGGAGCCTGGTAGGCTGCAGTCCATGGGTCGCTAAGAGTCAGACACGACTGAGCGACTTCACTTTCACTTTTCACTTTCATGCATTGGAGAAGGAAGTGGCAACCCACTCCAGTGTTCTTGCCTGGAGAATCCCGGGGACGGGGGAGCCTGGTGGGCTGCTGTCTATGGGGTCGCACAGGGTTGGACACGACTGCAGCGACTTAGCAGCAGCAGCAGCAGTGTTCCATTTCTGGTTCTAACTGTTGCTTCTTGACCTGCACACAGGTTTCTCAGGAGGCAGGTCTGGTATTCCCATCTCTTTAAGAATTTTCCAGTTTGTTGTGATTCACATGGTCAAAGACTTTAGTAGTCAATGAAACAGAAGTAAATGTTTTTTCTGGAACTCTGTTGCTTTTTCTATGATCCAATGCATGTTGGAGATTTGATCTCTGATTCCTCTGCCCTTTCTAAACCCAGCCTGAACATCTTGAAGTTCAGAGTTCACATACCATTGAAGCCTAACTTGGAGAATTTTGAGCATTAGTTTGCTAGCATGTGAGATGAATGCAATTGTGCGGTAGTTTGAGCATTCTTTGACAGTGCCTTTCTTTGAGATTGGGATGAAAACTGACCTTTTTGACTCCTGTGGCCACTGCTGAGTCTTCCAAATTATCTGGCATATTGAGTACAGCACTTTTGTAGCATCATCTTTTAGGATTTGAAATAGCTCATCTAGAATTCCATCGCCTCCACTAGCTTTGTTCATAGTGATGCTTCCTAAGACCCACTTGACTTGGCACTCCAGGATGTCTGGCTCTAGGTGAGTGTGAGTGATCACACCATCATTGTTATATGAGTCATTAAGATCTTTTCTGTATAGTTCTTTTGTGTATTCTTGCCACCTCTTTTTAATGTCTTCTGCTTGTTAGGCCCATTTCATTTCTGTCCTTTATCGTGCCCATCATTGCATGAAATGTTCCCTTGGTATCTCTATTTTTCTTGAAGAGATCTCTAGTCTTTCCCATTCTATTGTTATCCTCTATGTCTTTACATTGTTCACTTAGGGAGGCTTTCTTACCTCTCCTTACTATTCTTTGGAACTCTCTTTCCTTTCTCCTTTGCTTTTCACTTCTCTTCTTTCTCAGCTATTTGTAAGGCCTTCTCAGACAATCATGTTGCCTTTTTGCATTTCTTTTTCTTGGGGATGGTTTTGATCACTGCCTCCTGTACAATGTTATGAACCTCCATCCATGGTTCTTCAGGCACTCTATCAGATCTAATCCCTTGAATCTATTTGTCACTTTCACTTAAAAAAAATCATGATGAGTAATTTTTGAAATCAAAAAACATTTTAAAAGAATAATTGAATCAAAAGAAATTTTGAAATCACTCTATTAATTCCAGAAAGCCTGGCTGTCCAGCTGCAAAGTTCTTCCCAAGGTAAAGAATCTAAATGAATATAAACTTCCTCTTATGTGCTGAGCTTGCAGACAGAAGCTTAAAACAATAACAATAATGTCTTGGGGTGGAAAAATACATAATTATCTTCTATATTATTGTATGAATAAATTACTATATTATAAATTATCTTAACCTCTTTTCTCTTCAAATTTGTGTAAAATCTGCTTTTCTTTACTCCTTACTTCTTGTAGAGGGTTTCTAAATATACTGGATTCACTCCTGATCACTTTTTGGTTTCTTTCAGCCATCTTTAAACCAACATAAAGATGAACAGTTTAAATCGTTGATTTCTACTTCTGTCTGTTTGAGGGTTTGTCTAATGTCACTCTTCTGTTGTAGAGAAAAACATGTTGCCTGGCCTTTGTGAGGATCCAGTCGTCTACTCTAAACATAAGCAGATTGTATATTGGACCCTCACGAGAGTCAGTGAGTCAAATTTTTCCAGCTTGCGTTCCAGAAAGTCCTATTTTAAGCATTTGTATTAAGCATTCAAGGAATAATCCAGTAGACAAAATTATCTAGAAGAACTCATATCTACTCAAGGAAGTAGATAACTAAAAAAAAAAAAAAATCACAAGATAAATAATGCCATAATAAGGTGCAAATCAAAGTCTAGCTGGGCTCAGAGGACAGCTTTACTTTAATGCAGATCCAATCCAGCTGAGAGACTTCAGTTCTTTATTTAGTTACTTGTTTACCATCTGGTCAGCCTCTACTCTAAAATGTCACATCCTTGTGTATTTTATTTACTTCTTTCTCCCCAAGGCCCATAACAGTATTAAATTAGTGCAGGTTGCCATTGTTTCTGGAGAAGGAAATGGCAACCCACTCCAGTGTTCTTGCCTGGAGAATCCCAGGGACGGGGGAACCTGGTAGGCTGCTGTCTATTGGGTCGCACAGAGTCGGACACGACTGAAGTGACTTAGCAGCAGCCAGCCATTGTTTCAAATCTATAGGTTTCAATCTTGGTTTGCTCTCCATAGCTGTTCAATAAACTCATTTATTTTCAATTTACTTATTTTTTAATTGAAGGATAATTGCTTTACAGAGTTTTGCTGTTTTCTGTCAAACCTCAACATGAATCAGCCATAGGTATACATACATCCCCTCCCTTCTGAACCTCCCTCCCATCTCCCTCCCCATCCCACTCCTCTAGGTAGATACAGAGCCCCTGTTTGAGTTTCCTGAGACATACAGCAAATTCTTGTTGGCTATCTATTTTACATATGGTAATGTAAATTTCCATGTTACTCTTTCCATACATCTCACCCTCTCCTCCCCTCTACCCATGTCCATAAGTCTATTCTCTGTATCTGTTTCTCCATTGCTGCCCTGCAAATAAATTCATCAGTATAATTGTTCTAGATTCCATGTATTTGCATTAGTATACAATATTGATCTTTCTCTTTCTGACATACTTCACTAAGTATAATAGGCTCTAGGTTCATCCACCTCATTAAAACTGACTCACATGTGTTCCTTTTTATGGCTGAGTAATACTCCTTTGTGTATATATACAGCTTCTTTATCCATTCATATGTTGATGGACATCTAGGTTGCTTCCATGTTCTAGCTATTGTATATAGTGCTGCAATGAAAAATGGGATGCATGTGTCTTTCTCAATTATTGTTTCCTCAGGGTATATGCCTAGGATTGGGATTGCTGGGTCATAGGGTGGTTTTAGTCCTAGTTTTTTAAGGAACCTCCATACTGTCTTTCATAGTGGCTTATCAATTTGCATTCCCACTAACAGTGCAAGAGCATTCCCTTTTCTCCACACCTTCTCCATAATTTATTGTTTGTAGACTTTTTGATGAGGGCCATTCTGACTGGTGTGAGGTGATATCTCATTGTAGTTTTGATTTGCATTTCTCTAATAATGAGAAAATAACTCATAGCTATTAAAAATATCTGAGAAAAAGAATAGAAGTGAAAGGCAGAGAAAAGGAAAGATATACCCATTTGAATGCAGAGTTCCAAAGAATAGCATGGAGAGATAAGAAAGTCTTCTGAAGTGAACAATGCAAAGAAATAGAGGAAAACAATAGAATGGGAACGTCTGGAGATCTCTTCAAGAAAATTAGAGATATCAAAGGAATATTTCATGCAAAATGGGCACAATAAATGGCAGAAATGGTATGACCTAACAGAAGCAGAAGATATTAAGAAGAGGTGGCAAGAATACACAGAAGAACTATACAAAAGAGATCTTCATGACCCAGATAATCACGATGGTGTGATCACTCACCTAGAGCCAGACATCCTGGAATGTGAAGTCAAGTGGGCCTTAGGAGGCATCACTACAAACAAAGCTATTAGGGATGATGGGATTCCAGCTGAGCTATTTTAAATCCTAAAAGATGATGCTATGAAAGTGCTACGCTTAATATTCCAGCACATTTGGAAAACTCAGCAGTGGCCACAGGACTGGAAAAGGTCAGTTTTTATTCCAATCTCAAAGAAAGGCAATGTCAAAGAATGTTCAAACTTCCACACAATTGCACTCACCTCACATGCTAGTAAAGTAGTGCTCAAAATTATCCAAGCCAGGCTTAACAGTATGTGAACCATGAACTTCCAGATGTTCAAGCTGGATTTAGAAAAGGCAGAAGAACCAGAGATCAAATTGCCAACATCTGTTGAATCATCAAAAAGCAAGAGAGTTCCATAAAAATATCTACTTCTGCTTTATTGACCACACCAAAGCCTTTGACCATGTGGATCACAACAAACTGTGGAAAATTCTTCAAGAGATGGGAATACTAGACCACCTGACCTGCCTCCTGAGAAATCTGTATGCAGGTCAAGAAGCAACAGTTAGAACTGGACATGGAATGACAGACTGGTTCCAAATTGGGAAAGGAGTTCATCAAGGCTGTATATTATCACCCTGCTTGTTTAATTTATATGCAGAGTGCATCATGCGAAATGCCGGGCTGGATCAAGCACAAGCTGTAATCAAGATTGCCGGGAGAAATATCAATAACCTCAGATATGCAGATGACACCACCCTTATGGCAGAAAGCAAAGAGGAACTAAGGAGAGTCTTGATGAAAGGGAAAGAGAAGAGTGAAAAAGTTGGCTTAAAACTCAACATTCAGAAAACTAAGATCATGGAATCCAGTCACATCACTTCATGGCAAATAGATGGGGAAACAATGGAAACAGTGACAGACTTTATTTTTGGGGGCTCCAAAATCACTGCAGATGGTGATTGCAGCCATGAAATTAAAAGACATTTGCTCCTTTGAAGAAAAGCTATGACCAACATAGGCAGCATATTAAAAAGCAGAGACATTACTTTGCCAACAAAGGTCCACCTAGTCAAAGCTATGTTTTTTCCAACAGTCATGTATGGATGTGAGATTTGGACCGTAAAGAAGGCTGAGCACCGAAGAAATGATACTTTTGAATTGTGCTGGAGGAGACTCTTGAGAGTCTGTTGGATTGCAAGATCAAACCAGTCAATCCTAACAGAAATCAACCCTTAATATTCATTACAGGGACTGATGCTGAGCCTGAAACTCTGATACTTTGGCCACCTGATGTGAAGCACTGACTCATTAGAAAAGACCCTGATGCTGGGAAAGATTGAAGGCAGGAGGAGAAGGGGATGGCAGAGGACGAGATAGTTGGATGGCATCACCAAGTCAGTGGACATTAAGTTTGAGCAAGCTCCAGGAAACTGTGAAGGACAGGGAGGCCTGGCTTGCTGCAGTCCATGGGGTTGCAAAGATTCGGACATGACTGAGCGACTGAACTGAACTGGAAGCTCAGAAGACTGCCATCTTGTGTTGGAAGAGGAAGGTGGAAATCTAACAGATCCTCCCCACATTTTTCCATCAACAGCTGAGAACTGGAGAGATCCTCTCACTATTCTCCCTCCCTTAAAATTAACAGCCTCTTGATCACTAGTAGAAGCTCCAGATTACAAAACTCTACATTCAGTGTCTCTACTATTAATTACTCTCTTCTGTAGAATCTTATTGATTTCCCTCAACCAGATGATTTAAGATATTGAAGGACACATTTTGCAGGCTCAGGTGTCTTACTGGCCCAGAGAACATTTTTAAAGTTTTAAGAAACTCATAAGAGCTCCAAGTCATGGCTGTCAACTCTATGAGGGCAGAAATGTACTGAATGTTTGCCAAGATAAATGCAAAACAGGGCAGGTAAGAAGTCTTAAAGAACTGTTGATTGAGAGAATAAATGAATGACTACATGTATAGCAGATATGGTGACAATTTTAAAAGTGGAGGCAACTGTTTTTCTAATATTTTTGAAAGCAGTCATTTCATTTTGAAATTTGAAGTCCATCTTGAAATATTCACATGTTCTTTAATCTTGACCTAAGCACCAGCAGCACCTGGAAACATGCTACTCTAAAGACAGGGGAGAGAAAAAGTAATAAAGGATGTGCAGAGAAGTGAAGTGTCGTGTCCAAAGGCACATCAAAAATAGGTTCAGAGCAACTGCTTGAGGTCACTGCAAGGACAGAGTAGGCATGACTGGGCAGAGAGTAAATGGAACGTTTAGAAGTTCACCGACTCTTTTTGACATTGCTTTGAAAAAAAGCTTCATCAATATCTCTCATTTCTTTCTTTCTATTTCTCAGCTATTATTTCACCACATACGCTAGCTTATTTTTAAGAAAGTCTGTTCTCAGGATGATTGTTTTCAAATGACTTAGAACTGGATTTCTCATAAGCAGCATTGTAGCCACTGGAGGCTTCTGTGCATTGATATAAACTACAAGCTGTTTTGAAAGTTCATTGGTCATTCTAAAGCTCATCTGTATCTTGTGACATCATAGAAAAAAATGCTTTATAAATGATTTGTTTTTCACAGAGTCAATAACTAATTACCAGTGTGAACCCTATAAATAAATCAATATTGAAAAGTAAGTCTGAGTGGTTTCATTGTGGAAATGATTAGCTGACTGACCAGTGAACAAATCCTTGGATTACTACTTGGCTTACTTGATCTGTTTACATTTCTTTTTAAAATGGCTTCCCCTCCCTCCATCATTATTATGATAAAATACACACATAGAAAAGGTGAGACAAGGATAGTCGAAGATGTGAATTTAAAAATCACTGATTCTAGAAAATGTTTTTGGCTTCTGACTTGTTGAGAATATGAAGCAGTTTTCAGGACACAGAACAGAAAGTTGGGTGGGCAGCCTGAAGATGATGTAATTCATACTCAAAGCAATAAACCGAAAAGAGAGGTACTTGCAGAATGAAAAAATGGCACTGCCCCACTAGTGTGTCTGAAACAAGTTAACATTGTCTCTGAAACTCAATTTTCCTTCTTGGTCTCCTTCAAGGATCTTTTTTTTTTTTTTTTCCCAAAAAAATTTTATTTATTTGTTTATTTTTGGCCACACCACACAGGGATTGAACCTAGACCCTGGAAGTGCAAACGTGGAGTCCTAACCACTGGATCTTCAGGGAAGTCCCAAAGAACTTTACCATTTTTAAAAAGTAAGGTTTCAAGATGAAGGAATTTTCTTGGCCACAGTGAGGACTGTGCCCAGGCTGGAGGTCAATCCCAGAGGGAATCCACGCCCTTCTCTCTATTTCCCTCTCCCCAAGTCCCACAGCAGCTGGCTCCTCTTGGCTAAGTTGTCTGTGCTACTTTTGACTTGTTTATACACACAGTGTGATTCCAGCTGGTCCAAGGAGCATGGAATAGTCTATTCTTAACAATATATCCCCAATTTGGGTGCAATAAGTTGAGATTTTCATGATTGCTGAGTCCTGAACAAAACAAATATCTGTTGCTTGGTAGAGTTGAAAGTCAAAATAAAACACCGCCAGAGGAAACAAACCAGTAGCGTATGGTAAAGCCAAGAAGTGAAGCTGGCCTCAGTCTAGAAGGCCAGTCATGCTCAGTCCAGATGTTTGAAGTTGGGTTTTGTGTGCCCTGATGAGTTTTCAGTTCTCATCGTCAGATGTTTTATTCCCATCTTCACGGAAGTATAATTGACAGATGAAAATTGTAAAGATATGATAAAATGATATTTTGATATACATATGCACTATGAAATAATCACCATAATCAAGCTAATTTGCATTTTCTTTCTTTTTTTTTTCTGATGTAGTGATAATAGTTAAGATCTACCCCCTTAGCAAATTTCAGCATCCAATATACTATTGTTAACTACAGTCATGTTCGCAGATGACACCACCCTTATGGCAGAAAGTGAAGAAAAACTAAAGACCCTCTTCATGAAACTGAAAGAGGAGAGTGAAAAAGTTGGCTTAAAGCTCAACATTCAGGAAACTAAGATCATGGCATCTGGTCCCATCACTTCCTGGCAAATAGATGGGGAAACAGTGGAAACAGTGGCTGACTTTATTTTTCTGGGCTGCAAAATTTCTAGAGATGGTGATTGCAGCCATGAAATTAAAAGATGCTTACTCCTTGGAAGGAAAGTTATGACCAACCTAGACAGCATATTAAAAAGCAGAGACATTACTTTGCTGATAAGGTCTGTCTAGTCAAGGCTATGGTTTTTCCAGTGATCATGAATGGATGTGAGAGTTGGACTATAAAGAAAGCTGAGCACCAAAGAATTGATGCTTCTGAACTGTGGTGTTGGAGAAGACTCTTGAGAGTCTGTTGGACTGCAAGGAGATACAACCAGTCCATCTTCTCTAAAGGAGATCAGTCCTGGGTGTTCATTGGTAGGACTGATGTTGAAGCTGAAACTCCAGTACTTTGACCACCTGATGCGAAGAGCTGACTCATTTGAAAAGACCCCAATGCTGGGAAAGGTTGAGGGCAAGAGGAGAAGGGGACGACAGAGCATGAGATGTTTGGATGGCATCACTGACTCAATGGACATGGGTTTGGATGGACTCCGGGAGTTGGTGATGGACAGGGAGGCCTGGCGTGCTGCGGTTCATGGGGTCGCAAAGAGTCGGACACGACTGAACGACTGAACTGAACTGAACTGATAGTAGTATTGATATATGTTAGATCTGCAAAATCTACTCATTTTCATAGCTGAAACTTTGTACCCCCATGCCTGGCAACCACCATCCTATTCTCTACTTCTATGAATTTGACTATTTTAGAGATTTCATGTAAATGAGATCATTCAGTATTTTCTTTCTGTGGTTGATTTTTTCACTTAGCATAATGACCTCTAAGTTCATCCATGTTGCTGCAAATGGATGATTTCTTCCTTTTTTTAAGTTAAATAGTATTTCATTGAGCATTTTTGTGTGTGTATCTCTCTATCTCTGTCTGTATGTCTACCACATTTTCTTTATATATATATATATATATCTATTGACAGGTTGCTTCCATATCTTGACTGTTGTGAATAAGGCTGCAGAGAATAAGGGAGTGTGGATATCTTTTTGAGATGTTGATTGTGTTTCCTTTGGAAATATAGCCGGAAGTGGGATTACTGGATCTTACGGTTTTTGAAGCTTTCATACTGTTCTCCATAGTGGCACTACCAATTTACACCCACCAACAATGCACAGGGGGTCCCTTTTCCCCACATTCTCAGCACTTGTTATCTTTTGACATTTTGATAGTAGCCATTTTAAAGGTGTGAGGTGATAGCTCATTGTGGTTTTGATTTGCCTTTCACTGATGATTAGCAATGCTGAGCACCTTTTCATGTATGTACCTGTTGGCAATTTTAATGACTCCCTTTTTTTTTCACAATAGTAAAAGATGTTTATCAGTTTTCACAATCAATAGCCAGACAGAAAGTAAAAGATAATTACTATTGCAAGCCATAATGGGAACATGACTAATTTAACAATATAAAACATTATGTATAATTTGTCAAGCAGAGTGATGTGGTAACTGGAGGCGTATACATGCACATGTTTTCTCCCACCCAGACAGTCTATGTCTCATGGTTGGTGCATTAAATCCATTTACAGTTAAGGTAATTATCAATATGTATGATCCTATTACCATTTTCTTAATTGAGTTTATTTTGTATAGGTCTTTTCCTTGTCTTTTGTTTCCTGCCTAGAGAACTTCCTTTAGCATTTGTTATCAAGCTGGTTTGGTGGCCCTGAATTCTCTTACTTTCACTTGTCTGGAAAGCTTTTGATTTCGCCATCAAATCTGAAGGAGAGTCTTGCTGGGTAGAGCATTCTTGGTTGTAGGATCTTCCTTTTCATAACTTTAAATGTATCATACCATTCCCTCTGGCTTGCAGAGTTTCTGTTGAGAAATCAGCTGACAGCCTGATGGGAGTTCCTTTGCATGTTATTTGTCATTTTTCCCTTGTTGCTTTTAATATTTTATCTCTGTCTTTAATTTTTGTCAGTTTGATTACTATATATCTTGGTGTATTCCTCCTTGAGTTTATCCTGCCTGGGACTCTCTGTGCTTCCTGGAGTTGGTTGACTATTTCCTTTCCCATGTTAGGGAAGTCTTCAGCTATTATCTCTTCAAATATTTTCTCAGGTCCTTTCTCTCTCTCTCGTCCTTCTGAGACCCCTATAATGCAAATGTTGGTGCATATAACTTTTTGTCTCAGATGTTTCTTAGGCTGTCTTCATCTTTTTTATTCTAATTTCTATATTTTGTCCTGGGCAGTGATTTCCACCATTCTGTCTTCCAGGTCACTTGTCCATTCTTCTGCCTCAGTTATTCTGCTACTGATTATTTCTAGTGTATTATTTGTCTTTGTTTGTTTGTTCTTTAGTTCTTCTAGGTCTTTGGTAAACATTTCTTGAATCTTCTCAAAATTGTCTCCAAATTTTTTTCTGAGATCCTGAATCTTCACTATCATTATTCTGAGTTCTTTTTTTTTTGGAACGTTGCCTACCTTCTCCTCATTTAGTTGTCCTTCTGGGGTTTTATCTCATCCCTTCATCTGGGACATAACTTTCTGTTTTTTCATCCTGATTGACTTTCTATAATGTGATTTTTTTTTTCTAGCTGCTGTGGGATTATGGTTGTTTTTGCTTCTTCTGTCTGCCCTCTGATGCAGGCGGCTAAGAGGCTTGTGTAAATTTCATAATGGGAGGGACTGGCGGTGGGAAAAACTGAGTCTTGCTCTGGTGTACAGGGCCTTGCTCATTAAAGCTTTAACCCAGTTATCTGCTGATGGGTGGGGTTGCAATCCCTCCCTGGTAGTTGTTTGGCCTAAGGCAACCCAGCACTGGGGTCTATGGGCTCTATGGTAGGGTTAATGGTGGTCTCCAAGAGGGCTTATGCCAGTAGGGACCTTCCAGGACTGCTGTTACCAGTGCCCGTATCCCTGCAGTGAGCCCCTGCTGACCCATGTCTCCACAGGAGACCCTCCACACCAGCAGGTAGATTTGGTTCAGTCTTCCGTGGGGTCACTGCTCCTTTCCTCTGGGTCTTGGTACACACAAGGTTTTGTTTGTGCCCTCCAAGACTGGAGTCTCTGTTTCCCCCAGTCCTGTGGAAGTCCTATAATCAAATCCCATTGGCCTTCAAGATCAGATTCCCTGGGGATTCCCAGACCCTTTGTCTGATTCCCAGGCTTGGAAGCCTGATATGGGGCTCAGAACTTTCACAATAGTGGGAAAACTTCTTTGGTATTATCGTTCTCCAGTTTGTGGTCACCAACTTCATGGGAATTGGATCTGATTTTATTGTGATTGCGCCCCTCCTATTATCTCACTGAGGCTTCTTCTTGTGTTTTGATGGGGGTGTATTTTTTTGGTGGGTTCCAGCGTCCTTCTGTCAATGGTTGCTCAACAGCTAGTTGTGATTTTGGTGTTCTCACAGGAGGAAATGAATGCACAGCCTTCTACTCCGCCATCTTGAAACAGATGCCTCTGTACAGCTCCTTGTAAAGAAAGTCTTTTGCTTACTTGTCCATTTTTGTTTTTATTGGCTGTTCTTTTAGTGTCAAATCCAAAATTATCACCAAAACCAACATCAAGAAACTTTTTCCCTATGTTACGTCTTGGTTATTGTGCACCTTCCAGTTTCTAGCATCACAAGATGTTCATCTGAACTGCCAGCTTTCCATATTCTGCCATCTGTTATGCAGATAAAATCCCATACAGTCTCCATACAACCCTGGGATACAGTGGCAAAAGTTATAAACCACTGAGTGATAAACCATGCAACTACTTTTTTTATATACGCAAGATACTCTTACTAATACTCAGCATAAATACTAACCTCAGCATAAATACTGAAATTCATACAACATGGATATTGACAAAAACTGCCAAACACCCTTTCAATATAAACAAGACCTAGATGCTCCCAAGACCCACTGGCCGTCCTTTGCCTTCTTTAATTTCCATGTTTCTGTTTCATCCTAAAAATCTGCCTCCTCCAACATCTTCCATCAGATGAAAACATTAAACCAGACGTAGTAGAGAGAGTTCTTCACCTGTTATGTTGGCAGCAGCTAATTAACATTATTCAGATCACAGAGTTTTCATTTCCTGCCTATTAATGGGAAAGTATTCCCTGAAAGAATCTCTTTACTGTATATGGGCATGTGGAGATATTATCTGGAGTCTATAAAACAGACCTGGCAATTCCAATTCTCTGATTTTAGTGGAGTATAATAATGCACCAGAGCTCTTCGTTTCCTGCCTTCAACATACACACAACCATAGTTTAACAAATTTGTTTAGCTCAGATTTTCCTAGTTTTCCCACAGAAAATCCAGCCCCTGTCCCTTGGGAAACGCTGTTGGTCCTGCACAGACATTCTATTATGCACAAAGCATCAGTCAAGGGCTCTTTGGTAGTTACCCTGTGTATTGGGTACAGTTCTTTTCCTAAAACTATAAGAAAGATCCTTCACTCCCACACATTAAATTCTTCTCTGCATATTCATTCTCACATTTACAAATCTCCCACGGGCAGACAGTTTGCAAAGACCATATGGTAGGAAGACGTTTTGCCCTGTTTTTAAAATTCTTTTGCAAAACTGTGACAGACAAATAGATAATTTATCCAACCAAATATTGTCAAGGGATGGAGTAAATTCTAGATCATTATAGTTGGCCCCATTTCACAGGAAAATACCCTTTATGATTTTTAATATATTTTTGGTATGTATATTTTAATGAAATACTAGCTTCTTGCCTTTTAAAGTCTGCTGAACCTAAACTTTCTGTAATGAATCCATGATACAATTAGAAACATCACTGATTCCTCAATTCCCCAGCGCTCCCAGGGTCTGCTTAGGTATATAAAGCAGTTTCTTAATACACAAAACATCTGACACTGAATTTTTTAGGCTTTCTTTTTTTATGTTAACATAGTTTCTTGTCTCTTGGAGCGAGTTCTTATTGTTTGCAAGTGTTCATTTCTAATAGCTTGAAACATTCTAGATGAAGCCTTACTTCGCTGCAGTAGGTGATTGTTAACACATATCAAGACATTTCTGACTCTCCACATTTATGGCTATCCTGACAGTTTATGATTTCACTCCTAGCATGTAGAAGAGTCTACCTTCATAACTAGAGAACAAAACTGGGAGATGTAGGGCCTGGTGATTGACAGACTACCTCCCTGGTGGCTCCACATGACATCTTCTCATGAGCAGGATTTAAAACCTGTAGTTAATAAAATTTAAAAGAGCGACAGTTTACATACTTTGAATTGTATCCATAAATGAAAAGAATCTAATAAATTGTATTTCTGGTTACACATCTACCATTATAAGTGAAGACTGTCAACTCAAATATCTTCAGGAACCAGCAAATAATATCAGTGTGTGACCCAGTCAAGTATAAGATACTAGTACATGAAGCCAGTAGTTGTCTGTGCCCCTCTTAATAATACAAATATCTTTAGGAATATTGTGCCTCAGGCAAGCACAGATATGCAAGTCAAATGTGGCCTCTAGAAAATTATCATTATTGTATTTGAAAATCTTATATTTCTCTTGTGTGTCTTTTTTACGACTCACACAAGACACTTCCCTCCTGATTACCAAATGTGTAGGGATTTCCCTATCATCAGGCAGTTCTCTGAGATACCAGGTAGACTGCCTAGAATTTATCTCACTTCTGACATAAACTACCTGGAGAGAGCATCAGATCCTGCAAGGCAAGGACTCAGTCCCACAAGACAGCCCCACCTCGTGTCAGACACCAATCACAAGGCCAGGTTGTGCCTCGGCCATGGACTAGAGGTTCCCAGGGTGCCCTTCTTGGTTTAGTTTATTTGCTAGAGTGGCTCACAGAACTCAGGAAAACAGTGACTCATATTTATCAGTCACTTATATTTATCAAAGAAAACAGTATAATTTTGTCCTGGACCTGCTGTTGGGCATGCATAAGCACACAGGATTGACCTGCCAGTCACAAATAAGCAGACAACAGCAGACTGTTTTCCTCAGTACACCTGGTTCACAGTGTCCCATGGACATCTTTAGGATCAAGACCTGACTCTAAACCTTTTCCTACCTTATCACTGTCCCATCTGGGGTAATTTCATATGTTAATGAGTGGGAGGATTATTCCAATAATCTTTATGGGTTATTTACATAAAGAAAACTGAGTACCAAAGAACTGATGCTTTTGAACTGTGGTGTTGGAGAAGACCTTTGAGTGTCCCTTGGACTACAAGGAGATCAAATCAGTCAATCCTAAAAATAAATCAGCCCTAAATATTCATTGGAGGGACTGATGCTGAAGCTGAAACTCTAATACTTTGGCCACCTGATGTGAAGAACTGACTCATTGGAAGACTCTGATGCTGGGAAAGATTTAAGTCAGGAAAGGGGATGACAGAGGATGAGATGGTTGGATGGCATCACCAACCCTATGGACATGAGTTTGAGCAAGCTCCGGGAGTTGGTAATGGACAGGGAAGCCTGGTGCACTGCAGTCGACAGGGTCACAAAGAGTCAGACATGACTGAGTGACTGAACTAAACTGAACTGATATTTATCAGCTGACAAACCTGTCAATCCTAAAGGAAATCAATCCTGAATATCCACTGGAAGGACTGATGCCAAAGCTGAAGCTCCAATAATTTGCCATCTGATACAAGGAGCCAAGTCATTAGAAAAGACCCTAATGCTGGGAAAGACAGAAGGCAAAAGGAGAAGAGGGTATCAGAGGATGAGATGGTTAGATAACATCACCAACTCAATGGAGATGAATTTGAGCAAACTCCAGGAGACAGTGAAGGACAGGGAAGCCTAGCATGCTGCAGTCCATGAGGTCTCAAACAGTCAGACATTACTTAGCAACTGAACAACAATAACACAGATGAGCTGCCAGGTATAGAGATGCACAGAAGTCTGGGAGGGTACGAAGTGCAGGAGCTTGTTCCCATGGATTTGGGTTGCATCACCATTCTGGTGTGCGAATCTCTTCACCCACCTGGAAGCTCTCAGAAGCCCATAGTTAGAAGCTTCATAGGCACGATGGACCATTGTCTTCATTTCCAGTCCCTCCCCACTCTCTGGAGAAATTGGGAGTGAGGGTGGGGCTGAAAGTTTCAAGCTTCTAATCACAGCTTGGTCTTTCTATGAGAAGCCCCTACTCAGGAGCCAATTAGAGAGGAGTCTCTCTCTAAGGAGACTTACCTCATTAGAGCAAAATGTGCTCCTAGTAATGTCATCACATAGGAGTTTACAAGAATTATAGGAGTTCAGAGCCAGGAACTTGGGGCAGAGATCAAAATACATATATACTGTTATCTCACATTAATAGTTTCATTTTTAGACCACCTTCATCAGATTTTTTTCATATTAAAGTAATATAACTCAAAAAATCAATGAGTAGCTTTTCCTTTTTGAGTGCTCTAACAGATTTTTTTTTTTTCTGGGGCATTATCTTTTCTTTCAAAGCATGAAAAAGTACATAGTTAATACCATATGGAGAAAGTGCTTGAAATAATTCTTTTCATTGTCCCACAGTTTGGGGGACGTTCAGGACACCCAGGAAGGAAGAAGCATGTGGAGGCTCTGAACAGGGGCCCTGAGCTCAGATTGCAGGGCTGCACATTTTTTCTCCTCTAGTCCCAGACTGGACAATCCCAGTCATGTTTCCAAGGCTCCCTGAGACTTGACTTCTTCATCAATAATGCAGATGGGAACAACGCCTGCTTCACCAATAGATGCACTTCCCTGGTAGCTCAGATGGTAAAGAATCCACCTGCAATGCAGGAGACCCTGGTTTGATTCCTGGGTTGGGAAGATCTCCAGAAAGTCTTCCCCCCAACGTTCCAGCAACGCCAGATTCTCCACTCAAACTTTCACAACACGCTCTAGTTCTCTTTGGAGCATTTAAAATGATAATTAAGTAATCCATAGTTTAATGAATTATTGTTTAATTGATACTGACAGTTCCGTTTATTTCTCTTCCTTGGTTCTTGTCTCACTGCAACAAAAATTTGGGACGACAGTATTCTTGGGTTTCCCTGGTGCCTCGGCTGGTAAGGAATCTGCCTGCAGTGCGGAAGATCTGGGTTTGATCCCTGGATTGGGAAAATTCCCCTGGAGGAGGACATGGCTACCCACTCCAGTATTCTTGCCTGGAAAATCCCCATGGACAGAGAAGCCTGGTGGACTACAGCCCACAGGGTCACAAAGATTTGGACACGACTGAGTAACTAAGCATAGCATGAATAGATCACAGGAGACAGGCAAAGAAAGGACTTTGAGCCTGGCAAATATCAAAGTTTAACATGTGATAGTTATCATGATCACCATTATCATGGCATTTTATTTGGTCCAGGAAATGATGTCTTCATTCTGTGATTCCTCACAGCTTCCAGTGGAGTTGCCCCGGGCTCTCCACCCGATGAATCAATGGCAGTCTTTGTTTCCAGGAGGAGGATGAGTAAGACTTAGAACAAGACCTCACTTAAAGCACTAAATTAATTTTTGTAAATCTTTAATAGAAACAGCAAATGAGGAAGCAAGACACTCACTTTCAGGAATTGGGCTTTGTTAAGAGAGACAAAGATTTGTGTTTCCAAAGGCCTGGAAAGTGGAGAACTTGGTCCTTGAGTCCATGCTGTAAATCAAATGACAAGGAAGAACGGATAATGATGCTCTTGGTCTGCCTCCACACTGGAAAGAGACATCTCCCTGGAGAAGGGAGAGCCAGGAATGGAGAAGATGAGCCAGTGCAAAGGCTATTAGATACCAAGAAAATGACCTCTCTGGGACCCTCTCCTTGACCCCACACCTTTTCATCAGCATCTCCATCCCAGAAAGAGGGAGTGCTGAAATCCCCAGTGTGTGTAAGGCTCCAAAAGCACAGGGGGATACCCTGAGCTCCAGTCTGGAGCTGGAGATGCAGACAGCTCCCCTGATGATCCTGTGACCACCCGAGCCACAGGAGAGCAGCATCCTGGAGCCCCACCTCAGGAGGAAGGTGTGTACATGCTCAGGCGTGTGTGTGTGTGTGTGTGTGTGTGTGTGTGTGAAGGGGGAGGGCCCAGAAACATTTATTTAATTCTTGGCTGGACTGTATTTCAAACCAGAAGTAAGTGAGCTTTGTTGAGCTGGCAGGATGGTTTTTCCCTACTGCCAGGCAGAAACAGGGGCTTGAGGATGACACTGACTTGCATAAAAATGAAGTCACCAAACTCAGTCTTGTGACTGTTTATGATTCTTCTCCTTTATTAACTGATTTCCCCAAAGGTGGTTTTTGCGCCTTCCCTTTGCTCTGTTCTGGAGCTCTAGTTACTAAGGAAACAGTATCACCAACTTGACAATGGTTTACTCTCTCCATGGGGTCTGTGCATCTGGTTTTCTCTGCCCTCATCTCCTCTCTGCATGTTACAGCCATGTCAAAGGAGGTGTTTAAGCCTCCACTAGGCTGTGGCTCAGTTCTTGCTTGGATTCTAACCTAAAACTGGTTTCTCGTGACCAGAAACACGGTGCTGCCCAGCTGCCCAGCATGTCAGTAAACTCCATCCCCCAGCATCTCTGTCCAAGCACATCCTGAGCAGCATCTTATGGGAACTGAAGCCCAGAGAGCCCTTCTAGTGGCTCTTTTCCGACAACCACACTTTCATTAATGTAGACGAGATTAAGGTATCAGAGATCTCTTGCTTCGGCTTCTTCTACTTCACTTCTCAAGCTGACATCTACTTTTTTAAGTTAAAAGACTTTTGGAGATGTATATATGTGTGAAAAGAATATTTGAATAAAGAATTTTCAATTATATGGAAAAGTGAATATCAACCCAGAACTGTTTTATGGTGGCATTTTTAAAAAGGTGGGCTTACCTATGAAAGCCATGGAATTAAGATGAAAACATCAGTGTGAGAAGGGTTTTTGACTAGTTATCCATTTCAGCAGGTGCAGAAGCCCCTCCATCCACAAGGGACAGTGCTGTCAAGAGGAAGAGTGTCCACTGTGGAGAGGGAGCCCAGCAGAGCACGGGGCAGCAGAGGTCCAGCTGGGCATTTGTCCTAGTGGTGCTCCGGGCTGGATGCTTCCCTGGTTAGTCCTGCCGTCTGGTGCCCTGGAGCGTCCACGCAGAAGCGAGCAAGCCCAGGATTGCTGCCCTTCCTCTCTGCTTGCTCTTCGCTTCCACGGCAGGAAGCTCTTTTACTAGAGGGACCGAGACAGCAGATTAAGGCCTTGCACAAGGAGGAAAAAGAAAAAAGAGATTAGGGAATCCAGGAGAAAATCCCAACCTGTCTCAAAGTCCTTGTTCATCCCAAGCATAAACGTCAGCTTTACCTTGTGCCAGGTAAATACAGAGGCCCAAAAATAGGAACCAAAATAATTACATGCTCAGCACTGAGTTATCTTAAGGGAGAATTTTGTTATTTATGACCTGATATTCCTATTGCTGCTGTGAACCTTCAGATTTAAATCTGTAGGAAACATCCATTGCTTGATTGCAAAAAGATACTTGGCCTCTCACATTCTTTCCCTCTGTAATCCCTAGTCAAATTCATACAGAGCAAACTAGTTATTAAAATGATTCTTCCCAAGTGGAGAGGATTACAGGAAAAGAAACTATCAGTATCTAATGTAGAAATACAGTGAGAAAAATTTCAAGATGAAGGTGAAACTCGGAGATAATACTGAGGCACTTCATCCAGCCTTCCTGACTATTGTTTCTCCATCCGAATCCATAAACAGAGCAGTGGGGGAGGGATGGGGATGCAGCATTCAACTCTGCTGTGATGGAAATCCTCCAAGTTCGGGCCGTCCAACGTGGTAGCCATTACTTCATGAGACTACTGAGCACTTAAAATATGACTTGCATGAATGAGGAACTGTCTTTTAGTTTTATTTTATTTAAATGAATTAAAATTTAAAATTAAATTGCCATACAAATCTCATGATTTTGAACTGCAGTGCCCCAGAGGATTTCCAGACCTTGGTTATAAAATGCTGCTCCTTCAGGAAGGGCAAAGAAAACGCCAAGGGGTTGGGAAGGAAAGGGGCCTCAACACAGGCATAGGCATAAGGGGGGCCACTACACTCGACCTTGGTGCTGACCCTGCTTGGAGCCTCAGAGGATTTCAGAAGCTGACTCTGGGAGAATGGAAATGGGCTAAGATACCCTTTATGATTCTCTTCCAGGCTCATGAGAATTCTACCCATTCATTGTGCGTAATTGAAGTTTCTCCGTTCCTCCAGACATTTTTTCTCATTTGGAGAAGTGCTGGTTGCTAGGAGACTGAATTGCCTTTTCAAGTAGAGTATTTTAGAGAGGAACGATTCACATGATTTTCTTCTTTAGTAAAATGAAAATTTGTAAAATGTTTGAATGCATAGTGAAAAAATCAAGCTTTTACATTTCTTTATGTATTTGTTTTAGCAGTCATAGAAACTTTCATTTACTTTTCCCACTGCCTCACACTGCAAGAAAGAAGACAAAAACTGATTGCTTTTTCTGTAGAATTTATTGAGAAAGAGTAACATTCCCAGGCTTCCTCCTAGGGATGGTGAGGTGATATCCATCTCACTTACTTCACAAGGGAGCTGTGAATGAGAATCAAAAATAATAACATTTATAATGGAAATTGTAAAACACCATCTACCAAAAATATATTAGTACTGCACTCAATTGTTCATGGTTTTATCCAACTACTTCTTACCATGATTTTCATAAATTTATAAAATTAATCCTTCTGAACACATCATTTAATAAGCAAAGAAACTGCAACTTTGAAAAATGAATAAATTTGCCCAGGTTTCTAACATCCAGACAAAGATGTCACTGTTCTACAGTGATTTCTTGAGGGGTATGAAAAAAACTCTTTTAAATGTTCAGGTGAACTTATGTAATCACCGTCAATAACATTTGAATCCTGCAAACATAGCTGTGTGAAATAAGATTTCCTATATAACTCACCCAATCTGATGTCTGACATATAATAGGTGTTCCATTTAAAAATAGCCGTAGTAATGATGACAATAACTTAGCTAGTAAAGATCTTTTCTTTCAAATTGCTTGGCCCTTGCTTTAAAAATCCAGTTGCAGTTATCTTTTTTTTTCACTAACAGGATTCTCTAATTTCACTAACAGAATTCTCTGAGTATTGTTTGAAGAAATTTGACAACATTAATTGATAGAATCTGTGGCGTTTCCATCCCTTTTTGTGTATCTGAGCTGCAGAAGAATTCATCAAACAAGGAATAGAGTATTTGTTTTACAAAGGAAGACTGTCTAATGTAGTTGAAAGAGCTACTTGATAATCCTGTTGGATGCCGTATTTTTCCAGGTTAACAGTGGCTTTGGAGGAGCTCAAACTCCTTAGAACGAAGTGTCAGCCTGAAAAGCATCCTAGAGGGCTTCTTCCTGGAAGGAACTGCTAAAAGCCAGCACTTTGACACAGTTACACTCCTAAAGATGACACTGGTTTACCAACAACATCCCGCAAACACAAGGAACAACTTGCCAGCTATCCCCAAGGTCTCTGGACCTGAGGTTCTCAACCTGGCTGCCCAAAGCTCAGAACTGCCCAGAGCTTTTGTAAACACCCAGGCCTCTCCCTTGGCCAATAAGTACTATCTCTGGGAGGTGAGGCAGGTCCAGGCAGTTTTAACACCACCACCCCCAGCCTGGGGTGAATCTAATGTGCAGCCGTGTTAAGAACAAGGGTATGAAGGTGTTCTGATTTCAGGTTTCCCTCACTTAAAACAAGCACTTCCAGGCCCACAGCCACCACTCTGGCCCCAGCATAAAGACCTCTGAGAGTAGAAGTCCTCTGTACCACCTAACAAGAGATCGCACCTACAGGATGCACAGACTCTCTGCCTGCTCCGGTCTTCTTCCTCTTATAAGCAAGCAGGACCCTGTAGGCCTTCCAAGAACAGACCCCCACCCATGTCTTTTGTCTGTAGAAAAACTTTAATCAAAGAATAAATTTAATCAGAGAAGGAGAAAATGCAGAAAGGAAAACAGTTGACAAAATAATACTTTTGTTATTAAACAAAATCAAGGGCCGTTAGCTCTTCCTCAAGGACTCTAGGTAATATTCTGAGCCTTTGTCCTTTGACGGAGAAGGCAATGGTGACCCACTCCAGTGCTCTTGCCTGGAAAATCCCATGGACAGAGGAGCCTGGTAGGCTGCAGTCCGTAGGGTCGCTGAGTCGGACACAACTGAGTGACTTCACTTTCCCTTTTCCCTTTCATGCACTGGAGAAGGAAATGGCAACCCACTCCAGTGTTCTTGCCTGGAGAATCCCAGGGACGGGGGAGCCTGGTGGGCTGCCGTCTATGGGGTCGCACAGAGTCGGACACGACTGAAGAGACTTAGCAGCAGCAGCAGATGTCCTTTGAGCTGCTTTGCAGATACTGAAATCCCCACCAGGTGGAAAAACTTAACTATATGCTGCCCACAAGCATGCAGACCCCAGACTGGTTGGAAACAGAAGGTTGACATGCTGACTTTACCTCACCACCAATGGATAAGAAGAATGTCCATGAGCTGATGATGCCACCCTGCTCCTTGAACACTGTGAAACCCCTCACTAACCCAGCCAGGGTGGGTCACCCAGTCTTGAAGGCTTTAGCCTGCTGTGTCTCCCTTTGCCTGACAAAGAAATCAAGCAATTCTTTCCTGCTTCACCCCAAACTCTGGCTCCATATGTCTGTTCAACACCGGTGAAAGAGAGGCTGAATTTCAGCAACACTTCCCTCTCTCCCTCCCTTTCCTCCCATCACCACACCCTTGATCTTGATCTTTCTTCTATCTGTTATTCACATCTCTCTCCTTTTCCCTGTCCCTCCACTAGCCCTCTCAGTTCTGCTCTGAGAAATCCCCCTCTTTGATATTCCTTCATTTTCTTCCTTTTCCCACTTTCTGTCAGTCTATCTTAAGAATCTTTCCTGTGTTCCGTTTCTATATGTTCGTGCCGTTTGTGCGCCAAGCTAAAAGCTTGGGTGGAGGTGGGTGGGGGGAGTCATTGGTCCAGACTTACATAGAAACACTGAAAAGAAATAGGTTCAAAAGGAATCAGTGTCACTGCTTTAAAGCCTTTGAAAGTAGCTACAAGTCCCATTTGGAATGTCTTTACCCTCTAATTAGACTTGCTTTTCCTTAAGCACCATTATTCCAAACAACACACTGTTTTATTTTTAAGCATAGCTTAAAGCTCTTCTCCAGAGAAGGCAATGGCACCCCACTCCAGTATTCTTGCCTGGAAAATCCCAAGGACAGAGGAGCCTGGTAGGCTGCAGTCCATGGGGTTGCTGAGGGTCGGACACAACTGAGCAACTTCAGTTTCACTTTTCACTTTCATACATTGGAGAAGGAAATGGCAACCCACTCCAGTGTTCTTGCCTGGAGAATCCCAGGGATGGGGGAGCCTGGTGGGCTGCTGTCTATGGGGTCACATAGAGTTGGACACGACTGAAGTGACTTAGCAGCAACAGCGGCAAAGCTCTTCTTTTTTAATTAAAGGCACTGGAACATTACTCTGCTATTGTTTCATGGCTTTCAGATTCAATTCTCCCATTCTGTAGCTGGATGCCTGTAATCCCCATGGCAGTAAAGAGGTGGGAGATGGAGAAATTTAAAATGTGAAGGAAAAACTTGTTTGAAGTCATCAGGAGAGTAAGCCATTATTATTAACTGTTAGTGCCCTTTTGACATCCCTTCCTCCCTGGAGTCTTTTGAGGATCTCCCATCTAGGCCATTTTGGGGAGATTGCTTATAAATTTATTTCACTTTCAGGAGACATAGGTTCAATCCCTGATCTGGGAGGATCCCACATGCAGGGGAGAACTAAGCCCGTGCACCACAACTATTGAGCCTGTGCTCTAGAGCCCAGGACCCCCAACTACTGAGTTCACGTGCTGGAACTATGGAAGCCTTCACACCCTAGAGCCTGTGCTCTGCAACGCGAGAACCACTGCAATGAGAAGCCCCTGCAGCACAACTGGGGAGTAGCTTGGCTTGCCTCAACTAGAGAAAAGCCCATCCAACAATGAAGAAACTACAAGCCAAAAATAAATAGACAAAAATTATTTTTAAAATAAAGTAAAAAATAAGAAATAAAATTCATGCTAAAAGGCGTTGGTCTCTGTGTCTGACCTCTCACTGAAACTGATTGACAGATTTCTGGGATTTTCACTCAGCAGTTGTTTGTGCCCATCTCTGCCTTTGTGCTCCTGAGTCCCTCTCACTGGAATTCTTCTCCAGTTCTTCTCCTGTTTTCCTCAAAAGACGCTGACATTCTGCCCTGGTTTATCCATCTCTGACACTCTCCCTTTAGTTATCTCACTGAACTCTGGAAGGAGTGGCTTAAAACTAACCTAAATAAGAATTTGATTCCTTGAGATTGTCGTGAATGCATGCAGAAATGAATTTAGTGCACCAGGACCTTTTTTTAATAAAAGAAAGGAAAAGAGATTAATTAAACAATTGTTAAGCTGGTCCAGGTTCCCTGAGTTTTTACTGACTGACCTAGGAACCTACATAAAAGAACGGCAATTTTTTTAATGCATTCTGAGTTCCTAATAACCAATTTTCAGCAAATACATGACACAAAATTGGCACATAACTAGTCAATATATAGCTACTGTTCTGGAAGTTATGAACTAGAGGCTGCCTCAGGTGAACAAACAAACAAGAAAAATTTGCCTTGAAAAGTCTTCTTAGCCTGTGGAATTCTTAAATCACACTGGCTAAAAATATTTGGAGAATAGACATTGAAGGAGTTGGCGGTGAAAGAAGCCAAAAAAGTAGGACCATAACAGGAAACTTGATGGGTTTCAATACCTTCCACCTCCAATCCATGAGCACTTTCTGCCAGGGTCACCCTGTGCCCACCCTTCCTCACTCTCACCATCAAACAATGTACCAAACAATGACAACCCAAATCCCTCCTGGAAGCCAATGATAGGGAAAAAAAAAAAAGAATTTAGTGTCCTAAAGATCAAAAGTTTAAGAAATAATAATATTTAAAACTAAGTTAAAATGGAAAAAAAATAAACAAAATGGACCAAAAAGCCAAAGTTATATTAAAACAGCTCAAAAAATAACTTGGAGAATAAAATTTAAAATAATGCAGATTATACTTAAATAAAAATTTCATAAAGAATATTTTGAGGAGATATTACAACTGATACCACAGAATTATAAAGGATCATACAAAAGAGACTCTATGAATAATTATATACCAACAAATTGAACAACCTAGAAGAAATAGATAAATTCCTAGAAACATACAACTCCCCAGTCATGATGATACAGAAAATCTGAACAGAGATACATTAAATCAGTAGTCAAAAACCTCCCAACAAGCAGAAGTCCCAGATCAGATAGCTTCCCTGGTGATTTCTACCAAACATTCAAAGAATAATTAATATCAATCCTCTCAAGGGAGTTTGTAATTTCCTCGGTTCTGTCTCATCACAACAAAAATTTGAAGCAATGGATGGACCAGTGTTACAGCCCTCAGACGGACCAGTGTTACAGCTCTGTGGTACAGCTCAGTTTTATTTAGAAAGTAAAGGAAAATACATCTTCAAGGCATGAAGGAATGCCAACCCAAAAGACTCAAAGAGAAGAGAGGCCCCAGCCCAATTTTGGCCCCTCTTTTTATGTTTTTTCTCCTCCCCCTGGGCCTGCCCTATGAAAATTGGGCTAGCCAGAAGTGCTGTTTGTTTTACCTGAGGTCCTCACTCCAGTCCTCGGACCTTCCTTTGTTCTATTTTTGCAGGCTTTTCCCTTCCTTGTCTTTTAGCCACCGCCATTCTGGGCTCCTTTTTCCTAACCACCTAACATTCCCCCCTCAAGAGGTAGAAGGCCCAGTTCTTTGGGAATAGGGGTGTCAAGGTCTTTATGGCTACTTCCTGCTGAACTGGAACAGTGACAGGGCTTTGGCCTCCCCCCTTGCTAGAATCAAGCATCAGAGTCCTTATAGTGCTGTCCATCTAAGGGTGAGTGATATTTTCTGTGGTCAGCTGTAGTTTTATATGTCCTTGTTGAACTGACATTACATGTTGTAGTTTGTTGACCTGGGCAGAGACAAAATGGGTTAGACAATTGATAATACATGGGACAATCATAAGCAGCATCAATATGGTGATAACAAGGACTAGCAGGGGCATTAGCCAACTCAAAATTCCCTGTCTCACCAGAAGAATCACCCAAAGAGAGATTGTAGCCACCCAGAACACTCTCCAGTTCATTCTTTGAGATCCTGTAGGGTCTGAATGTCTTTCTTGAGGATTGTGAGACTTTCTTTAACTTAGCTAGAGGTATTTACCCAGAAACAATTTGTCTCACTCAAGATGGCTCAAGTCCCTTCTTGTTCAGGGATCAGGAGATCTATCTCCAGTCTGTTTTGGAGTACAACCCCTGTCAAACTGTGCTGGCTCTTTAGAGCTGTCTTGAGAAATCTTATCCCCAGAAACTTAATTTTGGGGATGTTCATCAAAATGGCACTCATTTGTAGTTCTGAATAGGTATCTGAGATCTCCCAGGGGCTCACAGGTGTATTGAGTGTCCTTGTCTGTTTTCTCCATGGCTTGATTCATGAGTAGTGAATCCAGGAGTCATGTCCTGATATCCTGACTGCTGTGGGGGTAGACCTTCCATGTGGGCTGGAGTTTAGCCTTTGGGGACACATCTTTCCAGACTTTAATTAGGACTTGAGTCCCTGGAGCATATAGTGGTGACTTTTTAGAATCTTTTGGGTCTAGGTTGACACCCTACAAGCATATATCCTGTTGGAATTGCCCAATGGCTATGGTATAAGACCAGAGGGTCTGAGCCTCTGGATCTAGGAAGAGGTCATTGACATAAACGAAAGGTCTCTCACATAGGATCTCACAAGGACTAAGACCAACCTGTTCCTTAGGGGCAATACGGGTGCAGAGGAGAGGTATTGGTAAAGCCTCCTTCCATCCCAGGGAGGTCTCCAGGTTATCTTTTATCACTGATTTTAAGATTTGGTTGGCTCTTTCTACCTTTCATGAAGACTGAGGCCTCCAGGCACAATGGAGATAATAAGTAATGCCCAATGCTTTAGAGACCCCTTGGGTGACCTTTAGGTGACAATATACAGCCTTGACGTACTCCTTTTCCTATTCGGAACAAGTCTGTTGTTCCATGTCCAGTTCTAACTGTTGCTTCCTGACCTGCATACAAATTTCTCAAGAGGCAGATCAGGTGGTCTGGTATTCCCATCTCTTGAAGAATTTTCCACAGTTTATTGTGATCCACACACTCAAAGGCTTTGGCATAGTCAATAAAGTAGAAATAGACGTTTTTCTGGAACTCTCTTGCTTTTTCCATGATCCAGCGGATGTTGGCAATTTGATCTCTGGTTCCTCTGCCTTTTCTAAAACCAGCTTGAACATCAGGAAGTTCACGGTTCCCGTATTGCTGAAGCCTGGCTTGGAGAATTTTGAGCATTACTTTACTAGCATGTGAGATGAGTGCAATTGTGCAGTAGTTTGAGCATTCTTTGGCATTGCTTCTTTGGGATTGGAATGAAAAATGACTCTTTTCCAATCCTGTGGCCACTGCTGAGTTTTCCAAATTTGCTGGCATATTCAGTGCAGCACTTTCACAGCATCATCTTTCAGGATTTGGAATATCTCAACTGGAATTCTATCACCTCCACTAGATTTGCTCATAGTGATGTTTTCTAAGGCCTGCTTGACTTCACATTCCAGGATGTCTGGCTCTAGGTCAGTGATCACACCATCGTGATTATCTGGGTCGTGAAGATCTTTTTTGTACAGTTCTTCTGTGTATTCTTGCCATCTCTTCTTAATATCTTCTGCTTCTGTTAGGTCCATACCATCTCTGTCCTTTATCGAGCCCATGTTTGCATGAAATGTTCCTTTGGTATCTCTGATTTTCTTGAAGAGATCTCTAGTCTTTCCCACTCTGTTGTTTTCCTCTGTTTCTTTGCATTGATTGCTGAGGAAGGCTTTCTTATCTCTTCTTGCTATTCCTTGGAATTCTGCATTCAGATGCTTATATCTTTCCTTTTCTCCTTTACTTTTTGCTTCTCTTCTTTTCACAGCTATTTGTAAGGCCTCCCCAGACAACCATTTTGCTTTTCTGCATTTCTTTTCCACAGGGATGGTCTTGATTCCTGTCTCCTGTACAATGTCACGAACCTCATTCCATAGTTCATCAGGCATTCTGTCTATCAGATCTAGTCCCTTAAATCTATTTCTCACTTCCACTGTATAATCATAAGGGATTTGGTTTAGGTCATACTTGAATGGTCTAGTGGTTTTCCCTACTTTCTTCAATTTAAGTCTGAATTTGGCAATAAGGAGTTCATGGTCTGAGCCACAGTCAGCTCCTGGTCTTGTATTTGCTGACTGTATAGAGCTTCTCCATCTTTGGCTGCAAAGAATATAATCAATCTGATTTCTGTGTTGACCATCTGGTGATGTCCATGTTAGGGTCATTAAGAGTATTTTAATAATAAGCAGGGTGGGGCAATGTTGCCTACAAAGTGGCAGGGTCCTGGTTGTAGGAGTTAGTAAGTGGCTTAAGAACAAATTGATAAGAGGCAACAGACCAGATGTTCCATAAAAGTGGAGTGGAGATTTGATCTGGGGGTATGTTTGTAACTTTTAGAAGGGTGGTAAGGGTTTGGGCCCAAATGGTCTGCAGGGCTAAGTCCCAAAGTGACATTATCCCTGGAAGCCAAATAGCCCTTGAAGGGATGCCAACAGATGGACTTCTAGCAGGCATTGTGTGCCTGTCACCCGCCTTAGTGGTTTCACCTAGAGATGCTGTTGTTGCACATGTTGTAGGAAACACGGAAGATGAAGGCCTGAGTATCTAGAGGGATTGGATATTACACAGTATTTCCCTCCCAAGGGTCAGCTATTTTCTGGTTGTCTTTCCAGAAGATTGTAGAGGCAACGTTGTTGTGGGCCTGGACGGGGCTCAGGAAAGCAGCATGAAACAGGAAGGAAGGGGCAGGGCACAACTTTTGAAAGAATGCCATAGCCCAAGGGCATAACATAAACCTATTAAAATCAAACGGGTCCAAGATGACAAGTCAAATTCAACTAAACCTTGATCCCCAAACTGCAAGCTAAATGACACACCCCGAGGTGACAGGACAGCTCCAAGGCACTGTCAAAAGACGGAGGAGTGGGTGGTTCCCCAGTGGTTGGGATGATCCTCCCGCTCATTAGCATATGAATTCACCCAGCTTGCAAAAACTAGCCACAGCATATTGCATGGCACTCTCCTCTGTGATGGCCCACACCCTGTGGAGTGTGCTTCTCTCTGAATCTGAACAAATCCACCTCTTATTGCTGTGTCTCTCACCGAATTTTTGCAATGAGACATCAGAGCCTGAGCTTCATTAGGTTCTGAAGCCAGGCACCATGGGTTTTGGCAGGGCTCAAGTCCTGGGAGAGGGGAGCTGAAGGATAGGAGGAAAAAGCAGTAGAAAAAACATGCTGAGGAATTCATTCATAACCTGCTGGAAAATCTGCTAAATACTTAACCTGTGCTCACAGTTTTCATTTTTTCATTGGCCTGATCCTTGGCACAAATAAGATTAAGAACAGAAGAACCCCCACCAGCTTGGGCAACAGCTACTGGGGCCCAGCAGATAGTGGAGCCTTTGAGATACACAGGAGTAGCCCCTGCCAGAGTCCCTCAAATTGCACCCACTGCCACTCGCCTGTTCATGGGGGGGTTCAAGGAAACAAGAAATGAGAGATTGTAAAGGAATTAAGATTTTGTTAGGCATATGTCCTTCCAGCCATAGGAGCGAGGACCTCCTACCTTAACCAGAGGTCTTCTGGAATCTGAGACTGAGCCACATGAGCTTTCTTTTGAGTTTGTTTTTCACTGTCCTGGTTTCCAGCATGCTGGGCTTCTTGTCACTTCCCCTGCACTGGGTTTTCTTCACATTCAGCTTCCACTGTGGGAGCTTTTGCTGAGTTGAGCTCCTGCTGTGCTTGGCCTCCTCCTTGTAGGGGCCAAGCCAAGGGTGTCTCAGCCAGGTTAAATCCGAGAAACAGCACTATAGATGTGAGGGGAGTTTGTATATTCCTCAGTTCTGCATTGTTGCAACAAAAATTTGAAGCGATGGACAGACCAGCATTACAGCTCTCAGACAGACTGGTGTTAAAGCCCTCGCAGGGACCAGTGTTACAGCTCCTTGGTACAGCTCAGTTTCATTTACAAACTAAAGGAAAATACATTCTCAAGGCGTGATGGAATGCAGACCCAAAAGATGCAAAGAGAAGAGAGGCCCCAGCCCAGTTTCGGCTCCTCATTGTATATGTTTTTTTGTCCTCCCCCTGGGCATGCCGTATGTAAATTGGGCTAGCCAGCAGTGTTGTTTCTTTTACCTGAGGTCCTCACTCCAGTCCTCGGACCTTCCTTTGTTCTATTTTTGTGGATTTTCCCCTTCCTTGTCTTTTAGCCACTGCCATTCTGGACTCCTTTTTCCTATTCTAACTACCTAACACTTCTCACACTCTCTCAAAAAAATAAAAGATGAGGAACTTATCCAAATGCATTACAAGAGGCCAGCATTACCCTAATACCAAAAGCAGACAAAGATATCACAAAAAGAAACTTTTAAATGGCAGGTTGATATCCTTGATTGAACATAGATGCAAATATTCTCAACAAAATATTAGCAAACTGAATTCAGTAATACATTAAAGCACTCATACACCATGACTAAGTAGGATTTCAGGGATTCAAGGATAGTTCAACATCCATAACTCAGCCAATCCAATATATCATTAACAAAAGGAAGAATAAAAATTATATGGTTATCACATTAGATGTATAAAAGCATTTGACAAAATTCAACATCCATTTAAGATAAAACTCTGAACAAAGCAGGTATAAGGAGAATATACCTTAACAATATAAAGGCCATGTATGACAAGCCAATAGCTAACATCATACTTAATGATGAAAATCTGAAAGGTTTTCCTCTAAGATCAAGGATAGGGCAAAAATGTTCACTCTTACTATGTTTATTAATGTAGCAATGAGTCATAGCCAGAACAATTAGGCAAGAAAAAAAAATAAATTCAAGCTGGAAGGATGAAATAAAACTGTCACTATCCACAGATGACACAATATATACATAGAAAACTCTAAAGACTCCATCAAAGAATTTGTTAGAACCAATCAATGAATTCAGTAAATTCATAGAATATAAAATCAATACACAACATCAGCTGCATTTCTCTACACAAATAATGAATGATCAGAAAGACAATTATGAAAAAAAAACCTATTTACAATTAAATTAAGACAAACAAACAAAAAAAAATAGAATAAATTTAACCAAGGAGGTGAAAGACCTGTATACTAAAAACTATGACATTGATGAAAAAAATTGAAGAAGACACAAATAAATGGAAAGATATTCTCTGCTAATGGATTGGAAGAAGTAATATTTAAATTAAGTATTTATACTATCCAAAGTGATGGATCATCGAAAAAGCAAGAGAGTTCCAGAAAAACATCTATTTCTGCTTTACTGACTATGCCAAAGCCTTTGACTGTGTGGATCACGATAAACTGTGGAAAATTCTGAAAGAGATGGGAATACCAGACCACCTGACCTGCCTCTTGAGAAAGCTGTATGCAGGTCAGGAAGCAACAGTTTAGAACTGGACATGAAACAACAGACTGGTTCCAAATAGGAAAAGGAGTATGTCAAGCCTGTATATTGTCACCCTGCTTATTTAACTTATATGCTGAGTACATCATGAGAAACGCTGGGCTGGAAGAAGCACAAGCTGGAATCAAGATTGCCAGGAGAATTATCAATAACCTCAGATATGCAGATGACACTACCCTTATGGCAGAAAGTGAAGAAGAACTAAAGAGCTTCTTGATGAAAGTGAAAGAGTAGAGTGAAAAAGTTGGCTTAAAGCTCAACATTCAGAAAACAAAGATCATGGCATCTGGTCCCATCACTTCATGCAGATAGATGGGGAAACAGTGGAAACAGTGTCAGACTTTATTTTTCTGGGCTCCAAAATCACTGCAGATGGTGACTGCGGCCATGAAATTAAAAGACACTTGCTCCTTGGAAGGAAAGTTATGACCAATCTAGATAGCATATTAAAAAGCAGAGACATTACTTTGCCAACAAAGGTCCGTCTAGTCAAGGCTATGGTTTTTCCAGTGGTCATGTATGGATGTGAGAGTTGGACTATAAAGAAAGCTGAGCACCAAAGAATTGATGCTTTTGAACTGTGGTGTTGAAGAAGACTCTTGAGAATCCCTTGGACTGCAAGGAAATCTGACCAGTCCATCCTAAAGGAGACCAGTCCTGGGTGTTCATTGGAAGGACTGATGTTGAAGCTGAAACTCCAATACTTTAGCCACTTGATGCGAAGAGCTGACTCATTGGAAAAGACCCTGATGCTGGGAAAGATTGAGGGCAGGAGGAGAAGGGGACGACAGAGGATGAGATGGTTGGATGGCATCACTGACTCAATGGACATGGGTTTGGGTGGACTCTAGGAGTTGGTGATGGACAGGGAGGCCTGACGTGCTGTGGTTCATGAGGTTGCAAAGAGTTGGACGTGACTGAGCAACTGAACTGAACTGAACTGAACTATCCAAAGCAATGTACATTCAGTACAATCACTAGCAAATTTCCAATGGTATTTTTCATAATAATAAAACAGTTTTAAAATTTGCAATGAACCTCAATAAAACACCAAATAGCCAAAGCAATTTTGAGAAAGAAGAACAAAGCTGTAGGCATACTCCCTGATTTCAAACCATAGTACAAAGCTATAGTAATTAAAACAGTATGATACTGGCATATAATCAGACACATATATCAATGGAACAGAATAGAGAGCCCAGAAGTAAACTTGAACATATATTGTCAATTAATTTATGACCAAAAAAGCCAAGAATACACAGAAAGGAAAGGACAGTCTCTTCAATAAGTTATGTTGGGAAAATTTGATAGCCACATGCAGAAGAATGACACTGGAACACTATCTTCCACCACACACAAAAATTTACTCAAAATGGATTAATGACTTGCATTTTAAACCATAAAACTCCTAGAAGAAAACATATGTGGTAAGCTTCTTGACACAGCATTTGTTGTAAAGCTAGTTTGGTAGTGCTCAATTTTCTTAACTTTTGCTTGTCTGGAAAGCTTTTGATTTCTCCATCAAATCCAAATAAGAGTCTTGCTGGATAGAGACACATAGTAATCAAACTGACAAAAATTAAAGACACAGATAAAATATTAAAAGCAACAATGGAAAAACAGCAAATAACATACAAGGGAACTCCCAGGTGGAGCTCTGGGACACAGCTCTCCTGTGGTTCATTGTCACAGGGTAGGTCCTCAGGGAAGCTGTCAGCTCCTAGAACTCCCCTAAGAATATCAGCTGAATTCTCAGCAGAAACTCTACAAGCCAGAAGGGAATGGCATAATATATTTAAAGTGATGAAAGAGAAGAGTACTCTACCCAGCAAGACTCTTATTCAGATTTGATGGAGAAATCAAAAGCTTTCAAGATGAGCAAAAGTTAAGAGAATTCAGGGCCACCAAACCAGCTTTACAACAAACGCTAAAGGAACTTCTTTGGGCAGGAAACAAGACAAGAAAAAGACCTACACAAAATAAACCCAAAACAAGTAAGAAAATGGTAATAGGATCATTCATATGGATAATTACCTTAACTGTAAATGGATTAAATGCACCAACCAAGAGACATAGGCTGGCTGGGTGGATGAAAACTTGTGCATGCATGCACCTCCATTTACCACATCACTCTGCTTAACCCCCCCAATTGTATGTCATTATTTTATATTGTTAGGTTAATCATGTTCCCATTAGGGCTTGCAATTGCAATTATCTTTTATTTTTTGTCTGGCTATTGATTGTGAAAATGGATAAACCTCTTTTACTCTTGTGATTATATAACTGTTATTTGATTAATACCATTGTATCATGATTGGTCAACCAAAAATAATAGAATTCTATATCACTAAAATAACCAGTTCATAGAAAAACCTGTAATCACTTTTTAAAATCCAGATGCATATCAGAATTATTTTGGAATTTTTTGAAAAACACAAATGCTTTTTTTCCCAAAGCTCCAGATGTGTTTCTACTGAGCAACCATGTTTGAAAACAACTGGACTATATGATGATCTACTTTTATCTAGCTTGTTTCACGTCTTCTATTTCATATTCAGTGCTCCCATTTCATTTAGTTTATGTTTTCCAATTTACTTTTTTTCTCCATCTCTTTTTTGTTTGAATTTGTCCTCAAGCCTTTATTAAGCATAGTAGAAAAGCTTCTGTACACACACACATATATAAATAGTATGTATAATATAATATATATATTTTATAAAACATATAAATATTTGCCTAGCTAAAAATATATGACATTTTGATTCCACTTGTTTGGCTTAGTATGAATAGAATGCTAGATTTCTAATTTATATTCACTCAAAACTTTGATATAGTTTCATGTATTTTGGCATCCAGTATTACTGTTAAAATTCTAGAAAGTTTATTATCTTTGTGATTTAAAAAAAAAATTGAATGAGGCTTGAAACTTCTAATTCAATTCTGAGGAAATAAATATTATGTTGTAAAAAAACATAAATGGAATGGAATATAAAAAAATATATATTGACTTCTAAATGTTTAATTCACTAGGACACATTAAGCAAGCAACCAGTAAGCCTGCTAAATTGTGGGAATTCTGTCCCAATCACTAAATTATCATAGTACTACTTAAAATAATTCTCTGCTTATTTATATGCATGTTCTTATACACAGTCCACATAGATATCTAGGCAAATACTAAATGACTGTCCTATAAACAGTGCATGAATTTTAAATCCCCATAGATTAATGCACATAACAATTTGATATTGCTTTTCAAGATAGCAAAACAAGAAGAAGAAGCCTTGCTCACACAGGAATTTTCTATGCAGACATTATTGCTTGGTTATTCAGAAGTGCATTGTTAACACTATTTAATTTTAATAGCTTTTTAAATTCTGAATTCTACCTGCAGAATGTGCATTCAGTTCTTGATGTTTCATGCTTGACTTGTCCATGCACTTAGGAGAAGTTTCCATTTTGATTTGCATTCAAGATTTTTTTAAGTCATCTGTTTGGAATCAACTAATATCTGAAAGCACAACCAAATAAATCTTTTTTCATTCATGTGACCCAGGAAAGCCAAGATCAGCAACTGTGAACGTGCTTTCGAAACATCAGGTCTTTAGGATCAAGGAGGTTTTGCCATGTATTTTTGCATATACAGAAGTAAATGTCAAAAGTACACACATATATTCTATTCAGTTGAGGTTTTGGCTGCTTATATAATTTAAAAATATTCCCTTTATCTATCTGTTCATCAACCTATCAATCTTTGGTCTGACAGAATCCAGTGCTGCTAAAGGAGATAGCCTGTGTAAGATAACATCAGATATATTTTTAATGGTCATTAAGATATGGTGAAATCTCAAGAGTGAAGATATATAAGAAGATCCATTTTTTGGAACTATGCAGAAAAAAAATGTTAAGAAACTAAATTTGAGGTCTCTCTTTCATAGAGTTATTGGTAATCCTCTCTGAGAAACTGATAAATTTCACTATGGATTGGTTGCTAGGATACCCCTCAAAATCTATTAAAGTAAGTTCTTTCCTTTAAAGGGCTGGAAAGGTTTTCCATTATTTCAAAATGACTTTGAAAATCATGATGTGTGTTCTAAGTCAACAAAACAGGTGAATGATTGACCCTTAAAAAAAAAAAAAGATTTTCAAAGTCCTAAAAAATAATTAGACTCTCTCATATGGTTTATTTAAAAAGTCAGCTTGTCAGAGGGGTTCAAATTCTCAGTCCTGAAAAAAAAAACAAAAACTCAAGGCCAAATGGACAGTGCAAAATTCCCTGGGGGTTGTTAAAGGCCTATAACTGAAGGAAACAAGGGGAGAGAATTTACATTTATAGTGGACCTATTATTGCCAGGTCTCATCATGAAAGTCCTTTTTCTTTGGAATTTAAAGTAGCACAGATAAACTTTTTGAATTTCTGTCAATAATCTTGGAAAAAATTTGTAAGCAGGTCTATAAGGAAGTTTGTATCTAATCCCATTATATGTAAGGCAGGCTGGGGAAAACAGATGAAGATGTCATAGAAAGAGAATTAGAAATATGACTTACTAGGCTCAAGGACACACAACAAATATTATATATAATATGTATATATATGGAAAGTCATTAAACCTGGCTATTCTCCTCAACTCCTTATAAACTGTGGATAATGATGCTGAAGATGATTAATCTTTTCAACTGGACATGGAACAACAGATTGGTTCCAAATTGGGAAAGGAGTACATTAAGGCTATATATTGTCATCCTGTTTATTTAACTCATATGCAGAGTACATCATGTGAAATGCCAAACTGGATGAAGCACAAGCTGGAATCAAGATTGCCAGGAGAATTATCAATAACTTCAGATATGCAGATGACACCACCTTTATGGCAGAAAGCGAAGAAGAACTAAAGGGCCTCTTGATGAAAGTGAAAGAGGAGAGTGAAAAAGTTGGCCTGAAACTCAACATTCAGAAAACTAAGATCATGGCATCTGGTCCCATCACTTCATAGCAAATAGATGGGGAAACAGTGGAGAAAGTGACAGACTTTATTTTTGGGGGCTCCAAAATCACTGCAGATGGTGACTGCAGCCATGAAATTAAAAGACGCTTACTCCTTGGAAGAAAAGTTATGACTAACCTATACAGCTTATTAAAAAGCAGAGACATTACTTTGCCAAGAAAGGTCTGTCTAGTCAAAGCTATGGTTTTTCCAGTAGTCATGTATGGATGTGAGAGTTGGACTGTAAAGAAAGCTGAGCACCGAAGAATTGATGCTTTTGAACTGTAGTCTTGGAGAAGACTCTTGAGAGTCCCTTGGACTGCAAGGAGATCCAACCAGTCTATCCTAAAGAAAATCAGTCCTGAATATTCTTTGGAAGGACTGATGCTGAAGCTGAAACTCCACTACTTTGGCCACCTGATGCAAGGAACTGACTTATTTGAAAAGACCCTGATGCTGGGAAAGATTGAAGGCGGGAGGAGAAGAGGACAACAGAGGATGATACGGTTTGATGGCATCACCAATTCAATGGACGTTTGAGTAAACTCCAGGAGTTGCTGATGGACAGGGAGGCCTAGAGTCCTGCAGTCCATGGGATTGCAAAGAGTGCAATAAGACAGAGCGACTGAACTGAACTGAACCCAAAATGAAAATCTTAATGTCAATATTATCCAAAATAACCCAAAGATTTATTGCAATCCCTATCAAACTCTCTGTAGGGAAAAAGCAAATTAGCCAAGATGACGAGGTCAAGCTCTTGCCCCAGGGCCTCTCACTTTTGCTGCAAGTTTTGTAAATAATTAGGTAACAACCGAGATCACTTCAGCACTGTGCATGTGCCTCGTGAGGTACTCGCTTGGCCACAGGCTACTTTGTTATATAAGCTCCACCTGGAAAGCCAGGAAAAGATGCTGCATTATGATTACATTATGGTTAGGTTATGTTATTTTATGACTGCTGCTATGGCTGCTCGTTAGCCAGGAGAGAACAGTGCTACTGCTGCTGTGCCAACCAGGAGAGAATAACCATGTCTGAATTTCCTAGGGCTCCTTGCATTGTCTTCTAGCCTCTTAGCTCTCAGCTTACCTACTCTAGGTTCAAAGAACAGTGTGCACAGTGAGATACAGCAAGACAATCCAAAATACAGTTTTTCAGGAAAAGAAAAATTTATTGTAAGATTCCTATGGAATCTAAAGACACAAACCTTGATAGACAAAAATCTTGAAAAATTACAGAGTTAAAGGTCTCACACTTTGTAATTTCAAAAGTTACTACAAAGCCACAGAAATGAAAACAATGGTATTGACAGAAAGACATATACCAATAAACTAAAATAGATCAGAAATAAACCGTTGCATATATGATCAAATGATTTTCTTCAAAGTTGTCAAGATAATTAATGGGGAAAAGATAGTCTTTTTACATATGGTATTAGGAAAACTGGATATCCAAAAGCAAAAGAAAGAAATTGGATCCTTATCTCATACCATATACAAAAATTAATGAAACATGGATTAAAGACTTAAATGTAAAAGCTAAAATTATAAAACTCTTATGAGAAAACATAGGGGAAAATCTTCACAACATTAGATTTGTCAGTGATTTCCTTGATACAACACTAAGAAAGTGAAAGTGTTAGTCGCTCAGTTGTGTCTGACTCTTTGTGACCAAATGGACTGTAGCCTGCCACGCTTCTCAGTTCATGGAATTCTCCAGGCAAGGACACTAGAGTGGGTTGCAATGCTCTTCTCTACGGGATCATCACAACCCAGGGATTGTGTGAACCCAGGTCTCCTGGATTGCGGGCAAATTCTTTACCGTTTGAGCCACCAGGGAAGCCATGACAGCAAACACATAGATGACAAAAGTAGAAATAAATTAGACTAGGACTTGCCTGGTTGTCCAGTAACCAGGTTGGGAGTCTGCCTTGCAGTGCAGGTGATGTAGGTTTGATCCTTGGTCAGGAACTAGGATCCCACACGCCACACAGAGCAACTAAACCAGCAGGCCACAGCTGCTGAGCCCGCACGCTCCGGGGTCCTGAGCGCCATACTACTGGGCCCGTGCGCCACAGCTAGAAAGTCCCTGAGTCACAGTGAAAGACCCTGCGTTAGGCAGCAGAGATCCCACGTGCTGCAACTGAGATCTGGAGCAGCCAAATAAATAATGAATACCACCTCAAACCACCAGGATAGCTACTATCAAATAAAAATACAAGCAGAAAATATGTATTGATAAGGATGTGGAGAAATTGCAACCCTGCTGCACTGTTGGTAGGATATAAAATGGTCCAGCCACCATGGAAAATAGTACAGCAGTTCCTCAAAAGAGTAAAGATAAAATTACCGTATCAGCTCACAATTCAATTTCTAGGTATATACACAAAAGAACTGAGAGAAGGATCTCACCAAGATATTTGCACACCCATGTTCATGACAGTCAAAACGTAGAAACTACCCAAAAGTCCAAATGTCCATTGTCAGCTGGATAACAAAACAAAATGTGGTATTACACACATGGTTAATGTCAAATACAAAATGACCAAAGTTGAAAATCCCCTGAGCAGAAAAGAACATGAAAAGCACATAACTGAAACAATTTAGCTTATTCTTTAAAATGAGTGGAAATTAACTAGAACTGCTTCTTGTAAATGTCACTGAGCATCACAGTAAAAACTTAAGCCATTCCCTAAAATTGACAAGAAATAACAACCTCTAACCAATCCCCACCACCAGGAACACTCTAATGCTACAATCAATCATTGTAAAGAATAAACAAGACTCTGCATTTCCACTGTATCAGATCAGATCAGATCAGTCGCTCACTGTCTTAAAACAATATAACTCTGATCTTCATTTCATGCTTGGGTTTGAGAACTTCCACTTTGTAAAATGTTTTATATGCATAACAAACTCTTACTAAATATTATTTTATTGATGAGGTGGCATAATTTTTCTATTTTTGCTTTCTTGACAATACATGGAATATTGCTCAGCCTTAAAGAGGGAGGAAGCTCTAACACACACTTCCTCCAAGGAAGGAGGAACAACGAGGATGAAGCCTGTGGATGTTATGCTAAGTAAAATAACCCAGTTACAAAAAGCCAAATATTGGATTATTCCACTTATATGAGGTATCTGCTGTTGTTTAGTCACTAAGTCATGTGTGACCATTTTGAATTCCCATGGATTGTAGCCTGCCAGGCTTCTCTGTCCATGGGATTTCCCTGGCAGGAATACTGGAGTGGGTTGCCATTTCCTTCCACCCAGGGATTGAACCCAAGTCTCCCGCTTTGGCAGGTGAATTCTTTACCACTGAGCCATGAGGTATCTAGAGTAGCCAAATTCATAGAGACAGAATTGAAAAGGGTGGTTGGCTAGGGGTTTGGGGAGAAAAGAAATGAGATTGTTTAATGGATACAGAGTTTCCGTTTTGTAAGATAAAAAGAGTTCTGGAAGTTGGGAACACAAAAATGTCAGAGTACTTAATACTATGGATATATAAAATGATAAAGATGGTAAACTTTATATTATGTGTGTATTTTATCTTATCACAAATAAAAGAAATTAGAATAAACAAAAAGTCTGGGCAAGTATAGGAGGTTAGTGATGGAGGCCCTGACTTTTTTAAAACAAAAATAACACACTATCCTAAATACCCCAGGGGAACAGAATCATGAGCACACCACCTTTAATGGTAGGATCCTGATTTATGTGAATTAAAACAAGTGTACCCTGCTGGCTCAGCTGGTAAAGAATCCATGCAATGCAGGAGACCCGGGTTTGATCCCTAGGTTGGGAAGATCCCCTGAAGAAGGGAACGGCTACTCACTCCAGTGTTCTGGCTGAAGAATTCCTTGGGGTCACGAAGGGTTGGACACGACTGAGCGACTTTCACTTCCCTTCAGTGTGAGATAAAGGTACTGCTGCTCCTGCTGCTGCTAAGTCGCTTCAGTCGTGTCTGACTCTGTGCAACCCCATAGACGGCAGCCCACCAGGCTCCCCCGTCCCTGGGATTCTCCAGGCAAGAACACTGGTACCAAGTGTAACCAGTTGATTAAGCAAAGAACAGAAGTGACAAGCTTCGATTCCCAAGTCTTTCCCCCATTTACTTACCTTTCAAACATAAATCACATATACTAAATTTTAACTCGTCATATAAAAAAGCAACCAGAGCAACTTAAGGAGGAGGTGAATGAGAACCAGGACTGAAAGGCAAAAGAAGGGCGTTTAAGGAGAGGTTTATCCGCCAGGCCTTGGGAAGACCAAGGACACTGAGGAAACAGAGAAGGTTAAAGTAAGGAAATGAGGAGAGACAAACCTGGAAGAAAAGAAGTCTCATTAGAGTGTTATAAAGATTTAAAAAGTGTTTTCCACTTTGTTCTATGAGGAGAATATTTGCAAAATTTTCCCTGGGAAATTTTTAAAAAGTAAAGCTGGTGTCAAACTTCGCGTTGGATATTTTTACCTGTGCATGTTTTTCTGCCTTTCATAGACTAGTATGTACATTTTATTTTAAGAGATAGCAAAGATCACACTTTTAACGTTATTAACATCTGTGATTCAGTTAGTGCGATTGGGTTAGGATGACCAAATCAGAAGAATGTTGTAGTTTATTAAATTTGTCTCCTTATTTAAAGTAAAGTAATTAAGCCTAGAAGACTTCCCAGGTGGCTCAGTGGTAAAGAATCTGCCTGACGATGCAGGAGACTTAGGTTCGATCTCTGGATGGGGAAGATCTCCAGGAGTAGGAAATGGCAACCCACTGCAGTATCCTTGCCTGGGAAATCCCATGGACAGAGGAGCCGGGCAGGCTACAGTCCATGGGGTCTCAAAATGGTAAGACACGCTTTAGCCACTAAACAACAACAATCTCTTGGAAGTTAGATCTCTATTCATGGCCTGAGTTCTGCTGGAGGACAAGTGAGATGAGGATTCCTTGGGGTAGGCAGGAGCCGGTGGGGTGAGCATTCCCTACCCAGTGTGCACGGGTGGGCCTCTGCAGTCTCTACACCCTGCACGAAAGGATAATCCCCAGACACATGGTTCCCACACTCCCCAGGGTGCCCCAGGACTGCAAGAACTGCACTCTGCAGCTCATGGAAGAACCAGGGGATTGAAAAACTCACTATCCGAGAAGGTTGATTTTGTCCTTGAATGCCGTCCAGCCTGTGCTGGGCCCAGGGTGGGGGCGGGGAACTAGGGCAGGTGGCATTTATATTTTTCTGTATTTTCAAGGAAACATAAATAGAACTCTTTCTCTTTTATATGCCATTGTTAATAAGTACAGACCTTGGAGATTTAAAATCAGCTGTGGATTCATGAAGATAAACAAGAATGAATTTTTATTTTTCCATCAAACTCAATCCTCACTTAAAAAGTATTTAACAGATACTACTTAAAGGAACATCACACTATTTTTCATCCCTGATTCAAATAAAATTATAGAGTAACAATGACCCATCCATGTTCTCCTTCATATATATTATCAATAAGGCAACTTAACAAAGTTCAAAAATTGATTTGTCTTCATAATGAAAGATTTACAGTCTAAATGTGAAATGTTATCATTCATTGATAGGCAAGTGTCCACAACTAAATGGCTTAAAACTCAATATTAAAAAACTAAGATTGTGGCATCGGTTCCATCACTTCATAACAAATAGAAGGGGGAAAAGTGGAAGCAGTGACAGCTTTTGTTTTCTTTTATAACAGAAAAGCTGAAGTAATAGTAGCTTAAAGAAGATATAAGTTTATTTCTTTTATTTTCTTGGGCTCCAAAATCACTGCGGACAGTGACTGCAGCCAGAAATGAAAAAATGCTTGCTCCTTGGCAAGAAAGCTATAAAAAACCTAGGCTGTATGTGTGCTCAGTCTGTCAGACTCTTTAGGACCCCATGGACTGTAGCCTGCCAGCCTCCTCTGTCCTTGGGATTATCCAAGCAGGAATACTGGAGTTGGGTTACCATTTTTTCCTTCAGGGGATCTTCCTGACCCAGGGACCAAACCCACCTCTTCTGTGTCTCCTGCACTGGCAGGCAGATTGTTTACCACTGATCCACCTGGGAAGCCCTAGAAAGTGTGTTAAAAAGCAGAGACATTACTTTGCCAACAAAGGTCCATATAGTCAAAGTTATGGTTTGCCAGTAGTCATGTATGGGTGTGAGAGTTGGCCTAGAAGAAGGCTGAATGCCAAAGACTTGATGTTGTACTGGAGAAGATTCTTGAGAGTTCCTTGAATAGCAATCAGTCCTAAAGGAAATCCTAAAGGAAATCAGGAAATCAACCTGAATATCCACTGAAAGGATTGATGCTGAAGCTGAAGCTCCAATAGTTTGGCCACCAGATGTGAAGAGCCGACGCATTGGCAAAGACCCTGATGCTGGGAAAGGTTGAAGGCAGGAGGAGAAGGGGACGACAGAGGATGAGATGGTTAGATAGCATCACCAACTCAATGGATATGAATTTGAGCAAACTCTGGGAGATAATGGAGGACAGAGGAGCCTGGCGTGCTAGTCTATGGGTCACAAAGAGTTGGACACGACTTAGTGACTTAACAACAATAACAAAGATAGCAAGGTTGTATATTCAAAGCTGGTTTTTGTAAATAAAATGACCCACAAAATGTTGACAATGTTATATTAATTTTGACAAGATCTACTGTATTCACGGGTTCTCCTTTTGAGAATTTTCTCCTGAAGTATGCATACTCCATGCAGAAAAATACTTCTTAGGAGGTTTGATGGATATTTCTGTTTTGCTAGTACTTTTTAAAGTAAATAGAAACATGTATAATATCATGTATGAAACGAGTTGCCAGTCCAGGTTCGATGCACGGTACTGGATGCTTGGGGCTGGTGCACTGGGACGACCCAGAGGGAGGGGAGGGGAGGCAGGAGGTAGGAGGGTTCAGGATGGGGAACGCGGGTATACCTGTGGTGGATTCATTTCGATATTTGGCAAAACTAATACAATATTGTAAGTTTAAAAATAAAATTAAAAAAAATAAATAAAATAAAGTAAATAGAAACTATACTGATTGTGATTTGCTTGAGTAAATGTGTTTTCATGTTACCACAGCATTAGAAGACATCCTGGTGGTGGGTGCCTGCAGTGAGACAATATGATAAACTTTCATTTCTGCGTTTTTCTTCCCCTACTGCCTGACCTTTCCACTCATCACTCAGAAGCAATCATATTGCCCAGAGGAGCAATTAAAGTTGTTAGAGCAGAATTTCAAAATAAAAGAAATTATTTATAATATTATTTTCCACTTCCAGATGAAGACTTTAGATTTAAAGGAGAAGCAGAGAAGGAAACAGGGGAACAGAGCAGAGTGTTTATAACCTTTTCAAAAGGAGAGAGTCGGCCAAATGCCAGCTCTAGCCCCTGGCAGCAGGAAGTCCAGCAACATGGGGGACCTTCACTTATCATTTCTGTGAGCTCATCATTTTGCCCCTGGCAGAGAAGCTACAACTTCCCCTCACTGTGGAACTGGACCATGGGTCATTTAGCAAAAGACCGACCCCACCCTCCCTGCCTTGAGACTTTGATGAGCTCCCAACTGAATTGCCCCAGATCCTCATCTCCTATATCTGTGAAGATCCCACTCTTCCTATATCTGTTAAGATTCAATAAAGCTATATGTAACAGAAAAGCTGAAGTAACAGTAGCTTAAAGAGGATAGACGTTTATTTCTCTATCATATAATAGAAGTTTAAAGGTAAGCATCAAGGGCTGGAACAGCTGCATGGTGGTCATAGAGACCTCCATTTCGTCTGCATTTCTGCTGTATTATCCTAGCTCTGGTTACCATCTTCAAGGTCACCTCCTGATGATGGCTGGAGTTCCAATTACCACAAATGATTCCTGACAGGAGAAAGCATGAAAAACCATACCTCCTTACCGAGTCAGTAGCTTTAATCAACCTGTCTGGAAGTTCCACACAATGTTTCTGATTAAATCTTGCTGGCTAGGACTTTCCCCCATGGCTACACGCAGTTTCAAGGAAGTCTGAGATGTGATGCATTTACACCTCACAAAAAACAAGTGTTCTAAGACAGAAGAGGAGAACAGATACTGGGTAGGAGCTTACAGACTGCTATGGGTTTTCCCTTAACAACAGCAGCAACAACAAAAATACCTCCAGGGTCTTTGAAAGGGAATTGGTATAGAATTGAATGTAGAGATACATTCCTGTGAAAGAGGCTCGAGAGTGGGGAAACGCAACCTTGTTTCATCATAAACAACCAAGTAAACAGGTTTCTATTAATAGCTTTAAAAATAATTAAACAGCAATTAACAAAGTCAAAGATTTCAAGTGTATTGTATATTTATATAAAATATATAAATATTTATATATAAAACTATATAAAGAATAAAATATATATCATATATGTGGGTGTATTATATATTTGGAGAAGGCAATGGCAACCCACTCCAGTACTCTTGCCTGGAAAATCCCATAGACGGAGGAGCCTGGTGGGCTGCAGTCCATAGGGTCGCTAAGAGTCGGACACGACTGAGCGACTTCACTCTCACTTCTCACTTTGCTGCATTGGAGAAGGAAATGGCAACCCACTCCAGTGTTCTTGCCTGGAGAATCCCAGGGACGGGGGAGCCTCGTGGGCTGACGTCTCTGGGGTCACACAGAGTCGGACACGACTGAAGTGACTTAGCAGCAGCAGCAGCATACTATATATAATAAATAATGAGAAGAAAAGCGTGTGATGTGGAAAGACACTGAAACACCTTTGTAGGGAAGCCTGCAAGTAGCAAGGATGGAGTTGTCCAGGGACATCTGGATTTGCGTCTAAGCAAAAAGAGCTGCTTTGCCAATGGCGTTGGGAAAGACCAATTTCTTGGAATCTAAAACAAATTTACCAGCCCCAGCTAGAAGTTGGAGTGAAGAACCTGTAAAATTTTTTGGCATTTATAAGACTTAAGCAGCAGCAGCTAAGAATTATGGAAATCACTGTACCCAGGGAAATAGTAAACAAAACTTAATAGCGTGCTTACTATTTGCCTGGTCTTGTTATGACCCCCTGATCATTTAGTAGGCACTGCAGCTCTAAGTCATCGCCTCTCTTTTACCAGTTAGGAGACAGAGTGACAGAAAGTTTGGCGGCTGCCAACGGCATGACGGCTGCTGCGCTGTTAGCCTCAGCAGGCTAAGCCTCGCTCCAGGCAGCCCCTCTCTGAGCTGCACTCTGGACACTGCCTCCTCCCCTTCTCAAACTGAAATGTCTGAACGTTTTAAAGAAATTCATAAGCATCGTTTTGAACTGATGTCAGAGAAACCAACCAAATACTGCTCTTCTCAGTGCTGGGCCGTTTCTCTTCCAGTTGTCTTAGGGGAAACACACGGACTGAAACCACCCACCCTGGCCGAGCACCCCAGCAACCACAGTAACAACTTGCATGAGCTATTTTACAGGAGGTCCTGGTAAGGAACTAGTAACCCACCACCAACCGGAAGAGTTTGGGAAAGGTCAAGAGGATTCCACCTCCCAGAACCCTTCTTGTGGACACCCATCTTGGCTGAGTCATGCGTGTCCACCAGGAAGGACCCTGAGTCGGAATGGCTGGCCAAAGGCAACCCAAAAACCAATGCCTTCACCTAAAACCAGAGACCACAAGCCGTGTGGCAGAGCGCCTCTCCTGGGCTCCCTCGCCCTCCTGCTGTCCGCCTGGTGTCCCTTCCCATGAAAATCTCTTTCTTTGTCAGCACGCATGTCTCCTTGGACAATTCAGTTCCGAGCATTAGACAAGAGACCCCTGGGGCCCTGGAAGGGGGCCCCCTTGCTGCAAAAGTTTCAGAAATTTTCCGTTGCTACTTTTTATTGCCCCAAATGACAGCTAGAGAAAGACTGTAAAAAGCACATCAGTCCTTGACTTTCTTAAATTCAGTTTCTAATGAAGCTGGAGGGGAAAAGATGCTTATCCCCAGAGCGTCTTTCAACTCTAAGTCAAGTACAGGAAACACAGTTTTGATTCTAGACAAATGCAGTGTCTTACCATTGACCTTCAGGTCATCCTCACTTACCTGAATTTTTAAATTCATCACAGAAATTAAATAAGAATGCAACACATACCATATTTAATAATATTGTTTCAAGACTTCAGAGTTAAATTCCTCAGAAAAGTAATCCCTATAGATCACGCTGAAGGTAAAATCTCAAGTAATTTTGCATCTTGGTAGTTGTTGTTCAGTCACTCAGTCGTGTCCGACTCTGTGACCCCATGGACTGCAGCACGCCAGGCTTCTCTGTCCTTCACTATCTCCCAGAATTTGCTCAAATTCATGTCCATAGTTTATTCAGGGTTGATTTCCTCTAGTTTTGACTGGTTTGATTTCCTTGAACCATAAGCTGTACCAAAAAAGGGCAGTAGAGGGTGCAATTTGTTCAAAGAAGAGAATTGTCCAGCCTTCTTGAAAAACTGAGTGGTGCAAATAACGGGACAAGTAACACTTTGTACATTCAGCTTAATTGATCAAAGTAACTTCCAAATTGGTAAATTTGTTGTGCTAACTGTTAATTACATATTAAATTCATAAAATTATAAATCATCCTTGTTAAAATTGCTTCTAATCTTGCAGTATTTAATAATTCATTCAATAATTTACTCATTACAAAAGTAAATAAAATCAAATAAGATCACTAGAACGTAATTCTCCTGATTTTAAATTACTTAGACTATCTGACTTCGATTATCTAATGAAATATACTGAGTATCTAGCACATGTCAGACACTGTTCTTGGTGCTGAAAGTACATCGATCAGTAATATATTCCTATTATTTGCAGGTTACATTCTATTGGGTGAAATAGATTACTAAAAATGAACAAACTATATCAAGAATAAAACAGAGACAGAGGATAGATAGGCGTGTTATGTGGTTAAAATGGGAAGGTCCAAAGAACAAACAACAAAAACAAAAATCACAAGTGGGACTACTTTGAACTCAATAGTTCTGCACAGCATAGAAACAACTAACAAAACTAAAAGGCGGCATACATAATGGGAGAAAAGTTTTGCAACCCATATATTGAACAAGGGTTAAAAAATCCAAACTACATAAAGTACTTACACAACTTAGTAACAAAAAAATCCAAACAATCCAATTTTTAAAGTGGGTAGAATGCCTAAATATATTTCCAAAGGAGATATCAAAATGTCCAATAGGCACATGAAATGATGTTCCAAATCACTAATCACAGTGGAAATGCAAACCAAAACCACAATAAGATATCACCCCACCCCTGTCAGAATGGCCATCATAAGAAAGCACACAAATAACGAATCTGGGGAGACAGAGGAGAAAAGGTACACTTGTGCACTGTTGGTGGGAAAGTAATTTAGCCCAACCACTACTCAAAAAATTAAAAACAGAACCTCCATACAATTCAACAATTCCGCTTCTGGGAATATACTGAAAGGAAATGAAAACAGAAATTCAATGAGATACACGCACCTCCACGTTTATGGCACAGGACTTTCCTGGTGACTCAGCAGTGAAGATGGAGAAGGCAATGGCACGCCTGGAAAATCCCATGGACGGAGGGGCCTGGTGGGCTGCAGTCCATGGGGTTGCTGGGAGTCGGACACGACTGAGCGATTTCACTTTATTTTTTCACTTCCATGCATTGGAGAAGGAAATGGCAACCCACTCCAGTGTTCTTGCCTGGAGAATCCCAGGGACGGGGGAGCCTGGTGGGCTGCCATCTATGGGGTCACACAGAGTCAGACACGACTAAAGCGACTTAGCAGCAGCAGCAGTGAAGAATCCATGTGCCGATGCAGGAGACCTGGGTTCGATCCCTGGGTTGGGAAGATCCCCTGGAGGAAGAAACAGCAACCCACTCCAGTATTCTTGCCTGGGAAACCCCAGGGACAGAGAAGCCCTGCAGGCTATAGCTCGTGTGGTTGCGAAATGTTGGATATGACTTAGTGACTAAAAACAACGTTTATGGCACTATTCACTACAGCCAAGATATGGACACAATCCAAATGCCCATCAACAAATAAATGGATAAAAAGAGATGTGGTATATATTCACAATGTAATATCATTCAGCAGGAATGGAGGAAATTCTGCCATTTACAGCAAAAATAGATGGACCTTGAGCACCTTATGCTAATTGAGGTAAGTCAGGCAGAGAAAGATAAGTACTGTATGAGCTCACTTAAATGTGAAAAAAAATATATTTAAAAAAAAACCAGAGAGCAAAATGGTGTTATCAGGAAATGGGGGTGGAGGATAAAATTAATGGTGTTTAAATATTTGGAGAAGGAAATGGCAACCCACTCCGGTATTCTTGCCTGGAGAATCCCAGGGATGGGGGAGCCTGGTGGGCTGCCGTCTATGGGGTCGCACAGAGTTGGACACAACTGAAGCAACTTAGCAGCAGCAGCAGCAAGCATGCAAATTAGCAATGAGTACTAAAATGGGCATAGGGATTTAATGTACTATTTATTGAACATAGACAATAATATTTTACTATATATAATGTGAGGGATATCAATACAATGACAATTATATTACAATATATAAATGTATCAAAGTAACACAATGTACACCTTAAATTTCCACAGTGTTGTGTGTCAAATTTATCTAATAAATAAACAGTAGCATAGTCGCAATTTAAAATCAGGTAGAAAGCACACCCATTCCCACATAATAAGGCAGAGGAATTCAGTAAACCTCCTTCTGTATCAAGTTAAACCACATTGTATGAAACTGAAGTATCAATATTTCTATTTTGATACATTAATATAATTATTAACCAAGTGCCAATATACTTTTTGAAAACAGATTTGTTTATAATAAATATCCTAGAACTTACAAAGGAAATGTGCATGTATAGCCTACTTCATCATACTCTGTGTGAAGTCCAAGGTGTTTTTCAGTAAGGAGAGCACAAGTATGCGCCTGGAATTCTTCTGTTAGATGGTGAGCATGCATCCAACTCAGGAAGAATATTATGGCTCCAGTGGTCTTTGTGAGAAAATAGAGATATAAAAATCCATGGTCACCATTATAGCCCCAGTGCCATCAGCTTTGACTATGATAGAGTAAGTTGTCAGAGGATGCTTGTTGATAAATGTACTAGAAAGCCTGTTTCACTGTGAAAAAGTCTGAGATGGCCAATAACAAGAATGCTGTTGATTCAAACAAAGCAATGACACACTTAGTGGAATCTGTGTGTAAGATGTGGACATGCATTGGGACTTTCAAGACATTCCTTTGCCAAAAAAGCTTCCAAGCCATTGGAAAGGGAAATTGGATAGAGAATTCTGGAGCTAAGAATGGTCTTTTTTGTCTACATTGTTCATCCATTCACTTTCATCTCTAAATTATCTCTTTTCACCTTTAAATCCAGACCTTCAGAAGAAAACATTTTTCATTTTGCACTTTACGAATTTCTTAAAATATATTTTCTGCCTAACTTTAAAATATTAAAAGGTTGCAAGCAGGTTTGCTCTAGATATATAAATGACAATAGCCAAGTTTGAATCTTGGCATTTTTTGAAATAGTTTCAGAAGACCCAAGCTAATTCCATCATGCTGGATATTGAGGTCTGGCCATAACTCTTAGGGTAGGTGACCAAAAGAAAGCTCCAGAAGCCTTTTCTATTCATCTACTCCTAGAGAGCCCACAACCCCAAGACACCTGGGTGAGACCCACTGGGTAGGGGATGATAAGAACACACAAATGTCATTTAAACCAGAATCTGCTCCAGACACAAAATAAAGCAGTTGTATTTTAACAAACACAGATGACCAAGGAGTCCTGTCACAGCCTTTCTTATTCATGTTGCTTCTCATATTTGTCAACCAGTTATGCTGAAAACGGTAACATAAAAGGAAAGGGAAAGACTGGGAAACGTGTGGTTCCTTTTCCTTTCAAGCCTTCCTTATTCATCTATAAGTCAGAGTATTTGTAAGATGCCTATATATTAAGAAATGGAAATAAAAGCAATTGAGTTAATTTTCTGCAGAGTTTCCACAGCTAGGTAAGAGCAAAACATCTATGCATATATGAGTAATGAATTACAAATTATAATTTTGGGGATTTGTTATATGAGTTAAGTGCTCTTGTATTTGTATTTAAGATAGGCATAGTGCAATATAAAGGCAACAGCTAAAACTTTTAATAATTTAAGTTTCATTTTTTTACTTAGAATGACATTAAGTAGCAAATTCTAAAAACAAAGTGTAAGAAAGAAAAAAGCTTTATATTTTAGTGTGTATTGTTAATGGCACTTTATTCTTGGTTTTTAAACAGCAAAATCTGCATTTTCATTTTGCCCTGGGCCCCACAAATTACATAGCTGACTGTACTCTTAAGGCTTATGAGTTAATATATATAAATTCACTTGGCATAATTTCAGGCTATATGCAAATGTTTTATGAGTGTTGCTTTTACTGTCATTATCATTATTTAAAAGATACAGACATTCAGATAATTTCTTTTCACAAAAGCAAAATTTATCCACATGCTGCTTATAAAGGTATTACCTATAATAAAATGCTAAAAGAGGGTTTATTTTAATAAATGTGAATATTTACTAGTTATTGTATTTGTTGAGTGGCTATTTAGATATATACCATAATATTCTTTATATGTTACTTCACACGTTTGCCTATTTTCTGGCAATCATATATTTATTTTACCTTTTTGCTTCCCTGGGTTAGGAAGATCCCCTTGAAGAAGGGAATGGCTACCTATTCCAGTATTCTTGCCTGGAGAATTTCATGGACAGAGGAGCCTGGTGGGCTACGATCCATGGGGTCTCAAAGAGTCAGACACAACTGAACGACTAACACTTTTGCTTTCGAATTTTAACTTATGTGAGGTGAACCATAGCTGCTTTGCACCATTTTTAATGCAGAATGTTGAAATGGCTCAAATGTACAACCAGAAATTTAAGGATTCTAAAATAACTTATGATCTTTCCTCTAAATATGTTAGCTATCCTTAAGCAAGTATTTATTATGGTGTCTTATACATAAAAGTTTTCTCACCAAACGTTCATTAACTAATGGATGGAATGGTGTATATCCATACAATGAAATAGTATTCAACAATAAAAATAAATGAAGTGCTGATACCTGCTACATCTTGAGTGAAATTGATTGTGGTGATGATTGTACAACTCTGTGAAAACACTAAAAACCAATGTATTGTGTATTTTAAGTGGATGAATTGTATGCTATATGAATACTTTCCAGTGACATAATTCAACTGTTTAAAAGGGGTAATTCAGCAATAGAAGGCCCATATTAACTTTTTTTTTTATTTTTTAACTTTACGATATTGTATTGGTTTTGCCATATATCAACATGAATCTGCCACAGGTATACATGTGTTCCCCTTCCTGAACCCTCCTCCCTCCTCCCTCCCCGTACCATCCCTCTTTTTAACCCTATATTTTATCAAGCATGATCAATACTAAAAAATTATCAAAATACTATCAAACAAGCAGAATAGTATTAAAATTGTTTGATATATTTTTTTTTTACTTTACAATATTGTACTGGTTTCGCCATATATCAACAGGAATCTGCCACAGGTATACACGTGTTCCCCATCCTGAACCCTCCTCCCTCCTCCCTCCCTGTACCATCCCTCTCTGTGGTACATATACACAATTGTTTGATATTTTAAAGAACAGATAACTTCAAAATAAACCCTTCTGCTTCCTGACGTTTCAAGAGTCCTCAAATTGTTGGACATTTAGCTTTTTCCAACAGATTCTCCTATTGTTAGATATTAAAGATGTTCCACATGATCTTCTGTGGATGGGGAGAGATTTTACAATGTTGCACCTTAACTCATTTACAAACTTTAAAGAGAAGAAATAACTGGATTCAAAGAAATTAAGGTACAAAAGCAACGTAAATTGTTGAAAACTTGACTGTCATTTGGCTGTCTACGTGAAAACAGGGGATCTGTTACTAGCTCTTGTCTTACAGAAATACTCATTATATACACAGAGATCAATGATATGAGTTATAGGACAGCTTGTATTAACCAATTAAAAATGAAAAAATTGTATTTCTTCAAGTAGTAGAATATTTAAATGAATGACACATTGTAGAATATAATATAATTAAAACCAATGAAGCAATGTACAAATACAGGGTATGGGTAGATCCTTAAATACATTGTTTAAGAAAACACACAAAGCATTTCTCAATATGTACAGTGTAATGTCATTTATAGAAATCATGTTTGTTTCAGTTGGGGCTGCTGTAACAAAAATACCATAGACTCAGTGGCTTAGACAGCATTTATTTCTCATAGTTATGGAGGGTAGGAAGTCCAGGATCAAGATACAGCATTCAGTGACAGCCTTCTTAGTGATTGGTTCATAGATGGCAATCTTCTTGCTGTGTCCTCACCAGAAAATTCTCAGGCTTCTCTTCTCAAGGACACTAATCCTTTTCTTAAGGACTCCACCTTCAGAACCTAATCACCTCCCAAAGGCCTCATCTCCTAACATTAATACATCAGGGGTTAGAATTTTAACATTTTGGATTTTGGGGTACTCATTCAGTCCATAGCACTCTGCCTAAATACAGGGGTACCAATAAAACCTAAATAGATACATACATACGTATGAAAATAGACAAAAATAGGCACATCACATTGCAGTGAAATATAATGTGCATTGCAAACTGTTCATGAAATAACTTTAACAATTTACATTTACCTTGAAAGCTTATGAGTGTGGAATTAATGGGGCTTCCCACATGGTGCAGCGGTAAAGAATCCGCCTGCCAACGCAAGAGATGAGGGTTCAATTCCTGGACTGGCAGATCCCCTGGAGTAGGAAATGGCAACCCACTCCAGTATTCTTGCCTAGGAAATTCCATGGACAGAGGAGCCTGGTGGGCTACAGTCCATGAGGTCGCAGAGTTGGACACGACTGAGCATGCATGTATGTGGAATTAATATAATTTGGCATCAAAACATTTTTGGATTATATATATATATTTGATTTAGAAGAAAAGTTTATTACTTTTGTTCAGAATACTAGAAGAAGAAAGCTTGACGAAATTGGTTTTGGTTGGGATAAGAAGAAGAAAGCAGTAGTTTACAGTAGGTGTCATAAAGACTCTCCAGGGTGGGTATCTGTGAGTAGTCAACTGCTTATCAACAAGGGCCACCAGTTCTACAAGGTTGAGACCCATTTCTCTAAACTTGCTTTCTGAGAAATCTCATCCATTAATGTGTCCTCAAATACTCTTGGTTTACATCTAACTTTGTTCCTTGGTTTAAATGTCTTTGAATGATTTCCCATTGCTTACACGTTATATGGCAGAATAAAAACCAAGTTCTTGGCTCAGTATTTAAGGGCCTTTTCCAGCAAGGTGCTCTTCCCACATGACCAGACTTGTAGCCACACGTTCTGGGAAACAAACTCACTCAGAAGGACAATGCAGATAGTGGAGTGCGGACACCGGCGGGTCCAAGGCAGAGTCTCCTCTTAGCCAAGGACTCCAACCAGTTTTGTGAAAACCTTATATACCCTAAGTGTACCAAACCCACCTCCCCAAATTCCCTGAAACTAATCTGAACAAAGGAAAAGAAAGATAAAATCAAAGTTAACCTGTGATTCATTTGCCTTAAGCCTAGGTAGTTGACAATGGACAGTTATCAGTAGGCCTGAGGTCATACCCCAATAAGCATAATAGAATGTATGATTGTATTTAGTTACACAGATAACTCAGGTATTCTTTTAGGCGATGGAGAGTCTAGGGGCCCCAAACCCAGCATTTCCTAGGTTTTTTTTTGCCAGTTGGCTTCCAGTTAGATTCTGCTAATAGAATGCATCATCAGGAATTCACACGGCAGAGAGATGGGGGAAATCAGTGTTTGTTCTCTGTACACCTCTCTCCTTCCTTTGTAGAGAAGCATTCTTGAAGCTGTGTCCATTCCAAGTAAAGTTTGCCCGATTTAGCAAATAAAAATAAAAGACAGCCAACTAAACGTGAATTGAAAATAAGCAATGAATGCTTTTTTTATTATAGATATATCCCATGCAATATTTGAAACACACTTATAATGGAAAGTTATTTATTTGAATTTTACATTTATCTGGGTGTCCTGTATTTTACTTATCAACTCTAATGACAAAAGCTCAGCCTTTTGTTTAATTATCTTCCCTTATTCTAGTTTCTGGGTTGATACTGTCCATTTCTGAGTCTTTGAGGATTGATTCTACTGCATAAAATAGCTTTCCCTTTTTGGCTTCATTCATTGACAGCTTAAGTTTTCTCTAGCAGCAGCAGCAGCAGTGTGTTGGTTACCATTTGTTCTACATGACTTTTTATTTCCAAAATTTTTTGTTTTTTTCTTGTTGCTTATTCCCACTCTTGTGGTTTTGTTATTGGTGAACTTGAGTTTCTTTCTTCATCATGAAAGAATCTGGAGACAACCAAAGAGGTTAAGAAAGTAAAGGAAATGTTTATTAAGTAAGGACATGCACATGCTCTCAGAGGGCTCCCCGGTGGGAAAGAGCCTGCCTGCCGATACAGGGAACAGGAGAGACGCAGGTTCAGTGCCCGTGTCAGGAAGACGTCCTAGAGGAGGGCCTGGAAACCCACTCTAGTGCTCTTTCCTGGAGAATCGCATGGACAGGAGTCTGGCAAGCTACAGTCCCCGGGGTCACGAAGTCAGACAGGATTGAAGCGAGTTAGCACGCATGCATTCTCAGAGGGAGATCAGGCAGACAGGTAAAGAATTGGTGCCCTGGGCCTCTTTGGCAAGTTGGTTTTGAAAGTGAAAGTGAAGTCGCTCAGTCGTGTCCCACTTTTTGCGACCCCATGGACTGTAGCCCACCAGGCTTCTCTCCCATATTATTCTCCAGGCAAGAGTACTGGAGTGGGTTGCCATTTCTCCTCCAGGGGATATTTCCGACCCAGGGATTGAACCCGGGTCTCCCACATTGCAGTCAGATACTTTACCCTCTGAGCCACCAGGGAAGCCCGTTGAGTAGAGTGAAGTTGCTCAGTCGTGTCCAACTCTTAGCGACCCCGTGGACTGTAGCCCACCAGGCTCCTCCGTCCATGGGATTCTCCAGGCAAGATTACTGGAGTGGGTTGCCATTTCCTTCTCCAGGGGATCTTACTGATCCAGGGATCGAACCGAGGTCTCCCGCATTGCCGTCAGACATTTTACCGTCTGAGCCACCAGGGAAGTTGGTTTTGAGCGACAAACAAATACAGGGATGGAATATTCACTGAGGAAGAAGTTTGGGGATCAGCTTCCCTGATTTTCATCCCGGCTCCATTTTTCCAAGGGGAGGAGGGATTTCTGTCCCCATTTAGTTTAGATCAGAAGTGCCATGACATTGGTGCATGAAGAGTGCTTCTTATCTATAAGGCTAATCTTATGGGTCTTCTCAGGTGACGTAGTAGTAAAAAATCTGCCAGCCAATGCAGGAGACCCAAGAGTTGTGGGTTCAATCCCTGGGCCAGGACGATCCCCTGGAGGAGGAAATGGCAACCCACTCCAATATTCTTGCCTGGAAAATCCCGTGGACAGAGGAGCCTGGCAGGCTATATGGGGTTGCAAAGAGTCAGACACAACTGAACGACTGAGCACAGTCTTATCCAACGGAAAGCACAAGGAACAAAGGTTTACATTTGGATGCAATGCAAGAGATCCCGCTTTTCCCCACCTTTTTTGGGTCTGCTACTCAGACCCTTATAACGCAATTTCCTGTCAGCCTGAAGTTTTCTGCTTTCCTTTGTCTATGAGCCCCTACTGTTCACAAGAGGCCTGATTTCCTGCCACCTGGCCCCTGTCCCCATTTCTCTGCTCATAGCTAGCTACCTGCCTGCTATAACAGTTCTTATGCCTAAAACAAACAAAAACAATTCTACTGTCACTTTAGTGAGGTTTTGGGAAGAAGCAAAAGTAGATTTATATATTCAATCCACCACTTTTATATTTATTTAATATATTCTTACCATTTTTTTTTTCTATTTTGGCTATTTTTCTTACATCAGCAAGTTTGAATCCACTTCAGCTTTTCTTTTAATGGCAGCATAGTATTCTCTGTGCCACTGTCTCTATGTGCCAGAAGTTACTACTAAACTAATTTTTACTAAAGGAATTAGAAATTTCTGTTGGCTTTTGAGAGCTGGGAGATAAAGACAAATGTGGAAACACATTTCCTATGAATGTGTCTGGACATGGAACAGTTATGTATGAGTGAGGAAACAGCTAATAGATTTGATTATCTGGTTGATATTTTCTATTAATATTTTGACTGGAAGTAGTAGTTACTAATTCCTAATAGATTGCAAAGTAAAAGATTTACCTTAGCTTCTATTTTATACTCCCATTAAGGGTTTAACTGATGTCCTTCTAGACTTAATACAGACTTTTTTGTATTAAGATCATACTATATATTGTTCTACACATTTTCCCCAATATTCTGTGGCTATGTTGTTAAAATTAACTCATTATGTTTGGCTTTCCTGGGTCTTCACTGCATGCAGGCTTTTTCCAGTTGCAGCGATCTGAGCTATTTATTCTTTCCTGGCGGAGCTTGGGCTCTAGGGCTTCGCTGCCCTGCAGCATGTGGAACCTCCCCCAACCAGGGATCCAACCCACATGCCCTGCATTGTCAGGCAGATTCTTAAGCACCGGAACACCAGGCCAGTCCTGTGGCTATCTTTATACATTGACATTGTCTAATATATTCTTTTTAAAACATGCTATTTTTTCATACAGAAAAACGTATTAGTCAATCCTCTATTCATGGGAAGATGCTTTGTATATGTAGGACAGATACTCCCACCTGCCATTCTGATCTTTCAAAAGTTTCTTAAATATTTCCCAATTGATCATCAATTTGTCAACACCTCCAACAAAACTCATTGAAAATTTGATTAGGATCATATAAATCTACTTTAATTTTCACGGAAACAGCATATTTTAAAATTTATCTTTTCTTCCATGGTCAAGGTGTGTCTTTCCATTTAAAAACTTTCAATCAAACTTTACAAGATTTCATGCAAAGATGAGCACAATAAAGTACAGAAACAGTATGGACCTAACATAAGCAGAAGATATTAAGAAGACAGAAGAACTATTCAAAAAAGATGATGTGATCACTCACCTAGAGCCAGACATCCTGGAGTGTGAACTCAAGTGGGTCTTAGAAAGCATCACTACAAACAAAGCTAGTGGAGGTGATAGAATTTCAGCTGAGCTATTTCAAAGCATCTTTTAAGATGATGCTGTTAAAGTACTGCACTCAATATGTCAGCAAATTTGGAAAACTCAGCAGTGGCCATAGGACTAGAAAAGGTCAGTTTTCATTCCAATCCCAAAGAGAGGCAATGCCAAAGAATGTTCAAACTACTGCACAACTGCACTCATCTCACTGCTAGCAAAGTAATGCTCAAAATTCTCCAAGCTAGGCTTCAACAGTACGTGAACTGAGAAATTCCTGATGTTCAAGCTGGTTTTAGAAAAAGCAGAGGAACCAGAGATCAAATTGCCAACATCCACTGGATCATCAAAAGAGCAAGAGAGTTCCAGAAAAGCATCTACTTCGGCTTTATTGACTACGCTAAAATCTTTGACTGTGTGGATCACAATAAACAGTGGAAAATTCTTAAAGAGATGGGAACGCCAGACCACCTGACCTGCCTCCTGAGAAATCTGTATGCAGGTCAAAAAGCAACAGTTAGAACTGGACGTGGAACAACGGACGGGTTCCAAATTGGGAAAGGAGTAAGTCAAGGTTGTATATTATCACTCTGTTTATTTAACTCCTATGCAGAGTGAAGGAAAGTTACATGGCTCAAAATAGCCTGGAGTTAAAACTCCCCTCAAGGTCCTCCCCACCATTCTATGCAAAACAAAGAACTCTCTCATCCCCCCCCTACCCCCAGCAAAAAATGGACGTTAAGGTTGATTACATCCAGCTCCCAGCCAGTCAAGCCCCTGGCCTATCTCCAAAATTCCTTGCCCCAGCTGTTTAAGAGATAACTTCTCCGATAACCTTGGAGAAGAACAGGCCCCCTTAAGACAGTAACTTTCCACATACATGCTTATATATACTTTCTCTTTTCTTGGGTAAGTGCAGCAGCTTGCTAATCTGACTGCTTCCCCTTCTCGCCTCATTAAAGGTGATCTGTTCCTATAAAGTGCTGGTCTCGTTCTTTTTCTGAACCTTGCCTTCTCTCTTACCTTACACAGAGTACATCATGTGAAATGCTAGGCTAGATGAAACACAAGGTGGAATCAAAATTGCCAGGAGAAATATCATATATGCAGATGACACCACCTTTATGGCAGAAAGCAAAGAAGAACTAAAGAGCCTCTTGATGAAAGTGAGAGAGGAGAGTGAAAAAGCTGACTTGAAACTCAACATTCAGAAAACTAAGATAATGGCATCTGGTCCCATCACTTCATGGCAAATAGATGGGGAAACAATGGAAACAGTGAGAGACTTTATTTCTGGAGGCTTCAAAATCACTGCAGATGATGACTGCAGCCATGAAATGAAACCATGCTTGCTCCTTGGAAGAAAAGTTATGACCAGCCTAGATAGCATATTAAAAAAGTAGAGACATTACTTTGCCAACAAAGGTCCACCTAGTCAAAGCTATGGTTTTTCCAGTAGTCATGTATGGATGTGAGAAATGGACCATAAAGAAAGCTGAGCACTGAAGAATTGATGCTTTTGAACTGTGGTATTGGAGAAGACTCTTGAGAGTCCCTTGGACTGCAAGGAGATCCAACCAGTCCATCCTAAAGGAGATCAGTCCTGGGTGTTCACTGGAAGGACTGATGCTGAAGCTGAAACTCCACCTGGGTTGGCCACCTGATGCGAAGAACTGATTCCTTGGAAAAGACCCTGATGCTGGGAAAGACTGAAGGCAGGAGAAGGGAACGACAGAGGATGAGATTGTTGGATGGCATCACTGACTCGATGGACCTGAGTTTGAACAAGCTCTGGGAGTTGGTGACGGACAGGGAAGCCTGGCTTTCTGCAGTCCATAGGGTCACAGAGTCAGACACGACTGAGTGAGTGACTGAACTGAACTGAATCAAGTTTTATAGTTTTTTTGTTCCTCTACATAGTTTCCACATTTCCTGTTAAAGGTATTCATATATATATATATATATATATATATATATATATATGATAGGTTTTGTTCATAGGCTGAAAGAGATTTTGGTCTTTTAATTGGAGGATAATTGCTTTACAATGTTGTGTTCGTTTCTGCCATGACAATGTGAATCAGCCGTAAGTATGCATATGCCCCTCCTTCTTGAACCTCCCTCCTATCCCCCATCCCATCCCATCCCATCCCATCCCATCCTTCTAGGTTGTCACAGAGCACTGGGTTGAGCTTCCTGCGTTGGAAGTTATACAGCAACTTCCCACTAGGTATCTGTTTTACGTATGTAGTGTGTATGTTTCAATGCTGCTCTCTCAATTTGTCCCCTTCTCCTCCCCTCGCTTTGTCCATGTCTGTTCTCTATGTCTATTTCTGCCCTGCAAAGAGGTTCACCAGTACCATTTTTCTACATTCCATATATATACATTTATGATATGTTTTTCTAACTCACTTCACTCTGTATAACAGAATCTAGGTTCATCCAACTCACTAGAATGGACTCAAATTCGTTCCTTTTTACAGCTGAGTAATATTCAGTCCATGGAGTTTTCCAGGCAAGAGTACCAGAGTGGGTTACCATTTCCTTCTCCAGGGGATCTTCCTAACCCAGGGATGGAACCCAGGTCTCCCACACTGTAGGCAGACGCTTTACTGTCGGAGCCACCAGGGAAGCCCAATATTATATTGCATATAGGTACTGTAATTTTTTCATCCATTCATATGTGAGTGTACATCTAGGTTCCTTCCATATCCCAGCTACTGTAAATAGTGCTGCAGTGAACACTGGGGTACATCTTTTTGGAAAGTGGTTATTTTTAAGACAGTATAAAACTGCTAGCTCACTGCTGTTTTCATGTCCTGTATTTATCTTGTATGGAATCATCTTATAGGGCACTTTCACTAGTTTTTAACTGATTTTCTACTGCTTGCTTTGTACGACTCATCTATAAATCATTATAATTTGACTTTTAATCCTGTTAAAACTCCCAGAACCATATCAAATAAAAAATGAGTATAGGTATCCCTTTATTATTCCTGTGCCTGCCTCTGTGTTCCACCATGAAGGACAATTTAGTATTACTTCCTAATTACTCCTTAAGAAATTTTTGACATCTCAGCATTCTCTTACACCTGGTATTATTCTTGAATCCTGTCAAATGATTTTTCTGCAGGTATCAGTTGATGATCTTATTTATCTGAATTTTTTTTAATAAAATGTTGTCGAACATCTAACTAGTCTTCAGTTGTTTTTCCAGATATATAATTCAGTCATTTGTTAATAATGTTGTTTCTTACTTTCCAATTATTATAATTTTACTTGAATCTATTAACAAATGTAGTGGAAAGTTCTAAAAAAAGTTAAAGTAGTGATGATGGGTATCTTTGTTTCTGATGTTAACAGGAATGCTTCTAGTATTTCCCAGTTAACAACTGAGGCGGGGTAGTTAGATTTAACCATGTTCTTAAAGTATCCATGTGTTCCTATTTAATAATTTTTTATTTAATGAAAAATGGATTTTGAACTGCCTCTACCTTCTATAAAGATGCTCGTGATTTTTTTGTTATATAAAACAATGTGGTGAACTACATCATTTCCTAATAGGAAACATTTTTAATGAAACTTTCCTTGCACTATTAGACTAAATTAGGTATGTAAAGCTTGATTCTTTTATTAAACTTTAACTTTACTACTGACTTTTGTGTTGATTCATAAGCAAAATGAAATTAAAATTTCCTTTGTGCTTTATTGGATATTTTTGTTATACTCACACTTTAAATCATAAAAAGCTCTCCTTTACCTAGGTCCTAGAAAAATTTAAAGTGCATTGTAATTAGAATTTCACTCTAAATCTGCACAAGCTTGGTGATGTGTGCAGGTGGTTTTTATAGGAGTTGACTATTTCTTCTGTGGTAATCTGTGTAGGTTTTTTGCAAGTCTGCAGTCATAGGAATTTATATAAAAATTTAGGAAAATTTAAAATTTACCATTCTATTTGACTCTTTCAAATATAATAGGCATGGATTTGGACAGAGTTCTCTCCCCCAACCTCCCTTTATCATTTTTATTAGGGTATCTATGATTCTTCTGTTTCTTATCTAAATAGTTTTATCTATTTTAATTTTGTAACCAAAAATTAACATTTAGGTTTATTACTACTAACTCTGTATCTTTATTTCATTATTTCTTATCAATTCTTTTTACTATGTTTTAAAAGCTTCTTCTAATAATTATGTTGAACACATTTGTCTTCATTACTTTTGGATCGGAGTCTGTTAAGACAAAGGGAAGTGAAGAATCAGACAAGAGGTTAGGTTATAAATGGGTAAAGAGAAATGGTACATACCTAGAAACGAACATTTGGTCTAGTGATTTTTTAAGACAGTCATTTTAAATATATATATTATTTAAATTACAACATACTTGTTGATGAGCATCATTTGACAAAAAGGGAATTTATGCTGCAAAAAAGAAAGGGGTTAATTATGAAAGTTAAGTTCTTGAGTAGGCAAGAGTATAAGGCAGTAATTGTATACATACTCAACAGAGTTGTTAGTAGGTGGGTAGTTCATCCTTTGGAAAAGAAGGTGTAATTTTATTTGTAGAAATGAGTGTGGTCACTGCTGATGGCTTACATATGGTGTGTGCTCATAAATCAAAAATGAGTTCAGCTAGCACAGTTGTCTCGCTAACATTTTACAGGTTCTTGAGTGTACTCAGGGCCTAGGCACAGGAAGGTTCAGGTTTAACTTGGGTTGAGGTTTTGCCAAGTAAATACAAAGAACAAAGGCACACACAAGAAATCCTGCTTAAGATTTCATGAGGTTCGTGACCATACATGGTGGAAACTTTCTGCAAGAAGATTCAACAGCACCACAATACAGAACAGCATGAATCAGGGAAATGGATTTTTCTCATGCTCTTCAGAATTTGATACTTGTGTCTAACAAGCAGAGTAAGCGGAAGCTTTGCTAGGCAGGATGACAAGGGCTATATCATCCTCACCTCCTTGTTCTAACAGTTTCTCCTTGTCTTTTGGACCAGGCTTTGGACAGTATTCACCTCTATGATCTTTCTTCTGTTGGAAGGCATAATTCATCTCTCAGGGATGCAAGTGCCGTGGGTTTTTTTTTTTTTATTTAAGTTTACAAAATACATGCTTATAGAAAATTAAAACATTATAGAAATATATGAAGCCAATCATGAAAGTTCTCCCATAATTCCACTCTCACAAAGCCACTGATAACAATGTGGTGTTACTTTCCTATTATTTTTTAGAACATTAACAAGTTATCAAAAAAAATGCTTGTACAACTTCCTTTTTCATATAACAGTAAAATTTGGACATCTTATTATTCCAGAGATATTTCTCACTCTTTATGGAGAGAAACTGAAAATACCATAATATATTAAGCCCTTATTGTTATAACGGACATCTGGGCTAGTTTTAATTAAAGAACAAAGGTGAAATGAACTTGCTGTGTACACTTGTCAGATTATTCATATTAGGCAGTTTCCTAGTAATTTCATTTCTAATGAAGAGTTGGCCAAAGATTCCAAGCATTTTCAATATACTCTGGAAAACTACCCTCCCTAAAGGCTTAACAACTACATTCCCACCTACAGCATGCAAGATGGGACACATATATTTGGAAATCCTTATTCAAAATTATGGTTTAATTTCTTCATTTGAAACTATAAACTGATTGTTCTTATAATTGTGTTTTCTAACTATAGAAAGTAAAGTGTGATAAATTTTCTTGACTGATAGGGCATGAGGATCCTAAGGATAGAGGCACAGGCATCAAAAACTTAAACTTTTCTATGGAGTCTCTGCAAAAGACTGCAATCCTCAGTATAGCTTCAAACAATTGGTATCTCCAGTTACTTCTCCAGGGTTTGATACCTATATTGGTAACCTACTGCTTGTGGAATAAAACTGAAACTCAAAACACAAGCTTTCCCTACAGCTGTTCTCATTCAAGTGCAGCAGACAGCTCTCTGTTCCTGGAACATACACCTCTTGAATGTCTGGTTTTTGAGTTCACACCTTGCCTTAGAATACCCTTTCTTTCTGTGACCTCTCAAGACTCAGCTCAAACACCACTGACTCCATGAAGTCTTCCACAATCATTCCCAAGGAAAAAAAATGGGCTTTTCCTCTGTGTTATCCTGGTTTTTCACTGGCACTTCTATGATAGTATTTCTGTAGTAAGCTGCTAAAAGTGGAAGTCTTAAAGGACAGATACATTTTATCTGTATACTTTCTGAATAGTACCTAGTGCAGAACTTTGCAGAACATGTGCTCAAAAACTGTTGGTGAGATAAACATACATAAGACTTAAAAATCCTTTAATCCCAAAATATCAATCACAGATACCAGTATTTAAGGGTTTAAGAGAAAGATTACTCCCCTCAAAACATGTCCTACTAAAGTAAGCAGTTTTGTAAGTTAAAAAAAAGGGGGTGTGTTTTAATAGAAGTGGCAAATCATTCTGTTTAGGATAGTTATAGTCAAAAAACTCACATATGCTTGATATCTACACCTTACTTTCTAGGATCTCAAACTGTTAATTTTAGAAATAAAAACATGGGGGAGGACAGTTCATTGTAAAATATGAAAATGCAATGATTCAAGCATGAGTTTTTGCTTTATATTCCTAGCCAGAGCACAAATGACTGGATATTCTCATCAAGGCCAAGCTAAAAAGAAACAAAAAAACAAAAACTGCAACCACAATGAACACATCAAAATCTCTTTCTCTTGATAATTTCTGGCTTCCAGCTGACTGGATGAGTTTCTTCTGTCTAAAAACAGAAAAGTAAGTAAGTTAAAACAAAGTATTACTGATCTCCTTCATATTTAATAAGTTCCTTTCTAACAAAAATAAGGCACTTATTCTAAATTATATTACTTGGCATTATACATATAGCAGTTCTTTAACAATTTTAAGATAGGTGACAAACTTTTGGCATTACCTGATTATTTATTATCTAATAAATATTAAGATAAATAATATTTAATATCTAATAAAGGATGAATGCATTTGCTACAAATTCAGTTCATGGTGCTTCATTTTAAATCTAATGGTTTCTAGATATTCTAGTAACACCTAAGATTCTGATTCTAGAATTAATTTGCATAGCAATCTATTTTTTTGCTGTTATTCTTAGGGTAAGATTTTCTTAATAACTCTAATAAGCAAAGTTGAGATAAAATCAAAACTATCTACAGATTTGCTTCATCAATGAAACCAATGCAACAATCTATGAGCAGACACTATTCAGCATGACAAATGTTTTAGTATTATGAAGATTATTTCCTCTCCTGATAATTTCAATAGCTTTAAAATGAGAAAATGCCTGGAAAATTGGTAAAGCTGATATATTCTACTTTAAAATATCTATGAAATACAGAACTTACTGCTGTATCATCCTCTTTGTACACTTTTATGGTTTTATCAGCTTCAGCAGTTAGTAATCGACTTTCAGACTGATCGAAAGCACAAGCAAATATTCCTGACTCACTGTCCAAAGACCCAGGCTGCACTGCTGCGTGAACCCTCTGGAAATTGTAGCCAGTTCTCCAGTCCCAGAGATGCATAGTGCCATTGTCAGCTTAAAGGGAAAGACAGGTTAGACCAAGTGTCCCCTCAACAGTTCAGCCTGACAAACACTTATTAAGGACCCATCCTCAGCCAAGCACCATGGAGTTATAAAGATACATAATACACAGGCACTTAAGCTCCTCTTAACATCAATTTGTCTACTTTCATTTGTGCTTAATTCAGAATTTATTATAGATCTCAAAAAGCATCACAAAATGACATTCAACTTCAAAACACACAACCAAACTTTAGATGATTTCTGGCATAAATCCTTAACTTAGATCTATCAATGTGGGAACTTAAAGAGAACTGAACTATGAAATATGCTATATGTATTATGAATTTGCATGAATACACATGTTAAACAGGCAAGTTCTATTCTAATACGTCAGTGTAATGACTTAGAAATTTTATTCGCTAAAAAAAAATAGACTAAAACATATTTATCATAAAAATACTTTACCTCCAGATACAAGCACTCCATCAGAATTTACTGTCAATGTGTTAATAATAGCATTGTGACCAGAAAGATTTTGAATGAAACTTCCATCGGGGAATTTCCACTGTTTTATGTTATCTGGAGAACCAGATGCAAATGTGTAACTGAAATAAGAAAAGAATTAATAATAAAGTAAACAAAGTTAAATACAATGTGGATTTAAAAAAAAATCTTATTATGGCTACATTTTGCATGTATCATCAGAATCTATGTAGTTTTGGCAAAATATTATCATCATACCAAGATAAAAATATCAAGACAAAAAGATCTGTTCCAACTTATATCAGATTTCTAAATTACTTTAAATGTATAAGTCCTAGATTGAAGTTATATTCTCCTCTCATTTCCCCAGTGCTCTACACTGAGCTAAAGCAATAAACATACAACCCCCTAAACTCACATGAAGGGCAAGGGGTGATGTAAGTGTTTTGGAGAAAGCGAGAGAGAAAGCCAGAAGAAGAGAGAAAGAAGAAGTAAGAGAAGGAGAGGAAGAGAGAAGGGAGTCAGGGAGAGGAAGAAAGGGAGTGAGGGAGACAGGGATCGGAAGGAGGAGACAAGATAAAGGCAGGGAAGGTGGGGAGGGAGGCGAGGCAGGAGACGAGTGACCTTGGGAGTGCCAGGGGACAGGGTTTTACAGACAGCAGGTTGTGATGTTATGCTCCATCTCTCTGTGAATAATGTTCATGATACCTACTATTTTTTTCCTATGAATATTAATTTTTTCATTATGAAATTAACTATTCTATGTTTAGTCCAGTGTCCAATAGTATTTTTGTCCAAAACATTAAATCTAGCGACTATTAGCTTCCATTATGACATGCAGCCTGTCACCATGATTTATTTGTATTATCTCATTTGACATCATTTTTCACCATGTAGAAAGTTTTCTTCATCTTATGGAGGACAAGAAAAATACTTCACAAGGAAAATAAAGGAAATGCAAGCTCATAAATGGAACAGGTCTGAAAAATGACTAAATGACTACCAAAGTAGTACTAATTTTGCTATTTCTGAATTATACTAAGAATTGAGGAAGAAGAGAAGCTACTTAGGAAAACAGACTTACTGTCTTGGATGTAAAACCACAGCTCTGACTGATTTTTTGTGATTTGTTAATGTGACTCTTGTTTTTCCAGCCACCAAATCCCATAATCGTATTGTAGTATCATGGCTTCCTGTAAGGAGAATCCCCAAAATACAGACCAGAAAAAAAGAATGCAAGAGTTAAATATAATAAAACCTGAAGCATTCTTCTACAGACACATATATATGGAACGAAAGTTGTATCAATCTTTGACTAATTGCTTTCTATACTTTCAAAATATTTGGTTGATTTTAATTCTTAAATGTAATAAATGCTTAGTACACTGTCATCTGAAGAGCCAGAACAAACGTGAAAACAAATACATAATGTTATTCCCTAGTGGAGAGGAAGGCAAAAACTCTAATGATTATTTAAATAAAACAAGGGAAGGAATTATTTTCTAGTCTTAAAGATTCATTGCTATTAACCATGTTTGAAGCAAAGCAAGACTCAAATCAGTTCTAAAAGTCCGGGGTACTGCGTCTTCTAACATTAATTTCTTAGACTGCTAATTTTGAAACTATAAAACAGCACTTAGTTGTATCTAATAGCACTACTTTCTAGTCAGACATTACATGATACAAAGATTCTATGATATATAAAACTTATGACATAAAAACAGAATTAAATGTTACCACAATAAATTTCAAGTGCACACAGAAACACTGAATATACAACACAAAGCAAGAATCACAGTAAATATGAAAAGTATATAATCATAATGCACGCTGATATGAATATACCGTAAACTTGAAAAGTACGGATCATACCAGTGATAATTTGTGGTTCCGCAGCCTGACACCTCACTGTAGCCACTGCATTAGTATGTCCAGATAATGTGTGTACACTGGCTTTAGTTCTCACATCCCAAATCTATAAAAACAGCACACAATACCATCAATGAAAACAGGTATTCCCATCTTCAGGCAAGTAACAAGATCAATTCAAGCATGGGAACTGACTAGAAAACTGTGTCGACCTGTCTGAACAGAATGAAGAAAGTGTGTAAATGAAATAACCTGTCACATTTCAGGGGCAGGTCCACCCAACAGTGGACATGGTGAGGCCACAGAGCTGGGGATGAAGACTAGGTGGGGTACTGACGGGTCAAAGTAAGGATCTTGAAATTCTCTATCCAGAAACACAGACCTCAGGATCGCACCCTGCAGGGAGCAGTGTATGCACAGATGGGCTCCAGTCCACTTACCCGTGCGGTTGAGTCTCGGCTACAGGTCACCAGCACATCGATGGTTGGGTGCAAATCCAAGCCGTACACGGCACTCAGATGTCCATGATAGTGCCTTATAACCTAAAAAAGAAGGGAGGAGAGTTAACATATCTGTAACTGGGAAGATAAATAGGGGCTCATGATGCTTTCAGTCCTCAGCTCCACACATACCTTATTATACTCGAGATCCCAGCATTTGACTTGCTTGTCTTCTCCACAGGAGAACAGGTACGGGCTCCTCGTGCTCACTATCACACCACGTACTGTGCTTATGTGCCCAGTTAACGACAGTTTCAACTTGCCACTAGCCAAGTCCCAAATCTGCAATCAAAAAATACTTAATTTTACTCTTGCTGATTATTTCAAAGCAAATTTTTAGAATCTTAATGTTAAAACTGTCATCAAAAGTGAAAGATAAAAACATATAAAAATATAAAAGTTTGCAAAATAACCCCATCACCAAAAATAAAAGCAGGAGAAAGAGAATTAAAAGGCATGCTCAAACTGGGAAAGTATTTGCATAGATGACAAAAAGTTCTTAATATATAAAGGGTACTGAGCCAAAGAATGAATACTGAGGTATTAAATTAGTCAAGGATGGCATCAACTTAAAAAGAAATCCTGAAAAGTAGCAAATAAAGTATTAAAAAGTTCAACCTTACTACAAATTTAATATACAGTTTTCTTTTTTAAAGATTAGATATTCATTTCTACTTATACTAGCATGTTAAGTTGCTTCAGTCATGTTCAACTCTTTGTGACCCTATGGTCTGTAGCCTGCCAGGCTCCTCTAGAGGTCCATGGGATTCTCCAGGCGAGAAACTGGACTGGGTTGCTATGCCCTCCTCCAGGGGATCTTCCCAACTCTGGGATCAAACCCACATTTCCTGCAGTGCAGGCGAATTCTTTACCGCTGAGCCACCAGGGGAGCCCATCATATTCATAGGTATTTTTAAAGAAACATAAGTAATGTCCTGAAAAGGATCCTCTCACATTCTGCAAGCATCAATTCACCCATTTTGGAAAATAATTTAACTTTTGGGTATCAACTTCAAGAATGTCTGACCTTTTAATACTTTTTCTGGCAAACTATAACAAAGCAATACAGAAAATACAGAAAAAACAATAGAGAAAATTTAAAATACAGAAAAAGCTTTCAGTTCAGTTGCTCAGTCGTATCTGACTCTTTGCGACCCCATGAATCCCAGGACGCCAGGCCTCCTTGTCCATCACCATCTCCCGGAGTTCACTCAAACTCACATCCATCAAGTCGGTGATGCCATCCAGCCATCTCATCCTCTGTCGTCCCCTTCTCCTCCTGCCCCCAATCTCTCCCAGCATCAGAGTCTTTCCAATGAGTCAACTCTTCGCATGAGGTGGCCAAAGTACTGGAGTTTCAGCTTCAGCATCATTCCCTCCAAAGAAATCCCAGGGCTGATCTCCTTCAGGATGGACTGGTTGCATCTCCTTGCAGTCCAAGGGACTCTCAAGAGTCTTCTCCAACACCACAGTTCTAAAGCATCAATTCTTCGGCGCTCAGCTTTCTTTATAGTCCAATTCTCACATCCATACATGACCACAGGAGAAACCATAGCCTTGACTAGACGGACCTTTGTTGCCAAAGTAATGTCTCTGCTTTTGAATATGCTATCTAGGTTGGTCATAATTTTTCTTCCAAGGAGTAAGCGTCTTTTAATTTCATGGCTGCAGTCACCATCTGCAGTGATTTTGGAGCCCCCAAAAATAAAGTCTGACACTGTTTCCACTGTTTCCCCATCTATTTCCCATGAAGTGATGGGACCGGATGCCATGATCTTTGTTTTCTGAATGTTGAGCTTTAAGCCAACTTTTTCACTCTCCTCTTTCACTTTCAAGAGGCTTTTTGGTTCTTCTTCACTTTCTGCCATAAGGGTGGTATCATCTGCATATCTGAGGTTATTGATATTTCTCCTGGCAATTTTGATTCCAGCTTGTGCTTCTTCCAGCCCAGCGTTTCTCATGATGTACTCTGCATAGAAGTTAAATAAGCAGGGTGACAATATACAGCCTTGATGAACTCCTTTTCCTATTTGGAACCAGTCTGTTGTTCCATGTCTAGTTCTAACTGTTGCCTCCTGACCTGCATATAGGTTTCTCAAGAGGTAGGTCAGGTGGTCTGGTATTCCCATCTCTTGAAGAATTTTCCACAGTTTATTGTGATCCACACAGTCAAAGGTTTTGGCATAGTCAATAAAGCAGAAATAGATGTTTTTCTGGAACTCTCTTGCTTTTTTGATGATCCAGTGGATGTTGGCAATTTGATCTCTGGTTCCTCTGCCTTTTCTAAAACCAGCTTGAACATCAGGCAGTTCACAGTTCATGTACTGCTGAAGCCTGGCTTGGAGAATTTTGAGCATTACTTTACTAGCGTATGAGATGAGTGCAATTGTGCGGTAGTTTGAGCATTCTTTGGCACTGCCTTTCTTTGGGATTGGAATGAAAACTGACCTTTTCCAGTCCTGTGGCCACTGCTGAGTTTTCCACGTTTGCTGGCATTTCGAGTGCAGCACTTTCACCGCATCATCTTTCAGGATTTGGAATAGCTCAACTGGAATTCCATCAACTCCACTAGCTTTGTTCATAGTGATGCTTTCTAAGGCCCACTTGACTTCACATTCCAGGATGTCTGGCTCTAGGTCAGTGATCACAACATTGTGATTATCTGGGTCGTGAAGATCTTTTTTGTACAGTTCTTCTGTGTATTCTTGCCATCCCTTCTTAATATCTTCTGCTTCTGTTGGGTCCATACCATTTCTGTCCTTTATTGAGCCCATCTTTGCATGAAATGTTCTCTTGGTATTTTTAATTTTCTTGAAGAGATCTCTAGTCTTTCCCACTCTGTTGTTTTCCTCTATTTCTTTGCATTGATCACTGAGGAAGGCTTTCTTATCTCTTCTTGCTAGTCCTTGGAACTCTGCATTCAGATGCTTATATCTTTCCTTTTCTCCTTTGATTTTCGCTTCTCTTGTTTTCAGAGCTATTTGTAAAGCTATTTGAAAAAGCTTTAGGCCCACACTAATTACACAAAAGCATTGCTTATGATAGTTAAAAATGAGGAAGCTAAAAAACTTTAATGTTCAACAGTAGGAAAACAGACTACAGCGTATCCAATGATAACAATACTATAGAAGCACTTAAAAAGATGTTCAGAGGAGGGGTGGATAGGCAGTTTGGGATTCAGAGATGCAAACTAGTATATATAGAACTGACAGACAACAAGGTCCTAATATATGGCTCAGGGAACTATATTCAATATCCTGTAATAAACCATTCACATATATACATGTATACACACACACATGTATATGGGGCTTCCCAGGTAGCACTAGTGGTAAAGAACTCGCCTGCCAATGCAGGAGACGTAAGAAACACAGGTTGATTCCTGGGTTGGGAAGATCCCCTGAAGAAGGGAACGGCTACCCACTCCAGTATTCTGGCCTGGAGAATTCCATGGACTGTATAGTCCATGGGGTCTCAAAGACTCAGACACAACTGAGTGACTTTCACTTTCACTTAAGTGAAAAAAAACCTGGGACAGAATTACATATTTGAACATGAATGTTTAAAAGATACACATTTATAACCACAGGAAAAATGCTCAGAAGAAAATGCAGATACACATACACAGAGAAGTTAAAAATAAATTTATTCAAATATCTGACAGTAATAGGATTATGTATGGGTCTACATTCTTTTCTTCTCCTTAACATTTTCCACACTTTTTAATAGATAAGCCTGCTTTAATTTTGTAATCAGAAGGGGAAAAAATATGAAGGAATTACTTGGAGACAGTCAGCATGCACTATCTGGAAAAAAACTGTTGTTTAAATACCACTTTCTCAAACAGATACTTATTTGGGACATTTAACTGGTACAAATTATTTTAACAGGCAATAAATTTTACTGCACACTCAGGTCTACAAATCAGAGAACTACAACAGCAGTTACCCAGAGGAAATAACTTAAAACACATTAAAATTACATGGCAAACAAAAAGTCATATTTACTTTTTTCTTGTTTTCTTATTACCTTTATAGTTCTGTCAGCAGATCCAGTAACAAACCACTGATTTCCAGGTTCGACAGCAATACATCGAACCCAGCCAAGATGCCCACTGATCACCTGTATTAAGGAAAAAAGACAGAATGAGCAAGCTCACTATACATAAACTAAAGCTGATTCAATTTCAAGTCATCATGCTTGTGTTAAATTTCATCCAATCTGACTTGCCCTACCCCTATCCTCAAATGATAAGTTTATAAGATTAACTGCTAATTAGATTTTAAGATAAGTGTTAAATTATCTTCAACTGGTGAATGGATGAATATACAAACTGTGGTATATCTATACAATGGATTACTGCTTGACAATAAGAAGGAATGCATTAATACATGCAACAACTTAGATGAATCTAAATGCAGTAAGCTGAGTGAAGAAACTCAGCCCCAAAAGATATATACTGAATTTACGATACAACTGAAAAGCACAACTATAATGATAGAAAACAGATGAAAGGTTGGCAGGGTAGGGAAGGGTGTGATTATAAAAAACAGCCCAGGGGTATGTGTGAATTGATAGAAGTTCTAATTATCCAGATTGTGGTAGTGGCTAACCAAGTTTATAACCTTTAAGATTTATTAGATCTATACACCAAAAGAAAGTCTATTCTATAGTCTGGTGACATGTACAGCTGTCTGTTTCCTACTATTTACATTTTACTTAATATTTGGTACATTTGAAATGTCCTGATGCATTGATTTTCTCCTTGACCTTCATAAAGACACCTCAAACACATTCCTAAATTTATTTTGTGTGCTCTCCATTCAGGAGCTTTCATCAATATTTTATACTACATTTTATACAAAATATAAGTATATAACTTCTACTTAATGAAGTTTACTTTCCAAGATATCTTTTAAGATAGTGCCTAACCCCCTTCCCCCCAACCCCAAACTACCAGCTGTCATATAGTCACTGTTTCCTCTTTATTCTAGCCCTTGGCTCTTGTTTAACTGGAAAGCAGTGATCATGTTTCTGTAGTGCAATGACAGACAGGGTCACTCACTCTGTAGAGTTTCCAGGGTGGGTGCCACTGGGGTTTTGGCATTGTAGGGGCTTTTTTAGGCATCAGTGCAGAGTTCTTGGCATTGCTACCCTCCATAACAACCTAGATAAGGAAAAGATTATATTATTATTAAAGACATCCTATCTACAATTTCATGTTATCAATTCTAAAATGGAAAGTCAAAGAGGGGATTTATGAAAGGCTTTTTTTTCCTTAAAGGAAAGCTGAAAAATATTTGCATACCCAGAAAATGAGTCTAAGACTTCCAATCAGAACTATATGTTCTGTTTGTTAAGTTTGACTTTAAAACACAAAAAATCTCATGAGGCAAAACCTTAGCATTGAAAGCACATATCACTGTGCATGGGTTCAAAACCCAATTCTGTCCATTACCAGCTGAAGACCTGAGGTAAGAAATTAAGGCATTTCTGTGCCTCATTAGTAAAATGGAAATAACAGCAACTGCCCCACAGAGCGATTCCGAGGACTATGACAGAGTGGTTAGTGCTCAACATAAACTTCAATTTTTAAGTAACTGTAAGTGGATTAATGCCACTGCCTTTGTCACGTTTTAACATTATTGATCTAATATTACAAAGGAGATTGAAAGTTCCTTCTATTTATCTCCTACAAAAGTATTTCAAGACTATATAAGGGTATACTAGCTGATATAACCATCTACTGCTAGCATCCCATCCAAAAAATACTGAAGTCTGTAAACCGCCTGTGCTCAAGAGGCTTACGTTATATCCCAAGCAGGCAGAAAGTCTGGGAAGATCCTGTGAATGGAGGCTAAAGAAAAATGTGGTGGGAGGACTACAAATTTACTCACTTCATAAAGCAACTGCACAACAAACTGAGGAAGTAAGGCCTGTACTTATGTCAAGTGACAGCATAATAAAGCAAACTGCATTTTTAGTTATTCTTTCTACAACTACTTTCATTGGTAACAACAGCTGCCACTTACTTACAGATAAATTATATATTTTTAAATGCTCATTTATAAAATACTAGTTGTATAGCCTATGAATACTATAATGCCAATAGCACTCAACTCAAACAGGATAAACCAACTGAGAGCTTAATAAAAGACACTTCACATCTAACACATACTAATACAAGCTTCAGAACAACAGTGCTTGTATTTTTAATACTGGGTAACAAACAGCAACATCACAGTATCCTCATCAAAATAACTGTCACGCCCAACATGCAAGTAAGACACAGGATTAATAGAACTTCTTTTGTCAGTTCACTAGCAACTTAAATTTTAGGGCTATGAAATATTAACAATGAGCTCAGGAAGAGTCTGCCTGCTATTGCAGGAGACCTGGGTTCAATACCTGGGTTGGGAAGATCCCATGGAGAAGAGAGTGGCAACCCATTCCAGTATTAATGCCTGGAAAATTCCTTGGGCAGAGGTGCCTGGAGGGCTACAGTCCCTGGGGTCACAAAGGGTCGGACAGGACTGAGCGACTAACACTTTCACTTTTAGGCTGCTATTTACTTGAAAAATCCCAAGGAAAATGTTCATTCATTTAACATTTCAGGTGAGACTCTTAAGAGTAAAGGGACACAGGCAGTATGCTCCACAGTCAGAAACCCGCAGCACGGCAAGATTCGACACAGACTCACCGCCCCTGCAGGCTGCGCACGGTCAGGAGCCCCGGGGTGCCGGTATTCACCGCCAGCAGGCACAGGACGATTTGCATCAGCTCTGAGGAAAATGAAAAGAACCGGCACACTGTAAGTAAGCAATGCCTCCAGTCACTTCATCTGCAGGACTGACTCTTTTTTAAAAAGTTTTTGTAAGCACTGGTAAAGGAAAATGTCACATAATACATAATTACAAAGAAACAAATTTAAATATGAGAAAAAAATGTTAAAGCAGTAAACTATGCTTTCAAAATCTTTGTAATTTAGAAGCATATTTCCTACCTGGCTTGAGAAGCAGGTAATGCCACAGCTAAGGACTGTGCAGCTGATTCACTTGGCATTCTTTGGATCTTAGTGTCTGCTGTCAAAGCAACCCCTGTTAAAATTAGAAAAAAATCAACTATTTTTAGTATCTATCTTTGCTTTCATTTATATGCATTTACAATAAAAAACTGGAGTAAGACATGCCAAAAAGGAAATGTTAATTATCTCCAGATGGTGATATTATAAAAATTTTTATTATATTTTGCAGGCCTTTTGTTTTTAACTCTTCTATAATAAATATTGCTCAATGTATATCTCAAATTTATCTCACACATTTAATCAAAATAGTTTGATATGAACATAGCCCAACATAGTAGTTAAATTTAATACATAATAGTTAAATCTCTATTATCTTAGGATACTACTTTCAAATATAAAAATTAAGCAATTCCCCAAATACTAACAGAGTGTTTCCAAGGGTAAATGTAAATTCCTACAACAAAAAGCACTAATTTATCTATACTTTCAATGTGATGAATTCTGTCCTCTAAAATTACTAGAATCTAGATATACTAAGGCAACCCACTCGAGTACTCTGCCTGGAAAATCCCATGGACGGAGGAGCCTGGAAGCTGCAGTCCATGGGGTTGCTAAGAGTCGGGCACAACTGAGCGACTTCACTTTCACTTTTCACTTTCATGCATTGGAGAAGGAAATGGCAACCCACTCTAGTGTTCTTGCCTGGAGAATCCCAGGGACGGCGGAACCTGGTGGGCTGCCGTCTATGGGGTCGCACAGAGTTGGACACGACTGAAACGACTTAGCAGCAGCAGCAGATATACTAAGCTTTGTGTCCTCCACTCTGTGACTGTGGCCACTCTACTTGTGTGCTAATTCCTCTACACGCACAACATAGCCAGGATATGTTTCTATCATACCTGCTTCTACATGAACATTTTCAACACTTTTATAAGCTTAGTGATATTAATGTGTCTAACTAAACCTTCAGGTAATAAGCTTGTCTTAGCCCAGAGCAGTCTTTTGAATTCTTAGCATAGTGACTGATGAAAAATAGGTGCTTAATTTAGTTTGCAGAATGACTGCATATGAAACTTAAGTTAATTCTTATCTAAAATGCTCTGCCTGAATATCTGGTTATGGAGCTTATCTTATATTCTACAGGCAATGGGGATCATATTATTGGCTCATTCGTGGAAATATAAGTGACCATAAGACATTTTCAAATATAACAGTTCACTTACCAGGTCCTGGTGGATACGGATGTGTACCTGTCACCAAATATTCAACTTCTTGTCCTACCAAAAGAAAGAGTGAGAAAGAAAATTCATCAATGGCAAAATTACCTTATATACACATGCTATTTCTTTTAATGAATTAAATAATATTAAATTATCAACTGGATTTCTTAAATTTTCCCAACTAATCAAGTCTCAGAAATAAGGTAAGTTGATCATTTTTGTTTTGGCTTCTGGAGACATATACACAGCTATTTCCTTGGCCGTTTGCTGATGTGAGGTCAAGAAAGCTTGTAAGTTTGTTACACAGCAATGTAATAGCAATAGAAAGGCCATCCTGGCAAGTAAGAATCCACTCAGGCTTACCTTCTAAGAAAATGGTTTTCTTGTGGAACCCTGGATTATCTTTATTCACTATGATTTTAGTACTTAATATCACCTTTCTGAATTATAGCCAAAACAGACAGATGCCCTCTCCACAGGTTAGGAATTTTCCCTTTAGTCTCCACTATGAGAAAGGCAATGCCAAAGAATGCTCAAACTACCGCACAGTTGCACTCATCTCACATGCTAGTAAATTAATGCTCAAAATTCTCCAAGCCAGGCTTCAGCAATACGTGAACCGTGAACTTCCTGATGTTCAAGCTGGTTTTAGAAAAGGCAGAGGAATCAGAGATCAAATTGCCAACATCTGCTGGATCATGGAAAAAGCAAGAGAGTTCCAGAAAAACATCTATTTCTGCTTTATTGACTATGCCAAAACCTTTGACTGTGTGGATCACAATAAACTGTGGAAAATTCTTCAAGAGATGGGAATACCAGACCACCTGACCTGCCTCTTGAGAAATCTGTATGCAGGTCAGGAAGCAACAGTTAGAACTGGACATGGAGCAACAGACTGGTTCCAAATAGGAAAAGGAGTACGTCAAGGCTGTATATTGTCACCGTGCTTATTTAACTTAAATGCAGAGTACATCACGAGAAACGCTGGACTGGAAGAAACACAAGCCGGAATCAAGATTGCCAGGAGAAATATCAATAACCTCAGATATGCAGATGACACCACTCTTATGGCAGAAAGTGAAGAGGAACTCAAAAGCCTCTTGATGAAAGTGAGAGAGGAGAGTGAAAAAGTTGGCTTAAAGCTCAACATTCAGAAAACGAAGATCATGGCATCTGGTCCCATCACTTCATGGGAAATAGATGGGGAAACAGTGGAAATAGTGTCAGAATTTATTATTTTGGGCTCCAAAATCACTGCAGATGGTGATTGTGGCCATGAAATTAAAAGACACTTACTCCTTGGAAGGAAACTTATGACCAACCTAGATAGCATATTCAAAAGCAGAGACATTACTTTGCCAACAAAGGTCCATGTAGTCAAGGCTATGGTTTTTCCTGTGGTCATGTATGGAGGTGAGAGTTGGACTGGGAAGAAGGCTGAGCGCCGAAGAATTGATGCTTTTGAACTGTGGTGTTGGAGAAGACTCTTGAGAGTCCCTTGGACTGCAAGGAGATCCAGCCAGTCCATTCTGAAGGAGATCAGCCCTGGGATTTCTTTGGAGGGACTGATGCTAAAGCTGAAACTCCAGTACTTTGGCCACCTCATGCGAAGAGTTGACTCATTGGAAAAGACTCTGATGCTGGGAGGGATTGGGGGCAGGAGGAGAAGGGGATGACAGAGGATGAGATGGCTGGATGGCATCACTGCCTCAATGGACGTGAGTCTGAGTGAACTCCGGGAGTTGGTGACGGACAGGGAGGCCTGGCATGCTGCGATTCATGGGGTTGCAAAGAGTCGGACACGACTGAGCGACTGAACTGAACTGAACTGATGACTATCATCAAATCCTAAGAATCTCTGTCATCATCATAACAGTTTTTCAATTTCATATAAGGAAAAAAATCCACCAACCAATAATCTCACTCATTATGAGGAAATCAGGACTTCTACTATAATCTTGGTATAGCTGTTAAATAGGGTTGTGATTCTAAGAAGTCCTTCTAGGAGGAGCACTAATAAGATATTTTCATTTTTCTATTTTTAAAATTCACATTTAAATCCTGACAATTCTGACAAAACCACGCTCACCTTGATTGGCAGGATACTGTTTGTGTCCATATGAATCTGACGCATTCTGAGGGACTTTCTCTTTAAGATTTTCTTTGGAAGTAGGCATATGCAACACAGGACCATATTCATTACGCAGCTTGATTGCCATTTTCCGTTTGTGACTATTTAAAAATTATAAACACAAAAATGTATCTTTGAGTACTTTAAATATATTTATGAATGTAAATATATTCATAGATAGCTAGGACACAAATTTTTAAATAGCTTAAGCTTGCCTAATCTTAATGTAGAAAACGTTTCTGGTAAGATTTTAAAGTTAAACAACATTTTAAAAAATTTCCAAGTGCATTTCCAAACTTTGTTCACAATCTACCACACAGCATCCATTAAGCTGAGTATGTTTCAGTTTGTTGACCAATTATAAAAAACCTTCATGTTGATTTATCGAAGGTCTAACTGATGTTAAAATATATAGAAACTAATATATCCTTTAAAAAATGTCAGAGTCAATATACTTCCCTTCTATATGTCTAAATGTAAAAATACAGTTAAGAGCTTCTATAGTAACCTTTCCTGGATATATCTAGAAAGACTAATTAAAACTAATCCCAGTACTTAGTTCAGTATTTTACAAAGAAATGCAAGTACTATGCTACTTTTAAGGACAGCCCACTTTGTTAATTAAATATAAATGCTTGTTTGAGTAATTAGGTAGATTTTAAAAGAAGGGTAAAGGACAAAGAAGGAACACTGCACATAATGCAATCCCAGACTGGAGCTGGAGATGTAGAACCAAAAATATGCCACCACTCAAGAATCTTCATCATACTAACGAGAAAAGATGGGAGTAGAAGTACTGGCCAGGTACAATTTCAGCTCAGCAAGGCTCTGAGAGCAGCAGGAAGCTGAAAGCACATACAAAGTGATTGATTATAAAATATAACACCTAAAAGGGACTCTCCTAATTACTGGGTATTTGTAAAATGCAATTAATTAAGGGGAATTTTTCTGTAAAAAGCCAAAAAGTAGTTAAATCAGCTTAAATTATGCCAAAACATCATTCATTACTAATAGATCTCCTAAAAGTTAGTATTACTCACTAATTTTTAAAGGTTCCCCTCTCCCTGCTCTCTTCCCCCATTATTAAAAGTTGAAACATTCTAGCAATTGAAAAGGAACTATCCCTACCTCTCTTCATCCAAAGGCACAGGTTTTCCATTATCAGCCACAAACATGTCATGGGTTCTCTTCAACGACCTGAACACAAGCGTGTGTACAGAATGCTTCTGCACCTCCTAGAAAGAAAGAGTGTAATTACATACCTAGCTACAAATTACATACACCATAATCTAAACTGAAGCAAATTAATGATAAACTTTACACCTTTAAATATGTAAAACTTTGTACCACTCACCACAGCTATTTATAACAAGCTATAGGAGTCAAGTTCAGGGAAGAGGAGGAAGCTCCTCTTGGGCCACAGCCCCAGGTTTACCAACCGAGCGATGCCTGAAATCAGTCACTTGTTCAATACACATTTACTGAGTTCCTATTAAATGAGTGCCAGGTATTGTGCTAGAAACTAACAACAGAATAATGAAAAGGCAGCCACCGTCCCTGTGCTCAAGAGGAAACATAAAAATAGGGTAAGTAACTCCATATTTTAATAACTGCTATGAAGGAAACAAGCAGGGGGCTGAGACAAACAGAGCAAGACCTTAGGCTGGTTATGGAAGATCTCTCTGAGGTGGCAGCTAAGCAGAGAAGGAATCAGTCTTGCACAAAATAGAGGTAAGAACAATTCAGGCAGGACTTCTCAGGTGGTACAGCAGATCAGAATCTGCCTGCCAATGCGGGGACACAGGTTCCACCTGGTCGGGGAAGAATCCATAGGCCACAGAACAACTAAAGTCCCTGCGCCACAACTACAGGAGCCTGTGCGCCTCGAGTCTGTGCTCGGCAAAGAGAAGCTGCCGCAATGAGAAGGTCCCGCACGGTAAAGAAGAGTAGCCCCTCCTTCCTTGCAACTGCAGAAAGCCCACGCGCAGGAACGAAGACCAAGCGAAACTGAAAAAAATCAATCAATCAAAAAAAAAAAAAAATCCAGACAAGGAGAAAAAGCCATATACAAAAGTGTTCTGTAACTGAAATACTGCCAGAAGCTGTAGTACATAATGTACAGTACAGAAGCTGTAGAACATAGTATATGTTCGGTGAAAAGGAGGGTTCGTGATGGAAGATGAGGTTGTAAGGACAGACAAAGTCCCGGTAAGTTGTTTTTTATACCATTGCAAGACTGTGCATTTTTGCTCTAGTTTTACACAGGGTCACTAAAGTCTCATACAAGAAAAGCTCGATCAACTTAGGTTTTAAACAGATCAATTTGGTGCGGAAGGGAGAGGGATGACAAACGCGGAAGCAAAAAGACCGACCACCTAAAAGCAAATGTATTAGCGCTGGTGGAAGATGATGCGGTCTGAATTCAGGTGATGACAGTGGGCCTAGACAAAGAGCCAAGAATTCTGAGATTAAAATGAACAGAGCTTGCTAACAGAATGATAGTTCAAACTAGAGGGAAATGCAAAAATTCAAGAATGGCTGGTTTTCCCGGAAAAGAGCTTAAATAGAAGACAAAGTGAAGACCAGAGGAGACCACCAGTGAGGACACAGAGTCACTGACTCTACCCAGCAGACGGCGAGTACCTGTTGTCAAACATCGATGTTCAATAAAAGCCACGCCTAAGACCGTGACGAACTCCGTACCCAAGGACCGCGTGAAAACTGGAGTAATTACCTCAGGCTTCCCGCCTAGAAGGCCTTCCCTTACAGCTCAGTTGGTAAAGAAACCGCCTGCAATGCAGGAGACCCCGGCTCCATTCCTGAGTAGGGAAGATCTGCTGGAGAAGGGAAAGGCTACCCACTCCTACCCACTTCAGTATTCCCTGGACTTTCCTTTGGCTCAGCTGGTAAGAGAATCCACCTGCAATGCGGGAGACCTGGGTTCGATCCCTGGGTTGGGAAGATCCCCTTGGAGAAGGCAAATCCAACCCACTTCAGTATTCTAGCCTGGAGAATTCCATGGACTGTATAGTCCATGGGGTAGCAAAGAGTCGGGCACGACTGAGCGACTTTCGCTTCACTTCACAACTCCGGCTTCTTCTCTTCCTCTAGAAAACCTTTCGAGACCACCCGGTCTCGGCCAAACAGCCTCCCCCTCGCAGCCACTACTCTCTTCCCACACTCCCAAACCCTCGATCGCCCACGCCCGCTGCCAAAGAAAAACAATCCAGAAGCAGACGGCCCCTGAGCACCCAAGTGTCACTTTACCTCGACCATGGCTCTGCCGTCTATACAGGCGCTCCAGCAGGGAAGAAGCAGTAGAATCAGGAGGACAGGACAGAAACCGCCGCCACCTCGGCTCAGCCCCTTCCGGAATTGCGCTTCCTGGGCCGGATGTGACGCAAGGTTCCGCGCAGGCGCGCGGGGCGCTCGCAGACCTTCCGGGGTGAAGCGACGGGCTCTTCTTCTCCGGCCGCCTCTGGGGAGGAGCTTCTGGACAGCAAAGCGGAAGGTGCAGGAGTCGCGTGACGATGCGTTTCACTTCCTCTTGCAGAAATCTTGAGATAATAACGTTTTCTGCCTTACTCACAGCCTTAAATACTTTGATTTAGGGTTGTGGTCGCATGTCCTTTGTTCTCTGGAATGTTAATGCGATTTCTTCAGACGAACTAACAGTTTTAGGGAACTTCCGGAGAGCGCGGGAAGGCTCTTACACGCTATTGCCTTCTTTGAGGGGGCGCCTCCGTGATGCACGTAGCCAGATTGCGCTATTTGACTCAATTTGGCTGAAAGCCATTAGACGTCTTTGTATTCTTGGCGCCCAGAAACAATTCCACTTACACTGTCCATCAAGCACTTGTTGAAACAGTTTCAATTTGAAAAATTCTGCAAAATATTTTGGTTTTAATAGCATGTGGCAAAATCTCAAATTTATTTTCCAAAGATTTTTTTTTAAAGTCTCTCAGAACTCTTGGCCATTTCTTTTATTTTCCACTAATACAGGTTTTTTAAAATTTTAATCTCTCAAAACTCTTGGCATAACTCTTGTTTGCTAGTTGTCCAATGATAAATGTGGCTTCAACAATGCCAGGGTACAGTTGGCCAAAAGTGGGGAGAAGAAAAACATCTGAAGACAAGGCATTTTTATATATTAATATATACAGACTGGTGCCAAAAGATGGGCATTTTCTTTTATACCCAGGTAGACTCTGCAGTTTGCAATCGTTGTACCTATACTTCTAGGTAAGGAGGAAAATTGATGGAACTGGATATTTGCAAATTTGAATAGACGAACGTTTTATTGGCTCTCCTGTTCTTTAACCGTAGTCACTTTCTGCAGATCTTGTCATCAGAGCACCTGCTTTAAGAGGGAGAAAAATCTATCAAAGTATAGCAATGTGAGTTGATCATCTCATTTAAAAATTAATTTTTAATTCATTATAAACGTTAAGATCATGCATGTATTGGAAAATACAATCATCTCTGAGTTTGAGTGTAAGTTTGGCTTTAAGGGGATTTCCCTGGTGGGTCAAACAGTAAAAGAATCTGCCTGCAATGAAGGAGATTTGAGTCAATCCATGGCTCAGGAAGATCCCCTGGAGAAGGGAATGACTACACACTTAAGTATTCTTGGCTGGAGAATTCCATGGACAGAGGAGTCTGGCCAGAGACAGTCCATGTTGTCGCAAAGAATAGTCAGTAACTGAGCGACTAACACTTCACTTGGCCTAAAGAAGTAATTTTCAATAACAGTGGCCACTAATAGCAGCCCTTGCAAGGAAATGCTGTAATATAAAATGTATACTTGGAAAATAAATCAAAGTATAACTTACTTTTAGATAGAAATAATTATATAAAAGAACATGATGTTACAGGGCAATAAAATTACAGAGAAGAAAACAAGATTCTAATATATCTATGGCAATATAGATGAAGAAGACATGGTACATATATACAATGGAATATTAGTCATAAAGGACAAAATAATGCCATTTGGAGCAACATAGATGGACCTAGTTAGTGATTGCCTGAGTGAAGAGATTGTACCGAGTGAAGTCAGAGAAACACAAATATGTGCTGTCACTTATATGTGGAATCTAAAACAAATGGTACAAATGAACTTACGTACAAAATAGAAACAGAGTTACAGATGGAGAAAATAGACTTATGGTTACCAGAGAGTAAGGGGGAGGGATAAATTGGAATTGACTTATGCTTACTACTATATATAAAATAGATTAACTAAGAAGGACCTACTGTAAAGCACAGGGAACTCTACTCAATACTCTGTAATGGCATATAATAATCTAAAATAATTTAAATAATAATCTAATCTAATTAAAAAATAATCTAAAAAGAGTGGATGCTGCTGCTGCTGCTAAGTCGCTTCAGTCGTGTCCGACTGTGCGACCCCACTCCGTCCATGGGATTTTCCAGGCAAGAGTACTGGAGTGGGGTGCCATTGCCTTCTCTGAAAAAGAGTCGATATATGTATATAAATAACCGATTCACTTTGCTGTACACCTGAAACTAACACAACGTTGTACTCCAATAAAAATCAAAACAAAACAAAAACCAACCTTGTCCTGGCTGATACCCAGAGCTGCCTTACTTGAGCAGTAGAGGTCAGTGCTGCTCTTGATAAATGTAGAAGGATTGTTTGCAAAAGTGCACATGGTGAATACTTTATTAATGTATATTATTAGGTCTGTTTGGATGAAGCCTATAGTACAAATTTTAAGGAAAGTCTCCCTTTATTAGTTGAGCTCTTTTTTTTTTTTTAATTCACCAATATAGGAGATCCCTTTATTCCCTATTAAAAGTCAGTAACTTGTATATATGCAGCTAAAACATATAATGGGGGAAAGATCTCATTTATAGCAACAATAAATGAAAAAATATTCAAGACATGAGAAAAATGAAAGGGCATAAAAAGATTTTAATTAATGAAAATATATCTTATGAAGATTCAAATTTATAAATGTCTGTTATGTCATTGATCTAATCTTGGGCACATTTTACAGAAAATACTGTGAATTTTTGTTTATTTATTTTTGGCTGCACTGTGTCTTTGTTGCTTTGCACGGGCTTGCTCTAGATGCGGTGCGTGGGGTTGCTCCTCAGTGCACTGGCTTCTCTCCTTGCAGAGCACAGGCTCTCAGGTACACCGGCTTCAGTAGCTGTACCACGCAGGCTCAGGAGTTGCAACACTCTGGCTCTAGGGCTCAGGCTCAGAAGTTGTGGCCCACAGGCTTAGTCGCTCTGCTGCATGTGCAGTCTTCGTGGATCAGGGATCAAAACTGTGTCCCCTGGATTGACAGGCAGATTCCTATCCACTGCACCACCAGTGAAGTTTGAAAATACTATAAATTAATTCAAGACATTGCTATTAAATAATGAAAAAAAATTTTAATGTTATAAAATACTCCAAATAAAATTTTTTTCATTTTCTACAGAGTTTTAGTGCTGATACTTTTATATATACTTAATATATAAAACTTTAAGTGATTTATTGCATTGTTTGAAAACACAGCTCCTCTTCTAATGCACAATTTATGCTTTTCTTAAAAAAAAAAAAAAAGCTTGATTCCCAATCAGTTGATCTTAACTTTCCCTTTGAAATAGTTCAGCAGACCCCAGAAGCCATTTCAGCCTAACTTACTAAAAGAAAATGGCGGGGGAGGGGGCTGTTACTATTTAAAAGGACATTCAGTTCAGTTCAGTCGCTCAGTCATGTCCGACTCTTTGTGACCCCATGAATCGCAACACGCCAGGCCTCCCTGTCCATCACCAACTCCCGGAGTTTACACAAAATCATGTCCATCGAGTCGGTGATGCCATCCAACCATCCCATCCTCTGTCGTCCCCTTCTCCTCCTGCCCCCACTCCCTCGCAGCATCAGTCTTTTCCAATGAGTCAGCTCTTCGCATGAGGTAGCCAAAGTACTGGAGTTTCAGCTTTAGCATCAGTCCTTCCAATGAACACCCAGGACTGGTCTCCTTTAGAATGGACTGATTGGATCTCCTTGCAGTCCAAGGGACTCTCAAGAGTCTTATCCAACATCACAGTTCAAAAGCATCAACAGTCCATTTCTCACATCCATACATGACCACAGGAAAAACCATAACCTTGACTAGATGGACTTTTGTTGGCAAAGTAATGTCTCTGCTTTTGAATATGCTATCCAGGTTGGTCATAACTTTCCTTCTAAGGAGTAAGCATCTTTTAATTTCATGGCTACAGTCACCATCTGCAGTGATTTTGGAGCCCAGAAAAATAAAGTCTGACACTGTTTCCACTGTTTACCCATCTATTTCCCATGAAGTGATGGGACCAGATGCCATGATCTTCGTTTTCTGAATGTTGAGCTTTAAGCCAACTTTTTCACTCTCCTCTTTCACTTTCATCAAGAGGCTTTTGAGTTCCTCTTTACTTTTTCTGCCATAAGGGTGGTGTCATCTGCATATCTGAGGTTATTGATATTTCTCCCGGCAATCTTGATTCCAGCTTGTGCTTCTTCCAGCCCAGCGTTTCTCATGATGTACTCAGCATATAAGTTAAATAAACAGGGTGACAATATACAGCCTTGACAGACTCCTTTTCCTATTTGGAACCAGTCTGTTGTTCCATGTCCAGTTCTAACTTGCTTCCTGACCTGCATACAGCTTTCTCAAGAGGCAGGTCAGGTGGTCTGGTATTCCCATCTCTTTCAGAATTTTCCACAGTTTATTGTGATCCACATAGTGAAAGGCTTTGGCTTAGTCAATAAAGCAGAAATAGATGTTTTTCTGGAACTGTCTTGCTTTTTTGATGATCCAGCTGATGTTGGCAATTTGATCTCTGGTTCCTCTGCCTTTTCTAAAACCAGCTTGAACATCTGGAAGTTCATGGTTCAGGTATTGCTGAAGCCTGGCTTGGAGAATTTTGAGCATTACTTTACTAGCGTGTGAGATGAGTGCAATTGTGCAGTAGTTTGAACATTCTTTGGCATTGCCTTTCTCTGGGATTGGAATGAAAACTGACCTTTTCCAGTCCTGTGGCCACTGCTGAGTTTTCCAAATTTGCTGACATATTGAGTGCAGCACTTTCACAGCATCATCTTTCAGGATTTGAAATAGCTCAACTGGAATTCCATCAACTCCACTAGCTTTGTTCATAGTGATGCTTTCTAAGGCCCACTTGACTTCACATTCCAGGATGTCTGGCTCTAGGTGAGTGATCACACTATCATGATTATCTGGGTCATGAAGATCTTTTTTGTACAGTTCTTCTGTGTATTCTTGCCACCTCTTAATACCTTCTGCTTCTGTTAGGTCCATACCATTTCTGTCCTTTATTGAGCCCATCTTTGCATAAAATGTTCTCTTGGTATCTCTAATTTTCTTGAAGAGATCTCTAGTCTTTCCCATTCTGTTGTTTTCCTCTATTTCTTTGCATTGATCACTGAGTAAGGCTTCTCAGAGATTTGGCAGAAGAGTCAAATGATTAAGTTTAGAAGTTTTGATGGCTTCTGCTGCTGATGTTGGTAGACTTTGTCTCTAGAATGCTGCCGTAAATATACATCTAGCCAATCAACCTGATTATTTTCTTAGCTTATTTCCTTCACAAACATGAATTTGGGGAAGAGAAGCTGATAGGGCTGGCCTGGGTAAGGGATCTACCCCTACTGAGTCACCTGTGGCTAGAAGGTCAAGGTATCACAAGGTATCACTAACAGGACCACAGGAGCTGCACTCCTGCATTTTAGGGGTCATTCCAAGAGAAGGGAGTGGCATTCCAAATTCCAAAATGGTTGTCACAACATTGTGGTTTTGAGTCTAATGGGACAGAAGTAAAACAGCATCTCTGTCTTTTCTCCAGCTCCTGTGATCAGCATTGTGTTGAAGGGAAAGAAATGTCCTATTTGTCTCATTATTGCCATTGTCTATATCAGCTTTTTAATATCGATAGAAATCTCCTCTGTCCATGGGATTCTCCAGATAAGAATTCTGGAGTGGGTAGCCATTCCCTACTCCAGGGGAACTTCCTAACCTAGGGATCAAACCTGTGTCTCCTGAATTGCAGGCAGATTCTTTACTGCCTGAGCCGCCAGGGATGCCTATCAGCTTCCTTAAGAAAAGCAAATTGGCATTGACCAATCAGTAGAAGGAAACTCTCCACAGGAGACAGAGCTATCTTACCCTTCTTCCCTGCAGTGTGCTTTCCCATTGCTAAACAATCATGGCTGTCACTGCCACCCTGGTCTCAGGCTTGCCCATCAACGCTCTGGTCTAAGTCTTCAGTATTAATTTCTCCTTGGCTAGTGGTTCTCAAACCATGGTTCATGGCAAGAAAACAAACAAAAAGACCATACAGAGACTAACAATGATTTAATATTGTTCTCAAAGCCTGTGTCAGTTTAAACAAAGAGAATCAATATTTAATTCTGTTCATTCAATCATTCACTCATTCTATGTTCACAAACTAGTTCAATGGATATTAATACTTGTCAAAACCTATCATGCAAAGCATGATAGCATATTCAAAAGCAGAGACATTACTTTGCCAACAAAGGTCCGTCTAGTCAAGGCTATGGTTTTTCCTGTGGTCGTATATGGAGGTGAGAGTTGGACTGGGAAGAAGGCTGAGCACCAAAGAATTGATGCTTTTGAATTGTGGTGTTGGAGAAGACTCTTGAGAGTCCCTTGGACTGCAAGGAGATCCAACCAGTCCATTCTGAAGGAGATCAGCCCTGGGTGTTCTTTGGAAGGAATGATGCTAAAGCTGAAACTCCAGTATTTTGGCCACCTCATGTGAAGAGTTGACTCATTGGAAAAGACTCTGATGCTGGGAGGGATTGGGGGCAAGAGGAGAAGGGGACGACAGAGGATGAGATGGCTGGATGGCATCACTGCCTCGATGGACATGAGTCTGAGTGAACTCCGGGATTTGGTGATGGACAGGGAGGCCTGGCGTGCTGCGATTCATGGGGTCGCAAAGAGTCGGACACGACTGAACGACTGATCTGATCTGATCTGATCATGTGAAGAGTTGACTCATTGGAAAAGACCCTGATGCTGGGAGGGATTTGGGGCAGGAGGAGAAGGGGACGACAGAGGATGAAATGGCTGGAAGGCATCACCGACTAGATGGACATGAGTTTATGTAAACTCCGGGAGTTGGTGATGGACAGGGAGGCCTGGGATGCTACAATTCATGGGGTCGCAAAGAGTCGGACACGAGTGAGTGACTGAACTGAACTGATTATGTGCCAGGTGTCTGAAATAACTATATAGTCACTCAAACCACAAGTTTCAAGTCCAAAAGCCTTTTCAAGTCATTTTTCCCTGGGAAGAAGTTTTGGGTCTGTAAGTTACTGTTCCCAAAGCTTCACATTTCCCCTGCTTTGGCACAGGGTTTCAGGTTCAGCACATATAAGCAATTTTTTATTTTTGTCTACCCCTCTAAACACAAGGACTTCCCTAGTGGCTCAGACGGTAAAGTGTCTGTCTACAATGCGGAAGACATGGGTTTGATCCCTGGGTTGGGAAGATCTGCTGGAGAAGGAAATGGCAATCTACTCCAGTACTATTGCCTGGAAAATCCCATGGACAGAGGAACTTGGTAGGCCACAGTCCATTGGGTCACAAAGAGTTGGACACAACTGAGTCACTTCACTTTCATTTCCTTTCTAAACACAAAGCTTTGTGAGGACAGGGTCCTTGTCTATCTTGGTGACCAAAGTATCCTTGGCCTCTAGCACAAGGTAGGTGCTCCATAAACATTTGATGAACACAGATGGCCTTGTGTGCTATTACTGAGCCTGACTTGAATTGTATCAAGGACAAATGCATTGACGATCAGTGCCGGCAAGTCCACCCTTCTTGCCAGAGAGCTGCTGGGCAGAACGGATTATTTCTGTTTTCTCTGTCACTGATTTACTGCCCTTGACTTACGTAAGGGGATCAGCTACTACAAAGAACCCTGCACTATTGATCTAAAAGTATAACTGAACAAATAGTACTCCCTTCCTCCTCCACCAATGGCATCAACGTTTAAAAAAAAAAAAAATGAAGTATTTTAGTAAGCAGAATCTCTGCAAATGTATTTCTTCTCACTGAAAATACAGAAATTTACTGTGTAATATTACACACTTTAAAGTGTTAGTATAGCTGTATAAAACTCTATGAAAACTCTAGCAATAACTAGGCTTAAACTCATAGTTATTACCACTCCATCAGTCATGCCTCTCACACAGATATGAATATCCAACCCACACTCACATATTACAATGAAAATGTAAGAGAAAACAAAGGGTAAGACACTATAGTCTCAAGAAAAAATGGCTGGCCAATTCAACAACAGCAAACCCAGGCCATATCTTTACCATGTTTTCGTTTTGTTGGGCAATATGTTGTAATGGGCACAGAGTGTGAACTGTCTGATTAGACAGACATGGGTCAAGTCCTGGTACCAGTACACCTTGAGTTCTTTACTTAACCTCTTGAGCCTGTGTTTCATCATTTTTAGAATTTAAAGTAAATAAGTGATTATTAGAACTTGGCATTTGAGGCCTGTTTCAATGAAAAGATAGTTCATTCATTCTTTCTATGATCTTTTTAATCAAATGCCTACTATTTCTTATTCACCAGTGTATCCTCAGCTTCTATTACACTGCTTGTCACATAGAAAGCCCTCAAGAGCTATTTGTGGAATGAATGTTCTGTCTCAGTCTTATGGAATGTGAATTCTAGTAGCTTCCTTCACTTTCCTGGTGATAATGGTTAGAATGCCTGTCAGAACAGAACAGAAAAGTGAGACTGTAAAGGAATTTTCACTTTAATGTTATGCAAGGTACTGTAATATACTAGAAGGAATTTTAAAAATTAACAGACCTCTGGAAATTAAATAATGGTCCTACTGCTAGTTGATGTAATGTCAGTGTTTGAAAATGAAGTAATAATGTGATAATGTTATCTCAAAAGAAAAAGCATTTTTAGTTTTCTTGACATAGTCAATCGTTTTAAATCAGCAAAAGTCTGACATCATTAAAACCCTGTCCAGATGGTTAAAATGGACTTTTTCTCAGTTACATTTTGAAGGAAAGTATTATTGCATCTTATTCTAATTAACATGCAGATACATACATCTGTTTTCCTCAGAGTGTGTATTCTTCTAAGAAAGTCTTGTCAGTCGTGTACGACTCTTTGTGACCCCATGGACTGCAGCACACCAGGCTCCTCTGTTCATGGAGATTCTCCAAGCAAGAATACTGGAGTGAGTTGCCATGCCCTTCTCCAGGGGATCTTCCCAACATAGGGATTGAACCCAGGTCTCTGGCTTTGAAGGTGGATTCTTTACCATCTGAGCCACCAGGGAAACCCAATGAATGAGATGTAAATTTGGAATAATTCAGTCAATTATTTTTCTTATTTTAAACTCAATACTTTGATTCTATAAATCTGAGTTAAAAAGATTTAGGAATGCAACTTAAGCTATCCAGAGAAGAAAGAAATTTAATGTGTCTCATTCCATTATCAGCAGTCCGTTTCCAAGCATTGTTTAAAACATACTCTTCAGATCCAAACCTGGGTCTTTTTAATAAAATCACTTAAAATTGAATGACAAAGTTTTCACTTTCCATACCAAAAAACCCAGAAAATGCTGTAAAGCAGCACACTTGCTAGGATTTACACCATTGGCTTTGGTTTTCCTATTGATTATTGTAAGAGTTGTTAATCCTGATTGCAAAAAAACAATGAAAAGATAAGAGAGATGCATTTGTTAGCTTATAGGAAATCATGAAAGGAAATGGGACACATTTAGTGTCTGAACTTATACTTAAAATAGGTAAATGAAGGCTTCCCTGATAGATCGGACACAACTGAGAGACTTTCACTTTCTTTTCACTTTAAATGAAGGCTTCACTAATGTTAAAATAACATTGTTTTAAAGATAATATAAAATAAATTTTAAATATCTATCCAGTCACCATAATAATGATTTTCATTTAGGAATCTATAATCTACTAATCATTTTAATACAGTTTACAATTATTTGAAAATTTTAATGTATCAATAAAGAACAAAATATGAAAACTGGTTAGAGCAAAAAATGACTGCATTTTCTTTTTGATGTTAGTCTATCGTAGCATAAGGCATGAATATTAATTTTGCTATTCTGATTAATGTCTGAAAGATAAGATGAACATATGGTAATGTAATTCTTGAGTTTAGTGGCCTTTTCAAAAACTAAATTACAGGATTACCTCCAAACAACATTTATGGTAAACCTTTAGTGAGTTCACAGTGTTAGTGGGTGCCTTGTAAGTAGGTCCAATATTTTGTGCTCAGATTAAAAGTATTTTTTTCTTCATACATTCTTTGGGAGCCTGTGTAGCATCCACATTAATTTACAGGAAATATAATACACAGCTCTTTTAGGAATGTCCCAATTTCCCATCATATTGTCCAATTAAATGAACTGAGGAACTTTGGTGTTACTAAACTTGGCCGACAGAGAACAATTGTATGACAAGTAAATAAGTCTTGCTGGGAAGATGTTGCTTAAGGGATAAAATGGTTCAGTCAACAAGTGAACCAAAAAATTAAATGTTAACTAAGGAAGGTAACCACTTGAAAAGGGATAGCTAACAGAGGATTCAGGTATATATAGGACTGAAGATCTCTCAGTTAAGTCCAAAGCGAAGGATGATTTCTTGCAACTTCGAAAAATTTAAAACCATGAAACATCTATTACTGCTACTTTTCTGTGCTTTTATAGTTCAGGCCCGATTTCCTACTGACTATGACGAGGTGACTTTTACATATTATTATATTCTTACTAACACTATTAATATAACATATAACCAAATCATAATCATATCTGAATTTTAATGAAATTAGCATTGATTTTAGTCATGAAATTGAATTGTTAATTTCTAGGACCTATTTTATTTAAAGAATGTTGTATAGTATTTCTTACATAAAAACAAAATAATAATTTCTCATTTTCTGCTTTATCACCTTTATTTTCCCAGGGACAAGATGACAGACCTAAGGTAAGATGTGCTTTTCTTGATTGTTGTCCCGAGTAGTATGATTTTCATTTAGTTCTAGCAATATGTTTTTATAATCTGAGAACAAAAACTTGAAAATTTCACAGACTATAAAATAAAAGAGCAGTATTTTAAAAGAAAAAAGCTGTAATTGCTGGGTAGCTTTTTGGTGAAGCAAGGTAATATGTAGCTCCTGAAATTATTGGCTATTGGTAAATGAAAATTGTGAACTAAATCTAAAAGTAAAATAGATCACATTCTGTGATAGAAGATTAAAAATTGTTTTTTATTGAGAAATTTGTATATTGTTATTGTTAATGGTTATGAAATATAGCACTCCATTTAGTTTATTCATTTATAGAACAGTTTTGCCTCAAGTATCACTCCTACTGGTTTGAAGATGTCAAAATACAAAAATACATTTAGAAAAATGACACTTTAAGAATTTAAATTTTAATTTCAGGTGACTCCTGATCTAATTACCTGTATATAACATAGTATCTGCCACACTAGAAAGAAAAGTGCACAGTGAATAAAGTAATTAAATGAAGTGATTCATTTTGGATCATTTGTTGAATTTAAATGGAACCTAATATATAGCTCCTGAAATAATATATAGCTCCTTTTAATTATCAAAGTATACATATAAAAAGATAGTTATATGATTAATTGAGTTAGGTAAGAAAAATGTAAAGAATGTGTAAGAGTCAACTTTTATAAAGCAGTAGGCTAAGCACTTTTACATTCCTGCTCACTGACTAAAATACACAGAGATAGTTTACTTATTTATCCTTCCAACTGGATTTTCTAGTTTTAGTTATTAAATAATAATAAGTGGTCTTATTAAAAAATAAGTGGTCTTCATAAACCTAAATATTCATATAATTTCTTTTAAACATTTTTCATTTCCTTTTCTCTAGTAAAGCTAGATTACCATTGCTACCTTTCTAATGATACTCTAAATAAAAAGAAAGTACTTCTGTTATAATTTGATTTGTAATAAACAGATGAATCACATTTCATAAAATTTATGTTAGAACAGACCATCTTTGACTGTGACCATATATCTTCAAAACAATATATATTTCCTACAAATCTTCATACATGATTATTTTTATTGCAATTACACATAACATACTGTAGTTTAATTTCAGAAGTTAAGCAGGGGAATCTGGCCAGGTTTAAAGCCTAGCACTCTCCTACTAAATGTATTGTCTCTTACTGAATAAATGATAGTAAAATTCCAAATACAGTCATTCAGTGACCTCTAGACCCACCAGATAGCTGAGCTTAGTCTCTGGTGCAAATCTAGTCCTTTGTTAATTTTTAATTAAACCCTGAAAATGAAAGGTGTGGTGGTGGTGGTGGTGGTTTAGTTGTTAAGTCGTGTCCGACTCTGCGACCCCATGGACTGTATAGCCCACCAGGCTCCTCTGTCCATGGAATTCTCCAGGCTAGAATACTGGAGTGGGTTGCCATTTCCTTCTCTACCTGAAAGGTGTAATTACTGACAAAGACCGTATGATGATAATAAAGTTAATCCAGGCCAGCACTTTTGCATTGTATTGCATATTTTCCACTTCACTATCTTTTAATGTTATATTTTAATTAGCAAATAATTTCATTGCAATGCACATAACCTAAGAATTATTTAAATGAAATAATTATTTTAAATGAGAAAATCATGGCATTTGATAAAGAAATCATGTAAGAAATTTCATGAGAATGATTTGACAATTTTGTTAATAGACAAGATTGGAGTTAGTAGTGGAAAAGCCACTTACACTGTAGTATCTGTTACTGTTATGTGTGATTGCAATAAAGATAATAATGAGAACTTAATATGTGCCAGGCACTCTTCTAAGGGTGTCACATGCAGTAAGTCATTTAATCCTTAAAATCATCTTATATAGCAGATATTATGACTACCTTTATTTTAGAGATAAAGTAATTCACCCGCAGTCTTTAGAACTAGAAAGTGGTGTGGGCCAAGACTTGAAACCAAGTAGTCTGACTCCAGAATACCTTATTCCTTTACAAACGTGTTAGAGTCAATTGGTGTCTTATTACAAATACATTTGTTTTTAATAAATCTATATTGCCACTTAAGTATTATTAACTAAGAGCTAGTGAAATAATCAGTTCATAAAAATTAAAAGTGATAATTACTGGAATTTAGTAATCCAAGTGGCTTGAGAACATTTTTTCCTCCTGACAGTATAGATTTCATAGTATTTTGTGTGTTCTAATGTATAGATTTCAGGAATCTGAGTTCATTGCTATTCATCATCTGTTGCAACTTTTTTTAAGGACTCTTTTTAAAACTCCTCAAGGTACAATAGCTCTTTGCACTGTTTTTCTTTCTGCTCTTACTAAAGAGACCTGAGGAACCTATTGATTTGCCAACAATAGCTAGTCAGTTGATGGTCCTTAAGCAAATCATAGTTTACTAACCTAAGTTATAAAATGAGACTGTTGGAATACTACATCTCAAGTTTTCCACAACACTCTTCGTTTTATTTCTGCCTGGCCCCCTGAAGGTAGGTTTGGATGCCCGCGGTCATCGGCCCTATGACAAGAAGAAGGAAGAGGCCCCCAGCCTGAGACCTGTGCCCCCTCCCATCAGCGGAGGTGGCTATCGGGCTCGTCCCGCCACAGCAACTGTGGGCCAGAAGAAAGTGGAGAGAAAGCCCCCTGATGCTGATGGCTGCCTGCATGCGGACCCGGATCTGGTGGGTGCACTCATGGCTCTGACCGCCGTGGGCCTCCCGTGTGGAGAAGCCTGCATTCATGTGTCTTCCTGATGAGCACTGACCCACGTTACCATCACTGTCATTTTGCTTGCTTCTTTTGGATGTAAATACAGAACATAAACTTACTGGGCCTTGGGCTAAGGGTGCTTTTCTAGTTTTCTTTGGTCTGCAGCCAAGATTACAAATCAGGACACAGGATGTTCCCTCTTCTTCATACTTGCCCACTTTGTCTGTTCAGGTGGTAATACTTTCATACCTAATTACCTTTGTTCTATGGTAAGGATTATTTTTAATCTTCAGAGAATTATAATGGTGAGTCTAGAACTTCTGGTCTTATATAAAGAAAGATATCATTGAATTTTCACTATGTGCTTGTTTTGCAAATACCTCAATCCTACATCTGATGTTGGCTATTTTCTTTGTATATAGGGTGTGTTGTGTCCTACAGGATGTAAGTTGCAAGATACTTTGGTAAGACAGGAGAGACCAATCCGAAAGAGTATAGAAGATTTACGTAATACTGTGGAGTCTGTTTCCCGGACCTCGTCTTCCACCTTTCAATATATAACTCTGCTAAAAAACATGTGGAAAGGAAGGCAGAATCAAGTACAAGGTAGATATCCTTGTGGTTTCTGTTTGATTCTATTACAAAATTGAAACTGTCAGAGTGCCATGGGAACGCACAGTTCTGAGAAGATCCAGGTCTCTAGATGAGCCTGGGTAGTTCAGTATGAGCCTGATTACCCCAAGGCCCTCACTTAGGCATCTTCACCTGCAGCTTGTTTGTAATAGTAATAGTATTGTAATACTAGTAATAGTATTGTAATACTATGTAATAGTTTGTAAGCACTATTCAACTCTAACTCCCAGTCTGGCATCAGAAAGGATGATTTTCTGTGAAAATTTTTACTGTGAGTCCTTATTTTTATTCAATAAGAAACTTATGACTTTGAAGACAATATATTCCCAGAGTGAAAATTTAGCATTTATAGATTTAACCTTTGACATTTTAAATATACGTGTCTATGATATCTTCAGTTGAATTGCAAATAATGATCCCATCATTTGAAACTTGAGATCTGAATTTCGAGTGGTATTGGCCTGGTGGTTAGGAATCAGCTAGTGACTGACTGGCCATAGGTATCTCAGGGAGTAGCCTACCCAAATCTGGACATTTTTTCAAAGGAATCATGGCATTTCTCTTGCATATTTCTGCTGCAGTTATGTGAGATGGATAAGTAAATTAAGTGTATGTACTCTGTAAGATGTTGAACTTCTGAGATGGAACTTCTGCTTTCTCTTTTCCTTATCAAAGAAATAAATAAACAACTTATTGAATATATCATTAGGCTTAATTTTTACCTTAATCTAAGGTAAATTACTAGTGTAGTGACTATACTTTATGTTAATTTATGTATGCCATGGACCAAATAATTTTCCCTAAGTGCAACTACATATCACGACTGCCCGATGCCCGAGTCTAGTCTATTCTCAAAATCAAAATCATGATTGTATAGTTGAATACATTTAATTTTTCGTCAAGAGAAAACGCTAACCATCCCTACACAATTTTTCCAGATAATGAAAACGTAGTAAACGAGTACTCCTCACATCTGGAAAAGCACCAGTTATATATAGATGAGACTGTGAAGAATAATATCCCAACTAAGCTTCGTGTGCTCCGTTCAATTCTGGAGAATTTGAGAAGCAAAATACAAAAATTAGAATCGGATGTCTCAACTCAGATGGAATACTGCCGCACCCCGTGTACTGTTACTTGCAATATTCCTGTGGTGTCTGGCAAAGGTAACTAGTTAAAATATATTTCTAGAAGGTTACGGAAGAATTCACACTCTCTAAGAATAAGAGAACTGAAACAAGTTCAGTAGATTTCCCCCAACAGATCCTAAGTACCTCTCAGCACATCATGAAGATATCCCCAGCATACCTAATGCACTCACCAGCTTTTGAAGAGTAGGAAGCAGCGTGATGATGCTGGTAGCTCAATGGGTGTAATGTACATACTTGCTTGAATAGATGGGAACCATGGATAGATGCAGGGACTTCTCCATCACATGTGTTCTGGAAGTTTATGGATATCAAGATATAAAAGGTGGAGAAGGGCTTTTTCACTCCCTTGGAAGATTACGAGTGTGATTTTTAGTAAGAGGAAGCATCAGTTTCTGTAACATTTATCCTCAAATATCTAAAATAAAACATTCTTTAGTAATCAGTTATCTTACAAACTTGGTGACTAAATACAAAGTAATGATGTTGTATTCCCTAAATACAATTTGTTCTCCTATGATTGCAGAATGTGAGGAAATCATCAGGAATGGAGGTGAAACATCTGAAATGTACCTCATTCAGCCTGAGGATTCTAGCAAACCATATAGAGTATACTGTGATATGAAAACGGAAAAAGGAGGTACGTGTTTGATAGCTTTTGACTATTATGCTGAAATTATTTTGATACCATAAAATGCCAGGAAATAAAATCTAGCTTTAACAAAACTAACAATGAGTCATTTGATTTGGAATACAATCTGATATTTTAGAAGTTATAAAATATTTATGATTCACAGTTTTGGGTAAAAGATAAAGCACTTGCAGTTTCCAAAGATTTTTCAAGTTTTCCTTTCACATTTATTTCCTTATTATATCTATTTAAGGACACTAAATATCAGTGGGCATAAATTAAATGGACAAGGAAGTCAGATATTGCCCCCAAAGGGTCATTATTTGTTAGTGGTTAATATGTGTTATTTGTTTTCTTTCAACCAAAGGATGGACAGTAATTCAGAACCGTCAAGATGGTAGTGTTGACTTTGGCAGGAAATGGGATCCATATAAACAAGGATTTGGAAATATTGCAACCAATGCAGAAGGGAAGAAATACTGTGGTGTACCAGGTAACAACTGGGAGTACAAAATAAGACCATTCTTTATTTAGATTTTTTTCCGTTTAAAAAATATAGTGTTGGTAGTCTGCTTTTAGGACTTTTAGGAGGTTAAGAAGTATTTACAAAAGGAGCATAAAAGCTAATGATAAGAGGGGAAAGGCAGTTTTTTGCTTTCAAAGGTTTTATTTTTGGTGAGATTTTATTTTCTTTTTCCTTTAGGTGAGTATTGGCTTGGAAATGACAGAATTAGCCAGCTTACCAATATGGGACCCACAAAGCTTTTGATTGAAATGGAGGACTGGAAAGGCGATAAGGTGACGGCACTCTACGAAGGATTTACTGTACAGAATGAGGCCAACAAATATCAACTGTCAGTGAGCAAATACAAAGGAACAGCTGGCAATGCCCTCATAGAAGGGGCTTCTCAACTGGTGGGAGAAAACCGGACCATGACCATCCACAACAGCATGTTCTTCAGCACGTACGACAGAGACAACGACGGCTGGTACGTGCTGCTGCTTCTCTCCTGCTTTCAGTGCCACGGCTCATGTTGCTGCCTGGAGTCGTTCATGACAGCAAACATGACTAGTGACTCTCGTTTCCTGGGTAGTTCCTGTGTGCCAGCACTGTACTAAGCTCTCTCTGAAGCACTTCAGCTATAAGGTTGCCACTGCTGTCCTCATTTTACACATGAAGAGTAGCAAGATTAAGTAATTTACCCAACATTACATAACCATAAAAAATACAACTGTAATTTGAGCACAGTTACTTTCTAAGTAGTGAGTACTGAGATAGATTTCTGTATGTCTATCATGGACTGTGTCTTTTGAAACCTCTATTTTGTTTTCTAAGAATCTGTAACACTAAGAGATATGAAAGCTATCATTTCAGGATAACATAATGAATATTGGTGAATTTGCCACATGGGCCCAGTCATCTCCCTTTCTTGCTATAGGGCACAGAAAGCCCTTGGTGCATTATTGTGACTTTCCATATAGAATCAGAGGGAAGGAATATTGCACCCAGTACTCCTCTGTGGGCTTTGCAAAGAATTAACTTGAGAGCACTGCAGTTGTAATAACTCCAAACAAATTTCCTTTCAGGAAAACTACAGATCCCAGAAAGCAGTGTTCTAAAGAAGATGGTGGTGGATGGTGGTATAACCGATGTCATGCAGCCAATCCCAATGGCAGATACTACTGGGGTGGAGCGTACACCTGGGACATGGCAAAGCACGGCACAGACGATGGAGTGGTGTGGATGAACTGGCAGGGCTCCTGGTACTCAATGAAGAAGATGTCCATGAAGATCAGGCCTTACTTCCCAGAGCAATAGTACCCCCGACACAGAGTATTATTCTTCCACATGTAATAACATTTTTATATATCATGTTATCAGAAATTTTTTTTCATACCTTATATCTCTCTAAAGCTATCAAAATGTAGTTGGTGTGAGTTTTCAGAAAAAGTTTTTAGGACAAATGACATTAAAAACAGCACATGGTTTTCTTTCATATTTGTCACTTCCATTGTGTACCAAGAAGTAACTAAAAGGATGATTGTGGACAGTCACTGTTCATAATTTCCATTCCAGTGGATTGTGAGAAGTTTCAAATTAGGAAGAGAAATTGAGGTGAAGTAAAATCATGTGTTTAAAATCCACTTTGAACCTCTCTTTATTTATGTAAGATCTATCACAGAAAACTCAAAAAGATTTATTCATTAAACCGGTTTATGTTACAATAAATTAGTGTCTTATTTTGTAATCCACGTGGTCACTGAGTTAGGCTTTGAAGCTGTGAGCAGAGAGAAGCATTCACAACCTCAAGCAGCTAACGAGCTGACTGTGGCACCCTGAAGGTTCAGCGTCTCACTCTGCTTCACGAAAAGTCACTGCTCTGCAGGGAGGTAGACTTGAGGACCAGAGAGACCAAGAGCACAGTCCCAGTCAAGTCTTCTCCATTTGGTTTTTGAGGGAAACAGTGAGCTAACAAGCAGCACTTGCCCCTGGAAATTTGGCCTACTGGCCTCAATTGGGTTTTTGTTTTACACGTGGTCACAGCAGAACCAAAACAGAAGTGGATTTCTCTTCTTTCCACTTCTTGGGAAATGAGTATGTCAACTCAAATTTTCTTTCCCTTTGTATTCTCCATCTGCCCTGGGACAACCCTCTGACCCTCTGGCTTCCTTCCCTCCTGCAGGGTCATTGCCCCTGATTTTCATGGAAGCAGTGTCCTGAAGCCCGTGTTGGTCATCTCTGCATCTAAGCAAATGTTCGTTTCTATCATGGCAATGCCATCACTCTCTTAACTCCTCATCATACCTTACCTTTTATCCAGTTTCCCTGCCATAAGTTCTGTCCCATCCCTACCTATATTCAAGCTGTTACTGTTATAATAAATTAATGTAACAGAGTATATTAAGTGTACTAAAAATAGAAAATTGTGCTAAACATAGAAAATTCTGACCAAGTTACTTTCCTACTTAATGTTAGCTTGTTGTTATCTAAGTGTTAAAATCCAGGCTTCTTAGCTGGGAGTGAAAATGGTTTGTTACTTGGTCCCAGCACTGTCTTCTGCCCCTGTCCCCCTTCACCATACACCTACATTCTTGTCACAGTGAATTTTTCACCATGCCAGGAAAGGGCAGGCCCCTTAATATTATGTTCCTGTTGTCAACAGCATCTTTCCTCCAATACCGTCTGACAAATTGCTGTTCATTTTCAAGGCTTAATTTAAATGCCATTTGTTAGGTCTACATATCTTTCTCCTTTGCTAGTAATGAGCTCTTATTAATTTTTGATTCCAGAATCATCTGTCAGAAAGTATGATTTTTATAAATTTATAAATATTATATAATGTATACATTTATATATATTAAAATATATAAATCTTATATTATTAAGACCTTATTGTTCAGTTGTTAAGTCACATCTGACTCTGTGTGACCCAATGGACTGCAGCTCGCCAGGCTTCCCTGTCCTTCACTGTCTCCCAGAGTTTGCTCAAACTCACATCTATTGAGTTGGTGATGCCATCCAACCATCTCGTCCTCTGTTATCCCCTTTTCCTCCTGCCCTCAATCTTTCCCAACATCAGGGTCTTTTCCAATGAGTTAGATCTTCAAATCAGGTGGCCAAAGTATTGTAGCTTCAGCTTAACCATCAGTCCTTCCAATGAATATTTGGTGCTGATTTCCTTTAGGATTTTCTTTAAGATCTTGGATAGACCTTTTATAATGTAGAACACATTTTCCCAAAAAAGGTACACATAGAAACTCAATATGCAAAATACTTGAAAGTAGACATTTTTAAGCAAGACTGAGTATAGCAAAAGCCCAAGGAAAAAAGGATGGGGAGGTGCAATATCCCTCAGACCTTTGCTCAATCCCCTTATGTACTCAGGACTGAGTGAATTCCTAGAATTTAAAGTAAAGCCACAGATTAAAACCCACTAAAGGAGATAATCCTGTGGTCAATTCTTAGTTAATGTACAGGTATCAGAAACATGGAGATCACACCTAGGTAATACGTAATATCTATCTAGAAAGAAATAAGCATTCTTATGCGAAGAGTTGACTCATTGAAAAAGACCCTGATGCTGGGAGGGATTGGGGGCAGGAGGAGAAGGGGACGACAGAGGATGAGATGGCTGGATGGCATCACCGACTCAATGGATGTGAGTTTGGGTAAACTCCAGGAGTTGGTGATGGACAGGGAGGCCTGGCGTGCTGCGATTCATGGGGTTGCAAAGAGTCGGACATGATTGAGTGACTGAACTGAACTGAACTGAAGGTATCATTTGGTAAAAAATGTTACATATCTGATTTTTGCCCATTCAAGTTTTAAATTTTTAAATACAGTCAAAAGGTAGTGTCCCCTTGTTAGAGTATATAAAACAGTATCTAAAAACTTTAGCTCATGACTTTTATGAAGATAATAAAAAATGAGTTGAAATTAATAATTTCATATTTTCGCATGAGAACTATAACATATTTCTTATACAATTAAGACTGAAAGTATAAAACAAATTGTGGAGGACATGGAAACTCACTCCAGTATTGTATTCTTGCCTGGAGAATCCCCATGGACAGAGGAGGCATGCAAGCTACAGTCCATGGGGTCACAAAGAGTCAGACACAACTGAGTGACTAAACCCAGCACAGCATATATAGTTCATTAGAGCTATGAAGGATATATGAACCTGGGACATAAACTTCCCATTCCTCTGCATTTAGGAACCAAGGAAAAACAGATAACTAATATAACTAAAGGCCTGTTTTTTAAAATGAACATACGTGGGGCAAAAACATGGATTATCTAACATATCACAAACCACAGTAGTTGAGCCAACACTTCTGTTTAACCATTGCACACTGAAATACCATGTACAATGATCATCTAAACCTGCAGAACTTATTTAAAACACAGAGTTCCTGGTCTCAACCTAGGTTTATTGCATCAGAGTCTCTACATGGGAAGATGGAAAAAAAATATTTTTTAAATAAATGACCCTAAGAGATTCTGATCAGTGGCTGGACTTCAGAACAAGTGAGTCAGGCTGTGTTTGCATTCTCCAGAGACTCCTGTCTTTCTTATCTAGCACTTTTTCCACTCAAGTGGTGACTATGAGGCAATATTTAGAGAAAGAGGTCATCTTTGAGATTACGTGACTTCACAGATAACCACTGCTTATGTTTAAGATCCAGTTTGGGTTTAGCAACATGATCCCCAAATACTTGAACCACTATTTCTACTCTGGTATCTATCAGTCTCAGGTGATTCTTTAGTTGGACTTTTAATTTTTCTGAGGTGTAGAAACAAATGAGAGATGCTACCTACCTTTTTGTACGTAGAGCTGAAGCTGTGGTTCTGAACACTATGCACCCCCACACTGTGCCGTGTGATTTGATGATCCCTCCTTGAGTTTCCTCTGCCGTGCAGCTCTGCACCAAGTCACAGTGTGCTGGTGTGTTACGGCTAAACCTAGGAAAGGGAATAAGTTCTGTTTATTTTAACATCAATTGTGGGTTGTTGCTTTTTTTCCTTTTTTTTTTGGCCACACAAATTCACATGTGGGTTCTTAGTTCCCTGACCAGGGATCAATCGAACCTGCAGTCCCTGCATTTGAAGTGCAGAGTCACAATCTCTGAACAGCCAGGGAAGACCCTAATTATGGTTTTAAATAATGAAAGTAGTACTATTACTTTAGATAATAGTAAAACTCATGTCCATTGAGTTGATGATGCCATCCAACCATCTCATCTTCTGTTGTCTCCTTTTTCTCCTACCCTCAATGTTTCCCAGCATACGGTCTTTTCCAGTGAGTCAGTTCTTCACATTAGGGGGTCAAAGTATTGGAGCTTCAACTTCAGCTTCAGTCCTTCCAATGAATATTCAAGGTTTATTTCCTTTAGGATTGACTGGTTTGATCTCCTTTCTGTCCAAGGGATTCTCAAGTGTCATCTCCAGCACCACAGTTTAAAAGTATCAATTCTTTGATGCTCAGCCTTCATTATGGTCCAAATCTCATATCCATGGGCTTCCTCTGTGGCTCAGCTGGTAAAGAATTCACCTGCAATGCGGGAAACCTGGGTTCAATCCCTGGGTTGGGAAGATCCCCTGGAGAAGGGAAAGGCTACCCACTCCATTATTCTGGCCTAGTGAATTCCATGGACTGTATAGTCTGTGGGGTTGCAAAGAGTTGGACACAACTGAGCAACTTTCACTTTCACTCATATCCATACATGACTACTGGAAAAACGATAGCTTTGACTATGTGAACCTCTATCAGCAAAGTGGTCTCTTTGCTTTTTAGAACACTGTCTAGGTTTGTCATAGCTTTTCTTCCAAGGAGCAAGCATCTTTTAATTTCGTGGCTGCAGTCACCATCTGCAGTGATTTTGGAGCCCAGGAAAATAAAGTCTGTCGCTGTATCTCTTTTTTCCTGATCTGTTTGCGGTAACGTGATGAGACCAGATGTCATGATCTTAGTTTTTTAAATGTTAAGTTTTAAGCCAGGTTTTTCACTCTCCTCTTTCACCCTAATCAAGAGGCTCTTTAGTTCCTCTTCACTTTCTGCCATTAGAGTAGTATCATCTGCATATCTGAGGTTGTTGATATTTCTCCGTGCAATCTTGACTCCAGCTTGTGCTTCATCCAGCCCATGCTTCATCCAGCCCAGCATTTCACATGATGTAATCTGCATAAAAGGTAAATAAGTCAGTTCAGTCGCTCAGTTGTGTCTGACTCTTTGCGACCCCATGGACTGCATAATATCTTTTTGCCTTTTCATGCTGTTAATGGGGTTCTCAAGGCAAGGATATGGAAGTGGTTTGCCATTCCCTTCTCCAGTGGACCACGTTTTGTCAGAACTCTCCACCATGACCTGTCTGCCTTGGGTGGCCCTACACAGCATGGGCCATGTTGTGTAGATGTTTTGTGTTATACAGATGTTGTGTTAAACATGTTAGATGTTTTGCGAAATACAGAAAAAAGTAGGATCATTTCTAATTTTAGCACTCAACAGGGAAGCAATTAATATCTTGATAGATTTTTGTTGTTATTATTGATAGATTGATTAATTGCTGTTGTTATCCTGTGCATGTTTTAGAACTTGAAGTTTTCACATTGTGTCATAGAAATTTTTTCATGTTACTTAATATTCTTCTATAATTTTCTATCATATGATTTTTAATGGCCATATGATATTCCATCATGTGCCACATAATCTTTTTTTTTAAACAAATGTCTCTCATTAGACATTTAGATTTTTCTGACCTTGTTCTAATAAGGACAATGCTGTGATTAGCATATTTTTGCATGTAAAATATAATCTGTATTATCTATAAGTTTTTATCTACTTCCTTCTAGAATAAATTCCTAGAAGCAGAATTTCTAGAGAAAATAAAGGATTTTGGCATTCTAAGTGCTTTTAAATTACAATATTGCCAAATAACTCTCCATAAAGATTGTACTGATTTACCTTTGGCACACAGAATTAGAGGTGTTTGCATTTTTATTTTCTCCTCCTTCATGAATGCTGAATGCTGATTAAAATATTGACAATTGCTTTAAGTTTCACATATTTAATTACTAGTGTGACTGCAAGATTTTAAAATGTTTAATGACCATTGACTATCTTCTTTTGAGAGTTTCTTTTTAGGTCCTTTCCCCAATTTTCTATGAGAAGAATCATCTTTTATATGAATTTTTAACTGTTCTTAAGTATATAAGACAGCAATCAGGAGCATGATATTACCCATGATTTATTCAAGTATTTTATTTCCTAGGTGATTACACTGGGTCTTAAGCTTATGCAAATCATTTTAACTGGTATGAATAGTAACCATTGCACCATTTCTCTCCTAACAACAGGTGATGTTTTTTGGCTTTGTCTTTTGACTGAATTATATTTATTTCTCCAACAACATTTTATTTGACAAGTTTCAGTTTTACGAAGAAATTATAAGAACAGTTTAATGAATACCTCTATGCCCTTCACCTAGATTAAACAATTGTTTGCTACATTTGCTTTATCTCTTAAAAGGAGATATTTTTAATGCAGTTTTGCAAGCGCTTATGTAGGCATACAAACCTAAGGTCATAGACCTATTGCAGACAGAGTCAAAGGTGGATTTAGCAAATATTTTCCAGAATGCCCTGTTGCAATCAACATGCAGCCACCCTGAGCAATGAGCTGATGAAGAGGGAGATGACTGACCATTTCTCAGCTCAAACCTGGCAGGGTGTCTTAAATGTTCTTGCCTCTGCGGTTTTGAAGTGTTGCTTTTACTATGTGGAAATGGAAAACAGAATGTCCAACTCTCAGATAATGATTAATTTGCCTCTTTTCCCCAGGTGCAAATTCCTTACCATACCACTGCCTTCTGTGATCTTTAAGGCCCTGCCACCTTGCAGAAAGCAAAGAAAAACTAAAGAGCCTCTTGATGGAAGTGAAAGAGGAGAGTGAAAAAGTTGGCCTGAAACTCAACATTCAGAAAACCAAGATCACGGCATCTGGTCCCATCACTTCATGGCAAATAGATGGGAAACAGTAGAAACAACAGCAGTCTTTTTTTGGGGGGATCCAAAATCACTGCCGATGGTGACTGCAGCCATGAAATTAAGACAGTTGCTCCTTTGAAGAAAAGTTATGACCAACCTAGACAGCATATTAAAAAGCAGAGACATTACTTTGCCAACAAAGGTCCATCTAGTCAAAGCTATAGTTTTTCCAGTAGTCATGTATGGATGTGAGAGTTGTACTATAAAGAAAGCTGAGTGCCAAAGAATTGATGCTTTTGAACTGTGGTGTTGAATAAGACTGTTGAGAGTTCCTTGGACTGCAAGGAGATCCAACCAGTCCATCCTAAAGGAAATCAGTCCTGGATATTCATTGGAAGGACTGATGCTGAAGCTGAAACTCCAATACTTTGGCCACCTTATGCGAAGAACTGACTCATTGAAAAAGACACTGATGCTGGGAAAGATCGAAGGCAGGAGGAGTAGGGGACGACAGAGGATGAGATGGTTGGATGGCATCACCGAATCAAAGGACATGAGTTTGAGTAAACTCTGGGAGTTGGTGATGGGCAGAGAGGCCTGGTGTGCTGCAGTTCACGTGGTTGCAAAGAGTTGGGCATGAATGAGCGACTGAACTGAACTGAACCTTGCCCTCAATTAATTACAGATTTTTCTCCATAAATGAGATTTATAAAAGTATTTGGGATTCAACTAAAAAGAGGATCTAGGTGAATTAATAAATGTATAAATAGATAAAATGTGATATCTCCAAAATGGTTTCTATGTAAATTCCATTGCCTACAAGCAATCTGTGTGCACGCGTGCATGCTCAGTTGCTTCAGTTGTGTCCAACTCTTTATGACCCTATGAACCATAGACTGCCAGGCTCCTGCCATGGACCCAGAATCCATGGGATTCTCCAGGAAAGAATACTGGAGTGGGTTGCCACATCCTCCTCCAGGAGATTTTCCCAAACCAGGGATCAAACCCATGTCTCTTATGTCTCCAGAATTGGTAGGTGGGTTCTTCACTACTAGTTCCACGTGGGAAGCCACAAACAATTTGTGTAATCTTCACCAAATCTATTTTTTTTTTTTTTAGCCCAGACCCTTCACCAAATCTAAATGTTGCTTTATCTCAAGTTGTCTCAGCAAATAGGAAATGTTGCATTACTTTGTTCAAGTATAACAAATACTTAGCTTATAATTTTTGTATCCTGCATATACTTATATAAATGTGGTGTTTTTTCTTTTTTTCCTTCAGGCTCTCCTAGACATGATTTGAGATTAATGATCAACTTGGTTGGATGGGTCTTCTCCTGATTCTCCAGTTGCACCCCCAGTATCAGCTAACTTGGAAACGTATTTTGTTGATTATAAGGGGAACCTGTGACAGACAGTAATACTACCGGGAAAATAATTGAAATTAAATGCTATTTGCAATATTCTCATGTTTATCTATGAAGTATAGTATCATTATCCTAGAACTTATAATAAATTATATGGGTGGGACTTCCCCAATGGTCCAGTGGCTAAGACTCTGAGGTCCTAATGTGGGAGGACTTGGGTTCAATACCTAGTCGGGGATCTGGATCCCCCACACTACAACTAAAAGTTTGCATGCTGCACCTAAGATCAAGGATCCCACATGTTGCAACTAAGGCCTGGTGCAGCCAAATAAGTAAATAAATATTCAATAAGTAAATTCTGTGGGCAACTTAGGTGGTTAGAGCCTGGAAGAACACTGCTACGAGCTGCATCTCCACATGTGCTTCATATCATCATAGTATTTAACCTCCCTAAACTACTATTTTCTCATAGAAAAATCTATTAATAGGGCATTCTCATCTTTAATAAGGAACTCTGTGTGCGTGCTAAGTCGCTTTGGTCATGACTGATTCTTTGCGACCATATGGACTATAGCCCGCCAATCTCTTCTGTCTATAGTATTCTCTACGCAAGAATACTGGAGTGGGTTGCTATGCCCTCCTCCAGGGGATCTTCCTGACCCAGGGATCAAACCCACATTTCTTATGTCTCCTGCATTGGCAGGTGGGTTTTTTACCACTGAGACACCTGGAAAACCCAAAGGAACTCTAGTAATTATCAATTTAAAATATTATTATATTATTTTATTAAATACTGTATTCTAAAAAGTTTCCATACACTGAAAATAAGTATGTAAATATTAATAGAATATATGAGTCAAATTTTAAATAATTTTTTGATAAAAATGAAATATGGCATCAACAGATACAGAAGGGATTTACACATTCAGTAGGAGCTTGAAATGGAAGAATTTTAAAGTTCCTTTTAACCCTGAAATTTATTAATTCACAAATTTTATTGGGTCATTAATTTGTGCCAGATCTTGACTAAAGTAGATGGATAAACAATAGTCTCTGCACTTAGGGCTTCTCCTGTGGCTCAGTGGTAAAAAAATCCGTTTGCAATTGAGGAGACACAGGACATGCGGGTTTGAACTCTGGGTCAGGAAGATTCTCTGGAGGAAGGCATCCAATCCACTCCAGTATTCTTGCCTGGAGAATATCATGGTCAGAGGAGCCTGGTGGGTTACAGTCCATAGGGTCACAAAGATTCAGACAGGACTAAAGTGATACTGAGCACACAGGCATCCTCTGCATTTAAGGAAAGAGTAATTAACCGGCTTCTCATGTACTGCGGCATACTAAAGAGAGCATTAAGTTAGCTTCAGGCATTAGATGGAGATGGATCTATCTAGGTGTAAAATTAAGATATCAGTTCAGTTCAGTTTAGTTACATAGTCATGTCCAACTCTTTGCAACCCCATGGACTGCAGCACGCCAGCCTGCCCTCCCCATCTAAGCAACTCTGGGAGCTTGCTCAAACTCATGTCCATTAAGTCCGTGATGCCATCCAACCATCTCATCCTCTGTCATCCCCTTCTCCTGCCTTCAATCTTTCCCATCATCAGGGTCTTTTCCAATGAGTCAGTTCTTGACATCAGGTGGCCATGGTACTGGAGCTTCAGCTTCAGCATCAGCCCTTTCAATGAATATTAAGGACTGATGTCCGTGAGGATTGACTGGTTTGATTTCCTTGCAGTCCAAGGGACTCTCAGGAGTCTTCTCCAACACCACAGTTCAAAAAGCATCAATTCTTCCGCGCTCAGCTTTCTTTATGGTCCAACTCTCACATTCGTATATGACTATTGGAAAAACCATAGCTTTGACTAGATGGACTTTGCTGGCAAAGTAATGTCTCTGCTTTTTAATATGCTGTCTAGGCTGGTCATAACTTTTCTTCCAAGGAGAAAGTGCCTTTTAATTTCATGGCTGCAGTCACCATCTGCAGTGGTTTTGGAGCCCAAGAAAACAGTCTGTCACTCTTTCTACTGTTTCTCCATCTATTTGTGATGAAGTGAAAGAATGAAGGGACAGAGCCAAAGCCTTCCTCGATGATCAGTGCAAAGATATAGAGGAAAACAATAGAATGGGCAAGACTAGAGATCTCAAGGAAATTAGAGATACCAATGGAACATTTCTGCAAAGATGGGCACAATAAAGGACAGAAATGGTATGGATATAACAGAAGCAGAAGATATTAAGAAGAGGCGGCAAGGATACACAGAAGAACTATACAAAAAAGATCTTCATGACCCAGATAACCACAATAATGTGATCACCCACCTAGAGGCAGACACCCTGGAATGCAAAGTCAAGTGGACCACAGGAAGCACCACTATGAACAAAGTTAGTGGAGGTGATGGAATTCCAGTTGAGCTATTTCAAATCCTGAAAGATGATGCTGTGAAAGTGCTGCAGTCAGTATTCCAGCAAATCTGGAAAACTCAGCAGTGGCCACAGGACCGGAAAAAGTCCATTTTCATTCCAATCCCAAAGAAAGGCAATTACAAAGGACGTTCAAACTACCACACAATAGCACTCATCACACACACCAGTAAAGTAATGCTCAAAATTCTCCAAGCCAGGCTTCAACAGAACATGAACTGTGAACTTCCAGATGTTCAAGCTGGATTTAGAAAAGGCAGAGGAACAGAGATCAGATCGCCAACTGGATCATTGAAAAAGCAAAAGAGTTCCAGAAAAACATCTATTTCTGCTTTATTGACTATGCCAAAACCTTTGTCTGTGTTGATCACAACTAAGTGTGGAAAATTCTTAAAGAGATGGGAATACAGACCACCTGACCTGCATCTTGAGAAATCTGTATGCAGATAAGGAAGCAACAGTTAGAACTGGACATGGCAGACTGGTTCCAAATAGGGGAAGATTTACATCAAGGCTATATATTGTCACCCTGCTTACTTAACTTGTATGCTGAGTACATCAGGAGGAACACTGCGCTGGGTGAATCACAAGCTGGAATCAAGATTGCCGGGAGAAATATCAATAACCTCAGATAGGCAGATGACACCATCCTTAGGGCTGAAAGCGAAGAAGAACTAAAGAGCCTCTTGATGAAAGTCAAAGAGGAGAGTGAAAAAGTTGACTTAAAACTCAACATTCAGAAGACTAAGATCATGGCATCTGGTCCCATCACTTCATGGAAAATAGATAGGGGAACAGTGGATACAGTGACAGACTTCAGTTTTGGGGGCTCCAAAATCACTGCAGATGGTGACTGCAGCCGTGAAATTAAAAGACACTCGCTCCTTGGAAGAAAAGTTATGACCAACCTAGACAGCTTATTAAAAAGCAGAAACATTACTTCGCCAACAAAGGTCCGTCTAGTCAAAGCTATGATTTTTTTTAGCAGTCATGTATGGATGTGAGAGTTGGACTATAAAGAAAGTTGAGTGCCAAAGAATTGATGCTTTTGAACTGTGGTGTTGAAGAAGACTGTTGAGAGTCCCTTGGACTGCAAGGAGATCCAACCAGTCCATCTAAAGGAAACTAGTCCTGGATATTCATTGGAAGGACTGATGCTGAAGCTGAAACTACAATACTTTGGCCACCTGATGCAAAGAACTGACTCATTAGAAAAGATCCTGATGCTGGGAAAGATTGAAGTCAGGAGGAGAAGGGGATGACAAAGGATGCGATGGTTGGATGGCATCACCAACTCAATGGACACGACTTTGAGTAAACTCTGGGAGTTGGTGATGGGCATGGAATGCTGGCATGCTGCAGTACATGGGTGGCAAATAGTTGGACATGACTGAGCGACTAAACTGAACTGACTAATGGGACCAGATGCCATGGTCTTAGTTTTTGAATGTTGAGTTTTAAGCCAGCTTTTACACTCTCCTCTTTCACTTTCATCAAGAGGCTCCTTAGTTCCTCTTTGCTTTTTGCCATAAGGATGGCATATCTGAGGTTATTGATATTTCTTCTGCAATCTTGATTCCAGCTTGTGATTCATCCAGTCCAGCATTTTGCGTGATGTACTCTGCAATAGAAGCTAAATAAGTAGAGCGACAAATACAGTCTTGACGTACTCCTTTCCCAATTTGGAACCAGTCTGTTTCATTTTCCGATTCTAACTGTTGCTTCTTATCCTGCATACTGATTTCTCAGGAGACAGGTTAGGTGGTCTGGTATTCCCATCCCTTTAAGAATTTTCCACAGTTTGTTGTGATCGACACAGTCAAACTCTTCGGCCTATTCAATAAAACAGAAGTAGTTGTTTTTCTGGAATTCTGCTTTTTCTATGATCCAGTTGATGTTGGCAATTTGATCTCTGGTTCCTCTGCCTTTTCTAAATTGAGCTTGAACATCTGGAATTTCTCTGTTCATGTACTGTTGAACCCTCGCTTGGAGAATATTGAGCATTACTTTGCTAATGTGTGAGATGAGTGCTGTCGTGTGGTAGTTTGAACATGCTTTGTCATTGCCTTTCTTTGGGATTGGAATGAAAACTCACCTTTCCCAGTCCTGTGGCCACAGGAAGTCCTGTGTAAAATTAAGATATAGTTGGATAGTTTTTACATTTCTGACTCAGGAACAAACCCCCTAATTCAGTATTTTCCTCTATAGCAGATGTATTTAAAAATCATGTACTTCCCTGGCAAAACTTTCAGGTTCATATTCATTTATTCATTCATTCATTCCACTAGAGGTTATTTTGAAGTGGTTAATCTAACAGAACCTGCAGGTTAAGAGGGAGTTTGATTGGGGTAGCGGGAGAGGGAGGAGCACCATGAGTAAGCAGCAGAAGTAAAAGAAGGAAGAAACAAGAAAATTTTAAGAGTCAAAATAAAATTGTTTTTTAAAATTCATCAATTGTAAAACAATTATTCTAAATTATGTGATGAAAAGTTTGGAAATAAAGTAGCAACATGCAAAAAATTAAACAAAGGAACAATAATACAATTAAAAAATAAACTTGTTTAAAAATACATTATTATTTTAGGAAAGTCTTCCAAATAGTCATAATGTTAAAAATAAAATGGCTTGTAAAGATATATATGGATGCAAAGAAAAAGAAATTGGGGAGTAATGGCAATATTAATATTTAACAAGGTGGAAGATCAATCCTAAAAGGATAAAACAGGTAAAAGAGAGACCTTATATAATGATTTAAAAGTGTAATTCACAGAAAAGATATAACAGTCATAAACTTTCATGTATTATATAATAAAGGTCCAGTCACACAAAGCAAAATTTCTAGAACAGAAAATGCAACACACATACACAAAACCACTGAGTGTAATCTGACTGTATACACACAGGCTGCACATAAGATATGTTCATGCATATGTGTACATATTTCAGAATATACGTTATTACATAAAACAAGAAAAGACAAAATATTTAAATATTAACATCAACAAACTTGGTAACATAAAATTTTGTAACCTATAAGTGTAAATATATAGATTCTTCTTTTTGCCAATGAAACAATCACAAAAATTAAACAAGTACTTGTCAACAAAGAATATCTTAATTCTAAAACAGAATGAAAGAATTGGTTAAACTAAGTAGTTTATTATATATTTGGAAAGTAATAACTAAAAGCTGACTCATCAATTCTACATGAGGTCAGGGTTATAGAAAAAAAAAGACACCTCACCTTAACCCCCTAAAAATGTATCTAAATCAAAACTAAGAAAGGCTTTTCTAAATAGCCCATAGAACAAACAAAAGAAGTAAATACTGAAGTTGGAATTTTCTAGACAAAAAGGAAAAAAGTGAAGGGTAAGAGGGAGAATATTTCATCCAAAAGCTACACTTTAAAGATGACCAAGGCAGTGTAAGCACTGGAGAAAGTCTGTAAACAGATTCAAAGAGACTTTATTTAATAAAACTACCATTTCAATTCCTCTGGAAAAGAATGGTTTAATAAATGACCTCAGCATAACTGGCTAACTATCTACAAGAAAACCAAAGTAGACCTTCACAACATATTAAAGTGAATTTGAGGTTAACAAAATATTTAAATGTAAAAGAAAAAACAATAAAAATATTTAAAGAAACTAAAAAATCCATATGTATAATCATACATTAGGTGATACATTCTTAGTCAGAGTAAGAGATACTACAGAAAAGTGTACTGGCTTAAGAGCATTCACATCTGATGCTATAATAACATAAAGAAATACGGCAAAGTTAGAAATGGTCTTATTATTTTTGAGATATGAACAAAAGTTATAAGGGCCCAGAGAACAATTCCTGGTTTTATGTTCTCTAATGGGCATGAAGGAAGGGGTTACAGAAGGAATGTTACTGAGCTATATTTTAAGGGATGAAGGGAAGGTTTCTAGGCAGCATAGGGAGAGACACAGAATCATTAAGGGAGCTGGTATCCCAATATGAGTGAGAGATTCAAAGTAACTGCAGTGTGAAGCTAACTGTAGAAACCAAAAGAGAAAGAGCTTACATGAAAAGATGTAGGATTTTAACCCAATCTTAAGGCTTTAAGCAGGAGAAAATATGATTGGATCTATTTTTTTAAGATAACTTTGTGGAGGATGAATGAGCAAAAGAATGAGGTAAAAGATAACCTATGGACTGGGAGAAAATATTGCAGACTATGCTACTTACAAGAGACTAATTTCCAAAAGATATACATAGCTCATATGGCTTAATATCAAAAATTAAACAAACTAATCCCCCCAAAATGCAGGAAGCTTAAATAGACATTTCCCCTGAGAAGACATACAGATGGTTAATAGGCACATGAAAAGATTCTGAATATCATTAATCATTCTGACTCTTTGCGACCCCATGGACTGTGGCCCACCAGGCTCCTCTGTCCATGGAATTCTCTAGGCAGGAATACTGGAATGGGTTCCCATTCCCTTTTCCAGGGGATCTTTCTGACCCAGGTCTCATGCATTGCAGGCAAATTCTTTACCATCTGAGCCACCTGGGAAGCCCCCATCACTAATCATTAGATAAATGCAAATCAAAACTACAGTGAGGTATCACCTCACACCAGCCAGAACGGTCATTATTAAAAAATCTACAAATAAGAAATGCTAGAGAGGGTATGCAGTAAAGGGAACCCTCTTACACTTTAGGTGAGACTGTAAATTGGTGCAGACACTATGGAGAAAAGTATGGAGATGCCTTAAAAAACTAAAAATAGAAGATGATTATTTTGAGACATTAGTCTGCCATCTTCTCAGTCAGCCAGAATATGAATAAAATCATATTCCTTGCCTCAAAAGAAGAAAAACTAAAAATAGAGTTACTGTATGACCTACTAATCACACTCCTGGGCATACATTTGGAAAAAAAAAACTCTAACTCAAAAAGATACATGCACCTCAATGCTCATACTAGCATTATTTACAATAACCAAGACATGGAAGCAACCTGAAATACATCTGTTAACAGATGAATGGATAAAGAAGGTGTGGAATGTATATGTATGTGTGTATATATATATATATAATTTGTTCAGTCACTAAGTGTTCAACGCTTTGTGACCCCACAGACTACAGCACACCAGGCTTCCCTGTCCCTCACTATCTCCGGGAGTTTGCTCAGACTCATGTTCATTGAGTCAGTGACGCCATCCATTCATCTTGTCCTCTGTTGCCCGCCTTCTCCTCCTGCCCTCAGTCTTTCACAGTATCAGGGTCTTTTCCAATGAGCTGGCTCTTGGCATAAGGTGGCCAAAGCTTCAGCATCAGGCCTTCCAATGAATATTCAGGGCTGATTCCCTTTTTGATTGACTAGTTTGATCTTGCTGTCCATGGGACTCTCAAGAGTCCTCTCTAGAACCACAATTTGAAAGCAGCAATTCTTCAGTGCTCAGCATTCCTTATGGTCCAACTCTCAGGCCACACATGACTTCTGGAAAAACCATAGCTTTGACTATATGGACCTTTGTCAGCAAAATGATATCCCTGCTTTTTAATACACTGTCTAGGTTTGTCATAGCATTTCTTCCAAGGAACAAGCATCTTTGAATTCCTTTGCTCAGTCACCGATGGCAGTGATTTTGGAATCCAAGAAAATAAAATCTACCACTGTTTCCACTTTTCTCCATCTATTTGCCATGAAGTGATGGGATTGGATGCTATGATCTTATTTTTTTGAATGTTGTTTCAAGCCAGGTTTTCACTCTCCTCTTTCACTCTCATCAAGAGGCTGTTTAGTTTCTCTTCACTCTGCCATTAAGGTGGTATTATCTGCATATCTGAGGCTATTGATTTTTCTCTTGGCAATCTTGATTCCAGTTTGTAGATTCATCCAGCCCAGAATTTTGCATAATGTACTCTGCACATGAGTTAAATAAGCAGGTAACAATACACAGCCTTGAGATACTCCTTTCTCAATTTTGAACCAGTCTGTTGTTCCATGTCCAGTTTTAACTGTTCCTTCTTGAACTGCATACAGGTTTTTCAGGAGTCAGGTAACATGGTCTGGTATTTCCATCTCTTGAAGAATTTTCCACAGTTTGTTGTAGTCCATGCAGTTAAAGGCTTTTGCATAGTCTATGAAGCAGATGTAGATGTTTTCCTGGATATTCCTTGCTTTTTCTATGATCCAGTGGGTGTTGGCAATTTGATTTCTGGTTCCTCTACCTTTTCAAAATTCAGTTTGTACATCTGGAAGTTCTCAATTCACATACTGTTGAAGCTTAGGTTGAAGGATTTTGAGCATTACTTGCTAGCATGTGAAATGAGCACAGTTGTGTGGTAGTTTGAATATTTTTCATTTCAGCTCAGTTCAGTCAGTCGTGTCTGACTCTTTGTGAACCCACGGACTGCATCATGCCAGTCTTCCATGTCCATCACCAAATCCCAGAGATTGCTCAAACTTATGTCCATCAAGTCAGTGATGCCATCCAACTATCTCATCCTTTGTCATCCTCTTCTCCCATCTTCATTCTTTCCCAGCATCAAGGTCTTTCCCAATGAGACAGTTATTAGCATCAGGTGGCCAAACTATCGGAGTTTCAACTTAAACATCAGTCCTTCCAATGAATATTCAGGTTTGATTTCCTTGAGGATTGACTGGTTGGATCTCCTTGTAGTCCAAGGGACTCTCAAGAGACTTCTCCAACACCACAGTTCAAAACCATCAGTTCTTCAATGTCCAGCTTTCTTTATAGTCCACCTGTCACATTCATACATGATAATTGGAAAACCATAGCTTTGACTAGACAGGCCTTTTGCAACAAAGTAACATCTCTGCTTTTTAATATGCTGTCTAGGTTGGACATAGCTTTTCATCCAAGGAGCAAGTGTCTTTTAATTCCATGGCTGCAATCACCATCTGCAGTGATTTTGGAACCCCCCAAAATCAAGTCTCTCACTGTTTCCGTTGTTTCCCCATCTATTTGCCCTGAAGTGATGGAACCGGATGCCATGATCTTGGTTTTCTGAATACTGACTTTTTAGTCAACTTTTTCACTCTCCTCTTTCACTTTCATCAAGAGGATCTTTAGTACCTCTTCACTTTCTACCATAATCGTGGTGTCATCTGTGTATCTGAGGTTATTGATATGTCTCCTGGCAATCTTGATTCCAGCTTGTGATTCATCTAGCCCACCATTTCACATGATGTACTCTGCATAGAAGGTAATTAAGCAGGGTGACTATATATAGTCTTGACATACTCCTATCCCAATTTGGAACCAATCTGTTGTTCTATATCCAGTTCTAACTGTTGCTTCTTGACCTGCATACAGATTTCTCAGGAGGCAGGTAAGGTGGTCTGGTATTCCAATCTCTTCAAGAATTTTCCACAGTTTGTTGTGATCCACACAGTCAAAGACTTTGGCATAGTCAATAAAGAAGTGGATGTTTTTCTGGAACTCTCTTGCTTTTTCGATGATCCAACAAATGTTGGCAGTTTGATCTCTGGTTCCTCTGCCTTTTCTAAACCCAGCTTGAACATCTGGAAGTTCACAGTTCACATACTGTTGAGGCCTGGCTTGGAGAATTTTGAGCATTACTTTTCTAGCGTATGAGATGAGTGCAATTGTGCAATAGTTTGAACATTCTTTGGCATTGCCTTTCTTTGGGATTGGAATTAAAACTGACCTTTTCTAGTCCTCTGATACTGCTCAGTTTTCCAAATGTGCTGGCATATTGAGTGCGGCACTTTCACAGCATCATCTTTCAGGATTTGAAATAGCTCAACTGGAATTCCATCACTTCCACTAACTTTGTTGTAGTGATGCTTCCTATGGCCCACTTGACTTCACATTCCAGGTTGTCTGGCTTTAGGTGAGTGATCACACCATTGTGGTTATCTGGGTCATGAAGATCTTTTTTGTATAGTCCTTCTGTGTATCCTTGCCACCTCTTCTTAATATCTTCTGCTTCTGTTATGTGCATACCATTTCTATCCTTTATTGTGCCAATTTTTGCATGAAAGTTATCTTTAATTTTCTTAAAGAGATCTTCGGTCTTTCCCATTCTATTGTTTTCCTCTATTTCTTTGCATTGATCACTGAGGAAGGCTTTCTCATCTCTCCTTGCTGTTCTTTGGAACTCTGCATTCAAGTGTGTATATCCTCCTTTTTCCTGTGCCTTTACCTTCTCTTATTTTCTCAGCTATTTGTAAGGGCTCCTCAGACAATCATTTTGGTTTTTATTTTTTGCATTTCTTTCTCTTGGGATGGTCTTGATCACTGCCTCCTGTACAGTATCATCAACCTCCACCCATATTTCTTCAGATACTCTATCAGATCTAATCCTTTGAATCGACTTGTCACTTTCACTCTATAATCATAAGGGATTTGATTTAGGTCATACCTGAATGGTCTAGTGGTTTTCCCTACTTTCTTCAATTTAAGTCTGAATTTGGCATGATCTGAGCTGCAGTCAGCTCCCAGTCTTGGTTTTGCTGACTGTATAGAGGTTCTCCATCTTTGGCTGCAAAGAATATAATCAATGTGATTTCGGTATTGACCATCTGGTGATATCCATGTATAGAATTGTCTCTTGTATTGTTGGAAGAGTTTTTTTTCTATGACATTCTTTTGGCAAAACTCTGTTAGCCCTTGCCCTGCTTCATTTTGTACTCCAAGGCCAAATTTGCCTGTTACTCCAGGTACCTCTTGAATTCCTACTTTTTCATTCCAGTCCCCTATTATGAAAAAGACATCCTTTTGGGGTGTTAGTTCTAGAAGGTCTTGTAGGTCTTCACAGAACTGTTCAGCTTCTTCAGCATTACTGGTCGGGGCATAGACTTGTATTACTGTGATACTGAATGGTTTGCCTTGGAAATGAACTGAGATCATTCTGTCATTTTTGAGATTGCACCCAAGTCCTGCATTTTGGACTCTTTTGTTGACTATGATGGCTACTCCATTTTTTCAAAGGAATTCTTGCCCAGAATAGTAAATACAATGGTCATCTGAGTTAAATTCGCCCATTCCAGTCCATTTTAATTTACTGATTCCTAAAATGTCGATGTTCACTCTTCAAATGCTGAACATTCTTCATCATTGCCCTTTTTGGGAGTGGAATTAAAACTGACATTTTCCCATCCTGTGGCCACTGCTGAGTCTTCCATATTGGCTGGCATAAAGAATGCAGCATTTTAACTGTATCATCTTTTAGGATTTGGAATAGCTTAGCTGGAATTCCATCACCTGCATCAAGTTTGTTCTTAGTGATGCTTCTTAGGACCCACTTGACTTCAGACTCCAGGATGTCTGGCTCTAGATGAGAGACCACAGCATTTTGGTTATCCATATCATTAAGACTTTTAATATATAGTTCTTCTGTGTATCCTTGCCACATCTTCCTAATATCTTTTGCTTCTTTTAGGTCCTTGCCATTTCTGTCTTATATTGTACCCATCTTTGAATGAAATGTTCCCTTGGTATCTCTAATTTGCACAATGGAATATTACTCAACCATTAAAAATAATTAAATAATGCCATTTGCAGCAACATGGAAAGACCTAGAGATGATCATATTAACTTAAGTAAATCAGGCAGATAAAGACAGAAGTCACATGATATTGCTTATGTGTGGAATCTAAAACATTGATGCAAATTAATTTATTTACAAAATAGAAATAGATTCAAAGACATAAAAAAATAAACTTACTGTTACCAAAGGGGATGAGGCGAGATAGATAAATTAGAAGTTTGGGATTCATATATATATAGTAGTATATATAAAATATATATAAAACAGGATACTATTATATAGCACAGGGAACTATATTCAATACCTTTCAATAACCTATGATTGAAAAGAATACAAAAATGATATATTTATTCATTTTCATAATACATATATATGTGTGTGTGTATATATATATATACACACATATAAATCACTTTCCTGTATACCTGATACTAACACAGCATTTTGTAAATTAACTGTACTTCAATACAAAAATAAAGAATGGCAGTAAGGTGTGAGGTTAACAGACTGTTTAACAGCTTGAAAGAGAAAAGATTAACATGAGATAACATAAGAGCATAAAAGTGTTGTAACAATGACCATTTTTAGAGTAGAAGATGATTTAGGAGTAGACTGGATAATTGATTGAAAGGAAGTATAGAAGCTGAGGAGACCAATTTTTCTAGATTAAGAAACAGGAGGGCTAGTGAGGTCTATGACTAAAATTAGAACTACGGTGAGGCAATTGGTTTTGATGGGAAAATAATTAGTTAATCTTAGATTAATGAGAAATATTTCACTGAATGTGTTCAGTATTAGTTGAAAAACATAAATTAGATTAAGTTATCAACAGATTATTGATGGTAACTGGAGCTGTAGCAATTGTCAAATTATCTAAGGAGAAAACACTTGCAAAGTGAGAAACAATGGTCTGGCTATGATTGCTAATTGCTTCTCCTAACCTCTATCCTCCCTGTCTTCCTAATTTTAATCAGCATAGTTTTGTACCCCAGCAAATAAGCAAGGCATCTTGACCCTTCTGGCAGCTTGGCCTGTCTTTGTGATTTATGGGACACAGTGGATGTGCTCTATGGGACATCCTGGAAAGTTCCTTAAAAAAGACAAGCTACCTCTTTATCCTCTGTCTCTCCTCCTCCAGACTGCCCAAGACAAAATATTTGGGCCATGAGGTAAACTTGAGGGTAAAAGTTATATATTAGGATGATGGCTTCCTCAAGATTTCATGGGGGCATATTTCTGTAGAGGTTTCTGTCTTATTTAAGTCACATGTGTCAAAGCTAATTCCCACTGATAAAAATGAGTACTAAAGTTGTTGCAATGAAAAATTCCTACATTAAGGAGTGATCTGAGCCGGAATTGCGAATTACAGACTGAGAGAGGTAAGACAGGAGGGTGTGGAATACCAGAAAGCAAGAGAGAAATACAGCTTTAAGAAGTAGATGGAGAAAATGGCCCTTCACAGTCAAATTCACTTTCATGTGGGGACCAATTCTGTCCCTAACAGTGTGATATTCTGGAAAATAAAATACTTCTACTTCCAACTCAAATTGTGTGTAGGCAGATGTGTGGGTAGATATGTCTAAGGAGGCAGACTTGGAATTAATATGACACACTAGTGTCTGAAATAAATGAAAATCCTTTTAAATTCTGAAGAAGCTCTTCAGTTCAGTTCAGGTGCTCAGTCGTGTCCAATTCTTCGCAACCCCATGAATCACAGCACGCCAGGCCTCCCTGTCCATCACCAACTCCCAGAGTTCACTGAGACTCATGTCCATCGAGTCAGTGATGCCATCCAGCCATCTCATCCTCTGTTGTCCCCTTCTCCTCCTGCCCCCAATCCCTCCCAGCATCAGAGTCTTTTCCAGTGAGTCAACTCTTCACATGAGGTGGCCAAAGTACTGGAGTTTCAGCTTTAGCATCATTCCTTCCAAAGAACACCCAGGGCTGATCTCCTTCAGAATGGACTGGTTGGATCTCCTTGCAGTCCAAGGACTCTCAAGAGTCTTCTCCAACACCACAGTTCAAAAGCATCAATTCTTCGGCACTCAGCCTTCTTCACAGTCCAACTCTCACATCCATACATGACCACAGGAAAAACCATAGCCCTGACTGGATGAACCTTTGTTGGCAAAGTAATGTCTCTGCTTTTGAATATGCTATCTAGGTTGGTCATAACTTTCCTTCCAAGGAGTAAGCGTCTTTTAATTTCATGGCTGCAGTCACCATCTGCAGTGATTTTGGAGCCCAGAAAAATAAAGTCTGACACTGTTTCCACTGTTTCCCCATCTATTTCCCATGAAGTGATGAGACTGGATGCCATGATCTTTGTTTTCTGAATGTTGAGCTTTAAGCCAACTTTTTCACTCTCCTCTTTCACTTTTCTCAAGAGGCTTTTGAGTTCCTCTTCACTTTCTTTCTTTTTTTTTTAAATTAAATTTTATTTTTAAACTTTACATAATTGTATTAGTTTTGCCAAATATTTCTGCCGTAAGGGTGGTGTCATCTGCATATCTGAGGTTATTGATATTTCTCCCGGCAATCTTGATTCCAGCTTGTGTTTCTTCCAGTCCAGTGTTTCTCATGATGTACTCTGCATATAAGTTAAATAAGCAGGGTGATAATATACAGCCTTGACGAACTTCTTTTCCTATTTGGAACCAGTTTTTTGTTCTATGTCCAGTTCTAACTGTTGCTTCCTGACCTGCATACAGATTTCTCAAAAGGCAGGTCAGGTGGTCTGATATTCCCATCTCTTTCAGAATTTTCCACAGTTTATTGTGATCCACACAGTCAAAGGCTTTGGCATAGTCAATAAAGCAGAAATAGATGTTTTTCTGGAACTCTCTTGCTTTCTACATGATCCAGCAGATGTTGGCAATTTGATCTCTGGTTCCTCTGCCTTTTCTAAAACCAGCTTGAACATCAGGAAGTTCACAGTTCACATATTGCTGAAGCCTGGCTTGGAGAATTTTGAGCAGTACTTTACTAGCATGTGAGATGAGTGCAATTGTGCAGTAGTTTGAGCATCCTTTGGTATTGCCTTTCTTTGGGATTGGAATGAAAACTGACCTTTTCCAGTCCTGTGGCCACTGCTGAGTTTTCCAAATTTGCTGACATATTGAGTGCAGCACTTTAACAGAATCATCTTTCAGGATTTGGAATAGCTCAATTGGAATTCCATCACCTCCACTAGCTTTGTTTTTAGTGATGCTTTCTAAGGCCCACTTGACTTCACATTCCAGGATGTCTGGCTCTAGGTCAGTGATCACACCATCGTGATTATCTGGGTCGTGAAGATCTTTTTTGTACAGTTCTTCTGTGTATTCTTGCCACCTCTTCTTAATATCTTCTGCTTCTGTTAGGTCCATACCATTTCTGTCCTTTATCGAGCCCATCTTTGCATGAAATGTCCCCTTGGTATCTCTAATTTTCTTGAAGAGATCCCTAGTCTTTCCCATTCTGTTGTTTTCCTCTACTTCTTTGCATTGATCACTGAGGAAGGCTTTCTTATCTCTTCTTGCTGTTCTTTGGAACTTTGCATTCAGATGCTTATATCTTTCCTTTTCTCCTTTGCTTTTGGCTTCTCTTCTTTTCACAGCTATTTGTAAGGCCTCCCCAGACAGCCATTTTGCTTTTCTGCATTTCTTTTCCATGGTCTTGATCCCTGTCTCCTGCACAATGTCACGAACCTCATTCCATAGTTCATCAGGCACTCTATCTATCAGATCTAGTCCCTTAAATCTATTTCTCATTTCCACTGTATAATCATAAGGGATTTGATTTAGGTTATACCTGAGTGGTCTAGTGGTTTTCCCTACTTTCTTCAATTTAAGTCTGAATTTGGTAATAAGGAGTTTATGGTCTGAGCCACAGTCAGCCCCTGGTCTTGTTTTTGTAAGATTTGGAGGAGATCACTTATTTGTGAAAGTTGCTCAGTTGTGTCCAACTATTTGGGATCCCATGGATTACATAGTCCATGGAATTCTCCAGGCCAGAATACTGGAGTAGGTAGCCTTTCCCTTCTCCAGGGGATTTTCCCAGCCCAGGGATCGAACCCAGGTCTCCTGCATTGCAGGCAGATTCTTTAGCTGCTGGGCCACAGCAGCACATAAGGAAATGCAGGAATATTGGACCATTATAGGTGACTCATTTGCAAGCTCTTTTGCTTACCTTTTTTCCACTTCCCCAGGCACCACCCAGCGCCCTTTCCTTTTTCCTACCCCTCCTCCCTACCTCCTTCTTCTCCCTCTCTCCCTCCTGTCCTTCTTTCCCTTTTGTCCCTTCCTAGGAGAAAGGATGCATTTTCATTGGGATGGAAACTTTATGCAAGTGAGAGCAATGTACTGGGATCCCAATATGCTTGTGATATTTTAATACATTTTCAAGAGTAAGTGGCAAGTGCTTCTCACTAGAAGAAACTGTGAGTTAAAAATTGGGGCCAGGAGCCAAGGCCACGAAAGATGCAACTTAGATCAATAAAATACTGACCAATGTAAATATATTGAATGTATGACTATATTTATATAGATCATATTGAGGTGGTTTCAAAAAATGTCTTACTTTAATAAGTAATACATCACAGAACATACTTTATGATTGGTGAAAAATGAAGTGAAATGAAAACTGTGGGGATTTTTTATTAAGGTGTTAAGTTCAATGTGTTTGGACTACTTGTAAATATTTAAAAGATTTTAAATGCTTTTTTCCATGTACTTTCTGAAAGAAATTGGTTAGACTCTAGGGAGAAATTTTAATGTGCATTAAGGTCTTCATCTTGAGAAATTTGTATGCAGGTCAGGAAGCAACAGTTAGAACTGGACATGGAACAACAGACTGGTTCCAAATAGGAAAAGGAGTCCGTCAAGGCTGATTATTGTCACCCTGTTTATTTAACTTATATGCAGAGTACATCATGAGAAACGCTGGACTGGAAGAAACACAAGCTGGAATCAAGATTGCTGGGAGAAATATCAATAACCTCAGATATACAGATGACACCACCCTTATGGCAGAAAGTGAAGAGGAACTAAAAAGCCTCTTGTTGAAGGTGAAAGTGGAGAGTGAAAAAGTTGGCTTAAAGCTCAACATTCAGAAAACGAAGATCATGGCATCCGGTCCCATCCCTTCATGGGAAATAGATGGGGAAACAGTGGAAACAGTGTCAGACTTTATTTTTCTGGGCTCCAAAATCACTGCAGATGGTTACTGCAGCCATGAAATTAAAAGACGCTTACTCCTTGGAAGGAAAGTTATGACCAACCTAGATAGCATATTCAAAAGCAGAGACATTACTTTGCCAACAAAGGTTCGTCTAGTCAAGGCTATGGTTTTTCCTGTGGTCATGTATTGAGGTGAGAGTTGGACTGTGAAGAAGGCTGGGGGCCGAAGAATTGATGCTTTAGAACTGTGGTGTTGGAGAAGACTCTTGAGAGTCCCTTGGACTGCAAGGAGATCCAACCAGTCCATTCTGAAGGAGATCAGCCCTGGAATTTCTTTGGAAGGAATGATGCTAAAGCTGAAACTCCAGTACTTTGGCTACCTCATGCGAAGAGTTGACTCACTGGAAAAGACTGATGCTGGGAGGGATTGGGGGCAGGAGCAGAAGGGGATGACAGAGGATGAGATGGCTGGATGGCATCACTGACTCGATGGACGTGAGTCTCAGTGAACTCTGGGAGTTTGTGATGGACAGGGAGCCCTGGCGTGCTGAGATTCATGGGGTCGCAAAGAGTCGGACGCGACTGAGGGACTGATCTGATCTGAAGGTCTTCATTGGAAGTCTTAAAAAGTAGACAGGTTTCTATTTCTGTTAGGAAAGAATGCTCCTTCGGCCTTGCTGGATTTGCTTGCCAACAGAGGAGATTAATGTTCATAGTAACTTGTAAATTCCTAAACAAAGGCCAGCCATTGTTCAGTCCAGTGATTTGCAACTTAAGGTATTGGTTTAAAACGATTCAAGTAGAATAGATGAAACTACTTTTTGCTTTACAATGACCCTATGACTTTGGGTGGTATGAAATGGAGACATTCTCAAAACTACACCCTTAAGCGTTGCATAGAGGACCTTCCATCTCACTTCCTCTTACTGATGTACTGTGTGTCCTTGGTGCATTTTAATACAAATTTTAAAGCCCACAGAACTATCTTAAAGATTAAAAACTCATGTAACTTTATTTTATAAACACTACTATGTCTCAGTTACATTTAGCTACAGTACAAAGAATAATAAAATAGCACCTGAGAATTTTTAGTAGGCTGTAAAGAATCTCCTTTCTCTTCCTTAATTTTTTCTCTTCTTCACTAAATAGAGTCCACTCACTTCCACTCCTTCAGCCTATTGTGTCACAAGGGGCCGGATTTTCATACGAACAGCCCTGAGAGAATAATCTGCACCTCTGAAGGGGACCCAGACCACACCATTCTCAATCTCATAGGGACTGTTGTCCCTGGGGTCATAGGAGCCACCAGGATAGTAGATGCCATTGAGATTGGCTGCCTGGCAGTTGTTGTACCACCAGCCTCCTCCGTAGACTTCAGCACAGTTGTCTTCCCACTTGTCTGCATCCCTGTCGAAGGTGCTGAACCGCATACCAGTGTGAGAAGTGTACTCTGTCCCTTCCTCCACAGAACCCTCAATCAGAGCATCACCTGCTGTGCCCTTGTAAGAGGAGACCTCAAGGGCATAGTCCTCTGCCTCAGAGCCTACCCTCAAATGATATTCTGCATAAGCCCCTTTCCCAGCCCAGTCTTCTAATTCAACCCTAAGGATGGAGCCCCTCAGGGTTAGTAAGTGGAGGTATTCATTGCCTAGCCAGAATTCTCCTTCTCCCTTGTCATTTAGGCTGCCGAAACCTCTCTTGTAGTCTTGCCAGGTTCGGTTAAAATTCAGTGATCCATCCATTCTTTGCTGGATCAAAAGCCATCCTCCCAAACCGGTCTCTTGATCGCAATAAACAGAAAAAATTTTACTGGATGCTGGTAGCTTGATACTGAAAATGCCACTTTGGGCACCTGAAGGATGTGTTTGGAGGACATCATAACAGTCTAAAAAAAAAAAAATTAAGCTGGTTGGAAGAAATTTCTCTCATTTAACTTTACAAAGTTAAATGGCCTAGATTAAATGAAAGTAACTGGCTTCCTTTCCCTTCCTTCCTTCCATTCTTCCTTCTCTTTAAAGAGAAAGGATGTGCTTACACAGGGATGGAACTTATGCAAGTCAATAGCATTTATATGTACAAATTGCAAGGGGGCTTTTTCTCAATGAATTTGTAATTTCACTTCCACATACTGATTAATGACAAGTAATCAGCAAAGATATCTTTAGCATTTAGTACTAATATCACTTATTTTTAACCTGACCTCAATGTCACCCGAGCCATACACTAAAAATATGAGTAATATGTTAGTGACAATTTCCAACAGCACACATTCTGAGTGGTAAAAGAATTTGAATAAACAAATTTAAAAATTGAGTGCCAGAAGGATTAATTCATTCATTCATATAACATGTATTTATTGAATGCTGACTCCACACTGCTAGGCGTTTGGGAATACAGAAATGAACATGATAGACAAAGTCCCTGCCCCCATGGAACTTACAGTCTAGCACGCGTGCGCACACACATATATACACACACATACACACAAACAAAACCATGTAATTTCAATTAAGCAGGATAGAGGACTAAGGAAGAAGTAAAAGGTGCTATGGGAGACACGTTGCAGGAGTAATGAACTTAGTCTAGGGGGTCAGGGAAGGCTCCCCCAAAGGAGAAGTGTGGATACCTCTGGCAGGACGAGCTTTAGCATGGCCTTTCTGGGTGCCGTGTGCTCCTTTAAAGCCAAGATCCTCTAGGCTTTCGGCCTCATCTTCCATTTTAAAGTGCTTGCTTTCAATCGCGGAGCCACCTCTGTTGACAGTTGTGCTGCTGCTTACAAACTGTTTGCTGTGAGTTGAAGTTTTACTACTCGAAGAGCCCGATTCCCCTAAGGCTGCAACATCGGGTTCTAAGCCTGTCCTACCATCAAACTCGTGTGAACTACGGGTGAAGAAATCATCCTTGTTTCTAAGAAAGAAATCATCTAGTTTACCCCTCGTAGACAAACTATGGTGCCAGTCGAAGTCTGCGTCACCGCAGTCAGAACCATCTTCAGACTTTACCACTTCTTTGGTCGTTTCTGTGCGACCGTCGGCATTTGTAACTGTCTTTGTAATGACTTTAGAGCATGAACGACGAGTGGTAGTTGTGTGACCAGAGGTGACCTTCTCATTATCAATCAGAAGCTCTTTATCTCCTTTAGTAGTGACAAGTTTACCTGTGTGGAACTCTTGCTTTGTCCCTGAACTTACACTTCCTTCCTCTCTAAAGGTGCCCCAGTCTGGACTGGAAGGCCTAATGTTCCCATGACCTGAGCTATCTGGCCTAAAACTTGAAGATCCAGAGCTTGCAGTATTCCAGGTGCCAGCACTTCCGGGCTCGGGGCGGCCGGGGTTCCAGGTGCCAGCACTTCCGGGCTCGGGGCGGCCGGGGTTCCAGGTGCCAGCACTTCCGGGCTCGGGGCGGCCGGGGTTCCAGGTGCCAGCACTTCCGGGCTCGGGGCGGCCGGGGTTCCAAGTGCCACTACTTCCAGGTCCATAGCTCCCAGGGTTCACATTTCCAATACTACTGGTTCCAGGCTTTCTGGGACTTCCTGGTGCTAATCCTGTTCCGTGAGATACAGAGTCTCCTCTGGCATGTCCATCGCCACCGAAAGTTTCCAACACCATTTTCGTCTGCTGCATTTCCAGCAGTGCCTTCCATTCTAGAGGGGCCTCTTGGAGCTGGCTCTTGAACTCTCTGGGAACAGGGCCTGTAATTGTACTCATTTTTATCAATGGTAAGTATTGAATGTCTCTAGAGGGAAGTAGGTTTATGGCAATAACCTGTTCAAGTTGCTTCTGCTGATTTTTATAGTCCTCCAGATCTACCTTATGTTCTAAAGCTCTACTGCATGACCCTTTGCAAGATCGGATCTTAATATCAATGTCCACCTAGAGAGAGGGGGGAAAGATAAAGAAAAAAGGTAGCTGTAAATGAACTGTCTGTTGAGTTCTTAGTAATTAACTTACTTTTTGGAAACTGGTTTGACTTGGAGACCTACCAACCATCCTCAGTGGAAGAGACCTTGGGTATTGTAAGGCTGGCCAGGATAAACAATAGGAGCTATCTGGATTTATCTTAGAATAGATCAAGAGGAAAGTGTTATTCCCTCCAAAGGAAACATTAATGATGTGATCCTCTGTGAGACTGAAGCTGAAGACTCAGAGACACAGTGGTGTCAGGGACAAGCAGGGCTTGGAATAAGACAAGCAAAGACTGAATATTTGCTTTTGAAATTACCATTTTACATGCTCTTGGAGATTTTACTTAATAGCACTGAGCTTGTTTTTTCATCTGTAGAGTGGATCCGTAATACCTACTTTGGTAGATAATAGCTATAACGCATTGCTCTACGTCAAGCAGGCATTTAAGTAGGCATTTAATGAATGACTATTGTCTTCCTTTCCTTGCTACTCAAAAATAAGGATATCTGAAGTCAGAGCCACATCGTTACTCACCTCCAATCGTTTCATATCTACCAGTTGATCCCTGACATTTTTCTGCAGAAGGTTGATATGTTGTACTTGTTCTATGACTTTGCGCCTCAGGATCTCAATTCTGCTTCTCAGATCTTCTGATATTTGTTTAAATGTATTATCATTGTCTGAAATGGAAAATATGGATACTGAAGTAGCTGCTGAGTGATTTGCTTGTGTTAGTCAGAAAAAGAAGGCAATTTGCTTATGGATATTCCCCATTTTACTTCTATAATAGTTTCTACTCTAAACATTTAATTTGTGATTTTCAAATCTATTAGGTGTTTGATATTTGGACAATATCCTGCAGTCATCCATGAAAATTAAGGTGCATTCTTCAAATAAATCTCTGAAAATTTAAAGGTATAATTGAGATAAAATAATGTTTAATCACATTCCAATTATTTCATTATATCCTTAATCAAGGAACTTGAATATATTCTTGGATTTTCTTACTGAAAAGGTTTTCTTCCCAGCTATAGGTTTGAAATTGTTTGTAAACTTTCTTTTTTTATAAGTCAGCAGGATCATTTATTTGCCAGTTGCTCTTGCACCATAAAATTAATTGAGTCTCCCAATGATATAAAGAGTGAAGGCAAGTTTTCATGAGCTGGAGTCTCTTACTAAACTTGCTGCCCATGCCCAGAGCAAGTCTGAAGTTTCCTGGTCCTAATGAGACTTAGTGCTAGGCCTGGGAGAAAGAGACAACATGACTCCATATTTTTTAAAAAGCAAAACACTTTCTAAGAAGCTCGGTGGAGTCTGAATTGCACTCCCAGCCCCACCACCTGAGCGCTTTGTGCCTTTGGGCAAGTCCCTTGACCTCTCAGTACCTTCCTTTGTAAGGCAGAAACAGAAACATCTACTCAAAATGTTGGGCTCATCTTATTTGCAGAATATACTCTTAAAAAAGAACACACTTAGATTCTAGTCTTCAGTCCAAAATTCTGACTTTGTGACCTAAAATAATGCTAAGCTACCTTGTTTTACATGATAAAAATGACTAAAACAAGGCCCCTCCTTAAAATTCAGGGATATCATAAAGATACGTGTTTCTACTTAAAGTACCCTGGAATAAAATCACAGTTGCTACAACAAGACATCCTATCTATTTCTGATTTTTGTTGTTTTTATTGTGTGCACTAACTGTAATACTTACTGTTAGCTTTGGCAAAATCCCCTCTCATTAGTTCCACTATGTTCTTGGTCAATGTATTAGAGTCCTTATTGTTCTTCTGATAATTAAATAGTGAATCTCTTAGTTTATTTATTCTGCTTGTAAAATCTTGATCGACTTCATCAATCAATCCTTTCATCCTGCAGCCAGAAGGGCATTTTGTATTCTGGAAACGAGGAGGAAAAATTAAGAGTCTATCTCTCAGAAATGGACTTCTGGGTGCTGAGGGGTGGGGGAGGGTGGAGGAGGGATGGATTAGGAGTCTAGGATTAGCAGATGTAAATTAGTATATGCAAGATGCATAAACAGCAAAGTCCTACTGTATAGCACTAGGGACTATAGTCAATATCCCGTGAGAAATCATAATGGAAAAGGGTGTGACAAAGAATACACATATGTATTACTAAGTCACTTTGTTATATAGTAGAAATTAAAATAATATTGTAGATCAACTACACTTCAGTAAATTAAAAAAAATTAATGAAATAGTCTGTCTTTCAGAGCCAGTAAAATTTTGCAGGTTTCTGTGAGCCCCCACTGTTCTCTTCTTCAGTCTCTTCACATCATTTCTTGCCCTAAAAGTACTTTAAGAGGGCTAGTCGGAAATCCTAAAGAAATTCTGGAATGAGGGTCCGCTTAACCATAAATTAGGACCCATGAAATCTGGAGGCCCTAATACTCAGGTTCGTAGTACTTGTCTGAACATGCAGCTATAATCCAATCTGTTAATCCCACCAATGCCCCAGAGTCTGGGAGGTGATTTAAGCAGTGCTCTCAGGACTAGGTTCTTTTCTACTTGTCTTCTTTTATTTGCAATGTAGGTTAATTAGGTTATTTCCTACTGGACAAGTTTTCAGTGACCTGAGGTGGCAGCTTGCATGCACTGCCAGCAGGTCAGGAAGGACTGTCCTGATTCAATCTGTGTGCCCAGGAAAGGACTCTCCTGCCCCAGTCCCCATGCCCATGGCTTACCCAGTCTTCATCAGAGCAGAAGGGCCAGCCTGTCTCTTTGCAGGCAGATTGCTGTCTTTCCACAAGTCTTGGGCCACGCACCCCTCCTCCTTCAGCTAAAAAGTCACCACTGGCAGGATCACTACCATCTTCTGTCTTTAACGATTTATAAACACACACGAAAGAGAGAGGTGATCTTTAAGCAGATAAAGAGGAGACACTGGCATGCCTATAAATCCTGAGCAAGGGATCCAAGGGGCTCTATAAGCTTCAGTTTTCTTATCTTTTGGATGAAAATCCTTAAGGCCCATTTTGTGGAGTTGTGAGGTTAAAGGAGATTAGTGTATAAACCTTAACTGTGTTTGACACTAATCAAACCTTTAGTAAATGTTAGGAGTTTTAAAGGATCTGTTGTAAAAGAAAAATTATTTGAATCAACAAACAGTTAAAATTTACTTTTACATTTTCATTCATACCTGGAGATAGAAAAATAATGGAGAAACCCAAGAGTTCTCTCTCCTCTAACTCCTGTTTTAGTAGGAAAAAACCTATACTTCAGGTCTGTGTCTCCTTCAAATATCTACAACGACCTTATGGGTCCAAAATTTAAACAAGCATATACTGAGGACACACATGTGGCCAATTCATACTCAGAAATGCTTTTAGGGTTACTCACATAATAATTTCTTTTATTTGAAATGAAAAGTATACTGAAAGAAAAAAAAGGTCCAAGACTGTCAACTTTTTTTGAACATCTTATAGTTAGAAATAAAAATTAAAAAAAAATTCTGTTGGTATCAATGAGTGAAATAGGATATATAAATATTCTTCCAACAAAATGGTATAACTTAATACATCAATGTTGATTTTATGTTTTAACTATTTTTATTTTGTACCACCAACTTGCAGGGAGTTTTGTGATCTCAGTAGTTTATTTTTGTTATAACTTTATTTATTTATTTTCTCTGTGCTGGCTTTTCTCTAGTTTTGGGAATGCTCTCCACTTACGGTGTGTGTGGCCGTGGGTTCTCCTGTTGTGGAGCACAGGCTCTAGAGCTTTCGGGCTGCACTAGTTGCGGTTCCCAGGCTCTAGAGCACAGGCTCAGTAGCTCTGGAGCATGGGCTTAGTTGCTCTGTGGCGTGTGGGATCTTCGCAGACTAGGGACTGAACCTGCATTTCTTGCATCTCCTGCATTGGCAGGTGGATTCTTTACCACTGAGCCACTAGGGAAGCCCTCAGTAGTTTATTTTTATAATTAGTTAGTATTTTCTGTCTCATTAAAAAAACCCCGATAATAGTAATGTGAGCAATGTATAGTAATGTCAAGCAATCAAGAGCAATTTATTTAAAGGAAAAAGTACAATCTTTTTGTTTAAAAAATAAAATTATAAATTTAGACATACTTTGGAATAAAATGACAGGATAATAAAAACAGGTAAAAATTAAATATTTATGCCAATAGTGGAGAAATAAATGAAATGTATGCATTATGCAAAATATAACTTTAGCAAATGCTGTTAGTCTTATTTCCTATAAAAATGGTTATTTATTGCTTACTGTAAGGGAGAAAATTATGTTAGAAATATTCTTTAGTTTCTTCTACTCTGGTAGGGTTTATAAGCAGTAAAGAGAAAGAAAGAAACCAGGATAGTTCATAGCCTGGAAGTAACTGAATTTTTAGAACAGATTTATCATGTTTTCATAAGATTAATGTGTTTCAAAAGTATTGTTGAATAAAGTTTGTCTTCTTTTCTGTAAATCTCTGTAGTCAAACTTTAGGAATTATTGCAATATTTGTGATTATCTTAAAAGCATACAATTTCTTCCAAAAAGCATACTGGTTTATCAATTAATCTCTTCTGATTTTGCTGTGTAATTTGTTTTCAAAAATAGCTAATTTTCTTTTGTCTTAAACACAAAAACAAACTTTTAGAAAAGCTACATTAAACCATTGCTCTGCATGTTATGGGCAAATAGAAATTAATAATTAGATTAAAAATTCTTATGATAAGAATGTTCTGTTAGCTAGCAATCCCAAGTCTTTACAGCAACAAAGATAGCAAATATTTCTTCTCTTTAAAACAAACAAACAATATAAAACCAAGCTACAGGTGCAGAAGCTTCCCCTGTGAATTTATACACTTTGGTCCAGCTAAGTCTCTTTCTTAGGATCATATTCCCTGTATTCTTGAGATGTCAGTCCCATCTGGGAACTTCCCTCCCCAGGCTACAGTTTATAAAGCCAGCAGTGTGTGATGACATACACATAGCTGACTCAGACCTGCAAGCTCTTTGTAGAATGAACACCAGAAAGAAAGAGAAAAGGAAATAGAGAAGGCCATACCTTAATTGCACCCACCAAACTCAGGACCAGGCAGAGGTCCCTCACGGAAAACATCTCTGCCGTGGATAGGGCTGACTCAAGAGGAGCACCCAGCTGAAAGAAAGGAAGACTGCCTCCTCTTCCAGTCCGCATCCCATTTAAATCTGCAGGAGGTCTGATTAATCATTATCTTTGTCCCATTGAGAGAGTCAACATGCACCCTGCATCCCTTGCTCCTTCTGTAAGGTTGTTGTCCTAGAATTTCTTGCTCAATTCCCCAAGCTTGTTTGCTTCTGATAAGCTATTGCAAAGGTAGCCCAGTTCGTGGAAAATTCCATATTCCAGGAACACAGTGACTTTGGAAATGCAAGGGGGAACGTGGGAGGACCTACTCTTGGAGTACTTGAAAGAATACAGAGGTGGCAGAGATGGGCTAGCCATAGCCCACCAGGAGGTAGGGATTTGACAACTGAGATTTCAGTTTACATAGGAATGATGGTTGGTGGATCTGACTTTTGACTGACTGTGACGATGAACTGATCCTGAAGGGCTTCGATAAGCTTACTGTGAGCAGAGATGACTTCCCTCTCTCCAGAATGGTTAGGACAGGCAGCCCCTGAAGCCAAATATCCTAGATTCACAATCCCAGCTACACCATTTCCCAGCTCTGCTTCTGGACAAGTACTCTACTTCTTTATGCCTCAGATTCCTCCTAGTGATAACTTGCCACACATTTTTATGAAGAATAAATAAGTTAATCTTTGTAAAGCCCTCAGATTGTCACATAGTAAGTACTCAGTAGTAAGTGTTAACAATTATTGGAAAATTTAAAATGCCATGAAAATATTATTTGTTTTCAGTTTCTGTAACTTTGGACCTGCTCATTTATTTCCCTGCTCTTTATCGAATTTTCTTTTCTAAGGAGTTGCCAGATTTAGCAAATAAAAAACTAGGATGCCCAGTTAAATTTGAATGTCAGATAAACAGCAAATATATTTTAGTGTAAGTATGTCCCATTCAATATTTGGACATAGACTAAAAATTTATTGTTGTTGTTTATTTGAAATATATATTTAACTGGGCATCCTATGATATGTCTGCCAATCCTACTTTGTCTCAAATGCTGCTTCCTATGTGAGGCCAATCCTGATTGTAGTATAATAACCAAAAATCATTGAGTGTTTACTACCTGCTGGGCACTTTGTTGGACACTTTACATAGTACCTGATTTCATGTCTCCAATTGAAGTCAGCCTCTTATTTTTTCATACTGCCTTAGACCATGTACCACTCATAATATTTAGTACTACAGGAACATTATCCATCTCATCCATTAAATCATAAACTGGAGAACTGACATATTTTATTGATCTTTATATTCCCCAAAAGGTATGGGACTTCACTGAACAAGAAAGCATGAATGAACTCCACTGTTGTGAAACTGACTGCTGTCTCCTTGGGCTCTGCGGGTGTGTGAAGCCTGGTGTGAGTGTGTGAGAGCCCTGGTACAAGGCAGAGCCCTCCCACACCGCCTGCTCCATGGAAGGTTCTTTGTCCGACCAGGGTCTCCGCTGATGTGGCTTTCTCGGGTTTCTAGAGGCAGCTGCAGAGCTCAGAGAGAGCCCTGGAGTCTTATCTGGATTCTGGAGGGCAATGATTCCATGGAAAACTGGGTGACACTTGTCTACAGTGGTTGAACTAGCAAAATGCCAGGAATATATAGGACCCAAGACTGACTTCCTCAGATGTTTTCCTCTGCACAAAATGTCTTTCTTGGAGGTGAACATGGAATATGGGAAAAGTTCCCAGAGAGTAATCTGGTGAACTTCAGATGACTTGGTTGGACAGAATCTGATGGAAAGTAAGCTAAAAGAAACCAGTGTGGCTGAATGCCAGCACTCTGGTGCCATGTCCAGGCATTTCCAAGTAGCACCTGGGGCACCATCATTGCTATTCCATGGCTCTTTCAGGTATCTGCACGTCTCACTCCCTTGCTTCATCTAGGGCTCTGATCAGATAGCACCTCTTTGGAGAGGCCTCTTTTGACCACCCTACCTAAAGGGCAGCTACCCTCACATGCTTTTCTTTTAAGATGAGTGGGTTTTCACTCATTCTATTTGATCACTACTGGACAGTATAGATGGGAAAGTTGTTTATTTTTTGTCTCTTCCACACTACATTCCTGAAGCTGAGGCACACTGCCTACTACAATGCCAGGCGTAGAATAAGTACTATTAAATATAAATAGAAAGTTCCTGTGTTATCTCTCCAGTACCAGAGTTCCCTAAGCAAGCACTTCTGGGGGACTCTTCAGCCTGGCACTGCAAAAATGAACACCAGGCTAGGTTCTTTATCTCATGTGTGTGCTAAGTCGCTTTAGTCATATCTGACTCTTTGCAACCCTATGGACCCTACGCCAAGCTCCTCTGTCCATGGGATTCTTCAGGCAAGAATATTGGAATGGGTTGCTGTGCTCTCCCCCAGGGGATCTTCCCTACCCAGGGATCAAACCAGCATCTCTTATATTTCCTGCCTTTGCAGGTGGGTTCTTTATCAGTAGCACCACCTGGGAAGCCCTCTGTATCTCATAAACAAGCCTTGTTATCAGCCTTGGAGAAGCAGGTTTTGCTTAGACAGAAAGGCATGCAGGTGAATAGGCAATGAATAATACAAGGAATATGATTTTTTTATTGAGGTGTATATGATGTCCAATATTGTGTGTTTCAGGCATACAGCATATTGTTTCACAATTTTTAAAGATTATAGCCATTTACATTTATTATAAAATATTGGCTATATTCCTATGTTGTACAGCATATAGGAGTATAATTTTTTAAATCATATGACAATAAGGATATCTTTACAGGAGTAAAAACGGGGAAAAAATTGAGAATTTTCCAATTTCTTAAGCCAAAACCACTCTGTATTGCATTTCCCCAACAGATTACTATAGTCTATTTTCTTTAGCTCTAATGAGATAAGTATTTCCTTCATTAATATAATTTTCCACAAATTATAAGTATCTAAATACAGAATTCACATATATGTTATGCCATCACACCTGGCAGGACTACAATAGTTCCTATTTGTATGATATATAATGTATGTAAAAAGAGTAGAAATTCTATAACTGTAATTATGTTTCACTTTTAAACTATATCCACACATTAAAATTTATATAGGAGGGTAAAATACATAGCCAGTCATCTATTTGTCCTTGTAGAAGCATAACTTTAAAATACAAATGAAGCAAAATAAAGCAACCCTCTGCTTTCTTTTGAATGGGGTATTTGTCCTTATTGGGGCTACATCCCAGAAAGGAGGCTATACCTTCCTTCACCAATTTATTTTAAATGTATTAAATTCTGAGATCAGTTCATTTATTCGTTTGAGAATAATAAACATTTATTGTATATCTGCTATTTGTCTGTCCTGCATGCTATATTCTTGAGATAGAAAGGCAAATAATGTATAGTCATGTACATTCAGGTTGCTTGCAGTTGGGGAACAAATAGATACATGTGCAGCTAAGAAGTTAAACCATATAAAATGGCCATTTTTGTAGATCAGAATGATTAATGTCTCAATTTCAGTAGGTTTAATCTGATACAAAACAATGGAAAAAATCCCATGAGGTAAGTTCAAAGTACTTTTAGAACACAGAGATTGAAATAGTGTTTCTGCATGACTTTCTGTCATATGCTTTTTATAAAATATTCCTTAAAATATCAGATTTGATTCATGTCTAAAAATGAAAGATACCTCTTAAAAAATAGTAGTTACATCTTTTAGCATAAAAACTTGTATGAATGTGTATATTTATTAGTCTCCTAATAACAAGAACATAATGGTACTTTGACAGGAAATAATTTGTTAAAATAGTATTTAGTGCATAACTGGAAAGTAGCACAATTAATTTCTATATTTTGAAATGTTTGAATTACAAAAATACAAGAGACCCTGGCACTTAAACTACTCTTTTGGCACCTCTGGCTCAGGTTTTATTCTTTTTGTTTTTTGCCTCAGGTTTTGACAGCAGTGACTGATCTGTAAAGGATTTACTGGAAAACGTTGGCAAGGCTACTTAGCTTTGTGTATCTTATTTTCTCTCCTTGTTTTCCTGAATTCCAAGCAAAATTGCAAAAGCTTGTTTTTAACCAATCTGCTTAATGTGAAAGGTGAATAGATTAGTATGATGATCTATCTGAAAGTGACTAATGGGCTTTTTCCTTTCAGAACTCATCAATACTCTGATTGCAGATGGTTTTCCTGAAAGTTACAGCTGTAGAAAGAAGATGAGAATTTCCTTAAATACACAGAAATGATTCTGAGCTACACTTATGAAAGTGAGGATGGAAAAAAAGAGTTCTTGATCATTCCTGATCCCATCACAGTGTGTTTCTCTTTAATCTCTTTATTCATGAAAGAAACCTACTTTGTTCTTTAAATTAAACTATCCCCAGATTAATAGCCATTTAATTGAATATTTTTTAGCATTTTTGGAACTAAATTTCATAATGTTCCAATCATAAAATAATCATTTTATTTTTTTGTCCTTATGCATGATTTTCATGGTCTTTTACTTAAGTACTTTTAATCAAGTTTCCACTAAGTCATTGTATGTGTGTGTGATATGTATGCTTGAGGAGTGTGTGTGAGAGAGAGAGAGGGAAAAGTGAGGTCCCTTAAATGTTGCCAGTGTTTCATTTCCTTTGGTTTTGAACCCAGGTTTCCTGAATTGCAAGCAGTCTCCTGCATTGCAGGTGGATGCTTTACCAACTAAGCCACCAGGGAAGCCCTTTTAACTATATTATCAACTAAATAATTCATTTTTCAAGATTAATCAATTTTACTTACAATGTGCTTAGCTAAATTTTGCTGGATATATCACTTTTTGTTGACTGTGTATTAAAGTATAAATGGTATTTTTGAAAAGTAAAACCATTATGCAGGTGAATAATCAAGTGATGTGTTAATATCAACAACATGAATTCATCTCAACATCATACAGCTTAAATTCATTTAATTTGGCACACTTCTCTGATGTCACTGTGGTTCTTCTATTAAATTTAGCAAACATGATCTATCAGTTGGTATTTATTTAATAGTCATGTATTGAGATCTGGGAAAAGAGTATCTGTAAGGTATTTGGACTTTCCATAGCAAGGAATTTATGAAAATTATGGTGTAATTTTATTATTTAGACTGATTTACTTCTCCGTGATTCTTCTTGAAACCTATTTTTAATGGACAATTTTATAGTAAAAAAAAAAAAAAGAAGAAGGCATTTGGGTAAAATTTTGTGTAAACAAAAGTCAACAAAAAAAAGTATGAAGCATTGAAACCCAAATTGACAAGTGTACCACGATGTATCTCTCTAAACAGTCAAGTTCATGAACAACAGGGAAAGACTAAGAAATGGTTACCAAAACTGACTAAGGAGATACGACAACTGAATGTAGTATATCCCAGATCAGACCCTGGAACAGAAGAAAGGGCATTAGTGTAAAAACTGATGAAATCTGAATAAAGCATGGAAGTTAGGTAAGAGTAACTACTAGGATTGGTTTCTTAAATTTTGACAAACGAGCTTTGGTGATATCAGATGTTTAATGTTAAAGGAACTGGGTGATAGAGATAGGGACTCTCTGTAGTATCTTCTTTTCTGAAAATAAAAAATAATTTGGAAATTTAAAATTTATTAAAATATATGGGTCAAAAAATTAAAGTTTTAAAATTGTTTCCAAACTTAACCAACATTAGATTCAAATCTCATGCAACAATACCAGTCTTAACAGCACAAAGCAATTCAATTTTGTCTTTGTGTCTGGAGCAGTTTCATATACGATCTCATTTGACCCTTCCCATAGCTTTGTGGTATAAAAAGAACAAATTAGGAAGGAGAACATTTCCAGTACAAGGTCACTTAAATGTTAGGTCATTTTTTTTTCTAAGTCACACTTTAACTAGTTATCCCTGGGGATTTGAAAGAGGTCACATTCATTGCAGAGTAGAATCTGCCCTACTCTGTTTATTTAAGAAGGGTCAACATTCAGATTTATTCAGGGAGGGTTCCCATCTACCTTGGCTTACTTCATGCTTTTAAGTTACCAGCAGAAGCAAACCTAGATAAGGACTTGGGAAATGGGACAGAGGGCCAAGAATACTGGATTTGGGATTTGGAAAAGACAGTTTTGAGCCAGTTGTAGACCTGATTAAATGTCATGATCTGAATTTATCTACTTGAGCTTTCAAATATTTCCCAGTGAAACTGAGATTAACAAGAACTTGAAATTTCACCATCCAGCCTTCCCCAAAGACTTTCAAACCTGCTACAGAGGCATGCTGTACAAGCCATCAGTCAACCGTACTCTGAGTGCTCAAGATTAGCCATTTGGGCCAAAACTTGTGTTTACAAGGCTAATCATTATCTATCTTTAGTTCATTTTCCTTATTAAAGGAAAAATATTAATGCTCTTCTTGAAAGCAGATCATTATTGAAGAGTGGTTATGATTTAGGTACATGGGACCATTACTTGTCTGATAATTCCTGTGTCCCAAAGTAATTTGTGAACACTGTCTCAAGAATAAGATCATCAAAATTACGTTCTTTGATCATAATGAAATGAACTTAGATATTAATTAAAAATACAGTTTTAAAAAGCACAAGCTTTGGGGCCAAATAATATTCACTTTGAAAGACTTGGAATTGAAAGGAGATTAAGGGAAGTTACCAAATACTCAGATTGTAGGTAGAGCTTAACAATGCTGAATGGAAAAAGTAGTAAGCACGATAAAGACCTTAGTAGTGCTTGTCAAATTGTTTGTGGTAAAGGACCAGCTTCATTAAATTTCTAATGAGTCACAGGCCTATTAGACCATAAAATGCAATAAAAATAATTATTAGTAAAACAAAGTGTAAAAAAGCAAGGATATACAAAATATAGGTCAATTTTTTTATTATTAGATTCCAAAGGCATATAATTACATTTGAATAAATATAATCATCACATACAAAATATAGGAAAAATGTTTCTACACTAATTCTTATTTTTTTTGCTTATCATAATGCTCACTTGTAACAAAAAATCGGGGGATCAGCATTCTAAGTCACACTGATTTACAGCGTGATGCCATTTATACAATTTAAAAATGCATAGCACAAAAGGATATGTACAAATAAAGAAACACATCAAGTCTGTTACAATGGTTGTTTATTATAAGGAGTAAAGAGAAGAAAAGGAGATTTGAATGAAAGAGACTCAATAAATCAGAGTGACCTGACACAGATGTGTGTGAATGGTGTGCTAGAAGTATGACTAATTCAACTTCGGGGTGCCCAGATGGTGCAGTGGTAAAGAATCTGCCTACCAATGAGGGTTCCATCCCTGGGTTGGGAAGATCCCCTGAAGGAGGAAATGGCAACCCACTCCAGTGTAGTTTTGCCTGGAAAAGTCCATGGACAAAGAAGCCTGGTGGGGTTGCAGTCCATGGCATCGCAGAGTCCAAACATGACTGAGCAACTGAGCACAACTCAATTTCTGCCTCTGGGACACACACACACACACACACACACACTGAAAAGGTATATGAAATAGTCTTTCCCACACTCTAGGTCTCTTTATCCTTAGCTTATATTTTCCCAGATAATCACGATGGTGTGATCACTGACCTAGAGCCAGACATCCTGGAATGTGAAGTCAAGTGGGCCTTAGAAAGCATCACTACGAACAAAGCTAGTGGAGGTGATGGAATTCCAATTGAGCTATTCCAAATCCTGAAAGATGATGCTGTGAAAGTGCTGCACTCAATATGTCAGCACATTTGGAAAACTCAGCAGTGGCCACAGGACTGGAAAAGGTCCGTTTTCATTCCAATCCCAAAGAAAGGCAATGCCAAAGAGTGCTCAAAATACCACACAATTGCACTCATCTCACATGCTAGTAAAGTAATGCTCAAAATTCTCCAAGCCAGGCTTCAGCAATATGTGAACCGTGAACTTCCTGATGTTCAAGCTGGTTTTAGAAAAGGCAGAGGAACCAGAGATCAAATTGCCAACATCCGCTGGATCATGGAAAAAGCAAAAGAGTTCCAGAAAAGCATCTATTTCTGCTTTATTGACTATGCCAAAACCTTTGACTGTGTGGATCACAATAAACTGTGGAAAATTCTGAAAGAGATGGGAATACCAGACCACCTGATCTGCCTCTTGAGAAATTTGTATGCAGGTCAGGAAGCAACAGTTAGAACTGGACATGGAACAACAGACTGGTTCCAAATAGGAAAAGAAGTTCGTCAAGGCTGTATATTGTCACCCTGCTTATTTAACTTATATGCAGAGTACATCATGAGAAACGCTGGACTGGAAGAAACACAAGCTGGAATCAATATTGCCGGGAGAAATATCAATAACCTCAGATATGCAGATGACACCACCCTTATGGCAGAAAGTGAAGAGGAACTGAAAAGCTTCTTGATGAAAGTGAAAGTGGAGAGTGAAAAAGTTGGCTTAAAGCTCAACATTCAGAAAACGAAGATCATGGCATCCGGTCCCATCCCTTCATGGGAAATAGATGGGGAAACAGTGGAAACAGTGTCAGACTTTTCTGGGCTCCAAAATCACTGCAGATGGTGACTGCAGCCATGAAATTAAAAGACGCTTACTCCTTGGAAGGAAAGTTATGACCAACCTAGATAGCATATTCAAAAGCAGAGACATTACTTTGCCAACAAAGGTGCGTCTAGTCAAGGCTATGGTTTTTCCAGTGGTCATGTATGGATGTGAGAGTTGGACTGTGAAGAAAGCTGAGCACCGAAGAATTGATGCTTTTGAACTGTGGTGTTGGAGAAGATTCTTGAGAGTCCCTTGGACTGCAAGGAGATCCAACCAGTCCATCCTAAAGGAGACCAGTCCTGGGTGTTCATTGGAAGGACTGATGCTGAAGCTGAAACTCCAATACTTTGGCCACCTCATGCGAAGAGTTGACTCATTGGAAAAGACCCTGATGCTGGGAGGGATTGGGGGCAGGAGTAGAAGGGGACGACAGAGGATGAGATGGCTGGATGGTATCACCGACTCGATGGACGTAGGTTTGGATTAACTCTGAGAGTTGGTGATGGACAGGGAGGCCTGGCATGCTGTGATTCATGGAGTCACAAAGAGTCAGACACCACTGAGTGACTGAACTGAACTGAATCCAATTGAGTCTGTAATTATATCTCTTGTTTTATTTCTTAAGCTATGAGTTTGAGCAAGCTTCATGAGTTGGTGATGGACAGGGAAGCCCACTGCAGTCCATGGGGTCTCAAAGAGTTGAACACGACTGAGCGACTGAACACTTCAGTGTTCACCACTGAATATTAATAACCAGACAAGGAAAATTTTGAAATTCATCTGTTTATCTCTATCTAATTAAATTTTAAATTAGCTACAGAACTATTGATAATTTGTGGTTTTTCTCAGTTACTCAATCTGTCCAGCTCTTTGTGACCCCATGGACTGTAGCCCACAAGACTCCTCTGTCCATGGGGATTCTCCAGGCAAGAATCCTGGAGTGGCTTGCCAATTCTCTCCTCCAGTGGATCTTCCCAACCCAAGGATCAAACCTCCATCTCCTGTGGTTTCTGCATTGGCAAGTAGATTCTTTACCACTGAGCCACCTGGTAAACAAAACTAACAATATTTTGTTTGTAAAGACCTGGGCTCCATTCCTGGGCTGGTAAGACCCCCTGGAGGAGGGCATGGCAACTCACTCCAGTATTCTTGCCTGGAGGATCCCCATGGGTAGAGGAGCCTGGTGGGCTATAGTCCATGGAATCGCAAAGAGTTGGACACTAAGCACAGCAAATAACAGGACAAACAGTGAAGAGGTATAAAGTGAAGTTGCTCCGTCGTGTCTGACTCTTTACAAACCCACTGACTGTAGCCCACCAGGCTCCTCCATCCATGAGAATCTCCAGGCAAGAATACTGGAGTGGGTTGCCATTTCCTTCTCCAGGGGAATCTTCCTGACCGAGGGATCAAACCTGGGTGTCCTGCATTGTAGGCAGATACTTTACCATCTGAGCGATCATGGAAGCCTGTGAAGAGGTATAGAAGAAAGTCAGAAGCCCCTTCCCATCAATCAACCCTGAATTACCCAACATGCAGACCATGTATGTACTCTGGACACTCCAAAAACAGGGGCTCCAAATGTTTATGAAAAAATGTTATAATTGATATTTTAGGAGAAGCATTGGAAAAGTGATCATGAGAAAATCAGAAACTTTTGGACTTGTTTATATTTATTTTGTTTAGTATTTTATTAAATTTTATAGATCAGTTGGAGGAGAACAAATATATACAAATAATGCATGTATGTCGAGACTACATTCTACTCAAGATGTTTATGCATATGTACTTTTACATACTTCTCATTGTAAAGTTGCTTTTCATGTTAAAGCATATTATTTAGTAAATGCTTCTAGGTTGATACAGAGATATTATACTTATGAAACATTGTATTCATTCCAATCATTGTACTAATAAATCACCTTGCTTGTTCATTTTTCCAATGTTAATATTTTCTAAATTTCCCACTGCTATTAAGTATTTATTTAGTATTTAAATAATTATTTACATTTCTGCATAGAGCTATTTTCTTTTTCAAAAATAATTTTCTTCAGATAAATCACTGGAGTGATATTGTTATACTAACACTTATTTATGTTCACATAACTGTTTTATAATCAAATAGCTCACCCAAAGGATTTTAATATTCTCAAGGGTAGATTGTATGCATTCTGCATTTAGAGGTGGTTTAGAGCATGATGAGCTGGAAACAGGTAAGGTTGGGAGCATGTTGAATACAAGAAGGAGGCAATTGTCATTATCCTGGCAAGAGATACGTTTCCCAACTAGAATGCTGGCAGTGAGTATAGAGAAGGAAATGAATATAGTAAATATGCAGAAGGTAGATTTGACAGACTTGATGATGTAGGGAGGGAGGAATAAGGAAGACTTACTCCTTGTTTCTGGAACTTGAGAACTAGATGGAATAGAACGGTATTGGGAGAAAGGAGGGTGCTACTATGGCCAGCACGGGGGCTAGTACAATGAAGGCAGTCAATAAATAGTTGAAAGAATGCTTCATGCATACATGAATGAGGGCTACAGACAATGAATCTTGTTACTATTTCTCCAAAGTCTCCCAAGTATTTGATTGTATACCTATAAGTTGACTTACTGTTTATCTCTTCAATAGGATGCTTTTAAAATCAGGATTCATGAAAACAAAGAAGTGAGAGAATTAGGAAAGAAATTGTGAAAGGGAAGGCAATCCAAAGTCAATCCTCAGGACTTCAGAACAACCAGATCTTCCCCTGCCTAAAATCAGTCACTTTTCATAGTCAACCTTATACCAGCTTATGTAGACACAGCTATTCCTTACAGAAACTGGAGATTCTTGATCTCTGGCTATTGCAATAATGGCTTCATTCCACTCAACTTGTTCAGCAGTGAGGGGCTGCGCAGATTGCTCCCTGGAGCTCTCTGCTCTGAGTTGCAGTTCTCTCTGAGGGCCCACATATGGCCACAGGAGCCTGGAGCTCAAGGGCTTTGCTGAGAGAATCCCCAGACAGCCTTTTCTCCAGCTGCACTTCAGGTACCATAAACTGTTGTGTGATTGTGACTTGTGTTTATGTTTTTATATCAAACTTTGTCATTTGGGGTTATGTATTTTTCTGTATTTGTCTTATAAACCCTGGAGGGCAAAAGCCATGATTTCTATTTCCTTTGTAATTCCCCAAAGTGAAAGTGAAGTCGCTCAGTCGTGTCCGACTCTTTGCAACCCCATGGACACCAGGCTCCTCCGTCCATGGGATTTTCTAGGCAAGAGTACTGGAGTGGGTTGCCATTTCCTTCTCCAGGGAACTCACCGACCCAGGGATCGAACCCAGGTCTGCCACATTGTAGACAAACGCTTTACTGTCTGAGCCACCAGGGAAGTCTTAAGAGCCAGGTAATGTTTAGCAAAAAGTGAGGACTAAGCAACTACTGATGATTGCCTAACTGTATTAAATTGAAGGAAAGTGATGGTTTTTAATGGTCAATAAAAGGTACCACATATCTAGTCTTAGGAAACAAAATATTTATTGAAATGGTATGTAGATAAATTATCACCGGCATAAAACTGTTAGTGGAGTTTTCAACATGGGTTCTTTTTACTTTTAAAGTGAAGTGAGGCTTTGCAAGTCCATTGTCCCATAGGAAAAATATTATCTTTTTCTTTTCAGATAAAGTTCTTTAAAAAAGTAAATCACTTTTGAAATGGTCTTTTATACGTCTCCAGCCTATGATCAAAACAAAAAATACATTAAAAAGATATAATTATCTCCGTTAAAAAAGAATAATTAAATAGGAATGATTGAGAGGTAATGAAATACCTAGGCATTTGAATTCCTAAAGTCTGCTCCTGTTATATTAGTATATACCAAACTATTTTTAAAATAATTTAAAAAATCACCAAGACCCAATGATGTGTGGTCATTAAAATGCAAAATATGAAAAAAACGCAAAATATCACAATGAATTTATTATATATTTAGGAAATAAGCTAAAATATTATCTCATCAAATAGACAAATTTATAATAACTCTGTGTTTAGTAACTTGGGAATACAGTCCAAAGTGAGTTTTAATTGCCATTCAGAGCTAAATATCCTTAAAGAAAGACTTAAAATTAATAAATACGGTAAGAGAAAACGAGAAGAAAATTTCAGGAAAGTTTCTGAAACTTTGTGTGTTAACAGAATGAACAGCTCAGGGCAAAATGACTTAGTCATATTCTATTTCAACGTGATGTTCTACTCCGACCTGTTTGGCTCCCCCCAGTTGGTGCTGCTGTCCTTCTCCGATGGCAAGTCTGTTAAGTGGGATTATCTTCATGGTGGTTTTCTTCATGGAATACCACCGGGATTTCCATGTGGCCCAAATAATGCCATTATCATAACCATTAGGAGTAGATGTTTTTGAGTAAGTGCCACCTGAAACAAAGCATAGATCTGCGTATCACCACTCCCGAATCTCCTCCCCGAAGAAAGTCCATAAAGAGCTGTCTGTTATGAAGTCCACTGTCAATTACATCAGATTTATAGTGCTATATACTAACTGAAAACACCCATAGAGACTCAAATTCTTGATTTACAATTGACATAAACTTATTATTAAACAAACTTTACATCTGTATTGTGTTTTCTGGCCACACTCATAAGTTAAATGTATTCACTGCTAACAGGGCTAGAGCCCCGCATTTCCCCAATTGGTCTCTCTCCCTAAGCTAAGTCATGCTAGTTTCTGCTATTATGGACCCTCTTCCTGAAAACAGGTTAGAATGGCAGTCATAATTCCTCATCGGTTGGATTCAGGTCATCTGAAATCACAATTTTACTGGAAAATATTGGGCTTCCCAGGTGACACAGTGGTAAAGATCCCGCCTGCCAATGCAGAAGACTTAAGAGATTTGGGTTTGATCTCTGCATCAGGAAGATCCCCTGGAGGAGGGCATAGCAACCCACTCCAGTATTCTTGCCTGGGCACCTTCCTTGAGAATTTTTTCTAATTACATGGTTTGTTGGTGCAAAGATAAGTTAGGTTTCAAAAACATATTGTGAAAACCGAAAGGTAAAGGTATGTAGTTTTAAGTCATTAAGTCATTTAAGACAGGATTCCAAGTCACCTCTTGGCTAGGACAGTGCCCTGAGAAGGTAAGACTGCCATTTTCTTGGGTGAGGACTTCCCCATGCATACCTGTTGGGGTATTCCAATAGTTTGTCAGTAAGTAAAACCAGTGCTCAGAACTACTCCAGCCTTAGGGCAAACTATAGCTTGCCCTCCCCCTGTGGTAAAATAAGCATCTACACTCCTCAGGCTGGATTCTTTTCCAACTTTCACGGACCTGTAGACTCTCCAATATATCCCTGCCTTTCACTTAATTCCTCTAGACACTGTTCACTGATTCCATTTGACACACAGCTCATGGGAAGCTGAGCCAGGCTACTGTGTTAACAGCATAGACATGGCAATGTTAGTCCATCCAGATAATATATAGGGTAAGACTAGAAGAGACACCATAACCCAAAGTATCAACCTTGATGGAAGCATCATGAATATCACTGCATAGTTTGCAGCAGGTGGATTTCCTATAGAGGGGCTACTTTCAGGTATAAGCTAGAATTATCCAATTCTGGCTTAAAATAAAGAACTATATAGCAAGCTCCCAATATCTTTACTAATTATTTCTTCCTTATATTTACTTTTATAAAAATATAGATTATACACAAATTCATGTATTAAGAAAGAAAGCCATACCTTGATAATAAACTCCATTGAGGTGGCCAGCGTGACATTTGTTCATCCACCAACCAGATCCATCCTGTTCAGCACAGTTGCCATCATACTTATCATTGTCACTGTCCCAAGTACTGAACTGCATGCCATTATGGGATGTGAAAAACTTGTCACTAGAATCATCGCCAAAATCATAGCCATCAAATGCATCTCCAGCATCTCCACCAATGAAGTAAGCATATGTCAGGCGGTATTTGTCATTTTCACCTGTCACCTTGAATGAAGCATAATCTGCAGTGCTACAAAGAAGGAATAGAGATCTTAAACCCTGAGCCTTATAAGTCATCTCAGAAGTTCCTTCTTTCATCGGACAATTGTTAGGAATTTTAAACTTTGCTTCATAAGTCTGAAATGTGGTCACTGAACAAAATTTTTCACAAATCTGGCATGGGATAACAGGTGTGGGGAACAGTCTCAAGGTCATCAGCACCACCCAGGATGGGTCTAGAAGCTTTCAGGACATCCAAGGGAAAACTAAAAACTTCAGCTATCCTGAATGCTTTTTGCCTATAGTATCCTAATAGCTAACCCAGATATATAGATGAACCTAATTTCACATTTTCCACTTTTATCTCAGTACGTAACATGTACACACAGTTCTCATAAACCACATTAATTATCTGAAAGTGAGTGACCATTAATTAATACAGCAAGCTGAAAGCAACTATAGTTCCACTAGCCACTCATACTGTCTAGAGGGTTTTTTCTTTCTGAAGGAAATGTGGGAGTGGCAAGGAGAATTTCCTTGAGCATCACATAAAAGGAGTGATTCCTGTGTAGCCTACAAAACATGAACTGTAGGGTCAGAGAGAGATTCTCCCCTGGAAAATAATTGTACATGAAAGCCAGAATTCTATGGAGTGCAGGGAAGAATGGGCCTTGGTGCATAAACAGAGATTTCTAGAAAACATTGAGCTTCCCTGATCTCCAGGACTTAGGAAATGGAGGATGTTCTCATAGGAGAAGGTCTACTGACCATGGTATTATACTTTCTGGTTAAAAATTTTAAAAGTGAAAATATACATTTGGGCACAGACTATATTTCATCATGTCATAGACATAACAAGAGGGCTGGATATTGTTTTCAATTTCTATGAGGTATACAACACTTAAAGTGTCCAGACAGCTCTGTGCATAGAAGGAACTCCAGCTCACCAAAGGTGGCAGCTGATTTCATTGTAAGGTAGCTCCTGGATTTGATTGACTGGATTTGATTCCCAGTCATTAAACACTGAGAAATCTGAAAAAGCTAGATTACTTTCCATCCAGGATAGCAGCTTAAGATGGTGGGTTATAAGAGGTGAACTACCTGAGTTTAAATCCAATGAATGCAAGCTTGGAAAAGTTAATCTGTAAAATGGAATTAATAATAATTCCAGCCTCATGAGCTATTTGGATTTAAGTTATCATTTCATGTGCAATTTATGGTACATAAATGCTCAGGAAATATTAGCTATTGTTTTGTATGATTCCAGGATAAGTGGATTATACCAAAACACTCAGATCCTGCCTGAATGGGACCTAGCAGCTTGTACTGCCCAAGAGCCAAACTGACTTCTGGGGAACATAGTTGAATGTGCTCTTCACATCTGTCAGACTGTTTTCCCCATTATTCTGCTGAGAGCTAGAAAGTGCATACTCCAGGGTGTCTCTACAACAAAAGTTAGAAGTCCTTCTTGATAGTACCTGGTTTTGCCATTCCAGTCCTCCAACTGTATTCTTAATACATAAGGGATGGTAGACTGTGTGCTTATCAAATGAATCTTCTCATTTCCCAGCCAAAATTCTGTGTTTCCAGTAGGAGACAGATGTCCAAACCCTTCTTTATATTGAATCCAGTTTTTCTTGAAATCCAGACTGCCATCAAGCCTCTAATTACACAATTGCACAGGCAAAAGGAGAGAATGTATTATCAGTGCGCATAAGGAAAACATCATAGCCATTTTGTCCAAAATATGGAGGCTATGATTTCATCATTTACCAAGTGACCCTGGGCTAGCTGCCTAAGTTTGCTCACCTGTCTCTTAAATAGGAATAATGATGCTTACTTCTCAGGATAGTTTCAGGGATTACACCAGAGAATGTAAAAGTACCCAAGAAGAAGGCCTGGCACATGATAAATTGTAATCTAGTAGTAGTTTTAAAAAGACTCCTAGAGGACTTCAGAACATCAGCTTGATGTTGCTGATTCTTGTACTGATAGTTGAAAAGGTCAGCCTATTTATTGCTCAACCTGTGTCTACCAGCTAAGCTCCCATCACTCACTTGCTCTGAGTGCCCCCTGCAGCCTTAGCTGTAACAATGGTCAAAGGTAAACAGACAGCAAGAGGATTTGCAGTGGATGCCTGGGGCTGGCAAAGGCTACAGAGGGGCCTGGTCATGGAACAGCCTGACTGCATCCTCTGGGGGACACCATCTTCTGGCGATGGGCAGCCCTGGGTCTTGATGTAAATATCAAGAGGTCCCTCTGTCACTATGAGACTGTGATCATGTGCCATCATGAATCTCCTATAGCAGGGCCAGCATAGTAGAGAACCTATCTCAGTACAGAGTGAAATCAGACTATATCCTGACTCTGTTACTTATTAGTCACGTGACCTTGGGCAAGTTATTTAGCCTCTTGTGCCAAGTTTCCTTCTCTGTAAACAGGAATAAGCAGGCCAAAACTACCACAAAGGAAAGTTGTGAGTGTCATTGAATTAATGCTTACAAGGTGCTTGGAGAAGTATCTGGCATATGGCAGAACAATTAGGTGTCTATTAAATACACAGGGTGAGGGAAAAATACCTTCTGAAACACAGTCCATCCATTTCCAGACCCATCAATTTCACAGTAGACTAAGAACTGCTGCTTAGCTTTCAGAGGTCTGATAAAGTAAAGTCCACTCTCTTTGGCCCCCTTATTGGCAACATCTTGGCAATCTGAAAAAGAAGAAATTTTTATGGTGGTTTGAAATCCAGGTAAGATTGTGTCAGCCTTGAAATTTTTAACATGTCAGAAACTATTCATATCCTGAGAAGTATTTTCTTATTTCTCAATCATTATTTCTTTCAAAGTAAATTTTCAGCTACTCAAGAAAAGTCTAAGTAATTAGACTGTTTATATTTAATGGCTAGACACTGTCCAGTGTATTTGTATACATTATAATACATACACTCTCCTTTACTTTTTATATCTGCTCTGATGAACTTAATCTCAATAGAAACCTTTCACTTACCTCTCCCAGTTACATCATGTATTTTCACTGTATCTTGACAAGGCTCTTGACAGTTTGCTTCAAGCTGGACCACTTTATCTCTTAGGTTAACGATTTTTTGACTATTTGAGTTATATATTTCTTGCAAAAATCTACAAGCAAAATAATAAGATAACAGATTATTCTTTTCAGACGAATAATGTTGTATATTCTTTTAAAAATACCGCCTTATTTTCTCAAGAATTATTTCCTGACAAATTACTCTATTCTTGGAAAAAGTTTAAAATGATACTAATAAATTGAGGTGAATTAAAATTCTAAGCTTTTTGGAAAAGAAAATAACAAAGTCCTTGCCAATAAACCATATCACTGTAAGTGATCATTCTGATTTTTGTTTCTGCATAAAAAGCAACAGATAATAAAGTACATAAGTGATGAGCCTGTTTAAGACAACCTGCTGATTATTCTTAGGACAAGATTCTTAGGGAAGGAAAAGCTCTGTTTAGAAATCCACACATGCTACAGCATTATTCCTTTTCACTTGTGGATTTAACTGAAGATCTGTTTATGGACTTCAGTCTATAACTTACGTGGGAAAAGTATCTGGGGGATTATCTTACATAAAATAAAACAACAGACATTTTCCCCTTCTTCTTAATGTTTCTGTTTACACAACTTCAGAAAAAAGCTAGGGAAAGTGAGAAATGCTGCTTTTGTAGTTCCTCACAGGACTACTTGTCCATATTCCGAAATGATAGAGAGCTATTACACACATAGACTGTTGTCTCTGAGGTTCTGGATAGACAAACTATTTGACCACTTTTTTCTCTATTGCATCTTGGACATTTTCTGCACTATAGTCTCCTTCAGTCTCAACGATGGGCAATAATAATGCAAATCATAATGCCAATAATGATAATAATAGTATCCCTCTGATACCAAAAAGGTGATAAATCCCTTCTGGGCCACTTCTTCTCAGCCACCATTTATCTCAACTTCTTCTGCTACTTTTAGAATAATTTAGGATAAAAATTGAGGAAGAAACTAAAATTGTGTCTGAGACCCAGTGTTCGGAAAGTCTACAAGGTCCTGGGAAGTTGTTAACAGAGACGTTTTGCCTTCAAGAGAAGGGAGGACAACACATAATTGCAGGGTCCACACAGCAGGTGGTATTTCAATGTTTGTCACACAAACTTGTCTCTTAAGGCAAGTTCTTTTTTTCTGCTCTTTCAATATAATTTACCAAGATCATTCCTATGTCTCTGCTCACAAATTCCTCACCACCCATTTGTTGACATTTTTATAAAAAGAATTTTATTTTCAACACTCAAATGCCCATCAGTTTGAATTTATGTTGTAAGACAAATGGGAGTGACAACAAACAGTTTGGTAAATATGGGCACAAGGCATTTGAAGACGTCTAAAGCATCTTTCTCTCACATGATCATTAAAAAGTGATCACAATCCAATGCAACTCGTATTACCTACTTCCATCCCTTTCAAGATGGTCAGGCATCATACCAGTTAGATACTACAGCTAGAAAAAGATAAAAAGATTACTTCTACCAAAGTTTGGCATACTGAATAAACCCCAGCTCAGTCTTGGAAAGCGAACTAAAACAAAAAAATGCTTACCGAATTGTTGATTCATGTGTTGATATCAGTGTTTCATATTTCATAATTTCTTCCATCATACTCTTGGAATTCTTGGTAGCACTCTCTATGTTATCTGTAATATGGGATCAGAGATAGAAAAATACATAAGCAAACAGAACCACTAAAATAACAGCAAAAGAACTTCGTAGATGACTCTCTCAGTCAGTGGCAGTTAGATTCTCACTTGGCTTTGATGGTTGATCAGGGTTATAGCTGATTTGGATTGCTTTGACCAGCTCTCTGGCTTCTGATGTTTTGTTCTCAACCTGATATAAGATGCCTTCCAAAGTTCGTAGATCTTTGTCTACACTGGTTTGGTAATTATTCAGGAAATCTGCAATTCCACAGGTAGTTGGGCAATAACTACCCTGAAAATACAACAATAGTGTGATTAAAAATCCTGATAAATAAAAATAGGTAAAACCTAGACTATGTTTTTAAAATGTCTAAACTGACAAATGATATTTGCTAAAGAATCTCTTATAAAGAATAAAAATTCCTCTGCCCAAGTCCAGTTCAAACACAGAGAGAAACATAAAAGCGACTTACAAATCTTTCATCTAAGATGCAGCAGTTGTCTCGGGTAGCAACATACTAGAGGAGGAAAATAGAGAAATTTCACTTGCTTATCAGATATTTTCTTATTTTTAAGCTTTCCGTTTAAAACAAATACATTTTGTAAACAGCACACTTACTGCCAGGCATGCTGAAGAAAGCAATGAAAGAATGTAGAAGATTACACTCGGAGGGTGCGAGGACCAACTCATGGTGTCGGCGGGCCCGGGGCTCCGAGCCTGGAATGTCAGAACTGTAACACTTGGGGCTTCAGTTGTCCCTTTATTTAAGCTCCAAGGACTGTAGGACAGCCAGTGGCTGAAGCCGATCACGGGGCCTTCTTACCAGAAGGGCGGAACATCTTTCCCGTCTCTTCCTCATCCTGGCCCCGGACCAATGTTCAGTCAGGTTCCTAGATTCTGCCCCCGGGTCTAAGCTCCTCCTTGCTGGCCCAGCTCAATGCTCCTCCCGGGAAGCCAACTCTCTGCAAAGGCTAGTGAAGCATTGACAGTCGCTAGGAGGAGGGAGAGGGGCCGGGAGGCTGCATGATGCAACCACTTCCAGGACAGATAGAGCAAACACACACACCGCTGACCTCGGCCAGGACAAACTGCCCCTGCCTTCAGATGGAGCCTGGTACCATAACCCAAATACCCCAAATTACCGCAAGTCAATTCTGAGATGGGGGGATGAGGGAACACCAGTATTTTTAACCTGTGCCAATGACAGGTGGAAACTTTGCCTTCCATCAGGTCTCAGTATGTCACTATTACCAGGAATGAATGCCTGACCCACTGCTTTGGCCATTTTCCTGTTTCAAAAATTGAAATATTAGTTTCAACTGTACAAAATAATAATTTGATATTTCTATATATTACAAAATGATCATCACAATATAGTTAGCATGGGTCAGCACACACAGTTGCAAAAACCTTTTTTTTCTTGCAATAAGAACTTTTAAGACCTACCCTCTTAGCAGCTTTCAAATATGTAATACAGTGCTCTTAACCATAATCACCATGCTGTACATTACATCCCCAGGACTTACTTACTTTAAAGCTTCAAGTCTGCATCTTTTGACACCCTTTACTCAGCTGTTGATTATTTTCGTAGATTCTCAGTTTGCAGTGGGCTTTTTTTTTTTTTTTTTCCAGATGGTTGCCTGAGGACACATGCCCCCTTCATTTATTTTATTTTGTTAACCATTTAAAAATGTTGATTTATTCACTGGCTGCTCTGGGTCTTTTCTCTAGCTTCAGTAAGCGGGGGCTACTCTTTAGCTGCGGTGCATGGGCTTCTCATCTGGGTGGATTCTCTTGTGGAGCACAGGCTCTAGGGCACAAAGGCTTCAGTAGTTCCGGTGCATGGGCTTGGTAGTTGCAGTCCCCAGGCTCTGGAGCACAGGCTCAGTAGTTGTGGAGCACAGGCTTAGTTGCTCCGAAGCATGTGGGATCTTCCCGGACCAAGAATAGAACCTATGTCTCCTGCACTGGCAGGTGGATTCTTTACCACCGATTACCAGGGAAACTCATTTTTTTTTTAAGTATAATTTACAATGTTGTGTTAGTTTCAGGTGTACAGCAAAGTGATTCAGTTTTATATATATATATATATATATATATACACACACACACACACATATATAATTTAAAAATAATTTGAAAGTGTGTCTATATGTGTGTATGCATGTTCAGATTCCCACTATAGGTTGATATAAGAAATTGAATATAGCTCCCTGTCCTATACTATAAACCTTTGTTGGTTACCTATTTTATAAACAGTAGTGTGTATATATTAGTCCCAAACTCCTAATTTATTTCTCCCCTTCCTCCATCCCCTTTAGAACCCATAAATTTGTTTTCTATATTTGTGAATCTATTTTTGTTTTGTAGCTAAGTTCATTTGTATCATTTCTTAGAATCTGCATACAAGTGATATCATATGTGTCTTTCGGGCTTACTTCACTTAGTAGAATAATCTCTAGACATTATTTCATTTTTCATGGCTGAGTAGTATCCCATTGTGTGCATATGCCACATCTTCTTTATCGACTCACCTGCTGATGGACAGTGTGATTGTTTTCATGTCTTGTCTATTATAAATAGTGCTGCTGTGAACATAGGGGTGCATGTATCTTTTCATATCGTGGTTTCCTCCAAATATATGCCCAGGAGTGGCATACATTTACATTCTCACCAACAGCGCAGTGAGCTTTTGAGCTCAGCCCCTCCCTTTGTCTAGAAGTATCAGCTGGTGTAGCACCATACCTGCTGCAGATGGGAAACAAGTCAGGAGCCTATTTTGTTTTTCCTGAGGTTCCAGCTCGTTAGTTCAGAGTAAAGCCTGGCTACAGGAGGCAGGGGCTAGAAAAATCCATATCGCATATACTGACTAGGAGCGTAACTGGAGGAAATGGGGCAAAAACTAGGCAGGAGCTGTCCTTTTCACTCTGACCCTCAAGTTTCCTTGTGTATTGGGACAGTATGTTTATTATCTTCTCCAATTAATAATTTATAATTATGTACTATCATTATCCCTCCTTTTAATATCCCTCATTTCATTCTCTGAGACCAGCTTACTGCAAATTTTCATTATATATTTAGTGGGAGAAATACATCTAAATTGAGATAAATACTAATACTTCAATGTCTAATCCTAAATCTTTACAAAGAAATAATTGTTTTGACTTGAAAAAAAGATAAATGCTCCTACTGGGTAAATAATAATTATTGTAACAAAATGAATACATTAAAACCAGATGTGTTGCCTTTTCTTTCCTCCTTAATAGTTACCCTCTCTGATTTACCAATCATTGTCAATCACATCACCAAACATCAGCCAATTAAAGCCACACAGTCTTCTTTATCCTCCTGGTTTATTCATCTCATCAGTTGTTGAAGCTTATTGTTAAAACTGCTTTCTCATTGTCACTTCTGTTTTATTGCTGTTTTCTATTTCCATTGCCAATATCCTAAGAGGGCCAGTTTATTTCTTGTCTAGACTGCAAATAGATGGGAAACAATGGAAACAGTGAGAGAATATTTTCTTGGGCTCCAAAATCATTGCAGATGGTGGCTGCAGCCATGAAATTAAAAGATGCTTGCTCATTGAAAAAAAAAAAAAAAGGCTATGACCAACCTAGACAGCATATTAAAAAACACAGACGTTACTTTGCTGACAAAGGTCCATCTAGTCAAAGTTATGGTTTTTTCAGTAGTCATGTATAGATGTGAGAGTTGAACTATAAAAAAAGTTGAGCACCAAAGAATTGATGCTTTTAAACTGTGGTATTGCAGAAGACTCGAGAGAGAGCCTTGGACTGCAAGGAGATCCAACCAGTTTTCAAGAAAATCAGTCCCGAATATTCATTGGAAGGACTGATGCTGAAGCTGAAGCTCCAATACTTTGGCCGCCTGATGCAAAGAACTGACTCATTGGAAAAGACCCGGATGCTGGGAAAGACTGAAGGCAGGAGGAGAAGGGGACGACAGAGGATGAGATGATTGGATGGCATCACTGATTCTATGGACATGAGTTTAAGTAAGCTCTAGGTGTTGGTGATGGACAGGGAAGCCTGGCATGCTGCATTCCAAGGGGCCGCAGAGAGTCGGACATGACTGAGTGACTGAATTGACTGAGACTGCTTATGCACACTGTCTGTTAACTGATTTCCCTTCCTCTTCAATGGCCTTCTGCTCTAAATCTGTTGTCACACTGCAGACAGATTCATCTTCCTGTAAATGTAGCTCGGATTATGATATTCACCTGCACAAAAACCTTTCTATCTCCCATCACAGTGAAAGTAAACATAATAGACATCCCTTCCTACCACTGCTACTTTTTCTCTCTTGATTCTATTTCCTATACTCTTTAGTCTGGCCACACTAAATCACACAACATCCTTAATGTAAACCATATTGTCCCATCTCTCAGATATGTTTTCTTTTTTATACACTGCTCCTTCAGTCTGGATTGCCTTCACATACACTCCTGCATCTCTGGCTGTGTATTCATTCCTACTTCCCCAAAACTTGGAGAAGAGCATGGCAACCCACTTCAGCATACTTGTCTGGAGAATTCCATGAACCAAGAAACCTGGCAGGCTATAGTCCATGGGATCACAAGGAGTTGGACATGACTAAGAGTCTACTATTATTACTACTACTCCCCCAAACCAAAACCCAAGCTCTGGAGGCCAGCTTCTCCTCTTTAATAGCATTTCAGCAACCTATACATGCTGCATCCACCTCATTAGATTGTAAATACTAATATCCATTTTATGGCAATAGCCATCAAAATATTATGTATGTATGCTTTAGTTGCTCAGTTGTGTCCAACTCTTTGGAACCCCATGAATTATAGCCTTCAAGGCTCCCCTGTTCATGGAATTCTCCAGGCAAGAATACTGGAGTGGATAACCATTCCCTTCTCCAGGGGATCTTCTCGAACCAGGGATCAAACCCTAGTCTCCTGCATTACAGGCAGATTTTTACCATCTGAGCCACCAGGGAAGCCCCTACAAGTGTGTTAAACATTCCATAATGATTTGATAACACTAAATTGAATTGGTCTGGAAGTAAGTCTTTAAATAAAGTTTGCATTTCTAATAACACTTAAAACTTCCAAATTCTAAATGTAAATGACTTTGGCAAGGGTAATTAGGTAAAGGGAAATGAATAATCAATGAGAAAGTAGCTATTGATAAGGTGGATATATAAAAATTATTAATTATAAACCAATAGCCATCTTCTATAAAGGAACAGCTAGTGAAAATACACAATGGAAGAAAAATGTACTTATATATATATATAATTTGTACCATACACACATACATATACAACTAGATAAAATATCTAAGGAGAAATTAACAAGAAATAAACAAGATTGATATTATTAAACATTCCAAACAATACTATCAGGATATAAAATAAGAACTGGTGAAGATTAAAATCATGCTCTATGTCTAAGTAAAGAGATTCAATAAAACTGTCAACTATTTCTGTGATAGTTTAGAACTGTATTGATATTATTATAAGGCTAAATTTGATTTTTTTGTTGTTGTTCTTTCTCTTTTTCTTCCTTTTTAAAAAAGAGTTAGGTAAGATGTTTCTAAAGTGCAATGAAAGAAAGAAAATTATCTTGGAAAATTCTAAGCAAGAAGAAAAATGAGGGCAAAACTATCTCTCAAACATTAAAGCATGTTATTAATCCGTAATTTTTAAACAATGCAATACTGGACCATGGTAGGTAGATAGATAAATATTCTTCAGATATAGGCCTAGATATATGTTGATGTTTAGTATGTTCAAGTTGACATTGCATAGGGGATGATAGAAAAAAATTATTCAGTATATGGCATTAGTATGGTGTTAGCATAATTGGGAAGTTATCTGCAATGAACTGCAGGCTAATTCTTTTATTTTTTATTTGAATTAATTAATTAATTTTAATTGGAGGACAATTACTTTACAATATTGTAGTGGTTCTGCCATACACTGACATGAATCCATCATGGGTGTACATGTGTTCCCCATCCTGAACACCCCTCCCACTCCCTCCCCATCCCATCCCTCAGGGTCATCCCAGTGCACGAGCCCTGAGCACCCTGTTTCATGCATTGAACCTGGACTGGTGATCTGTTTCACATATGGTAATATACATGTTTAATGCTATTTTCTCAAAGCTCAAGAGGAGAGAGCATTTCTCTCCTAAATAAGACAGTAATTTAGGTGGAAAGGCCACTTATCACAGATGAAACGATATTAGGACCAGTCGACTTGCCCTCATGAAGAGCTGTGCATCTTACCAGTAAGCGTGTTGGGCAGAGCATGTTGTCATTGAGATTCTTTTTGCTGAACCATAAAATATCAACTTCTTGAATTTAAGGTAACAATTTATACACACACACACACACACACACAGAAGTTGCTCAGTCATGTCCGACTCTTTGCGACCACATGGATTGTAGCCCACCAGGCTCCTCGGTCCATGGGATTTTCCAAGCATGAATACTGGAGTGGGTTGCCGTCTCCTTCTCCATTTATAACTTCAACAATTATAAATTTATAACAATTTATAACTTCACACTAACTATATATATATATAGTATGTATAATATAACTTCATATATACAAGGTTAATAAACACTTAAATTGGGGAAACTGGAAATTTTTATATAATTTTGGAAGTGTAGTATATTCTGGTTTGGGGCTGACTTGCCTTAGGATCTAATATGTGTTATCACAGTTTTGCAGAAAAGGCTTGTTTTCTTTTTCTTACCAGACTCTAAAGTCCTGAATCAGAGTCCTATCAGATAAGATGCTCTCTGAGGGAAAATGACCAGCAGTGACTCAGTGACCTGCACTGGCCTTGCATCCAGGCACTTGGGTTTTATTAAATTTTAACTACTTGTTGTCTTCCATGTTTGGGATACATTTTTTTCCCCTCCGATAAATTATAAATGATTAATGAATTCCAGGAAAGAAGAATATTTCTTAAATCAAATTTCTTCTGTATCCCAGTTAATTTTCTGAGAAAATAGCATAGGCAATATTTAAGCCAAAATAATCATTTTGTTTAATTCAGAGGTCAATGGGCTTGCTTATTGATTTAATAATTTCCCAAATCACTTATCATCCAATTATTTGCGCTCTGATTTAAAAACAGAAGATCTATTGCTAATGATCTTTATGTACATTGATCATTCACTTTATGAGTTCCCTTTTCTCTTTTATTCATCTCTGCTCCAAATTATTTGTTGAATTTGAATTGGGTTATGTAAAGCTAAATTTAAGATGTCCTAACCTGTGACACACGTTATAGGCCTGAAAGAATACTAGAGAGAACCACTGATTTTGAGAATCTTCCTTATATTTGATGCCATGCTACAGTTTAGTTGATGATGTTTTGTATTATCTGTCATTTAATCCTCACAACACACTTGTAAGTAGATCTGATTATCTGCATCTTATGAATGAAGGAGAGTCTTTGAGAGACTGTGGTGATACACACGAGGTCATTGTGGCACATGGAGTTCCAAACCAACGGGTCCAGTACCCGTGCTCTTAACCATGACTGCAAATGTAACCATGAAGTGCTTCTTTTTATTTTATTTTTTAACATTTTAATTAGAGGATAATGGCTTTACAATGTTGTGTGGGTTTCTGCCATACAACAACATGAACCAACCGTAAGTATACATACATCTCTTCCCTCTGGAGCCTCCTCCCCACCCCGCTATCTGCCCCCGCCACCCCTACCACCATCCCACCCATCTAGGTCAAGCAGAGCACCAGGTTGAGCTTACTGTCTTGTACAGCAAATTCCCACTAGCTATCTATTTTACACATGGAAAAGTGTATATTTCATTGCTACTCTCAACGTCTCCCACCCTCTCCTTCCCCCACTGTGCCCACAAGTCCGTTCTCTATGCCTGTGTCTCTATTCCTCTCCTGCAAATAGGCTCATCAGTACCATTAATGAAGCACTTTTTAATCTAAGGTGATATACAGATATAAAATGTTATCATGAGAATCAAATTTATTCATTGTTAGAATGGTTTGCTGGTGGAGTTTATGGATTTTAAAAATTAATGTGTGTATGCATATGTATTAGAGAAGAAAATGGCCACCCACTCCAGTATCCCTGCCTGGAGAATCCCATGGACAGAGGAGCCTGGCAGGCTGCAGTCCACGGGGTCGCAAGAGTCTGACACAACTGAGGGACTCCCCAGCAGCAGCATGCATGTGTCTGTGTGATTGTGTGAACATGTATTTACATCTCTTTTACCTGTCTACCTAATCTGCCTATCTATCTTCTTCTCTGGGTTAGGAATGAGGTTGGCTTTTACTGTCTCTTAAACCTGGATTTTAGTTATCTTATAATTGCATTTGTATTTTCAGTTCAAGGTTAAAAGGAAGCAGTTTTTCAATGCTGACCACATGGTTCAAGTAAATAGGACTTGATGAATTGAATTCTTTCAGTAGCTTAAAGGAAGATACATCAGTTGAGTGGTCCAAAGAAACTCAAATCAATGCTGACAATGATAAGTCTATTTTTCTAACGTTAAACCATTTCCAGATCTAAGCTAAATTTATAGCCTTACTCTTTAGAATTGGATTTCCTCAAAATAGCAAAAAGAAATGACTTGTTGACACTCTTGAAAATCAGTCCAACTTAATAGTTAGAATATACCACTAAGGGAAAAAAGTTATCTGTTAGAATATTTGCTTTGTTTATAAAAATAGCCCAAGGAAAGTGAAAATGAAATTTTTTCCTCGATTGTCTGTGAACAACGTGCTTTTAGTTTCACTATGTAAATTAAAGACAGAAAAACAAAGTGAGACAGGTAATACAGGGTTCTCCCTGGGGGTGGGGTAGCAGTAACAGACTGCATTTTGAGCTTCTTAACTTTTCAAGGAAAGTTTCACTGGATGTGTCCATAGCAGCATATGGCTGAGTGCAGGGGTGTTCACAAAGTGCTATGGCTGGGATATAAGAAATTAAGCACTGAGTGGGTTAAGAGAGGATTATCCTAATTGGAATTACATAAAGAGCCGGAAAATGGCCAAGAATCAGCCCTTTTTAATACTGACTGGAGATAAAGGAATGTGCTGAGGCCGCCCTGGATTGACACAAAATGGAATGGAGAAGAAGTTAGATTTAAGCCTTTGATGTGCCAACTTGGTCCCTGACTGCATTCCTGGTTGGTTGGTTTGTTTCTATCTTCATGAAATTTGCAATTTGAGGTCCCTTGCCCTATGAGAAGGCAATGGCACCCCACTCCAGTACTCTTGCCTGGAAAATCCCATGGATGGCGGGGCCTGGTGGGCTGCCGTCTATGGGGTCGCACAGAGTTGGACATGACTGAAGTGACTTAGCAGCAGCAGCAGCAGACCTATGAAAGAAATTTCACCACTAATTTTCATTTTTCTGTTTGAGAAACTGATCATTTTATCCAATAAATTATCTTTGGAGAAAAACAATGATCTATTCCCAAAGAAGAAGAGAAGGTAAAAAGAATGCTGCCAGATCAACAAAATGATTCATCTTCTCCTACTTAATGCCCACATTTACTTTAAGCTCCTATCTTGAATGAGGGCAAATAAACATTTGCAAGACTTGTATCTTTGTTTTAAATTCTAACTACTTAGGTCAGTTTACCCACTTACTGTGATTGCGCTTTAGTCCTTCCTGTTCAAAGTTAAATCCTTAAAGAATACGCTGTGTATAAAGGCGAACTCCTTATTGGCATTTTGAAGGACCTTGCTTCACCCCTGAAAGGTGACATGGTTCCTACCCTTCTTCAAGCAGAGATTGCTGTGTATGTTTTACCTTGAGTGTGGGAGCAGTGACCTCTGATCAGTAAATAAAGATATGATTTGTAAACACCCAAATATTTGCTGAATGTTTTGCAAGGAAGACTAGAGTGTAAACCACACTCCTGGTTGATAACAGTTGTGCCTGCAGGACTAACTGAGCCCTATTCATCAAGAAACAAAATAAGTCAACATTCAGAACGCTGTGTTTCATATTTCACAAAGAACACAGAGGAAATTCCATTTACCAAGATCCAGAAAACTAATTGCTTAATCACACATCCATCTAGGTCTGAAACTACCCAATATTCTTACCTCAGCACTTCCTGTGAATCTCACTCAATTGGCTATATTAAGTCAACTTTTTTGATATTTAATTCCACATCATCTCATTGTGGATGTGGAAGGCCCCTTCTTCAACCCCTTCATGTCTTCCTCATGTGGTAAACTGCCTCTGGATCTGACACCTGGACCATATAGAATCATTCTAGGAAAATTCCTGAAATAATGCTTGATCAGATATGCACCCCCAAATTTGGTTAAAAGGTCACTAAACATTTCCCATGATGCTCCTCTGCTGGCTCCCAGACCAAACGCTTGTTGAGCAAGTACTATATGCCAGACCCTCCTTGTCCAACATAATAAGCAAAATAGACAAAACTCTGCTTTCAGGAAGTTTACCCTTTCCTGGAGAGAATGAGGCAATAAACAACAAACTGAAACAAGCGTCAGTGCTGGTTGCCGTCTGGTGGTCCAGGAAGCGCTCTGCTAGGTGCTGCGACTTTGCTGGGCTTGTGGTCGGCAAGTCGCAAGTGCATGGCTGGCTCACCACTGACACCTGAAGGCCCCAGGAAGGCGGGTGGTTTGGGGCCGACATACATAATTTTTTTTTGATTTGGGATTGTCAGAAATTTGACAAGACAGCTAGGTGACAGAGTGAGAATAAAGTAGAGGACACTTGTAAAAGTTAGTCCCCAGACACCACAAAGTCCATCTCTCCACATCTGCTCACGAGTGTCATGTCTGGGATCATGTCTAATGACACCATTCGCCTTATCAAAAACTTGTAAGGACTCCTTGAGTGTGTGCCAAGTCGCTTCAGCGTCTGACTCTTTGCGACCCTCCACCAGGCTTCTCTGTCCATGGGATCTTCCTGTCAAGAGTACTGGAGTGTGTTGCCCTGCCCTCCTCCAGGGGAATCTTCCCAACCCAGGACTGAACCTCGTCTCACAGTCTCTTGCACTGGCAGGTGGAGTCTTTGCCAATGGCCGCCTGGGCCACCTGGCAAGCTCAGCAGCCAAGGATATGAGCTCCTAAGACAGGTTTTAGGAAACAACCCTTGGGAGAGAGTTATGAAATCAAATGACACAACTGAGGTAACTAAAGTAGTGTGATAAAGCAACTGAGTGGTGTAAGGAGAATATTTTATTTCTTTATTAAGCACTCAGAATTTCTTCTACATGACTTTTTCTTTAGAATGCTACTTAGATTTTTGTTTTATTTTGTTTAAAAACGCAGATTCCTCAGCTTCGTTCCAAATATACTGAATCAGTGTAGCAGGGTGTGCACCCCAGGAATCTGCATTTCATTAACAAGCTTCCCCAGATGATTACTAGGCCCAGAAAAGGAGGAAAATTCCTGACTAGCGCTGGGCTGCAGAATAATCACACTGGCTTTACATAAGGAGGCCCGATTTCTACTCTACAATCTTAAAGCTCACATAATTCCTCTTTGTTATATTGGGTTGGCCAAACAGTTTGTTTGGGCTTTTTTGTAAGATGCTATGAAAAACTGGAAAAAACTCTTTGGCCAACTCATTTTATTCAAGACACACGAAACCATTTATTGTGACAAGAAGAATAAAACATCAAACTACTTCAGTTTCTTCTATTTAAGTTAAAATAAGATTTTTGGTAATTAAATTTATTGATATGTACTGCTCTATGAGTTTTGCTTCAGTGCTGCCCCAGGAACGAAGAGTAAACTGGCGCGAAGTCCAAGGCCTTCGCACAGTGCAAGAGTCCTTGTGCGCACAAAGGATTCAAGAAACAGTTTGAAGACGTGCAAGCACTTTAAAGAATAGACTAGAGAGGATTTAGGGAAGGATAGAATTGGGAGGATGTGGAGGGGAGAGAAGGATCAAAAATAATAACTTTGAGGAATAGAGGAGATGGGGGACCATTAACAGAAATAAGAAAATCGAAGGAGGAAGTGGTTTAGGGCAGAGAGGAGACCGGGCTCAATTTCCAATGCTTTACATCTGAGCAGCTGCGACGGCCTTGGAACTCTGGAGTCAGAGCTTTGGGAACGAAAACTGATGTGGAGTTGATGGTGGGCAATGAGAGTTTCCCAGAAGAAAATGCGGTGTGAAAATAAAAGGGCCTGGAAACAGAACCTGGACCTGAATTTAAGGCTATCAGGACAGACAGATAAAGAAAGAATGGTTCTGTGCCCGCCTCACTCCCCAATCCTACAGACCCCAAACACGTTCAAATCTCCAAAGTGAAATCCCTTGGACTAAGTTCACCTTTTTATCTGGACTTGGAATACTTTCAAATTAAAAAATAATGAACAATATTATATAGAGAGAACCTTTTCTGTTGGATAATACAGCCAATGATACAGAATGAGTAGTGCAGTAGTCATTTCACTTATTTGGTGTCCTATGGAACCAGGAGCAGGTAGACTGGTCTAGTATATGGATTTTGTTTTGTTTTCCAAAAATTAAATACATGTATTGAATTTCCTGAAGGGCCTGGGGGAATCTGTTGGATTGCACAGTGAATGGCCTTAATATCACACATGTTATTGTAAATGTCCATGATTTGGAAGGGCTTGCTAGAGCTGTGACCAGATATAAGGAATTTATGTACTTTTCTTTTCAGGCCCTAGGGTGGAAGGCAGACCCTCTCGGATGTGTAATGTAACAGAGCCGCCTGCTGGTGAAATTGGCCAACAACAAGCACACTGGTGTGGACACGCCACGCAAACTGTCTCATAGATATTGTAGGTACAATATCCTCCTGCCCATTCCTTCTGTATGTATATTATTTGTTGTCTGAGTGTAAGATTTCTCTGTTTTTGTGCTGATGAAGGGATGGGGAGGCAATAACCGTCATCAGCCATGTTGAGGCCAGCATTCAAAGTGGGTCCTCCAGTCAGAACCCTGGATCCGGAATTCGGGTGTACACAGTCAGTCTGGGCTTGCTGGAGCTGTGCGTGCTGGCTGTGTTTGGCTATACTTCCTACTGGGTCTTAGGATACTACATAAATAAGCCGAAGATGATGCCCGTATATTGGCTCCTGGCTTGTTGTGAAGACAACAGTCTGGGATCCGTGAACTCAAAAGCCTGTTGATTCCCAAGCCAAATTTTCATATTTACAGCATACTCAGCTGTTTTAAACACAGCCTCAGTTCAGTTCAGTCACTCAGTTGTGTCCAATTCTTTGTGACCCCTTGGACTGCAGCATAGCAGGCTCCCCTGTCCATCACCAACTCCTGGGGTTTACTCAAACCCACGTCCATTGAGTTGGTGATGCCATCCAACCATCTCATCCTCTGTCGTCCCCTTCTCCTGCCTTCAATCTTTCCCAGCATCACGGTCTTTTCAAATGAGTCAGCTCTTTGCATCAGGTGGCCAAAGTATTGGAGTTTCAGCTTCAACATCAGTCCTTCCAATGAACATACAGGACTGATCTCTTTAGGATGGACTGATTGGATCTCCTTGCACTCCAAGGGACTCTCAAGAGTCTTCTTCAACACCACAGTTCAAAAGCATCAATTCTTCGGCACTCAGCTTTCTTTATAGTCCAACTCTCACATCCATACATGACTACTGGAAAAACCATAACTTTGACTAGATGGACCTTTGTTGGCAAAGTAATGTCTCTGCTTTTTAATATGCTGTCTAGTTTGGACATAGCTTTTCTTCCAAGGAGCAAGCCCCTTTTAATTTCATGGCTGCAGTCACCACCTGCAGTGATTTTGGAGCCCCCAGAAATAAAATCTCTCACTGTTTTCATTGTTTCCCCATCTATTTGCTATGAAGTGATGGGACCAGATGCCATGATCTTAGTTTTCTGAATGTTGAGCTTTAAGCCCACTTTTTCACTCTCCTCTTTCATTTTCATCAAGAGGCTCTTTTGTTCTTCGCTTTCCACCATAAGGGTGATGTCATCTGCGTATCTGAAGTTATTGGTATTTCACCCAGCAATTTTGATTCCAGCTTGTGCTTCATCCAGCTCGGCATTTTGCATGATGTACTCTTGCATATAAGTTAAATAAGCAGGGTGACAACATATAGCCTTGACATACTCCTTTCCCAATTTGGAAACAGTCTGTTGTTCAATGTCCAGTTCTAACTGTTGCTTCTTGACCTGCATACAGATTTCTCAAGAGGCAGGTCAGGTGGTCTGGTATTCCCATCTCTTTAAGAATTTTCCACAGTTTGTTGTGATCCACAGAGTCAAAGGCTTTGGTGTAGTCAAATACAGCCTAGATGAGCAGATTTTTAAATGTTTAGAAATGGCCTGCTTTGCATATCCTGAGAAACTGAATCTGGCATCTGAGAGCCACAGAGAAACTCTGGAGCTCTTAGAGACCTTGCTGGCAGGTACTGTTTGGTAGAGCCTGGAGGCAGCGACTCCCAGAGGCCCTGCTGAGCACCCTCATCTAGAAGTGTAAGTCCCTCCCCACCCCTCTCCCTGAGAGTTCCTTTACCTTCTTACTCTGCGGGGTGGTTCCGTGCCGCCACAGCCTCTGAGGGTCCATAACTTCTAATTCCCCTCCTTGCCTTCCGGATACAAACCTATCAAAGTGTTGCTCCAAACTTTTTCTTTTATCTTTTCCCCTGATCAGCTCCCCAGCATCCCTGGAACTCACTATACTGTGCAAATAGGCCTTTCCTGGGCGGGGACAAAGAGAGGAGCTTCGTAAATGGATGCAAACCAAGTTGTTACGTGGTCAGTCATACACATCTTCTGTACTTCCTCTTTGATTGCTTTTGTTCCCCTTCAGAAAGCAAAACTGTTTCCCAAATACGAGCCTGGAGGGCTTGGAGGTACTGGCTATCCCTTCTCAGGAGCGTCCTGAGGCCGGGCCTCGAAGGGGATAGAAACTCAGAGTGCAGCTGCTCTAAACATGCTATGCATTCCTCAGGGACGAGATAGGTAGGATGTCTTGTCCATGGGTGGTTGGTCGTGTCTGACTCTTTGTGACCCCACAGACTGTAGACTGCCAGGCTCCTGTGGCCATGGAATTTTCAAGGCAAGAATATTGGAGTGGGCTGCCATTTCCTCCTGCAAGGGGCTTTCCCAACCCAGGAATTGAAATCAAGTCTCCTGCATTGGCAGGAGGATTCACCATTGAGCTATCTGGGACTCATCTAACTCTGCATTTGGTCAAGGGTGCCTGTATTCTCAGCATCACTAGTGGAGTTTAGGAATGTTGGAGCTGCTTGAAGAGAAAGTCCAGACCAGCATTAAGTCTAAGAAAGGGCATGAATGACTGAGTCTAAAACCCAGGGGCTCAGGTCATGAAAGCTTCACACACTTTGGAGACAATTCATTCTATCTCCTCATGGCTAAATGTATAAAAATAGCTTCCCTCTTCTTGTGGTTAGTTAAGAATCAGACTCAGGGGAACCAGTCCAGTCTTGCCTGCACCACTTACTAGATCTGTGATTCTGGACAGTTCCTTAGCCTGTGTTTACATTTCTTTGCCTGTAAGATTGAGAAATAATAGTACCCACCTTGTATATTTGTTGTGAGGATTAAGTAAGATCTTAGTTCATTTTTTTTCCAACTGAGGCAGTGTAATGTGAGAGCTGAGAGTACGGACACTGAAGCCAGACCCTCTGGCTTTAAATCTCAGCATTATAAGTTATAGCTGTGTGACCGTGGAGAAGTTACTTTTTTCCTGTGTCTCAGTCTCAACTGTAAAATGGGGATAATTACAGTATTTATCTCATACCTGCTAAGTGCATGCCTGCTAACTTGCTTCAGTCATGTCTGGTTCTTCATGACACTAAGGATGGTAGCCTGCCAGGCTCCTTTGTCCATGGGATTCTTCAAGCAAGAATGCTGGAGTGGATAGCCATGCCCTCCTCCAGGGGATCTTTCTGACCTAAGGACTGAACCTGAGTCTCCTGCATTGGCAGGAGGGTTCTTTACCACTAGCCTGGGAAGCCCCATTCATCTCACAGGGCTGTTTTATTTAATGTGCTAATACATGTAAAACATTTAAAGAAATGTCATAAAAGCTTATTTTTATTATAAAGTAAATGAAGCTATTAGAACAGTTTCTGGTAAATAGTAAGAACTCAATATATGTTGACTTGTATTATTAATCACATAATTGTCTAGATAATCCATAAATTTTATTAATCATCCTATAAAAAAGGAAGGCCTGGTTTCTGTTTTCTTTTACTTCTTCTAACTTGAACTCTTGCTTTGCTAAATTCAATCTAAGAAGAGAGCACCACTGGACTTGAAAGAAAAGCAAATTAATGGAAACAAAACAAAAGATTAAGTTTCAAAAGAGAGACTTTTTAAAAGGCTCCCCTTTGTTTGTTCACTAACAATTAACTAGATTGCGACTCCTGAACGTGGTTCTTTCCCATCCTTTTCAGTACCTAGGAAAGAACCTTTGCGGTCATCATGTGCCCGCAGGCTTTGATCAGATGGTATTTATAACTATCGGAAAATGAAGCAAACAAAACAGGTTCTTCACCGTCCTGTCTAGAGAAACAAAGCTGGCCTAAATACAGTTCTCTAGCTCCTTGGAAAAGACGTTGTTGTTCTTCAGTCAGTAAGTGGTGTGCGATTCTTTGCGACCCCATGAACTGCAGCACGCTAGGCTCCCAGTCCTTCACTATCTCCCGTAGTTTGATCAAACTCATGTCCATCGAGTCTGTGATGCCATCCAGCCGTCTTACCCTCTGTGGTCCCCTTCTCCTCTTGCCCTCTATCTTCCACAGCATCAGGGTCTTTCCCAATGAGTGGCTCTTGGCATCAGGTAGCCAAAAAAATGTTGAGGGCTCCCGTTTATTTATCTTGTTTGATTTTTTTCCTTCTCAAACTCAGAATTTGGAAGGGAATGGGGAGTGCAGGGAGAAACTTTAACTTTTCGGCGCAAACTTCAAAAACAGAAGGAAAGAGTTGAGCCAGCAACCCTAATCAACGTTTTGCAGGCTTGATGGTTGGACCTGATCTCAAAGTGTTGCAATGCGGGGCCTCCGGGCCGGGCGGGGCGCTGTGGCGCTCGGCCAGTAGGGGGCGCGCGGGAGCGGAGGCCCCACGGGGCGGCCGTGCGCGCGTGCGGCCGCGCGGCTCTGGGCTTCCGCGCGCGCGACGAGCGGAGCGTGGACCCTGCGCCGGCTTCGGCGACCCTCCGGCCCGGAATTGGGCTCCCCCAGGCGGCCACCTCGGCCGCGGGGCCGCGGAGACTGGGCGCCGGGGCGGAGGCAGGGGACCGGCGAGCGCAGGAGGGTCCCGCCTCGCCGTATGCAGTGCGCGGGACTGCGCCTCCGCTTTCTGGGGAGACGGGGCGGTGTCAGGTAACCTCATTCACCGCGCCGGGCGACTGAGTCCCCCCAGCGGCCCCGAAAGGAGAGGCGGAAAGGGAGGGCGCCGAATCAGCTGCAGTCGCAGCTCCGGTCTGGGCCCCGTGGGTGGTGCTTGGACTCTGACAAGCCAGAGCCCCGCCAGGCTTCCCGCTCCGGAGGAGGCTCGGCCCGGGGGCCCTCGCGCATCCCCTCCTTGGCCAAGTGTCCGCCTTTCCCGTCCTGGATGGTCAATCCTCCGTCCCCACTTCGTGCAGCTCCTTTGGAAATCTCTGCTCTTCGCTTTGGAAATCTTCACTTCCTAGTCTGCAAAATCGTTCAGCAGATGTGGCAACAGTGGATTCCTTAAAGGAATTGGGATTGACTACTGGGAGTGGAGTTTGAGGGGGGAATAGGAACTGTTTGCACCTGAATGGTTTAGGAGTTTCTTGTGCCTTTGGCCCCCTAAAAAATTGTTTGAATTATTAAAATTGAAAGTGAAAATATATCCTCTCTCTATCCCCCTTTGTGAGCACCTTGATAAGTCAAGTGAAGGAAAGAGCATGCAGAATCAGATCCCTTCTCTTCAAGTCCTGACTATACATAGCACTAGTGACATCTGGTAATCAGGCCTAATTATTTACCTGGGAATCTTAATTATTCACATGGAAATCACCTAGCAAAATGCAATGAGCAATGCGCACAGAATTCATTTTGAGGAGATGTAAACCTTCCTTTGCATTGAGTTGTGTTTGACACCTGGGCCTGCCCTCTTTGCAGTGTCTGTCTACTTCATTTGAGGGCCATTGTCTGTCATGAAATGCCAAACCTTGGTCTGACTGTCACTGTGCCCCCAAATTCTACTGACATTCATTCCTTTTGGTTTATTGTCTTAGTATTTTTTTAAAGCCCCCCTCATGAATGGCAGTTACCATGGGAAGGATGGTCATAATAGGTAGAAGAGCCTGGTCTGGAATTCAGGAAACAAGGCTCACTTCTGAAGGCCTGTGTTCAGGGTTTTGTTCTGGGCCCAGTTCTATTGCTAACTGGCTATGTGACCCTGGTTGTTCAATTTATTTAATCTTTAAGAACATTGGTTTTCTCATTTCAGGGAAGCTAGTAACACCAATAGCCTCCTAGTGTTCTTTTCTTGCCTGGAGAATCCCATGGACAGAAGAGTCTGGCAGCCCATAGGGTCGAAAAGAGTTGGACACGACAGAAACAGCTTAGCAGGCACACACTGGCCGATGACTGCTAAATTCAGTGGTCAGTCTTGACCTTCACCCTCCTTGACCTCTCACTGGTATTGAACCAAATTAATCACTGTCTCTTTAAAATTCTTTCTTCTGGAAGTCATGATTTCTGTCTTCCTCCCTCACACTCTTTTTCAGTCTCCTTGACTGGATGCTCTTTGTTTCGTAGGCCCTTCCCTGACTCATCTGCTCTGTAGGTTTGCTAGACCCCACATGTTTACCTCCAACATGGACATGTCCTCCTGTAAAACCTGTATTCAGGTGTCCAGCTGCCTTTTTGATATCTTTCATAAAAGGCATCTTAGAAGTAACATGTTTAAAGCTGAAAGTCCTGATCTTCATTCCCAGGTCTGCCTCCCTCCATCCTCTTGTCTTGTCTGTCTCCATAAATGGCAATTCCATCTCTTCATGCTCAGGCCAAGACCGTTGCAGTCAAACTTGTCTTTCACCATCATTCTAGTATAAAGCACCACCCTTCTGATTGGACTGTAGAAATAGCCTCCTGCCCCGTCTCTCCTTGCCCTTCTACAGCCTATTCTTGTAGCTGCAGGAGCAGTCATGCAAGTTAGTCATGTCCTGTGTTGGTTGAAAGCTGTCCAATGATTCATCTCCTTCAGAGTAAAATCCAAAGTCCTTAAAGTGATCTAAAAAACAGTGATTTAGTCTCAGCTCCTTTTCTGGCCTCATATCTTTCTTGTCACCCACTCCCCTCCAGTTATTAGCACTGCTGGCACGTTGACCTCCCAGCTATTATTATGGGTTGGTGCAAATGTAATTGCAGTTTCAGACCATGAATTTTAAATATTTATAAGTAGGCTCAAAAACATCTTTATTAATCAAAATAGGAACCGATACAATCAATGCATTTTAGACAATAGGAAATAAGTTTGTTTATTCCTGTAGCACAAACATTTGTGCTTCAGAATTCAGTGAACTCTTGGAAAGCATTTTCTGCCTCCTGCTGCTTGCGGAAGGGTTTTCCCTGCATAAAGTTGTCAAGCTGCTTGAAGTGGTGGTTGGTTGGTGAGGATATGACAGATGAGGTGAAACTTCGTAACCAAATTCATTCAACTTTTGAAGTGTCGGTTGTGTGACATCAGTTGGGTGTTGTGAAGAATTGGGCCCTTTCTGTTGACAAAGCTGGCTGCAGGCTGTGCAGTTTTCACTGCGCCTCAGGGATTTGTTGAGCATCCTTCTCAGATGTAATAGTTTCTCAGGGATTTAGAAAGCTGTAGTGGATCAAACTGGCAGCAGGCCACCAAACAGTGACCATAACCTTTTTTTGTGTGTGTGCAAGTTTGGCTTCTTCTTGGTCCAGTCACTGAGCTGGTTGTCGCTAATTGTCCTATAAAATCCACTGTTCATTGCACATCACAGTCAGATTGAGAAACGGTTCATTGTTGTTGTGTAGAATAAGACAACACAACTCTTTAAAATGATAGTTTTGATTTTCCGTCAGTTCATGAGTTCACTTATCTAGCTTGTTAACCTTTCCAATTTGCTTTAAAGGCCAAATGACTATAGAACGGTTGACGGTTGACTTCTTTGGCAACTTCTCGTGTCATTGTAAGAGGATCAGCTTCAATGATTGCTCTCCATCTGTCGTTGTCAACTTCCAAAGGCTCTCATGTCCTTTGTAAAACTTCTTGAACCACCACTACACTGTACGTCCATTAGCAGTTCCTGCGCCAAACGCATTGTTGATGTTGCACATTGTCTCGCTGCTTTGCAACCCATTTTGAACTCAAATAAGACTGTCACTCAAATTTCCTTTTTGTCTCACATTGTTTCTATAGTCTGAAATAAATATAAAGCACATAGCAAGTAATAAGTCGTTAGGACACACACAAAAAATAATAATAAAGCAAGAAATGCTCATTAAAATGATGTATAACATAACTACATTTATTTAAAAACATGTTCCAATAATCAGCAAATTTTAACAATGCAAAACCGCAATTTCTTTTGCACCAGCTTAATATTCCAATAGGCCAAGAACATTCCTGTTTTGGGGACTTTGCACTTAATAATCTCTGCATCTGGAACACTCTTTCTGCAGGCGACCCATGGCTGGCTCTACTTCCTTCAGGTCTCTGCTCACTCAGATATCTTATGAATGACCTCTGCCCTTGACCACTCCATACTCAATAGCTACAATTCTACCCAATCCTGCCTGCTGCTAAGTCACTTCAGTCGTGTCCGACTCTGTGCGACCCCAGAGATGGCAGCCCACCAGGCTCCCCCATCCCTGGGATTCTCCAGGCAAGAACACTGGAGTGGGTTGCCATTTCCTTCTCCAATGCATGAAAGTGAAAAGTGAAAGTGAAGTCGCTCAGTCATGCCCGACTCTTAGCGACCCCATGGACTGCAGCCTACCAGGCTCCTCTGTCCATGGGATTTTCCAGGCAAGAGTACTGGAGTGGGGTGCCATCGCCTTCTCCAATCCTGCCTAGTACCTCCTAACCCCTTACTTTGCCTTATCTTTCTCCACTGCACTTGCCAACTGGACAAATATTTGTTGGGTTTCTTTTTTCCTCTTCCCACCCCCTCCCTAGAATGTAAATTCCAAAGACAATTTTGTTCACTGCTGTGTCTCCCATGCCTGGAACAGTGTTTGGAATGTGTCTTAGATGCCTTGGGATTCTATAACAAAATGCCAGAAACTGGGTAGCTTGGAAGTGGAAGTGAAGTCACTCAGTTGTGTCCAACTCTTTGCGACCCCAAGGACTGTAGCCTACCAGGCTCCTCCGTCCAAGGGTTTTTCCAGGCAAGAGTACTAGAGTGGATTGCCATTCCCTTCTCCGGAGTATCTTCCCAACCCAGGGATGGAATCCAAGTTTCCCGCATTGTAAGCAAGATGCTTTACCATCTGAGCCACCAGGAAAGCCAGAGACTGGGTAGCTTGTAAACAACAAAAATTTATTTCTCAGAGTCCTGGAGGCTGGAAGGGGATCTGGAGAACAGGGTGCCAGCATGGATGGGTAAGGCCTCTTTTCCTTATCGTATCTTTACATGTCAGAAGGAGCTAGGGAGAATTCCAATGATGACCTAAGCACCACCCAAAGCCCTCACCTCATAATACCATTCATTCTACTGGGCATTAGGACTTCAGCATATGAATTTTGATGGGACACAAACATTCAGTCCAAAGCAGAAGGTAAGGTTATCAGTTCAGTTCAGTTCAGTCACTCAGTTGTGTCCGACTCTTTGCGACCCCATGAACTGCAGCACGCCAGGCCTCCCTTCTCCATCACCAATTCCCAGAGTCCACCCAAACCCATGTCCATTGAGTCAGTGATGCCATCCAACCACCTCATCCTCTGTCGTCCCCTTCTCCTCCTGCCCTCAATCTTTCTTAGCATCAGGGTCTTTTCAAATGAATCAGTTCTTCACATCAGGTGGCCAAAGTATTGGAGTTTCAGCTTCAGTATCAGTCCTTCCAATGAATATTCAGTCCTTCCAAGGAATATTCAGTCCTTTAAGATGGACTGGTTGGATTTCCTTGCAGTCCAAGGGACTCTCAAGTGTCTTCTCAAACACCATAGCTCAGAAGTATCAATTCTTTGGCGCTCAGCTTTCTTTATAGTCCAACTTTCACATCCATACATGACCACTGGAAAAACCATAGCCTTGACTAGACAGACCTTTGTTGACAAAGTAATGTCTCTGCTTTTTAATATGCTGTCTAAGTTGGTCATAACTTTCCTTCCAAGGAGTAAGCGTCCTTTAATTTCATGGCTGCAATCACCATCTGCAGTGATTTTGGAGCCCAGAAAATAGAGTCAGCCACTGTTTCAACTGTTTCCCATCTATATGCCATTAAGTGATGGGACTGAATGCCATGATCTTAGTTTTCTGAATGTTGAGCTTTAAGCCAACTTTTTCACTCTCCTCTTTCACTTTCATCAAGAGGCTGTTTAGTTCTTCTTCACTTTCTGCCATAAGGGTGGTGTCATTTGCATATCTGAGGTTATGGATATTTCTCCTGGCAATCTTGATTCCAGCTTGTGCTTCCTCCAGCCCAGCATTTCTCATGATGTACTCTGCATATAAGTCAAATAAGTGGGGTGACAATATACAGCCTTGACATACTCCTTTTCCTATTTGGAACCAGTCTGTTGTTCCATGTCCAGTTCTAACTGTTGCTTCCTAACCTGCATACAGGTTTCTCAAGAGTCAGGTCAGGTGGTCTGGTATTCCCATCTCTTTCAGAATTTTCCAGTTTATTGTGATCCACTGGAGAAGGCAATGGCACCCTACTCCAGTACTCTTGCCTGGAAAATTCCGTGGATGGAGGAGCCTGGTAGGCTGAAATCCATTGGGTCGCTAAGAGTCGGACATGGCTGAGCGACTTCACTTTCACTTTCATGCATTGGAGAAGGAAACAGCAACCCACTCCAGTGTTCATGCCTGGAGAATTCCAGGAAGGGGGGAGCCTGGTGGGCTGCCATCTATGGGGTCACATAGAGTTGGACACAACTGAAGTGAGTTAGCAGCAGCATTATGACCCACACAGTCAAAGGCTTTGGCATAGTCAATAAAGCAGAAGTAAATGTTTTTCTGGAACTCTCTTACTTTTTCAGTGATCCAGCGGATGTTGGCAATTTGATCTCTGGTTCCTCTGCCTTTTCTAAAACCAGCTTGAACATCTGGAATTTCTGAGTTCAGGTATTGCTGATCAATATGTCTTTATTGAATGAATGAGTCTGTAAAGTGTAATACTTACATCATGCAGTTAAAGTTAAGATCACATTGTGAGTCCACTTTTTATTTTTGAAAGAACCCTCGTTTACAGTAACACAAATCTGGCTTCAAATCCTGGTTACACACTCTTTATGGTGTGAACTCCTCAGGAGGTCTGTTTTCCGTATTTGTGGGATGGGTATAGTATAATACCGCAAAGGCTTATTGTGATTACAAGGTGAAACATTAACACACATAAGACATTTATTTATGAGGAAGCTAAAAAATGAGAAGCTTTGATAATTTATGTATGGATGTGCTTTTTAAGGGATTCCCAGGTGGCTCAGTGGTAAATAATCTGTCTATTAATGCAGGAGATGCAGAAGACTTGAGTTCGATCCCTGGGTTGGGAAGATCCCCTGGAGGAGGGAGTGGCTAACCACTCCAATATTCTTGCAGGGAAATCCCATGGACAGAGGAGCCTAGTGGGCTACAGTCCGTAGGGTCGCAAGAGTCGGACATGAATGAGCATGCATGCACACTTTGTAAGTTCTAAAGCCACATATATACATATTGCATGAAAATTACCAAGGACTGGCATATGCAGTGTACTGTTCTAAATATTTCAGGGTGAAATGAGCACTTCAGTGCTCACAGAATAGTGTAGTTTAGAAAATGAGTAGTCAGTGGTACCTATACCTCATGTGTTCTAATGGAACCAATTGTCTGACATCCTATTATTCCTGCATAATTTTCCCTTGTCCTTTGGCCCTGCTGTGACAATATATAGGCAAAATATAGTCTTTTTTTTTAAAGTAAAACAAAATTTAATGCTTTTAGACAGTTTTCAGAGTAGCAATTCTGTTTAGCAAAAGTGAACTTTAAGTTTGGTTTCATGGCCCAATTATGCAGGCAATAATTCCACAGAGATGCAGTAATCACTTTTTTCAGATGTCATCAAAAGAAGATATTCTTGTTTTCTGTGGTAGTTTTTATTTATTATTATTTTTAAACTATTGTTAACATAGCATGGCAGAAAGATTGTATCAGGAATGTGATATAATACAACTGTTTCCATTGATGCCTTAGACCTTACTGTTCCCTAGGTGGCTGAGAATGTCCTTCTCCCTTCCACTAAAGTATAACTGTGATGTATTTACTGCCTCTCCCAGTAAATAGAAAAATATCACACTACTACATTGAAGGTATATTTTACAATTACCATTAGCAGCATAATTGAACTTTCCATAATTGGGGTTCTACAGAGTTAAATACTTTTAAAACAGGCAACATATATTCTTATTATCTCAGTCTCTCATAAAAACCTGAGTACAAATTCAGTCACTTAAGTCACTCACAGCTAACTGAAGTATACAGCTGGTAAGAAAAGCTGTCAGATGCCATCTCTTCAGCATGGTCCTACTGCATGAGTACTATCTATTTTAGTTCAGTACATAATGTTGGGAAGATCCCCTAGAGGAGGAAATGGCAATCCACTCCAGTATTCTTGCCCGGAATATCCCATGGACGGAGGACCTTACAGTCCATGGAGTCACAAGGAGTGGGACATGACTCGGAGACTGAGCACACTCATAATGCCAGGCCTCAGAGATTTAAAGGGGAATATGGCATCTGTGTGTGTGTGTGTGTGTGTGTGTGTGTGTGTGTTTTAATCTTGTGATAGTTTTTTCCTGAAATTCCATATTCTTAAGACTCTAAGTAAGCTTAGAAGAGTTCAGGTCACTGTTGTTGGGGGTGGGGGTGGGGGCTAAGACCCAGACCTAGTTTTGTATTCTTAAGATTTAAGAATCATAGTTCCACAGGACTGCTAGATAAATGGAGACAGCTTCAGAACCTGCCTGGGAATTCCCAAGCTGTCCTACTTAGGCTGTGATGTGGCTTTTCCTTGGTTTGCAGCACCTTCTTGAATACATGCAGGTTCAGAATGATTTCAAGAACCCAGCAAGCAGCTGGGCTTTCCCTAGATCTACACCCTGCCTCCCTGACAGCTCTGCCTCCCAGACAGCCTGCTCTAGCAGCCCCGTCTCCGCCGTACTGCACTTGAACAGAGCTAGGCTACTATGGGACTGAGCAGAGTGCCCCACCTGGTGTTGAGGGAGATGACCCCCAACAAGTGAGGGTTCAAGCAGACAGAGGTGTCCTCGGCCTGGAGGAGAGGCTTGTGTATTTGACCTTAGGACATCACACTTGAAGAAGAAACTTCTTCAATTTAGAAGTTGGGTATGGCCAATAAATGCCTTTATTTTCTAGTAAAGTAAAAACAGCCTGATAAGCACTCACAGAACTGAGACCAGGTTTTATTCATTCTTGCCTGGCACAGTGCCTCTCACAAACAGTATATCACTTGTTTATTAATTGTACATAGATTTATTCTGGGATCATCGAGTCTCTTATTGTTCAGGAATTCTGGAATATCTACATTATTTTAGTTATTGTAGTTTCAGTTCAGTTCAGTTCAGTCGCTCAGTCATGTCCGACTCTTTGCAACCCCATGAATTGCAGCACGCCAGGCTTCCCTGTCCATCACCAACTCCTGGAGTTCACTCAAACTCATGTCCATCGAGTCGGTGATGCCATCCAGCCATCTCATCCTCTGTTGTCCCCTTCTCCTCCTGCACCCAATCCCTCCCAGCATCAGAGTCTTTTCCAATGAGTCAACTCTTCGCATGAGGTGGCCAAAGTACTGGAGTTTCAGCTTTAGCATCATTCCTTCCAAAAAACACCCAGTACTGATCTCCTTTAGGATGGACTGGTTGGATCTCCTTGCAGTCCAAGGGACTCTCAAGAGTCTTCTCCAACACCACAGTTCAAAAGCATCAATTCTTCGGCGCTCAGCTTTCTTCACAGTCCAACTCTCACATCCATACATGACCACTGGAAAAACCATAGCCTTGACTAGATGGACCTTTGTTGGCAAAGTAATGTCTCTGCTTTTGAATATGCTGTCTAGGTTGGTCATAACTTTCCTTCCAAGGAGTAAGCGTCTTTTAATTTCATGGCTGCAATCACTATTGTAGTTTAGCATTTACTTAAAAATAAATATTTCTTGAACACTGTACTGGATCTTAGAAATACAAAACAGAACACAAGCTATTGGAGAGAGTCAGTCTTTTCTAGTAAGGGGGTCTCTGATGCTTCTGCATCCTTGTCCCTTCCCTTTCTGACATGGGCTGCTTGCTGGTTCCTGTGCACTGGAGTTAAGGCAGACTGATAGCCAGTTCTGCTTCTTCTTGACATTTTCTGCCATGTCTTCCACTTGTTCAGATAGCTTTCATCGAGAAAGCAGATCTCATGAGCCTCTCCATTTGCTTCTTGACCAGTGAAACACTCACTGGCAGATATGATGACTTAAGAATCTGAACAAGGAAACATTTAAAACTACATGATTCTGATTGGCAATGCAGTTTTCCCCTTTGTTTTGGAGTTTGCATTGTCTCTGCAGCCTATCGTGGTCATTTGAATCATCTGTCAGCCACAAAGTGGGCTTTGTCTGGTCTGTGTGGTATCCATTTGTTCGTGTCTTGCTTTCCTCTCTTCCCACGATATTCCCACGATCGCAGACACAACTTTGTTTGAATTTCATACTTTTACTAAGCATTTTGACTTGAAATCCCAAAGTCAGATTTATCATCCTTCTCTGAAATCCCTAAGTCAGATTTATCATCCTTCTCTGAAATCCCTAATGAAAAGATTCTGTTTTGTGTGCAGTCTGTAGAACAGTTTAATTGGAGATTGACAGACATTTCATCAGATAGTTCTGCTTCTCATCTCAGAGTAGTTTCTGTTGACCTTTCTGAGCTCAGATGTCCTGGAGAAATAGCATAGAATTAATTATAGATACGTTTGTCTTTCAAAAATTTCTCTTATTTTAATAGTCTTTTTGTATGTATATCACATCATGTCTGAATTTGCTCTTATGATTGTAAAAGCCATCCATCGTCTTATAGCATACTATCTTATAGCATATTATACAGGGGGAAATATGTAAATAACTTCTCAGTAATTAAGAAATACTTCTGCACTGCCCTTATGTATTTGCGTGAGACTTTGCTGTGCCAAGGTCTCTGATGTAGTAGAAAGTGTTTCCCTGTGAAAAACCTTTACATAGTATCTTTACAGTAGGCATGAGGAATTTCAACAAGTCAGAAGAAAGGGATTCTAAGGCAGTTAATAGGAAATTAGAGGTTTAATACTCCTTGATTATGCCTCATAGCTTATGAAAAATGAGAGATATGTGAATAAACCTTTAAGAATAAGACCTGTTTTGAAATATATTCTCTATTATCTCAACCAACTTTTACTAAGTGCCCACTGGGTACACTGCTGGAGACTTAGGGACCCCACGTTAAGACAAAGCTCCTGCCTTTCAACATACCACTGTTCAGCAGAAAACAGTATCTTATGATAGTATTTTTCTTTAGACTTTTTAGTTCTCTTGTTTTGCATTTTGGGAATTGCCTTTATTTTTAGTTAGGGAATAACTTGAAGACAGCCACCTATTTTAGAATGAGGTAAGGAGCAAAACTGGAGGTTTGATTGGAGCAGATTTGCCCTTTGACCTCTTGTGTTTACATCAGACCAAATAGTGAGGGGCAGAGGTGATTTTTGTCTGAATTGATTTATAAGCTTGGAATAGCAAAGATTTTACACCTGGTGAGTTAGAAATAGATCATTTCTTTTATCAAGAAGTCTTTGCCATTTGCGGGAAATCCTTTCTGGAGAGCACTGGGCATAGGGAAATCTGCTATCACTGTTACAGATATTTCTCTGTTTCTTGTCTTTTCTGTGACCCTGTAATAATTTACTTTTCTTTAGTTAGCATGGTTCAGTATGTGGATTTTCACCCCAAAATGATGATGCTTGGATGTAAAGAACAATAACCAAAAACTCACTGTGATAAAATGATTTCCCTGGGCATAACCCCAAAAAGCATAAGTGTATATCCACAGCATCTGTACTTGAATATGTAAAGCAAATAAGATCTTACACATTTTTTCAAATTTTGATTATATTATTGTTAAACTTAAATTTTAAAAAGTAAATTATACTTTGTGCTTTACTTCTAGTTCCTCAGCTACTATCTGTAGAGAAGCTGGATAATTTATTTTCTTTTAAATTTATTTTTAATTGTAGGATAATTGCTTTACAATGTTATATTGGTTTCCACCTTGCATCAACATGAATTAGCCATAAGTATACAGTGTCCCCTCACTCTTGAACCTCCCTCCCACCTCCTACTCCATCCCACCCTTCTAGGTGATTATTTGATTTTTGATTAATTCTCAGAGATAACCATATGTCTGCTAACTGCTGCAAAAGTAAAATAGTCTGTAAGTTAAGTTGTGTGGTAATTTTAATGGCTAAGTAACCACACATGGGTAATTACAAGGAAATGATTATGTGACTTATTGTAAAACTTTAAAATGTGAGGTCTTCTTATTTTTTGTGAATTCTTCTTCACGCTTCCCTTGTGGTTCAGCTGGTAAAGAATATGCCTGCAGTGCAGGAGACCTGGGTTCAATCCCTGGGTTGGAAAGATCCCCTGGAGAAGGAAAGGCTACCCACTCCAGTATTCTGACCTGGAGAATTCCATGGACTGTATGGTCTATGGTGTCACAAAGAGTCGAACATGACTCAGTGACTTTCACTTTCCCTTCTTTTTTTTCTTATTCTTAGGGAAAAAGTGTAAGTCTTTTGGCTATTTGCCATCACTTAAGTCAGAATTACCCTAAGGAAATACAGCTAACTGCAGAAGAGCTTTGCTCTTAAAGATGGATAGCACAGCCCCATGTATTACATACACAAAAACTAAAGGCCTAAATGCCCAACAGGAAGGAAAGGTTGAACAGATGAGGAGATCTCCAGAGAATGAAAACTTATATACTCAATAAAAGTATGTTTATGAAAAGCTTTCTTGGCAAGGAAGTTTTTTATGCTGTCATATATGGTACATGATAAATGTCTTAGTCCTAACTTTGAATATTTCTGTTAATTCCAGTGGAATAAATTTTCTTCTTTTAAAATGTAGGGCCTTGATGTTGGCCCGAGGCATGGACTAACCAGCAGAAATTCCATTTAGACAAGAGAAACAGTCACATGATATAGCTTGTTAGAAAATATGTAAAAGTCTTAGTATAGTTATGCCATCAACTTTGTGATATTCAGTCTATGTAAGTACCTGCTTTTACTTGATAGAATTATTTTTTAAAAAATAAACCCATAGTAACAAAAGTAATTATCTAGTTTGTGCTTTAAACTGTAGTTTGGTTGAAAATGAGATACTTTTGAACTACATCACTCCCAGTGACTCTTAATCCAATCTACCATTTTGGTCTCCTGTATTGGTTTCTGTAATCTATCGACTACATGTGAAATCATTGGCTTCTATTGAGAATTAATGTTGGGTTTTCAAAATGAATGCTCAGGGCTTGTATAGTGTTGGGAATTTTAGGTTTTAATAGAACTTTGGAATTAAAATTGCTAATAGATCACAAAAGAGAAGTGATATTTTTAAAGTTATTATCCTTATTTCATCACCATGGTGCTGATGAAAGTTCCATTTATTTTGAACATAATTTTAGACCTTTCCATTGATTGATCATATTTTCAAATTCACATCAGACTAGTTCTTTTCAGGCAACATGAATATTATAATTACTTAGTGTTTAATGTAGCTTTGCAAGTAGTTAAAAGATTGATTAGTCTATTGCCTTTGAGTTGATTACATACATATCATAGTGCATAACACATTTATTTTTGTATTTTAGGACTTGGACTATGTTCCTGATTTGTTCAGACTGCCATGGCTCCATATATAAAGGACATTCACCAAAAAGGTAATCTGAAAAGTGTTTGTCATTAAATCATCTTAAGTTCCTATATTCATTGCCATGTCAAATTTTAAGAATGAGAGATGTTTTTTAAGAACACAGAATTTTTTCCAGTTCGAAGATGGTGAAATAGAAGGACTTGCGATCATCTCCTTCTGCGAGATCACCAAAATCACAACTATTGAACAACCAGGGACAGGAAGATGCTGAAAATGTTCATTAGTCATGTCTGACTCTTTGTAACCCCCATGGACTGTAGCCCACCAGGCTCCTCTGTCCCTAGAAGTTTCCAGGCAAGAATACTGGAGTGGGTTGCTATTTCCTTCTCCAGGGGATCTTCCTGACCCACGGATTGAAACCAGATCTCCCACATTGCAAGCAGACTCTTTACCAACTGAGCCACCAGGGAAGACCCTGGAGGATGCTGGTACCTACCAGAAAAAGATACCCCATGTCCAAAGATAAAGAAAAAGCCACTGTGAGAATGGAGGAGGGGCACAATCACAATAAAATCAAATCCCATTCTCTTCAAACTAGAGAACAATAATACCAAAGAAGTTCTCCCACTTCTGAAGGTTCTGAAGGTGTGAAAGTTCTGAACCACATGTCATACTTCCCAATCTGGGTATCTGACAAAGGGACTGGAAATCCCCAGGGAATCTTATCTTGAAGACCAGTGGGATTTGATTACAAGACTTCCACAAGACTTCCAGTCTTGGAGGGCACAAACAAAACCTTGCTCACACCAAGACTCAGGGGAAAGGAGCAATGACCCCACAGAAGAATGAGTCAAAGCTATCTGCTAGTGTTGGAGGGTCTCCTGTGATGTGGATCAGCAGGGTTTCACCGCAGGGATGGGGGCACTGGCAACAGTAGTCTATGAAGGTCACCTTGGTGTAAATCTTCTTGGAGGTTGCCATTAACCCAAACATAGAACCCACAGACCTATGAAGGCTGGGTCACCTCAGGCTAAAAATCCCCACCCATCATCAGATATTTGGATTGAAGTTTTACTGAGCAAGGCCCTGCCCACCAGAGAAAGACCCAGCTTTTCCCACCACCAGTCCCTCCCATCAGGAAGCTTACACAAGCCTCTTAGCCTCCTCTATCAGAGAGCAAGCACAAGAAGAAAGAACCACAGCCATACAGTGACTAAAACAAAAACCACATTACAGAAAGTTAATCAGCATGAAAAGGCAGAAAGTTATGTCCCAGATAAAGGGACAAAATAAAACTCCAGAAAAACAACTAAATGAAGTGGAGATAGGCAAAATTCCAGAAAAAGAATTCAGAATAATGATAGTGAAGTTGACTCAGCATCTTGGAAAAAGAATGGAGGCAAAGATTGAGAAGATGCAAGAAATGTTTACCAAAGACCTAGAAGACCTAAGGAACAAACCAACAGAGATGAATAATATACTAGTGAAGCGAAAGTCGCTCAGGCGTGTCTGATTCTTTGAGACCCCGTGGACTTACATGGAATTCTCCAGGCCAGAATACTGGAGTGGGTAGCCGTTCCCTTCTCCAGGGGATCACCTCAACCCAGGGATTGAACCTAGGTCTCCCACATTGCAGGCAGATTCTTTACCAGCTGAGCCACAAGGGAAGCCTGAATAACACACTAGAAGGAATCAATAGCAAAATAACTGAGGCAGAAGAATGGATAAATGACCTGAAAGACAGAATGGTGGAAATCACTGCTGCAGAACAGAATATAGAAAAAAGAATGAAAAGAAATGAAGACAACCTAAGAGACCTCCGGGACAACATTAAATATACCAACATTCACATAATAGGAGTGCCAGAAGGAGAAGAGAGTGATAAGGCACCTGAGAAAATATTTGAAGAGATAATAGCTGAAAACTTCCCTAACATGGGAAAGGAAATAGTCAACCAAGTCTAGGAAGCACAGAGAGTCCCGGGCAGGATAAACCCAATGAGGAACACACTGAGACATATAGTAATCAAACTGACAAAAATTAAAGGCAGGTAAAATGTTAAAAGGAACAAGGGAAAAATAACTAATAACATACAAGGGAACTCCCGTCAGGCAATCAGCTGATTTCTCAACAGAAACTCTACAAGCCAGAAGGGAATGGCTTCTGTAATATGTTTAAAGTGATGAAAGGGAAGAACTTACGAGCAAGAATACTCTGCCCAGCAAGACTCTCCTTCAGATTTGATGGAGAAATCAAAAGCTTTCCAGGAAAGCAAAAGTTAAGATAATTCAAGGTCACCAAACCAGCTGGACAACAAATGCTAAAGGAACTTCTCTAGGCAGGAAATAAAAGAAGGGATATACCTATCTACAGAAAATAAACCCCAAAAAATTGAAAAAACAGTAATAGGATCATACATATAAATGTAAATGGATTAAATGCAGCAACTAAAAGACTTGCACTTCCACTTACCGCATCACTGTGCTTGACCCTGTAAATTGTATGTAATTATTTTATATTGTTAGGTTAATCATTAATCATGTTTCCATTATGGTTTGCAACTGTAATTATCTTCCCCACCCCCCCCCCAGCTATTGATTGTGAAAACTGATAAACATCTTTCACTATTGTGGAAAAAACAGAACACAGCATTTTTATTACTAATATTTTAATTTACTCCTTGACTGCACTTGGTCTTTTTTTAATTAACTAATTCATTTTAATTGGAGGATAATTTCTTTACAGTATTGTGGAGGTTATTGCCCTACATTGACATGAATCACCCACAGGTGTGATTGTCCTCCAATCCTGAACACCACTCCAACACCACTCCCACCTCCCTGCCCATTCCATCCCCCTGGGTTGTCCCAGAGCACTAGCTTTGAGTGCCCGCTTCATGCATCAAACTTGCACTGGTCATCTATTTTACATATGGTAATATTGGAACAACAGACTGGTTCCAAATAGGAAAAGGAATACGTCAAGGCTGTATATTGTCACCCTGTTTATTTAACTTATATGCAGAGTACATCATGAGAAATGCTGGACTGGAAGAAGCACAAGCTGGAATCAAGATTGCCAGGAGAATGTCAATAACCTCAGATATGCAGATGGCATATCTTATGGCAGAAAGTGAAGAGGAACTCAAAAGCCTCTTGATGAAAGTGAAAGTGGAGAGTGAAAAATTTGGCTTAAAGCTCAACATTCAGAAAACGAAGATCATGGCATCCGGTCCCATCACTTCATGGGAAATAGATGGGGAAACAGTGGAAACAGTGTCAGACTTTATTTTTCTGGGCTCCAAAATCACTGCAGATGGTTACTGCAGCCATGAAATTAAAAGATGCTTACTCCTTGGAAGGAAAGTTATGACCAACCTAGATAGCGTATTCAAAAGCAGAGACATTACTTTGCCAACAAAGGTCTGTCTAGTCAAGGCTATGGTTTTTCCTGTGGTCATGTATGGATGTGAGAGTTGGACTGTGAAGAAGGCTGAGCGCTGAAGAATTGATGCTTTAGAACTGTGGTGTTGGAGAAGACTCTTGAGAGTCCCTTGGACTGCAAGGAGATCCAACCAGTCCATTCTGAAGGAGATCAGCCCTGGAATTTCTTTAGAAGGAATGATGCTAAAGCTGAAACTCCAGTACTTTGGCCACCTCATGCGAAGAGTTGACTCATTGGAAAAGACTCTGATGCTGGGAGGGATTGGGGGCAGGAGGAGAAGGGGACGACAGAGGATGAGATGGCTGGATGGCGTCACTGACTCGATGGACATGAGTCTCAGTGAACTCTGGGAGTTGGTGATGGACAGGGAGGCCTAGCGTGCTGCAATTCATGGGGTCACAAAGTGTCAGACACGACTGAGCGACTGATCTGATCTGATCTGATGGCAGTTCTATTTCCAGTTTTTTAAGGAATCTCCACACTGGTCTCCATAGTGGCTGTACCAGTTTGCATTCCCACCAGTAGTGTAAGAGGATTCCCTTTTCTCCACACCCTGTCCAGCATTTATTGTTTGTAGACTTTTTGATGGTGGCCATTTGGCACCTCATTGTGGTTTCGATTTGCATTTCTCTAATAATAAGTCATGTTGAGCATCTTTTCATGTGTTTATTAGCCATCTGTATATCTTCTTTGGAAAAATGTCTGTTTAGTTCTTTGGCCCAGTTTTTGATTGGGTTGTTCATTTTTCTGGTATTGAGCTGCCTGTGCTGCTCAGTATTTTGGAGATTCTTTGTCAGTTGTTCTATTTGAGATTATTTCTCCCATTTTGAAGGCTACCTTTTCACCTTACTTATAGTTTCCTTTGTTGTGCAAAAGCTTTTAAGTTTAACTAAGTCCCATTTATTTATTTTTGTTTTTATTTCCATTACTCTGGGAGGTGTGTCATAGAGTTTCTTGCTGTGATTTATGTCAGAGTATTCTATGTTTTCCTCTAAGAGTTTTATAGTTTCTGGTCTTACATTTAAATCTTTAATGACTTTTGAGTTTGTTTCTGTATATACTGTTAGAAAGTGTTCTAGTTTCATTCTTTTACATGTGGTTGATCAGTTTTCCCAGCACCACTTTTTGAAGAGACTGTCTTTTCTGCATTGTATATTTTTGCCTCTTTTGTCAAAGATAAGTTGTCTATAGGTGTGTGGATTTATCTCCGGGCTTTCTACTTCGTTCCATTGATCTATGTTTGTTTTTGTGCCAGTTCCATGCTGTCTTGATGACTGTAGTTCTGTAGTATAGTCTGAAGTCAGAAATGTTGATTCCTCCAGTTCCATTCTTCTCTCTCAAGATTGCTTTGGCTATTCAAGGATTTTTTCTGTTCCCATACAAAAAGCATACAAAAATTGTGAAATTATTTGTTTTAGTTCTGTGAAAAATATCGTTGTAACTTGATAGGGATTGTATTGAATCTATAGATTGCTTTGGGTAGTATACTCATTTTCACTATATTGATTCTCCCAGTCCATGAACATGGTATATTTCTCTGTCTATTTGTGTCATCTTTCATTTCTTTCATCAGTGTTTTACAATTTTCTGTATATATGTCTTTTGTTTCTTTAGGTAACTTTTTTCCTAAGCATTTTATTCTTTTCGTTGAGATCATAAATGGGATTATTTCCTTAATTTCTCTTTCTGTTTTTTCATTGTTAGTGTATAGGAATGCAAGGAATTTCTGTGTATTAATTTTATAGCCTGCATCTTTACCATATTCACTGATTAGCTCTAGTAATGTTCTACTGGTATCTTTAGGGTTTTCTATGTAGAGGATCATGTCATCTGCAAACAGTGAGGGTTTTACTTCTTCTTTTCCAATCTGGATTCATTTTATTTCTTTTCCTTCTCTGATTGCTGTGGCTAGGACTTCTAAAACCATGTTGAATAGTAGTAGTGAGAGTGGGCACCCTTATCTTGTTCCTGATTTTAGAGGAAATGCTTTCCATTTTTTTTCCATTGTGGATAATGTTTGCTGTGGGTTTGTTGTATATGGCTTTTCTTATGTTGAGGTATGTTTCTTCTATGCCTGCTTTCTGGAGAGTTTTTATCATAAATGGTGTTGAGTTTTCACTGGATCTTGTTGCTGTGTGAGGGCTTTCCCTAGTTTGGTGAGTAGGAGCTGTTCTTTGCTGTGGTGCTTGGGCTTCTCATTGCGGTGGCTTCTTTGTGAAGCATCGGCTCTAGGGCATTCACACATCAGTAGCTGCAGTTCATGGGTTTAGTTGCCCTGTGGCATGTGGCATCTTCACAGACAAGGGATGGAACCCATGTATCTGCATTGGCCCATAGGTTCCTAACCACTGGACCACCAGGGAGCCCAGGATTGATATATATATATATATATATATATATATATATATAAAATAAATAAAACTGACTGATATAATCACTAAAAGTAAATAACTCAGTGAGCCTTTGGGCTTTATTAGCCACATCAATGTGGTTATGAGGATAGAGGGAAGTTGCTGTTAGAGGAAAGAATGTTTAAAAATGTGGCCACTGTTAACTCCCAGTACTCTTGGATTGATTTCGAGTCAGAGGATTAGAATTGTGGTTGTTTGCTCTCTCTCACCCTGGGTCTCTGTGGCTCAGGGAGAATCTTACTAAGATGATTTTCTGGAGTAAGGGTGAAGCCCTGTGAATTTGGGCTCCATAGAAGATGCCAATCATATTTGAGCCAGATCTAGGGCTGTGCTCCCATTAGCATAATACTGTGATTTATTAGGCTAACGGAAATTTTGCCGTTAGGTTTGGAGGTGGCATTATTGAATATTTCTTTTTTAAGTACTGAAAATATATCTCTGCTTGAGAAGGATAAATCCCTACAACATGTTGTTATTTATTGTTATAAGATGAAGAGCTTTAAATAATTAATAGTCTGGATGTGGTTATTACATACCCATTAGTTTTATTGTTGGTGCATTATAGAATACACTAGTTAAGAGGGTTTCTTTTTAATCTTATTATTTTCCACCAGGGGGAGCTATATCCCCTTTTAAAAAATTGTTCAGTCACTGTTAGGTTCCACTCTTTGCTACCCCATGGACTGCAGCATGCCAGGCTTCCCTGTCTTTCACTATCTCCCACAGTTTGCTCAAACTCATGTCCACTAAGTCAGTGATGCTATCTAACCATCTCATCCTCTGCTGCCCTCTTCTCCTTTTGCCTTCAGTCTTTCCCATCATCAGCATCTTTTCCAAAGACTCAGCTTTTCACATTTAGTATCCAAAATATTGGAGCTTCAACTCTCTAGAAGATTGTTTAGAAAATCCAAAAGCAGCTCCACCATCAAAGGTTAAAGCTGGGACTGCTCCATCCTAAGTCACCACTATGGGACCTGGTGTTATACAGGATGATATAGATATAATATGAAACAGACACATGCATATAGTATAGAACATATGTGTGCTCAGTCATTTCAGTCATGTCTGACTCTGCAATACCATGGACTGTAGCTGGCCAGGCCCCTCTGTCCATGGGATTCTCCAGGCAAGAATACTGGATTGGGTTGCCAGTTCCTCTTCCAGGGGATCTTCCCAACCCAGGAATTGAACCTGCATGTCCCGCAGCTCCTGCATTGGCAGGCACACACAACTGAAGCGACTTAGCAGCAGCAGCAGTTATCAGATCTGTTCTGCTTACACTCAGACAAATTAGTCAGCTGGTTTTCTGTGGGTTCCTGTCAGCTAGTACCAATATTACAAATATCCAAAGACTCACAAAACATATTTGCATTTCACAAGTAGGATTTTACATCTTTTGCACTTACCAGGAGTCAAGTACTGATGGCCTTCCCAGATGGCTCAGTGGTAAAGAATCCTCCTGCCAATGCAGGAGACACAAGAGATGAGAATCTGATCCCTGGGTCAGGAAGATCCCCTGGAGTAGGAAATAGCAATCAACTCCAGTATTCTTACCTGGAAAATTCCATAGACAGAGGAGCCTAGCGGGCTACAGTCCATGGAGTCGCAGAGTCAGACATGACTGAACACACACCCATATAAGCACAGATGGTACTAAGGAAAGAGTGCTATGGGAAGCTTGGAATAAAACTTGAGCAAAGAACAAGAAGTGTTCAAAGACGGTCTAGATGGATTTTAATAGAAGGCAAGTGAACTTCTATTACTTAAGCATAAATATTGATAAAAATTCAACAGATAGATTAAACAGCAGATTAGATTCAATTAATAGATTAATGAATTGGAAAATGGATCAAAAACAAATCTGGAGTGCAGGTCAAGGAAAAGAGACAGAAAATTAACAAAAAGAAATATGTGGATAGAATTATAAGCCCCAACTCTTCCTCTTCTAGAATTAAGAGTTCCTAGAAGAAGAAACGACTTAGCAGCAGCAGCAGCAGGTTTAGTTTGACATTTAAATAAAACTTAGGTTTAGTTTGACATTTAAAAAAATCAGTCTACATTAAAAAAAAGACAAAGCAGGATTTTTATTTAAAAGCCCAAGTATTATATATGTTTTCCTAACTACAGAGCCTGACAGATAATTTAAAAAAAAACACAAAAATCATATTACTGAACATAGTATGTATTTATGTGTGTTTGCATGTCTGAGCACATAATATATGGGTGTAAGAGGGTGAAATAACCAATTTTCAGAGTTGGTTTTATATTCTGACTTTTGTCTAACTGAAATTTCACTTTTTATATTTTCTTAAATTAGAAATCCTCAGTGGTCCATTTTTGTCTCTCCTGCACCAATAAAATCTTGGTAATGGGAAACTTTCGCATAGTATACTCTATAGTTTGCCCCTGCTTCTTCCCTTCTCTGAACGTTCTAAGTGCACCTAGGGGCCTTCGCTCCACTTCTTCACAATTACTGCTGTGCTGCTGCTGCTAAGTCGCTTCAGTCGTGTCCGACTCTGTGCGACCCCATAGACGGCAGCCCACCAGGCTCCCCCGTCCCTGGGATTCTCCAGGCAAGAACACTGGAGTGGGTTGCCATTTCCTTCTCCAATGCATGAAAGTGAAGAGTGAAAGTGAAGTCGCTCAGTCGTGTCCGACTCTTAGCGACCCCGTGGACTGCAGCCTACCAGGCTCCTCCGTCCATGGGATTTTCCAGGCAAAAGTACTGGAGTGGGGTGCCATTAAACTGTTAATGACAATTATATATATATAATTATTATTTCCTTCTGATGAATGACCTCTTTATCATTGTAAAATGATGCTTTAAAATTTTATTATATCAGTATAAAGTTGTTATTTTGGTGTTGGCTCCAATGTTCTTCTATGCATCTTTACTGTAGCAATCTACTTTCAAGTGATGTTACATGTAGTATAAGAATTTTACAATCATATACTTCTATTTCGCCTCTTCTATTTTTTTGTACTCTTCATACATTTTACTTTTATGTATGTTATAAACTCAGCAATTTCTTATTCATTGTTATTCATATTTTATTGACATTGTAATACAGTATCTTTTAAAATGCTTTATTTTATTTTAAGATTTTGTTTTAATGTAGACCATTTTTAAATTCTTTATTGAACTTGTTAGAATAATGCTTCAGTTGTGTATGTCTTTTTGCGGTTTTTTTGGCCATGAGTCCTGTGGAAGCTAAGATTCCAGGGACTGAACCTGTACCACCTGCTTTGGTAGGTGAAGTCCTAATCCCTGGACTGCCAAGAAAGTTCCTAAAGTGCTTTAAATACTATAAAGAATAGATAAGAAATCCTATATAGTTATCCAAGTAATTAACATTTTTGAGGCTTTTCAGTCTTTTGCGAGGATTAACATTTCCATCGAGTATCATTCCTTCTGCCTGAAGGACTTTGATATTTAGAGTATTATACTACAGGTCTGCTGGTGGTAAATTCTTTCAGCTTTTTTATGTCTAGAAAAGTCTTTCTTGTTTTCAAAAGTTATTTTCCTTGAGTATAGAATTCTAGGCTGACAGTTCTTTTTTCAATGCTTTAAAGTAAATGCCTACTGCATTCTCAGCATTGCTTCTGATGAGAAGTCTGCTGTCATTCTTGTCATTGTATCTCTACATGTAAGATGTCTTGCTTTTGTGTTTGCTTTCAAGAGTCTTTCTTTATCCCTGATATTAAGCAGTTTTATCAGGATGTAGCTTTTCTTCATGTTTCTTGTGTTTGGTGTTTGATCTTCTTGTATCTGTGAATTTATAGTTTTCATCAAACTTGAAAATATTTAGCCTTTATTTCTTCAAATTTTTTTTTTATGTTCCTCTCCCTTCTCTGGGACCAATTACACATATATTATGTCACTTAAACTTTTTCTGACAGCTGACTGTTTCTCTCTTCATTTTTAAAAATTCTTTTATCTCTCCATCAAACTTTTGGATAGTTTCTCTTGCTATACTTCAAGTTAACTAATCTTCTCTTCTGCAATGTCTAATTTGCTGTTATTAAAATCACTATTTTTTTATGTCAGTCTTGTAGTTTTCTTCTTTAAAAGTTCAAATTAGGATAATCTTTTGTGTTTTGGTTTGGGATCTGTTTTGTGGTTTTTTCAACACATGGAATATGATCATAGGAATGCTCTTTGTTATTTTTAACATCTGTGTCTGATATACATCTGTTTCAATGGATAAAATATTTCCCTCTCAATATGAGTCAATTTTCCTGCTTTTTTACATGCTGGATAATTTTAGATTAGACATCAGACTTTGTGAATTTTATATTGTTTGTTGCTCGATATGTTCATATTCCTATAAATATTTTTTAACTTTGTCCCAGAATATGACAAATTACTTTGAAATTATTTGATCTTTTTTGATCTTTCTTTTGATATTTATGAGATGGGACCAGAGTAGCATTTAGTCTAAAACTGCTTATTTCCCACTATTGAGGCAAGGCCCTTCTGAGCACCCAGCCAGTTTTTCTATAAATTATGGGATTTTTTTTCAGTCTGGATAGTGAGAATAAGTACTACTCCCAGAGAAGTGCTGCTGATTCTCTGCCAGATTCTCAAGAGAGACTCTGTGCAGCTCTCTGGAGTTGTCTATTTGTACAGCTTTCTCCTCCATGGTAATCTCCCCTGGGAACTCATCGCCTAGCCCTCCCTGGATTCTCAGCTCCAGGGACTCAAGGAACCTGCCTGCCCTCGATCTTGGTTCCCCTTCCTAGCACACGGCCTAGAAATGCAATTATCAGCCCATCTATTTTGTTTTTCATCTCCATTCTTTGTTGCCTGATGTCTACTATCTTGAACACTATTGTTTCATATATTTTGTCTAGTTTTTTAGTTGTTTCAGGCACTAGTATAAATTTGGTCCAGTGTATTCTATCTTGTCCAGAATGAAATTTCTATTTCAAGTTTTTATCAAAAGATTTTGTTAGTTTCTCCATATAACTTTGAATCTATAATAGTAACCTTAAATTGTACTTTAGATCAAGTAGGGAATAAATTACTTCATCTTGAACACATGCTATGTAAAGATTCTATATGTAATGGAAGAATTATAAATAAAATAATACCTTTATGTTTTTTTTCACAGTTTGGTTGGAAAAGCAATGACTTTGACTTATTAGAAGCTAGAAGGTAAAACTAATAATAATATTAGTATCAATTTTCTCTTAATTATATAACAGTAATTTTTCCTTAAGCTTTACGGAAATTAAAATATATGTGTCTTGTAGGTTATGCTAAATACATCCTTAACTGAACATAGTTCACAATTTTAAGGCTAAAAAATGTCTTAAACAAAGATTCAAGAGATTTTATGAAACAAAGTCGCCATCATTTCTTGAGTGTATTCTATTGACAGTGAAAGTGTTGGTTGCTCAGTCATGTCTGACTCTTTGTGACCCCAAGGACTGTAGCTCAGCAGGCTCCTGTGTCCATGGGGACTCTACAGACAAGAACACTGTAGTGGGTTGCCATTCCCTTCTCCAGGGGGTCTTCCTGACCGAGGGATAGAACCTGGGTCTCTTGCATTGCAGGCAGATTCTTTACCATCTGAACAACCAAGGAAGCCCATTGGTGCATCACAAAATTTTTATTCCTAGAATTTATTTATTAGGTAGATATTGTTATACCCATGTGAAAGATGAGGAAATTGATATATGACAGAGTTCTATAACTTTCCCAAACTTATGGACAGTTAAGTGATGAGTGATGGAGCCTGGATTCACACAGGCCAAAAAGATAAAACTCAGTATATTTTATGTATTGTTGATTCTATGTTGATTAAAGCTCTCAACTCTTAAATAAAAGCTTCAGATCTTCCAGATTTTTGGAGAGTGAATTTTAACAATGAATTGTTGCTAAGTTTTAGTCCATTAATATATCAAATAGGATAGAAATATTCTATAAGTTGTCTCTCCTACTCTATAACATAATGAAAATATCACACTTCAAGTATGATAATAATTTACACGTTGAAGCATTTTGCAGTGTTAATAGTGTTTTCACATATGTTTTCTCAGTTCATTCTTACATCTATACCAGAAAGGCATTAGCCTCGTTTTGCTTAGTCTGCCACTTGGCCCCAGTTCCTGTGGTTCTTAGACCAGTGGATTTTCTACTATTTCAAGATAGCCTTTCTACATTTTAACTTGCTTTATCAAAACAAACCAAAGAAAATGGCACCTTTCCCACTTTTATGGTGATAACTTCAAAAATCAACTTTATTTATAACCTATTATTTTATATTTGCCCAATTATTGGTGGCTCAGATGGTAATCAAATGGTGATCAAAACTATCCAAGAATGCAAAATGGCAAAACGGGTTGTCTGAGGAGACCTTACAAATAGCTGAGACAAGAAGAGAAGTGAAAGGTAAAGGAGAAAAGGAAAGATATACCCATCTGAATACAGAGTTCCAAAGAATAGCAAGGAGAGATAAGAAAGCCTTCCTAAGTGAACAATGCAAAGAAATAGAGGAAAACAATAGAAGGAAAGACTAGACATCTCTTCAAGAAAATTCAAGATACCAAGGGAACATTTCATGCAAAGATGGGCAGAATAAAGGACAGAATTAGTATGGACCTAACAAAAGCAGGAGAGATTAAGAAGAGGTGGCAAGAATACATAGAAGAACTATACAAAAAAGATTTTCACGACCCAGATAATTATGATGGTGTGATCACTCACCTGGAGCCAGACATCCTGGAATGTGAAGACAAGTGGGCCTTAGAAAGCATCACTACAAACAAAGCTAGTGAAGGTGATGGAATTTCAAGTTCTAAAAGACGATGCTGTGAAAGTGCTGCACTCATTATGCTGGCAAATTTGGAAAACTCAGCAGTGGAAAACAGGAGTCAAAAAGGTCAGTTTTCATTTCAGTTCCAAAGAAAGTTTTCATTTCCAGTGTTCCAGTTTTCATTTCCATTCCATTACCGAAGAAAGGTAATTCCCAAGAAAGTTCAGACTGTCACACAATTGCACTCATCTCAACACTAGCAAAGTAATGCTCAAAATTCTCCAAGCTAGGCTTCAACAGCATGTGAACTGAGAACTCCAGATGTTCAAGCTGGTTTTAGAAAAGGCAGAGGAGCCAGAGATCAAATTGCCAACATCTGCTGGATCACAGAAAAAGGAAGAGAATTCCAGAAAAACGTACTTCTGCTTCATTGACTATGCTAAAATCTTTGTGTGGGTCACAACAAACTGGAAAATTCTTAAAGAGTTGGGAATACCTGAGAAGCCTGTATCCAGGTTAAGAAGCAACAGTTAGAACTGGACATGAAACTTGTTCCAAATTGGGAAAGGAGTACATCAAGGCTGTATGTTGTCACCCTGCTTATTTAACTTGTATACAAGAGTACATCATGCAAAATGCTGGACTGGATGAAGCACAAGCTAGAAGCAAGATTGTGGGAAGGAATATCAATAACTTCACATATGCAGATAACACCACCCTTATGGCAGAAAGTGAAGAGGAACTAAAAAGCCTCTTGATGAAGGTGAAAGAGGAGAGTGAAAAAGCTGGCTTAAAACTCAACATTCAAAATTCTAAGATCATGGCATCTGGTCCCATCACTTCATGGCAAATAGATGGGAAAACAATGGAACCAGTGAGAAACTTTATTTTTTGGGGCTCCAAAAATCACTGCAGATGGTGACTGCAGCCATGAAATTAAGATGCTTGCTCCTTGGAAGAGATAACTATGTCCATGATAAACCTAGACAGTGTATTAAAAAGCAGAGATGTTACTTTTCCAGCAAAGATTTGTCTAGTCAAAGCTATGGTTTTTTCAGTAGTCACATATAGATGTGGGAGTTTGACCATAATGAAGGCTGAGAACTGAAAAATGAATGTTTTGAACTGTGTTGGAAAGGAGTCTTGAGAGTCCCTTGGACTGGAGAGAGAGATCAAACCAATCAATCCTAAAGGAAATCAATCCTGAATATTCATTGGAAGGACTGGCGCTGAAGCTGAAGCTCCAATATTTTGGCCACCTGATGCGAAGAACTGACTCATAGGAAAGACCCTGATGCTGGGAATGATTGAAGGCAAGAGAAGAAGGGGATGCCAGAGGATGAGATGGTTGGATGCCATCACTGACTCAGTGGACATGAGTTTGAGCAAGCTCTGGAAGTTGGTGAAGGACAGGAAGCCTGACATGCCACAGTCCATGGGGTTGCAAAGAGTCAGACATGACAGAGCAACTAAACAATAAGAGATGGTAAAGAATCTGCCTGTAATGCAGGAGACCTGGTTTCAATCCCTGGGTCAGGAAGGTCCCCTGGTGGAGGAAATGGCAACCCACTCCAGTATTCTTGCCTGGAGAATTCCATGCACAGAGGAGTCTGGCAGGTTACAGCCAGAGGGTCACAAAGAGTCGGACACGACTGAGTAATTAACACTTACTTACTTATTTTATATTTGGACAAGTATTGAAAGTTTTGCTTATCGTATTAATGTTAATTTTTGTTTGCTTTGCAATCTTGCAGGCCATCTCATTGAATAGATTACTGGTGAAATATTCACAGATTGGCAATTGGTACCAGACTGGTAGGAAGCAATCCATATATTATAAAGGTTTTGGGGTGGCATTATAGCATCTACATTTTAGAAATTTTATTATCTGTTTGTTAAACCATATTTAATTATTGCTCATTTTTATTTGCTCTTTTTAAATTTGTATTGTGTATTGCTTTTATTTTTACTGTGAAATACAAACAAATTTTATGTCCTAGCCACAATTATCTTATTAGGATCCAGAGCAAAGTTTCAGGAACATCCTATTTGGCATCTTAAAAATCACACTTCTCTTGATAATATATAATGTTTTCATATTTCTGTTATTTTGGTCTTCATTAGTAAGATGAACTTTGCATGTCTTAGGGTAGAATTGTATCCTCTAAAGAGAATGTTGAAGTTCTAATCCCAGGACCTTAGAATGTGATCTTATTAGTACACAGGGGCTTTTCTGTTGTTGTTCAGTTGCTAAGTTGTGTCCAATTCTTTGCGAACCCATGGACTGTAGGCCGCCAGGCTCCTCTGTCCATGGGATTCTTCAGGCAAGATTACTGGAGTGGGTTGCCATTTCCTTCTCCAGGGAATCTTCCCAACACAGTGATCGAACTTGTGTCTCTTTATCTCCTGCATTGCAGATGGATTCTTTACCACTGAGCTACTGGGGAAACCCACGTAAAGGCTTTACAGAAGTAATGAAATCAAAATGGGATCATTTGAGTGGGCCTTAATGCAATAGGACTTTTGTTCTTATAAAAATGGATAAATCTGGGCATAAAGACGCCTACACAGAGGACAATGTGAAGCCACACGGGGAAAGCACCATGTGAGGACAGGATTGGAAGTATGTGCCTACAAACCAGGGAACACCAGATTGCCAGCAACCAGCAGAAAACAGGAAAGGGCAAGAAAGAACTGTCCCCTAGAGCCTTCAGAGACCGCAGACTCTGCCTATGGACTTGATTTCAAACTTCCAGCCTCCAGAACTGAGAAAATAAATGTTTCTTTAAGTCAGCCAATTTGGGGGAGTACCTTGTTAGGGCTTTCCTGGTGGCTCAGATGGTGAAGAATCTACCTGCAAAACAGGAGGCCTGGGTTTGATCCCTGGGTCAGGAAGATCTTCTGGAGAAGGGAATGGCTGCTCCAGTGTTCTTGCCTGGAGAAGCTCTGCACAGAGGAGCCTGGTGGGCTCTATGAGGTCCAAGGGGTGGCAAAGAGTTAGACGCGCCTGACAATTGCACTTTTCACTTTGTTGTGATGACCTTAGGAAACTAATACAGCACATAATCTAGAAAGAGAGTCTCTCTCTTTAAGGACTAAATACACTAAATAGAGTGGAACATTGAAATACCAGCTTACACTAGTCAATTACTTTTTCTAACACCCTATTCCATCCAGGGCTTTGTTATTAGTACCAGAAGGCTCTTAGTGCTGACTCTAAGAAGCCTCTGAGAAGCCTCTAGGACATGAGCCAGCTCACCAGTGTGAAGCTTACAGTACATAGGCCTTTGCCTTCAGTGTCAAGTGGGGGTCTCTAGAGGACCTTCCAAAATCCGCTCAGTCTAGACAGTGGCTCTGCACTCTCTCGTCTCCACTCTTCCTCCGAGGCGTGTCTAGAGCCAGGCAGGTGCTGCTCACTCCTTTTTTCTCTTCCTCCTTGACTGTCTCATGATGCCAGGCTGGTAGGAAACTGTGAAGATGTGAGGGGTCCCGCGCCCTGGGAAATGGTCTGCAGCCCTGCACTCTCTCTCTCTCAGAATGATCCTCTATCAGTACTTGAAAGTAGGTTGTCAGAATGTAGGAAAAGACTTGGAGATTTCTGTGACACTCAGTGAGACAGTGGCAAAGCCTTGGGAGGGATGTGTGGCTTGGAGGGCACAGAGTGTCAGCAAACCCAGGGAGGGCAAGGATGAGTCATGGGGAGAGTACAGATTAAATTCAGAGGCAGTGGGAGGAAGAAAGTGCAGTTTAAGATGGGATGCTGTCACCACAGAGTGCCCAAGAGGAAGAGATCAAGTGGTTAAGGAAGACAGCCCAGACTGTGGTCTGCCCCAGCCCCACACTTCTGCCCTCTATGTCCAGCAGTTGCTCAGTCATTCTCTCATCATCCTTTCTGTCTCGGAATTGTGTGTTTTTCTCTAACAGTTAAAAGTGTTACATTGAGATAGATAGGTTTAAATAGACACACACACACAATATTTGTCATAAGTGAGTAAACGTGATCATATCCTACCTGCTTACTTTAATGCAGCTTTTTAAAATGATTTGTCTCCCTTTTTCCATCAATCCTCTCTCTCACTCTCAGTATCACTTCTGCCCATGTAATCATGCTACCGACCTTGCATACATTCTTTCATATTTTTCATACTTCATACTTTTATTAATCCTCAGATAATCATATGTGGATTTAAATGCATATGCAAACATTCAGATATTGGTGATGAGCCAAGTCCTTCTTCACTCCCCGACCTCTTAAGAAGTGTTTTGCTGTTTTCTGTCCTTGATACTTCCACGTGAAACTGGAAATAAATAAATAAAATAAACAAATAAAATAAATAAAAAGATTCTTTTATTGAAAGAAGGTGATTCCAGTTGGATTTCTTTGCAGTGTATAAATATGTTAGAACCAACATTTTTTTAATAATGTTTTCCATCTAAGAAGTTGGTTTGTTTTGTCATAGAAATATCTTGTTTTATTGTCCTTCACAACATTTTAGAAATATTGAAAAAAATGCATCAGCTTTCATTATTTTTTTTATCTACGATCTAGTCACTTTGACCTTTAAAGTTATATTATGGCCTCAATTCAGTTCAGTTCAGTTCAGTTCAGTCATTCAGTCATGTCCGACTCCTTGCGATGCCATGGACTGCAGCATGACAGGCCTCCCTGTCCATCACCAACACCTGGAGTTCACCCAAACTCGTGTCCATCATGTCACTGATGCCTTCCAACCATCTCATCCTCTGTCATCCCCTTCTCCTCCTGCCCTCAATCTTTCCCAGCATCAGGGTCTTTCCAGTGAGTCAGCTGTTCGCATGAGGTGGCCAAAGTATTGGAGTTTTAGCTTCAACATCCTTCCAATGAACACTCAGAACTGATCTCCTTTAGGATGGACTGGTTGGATCTCCTTGCAGTCCAAGGGACTTTCAAAAGTCTGCTCTAACACCACAGTTCAAAAGCATCAATTCTTCTGTGCTCAGCTTTCTTTATAGTCCAACTCTCACATCCATACATGACTACTGGAAAAGCCATAGCCTTGACTAGACAGACTTTGTTGGCAAAGATATGTCTCTGCTTTTTAATAGCTGTCTACGTTATCATAACTTTCCTTCCAAGGAGTAAGCGTCTTTTAATTTCATGGCTGCAGTCACCATCTGCAGTGATTCTGGAGCCGAAAAAATAAAGTCTGTCACTGTTTCCATTGTTTCCCCATCTATTTGCCATGAAGTGATGGGACCAGATGCCATGATCTTAGTTTTCTGAATGTTGAGCTTTAAGCCAACTTTTCCACTCTCCTCTTTCACTTTCATCAAGAGGCTCTTTAGTTCTTCTTCACTTTCTGCCATAATGTGGTGTCATCTGCATATCTGAGGTTATAGATATTTCTTCCAGAAATCTTAGTTCCAGCCTGTGCTTCATCTAGCCCAGAGTTTCTCATGATGTAGTCTGCATATAAGTTAAATAAGCAGGGTGACAATATACAGCCTTGAAGTACTCCTTTCCCAATTTGGAACCAGTCTGTTGTTCCATGTCCAGTTCTAACTGTTGCTTCCTGACCTGCATACAGCTTTCTCAAGAGGCAGATCAGGTGGTCTGGTATTCCTGTCTCTTTAAGAATTTTCCACAGTTTTTTGTGATCCACACAGTCAAAGACTTTGGCGTAGTCAATAAAGCAGAAATAGATGCTTTCCTGGAACTCTCTTGCTTTTTTGATGATCCAGCAGATGTTGGCAGTTTGATCTCTGGTTCCTCTGTCTTTTCTAAAACCAGCTTGAACATCTGGAAGTTCATGATTCATGTACTGTTGAAGCCTGGCTTGGAGAATTTTGAGGATTACTTTACTAGTGTGTGAGATGAGTGCAATTATGCAGTAGTTTGAACATTCTTTGGCATTGCCTTTCTTTGGGATTGGAATGAAAACTGATCTCTTCCAGTCCTGTAACCACTGCTGAGTTTTCAAAACTTGCTGTAATATTGAATGCAGCACTTTCACAGCATCATCTTTCAGGATTTGAAATGGCTCAACTGGAATTCCATCACCTCTACTAGCTTTGTTCGTAGTGATGCTTTCTAAGGCCCACTTGACTTCACATTCCCGGATGTCTGGCTCTAGGTGAGTGATCACACCATCATGATTATCTGGTTCATGAAGATCTTTTTTGTACAGTTCTTCTGTGTGTTCTTGCCACGTCTTCTTAATCTCTTCTGCTTCTGTTAGGTCCATCCCACTTCTGTCCTTTATTTTGCCCATCTTTGCATGAAATGTTCCCTTGGTATCTCTAATTTTTTTTGAAGAGATCTCTAGTCTTTCCCATTCTATTGTTTTCCTCTATTTCTTTGCACTGATCACTGAGGAAGGCTTTCTTATCTCTCCTTGTTATTCTTTGGAACTCTGCATTCAAATGGGTATATCTTTCCTTTTCTCCTTTGTTTTTCACTTCTCTTCTTTTCTCAGGTATTTGTAAGGCCTCCTCAGAGAGCCAGTTTGCTTTTTTGCATTTTTTTTTTCTTGGGGATGGTCTTGATCTCTGTCTCCTGTACAATGACATGAACCTCGATCCATAATTCATCAGGCACTCTTGTCTATCAGATCTAGTCCCTTAAATCTATTTCCCACTTTCACTGTATAATTGTAAGGGATTTGATTTAGGTCATACCTGAATGGTCTAGTGGTTTTCCCTACTCTCTTCAATTTCAGTCTGAATTTGGCAATAAGGAGTTCATGATCTGAGCCACAGTCAGCTCCCGGTCTTGTTTTTGCTGACTGTATGGAGCTTCTCCATCTTTGGTTGCAAAGAATGTAATCAATCTGATTTTGGTGTTGGCCATCTGGTAATGTCCATGTATAGAGTCTTCTCTTGTGTGTTGGAAGAAGGTGTTTGCTATGACCAGTGTGTTCTCTTGGCAAAACTCTATTAGCCTTTGCCCTGCTTCATTCTGTACTCCAAGGCCAAATTTGCCTGTTATTCCAGGTGTTTCTTGACTTCCTACTTTTGCATTCCAGTCCCCTATAATGAAAAGGACATCTTTTTTGCTGTGTTAGTTCTAGAAGGTCTTATGGTCTTAACAGAACCGTTGAACCTCAGCTTCTTCAACATGTGATATTGAATGGTTTGCTTTGGAAGCAAACAGAGATCATTCTGTCATTTTTGAGATTGCATCCAAGTACTGCATTTCAGACTCTTTTGTTGACTATGATGACTACTTCATTTCTTCTAAGGGATTCTTGCCCACAGGAGTAGATATGATGGTCATCTGAGTTAAATTCACCCATTCCAGTTCATTTTGATTCACTGATTCCTAAAATGTCGATGTTCACTCTTGCCATCTCCTGTTTGACCACTTCCAATTTGCCTTGATTCATGGACCTAACATTCCAGGTTCCTATGCTCTTTACAGCATCAGACCTTGCTTCTATCACCAGTCACATCCACAACTGGATGTTGTTTTTGCTTTGGCTCCCTCTCTTCATTCTTTATGGAGTTATTTCTCCACTGCTGTCCAGTGGTAGGTTGGGCACCTACCAACCTGGGGAGTTCATCTTTCGGTGTCCTATCTTTTTGCCTTTTCATACCGTTAATTTTCACGTTCGTATTATGGCCTACCTCGGTGAAATGTTCTTTTCTCCCAGAATCAAAGACAAGTCTTTTCCTTAGTATTAAAAATGATTGTGTTTAATATTTAGCATTACTAAATGACCATTGTAGAGCCAAACTAAGGTTACAAGCTATATCTCTAAATTACCCTGGATTTCTACTGTTTATTTATCATTTTTAATTGTTTCATGTTTCTTAGTGAAAAAAAGGTTAACTTTATAAATTAAAGGCTCCTTGAAAGCTGAGGCCCAAGTCTCCCCTGCCTGGGTTTATAATAAGCAGTAAGCGGAGGGAGGGGAAACACAGTGGATCACCAATGGAATGAGCTGTGCTGTAGGCTGAGGCTCACTAGGGACCAGAGAAATCCCACTGGACAGGAATCGCATGATGTGCAGTTCTCCTTAGCCACCACAGCTCCTGCAGTCTCACTTCAACTTCTTATCCTTGAATATCACCTGGGATTCTCATCACTCTCACATCAGACGGACACAGAGAGCATTTCCAGACTTTTTGAAAAACAGTATCTGAATCTCTACACCAAATCTTCATCCATTCCTCTCAGTATGATTTCTTTCTTTGGACCCCAGATATCATCTGTATTCAGTGCTTATTACACACTAATAAATCACTGTGTTATTTCAAAAGGTGTAATGTTAAACATAAAGCTAGAATATGCAAAACACATAGTTTTTGGGCAATTATTATACATCACAAGTACTGTTTGATATACTGTAGTCTCTTTTCCTTAGGTTTTTCTTCTGACTCCCATGAACCATAGGTTTGCCTGCTTTTTACCTAGTCACAATATAGGATTCCCCATACTAGAATGTTTTCCTAATGGACAGTCCATCCAATCCAAGCCCCTTGGCCCAGTGTGTGTATGTGTGTGGTGGGGTAGTCTTCTTTGGTTCCGTGGCTGAATAGCTGGTACACAAAATCTGCAACCAACAGCGTTTCCTCTTACCTGACATCATTTGTGACTTTTCTCAGGCCTCTATTACTGAAATTCCAGCTCAGTGACTACTAATAGGGTTTTGTTTTAAAGTGTTCTAAATTCTGTTCTAAATATTTTAAATTCTCTCTCTCTCTTTCTACAATTTTTTAACAAATAAAAGAATAATTGTTTCCAAATACAATACCATTTTTTCTAAGCAAAATATGGAAAAAAGCTTGACATTTTTGGAATGAGATCAATGGCATGTATTAGAAGATAGTTGACATGAGGTGGTTAAGAGATTTTTTTTTTTTTAAGTTTGCTCTTAATTCGTGTTTTACAATTTGACCAAAAAATAACTTCATCAGGTATTCAGCTAGCAATTAACTTCAAGATTAGTTTGCCACCTGGAAACAGTGTCTTCTACCCACTTCTGAATCATTTACCTGTATCCCTCCCATGGCACTAAATGATTTCAACCTTGTATTATTTACTTATTTATATATTCATTTTATTCCATATTTCTTCTATTGGATTGTAGCCTTCTGAAAACAAAACTTTTGTTTGGTTAATTAGTGTCTTTTATAATCCTTAGCATAGCATCTTGTAAATGATAAATACCAAATTAACAGCTATTGAGTGAATGAATGAATAAATGGCATGATCTGTTAAAACCAATTAACAATACAACATGGAGAAAATATTGACATGCTGGAATGTGCTTTTCAACTTAAGAAGCAAGTTATAGCTTTAAAGCTCTGTTGTAAAGCTGGGGTCACACATTTGACAGAAGAATGAGAACCAGTGAGTTCCACCCTTACTCAATCCATTTAGCATGCTTCACTGAACTCTATACTAGTACTTTATAGAAAGAAAATGTTTTTAATCTGGAAACCCAGCAATTATGTCCTAAATTTTATATACCTGTTCACCATTATTTTCCTTGAAATTATTCTCCTAGACATTCTCAAAATATGTGAAGGTTTTACACAAAATAAAACCTCAATTTTTGCTTCAGCAATTCGAGTAATATTGGCTAATGTTTGTTCAATTAAAATTTTTTTTCAATGACAGTAGAGTCGGACATGACTGAGCGACTGAACTGAACTGAATTTTCTTTCAACTCAAACATTTTTCTTGGCTTCCTGTGTTCTTGAATAGCATTTTTAGCAACTGCAAATTAAAAATCATCTCTTATCAGGTAAATAGGAAGGTTATATTTATTTACTATTTCTGACATTTCACTCTTTTTTCTATATCTCTATATTACTGTTCTTAAATATGTAGTTTAAGCAAATTATTCAATACAGTATATGACAGCTGTTGTACTTTAATATCAGAGTAACCAAAATGGATCTACAGCTTCTTCTGTCAAAACAGCCCCAAGGATGCTATAGTAGGCACCTTCCTTGTAATCATTGTTGCCATTATGCATTGCACACAGTCTTTTAAAATTTGTAATTTTTATTCATGAAGCTTAAAGATGCTTTGGTCACAATGCAGTATAATGTAGCTGCAATTAGTTATATTTATTCTTTTTTTTACTTTAGTCTTTAGTAAACTCCCAGTGAACTTTTACCTTGTAAATGACCTGATATGACATATTTGAACTTACAATGAACTTTTATTCTCTGAGAAATACAACAGATGGAAAATAAGCAGATTTTTCAAATATTTTTAGATGCAGTATTTTGACATGTTTAACAGAGTCAACAAGGCCAACTATCTCTTTCCAGTGTTTACTTTGTTGGCTTCATGGTACTGCAGGCTGTTTGGTTACATTATATTCCCAAATTCAGAGGTTCCATTATATTTTTGTTTGACCAGCATCTTGATTTAAAACCAGTACTTGTATATTCATTTAAAGATGAAGCTAACTGTATCATAAGGTGTAACAAATTCTAAGAAAACTTTGTTTGATCTATTGAAATATGGTTGTTTCAAATCACTTAGATACTAGGGGCTTTTAAAACATCCATTCCAGATTTTGGAATATGAATCAATTATGTTTTACCTTTGAATGGTTTGCAACTAGGAATTCAGTTCAAAATGCACATGGTTTCTGAAGGATCACTTGGGAAAGGAAGGGGAAAATGAACTGAGCATGAGCTATTGTGTTACTGTTGCTGTGGTGAGAGATAGTCTCCTTAGAGGTTTTTAATCTTTATAACTCTCTTCTGAAGTAGTTATCCTGCTTGTTTTCCAAGAGGGAAGGGAGACAGAGGTTGAGTCACTTGCTGGAGAAGTGACAAGCTCAGTTGGGAATTAAATCCAGGTCTCCCAGGCTTTCAAATCCTTGTACCTTTGAAGGATGAATTGTTGACAGTTTCATGCTCCCACAAGCAAAATGCTTTCTTTGATCAATAGACACTAAAGATAAAGGTGTGATAAAATGATAATACTTTTGTAATCTTTTTTTGAGAATTTTAGTTTACTTCTTTGTATTTATTGCACAGTATCTATAAATGAATTAGATTGAAAAACTCTCAGAATGCTCTCAGTGATATAAAAATAGTAACAACATTTTTGCTTCTCTTGAAAGTTTTGTTGTTTGCAAAAAACTACGTATACATGTGTTACATTTACCAATAATGCAAGCATGTATATTATTTATACATTGATATGCATCTCCTTGCTCAGAATCAGTTCTTATTAATGCCCACTTTATTCTCAGACCATAATTTATTCACACTGAAGAGTATTTTAGATGTATTTTTAGTTCAGAGGGAGATTATACTTAATGGGCATAGATATGTATAAAACAACACACAACTGCATTTATAAGATCAGAATGTGAACTCTGTTAAGCTGTAATTAGCCCAAGTTTCCTGACACTTTACTTAGTAATGACAGTATCATTGGCAAAGCTGATAAAGACTTTGTGTTTCACAAGGATATGTTCAGAAGCTGAAAAGGCCTGTTGTGGTCTGGTCAGTGATGTAATTAAAATGAAGAGCAACTTAAAATAAGTTGTGTTACTCATTTTAAGGGAATTACTAATATTCTGTATTCTTTAATTTTTAGTTCATTTTTATAAACAATTTTTCATTAAAAATTATGAACAGGTTTTATATTAAAATAAGTGATGCTGTTTCTCTCTCCAGTGTTTAGATATTGAAGGTGGAGCATTGCAGGTTCAAGGAGCAAAGGAGTCTCTTCCTTCTTCCTCTTATAAGATCTTTTCACAGGTGTTATTTTGTTGTCTGTTTAGAGTTCAGGGAGGAGGTGCATAAATTTGCCTCTATACAACACATAGGGGATTTAGTTAGGCATGAAAGCATTTTCTTGTAGAAAGTGGGGAAAAAACATGGTAGGAGAATAAGCCCACAGAATATATTTGGTTTCTTGGTATTGGTTAAGAGTAATTGGTATATATAAATTGCAAAACTTATGATTACACTTTATAATAAGGCAGTTTCTTAAATTTAAGATAATCATCATTTACTCAAATTTATGGGTGTGTAGCCATGAAATTAAAAGACGCTTACTCCTTGGAAGGAAAGTTATGACCAACTTAGATAGCATATTCAAAAGCAGAGACATTACTTTGCCAACAAAGGTTTGTCTAGTCAAGGCTATGTGTTTTCCTGTGGTCATGTATGGATGTGAGAGTTGGACTGTGAAGAAGGCTGAGCGCTGAAGAATTGATGCTTTTGAACTGTGGTGCTGGAGAAGACTCTTGAGAGTCCCTTGGACTGCAAGGAGATCCAACCAGTCCATTCTGAAGGAGATCAGCCCTGGGATTTCTTTGGAGGGAATGATGCTAAAGCTGAAACTCCAGTCCTTTGGCCACCTCATGTGAAGAGTTGACTCATTGGAAAAGACTCTGATGTTGGGAGGGATTGGGGGCAGGAGGAGAAGGGGACAACAGAGGATGAGATGGCTGGATGGCATCACTGACTCGATGGACGTGAGTCTGAGTGAACTCTGGGATTTGGTGATGGACAGGGAGGCCTGGCGTGCTGCGATTCATGGGGTCGCAAAGAGTCGGACACGACTGAGCAACTGAACTGAACTGATGGCAGTACCATGATTACAGAGCATCATAGAGAAGGATAGGTTCTGAAGTATTGATGCATACAATGTATATTTATAAGATACTAAAAATAATGTTATTTTTTCAACATACGTCTATGGCAGAAAACATAATTTTAGGCATATGTGGTTTTTCTTTTATTCTATTGCTTTAACAAGGACTCTGAAAGCTATAAAGTGATACTATTTCTAAAAATAAGGTATCAGTTTTAAAAAAAGCAAACTGTTCAGAAAAGTTCTTAAAATTAATTTTCCTTAATAACCTACAAGTTTCTAGTTAGGACTTCTTTGACTGCAAGAGATGAAAACTGAATTCAGACTAGCATAAAAAAGGGGGGGTGGCAATCACATTCAAATACAAATACAAATTTAGATTATATTGCATACTGTTTCTGCATCTTTTAAAAACAATGTCAGGAGTATTTCCTCATGGTTAAATGCTTTTTATTTCAGGAGTGCTTCATGGCACTCCATTATCTGTATATATCATGGCATATTTCCAGTACCCTCCTGTGGGACACTTAGATTGTTTCCAATAGAGTATTTTCAAATTCACGGCCCAAGTAGAGTAAAAAGCTTGACTGGCATCTTGAATAGCAGGAAAATGTAAAACCACAAAAACATTTTTCTAAAGTCAAATGTAGTTGTAATTAGTTATTTAATTATTTGGCTAGTGAAAAATTTTAGTAATTTATTAAATTTAGTGTTTACACAAAAGTAGTTTTTAAAGAACATATTTCTTATAATGAACTTTGTCTCAATTTACTCTTGAATTGCTAGTCTTTTGTTTGTTTTTATTACTTAGTAATTGAGATATCCCTCCATAGGTGGGCCAGTTTCTTCATATAGTTTTAATTGGTAACTAATGGGAAAGGACTATGTCTAGGCTGTATATTGTCACCATGCTCATTTAACTTATATGGAGAGTACGTCCTGTGAAATGCCAGGCTAAATGAAGCACAAGCTGGAATCAAGGTTGCTGGGAGAAATATCAATAACCTCAGATATGCAGATGACACCACCCTTAAGGCAGAAAGCAAAGAGGAATTAAAAAGCCTCTTGGTGAGGGTGAAATAGGATACAGAAAAGCTGGCTTGAAACTCAACATTCAAAAAACTAAGATCATGACAACTGGTCCCATCATTTCATGGCAAATAGATGGGGAAACAATGGAAACAGTGAGAGACTTTATTTTTTGGGGGGGGCTCCAAAATCATGGCAGATGGTGACTACAGCCATGAAATTAAAAGATGCTTGCTCCTTGAAAGAAAAGCTATGACAAACCTAGACAGTATATTAAAATAAAGCAGAGACAGAGATATTACTTAGTCAACAAAGGTCTGTATAGTCAAAGCTATGCTTTTTCCAAGAGTCATGTATGGATGTGAGAGTTGGACTGTAAAGAAAGCTGAGCACCGAAGAACTGATGCTTTTGAACTGTGATGTTGGAGAAGACTCTTGAGAGCCCCTTGGACCAAAAGGAGATCAAACCAGTCAATCCTCAAGGAAATCAGTCCCGAATATTCATTGGAAGGACTGATGCTGGAGCTGAAGCTCCAGTACTTTGGCCACCTGATGCAAAGAGCTGACTCACTGGAAAAAACCCTGATGTCGGGAAGATTGAAGGCAGGAGGAGAAGTAGACAACAGAGGACACTGGTTGGATGGCATCACTGACATGATGACATGAGTTTGAGCTAGCTCTGGGAAATGGTCAAGAACAGGGAAGCATGGCATGCTGCAGTCCATGGGGTTGCAAAGAGTCAGACACTACTGAGTGACTGAATAACAACACAATATCTGTACTAATGCAAGCAATAATTTTGAGTTGCTTTAAACTCTGTATGATTGACCTATTCTCTGCCATATATGTCTATTAAAAAATAAAACCACAACTTGAATTAAAATAATTTTTTATTTTTATTTATCCAAGTTTCTACAGTGAAACTACATTTTTGTCATAATTCTACCCCATACTCCCATTTATATTGTTAAAACTTCCACTTTACCTCTATGAAAATCACTATCTCATTTAAGAAAATGTAAGATCAAATTGCCAGCATTTGTTGGATCATGGAAAAATCAAGGGAGTTCCAGAAAAACATCTACTTCTGATTCATTGACTACACTAAAGCTTTTGACTGTGTGGATCACAACAAACTGTGGAAAATTCTTAAAGAGATGAAAGTACCAGACTACCTTACCTGTCTCCTGAGAAACCTGCATGTGGGTCAAGAAGCAACAGAACCGAACATGGAACAGCTGACTGGTCCTTGGGAAAGGAGTAGGACAAGGCTATATGTTGTCATCTGTTTACTTATGTGCAGAGTACATCATGTGAAATACTTGGACTGGTTGAATCACGAGCAGGAATCAAGATTGCCAGAAGAAATATCAACAAACTCAGGTATGCAGATGATACCACTCTAATGGCAGAAAGTGAAGAGAAACTAAAGAGCCTCTTGATGAAGGTGAAAGAGGAGAGTGAAAAAGCTGGCTTAAAACTCAACATTCAGAAAACTAAGATCATGGCATCTGGTCCCATTGCTTCATAGCAAATAGAAGAGAAAAAAGTGGAAGCAGTAACAAGTTTTAGTTTTTTGGTCTCCAAAATCACTGAAGACAGTGACTGCAGCCACAAAATTAAAAGACACTTGCTGCTTGGAAGGAAAGTTATGATAAACCTAGACAGAGTATTAAAAAACAGAGACATCACTTTGCCAACAAAGGTCCATATAGTCAAAGCTATGGTTTTTCCAGTAGTTATGTATGGATGTGCGAGTTGGACCATAAAGAAGGCTGAGTAAGCCAAAGAATTGATGCTTTTGAATTGTGGTGCTGGAGAGGACTCTTGAGAGTCCCTTGGACTACACGGAGATCAAACCAATCAGTCCTAAAGGAAATCAATCCTGAATATTCATTGGAAGGGCTGATGCTGAAACCGAAGCTCCAATACTTTGGCCACCTGATGTGAAGCTCTGACTCACTGGAAAAGACCCTGATGCTGGGAAAGATGGAAGCCAAAAGGAAAAGGGGTGGCAGAGGAAGAGATGGTTAGATAGCATCACTGACTCAATGGACATGAATTTGAGCAAACTATAGACCCAGGTTCAATCCTGGGGTCGGGAGATTCCCTGGAGAAGGGAATGGCAACCCACTCCAGAATTCTTGCCTGGAAAATCCCATGGACAGAGGAGTCTGGTGGGCTACATCCCATGGGGTCATAAAGAGTTGGACATGACTTAGCAACGAACACACATACATAGGAGATAGTAGAGGACAGAGGAGCTTGGCTTTAGTCCATGAGGTCACAAACAATTGGATACAATTTAGTGACTGAACAGCAAGCGGCAACAAACTTTATTTTTGTACTTAGAATAGATAAAATAGTTTCTGATCAATAGTTCCATGGCCCATTCTAGGGCATATTATTGTTGGCACAGATTAATACCATTGTTTATATCTGTAACCTTATGTCATCAGGTAAATGCTTGTTACCATGATGGTGTTAGAGCACCTGCTGTCTGCCCAATGGGAGGGCCAAAAGCCACTGAAAAAGAAAGGAGGACAGCTTAGAGTATTTTGAAAAAGTTTGTATGAAACAAAAATGAGCTCTCCCATGTAACTAAATTCAAGACATGTTAGCAATCAAAATGTTTCACAGGAATCATGATTATTTTATAACATTATCTAATACATTATTTTATAACAAAATATTTTATAACATAATATTTTATACATATTAACATTTTCCCCTCCGGTACTCACACAGTCATCCAGCACATTTTAAGTGACAGTTTCTGATACAAATGAGTCCTGTGCCAACAGTTTTAGAGTTTAGCCTGCACAGTTATCTGGGAACAAGTAAGTATTAGAAAAGTTTCATGGATAATTCTGAATTCTACTAGAAAACCTATACATTTTTTTTCTCTTAACCTAAAGATTATGTTCAGAAAGTTAACATCCTGTACATAGACAATAGAATCAGAAGTAATATTGTCAAAAATTTGACAGTTTTGTTGGTAACTTCAACTGTTTGGTGTCTGGAGACCACTTAGTTTGTCCCAGAAATTTTTATTTTCTTTTAAAAAATCCAGGTAAAAATTTTTATAATATTTCTATAACCAAATTTAACTAATAACTTTTATAAAATTGCTGATGCTTAATCAAAACATTTCCATCCTATCTGCAATAGTAATGTGCCCCTCCATGTCTTATATTTAAACCATGTTATTGAGTTAATCAAGAGACTCTGGATGAAAAGATTCAAGCCCCTTTTAATAAAAATAAGTAAGCACTGGTGAGAGAGAAGAATAGACGAATTAGCGCTAATTTTTTCTTTCATAGGGAAGGAGTCATCAAATCATTTTATTCTTTATCAACAATAATGATCAGAAAACACTTAAAAATGCAAAAAATATAAACATGAAAATGAATGAAAATAGTGCACCATCCCTTCAGTCAATATTGAATCAGTGTTTTGTATTTATTTGTTTATTTGACCGCATGGCCCGCAGGATTTTAGTTCCCCAGTCAGGGATTGAACCCAGCCCCTGTAGTGAAAGCACCAAGTCTTATGCACTGGACCACCAGCGAATTCCCTCAAAGTATTCTTAAAGAGGACTACAATTTGAATTTGTAAGACTAAACAGATTATTAATTAATTAACCCTCTCTTTCAACTAACCATTACTACAGGGCAAGCACTCTGGGTCCTGGCTGTGCCCTGGACAGACAAAGTTGCTGTCTGATGGATGGAGCTCAGTATGTGGGTAGACATTAAACTAATAACTCACAAATCGAGAAACATATTTTGAAGAAATACTAAGAGTGCTATGAAAATGAGTAATAAGGGAACGTAGTTTTTTTTTTTCGGCTGGACCTTGCAGCTTGTGGAAACTTTAGTTCCCTTATCAGGGGTTGAACCTGGGCCACAGAGGTGAAAGTGCCCAGTCCTAACCACTGGACCACCAGGGAATTCCCAGGGAACATAGTTTAGATTTAGTGTTAAAGAAGGTTTTGTTAAGTGATGTTTGGATAGAGAAACCTGAACGATGAGTACCTGCTTAGGCACTTAAATAAAATGAAGGCAATGAAAACATGTGGCACACAATGTTCAGTATGTGTTGTTGAATGAATGAATGCTGCTCTACAAGTCAGAAAACAAAGCAAACACTAAAACGGAAAGCATAAAACAAGATCTCAGAAGTTATTGCAAAAATCATAGCTGTGCAAACAAACAAATAATACCAAACTTCCCAAATAAGGAGATGAAGTCTTAACTAAAATCAAAGTCCCACTAAGTATTATGATGCACACTAAAACAATGCAAGAGTTAGAAATATCAGAATATTCAAGGAACAAGAAGAAGGAGGGCAAGGAAGCAGAAATGGAGGAGGAGAAGGAGAATGAGGAAGACAAAAGTTGGGAGACATGATCTGAATAGTAAAGTAGTGGCTTCCCCAGGCTTCCCAGATGGCACTAGTGGTAAAGAACCCACTGCCAGTGCGGGAGACACAAGAGTCAAGGGCTCAGTCCCTGATGGGGAAGATCCGTTGGAGGAGGGCATAGCAACCCACTCCAATATTCATGCCTGGAGAATCCCTGTGGACAGAGGGGCCTGGCGGGCTATGGTCCATAGGGTCTCAAAGAGTTGGACATGACTGAAGTGATTTAGCATGCTTGCAGTGGCTTCATGGTACAGAATTCACCTGCCACTGCAGGAGACATGAATTCGATCTCTGATCGGGGAAGATCCTACATGCTGTGGATCAACTAAGCCAGAGCGCCACAACTATTGAGCCTGTGCTCGGGAGCCCGGAGCCACAACCACTGAAGCATGCATGCCCTGGAGCCCATACTCCACAAAAGAAGTCACTGCAATGAGAAACCTGATCAGTGCAACTAAAGAGTAACCCCTGGTCCCCACAACTGGAGGAAAACCGGCACAGCAATGGAGACCCAGCAGAGCCAGAAATAATTAAATAAACTTATTAATATTAAAGCAGGATTCAAATGGCATAAAAATGTACCTACACAGTAAAATAAGGTAGTCATGCACTGTCATGCATAAATAACATAGAATTAATATGTTTAAGTCAGCACTATTAGATCTGCAGCAGAAGATTTCAACAGCTCTTAATATTTATCAAGTTGATTAAAAAGAACATAGAGTATTAGAACATAAGTGTTGAATTAATAGCTACAGATAGGGTATTTTCCCCCTATAAGATAAGTATGCCAAGCATCCTCAAGACTATTTCCAAGCATCCTCAAGATTACTATAATCTATTTCAGAGAATAGAAATTTTATAGGTCCAATTCTTTGATCATATGTAATAGATTAATAATTAAACTTTAAGCTAAACCCCAAACTCTGGTCTCTTAAAAATACAAAAGGTACTTGTACATATAATTACTGGGTCAAATAGGAACTCTTTAATTTTAGACTATTTAGAAAATAAGGACACTGAGGCTATAATATGTCAGATGCTGTGGTTTGAAGTTAAAACTACATTCAGGAGGGCCTCATGGCCTTTAATACCCTAGATTGCCCTGCTTTGACTGTAATTGTTATTTAAATCCAAAGTGGATGACAAACCAAAACTAAGGGATCATTGAAGTTGATCTAGTGTAAATTCAGGAATATTTTAAAATCACATTTACTTTGCTGCAGAACTCAAGTTTGAAGAAACTGGTTTGGAGGATTATAGTGAGGTTCATGTTTTAGGATCTGAGTAAACATTGGAGCACAAGCTAAAGAAAATTTTAATAGAGTGGGTAGAACAGGAGATTTCTCATTCCAGTGCAAATTAGCAGGTTGATATACAGTAAGTTCCCTACATATGATCCTGGAAGTTGTGGACTTTTCAAAGCTGTGGACATGCATTCACATGTTCAGTCACATAAGTTAGTTCACGTGTCTGGTGTACATTGTCACCTGCATACAACCTCTGCAAAAGGCTGTGCTTTTGTGCACTGTACTGTACCACACTGTATAAGTGGCTTCCCAGGTGGTTCAGTGGTAAAGAATCTGCCTGCCAGTGCAGGAGCCGCAAGACACGCAGGTTTGATTCCTGGGTTGCCAAGATCCCCTGGGGTAGGAAATGGCAACCCGCTCAGTATTCTTGCCTGAGGAATCCCAGGGAAAGAAGAGCCTGGAGGGCTACAGTCCATGGGGTCACAGGGAGTAGGGCACGACTGAGCCATGGAGGACACATGCATCGTACAGAGCGCGGTAGTGCAGTATTTTTATTTTAAGCCCCGGATGTCCAGATGCATGCATAAAAGCAACAGTAATGTGGCTGGAACTACTGTACTTTTCAAGATTCTGTACTTAAGATTGAAAATGTTTTCTCTATTTTTGTGCTTTTTTAATGTAGTATTTCTGTGAGAAGTATTATAAACTGATTACAGTATAGTACACTATAGCCAATTGTGTTAGTGGGGTACCTATGCTAGCTCTGTTGGACTCATGAACAAACTAGACTTACGAACCCGCTCTTGGGACAGAACTCATTTGTATGTAGGGGACTTACTGTATTCTTAATTTGTATACGAAAGTATTTATTGTAAAGGTTAGCCTAGTTAAGTTTTAATGGGTAATTAATTTGGGGTTACTTCTGTTTTACAGTGTGTATATATTTTTTAATTTATATTTTTAAAACAAGTTTATAGTCCAATTTGAATATTCTGTGTGCCTATGGCAAAACTTACCACAATTCCATTCCCTTCCTTCCTTGTTCGAACTTTAATATTTGAGTTATGTTTAGGCTCTTGGGTGTCACATATATTGTTTTCTTCAAAACTTTTTAGAGTTGTGAATTTAAATTTTTAACTTCTACTTTGTTCTTACTATATGTTGTTTGCTCTTTAGAAGTATTATTTTTTCTATTCTTGCTGGAAAATATCTCACTATTGACTAAAAAGGGGTCAGTGATTTAGAATTAAGTGTTTGTTTTTATTAAAAAATTCAGCATATAAAGTATGTCAATATCTATTATAAGTTCAGTTCAGTTCAGTCACTCAGTCGTGTCCAACTCTTTGCGCCCCCATGAATCACAGAACGCCAGGCCTCCCTGTCCATCACCAAATCCCAGAGTTCACTCAGACTCACGTCCATCGAGTCGGTGATGCCATCCAGCCATCTCATCCTCTGTCGTCCCCTTCTACTCCTGCCCACAATTCCTCCCAGCATCAGAGTCTTTTCCAATGAGTCAACTCTTCACATGAGGTGGCCAAAGTACTGGAGTTTCAGCTTTAGCATCATTCCTTCCAAAGAAATCCCAGGGCTGATCTCCTTCAGAATGGACTGGTTGGATCTCCTTGCAGTCCAAGGGACTCTCAAGAGTCTTCTCCAACACCACAGTTCAAAAGCATCAATTCTTTGGCGCTCAGCTTTCTTCACAGTCCAACTCTCACATCCATACATGACCACTGGAAAAACCATAGCCTTGACTAGATGGACCTTTGTTGGCAAAGTAATGTCCTTGCTTTTCAATATGCTATCTAGGTTGGTCATAACTTTTCTTCCAAGGAGTAAGCATCTTTTAATTTCATGGCTGCAGTCACCATCTGCAGTGATTTTGGAGCCCCCAAAAATAAAGTCTGACACTGTTTCCACTCTTTCCCTACTTCCCATGAAATGATGGGACCAGATGCCATGATCTTTGTTTTCTGAATGTTGAGTTTTAAACCAACTTTTTCACTATCCTCTTTCACCTTCATCAAGAGGCTTTTTAGTTCCTCTTCACTTTCTGCCATAAGGGTGGTGTCATCTGCATATCTGAGGTTATTGATATTTCTCCTGGCAATCTTGATTCCAGCTTGTGCTTCTTCCAGCCCAGTGTTTCTCATGATGTACTCTGCATATAAGTTAAATAAGCAGGGTGACAGTATACAGCCTTGATGTACTGCTTTTCCTATTTGGAAGCAGTCTGTTGTTCCATGTCTAGTTCTCACTGTTGCTTCCTGACCTGCATACAAATTTCTCAAGAGGCAGGTCAGGTGGTCTGGTATTCACATCTCTTTAAGAATTTTCCACAGTTTATTGTGATCCACACAGTCAAAGGCTTTGGCATAGTCAATATAGCAGAAATAGATGTTTTTCTGGAACTCTCTTGCTTTTTTGATGATCCATTGGATGTTGGCAATTTGATCTCTGGTTCCTCTGCCTTTTCTAAAACCAGCTTGAACATCTGGAAGTTCACGGTTCACATATTGCTGAAGCCTGGCTTGGAGAATTTTGAGCAGTACTTTACTAGCGTGTGAGATGAGTGCAATTGTGTGGTGGTTTGAGCATTCTTTGGCATTGCCTTTCTTTGGGATTGGAATGAAAACGGACCTTTTCCAGTCCTGTGGCCACTGCTGAGTTTTCCAAATTTGCTGGCATATTGAGTGCAGCACTTTCACAGCATCATCTTTCAGGATTTGAAATAACTCAACTGCAATTCCATCACCTCCACTAGCTTTGTTCCTAGTAATGCTTTCTAAGGCCTACTTGACTTCACATTCCAGGATGTCTGGCTCTAGGTCAGTGATCACACCATCGTGATTATCTGGGTTGTGAAGATCTTTTTTTGTACAGTTCTTCTGTGTATTCTTACCACCTCTTCTTAATCTCTTCTGCTTCTGTTAGGTCCGTACCATTTCTGTCCTTTATTGAGCCCATCTTTGCATTAAATGTTCCCTTGATATCTCTCATTTTCTTAAAGAGATCTCTAGTCTTTCCCATTCTGTTGTTTTCCTCTATTTCTTTGCATTGATTGCTGAGGAAGGCTTTCTTATCTCTCCTTGCTACTCTTTGGAACTCTGCATTCAGATGCTTATATCTTTCCTTTTCTCCTTTGCTTTTCACTTCTTGTCTTTTCACAGCTATTTGTAAGGCTTCCCCAGACAGCCATTTTGCTTTTTTGCATTTCTTTTCAATGGGGATGGTCTTGATCCCTGACTCCTGTACAATGTCACCCATTAGAAATCAATTTCATTAATTTAGTCCAAGATATATTGAGGTTATTTTTAAAAATATGAATCACTAAATTAAATGAAGTATGAAAATGTGTCATTAAATTATGGACAATTAATTTAACCTTGTGTAGGTAGTTTTTTCTGTATTTATACATTTATTGCAGCAGCATTATTATACATACATCCTGTATAAGCTTTCTGTTCACATCTTTAACCCTTTTTAGGACCTTAAAATCCTAATAGGCATATTTATCATGATGTGACCATCTTATTGGTGCCAGAGCATTTGTAGATATCCTGGCTTATCGTGATTGCTTTCACTTAAGTATCAGTCAAAGGTGGAAAAGTGTCAGAGAAATAACGGTGACAAAGAACAATGGGCAGTAACTGCGGGGCTGACGAGTGTCAGGTGCTGTTCTGAGTGCGTTACTTGTGTTGTCCTTTGGCTCTTACCATCTTTCCCGGTAGGTCTGTTAGCATATCTGTTTAAAAATGAGGAAACTCGGGCACAGAGAGTAATTTGTGGTCTAATAGCTCTGAGGGACAGCACCAGATTTTGCACCCACTACCGTCTAGTTCTAGCATCTGTACTTTGAACCATTAGGAGCAAGAGTTTCATTTTAATGTGGCCTAAGGCCTTTATGACTGAATTATTAAGGCTTGAATAATATTACAAGGTAATTTATTAAATTTTAGAAGAGGAAAAATAATACTGTTATTCATAGTCCAGATATATTAAATAGCTCAAATATCTGTTCAAAACTTTAGTAAGATTCTTTTCTGTTTAGAAATTTCAGAAATTTTCTCTTCTATATTAAATAGTAGGTAAGTTCCACAGGATATTAACTAAATGTTTTATTTCAATAACACTTTTAGAAAAAGAATTCTTGGTTTCATAATTTTTGCAGTTTATTACTCATTTCATTTTATAAAACTCACAAAATAGCAAAACTCTTTGTGTTTCATTTTGTATGACTAGTGTGTGGTAAGGCCAGGATATAAACTAGGGGCCATTTAGAATTATATAGGAAATTTTAGATGCTTGATAAAATCCAGAAACAGGAAAAAATGTCCAAGAAAGTGAACTCGGCTCAGTCGTGTCTGACTCTTTGCAACCCCTTGGACTGTAGCCTACCAGGCTCCTCTGTCCATGGAATTGTCCAGGCAAGAATAGTGGAGTGGGTTGCCATTTCCTTCTCCAGGGGAATCTTCCCGACCCAGGGATCGAGTCCAGGTCTCCCGCATTGCAGGCAGACACTTTTACCGTCTGAGCCACCTGGGAAGCCCAGAGACAGGAACCAGATGTCAAAGTGTAAATGTTTCACTGTTCATAGAAATATGTGCTCTATTAGTTTCCAGGTGGTTTAATTATCGTATTTAACCCACTGAACTAGAGCTAGTGAGTGCAGAACTTAAAAGGAAAGGTTATTGTGAAAGACAACTTTTAATTTGTTGTTTGGAAGCCTCTCTATTAAAAGACGCTGGAACACAGTATCTATGTCTATTTTTCTTGATGTACCCATGAACATCATTTTAGTCACATAATTAAATTGTCAAAATAGATTCATTAAGTTGGTTTTAGACAGAGGGATTGACAGTAAACCTAAAAGGGAAAAGTAGAAGTTTAATTACCAGTCTTATTAAAATAATTATATCTCATATTTGTACTTGAAGCAATGTTTCACATCTGATGCCACCATATCTGATATCATCATAACAGCTCTGTGCAGTGGTTAGGAAGCTGATATGATCTGCATTTCACTAAAAAGGAAAATTATGTTATGTAGAAATAGACTGACTTAATTAAAGACAAGTAGGTCTTTGGAAGAAGAGGCAGAACTAGTCCTCAGAACAAGTTCCACTCCCTTTTAGTGACCTTCCAAAGAAAATGGTTGCTGAATTCTTAATATTTTAAAATAAGACATTTTATTTGCATACTAATAAGCTATAATTCTGTTTCAAAGTAGGATAATTAATTCATTCTGTAATAAACTATGCAATAACTATAGATCATCTATCAATATGTTGTGGATATTCTTAGGAGAAACACATGTAATTTAAAATCACCTGTTACATGAAGAAAGTAATCAGTATCAAGGAAATAAAAGAAGAAAAATTTCAAAAAAGGAATTTTGCAAATGTAATTTTAGCATTTTTGAAGCGATCATTACCATGTGTCAAGTAGTATTCTCAAGATAAAGTTAATTATTATTAATTTATGAGGGACTCAGAGTGTTATCATCTATTTTTAATAGGATGTTTATTTTTGTGGACATGGATGGCATAATTGGGAAGAGATAATAATAAACCCCTTATAGTAATCATGCAGACTAGAGATATTTATATGGTCCAGAAAATAATCTTTCATGCTATGCAACCACAGATTTGTGCCTTATTTTGACCTATTCATTTGTTAATTTCTACTCTTTGCTAATAGGGTCCCTGGGAAGTAGTCCTTTGGCTTTCAGTACATCATAAACAAACGGGGCTTCCACAGTGGCACAGCAGTGAAGAATCTGCCTCAATGCAGGAGACTCGGGTTCGATCCCTGGGTCAGGAAGATCCTCTGGAGAAGAAAATGGCAACTCACTCCAGTATGCTTGCCTGGGAATCCCATGGACAGAGAAGCCTGATGGGCTGCAGTCCATGGGGTCCCAAAAAGAGCTGGACACGACTGAGCCACTAAATAGCAACATCATAAATAGAAGGCGGCAGTGAAAAACTTTTGAAGAGAAATTGTACCAGCCAGGACTGGAATGGGCAAATATACATATTTTTACAGTAACTCTAAGAATTTGTCCAAGAATCCCTTGCTTTCTTATCACCAGCTCAATTATAACATTCATTACTTAGCCCTCCTAAACTCGGCAATGTGTGCTAAGTTACAAGGACTGTACTGTACTTCCATCCCTTTTGCCTTTGAGCATTTTAATATCTTTTAAACATTCATCTGATGTATACCCCTTCTGGTAATACTTATGAAAATTTTAGAAACCTCCTGACATTAAGTGTGCTGTCGGTATTTTCCCATTATGTGTATTCCAAATGATGGACTTAAGTGAAGTCCCAGATAAAGCAACATGGTAAAATTCATATTAGGTTTGCTGTGCCCATGCCACCACTCCAATCCTGGTTTACAGTCCTTCCACACTCCCATCTACTTCTCCAGAACAGTCTCTTCTGTCCTGGTGCCCTATGATAGGTCTCATGGTGCCACGTGCCATACCACCCCCAGCACACAAGTCCCTTCCCCACGGCTCTCTGGCTCTCTCCTCATACCTGAAATGGTCCTGCTCCAGTCACAGGGCCAGGTCTCTCACGAGCCTTCAGAGTTCTAATCCAGTGAACTCATTCATTCATTCAGACATAAGTTGTGAAAGGCCTTGAGTACCCGCATTTTACATATGGAGAAACAGAGGCTTAGAGAGATAAAGTAGGTCAGATGAGAGAGGGCAGGTGTCCTCCTTTGGTTCCCAAGAAGAGAAGTAAAATGTTCCAGTGACAATAATGTCACAGGAAATGTTCTGTTCTATGGCCACTTCTTTCCTCTTCTTCTACCAATGATTAAAGTGGAGCAGAGAGTTGAATTTCGGCACAGCAAGACTTACATTTTAAAAATTAAAGCAAAGCAAAAATCAGGAAGTGGGACTACATTAAACTAAAAAGCCTCTGCACAGAAAAAGAAACAGTCCACAAAATGAGAAGGCAACCTACAGAAGGGGTGGAAACATTTGCACATATCTAACAAGGAGTTAATTTTTTTAATACATAAGGAATTTGTACAACAGCAGAAAACCAAACCACCCAGTTAAAAACGGGCAGAAGATTTGAAGAGAGATTTTGCCCCAGAAGACATAGAAGTGTGGTGCTAGTACATGGAAAGGTGCTCAGTACCACTGACCATCAGCAAAACGTAAGCCAGAGCCACAGGGAGTTATTACCTGTCACCTGTTATAATGGCTAGTATCAAAAAGACAAGCGTGACAGGTGCTTGTGAGGATTTAGAGAAAAGGGAGCCCTTTCACACCAATGTAAACTGGTGTAGCCAAAATAGTAAACAGTATGCGAAGTCCTTAAAAAAGTATAAATGGAATTGCCATATGATTTAGCAATTCTACTTCTGGGTATTTGCCCAAAAGAAATAAAAAGACTAACTCATGCACCTACATGTTCCTCACAAAATTATGTACTGTAGTCAAGACATGGAAGCAACTAACTTGTTCATCAATATTTGAATGGATAAAGAAAATGTGATATACACACATGTGAATGTGGATGCACCTTGAAGTTATTAGCCTGAGTCAAATAGGTCAGAGAGAGAAAGATAGATAGTGTATGATCTCACTTATATATGGAATCAAAAACATTGAGCTCCTGGAAACAGAGAGTCAAACGGTGGTTGCCAGGGCCTAGGGGCAGGGGACATGGGGAGGTAGTAGTTGAAAGGTACACGATTCAGTTCCGAGTTGAATAAGTTCTGGGGATCTAATGTACAGCAGGGTGACTAGAGCTGACGCTGCTGTACTGTAACCTTGAAAGTTGCTATGAGAGTCGAGCTTTAATGCTCTCACCATAACAAGAATTTGGTAATTATGTGAGGCAAAGGATTTGTTAACTCACCTTATTGTGGTAAACATTTTGCAAGATATATAAAATCATCACATTGTGCACCTTAAACTTATACAATGTTGTACGTCAATTATATCCAAATAAAGTCACAGAAAGAATCACGTTAAATTAAAACAAGAAACACATTATGGAAAAAGCAGAGAGGCATATTCACCATAAAGCCAATGAAGCTTAAACTCCAGGATCCCTGATGCATGGGCCCCTTCCTACTGTTGTGCTCAAAGAGGCAGATGTTTTGTAAATTTTCTAAGAGTACTGTGTTTTATCTGCAGGACTCTTATAATCTCTTTCCACTTCCACCAAACTGTAAATTGTAAGAAAGTTTCTTACAACTTTCTTACAATGTAACTTGTTGATTTGACAACAAATACTAACATCACTGGTGCTAGTGGTAAAGAATCCACCTGCCAATACAGGAAATGTAAGGGATGCGTATTCAATGCCTGGATTGGGAAGACCCACTGGAGGAGGAAATGGCAATCCACTCCAGTATTCTTGCCTGGAAGATTCCATGGACGGAGGAGCCTGGCAGGGTACATGGAGTCTCAAAGAGTTGGATATGACCAAGCACACCTAGCAGCAGCACTGACATAAATAAAATAGCATAAAACTCATAATATCACACAAAATAAACCATCAGTTACAAGCCGGTTGAGTGTTGTCATAAAGCATGTAAGATTAACTTCCACAAGAGAATGGCAGTGTTCTGACCTCCTATAGCAAGGGGATGAAAGAAATTTATTTCCCAAACTTAAGCTTACAGGACATAAAAGAGTTGTGAAGCTGAATATTTTTTTCAGAACTATTAATAATAAAGAATACATTTAAATCTGCTTCATTGAAGAATGAAAAACTTTTTAACTATTTACATAGACATTTATATGTAAAAAATTATTTTCATATGAAGAGGCGATCAGATTATACAGCATAGACATGTAGGAAAAGATATTGGAGAAGATATTAAGCAGTTAATTACTAAAAAATTATTCTTTTAGCCATATTCTGTGATATTGGTGATATTTTTCAGCTTTGTAAAATTATAATTTGTGGTTTTTGTTATTAACTTTCATATAAGAGTTTATATTTTTAGTTTTGTATTATTTTCCTTACAAAGTTTCTGCAAATTATATTAGCTTCAGGCCTCACCAAACCTGAATCTGTTCTACTTCTAATTAATGATTCTAACACTTGATTTTTAATGTTAAAATAGTTGTAAAACTTTTTAAAGCCCCAGTTCCTTCTCTTCTTTGAGAACAACAATAAATAATGAATAATGCCTGCCCAGATATCCTATAGGGTTATAGGGTTCTCAAAGAAAGACAAGAGAAGGGGAGAGGGGGAAGTAAAGGGGAGAGAGACAGGAGAAAAGAGAGGGGGAATATATCAGAATACATTTTAAGCTGCAAAGCAGCATCCATGAGCAAAATACAAAGCAATCTCAGTGAACTCTTGCCATAGCATATTATCTATTCCTCTCTCCTTTGCAAATTGCTCATCATTTCACTGTTTCCTGATGATTTGGGATTGCCATTTTCAACATATTAAGTGTGTAGACTGACTCTTCCTTTATAATGTCCATTAATCTTCAAAGCTTGAGGGAAAATAAATCCCAGATTTAAGTCCCTGGTTTTTGTTTGTTTGTTTTAGGTTTTGATGCAGTTGAAAACAATTTCTAAGTGATACTGAATTTGGGAAGAAGTTGAGGGATTCTGAGTACTCCTATTAAATCTCCTTATTTTAGGCAAAGTTTTCTTGTTATTTCCTCTAATGGAACATTCAGAGCATCTCGTCTGTTTTCTGAGGTACAACAGGGGATAGTTTGACAGCATTTTGTGTCACAGAGTTACTAGCTTTCTGCATCCAGGATGTGTGCCTTTCCTGCTCAGAGCTCCACCTCCTCCAGTAACCCATTTGTACATTTTAGGCACAGAACCCAATTTCCAGGGACCAAATTCCATGTAAGTCAAGGTTCCTAGTCTCAGCAGAACTCTAGGTAGTTTAAGTAGAAAGAGATTTATTAAAAGCTATTAGATGGCTCCCAGAATCTTGGGAACACGAAGTTTGGGTGCTTCTCAATCAAAGCACAGACACGGAGTGGTACTACGGAGCCACTGCTGCCTCGGGCAGGCAGCAGGGGTGTGTCCGGGTCCACCTTCACTGTCTTGGAAGCACCACACGGCTCCACCACCAGCCTTCCCAGAAGACACCAGCTCCTGCACGGCTGTCACCTCTCACTGCTCATTTCTCATCCAAGTCCTGGCTAGACAGCTCTCCTGGCCACGTGCCTGCACCCTAGCTGCAAGAACACTGAAAAATGTTGGAGTTAGGATGAGTGAGGGTGAGCCCAGCTGTAGAATCTTCCAGAGCTTCCTACTTCCTTACAAATTCATTGTGAGACTTTAGGCAAGGTACTTATCCTTTATAATCCATCTTCCTAATAACTAGCATGAGGATTTGGGACTCCATAAATTCCAAAAGTCCTTACAGTAATACAAAACTCTGTCTGTGTTAGTTGGAATTCTGGCATCTAGTGATGCAGTCCTTACATGAACCTAACTGTGGGAAGAGCAGGGGTGAAGCTGACTTCAGGGATGCCTGGCTCATCTGACCACGTGCTGTCTCCCGACTCTGCTTTCTGGATGTTGGCTGTAGAAACTAGCTTCTCTGTGAAACTAAACAGGTAGCCCCTGACAGCGCCAAAGCTCATGTGCCTAAAGCTCTCAGATTCTAGAGGAAAAGGATGCAATGGCTCCTTCTCAGAATCCATTTCTAAGATCTGGAAGAAGGACTCTCATTAATCAGGCTTGGTTTGCATGCTGCTCTTGGTTTGTGTGACCAGATGGTAGAGTCTTTAACCAGAGAAAGGGTGTCACACAGGTGTGGCCACCTGGGAATTGTGAGGCAGTCAGCCACCCCATCTGTGAGCAATATGGCTCTAAGATCTAGGGTGCCTCAGTATGTGATGTGGGCTTTATTCATTTGGCTCCAGGCTTTTATTTTTGTGAACTCCAATGTTGTATGGGGGTTTAATGGGAGATACAAACACCACTTAGGACTGAGCGCCTGCATTCAGAGAGCTTACAATTTAGAGGTAGAAGCAAATAGTCATAGAAGTGCTAATGATCGGAAATCCTAAAGCACATGAACATAGAATTGAAAGGATGAATTGATTTAACAGTTTTTGTCAGGTATTTTGTTCCAAATCATATCCCCAAACCATATTTGGCTTGAAACATCATTGATAAATTTTAAAACTGACATTTACTTCTTTGAATTTTTGGCCTTGATCTTTTTTTCTTGGATGTTGAGTGTGTTGGCATATAGACAGAATTTTCCTTTGTAAACTTATATTATTGTACTGAAACATATTTTGTATTTAGCAATAAAGAGGACAATATTACCCTTTGGTCGTACATGTGCATGAAAGTGAAAGTCACTCAGTCGTGTCCGACTCTTTGCGACCCCATGGACTATACAGTCCATGGAATTCTCCAGGCCAGAATAGTGGAGTGGGTAACCTATCCCTTCTCCAGTGGATCTTCCCGGCCTAGGAATTGAACTGGGGTCTACTGCATTGCAAGCGGATCCTTTACCAGCTGAGCTACTTGAAGTGAAAGAAAGTGAAAGTCGCTCAACCCAGTCTGACTTTTTGTGACCTCATGGACTGTAGACTGCCAGGCTCCTCTGTTCATGGAATTCTCCAGGCCAGGATACTGGAGTGGGTAACTGTTCCCTTGTCCAGGGGATCTTCCTAGCCAAGGTCTCCCACAGTGCAGGTGGATTCTTTAACACCTGAGCCACTGGGGAACCCCATGTACATAGCTTATATAACCTGGGAAAAAAAATCCATTTTCTCCTTAGAATCAAGAAATAGGTGACTTATCTTAAAATTTATCTGGAATTCAGATGGCATTTTTTTGTATTAAGTTATATTGTGTTGACAATTAGATTGTTGAAAAATTTTTAAAACCTTCAGCTGATCAAAGCATCAGCCTTTGGTTCATCATACAAAGCAACTTCTTGGTTTTGTAATCTGAAGCACATGCATATTAAGTAAAGAAAACTAATTACAGTAAATCCTGGTAATAATCTGACGTTTCAAGAATGTCACGCTGTTATTTCTGAATTTATGTGTAACACTGTTACATAAGGGTCTTATTTTTAAATTATTTGGTCTTGTTGGCCTCTGCTTCTCTGATGATTAAATTAGATTGACTTAATTAGACTTTATTTAATTAAATTTTCTACTTATGTCATGTTAAAGCTTTTGGATGCATTTAAATATTTTTACACTTTTATTTATTTTACTTTCTAAACTAACAATTCTCAAAAGGCTACAAAAAAGTCGAGATAAATGTATAGTGTAACCCACATATCAGTCACCCAGCTTCAATAATTCTCAATATATGGTAAGTTTTGTTTATTAAATGCTTCCACATAATTCTGGTCTGGATCGTTCTGAAGCAAATCTTCGTCATTAAAACATTCTGTCAGTATGTTATTAACAGGATGTAACTATCAATTATAGGACATTATTTTTTAGTTTTTATAAACAAAATAACGTTATCATATCTTAAGATAGCACTTCTTTAATTCATCAAATTACCCAGTCAAAATATTTGCAATTTTTTTGAAAAATCAGGAAAACTAATTGAATTAATTTACATAAGATAATGTCACTACATATAAGTATGCAATTTGATGACTTTTGAAAAATGTGTAGGCTCATATAATTATTGTCACAATCAAGATATATAGCACATTTCTATCACTCCATAATTTTTCCTCATGCATTTTTACTGGCTGGGGTATATGATAGGTGCATGTTTAATTTTTAAGAAATAGGTATGGAGTTTTCCAAAGTGATCATATCATCTTACTGTCCTGCCAGCAGTATATGAGAGTTCCAGTCTCACCAACACTGAAGTGATTGAATGCATTTTATGGCCTTTTCCTTGTGGACAATCCATATAGATGTAGTTAGTGGTTTATACATAATTTGTTTAATTATTTTTCTTGGAATTTTTACTGCAATAGGCAATAACCAATTTATATACCTCAGGGATGATAAAAGGTCACTTCTTGTCTTCAAAAGTAGCATATATCCATCCTGATAAGTGGAATGCTGTGCTGTGCTTAGTTGCTTAGTCGTGTCCGATTCTTTGTGACCCCGTGGATGGTAGCCTGCCAGTCTCCTCTATCTTGGGGATTCTCCAGGCAAGAACACTGGAGTGGGTTTCCATGCCCTCCTCAATAAGTAGAATATAATTGTCTAAATGACTGCTAAAGTCATTTTAATGGCTTTCTTTAAATTTATGTCCTTTTTTTCATTGTAGAGTAAGTGACTCCTTAAAAAAATAAATGCAGATCCTTAATATTACAGGGATTCAATCCACAACCATTAATGAATGCCTGTGCTATACAGAAAATTGTTGTCTTAGTGCCAAGGAAATTCAAATCTTGGCATTATAATCTAAGGAATGTATTTGGATAAATGAAATGTGTCCTTATGTAGGAAAACAAAACAAAAATAAGATAGTAAGGGTATAGGATGTTATGCAGACACATAGCAGGAACACCCAGCCAGCTTAAGGTCCCAGAGCAGTGGATACCTAAACTGAGAATTTAAAGGTTAGTACTAGTGATACTCAGCCTTGTGAAATCAAATTCTGGTCAGAGGACATGCACACAAGCTTAGAAGTAAGACAGGGTGGCAAGACTGCCAGAACAACAGCCTAGAGATGAGGTCACCTGAGGGAGAGGTTTAGGAAGCTGATGCCGGAAGAGGTTAACCTGGGAGAAGATTAGCAGGACTGAAGGAGGGGGCTGGTCACAGAGCTTTAGGACGCTGAATTCACAGGGATTACTATTAACTGGATTTGAGGAACAAGGGGGAGAGGGGACATCACGGATCCTTTCAGACTCTGGCTTGGAGCACTGAGTGGATGGTACCATTTGTGGAGAAAGAAAACATGGGCAAGAGGAGGGTTTGAGCTCCTGAAGAGATGCAGATTGGAGATACAGCAATATTTAGATACTAATTTCATACCAACAGGCAAAAACAGAATCCTTCAAAAGAGGCTCAGAAGGATCTGCCAGAGGAAGGAAGGAAAACTAGGACATAATACTTTTTAAAATTCTAAGGGAGAAAATATTTCAAAAAGGATAGTATGGTCATGGTGTCAAATGCGACAAAGAGGTCAACTAAGTTAAAAATAAGAAAATTCCCATAGGATTTTGCAGTAAGATGTAGCTGGTAACCTTGGCAAAAGCACTTTTAGTAGTAGCCAGGACACAATCCAGATACACTGAGTTGAGGAATAGGAAATAAGGAATTGGAGACTGTGGATGTAGACAGCTCTTTTACGAATGATGGTGAAAGGAGGGATAGAGAGAAGGCAGAAGCAGCTCAGGAAGATGGCAGATTGAGGGACAGTTTTATACATGAAAGTTTTATTTAGTACAAGGGAAATGAGTATGTGAAACACTGATGATGTGAAATAGAGAAAGGTTGAAGATATTGAAGGGGACAGAGTGCAGTCAATAGAGGGGCCTCTGAGAAGGTGGGAATGGGATCCATAGTGCTGGATAAGGGGCCCTCTTAACTCTGAAAGGGAGACAACAGCTTCAGTGTCAGCTAGGAATGCTTTCCACTGCAAATAGCAGAAAACCCAGCTAAGAGTGCCTCACTCTTGCAGAGGTGTAGTTTTCTCAAGTGACAGTATTTCTCTCAGGGAAGCGACTGCTGACATGGCTTCCGCGCTTAGTGACAGGGTGCACTTCGCGGAGGCCCACTGAGGGGGTGGGCCTCCCTGCATTCACCCTTCCCTCTCAGGCCACGAGCAAGGCGGGAGCAAGGGGGAGGGGACAGTGCTGGCCACACTTGGTCTTCTAACCAGGAAAGTGTTTCCAGAGGCCTTAGGATCCCTCTGCTTACTTCTCATTGGCCAGTACTGGGTCACATGGCCACGCGTCACTCCAAGAGAGGCTGGGAGTGGAAGAAATCACAGACTTGAAATGGCAGTTGGATCAGCCAGATGGCAGCATCTACCACAGAGCATGCAGGGGAAGGACTTCCCATCTGATGTTTCTGTTTTGTTTGAGCCTTGCTCGTGGCCTGAGAGGGAAGGGTGAATGCAGGGAGGCCCACCCCCTCAGTGGGCCTCCGCGAAGTGCACCCTGTCACAAAGCGCGGAAGCCACGCCAGCAGTTGCTTCCCTGAGAGAAACACGGTCACTTGAGAAAACTAAACCTCTGCAAGAGTGAGGTACTCTTAGCTGGGTTTTCTGCTATTTGCAGTGGAAAGCATTCCTAGCTGACACTGAAGCTGTTGTCTCCCTTTCAGAGTTAAGAGGGCCCCTTATCCAGCACTATGGATCCCATTCCCACCTTCTCAGAGGCCCCTCTATTGACTGCACTCTGTCCCCTTCAATATCTTCAACCTTTCTCTAATGGAACTTTTGAGAATGATAACAATGTAAATACTGCCTTTGGAGCTTTGGAGAAACTGAGGACTGATAATTTTTGAGCACCAGTGAGATCTGGTTGAGATTAGAGACCCTGATTGGAAGGGCACAACTAAGGGAGCATCAGGAAGTTATTCTTCCCTGTGTATCACACTTTTAATGCATATGAGATGATTGTCCTATTTAATGATTTGTATTTTGAATTCAGTTTATACGAAATTCATGTTTCTTTTAAAATTTATACTGTATACATCATTACCTCCTTGTTTTAGGTATGTCTATTATAGATTTACATACCATTATTGTAGGAGATTAGCAGTATATACATTTCTGTGGAATTTTTTCCACAGCTTTTAATTTTGATAGTTTTCCCATCTATAGAAAAATTTAAAGACTAGTAGAGTGAATACCTTTGTTATTTTCTAACATTCAGTAATTAACACTTTCCCTCATATCCTGTCTCCTTTCTCTGTTTTTTTTTTTTTTTTTTGTCTTTCTCTTTCTCTCTACACACATAGGTACACACAGAGACATTTACTTTTCCCCCCTGAATTATTGAAACTTTAAATTGTAGACAGTGCGTCACCTCAGCCCTCATTTCTGAGACAACCTCCTGTGTAACCACAGCAGGGTAACTGCATCCTAGAGAATTAACACCAATATCATTGTCTAATCTTCAGTATGTGTTTACACTTCCCAGTTGTTCTCAAATTATCTTTCAACCTAAATAGACTAAAGGAAGATACTTGAAAGCTGTATCTATTTTTAACATTAACAGATTTTGACCTGCCTTTTAGTAGTAGGCTTAATGTTGCAATTTTGTTGTCATTTGTCAGAGCTTTTCCATAAATTTTCTAGGCTTTCATTTTAGATGCACACAGCAATTGATAGTATCTTATACATGTGCACCCCATTCCAGTATTCTTGCCTGGAAAATCCCATGGACAGAGGGGCCTGGTGGGCTGCAGTCCATGGGGTCGCTAAGAGCTGGACACGACTGAGCGACTTCACTTTCACCTTTCATTTTCATGCATTGAAGAAGGAAATGGCAACCCACTCCAGTGTTCTTGCCTGGAGAATCCCAGGGACGGGGGAGCCCAGTGGGCTGCCGTCTATGGGGTCACACAGGGTCGGACACGACTGAAGCGACTTAGCAGCAGCAGCAGCATATATGTGTATATATCTAAAACATATATGAATGTATTTCCAGCATACTTCAGCAGTATCCTCCTACTTCCCAATTTAATGATCAGCCTTTCCATCTTCCGTTTGTGGCTATGGATGAGTATTGTGTGTTATCAGCATCATCACATAAATTATCAGCTTTACGTCTTCAATAAGCCAATTAAAGTCTACATTTCAGTATATATTATAAACTGCAGTTTCCATTGTTTAGATGGTAAATTGTGACATAATATTTGCCCAAGAGGATAAAGTAGCTATTTTGTGGGATCATTAGAACTTCCCATAAAATCTAATCTAGTGATTGAGAGGAAAGCATGTCATATAGAAAATCAATTTACTCTACATAAAATTGAAAATACTAGTGATTAATGTGCCCTGGATAAAGGATACTCTAGGAAAAAAACTGGGTTTCCCTAAATATAATACAAACACAATTCCTTATCAAGGAACTGGAATTCTAAAACTATGGAAATGCAAATGTAAATAAAAGACTTGATAAGGAAGTGAAGTCTGTACATTGAGGCTGTCTGCCAAATGCATAGGTAGGATTGAGGGTATTTAAAGAGGAACACGTTCCTTGACTTAGATTGTCTCCTTTTAATTTTAAATGTTGTCCCGTTCTCTCCGTTTTCCTTGCCATGTCTCCTTTACCCCTGCCTGTTCATGTTGGAGAATCCCAAGTTCTGCCCCGTGGCCCTCCCCTCTTCTCTAGCTGTGTTCCACTGCTAAGTGAGGAATTCTTAACCTGGAGTCCACAGGCCTGGTCTCTGTGATCTCGAAAGGGAAACATTTCTTTATTTTCATGAACCTCTAGATGAACTTTGCATTTCCTGAAATCGTGAACGTAGACAACCAAACCATGGTAATATCAGCTAGATCTGTCAGTTTATTTGCCGGTAAAAAATTGCAGATATTTCCATCTCATTATAACTATTACAGATATCTTGAAATATTTATGCATATGATTTCTTTGAAGTGACTGTGATTATTTTGCTCACTGTTAGATCTCATTATTTAATGTATCAATAAAAATATTAGTTTACTACTGTATAACTTTTAAGATGTTTTGATGACTTGTTTTATTATAATTGGCTTTCTCTATACCAATTGTATATACCAAAACATATTTAAGATGTATTTTATTTTGTGCATTTAAAATGTCATTCAGGGAAGGAGTCTGTGGATTTTAACAAATTTTCAAAGGGGTTCATGCACAAAAACCTTAAAGAGTCCATACCCTAAATGTCACTAATGTCACAGCTTTAAATGTTATTGAAAGTTCATGCTTCTCAATTTATATTTCTTGCTACAACCTCCCTTTTCAGCTGCTAAACTCATATCTCAACTGCTTTGCAACATTTCCTCTTGGATGTTTAATTAGTGCCTCCAACCTATCCAGTGAAAAATTCAGCTAGAGGAGCTCACTCTAGACCTGCCTCTCACAGTCTCCCAGCTCAGTAAACTCAGCTCCAGGAGCTCACTATAGACCTGCTCTCCCAGTCTCCCCGCTCAGTAAAGGGCAGGTCCACGTTTCTGGTTGCTCAGGCCCCAACCACAGAGTTACCCCTCACTCCTCTCTTTCATGAGCCATGTCGGATTTAGTGGCAGTTTGGTTGACCGTATCATCTAAGGCTTGCAGGGCCTAACTAATCACTTCTTGCCAGTTCCACACTGTCCATCCTGGTCCAAGCTATCGCCTTCTCTTGCCTGGATCTTTGCAGTAGTGTCCTAACAGCACTTCTTCCACCATGGAGTACCTGCCCCCAGCATGAACACGTGTACACACACTCACAATGATCAAAACAGCAGCCAGAGTGACCCTGTTACAACATATTTAATCAGATGGTGCCGCTCTCCTCTTTGGAATTCTCCAGTGCCTGCCTACTCAAAGTAAAAGCCAAAGTCTCCACAGTGGTCCACGAGGCCCCCAGAATTTTGCCCCTGCCTAACACTGTGACCTGGGCTTCCCTGGTGGCTCAGGTGGTAAAGAATCTGCCTGCAATGCAAGAGACCTGGGTTCAAGCCTTGGGTCGGAAAGATCCCCTGGAGAAGGGAATGGCTACCTACTCCAGTATTCTTGCCTGGAGAATTCCATGGACAGAGGACCCTGGAGGGCTACAGTCTATTTCAGAGTTGGACGTGGCTGAGCAACTAACATTTTCACTTTGCTTAACACTGTGACCCAGGTCTTCTTATTACTCCTCCCAAACACCAAACGTGCTTCCCCCTCATGCATTTGGCATTTGCTGTTGTCTCTGCCTGCACAGTCTCTTTATCTGAATGGCTTTTTCTCTTATGGATAAAATAGCAATTCCTTCTACCACATTCCTCGTCACTTTCTCCATGCTTTAGTTTTCCCCATGGCACTATCACTCTCTGATGAAGTAATTACAAATTACAACTTGGCTGCTTTTTTATAGCCTTTCTCTCACTGCCATATCCTCAATGACTAGAACAATGCCTGGCCCCTGAAGGTACTCAATAAATATTTGTTGGATAAATAATTTCTTCTGTTTCACAGAGATTTTTCACTATCTCTAGGAGATGAAGACTATGAAGTTTTTAAAATAAAATATTCAGAAACACTGTTTGAAATCAAACACGCTTAAACACACTACTATAAGTTGAGTAGTAATGTTTTACTCAACTTTATATTAGAGTATAGAATTTTCATACATAAGATTTATTCACACCAACTATTTTCCTAATGATTAGAGCTATGATATGGAACCTTATCTGGGGCCTTATTAAGAAAAGTCTTAGAAATGTGAGTAATTTAAAATTGGTGTCCTGAAAATGTAGTTAAATTTTAAGTTAAAGATATCCCCTAGACACACAAAACTAAAGGAAAATATATAGTTATGTTCAGCCCATTGCTATTTTAGAAATCTAGGCTGCTCATAGAATTATGTCTCAAGGGAAAATTTGTAATGAAATCTTGTTCATTCTGAATTTTTATGTAAACATAAAAAACAATTTGTTATTTTGGCTTATTAGTATTTACATTATAATTGCAGCAAGAAGCATTAATGACCTATTGTGATATTCCCTGTGCTTTCTTTAATTCCAACCTGTTCAAGCTAGAGCAAAACAGATAATTGGGTTATGTAACCCTGATCTCTTCCAAGTCTAATATTCTGTGATTAAATGATGTCAATGAGTAATAAGCTGTTGGAGAAATAGGATTATACCCATTTGGGAGGAAGCGATATACCACGCTTTTTTGCTCACTCTTACTCGTTTTCTTTGAAATAAGAAGTGCTGAAGTATAGGAAACATTAAGGTTCTTTACCTTAAGTTTTCAAAAAGTCCCTATCCGCGCTACGTCCAAGGCACCCAATTCTTACCATATCCTGTGCTAAACTCCAATCTAAATCACTGTCCTCTCTTGCCAGGACTGTTTTTAAGGCCTTCTAGCTTCCTAGTCGTCATCTCTGCAGCCCTGCACTTCTTCTCTACATAGGCTCCAGAGTGAGCTTCCCAGTGACGGTTTCCCATGACCATTAGAGCAGAAAACAAACTCCTTCTGTGGCCAAGGCGCCTTCCTTCCCTGTGGCCTGCTTATCTCCCTGACCTCACGTGCCACGCCTCACCCTCACTCCCTGCCTTCTTTCTGCTCCTTGAACATGCCAAGCCCAGGTCTCATGCTCTCCCGGCTCAGTCTTGATGGCCTCTCCTGATTTGGGTATCAGATGGACCTCTCCAGAGAGGCTGTCTTCATCACACAACTGAAGTAGCTCCTCTTCTCTCACTCTCTGTCCTGTATGCCTACTCCTTTTTGTCATAAAACTTACCACTGTCTGCATTATTGATCTGTCATGTCTTTACCATTTCTCAGAGGACAAGTGATTGTTTTCATTCACCACCACCTCCCCAGCACCCATGGTCATGCCAGGCTCACAGCGGATGTGCAGCACATTTGTGTTCAATGACGGGTGAATGAACCAGGTGCAGCTGACAGCAAATGCCAACTGGGAGAGTGTGTCACTCAGAATCTCACTTAAAGGGAACCAAGTAGATACCTGCAAATACTTTTCCTCATTTATCATGGTTTGACTGTGTAATTCTAAGCCTTTCTTCTTTAATGTGATGACTAATAAAATAATTCCATGTAATTAATTATCCTGATGCAGATTAGCAAAAAAAATTTAAGGTGAGAATTAAAAGTCTAGGGAAAAAAGCCAGGAATAGGTATTAGCATATAAATTTGAGGGATAAACAGAAAACTGAGAGAATAAACTTTAGAAATAAGCAATGTATTTTTAAAGACCAACAATTTATTAAAATTTGTAATGATCTTTGGTGGTGGTGGTTTATTCACTAAGTCATGTCCAACTCTTATGATCCAGTGGATTGTAGCCTGCCAGGCTCCTCTGTCCATGGGGATTCTCCAGGTGAGAATACTGGAGTGGGTTGTCATTTCCTTCTCCAGAGGATCGTCCTGACCCAGGATTTGAACCCAGGTCTCCTGCGTTGCAGGCAGACTCTTTACCAACTGAGCTATGAGGGAAGTTCTCATAGCTAAAGTAATGATCTTTATAGTGTAGTTTCTAGAATGAGCAATGGAAAAAAGACTACGCCATCTTATTATTTTTAATTTTTCCTCTTCTAGTTTTTTTTTTGTTTTTTTTTTTGAGATATAATTGACATACAGCAGTGTGTAAGTTTAGGGTGTACAAAATACAACATAATTATTTGACTTATGTGCATCATAAAATGATTACCACAATAAGCTTAATGAATATCTATCTTCTCATACAAATACAAAATTAAAGAAATTAAAAAACATTTTCCCTTTGATGAGAATTCTTAGGATTTACTCTCTTAACAACTCTCATATTTAACATACAATAGTGTTAATTCTCAGAGAAGGCAATGGCACCCCACTCCAGTACTCTTGCCTGGAAAATCCCACGGATGGAGGAGCCTGGTGGGCTGCAGTCCATGGGGTCGCTAAGAGTGAGACACAACTGAGCGACTTCAGTTTCACTTTTCACTTTCATGCACTGGAGAACAAAATGGCAACCACTCCAGTGTTCTTGCCTGGAGAATCCCAGGGACGGGGGAGCCTGGTGGGCTGCCATCTATGGGGTCGCACAGACACGACTGATGCAACTTAGCAGCAGCAGCAGCAGTGTTAATTCTATTTATTATGCTGTACATTACATCTCCGTATTTATTTATTTCATAACTGGAAGTCTGTACCTTTCTGATTATGACAAATCTGATCTCTTTTTCTATGACTTTATTTTTGAAGTATAATTGAGCTACAACCCTGTTAGTTCCTATTATACAACACAATGATTTGATAATTCTATACATTTGAAAATGATCACTATCATAAGTCTAGTCAGCATACAGAGATGTGGTATAGTTATTTCTATTCCCTGCACTGTACACGTCATACCATGACAAGACACTTCATATATTTCACAAGTGGAAGTCTATAGCTCTTATGTTGGTGCCATCTTATTTTAGATACAGAGAAAAAAATGAATTGGCATGGTGCACACACTGGATATCATTCTTACATGCAAATGTTTCCTAACCGTCAGTGCCAAAACATGCATAGACCATACTGGGTTGTCTATCTTTTCGGTTGCCGACAATACCTTAAAATATTAATCTGACATTTTTACTTTTCTCCATTTCTTCGTATTTTATTTATAAACAGTCATGAAACCCCACAGGCCTGGATAACAGCAATCTGCAGTGGGGACCTACTGTCGGGAGTTTAAGCAGAGTTCCGTAACTATAGAGTGTCTCACTAATAGGAGAAGAGGAAGACAAACCTCAGTTGACCTTTGTTTCACATTAAAATGACCGGAGTTTGACACCAAAATGACAGCTGGCCAAAACAGCTTGAGATTTCAAAGTGCTTGAGTATATATAAATATTTTGACTGATCTCATAAGCGTGTTGGAAAACACTAAGAAAAGTCCTTGATTTAAAAGTTGGCTATGTTTTCCCCATTTATTTGGAGGAAAGTATCACCCTCCTCCCCAGAAAAAGTTTTATCTTCTGGATTTAGAGGAAGTAGAATAATTAGAAACATGTAGTTGACCTCAACAGAACCAAGACTGGAGGTTAATACTGTGAATGTAAATTACTGTTTCGTGCACAAACCTAGCCTCAGATTCCTGTCGATTGATAATAAGACAGTTTCTGCTCCAAATTAACTTTATATAATGAGATGTCAGTAGCAATAGTATGTAGAAAGTTCACCACTAATGTTTATTTTAGCTGTTTATTTTTCTACAACAGATGTATGTCATGAACAGATCAACCCTCAACTCTAGTCTTGTAGTATTCCCAAGGGCACACCTACTATCAAACCCTTTTTCTTACAATTGTCTTGACTTTTGAAAAATCTCCTTAAAGCTACTGTTTACTGTCAGTGTGATATAACAGCTATGTGGGGCCTTCTGTGCACTTTTCTGTTGGCAAGGAAACCTTGGGGTGACAGTGGGGGAGAATAGGAAGCAAGAATGATAAGAGTCAAAGTGATGTGTTTGTTATTGGACAGAATAGACTAACATTATCAGCAGTACAGAGTTCAGGCAGAAGCTTTCCCATGAAGTTTGTCACATTTCTAAAAGAGGGATTCAGTTCAGTTCAGTTCAGTCACTCAGTTGTGTCCGACTCTTTGCGACCCCATGAATCCCAGCACGCCAGGCCTCCCTGTCCATCACCAACTCCCTAAGTTCACTCAGACTCACGTCCATCGAGTCGGTGATGCCATCCAGCCATCTCATCCTCTGTCGTCCCCTTCTCCTCCTGCCCTCATTCCTCCCAGCATCAGAGTCTTTTCCAATGAGTCAACTCTTCGCATGAGGTGGCCAAAGTACTGGAGTTTCAGCTTTAGCATCAGTCCTTCCAAAGAAATTCCAGGGCTGATCTCCTTCAGAATGGACTGGTTGGATCTCGTTGCAGTCCAAGGGAATCTCAAGAGTCTTCTCCAACACCACAGTTCAAAAGCATCATTTCTTTGGTGCTCAGCCTTCTTCACAGTCCAACTCTCACATCCATCCATGACCACAGGAAAAACCATAGCCTTGACTAGACGGACCTTTGTTGGCAAAGTAATGTCTCTGCTTTTCAATATGCTATCTAGGTTGGTCATAACTTTTCTTCCAAGGAGTAAGCGTCTTTTAATTTCATGCCTGCAGTCACCATCTGCAGTGATTTTGGAGCCCAGAAAAATAAAGTCTGCCACTGTTTCCACTGTTTCCCCATCTATTTCCCATGAAGTGATGGGACCAGATGCCATGATCTTTGTTTTCTGAATGTTGAGTTTTAAGCCAACTTTTTCACTCTGCTCTTTCACCTTCATCAAGAGGCTTTTTAGTTCCTCTTCACTTTCTGCCATGAGGGTGGTGTCATCTGCATATCTGAGGTTATTGATATTTCTCCTGGCAATCTTGATCCCAGCTTGTGCTTCTTCCAGCCCAGTGTTTCTCATGATGTACTCTGCATAGAAGTTAAATAAGCAGGATTACAACATACAGCCTTGACGTACTCCTTTTCCTATTTGGAACCAGTCTGTTGTTTCATATCCAGTTCTAACTGTTGCTTCCTGACCTGCTTACAGATTTCTCAAGAGGCAGGTCAGGTGGTCTGGTATTCCCATCTCTCTCAGAATTTTCCACAGTTTATTGTGATCCACACAGTCAAAGGCTTTGGCATAGTCAATTAAGCAGAAATAGATGTTTTTCTGGAACTCTCTTGCTTTTTCAATGATCCAGCAGATGTTGGCAATTTGGTCTCTGGTTCCTCTGCCTTTTCTAAAACCAGCTTGAACATCTGGAAGTTCACGGTTCACGTATTGCTGAAGCCTGGCTTGGAGAATTTTGAGCAGTACTTTACTAGCGTGTGAGATGAGTGCAATTGTGTGGTAGTTTGAGCATTCTTTGGCATTGTCTGTCTTTGGGATCAGAATGAAAACTGACCTTTTCCAGTCCTGTGGCCACTGCTGAGTTTTCCAAATTTGCTGGCATATTGAGTGCAGCACTTTCACAGCATCATCTTTCAGGATTTGAAATAGCTCAACTGGAAGATGGAGAAGCTCTATTCAGTCAGCAAAAACAAGACCAGGAGCTGACTGTGGCTCAGATCATGAACTCCTTATTGCCAAATTCAGACTTAAATTGAAGAAAGTAGGGAAAACCACTAGACCATTCAGGTATGACCTAAATCAAATCCCTTATGATTATACAGTAGAAGTGAGAAATAGACTTAAGGGCCTAGATCTGATAGATAGAGTGCCTGATGAACTACGGACTGAAGTTCGTGACATTGTACAGGAGACAGGGATCAAGACCATCCCCATGGAAAAGAAATGCAAGAAAACAAAATGGCTGTCTGGGGAGGCCTTACAAATAGCTGTGAAAAACTAATACAATAATGTAAAGTTTAAAAATAAAATAAAATTAAAAAGAAAAAGAAAAGCAAAGGAGAAAAGGAAAGATATAAGCATCTGAATGCAGAGTTCTGAAGAATAGCAAGAAGAGATAAGAAAGCCTTCCTCAGCAATCAGTGCAAAGAAATAGAGGAAAACAACAGAATGGGAAAGACTAGAGATCTCTTCAAGAAAATTGGAGATACCAAAGGAACATTTCATGCAAAGATGGGCTCGATAAAGGACAGAAATGGTATGGACCTAACAGAAGCAGAAGATATTAAGAAGAGGTGGCAAGAATACACAAAAGAACTGTACAAAAAAGATCTTCAGGACCCAGATAATCACGATGGTGTGGTCACTCACCTGGAGCCAGACATCCTGGAATGTGAAGTCAAGTGGGCCTTAATCTCAAAAATATACAAGCAACTCCTACAGCTCAACTCCAGAAAAATAAATGACCCAATCAAAAAATGGGCCAAAGAACTAAATAGACATTTCTCCAAAGAAGACATACAGATGGCTAACAAACACATGAAAAGATGCTCAACATCACTCATTATCAGAGAAATGCAAATCAAGACCACTATGAGGTACCATCTCACACCAGTCAGAATGGCTGTGATCCAGAAGTCTACAAATAATAAATGTTGGAGAGGGTGTGGAGAAAAGGGAACCCTCTTACACTGTTGGTGGGAATGCAAACTAGTACAGCCACTATGGAGAACAGTGTGGAGATTCCTTAAAAAACTGGAAATAGAACTGCCTTATGATCCAGCAATCCCACTGCTAGGCATACACACTGAGGAAACCAGAAGGGAAAGAGACACGTGTACCCCAATGTTCATCGCAGCACTGTTTATAATAGCCAGGACATGGAAGCAACCTAGATGTCCATCAGCAGATGAATGGATAAGAAAGCTGTGGTACATATACACAATGGAGTATTACTCAGCCATTAAAAAGAATTCATTTGAATCAGTTCTAATGAGGTGGATGAAACTGGAGCCTATTATACAGAGTGAAGTAAGCCAGAAGGAAAAACATCAATACAGTATACTAACGCATATATATGGAATTTAGAAAGATAGTAACAATAACCCTGTGTACGAGACAGCAAAAGAGACACTGATGTATGGAACAATGTTATGGACTCTGTGGGAGAGGGAGAGGGTGGGAAGATTTGGGAGAATGGCATTGAAACATGTAAAATATCATGCATGAAACGAGATGCCAGTCCAGGTTCAATGCACGATACTGGATGCTTGGGGCTAGTGCACGGGGACGACCCAGAGGGATGGTATGGGGAGGGAGGAGGGAGGAGGGTTCAGGATGGGGAGCACATGTATACCTGTGGCGGATTCATTTTGATATTTGGCAAAACTAATACAATTATGTAAAGTTTAAAAATAAAATAAAATTAAAAAAGAACGTATCCTTAAAAAAAAAAAAAAAAAGCATCACTGCGAACAAAAGAGGGATTAGCATCAATTTAATGAAGAATCGGTTCAGGAAAGTGGAGTCTGACTAGGGTCGTACTGCCAGGGTGTGGGTGCAGAGCTGAGGGCAGAGAGCAGCAATGTTTGTCTCTAAAAGGCAGTGAGCGAAGGAGGAGGAAGGTGGCGTGCATGGCATGGGCTGAGATGAGTAATTTTATTTCTATGTTTACTTTAAAATTTTTTAAAAATGCACAATTTACAGAGTTCAAACAATACAACAAAAAACAGAATGAGAATTAAGTTAGCTTTCCACCTTAAATCCAAGTCCTTAGTTCCACTGCAGAAGGTTAAAACTTTCTTGTAAACCCTCTATATGTGGACAAGAATTTATTTATGGCTGCTTTTTAAAAATCAAGCAATAGTGTTATATACAATATCTCCATTTTTCATACAGTTACAGTGCAAGTCATACTAAACATTGATTTTTTTAACCCAATAGATTATAGTTTCCCTCCTCCTGTGTCCTCAATTCCTTGTCACAGCCACATTATATTTTTTCCTGTGAATGTGCCAGCACCTTATGATGGACATTTAAGTTGTTTCCAGTCCTTTGGCCCTTATAAACAGTGCTTCAGTTATAACCTTGTATGTCTCAGTTCATATCTTTTTATATTTCTGCTCAAAAATATTAGACTTGTTATAGAAAGATCAGAAAATAAAGTTGTCCAAATTAGATTGGTATATATAGGCCAGACCCATTTATTCTGGGACAGAGAGAAATTAGAATTAGGTGGTAGTGAGAAGAGAATAAAGTTAATTTAGATTAATTGAGCTTCATTGCTCTGTAAGTTGATTTGAGGCAAAGAAAAATATGCTTCTGGATATTTTGGTGTTAATTTTCACAAAAATAAAAGTTTAAAGTTAGAGTAAGTAGCTAATGAAAGTGAGTAGACAGCAAATGTAATGATGGCTGTATAAAGCCGGCTATTCTTTTAAAGGAAAGCAAGTTATTATTTGTAGATATTCTAACAGCATTAATTACTGATTTCAAAAATTGTGAATAAAATAAGAAAAACTCATTGATACATATAGGCAGTAAGCATGTCAAAATGTGAGCTCTACTACAAAATAAAGAAATGAAAATCATGTGTGTACAATTTAGAAAAAAATTATTTTAAATTATAATACACAATGTTCGTATTAAGTAAAGACACTTTTATATGGAGACAGTTTTAAATAATATTTTGAAGAATACTGGCATGTAAACATTCACATTATATTGTTAAATCAAAGACTATGTTATACTATCTACATGGAATCCTACAGATAACTAAATCTGTGATATGTTCTCTACTTAATGGATTATATTGCTTCTTTATGATTTTTTGTTTCCCAAATGTGCTATAGAAGTCCTTTTATTTTTTTAAAGGTTGAATAAAAAAAGAAAGACTGAAGAATGTGAAGATGGAGATATAGCTTATTTTTAATAAGAACTTTTCATAAAATGTCTATTCCTTCTGTCAGAAGATGCATGCTTCCCATTCCTAGCTCCATCTACATTTACATGAGTACTTGCATCAAGATTTCTTAAGGAACTCACATTTCTATAGATTTTATGTTTTGATCAATTGAGTGTCACACTGTGATTCATTGTGAATGATCTGAAACCCTTCCACAATTTCCCTACGTAAAGTCTGTTACAAGTACGGACTGTCCTGAATGTACCTCCCCAGCCTAGACCTGCCTTCCAAGCTTCAGCCCTGCATATCCAATTCCTCCACAACATCTCTGCCTGGATGTCTCCTAGGCAGCGCTAAAATAGCACGTGTTTGTTCTAAAGGAGCTCGAGGTCTTCCTTCAGTCTCATGTGTCACTTCCAACTCCCTCTCCCACCATCATCCACACACCTGAGTCACCTTTGATCCCAGAGTCAGTGCTGTGCCCAGCCTCACCCTGCTGGCTCGGTTCCACCTGCACAGCGTGTGGGGCTTTGCCCCACTCCCAGTCTCCACTGCCACACCGAGCCACTCCAGCCGGGCTCACTGCTCTCCCTGATTTCACTCTCACCCCCTTCAGGTCATTGCCATGTGCGTGGAGATGACCTGTTCTCTTCATAAAAGAAATTCAAGTTACAACAAGATGCCATTTTCCATCTATCAGACTGGTGAATTTTAAAAATTCTGATCATACCTTGTGTTGGCAAGAGGGCTTCCCAGGTGACTCAATGGTAAATAACCCGCCTGCCAATGCAGGGGATGCAGGAGATGCGGGTTTGATCCCTGGGTCGGGAAGATTCCCCTGAAGTAGGAAATGGCAACCCACTCCAGTATTCTTGCCTGGAAAAATTCCGTGGACAGAGGAGCCTGATGGGTCGCAGTCTGTGTGGTTGCAAAGAGTTGGACACAACAGAGTGATAATAGGATAATAGGTGCTCAATACATTGATGGGAGAATAAATTAATTTACTCACCTTAGGGAACAATATGGCATTATCTATCAAAATTAAATGTATATAAAGCCTTTATGACCCAGCTGTTTATTTCTGGAGTTTTATCCTTTAAGTATCTTACAGAAGGGCAAAATGATACATGCCTATTCAGTGTGGCATATGTGTGTGTACATATATGTGTGTACATCTCCTAAATATTGATAAAGGGAAAACTGATTTAAATAAAGACTTGTATATCCATGCAATAGTGTACTATGCAGCTTTTGGTCAGCTCTAAGTGAGCTGATGTGAAAAGTGCTCTAAGATGGTTAAGGAAATAAAGCAAAATTCAAACAATGTGTATATTTCAATTTTTGTTAAAAAAAATAAAAAGAAGAAATAGTGTTTGATATGGGACAGAGAAGTGGGTGGTTGTAAAACAGGAGTGAGGTGAACTCTAATGAATACCCTATTTTTGAACCTGATGTTGTATATAGTTTACATATTTAAGAGGCAAAAACATTTCTCTTAAATAATCAAGATGGGCACATGGCCCCTCTGCTAAGCATCCTTCTGTGAATCCTTTGCATCTAGGGAAAAACCCAGTCCAGGACTCCATGCCTCCACTTGGACCAACCTCTGTCCATCTCCCCGGGGAGCTTCGAGGACATCTCTGAGTTCCCACATTCCAGCCCTGCTTTTGGTTCCTCTAACATGCCATGTGTTATTATTATTTTTTTTAATCTCAAGAATGAAAAGGTATCTCTGTTTATGTTGCACCTGAAATGCTGCTTTCTTTTGCTTATTCCCTTCTTCTGCAGAGAAAATTCTCAGTATAAATCAGGTCCTTTTATTAGTCTTTCTCATAGAAAGATGAAAGTATATATTTATTTGGGTTTTTTCTTTAATAATTTTAATTCAATCATAATTACAATATTGTGTTGGTTTCTGCCATACATCAATATGATATCAGCCATAAGATATTTGTTCAGATTTTAATGTCTATCCTGTGCAGCACTTTTTATTTTATCAGGTTAAGGTAATGGCAAAAAAAACATTTATTGAGATTCAAGAAATCTGAGTTCTGATCCTATGGCTGCATAACTATTGCTGTTGTCATTGTTGTTCAGTTGTTGAGTCCTGTCTGACTCTTTGAAGCCCACGGACTGCAGCACGCCAGGATTCCCTGTCCTTTACTATATCCTGGAGTTTGCTCAAACTCATGTCTATTGAGTCAGTGATGCTATCTAATCATCTCTTCTTCCTCTGCTGCCCCTTCTCCTTTTGCCTTCAATCTTTCCCAGCATCAGGGTCTTTTCTAATGAGTCAGCTCTTAGCATCAGGTGGACAGAGTATTGGAGCTTCAGCTTTAGCATCAGTCCTTCCAATGAATATTCATTGTTGATTTCCTTTAGGATTGACTGATTTGATCTCCTTGCAGTTCAAGGAACTCTCAAGAGTCTTCTCCAGCACCACAATTGGAAAGTATCAGTTCTTTGGTGCTCAGCCTTCTTTATCATCTACCTCTTACATCTGTACTTGACTGTTGAAAAAACCATAGCTTTGACTATAGATCTTTAGTGGCGAGGTGATTGATGTCCTTGCTTTTTGATACCCTGTCTAGGTTTGTCACAGCTTTCCTTCCAAGGAGCAAATGTTTTTTAAATGTCATGGCTGAAGTCACTGTCTGCAGTGATTTTGGAGCCCAGGAAAATAAAATCTGTCACTGCTTTCACTTTTCCCTTTCTATTTGCCATGAAGTGATGGGACTGGATGACATGATCTTTGTTTTTAGAACGTTGACTTTTAAGCCAGCTATTTCAGCCTCCTCTTTCATCCTCATCAAGAGCTCCTCTTCACTTTCTCACTGGTATGATATGCAAATAGCATATTGTTGATATTTCTGCTGGCAATCTTGATTCCAGCTTGTGAGTCATCCAGCCTGGTATTTCTCATGATGTACTCTGCATATAAGTTAAAAAAAACAGAGTGACAATATACAGCCTTGTCATACTCCTTTCCAAAGTTTGAACCAGTCAATTGTTGCATGTAAGGTTCTGTTGCTTCTTTACCTGCTTACAGGTTTCTCAGGAGACAAGTAAGGTGGTCTGTTAACCCCAACTCTTTAAGAACTTTCCACAGTTTGTTGTGATCCACTCAAAGGCTTTAGCATAGTTGAAGAGGCAGAAGTAGATGTTTTTCTGGCATTACTTTGCTTTCTCTATAGTACAACGATTATTAGAAATTTAATCTCTGATTTCTCTGCCTTTTCTAAACCCAGCTTGTACATCTGGAAGTTCTTAGTTCATGTACTGCTGAAGCCTGGTTTGAAGGAATTTGAGCACAACCTTACTAGCATGGGAAATGAGCACAGTTGCATAACAGTTTGAACATTCTTTAAAACTGCCTTTCTTTGGAATTGAAATGAAAACTGATCTTTACAAGTCCTGTGGCCACTGCTGAGTTTTCCAAATTTGCTGGCATATTTGAGTGCAGCACTTTAACAGCATCATCTTTTAGGATTTGAAATAGCTCAACTGGAATTCCATCACCTCCACCAGCTTTATTTGTAGTAGTGTTTCCTATGGCCCACTTGACTTCACAGTACTAGTACAGAGAGAAATACACATAAATATCAAATGCAAGTGTACTCTTAATATAATTGAAATACACCAAAATATTGCATGCTTCTATAAAATAATTTTGTTATGAATGAAAATTTAATTAAGTTCTCTCTTCAGAGTTTAATTAAATTCTTTCTTAAGAGTAACTTAACTTTATGATTATTCTCCACAGTGTAGTTGTTAGAGTCCTTCCTTACAGTTTATGAATCTGTCAAATACCTAGATATTCAGCTCACATTCTCAGATATACTTAATATAGAGACAGGATATTCTGAAATGCCAAACCCCAATTTTTTTTAAATTTTATTTTATTTTTAAACTTTACATAATTGTATTAGTTTTGCCAAATATCAAAATGAATCCGCCACAGGTATACATGTGTTCCCCATCCTGAACCCTCCTCCCTCCTCCCTCCCCATACCATCCCTCTGGGTCATCCCAGTGCACTAGCCCCAAGCATCCAGTATTGTGCATCGAACCTGGACTGGCAACTCGTTTCTTACATGATATTTTACATGTTTCAATGTCATTCTCCCAAATCTTCCCACCCTCTCCCTCTCCCACAGAGTCCATAAGACTGTTCTATACATCACTGTCTCTTTTGCTGTCTCGTACACCAGGTTATTGTTACCATCTTTCTAAATTCCATATATATGCGTTAGTATACTGTATTGATGTTTTTCCTTCTGGCTTACTTCACTCTGTATAATAGGCTCCAGTTTCATCCACCTCATTAGAACTGATTCAAATGTATTCTTTTTAATGGCTGAGTAATACTCCATTGTGTATATGTACCACAGCTTTCTTATCCATTCATCTGCTGATGGACATCTAGGTTGCTTCCATGTCCTGGCTATTATAAACAGTGCTGCGATGAACATTGGGGTACACGTGTCTCTTTCCCTTCTGGTTTCCTCAGTGTGTATGCCTAGCAGTGGGATTGCTGGACCATAAGGCAGTTCTATTTCCAGTTTTTTAAGGAATCTCCACACTGTTCTCCATAGTGGCTGTACTAGTTTGCATTCCCACCAACAGTGTAAGAGGGTTCCCTTGTCTCCACACCCTCTCCAGCATTTATTATTTGTAGACTTTTGGATCGCAGCCATTCTGACTGGTGTGAAATGGTACCTCATAGTGGTTTTGATTTGCATTTCTCTGATAATGAGTGATGTTGAGCATCTTTTCATGTGTTTGTTAGCCATCTGTATGTCTTCTTTGGAGAAATGTCTATTTAGTTCTTTGGCCCATTTTTTGATTGGGTCATTTATTTTTCTGGAGTTGAGCTGTAGGAGTTGCTTGTATATTTTTGAGATTAGTTGTTTGTCCATTGCTTCATTTGCTGTTATTTTCTCCCATTCTGAAGGTTGCCTTTTCACCTTGCTAATAGTTTCCTTTGATGTGCAGAAGCTTTTAAGGTTAATTAGGTCCCATTGCTTTTATTTCCAATATTCTGGGAGGTGGGTCATAGAGAATCCTGCTGTGATGTATGTCAGAGAGTGTTTTGCCTATGTTCTCCTCTAGGAGTTTTATAGTTTCTGGTCTTACGTTGAGATCTTTAATCCATTTTGAGTTTATTTTTGTGTATGGTGTTAGAAAGTGGTCCAGTTTCATTCTTTTACAAGTGGTTGACCAGATTTCCCAGCACCACTTGTTAAAGAGGTTGTCTTTAATCCATTGTATATTCTTGCCTCCTTTGTCAGAGATAAGGTGTCCATATGTGCGTGGATTTATCTCTGGGCTTTCTATTTTGTTGCATTCATCTATGTTTCTGTCTTTGTGCCAGTACCATACTGTCTTGATAACTGTGGCTTTGTAGTAGAGCCTGAAGTCAGGTAGGTTGATTCCTCCAGTTCCATTCTTCTTTCTCAAGATCGCTTTGGCTATTCGAGGTTTTTTGTATTTCCATACAAATTGTGAAATTATTTGTTCTAGCTCTGTGAAGAATACTGTTGGTAGCTTGATAGGGATTGCATTGAATCTATAAATTGCTTTGCCAAACCCCAATTTTTTAAATAATATTATCTTGCAATGTTTTTATAAACAATATTTTTTCCAATATCTGCGATTTAGATCATATAGCTCTTTTCTCATTCCTGTTTTCACTAGATGTTGATTATGGGCAGAGAGAAAGAAAAGATAGCTCATTTTTTTTTCTACTCTATATCTCAAAAGGTTCTATTTGAGAAGTCTCAAAATTTATGATTGCATTTTGGTTTTTGGACGAAGAGGAAGATATCTCCATCAAAAAAGCAGAACACAAAAGAATCTTTTGCAATAAATGTTAAGATTTCTACTGGCTGTTAAAATAGTTAATCCTACAAATTGAATATTTAAATTAGAAGAATGTATTAAATAAATACAATTTGATTCAAAAATATGAAAATTGTTTTCTTCTTACCTCTTGCAGCTTTTTCAGTTGCAATAATAACTTGACCCCACTCCATGGGAATTTTTTTTTTAATGTGTATTTATTTATTTGCACTGGGTCTTGGTTGTAGCATGCAAACCCTTAGTTGTAGCATGTGGGATCTAGTTCCCTGACCAGGGATTGAACCCAGGACCCTTGCATTGGGAGCTCATAGTCTTAGCCACTAGACCACCAGGGAAGTCTCCCATGAGAATTTTTAATTATCAAATTGTTCCTCCAATACTGGTTCCTACTTTCAAATTCTGGACATTGTTTAACCTGTGTTTTCTGAAGATCTCACAGCACCCTAGAGAATGAGAAAATTAATCTTTTCTTATAATGGGCCACACTGGAGTTTGGGGTTATATTATAATAGTTTAGCAAATCCCTATGTTATCAGAAGGACATTGTTTTAATTAATTTTTTTTCTCTTTAGCATATAGTCAGACAGTAGTGCTTTGGAAGTTGTCCAAAAGTGTAAGTTTGCAAATGATAGGCTAAAGTCAGCCCTCTCTCTGTCGTTCCCCTCAGTCCAGTTTTCTGGATGCGGGGAGAACAGGGTGGATCAGGGATCAGAGGCCTCTCCTCCTGCCACATTTTGTTCATAATTCTCCTAGACTCGTGGCAGCTCTACCGAGGTTTTTGAACAGGAGGCTGGCATTATCTGAGACTCACCTGTGCTGACCCTGGATGAATCAGACAGATGCATTGGCCCCTGGGGTTAAAGTTCTCAGGAGATAAATGGCATTATAAGGTAATAACACAAGACTGAGCTAATCTATTTTTCCAGCTACTAATTTGAGGGAAGTTTGATTTGTTGACAAATGAAGGGGAATTCTTTGACTTCACATAACATAGTTAGAGGAAAGTGGCCACTTCAGTTAGGTGTGACCAGAATCCCTAGTTCAGTTCCTCCTGGTACAGAAAACAACTTTCTGTTTTAAGAAAGTGAAGTGGGTTATTGTACTTTTGTGGAATTTTCTAGATGTTTTGAGCTCTGTTCCTTTAGAATGAAATAAGATATGACATGACCAGACTGCTGCTGCTTTACAGTATATATTTGTGTCAGTTTAATCAGGGATACATGGATTTTCTTTCTGTCTAAAAGTCAGATGAGGCAAGAAAAGAGTCTCGGAAGAATTGTCTGTCCCTAATGTGCCACCATTCCCCAGAACTGCCCTTGTCAGAGTCTCCCAAAACCTTTATTCTGTTTAATTCTGTGGTCTATTATTATCATCTCACTTGGACCCTGAGCATCTTTTGACACTGTTAGGTACTTCTCCTTTAAATACTTTAATTGACTCCCACAGCACTACAGTTCCGTGGGGGTCTCCTACCTCCTTGTCTGATAATCCTCTGTCTCATCTGCTGGATCTTCCTCTTCCTCTTCTAAACATGGCAGTGTTCAAGATATGGTCCTTGGACCTCTCCTCATTTCTAGCTACACTTACACCCGCAGTTATCTCATCCTATCTTTAACCTTCAGATACCACCTGTATGTTGTACTAAGTCACTTCAGTCATGTCCGACTCTCTGCAACCCCATGAACTGCAGCCTGCCAGGCTCCTCTGTACATGGAATTTTCCAGACAACAATACAGGAGTGGGTTGCTATCCCCTTATCCAGGGGATCTTCCTGACCCAGGGATGGAACCTGCCTCTCTGCTGCATTGGCAAGCTGGATCTTTATACCTAGAGCCACCTACCTGAATACTCAGTTCAGTTCAGTCACTCAGTCCTGTCTGACTCTGCAATCCCATGGACTACAGCATACCAGGCTTCCCTGTGATTCACCAACTCCCAGAGTTTACCCAAACTCATGTCCATTGAGTTGGTGATGCCATCCAACCATCTCATCCTCTGTCGTCCCCTTCTCCTCCTGCTCCCAATCCCTCCCAGCATCAGGGTCTTTTCCAATGAGTCAACTCTTCGCATGAGGTGGCCAAAGTATTGGAGTTTCAGCTTTAGCATCAGTCCTTCCAATGAACACCCAGGACTGATCTCCTTTAGGATGGACTGGTTGGATCTCCTTGCAGTCCAAGGGACTCTCAGGAGTCTTCTCCAACACCACAGTTGAAAAGCATCAATTCTTTGGCGCCCAGCTTTCTTTATAGTCCAACTCTCACATCCATACATGACTACTGGAAAAACCATAGCTTTGACTAGACGGACCTTTGCTGGCAAAGTAATATCTCTTCTTTTTAATACACTCTATGTTTGTCATAGCTTTTCTTTCAAGGAGCAAGAGTCTTTTAATTTCATGGCTGCAGTCACCATCTGCAGTGATTTTGGAGCCAAAAAAAATTAAAATCTGTCACTGTTTCCATTGTTTCCCCATCCATTTGCCATGAAGTGATGGGACCAGATGCCATGATCTTCATTTTTTGAATGTTAAGCTTTAAGCCAACTTTTTCACTCTCCTCTTTCACTTTCATCAAGAGGCTCTTTAGCTCTTCTTTGCTTTCTTCCATAAAGGTGGTGTCATCTGCATATCTGAGGTTATTGATATTTCTCCTGGTAATCTTGATTCTAGCTTGTGCTTTAATCCAGCCTGGCATTTCACATGATGTACGCTGCATATAAGTTAAATGAGCAGGGTGACAACATATAACTTTGATGTACTCCTTTCCCAATTTTGAACCAGTCTATTGTTCCATGTTCGTTTCTGACTGTTGTTTCTTGACCTGCATACAGATCTCTCAGGAGGCAGGTATGTTCAAGCTGGATTTAGAAAAGGCAGAGGAACCAGAGATCAAATTGGTAACATCCATTGGATCCTTGAAAAAGCAAGAGAGTTCCAGAAAAACATCTACTTCTACTTTCTTGACTATGCCAAAGCCCTTGACTGTGTGGATCACAACAAACTACGGACAATTCTTAAAGAGATGGGAACCAACCTACCTGCCTCCTGAGAAATCTGTAGGCAGTCAAATCAAGAAGCAACAGTTAGAACCTGTATGCTGCTGCTGCTGCTGCTGCTAAGTCGCTTCAGTCGTGTCTGACTCTGTGCGACCCCATAGACGGCAGCCTACCAGGCTTCTCCATCCATGGGATTCTCCAGGCAAGAACACTGGAGTGGGTTGCCATTTCCTTCTCCAATGCATTAAAGTGGAAAGTGAAAGTAAAGTCGCTCAGTCGTGTCTGACTCTTAGCGACCCCATGGACTGCAGCCTACCAGGCTCCTCCATCCATGGGATTTTCCAGGCAACAGTACTTGAGTGGGGTGCCATTGCCTTCTCCCACCTGTATGCTAATGGCTCTCAAATTAATTTTTCCAGCTTCTATGTTTTCCTCTACCCTACTCATATATCAGTTGTTTAATTAGCAGTCCCTCTTGGATGCCTAGTAAGCATTTCAAACTTAACATGTCCCGCTGAACTCCACTCCACCACCATCCAACCAACACCTCTTCTTCTCAGTAAATGACTGCTTCAAGCCTAAAACCTTCATGTCATGCCTGCCTGCTCCCTTTTTCTCATGCCTCACATACAGTCCAGCAGCAACAGCTCTGCACCTATGCCTCCAAAACATGCCAAAACTGTCCACTTATCACCTCCACTATTGCCATCCTAGTGCAGCAGAGCCTCAGTTATTGCAATAATCACCTAACTGGTGTCCCTATTCTACTCTCCACTATCTTCTATTCCCAAAAGAGAGGCATCCTTTAAACATGTAAGTCAGACCATGTCTGTCCTTTGTTCCACCTCCTCAATATCACCTAGAGTAAGAGCCAAAGTCCTTAAAATGTCTAGCCTCGGGTTCCCTCTCCAACCATCTCCCATGCACTCCCTCTGCTCCAGTCTCACTGGCCTCCTTTCCAGGCTGCCTCGAGGTCTTTGCATGTCCTTCTCCCTCTGACTCAAAGTCTCACTGCCTTTCTGTCACTTCAGGTCTCAACTCAAGAAGTGAGCTCTTCAAAGAGAACAACCTGGCAACCCTGTTCAGTTGTGCCTAAAACCTTCTAACATTTCCTGTTCTTCTACCCTGATTTATTTACCTTGATGGCCCTTAATCCTATCCGACCTACTGTCTGTTTTACCTACTTATTTTTTATTACCAATACTCTTCTGCTGCACTCTCACCCCTGCACCCTCACCCCACACACTCAAGTGTAAGCCCTTTGAGGGCAGAGAATTTTATGTTCACTGTTGTACCCTTAACACTGGAGGAGTGCTTGGCACACAGTAAGCCCTTAATGTGTGCATGTGTGCTCAGTTGCTCAGTCGTGTCCTAGTCTTTTGTGACCCTATAGACTATAGCCCTCCAGGTTCCTCTGTCCATGGGACAAGAATTCTCCAGGCAAGAATACTGGAGTGGGTTTCCATTTTCTCCTCCAGGAGATCTTCCCAACCCAGAGATTGAACCCACGTCACCTGCATTGGCAGGTGGATTCTTCATCACTGAGCCACCTGGGAAGTCCAGGCCCTTAATAAATATTTGTAAAATGAACCCATGCTTTTGAAAAGTTTGTGTTGCTACATACCCTAATGACTCTAATCTGATAGGATGGACATTTTAACAGCCAAAACTGTTAACATTGTGAACTTTCCTATATTTGAACTATTAAGGTGACATTAATTTAACACCTACTCTGTGCCAGGAAGAGTCGAACACAACTGAGCAACTGATCTGATCTGATCTGAAGCATAGAGAGATAAGCAAAACATAGCCATTTGCTCCATTTAAAATTTTGTGTACAAAAAAAAGGAAAAAGTATATAGCCTTCCTATCAAAAACATCAAAAGTAATGAACAACTCTTTTCCAACAACACAAGATAAGACTCTATACATGGACGTCTCTAGATGGTCAACAACAAAATTAGATTGATTATATTCTTTGCAGCCAAAGATGGAGAAGCTCCATACAGTCAGCAAAAACAAGACCAGGAGCTGACTGTGGCTCAGATTATGAACTCCTTATTCTCAAATTCAGACATAAATTGAAGAAAGTGGGGAAAACCACTAGATCATTCAGGTATGACCTAAATAAAATCCCTTATGATTATACAGTGGAAGTGAGAAATATATTTAAGAGACTAGATCTGATTAAGTGCCTGATGAACTATGCACGGAAGTTCATGACATTGTACAGGAGACAGAGTTCAAGACCATCCCCAAGAAAAAAAAATGCAAAAAAGCAAAATGGCTGTCTGAGGAGGCCTTACAAATAGCTATAAAAAGAAAAGAAGCAAAAAGCAAAGGAGAAAAGGAAAGATACACCCATTTGAATGCAGAGTTCCAAAGAATAGCAAGGAGAGATAAGAAAGCATTCCTCAGTGATCAATTCAAAAAAAATAGAGGAAAACAATAGAATGGGAAAGACTAGAGATCTCTTCAAGAACATTTGAGATACCAAGGGAACATTTCATGCAAAGATGGGCTCGATAAAGGACAGAAATGATAGGGACCTAACAGAAGCAGAAGATATTAAGAAGAGGTGGCAAGAATACACAGAAGAACTATACAAAAAAGATCTTCATGACCCAGATAATCACAATGATGTGATCACTCACCTAGAGCCAGACATCTTGGAATGTGAAGTCAACTGGGCCTTAGGAAGCATCACTACGAACAAAGCCAGTAGACATGATGGAATTCCAGTTGAGCTATTTCAAATCCTAAAAATTGATGCTGTTAAAGTGTTGCACTCAATATGTCAGCAAATTTGGAAAACTCAGCAGTGGCCACAGGACAGGAAAAGGTCAGTTTTCATTGCAATCCCAAAGAAAGGCAATGCCAAAGAATGCTCAAACTACTGCACAATTGCACTCATCTCACACGCTAGTAAAGTAATGTTCAAAATTCTCCAAGCCAGGCTTCAGCAATATGTGAACCGTGAACTTTCAGATGTTCAAGCTGGTTTTAGAAAAGGCACAGGAACCAGAGATCAAATTGCCAACATTTGCTGGATCATTGAAAAAGCAAGTGAGTTCCAGAAAAACATCTATTTCTGCTTTATTGACTATGCCAAAGCCTTTGACTATGTGGATCACAATAAACTGGAAAATTTTGAAAGAGATGGGAATACCAGACCACCTGACCTGCCTCTTGAGAAACCTGTATGCAGGTCAGGAAGCAACAGTTAGAACTGGACATGGAACAACAGACTGGGTCCAAATAGGAAAAGGAGTCCGTCAAGGCTGTATGTTGTCACCCTTTTTATTAACTTATATTCAGAGTGCATCATGAGAAATGCTGGAAGAAGCGTTTCTTCTTCTTCCAGCTTGTGCTTGCTGGGAGAAATATCAATAACCTCAGATATGCAGATGACACCACTCTTATGGCAGAAAGTGAAGAAGAACTGAATAGTCTCTTGATGAAAGTGAAAGAGTAGAGTGAACAAGTTGGCTTAAAGCTCAACATTCTGAAAAGTAAGATCATGGCATCCGATCCCATCACTTCATGGCGAATAGATGGGGAAACAGTGGAAACAGTGGCTGGCTTTATATTTGGGGGCTCCAAAATCACTGCAGATGGTGACTGCAGCCATGAAATTAAAAGACGCTTATTCCTTGGAAGGAAAGTTATGACCAACCTAGACAGCATATTAAAAAGCAGACACGCTACTTTATCAACAAAGGTCCCTCTAGTCAAGGCTATGGTTTTTCCAGTAGTCATGTTGGATGTGAGAGTTGGACTATAAAGAACTTGAGTGCAGAAGAATTGATGGTTTTAAACTCTGGTGTTGGAGAAGACTCTTGAGAGTCCCTTGGACTGCAATGAGGTCCAATCAGTCCATCCTAAAGGAGATCAGTCCTGGGTGTTCATTGGAAGGACTGATGTTGAAGTTGAAACTCCAATATTTTGGCCATCTGATGCAAAGAGCTGACTCATTTGAAAAGACCGTAATGTAGAGAAAGATTGAAGGCAGGAGGAGAAGGGGATGACAGAGGATGAGATGGTTGGATCCATGTACATGAGTCTGAGTGAACTCCGGGAGTTGGTGATGGACAGGGAGGCCTGGCATGCTGCGGTTCATGGGGTCGCAAAGTGTTGGACATGACTGAGCGACTGAACTGAACTGATACCTGAAGAAATAGAACATTACCAATGCAGGTAAGCTCTCATTTTACTCTTCTCAATTGCATCTCCTTCCTTGCTGCCAGAGGGAACTGCTATCCTGAATTTGGTGTTTATTATTCCTGTGCATTTTAAAAGTACTTTTGCTACGTATGGATCCGTAAACCACACATAGCATTGTTAAGTTAAAACACTGTCAAAACACAGGTCTTTGGCTTTTCTCAATGTTGTTTATGAGATTCATCTGTGTTGATACACATATTTATTTTCACTGCTGTATAGCTTTCCACCTTCTTATCCATTGCACTGTTAGTGGACATTTAGGTTATTTCTAGGGTTTTGATATTATGAGTATTGTTGCCTTAACTCTAGACCAGTTCTGCCCAATAGAAATGTCTGTACTGATGGAAATGTCTCATATCTGGATGCCACAGTAGCATACCTCTAGCCACATATGGCTCTTGAGCATTCGAAATGTGGCTAGTCTGGGTGAGGGATCTTATTTTTAAATTTTATTTAACTTTAATTCATGTGGTTAGTGACTACTGTACACCACAGTTCTGTACTACATTTATCTCTTTGGATACATATGAGAATTTATCTAGGGTGGTAATTCTCAGTACAGTCAAACATCACAAATTTATTTTGTGTCACCCCATTTACTATCTTGAAATGAAATTCATAAATAATTTAACTTATCTACACACAGTAAAAATCAAATGTAATGTATTTACTGTGCTATAAGAAAGTTAAATAAAATAATAGGTATTTCAATGTTAATGGCCACAGATACATGATAGTACATTAGGAGATGAAATGAAGTCACCTACAATCGCAGGCTCATAGAGGCTTGTGATGTTAGAAATTCAACTTTCAAAAAACTAAGATTGTGGCATCCGGTCCCATTACTTGAGGACAAATAGATAGGGAAACAATGGAAACAGTGATAGACATTATTTTCTTGGGCTCCAAAACCACTGTGGATGGTGACTGCAGCCTTGAAATTAAGACACTTGCTCCTTGGAAGAAAAGCAATGACAAACCTAGACAGTTATTAACAAGCAGAGAGATTATTTTGTGTAAAAAGGTCTGTATAGTCAAAGCTATGGTTTTTCCAGTAGTCATGTGCAGATGTGAAAGCTGGACAAAAAAAAAAAAAGGCTGAGAGCTGAAGAATTGATGCTTTTGAAGTGTGGTGCTGGAGAAGACTCTTGAGAATCCCTTGAACTGTAAGGAGATCAAACCAGTCAATCCTAAAGAAAATCAGTCCTAAATATTCATTAGAAGGACTGATGCTGAAGCTGAAGCTCTAATACTTTGGCACCTGATGGGAAGAGCCACTTCACTGGAAAAGACCCTGATACTGGGAAAGATTGAAGGCAGGATGACAAGGGGAAAACAGAGAATGAAATGGTTGGATGGCATCACTGACTCAATGGACATGAGTTTGAGCAAAATCTGGGAGATAGTGAAGAACAGGGAAGTGTGGCGTGCTGCAGTCCATGGGATCACAAAATGTTGGACATGACTGAGTGACTGAACAGCAACAACAAAAACCCATCAAGGGACAGACACCAGAAGCAAGAACTACAGTCTTACAGCCTGCATAACACATGCTGTAAACACAGAAATGTAAAGAAAATGAGACAGCAGAGGAATATATTCCAGACAAAGGAACAAGGTAAAACCCCAGAAGAACAATTAAGTGACGTGTTCTGCACAATTGCACTCATCTCACATGCTAGTAAAGTAATGTTCAAAATTCTTCAAGCCAGGCTTCAGCAATATGTGAACCATGAACTTCAAGCTGGTTTTAGAAAAGGCAGAGGAACCAGAGATCAAATTGCCAACATCCTCTGGATCATAGAAAAAGCAAGAGAGTTCCAGAAAAACATCTATTTCTGCTTTATTGACTAGGCCAAAGCCTTTGACTGTGTGGATCACAATAAACTGTGGAAAATTCTGAAAGAGATGGGAATACCAGACCACCTGATCTGCCTCTTGAGAAATTTGTATGCAGGTCAGGAAGCAACAGTTAGAACTGGACATGGAACAACAGACTGGTTCCAAATAGGAAAAGGAGTGTGTCAAGAATGTATATTGTCACCCTGTTTATTTAACTTATATGCAGAGTACATCATGAGAAACACTGGACTGGAAGAAACACAAACTGGAATCAAGATTGCTGGGAGAAATATCAATAACCTCAGATATGCAAATGACACCACCCTTATAGCAGAAAGTGAAGAGGAACTAAAAAGCCTCTTGATGAAAGTGAAAGTGGAGAGTGAAAAAGTTGGCTTAAAGCTCAACATTCAGAAAACGAAGATCATGGCATCCGGTCCCACCACTTCATGGGAAATAGATGGGGAAACAGTGGAAACAGTGGCAGACTTTATTTTTCTGGGCTCCAAAATCACTGTAGATGGTGACTGCAGCCATGAAATTAAAAGACGCTTACTCCTTGGAAGAAAAGTTATGACCAACCTAGATAGCATGTTCAATAGTAGAGACATTACTTTGCCAACAAAGGTTTGTCTAGTCAAGGCTATGGTTTTTCCTGTGGTCATGTATGGATGTGAGAGTTGGACTGTGAAGAAGGCTGAGCACCAAAGAATTGATGCTTTTGAACTCTGGTGTTGGAGAAGACTCTTGAGAGTCCCTTGGACTGCAAGGAGATCCAACCAGTCCATTCTAAAGGAGCTCAGCCCTGGGATTTCTTTGGAAGGAATGATGCTAAAGCTGAAACTCCAGTACTTTGGCCACCTCATGTGAAGAGTTGACTCATTGGAAAAGACTCTGATGCTGGGAGGGATTGGGGGCAGGAGGAGAAGGAGAGGATGAGATGGCTGGATGGCATAACTGACTCGATGGACGTGAGTCTCAGTGAATTCCGGGAGTTGGTGATGGACAGGGAGGCCTGGTGTGCTGCGCTTCATGGGGTCACAAAGAGTCGGACACGACTGAGCGACTGATCTGATCTGATAGGCAATTAAGGGTTATAGGCAATCTATCTGAAAAGGAATTCAGAGTAATGATAGTAAAGATGATCTAATATCTTGGAAAAAGAATGGAGACATAGACTGAGAAGATACAAGAAATGTTTAATGAAGAACTGCAAGATAGAAAGAACAGAGTACAACAATACAGTAACTAAAATGGAAAAACACTCTAAGGAATCTTTAGCAGAATAAATGAGAAGCTTTATTTAGCTGGGAAATTGGTATAAATCACTGTCTGGAACAGAATAAAGGAAAAAGAATGAAATAAAATGAAGACAGTTTAAGAAACCACTAGGACAATATGAAATGCACAAAAATTCATGTTATAGGGCTCCCAGAAGGAGAAGAGAAAAGGAGCCTGAGAAAATAGTTGAAGAGATAATAGTTGAAAATTTCCCTAACATGGGAAAGGACATAGTCACTCAAATCTAGGAAGCACAGAGAGTCCCATATAGGATAATCCCAAGGAGGAACTTGCAGAGACAAGGTTAATCAAACTGACAAACATTAAAGACAAAGAAAAAATATTAAAGGCATTCTGCTCTAAAAGCACAAAGGAAAAGCAACAAATAACATACAAGGGATTCCATATAAGGTTATCAGTTGACTTTTCAGCAGAAATTCTGCAGGCCAGAAAGGAGTGGCATGATATATTTAAAGTGATGAAAGAGGAAAATAAGCCCTACTCTAGCAAGAATACCTGCAACCAAGAATACTCTATTCAGCAAGCTTCTCATTCAAATTCAATAGGGAGAAATCAAAAGCTTTACATGTAAGAAAAAGCTAAGAGAAATCAGTACCACCAAACCAACTTACAGCAAATAGTAAACAAATTTCTCTAGGCAAAGAAGAGAAGGCCACAACTAGAAACAAAACTACGAATGAGAAAACTGACCAGTAAAGGCAAACACACAGTAAAGACAGGAAATCATCCACACACAAATATGATAGCAGAGCCAGCAATCATGAGAGAAAAGTAAAAACTTGAATTGCATTCGAAATTAAGAGACCAGCTACTTAAAATGATCTTGTGTGTGTGTGTATATATAGGCTGCTATATTAAAACCTCGTGCTAACCACAAACCAAAAATATACAGTAGCTATTCACACAAAAAAGAAACAGGAATCCAAACAGAACACTAAAGATACTTATCAAAGCACAAGAGAAGAGAGCAAAAGTGGAAGGGAAGGGAAAAGACCCACAAAAACAAATCCAAAACAATTAATGACATAGCAATAAGAACGTGTGTGTGTGTGTGTGTGTGTTAGTTGCTTAGTCGTGTTCGACTCTTTGCAACCCCACAGACCACAGCCCACTAGGCCCCTCCATCCATGGGCTTCTCCAGGCCGGAATACTGGAGTGGGTTGCCATTTCCTTCTCCAAAGCAATAAGAACATACATATCAGTAATTATTTTCAATACAAATGAATCAAATGCTCCAACCAAAAAACAGACTAGCTGAATGGATACAAAGCCAAGACCCATATAAATTATGTCTCCAAGGGATCCACTTCATATCCAGGGACACACACTGACTGAGAGTGAAAGGACAGAAAAAGTTACCCCATGCAAATAGGGAAAAAAAAAAAAAAAAAGCTGGAGCAGCAATACTCATTCAGACAAAACAGACTTTAAAATAAAGACCGTTGCAAGAAACAAAGACAATACATAATGATCAAGGCATTGATCCAAGAAGAAGATATAACAACTGTAAATATATATGCACCCAACATAGGATCACCTCAATATATAAGGCAAACATTAAGAGCCATAAAAGGAGAAATTGACTGTAGCACAATAATAGTGGGAGATTTTAACACCCCACATCAGTGGACAGATCATCCAGACAGAAAATCAATAAGGAAACACAGGCCTTAAATGACACATTATACCTGATGGACTTAATGGATATTTATGTATAGAACATCCTGTCTATAGATGTTTTACTATAGAACATTCCATCTGAAAGGAGCAGAGTACACATTCTGAAACATTCTCTAGGAGGTATCACATGCTGAGTCATAAAGCAAGCCTTGCTAAATTTAAGCAAATTAAAATCCTATCAAGCGTCTTTTCTGACCACAACACTATGAGATTAGAAATCAACCACAAGGAAAAAAAAAAAAAGTAAACACAAGGAGGCAAAACAGTATGCTACTAAACAACCAATAGACCACTGAAGAGAGCAAAGAGGAAATAGGGGGAAAAAAGAGAGAGAGAGACAGATAAAACAAAACATGATGATTCAAAACCTATGGGATGCAGCTAAAGCAGTTCTAAGAGGGAAATTTATAGCAATACAATCTAACCTTAAGAAACAAAATAAAGCTCAAATAAACAAGCTAAACATACCCCTAATGCAACTAGAGAAAAAGAAAGAAAACTCAAAACTAGTAGAAAGAAAGAGATCATAAAGATGAGAGAAGAAATAAAATAGAGACAAAGACAATAGCACAGATTAAAGAAACTAAAAACTGGCTTTTTGAAAGGATTAAAATAGAGACAAAGACAATCAGATCAGATCAGTCACTCAGTCGTGTCCGACTCTTTGCGACCCCATGAATCGCAGCACACCAGGCCTCCCTGTCCATCACCAACTCCTAGAGTTCACTGAGACTCACGTCCATCTAGTCAGTGATGCCATCCAGCCATCTCATCCTCTGTCATCCCCTTCTCCTCCTGCCCCCAATCCCTCCCAGCATCAGAGTCTTTTCCAATGAGTCAACTCTTCACATGAGGTGGCCAAAGTACTGGAGTTTCAGCTTTAGCATCATTCCTTCCAAAGAAATCCCAGGGCTGATCTCCTTCAGAATGGACTGGTTGGATCTCCTTGCAGTCCAAGGGACTCTCAAGAGGCTTCTCCAACACCACAGTTCAAAAGCATCAATTCTTTGGTGCTCAGCCTTCTTCACAGTCCAACTCTCACATCCATACATGACCACAGGAAAAACCATAGCCTTGACTAGAAGAACCTCTGTTGGCAGACAAAGACAATAGTACAGATTAAAGGAACTAAAAACTGGCTTTTTGAAAGGATTAAAAAAAGGATTAAAAAATCCTTTGAAAGGATTAAAGTTTTAAAGATAAAACTTTAGCCAGATTCATCAAGAAAAAAAAGGAGAGGGCTCCAGTCAATAAAATTAGAAATGAAAAAGAAGAAATTACAACTGACACCATGGAAACACAAAAGATCACTACTACAAGCAACTGTATGCCAATAAAATGGACAACTTAGAAGAAATGGATAAATTCTTAGAAGTATAATCTCCCAAGACTGAACCAGGAAGAAATAGAAATTATGAATAGACCAATCACAAGTACTGAAATTGAACTGTGATTTAAAAATTCCCAGCACACCAAAGTCCAGGACCAGATGGCTTCACAGGTAAATTTTATCAACCATTCAGAGAAAGGTTAACACCTATCCTTCTGAAACTCTTCCCAAAATTTTCAGAAGAAGGAAAACTCCCAAACTCATTCTATGTGGCCACCATTACCCTGATATCAAAACCAGAAACAGATACCACACAAAAGAAGAAAATGACAGATGTACATCACTGATGAACCTACATGCAAAAATTCTCAACAAAATACTTGCAAACTGAGTCCAACAATACATTAAAAGTATCATTCACCATAATCAACTGGTATTTATACCAAGGATACAAGCATTTTTCAATATCTGCAATCAATCAGTGTGATATACCACAAAAATAAATTAGAATAAAATCCATATGATTATAGGATTCATATGATTTTGCATCAATAGATGCAAAAAAAAGCTTTTGACAGAATTCAACACCCATTTATGATTTAAAATTTTCTAGAAAATGAACATAGAGGGAATATGTGCTGTGCTTAGTTGTTCAGTCGTGTCTAACTCTTTGAGACCCCCATGGACTGCAGCCCTCAGGCTTCTCTGTCCATGGGGATTCTCCAGGCAAGAATACTGGTATGGGTTGCCACAGCCTCCTCCAGGGGATCTTCCTAACCCAGGGATCGAACCCAGGTCTTCCTCAGTGCAGGTGGATTCTTGGCCATCTGCGCCACCAGGAAAGCCCAATAATACTGGAGTAGGCAGCCTATTTTTCCAGAGGATCTTCATGACCCAGGAATCGAACCAGGGTCTCCTGCATTGCAGGCTGATTCTTTACCAGCAGAACTACCAGGGAATCCCTAGATGGAATATACCTCACCATTATAAAGGTCATATATGACAAACTCAGCCTATCTGCCCTCTGATGCCCTCTCTTAGCAACTACCAACCTACTGGGGTTTCTATTACCTTGGACATGAAGTATCTCTTCACGGCTGCTCCAGCAAAGCGCAGCCACTGCTCCTTACCTTAGACGTGAGGTATCTCCTCACAGCCACTGCTACTGACCTTGGACGTGGGGTGTCTCCTCAAAGCCACCGCTAATGACGTCAGTCTTGTCTAACTCAATGAAACTAAGCCATGCCAGGTAGATCTACCCAAGACAGACAGGTCATGGTGGAGAGTTCTAACAAAATATGATCCACTGGAGAAGGGAACCACTTCAGTATTCTTGCCTTGAGAACACCATGAACAGTATGAAGGGCAAAAAGATAGGATACTGAAAGATGAACTCCCCAGGTCAGTAGGTGCCCAATATGCTACTGGAGAGCAGTGGAGAAATAACTCCAGAAAGAATGAAGAGAGGGAGCCAAAGCAAAAACAACACCCAGTTGTGGATGTGACTGGTGATAGAACCAATGTCGGATGCTGTAAAGAGCAATATTGCATAGGAACCTGGAATGTTAGGTCCATGAATCAAGGCAAATTGGAAGTGGTCAAATAGGAGATGGCAAGACTGAACGTCAACATTTTAGGAATCAGCAAACTAAAATGAACTGGAATGGGTGAATTTAACTCATATGACTGTGGGCAAGAATCCCTTAGAAGAAAAGGATTAGCCATCATAGTCAACAAAAGAGTCCAAAATGCAGTACTTGGAAACAATCTAAAAAATGACAGAATGATCTCTGTTTGTTTCCAAGACAAATCATTCAGTATCACAGTAATACAAGTCTATGCCCCAACCAGCAATGCTGAAGAAGCTGAAGTTGAACAGTTCTGTGAAGACCTACAAGACCTTTTAGAACTAACACCCAAAAAAGATGTCCTTTTCATTATAGGGACTGGAACGCAAAAGTAGAAAGTCAAGAAACACCTGGAGTAACAGGCAAATTTAGCCTTGGATTACAGAATGAAGCAGGGCAAAGGCTAATAGAGTTTTGTCAAGAGAATGCACTGGTCATAGCAAACACCCTCTTCCAACAACACAAGAGAAGACTCTATACACGGATGTTACCAGACGGCCAACACCAATATCAGATTGATTATATTCTTTGCAGCCAAAGATGGAGAAGCTCCATACAGTCAACAAAAACAAGACTGGGGGCTGACTGAGGCTCAGATCATGAACTCCTTATTGCCAAATTCAGACTTAAATTGAAGAGAGTAGGGAAAACCATCAGACCATTCAGGTATGACCTAAGTCAAATCCCTTATGATTATACAATGGAAGTGGGAAATAGATTTAAGGGACTAGATCTGATAGACAGAGTGCCTCATGAACTATGCATGGAGGTTCATGACATTGTACAGGAGACAGGGATCAAGACCATCCCCCAAAAAAAGAAAAGCAAAAAAGCAAAATGGCTGTCTGAGGAGGTCTTACAAATAACTGAAAAGAAGAGAAGTGAAAAACAAAGGAGAAAAGGAAAGATATACCCACTGGAATTCAGAGTTTCAAAGAATAGCAAAGAGAGATAAGAAAGCCTTCCTCAGTGATCAGTGCAAAGAAATAGAGGAAAACAATAGAATTGGAAAGACTACAGATCTCTTCAAGAAATTTAGAGGTACCAAGGGAACATTTCATGCAAAGATGGGCAAAATAAAGGACAGAAGTGGGATGGATCTAACAGAAGCAGAAGAGATTAGGAGAGGTGGCAAGAATACACAGAAGAACTATACAAAAAAGATCTTCATGACCCAGATAATCACAATGGTGTGATCACTCACCCACAGCCAGACATCCTGGAATGTGAAGTTAGGTAGGCCTTAGGAAGCATCACTATGAACAAAGCTGGTGGAGGTGATGGTATTCCAATTGAGCTATTTCAAATCCTAAAATATGATGCTGTAAAAGTGCTGCACTCAATATGCCAGCAAGTTTGGAAAACTTAGCAGTGGCCATATGATTGGAAAAGGTCAGTTTTCATTCCAATCCCAAAGAAAGGCAATGCCAAACAATGTTCAAACTACCGCACAACTGCATTCATTTCACATGCTAGTAAAGTAATGCTCAAAATTCTGCAAGCCAGGCTTCAGCAATGCATGAACTGTGAACTTCCAGATGTTCAAGCTGGTTTTAGAAAAGGCAGAGGAACCAGAGATCAAATTGCCAACACCCTCTGGATCATCAAAAAAGCAAGCGAGTTCCAGAAAAACATCTATTTCTGCTTTATTGACTATGCCAAAGCCTTTGACTGTGTGGATCACAGCAAACTATGGAAAATTTTGAAAGAGATGGGAATACCGGACCACCTAACCTGCCTCTTGAGAAATCTGTATGCAGGTCAAGAAGTTAGAACTGGACATAGAACAATGGACTGGTTCCAAATAGGAAAAAGAGTACATCAAGGCTGTATATTGTCACCCTGCTTATTTAACTTATATGCAGAGTACATCATGAGAAACGCTGGGCTGGAGGAAGCACAAACTGGAATCAAGATTGCTGGGAGAAATATCAACAACCTCAGATACGCAGATGACACCACCCTTATGGCAGAAAGCAAAGAGCCACTAAGGAGCCTCTTGATGAAAGTGAAAGAGGAGAGTGAAAAAGTTGGCTTAAAGCTCAACATTCAGAAAACTAAGATCATGGCATCCAATCCCACACTTCATGGCAAATAGATGGGGAAACGGTGGAAACAGTGGCTGAGTTTATTTTGGGGGGCTCCAAATCACTGCAGATGGTGACTGCAGCCATGAAATTAAAAGACGCTTAATAACTTTCCTTGGAAGGAAAGTTATGACCAACCTAGACAGCATATTAAAAAGCAGACACATTACTTTGCCTACTAAGGTCTGTCCAGTCAAGGCTATGGCTTTTCCAGTAGTCATGTATGGATGTGAGAGTTGGACTGTGAAGAAAACTGAGTGCTGAAGAATTGATGCTTTTGAACTGTGGTGTTGAAGAAGACTCTTGAGAGTCCCTTGGACTACAAGGAGATCCAACCAGTCCATCCTAAAAGAGATCAGTCCTGAGTGTTGTTTGGAAGGAGTGATGTTAAAGCTGAAACTCCAATACTTTGGCCATCTGATGCAAAGAGCTGACTCATTTGAAAAGACCCTCATGCTGGGAAAGATAGAGTGCAGGAGGAGAAGGGGATGACAGAGGATGAGATAGTTGGATGGCATCACTGACTCAATGGACATGGGTTTTGGTAAACTCTGGGAGTTGGTGATGGACAGGAAGGCCCGGTGTGCTGCAGTACATTGGGTCACAAAGACTCAGATATGACTGAGCAACTGAACTGAACTGATGACAAACTCACAGCTTACATATTCAGTAGTGAAAAGCTGAAAACATTTCCTCTAAGATCAATAACAAAACAGTGATTTTTACTCTGGCCTGTTTTATTCAGCATGGTTTTAGAAGTCCTAGTCATGGCAGAGAGGAAAAAGAAATTTTAAAAATCTAAATTGGAAAGGAAGATGTAAAACTGTTACAGTTTGCAGATGACATGATACTATACATAGAAAGTACTGAAAATGACACCAGGAAATACTAGAGCTGATCAGTAAATTAAATAAAGTATCAGGATACAAAATTAACATACAGAAATCTCTTGCATTTCTAAATACTAGCAATGAAAGATCAAGAAGAGAAATCAGGGAAAAAATTACATTTACCATTACAAGGCAATGGCAACCCACTCCAGTACTCTTGCCTGGAAAATCCCATGGATGGAGGAGCCTGGTAGGCTGCAGTCCATCAGGTCGCTAGGAGTCGGACGCAACTGAGTGACTTCACTTTCACTTTTCACTTTCATACATTGGAGAAGGAAATGGCAACCCACTCCAGTGTTCTTGCCTGGAGAATCCCAGGGACGGGGGAGCCTGATGGTCTGCTGTCTATGGGGTCGCACAGAGTCGGACATGACTGAAGTGACTTAGCAAAATAAAGAATAAAATATCTAGGAATAAAGCTACTTAATAAGGCAAAAGAACTGTACTCCAAAACTTAAAAGATGCTGTCAAAGAAATCAAAGATGACAGAAATGGATGGATAGACCTACCATGTTCTTGTATTGAAAAAATCAATATCATGAAAATGACTATGCTACCCAAGGTATTTAATCTGTAGATTCAATGCTGCTGCTACTGCTAAGTCATTTCAGTCGTGTCCGACTCTGTGCAACCCCATAGGTGGCAGCTCACCAGGCTCCCCCATCCCTGGGATTCTCCAGGCAAGAACACTGGAGTGGGTTGCCATTTCCTTCTCCAATGTATGAAAGTGAAAAGTGAAAGTGCAGTCGCTCAGTCGTGTCCGACTCTTAGCGACCCCATGGACTGCAGCCCACCAGGCTCCTCCATCCATGGGGTTTTCCAGGGAAGAGTACTGGAGTGGGGTGCCATTGCCTTCTCCAAGATTCAGTGCAATTCCTATCAAATTATCAGTGTGGTTTTTGCAGATTTAGAACAAAATGTCTTAATATTTATGTATAAACACAAAAGACCCAGAATAGCCAAAGCAATCTTAGGAAAGTATCAGGCTCCCTGACTTCAGACTATACTATAAAGCTACAGTGTTGGAAATGATGCTTGAGAGTGACAGCAAGGAGTTCAAACCAGTCAATCATAAAGGAAATCAGTCCTGAATTTCATTGGAAGGACTGATGTTGAAGCTGAACCTCCAATACTTTGACCACCTGATGTGAAGAACTGACTCACTGGAAAAGACCCTGATGCTGGGAAAGATTGAAGGCAGGAGGAGAAGGGGATGACAGAGGATTGGATGGCATCACCGACTTAACGGACATGAGTTTGAGCAAGCTCTCGGAGTTGGTGATGGACAAAGAAGCCTTGCGTGCTGCAGTCTATAGTGTCGCAAAGAGTCGGACACGACTGAGTGACTGAACTGAACTGAATCAAAACATTATGGTACTGGCAAAAGACATACTTGTGGATCAATGGAATAGCATAGAATGCCTAGAAATAAACCCACATACCTATCATCAATTAATCTTACAAAGGAGGCAAGAAAATACAATGGAGAAAAACTGTCCCTTCAATAAGTGATACTGGGAAAACTGGACGGCTACATGTAAAAGAATAAAATTAGAACATTTTCTAACACTGTACACAAAAAGAAGCTCAAAATGGATTAATACCTAAATGTAAGGCCGGATTCTATAAAACTCAGAGGAAAACATAGGCAGAATACTCTTTGACATAAATTGCAACAAGGTCTTTTTTTTTGATCTACCTCCTTTAGTAATGAAAATAAATAAATAAGTAAACAGATGGGACCTAATTAAATTATAAAAGCTTCTGTATAGCAAAGGAAACAAAAAAGACAAACCGCAGAATGAAAGAAAATATTTGCAAATGATGGGACCAACAAGGAATTAACTTCTAAAATATACAAACAACAGGTGCAACTCAATATGAAATAAACAAGCAATCCAAGCAGAAACTAGGCAGAAGACCGAAATAGACATCTCTCCAAAGAATACATACGGACGGCCAAAACGCATATGAAAAGATGCTCAACATCGCTAATTATGACAGAAATGCAAATCAAAAGTACAATGAGGTATCGACTCACACTGGTCAGAATGGCCATCATCAAAAAGTCTGTATACAGAAGGAAACCCTCCTCCACTGTTGGTGGGAGTGTAATTGGTAGAGCCACCATTGACAATAGTGTGAAGGTTCCTTAAAACACTAAAATAGAGCTACTGTATGATCCCGCAATCTCACTCCTGGTCATATATCCGAAACCATAATTTGAAAAGATCCATACACCTCAGTGCTCATTGCAGTATTATTTACAATAGCCAAGACATGGAAGCAGTTTAAATGTACATTGACCAATGAATGGATCAAGACAGTGTAGTACATAGATACAACAGAATATTACTCATCCATAAAAAAGAATGAAATAATGCTATTTGTAGCAACCTGGACAGAACTAAAAATTACCATACTGAGTAACATAAGCCACACACAGAAAGACAAATATCATATGATATATATGGAATATAAAAAATGATACAAATTAACTTATTTTAAAAACAGAAACTGATTCAGAGACTTAGAAAACAAATTTATGTTTATCACAGGTGAAAGGGGGCGAGGAGGGACAAATTAAAAGGTTGGAATTAATATATACAAACTACTATATATAGAATAAGTAACCAACAAGATTCTATTGTATAGCACAGGGACTCTTCTCAATGTTCTATAATAACCTATTTGGGGAAAAAATCTGAAAAATAATAGATATATGTATATGTATGACTGAATCACTTTGCTGTACACCTAAAACTAACACAACATTAGAAATCAACTATTTGCCTATATAAAATAAAATTTAAAAATAAAAAAGTCAATAACAAGTTTTTCATCTACATGAATGTTATACATGGAGAACCCAGGACAACTCTTTTTTGAATGGGACAAGCCTTCAAATTGCAGGACATATGGGAGACCTGGCTCCTACCTACTATCTGACAGTAAACTCCCCATCACTCTTATAAACAAAAGTGCCCCACAGGTGTGGCACCAGTCCTGTTGAGTCCCACTGGGACACATCTAGCCTCACATTACTGGCTCTTAAGAGATGAGCATCTTCAACCCTATTTATTATAATATATGCTTATTCTCCAAAGTAACTTCCAATTACTCCAAGTTCTCTGAAGTGTTTAGACCAATTTACATTCATAGGATGTGAAATCTACCATTTCTTCACAAATATGCAATTTTTACCTCTAAAACTGCTCTTTACGTAGGTTACAGCTTTGTTGACTCCAACAGTTAGCTGTTAAGAAACATAATCTACCTGTGCTCTAGTTCTATATGTCTCATCAGAGTAGGGCATCTCCTAACTGTGTCAGTCATCCTAGAACAGCATACCTCTCACCTGAATGCAGGTGTAGTCTCTTTGGCCATTTTGCCAAGTGTAGCTATGGCAAGAAGTTCCTTACTGATCTTCCCTCCTGTTCACTAACACCAAAGATGTTTTTTCCCATCTCCAGTAAGTCCTTTTCTTCGAATTCCAAGGGAATTTGGTAGAACTTCCCTGGGCATTTAGAATTGCCTTGAAAAAATCTTGAAATCTGAATCTCTGGTTTCATAGAGCAAACGCAGAATGAAATAAATGGATCCAAGTCCACTACTGAGGAGTGATAACGACCTGACCTTTATACCTCTGACTATAGCTGTAAAACAATCTTCACCACCATAATGGCAAAATACTCCACACTCAGAGCTTCACAATAATAAACACTTTTTCTCGAGTTCAGGTCAACTTCAGCTGGGCTGACATAGGCTCAGCTGCAGTGGACAGCTCTGCTTCAAGTTGTGGGTTTGCTGGGCTTTGGCATGAGTTCAGGTCTGCCCCATATTTTTCACGCTGGGGTCCAGGGGCAGCAGCCACCCAGGGCTTGCTCTTCTCTTGCAAATCACTGGAACACAAGAGCATGAGTCCACCATTCAAGCATATTTAGAGCTGATTTCCCAGTGGCCAAAGTATGTCACATGGACAAGCACCTAAATAGGAAAATAGACTTCATTCCAAAGGAGAGTTGGAGGAGGCCAAGTTTTTGCTGAACAATAATCAATTGCAACAAAAAGCAGCAGCGCTTTTTGTAATAGTCTATGATTAAAACGACTTTTTTGGTATCATGACCAAAACACAGCAAATATATCAAAACCAGTATCAAGAATTAATGGAAAAAAAAATTTAATGGAAGAACAGCCAGAAGGGAAGCCCTTTTGTGCGTGTGCACACACACACGTGCTCCTTCTGTCGTGCCAGCACGCTCACTCTGTCGTGGGGTCACAGCTTCCTTACTCCTTCTTCACGGGCAGAACACAGCTATACGGTTTGAGGCAGAGCCTCGAGTGTTTCTCTAATGCGTTAAAAAAGGGGAGAGAAACCCCACTTCTCCTTCCATCTTCCCTCTCTGCCCCCTCAATCAGAATCAACACTCTCCAGTTATTCCTTTTCTGAAGTACACTGAATTTAAGAAAATTTATTGTTCCCCTCCTTTAAATGAATCAGCTTCATAAATTAAAAGATAGTTGATATCTTCACCTTAATGAAAGTCTATGTAGTTAGAAAAAGATTAAGATTTCTTTGGCTTTTTAAAACATCTACAATTAGAATGGACAAATAAGTCATGGTATATTATTTTAATATATTTGAACACCAGACAGCAATGAAAATTCATAATATTTACTTTATGTAGCTGAACAAATCCCAGCTACATTCAATAACATGTGTGAATCTCATAAATATAATTTTGAATGAAATAAGTCCGGAACAAAGAATATATACAGTAATTCCATTTATATAAAGTTCAGAAAGAAGGCAAAAATACACTAGTGTTTGAAGATTCATGCTTAGGGGGAAGAATTATAAAGAAAGCAAGGTAATGATTTTCATTTAAAAAGTCAGGATGGTGTTTGCCTTTATTGGGGGTGGTAGTGACTGGAAGAAGCAGGAGGGAACCTGGTAACATTGGTAGTGAGTAAGTGGACATTGTTCTGTGATAAGTCATCAAACTGTACATGTTTGTTCTTTGAACTTTTCTCTACAGCTATTATGTTTACTATTCAAGGTTTAAAATGTCTAAGGATCCCATGGTATTTGGTCCCATCAACTTAATCTTTACAAACCATAAAATTTAGTAATAACGTACTTTATCTCTAGTTTTAACTTAGTCTACATGTTTTCAGTGGCTTCTGTACGTATGTCTTCCTGTTTATCCCTTTTGTGGGGTTTCCTTCTAATTGTTGTCTGTCCACATTGGATAAGTAATAGATTTCCTTCCAACCATTATAGTTGTGATTAAGGTTAAGGTTAAATTTAGATCACATTGAAAGGTTATTTATCTCTGTGTGTGCTTAGAAACTATGCCCTAGCTCCACCCAGACTTCTTCTAGGTAGGTTCTCACTTGGTACCCAGCTTCAAACCCTGTGTTGGCAAGATCTCCTGGAGAAGGAAATGGCAGCCCACTCCAGTATTCTTGCCTGGAGAATCCCATGAAGGACAGAACCTAGTGGGCATGGGGTCACAAAAAGTTGGACATGACTGAGTGACTTCATTTTCTTTCTTTCTTTCACTTGGTACTCACATCATCCTGAGACGGGTGAAAATCCATAAGCAGTACTAGAAAAACAGCTTTACCATTTAATGACCCACTAATGTGTAGTTTTTGTGTATGTAAAGACATTATCTGTTCAACACATCTTATTGCTTCTTGGTAGGATCAAAGGGAAATGCAAACAAGGAATAGATCAGTGTATATGTCAACAGAAAACTAGACAGAGTTGAGTCAGGCGTGACAAGTAGCAGAGGTCTGTGGAAAACCCCCTCCATCTTTTCTGGGCCCCCAGATTTGTAAACCTAATTTTTATTGCACCTCTTTTGTATTTTATCTCTAGATCTCCCATTCTAAAACTATTTTTATTTCTGTATCCCCCAGAAAAGCTTAAGGTAAGAGAGTTTCCTTAATCTGCTACAATAGTACCTTAATTATTTAATAGTTTCAAGTGTATGTAATGTGGGTAGTTTGGGGAGAGGTTAATCTTGACAAGTTTCCTTAACTACAGTTGACCCTTAACTATAAGGTCCACTTATGTGTGAATTTGTGTGTTTGTGTGTGTGTAGTAAATACTATAGTACCACACAATCCATAGTTGGTTGAGTCATGGATGACAAACCAGCAGATACAGAGGGCTGACTATGGTTTATATGTACATTTTCCACCCTGAGGAACCCCTAAGCCTGCATTGTTCAAAAGGTCAACTGTATATTGTTCATTTGACTAAAAAGAGAAAAGCTGTTAAGGGACATCGTTGGGGAATGGGTCACTCTGATTACCTGATTCTTCCTATTAAGTGAAAATTAATTCTCCCTATGAATTGTATCTGTCTTAGCTTTGTGACTACTCAGATAGGTAGATTGCATGCTATTGCATCTGGATTTTTCCTTAGGGCTGTGAGATTATATTGGATAGTGTCTCAAGTTATTCACTTTTTAAAATATGGCACTATATCAATCATCTTTAGTTTAGGAATCAGGATAGCATGCACAATGACAATATACTCCTAAAAATATAAACATCTCTGATCATTTTATTTAAATAGAATAAACCAAAAAAAGAGAAAGTAAATGTTTATAAACCTTCACACATTAAATATACAATTTCAGAAGCCATGCATGTGTGCTTGGTCACTTGGTCATGTCCTACTCTTTACAACCCCATTGACTGCAGCCTGTCAGGCTCCTCTGTCCATAGGGATTCTCTCCAGGCAAGAATGCGGAAGTGGGTTGCCATGCCCTCCTCCAGGGGATCTTCCCAACTCAGGAATCGAACCTGCATCTCTTATGCCTCTTGCATTGGCAGGTAGGTTCTTTATCACTAGCACCACCTGGGAAGCCCTTCAGAAGCTCTTAGTTCCTAAAAAAATCTGAGTTTCTCCAGAAAGCAATTGTCCAAGTAATCAAAGATAGAAACTGAAGTGGCTCAGTTGTGTCCGACTCTTTGTGACCCCATGGACTGTAGCCTACCAGGCTCCTCTGTCCATGGGATTTTCCAGTGCTTGCAAATTTCTGAGTCAGCAAAATTAGGAAATTTTAAAACTAACATGTATTATAAATTACATGAAGAAGAGGGATCATATCTATCTTATTCACTACTATATCCTGGGCATATTGACTGGCACATTGTAGGTGCCCACAAAAGATTTTTAAATGGATGAATGAATGTCCATTGTGGATTTACAGCATTATATATGTTGTGTAATCTTCACAGTAATGCTAAAAGGTAGGCTTTGGAATTCCTATTTTATAGATGAAGAGACAGTCTTACCGAGGATAAAAAGTTGCCCAAGCCACACAAGTAGGAAATGGCAGAGATGGGACTCAAACTGATGAGTCTGACACCAAATCCAACTCTTGCCCAGCAATGATGTTCATGTTGGCAGACTGCTACTTGGCTGCCCAACAGCCCTTTCCCTCCTCACCCTTAGCCAGAGCCTAATTTTGTTTAGTGTCCCATTCCCGCAGATGACTCAGGTAAATCCTGATTTGTGGAAGCCCAAATAAGCTCTCCCTCTGCTTGCCTGTGACCAGTTTTGGGGTTTGGAACACTATCTGGTTTTGTCCAGTGAGATTGGAAGGAACTGTTCTGATGGTGGGGGCAGGGAAAGTGTTCTGGAAAAGGACTTTTGTTGCCTCTTTAACAAAGAAACATAAGAGAGAAACAGCCCTTTCTCTGACTGCTGAGTGTTGCTGTGTGGGGTTGTGATGCGCAGAGCGCTGAAGCCATCTTGCTGCCAGGAGGCGGCCAGAAGACGTGGTTTAGTGCCTGATATGCTGTTAGGTGGGCTTCTCTGGTAGCTCGCCTGGGAAAAAATCCTCCTGCAATGTAGGAGACACCGGCTCCATTCCTGGGTTGCAAAGATCCGTTGGAGAAGGGATAGGCTACCCACTCCAGTATTCTTGGGCTTCCCTGGTGGCTCAGTTGGTAAAGAATCCTCCTGCAATGCAGTAGACCTGGGTTCGATCCCTGGGTTAGGAAGATCCCCTGGAGGAGGGCATGGCAACCCACTCCAGTGTTCTTGCCTGGGGAATCCCCACGCACAGAGGAGCCTGGTGGGCTGCAGTCCATGGGGTCGCAGAGAGTCAGACAGGATTGAATGTCTAAGCACGGCACAGCAGCATGCTGTTGGGCCTCCAGAGTTGCTCAGCAGGTGGTAACTATCAGTCAAATATGGTTTTGGTCAGCCAGTTACTTGAGAGCATGGCTGCCAACCATCTAATTGGAGTGGCAGTCACTGCAATACTGACTCTGTCAAAACTAGCTCTGCTGCTGCTGCTGCTAAGTTGCTTCAGTTGTGTCTGACTCTGTGCGACCCCATAGACGGCCTCCTACCAGGCTCCTCTGTCCCTGGGATTCTCCAGGCAAGAACACTGGAGTGGGTTGCCATTTCCTTCTCCACTGCATGAAAGTGAAAAGTGAAAGTGAAGTCACTCAGTCATGTCCGACTCTTAGTGACCTCATGGACTGCAGCGCACCAGGCTCCTCCTGCCATGGGATTTTCCAGGCAAGAGTACTGGAGTGGGGTGCCATTACCTTCTCTGAAACTAGTTCTACCAGTTTTAAAAATCTGTATTCCAAATAAGCACATTAAATGAAATGCTATTAGAGTTTTATTAATTATTTTATGGAAATGGGATGTCTTCACTTACTCATTAACTCACTAGCTAGTTACTGGGTGCCAAGTGCCAGGAATATGGTAAATACTTGAAAAGAAGCGCAAAGAGAGACACTCAGCCAAGCTGCACAGGAAGAGGCAGAGCCAGAGAGAAAGCCCCAGGGACATTTCTACCCCAGGGCTGCCGAGAAAGGACATGTGAATGGAGCCCTGAAAGACCAGTGGGAGTTATTCAGGTAGAAAAAAGAGGAAAGGGGGGCATTCCTTGCAAAGGTACTGTGTGGGATGCATGGCAGTCTTAGGAAATGTGGCACAATTGGGGAAGCACAAGTAATTGAGTTTTTAAGGTTCAGGTCAGAAGAGTCAGGAAAGGAGTCTAGAGAGGTGAACAGAGGCCCTGGGGCCAAGCTATCCAAGCCTTGGGGAGTTACTGATGGATACCGAGGATGTACAGGACACGATGCACTTTGGCAGCAGGAAGGAGGATATTTTGGAGAGGAAGGAGATGATGAGAGATGACACACTGGAGAGAAGAAATGAAATGAGCCTGTCAGATATGTAGGACATGGTTAATATGGAACTTGGTGACTGGATATGAGGGATGAGAGAGTAGCGGTAAGAAGTCAGCAAAGAAAAGCAGGACTAGAGAGCGGCATGGAGGAGACTGCCCGGCTGTGTGCTGACGGCTCGGGGCAGGACGGGAACCATAAGCTGGTGGCTCCAGTGCACAGCATTAAACGATGTACTTAGTGTGCTGTTAGAAGCAAAGGAAACTGAATTGATCCGTGTTTCAGTAAGCATTGCAGAAGGACAAAGGAGAGAGAAATTGAAGATATTGTTTAAAGAGACAAGTTGAAGTGCTGAACCAAAGTGAGATGGAGAAGGAAGCAAAAGAAAGTCTTTAACACCTGGAGTGAAGAATAGGACTTTACTCACATTTGTGGATACAAGTATGATTGAAACGGTGAGGAAATAGGAGCCTATGGTGAGAAAGTTGAACCAATTGGTTTAAGATTTTACAGGTGGAGCAGCTCCAGGTGCTAATAAGGGAGACGACATGAGTTGTTGATTTCTGTGCAGAAATGTGGGTCATTGGAGTTGAAGAAGTCAAGGTACTGGGTATTAGAAGAGCCTTCCACATGAACACTAAAGAGAGAAGGATTGTGGCAGACTTGAGGTGAAGAGAAAAATCATAAGCCATGTTCCAAAATCTCTGATGCACACAAGAACAATAAGAAGGGCTGGAGGATAGTACATTTGAGAGGTTCACGTTTCAAAGGAAGGATTTTTACAGGAGAGTGGAGGAATATTGAATGGGTTAAGTGCTAACAGCCATTTAGCACTTACTGTGCTCCAAGTTCTGTTCCAAGTACTTTACAAAATTCATTAAATTCTCCCCTGTAAGATGAGTACTATTATTATTCCCCATTTTGCAAATGAGGAAACTAAAGCTCTGAGATATTGAATAACCTGCTCAAGGTATCGACTGATGCTTTCAGTCAAGCAGTGAGCAACAGAGTCCACACACTTACCCACATCCTTGTCCTGCTGATTCTGCTGGATAAGCCTGGCCAGCGCCTGTGGTTAATGGAAATTTCAAGAACAAATAGCCTCCACTTGAGTGTAGGGAGGAGGTAGCATCTGGGGTGGGGAGCCATTCAAAAAAAGCAGAACATGACTGGTCCTTGATAGCATCCACTCCTTTATGTTTTCTAGTCTATTTTATTTAGTACTCAACCATAATAGTGTGCCTTTGAACTATGTGTTAATGTGTAAACTGCCTCGGGCCTTTTAGAAGTGGGTGCGGTAGACTTTTAAAATAAATAGCTACATTAATTATTAACTATAAGTACTCAATTACATAAAGGAGTTAATTTGCATCTTTCAGAGAACTTATACACAATCTAAGAATTGCAGATAAGAAACTAAAACATGCAATCTTGAAAAATATATGGTTGTTTTTTCTATGTATTAATAAGCTTTATGGCAAACCATAAATTCGGGGTTCATGACTACCTGTTGGAAGGAAAACTCTCCTTTTTCTTTTTGTTACCTACCAGACACTACCTTAAAAACCAAGAGCCCAAAAATGTAAAAAGGCATTATAATTCAAAGGAGAAGGCTATTTTGCTAGACTCATATTAAATTCTGTTTATTTTCTTAGAATTAATGCCCAAAGAATCTTTGCATAAAGTACTAATACTGCAAAGTGCTGAGAAACCAGCTTCCTGTCTTACAAAGCTGTTTCTTTTTTTTTTTTTTTTTAGTAAATTGAATTTAACAATGTATAAAAAGACTTAAATACCATAACCAAGTGGGATTTATTCCAGTATGCAAAACTGGTTCAAATTCAAAATCAATTAATCTGATCCATCACATCAACATGATCATATCATTTTTACATCATTATATCAAAAGCTGTTTCTCTTCATGAAAATTGTGGCTCTTGGAAGTATAGACATGAAGAAAATATAGATTTATACAAAATAAAATTTATGGTATAGTTATAAACTGTACCATAAACTCATAATTGGCAATTTTCATCTCAATATACATTTAAAAACTCCAGTGCATAGAAAATATATTCTTTGAAAATGTGAATCCAGTGCTTCTTGGAAATGCATCTACTGAAACGAAGCTTACTGCAAAAAGTTTATACTAATCATGAATGTGGTCATAGACAGTTTAATCCAATTTCAGATTGGATGCATCAGAAGTAGAGTCTCAGTCAGGTCATTTAAAAGAAACAAATGATTTTTTTCCATCTCCAAGTTTCACAGAGGCAGCTTTTGACTCTTCAAGGTAGCTGTTCTCAATGCAACTGAAATAACTAGATTTACAGACCAAATAGTTCTACACAAGGGGAGAGAATAGAAATTGGAAAATTATTAGGAAAGAAGATTATCCTTTACTTCTACTACCACCTGAGTCTTGGGAGCAAATTACTATGTGAGGTCAGAGAGTAAAGGAGAAGAAAAGGCAGTGAGATTCAACACAGGTTGGCTTGATGCTTTTCCAGCGTCCAACGTACGAGGCTCCATGATCCCTGCTAACCCGCGTCCATATGGTGGGGGTGGTGGGCGGAGGTGATAGAAATAAGATACAGTCTTTTTTCTCAGGTTGCTAATAATGTACTTGAATTTTATGATTATTGTTTTCCTGATTATCTGTATATTTTGCCACTTATATACATATTTCTAAAGAATTGATTGCTTAGCTTTACTAAAAATTTTGAACTTTATATACATGGACTCAAACTTTGTTTTCTTCCATAACTTGTTTTTCTCACTCAAAATTATCTTCTGAAATGTATCAGTGTTGAGACATGTAGCAATTATCACTCATTTTTCGTACCTATAGAATACTCTATCATGAATATGCTTTGGGTATACGAAAATGACAGTGGCACAGTTAGTCAATTGCTTTTGCCTTGGTAACCTTAAGCAAGATGAACTAACCAGCAAAGTTAAGCAGGCTGGATAGGCTGGCAGGAGAATGAAGATGCCGTTTGTTTAGCTGGAACATCTTGGAGACAAAAATCATCCTGGAATAATACAGAATACCCTTGTAACTGATGTTTATTGCCTTCCTTCTCTGTGCAACTTGGTTCCAGTTCTCACAACCCTTGCATTGGTCAAGGAGAGGACCAAGAATAATTGTAAGGGAAGCTCTGAGAAATAAACAAAACCCTTAAGTGTGGTATGGCAGTTACTGAGAGCTTGTATGTTGCAGGTGCTGACTGTCTAGGCATTAGGACGCAAAGCAGCAGCAGTTATGGCTCCACTCTCATACAGTCATATAAAGCAGCCATATAAGCCAATATAAAAGCCATGCTACTCTAGACTCCCTGTTACAATATGAGTTGACTGTGCATTGCTGCATGAGCCAGGTTCACGCCGCCCTGATGATACGATGAGACTGATTTGACACAGAATACATTGTGAGGCCCTGGCACGTGAGGAAAGATATGCCTCAGACCTGACTGAATTCTTGGAGGACAGGATAAGGAAGCTGGAAATGCTTTTCCAGGGAGCTGTACCAGTGAGGCAGGCATCAGTCATCAGTTCTCAAGAAACAGTCTTTGATTCCAGTGTCAGCTGCGGGTCTATACTTGTTAGTGTTTCGTCATTTTAGTTTGCCCCAGTCTGCCAACTAGAGTTCTCTGTCACTCTGTCCTCATCAACAGCAAGCAGAGGCAGGCCCTCCCGAGGGCCCAGAAGCAGAAGAAAAGAGAAGTTGGAGGCAAGTAATGCATTAGCTGTTTGCACTAAGAGGAGTGACAAAGCAGTCAGCTCCATGCAGCTTGTACAAGTTTCAAGAACAGAGCTTCCAAGCGGAGAGTAAAGGACCAATCAATTCATATTAAACTAAACTAATTCCAATTAAACTAAATGATAACAGACTTGCTTACTCATAAAAGCTTTTATTCTCCATTTCCTGGCTTAAAAATATTTTTTTTCAGGTTGATATGCATGGAGAATATGCTAAAATCTTTCAGGAAGATCTCACCTTACACATACACATTGGTTCCACCAAACTTATCCAAGACAGAGGATGACCATGAAAGAGACTGAGTAGACTGAATAGGCTCCATTTTCAGGGAGAAAAATAAAGAGCCTACAATTCCACTTGGTCTCTCCTTTCTTCCTGGATGAAAGGATCCAAGCAAATGTAAAGGTTATTATTGCGTAAATCAAGGATTGGTCTGCACAAATAGAAGGCTAGATTTTATCCTTATTTCAAGAGACAAACATTCAGAAAAATGATCCTCTCCTTCTAAGAGGGAGACATCACACTCTAATGAAGTTAGAAAGGGTTAACAAAAGGCACTGTCTGTTATGGGAAACAGTCAGGAAATATTTGAATCAGAAAGAGAGGGAGAGTTTAGGAAGGCTCTCAGCCTTTTAGGGATTCATCTTCAGGAAACTAGAATAAGTCCGCAAGTCAGTAGAGTACTGACTTGTCATGCTCCTCTCCATGTTTGGATCAACTTTCAACATTTTACCCCTGTACTTTCCCTGTTGTGAAATAGCTCCAAGAATTCCTGCAAGGTGAATTTCAGCAGGCATCATTTCCTCTGAGATGTCTCCATTCTTTTAATCACAATCATTTTTTCCCTTTATGTTGATATATTTGCCTTCACTCATTTCCTCTAACTGCACATCGAGTTTTTCAAACGTTGAGTGTTAGCATTCCTCCTGTTAGCTCTTCCTTCTGTAATTCCTTTACAAATGGTCTGAATTTTACTTCCCCTGATATCACTTATCATTTTTTAGGTGCACTTTCATATTTCTTGGCCAGATCTCTCTTCCAGGGGTCCAATTTTGTAAAATATTGTGTGGATTTGTTGAGAGACAGGGAAGCAACGCAACCACATACTTTGTGTGTGTACATGAACTGAATAATAATCTTGCAATTACATACAGTTGATTTATCTTGGTATTGAAATTGGAAGCTGTTGGGGGACTGGTGTTAATCAACTAAATCTTGACAACAGAAATTTCTGTATATTGGAATGCAAAGTGACAACTGCCTATATACTTAAAGGATTTACAGTATAATTGTCCATGTGCTTCTTGGCATAAATTTAATTTTTGTGTTTATGAAATTTGCTTTAAAGGTATTTTACCATTAAGGATTTTTTTTCCACTTTTTGGACAAGTTTTCTTATTAATTCATTTTAAGGAGGTCTTACTGGTTTTGCACATTTTTTATCTTTATCTTGGTAAACATGTTAAATGCTATTCAGCCTTAGAGAATATCCATAACATTGTGGTCTCCTGGGAAGATAAGTTGTGAATTTAGAGTCTAGTAAAGGGAAAGTCTCTCAGCCATGTCTGACCCTTTGTGACCCTATGAAAAACTATACAGTCCATGGAATTCTCCAGGCCAGAATACTGGAGTAGGTAGTCTTTCCCTTCTCCAGGGTATCTTCCCAACCCGGGGATCAAAGCCAGGTCTCCCGCATTGCAGGCGGATTCTTTACCAGCTGAGCCACAAGGGAAGCTCTTATATCTGCTAATTTTTCCTCAAAAAAACCCAAAAAAACATTCCCTAGAATATCAGTTGTGGAACTGTGGGCAGGAATAGAGCAGGGAGCATGGTATTCAAGGTCCTTGACCTCTAAAACATGTAGTCTTTTGAAGTTAATATCCTAACATCCTTAATTTGATTTTGCATCTATCTTCCATCCCCTCTTTGCAAGTTATTGATACAACTATACAACATAAGCTTGGTTTCAAAAAGTAAAGGAATGAAAGTAAATTTTCTAGAATTTTATAATCCCCCTTAAGATAATTATAGTTGACAGAGTAAACAAGGAAAGCCTTGTAAAATCTAAATTTCAGATAAGCAATGAATAATTTTTAGAATAAGTGTGCCCCATGCAATATTTATTTGAGTATGCCCTAAATTAGACATACCTAAATCTGGCAACCTCAAATTAGAGAAACTCTGGACATTGTCAAAACAGGGAGAATGACTATCACTACCAGGAGACTCATTCAATGGCAACAATTTGATGCTGTGTTCCCATCAAATCCCTCTACCTCTCCCATTCTCACCTGGCAAACAGTATCCTCACTGAATCAGAGTAATATACTTCAAATTATTGAGTCATCTTGATCAATCTTCATTGTATGTGCTTATGAATATGTGGTTTTGTATACAATAGACATCATAGCACAGCATCCTCTCTACTATGCATACTCAAAAAAATTTCTGACTGCTCAAGCCATAGAAGATTTTTTACAGCATAGTCTATGTAAAAAATCACCTGAAGGGAATACAGAAATAAGGTATGGTTCAACTGAAGTGATTGAATTACTGCATCTTTATTTAGGAATTTATAAATAGTTGAGGGTGTTAATTTTGAATTAGGAGATCAATAGCTTTTATTTTGATCCTGGGACTTTTATCTTTTGCCCACATTATGGAAGGAACAAAAAAGCAGAAGACTTAATCTTTACTCTTCAAAATGAATTGGTGGTCTTGCTAAATTGGCACGCTTTGAACATCTGTTAAATTGACAAGATGTGGAGCATCTAGGCCTTCCCTGGTGGCTCAGAATCCATCAACCTGCAATGTGGGAAACCTGAGTTTGATCCCTGGGTTGGGAAGATCCCCTGCAGGAGGGCATGGCAACCCACTCCAGTACTCTTGCCTGGAGAATCCCCATGGACAGAGTAGCCTGGGGTGCTGCAGTCCATGGGGTTACAGAGAGTCGGACACGACTAAGCACATAGCACCAAGGTCAACATAGGCCTCTTTGATTCATGCTAAATTGGTGATCCAAACACTTACCCTGAAACCCTGAAAAAAGCTGCATAACACAGACTAGGAAAAAACTTGGTGGAAATGCTATATTGAACCTTTAAATGTTGCCTCAATTGCAGAAGCTTAATATAATTGAATCATACGCCAGAAAATATTTATTGTTGAAATGCAAATTTCTTTTGATTGCTCAATTTAAGTGAAAACCTAACTTTCTTAAAATTAGAGTTTTTAAAGATATAAAAATTATATTAAAATATGGGATGGTATATATATTTTAAAGCTCTAAATTTTATATGTATTATTTGACATTAAGTTGTTTTCTTTAAAGATAATTAACATTTCCAATGAATATATAAGCTATACAATTTTTCTTTTAATCAGATTATTATTTCATTATTTAACTTCTTTGCATTTTCTGATAGCTGACTTTTAGAAATTTATACATCTTAACAATTTAATCTAAGACTAGAAGATTGAAGTAAATAGATGAATTTATTTACCATCCAAGATCAACAATTAGAACATTCAAAACTAAAAGTGGTGTAATAGATACTATTACTTCAATCAGTTCAGTTCAGTTGCTCAGTTGTGTCTGACTCTTTGTGACCCCATGGACTGCAGCACGTCAGGCTTCCCTGTCCATCACCAACTCCCAGAGCTTGCTCAAACTCAAGTCATCGAGTCGGTGATGCCATCCAACCATCTCATTCTCTGTCATCCCCTTTTCCTCCTGCCTTCAATCTTTCCCAGCATCAGGGTCTTTTCCAATGAGTCAGTTAGTTCTTCGCATCAGGTGGCCGAAGTATTGGAGTTTTGGTTTCAGCATCAGTCCTTCCAATGAATATGCAGGACTGATTTCCTATAGGATGACTTGTTTGATCTCCTTGCAGTCCAAGAGACTCTCAAGAGTCTTCTCTAAAACCAAAGTTCAAAAGCATCAATTTTTTGGTGCTCAGCTTTCTTTATGGTCCAACTCTCACATCCATAGGTGACTACTGGAAAAACCATAACTTTAACTAGACAGCAAAGTAATGTCTCTGTTTTTTTAATTAAGTTTTTATTGAAGGATAATTGCTGTATAGAAGTCTACTGTTTTCCGTCAAACCTCAACATGAATCAGACATAGGTATACGTATATCCCCTTGCTTTTGAAACTTCCTCCCATCTCCCTCTCCATTCCACCCCTCTAGGTTGATACAGCACCCCTGTTTAAGTTTCCTAAGCCATACAGCAAATTCCCATTGGCTATCTATTTTACATATGGTAATGTAAGTTTCCATGTTACTCTTTCCATGCATCTCACCCTGTCCTCCCCTCTCCCCATGTCCATAAGTCTATTCTCTATGTCTGTTTCTCCATTGTTGCCCTGTTTAATATGCTATCTAGGTTTGTCATAGCTTTTCTTCCAAGGAGCAAGCATCTTTTAATTTCATGGCAGAAGTCACCATCTGCAGTGATTTTGGAGCCCAAGAAAATAAAGTCTTTCTCTGTTTCCATTGTTTCCCTGACTGTTTGCCATGAAGTGATGGGATCAGATGTCTTATTTGAGTTTTTTGAATGTTGAGTTTTAAGCCAGCTTTTTCACTCTTGTCTTTCACCTTCATCAAGAGGCTTTTTAGTTCCTCTTCACTTTCTGCCATAAGGGTGGTGTCACTGTATATCTGAGGTTATTGATATTTCTCCCAGCAATCTTGATTCCAGCTTGTGCTTCTTCCAGCCTAGCATTTCACATGATGTACTATGCATATAAGTTAATAAGCAGGGTGACAGTATACAGCCTTGACGTACTCCTTTCCCAATTTGTAACCAGTGTATTGTTCCATGTCCAGTTCTAACTGTTGTTTCTTGACCTGCATACATTCTTCTCAGGAGCCAGGTAAGGTGGCCTGGTATTCTCATCTTTTGAAGAATTTCCCACAGTTTGTTGTGATCCACACAGTCAAAGGCTTTGGTGTAGTCAATAAAGCAGAAGTAGATATTTTTCTGAAATTCTCTTGCTTTTTCTATGATCCAACGGATATTAGCAATTTGATCTCTGGTTCCTCTGCCTTTTCTAAATCCATCTTGAATGTCTCGAAGTTCTCAGTTCACACTGTTGAAGTTTAGCTTGGAGTCTTTTAAGCATTACTTTGCTAATGTATGAGATGAGTGCAATTGTGGGGTAGTTTGAACTTTCTTTGGCATTTCCTTTCTTTGAGATTGGAATGAAAACTGACTTTTTCCAGTCCTATGGCCACTGCTGAATTTTCCAAATTTGTTGGCATGTTGAGTGCAGCACTTTCACAGCATCGTCTTTTAGGATCTGAAATATATCAGCTGGAATTCCATCACCTCCACTAACTTTGTTCATAGTGAAGCTTCCTAAGGCCCACTTGACTTCACACACCAGGATATGTGGCTCTAGGTGAGTGATCACACCATTGTGGTTATCTGGGTCATGAAGATCTTTTTTGTATAATTCTTCTGTATATTCTTGCTGCTGCTGCTAAGTCACTTCAGTCGTGTCCAACTCTGTGTGACCCCACAGACAGCAGCCCACCAGGCTCCCCCGTCCCTGGGATTCTCCAGGCAAGAACACTGGAGTGGGCTGCCATTTCCTTCTCCAATGCATGAAAGTGAAAAATGAAAGTGAAGTCTCTCAGTCTGACTCTTCATGACCCCTTAGACTGCAGCCTACCAGGCTCCTCTGAACATGGGATTTTCCAGGCAAGAGTACTAGAGTGGGTTGCCATATTCTTGCTACCTCTTCTTAATATTTTCTCCTTCTGTTAGGTCCATACCATTTCTGTCCTTTATTGTGTCCATCTTTCCATGAAATGTTCCTTTGGTATTTCTAATTTCTTGAAGAGATCTGTAGTCTTTCCCATTCTGTTGTTTTCCTCTATTTCTTTGCATTGATTACTTAGGCAGGCTTTCTTATCTCTCCTTGCTATTCTTTGGAACTCTGCATTCAGATATATATCTTTCCTTTTCTCTTTTGCCTTTTGCATCTCTTTTCTTAGATAATACTTCTATATATATGATCTTCTCTGTACTCTCTGATTTTGGAATGTGCTCCTACTTAAAAACATTGCAAATCTTCTTTATTTTAGTTCATTTGTGTTTCCTGCCTGACTAAAAGCAGCAGTGAGGCTCTACATTATTTTTGGCACTGTTTCACTCCATAATAAAGCTAGTTGGCACTGCTTCGCACTCTAGGTGGGCTTTATGAAGTGCTTTGGCTTGCAATAGATGTTTGGGTATGTCAGGTCAGTAGCTCTCGGGGCTGAAAAGTGCTGCTACACTTCAGTAAAATTAGAAGGCAGTTTATGCAGCAGTTTTGAGAAGACAGTTCTGTTCAGTTCAGTTCAGTGACTCAGTCGTGTCCGACTCTCTGTGACCCCATGAATTGCAGCACGCCAGGCCTCCCTGTCCATCACCAACTCCTGGAGTTTACCCAGACTCACGTCCATCGAGTCAGTGATGCCATATAGCCATCTCATCCTCTGTTGTCCCCTTTTCCTCCTGCCCCCAATCCCTCCCAGCATCAGTCTTTTCCAATGAGTCAACTCTTCGCAGGAGGTGGGCAAAGGATTGGAGTTTCAGCTTCAGCATCACTCCTTCCAAAGAAATCACAGCACTGGTCTCCTTTAGGATGGACTGGTTGGATCTCCTTGCAGTCCAAGGGACTCTCAAGAGTCTTCTCCAACACCACAGTTCAAAAGCATCAATTCTTCGGTGCTCAGCTTTCTTCACAGTCCAACTCTTACATCCATACATGACCACAGGAAAAACCATAGCCTTGACTAGACAGACCTTTGTTGGCAAAGTAATGTCTCTGCTTTTGAATATGCTATCTAGGTTGGTCATAACTTTCTTTCCAAGGAGTAAGTGTCTTCTAATTTCATAGCTGCAATCACCATTTGCAGTGATTTTGGAGCCCCCCAAAATAATGTCTGACACTGTTTCCCCATCTATTTCCCATGAAGTCAGGCAGGCACCAAAACCAGACAGATCACCATCGGTGTTTTGAGTGGGAGGAGAACTTGAAATGGCTTGAGTTGAAGAATCCCTTGGGCAAGTCTCAGTAGAGGACCATGACCCATTAGACCAGATCAAAACAGGGCAAAGCTGTTGGCATGTTGAAACCTATTGCCTTAGCCAAACAGAACAGGCTCAGGGAAGGCTAAGGTCATGATCAGATGAGTTAGTAGGCGAACCAGGAGTTCCTTAAGGAATGTTGAGACAGCCAGATAACCAGAAGCTGAGGTCTTGCCCTGAGCTAATGCTGAGTATTAGTTCTTCTCAGTTGTTTCCATAAGCTCTGTTAAATGGACTTTCCCTCTTTCTGCTGCTGCTGCTGCTAAGTCGCTTCAGTCGTGTCCGACTCTGTGTGACGCCATAGACGGCAGCCCACCAGGCTCCCCCATCCCTGGGATTCTCCAGGCAAGAACACTGGAGTGGGTTGCTGTTTCCTTCTCCAATGCATGAAAGTGAAGTCGCTCAGTCGTGTCCGACTCACAAATCTTCCACAGGTGGCTCTGCTACTATGTCTTTGTTTCTAGAATGTGTTTGTGGGGACAAATCAGGAGCTGTATTTTCACTCCCAAGCCCTGAGCCCTGTGTGCGGGGGACAGCAGTGCTCTGCCTGCAGGCCTCAGCAGGGGTCTCCTCCAGGCTGAGTGTTCTGATTCCTTTAAGCCTCCTTTGCGGGACTTTTACTCTGGTTGCTCCCCACCGCCACGTCATGGGCCAAGGGCCAGGCTTATAAAACCAGGCTTTGAATCAGGGCTTAGACATACGTTGCCTATAAAAATGTCTCTGAATTGGCAATAATTAATCTCCTGTGCAACTGTATTTGGCTCTAAAATGCTGAGTGTACTAGCAATTGCTCTAACTGGAAACAGATCTATGGCAGTTGGTCAGGAATGATATAAATATCCTCAATCAATGGGGAGTGGGCAATCTAGGAATATTTCTGTTACTGTCTCCTTATCAAAGCTTTTAAAACTACTGAACTCTGATATTAGGTTTCTAAGTGTTATGGGAAAAGGCTGTATCCAGTGTGATTTGATTCTCCGGTGATCTCAGGCCATCAGATAAGTGATTCTTAACTCAAGGCATTTAGAAATTAACATGAATGTGTTTTGGTTATCACAAGCACAGGTGAAAATTCCTGGCATTGACTAAATTAGCCAGTGTTGCTACAGTCCTACAAAACCAAGAGTTACCTGGCATAGAATTCTTCCAGCACACTCACGATTGACAACACTTGGAGTGATCTCTGGTTGACTTTCAGCTGTAACTATCCCAAACTATCCCCACTAGTAACTATTCCAAACTATTTCTGCTCTCAGAATCACTTAATTTCTGCCATAATTTCACACTCTTCTTTACTCAGACTTTTCCTATTATTCAACAAAAGCTTCATCAAATTCCTTCCCTTTTCCCTTTGCTATTCTCTGTCTGTACCTGCCCAGCCTGGTCTCTTTCCTGCCCTTTCAGAGAAAGAAATCTTGCTAAGGATAACAACAGCTCCATGGGAGGTATTGATTGGTCCCACCCTGCTCCACCCCATCCCATCCCAGCCCTCTCTCTTGCATCTTCAATGCCTTGCCAGTTCCTTCTTCCCCTCAGAAAAGTGCTTGAGTTTTCCATCCCAATTTCAATAAAAGCAAAAACAAAAACTCTTAAACCGGCTACTTCAGTTCAGTTCAGTTCAGTTCAGTTGCTCAGTTGTGTCTGACTCTTTGCCACCCCATGAATGGCAGCATGCCAGGCCTCTCTGTCCATCACCAACTCCCAGAGTTTACCCACACTCATGTCCATCAAGTCGGTAATGTCATCCAGCCATTGCATCCTCTGTTGTCCCCTTCTCCTCCTGCCCCCAATCCCTCCCAGCATCAGGGTCTTTTCTGAATCAACTCTTTGCATGAGGTGGCCAAAGTATTGGAGTTTCAGCTTCAGCATCAGTCCTTTCAATGAACACCCAGGACTAATCTCCTTCAGAATGGACTGGTTGGATCTCCTTGCAGTCCAAGGGACTCTCAAGAGTCTTCTCCAAAACCACAGTTCAAAAGCATCAATTTTTTGACGCTCAGCTTTCTTCACAGTCCAACTCTCACATCCATACATGACCACTGGAAAAACCATAGCCTTGAGTAGACAGACCTTTGTTGGCAAAGTAATATCTCTGTTTTTTCATATGCTATCTAGGTTGGTTATAACTTTCCTTCCAAGGAGTAAGCATCTTTTAATTTCATGGCTACAGTCGCCATCTGCAGTGATTTTGGAACCCCCCAAAATAAAGTCTGACACTGTTTCCACTCTTTCTCCATCTATTTCCCATGAAGTGATGGGACCAGATGCCATGATCTTAGTTTTCTGAATGTTGAGCTTTCAGCCAACTTTTTCACTCTCCTCTTTCCCTTTCATCAAGAGGCTTTTTAGTTCCTCTTCACTTTCTGCCATAAGAGTGGTGTCATCTGCATACCTGAGGTTATTGATATTTCTCCAAGCAATCTTGATTCCAGCCTGTGCTTCTTCCAGCCCAGCTTTTCTCATGATGTACCTGCTACTTACCCCCTCAAATTAACACTTCATATAATTTCTTCATCATCTATCAACTCCCAAATCCCTCATAAGCTGGTTTCCACTCCCCAATTCTGATCTCTTGAAGGTTATCTCAATGATCAGTTGCCAGACCACTCACTCTTCAAATTCTTTGCATTTCTTTGAAAAAACTGGAGCCTTGAAAACCCAACTAAAGATCATTTCTCTTCTTGTTCCTTCAGTTGTTTCTTGATATCCCCAAGAAGACTGGGGCCAGCCATACCATAAGAGCATCTTCATTTTCTTGAGCTTCATTTTAACATTTCCCTAGCTGTACTTGTGCAGGATCCTGGCTGTACATCTTTGGGGCTCCTTTTCCTCATCATTTCCCCCTATCTTGGATACAGATGTTGGCTGCACTCTACTTACTGTCCTTAGCCTTCTTCTTAACTAAGTAGAAATAGAAGTTGTTCAGTTGTGTCCGACTCTTAATGACCCCATAGACGGCAGCCCAGCAGGCTCCCCCATCCCTGGGATTCTCCAGGCAAGAACACTGGAGTGGGTTGCCATTTCCTTCTCAAATGCATGAAAGTGGAAAGTGAAAGTGAAGTCGCTCAATCGTGTCCGACTCTTAGCGACCCCATGGACTGCAGCCTACCAGGCTCCTCCATCCATGGGAGTTTCCACTAAGTAAATGATCCTCAAACCTACATACAGAACTAATCATAACCTTTTCTCTTGAACTCCAGGCCAGATTGCCAGCTGCCTGACAGATAATTTCATCCACTGGTTCATTGTTGTTGTTGTTTAGTCACTGAGTCCTGTCTGACTCTTTTGTGCCTCCATGGACTATGGCCTGCCAGACTCCCTATCCTTGGGATTTCTCAGGCAAGAATAGTGGAGTAGGTAGCTATTTCCTTCTCCACAGGATCTTCCTGATCCAGGGATTGAATCCACATCTCCTACATTGGCAGATGGTTTCTTTACCACTGAGCCACTAGGGAATCCCCAATAGCAAGGACCAGCAGAAGCAGAAGAGATTAAGAAGTGGCAAAAATACATATAAGGCTTATACAGAAAAGGTATTAATGACCCAGATAATCATGATGGTGCAGTCACTCACCTAGACCCAGACATCCAGGAGTGTCAAGTCAAGAGGGCCTTAGGAAGCATTACTGCAAACAAAGCTGGTGAAGGTGATGAAATTCCAGCTGAGCTCTTTCAAATCCTAAAAGATGATGCTGCTAAAGTGCTGCACTCAATATGCCAGCAAATTTGGAAAACTCAGCAGTGGCCACAGGACTGGAAAAATGTCACTTTTCATTACAATCTCAAAGAAGGGTGATTCCAAAGAACGTTCAAACTACCATACAACTGCACTCTTTTCACATACTAGCAAAGTAAGGCTCAAAATACTCCAAGCTAGGTTTCAGCAGTGTGTGAACTGAGAACCTCCAGTTTTATAAGCTGGATTTAGAAAAAGAAGAGAAACCAGAGATAAAATTGCCAATATCCATTGGATCATTGAAAAGGCAAGGGAATTAAAAAAACAAAACATCTACTTCTGCTTTGTTGACTACGTGAAAGCCTTTGACTGTGTGTATCACAACCAACTGTGGAAAATTTTTAGAGATGGGGTTACCAGACCACCTTACCTCTCCTGAGAAACCTGCATGTAGGACAAGAAGCAACAGTTAGACCTGGACTCGAACCAACAGACTGGTTCAAAACTGGGAAAGGAGGACATCAAGGCTATATACCGTCACCCTGCTTATTTAACTTATATGCAGAGTACATCACGAGAAACGCTGGGCTGGAAGAAGCACAAGCTGGAATCAAGACTGCCGGGAGAAATATCAATAACCTTGGATATGGAGATAACACCACTTTAATGGCAGAAAGTGAAGAGGAACTAAAGAGCCTCTTGAGGGTGAAAGAGGAGCGTGAAGAAGCTCGCTAAAAATGGAACATTCAAAAAACTAAGATCATGGCATCCAGTCCAATCACTTCATGGCAAATAGCTGGGGAAGAAGTGGAAACAATGACAGATTTTATTTTCTTGGGCTCCAAAATCACTGCGGATGGTGATCGCAGCCAGGAAATTAAAAGATGCTTGCTCCTTGAAAGAAAAGCATACAAAATTAGTATGCATGTGTGCCAGCTCACTTCAGTTGGGTCTGACTCTGCGATCCTCTGGACTGTAGCCTGCCAAGCTCCTCTGTCCAGGGGATTCTCCAGGCAAGAGTGTGGGGATGAAGTGGTAGAAACCTTATAAACAATCTTAGAGATAAATGAATATATCATATCTGCTTAAATGTTTAAGGTAAAGAATGGGTGGGTTTAGGTGTCTCTACTCAGGACAGCATGTGTTTTAGTTAACTATTTCCTGAAAAAACCCATATGCAGGCATAAATCTGCTGCTGCCGCTAAGTCACCTCAATCACACCTCAGTCGGACACACCTCAGTCCGACTCTGTGTGACCCCATAGACGGCAGCCCACCAGGCTCCCCCGTCCCTGGGATTCTCCAGGCAAGAACACTGGAGTGGGGTGCCATTTCCTTCTCCAATGCATGAAAGTGAAAAGTGAAAGTGAAGTCGCTCAGTTGTGTCTGACCTTCAGCGACCCGGTGGACTGCAGCCTTCCAGGCTCCTCCATCCATGGGATTCTCCAGGCAAGAGTACTGGAGTGGGGTGCCATTGCCTTCTCTGAGGCATAAATCTACACACAGATTAACTTCATTTAACGCTGAATATTTAAGAAACCATTGTATTCTTAGAGTATGTACTTTATTACAACATTGAATGGTCACTGAAACAGAAACTGAAGAGCAATAGACCGTATGTCTCACTGATCCTGCTGACTACACCAGGTGTCTTGCTGTATTTCACTGTGTGCACTGTTTGTTGAACCCAAGGTAGGCAAGAAGCCGGGGAAGAAAATGTGAGGAGCCATAGGAACTGCAGACACGTTTATTTTCTGCGGCTGGCACAACAGTTGTAGTAGCAGCAGGCATGCTGTAGTCTCTCCTTGTGTGGTGGACCCAGCAGGCGCAGCCATAACGCAGCCTCCCCACCGTCACGCAGCCTCTGCAGCGTGACGTGGCCTCCCCACCATGACGCAGCCATAACATAGTCACGAGGGCTATTTCAGGGGAGCTTATAGCTTACAGAACAAAAGTAGCCTGCGGCCAAGTGGGTGCATCGTGATGCACATGTGCAGTGCTGTAAGTGACCTCAGCTGTTACAAAACCATGTATCTGCAAAATATGGGGCGAGAGCAAGAGGATGTGGAGCGAGAGAGCCTGAGCACACCATCTTGGCTAATTTGCTCTTTCCCTACATTCCACACCTTCAGGGTCTCTCACCTCGCAGTCTACCCCAATCCATCTTCCACAGTGTTCTCTTGGCAAGTAACTCTGACCCTTGTATTTATATCTTGTAACAGAAGCAGCTACAAAAACAAACAATTACATCCCCAATACACAGCAAAACCCAATATCAGGTATCATCTGAAACTCATGTTCCAGTCCTTGCCCTTACCAGGCTAGAGAAGAGCCACCCACTGCATGTGGAGTGCCTTTATCGTCCATGGCCAAGTCCAGTCTACCAGCGGTCCTTGTGAAACTGCACGAAAGCCTCCACAGGGACAGCTCCACCCCTGCAGGGCTTTTTACTAAGGACCTGCAAACCACCCCTCCACACACAAGCTCCAGGCCCACCCCTTCAAAGAGGGGATTTTTGTGACATTCAGAGTCTGCCCACATGATTCCAAATGCTTTCAATGCTGTTCTAAATTTCCAAGGGAATCAGGTTAGTAGCACATCCCAGGACACAGCTGTTGCAGTATACAGATCTACTAAATGTAGAACACAGCCGTTTTCTTAACCGTTTGGCCACCGTAGCCATCAGTGTATGCCCTAGGTCTGGGATACGGCCCCAGCTTGCGGTCAACAAAGCTGTACTCAGCACCAGTGTCAACCAGGGCCGTTACTCTCTGTACATAGTGACCAGTGAATTGCAAGTTCTACCTGGGGTCTCTGGCCCCTGCTTGGGCTTTTCCAGAGGGCACCTTGGTTTGAGCCCTATTCAAAGCAGAAAAGGGCATCACCGAAAGGAACGTCTTTGGGCACCATGTAATCTTTTAACTGATCCAACTGTATTTCTGTGGGTGCTTCCCAAACTTGGTAAACTGCTGCTCCAGTCTCAGTTGCCTCCATAGCTCTAGGAGCACTGCATTGGGCTGTCTATCAGTTTCATTTCTGTCAACTCCCGCTGCCAGAAAACCAGCTCATGTTTGCATCCATGTAACCGGATGGGACCCCTGCTGGCTCGGGATCTTCACACTTCCAAACGGTGTCTTGCATGTCATCCCTCTACTTCTCTCAGTAAGGATTCCCCAAACCCCCCAGGCACCTGGCCCAACTCTCTGTCCCAGAGTCACAAAAAGCAAGCTTCCAAGGGTTCCCCTTGCTTTGGCTAAAACTGCTTACCCAAGTCGACCAACTCCACCTGAGTAGATGGTCGATACGTTGTGAACTCAGTCACACCAGGGCCCCCTTGAGGATGCCCACCTTGGTCATGGGCTGCTCAGGCTCCACTTTTTGCTGCACAATGGGCCTTGCTGCCAAGCGGGGGCCCATGGTCTCACAATGTTCCTTGTCATCGTCACTCATTACTTCACTCTGCAAGCCACTGGGTTCCCCGCATCTTTCGCTCCAGCATGTCTACCCGCTGCTCTAGCTCTCCTCCTCTCTGCAGTTTGTCCACTTACACAGAGGGCTCTATCCTTATGTGCCGTCAAGGCAGTCAAGAAAATCCACCCCACAGCGCCAGCAGCAGTCTGTGCCACCTTGGCCAGTAAATGTGGACTCGCCGTAGGGCCTTTTCAATGATATCCTGAGATTTAAAGCTATTTGCACTAGGGGCTGAAAAAATAATTACCCTGTGTAATTCCAACTTTCTGCTCATTAACAGATTTTCCTAATCAGGTTGGCAGTTGGGCTCAGGAGCACCAACAGCATGGAGTGCTGAATTTAAATATTGCTCCAGAATACCATACTTTAAAAATAGTATGGTCATTATTAGTATTTGGCTAATCTTGAAATCTGTACTTTGAAGAACTAAATTCTAGGAAATGTGTAAAACTAGAAAAGCCATTTCTGATTTTGTTACCTAGAGAAGCACGTGGCCACCACATGGCTTACCTTCTGGTCAGCAATACCACAACGCATCCATACCCCTCACCAAACACACACACACACACACACACACACACACACAGAACAGTGCTGAAATTTTCCTGAGAACAAAGGACTTAGTTCATCATTCTTCCTAATAAACTCACCATAGTAGAATAGTTTGGACATACTATACAAAACATCTCTTTGAATATATTCAAATAACTCAATGTTTAGACTGATTTCTAAGAGGTGAGTATTTTCTTTGTGTGACACACCATTTCTTAGGTGTGCTCAATCATGATGAAATTGTGAAAGTTGCAATATATTTAAATTTAAGATTTTTTATTTTTTGTATAACTAAAATTAGAGAAAAATCATGTACTTCTACCTTGGGGCCATCTGGTAACTTCACGAAGAGGGAAAGAGTTTAAATTGTTTCTTGTTGCTTTGAGCAAACCCATATGGTGCCAGTCGTTACCTACACCAGCCAATGAGAGGGCTGAATGTCACTAGTGTGTTCCGAGATTTAGTCTGATCATCTGTTGTTGCTATTCTAATTCCACGCAGAGACATTTTCTTTCTTGTGTTTTCATTTAATGCTTTCCAGAAACTACATATAATCAATTGATATGGTCTATTTTTCCATATAACTCACCAATAATAATTTAGCCAAAACTAACAGGAAATTAACTTGGAAGTCTGATCTCTAATGAATACTGAAACTAAGCTCAGCACATTAAAGGAAGTAATTATGAAGGCACCCCATTGTGTGCAGATATGCTCGGTCAGCCAAAACAGAGGACTTTTCTATTTTTATGAGCTTTGTCAAATTTAAGTTATGTTGCATTGTAAGACAAAAATTTTAAAGAATTTGTTAGTAGCAATGCCACTCTATAAATATTTATTTTTAAAATTATCCTTCATGTAACTTAAAGACAATTTTTTGAAGCAAATGGCCTAGACATACCAATAAAAATACCTATTCATTTACAAAAAAAGTAATAAATACCACAGGTATTTCTAGCTAATTATATATACATACACGATAGCGTGTGTGTGCATGGTGTATAACACACCAGTCCTGTAATCAGCATTAACTGAAAGACTGCAGAGGTCCTCTGGCTCATCACTGAACTTCACAGCAGGCTGCCCTCTGTTCCTCTGGAACATAGCTCATGTGGTTTCTTAACTCTTGTTCATCCACCTTGCTTCTCTTGGGTGCAGTCATGGTCATGACTAGCCCTTGGCAGTGTCCACTTACCAAGCACTTCTGTACTTTTTACACACTGACTCCTGTCACCTGGCAGCGACTCCCTCACAAATCATCTCCCACCTCCTTCCTTCCCTTATTGAACTCAACTCTGACTTGACATAGGATCTCCACTCTTACTTCCTAAATTCTCACGTTCATACTTCTTATTCTGACTGTTTTCTGATGTGTTTCCCTACTTTTGTTCACAGTTTATCTTCCTGCCATTTTGCCCTTCTCTATCATATCTTCTTTTCATCACCTTCACTTTCCCCAAATCCTTTCATGGGCAGAGCTGTCAGGGTGAGAACTTGGCGCTGCTCTGTATCACGTAGTAGTGAGGGCGGTAAAGTCTGAAGGCTTTGGTGAGGTGTGCTCCCTGGGATGGGCACAGTGCAGGGGTGGGCAGTCAGATTACTATTCAGGTTAGCAGTCTCCAGGGGAATAAAAGCCCACCTTCTCTGAGGAGTATTTTAAATGCATACTCTTCCTAGGAAGATTTTAAGAAACTTGAACTTGTATCAGAGTCACAGAATTGACTGGGGGCTCGTTAAAGCTGATTACCAGCTTGCCCACACTCCACCCACATCCAGATTCTATAGGTCTGGGGATAAGATTGGAATATGCAGTTCTAATAGCTCCCAGGCTATTCACATGCCCCCTGGCCACAGATCACTGCTTGAGTAGCACTACTTTGCAATGCTTTCTGTTTTTCTGATCTCTAACAAGTAATTCTGGATACACTTTACAGCAAATCACCTATACCCTTATTTCTGTGGAACTGATCAGCGGGTAATCCCTGTTGAGTGACACTAATTTATTAGATTATTTCCTCATAGCTAAATAACATGAATTTCCTTAGCTTTTTATAAAATTTACTCTGTAAATCTTTCATTACTCTGTTGTTCTCTTCCATTTTTTCTACCAGCTGCCCACATCCCTCTCCAGTTGTAGAAATGCAAACTGAATTTAGTAATCTACATAGTGTTGAAACCAGCAGGACCCTGTGGAGCTCCAGGGCATGGAAGACTTTCTGTGTCCCCATTTTCTTATTTGTAGGGAATAGACTCCAGCCTCCATGACCTTCCCTGAATTCCAAAGAGCAGAGTCAAACAGCTGCTAATCAAGGAAGGGAGGTGATACAGAGACAAGGGAGGATCAGTCTAAAAACAATAGTGCAGCCTTGGGACAGGGTCCTAATTCAACCTCAGCGGATACATATTAAACACCTTTGAGCTCTTTTGCAGAACTAAAACACCCCCAAAATGGAAGATGTTAACTACTTGATAAAGCATTCTTTATTCCAGAGAGAAAGTCACAGTTTAAACACATATTGAACTATAACAATTCATTCAACGGGTGTTATTAAGTGAAAGGCTATCTGATCTACTCAGGGCTTTTTCAGCACTTTTAAATTCAGTTATTCTGTCTCACAAGTTTCTCATGATACTAGGTGGGAAGTACATCATGCAGTGATAAATAATGCATTGGAGGTCACAGTTATTGACCGTGATTCAAACCCAGGCAGTTTAGCTCCCCGGTCTGCCCTCCACCCCTTGCCTGACCTTACCAGGAAACTGCCCTCGTAGTCTTCCTCTCTGTAGCCAGGTGACAGACTCTCTCCTCTACAGCATTTCTTTTTGCAGAGCTGGACATTGATGTTTCTGAGATAAGGAGATGTGTGGCACGTGTGGGTTTGAGGCTTTGCCTTGATCCAGAACTGACATGTTTAAAGTGATCCAAAATTTATTAGTGTGGGTATCATGACCTTAGTTTGATGCTACTTTGAACAAGATACTGAAACTTATGTTTTTCAAGTCTCTGGTAAAATATTTTTATAGTTTTTAAATATTAAGATTAATATTTGGCAAAATTAATACAATTTTGTAAAGTTTAAAAATAAAATAAAATTGTAGTTGGAAAAAAAATAAAATACAAAGAGAAATTTACACACACACAAAAAAATAAATAAATATTAAGACTGGTATCTTGATTATTAGTTATCTGAAGTTTGGTTATCTGTTTTTGTAGATAAATTGTTGATCTTATTCACAATTTCCCTCTCTGCAATGAGGTGTCCCTCCCCTATTTTAGTTGGACATTGATGTTTCTAAAGTATGATGAGTTGGGTGGTGCACATGGCTCTGGGGCTAGTGCCCTGACCTAGCACTGTTGTGCTTAAATTGGTTCCACTTTACATAATAAAAACCAGTCTTGGCCAGCATTTCATCCTTCTTTGAGCTCCTAAAAGATCTTGTATTATTCTCTAGTCACACACTGCCCTGGGTTGTTATGGAAGACTAGTATACATCCTGCTTAGAAGTATTTGTCTAGTAAATAAAGAAATGAATGAGAAAAGTCTGGGGAGAATTCTGTATCACCTGAAATTCACTAGCAGACTTTTTCTGTGAATATAATTTCAGTAATTATAGAAGCATGATTAATAACAGTTCTCATATAATTTACAATCTTCTCATTAAGCCTACATTCCACCTGGTTATATATACTAACAGTCATCAACTTACAAAGGAAATAGTAACCTAGGGCAGGTTCTCCTACTTAAAATTAATCTTTGTTTAAAATAACATTTAGAAATTGCTCTTAAACATTCCTTTTATTCATTAATTTGAGTAATAATAAATGCATTTAATTCTAATGAAATTTGGTCACTGAAGTTGCATAGTGGAAAAGAAAATCAAAGTCTAGTTGTTTCAGCTCCTCAAAGGTAAGTTTAAGAGAGAAAAAAAAAAATCTCCTGACACCAATCTTGTGATTAACACGAAGTATCCTGCATGCAGGTATCAAAGCAAGATCAAAAAAGTTATTTTCAAGCCATTGATGATGAAGCTGGCTTCTCTGAGTCTTAATCCCAGAACAAATTTTGAATGTATAAATTCTTATATTGATGCCTGTGCATGCCATCAGCATATTTGTTCTACTTCCATAATAATTTTATTTTACTATGCATCCTTGCGTAGCTTCAATTATATTCATTTGTTTTCATGTTATTATTCAATAAATCAATCAAAACAATGTTTAACATATCATAAGTAAAGGAAAATATTTTGTTACTAAATGACAGTATATCTACTACATGCAAGGAGGTCAGCTACCTTTTCTTTACCATTGAATTTCCTCTTTTTTTGCCGCAACTCCTTTCACAGATCCACATCCTGGTCACAATATACTTCTCACACTGCTCTGGACAGTGTTGATCTTATCTGAAGTATTTCCATACAAGTACAATAAACATAAATATACACATATATAAACAGTCCATTAGTCCACACTGTTAATATGATATGTGTGTGTACATATATGTTCCCCTTGTGCTCTAAGTGCAGTGAACACTGCACAGAAGATACAATATAACTTTGTCTTGAGGTCACTAGTAAATCTTCCCTGGAACACTCGTGGACTGTCTCCTAAGATATTCTGACTTCATGGGACTTCACTGGTGGTCCAACAGTTAAGACTTTCTACTTCCAATGTAAGGGGCACAGGTTGGATCCCTGATTGAGGAACTAAGATCCCATATGCCTCAAGTCCAAAAAAAAAGGATATTCTGACTTCAGCGTATACTATATACTTCATGGTACCTGGTTTAGTCCATGATCAAATGTTTGAAGGACAAAAATTTCAGAGGAAAAAAGATTCATCTTGATACCAACCTCATGGTAACTCGATATATGCTACATATGTGGATTTTTTTTTTCTACCACCAACTTTGTGTCCTGGCAAAAAGTTTTGAATTCTAAGATTGACAGCAGTTTGCTATGCTAGTGCTGAAACTGTAGCAAAGAAATTGGAAGGAAGTTTCTGTACTTTAAAATGCAAGTTTTACCATGGGCTAAACCTTTTTCAAACGAACTGTCAATTAAACAGTGGGTGGGGGGAGGGAATCAATTTACGATTGATGGAAGCACATTGCTGATATGAAGGCACCATCATTACTGATATGTGGGAAATCTGACTAGTATCTGTAGAGTGGTGACTAGAACAGGCTCTCACTAGACTCTAACCAGGGCTTTAGGCAGAGGGATTGCTAACACACAGCACTGGAGATGCATGCCCACAAGGACCATAGCATCACTATCCTGTAAATGCTCCCCCTGATTACAGCTGCCACTGTTGAAGGCATGCTCTGTACCTCCTATTCATGATGGGTGAGTGTACTTAAAATGCAGTCCAACTCCAGAAAGACCCTTTTGTGGCTAAATTGGAGGTATCAGGATAAACTCATGATTTTTAAAATATAAAGAGAAAGGAAATATACATAGAGTACAATATCTGTGTGTGTCTCTAGGTATGTGTGTGTATATATATGTTTGTGTGGGTATGCGTGTATTTGTTGTTGTTGTTCAGTCACTCAGTTGTGTCTGACTCTTTGTGATCCCATGGACTGCAGCATGCCAGGCTTCCCTGTCCATCACCAACTCCCAGAGTTTATTCAAATTCATGTCCATTGAGTCAGTGATGCCATCCAACCATCTCATCCTGTTGTCTCCTTCTCCTCCTGTCTTCAATTTTTCGCATCAGATCTTTTCTAAGGAGTCAGTTCTTTGCATCAGGTAGCCAAAGTATTGGAGCTTCAGCTTCAGCATCAGTCTTTCCAATGAATATGCAGGACTGATCTCCTTGCAGTCCAAGGGACTCTCAAGAGTCTTCTCCAATACCACAGTTCAAAAGCATCAATTCTTTGGCGCTCAGCTTTCTTTATGGTCTAACTCTCACATGTGTACATGACTACTGGAAAAACCATAGCTTTGACTGGACTGACCTTTGTTGGCAAAGTAATGTCTTTGCTTTTTAATACACTTTCCATGTTTGTCGTAGCTTTTCTTTCAAGGAGCAAGCGCATTTTACTTTCATGGTGGCAGTCACTGTGTGCAGTGATTTTGGAGCCCCCAAAAAACAAACTTTGTCACTGTTTCCATTGTTTCACCATCTATTTGCCATGGGACCAGATGCCATGATCTTAGTTTTTCAAATGTTGAGTTTTAAGCCAGCTTTTTCACCCTCCTCTTTCACTTTCATCAAGAGGTTCTTTAGTTCCTCTTCGTTTTCTGCCATAAAGGTGGTGTCATCTGCATATCTGAGGTTATTGATATTTCTTCTGGTAATCTTGATTCTATCTTGTGCTTCATCCAGTTTGGCATTTCTCATGATGTACTCTGAATATAAGTTAAATAAGCAGGGTGACAATACGCAGCTTTCACAAACTCCTTTTCCAATTTGGAACCAGTCCATTGTTCTATGGCCAGTTTTAACTGCTGCTTCCTGAGCTGCATACAGGTTTCTCAAGAGGCAGGTCAGGTGGTTTGGTATTGCCATCTCTTTCAGAATTTTCCACAGTTTATTGTGATCCACACATCAAAGGCTTTAGCATAGTCAATGAAGCAGAAGTAGATTTTTTCTGGAATTCTCTTACTTTTTCTATGATCCAATGGATGCTTGCAATTTGATCTCCGGTTCCTCTGCCTTTTCTAAATCGAGCTTAAACATCTGGAATTTCTCTGTTCAAGTACTGTTGAACCCTCGCTTAGCGAATTTTGAGCATTACTTTGGTAGTGTGTGAGGTGAATGCAATTGTGTGGTGGTTTGAGCATTCTTTGGCATTGCCTTTATTTGAGATTGGAATGAAAACTGAACTTTTTCAGTCCTGTGGCCAATGCTGAGTTTTCCAAATTTGCTGGCATACTGAGTGCAGCACTTTAACAGCATCATCTTTTCAGATTTGAAGTATATCAGCTGGAATTCCATCACCTCCACTAGCTTTGTTCATAGTGATGCTTTCTAAGGCCCACTTGACTTCGAACTTCAAGATGTCTGGCTCTAGGTTAGTGACCATACCATCATGGTTATCTGGGTCATTAAGATGTTTTTTGTATAGTTCTATGTATTCTTGCCACCTCTTCTTAATATTTCTGCTTCTATTAGTTCCATACCATTTCTGTCCTTTATTGTGCCCATCTTTGCATGAAATGTTCACTTGTGAAGTTGCTCAGTCGTGTCCGACTCTTTGCGATCCCATGGACTGTAGCCTTCCAGGCTACTCCGTCCACGGAATTTTTCAGGCAAGAGTACTGGAGTAAGTTGCCATTTCCTTCTCCAGGGGATCTTCTCAACCCAGGGACTGAATCCAGGTCTTCTGCATTGCAGGCAGACGCTTTATTGTCTTAGCCACCAGGGAAGCCCAATGTTCCCTTGGTATCTCTAATTTTCTCGAAGAGATCACTAGTCTTTCCCATTCTATTGTTTTCCTCTATTTCTTTGCACTGTTCACTTAGGATGGCTTTCTTATCTCTCCTTGCTGTTCTTTCTAAGCTCTCCTTACCTCTGCATTCAAATGGATATATCTTTCCTCTTCTCCTTTACCTTTCACTTCTCTTTTCTCAGCTATTTGTAAGGCCTCCTCAGGCAACTAGTTTGCCTTTTTGCATTTCTATACATGTATATATACAATTGCTTCCTTTTCCTGTGAGCTGAGAGGGTATGGAATCAGTGACAATCCAGTAGTGGTGAACACACCAAGTGTCCAGATTTTTATTTCTAAATATTATTCTACACTAGAACAAAGGTTGTGAGAAATGGTGTTTGTAGGACTGGGGTGGAGAAGAAAAAGATGAGCTTGGAACATCTTTGGTGGCAGAAAGTACAAAAGTGCTCAAAGAATGGTGGAGATAAAGCAAAAGAAGGACTGGGCCAGTCTGAAGGAGCTCACACAAGACAAACTTGGAATAATTTGACTATCAAAATAAATTAAATATTTATGGATTTTAACCCATTGAATAAAATAAAAATTCAATAAAGTCCATAACAATATTAATATATAGGAGAGAATGGAAAGTTTTTCCTTATGATAGAAATCTAACTCCTTGCTGTAGAAAGAATGATGAAAATAGAAATATTACCATTTGGCATTATTTTGTGTTCCTGGACCGAATTTCAGCTTGGGAGGGTGTTCCCACACCACCACCAATTCTCTAGACTATTGAGTATCCTACACTTTGACTCAGTTCTGCTATTATCCTCCCTGACCCTAAGATAGCATCAGACTCCAGTTTAAGGGTTCAGTCCCACAAGACTCCCTCCACCCCTTTCAGATGCCAGTCACAATTCCAGGTTGCCACCTGTGCTTCTGACCAACTGGCTATAAACCAGAATCTCCCATGACACCCCCCCCCCACACACTGGGTTCAAATAGTTTGTTAGAGTAGTTCACAGCATTCAGGAAACAGGTTTACTCACTAGATTACTGGTTTGTTACAGAAGGATACAGCTTGGGAACAGCCAGATGGGGGAAATGCGTGGGGGAAGGGCACAAAGCTTCCCTGCCCTCTCTGGGCACCCATTCACCCCACATCTCCACATGTTCACCAACCTGGAAGCTCCCTTGAGCCCTGTCCTTACGAGTTTTTAAGGAGCCCTCATTACGCAGACATGGTTGATTAAATCATTGGCCACTTGGCAGTTGGATTCCACGTCCAACAAACCTGTCTTCAATCCCTGGAGGTCAGGGGGTAGGACTGAGAGTTTTAACCCACTCACCCTGGAGTTTGTCTCCTCTAGTGACCAGCTCCCACTCTTAGGTGATCTGGAGTGGAGTGGAGTGTATGTGCTCAGCCATGTCCGACTGTTTGCGACCCAGGGACTGTAGCTCACGAGAATCCTCTGTCCGTGGAATTCTCCAGGCAAGAATACTAGAATGGGTTGCCACATGCTTCTGCAGGGATCTTCCCCACCCAGGGATCGAACCCATGTCTCTTACATTTAACCTGCACTGACAGGCAGGTTCTTCTAAAAGTCACCTTATTAACAAACCAAAAGACAACTTTCTCCCTCTTAGCACTTAAGGTCTTCCAAGTGTTTTAGAAGCTTTGTGCCTGAAACAGGGAGGAAGACCAAATGTATATTTCTTATGATTGAAACAGAGCAGGATCCTGTGGGGTCTCCCAGTTATACATCCTTTCTGTGTCTCCTGTTTCTTGCTTGTACAAAATAGGCTTCATTCAACCTCTTTGACCTTCTCTGAGTTACAAAGGGCAGATTCAAATAGTTGCTTAAGTAAGGGAGAGGCTGCAGAGACAAGAAAGGAACAATCAGGAAACAATGGTGCAGCCTTGGGGTAGGGTCCTGGTTCTTCCTCAAAGAATATATGTAACAGTTTATTTGAGTTATTCAGCAGAAACTAAGGCCTCCTCTCACATGGAGGACAGTAACTTCAGGCCAAGCACAAGATTCCTGGAACACTGCCATATTACCTCACCACCAACTTGCACACAGTAGGACAACAACTCTGACCCCTTCCCCAAAAGATTCTCCCTTTAAAAAGTTTCATATCAAGCAAAATCTTTGGAGTTGGTGTTTGGACAAGAGTCAGTCTTCTCCCCAATTTGCCAGCCTCCTGAATGAAGCAACTTTTCCTTCCCAATCAACACTCCTCTCTCGAGTATTGGCTTTTGAGCAGCAAGCAGTCAAACCTGAGTTTGATAACATTATAAATCACAATATTACAAGCAATCACCTTAGGAATAATTGACTCAGGCAAGAATCATCAGTGGATGCTAAAACTATGAAAGAAAGTTGGATATTACCAAGGTATATATCAGATCAGATCAGTCGCTCAGTCGTGTCCGACTCTTTGCGACCCCATGAATCGCAGCACGCCTGGCCTCCCTGTCCATCACCAACTCCAGAGTTGACTCATTGGAAAAGGTATATATATATATAGTCTCAAAGAATCACCCTATAAGATACATGTTAGTTGCAAAAGGAAATTAGTAACTTACAATGGATAAAGGAGGCAAACATACCCAGACCATTTGATCAAAGTTGTCATCAATAGTGTCAGTGCCTTGCAGCCTAACACTACTGGAACACACTTATAACTGAACAAGCAGTGAGGGCAAGTGCACACCATGGGAAACCCTGGGGCCTCTCAATGAGAGGGTATGCGTGTGGACTCAGACTTTGGGTCTGTTAGGTCATCTGGGAGAAGGATTAGGAAGTGGTTTGTTCAGTTGCTAAGTCATGTCCTATTCTTTGTGCACAAGGCTTTCCCGTCCATCACATCTCCCAAAGTTTCCTAAAACTCATGTCCATTGAGTCAGTGATGCCATCCAACCATCTCATCCTCTGTCACCCCCTTCTCCTCTGACCCTCAATCTTTCCCAAAATAAGAGTCTTTTCTAATGTGTTGGCTCTTCCCATCAGGTGGCCAAAGTATTGGAGCTTCAGCTTCAGTGTCAGTTCTTCTAGTGAATATTCAGGGTCAATTTCCTTTAGGATTGACTGGTTTGATCTCCTTGCAATCCAAGGGACGTTCCAGAGTCTTGTCCAGAACCATAGTTCAAAAGCATCAAATCTTTGGCACTGGGGATTGGAATCTCTCAGGAAGCAGGGGTAATTCTGTCTTGGGTATCTTATTAAATCATATAAAGGGAAGGAAGACTAGACTAAAACTAGAGCTGTAGTTGATAAAGAAATCACAGGTGCACATATCAGCTAGGGTAGAGGGATGTTTGACCACCTGTATAATGATGACAGTATTCATTGTTTTGTCTCTGCTCAGGCATGATAATGGAGGGTTCTTGTCACAGGTCTTGGAGTAGCCTTGACTAATACTGACATTCTGGAAAATAGTTTATGTGCAATAAAACACCTCAGCCAGGTTGTGAGTACCGGTTATCTCCTAGCAACACCAAGGCCTAGCTGGTAGCATCCTCAGATCCCAGATGTCAAGCACTGCTTTTCTCATTCTTGCTGGTAATGGGACAGATCAACACCACATGCCCTCTTATATGAGAAGACAGTATCGCTCTTATGCATTCCTGCCCCTAAATGCAGAACCTGAGCCTAATCATGAGGAAACATCAAAAACAAATTGATGGACATAGCAGGCCTGCCTTCTTTAAAAATGTCAGTATCAAGAAGGAAAGAGACTGAGGAATTGTTCTAGATTAAAGGAGACAACCAAACATAAGGGCCAGCTGTGCTGTGTGATTTGGAAATGTAGCAGATTGTACTTCATTTTCACACACTGGAGAAGGAAATGGCAACCCACTCCAGTGTTCTTGCCTTGAGAATCCCAGGGACGGGGGAGCCTGGTGGGCTGCCGTCTATGGGGTAGCACAGAGTCGGACACGAGTGACTTAGCAGCAGCAGCACTGCAGCAATGGAAAATTCTGAATAAATTTATAGTTTAGATAATTATAAAAATGTTAATTTTCTGATTTTGATAATTATACTGATAAATAAGAGAATGTTTTTACTTTTAGGAAACACACTAAAGAATTTAGAGGTCAAAGGGCATCATACCTGGAGAAAGGAAAGGCTACCCACTCCAATATTCTGGCCCAAAGAGCTCCATGGACTGTATAGTTCATGGGGTTGCAAAGAGTCGGATGCAACTAAGCGACTTTAATAAAAAAAAAAAAAAGTGGGGGGCATCATACCTACAACTTATTCTCAAACAATTTAGAAAAAAATATACATATTTGTTTGAGAGTGTGTGTGTGTGTGTGTGTATACACAAAGAGAAAGAAAAAGAAAGGATAAAACAAGATTTAGAAAATCTGGGTGACAAATAGAGAGAATTCATATTTTTACAACTATTCTAGAAGTTTGTGATTAGGTACAAATTAAAAGAAAAAGGCGTTTATTTTCTCCTTTACATTGTGCTTTTCTTTTCTGAGTAAAAATATTCTAGGTGAATGACTTCAGTGTTTCTTTCTTTTTTTTTTTTTAAATTTTATTTTATTTTTAAACTTTACATAATTGTATTAGTTTTGCCAAATATCAAAATGAATCCGCCACAGGCATACATGTGTTCCCCATCCTGAACCCTCCACCCTCCTCCCTCCTCCCTCCCCACACCATCCCTCTGGGTCGTCCCAGTGCACCAGCCCCAAGCATCCAGTATCGTGCATCGAACCTGGACTGGCAACTCGTTTCTTACATGATATTCTACATGTTTCAATGTCACTCTCCAAAATCTTCCCACCCTCTCCCTCTCCCACAGAGTCCATAAGACTGTTCTATACATCAGTGTCTCTTTTGCTGTCTCGTACACCAGGTTATTGTTACCATCTTTCTAAATTCCATATATATGTGTTAGTATACTGTATTTATGTTTTTCCTTCTGGCTTACTTCACTCTGTATAATAGGCTCCAGTTTCATCCACCTCATTAGAACTGATTCAAATGTATTCTTTTTAATGGCTGAGTAATACTCCATTGTGTTTCACTCACTGCATTTTGAATAAAAGGCTTACACTCATCCTTACGTTTAAACCTCCAACTTTAATTTTTCACAGCTGCCCAAGGACTGACTTGTAGGGTTTCTTTAGGAGGTTGATACTTCCTTCAGCAGTTCTTATATTTGGTAAAACTTGTTATAATTGATCTTTTCTGTTTTTAATTCTGTAGATACTAATTGCCAGGAACGTACGTGTTAAACTTGGTTTGGAAGCTTCCCTCGGCGGTGGAGGCACTGCTTTACTGAGAAGTGACTCACAGGTGAGTATCTGAGCAACGAACGCTTTCTCTTTTCCATCTTTCCCCATGTGTTGCTGACAGCAGTCTGTATCAATAGGCTTCTATAAAACAATCTAATACTATAGAGCTCTTAGTTCAGAATGAGGAATGAAGTCTTTTTGATAACTTCTTAGGGAAGCATAATCGTCTTCATTTTAGTGAGCATTGTTTTAGACCATTTGAAGACCATATAACAAAAGAGAAAATTTAAACAATGTTTAAGATAATAATTCATATATGACTTAATCTTGAAACTGAAGAGTGTTTAGTATTCTATAGGTTAAGAGCCATTATTTGAGGTTAAGAAAGTTATTATCTTATTATCAGGTCCAGAATCTGGACCTGAAACATGCCTGGTTGAAACATGCCCGGGTCATCCCAGGAAGGAATTAAAGTCAAGTAGCTTTAACTCAGCTCTAAATTTTGCCTCTTATTTTGAAACTTTTACTTCAAATAAAAGGTCTTACTTATTATTGACAACTGGTGGTGACTATGTAATTTCTAATAAATATGTTATTACAGTATGCTTTTAGTGGGAGTATCTTTAGGTTCTCACGTGTGTGTGTGTGTGCGTGTGTGTGTCTTGGGGGTCGTGCCTTACCATTTGGACTCCACTGTTAACGTCACCTGGCGTCATTACCTTTGGTGTTGACTCAAGGTTTAGCAGAATTGTAAGGAAGAAGAAATGTCAGCGATCTCCAAGGTTTGAGAACTCCCTGCCTCAGAATCACCTGGGATGCTTGTTAGAATGAAGATTCCTGACTCCACCACAGACCTGCTCACTTAGAAGCTCTTAATGTAGGGCTCACGATCCTGCTTTGTAAATAGCTCCTAAAATGATTCTGAGGCATTAAATATATGAAAAAATGTTCTCAATAGAACTTGCCTGAAACAGAATTTTTTAAAGTGAATGATCGTTATTCTCCTCTATATCTTTCATATTACCTTCCACATCACATACTTAATCAGTATCTCAAATTAAAATACGTTAAGAGCCACTCCAAGGTCAGCCTGCTCCCACATCTCAGGAATGTATTATCTGCTGTCTGTTTAATAAAAGTTTTGTCTGCTTCAGCTGAAAAAAAAAAATCATAGAAATAATTTTATTCTGTCCAAAATTTAAAAGGCCAGAAGTACATAAGTTATCTTTCTCTGTAGTTCTGCTGTCTTTTAATCAATCATTTGAACCCTCTGAAGTTCAAGAAATCATGTTAAACTGTAGTCATCAGATAAAAGAAAAGATTGTAAAGTTGATAAAAATAGCTCACATCTTCAGCCATGATTTTTTTCTGAGCTGATAACTTGCAGTTATCATTGATGAAATTAAAAAAGCTTCTACTCATATGGCGAGTCACCAGCAGAAGGAAGATATTTCAGTTCATTTATGTGCTCAGTTTACTTGTACGTTTACCTGTGCATTTTGCTCTGTATGTGATTCTTATTTTCCTCTTGGATTTTTCCTTCTCTATTGTGTTCTTGTAACTAGTACATTCCTATATAAGCATTAAGCTTTTCTGATTCAGGAACTGTATCTCCTTTACTCACATAAAGTTCTTTTATTTGTGCTTCATCTAGAATTCATCTATCAAGTAATATATTTGTAACTGTGTACCCTTAGTATCCATTTCTGAAATTTCGTAATTGTCAGTATATCAAATAAAATCTTATTTATCCAAATTATTTAAATAGAAGTAACTTTTTATTTATTTATTTTTTTTTACCAGACTATACATTGATTCATGTATTTATGGAGCACATACTATGAGTTGACTTGGCAGGAGGTGTTTGACAACACCACTGAATGAACAGGCCTTGTGTCTGTAGAGCTATGCTCCAGTGAGAGGTTATGCTATCACATAATGAGAATCTCAACATGGGGGGTCACCACTATGAAGTTAACTTGTTGTTTAGTTGCTAAGTCATATCCAACTCTTTGTGACCCCATGGATTGCAGCATGCCAGGCTCCTCTGTCCTCCACTGAAGTAACTTTTTAAAGCTCTGTGACATGAAAACTAGTACCTATAATAGAGTCCTCTAAACATTTAGAACTTTTCCATTTGTTTTGTTCAACAGGGCAAAGCGCTTGGACAAACGGTATTAGACTTCCAAATAAAAGGTGTTCCTGATTTCAAGTCATTGGCAGATGGATAAAAGAGCTTTGGCCCTGAGAAACTTACTGTTTCTTAGTACAAAGGCAAAATCGAATCCAAGGTAAAAGGATGTATGCATTATAAATAAACATCAGCTTGGTGGACTGAATACCAGTATTAATAATGGGATCATTGGAAGGTAGAAGACAGCAAGTGATTTTTAACACAGAACTGTAAACAGTAATGGTTTAACATAAGACAGACAAGAAGGTTGAAAGATATCTCCTCTAGGCATTTGATAAAGATGTTCTTTAATTCTGTAAAGCATATACTTTAAAACCTTAATAAGCTGTGATTTGTTTAATAATATATTAACTTTTAGAGTATCCCTCTTGGATACCCAAATCCAAACTCTGTTAATCTTGTCATTTGTTTAAAGATTTTCTTCCTCTTCCTTTAAAATGTTGTTTATACATATTATTATCTATTCCAAGTAATCTTCATGCATAAATATACAGCTTAAGTTCAGGTACAAACAAGCAGTCTATCAATCTCTTATACAATTTTAACATATTTGTGGCATCCTCACAAATTTTGAAAAAATATAAAAATTGTTCCATTTAAACTATAAAGCAAAATACTTCACTAAATTATAGTTAAGCCTCACCTTACTTTTTTTTAAAGAACAAAACCCAGAAATTGTTATTTGGAAACCATAATAGACATATAAGGAAGTCTGGTCCCTTTCAACAAAAGTAAACACAAATGTAGGAGAAACCATAGTCCAAGGAAACAGAGTTTAGATTTTGTTGTCTTATACTTGACTTGGTGGTGAGGCATGCAGGACTATTCAGAGCTATTCCTACACTGAATTCCAGGAAGTTCAGGAGGTGAAGAGATGAGTAGAGTCATCACCAGTCACCTATTCCACAAATGACTAGACCAGGGCATGAAAAGTTTAACCAATATACTTAAACCACATAGTTAGTTGTGACAATATTCCCGGTGACATAAGACTGAGTGTAGGAAATCTCGTACAGATGCTGAGAGAGTTTGAGTCTGGCTAAACTCTGGGCCCAGTGCCTGGGTTACCTACCACTGGCTCCACTGCTGCTGAGTCCACCTTGGCACAAGAGGTTCTTGCCTGTTTGCTTTGGTTACTTATTCTTCTGTAGGATGAAGGTCCCTGGAGGATGAGATGAGTGACCTAAGAGCCCTGAACCCACTTTCATGCTGGCAACAAGACTGCCTCCCCAGGTTCCAGAGCACATTGAGGACTGTGATTTGCTGGTTGCCATCTGGCCTCCAGTAAGGCTAGTGACCTTAGAGGACACCACAAAAACATATCAGAAGCATTGCTTCAGGAAGTAAATAAGTAAAAGAATGAAGATGGGCAAAGAGAAAGCATTAAGATATATGCGTTAGAACATGAAATAATTATGACTAAAGGACAGATAGCTATCCTGGTTTATTCTTTTTGAAAGTTAAACTAATTGAACATTAAAATTGTAGTGATTTCTGATTTAAACTCCTATGTGGATGAAAACATTTTCATGGATTTTTAACTTTAAAGAAAAAAAAGTTATTGAATGATTTTCCTTATTAATTCTGTGTGATCTTGATCTCTGGTGGCCTCGGCTTGCAGTAGCTTGAAGCAGGGTTTCCATTCCCAGCCAAAGATTAAGGTCAGGTCGCAACAGTGAGAAAGTTGAATCCTAACCACTAGATCAGTGGTCAGTGACAAGGCCCTGGTCCTTTGGCTTTACAGAAAAGAATTTGCCACAAAGATCAAAAGTAGTGAAACGGGTAAGGTGTTTATTAGGAGGAAAAAGAGTTCTGTATGTGTGGATAGACACATGGGCAAACTCAGAGAGAGTCTCACCCTGAGGTAGTTTAAATCACTTATTGGGGGAGTTCTCCTGGGTTTCCTTTGGCCAATCATCTTGATTTGCCTGGTTCAGGGTCTGTATTTGGTATATCCCAGGGTCATCCTGTGTGAGCGCCTATGTCTCTCAGCCATGGTGGATTCTGGCAAAGAAGCCTGTGGGTAAACTTAGCATCACTCTTGTTTGGACCTCCAAGGAGCCTGCTAGGTGGGAAGGCTTGCTTGACTTCGAGAATGAGAATATGTGGTCTCTTACCTTTTATCTGAGCAGGGCACAGCCTCCTCTCCTGATTGTCCTGCCGTGGATTTTGGAGTGTCTGTCTAAGTGGAATCTATTCAAATTGCTTTCCTCAGTGCTAGGGGCAGGGATCTACCTCCTGCCTCAGTGCAATTTCCATTCTGCTCACATTCTTCACAAATGAAGTCTAGATGGAAATAAAATAAAAGTAACTTTATATAATCTGACATGAAGGCAAGTCATTCCAAAAGGCAACCAGCATAAAAATAAGAACTTAACTCAAGCACAAAGTTCCGTGCCTACAATGGAGAACGCAGGTAAACTAGTTCAAGAGAGAGCTACCCACTTGGAGTTCACCCAGTTAAGAAGTATGACAATTTAAAATCCAGTTTCCCTTTTTTACAACTGCTTGAGCTGTGTAGGTATGAATCAGCTTTAGCGGAACTACACTGAATTTTCCTTTAGCATGGGGTGGGTAAGAGTAAATACAATTATAAAAATACCAAAATGATACACTTCCCTTCAAATTAACTTTAGAAATTAAAGATACATTATTTCTTTCAAAAAGCAATAGTACTTGTTGATACAAAATATTGATGAGACTGCGTTTATATTATTTTCAATTTCTGCACATATATTATCAAAAGAGCATATATTGTCAATATATTGATTGAACATATATTATCAAAAGAGTCACTGATTTCCAGCACCAACTTCTGCCAAACCCCTGCTCAGCCTTTTCTTCTTTTTGTGCTTCACTGGAGTATGAATGATTTCTTTCATATTTTTTTTAATCCAATGAGACATTGCATGTTTTAAAGCAATTATTGTGAATGCTATTTAGATTTTCTAACGGAGAAGGCAATGGCACCCCACTCCAGTACTTTTGCCTGGGAAAATCCCATGGACGGAGGAGCCTGGTAGGCTGCAGTCCATGGGATCGCTAGAGTCGGACAGGACTGAGCGACTTCACTTTCCCTTTTCACTTTCATGCATTGGAGAAGGAAATGGCAACCCACTCCAGTGTTCTTGCCTGGAGAATCCCAGGGATGGCGGAGCCTGTTGGGCTGCCATCTATGAGGTCGCACAGAGTCGGACACGACTGAAGTGACGCAGCAGCAACAGCAGCAAGCACTGGACAGTGATTTATCTTTTCTGCTAATTACTCCCTGTGAAAATTCACAAAGAACAAGAGCTAAGACTCTCTGAAGGGCCTGACTAATTTGATTTTCATTGGCCTAGGGACTACTCACACTATAGGGATTTGCTGTTAAGTCGCTTCAGTCATGTCCGACTCTGTGCGACCTCATAGATGGCAGCCCACCAGGCTCCGCCATCCCTGGGATTCTCCAGGCAAGAACACTGGAGTGGGTTGCCATTTGGAGAGCATCTTTTTATCAGCTCAGGACATTTCACACATGAGGCCTCATGAGTCCCACAAATCATCAGGTAGGAGTAGTGAAGGCAAGGCTGATGTTAAGAAAGTCCTGTCTTCAGTTACCTGCCAGGTTACCCTCAGGATGTCTATGCATTTAGAAAGAAGTTTTGAAATATACATTTCACAGAGCATTCATCACCATTCCTGGTACTTATCATTCCTGGTAATTGCCGGTGCTATCCTGTTTGGAGTATAACAGTACCTGAATTTTCTGTACAGTTCCTATATGAGTACAGTGGTGGGTAACTGCCTTTTGAAAATGTCACCAAAGGTTATTACTGTCACATTTGCTTTTGTTAACAAACCTGGGTCACCCAATGTTCGTATTTATATTGCTTTATAATGGTAGATTATAGAATCAAAAGAAAAGAAGATGAATTTATAAGTTAGTTTCTATCTTCTCTAAGTTATTAAGAAGTAACATTTCTTGCCATTTACTATTTGTAAAGTGAAATGTGCTTTACATGTCATGAGTATCTCAAAACTTAGTCATTCTTTGGTATAACATTTTATCATTTCTAAAATGGACAGCTGGGGTTTTATTGTACATTGTGAGACATACTTTCAAATAAATGGCAGGCTTTTAATCTTTATTTTTATGAATTATAAAGGACTTACTTGGTGGTGAGCAGTGGGAGGACCAGAGCTCTGTCTCTCTGCTCGTTGTCTCTCACCTCCAAAACACTTACGTGCCTACTTTCTGCTCACCCCTTTGGCTCTGTGCTGAGACACTGGAAGGGGTCTGTTAGTAAAAACATGTCTCTGTCTACTCTGCATTCTTGGATGATGGTGCTGTCTCTCTGCCTTACTCTGCTTCACTGATGAATATACAGATGATGTTAGAGATGGGTCTCACTTTATGAACTTCATACAATGCTGCAGAGAAGTATTCCCCTAATCCCAAAACTGCCCTCTGAAATATTATTCATATTTTTTTGAGAAATTAAATTCTGGCTCATAGGTATCAAATGACTTGTCTGAGTTCATTTAGCTGTGAATGGCAACACAAGGCCTTACACTCAGGATTTCTGCTCCCTCCTCTGCATTACAACTGCCTTGACCTGCTATTAATTGATAGCAAGCTGTGTTCACTTATAGGATTATGATATTTGCAATCAGTTCAGTCACTCAGTTGTGTCCAACTCTTTGCAACCCCATGAACCATAACATGCTAGGCCTCCCTATCCATCACCAATTCCAAGAGTCCACCCAAACTCACGTCCATTGAGTCAGTGATCATCCAACATCTCATCCTTTGTCGTCCCTTTCTCCTCTCTCCTTCAATCTTTCCCAGCATCAGGTTCTTTTCAAATGAGTCAGCTCTTCACATCAGGTGGCCAAAGTATTGGAGTTTCAGCTTCAACATCAGTCCTTCCAATGAACACTCAGGACTGATCTCGTTTAGGATGGACTGGTTGGATCTCCGTGCAGGCCAAGGGACTCTCAAGAGTCTTCTTCAACACCACAGTTCAAAAGCATCACTTCTTTGGTGCTCAGCTTTCTTTGGACTCAGAGTGAGTCCAATTCTCACATCCATACATGACTACTGGAAAAGCCATAGCCTTGACTAGATGGAGTGCCTGATGAACTATGGATGAAGGTTTATGACATTGCACAGGAGACGGGGATCAAGACCTTCCCCAAGAAAAAGAAAGGCAAAAAAGCAAAATGGCTGTCTGAGGAAACCTTACAAATAGCTGTGAAAATAAGTGAAAGCAAAGGAGAAAAGGAAAGATATACCCAATTGAATGCAGAGTTCCAAAGAATAGTAAGGAGAGATAAGAAAACCTTCCTCAGCGATCAATGCAAAGAAATAGAGGAAAACAATAGAATGGGAAAGACAGAGATCTCTTCAAGAAAATTAGAGATACCAAGGGAACATTTTTTGCAAATCTTTGCTCAATAAAGGACAGAAATGGTCTGGACCTAACAGAAGCAGAAGAGATTAAGAAGAGATGGTAAGAATACACAGAGGAACTGTACAAAAAATATCTTCATGACCCAGATAATCACGATGGTGTGATCACTCACCAAAGCCAGACATCCTGGAATGTGAAGTCAACTGGGCCTTAGGAAGCATCACTGCAAACAAAGCTGGTAGAAGTGATGGAATTCCAGTTGAGCTATTTCAAATCCTAAAAGATGGTGCTGTGAAAGTGTTACACTCAATATGCCAGCAAATTTGAAAAACTCAGCAGTGGTCACAGGGCTGGAAAAGGTCAGTTTTCATTCTAATCCCAAAGAAAGGCCTTGGCGTACTCCTTTTTCTATTTGGAACCAGTCCGTTGTTCCATGTCCAGTTCTAACTGTTGCTTCCTGACTTGCATACAGGTTTCTCAAGAGGTAGGTCAGGTGGTCTGGTATTCCCATCTCTTAAAGAATTTTCCACAGTTTATTGTGATCCACACAGTCAAAGGCTTTGGCATAGTCAATAAAGCAGAAATAGATGTTTTTCTGGAACTCGCTTGCTTCTTTAATGATCCAGTGGATGTTGGCAATTTGATCTCTGGTTCCTCTGCCTTTTAAAACCAGCTTGAACTGAAGTTCACAGTTCACGTACTGCTAAAGCCTGGCTTGGAGAATTTTGAGCATTACTTTACTAGCGTGTGAGATGAGTGTAACTGTGCGGTAGTTTGAGCATTCTTTGGCATGGCCTTTGGGATTGAAATGAAAACTGACCTTTTTCAGTCCTGTGACCACTGCTGAGTTTTCCAAATTTGCTGGCATATTGAGTGTAACACTTTCACAGCATCATCTTTTAGGATTTGAAATAGCTCAACTGGAATTCCATCACCTCCACTAGCTTTGTTCGTAGTGATGCTTCCTAAGGCCCAGTTGACTTCACATTCCAGGATGTCTGGCTCTAGGTCAGTGATCACACCATCGTGATGATCTGGGTCGTGAAGATCTTTTTTGTACAGTGCCTCTGTGTATTCTTGCCACCTCTTCTTAACATCTTCTGCTTCTGTTAGGTCCAGACCATTTCTGTTTTATTTTTCCCATCTTTGCATGAAATGTTCCTTGGTATCTCTAATATTCTTGAACAGATAAGATTTTTGCAATATTAAATATGAATTTCTTGGGGTTTTTTTTTAGTTTTATTTTATGGCTTTCAAAACAACTACAGCCATTACAACAAAAAACAACTAAATCCTGTCTGGCTGTAGCTGCTCCTTTAATCTTTCTAAAGACACTATGCAGAATTGAGGCCCTCAGAGTAAGGTTCTGGCCAACCAGCAAGGAAGTTGGGGAATCTTCCTCCCAGGAGGTAATGGCTTCCTGTCAGAAAACACTCCAGGGAACACTGGGTTAGGAGATTCCTTGAAAAGGTGTCAACTCTTTTTCCTCAGCCTCCAGAGGGGAGTTCACAAAACCTTTTATTCTTCCTGTCTCCTTAGAGTCAGCTAGTTTGAGCCTCTGTTTGTGTCCATGTGGCCAGAGCTGAGTATATGTAAAGGAACTGACAGTAGATGGGCACCTAGTTCAGAAGAAAAACAAGTTTTAAGACTGTCATTATTTACATGCCTAATGATTTATTAGTCTAAAAAATCTAAGAACAACAACAAAATAATTCTGAAGGATGATAAATCAAAAAACATGAAGTTCAGAAAGCCAAATTTATCAGGTTTAGGGGAGAGAAATTCTAAGAGCTAAGGAGTTTGGGACATTGCCCTTAGATTCTATTTCTGACTCTGTGCCCTTGGCAAAATACCCATCACTTACCTGCCTATCCTAAGGAGAAGGTACTGCTGGGCCTTCCTGAGAGGGATACTATTAGCCAGAACCATAATCAGATCTTTCTCTATAGCAGTGCTGCTGCTGCTGCTGAGTCGCTTCAGTCGTGTCCGACTCTGTGTGACCCCATAGACGGCAGCCCACGAGGCTCCCCCGTCCCTGGGATTCTCCAGGCAAGAACACTGGAGTAACCCATTTCCTTGTCCAATGCATGAAAGTGAAAAGTGAAAGGAAAGTCGCTCAGTCATGTCCGACTCTTAGCAACCTCATGGACTGCAGCCCACCAGGCTCCTCCATCCATGGGATTTTCCAGGCAAGAGTACTGGAGTGCGGTGCCATTGCCTCTCCCTCTATAGCAATAAGTGATGTTAAAAATTGGAATCTGTAGCACTACAGAAGCACAGAAATGAGCCCCAAATGAAAAAGAAAAGTTTGGGGAGCTAAATTTAGGTTGGGTATTTAATTGAAATTCCAGGACTGGGAACAGAGCTGGGCATATAGTAGGCACTGGATGATAAGGGTGATAGGTGGGTGAACTGATGGGAAGTCAGACCTTCCTCAGTGGTGGTGGACCTGGGAGCAAAGAGTCTGTGGCTCAGTCCTGATCCACACTCACACACGTCACAGAGAGTGAGTTATAACCTCAGTTTCTTCCTGTGTAAAACGGAGACAACACTCAACGGTTAGGAGGACTAAGTGAGAAAATGCTTATTAACTCAGTTCCTAGCACAGAGGAAGCACAAGATTCTGTGATCCAATCCTCCACTACAAAGTCTTCTGAGGAAGAGGCTCTCCAGAGGTAAAAAGTCTTCGGATGGGAAATCCCTTAGCTTCCGGGCTTCTGCGGGACTCCCGTCTTTTCCCCGGACAACGGACAACGGGAGCTCTTTCTCTTGGGACCCACGGCGGGATCCAGGGCCTGAAGATGAAGCCTAAAAGTTAGGTGGGCCCTGGGAGCCCGGATTCCAGCTTCCTTTATGCAGAAACCCCGTGGAATCGTGGTCTGACCCACTGGGAGACAGAGACGCCGGCCTGAGTGGATGCTGTGGCTGTCTTTTGACTTGGCTCTTTCCGTGGGAAGGTAGAAAGGAACAGCGAGGCGAGAGTTGATAGTTCTTTGACATCATCATGTTGTCCTGCAAAGCCAGCGTGCTTTCACAATCCCCTCACCAGACCCGGCGACCCAGTTTTGAATGCTTTTAAGGCATTAGACCAAACTGGTTGAATGCAGCCACCTTTCCTACAACTGGGAAACTAGGAGTCTCTCTAGCAAGTTGAATTCTCCCCTTTACGAATGAATGACCGCTTCTGGTTTAGGAAAATGTTCTGATGTTAGATTACTCTTGGGTGGGCCTTTCCTTCTAATAGCAATTGTGTTCCCTTAGTTTGACTGATTTAGGGAGGCAGGCTTACTTATATTGGTACTCTGAGAATGTTGCCTACTGTGGTTGTAAGGAAAGTTTTGTTCAGCCAACAAGAGCTCATTCTCTCAGTGGAAAAGCAGCCTAGTCGTCGCTAACGCTTCCCTGCTGAATAGGTCTGAAGAGACTTCAAACACGGACACATGAAGACGTTTCACTGTCTCCTACGGGTTCCCGGAGCCAAATTCCCGGCAGGCAAGGCAGGCGGAGAGAGCAGCTCTGGGGCAGTTCCACTGAGAAAAATAAATTTATTCAACAGCATAACAATTTGGCTTATAAACAGGGAGTTAACCAAGCAAAAAATAACCTTCAAGAAACTATGGACACTCGCTCACCATTCATTGCCCAAGACAGCAGAGCGCCTACATCTTGAGCAACGTATTCTGCTTCATATCACTCTCATCTCTCTCTCTCTCTTTTTTCTTTCGTTAAGTGACTCCCTTTTCAGAGGCGGCGGTCCAAAAATTAACCTTACTGGGAAAGAGAAAAATCAAATGCAAATCGGCTTGGCGCTGCCTGACTCACAAAACGCCCTGGGGATGCGACTACGTGATTTTTCCTTAAAAAAAAATTTTTTTCCCCCTCTCTCTGAAGGAGTGAAACTGCCTGCCGTGAGGAAGTTCTTGATTTTGTCTCCAGTAAATTCACCGGGTGCAGACTGCCTTAGCGTTTTAAATCGGGTTAGTGACCACTAGAGACGGAAATCGCTAATTACCAAGTCCCTTTTGATCTCCCCGGGCCGTTTGGCTCTTGACCCTGGAGGCTCCAGTATCCGTGCTTTCCCAGAACTGGACCAGAGCGGCGAGACCAGAGCCGGGTCTACAGTTAACGTGTACGCCAAGGTCTGGATCGGACTGCTAAAAATGTCCACAGACATCCCAGAGTTGCAGACCTCGGGAGCTGGTGTGCTGCTGGACGTTAACTAGCGCCTGTGTGTCCAGGAGTTTGATTAAGCTACCCGCTAACCGCACTTTTATTTAAATTTGGGGCTAAGAATGGGGAAATAATATATTAAAATTTCCTCATCCACTGCCTCTCCCCTCTAACGCACCTTCCTTTTTCGATTTTTTTTTTTTTGTGGAAAATGGAATTTTCTTCTCTTTGCTGGGACTAAAATGTGATTCGAAATAGTTTGTGAGATGAACAAAAGTCACCAGCAAGCCGGACGTCTGGGGCAGAGCGCTGACGGTAGAGGAGTGAGAGCGAAGGCTTGGTGTGGGAGGATAATGGGGAGCCGGCCTCCTCCCCGTCTGGTCTCCATTCCCCTCCGTCTTCCAGGTAAAACGGCTTTCCCTTAATCCATCACCTGCTGGGAGCGCCCTTCCCCAGGCAAGCGGAGAATTTGTTAGCTGCCAGAACCTGTTAGCTCCGTTCGGGGCGGCTTTGTGGAGCCAAACGAGGCTCCCTGCATTGTGGCCTTTGTCCGAGGAATTTAAGTATTTACATAATGCGTGAGCGCGGAACTCGGCGATGGGTCCGGACTCGGCGTGTGGAGACGCGCGTACTCGGCAACCGCGGCGCCCTGGCGCGCGTGCGCCCAGGAACCAGCTCGCTGTGCGCGGGCTCAGGGCGCGCAGGTCCTGAGAGCAGCGCCCCTTGCTCGGTCATCTCCGGGGGGCTGCGCTGTAAGAGGCGAAGTTTCGGTGAATGAATCGAAGAAGCTGGATCCATGAGACTCTGAAGCTGGAATAATTAATTCGGTTTTCTAGGAGAATGTTGGGCGCTTCGTCGTTTTACTTGCTGACCCGCTCGGGTTCCGATCACTCGCGGGGTCGCTTCCCACCCGCGCGCCAGCGGACAGCGAGGGACATTTAAAGGGGAGAAGAGTGCCCGGTGTGCAGGACCACTGCTCTGCGGAGTTTAGGAAGGAATCTGGAGGCTTTCGAGGCGCGCACACTTCTCAGAGTAAATGCAGATACTTTAGGAAGCCGACGTCTCCGAGTATCCAACCTTTTGGAGAGAGGTGGCTCTACTCAGAAATCTCGCCCAAGGCGACTCTCCACCAAAAACGTCCCAGAGGTACCCAGAACGCTCCCCAATCTAGCAGGTGCAAGATCTCTTATGCGGCCTCTACTTTCCAAAGCCGCGCTGAGAGGCGGAAGTGCTACGGGATGGATTTCAAAGAGGAGCCCGCACTGGAAGGGGTGGCTAGGCAGACCCTCGCAGCCCAGAAGCGGCCCGCCCTTTCCACGGGGCCTGCGGGCTGGCGCCGCCCCTGAGCGAGCGCGCTCTTCGCGGGTCCCAATCAGCTCTCTCGCCGGTCTGTGACGGCATTCGGCCCCGCCCCCTCGACGGAGATAAATACATTGGCAAAGTCTCCGTCGCGAGCACCGCGTGCGGCCCTGCGCCCCGGCCCGGCCTCCAGGTGCACTGTATATACATAGCATCCAGCTTGTAGGGCAGGTTCCGCTGTCCCCGCGGTCAGCCGCGGCCAGCTCCGCATCCTCCTCAGTCCCGCGTGCGGTGCGGCCAAGCCGAGCCGATCTCCAGGCTTCTCGCCTTCTTCTTTTTCTCTCCCTCCCTCCTCCGCAGGTGACATGTCCCGCGGCACTGGCCGGCCGGCTTGCCAGTGAGCAGCGGCGCAGCGCCCCTGTTCGGCCAGCGCAACTTGCCTGGCTCCGCGCGGCTGGTGCCGGAGAACGGCGGTGCCCTCGCCACAAGACTCTTCCCTACAGGATGAAGAACCCAATGCTAGAGGCCGTGTCGCTCGTGCTGGAGAAGCTACTCTTCATCTCCTACTTCAAGTTCTTCAGTTCAGGCGCCCCGGGCGAAGACAAGGCGGGGAACACTTTATATGAGATCAGCTCTTTTCTCCGCGGTGACGTGCTGGAGGTGCCTCGGACCCACCTGACGCACTATGGCATCTACCTGGGCGACAACCGTGTCGCCCACATGATGCCCGATATCCTGTTGGCCCTGACTGACGACAAAGGGCTCACGCAGAAAGTGGTCTCCAACAAGCGTCTCATCCTAGGCGTCATTGGCAGGGTGGCCAGCATCCGCGTAGACACCGTGGAGGACTTCGCCTACGGAGCCGAGATCCTGGTGAATCACCTGGACAGGTCCCTCAAGAAGAAGGCGCTGCTCAACGAAGAGGTGGCGCAGAGGGCAGAGAAGCTGCTGGGCATAACTCCCTACAGCCTACTTTGGAACAACTGCGAGCATTTCGTCACCTACTGCAGGTTCGGCACCGCGATTAGCCCCCAGGCCGACAAGGTACCACGTGTGACTCTAACCCCGGTGGGCTCGGTGGGGACGCTCCCTCCCTTCCCTAAACTTTCCTCACCCCTGGGAGCAGGGATTGGGTTCTAGATTTAGTAACGAACCTTCTGGTGTTCCTCAGGAAAGCGAAGTAAATAAATAAATGGCAATGTGCCTTGCAGGATATCTCGAAATGCACGGCGCAAGAGTGTGGCAATGCAGTACCGCTGCCAGCAACGCCAGAGAGCTGCCCAGTTATTGCTGCAGAAGTCATCAGGGTGTCCACCCAGCGTAGTTGAAATGACAAGGGCGAGTGACTAGGAGGGTCACAGAAAATCTGTCGCCGTATGCTTGCAACTTTACCCAAGAATTGGCAGTTGGAAGGAAGGTGTCCAGAGTTTATATTTAATCTATAACACTGTCTAGTACAAGTTGTTGTGCCTTTAAAACAAGGAAGCATGCCCGTTTTCCCTATGAGCTGCAGAGAGAGAATTCTCTTTGCTTAATATAAACTACCAAAATATCCATTAAGAAGACCTCCCTGGTAGGTCTCTTACTCCTGTGGCTGAGCTTAAGGGAAATCTTCTCCTTGGTATTCTGCATTTCTTTTATGCTGGCTTTAATCCCCATTTAGACTTCCCCATTGTTAAGCATCCTATATCCACTAGCCCCACAGTTGGGTTGGAGTGTTTCAGAGTTCCCCAGAGATTAAAACAATTAGTTTTCCAGAAGAGTCATTAACTGTTGGAAGGTAATTTTATGGGTACTTTAAAAAAAAGGGGGGGGGGAACTGTTAGAATTTAAGATGATTAAATTAGCTACAAAGCCAAAAGAAAAAATAGTGGATTTTTTTATTGCCTTTTGATACCTCTTAACTTATAAAATTCACATTTTAAGCCTGCAATTTCATTTGCAGTTGAAAGTCTTAACCTTCTCTGCAGTTGCTAAAGAGGTGCTGTTAGTGTGCATCCTTTATAATGAAAATCTGGGCACTCACATAATACGTTTCATTTATACTCTTCATGTCTAGATACGTTGGGACCGAAAGAGTCTAAGTCCATGTAACCAGTTTTTTTATTTTTCCATATCTTAATTTTTTGACCCACATGGGAAAATCTTTCCTCTTTAGGAGAGCATGAAAGTATAGTGCTTGTTTACATCCATATATGAAACTCCTTACAGAATATTTATAAAGCCGTAACAGACTCAATCTAGGAATTCTAAGTAAAATAAAAATACAGTTACAGCACTGTGCAGTGATTCAAGAATCACAGCTTCAGTCCAGGCCTGTTTAGAAATGAGCTTCACCACGTTTACAAACACTGGCTCCAAAAGTGTTCAAAAGGAAACACGTCAGATTTACTTAGGACCGAAGCAAGTCATTTCTCTAAGGAAAAACAGTATTTCCCTCCCATAATTAGGAGTTACCCTTTCATGGAATACATATAACACTGTATTATATATTTCTACAAAAAAGTAGTACAAGTGCTTTTTTAAGGTAGTAAAATATTTAATCTGCATAAATAACTAGTTGGAACAGTTTTTCCTCTTTGGAAACTTTTTAAGGTTTTATAGAAGTAGAGAAGTGCTTTAATTGCTGTTGCTGCATAGCACCTCTTGTGAAACTGAGTTTTTGTCTTCACTTTGAATGGTCTAACAAACAATTTGGCCACACAGTAGATTTCCTAGGGGGAAAAAAAAAATCCCCATCCCAAATTTTCCAATTCTAAGGACTGTTTTTGAACATGCCCTGAGAGAAGTAGGTCATTAGTACTGAAGGAGAACTGGCTTTTATTTTCTAGAAACATAAGGACTGACTTGATTCTGGGACTGGTGGTTGAGTTCTCCATATATACAACTATCATCAGCTTAACATGTCTCACTTAAATTTGTGTTGATAAAATCTCTCAAGAGCACTTTCCCTCATGAAAACACTACAGTTAATATGAAAGTGAACTGGAAGAAAATCTTTTTTTTTTCCCTTTGGCAGTGATTTTTTTTTTTATACAAGCTTAGAAAATGGAAAATTAAACCATTTTATAACAATTTCAGTATTTCATAAGCTATAAAGCCCTTTAATTAGTAACTATTATTATTTCTTATGGTTTTTTTTCTTTGCTGGTATTACTTTGCATTGCCAAAATGAATACCTGTACCCCCTTTTAATTTGCAGGGATTTGTTGCTCAAAGGTGCCCCTACAGGCTTCTTAACATTAAGCCAGAACTAGAGGGCATTTCCTACCATGGAGCAACCCAGAGGTGCCTCCTGGACAGGACATTAGAAATGAGATGATCCTCTTATGGGGGAAAGAAAGTCCACAATGATTCTGTGTTGGTCTAAATTAAATATTATTGGGAAAAAAGGTAAAAGAAGAATGACTATATCAAGACAGTATTCTTATTTACTTAAATGTATGTGTGTGTATGTTTTCAGTTGTGTCCAACACTTTGTGACCCCACAGACTGTAGCTCTCCAGGCTCCTCTGTCCATGGAATTTTCCAGGAAAGACTACTGGAGTGGGTTGCCAACCCAGGGATTGAACACATGTCTCCTACATCTCCTGCATGGCAGGAGGAGTCTTTACTGCTGTGCCACCTGGGAAGCCCACCTAAATGTATATTTCCCCATTATTTGCCAAACAGCTTTTCTTACTATCCTGAAAACTTTATTCAGTTTGATCCTTATCTCCTCATCACTTGAAAATTATGTATTTGTTACTCAGTATCTTGTTTAGTAGAAAGAGACAAATCATATGTTTGACACACAAAAAGAATGATATATAGATAACCAGCTGGAAATTTTATCTTTGTTGACATACTGTATAAAAGTATTGACAGAGACAGCCTTGCAGTGAAGGTTGTGTGTTAAAATATATTGGACTTGTTTCTGCAATGCAGGAGACATGGGTTCGATCCCTGGGTCAGGAAGATAAAGGGAATGCTTACCCACTCCAGTATTCTTGCCTGGAGAATTCCATGGACAGAGGAACCCGTGGGCTACAGTCCATGGGGTTGCAAAGAGCTGGACACACTGAGCGACTAACACTTTCACGTTCATTCTATCCATTAAGAATTTGGAAACGTGGCTGTCCAGAACTACATCTGGACACTGATGAAAGAAATCAAAGAGGAGACTCTAAAAGCATATACAGTGTCATCTAGAAAAGGAGCTTAAAGCCAAGTTCTTAGTTTTCAGTTGTATCCCCAACTCTTTGTGACCCCATGAACTGTAGCCCATCAGGCTACATGGGATTTTCAGGTAAGAATACTGCAGTGGGTTGCCATTTTCTTCTCTAGGGGATCTTCCCAACCCAGGGATCAAACCTGGGTCTAATGCATTGCAGGCAGATTCTTCACTAGCTGAGAACAAGTAGGAAACTCTTATCAAAATGGAGCAATTAATTGCTAAATTCTGCCCCAACAGTGATGAGGTAGAGATAACTGTCAAGATCTAGCAGTGAAAATAATCATTGTAATACTTTACATTTATACAGCATGCAGATGAATGCAGAGTACTTTTGCTAAATCTCATTTGATCCTCACAACAACCTCAGTATTTGCATGGAGGAGAAAAAGGTAGTCTGGACAGGTTAAATAATTAAGAGTGATCCAGGCAATACTTCCGAGAAAAATTAGTTTTCTAAGAAAAAAATACATATCTTAGAAGAATGCATTCTTCAGCGGGTAAAGATCTCATTTATTTTTATCTCCAGCAGCCAATTTTCAATTTCAACTGATCGTGACTTTATTTTGGCAGGAAACAGGATATGACAATAAAATTAGACTTTCGATGCCTTTAGATTTTGAGGCTTATCAGAAATTTATCATCAGAAATATTACCAAATTTTAGAATGGTGAGGTGTAGGAATCAAATTCACCAATAATGATGGGCTAAATTCTATTTGCTCAGGATCATTTTACTTTTGAATATGTTATTGTTATTGAGAGGCAATTTAATGTTGTTTTTAACCTTTAATCCTGAATAACTTTCATGTGGTTATATTCTCTGTAGTTTTCTGTCAATGTTCTGCATTTACAAGGGCAAGTGCCTAAAGTATTATTTCAGCCACTATGGGATGTGGAATCAGGAAACTGAACTGTTAACAACTTAAATTCTTCCCTAAGTTGTGAGAGAAATTCTAGTTCTTCTGGTGACAGGGAATAGCTGGAAAAGTTGTGCTCTACTGTTTGGTATGTATGATTCTTCTTAGGTTTAGCCTTTTCTAATATTCTTAAATTTTATTTTCCAGTTTTGTGAGAATGTGAAGATAATTATTCGTGATCAGAGAAGTGTCCTTGCTTCTGCAGTCTTGGGATTGGCGTCTATATTCTGTCTGGGCTTGACATCATATACTACTCTTCCTGCAATTTTTATTCCATTCTTTTTATGGATGGCTGGCTAACTTCATACTCCTGTGTCAGTGTATGGATTCTCTGTATAGAAATGTTTATATTTATATAGCACAAATCAATATAAGCATTATCGAGAAAAATGTGACCTATAATAATGTGTGCTGGATAAAAATGTGATTAAGAATGACACAAAGTGCTTACCATGTAAGCCCAAGGATGGAGGCTTTCTGAATCTTTCCAGGCAGTTCCATTCCCAGGCATCGTGAGTCTTGGAAACATGACGGCTTGTGCTAGAATTCACTGTTATAAGAAAACCAGCCTGTAAGGTGATGGCCACAGGAGGTTATTTGCTATTCTTTTTCTCCTATAATCATTGTTCTTCTCTGTTAAGCCTGAATTAGAAGATTGGAAAATTTGTTGAATGAGACCCCTAACTATTGTAAATTTATACTGTTTCATTGAAAATTTTATGTTAAACTAAAATAATTTCCCTTATTCAGATGAAAGCATGTTTGATGATTGGCCAAAAAAAATCACATTTTCTTTGTGTATTATATATAATTTCTAGTAAGTCAAGAATAATTTCATTTCTTGAAACAATATTGGCAAAGTTAAGGTTTAATGATAAAATAACTGACCAGAACTATAGAAATATGTTTTCCTGCAGAAATAGCTAATAATACTATAGTTTTGATAGGGCCTTACTTAATAGGAAGCCTGGCATTCATTTTTTTTTCCCTTTTATGTGTCACTGTAGTTACTTTAAACCACTCTGAGAGGAAAATGGACATAGGATTGAAGTAAGTTGGGTACTTGGAGAGTGTATGTGCCAATTAAATACACAGATGTATTGAGTCCATGTACTCGGACCGATGTACTGAGACTGAGTACAGGTATTGAGACATGTACTCAGACTAACAAATTGTTTGCTCTGAATTGCTTTACTGTCACAGCAGTGTAGTTAGTACAGAGCATTGGTGGAGGTGAACATAAAAGCACATTCAATCCATTTTTCTGCATTTATAGTGTAACTTGCATGTATGTCATTGGATGGTTTAATTTTAAAGCACTTACTAATGCACTGTATAATTTTTAAAAGCCCTGGCATTTGTCTTCTAGTTAGGTTTCTCCATTTCATTACCAAGTCAGTATAGTTTACATCCTTAAAAGAATGATGCTTCAGCAATATATAAAAACCCAAGCAAGTAAGACTAAGGGAAATAGCTGTTAGAAGTCATTTTTAAGTGTCTTAATACTACCAGGTGTGTAAGTTGATTACACAGAGCCTGTTTTAATGTCAGAGTTGAGATGCAGCAATGTTAAAGCAAGTGTGCAAGTACTTTTGCAAAATCACCAAATTCTAAAAACTAAGCTACAAACCTATAAACTATCAAGAATCAGAAAATAATGAGTCACATAATGAGCGGTATGAGGAGGGCAGGGTTGGTAACTCAATGATCCAATCAGAACAAATTTAAGAGTAAATTTTAGTATATTTGATGTTTTATCACCACTAATTTACCAACAACAAATTCAGTTAAATAGTGACTAAACTTTGTATTTAATCATTTAAATGTGTTGAATACTTAAAACATGAAATGACAACAGCACAGAATGAAGTGTTCTATGGGCCTATTCCAACCACTTAAAGTTATTCTTAGTGTGTATACATAAAAACAACCACTATGAGAACTTCATTGTATTAGTGGTTTTTCACTTACTGTATATTACTTATGTAGCAATTGTTTATAAATAAACTAATTTAAACATATGGTTGTCCTCATGAATAATTTACACCTTTCTTCAGACTTTAGTATTGTAGGTAGCAAAAAAATCACTGTGTATTGTTAAATCTGTGTTCAAAGATCATGATCTCTCATTAAAAGCTAAGGGAAGTATTTAAGGTTGAAACTAACCTAATAGTCTTGACTCGCTTCATATCCTTAGAGCAAGATTCAATGCATCTTTCATTTATGTGCTCGTTATGTGCCAGACATTGACCTGTTGCAATTTCATGGTCTAGAATTCATGTTTGTTAACTACCTATATAAGAGTATACACAGTGCTATGGGAAAACAAATAGAAGAACTCTTCCTGAAGGGTCAGAGAAATGTGTGTGAAGGAGGCAGTGCCAGCATCAGGCAGAGAAATAGAAAGAGGGGATCTCATCATACTGATGTGTCCTGTTACTTGTGGGAAAAGGGAACGGGAAGGAAGGTCTTATTCCCTGGAGTTGTTGACCTTCTTAGGAGAAAAGGAGAGTTTTTATTTTGTTGTGCTCAGTTTAATTGGTTGTTTAATGGGAAGAAAAAGAAGCATACATCCTTGATTGTGGTTATGGAAGAAACCCTGAGCCATTAATGTCTCTAGTGAATTGCTCTGGGCTTCATTAGGTAAAATTCATCCTTAAAATCCTACAAATTTTTACTCTAACTTGTGAAATGATAATCCAGTAGTGACTGCAGTTTTTGGTTGCTTATTTGTTCTTTGCCATACCTAGCTAAAGGTTGAACAGGACTAGCCAGGGCTAAGATGAAGCAATGCAAGTGCTGAGGGTGAAAAGATGAATGGGACATGGACCTTTTCCTCAAAGCTGATGGTCTCATGAGCACAGAAGGACACAGTAAGGCTTTCTGCAATAGAGCTGACTGAAGGCACAGAGAAAGAAGTGGTTCATTTTCACTGATATGGCCAAAATTATAGGGATTGCACTGAGACTTGAAAAATGGGAGTGCTTTCCAAAAGTACAAATTTGGGGTAAGGCATTTTACACATTGGGGACAGCATGAGCAAAGGCATGAGAACTGCCCCCACCAAGCCTGGCTCAAAAGAGTGAGGTACTTTCTTATTCTGGGACTGGAAGCCCAAAACTGCATGGGGGCATTTGGGCAAGTGCAAGAGGCCAGAGCAGAGCAGAGGCGGTGAGCAGAGGTGCTGGGAGAGAGTGATCAGGTGGAGCAAGTCTTGTGTAGACCAAGTTTAGACTTTATAAACAGGCAATAGAGACTTGGGGCTCAGAAAGACAACTCCCAAAAACATGTAGGTAAATGGACGCATGGGGCAAGACAACAAGGGACTAGTTATGATAACTAGTTATGAGTTAGGAATGGTTCTCAATCTCTAAAATAATGGCCTGTGATTGTAAGGGTGGAGAACAAACGTGTCAAGGAAATGTCAGCGGACGTTAGCCAAATTCTGACTCATGAGTAATTCCTGGTGGAGTGTCTGGGAAGAATCATGTATCTTTCCTTCTTGCCAGAAGGCTGGTTCCTGAAAAATACATGTGATGACTGGGTATAAATTATACATTTTAGATCTTTGTTTTGCTAAATTTGTTCCTTGTCAAGAACAAGCAAATAAGTACGAATTTGTTGTTTAAAAAATATTTTTTTTAGTATATAGATATATTTCATATTTTTCCATTTTCTATTTCATAATATTACTATCAAGTATCAAAAATATTTTCCAACAATATCAAAGTTATGCCAAAGGCAAAAGTCTTTTATTATAGATGAGAAGTCTATGAGAAATGATGGTTGCTAATCTTCTATTTTATATAATCTATTTAGAGAGTTTTATCTAACTGGATACGTCAGCTCAACTAATTTTACATTTGGTATACATGCATGTTCAATAAAAGCAGATTTTCATACTGTCCCCTCTTGTCTTTGAATTTGAAATGCATGAAAGTAGATAACAAACTTTCTTGAGAATGGTAGCCTGAAAGTTTTTGCCTCTCAAAGCTTTCTTTACTGAACATAGTTTTATATGTTTGAAATTAAAACATCTTGTGAATCTTCCTTCAGATTGATATAATCTATGGTATTTACATCTTGAAGCCTACCTTGACTATGTAGAAAAGGGTCCTGTGTAATATGAAATCACGAATCCCTTCTCCATTCTACAAAATCAACAAGAACAAACAGAGTCACAGGCATGAACTCTAGAATCAGATGTGTGAGGTGTAACGACCGAGGCAGTGGCCACAGGTGCGGTGAAGGTGAGGTGTCAGTAGGAGCAAGTCCCAGCCCAGTCCTGAAATAAATTCATGGCATAGCAAGGACCACAGAAGTTACTGGGCTGAACCCTTAAACATCTGACCACATTTCAGAGGTGGAAAATCAGGTAGGGATTGAGATACTTTGTGGTTATGCAAATAAACTAGAGCCAGATCCAAAGCTTGACTCTAGCTTTCTTTCCACTGCAGCTCGCTGAGGCTTCCCATAAACAGGACAAGCTTTTCTTCAATGAATGTGTTAATTTGTTGCAGACCTTCTATGTCCTCCATATACAGGGCCATATAGGAATGCACTAGTTAGAATCTTAGTCCTAGTTGCTCAGTCTAAGGAGAAAGAATGGAAGTTCAACAGATTTTAAAACTGATAATTTTGTACAGGTGTCAGAGAACAGACAGACAAGACCTGTCTACTGGAGGCAGTAAAGGAGAGGGAGGGTGGCAGAGAATTCTTCATTGACACTTTAACTGAGCAGTAAGACTACAAACATTTAAAGTGACAAGTCCCTTTTCCTGGCCATTGCAGGCACCTGGAGCAGTAAATACAAAGGCACAGAGTCATGAGACTCCCCTGCAGTTGGATTGCTGCTAGTTATTAAGAAAAATCACCTGTGTTCACATTGTTGCTTTGAGAGAAAGGTGCCCAGTACTATTACAAAGACCTCACAGTTCTTTTGAGGAAGAACAGCTCTGCTCAGATGCTTCTAGAGACAAGAGCCAAGATCCTGGAAGGCTTGACACTGTAAAAGTCTTAAGAGCGAAGGAAGTGTTTCCTAAACTTTCCAAGTCACTCTGGTGAGTCTAATAAGCTGGCAATCTTGCAAAACACATGATGAATGGGGGTGGAATTAGATTGTGAGGAAAAGAAACAACGTTTTATGGAAAGATTTATTTAAGGTAGATGGAGAAGGGGGAAGTACAGGGACTTCCTCAAACAGATGAGTGGCCCCGTGTCCTGTCAGCTCACAGCTGCTCCTGGGTCCCAGCAGCGATCCTGGTGCCATCCTCCTCCTGACTCTGGACACTGTCCTGATACTTCTTCCCATGGAGTTTTAGCTGGTACTCCTGGGGCTGCTGACCTGCTGCTCCCAATGCTGAGTGTGTCACTGCGTCTGCTACCTCATGGCTTCCCTCAAACTCCTTTCCTCTGTGTTTCACTTCCGCTTCACTCTCCTGGGTAAAGTCTCTCACTGAAAACTGCCAAAGGATCTAATTAGGCTGACTAGTAATGGTGCCTGGAAAACCCCATTGGACGGAGGAGCCTGGTGGGCCGTAATCCATGGGGTCACTAGGAGTCGGACACGACTGAGGGACTTCACTTTCACTTTTCAGTTTCATGCATTGGAGAAGGAAATGGCAACCTACACCAGTGTTTTTGCCTGGAGAATCCCAGGGACGGGGGAGCCTGGTGGGAAGCCGTCTGTGGGGTCACACAGAGTTGGACACGACTGAAGTGACTTAGCAGTAATGGTGCAATATTGGTACTCACAATGAACAAAGTTCTCAAGCCAGGCTGCCTCATGGGCCAGTGAACCCTCTCATATCCTTTTAGATTAGATACCTTCAGATCCTCCCGGCCAACGCCCCTGGCCTCGGGTGGCGGCCGGGAGGACCAACCCCACGTCTGAGGAGCGGTGGCTGCGGGGGCACAGGAGGGCCTAGAGGAGCTATCCCACGTTGAAGGTCAGGAAGGGCGGCGGTGAAGAGATACCCCTCGTCCAAGGTAAGGAGTAGCAGCTATGCTTTGCTGGAGCAGCCGTGAAGAGAAACCCCACGCCCAAGGTAAGAGAAACCCAAGTAAGATGATAGGTGTTGCAAGAGGGCATCAGAGGGCAGACACACTGAAACCATACTCACAGAAAACTAGTCAATCTAATCACACTAGGACCACAGCCTTGTCTAACTCAGTGAAACTAAGCCATGCCCGTGGGGCCACCCAAGACGGGTGGGTCATGGTGGAGAGATCTGACAGAATGTGGTCCACTGGAGAAGGGAATGGCAAACCACTTCAGTGTTCTTGCCTTGAGAACCCCATGAACAGTATGAAAAGGCAAAATGATAGGATACTGAAAGAGGAACTCTCCAGGTCAGTAGGGGCCCAATATGCTACTGGAGATGAGTGGAGAAATAACTCCAGAAAGAATGAAGGGATGGAGCCAAAGCAAAAACAATACCCAGCTGTGGATGTGACTGGTGATAGAAGAAAGGTCCGATGCTGTAAAGAGCAATATTGCATAGGAACCTGGAATGTTAGGTCCATGAATCAAGGCAAATTGGAAGTGGTCAAACAAGACATGGCAAGAGTGAATGTAGACGTTCTAGGAATCAGCGAACTAAAATGGACTGGAATGGGTGAATTTAACTCAGATGACCATTATATCTACTACTGCAGGCAGGAATCCCTCAGAAGAGATGGAGTAGCCATCATGGTCAACAAAAGAGTCCGAAATGCAGTACTTGGATGCAATCTCAAAAACGACAGAATGATCTCTGTTCGTTTCCAAGGCAAACCATTCAATATCACAGTAATCCAAGTCTATTCCCCAACCAGTAACACTGAAGAAGCTGAAGTTGAACGGTTCTATGAAGACCTGCAAGACCTTTTAGAACTAACACCCAAAAAAGATGTCCTTTTCATTATAGGGGACTGGAATGCAAAAGTAGGAAGTCAAGAAACACCTGGATAACAGGCAAATTTGGCCTTGGAATACGGAATGAAGCAGGGCAAAGACTAATAGAGTTTTGCCAAGATGATGCACTGGTCAAAACAAACACCCTCTTCCAACAACACAAGAGAAGACTCTACACGTAGACATCACCAGATGGTCAACACCGAAATCAGTTTGATTATATTGTTTGCAGCCAAAGATGGAGAAGCTCTATACAGTCAGCCAAAACAAGACCTGGAGCTGACTGTGGCTCAGATCATGAACTCCTTGCTGCCAAATTCAGACTGAAATTGAAGAAAGTAGGGAAAACCACTAGACCATTCAGGTATGACCTAAATCAAATCCCTTATGATTATACAGTGGAAGTGAGAAATAGATTTAAGGGACTAGATCTGATAGATAGAGTGCCTGATGAACTATGGAATGAAGTTCATGACATTGTACAGGAGACAGGGATCAAGATCATCCCATGGAAAAGAAATGCAAAAAAGCAAAATGGATGTCTGGGGAGGCCTTACAAATAGCTGTGAAAAGAACAGAAGCGAAAAGCAAAGGAGAAAAGGAAAGATATAAGCATCTGAATGCAGAGTTCCAAAGAATACCAAGAAGAGATAAGAAAGCCTTCCTCAGTGATCAATGCAAAGAAATAGAGGAAAACAACAGAATGGGAAAGACTAGAGACCTCTTCAAGAAAATTAGAGCTACCAAGGGAACATTTCATGCAAAGATAGGCTCGATAAAGGACAGAAATGGTATGGACCTAACAGAACCAGAAAATATTAAGAAGAGGTGGCAAGAATACACAGAAGAACTGTACAAAAAATATCTTCACAACCAAGATAATCACGATGGTATGATCACTCACCTAGAGCCAGACATCCTGGAATGTGAAGTCAACTGGGCCTTAGAAAGCATCACTACAAACAGCTAGTGGAGGTGATGGAATTGCAGTTGAGCTATTTCAAATCCTGAAAGATGATGCTGTGAAAGTGTTACACTCAATATGCCAGCAAATTTGGAAAACTCAGCAGTGGTCACAGGACTGAAAAAGGTCAGTTTTTATTCCAATCCCAAAGAAAGGTAATGCCAAAGAATGCTCAAACTACCACACAATTGCACTCATCTCACATGCTAGTAAAGTAACGCTCAAAATTCTCCAAGCCAGGCTTCAGCAATATGTGAACCATGAACTGCCTGATGTTCAAGCTGGTTTTAGAAAAGGCAGAGGAACCAGAGACCAAATTGCCAACATCTGCTGGATCATTGAAAAAGCAAGAGAGTTCCAGAAAAACATCTATTTCTGCTTTATTGACTATGCCAAAGCCTTTGACTGTGTGGATCACAAAAAACTGTGGAAAATTCTGAAAGAGATGGGAATACCAGACCATCTGACCTGCCTCTTGAGAAACCTCTATGCAGGTCAGGAAGCAACAGTTAGAACTGGACATGGAACAACAGACTGGTTCCAAATAGGAAAAGGAGTACGTCAAGGCTGTATATTATCACCCTGTTTATTTAACTTATATGCAGAGTACATCATAAGAAATGCTGGACTGGAAGAAACACAAGCTGGAATCAAGATTGCCAGGAGAAATTTCAATAACCTCAGATATGCAGATGATACCACCCTTGTGGCAGAAAGTGAAGAGGAACTAAAAAGCCTCTTGATGAAAGTGAAAGAGGAGAGTGAAAAAGTTGGCTTAAAGCTCAACATTCAGAAAATGAAGATCATGGCATCCGGTCCCATCACTTCATGGGAAATAGATGGGGAAACAGTGGACGGTGTCAAACTTTATTTTTTGGGGCTCCAAAATCACTGCAGATGGTGACTGCAGCCATGAAATTAAAAGACACTTACTCCTTGGGAGGAAAGTTATGACCAACCTAGACAGCATATTCAAAAGCAGAGACATTACTTTGCCAACAAAGGTCCGTCTAGTCAAGGCTGTGGTTTTTCCTGTGGTCATGTATGGATGTGAGAGTTGGACTGTGAAGAAGGCTGAGCACCGAAGAATTGATGCTTTTGAACTGTGGTGTTGGAGAAGACTCTTGAGAGTCCCTTGGACTGCAAAGAGATCCAACCAGTCCATTCTGAAGGAGATCAGCCCTGGGATTTCTTTGGAGGGAATGATGCTGAAGCGAAACTCCAGTACTTTGGCCACCTCATGCGAAGAGTTGACTTATTGGAAAAGACTCTGATGCTGGGAGGGATTGGGGGCAGGAGGAGAAGGGGACAACAGAGGATGAGATGGCTGGATGGCATCACTGACTCAATGGATGTGAGTCTGAGTGAACTCTGGGTGTTGGTGATGGACAGGGAGGCCTGGAGTGCTGCGATTCATGTAGTCTCAAAGAGTCGGACACGACTGAGTGACTGAACTAAACCGACCTTCAGATCAGGTCATGACCTTGGGCCAATCAGTTGTTGCTGAGTTGTACAACCATGGTCTCCAAGGCGTGGTGGAGCTACTCTAAGAAGCTATTTGTAACTGATTTTCCTTCACAGATAGCTATCAGCCAGGTTAGATGGGAGAGTAGTACCTGACCGTCACCTTTGAGAGTTCAGTCTGCAATAATATAGAGGATGGATTGCTCAAGGAAACTTAACGCAAAGGACATACATTCTGTCACCTAGATGTAGGACAGAAATGATGAAGACTGGATGAAAGTCAATGACAGTGAGGATAGAGAGGAAAGAATGGAGTGATTTGAGGGGTGTAAAAGCGGGGGGAGGTATTTCATAAAGGGTCCAACCAAGAACCATGAGTCTGTTCTAAGTATTGTCTGGCAAGATGTGTGTGTGTGTGGTGTAATACCTTGGTTTTTCCCTTCCAGTCAGCCTCCGAACTCTTGGGAGGGCCTCACATTGGCCAATTAAGCCAGAAAGCAGCTGACCAGAAAGCTGAGCATGCACCCTGCTGGGAAACGTAGCTGAGGGCTCACAGGAAAGGCTGGGTGCCCATCAGTATAACTGGTCATGTTGTGCCATGCTGGCTAATTTGGAGGAGTGGGCCTTGGAAGAAGTAGGATGAGCCTGGTTTTGGATATGCAGAGTTTGAGTAGCCTAGGGTCGAATAGATGGAAATATAAACAACTGGAAAGTGTAATCTCTCACTCAAAACAGAGCTCAGGGACAGAGATATACTGGGAGTTGTAACAGTGGTGAATGGAGCCAGGCCACGAATATACCATTTGGGGGTGTCTATGAAGAATGAAAATGTAATGGTGGGAGACTACAGTCAGTCGTGTCCAACTCTTAGGGACCCCATGGACTGCAGCCTACCAGGCTCCTCCGTCCATGGGATTTTCCAGGCAAGAGTACTGGAGTGGGTGGCCATTGCTTTCTCCGATGAAGAATGAAAATGTAATGGTGGGAGACTACAGTCACAAACAAATAAGAGCAAGGAAGAAAGACCAAGAATCTTTTTAGAAGGAGATTGAAGAATAATGGTACAAAGCTTAGAGCAGACCAGGAGACACTATGAGGACCCTACAGAGGGGTGAGTTTTAGAAGGAAGTGTATGAATAGTATCAGGATAGAAAAAAGAAAAAGGCTGAAGATGTTCACATTGGACTTGGCAGACAAGGAGTAGAGTGACCTTGATTAGTAAGCACCCGCTATACTAGATGTGGGGTGTTAGTAGTAGGAAGTCAAGATGTACCTGGAGTAACAGGAAATGTTGGCCTTGTAATACAAAATGAAGCAGAGCAAAGGCTAACAGAGTTTTGCCAAGAGAACACACTGGTTATGGCAAATATCCTCTTTAACAATGCAAGAGATGACTCTGCACATGGACATCACCAAATGGTCAATACTAAAATTAGACTGATTATATTCTTTACAGCCAAAGATGGAGAAGCTCTATACAGTCAGCCAAAACAAGACCTGGAGCTGACTGTGGCTCAGATCATGAGCTCCTTACTGCAAAATTCAGGCTTAACTCTCAGATACTAGGGGAAACCATTAGACTTTTCAGTGGTTTCATTTGATTTCATAAATCAAATCCTTTATGATTATACAGTGGAGGTGATGAATAGATTCAAGTGATTAGATCTGGTAGACAGAGTGCCTGAAGAATTATGGACAGAGGTTTGTAACATGCTATGGGAGATGGTGACCAAAACCATGCAAAGTGGTGGTCTAAGGAGGCAAGAGAATTCCAGAAAAACATCTACTTATGCTTTATATATTACGCCAAAGCCTTTGACTGTGTAGATAACAACAAACTGTGGAAAATTTTTCAAGAGATGGGAATACCAGACCACCTTACCTGTCTCCTCAGAAATCTATATGCAGGTCAAGAAGCAATAGTTAGAACCAGACATGGAACAACAGACTGGTTCCAAATTGGGAAAGGAGTACGTCAAGGCTGTATATTGTCACCCTGCTTATTTAACTTATATGCAGAGTACATCATGTTGGAAGAAAAGCTATGACAAACCTAGACAGCATATTAAAAAGCATACACATTACTTTGATGACAAAGGTCTATCTAGTCAAAGCTATGGTTTTACCAGTAGTCACTTATGGATGTGAGAGTTGGACTACAAAGAAAGGTGAGTACCAAAGAATTGATGCCTTTGAACTGTGGTGTTAGAGAAGACTCTTGAGAGTCCCTTGGACTGAAAGGAGATTAAACCAGTACATCCTAAAGTAAATCAGTCCTGCATATTCATTGGAATGACTGATGCTGAAGTTGAAGCTCCATACTTTGGCCACCTGATGTGAAGAACTGACTCCTTCGAAAAGGTCCTGATGCTGGGAAAGATTGAAGGCAGGAGGAGAAGGGGATGACAGAGGGTGAGATGGTTGGATGGCATCACTGACTCAATGGACATGAGTTTGAGCAAGCTCCAGGAGTTGGTGATGGACAGGGAGGCCTGGTGTGCTGCAGTCCAGGTGGTAGCACAGTCAGACACGACTGAGCGACTGAACTGAACTGAAGGAGGCCTTTTAAATAGCTGAGAAGAGAAGCAAAAGGCAAAAGAGAAAGGGTAAGATATACCCAACTGAATGCAGAGTTCCAGAGAAGAGCAAGGATAGGTAAGAAAGCCTTCTTAAGTGAACAGTGCAAATAAATGGAGGAAAACAATAGAATTGGAAAGACTATAGATCTCTTTAAGAAAATTGGAGATATCAGGGGTATCTTTCATGCAAAGATGGGCACAATAAAGGACAGAAATGGCAAGTACCTAACAGAAGGAGAAGAGATTAAGAAGAGGTGGCAAGAATACACAGAAGAACTGCACAAAAAAGGTCTTAATGACTCAGATAACCATGATGGTGTGGTTACTCACCTAGAGCCAGACATCCTGGACTGTGAAGCCAAGTGGACCGTAGGAAGTATCACTACAAACAACGCTAGTGGAGGTGATGGAATTCCAGTTAAGCTATTTCAAGTCCTAAAAGATGATGCTGTTAAAATGCTGAACTCCAATATGCCCGCAAATTTGCAAAATTCAGCAGTGGTCACAGGTCTGGAAAAGGTCAGTTTTCATTCCAATCCCAAAGAAAGGCAACGTCAAAGAATGTTCAAATTATTGTATAATTGTACTCATTTCATACGCTAGCAAGGTAATGTTCAAAATCCTTCAAGTTTAGCTTCAACAGTACATGAACCGAGAACTTCCAGACATGCAATCTGGATTTAGAAAAGGCAGAGGAAATAGAGATTAAATTGCCATCTGTTGCATCATGGAGAAAGCAAGAGAGTTCCCCCCAAAAAACACCTGTCTAATTCTGCTTTAGTGACTACACCAAACCTTTGTGTGGATTACAACAAACTGTGGAAAATTCTTAAAAAGATGGGAATACCAGATATGAGGAGACACCATACCTGTCTCCTAAGAAGCCTGTATGCAGGTCAAGAAGCAAAAGTTAGAACCAGACATGGAACAACAGGCTCATTCAAAATTGGGAAAGGGGTACTTCAAGGCTGTATATTGTCACCCTGCTTATTCTGATATACCACCCTTATGGCAGAAAGCAAAGAGGAACTAAAAAGCCTCTTGATGAGGGTGAAAGAGGAGAGTGAAATAGCTGGCTTAAAACTCAACATTCTCAAGAAGATCATGGCATTCAGTCCCATCACTTCATTGCAAATAAATGTGGAGAACATGGAAACAGTGACAGATTTCATATTCTTGAGCTCCAAAATCCTTACAGATGGTGACTGCTGCTGCTGCTAAGTTGTCAGTCATGTCCGACTCTGTGCAACCCCATAGACAGCAGCCCACCAGGTCTCCCATCCCTGGGATACTCCAGGCAAGAACACTGGAGTGGGGTGCCATTTCCTTCTCCAATGCATGAAAGTGAAAAGTGAAAGTGAAGTCACTCAGTTGTGTCTGACTCTTAGCGACCCCATGGACTGCAGCCTACCAGGCTCCTCCATCCATGGGATTTTCCAGGCAAGAGTACTGGAGTGGGTCACCATTGCTTTCTCCCATGGATGGTGACTGCAGCCACTAAATTAAAAGATACTTGCTCCTTGGAAGGAAAAGTATGATAAACCTAGACAGTGTATTAAAAATCAGAGACATCACTTTGCTGACATTGGTCTGTATAGTCAAAGATACGGTTTTTCCAGTAGTCATGTACAGAGAGTTGGACCATAAATATGGCTGAGCACTGAAGAATTGATGCTGTTGAGCTGTGGTGCTGGATAAGACTCTTGAGAGTCCCTTACACAGTAGGGAGATCAAACCAGTCAATTCCAAAGGAAATCAGTCCTGAATATTCATTGGAAAGACTGATGCTGAAGGTGAAGCTCCAATACTCTGGACACCTGATTTGAAGAGCTGTCTCACTGGAAAAGATCCTGATGCTGGGAACGATTGAGGGCAAGAGGAGAAGGGGACGACAGAGGACAAGAAGGTTGGATGGCAACATGGACTTGCTGGACATAAGTTTGAGCAAACTCCAGGAGATAGTGAAGGGTAAGGAAGCCTGGTGTGCTGCAGTTCTTGTGTTGCCAAGAGTTAGACAGGGCTTAGTGAATGAACAACAACAACAGGAAAGTTAAGGAGAAGGCAGACTGTAGGTTGAAATGTAAATGGGTAAAGAGCTTGAGCTTCCTTTTGTAGTAGTTTGGTGGAAAAAGGAAGGAAACAAAGCACAAAGACTCAAAACAGTATAATATGTGACATCTTTTTTTTACTTTAGCCTTGCTTGGAATGAAGCCTATTAAGAACCGATTTATGTCTCATTGTGTGTCTGTGTGTGTGCTCATCACGTTCAGCTCTTTGGGACCCTATGGACGGTAGCCTGCCAGGCTCCACTGTCCATGGAATTTTCCAGGCAAGAATACTGGAGTTGCCATGCCCTCCTCCAGGGCATCTTCCCACCCTAGGGATGGAACCTCTGTCTCTTGTGTCTCCTTCATGTGGGTTTTTACCACTGGCACCACCTGGGAAGATTATGCCTCACGGAAGAACATAAATCAGAAGTGAATTTTCATAATTGTTTTCTGAGGGGGATAAGCTACTTGTAATATTATCAGAGCAGCACTTTTCTTTCAGAACAGTGACTGGTATCAGAGGATCAGTCAAATCAATGAACATCCCCATTTCTACTGGCTTCTTTGAAAAAAACATATGCAAAGAGAGATTCTAGCAGTGTCATCTAGATGTTATCACACTAAGTTAGACAGAGAAAGACAAACATCCTATGATATCGCTTATTTGTGGAATCTTAAAAAATGATACAAATGACTTTATTTACAAAACAGAAATAGACTCACAAACATAGAAAACAACTTATGATAACCAAAGGGGACAGGTGGGAGAAGGATACATTTGGAATTGGGGATCAACAGATACACACTACAGTATATAAAACAGAAAAACAGCAGATAAGTATATTTACTATCTTGTAATATCCTATGATGGAAAATAATTTGAAAAATATACGTGTGCTGAGTGTTCAGTCATTTTAGTCATGTTAGACTCTTTGCAGCCCCATGGACTATAGCCTGCCAGGCTCATGTGTCCATAGGATTCTCCAGACAGGAATACTGGAGTGGGTTGCCATTTCCTTCTCCAGGGGATCTTCCCAACCCAGGGATCAAACCTGCATTTCTTACGTCTCCCTGCATTGGCAGGCAGGTTCTTAACCACTAGCACCACCTGGGAGGCCTGAAAAAATAACATGTATTTGCATATATTAATATATGTATAATGAATCACTTTGTTGTATACCTGAAACTTTGTAAATCAACTATACTTTAATAAAAATAAAAGAAATTCTAGGGGTGTCAGGAGAATTGGGAAGGAATAGAAACACAAGACAGACTGCACAGGACTCTAAACTTTGGCTTTTATCCCCACAGCCTATTCAGGGAAGTCTGTGGCCATTTCTTCCCTTTCACAGAATAATGGAGTAGAGATCAAAATACAAGACTCAGATTCAAAAGCTTCTGGAAACTTTTTGAGTGGCATGACTTCATAAGTTCTTTGGATTTTCTACAGTTAAATCTCCACAAATATTCATGAAAAATCATAATGGAAGATTAAACAAATCTAAATGGCTAACATGTTCAACAAAAATTGCACAAAATAATTTATCTCTTTGTCCTATGTTGACCCCAATACATGAAGAATTTTGAGACCATTTTATCTGGCACTTAACTGAATCACCTATTCTTTGGAGAAGAATTAGCATTCTTGAGAAAATCTCCTTGTTTATACCGAGTCAAACAATGCGCTGAACTTCCAAGATTTACTGATAAACAGCTTTGTTTGCTAAGCCCAGCTGGGCTTGAAGCTGCCTCCAAAAATCTGCTCAGGCTGAAGAACCTAAGCTCCATTTTGGTCCAGACTCCCGATCTGATCTCACTGCTGGAGAGAAACCAAAAAGGCAGCACTTGCTACCTACTTGAGTGACATCACGATTGATTTCCTCTTTAAGACTCCCTTAACCCCCTTCCAAACTCCACTGCTCCACACAAATCTTTCTCCATTTCACTTCTTGTGGTTCAGTTGCTAAGTCGTGTCTGACTCTTTGTGACCCCCAAGTATGTCAGGCTTCCCTGTCCTTTACTATCTTCTGGAGTCTGCTAAAACTCATTTCCATTGACTCAGTGATGCCATCCAACCATCTCATCCTCTGTCTTCCCCCTTCTCCTCCTGCTCTCAATCTCTCCTACTATTAAGGTCTTTTTCAATGAGTCAGCTCTTTGCATCAGGTGGCCAAAGTATTGAAGCTTCAGCAAGTCACAGACAAATGACTACCAGGGAATTCAACAACAGTAAATTCTTTCTGTTTTGTTTTTGTTTTAACTGAATTGTAGTTTATTTACAAAGTTGTATTAATTTCTGCTGTATAGCAAAGTGATTCAGTTATATATACATACGTGTGCGTGTGTGTGTGCGTGTGCACTCAGTCACTCAGTCATGCCCTACTCTTTGCCATCCCATGGACTGTGTAGCCTGCCGGCCTTCTGTGTCCATGAGATTTTTATAGGCTAGAATACTGGAGTGGGTTGTCATTCCCTTCTCCAGGGCATCCTCCCACTTCAGGCACATCTGTTGCTTCTTCTGCACCAAGAATCTTCTCCACATGGGAAGCCTATATACACATCATTTTAAAATATTCTTTTCCATTATGGCTTAATATAATATTGAATATAGCCCTCCATGCTATACAGTAGGACCTTGTGGTTTATCCACCCTCTATAGAAAACTTGCATCTGCTAACCCCAACCTCCCATGCCATCCCTCCTCCAACTCCCTCACCATTGGCAATGACTAGTCTGTTCTCTATGACCCTGTTTCTGTTTCATAGAAAGGTTCATTTCTGTCATATTGTAGATTCCACATACAAGTGGAATATATGATATGTATATGTATCATATATTTATCTTTCTCTTTCTGACTTACTTCACTTAGTAAGATAATCTCTAGTTGCATCCATATTGCTGCAAATGTCATTAAATGTAAATTCTCTTAATTTCATACTACACCTGATTTTTCTTGTGTAAAAAAGTGAATAAACAGAAACCTTAATTAAATAGGGTTGGGGGACTGGAAGAGGGAGCTCTTAACCCTTTCTAGGGAAGGACTCGGCCAAAGAAAAGCTATGGACCCTTGAATTATTACAGCTCTCCCTGCTTCCTTTTCCCTCTATAGAAAGTCCTCCTCTCCATTTTTGCAGGGGACTTTCACATGGCTAGCCATGGTGGCAGACTGAATTGCAAGTCTATCCTGATCCAAAATAGACCCATCTTTGCTGGAGAAATATCTGGCAGTCTATTTGTTTCAGGTCAACACTGGGATGAGGATTTAAAGTGACAAAAACATTTGTGATAATTATTTTTAAAAAAGCATAAAGGAACTGAAGACGTAAGACAAGATGAGAGAAAATCTGAAAATGAAGAGAAGAAAGGAAGTGGGTTTAGAGCACCATGGCAGTCTGTTTGAGGGATGACCCCTCTGCAGGTGAACAGCTACCCCGATACTTCCCTTTGCTGCTGCAGCCAGAGATGGGGGGTTGGGGGTGGGCTGCTATGCCTCCTTCTGTAGCAGCTAGACTTCTCTACTTTGTAGGTGCTCACTCTTACAATCACTCTGGAACCAAGTGTTATCCCTTTGATCCCAAAGTTACCCTCCCATCTAGATAGAAAGGCAGACTATGAAAACTAGAAAAGGTCAACTTTTTTCTGCTCTAGCCACTCCCACCCCTTTGCTTGGCTCTTTCCCTAGCCAGGTTCAAGGAATTTTATTGATGTGCTCCTAACTCAGCACGTTAGAAAGTGCTTCTAAGCACACATTTTGCCTGGTATGAGGGAGATTTGGTGGGTGGGGGCGGAGAGTCTCTCCTAAGAACCACAAATCTGTGAAAAAAAAGTCAGGTGGGCCTTAGGAAGCATCACTATGAATAAAGCTAGTGGCGGTGATGGAATTCCAGTTGAGCTATTTCGAATTCTAAAAGATGATGCTTTGAAAGTGCTGCACTCAGTATGTCAGCAAATTTGGAAGACGCAGCACAGGCCACAGGACTGGAAAAGGTCAGTTTTCATTCCAATCCCAAAGAAAGGTAATGCCAAGGAATGCTCAAACCACCGCACAATTGCCCTCATCTCACACGCTAATAAAGTAATACTCGAAATTCTCCAAGCCAGGCCTCAGCAACATGTGAACCATGAACTTCCAGTTGTTTAAGCTGGTTTTAGAAAAGGCAGAAGAACCAGAGATCATATTGCCAACATTTGCTGGATCATCAAAAAAGCAAGAGAGTTCCAGAAAAACATCTATTTCTGCTTTATTGACTATGCCAAAGCCTTTGACTGTGTGGATCACAATAAACTGTGGAAAATTCTGAAAGAGATGGGAATACCAGACCACCTGACCTGCCTCTTGAGAAACCTCTATGCAGGTCAGGAAGCAACAGTTAGAACTGGACAAGGAACAACAGACTGGTTCCAAATAGGAAAAGGAGTACGTCAAGGCTGTATATTGTCACCCTGCTTATTTAACTTATATGCAGAGTACATCATGAGAAATGCTGGGCTAGATGAAGCACAAGCTGGAATCACAACTGCCGGGAGAATTATCAATAATCTCAGATATGCAGATGACACCAGCCTTATGGCAGACAGTGAAGAAAAACCTCTTGACGAAAGTGAAAGAAGAGAGTGAAAAAGTTAGCTTAAAACTCAACATTCAGAAAACTAAGATCATGGCATGCTGTCCCATCACTTCATGGCAAATAGATGGGGAAACAGTGGAAACAGTGGCTGACTTTATTTTTCTGGGCTCCAAAATCACTGTGGATGGTAATTGAAGCCGTGAAATTAAAAGACGCTTGCTCATTGGAAGGAAAGTTATGACCAACCTAGACAGCATATTAAAAAAGCAGAGACATTACTTTGTCAACAAAGGTCTGTCAAGGCTATGGTTTTTCCAGTGGTCATGTATGGGTGTGAGAGTCAGACTATAAAGAATGCTGAGTGCTGAAGAATTGATGCTTTTGAACTGTGGTGTTAGAGAAGACTCTTGAGAGTTCCTGGACTGAAAGGAGATCCAACCAGTCCATCCTAAACGTGATCAGTCCTGAATATTTATTGGAGGGACTGATGTTGAAGCTGAGACTCCAATACTTTGGCCACCTGATGCGAAGAGCTGATTCATTTGAAGAGACCCTGATGCTGGGAAAGATTGAGGGCAGGAGGATAAGGGGATGACAGAGGTTGAGATGGTTGGATGGCATCGCTGACTCAATGGACATGGGTTTGGGTGGACTCCAGGAGTTGGTGATGGACAGGGAGGCTTGGCTTGCTGTGATTCATGAGGTCGCAAAGAGCCAGACACGACTGAGTGACTGAACTGAACTGAACTGAAATAGAGTTGAGAGAGCAGCAGGGGACCTCTCTTGCCCTGTGGTTGGCAATCTTACCAACCTCTCCAGGTGTGTACCTGCAGGCTTAGGATACTAACTACTTACTGAAGGCAGCCAGCTCATTCCCACAGCAGATTATTCAGATTCTGCTTCATTCCTTTCATTCAGCTCACATGTATTGAGTGTCCATTATATCCCAGGCATTGAACTTGGGAGAGGGTCTACAGAGGTGGAAGCTAAAAGTTTCTGCTCTCAAGGAGAAGGTATGTTGCAACCATAGTTTGGAACTATCTGAGTTGAAAGTGACTTTAGAAAATATGACATTTTGCAGTTGTTATTTCATAAAAGGTGTTCACATACATTCACTCATTTAATAATTATTACCCTATAATGAAGAACTGAGCCCACAAATATTGAGAAACTTGGTTTTTAACCACTAGGTGTTATTCTTGTTTTATTGTTAAGGAAACTGAGGCTAAGCAGGTTAAATGTTCAAGATCCTATAGTCAGAAATGTAGCATCAGGACTCAAACTTTGGCATTTTTACTCTGTATTTACTCTATATTACTTCATACTACTCTATTTGTGGGAAACCAAGCAAATGAGATCATCAGTTTCATTCCAAGATCATCCCGCTACATGCAGCCAGTGGTCATGGACATGAGAAGTAGCCCATTTACTTTCCTAGTCCTTACTTGTAATTTTTGGCTGTAAAGACTGAACTTTAGTTCAGTATGATGTAACAGTTCTTAAGATTTTAAATCCTCACCCAAGAAAGTGAAAATGAAAGGTAAATTTGTCCCTATCCCTGGAATCTGAAAGGTTAGCTGACATAGTTGATGTCTTATTTTAATCTTGTTAAGGTATCCATGCAAATTGCGCCCAGTTCCACCAGATGCGATTCAAGCTCAGCAGTCCTCTGATAGAGTTCATGAGCTGATACCACAGAATACTCTCTCCACAGTGAACTGTTTACAAAGCATCCTCCTTTTGTGAAGCAATGCCAAGATGATATTAAGATGTAACAAAAACCATCACAATAACAGTGAGTGTATCCATCTGCCATCAGCTTGCTTGTGCTCACACATATGCACAGCAGCTCTCTAAGCTTGGCAGCTTGGTGTTTGGGCCTTACCGTCTGGGTATATGACGAGTTATTTCTGGGCAATGAAATTCACAATCTGAATCACAGCCCTGGAACTCAACTGGGCAAATATTGAAAAGTTGAGATGTGAAAAGCGGACCATCGTGGCTCTCCAAAGGGGAACCACGCAAATCCTTCTCAAACAGTACTTGTAGGCCTACTGCAGGTGGTCAAATCACAAACAATGATGGGCCTGGGTTTCAGGTCTGAGGATATTATTTACATGTGTGACATATGCAACATTCTTGATTCAGCAGAAATCCCTCTTGATCGTTTTCTGAGAACAGACAGGATTGATTATCTTCCAATAAACAGTTCTAAACATTTTTCTTCTAGTCTCTATACAACTTGTAAACCCTGGAATCCCTGCTGACAGGGGCTATTGAGAAACAAAGACAGAACAGATGGTGGGGTCTGAAGGGTGATGCCCTACAGTGGAAATTAGCCAAGGAGATGGGGCAGAGGCGGGAGCAGGTAGGGCAAGAAGTTCAAGATGACACTGTCCAAAGGCCAGGGGGTTGGCTAGTCTCACAAGAACAGGGCTCCTGGCTTTCTGTGGATCCACTGGGTGCTTGTTAAGTGCCTGACAGAATGCTTGAAGCAGTGTGAGGAAACAAAAATGAAGCTCACATCCAGAGTGCCCTCTCCTGAGTGGGGCTGAGCTTCTGGATGCAGGCCAAGCAGCTCCCTTTATCGGTGACTGAAAAATGGGGGCCGCAGTCAAACCCAAAGCCTGAGCCCACCTGGAACACTTCACACTGCAGATTTGAGATCCCTGTGCCTTGTTGACAGCTGGCTTGTCTTGCTCCCCAACTAAACTATAAGCCCTTCTTAAAAATAAACTCTTATAAGGTGTTTCTAAGTGTGTAGGACAGTGCTCAATCAATTCTAAAAAACAAGTACAATTTCACTGTCCCCTAGGCTTTTTTCAATCGACAGGCAGCCAAAGTAAGGAAAGTTTCTTGTTTCTAGTTCTTCAGCAGACTTACATTCAAACATCTAAGCAGCCATGTTTTTCCTTCTTTTATTTCACTTCTCCTCCCTTCAGATAGCATATATAGAGAGCGCCTGGTGCCAGAAAGGCTCCCTGCCTGCTTTGCGCGCGGCCCATGAGGCTGTAGAGACTCTACCACTAGAGGGCGGCCGAGGGACACTCCGTGCGGTCTCTAGCTCCAGGGCCCGACAGTGACGGTGACGTTGTTCAGGCCGCGGTTTGGAAGCCACAGGCACGAACATGCCACTTAATCACTCTGCCTTGTAAACGTCCTGTTTAATCTTTTGTTCATCTCTACACACCATTACATCTCATGATTTAAAATCCTCATTCTTAGGACTTGGCTCTGGGTTTGTGATGCAAACGCTCTCATTTCTGTCTTCCTAAATTACTTGTTGTCCAGAAAACTAACATATCAAAAAAGTTTTGAGCTGTTTCTGAGGTGTTTGTGACTGGTTCCGAGGGTACAACCGCTTTTCATGGTGTGATCCTGTGTGCCCCCTGGCTGAGGACATGATATACTGCGAGCAGTGCAAAGCAACCTGTTCTGTTTTGGAAGTTTTCCTCTTGCCTTGTGGTTCAGTTGCCAAGTTTTGTCCAGCTCTCTGCGGCCCCGTAGATTGCAGCTCTTCATGGGACTTCCCAAGCAAGAGTACTGGAGTGGGTAGCCATTTCCTTCTCCAGGGGATGGATCTTCCTGATACAGGGGTGGAACCTGCGTCTTCATTGGCAGGTGGGTTCTTTACCACTGAGTCCCCAGGGAAACCCTTCCTCTTGCCTGCCATCTGATTTAATGGGAGATTTTCAAAATAATTGTCTCCTAAGTTTAATAGAAATAAAATCTATATATCTAGGAAATGTTATTCTTGTTTAAACCTCAAGTTTTACTGTTGTTTCATAAACATTATCACATTGATTCACTGTTCTGCATCATAATTTCACTTTTCCTCTATGAGTATATTCAGTCTTCCTTGGGGAACCTTTGTGATAAAATGAAAAAGTCTTGCTTGGGTCTTACTCTGGACCAGCTGGACTCTCTGGCAAAGTCTCATTTTTAATCTTCTCAAATATAAATGAGGGAACATATTACTTACTCTCAAGGTTATCATGAAAGTTATAAATTATGTTGAGCCCCACAGTGAGCTGGCACGTAGATATGCTTAATAAACATTAGATATGGGGCTGTATGTCAGCATCACCTCTTCCAGATTCTGAAGAATATTTCTCCTGAAGTATTTCAAGTAGGCTTACAGTTGTTTCTGGTATCTACACACAAGTGTGTGTGTATTTGTGTGTGTGTGTGTGAATCGCTCAATCATGTCTGACTCTTTGTGACCCCGTAGACTGTAGCCCGCCAGGCTTCTATGTCCACAGAATTCTTCAGATAAAAATACTGGAGTGGGTTGCCATTCACTTCTCCAGGGAATCATCCCAACCCAGGGATTGAACCTGGGTCTCCTGATTGCAGACAGATTCTTTACCATCTGAGCCACCAGGGAAGCCCCTACACAACAGTAATTTCTGCTAATATTTTAAAAGAGATTCTCCTGTCATCCAGCTTCTGCTCCACAACTCAGCTCTCAGAAAAGAGTGTGCTTGGCCTCCAGCTGCCACACCTTGTGGAGCATGGCTGGTGGGGGTCTGGGGGAGCTGAAGGGAGTGTCCATGCTGGTGGAGTGCGAGGCCCAAGTCCTCATGGTCATTCAGTCAGTCTGCTTGTTTGAATGATATGCCCCAGGTGCCAACCTTTTGGAAATCCCAGTAGTGGTCAGACTGGCCTGGCTCACAGCAACTGAGTGTGTCTTTTAAAGCAAGGATTTTATGAACAGGCAGTGAAGAGATTTTCAGATAGAAGTTGGGTAGCTGGAGAGTTTGTTTAGAAGCAGCCAGGGAAAGGAGGAGGGAGGGCAAATGGAAGTGTGGCCTCAACACAGAGGCCAGGAGTAGGAACCAGAGCTTGTATTGTAAATGAACACCTCTTTTTCTATACTTGAAACCTGGGAAACATAAATTGTACAGTTGTCATTAGCAGTCATATTGATAATAACTGGGGCTTTCCAGCATCCAAGATTCTACCTGAGGTGAAGATACAATAGTGATCAATGTGTGGTGTGTTTGTGTGTGTGCTCAGGATTTATCCTAAATATTTGGGAATAATATGGGAATACCAGACCACCTTACCTGCCTCCTGAGAAACCTGTATGCAGGTCAAGAAGCAAGAGTTAGAATCAGACATGGAACAATGGACTGGTTCAAAATTGGGAAAGGAGCACATCAAGGCTGTATATTGTCATTCTGCTTATTTAGCTTATATGCAGAGTACATTATGTGAAATGCCGGACTGAATGAATCACAGCTGGAATCAAGACTGCTGGGAGAAATATCAACAACCTCAGATATGCAAATGATACTACCCTAAAGGCAGAAAGTGAAGAGGAACTAAAGAGCCCCCAATGAAGGTAAAAGAGGAGAGTGAAAAAGCTGGCTTAAAACCCAACATTCAAAAAACTAAGATAATGGCATTCGGTCCCATCACTTCATGGCCAACAGATGGGGAAACAATGGAACCAGTGAGAAACTTTATTTTGGGGGGCTCCAAAATTACTGTAGACAGTGATTGCAGCCATGAAATTAAAAGATGCTTGCTCCTTGGAAGGAAAGCTATGACAAACCTAGACAGCTTTTTGCCAACAAAGGTCCATATAGTCAAAGCTATGTTTTTTCCAGTAGTCAGGTACAGATGTGAGAGTTGGACCATAAATAAGGCTGAGCATTGAAGAACTGATGCTTCTGAACTGTGGTGCTGGAGAAGACTCTTGAGACTCCCTTGCACAGCAAGGAGATCAAACAAGTCAATCCTAAAGGAAATCAACCCTGAATATTCATTGGAAGGATTGATGATGAAGCTGAAGTTCCACTACTTTGACCACTTGATGGGAAGAGCTGATTCATTGGAAAAGACCTTGTTGCTGGGAAAAATTGAGGGCAGGAGGAGAAGGAGACGATGGAGGATGTGATGGTTGGATGGCATCACTGACTCAATGGGCATGAATTTGAGAAAACTCTGGGAGATAGTGAAGGACAGGGAAGCCTGGTGTGCTGCAGTCCATAGGGTCACAAAGAGCTGGACATGACTTTGTGACTGAACAACGAAGAACAAGTCCATTTTAATAATATGACAATACCTAGCCAACTAAAGTATTTTATTAACACACACATCCCATTTTCTAGCCTTGTTAATAAATAAATTTTCTTTTCAAGATATATATTTCTGGAAAATATATATTTGAACTATATTTCTTGAAAATATATATATATTTCTTGAAAATACATATCTTGAAAGGATATATATAACCTTGGAGGTTTGAATGCCTCCATCAAATATGGACTGAATTTTAAACTCAGCCAATTATAATTTTCTGATTTCCTATAGTACTGTTCCTTAATGTGAGCTCCATGGGTGACCTGCATCAGAATCACCGAGGAAACATGTCAAAGTGGCAGGTTCCTAGGCAACATTTTACATGCAGTGGAGCAGAAATTACTAGTTACAATGCCATTGTCTCTTTTTCAGTAACATTATCCTTATTTAGTTGGGTTAGCTATACATGTTAGAATACTATATTTCCTGGCCTTCTTTTCCGTTTAAGAGTATTCTGACCGATGTAGTGAGAGCAGAAGTGCTGTATAGGAATTCCAGGAAGGCACTTTGTAAGGGAAAGAATGCATTGTTTCTTTACCTGTTTCTCTTGCTGCCAGTGTGAAAGTGAATACAATGGTTAGATTGCCAGCAGCCATTCTGGAACATGGTGTTACTTTATGGATGAATTCAGGTATCTGGGGTGGTGAAGCAGGAAGAAAGAACCTTGGTAGCACCTTATCAGATTTTGGCTGCCTTCCTCTAGAGGAAATAAGCTCTTAATTCACTTAGACCATTGAGAATGTTCCGTTCTATGCTGACCTAATTCCACTTTCTAAATCTGCTGAATCAAAATCTGTTGAAAAGCTGCAATTTTAACAACCCTCTTAGATAATTCTTGAACACAATCACATTTGAGAGCCACTGGCATGGTTTAAAAGGCCCATAAGTGGCTTTACAATTATTTGTTAGACCAATTAGGATGAGGATTGTATACATTATAGCTTTGCTTGTATTGCCAGGGTACAGGGTCATGAAATATTAGGAGATGGTCCATCAGAACCCACAGAATGAACAAATGGGTAAGAAAATCTGCTCATTTCTTCCATTATCTATCTGAGAAAATGTTTCTTTACTATGGACAATTTTAAGAAACACTTGGAAGATAAATCTTTTTCTACTGCTCTGAACATCAAAACAAAAGTATAGCAGTAATCACAACACAGTGGTCAGCGGCTTTGCAGTGACACTGTAATTTCTCAAATGTGGCGTCTGTTTTGCCTTTGGAATCCCCTCCAGAGTTTGCTACCAGGGTAGTATTAGTCCAATAATCCTATTCAGTCCTTCAGCGCTGCTAGCCTTATGGGGAGTAAATCCATTTCTAAACACAAAGCAACTAAATGCTCACCATATTGCTTCAGTAATCTATACCTATACTTATGTGTGTATGTGTAGACAATATCATCATACATATCATTGGAGGATAATTGCTTTAGAATGTTGTGGTGGTCTCTGCCATACATTAATGCTAATCAGTCATAATTTTATACACACACACACACACACACACCCCTTTCCTCTTGAGTCTCCCTTTCTTTCTCCCCTAATTCCACCCCACTAGATTGTCACAGAGCACCAGGCTGGGCTCCCTGTGTTATACAGAAGCTTCCCATTAGTTATCTGTTTTACACATGACAGTGTATATATGTCAGTGTTACTTCCTCAGTTTGCCCTACCCTCACCTTCCCCCACTGTGTCCTCTAGACCAATCCTCTGTCTTCATTTCGTCTCAGTAAATAGCTTCATCAGTACTATTTTTCTAGATTCCATATATGTGTGTTAATATTCAATATTTGTGTTTCTCTTTCTGACTTACTTCATTCTGTATAACAGGCTCTAGGTTCATCCACCTCACTACAACTGACTCAAATGTGTTCCTTTTTATGGCCAAGTAATATTCCATTGTATATATTGCCACATCTTCTTGATTCATTCATCTGTCAATGGACATCTAAGGTGCTTCCACATCCTGGCTATTGCAAATAGTGCTGTAATGAACCCTGGGGGGGGGGCATGTAACTTTTTGAGCTGTGGTTTTCTCAGGATACATGCACAGTAGTTGGATTGCTGTGTCATATTGTAGCATTATTGCTAGTTTGTTGAGGAATCTCCATACTGTTCTCCATAGTGGCTATACCAGTTTACGTTCCCTCAAACAGTACAGTGGGGTTCCCTGTCGGGAGCCGCATTAGGCATTACTGACAAAATGGAGGCACAGCCCCCAACCCCCTCTCCTTGTCCCGCAGGCATGGACCCAGGATGAAGGAGTTAGGTCTTGTGATTCTGACTTGTTTTCTCCTTTCTTTGGTTGAGTTGACTGGAAAGAATGTTAAGGTGCTTACTGTCCTTGAGAGGAGCATGAGAAGGCACAAAGCTTTCTGCAGTTTTTCCCAGAGAACAATCCATAAAGTTAACCATTGACATTTGTTCAAGGATCCTTACAAAGAGTGTTCCAGGATGAGCATGTAGGCCGCAGCTTGAGGCCATGGGAGGGATTGTTATCTGAGACTATTTGTGAGGGAAATGTTTATGGCAAAGGAAGTTTGCTGAATTTAGGGTTTAGAAATAATTAAGAATATTTAGAAGCTAAAAATTTAAGGAATGTTGTAGTGTTAGCATATTTTACTATAGCTAATAGAGATTAGGAATTTTAGAGATATTAATAGAAGCCTTTTTAAGAGATAGTGAGCTCAGGATACTAGGGGCAAACAGGATTTAGAAAGATAAGAAATAAACTGAGGAATGTGGTATGCAGCCAAGACATTAGCATGAGTTACAATGTAATCACAAGTTAAATATAAGATACATAAGAGGAAGTAGATAATAGATAGTAAACATGATTCTGAGAGAATTGCTGAAGCAGGAACTCTGTCTCAAGGGCAACAGTGATTTCTGGAGATAATAAATCTGGGTCAGGGGAAACAAAATGTCAAACCTCTGACCTAATGCTTTTGTCAAAGTATAAAAGAGAACCTGAAGCTTGAAATAAACATGCAGTCCAGAACCTTGAATCAGAGGCTGCATCATTCCCTGCCGATACCGCTCATCTCTTCAGGCTGATTCCCTGGTTGCTGGAGCTGGACTCCAGAAGTTCCCTTTCCTCCACAGCCTCTCCAGCATTTATTTGTAGTTTTTTTTTTTTTTTTTGATGATGGCCATTCTGATTGAGGTGATACCTCATTGTAGCTTTGATTTGCATTTCTAATAATGAGCAATGTTGAGCATCTTGTCATGTGTTTATCAGCTATCTGTACATCTTCTTTGGAGAAATGTCTGTTTAGGTCTTATGCCCATTTTTTGAGTGGGCTGTTTAGTTTCCTGATAATGAGCTGTATGAGCTACAGTTATATTTTGGAGATTAATCCTTTGTCAGTTGCTTCATTTGTAAATATTCTCTCCCATTCTGAGGTTTGCTTGTTTATTGTTTCCTTTGTTGTGCAAAAGCTTTTAAGCTTAATTATGTCTCATTTATTTATTTTTGCTTTTATTTACATTACTATGGGAGGTAAGTCAATGAGGCTCTAGCTGTGATTTATGTCAAAGACTGTACTACCTATGTTTCTTCTAAGAGTTTTATAGATTTAATCCATTTTGAGCTTATTTTTGTATATAGTTTTAGGAAGTTTTCTAGTTTCATTGTTTTACATGTATCTATCAAGTTTTCCCCGGAGAAGACAATGGCACCCCACTCCAGTACTCTTGCCTGGAAAATCCCATGGATGGAGGAGCCTGGTGGGCTGCAGTCCATGGGCTCGCTAAGAGTCAGGCACAACTGAGTGACTTCACTTTCACTTTTCACTTTCATGCATTGGAGAAGGAAATGGCAACCCACTCCAGTGTTCTTGCCTGGAGAATCCCAGGGACGGGGGAGCCTGGTGGGCTGCCGTCTATGGGGTCGCACAGAGTTGGACACGACTGAAGTGACTTATCATAGCATAGCATCAAGTTTTCCCACCCAAGCACTATTTATTTAAGAGGTTGTCTTTTCTCTATTGTATATTCTTGCTTCCTTTGTCAAAGATAATATGCCCATAGATACGCAGGTTTATCTCTGGGCTTTCTATCTTCTTCCATTGGTCTATTTTTCTTTTTTTGTGCTGGTACCATACTGTCTTGATGACTGTAGCTTTGTAATATAGTCTGAAGGCAGGAAGGTTATTCCTCCAGTTCTGTTTATCTTTATCAAGATTGCCTTGAATATTTGAGGTCTTTTGTGTTTCCATACAAATAGTGAAATTTTTTTGTTCTAGTTCTGTGAAAAATAGCATTGGTAATTTGACAGGGATTGTATTGAATCTGTAGATCACTTTCTGTAGTGCACTCATTTTCACAACATTGATTCTTCCAATCCAAGAACATGGTATATCTCTCCATCTATTTGTGCCATCTTTGATTTATTTCATCAATGTCTTATAGTTTTCTGCACACAAGTCTTTTGTCTCTTCAGGTAGGATTATTCCTAGGTATTTTATTCTTCTTGTTGCAATTGTGAATGGGATTGTTTCCTTAATTTTTTTCTTTCTGATTTTTCATTGTTAGTGTATCAGAATGCAAGGAATTTCTACATATTAATTTTATATTCTGCAACTTTGCTATATGCATTGATAAGCTCTACTAATTTTCTGGTGGCATCTTTAGGGTTTTCTATGTATAGTATCATGTCATTTGCAACAGTGAGAACTTTACTTCTTTGCAAACCTGAGTTCCTTTTATTTCTTTTTATTGTCTGGTTGCTGTGGCCAGGACTTCTAAAACTATGTTGAATAAAATTGCGGGAGTGGGCACCCTTGTCTTCTTCCTGATATTAGAGGAAATGCCTTCAGTTTTTCACCATTGAGAATACTCTTGGCCATGGGTTTGTTGTATATGGCCTTTACATTGAGGTAGGTTCCTTCTTCTATGTCTACATTATGCAGAGTTTTTTTTTAACCATGAATGAATATTGAATATTTTAAAAAGCTTTCTCTGCATATATTGAGATGATCATATGGTTTTTAACTTTCAATTTGTTAAGGTAATGTATCACATTGATTGATTTGTGTTTATTGAAGAATGCTTGAATCCTTGGGATAAACTCCACTTGATCATGGTAAACAATCCTTTTACTGTGTTGTTGGATTCTGGATGCTAGAATTTGTTGAGGGCTTTGAATCTATGTTCATCCATGATATTGCTCTGTAAATTTATTTTTTCTTTTTGGTGTCTTTATCTGGTTTTGGTATCAGAGTGATGATGACCTTATAGAATGAGTTTGAGTTTTCCTTCTGCAATTTTCTGGGAGAGTTTGAGCAGGATGGGTGTTAGCTCTCATGGCATCCGGTCCTGTCACTTCATGGCAAACAGATGGGTAAACTGTGGAAACAGTGGCAGACTTTATTTTTGGTGTCTCCAAAATTACTGCAGATGGTGACTGCAGCCATGAAATTAAAAGATGCTTACTCCTTGGAAGGAAAGTTATGACCAACCTAGACAGCATGTTTAAATGCAGAGACATCATTATTAACAAAGGTCCGTCTAGTCAAGGCTATAGTTTTTCCAGTCGTCATGTATGGATGTGAGAGTTGGACTATAAAGAAAGCTGAGCACTGAAGAATTGATGCTTTTGAACTGTGGTGTTGGAGAAGACTCTTGAGAGTCCCTTGGACTGCAAGGAGATCCAACCAGTCCATCCTAAAGGAGATCAGTCCTGGGTGTTCATTGGAAGGATTGATGTCGAAGCTGAAACTCCAATACTTTGGCCACCTGATGCTAAGAGCTGACTCATTTGAAAAGACCCTGATGCTGGGAAAGATTGAGGGCAGGAGAAGAAGGGGATGACAGAGGATGAGATGGTTGGATGGCATCACCGACTCAATGGACATGGGTTTGGGTGCTCCATGAGCTGGTGATGGACAGGGAGGCCTGGTGTGCTGTGGTTCGTGGGGTTGCAAAGAGTCAGACATGACTGAGTGACTGAACTGAACTGAATTGAAACATTTGGAATAATTTGCCTGTTAAGCCACCTGGTGCTTGGCTTTTGTTTGTTGGAAGATTTTTGTGTACAGTTTAGATTTCAGGGCCTGTGTTTGGTCTATTAAAATTTTCTTCTGGTTCAGTCTTGGAAGGTTATACTTGTCTAAGAATGTGTCCATTTCTTACAGGCTATCAGCAGCAGCAGCATCCATTTTATTGACCTATAGTTGCTTGTAGTGGTCTCTTACGATCCTTTGTATTTCTGTGTTGTCTGTTGTAACTTCTCCTTTTCCATTTCTAATTTTATTGATTTGAGTCTTCTCCATTCTTTTCTTGATGAGTCAGCTAATGGTTTGTCAATTTAACTTATCTTTACAAAGAAACAGTTTTTAGTTTTATTGATCTTGCTACTGTCGCCTTCATTTTTTTTCCCATTCATTTCCAGTCTGATCTTTATGATTTATCTTCTTCTTCTAACTTTGGGGTTGTTCTTTTTCCAGTTGCTTTAGGTGTAATATTAGGTTATTTGATGCTTTTGTTTCTTGAGTTAGGCTTGTATTGCTATAAATATCCCTCTTAGCACTGCTTATTTACTGCACCCCATAGGTTTGAGTTGTCATGTTTCATTGTCATTTGTTCTGAGTTATTTTTTATTTCCTGTTTGATCTTTTCAGTGACCTTTTGGTTATTCAGAAGCATATTGTTTGTGTTTGTGTTTTTTACAGCTGTTTTCTCTAGTTCATGTATAATCTTAGCACTGTGATCAGACAAAAATATTTCATGCAGTTTCAGCTCTTTAAAATTTACCAAGGCTTGATTTGTGACCCAAGATGTGATCTATCCTGGAGAATGTTTCATGTACACTTGAGAAAAAAGTGAAATCTACTGTTTTTGGATGAAATGTTCTGCAGATATCGATTAGGTCTATCTGGTCCAATGTTTCATTTAAACCTTGTTCCCTTAATTGATTTTCTATCTGGATGATTTGTCTATTGGTGTGAGTGGGGTGTTAAAAGTCCCCCACTATTATTGTGTTACTGTCAAATTCTCCCTTTATAGTTAGATTTTCCTTATGCATTGAGATGCTCTTATGTTGGGTATATATATGTAGAATTGTTATATTTACTTCTTAAACTGATCCCTTGATCGCTTTGTAGTGCTCTTGCTTGTCTCTTGTAGTGGTCTTTATTTTAAAGTCTGTTTTATCTGATATAAGTATTACTATTCCCCACTTTCTTTTAATTTCTGTTTGCATAGAATATTTTTTTTCCAGACCCTCACTTTCAGTCTGTATATGTCCCTAGGTCTGAAGTAGGTCTCTAATAGACAGCATATATAGGTGTCTTATATTTTTATTCATTTAGCCAGTGTGTGTCTTTTAGTTTGAGCACTTAATTGATTTATATTTAAGGTAATTATTGTTATTATGTATGATTCTACTACCATTTACTTTATTGCTTTGGGTTTGTTTTTATAGGTGTTTCTTTGCTCTTATGTTTCCTGTCTAGAGAAGTTCTTTAGCATTTGTTGTAAAGCTGGGTTGTTATTTATTCACTAAGTTGTGTCCAGCTGTTTTGTAACCCCATGGGCTATAGTCCCCCGCCCCCCACCCTCCAGCTTCTCTGTCCATGGGATGTTCAGGCAAGAATACTGTACTGGAGTGGCAGCCACATCCTTCTTCACGACATCCTCCTGATCCAGGGATTGAACCTGCATGAACCCAGTTATCACTGCACCACTTGGGAAGCCCCAAAGCTAGTTTGGTGGTGCTGAATTCTGTTAACTCTTGTTTATCTGTAAAGTTTTTTATTTCTCCATTTAATCTGAACAAGATCCTTGCTGGGTAGAATAATCTTGGTTGTAGGTTTTTTTTTTTCCTTTCATCACTTAAGTATATCCTGCCACTCCCTTCTGGTCTGCAGTTTCTATTGAAAGATCAGCTGTTAGCGTTATGGGGATCCCCTTATATATGGGGATCCCCTTATATGTTATTTGCTGTTTTTCCCTTGCAGATTTTAACACTTTTTCTTTGGTGCTAATTTTCATTAGTTTGATTATGTGTCTTGGAATATTTTTATTTTTTTTCAGGTTTATCCTGTATGGGACTCTCTGGGCTTTCTGGACTTGGGTGGCTGTTTCCTTTCTCACGTTGGCAAAGCTTTTGACTATAATCTCCTCAAATATTTTCTCATACCCTTTTCCTTTTCTTCTGGGACCCCTATAATTCAAATGTTGCTGCACTTTATGTGTCCTAGATGTCTCTGAGACTGTCCTCATTTCCATTTGTTTCTTTATTCTGGTGTGCTTCAGTTATTTCCACCATTCTATCTTCCATTTCACTTATCCATTCTTCTGCCTCAGCTATTTTGTTAATGGTTCCTTTTAGTGTACTTTTAATCTCAGCAATCATGTCGTTCACTACTGATTGTCTATTCTTTATTTTTTCTAGGTCCTTGTTAAACATTTCTTGTATGTTCTAGATCTGGGCCTCCAGACTATTTATCTGTTCATGTGTTCTAAGTCACTTCAGTTTTGTCTGACTCTTTGCAATGCTATGAATTGTAGCCCAGGCTCCTTTTTCCATGGGATTCTCCAGAAAAGAATACTGGAGTGGGTTGCCATGTACTCCTACAAGGGATCTTCCTGACCCAGGGCCCGAACTCATGTCTCTTATGTCTCCTGTTTTGGCAAGTGGGTTCTTTATTACTAGTGCCACCTAGGTGCCTCCATTTTATTTCTGAGATTTTAGATCAACTTTACTACCATTACTCTGAATTCTTTTTCAGGTAGACTGCCTATTTCCTCTTCATTTGTTTGGTTTTGGGTGTTTTTACCATGTTCCTTCATCTGTTGTTTGTTTCACTTTGTTTAATTTTGTGTTTGGGGATCTCCTTTCTGCAGGCTGCAAAGTCATAGTTCCTCTAATTTGTGGAACACCCGAGTGGGTGGGGTTAGATCCTTACCTTGTGAAGATTTCCTGGTTGCGAGCACTAGTGCCAGTTTTCTGGTGAATGCAGCTGAATCTTTGTTTCTCTTAGTACAGTGCTGTGTCCAGTGGTGTGTTTCGGGATGTCCGTGGGCTTGGAATGGCTTTGTGTAGCTTGTCTGCTAATGACCAGTTTTGTGTTCCTGTTCTGCTGATGGTTTGGCATGAGGTGTCTGGCACTGGAGCTTGCTGACTTTTGGGTGTGGCCATACATGAACTGAGAACTTCCAGATGTTCAAGCTGGTTTTAGAAAAGGCAGAGGAACCAGCAATCAAATTGCCAAAATCTGCTGGATCATGGAAAAAGCAAGAGAGTTCCAGAAAAACATCTATTTCTGCTTTATTGACTATGCCAAAGCCTTTGACTGGGTGGATCACAATAAACTGTGGAAAATTCTGAAAGAGATGGGAATACCAGACCACCTGACCTGCCTCTTGAGAAACCTGTATGCAGGTCAGGAAGCAACAGTTAGAACTGGACATGGAACAACAGACTGGTTCCAAATAGGAAAAGGAATACGTCAAGGCTGCATATTATCACCCTGCTTATTTAACTTATATGCAGAGTACATAATGAGAAATACTGGGCTGGGAGAGGCACAAGCTGGAATCAAGATTGCCAGGAGAAATATCAATAACCTCAGATATGCAGATGACACCACCCTTATGGCAGAAAGTGAAGAAGAACTAAAGAGCCTCTTGATGAAAGTGAAACAGGAGCGTGAACAAGTTGGCTTAAAGTTCAACATTCAGAAAAAGAAGATCATGGCATCTGGTCCTGTCATTTCATGGCAAATAGATGGGGAAACAGTGGAAACAGTGGCTGACTTTATTTTTCTGGGCTCCAAAATCACTGCAGATGGTGATTGCAGCCATGAAATTAAAAGACTCCTACTCCTTGGAAGGAAAGTTATGACCAACCTAGATAGCGTATTTAAAAGCAGACACATTACTTTGCCAACAAAGGTCCGTCTTGTCAAGGCTATGGTTTTTCCCATGGTCATGTATGGATGTGAGAGTTGGACTGTGAAGAAGGCTGAGCACTGAAGATTTGATGCTTTTGAACTGTGGTGTTGGAGAAGACTCTTGAGAATCCCTTGGACTGCAAGGAGATCCAACCAGTCCATCCTAAAGGAGATCAGTCCTGGGTGTTCTTTGGAAGGACTGATGCTGAAGCTGAAACTCCAATACTTTGGTCACCTGATGCAAAGAATCAACTCATTGGAAAAGACCCTGATGCTGGGAGGGATTGGGGGCAGGAGAAGAAGGGGACGACAGAGGATGAGATGGCTGGATGGCATCACCAACTAGATGGACATGAGTTTGGGTAAACTTTGGGAGTTGGTGATGGACAGGGACGCCTGGTGTGCTATGATTCATGGGGTCGGAAAGAGTCAGACATGACTGAGCGACTCAACTGAACTGATAGAGAGAGGGAGAGAGAGGGAGGGAAAGGGAGAGAGAGAGAGTAGGAAGAATGTCTTCCTGTGTGTCCTGAACACAGTAAGCAGCAGCCAATCATACTACTCAAGAAGTCCTCCAATATTTCTAGGGGTTTGTGAACCTGTTACGGAGAAGGAAATGGCAACCCACTCCAGTGTTCTTGCCTGGAGAATCCCAGGGACATGGGAGCCTGGTGGGCTGCCATCTATGGGGTTGCACAGAGTCGGACACGACTGAAGTGACTTAGCAGCAGCAGCAGTGAACCTGTTTTGTGTGCTGTGGGGTTAGCTTAGACTCAGACCTGGCCTTAATCCAGCTTGTAATTGCTTCCAAAGTTTACAATTGGCATCAAATTCCACAGTCTCAGGCTAACTGTGGGGATGTAATCTGCTGCATCTGTGGCTGCAGGCGGGCATTCCCTTCCTCTTCTTTGGTCTTGGCCCTGCCTCTGCTTTTAGGCCACCTTCTGGTGTCTGTTCCCTCCCTAGACAAGACAGAGTGAAAGGAGTGGCTCGTTAGGGCTCACTTGCTCATGTGGGCTGGGGAAAGGGAGGGGGTATAGCAGACACAAGTGGGGTGGATGGGGAGTGCCTGCTCTGTCCAAGGCCCATGAGATATTGCTATCATCTGAAGCAGTTCATGTGTTCCCTCATAGGAGTTGGTTGCTGGTTTTGTTCCTGAGCAGAGTCAAGTTGCATAGGCTCCCAAGAAGGTGTGGGCAGTGTCCTGTGCCTGCACACAGCTTGGTGGCAGCTGCCACTTCTGGGGTCAGGAGTGCAGCAGCCTCCTGTCCTCCACCTCTAGCACTTGCCCTGGCTTTGGAGGTGGACTGTTGGCATGAGTTCCAGGTCTGGGATTGTAAACCACAGTCATGGTTAGTGCTGCCTCTGGTACTTGTGCTGGCTTTGGCGATGGCCAGCCAATGTACCTACCTCTGGAGTGTCAGTCCACAGCCACAGCTCATCCCACCTATACACTTGAAAAGGTGAGATATTTCTATCTGTGAGCTCATGGAGTTAGAGGGCCCCTGCAGCAATGATCTCTTGCCTCTCTGGCAGGCCCAGGCTTTTTCCTTACACCTTCGGCTATGTCATATTTGCCCCCTTAGAGTATTTTAATGGCAGTCCACCCCAGTTCTCTCCCTGGGGTCAGACTCCCCAAAACCTGAGCCTCGGAATGCAGCCCCTGCTTGCTGAGGCAGGTGTGAAAACAGTGTCTAGCATGGGAAGTGCTGGTTTGTAACCATCTCTGTGGTGAATTCTCTCCATTTTGTCTTCCAAGCACCTGTTTCTGCATTCCCCTCTGAGGTTCCAAAGCTCCCCCAACCCCATCCCTGACCATGAGGGGGTTTCTGAGTGTGTGGAAACTTTTCTTCCTTAGGGCTCCCTCTCTGAGGCACAGGTCTCTGACATGAACATTTTGTCTCTTATTTTTCTTATATCTTTTGCCCTACATCATTCTGTGGAGATTAGCTTGCCTTTTTGGAAGCCTGGGGTCTTCTGCCAGGGTTCAGACGGTGTTCTGTAGGAACTGTAGCACATACCAATGTATTTTAAATGTATTTGTGGGGATAAAGATAATCTGACCATCTTACTCCTCCACCATCTTGGACATACTCCCCCTACACATACCATTTTATGAACAAAGTAAATGTCCAAGTTCCTGAACTTTGGTGTGTCCTCTAACATTATGGAAGTTAACAGCTCTGATAATTCTATTGAAAATGCCAGTTCCATGAGTGGAAAGTTGTATTTTTCATTTAGAACTGTGATGCTCAGAAGTCAAGGGTGATGCATGTTAATGATCCATAGCGATCTAACTAAGAAGTTTGGAAATAATCCACGTGCATGTTTTAAGACATTGATTATTCGACACTTCTTAAAAGATATAAAAAATCCAGCCCTTTGCCTGTATTGCCAGATTCCCCATGTTTTCCACGGATACCATCAGCCTAACCAAGGTATTGTCTTTTTCTTTTGCTCTTTAAGTACTGGCATATGTTGCTAAGACCTTGTGCTAGAGATTCTATAATAAGCATCATAGTTCAGTTCAGTTCAGTCACTCAGTCGTGTCCGACTCTTTGCGACCCCATGAATTGCAGCACGCCAGACCTCCCTGTCTACTGGAGATCAGTGGAGAAATTAGTATCATAAGGCAATGCTTAAAAATAAAGTGATTGCTAAATTCTTATCTATAAACATCAGCAATACTGAAATTAAAAAACCAAAACAATCTAGTTTCCTTCCCTGCAAAATGGAGATAAAAATAGTAATTTTTCATGAAGTTGCAGTGAAAAATATATGACAAGGCATTTAATATTCTGAGTAAATGTTAGCTGAGATTGGTCATTTTTAATTCTATTAAATGTTTTGGCTTCATTGAGCTTCTGGTAGATGATAAAACATCTGTGAAACTTTATTAAAGACATTATTTTAAACCTATTTCTGAAGATTTTTTGTGGCAATCTCCAAAATTGGAAAACCAACCCCCATCTTACTCCTAAGGAAAGGGGAAGTGACTCTGGATTTACAGCGGGGTCACACTCCTTGGATCATTCCCAAGGAATTGACTCCTAGGCTAGTCTCTCCCTTTTCATTCAGCCGTCATCTGTTCAGTTCCTTATTGTTGGGACTGTTAATCTGCTATCATGCATGTGTGTTAAGTTCCTTCAGTTGTGTGCAAATATTTGTGAGCCTATGGACTGTGGCTTGCCAGGCTCCTCTGACCATGGGATCCTCCAGGCTGGAGTGGGTTGCCATGCCCTCTTCCAGGGTATCTTCCTGACTCAGGGATTGAACCTGCATCTCTTATGTCTCCTGCATTGGCAGGCATCACCTGGGAAACCCAATTTGCTATATATCATTTGCTATAAACCACATTTTCAATATATTCTACATTAAAAAAAATATTGGGTGGTGTTTTCCTTCTTCCTGTTATTATCAGTATTGGAAAGAGAATGAAATACTGTTGAAACTTTGAGACAAGGCCACTGACCTAAATTCCATGGATTTGGAGGCAATTTTGATAGCACTTGATAAAAAAGCACAACATTCAAAAAGCCTGAATGTGCTCAAATTTTATTCTTTTTGAAATGACTTCTCTAACTATACATGTAATATGTGCTCATGTAGAAGATCGAGAAACTTTGGAAGCATATAATGAAATTTAAAATCACCAAAAATCCATCTATCTGGAATTACACCCACTGTTAGGATTTTAATATATTTCCAGTTAGGCTTTCCTGACTCCCTAGCTAGACTGGGCAGAAGGTCAAAGTGGCTCTACTGTACAGAGTAGCCTAGAAACTGCAAGATTTCCAAAGAGGAAACCCATTAGCTTCTTCTAGAGCTCTCCTCACAGAGTCAGACCTTGTTTGGGCACTTCTCCATCTGATGACACAGTGACTGATGCTTGAGCAACAACTTGACTGGAGAGTGCAAGTAAGAGATGCCAGCTGAAAGCAGGATGAGAAGGCGTGGAGCGAGAAGCAGGACCATTCATAGTGCGCAGAGGACCCTGTGTGACCTCGTACTCACAGGGAGCTTTGTTCCTTCTCTAAATGTACTATATACACAACAGCTCCGATTTACTGTTCTCACTGTTTCCCCCTTGTCTGCTAAGTTCCTGCCTCTCTCAGGATCCTTGTGAATTGAGGATATTTGCAAGTAACAGAAGGGAAACCCTGGTTGATTTTTTTTTTTTTAAATTTATAGGTGCGCAAAAGGGCCCTCACCCTCACCACATCTCAAAACTTTAGGCCTGTCCTTCCCACATTGAATGCCACCTTCAATCCTAAAGTTGTTTCTCTGGACTCTAGGATCCAAACATAGGTGGGAGACATTAGCCACTGAAAACAATGTAGCTGAATGTATTCCCTCCTGAGAGAAGAAGGGTTCCTGTTACACCCAGCCAACAGAGAAACCTGGGTGGCAAGTCTTTTTTTTCTTCTTAGTCTTGACTTATCCATGTAAATTTTTTGTATTAATTTTTATTGGAGTATAATTGATTTACAATGCTGTGTTAGTTTCAAGTGTATAGCAAAGTGAATACATATATCTACTGTTTTTAAGTTTCTTTTCCCCTATAGGTCATTATAGAGTATTGATTAAGTTCCCTGTGCTATACAGTAGGCGTGTGAGTGCTAAGTCGCTTCAGTTGTGTCCAACTCTTTGCAACCCTATGGACTGTCCATGGGATTCTCCAGGTAAGAATACGGAAGTGGGTTGCCATGCTGTCTTCTAAGGGATCTTCCTGATCCAGGCATTGAACCTGAGTCTCTTATGTCTCCTTCATTGGCAGGCAGGTTCTTCACCACCAGCACCACCCGGGAAGCCTGACACATAGGTACTTATCACCTATTTTCTATATAGTAGTGTGTATGTGCGGAGAAGGCACTGGCACCCCACTCCAGTACTCCTGCCTGGAAAATCCCATGGACGGAGGAGCCTGGTGGGCTGCAGTCCATGGGGTCGCTAAGAGTCGGACACGACTGAGTGATTTCACTTTCACTTTTCACTTTCATGCATCGGAGAAGGAAATGGCAACCCACTCCACGTTCTTGCCTGGAGAATCCCAGGGACGGGGGAGCCTGCTGGGCTGCTGTCTATGGGGTTGCACAGAGTCGGACACGACTGAAGTGACTTAGCAGTAGCAGCAGTGTGTATATGTTAGTCTCAACCTCCCAATTTATCCTTCCCCTCCACTTAGCTCCTGCTGACCATAAGTTTGTTTTCTATATCTGTAACTCTACTTCTGTTTTGTAGATAAGTTCATTTGTATGCATTTTTAAGATTCCACATTATAAGTGATACCATACGGTATTTATCTTTTTCTAGCTTACTTCACTCAGCATGACAGCCTCTAGGTCCATCCATGTTGCTGCACATGGCAATATTTCATTCTTTTTCTATGTCTGAGCAATATCCATTGTGTACACGTGCCACGCCTTCATTCATTCCTCTGCTGATGGACGTTTAGGTTGCCTCCATGTCCTGACTATTGTGGATAGTGCTGCAGTGAACATGGGGATAACTGTGTACGTGTTTCTATTATGCTTATTTGGTTTGCTTTTAGATTTCACATGTAAGTGAATTTGTCACAGATGTATGACATTTGTCCTCTGTCTGACTTGTTTCACTTAGCATAAAACTCTCCAGGTTCATCCATACTGTCACAAATGGCAAGATTTCATTCTTTTTTTATGGATGCGTAACATTCCATTTTATACAGAGACGCAAAATCTTTGTGCAATCATCTACTGATGGGCACTTAGGTTGCCTCTGTATCTTGGCTATTGTAAATAATGCCACAATGAACATAATGGTGCATATATTTTTTCCAATTAGTGTTTCTGTTTTCTTCAGATACATACCCATGAGTGGTATTGCTGGATCATATGGTGGTTCTTCTCTTTTTTTTTTTGATGAATCTTCATATTGTTTTCTATAGTGGCTGTACCAATTTACATTCCCACCAACAGTGTACAAGGATTCCCTTTTCTTTACATCCTTGCCAACAGTTATCTGTTATCTTTTTGATAATAGCCATTCTGACAGGTGTAATGTGGTATCTCATTGTTGCTTTCATTTGCATTTTCCTGATGACTATCGATGTTAAATACCTTTTTATGTGCCTGCTAGCTACCAGTATGTCTTCCTTGGAAAAATATCTGCTCAGATCTTCTGCCAATATTTAATCAGGTTGCTTAAGGAATATTAAGCTATATGAGTTGTGTATTTTGGATATTAACCCATTATGAGATATACAATTTGCAAATATCTTCTTCCTTTCAGTAAGTGACCTTTTTGTTTTGTTGACGGTTTCTTTTGCTCTGCAAAACCTTTTTAGTTTGACATAGTCCCATTTGTTTATTTTTGTTGTTGCATCCCTTGCCTGAGGAGACATATTTAGAAAATATTATGAAAATGAATGCTAAATAATGTACTATGTTTTCTTCTAGAAGTTCTATGGTTTCGGATCACATTTAAGTCTTCAACCCACTTTGAATTTTTCTGTGCATAGTATGAGAGAGTAGTCCAGTTTAATTTTTTTTTTTTTTTTTGGCATTTAGCTGTTTAGTTTCCCCATCACCATTTATTAAAAAGGCTATCTTTCCTCATTGTATAATCTTGCTTCCTTCCATTGTCATAGATTTATTGCCATGTATATGTATGGGTTCATTTCTGGGTTCTCTTTCTGTTCCATTGATTTATGTGTCTGTTTTTGTGACATATCCATACTGCTTTGATTACTGCAGCTTTATAATATAGTTGGAAGTTAGAGAGCATGATACCTCCAGCTTTGCTCTTTCTTCTCAAGGTTATTTTAGCTAGTCAGTGTCTTTTTGTGTTTCCAAACAAATGTTAAAATTATTTGTTCTTGTTCTGTGAAGAATGCCATTGGTATTTTGACAGGGACTGAATCTATAGATTGCCTTGGGCATTATGGCCATTTTGCAATATTAATTCTAATGCATGCACACAGAATATCTTCCCATTGGTTTGTACTATTTTCAATTTATTTATTCAATGTATTATATTTTTCTGAGTAGAGATCTTTTACCTCCTTAGTTAGATTTACTTAGAGTAGTTTATTCTTTGTGATGTGGTGATAAATGGGTTTATTTTCTTAATTTTTCTTTCTGATAGTCTGTTGTTATTGTATAAAATGCAACAGATTTTTGTATATTAATTTTCTATCTTGCAAATTTATTGAATTCACTAAAGATCTCCAGTAGTCTTTCGATGGATTCTTGAGGATTTTCTCTAGGTATAGTATCATTTTATCCAAAAACAGTGACAGTTTTATATTTTCTTCCCCAATTTGGATTCCTTTTATTCCATTTACTTTTCTTATTGCTTTTGCTAGGGCATCTGATACTGTGTTAAATAAAAGTGGTGAGGGTGGGCATCTTTGTCTTGTTCCTGATCTTAGAGGAAACGCTTTCAGTGTTTTTACCACTGAGTATGTTGAACATAAGGTTAGCTATAAGCTTATTATATATACCTTTAATATGTTGAGGTATTCACCCTGTATACAATGTTGACAATTTTTTAAAATCAGAAATTGATGTTGAATTTTGTCAAAAGTTTTTTTCTGATTCTATCGATATGATTATAGGATTTTTATTCTTTAGTTGGTTAATACAGTGTATCAAACTGATTGGTTTGCAGATATTCAACTATCCTTGCATCTCTGGGATAAATTCCACTTGATCATGGTGTAAGATCCTTTTCATGCAATGCTGAATTTTGTTTGCCGATATTTTGTTGTAGACTTTTGCATCTATATTAATTAGTGATATTGGCCTTTAGTTTTCTTTATTGTGATATCTTTGACTTATTTTGATATCAGGGTGATGGTGGCCTCATAAAATGAGTTCAGAAGTGTTCTTTTCTCCATAACCATTTAGATTAGTTTAAAAAGGATAGATACTAACTCTTCTTTAAATGTTTAGTAGAATTCATCCATTAAGCCATCTTGTCCTGGACTTCTGTTTATTGGGAATTCTTTTTTTTTTATTATGAATTCAAATTCATTACTGATAACTGGTTTCTTAATACTTTCGATTTCTTCCTGGTTCAATCTTGGGAGATAGTACATTTCTAGGAATTTGTATATTTCTTCCAGGTAGTCTGTTTTAGTTGATGTACAGTTGTTTGTAGTTACCTCTTATGACGTTTTTTATTTCCATAGTGTCTATCATAACTTTTCCTCTTTCATTTCTATTTATTTGGACTCATTTCCTATTTTTTGATACATCTGGCTAAAGGTTTATCAATATTGTTTATCTTTTCAAAAAACAACTTTTAGTTTCATTGATCATTTCTGGTTTTATTTTTTAGTTTCTACTTCATTCACTTCTGTTTTCTTTAGTATTTCTCTTTTTCTACTAACTTTTGGTTTTGTTAGTTTTTTGTTTATAAGGTTGTATTGTTTGAGGTATTTCTTGTCTCCCGAGGTAGGTTTGTATTACTATGAACTTCCCTCTTAGGACCATTTTTGCTGCATCCCATAGATTTTGGATCATTGTTTCATTCTTCTACAGGTTTTGTTTTTTTTTTTCTTCTTCTTGATTTCTTCAATGATCCATTGTTTAGTAACACATTGGTTAGCCTCCACATATTTGTGATATTTTTCAGTTATTTTTCTTGTAGTTGAATTCTAGTCTCATAGCATTTTGGTCAGAAAAGATGCTTGATATGATTTCAGTTTTCTTAAATTTACTGAGACAAACTTGTTTTGTGGCCTACTATGTAATCTCTGCTGGAGAATGTTCCACATGCACTTGAAAAGAGTGTGTGTTCTGCTCCTTTCAGATGCAATGTTTTGTATTTTTCTTTTCACAAAATAATTATATTACAAGCTCACTGTCACAAAATAAGATCATCTGTAATCCTTTTGTTAATAACACAGGAATATTTAACTTTTAATAAAAATGGGACTCTCCTTTTGCCATCAAAATCACAGTAAGTAGTGTTTTCCATGCCATGAATATTCTTCTGTAACAGCATTTTTGTTTAATCAGTCTGAGAATGTTAAACATTTTTCTAGCTGTGAAAACTCTTTTTTGCATCTGTAAAATGAGGCTAGTACTCATGGGAACTTTAAGGGTTGTTATGAGAATTACATGAATTATGCAAAGTCTTAGAACAGCACTGATTACTATTCCCCTACTAGACTATGACCACCATCAATGCAAGGACCTTGTCTGCCCTATTCAACCTGGTATTTCGAGGGTCTAATATCAACTTGGCAATAAATGGAATAGTAGTGCTGGTTTCAGCAGAACTGCTGGTAGAATTAAACTCTCAATAAATATTTGTTGAATATTTTTTATTTTACTTACATATATATATATATATATATATATATATATAGACCACTATTTTTAAACAATTAGCTATGTTAGGAAACTTTGTAATAAATCCCAGGGGAAGATGTTTTGTTTCTAAATGCTAAAACCTTTTTCATTGCCGGCTGAATTTCAGTGAGGTTAGTCTTAGATTCATTGGAGTAACATTTTCCAGTAAGTATTCAATGGATGACCCACAGGTTACTAATAGCTATTAGTACCTGTTGGGTGTTGAACCTGTTGGGTGATTAAATTTAAGTTTAAGCTTTGGGTTAAACAGAATTAAACTTATCTTTGCTGTATCTCTGAACTTTTATAAAGCTACCAGGCACTGAGAATTTCTGAAAAGGATGTAATAAGTGGTTTTTCTCTAATTTTATTACATAACTTTTTTTTTCTTTCCCACGGGGCATTTTCTGGTGTAAGAATTGCACTGAACACAGTTTGGGAATTCAAGGATAATGCTCTTGAGGTATAGATCCCTCCATTTTATAAATAAGAATGCATATGGGGAGTAGGCTGGAGAGAGGAAAGGGATACATGTAAGGTAGATACTGTGCTAGACACTCTACATAGACTGCCTATGGTCATGACTGATGCTGATTAGCAAACATGTAGGAGCCCACATATTGGGTGTCAACAGCATGTTAACCCTAGACTTTGTTAGCGGCATCATGTGACCAGTCTCAGCTAACAAACTGTGATTGGAAAGAACACAAGTCAGTTTGGAACCCAGCATGTAATTGCCCATGTGAGATGACCCAGAGCACTCCTGTCTCTGCCATGACCACCTGCAATGTGACAGGTGGCAGTGCTCCATTAGTCTGGGCTCCAGAGTAAAGGGAGAAAGAATGACTCCATGGGAGCAAATCTACAGCTGCTGTAGCTCAATAAGAAATGAATCTTTTTGTTATTTTAAGCTGAGATCTGTCAGACTGTTTATTATTGCACCATAATCTAGTCTACCCTGACTGATACTGTATCTTATTTAATCTAGACAACCAAAATACATGACAGGCAATATTGTTTTTTAAGTGTAAATGATGTGAAAGTGGAGACTTAGAGAGGCTAAATAATTTGTATATAAAGTCAGACTGCCAGTATTTGATCTGTCTTACTCCAAAGCCTGTTTCATTTCCACCTTATTACACTGACTCAAAAAAAAAGTTAAAATACAACTCTTAGATTTACTAAAGTGTTTACAAATATGTTCTAAACAATCAGTGAAAACAAGACCAGGAGCTGACTGTGGCTCAGATCATGAACTCCTTATTGTCAAATTCAGACTTCAACTGAAGAAAGTAGGGAAACTCACTGGACCATTTAGGTATGACCTAAATCAAATTCCTTATGACAATATAATGGAAGTGACAAATAGATTCAAGGGATTAGATCTGATAGACAGAGTGCCTGAAGAACTATGGATGCAGGTTCATGATATTCTACAGGAGGTGGTGATCAAAACCATCCCAAAGAAAAAGAAATACAAAAAGGCAAAATGGTTGTCTAACAAGGCCTTACAAATAGCTGAAAAAGAATAGAAGCAAAAGGCAAAGGAGAAAAGGAAAGATATACCCATCTGAATGCATATTTCTAAACAATAGCAAGGAGAAATAAAGCCTTCCTCAGTGATCAGTGCAAAGCCTTCCTCAGTGATCAATGCAAAGAAATAGAGGAAAACAATAGAATGGGAAAGACTACAGATCTCTTCAAGTAAATTAGATACCAAGAGAACATTTTATGCAAAGATGGACACAATAAAGGACAGAAATGGTATGGACCTAACAGAAGCAGAAGATATTAAGGAGAGATGGCAAGACTACACAGAGGAACTATACAAAAACGATCTTAATGACCCAGATAACCATGATGGTGTGATCACTCACCTAGAGCAAATCATTCTGGAGGGCGAAGTCAAATGGGCCTTAGAAAGCATCACTATGAACAAAAAAGTGGAGGTGATGGAATTCCAGGTAAGTTATTTCAAGTCCTAAAAGATGATGCTGTGAAAGTGCTTCACTCAATATACCAGCAAATTTGGAAAACTCAGCAGTGGCCACAGGACTGGAAAAGGTCAGTTTTCATTTCAATACCAAAGAAGGGTAATGCCAAAGAATGTCCAAACCACCACACAATTGTACTCATTTCACATACTATCAGGGTAATGCTCAAAATTCTCCATGCCAGGCTTCAACAGTATGTGAATTGAGAACTTCCAGATGTACAAGCTGGATTTAGAAAAGGCAGAGGAACCAGAGATCAAATTGCCACCATCCACTGGGAAATCAAAAAAGCAAGAGAATTCCAGAAAAAAACATCTACTTGTTTCATTGACTATGCCAAAGTCTTTGTGTGGATCAAAATAAACTGTGGAAAATTCTGAAAGAGATGGGAATACCAGACCAGCTTACCTGCCTCCCGTGAAACCTGTCCGCAAGTCAAAAAGCAACAGTTAGAACCAGGCATGGAACAAGGGACTGGTTCCAAATTGGGAAAGGAGTATGTCAAGGCTGTATATTGTCATCCTGCTTGTTTAACTTATATACAGAGTACGTCATGCAATATGCTGGGCTAAATGAAACACAACTGGAATCAAGGTTGCCAAGAGAAACATCAATAACCTCAGATATGCAGATGATATCACCCTCATGGGAGAAAGCAAAGAGGAACTAAAGAGCGTCTTGATGAAGGTGAAAGAGGAGAATGAAAAAGCTAGCTTAAAACTTAACAATCAAAAAAATGAGATCATGGCATCTGGTCCCATCACTTCATGGGAAATAGATGGGGAAACAATGGAAACAGTGACAGTCTTTTCTTGAGCTCCAATTTCACTGCAGATGATGGCTGTAGTCATGAAATTAAAAGATACTTGCTCCTAGGAAGAAAAGCTATGACAAACCTAGACAACATATTAAAAAGCAGAGATATTGCTTTGCTGACAAAGGTCCATCTAGTCAAAGCCATGGTTTTTCAAGTAGTCGTGTATGGATGTGAAGTTGGACCACAAAGAAGGCTGAGTGCCAAAGAATTGATGCTTTTGAACTGTGATGTTGGAGAAGACCTTGAGAGTCCCCTGGACTGCAAGGAGATCCAACCAGTCCATTCTGAAGGAGAGCAGCCCTGGGATTTCTTTGGAAGGAATGATGCTAAAGCTGAAGCTACAAAACTTTGGCCAGCTGATGCAAACAGCTCACTAATTAGGAAAGACCCTGATGCTGGGAAAGATTGAAGGCAGGAGGAGAAGAGGATGACAGAGGATGAGATGGTGGGATGGCATCACCGATGCCAATGAACATGAGTTTTAGCAAGCTCTGGGAGATGGTGAAGGACAGGGAAGCCTAGTGTGCTTCAGTCTATGGGGCTGCAAAGAGTTTGACGTGACTGAGTGACTGAACAGAAGCAAGATAAATTTTATTGAACAATGTTTCTTATGACATTGAATTATTATTTCAGTGATGCCCAGGGTTGGTGAAAGGATGGAGTCCTGTACTCTGCCAGCTAAGCACATTTCTAGATGCTAAAGTGAATGCTGGCTTTAAAATTTCCCCTGGAATCAGAAGAAATTTGATTCACCATAATTTCAAATCAAGTAATAAATCAATGGAGTAGCATAAATTGTCCAAAAGCTAATTTTGGAATCATTTTCATCTGTTTCAAAATATGCTAGTTATAAGTTATCTAAACCTTGACATTATGAAAGCTATTCCACTCATATTTTGAAAATTAGTGTTCTACTTTTTCTATAGATGGGGATTATTTTTTTGTGTATTAGTAATTTGGAAAATTTTGTAAATTTAACTTTTCTTTCATTACATCACTTCAATATTAAACTCTGAGAGGAAAATAAGCTGTTAATTTTTAATCTTATTCATTCCTTGGACAAATAAGTTTTGAGGGTTCTGTACTAGGCACTGGAGATCAAGCAATGAATAAATCTCTGCCTTCTTGGATACCATATTTCTGTAGAGGAGATGATAATAACAAGATAATAAAATATAGAGAATTAAATGGTGAGAAGTACTATGGAGAAAAATAAAGCAGAGATAGATACAGCTTGTATGTACAATGTAGAAGGATGTAATTCACACAATATGGCCTTACCTTGGAAGGTCTTACTGAAAAAGTGTAATCTGAATAAAGCCCTAAAGAAGATAAAATAGCCAGCTACCTGGTTTTGTGGAGGAAGAACATTCCAGGACCATGGAATAGCAAGAATAAGCTCCCTGAGGCAGAAGTTTACCTGTTATGGTCAGAAAGTCAGTGTAGCTGGAGTAAATAAAGGCAAGGAATTTTTAGTCTGGTTCATCATGAACATTTACTCTGGCAACTAGCATTCATGTCTAGCACATAGCAGTCATTCCATAAATGCTTGCTAATAAATAAATCAACAAAATCAGCAAAAGAAATGTTTGCTAATAAATAAATCATATCAATATGATTAGCACTGGTAGCTAGAGGAATTCTAATTTTATCCTATGTGTACATGCACATACACTTTTTAAAAATAGCAGATTAAAGCAAATTAAGCCAGTAGTAAATTCTGGGTGCTGAGAAAGTATGATGTATTTTATTCTTATATGTTTACTGAAAATTTCTGAAATTATAGTGAACAAACCACAAAAAAACAGTTTAGGAGATGATACTAAAAATCACATATCCCAAAGTGTCCAGTATAGGGCTGAGTGTTTTCACTTGCTATGTCGATTTTATACTACCCACCTGTGAGAGAGCTGGTATTATGTTCATTTTACAACTGTGAAAACTAAAGCTCAGAAAGATTATATCAGTTAATGTACACTGGGAAAGAGAAGAGCTAAAATTTTCATATAGGTGTTATAATTTTAGTGCTTTTATTTACACCAATTTGCATATAAAATATATGAAAATATCTTATATGCAGATATATATATATGTGTGTGTGTGTGTGTATATATATATATATATATATATAAGCATGCACGCATGCTCAGCTGCTTCAGTTGTGTCTGACGAGTTGTAACCCAATGGACAGTAGCCCACCAGGCTCCTCTGTCATTGGAATTCTTCAGAACAGAATACTGGAGTGGGTTGCCATGACCTCCTCCAGGGGGATCTTCCCAACCCAGGGATCAAACTCTTGTCTCCTGTGTCTCTTACATTGCAAGTGGATTCTTTACTCACTGAGGTGCCTGGGAAGCCTATATATGTGTGTGTGTGTAATTGTATATAAAAGTACACTTTTCTACAAGTATAGATTATAAGATATATTTAACTATTTGTCACATCTAGTAAAAATAAGTAGTATGAAAAATATGTTTAAATTTTAATATGATTTCTTGCAATTAGAATTTGTCCTTAAAACAAAGCAGTCATTCTAATTTTACATCTTATAGTCATTTTACTAATCACTCCCCTTCTTTCCTCCTATGCCTCCACTTAATTGACATAGACACTGCTGCTACTGCTGCTGCTAAGTCGCTTCAGTCGTGTCCAACTCTGTGCAACCCCATAGACGGCAGCCCACCAGGCTCCCCCGTCCCTGGGATTCTCCAGGCAAGAACACTGGAGTGGGTTGCCATTGCCTTCTCCAATGCATGAAAGTGAAAAGTGAAAGTGAAGTTGCTCAGTCGTGTCCGACTCTTCATGACCCCATGTGTCAGGGAATGTTTAACAGGAGGATTCCTATGTGCTGTTTCTCACAAGTCCTTTGTTTCTTTTTAAGTGGAACAGCACGCTGCTCCCAGGAACTGAGGTCATTGTGTGAAACAGGCTTGAGTCTCCTTTAGTAAACATTCTCTTTACAACAAAACTGCTTAGTCTCGATCCCCTTTCTTGAGATATGGATTGTCTCCTGACCTTGTGACCATTATTAATCCTTTGTTCCCTTGGTAACAGTTGCTGTACATTTGGTTTTCTGATCTTTATCACTGTCAAAAGAAACTTCTTGTACCACAGCCTTTATATACTCACAGAGAAATCATTAAAGCACCTTTGCTCCATCAGAGCCTGGGTCCCCATGTCTTTCTCTCTTTCTCGCTCTCCTTGGCTGATTCTCTAGAGCACAGAGACCCGTCTTGCTCACTCTCCTGCCCGGGCTTCTAAGACTCTCTTGAGAAGGCGCCCTGTGCCTTCACTCCTCTTGAGAGGGCGCCGGGTGCCTTCGTGAGACACACAAGTCCTGTGTCAAGGACTTTATTGGTTCTCTGCGTAAACCAGGGAGTATCATTCTCTTTCTCTCTTTTACTTTCTTATTGCCGCCTCCATACCACCAGGTCCCAGTCCATTAAAGGACCCCAACACCCATGGACTGCAGCCTACCAGGCTCCTCCGTCCATGGGACTTTCTAGGCAAGAGTACTGGAGTGGGTTGCCATTGCCTTCTCCAGACATAGACACTACTCACCCACTTTCTAGAATTCTAAACACATATTCAGACTTGTTCTATCTCCTAGTTATTCACAGAACTGAAGCTCTGTCTCTGGGTTACATGGGGCTACTGGACTGAACCAGAGAAGTAGCTCTAAATCAGTCTGGTTAGCATACCCTATATATAAAGGACACCGCTGATGAAAATCAGAATTGGTAATTGTAGTTGTTTCAATTATAGATTGTAGTTCTTTCATCAGTTTCCATTTAAATACATTATTCCTACAGAAGAAGATTCCAGTGGGGCTAAGATACAGGTTGAGATGGAAATGTATCTCATTTAGTAAGAATGAGAATTGGAATGGAATGACTAAAAGCTGGTAAAACATAAAAGGTCAGTGATTTCAGGGATGCTGTAGAGATTGTACAAGTGGATCAATGCAAATGAGAACAGATATAATAATTTTTTAGAAAGATCTGATGCTTTAATGTAAAATGCAGGGAGAGGGGCAGGTGGTCCCAAGATGGTGGAGGAATAGGATGAGGCGACCACATTCACCCCACAAATACATTGAAAGATCATCTGCATGTAAAGCAACTTCCATGGAACAACTTCTGAATGCTCGTGGAGGATCCCAGATACCCAGAAAGGCAAACCAATCTCTTCAAAATGAGGTAGGATAAAAGATAAAGACTAAAAGAGAGACAAAGGATTTCAGGACAGAGACCCATCCTGGGGAGGGAGTCATGAAGGTTGAAAAGTTTCCACACAATAGGAAACCCTCTCACAGGTGGGGTCAGTGGGGAGCTTTGGAATCTCAGAGGGCAGCATAACAATAACAACAACAACAACAAAAATCACCACAGAATAGGTGTTGAATGGCAATGACCGAGGAGAAGCAGCTCGCAGGCTTGTGTTTGCCCATGGTGAGCGGGGGCTGGGTGTATAGGCATGGGCTGCATTGTAAGCCTTCAGGGTAACAACTAGGGCTGAAAGCCCCGAGGACACTCTGAGGGGACTGATGAGACATAGCAACCCAAGCCTTCGGAATGCCAGAGGAACAGAGAAAAACAAAGGGCCTTTCCTGCAGGAAGGTTCTAACACCGCCCTGTTACCCCTGGTGTGCTCACAGAATAGGGCGTCCTACCCTGGTGAATACCAAAGGAAAGCAAGCCAGCTGCAGTCTAGAGCCCTCCCTCCTCGGAGGCAGAGAGGCAGGTGTGTGACAGCCAGAGTCAGAAGGCAAGGGGCTGCTTCAATCTCTGCCCTAAAGACCTGCATCTTCCACCAAACTCTGAGCAGTCGGCCAACTGCTAACCATGTCTTCCTAGGATCTTGGGTGGTTCACATCTGCCAGGAGTAACACAGCTTCAGCTCCCCAGAGGAGACACATAGCACACCTGGGACTGTGTGTCACGCATGTGGGAAACTGAAAAGCTGGGACCAGGGAGGTACATAAACACATGGCCACCTGGGGCTGTGCGCTTGGAAAGCACCAGGTCACCTGAGCAGCTTGGACCCGAGAAAGACACAAAACGCACAGCCCATTGGGGTCTGTGCCCTTGCAGAGCACCTGAGACCCTAAGTGGCTTAGAGCTAGGAAGTGCACAAAACACAGGGTCCACATGGAAGAGTCCCCTTGCAGAGGACCCTGGACATGAGCAGTGTGGACCCGGGAAGTACAGGCCACCTTGGGCTGTGGCAAACCCAGTGCCATCCATCCACTGTGAGCACTCCCACACATGCCAGCGGTATTTGCAGTGTCCCTCCCTCCCCACAGCACAGCTGAACAAGTCAGCCTAAATAAGTGGCCACCTTTGCCCCCTTGTGTCAGATTGGAAATTAGACACTGAAGAGACCTGCAAACAGAGGAAGCCACAATAAACAAAGAAGAGAGAACTGCTCTGGAAGTGACAACTGCAATAGATTAAAACCCTGAAGTTAAGGCAGAGACTGTGCATTTGAGGGGCAACTATAGACCTTGAGAACAAGTACACGCCAGAACAAGGGACCCCACACTGCCCACCACAGCTCCAGAGAAATTCCTAGATGTATTTTTACTATTATCACTTTTAAGTTTTTAAAAATATTTTATTTTTTATTACTCCTTTAACTTTCATTTTTATAGTCTACTATAACCTTTCAAAAAAGACCCATATTTTTAAAAAGACATTCTATATATATGTATTTTAAATTTTTGTGATCAATTTTGTTCTGCATTTTTTATTGTATTTTTGAGAGTCTAACTTCTTTTCTAGGTTTTTAATCTTTGCTATCAATTTTGTACCTTTAATAATCTAATCTTCAGTATCCATTTTCACTTAGGGATTTGATTATTGTCATGGTTATTCTCTCCCCTTTTGACTCTCCCTTTTTACCTCCAGGTCACCTCTATCTCTTTCCTACCTCTTCTCTATATAAATCTGTGAATCTCTCTGGGTGTTCTGGGCTGTGTAGAGTACTTAGGGATTTGGTTACTGGCTTGACTGCTCTCTCCCCTTTTTACTCTCCCTTTTGTCCTCCTGGTCACATCTATTTCCCTCCTCCCCCTTATCTTCCCTATATAACTCTGTGAATCTTTTTGGTGTTCCTGGCTGCAGAGAATTGTTTCACCATTAATGCAGGGATTTTATCATCTGTGCTGTAAGGATGGAGAAGTCTTGAGGCTACTGTAAGAGAAGGACTGAAACCCAGAGGCAGGAGGCATAACTCCAGAACTTTAGAACATCAGAGAGCTCCTGACTCCAGGGAACATTAATAGACAAGAGCTCACTACCAAATTTCCATACCTACACAGAAACCAAGCTCACTCAATAGCCAACAAGTTCCAGTGCAAGACACACCATGCTAATTCTCCAGCAAAACAGGAACACAACCCTGAACATTAAAAGACGGGCTGCCAAAGCCATGCCAAACCCATGGACATTCCCAAACTCACCACTGGACACTTCACTGCACATTAGAGAGATGATATCCAGCTCCACCCACCAGAACATAGACACAAGTTTCCCCAACCAGGAAACCTTGACAAGCCACTGGTCTAACCCCACCCACAGGGAGCAGACTCCTTAATTAAAAGGAACCATTAACTTCCAGCCTGAAGAAAGGGCATCTAAAACACGGCAATCAAAAAAAAAAAAAAAAAAAAAGAAAAGAAAAGGCAGAGAAGTATTCAGCAGGAGAAGAAACATGATAAAAACCCACCAAATCAAACAAAAGAGGAGGAGATAGGGAGGCTACCTGAAAAAGAATTCAGAATAATGATAGTAAATATGATCCAAAATCTTGAAAACAAAATGGAGTAACTGATAAATAGACTAGAGATGAGGACTGAGAAGATACAAGAAATGTTGGACCTAGAAGAAATAAAGTAGAATCAATCAATAATGAACAATACAATAACTGAGACTAAAAGCACTCGGGAGGGAACCAACAGTAGAATGACCGAGGCAGAAGAGAGGAAAAGTGAGTGGAAGATACACTGGTGGAAATAAAGGAAACAGAGCAAAAAAACAGAATTAAAAAGCAATGAGGAAAACCTCAGAGACCTCTGGAACAATGTTAAGCACCCCAACATTCGAACCATAGGTGTCCCATAAGAAGAAGACAAAATGAAAGGGTATGAGAAAATATGTGAGGAGATAATATTTGAAAACTTCCCTAAAAAGGGGAAGGAAATAGCCACGCAAGCCAAGAAACCCAGAGAGTCCAAAACAGGATAAACCTAAGGCTAAACACCCCAAGACACATATTAATCAAACTAACAAAAATTAAACACAAAGAGCAATATTAAAAGCAGCAAGGTTAAAGCAACAAATAACACACAAAGGGACCCCCATAAAGATAACAGCTGATCTTTCAATAGAAACTCTTCAGGCCAGAAGGGCAGGACATACTTACAGTGATGAAAGAGAAAAACCAACAACCAAGCTTACTCTATCCAGCAAGGATTTCATTCCGACTCAAAGGAGAAATCAAAAGCTTTACAGACAAGCAAAAGCTGAGAGATTCAGCACCACCAAACCAGCTCTTCAACAAATGCTAAAGGATCTTCTCTAGACAGGAAACACAGACATGGTTTATAAAAACGAGCCCCAAACAACAAACTAAATAGTAACGGGATCACACTTATCAATAATTACCTTAAATGTAAATGGGTTAAATGCTCCAACCAAAAGACAAAGACTTGATGAATGGATACAAAAACAAGATCCCTGTATATATTGTCTACAAGAGACCCACCTCAAGCCTAGGGACACATAGAGACTGAAGGTGAGAAGCTAGAAAAAGACATTCATGCAAATGGAGACCAAAAGACAGCAGGAGTAGCAATACTCATATCAGATAAAATAGACTTTGAAATAAAGACTGTGACAGAAGACAAAGAAAGACACTGCATAATGATCAAAGGATCAATCCAAGAAGAAGATATAAAAAATAAATATATATATGCACCCAACATAGAAGCACCTCAATACATAAGGCAAATGCTAATAAGTATGAAAGGGAAAGCTGAGGTAACACAATAGTGAGGGTCTTTAAGAAACCACTCACATGTATGGTAGACCAATCATACAGAAAATTAAAAAGGAAACACAAGCTTTAAATGATACAGTGCACCAGTTAAACCTAATTGATATCTACAGGGCATTTCACCCTAAAACAATGGATTTCTCCTTTTCCTCAAGTGCACACGGAACATTCTACAGGATATATCACATCCTGGGTCACAAATTTAGCCTTGGTACATTTTAAAAAATTGAAATTATTTCACGCATCTTTTTGATCACAATGTGGTAAAATTAGATGTCAACTACATTCAGAAAATGAAGATCATGGCATCCGGTCCCATCACTTCATGGGAAATAGATGGGGAAACAGTGGAAACAGTGTCAGATTTTATTTTTTTGGGCTCCAAAATCATTGCAGATGGTGACTGCAGCCATGAAATTAAAAGACGCTTACTCCTTGGAAGGAAAGTTATGACCAACCTAGATAGCATATTCCAAAGCAGAGACATTACTTTGCCAACAAAGGTTCATCTAGTCAAGGCTATGGTTTTTCCAGTGGTCATGTATGGAGGTGAGAGTTGGACTGTGAAGAAGGCTGAGCACCAAAGATTTGATGCTTTTGAACTGTGGTGTTGGAGAAGACTCTTGAGAGTCCCTTGGACTGCAAGGAGATCCAACCAGTCCATTCTGAAGGAGATCAGCCCTGGGATTTCTTTGGAAGGGATGATGCTAAAGCTGAAACTCCAGTACTTTGGCCACCTCATGCGAAGAGTTGACTCATTGGAAAAGACTCTGATGCTGGGAGGGATTGGGGGCAGGAGGAGAAGGGGACGACAGAGGATGAGACGGCTGGATGGCATCACTGACTCGATGGACGTGAGTCTGAGTGAACTCCAGGAGTTGGTGATGGACAGGGAGGCCTGGCATGCTGCGGTTCATGGGGTCGCAAGGAGTCAGACATGACTGAGCAACTGAACTGAACTGAACTGAACAGGGGAAAAATAACTATTAAAAATACAAACATATGGAGGCTAAACAACATGTTTCTGCATAACCAAAAGATCATGGGAGAAATCAAAATGGAAATCAAAACACACATAGAAACAGATGAAAATGAAAACACAACAACCCTAAACTTACGGGATTCAGTAAATGCAGTGCTAAGAGGGAGGTTCACAGAAATACAAGCCTACCTCAAGAAACAAGAGAAACACCAAATTAACAACCTAACTTTACACCTAAAGCAAGGAGAAAAAGAAGAACAGAAGAACCTTAAAGTTAGTTGAAGGAAAGAAATCATAGAAATCAGAGAAGAAATAAATGAAAAAGAAATGGAGACTATAGCAAAGATCAACAAAACTAAACACTTCTTCTTTGAGAAGATAAATAACATAGACAAACAGCCAGACACATCAAGAAAAAAAGGGAGAAGAATCAAATCAATAAAATTAGAAATGAAAATCCAGAAAACACAACAGACAACACAGAAATACAAAAGATCATGAGCCTACTATGAACAATTATATGACAATAAAATAGACAATTTGAAAGAAATGGACAAATTCTTAGAAAAGTATAACCTTTCAAAACTGAACCAGAAAGAAATAGAAAATCTTAACAGACCCATCACAAGCACGGAAATTGAAACTATAATTATAAAATCTTCCAACAAACAAAAGCCCAAAACCAGATGGTTTCACCAGTGAATGCTACCAAAACTTTAGGCAAGAGTTAACACTTATCCTTCTCAAACTCTTCCAGAAAACTGCAGAGGAAGATAAACAGCCAAACTCATTCTATGAGGTCACCATCACCCTATTACCAAAACAGACAAAGATGCCACAAAAAAAGAAAACTACAGGACAATATCACTGATGAACATAGATGCAAAAATCCTCAATGAAATGCTAGCAAAGAGAAACCAACAACATATTAAAAAGATCACACATCATGACCAAGTGGGCTTTATCCCAGGGATGCAAGGATTCTTCAATATTTGCAAATAAATCAATGTGATATACCATATTAACAAATGGAAAGATAAAAATCATATGATTACCTCAATAGATGCAGAGAAAGCCTTTGACAAAATTCAACACCCATTTATGATAAAAACTCTCCAGAAAGCAGGCATTGAAGGAACATACCTCAATATAATAAAAGCCATATATGACAAACCCACAGCAAACATTATCCTTAGTGGTGAAAAATTGAAAGCATTTCCTCTAAAATCAGGAATAAGACAAGGGTCCCCATTCTCACCAATACTACTCAACCTAGTTTTGGAAGTACTAGCTGCAGAAATCAAAGAAGAAAAAGAAATAAAAGGAATCCAGATTGGAAAAGAAGTAATATTCTCATTGTATGCAGATGACATGTTCCACTACATACAAAACTGTAAAGATACTACCAGAAAATTACTAGAGCTAATCAATGAATATAATAAAGTTGCAGGATATAAAATTAATATACAGGAATCCCTTGCATTCCTATACACTAACAATGGAAAAAAAAAAAAAGAAAGAAAATGTAAGGAAACAACCCTATTAACCATTGCAATGTAAAGAATAAACTACTTAGGAATAAATTTATCTAAAGAAAAAAAGATGTATATATAGAAAACTACAAAACACTGAGGAAAGAAATCAAAGATGACATAAATAAATGGAGTAATACACCATGTTCATGGATTGCAAGAATCAATACAGTGAAAATGAATATACTACCTCAAGCAATCTATAGTTTTACTGCAATCCATATCAAGCTACCATTGGTATTTTTCACAGAAGTGGAACAAATAATTTCACAATTTGTATGGAAACACAAAAAACCTCTAATAGCCAAAGCAATCATGAGAAAAATGAATGGAACTGAGGGAATCAACCTTCCTGATTTCAAATACAAAGCTACAGTCATCAAGACAGGATGGTACCGGCACAAAGACAGAAATATAGATCAATGGAAAAAAATAGAAATCCCAGAGAGAAATCCATGCACCTACAGACACCTTATTTTTGACAAAGGAGTCAAAAATATACAATGGAGAAAAGACAATCTTTTTAACAAGTGGTGCTGGAAAACTGGTCAACTACATGTAAAAGAATGAAACTAGAATACTTTCTAACACCATACACAAAAATAAACTCAAAATGGATTAAAGATCTAAATGTAAGACCAGAAACTATACAACTCTTACAGGAAAATATAGGCAGAACACTCCCTGACATAAATCATAGCAAGATCCTCTATGACCCATCTCTCAGAGTAATAGAAATAAAAACAAAAATAAACAAATGGTACCTAATTAAACTTAAAAGCTTTTAAGCTTTTAATGAAGGAAAATATAAGCAAGGTGAAAAGGCAGCCTTCAGAATGGGAGAAAATAATAGCAAACAAAATAACTGACAAAGAATTAACCTCCATAATATATAAGCAGCTCATGCAGCTCAATACCAGAAAAACAAAAAACCTAATCAAAAAGTAGGCCAAAGAACTAAAGAGACATTTCTCCAAAGAAGACGTACAGATGGCTAATAAACACATGAAAAGATGCTTAACATTACTCATTATTAGAGAAATGCAAATCAATACCCTAATGAGGTATCATCTCACATCAGTCAGAAAGGTCACCACCAAAATGTCTACAAACAGTAAATGCTGGAGAGGGTGTGGAGAAAAGGTAACCCTCTTACACTGCTGGTGGGAATGTAAACTGATACATCCACTATGGAAAATAGTGTGAAGATTCCTTGAAAAACTGGAAATAGAACTGCCATGCTGCTGCTGCTGCTGCTAAGTTGCTTCAGTCGTGTCCGACTCTGTGTGACCCCATAGACGGCAGCCCACCAGGCTCCCCCGTCCCTGGGATTCTCCAGGCAAGAACACTGGAGTGGGTTGCCATTTCCTTCTCCAGTGCATGAAAGTGAAAAGTGAAAATGAAGTCGCTGAGTCTTGTTCGACTCTTAGTGACCCCATGGACTGCGGCCCACCAGGCTCCTCCATCCATGGGATTCTCCAGGCAACAGTGCTGGAGTGGGGTGCCAGCCATATGAACCAGCAATTCCATTGCTGGGCATACACACTGAGGACACCAGAACTGAAAGAGACATGTGTACCCCAACGTTCATTGCAGCAGTCTTTACAATAGCTAGGATATGGAAGCAACCTAGACGTCCATCAGCAGACAAATGGATAAGGAAGTTGTGGTACATACACACAACGGAATATTACTCAGCTATAAAAAAGAACACATTTGAGTGAGTTCTAATGAGGTGGATGAAACTGGAGCCTATTATGCAGAGTGAGGTACATCAGAAAGAGAAACACCAATACGGTATATTAATGCATATGTATGGACTTTAGAAAGAAAGGAATGACAATCCTATATGCAAGACAGCAAAAGAGACAAATGTACAGAATAGACTTTTGGACTATGTGGGAGAAGGTAAGGGTGAGATGATTTGTGAGAATAGCATTGAAACATGCATATTATCATATGTAAAACCAATCACTAGTGCAAGTGTGATGCATGAAGCAGGGCACTCAAAACCAATGCTCTGGGACAACCCAGAGGGATGAGTTGGGGACAGAGGTGGGAGGTGGGTTCAGCATGTGGGGACACATGTGCACCCATGGCTGATTCAAGTTGATGTATGGCAAAAGCCACCACAATATTCTAAAATAATTATCTTCCAATTAAAATAAATTAATTAATAAAGAAATTTACTCAAAAGGTAGAAAAAAAAAAACACTGATGAAAGAAATCAAAGGTGACACAAACAGATGGAGAAATATACCATGGTCTTGGTTTGGAAGAATCAATATAGTGAAAATAAATATACTACCCAAAGCATGCAATCCCTATCAAACTCCCAATGGTATTTTTCACAGATCTATAACAAATAATTTCACAATTCATATGGAACCATAGAAGATCCCAAATAGCCAAAGCAATTTTGAGAAAGAATGGAACTGGAGGAGTCAACCTTCCTGACTTCAGACTATACTACAAATCTACTGTCATCAGGACAGTATAGCACTGGCACAAAGACAGAAATATAGAACAATGGAACAAAATAGAAAGTCCGGAGATAAATCCATGCACCTAGAGATACTTTATCTTTAACAAAGGAGGCAAAAATATACAATGGAGAAAATAACAGTGTTTTCAACAAATGGTGCTGCGAAAACTGGTCAACTACGTGTAAAAGAAAGAAACTAGAACACTTTCTGACACAATACACAAAAGTAAACTCAAAATGGATTAAATATCTAAATGTAAGACCAGAAACTATAAAACTCCTAGAGGAAAACATAGGCAGAACATTCTCTGACATACCTCATAGTAAAATCCTCTATGACCCACCTCCCAGAGTAATGGAAATAAAAATAAACAAATGGGACCTAATTAAACTTAAAATCTTTTACACAATGAAGGAAACTATAAGCAAGGTGAAAAGAGAGTCCACAGAATGGGAGAAAATAATAGCAAATGAAACAAATGACAAAGAATTAATCTCCAAAATATATATGCAGCTCATGCGGCTCAATACAAAAAAAACAAAGAACTCAATCAAAAAGTGGGCAAAAGAACTAAACAGACATCTCTCCAAAAAAGACAGGCAAATGACCAATAAGGCACATGAAAATATGCTCAAGATCAGTAATTATTAGAGAATTGGAAATCAAAACTAAGAGGCATCACCTAATGTCAGTCAATATGGCCATCATTAAAAAGTCTAAATAAATGCTGGAAAGGCTGTGATGAACAGGGAACCCTATGACACTGCGGGTGGGAATGTAAATTGGTACAGCCCCTATGGAGAACAGCATGAAGATTTCTTAAAAAAATAAAAATAGATCTACCATATGATCTAGCAATCCCATTCCTGGGCATATATCCAGAGAAAATTCCAACTCAAAAAGATATTAAGATGGTATGGAAAACATGAAGGAATTTTTGGCCAACCAAATACATGCACTCCAATGTGTGTGTGTGTGTGTGTGTGTGTGTGTGTGTATGAATACTACTCAGCCATAAGAAATAATAAAATAGTGCCATATGCAACAACATAGATGGACCTAGAGGTTTTCATGTTAAGGAAATTAAGTCAGAGAAGGGCTTCTCAGGTGGTGCTAGTGGTAAAGAACCCACCCACCAGTGCAGGAAATGTTAAGAGACCTGGGTTCGATCCCTGGGTTAGGAGGATCCCCTGGTGGAGAGCCTGGAAACTCAATCCACTATTCTTGCTTAGAGAATCCCATGGACAGATCAGCCTGATGGGCTACAGTCCATAGGGTCCCAAAGAGTTCGACATGACTGAAGCGACTCAGCACACATGCACACAAGTCAAAGATAAATATATTCTATCACTTATATGTGGAATCTAAAGAATGATACAATCAACTTATAAAACAGAAGTAGACTCACATACATAGAAAACAAATGATGGGCTCAATAAAGGACAGAAATGGTATGGACCTAACAGAAGCAGGAGATATTAAGAAGAGGTGGCAAGAATACACAGAAGAACTGTACAAAAAAGATCTGCATGACCAAGATAATTACGATGGTATGATCACTCACCTAGAGCCAGACATCCTGGAATCTGAAGTCAAGTGGGCCTTAGAAAGCATCACTATGAACAAAGCTAGTGGAGGTGATGGAATTCCAGTTGAGCTACTTCAAATCCTGAAAGATGATGCTGTGAAAGTGCTGCACTCAATATGCAGCAAATTTGGAAAACTCAGCAGTGTCCACAGGGCTAGAAAAGGTCAGTTTTCATTCTAATCCCAAAGAAAGGCAATGCCAAGCAATGTTCAAACAACTGCACAATTGCACACATCTTACATGCTAGCAAAGTAATGCTCAAAATTCTCCAAACTGGGCTACTGGGCTTCAGTAATATGTGAACCGTGAACTTCCTGATGTTCAAGCTGGTTTTAGAAAAGGCAGAGGAACCAGAGATCAAATTGCCAAAATCCACTGGATCATAGAAAAAGCGAGAGTTCCAGAAAAACACCTATTTATGCTTTATTGACTATGCCAAAGCCTTTGACTGTGTGGATCACAATAAACTGTGGAAAATTCTTCAAGAAATGGGAATACCAGACCACCTGACCTGCCTCTTGTGAAACTTATATGCAGGTCATGAAGCAACAGTTAGAACTGGACATGGAACAACAGATTGGTTTCAAGTCGGCAAAGGAGGCCGTCAAGGCTGTATATTGTCACCCTGCTTATTTAACTTATATGCAGAGTACATCATAAGAAATGTTGGGCTGGAAGAAGCACAAGCTGGAATCAAGATTGCTGGGAGAAATATCAATAACCTCAGATATGCCGATGACACCACGCATATGGCAGAAAGTGAAGAGGAACTAAAAAGCCTCTTGATGAAACTGAAGGAGGAGAGTGAAAAAGTTGGCTTAAAGCTAAACATTCGGAAAATGAAGATCATGGCATCTGGTCCTGTCATTTCATGGCAGATAGATAGGCAAACAGTGGAAACAGTGGCTGACTTTGTTTTTCTGGGCTCCAAAATCACTGCAGATGGTGACTGCAGCCATGAAATTTAAAGATGCTTACTCCTTGGAAGAAAAGTTATGACCGACCTAGATAGCATATTGAAAAGCAGAGACATTACTTTGCCAACAAAGGTGTGTCTAGTCAAGGCTATGGTTTTTCCAGTGGTCATGTATGGATGCGAGAGTTGGACTGTGAAGAAGGCTGAGCGCCGAAGAATTGATGCTTTTGAACTGTGGTGCTGGAGAAGACTCTTGAGAGTCCCTTGGACTGCAAGGAGATCCAACCAGTCCATTCTAAAGGAGATCAGCCCTGGGTGTTCTTTGGAAGGAATGATGCTAAAGCTGAAACTCCAATACTTTGGCCACCTCACGCGAAGAGTTGACTCATTGCAAAAGACTCTGATGCTGGGAGGAATTGGGGGCGGGAGGAGAAGGGGATGACAGAGGATGAGATGGGTGGATGGCATCACCGCCTCGATGGACATGAGTTTGAGTGAACTGCAGGAGTTGGTGATGGACAGGGAGGCCTGGCATGCTGCAGTTCATGGGGTTGCAAAGAGTCAGACACGACTGAGCGACTGAACTGAACTGAACTGAAAGGGGAAAAATAGAGGAAGGAATAAATTAGGAGTTCGAGATTGACAAACACACACTACTATAAATAAAATGGATTAACAACAAGGACCTGTTGTATAGAACATGGAAGTATTTTCAATATCTTGTAATAACCTATAATGGAAAAGAATCTGAAAAAGAATATACATGCATACATATATATGTTTGTGTATAACTAAATCACTTTGTTGTATACCTGAAACTAATACAGCATTGTAAGTTAACTACACTTCAATTAAAAAAAAATAATAAAGAACCCCCCCAACAAATAAACCCCCCTAAAATATACATACTGCATTGTGGATTATAAAGGCATTTTAAACATTTTCCCCTTAGAGTTCCATGGGCTTTGTGGTCCCTGCATATGAGAAAATGCAAACTCTTTTTGGCCCAAAGAACAAGTATCCTTCTGCTTCCTCTGCCATGACAAATGAGAGTTGGACAGGCAGAGCTGGAGTCATCAAGAGAGGGCACCACCCTAGATGGAGCAATAAAAGAGAAGTCACACCTGAGGTACTGCTTTGCCTCAGGCAGCCTTCCTGCCCAGGGGTACTAATGTCTCTGAACCAAAGCTGACTTCAGCCAAAGTCATTTTCTTCATTGAATATATTTATGGTGGCACTTTAAAAAGAATCTGTAAAAGTTCAAAGTCCAATTTAAAGTCTGTGAGAGCCAGTACATAAGACTGGAAGTCAGAGGTGAGCAGCTGGGCATCTGGTACTGCCACTGACTGGCTCTGGGACGTGGGCCCAGCGCTCCGGCTGCTCCCTACTGGCCTGATAACTCTTAAGGTGTCTGTAAGCTCTGGTACCACTGTACCTCGTTATTCAACTACTCCAGTGAGTTAACATGGGAAAGAGTTTATCACGCTCTCTCCCCAAACAAGTGTTCACATTTTTAAACTTCTGGAAAAGGTCAGTTTTCATTCCAATCCCAAAGAAAGGCAATGCCAAAGAATGCTCAAACTACCACACAATTGCACTCATCTCACACGCTAGTAAAGTAATGCTTAAAATTCTCCAAGCCAGGCTTCAGCAATATGTGAACCGTGAACTTCCTGATGTTCAAGCTGGTTTTAGAAAAGGCAGAGGAACCAGGGATCAAATTGCCAACATCCGCTGGATCATGGAAAAAGCAAGAGAGTTCCAGAAAAACATCTATTTCTGCTTTATTGACTATGCCAAAGCCTTTGACTGTGTGGATCACAATAAACTGTGGAAAATTCTTCAAGAGATGGGAATACCAGACCACCTGATCTTCCTCTTGAGAAATTTGTATGCAGGTCAGGAAGCAACAGTTAGAACTGGACATGGAACAACAGACTGGTTCCAAATAGGAAAAGGAGTCCATCAAGGCTGTATATTGTCACCCTGTTTATTTAACTTATATGCAGAGTACATCATGAGAAACGCTGGACTGGAAGAAGCACAAGCTGGAATCAAGACTGCCAGGAGAAATATCAATAACCTCAGATATGCAGATGATACCACCCTTATGGCAGAAAGTGAAGAGGAACTCAAAAGCCTCTTGATGAAGGTGAAAGTGGAGAGTGAAAAAGTTGGCTTAAAGCTCAACATTCAGAAAATGAAGATCATGGCATCCGGTCCCATCACTTCATGGGAAATAGATGGGGAAACAGTGGAAACAGTGTCAGACTTTATTTTTCTGGGCTCCAAAATCACTACAGATGGTGACTGCAGCCATTAAATTAAAAGACTCCTACTCCTTGGAAGGAAAGTTATGACCAACCTAGATAGCATATTCAAAAGCAGAGACATTACTCTGCCAACAAAGGTTCGTCTAGTCAAGGCTATGGTTTTTCCAGTGGTCATGTATGGATGTGAGAGTTGGACTGTGAAGAAGGCTGAGCACCGAAGAATTGATGCTTTTGAACTGTGGTGTTGGAGAAGATTCTTGAGAGTCCCTTGGACTGCAAGGAGATCCAACCAGTCCATTCTGAAGGAGATCAGCCCTGGGATTTCTTTGGAAGGAATGATGGTGAAGCTGAAACTCCAGTACTTTGGCCACCTCATGCGAAGAGTTGACTCACTGGTAAAGACTCTGATGCTGGGAGGGATTGGGGGCAAGAGGAGAAGGGGACGACAGAGGATGAGATGGCTGGATGGCATCACTGACTCGATGGACTTGAGTCTTGAGTGAACTGTGGGAGTTGGTGATGGACAGGGAGGCCTGGCGTGCTGCGATTCATGGGGTCGCAAAGAGTCGGACACGACTGAGCGACTGATCTGATCTGAACAGAAAAATATTTTTCCATATGTCAGTTTTGTCATGTCATGAGTTAAGTCAGAGGGGGAAAATGTTTTTTTCTGTATTGCCTAATACTATTTCTAATATTATAGTTTATTAAAAAAATTAATTGGATGACTAGATTTTTTTAACTGAAAATGGGATACCAAGGGTCAGATGATCAGCATAGCACTATCATTACTGACAGATGATACTACAGAAAGATGAGTTATTAGCATTGCATATTCTGATATTTATTGCACTTTTTCTATACTAAGAAGGCTACAACAAATTAATTTGGTAACTCCAGCATAATACTTCCTCCATTCTTTTTTTAAATTATTTTAATTTTTAAAATTGAGGTACAATTGACGTAACACTATGCTAGTTTCAAGTGTACAACATAATGACTCAATATTTGTATATACTGCAACATGATCACCACAGTATGTCTAATTAATATCTACCCCTATATATAGCTACAACTTTTTCCTTGTGATGAGCACTTTTACTATCTCCTTATAGCAACTTTTAAATATGCAATACAGTATTATTGACTAGATGTCATGCTGTACGTTACATATTACACTCCCTTGAATTCATTATTTTATAACTGGAAGTTTGTACCTTTTCACCTCCTTTATCCTTTTGCCTTCATTTCACTTCCTGCTTCTGGGAACCGCTAATCTGTTCTCTGTATCTGTGAGCTTCTTTTCTTTTCTTTCTCCCATTTCTTCTTTCTTCCATTTCCCATCCCTACATTCCTCTCTCCCTCTCTTTCTTCTTTCTTTCCATATATAAGTGAAATCATCAGATATTTGTCTTTTATGCATGAGTTACTCAGTCTAATGCCCTAAGATTCCAACCATGTTGTCACAAATGGCAAGATTTCATTCTTCTCTTATGCTTAAGAAATATTCCATTGTATGAATTCATGTGCATTTATGTATGTATGTACATATATGCCACATTTTCTTTATCCATTCACCCACTGATGTGTGTGTCTCCAGGCCTTAGCTATGGGTTTATTCTCCATGTAGAGCATTAATCTATGTAGGAAGATCCAAAAGATTTGCTGCCTTGGAAAGACAGTTTGTTAATCATGGGAGATACACTGACTGGATTTAAAGACAGTGTGGTATAACCTATCACCCAAACTAAAGAACACACTATCATACTTTATAATCATCTTGGTACTGACATTCACATCCCAGAGTTATGAAAAATTCAAATTAAACTGTCAGGCACAAAGCAGCAAATACAGGTGAGAAAGTAAGGGTCAGCGAATTGAATGAAACACATTTACTCTAAGCATTGAAAAAGCTCCTATACTTCTGAAAGGGGTTTGAGAGATAATTTAGATTGGAGGGTCACCAAATTAAAGGAGGTTCTCTAGCTCCCATGCTGTGTTCATTAATTTTATAAATATGCAAGTAGTTGACTTTTTTTTTTGGTGGATCTGTGCCATCACTGCCAGGTATGGTTAAAGAAGGCTCCAACACATGGAAAACAAAGCAGACCACTGCATGATGCTCTTTCATATAAAACTGTTCACTTCTTTCCTTCTTTATTAGGACCAAGTTGGATTTTAAACATTTATAAGGACTTCTCATGGCTTTTTCTTTCCCTTTTGGGGTTTTTTTATTTTATGGAAGGTATATGAAGACAATTTAATCCAAAAAGCTTGCATTTAATATAGGGAAAATACATTTACATAGTAATCCAGATCACTTTATCTAACTATATTTTGTACACCCCTTCCAATTTTTTATTCTAACTTTTCCGTTGCATTTTCCACAATATTATTGATCTTTTTGGCATTTACAGAGCTCCCTTTCTACTTTTTCCCTCACCAGTAAGTATCTTTCAACTTTGGCTTTTCATTCAAAAACACCTCTACACAGTTTATCTTCCTGTTTATTTGTATCACATTTTCCATAAATTTGCAAATAAACTTCTAACAAAGCCTAACTTGGGATCTATTCCTGAAAAATAATTCAAGTTGGCATAACTGTTTTAGATTCTCTTTTCTAGGAGCCTTGAGAAACAAAGCTAAAGGTCACTCCTTCAATTTTACTTGTAGAGAGCACAGTTTTAATAGCTTTTGATAAATATAGAGGCTATGGGTAATAAAAGATTTAGGCTTCCCCAGTGGTTCAGCACATCCCCTGGAGAAGGAAATCGCAACCCACTCCAGTATTCTTGACTGGGAAATCCCACAGACAGAGGACCCTGGCAGGCTACAGTCCACTGGGTCACAAGAGGCTGAAATGACTTAGAGACTAAACCACCACCACCACTGATGACTCAGCAAGTGAAGAATCTGCCTGCAAGGCAGGAATTGCAGGAGACTTGGGTTCAATGCCTGGGTTGGGAAGATCCCTTGGGAGAGGCCATGGTAACTCACTCTGCTATTCTTGCTGAGAAAAATCACATGGACAGAGGGGTCTGGCTCCACGGGGTCACAAAGAGTCAGACCTGAACTAAAGTGACCAAGTACATTGAGCAATAAAAGATTTCGAAGGAATCTGACAAAAAGGACATATAATGTAAGCATCAGATCAGATCAGATCAGTCCTCAGTCGTGTCCGACTCTTTGCGACCCCATGAATTGCAGCACGCCAGGCCTCCCTGTCCATCACCAACTCCCGGAGTTCACTCAGACTCAAGTCCATCGAGTCAGTGATGCCATCCAGCCATTTCATCCTCTGTCGTCCCCTTCTCCTCTTGCCCCCAATCCCTCCCAGCATCAGAGTCTTTACCAGTGAGTCAACTCTTCGCATGAGGTGGCCAAAGTACTGGAGTTTCAGCTTCACCATCATTCCTTCCAAAGAAATCCCAGGGCTGATCTCCTTCAGAATGGACTGGTTGGATCTCCTTGCAGTCCAAAGGACTCTCAAGAGTCTTTTCCAACATCACAGTTCAAAAGCATCAATTCTTCGGTGCTCAGCCTTCTTCACAGTCCAACTCTCACATCCATACATGACCACAGGAAAAACCATAGCCTTGACTAGACGAAACTTTGTTGGCAAAGTAATGTCTCTGCTTTGGAATATGCTATCTAGGTTGGTCATAACTTTCCTTCCAAGGAGTAAGTGTCTTTTAATTTCATGGCTGCAGTCACCATCTGTAGTGATTTTGGAGCCCAGAAAAATAAAGTCTGACACTGTTTCCACTGTTTCCCCATCTATTTCCCATGAAGTGATGGGACCGGATGCCATGATCTTCATTTTCTGAATGTTGAGCTTTAAGCCAACTTTTTCACTCTCCACTTTCACCTTCATCAAGAGGCTTTTGAGTTCCTCTTCACTTTCTGCCATAAGAGTGGTGTCATCTGCATATCTGAGGTTATTGATATTTCTTCTGGCAGTCTTGATTGCAGCTTGTGTTTCTTCCAGTCCAGCGTTTCTCATGATGTACTCTACATATAAGTTAAATAAACAGGGTGACAATGTACAGCCTTGACGAACTCCTTTTCTTATTTGGAACCAGTCTGTTGTTCCATGTCCAGTTCTAACTGAAGCATCAGAGGGGTCTTAAAATAACACTGTCTTATCTAAAGCCAGGTTCTTTGGCCTGACTCTAATGCCTATTAAGGAACTTTTCTTTATTTGATTTCCTTTATATTTATAGGAAAAGAAAAAGGAAAAAAGAAAACTGGAAATGTAAAACAATTCTTCAGTCTACTTCCAAGAATGTCTTGTGCAGCTCACAAGATAACATCTCCACTTTAGTGACAGTGAAGGGTCTTCAGCAATTCCTTAAAAAATATTAAACTTGTCAGACTAATACGTCTAACACAATTTTAGTTGAACTTTGAAAATATGTACTTACAATGTGTATTACAGTGAATTACTTGGAATTGAGGAGGCACCAACATGAAAATTAAGAATGTAATTTTTTTTCAGAGAAATAAATGAGCAGCCACAGATAGTAATCAATATAAGAGAATAAGTATCATCCTTGTGGTTCCCAAAATATTTTTTTATAAAAAAAAATCTCAAGTATCAATAGGAATCGTTTATCAGTCTAGGTTTTCTGGTTTCTGTACTTTGAAGGCATGCAGCCTTCATAAATGAGACTGGTGTTCACTGCCTGAAGGGTAGAGAGTTTAGGGGAAAGTATTTCTTGAGCATCTAGTATGCACTTGGTTTTACGGCACTTGTTTCCGCACACATTTTGAAACAGTAAAACATACTGGTTTTGTCTGAAGGTTTCAAACTGGGGCCACTTACTTGCTAAATGACCTTCAGTAAACTACATACAGAGAAGGCAATGGCACCCCACTTCAGTACTCTTGCCTGGAAAATCCCATGGATGGAGGAGCCTGGTAGGCTGCAGAAGAGTGGGACAGGACTGAGCGACTTCATTTTCACTTTCATGCATTGGAGAAAGAAATGGTAACTCACTCCAGTGTTCTTGCCTGGAGAATCCCAGGGACGGGGGAGCCTGGTGGGCTGCCATCTGTGGGGTCGCATAGAGTGAGACACGACTGAACCGACTTAGCAGCAGCAGCAGCAAACTACTTAAGCTCTGTGTGTCTCATTTTCTTCATCTGAAACATGGGACTGCAGGGGGCTAGCATGTTTGCCAAATTTACTTGGAGAAATAAATGAACTAATATGTGAAAATCCTTTAAAGTTGTTTCTGGCACACAGTAAGTGCTCATTATTCGTTAACATAATCATTTAAACACCCTGTCCCATTTTAAACTGGGGCTCAGAGAAGTAATTCGTCCAAGGTATCATAATCATAAAATGGTGACACAGGGAGTTGAGCCCAAATCTGTATGATTGTAAAATTCTTATTCATTCTTTACTGTTGGAATATGTTAATATATATATTAAATGTACATATCTGTTTATATATATTATATATGTATGCACACGCTTGTTAACTAAGAAAATTTAAGACATTCGTTAGGCCTCCAACATATGGAGATGATAAACTGAAATCACTAGTCTAGAAGAAAGCATCATGTGGTTGTGAATTAGGGGGCTGTGTTACTGTGTAACTCAGGGGGTTATTCTGGGCATCAAGTTTCTCCTTTGTTAATGGAGAAGCTACATGATCTAGGATCAATCTAGTTCTAATATTCTTTCAGTCTGTTTAGGAGCTGGTTCCTAAAGCCATCTTTTTCTTTTTTTGTCTGCCATATAAACCCAAGCTCTATCTTTAAAGGAGGCAAAATTCAGTATTATGCATGCAGAAAGCCACACAACTGTATCCTTGAAAAGCTGGTTTTACCCAAGCATACAATCTGGTGCATCAGCTTGGCCACAGCCAAATAACTTTCCAAACTGATCAGCGGTAGGTTACTAGGTCTCCGATTCAGCCCATTTTCTTGTGCACTTAAACCATTCAAACTTTGTGAGTCTACTGCAAATCCGCCTTATATTTCCCCAACCCCTCCACAAGTCTTTATTTAAAGAGGTCCATGGACAGAGGTGCCTCGTGGGTCACAAAGGGTCACAGAGTCCGACACGACTGAAGTGACTTAGTGCGTACGTGCACATACGTACGTACACAAACACACACACACTCTCTCTCTCTCTGACCGTGCTGGGTCAGACTAGCAGCTAAAGACTTGAAAACTCAGAAAACTTTTACAATGCATCCACATTGTTCCCAAGTAAAAGTTGTAATGAAGTTCAAGTCACAGCCCTTGCTTTATAAACACCTCAACAAAACAAGCACGATCTTTTTTTTTTTTGAATCAGTCTATGGGCACCTGCCCGGATAGCTGGCTCTTCTCCCTCCAATTGGCTCCTCCAAGTGTCTGTCACTCCAAGCATTTACCACCCCCCTCCCCACTTCCCCCGCCCAAGAACTACCTTCGGATTTAAACCTAGGGCCAGGACCCCCGCCCTCCTTCCTAGGGCTGGTCGCTGATTGGTTGAGACATCCCTCCACGTGCGCTGCCTAGGCCACCGCGCAGCGCCCGCCGGGAGCCCGGCTGTGAGGCTCGAGGACCTCGCGAGCGTCTCCTCGTGGACTCCCCTCCCCCTTGCTGCGACAACCCCCCTACCGCCCTCTACCCCCGCTCCGACCCCACTGGTCCCCGAAACGGTGGCGGCGGTTTGTGGTCGTTGGTCCCACGGATTTAGGACCAATATTTGAAGATCCGAAGGGGTGAGGAGGGGATGGGGGCCGCGGGGTCACTGCCAAACCGCCTGTAACGGCCGGAGACCGTGCCTCCTGGCCGCAGAAAGCCCGGTCCAGCTCCCCGTCCCGGCAGCCGCGCCACTGGGATCCGCGCTTGGCTGCAGGCGGCGTCTGCGGGCTGCGCCGTAACCCCGTCCCCGTCTCGTGGAGCGGCAGGAGGACAGGTGCCCTCGGCCGGGCTCCCCACCCCTGGGCGCCTTCTGAGGTGCCTGCACCCGCGGTTGCCGCCAGCGCCCACTGCCCGTCCGGCCGTCGGGGCCCCTCGGCGGCGCCCTCCGCGGCGCCCGGCCCTCTCCCCGCCTTATTTCCGCTCTGTGCCGCCGCCTTCCGGCCGTCCCCACCTGCTGCCCTCCATGTTCTCCTAACACTCTCTCTCCGTCGACCGCCGCGGGTCCAGGCCGTCTGCCGCGTCCGTGCGGCCGTTGTCGGGCCCGCGCGTTCCTTCTGGAGGCTCTGGGACAGCGCCCCGGGCGTCTGACTGCTGGGTGAGGTTTGGCAATCGCGTCGTCCTTCCCATCGTTGAAACGGGGATGAGCCTCGAACTCTCTCCCTCGCCCTTGATGCCCCTTCCTTCCCTGCCCGAGGGTTCGCGTTTGTCGGGTGTTGACAGCCGAGGGCTGCGGGTGGAGGGGACCGTAACTGACCCCTCTCCCGAGACTAGCAGTGCGCGGCCATGGACGGCGTGCGGGCGGGCGTACACGCAGGGTACCATCTTGTTTCCTAATGCCAGATAGTTTTCATAACTAAGTTTAAAAATACTTTCTTTGGGGTACTGAAAAGACCTCTGAGTCTGGAGTCGGGAGACTTTAGAGTTCATCTTGGCATTGATATTCTGAAATCCTTGTGAAACTGCTTTATCTGGACAGTCTTGCCTCATATGTGAATTTAGTTTATCTAATGTTGACGTTTCTTTAAGCTATCTCTTTACACTCTTGATTAATGCTCTATAGCTTTTATCGTGTATGGCGATTCTAATACGGGTCAATATCAGACGGGGCATCTGCAGGTGCTTTTCAAGGACGTGATTTCTTTTACGGATCTTCCGCTTTGTGTTTGAGGATTGCTATAGAACCAGGAAGCAGGATACGTTGCGTGTAAAAGTAGGCTAACATAAATAACATTGGCGTGTTGATAGAATTTTGCTTAAGGATGTATTTTTCTTTCAAGAATCTTCAGTAGTTGGACCAACTTCCATTTAGAGCCTTTCAGGATTAAACTTCATCATGGGCTCTAATGATAGACTTCTTTCCATAGAACACATTTAAAACATTGTTTGAAAATTAGCTTGTTTGCAATTACGTACCCTTATAGACATAAAGAGACTTTCCTGGAGGCTGAACTGGTAGAGTCCGCCTGCCGTGCGGGAGACCTGGGTTCAATCCCTGGTTTGGGAAGATCCCCTGACAAAGGGAAAGGTTACCCACTCTAGTATTCTGGCTAGAGAATTCCATGGACTGTATAGTCCACGAGGTCACGGAGCGTCGGATACGACTGAACGACTTTCACTTGCATAGACATAAAGATTACTACTGGTGCTTCAATTATTAAATATTAGCAGTGCTGTAATTAGAACTGTTTTGATTGCTAATTTTGACTTAAGATTGAGTATTCAACTTGAACATTATAATACTTGATATATGAATGTGAAATGTGAAGTATGAGTTTTATTGAAATGTACGATGTAGCCTTACTGAATATATGATGAGGTAAAAATTATCAGGCATACAAGAATATGCCTAATTTATGGACCGAAATTAAGGTTTATATTTTTAGTGGTGTCATGTTTGTTGTTAGGAATCTTAGACATGCTTATTTAAGGAGGATTTGGTGTAAAATCTGACCAGATATGCATATTAATGCTGTGTTTTTTGTTTTATTACCTCATGGTTGGTGAGGAAAGAAAATACGACCAAAATCGGTTCAAATTATAACAGGTTTCACATGACATTGATTATAGAAGACCTTATATAAGCAATAGTAAATGCATAATTTTGTAGCAGTACACAAGAATTTTGGTTCTATTGTAAATAGCTTTATCCTGAGTTCAAAAAGCATATAACACTTCCGTATTCAAAGCACTATTTTAGACACTTATTAGTTCCAGTTATTTTTAAAGTAGTTCAATTTTTAAGTGTTTTCTGAATTTAAATCTGCCGTCCACAGTATTACTGCTGCTTCTACTGCTGCTGCTAAGTCGCTTCAGTCGTGTCCGACTCTGTGCGACCCCATAAACGGCCTCCCACCAGGTTCCCCCGTCCCTGGGATTCTCCAGGCAAGAACACTGGAGTGGGTTGCCATTTCCTTCTCCAATGCATGAAAGTGAAAAGTGAAAGTGAAGTCGCTCAGTCGTGTCCGACTCTTAGCGACCCCACGGACTGCAGCCTACGAGGCTCCTCCGTCCGTGGGACTTTCCAGGCAAGAGTACTGGAGTGGGGTGCCATTGCCTTCTCTGACAGTACTACTAGAAGTTGTGAAACACTGAGTTCTAAAACTTTTTATACATAGATATATTTAACTTAGGAGTAAAATGTAGGAATAAAAATACAGAAATAAAAATGTGCTCTCATCTGTAATAAAAGTAAAGTGGAAGGTAATGGAACCACTACACCCTTTTATTTTGAAATAAGCTTAGACTTACACATCCATACATTTTCGATTATCCTTCTCATTTTTCCAACCATATTGCTATAGTGCAGTCTGTCACTAAAATGAGTTGTTGCTAAAAAATCTCTGTTGATCTGCTAACCATGTACCACCGTCAATAACAACTGAACGAACAAGTCAGAAATTTAATGCCATGTAATTTAAGGGATACCTTAAAGATCTAATGTGCTTTTTATAAGTGTGTTTTGATATTTTTGAAATTAATATTTTTTCACTGTTAAATTAGTTTTTAAAAATCAAAATTTATAAAATGTTCATTTTCACAACTTCATAAATTTTTACGTAACAAGTTGAAGTTTGAATTTAAGTATAGCTTGAACACAACTGACATTCTTTTAGATGAATGATTTTCACTTATATTTTGTTAAAATTGTGTTTCTTATTTTTCATTAATATATTTTCTATTTTGAAACTCAGTAGGAGTTTGAAACTTGAAATTTTTGTTATTAAGATGCTTAACACTAATGAAGATACAGTTAACCATTTCAGGCTAAAGACTTGATTCAGATTGCTGCTTGAGTATCTGTCCTGTGATTGGCTAAATATTTTGGTCCTTCCACTTTGGTGGATTTTTTTTTTCTTTTTTTCTTCTTTTGCTTTAAAATAGAGATGAAGAGAAATCTTTGAAAGTCCAAAGTTTGGGGAAAAAAGACTTATCTATGAAAGCTAGAGTCCACATAGGGTACAACAACTTTTAATCTACCCTTCCCAGTTTTTATTTTTTATAAACATGGTATGCCATTCCCATGTTCAGAATCCTCCTTCGTTTACTCAGATTATTTGGGTCAACAGGGGAAGGAGAAAACCTTGTAAAACACATAGCACTGTGAATCCACAGCTGAAAGTGCCAGAGGACTAATTGAGTCTTGGAACCTTCAATTGATAATATCAGCTTTGTCATAATGTATAGGACTGCTATGCCTCTTTGGAATTTTGGTAATTCTCAGATTCTGAAACATTTTGAAATGAGTATAAAAATACTGTATGCCTGCTTTAGATTTGACTTATGATTCTCTGGTTGAGGTTCTTGAATTCTGGCTCTTTTGTAAACATTTTGGCTAAATAAAGTATGGTCTTCATGTTAGATATTTTTCAGCTTTCTTAAATGTGAATTAGATATATGTATATGTTACTTTTGTTTGGGAGACTTTAAGATAAGAACATACTCTTTTTAAAGAGAGTGGGATTGGTGACTCTCCAGTGTATCTTATACTTCTGCAATTTCAAGTTTTTGTATTTTGATTGAGATTTCTTGAAATGTACTAAATATAGCATACATTTTTACTATCTCTTTAGAGAAAAAGTCTTTAATGTGGGGTCTGGCCTATTATTTAAACATGGGACTCTAGATAATATCTTTAAAACACAACTTTGGTGACATGGGCTAACTGAAGATATATACCTATAAAGTAATTGGGAGGGTGGGGTGGGTTGCAGAAATCAGCCATTTGGAGCAGGCTGTGCATTATACTTAAAAAAAAAAAAAAAAGTCCAGAACTGTTTTGGATAAAACAGAAGCAGAATCTGTATTTATCTGTTGTGCTTATAGGCAGTAAATTTCATGTGTGAGGTAACATATTAAACTAGAGTCTCTCTTTGCTCATCCTTTTTCTTGCAGCATGTTTAAAAAATGGAAATCTCACACTTTCCTTTTCTCTACATTGTGTCAACATGATGTCATTAGTGTAGTGGGCCAGTATGATGTCCTGTGGGATCCATTAAGGTCCCTCTAGAATAAATGATGGGCTTCCCTGGTGGCTCTGACAGTAAAGCATCCACCTGCAATGTGGGAGACCTGGGTTCAAATCCCTGGGTTGGGGAGATAGATCCCTTGGAAGAAGGCATGGAGAACCAACCAATTCTCCAGTATTCTTGCTTAGAGAATTCCCTGGATAGAGGAGCCTGGCAGGCTGTAGTCCATGGGGTCGCAAAGAGTCAGACAGGACTGAGCAACACACAGAATAAATGATGGAAGAGAGCCAGAGTTTATAAATCTCTTAGAGTTTGAGGGTTTGGGTCCCAGGTCTTTTCAATGACTAGTTTTATGACCTTAAGCAAGTTTATTTACTCTTAATTTTCCAGTGTGTAAAATTTGAGGGATTTAAGGTCCACTTGCAATTCTAGTATTTTCTTACTGCAGAGTCTGCAGTAATGGTATAATGGCAAAACCTAGAATAAAACAGTCTTAAACTGAGAAATGTAGTTATATCATTTAAAATGCTCTTAATTTTAAAGGAATGATAGTAAAAATTGTGTTTATTCAAAGACGAAAGGCTGGTTAGCTAATATTTAATGATTCTGATTGTCAAAGAGTATCATCTCTTTTATAAGAAACTATTAATAATAGTTTATTGGATTTATATCACATTAATAAAATATATTCCTAAAGTATAGTGTAAGATACACAGCTGGATGTACAGACTTAAGACTTTTCCTTGGATAAGGCTTTTTTTCTACTTCTGTCAGTTAATAAATGTATGAGGCCGGTAAATTAGAAGAATCTGAAAAACTTATAAAGAGAAATGAGACATTACCAGCCATGGTGAAATGAACATGGAAGGAGAAATTGAAGAAAAGATGAACAGCTTTCTACCTTTTCTGGAAATGGGCCTTTACATAGTAGCTGTATTATTTAAAACAAGAGTTCTTTAGGATACCAGTTATACCTGTTCTTCAAGTGTAAATACATTTTTAAAATGAATTGTTAGTACCCAAATAATATTAATGAGTAGATACTCTCTTTTATTATAAAGATGACAGAATGTTTTAATCTGAATCAAAGATGAATAAGAATGACTATTTAAACCAGTATTGAATTCTGTTACTATCACTAGTCAGACTTGGGAAGATTTAAGTTGCTTTTTGATTATCTTTGGAAAGATAGCTATTGATTAAACTTGAAAATATGTGAGAGTTGTGTCCTGGAAGAGGAGAATAAGTGAAGTCATTTCATGAATGGGGCACAAGTTGATAAAATATTAGAGAGGAGGGTTGGAGGAAGTGGTGAGTTGAACCTAAGAAGGTGAAATTCAGTATGAGTCTAAAGTCTGGTTACTTGTTATAGGCTAAGGCAGATGTAAGTTTTTTGTTTTTTGACAGTTTGCTTAATTTGAACTGTCAGTGTCATGCAGCTGTGTCAAACACTAATGTCTTTCTTTGCACTGGTGGCCTTTTCAGTTTCAAAGGAAAGAGGTTAGTGAGGAAGCTTGAAACTATCATAGAAGCAGTTGATACACTCATTTTCCAAATGGCTCTCTAGAAAGCTAATTACCAAGGAAAGTTAGAATATCATATTGAAATGTTTGGGAAACACAGAGTTAAAGCGGAAAGATTTGTTTTTATTAAAATTTTTGTGGCCTTAAATATGCTGCTGTTCATTGTGATGCTCCTAAGAGGGAAGTATAGTGATTCCCAGGTATTAGGCATAAAACACATTTTTGAGGCCTGCTAATAGCTTCTAGAATAATCATTTTAGGAATATCATTTTAGAAAATGTTGGATTAAAGAAACTGAATCTGCCTGTCTTGTAGAAGACACGGGTTCGATCCCTGGGTCGGGAAGGAACCCTGGAGAAGGGCATGGCAGCCCACTTCAGCATTCTTATCTGGAGAAGCCCATGGACAGAGGAGCCTGGTGAGCTACAGTCCATGGGGTCGCAAAGAGTAGCTCATGACTGAAGCAGTTTAGCACACATGCACAATAATGTTTAGAAGGAGAGAATCGTTTTTCAAAAGCAGTTATATGAAAGGGGCATGTTCAGTTTGGCCAGAAGGATAAAGTCAGAACCTGTAGGTGAAAGTTAAAAGGAAAAAGATAATGATTCATTAAAAAGACCTTTATTAAAGAATTAGCCCAAGTTATGTTGTTATAAGTATTCAAAAATAAGATGGGTGACTGCTTTGCAGCAAAATTGGTTGAATTAAATGATTTTAAGATCTCTAATTAAAGTTTGAAGTTATTTTATTAGTTTTCCAGAAAGTTTCCATTGATGGATTCCCCCCCCCCAAGTTTATACAGTATTTTAAAAAAATCACGCTGTAGTTTTAATTGATTTGTTACTTTAAACATTTTTAAAAAACTGTTATTGTGAAAAAAAATCTGGATTCAGGTTATATGATCTCAAGTAAATTATGTTACTTTCTGGACATCTCAGATTTTTAAATAAGTAAAATGAGGGTAATATAAAGTAGGGGTTTAGGAATCCCATATTTAGGCAGATGGGCTTCTAATTTGCATGTCTACCCTACCAAGCACTATCAATTTATAGGCACTATGACTTTTACTTCTCTTATTCTCAGCTTATTTATTTTTAAAATGGAAAATAATATCTTAGAGGGTAAGTACTAGATGAGATAATGTGTGTAACATGCTTGTCATCATGCAGAGTATAAATGTGCTAAATAAATGAATGCAGAAATAAGTGTACAGTGGAATTTCAGAAATTAGTAAAGGTAGAAGTGTAAAGTGATTTGTCAAAGATCTGTTGACTGAGAACTAGAACCCATGCCTCTTATGTTTATTTAGACCACAGTGTATCTTCCTAAGCTAGTGAATGTGCCAGGGAATGTACATTGTGGTAGGGATTTGGGAATCAAAGACCAGACTCTGCTTAAGATCTGTCAGGGGTTGGGGAATGAGGGGGCGGCAGGGCCCAACAGTCCCTCACTCTGAGATGGTAGCAGTACAAAAGGATACAGCATCTAATTTAGCATGGAGAAGGGATGGTTTGTTTTTGCTTGTTGGTTTTTTTTTTTTTTGGAAAATATTAAGTTTGGGAGAGGCAAAGAAAGCAAGAGAGGACTGTGGAGCAGCCTATGCAGAGGCTGGTGTATGAGAACATGGTGCGTTTGCAGAATTGCAACTAGATAAGCTTTGTTGTTGACATACAAGAAGCGAAGTTTGAGAGAGATAGGCTGGGCTGGTGAGGAAAGGACCTTTATGATGCTTTTAAAAGAGAGTTTAGATTTTGTCTTTAAAGAACAGTGGAAAATCCCTGAAATGACCTTTTGCTTTTAGTAAAAGTAGCATATGCTCTTGATAGTTACAGAAAAGCGACAAGTTAAGGTCCCTTAACTCTTAGTTCCTACTTACAGATGATAACTACTGTTAAAGTTCCCTGTAAATTTTTCCAAATCGTGTGTCTTTAATTTTTGTGTTCACGAACATCTGTGAGTATATACATATATATCTTTAAACAAAAAACACGGTTGATACATAGTCAATATGTTGTTTTCCAACTCATTCTCATGTGATATTTCTTAAATATTTTTCCATATCAGCACACACAAATCTATGACATTCTTTAATAGCTGCATAACATTCCATTATGTAGGTATACCATAATTTTAAAATCAGTCCTCTATTGGTAGACCACTAGAAATTTTTTAGACTTTTTATTTTGAACACAGTGTTTCAGCGAACATGCTTGTGTTTATATCTTTATATACTTGTACAACTATATCCGTAGGTTAATTTCTTAGTAATTACTGAGTATATATACATTTTAGAATTTAATAAGATTGCCAAATTTTCCTTTAAAAATCATTCTAATTTAATGCCTAGAGTGTATGAAATCATGTTAAGGTTTTTTTTTTTTTTTAATTTTCTGTTAGCATCTTCATCCAGCAAATAATTACTAAGTACCTACTGTGTACCGAGCACTGTGTTGGATAATAGGGAAAGTGTTCAAGGCACATAGGAATCTCTGCTTTTATGCATATCAGAGTTTAAGCCACAGAATGTCTGCAGCTATTTTGTTTGGTTTCTACAGTTTTTGTTATTTATAATTGAATTAATTTCCAGGGTTTTCTTTTTTTTTTTTTTTTTAACCCTGCAACATTTTGTTTTCAAGAAACCATGAACCTCTTGTAGAGATCACTTCAGTTCGGTTCAGTCGCTCAGTCGTGTCCAACTCTTTGTGAGCCCATGAATTGCAGCATACCAGGCCTCCCTGTCCATCACCAACTCCCGGAGTCTACTCAAACTCATGTCCTTAGAGTCGGTGATGCCATCCAGCCATCTCATCCTCTGTTGTCCTGCACCTCCTCCTGCACCCAATCCCTCCCAGCATCAGAGTCTTTTCCAGTGAGTCAACACTTCGCATGAGGTGGCCAAAGTATTGGAGTTTCAACTTTAGCATCAGTCTTTCCAATGAATACCCAGGACTGATCTCCTTCAGAATGGACTGGTTGGATCTCCTTGCAGTCCAGGGGACTCTCAAGAGTCTTCTCCAACACCACAGTTCAAAAGCATCAATTCTTCAGTGCTCAGCTATCTTCACAGTCCAATTCTCACATCCATACATGACTACTGGAAAAACCATAGCCTTAACTAGATGGACCTTTGTTGGCAAAGTAATGTCTCTGCTTTGGAATATGCTATGTGGGTTGGTCATAACTTTCCTGCCAAGGAGTAAGCGTCTTTTAATTTCATGGCTGCAATCACCGTCTGCAATGATTTTGGAGCCCCCAAAAATAAAGTCTGACACTGTTTCCACTGTTTCCCCATCTATTTCCCATGAAGTGATGGGACCAGATGCCATGATCTTCATTTTCTGAATGTTGAGCTTTAAGCCAGCTTTTTCACTCTCCTCTTTCACTTTGATCAAGAGGCTTTTTAGTTCCTCTTCACTTTGTGCCATAAAGGTGGTATCATCTGCATATCTGAGGCAAAAAAAAAAAAAAATGCAGGCTTAAAACATAGAAGGAAGCTGACTGCATGATGATGATATTACTCTTTCCTGGATTGTAGGTCCTTTTAAAAAGGCAGAGTCTATGCTTGAACTCCGGAGAAGGCAATGGCACCCCACTCCAGTACTCTTGCTTGGAAAATCCCATGGACGGAGGAGCCTGTTAGGCTGCAGTCCATGGGGTCGCTAAGAGTCGGACACGACTAAGCGACTTCACTTTCACTTTTCACTTTCATGCATTGGAGAAGGAAATGGCAACCCACTCCAGTGTTCTTGCCTGGAGAATCCCAGGGACGGGGGAGCCTGGTGGGCTGCCGTCTATGGGGTTGCACGGAGTCGGACACGACTGAAGTGACTTAGCATAGCATAGCATGCTTGAACTCTCTTTGTATTAAATTTTGGGAGGAATATTAAAAGCCACATGGTCCAGCAATGCCCCCTTTGCTTGAATCTCTCCAGCATGTCCAGCCTGTGTTTGAATACTTCAGTTAGGCAGGAAGACATCTTCTGGTCAGCCGTTTCCAACTTTGTGCAGTTCTGTCTGCTTGGCAGAAAGTCCCACTGAGTTAATCTGTCCTCTGCTGTCCACCTGAGTTGTAGTCCTGCCCCTCAGGGTCATCCACATGAATAAAAATCCAGAAAAATGCTTGTTCATAGAAAACATTCAGTAAATGTGTAGAAACTTGAACTGAATTGTGAGAGTTTGACTCATTAATTTTTTTGAGTTGGAATTTGGGTAACATATACCCTAGATTAAGTTTGAACATAATATTCTACCAGATTACATTTTAATCATGCCATTTTTATGCTGTGAGTATTTGCAAATGTAAATGGATGACATTTATGTAGTTTTATAGTTTTAATATGTTAATGCAGCTCCTTGACTCAAATTTTAAGAATTGAGAGATTATACATATGAATCTGCAGATTTCCGGCTTCTCCTGAAACCTTGGAAAATTTAGCGTAACTGGGCAAACTGGGGATTTCCTCACAGTAACAGTTTGCTAGAATTGAGTATCCACTGCCTTTTCCCAGTGTCTTTCTTGTTAAACACAATCCACAGCACTTGTCAGAATCCTGTGGTTTTGCCTTTTGTTTTCACTCATGTAACATTCGTTGCCATGGCCTTATAGGCATTTAAGTTGGTCATTTAGTGGGTATTCAAACTTAGCAGGCCCAGAACTGAACTCTGCTCTTACCCCTAAGTATAAGTTCTAAGTTCTATCTCAGCCTTCCTTACTTCCTTGCTGCTTGTAGATCAGGCCAAAACTTTGGTGTTATCCTTGACATCTCTGTTTATCTCATATCCAATCTGTCAGAAAGCTATTGGACGTACCTTCTAATTGTATCTCACGTCGGAGACTCCCCTCCACCTCTACCTTTCTGGACCATGGCACTATCATCTCACCTGAATTTTAGTCTTGGTTTTTGTTGGTCTCCTTGCTCCCACCTTTGCTCTTCTACAGACTTCACAGTACAACAGGCAGATAATCCTTTGAAAATGAAGGATCATATTACTCTCATGCTCAGAATCTCCAGTGGCTCCACATTTACTCAGAATCAATGCTGAGGACCTTCAGCACCTGACTTAGAAGATTAGTGAGATGTGGCAGCTTGTTACCTTGCTGACTTCATCCCCTGCTGTTCTCTTCTTGGCTTTACCATACTGGTCCCCTTGCTCACCTCATAAGTGCCATGCACACTTCTATTCTTGGGCTTCTGTCCTCATTTTTCCTTTTGTGTTGTTCTTCCCAAATAACTCCAATGGCCAGGTTCCTCAGTTCTTTGCTCAAATGTTATCTTCTCAGGAACCTCTGAATATTAGTTATCTGATTAAAATTGTACACTCTCTTCTGCACACCTCTTCCCCAACCATGTACCCTGTTCATTTTCCTCCTCCTGTTATCTTTTAACATATTATTTACATATTACTTGTATTATCATTTGTTTCTCTTCTTGGAGTATAAGCTGTGCAAGGGAGCAGTTTTGATTTTTACCTTACTGATGTATCCCAGACTTAATGAATAGTGTCTGGCACACAGTTTGTCCTTAATAAACATTCATTGAATAAATGAATGAGTGAATTCATGTTTGCAGTCCCTGGTCAGCAGTTTTTTGTTTTTTTTTTTTTAATTAATTTATTACACAATAGGATTATTTTCCTAAAAGTTAACTTTAAGTATATATATTATTGTATTAATTAGATAATAAATTTATAATGCTTATATGCAAACTACTATTTTAAGCCCTTTATGCTTAATCCTGTCAGCAATCTTATGAAATAGAAACTGTTATTTTCTACTTTTAGAGACAAACTGAGGCCAAACTTGCCCAAAGCCATAGGTAATATGGGGAGGAACCAGAGATCACATTTAAGCAATCATTTAGGTACCTGAGTTTGCTCTTAATTATCATACCATGTTGCTCTTTCTATTTTAAGAAAATTAGGTTTTTATTATGTTGTGTTGCAGATCATTTCACCCCCGTTTGTAATTTTCTGCCTTCAAAATAGTTAATACTTACATAGTAAAAATGAAGTGAAAGTCTCTTAGTCGTGTCCAACTCTGCGACCCCATGGACTCTCCAGGCCAGAATATGGGAGTGGGTAGCCTTTCCCTTCTCCAGGAGATCTTCCCAACCCAGGGTTCAAACCCAGGTCCCCCACATTGCAAGCGAATTCTTTACCGTTGGAACCACCAGGGTAGTAAAAGTAATTTAGTACTATTTTTCTTTGAGGTTTTTTTGTTTATTTCTTAGAAGAGCCTTCTTGGTTCTAAGATAAAGTAAATTCACTCATTTCCCCTTTAGTTTTGATCTGTAGAAGCTTAAAGTAGTCAGGTACATATTTTTATATCATCTTGACAGCACTGAGATTTTGTCTCAAGGGGACAAAATCTCTGGAACAATGGTTAGGAACCTAGCATAGTCAGCTCTCTGTATCCATGGTTCCACAACTGCAAATTCAACCAACCTTTGATCAAAAATATTTGAAAAATAGTTCCAGAAAGTTCCTCAGACTTGAATTTGCCACACATAGTGGCATATATAGCATTTGCATTGTACTTACAACTCTTTACATTATGATTATATTGTAAGTAATCTATAGAGATGGTTTAAGTATATGGGAAGATATGCATAGGTTAGCAGCAGCAGCAGCATAGGTTATAGGCAAACGACTATGCTATTTTATATGAAGTTTGAGCATATGTGGGTTTTGGTGTCCTTGGGAGTTCTAGAATCATCCCCTGTGGATCCTGAGTGATGAAAAATGACTATGCTGATTCAGGTAAGATATAATTGAGAACAGGCTGTGGGATATACAGGAAAAGATTGATTTCAAGAAATATTTAGAAGGGAAAATATGCAGGTTTTTGTGGCTGATCAGCTGAGTCAGAGGAAGGCCTCAGGATTAAGTTCCTGAGTTTCTGGTTGTGACAGTTTGGAGAAGGAGTAATAAATAATCCTTGTGTCATTATCAGTTGGCCAGATGAACTGATGGAGGTAAGGTAAAACAGGAAGAAATAGGTTTGGAGGATAAAATGACATTCAGTTTTAAATATGTTGAATTCAAGATGCCAGTTAAAAATCTCATTCTTAGTGCTTGCTAGGCAAACTCAGTAGGCAATTTGATAATGACTGGTAGCTTAATACAGAGCCTTGGACTGCTGCATTTAGCTGTGAGGGTGTGTGAGCTACTTTCCTTCTATGTTGTCTTCAGAAGTGTATCATTAACACAACTGGATAGCTTGGGAGGAACCGTAAAAAGACTTTGTGGGTGTGGTGTGTATGATAATGGATGTTTGTAGCTATATTTCTCATCACTCAGAAGAAAACTCAGATATTTTAGAACTAAGAAGGACTTTCTCAGGTCACCTAATTTTAGCTATATCATTTTAGAATTTCTGAGTACTTTGTTACTATTTCTGCTGGCTGTTTCCTCCTCTAACTCCTTTCACTTACTCCTGTTTTCCCACTTTTGTTTTTGTTGTTCCTTTGTTTTTTTCACTTTTGCATCCCTTTCTTTGTAGCTTATGCCTTATAAAGGTACTGCTTAACTGACTAGAGACATTAAAAGAGGTTTCCAGCTTCCCCTGTAGGGAAGAACCTTGGGGCCAAGGCTTCAGTGATCTCTGAATATAGCAGTCACAACTATTCTTGGTTTTTTGCACCTAGAGAAAAGCTTCATAGGTTCCTCCTGGAGCTCTGTGTCATAAACACTTCTCTTAAACTTTGCTTTAGGAACTGCAACCATGAGTGAAGAAACTATAGATGGAACAAATGGATGCAGCAAAGTACGGACTGGTACTCAGAATGAAGCAGCATTGCTTGCTTTGATGGAAAAGACTGGATACAACATGGTTCAAGAAAATGGGCAAAGGAAGTTTGGTGGTCCACCTCCAGGTGTGGATTTTTTTATGTTCAAAAAATTGGATGTTTAATGCAGTCATTTACATTAGATATATATCTCCACAAGTATCCCAACAAATAGCTCTTTCCTTGAAACCACTTTAAGACCTCAGCAGTCATGTTTACTGTTGTGAAGGAAAAGAGGTAGATTATATTTGTTATGCGTGTCTTTCCCTGAACATTCTACTGTTGATTTAAGTAGCAGTTAAGAAATAAGTCAGGATTAGGTCAGTGGGGAAAGTGGGCTCTAGCTATGAAAGGGGAGGGCATCTGGGGAGGAATCAGAAAGAGTAACAAGTAGAGGAGTGGTGTTTATAGTAGATGCAAGCAGATTATTAGATATATTGTTTTGCCTTTCTACCAATAGCCAGTACAGTTTCCTTGCTCAAAACCCTCCAGTTGACTTTCTGTGAGACAGAATCGTAGCCTCTAACGGCAGTGACGGCTGCTTTGCCTGTCATTTAACTCCTCCCTCAAGTATGCTTTTCCCATACAGACCTGCTTGCTGTGTGTTGTTCTAATATAACTAATATAAAAAGCACTTGCTTTTCCTTTTTTCTGATATATTCTCAAGGCTCATTCCTCCATTTTATTCAGGTCTCTGCTTAAACCTCACATGCTTAGAAAAGAGGTACCTGATTACCAAAAATATCAACCCTTCTGTGGCTTTATTTTGCTTCATAGCACTCACTACTCATTGTCTTCTTTTTCTATTGAATATAAGCTTCATGAAGGAAGGAGGCTTCTAGTTTGTTCATTTTTGTATCCCCATTATGTATAATAGTGCATGGCATATAGAAGGCTCACAGTAAACCTGTGGAATGAATTATTGAATAGTAAACATAAATACCTTATTAGAATTTGTCTATTTTTGTCTTTCAGGTTGGGAAGGTCCACCTCCGCCTCGAGGCTGTGAAGTTTTTGTAGGAAAAATACCTCGTGATATGTATGAAGATGAGTTAGTTCCTGTATTTGAAAGAGCTGGGAAAATATATGAATTTCGACTTATGATGGAATTTAGTGGTGAAAATCGAGGTTATGCTTTTGTGATGTATACTACAAAAGAAGAAGCCCAGTTAGCCATTAGAATTCTTAATAATTATGAAATTAGACCAGGGAAATTTATTGGTGTGTGTGTAAGCTTGGATAATTGCAGATTATTTATTGGAGCTATTCCAAAAGAAAAGAAGAAAGAAGAAATCTTGGATGAAATGAAGAAAGTTACAGAAGGAGTTGTAGATGTCATTGTTTACCCAAGTGCAACCGATAAGACCAAAAATCGTGGTTTTGCATTTGTGGAATATGAATCTCACAGAGCTGCTGCTATGGCTAGGAGAAAACTAATTCCAGGTAAATGTATCCTTTTTCAAAGGTTATTTTTCTATGTTAACCTTACTGTACATTTGAAAAAATAGCAGTACCTCGTAGATCAACTTATGAAGATATGTAGTGCCCTTGAAGAGGAATAGAAATTAAGAAAGTAAAACAAATGATTCTAAAAGAATATGATCCTATAAAATGAGTCATTTATAACAGTTTACTGATTTACTGAATTATACAGTTTTGTTTAGCTGTTAGTTGTTTGATAAAAATAAAAAGGACAGTACCTAATCCTTCTAATAAAGGTCTGTCTTTGAATTGTATTTGTTCTTCTGACTCTCAAAATTAATTTCACTGTAAGTCTGTCTCAGTTCACCTTAGTAAAAACTTGTGTGAATAGGAAACTAATACTTTACCAAATACATTATATGTATTTGAGTTTCTGTTTCTTTGGAGAAACAGTTTTACTTATTTTTGATTTTGATTTATTTTAATTGTCTTCAAATTTATTTTTTTACAGGAACCTTCCAACTGTGGGGCCATACCATTCAGGTGGATTGGGCTGACCCAGAGAAAGAGGTTGATGAGGAAACTATGCAGAGAGTTAAAGTTCTCTATGTACGAAATTTAATGATCTCAACTACTGAGGAAACAATTAAAGCAGAATTCAATAAATTCAAACCTGGTTCAGTTGAGCGAGTAAAGAAACTTAGAGATTATGCTTTTGTTCACTTTTTCAACCGAGAAGATGCAGTGGCTGCCATGTCAGTAATGAATGGAAAATGCATTGATGGAGCAAGTATTGAGGTAACACTGGCAAAACCTGTAAATAAAGAAAACACTTGGAGACAGCATCTTAATGGTCAGATTAGCCCCAATTCTGAAAACCTGATTGTGTTTGCTAACAAAGAAGAGAGTCACCCCAAAATTCTAGGAAAGCCGCCAGCTCTTCCAGCTCGTCTCAATGGCCAGCATAGCCCAAGCCCCCCTGAAATTGAAAGATGCACTTACCCGTTTTTTCCTGGAACAAAGCTTACTCCAATTAGTATGTATTCTTTAAAGTCCAATCATTTCAATTCTGCAGTAATGCATTTGGATTATTACTGCAACAAAAATAATTGGGCACCACCAGAATATTATTTATATTCAACAACAAGTCAAGATGGGAAAGTACTCTTGGTATATAAAATCATTATTCCTGCTATTGCAAATGGATCCCAGAGTTACTTCATGCCAGACAAACTCTGTACTACGTTAGAAGATGCAAAGGAACTGGCAGCCCAGTTTACATTACTTCATTTGGGTAAGTTTATAAGTACTTTAAACAATAGAGTAGAATATGAAATTAGAAAGTATTATTATAGATTATTCATAAATGTATTTTGTTTGAACTCAACATTAGTGGTGAGTATTTAACGTAAATTTGTGAACTCATGCTAAATTTTATTGAGACTTCTGCTTGATCTTCCTATATTTAGCTTTTTATTTATTATTTACTGGGGGGAACATTTGGTTTGATTACTGAGAGTTCACTATCTTAATTTATCAATTTACTGTTTTTGTAGTGACTAATCTTCATTTGAAATAATTTCTTTATAAGTTGCAGTATTTATGACTTAAACCAGTTTATAAGAATGTTTCTACATCCTTGGTGAAGTCTACATGATAATCTTTTTTTGAGAGCAGGCTTAGGCTTAAAATCAGAAGCATTTCAGATGGGTCATGTGTAGACACAGTTTATGCTCACCAATCTGGAAATCTGTCATTATTAACTCATGAAAAACAAGAAGCATCATTAAGAGATGTTTATGACCATTCTCTTTAATTTCATGCTTTTAAAAAAGTTTCTCTAAAGCATTTGAGGGATAATTAAGACACGTTTTGGGCCATATGCTAACTAAATATTTGGCCTTGTGAAGAAAGAGATGTAATGTCACTCTGGTATCTGCCTTCTGCTGTTTTTACTGTTCTGTCTTAGTCTCTCTGGACTGTCCTCCCCTTGCACTAGTTTGTTTCATTTTTTAATGCAGCTGTAGATTTCAGTTGGTTATTACTTTGTGTTTAAAATAATATTTATTAGAAGAATACTGGCTTATTGAAAGTTACAATAGAATGGAAAGGTCTCCTACTAAGGATTATAATTGCTCTTGATTATAATTGTCAATCATAGCTTAAAATTTATTTGTTATATAGTTGTAGAATCATATTACTGAATATTGCATCTGTTTAAAATTTACATTCTCAAATTTGTTAAGGAGAGGAAATTAAAAAGGAAAATCATTGTTAAAGGGAGAATAATTTTTGTACCTCATTACAGACTTGCTTATGTATCATGGCCACTCCCATGGTATTACAAATATTTTTAGGAGATTCTTATTTGGAGGTGGAGTCAGAAGTTTAGGGCTGAAGGGAGGTTCCCTACAAGAAACTTTTCAGCAGTGTTCTCAAGTATTAGTTTGGAATTTGGAAATTTTACAATCATCTAAGTTAAGTCTTAGATGTGATTTCATTTAATGTACAAGACATTGGGTTGGCCAGAAAGTTTGAGTTTTTCTGTATGATGATACATGTATGTGTGCTAAAGTCACTGCAGTCATGTCTGACTCTTTGCAACCCCATGGACTGTAGCCTACCAGGCTCCTCTGTCCATGGGATTCTCCAGGCAAGAATGCTGGAGTGGTTGCCATGTCCTCCTCCAGGGGATCTTCCCAACCCAGGGGATGAACCTGCATCTCTTACGTTTCCTGCATTGGCAGGCGGATGCTTTTACCACTAGTGCCACCTGGGAAGCCTGTATGATGATAGAGAAAAACTGAAATGACCTTTTTGGTCAACTCAATAGAATCCTTCAGTTTTTCTTTTAATAAAGACAGTCTGAGTTAAAGATAAAATTAGGTGGATAGCAAATGATTAACAGTGTTCTTAGAGAAAATGGATCAAATTATTCTTTCAAAGTGGAATGTTTGGCATTCAATTGCTGAGCAAGATACTTGTGCTTGAAACATATTTTATTTCTATATCTGTTCATTTTCTTTACAAATTTAAATTTGCAAGATTCTTAAAACTTTTTTTTTAGTTTGTCATATTTTCTATTTAGACATAGTTGACCCATCTACTTGTAAATTCCATTATTAAGATGTTTTTCACTTGAGTCCTAGGGCCATAGTTAACGCCTGTTCACCTGTAGTTCCCAAAGACAACCCCTGTTGAGTTATAGTATTTCCAACTTGAATATGTTCATTAGGGATACAGTTAGTGTCAAGGAATGAAGTTCTTAGAGGGCACAGACAATTTGCTTTAGTCTTCTATTACAGATTTTATCAACATATATCAAAACTGCTTATAATGAAAAATTGAACAGTTTCTGTTTTATTTTATTTTTCAGTTTCAGTTCATCATCAGAGACAAAAGCCAAGATCCAAATGCAAGCCAAATTTTGAATTTCATACACAAGGCTAGAGGCCTTGTCCATAGATAGTAGTAGCACACAAACTGTGATTGACTAGAAATACTAGTGAAGGCTGAGTTAAGAGGCAGCTAAGCAGGAAAAGAGAATTCAAGGAAGTGGAAGAATCAGAAATCAGAAGTCTAGAAATCTTTAATAAGAAAACAAACATCAGACCTTCAGAGGTCTTTAAAGTAGGCAGCTGGAAAGTGACACATTGCCACAAGGCAGGTTAGGAATAGGCTGAATACTGTTGGCAGTGCTTTGGCATGCTTGTTCCTTCTGTCACCATTGGGTCCTTTGGGCTTTAATGAGTTGTGCCTTTTTATGCGCGGTTTCCTTTAAATAAAGGTTGCAGAGTTTCACTGGGTGCCTCAGGGTTGAGATCAGTTGGTGATAGTGTTGTGTTTTTAGAGGGGAAGAGGTGCTGTGTTACTGATGTCCTGCATGTTTCAAGCATTAGATTGTTCCAAGATCTTGCGAGGTTGCTACTGGTTCCTGGAATTCCTCGAATGTGAGTGAAAGTGAAAGTCTCTCAGTCCTATCCGACTCTGTGACTCCATGGACTATACATATACGGTCCATGGAATTCTCTAGGCCAGACTACTGGAGTGGGTAGTCTTTCCCTTCTACAGGGTATCTTCCAAACCCAGGGATTGAACCCAGGTCTCCTGCATTGCAGGCAGATGCTTTACTATCTGAGCCACAAGGGAATCCCAAGAATATTGGAGTGGGTAGCCTATCCCTTCTCCAGTGGATCTTCCCAACCCAGGAACCGAACCGGGGTCTCCTGCATTGCAGGTGAATTCTTTACCAACTGAGCTATCAGGGAAGCCCCCTCAAATATAGTTCATTAAATATGAAATCATATTTTGGCTCTATTTTCTTGAAGAATTTGTATCTAATTTCCTAGGTAGTGAATTTAACTGCTATTAATATTTTAAGATGTTTTCTTTAGGTGTAGCATTTTATTTGCTTTGACACTCTTCTCTTTCAGTTTTGATGCTATTCTGATGCTATTAAATCTTACCCTAATGATCTTTGGCTGTTCTATGCTATATAAACAGTCATTTGCCTTTTTGTCTCAGGTCTTTAAGAGTGTGCTTTCACTATCCACATTTGTTTTAGCTTCACTATACCTGTTTTTCAAGTCTGAAAAATAAAAGAGAAAAAAAATAGATTTCATTTAGTTAAATGATGATTATTGGTGTTGAGGGACATAGAAGTTTTTTCAAGGAAGAGCAGGCATTATTTAAGTACCAAATCAGAGTACTTCTGGTGACCATTTAGTGCTCTTACTAGAATCCAAAATATTCTTGTTGCATAGTAACATAAAATGAATTTTTAAAATATTCTGGGTTTTTTTTGGTTTCCATTTATAGTAAGCTTTATTTTAAGCAAGATAATTTACGAAAAGCTGGAAGCTGGGGTTCTTGCCAAAATTGAACCCTTATTATTATTATTTTTTACTTCAAAGATAGAGACTGTCTTCATCTTCAGGATGTCAGAGAGTAACTTCCCTGGGAACTCAGTACCCAACCAACAAGATAAGAAATTATCTGTCATTTGATTATTCAACATTAGGAAGCCGTAATAAATGGGATACTCAGTGGGTTTAAGGACTTCCCTGGTGGCTCAGCAGTAAGGAGTCTGCCTGCAATGCAGGAGATGCAGGTTCAGTCCCTAGGTTGGGAAGATCCCCTGGAGAAGAAAATGGCAACCCACTCCAGTATTTTTGCCTGGAAAATTTCAGGGACAGAAGAACCTGGCAGGCTACAGCCCATGAGGTTGCAAAGAATTGTACACGAATTAGCAACTAGACCACCACACCACCATCAGTGGGTTTAATGTGTAGAATACAGACTTGGGGGCTAGGAGATAGGTTCTATACTAAATATTTGATGTATGGAAACATCTCGGGTCATTCCATATCACATCTTTTTACATAGGCCTTTTCTGTCTCATAATTTTTATCTGTTTAATAATTGACCAGACTATCAGTGTGAATAATCCTGCTTTTCCTAAAACTTTGCTTCTGTCTTGAATCTTCCAATATTGCCATGGCTTTTCTCTGGAGTAGTCTTTGCTATTGAGGAGACAGAAATTGAGGAGATAAAGAAAAGTCCTAGTTTTGTAAGAAGAAAAGTCCTGGAGAATACTTACTGGAAGGAGGGAGGCAGCCTCAGTTAAATAATTTACTAACAAATAACTGTAGGCAAGACATTTCTCATTTCTGTGTGTGTGCATTCCTGATGCAAATGGTAGATTTTTACTTGAATGACACCTAAAACTCTTTAAAAAAAAGCAGGAGTGAAGAACCTGTCACAAACCAGCTTGTTTGTGACAGTGATTTAATTTTGTCTGAAATTTTGCACTATTGCTATGACTGATAAAATTTAATTAAAGAACAAGCTTTTTTGAATGCCTCTTTTGTGTGAATTGTACTTTACTAAGCAATCTGGACCTAAAGGTAAATAAAATACTATTCTGGCTCTTAAGGAGTCAGATCTGCTGAAGAAGGCAGAGGTGTGAACTCTACGCATAGTTACTTTGGGAACACAGAGATGTGCTTTGGTGATTTCAGTCAGATTTTTAGAATTAGAAATAGAAAATATGTGGACTTTAGTTAATGTAAATTTCATTAGTTCTATTTTTTGAAACTTTGTGGATATTTTCTTTCTTTTTTAGTACAGCTATGTTGATTGTGCTTGCTTTTGCTTTTTCTCTGTGCAAGCAATGTTTTTCTTAGATGAATCCATTTTGATTTGTGTGAACTATTTTATGTGAGAATGTTCATCTTTTTTTATATATTCTGTACTTTTTTCAGCGTTCATTTTGTGGCTGACCTGAATGTTGCTTCTCTTATTTGACTTTGTAATGGCATACATCATCAAAATCTAGTTTTTTCTGGTCATTGAATGCTAAAATATTAAATATATATTCTAAACATGTGGCCGTTGTATTTGCTATCCCTTCTAATATCATTAAAAGATTAGGGGATTCGGTTTTTATTTCTGTTGTCACTTGTAACTTGGTTGAAAGTTATGAAATACAAGACACAGTAAGATGAAGAAATACTATTCTGAGAAGTTTTCATCTGAAAAATAATTGGTGCTATTTTTTATGAGCTATCATTATTTCCAGATTGATGGGCAGAAATTCAAAAATAAAATTTTAACTTAAAAAATTTGCCAATAAATTGCTTTGAAACAAAGAGAAACTTCTCTAGTTTTTTAAATTTAAGAAATTTTAGGAGAAATGGACGGAGGAGCTTGGTGGGCTACAGTCCATGGGGTCGCTGGGAATTGGACACGACTAAGCAACTTCACTTTCAGTTTTCACTTTCATGCAACCCACTCCAGTGTTCTTGCCTGGAGAATCCCAGGGATGGGGGAGCCTGGTGGGCTGCCGTCTATGGGGTCGCACAGAGTCGGACACGACTGAAGCGACTTAGCAGCAGCAGCAGCAAACTAAAAATAATATAATGTTTATAGTGAAATTTTAAAATTAACTAGAAAAATTGATACTTTTAGAAAGTTAATATTTTCTTTTCAGTTTTAATTATGGATCTAACTTTTATACTATTTCAAACTTATATTTTAAAGAACAAAAGTAATTTTCTGAATTTGCTTTAAAATTCACCTAGTTAAGTGGGATGATCACCAACATTTTATACATTAATTTGTTTTCATATGACCAAGTGGTGAGATGAAAATTCCATTAACTCAACTATGTGTCTTTGGACCTCTGAGAGGGCCCCGTGTTTGTGAAAATGTGTTTTTATTCCTCTTGAAACCTAGTTTGTTTTTTTCCCCCAGAAGATCATCATTTGATATTACTCATAATTTTTATCTTACTAACACTTGTTTTAACGGACCATAATTTTTATGAAGTTGCTGCTGTGAGAGAAGCTTAATAATGAGTAATCAAGTAAAAGAAGCTATAGTCTCAGCTGCCAACAAAATGTGACCATGAAATGATCCACCTTTGTGGACCTCGGTGCCTTCATCTCTAAAATATCAGGGTTTTACTTGGTGACTTCTAAGGAGGTCACCTCCCCCAAATTTATGGTTTTGTTTAAAATATGATAAAAACTCTGTAAAGAACCAAAAAACAATATTTGAGTTTTTCTTATGCATACTGAGACAGAATTCAAATAGTTTAAAATCAAGAGCTGCTTTTGTCAGAATTAACCCTTTTCTCAGTTTAATGCTCCTTTTTTCATATAATTCAAACTTATGTTTGTCTGCTTCACAGCAAAACAACTAGATTTAGAAAACGAGTTACCTATTTCATTTTCATGATGACAAGTAATTATTTTTTCTTTCCATGCATTTGTCAATTCATTATAATCAAAACCAAGATTTTATAAAACAACCTAATTACTTAGCAATTTGGAAATTGGTTTTTGTACCAGCGAATCTAGGAAATTAATGATGTATATTAAAACATATATGACCAGTATTTATTCCATAGTTATATTATTAGCTGACAAATTTGATCGTGTGATTTCATTTATTTTATACATTTATTTAGTCATGCTTGATCTTCTGTCCTACAGTTTCTTAGTATCTTTGGTTGATACATATCTAAAATTCTTTTTCTAATATACTAGTTTTAATAGTAGCTACTGCTTTTTAATTTATAAACTTAATGTATGATATTTAATATTTAAAAAACCTATGGTTTGTAAATTTTCTTCTAGTGTTAAAGGCCACAGTAAATTTTGCATATGTACATTCTTAGATGTCAGCAGCAACTCAAAATTTTATCACATTGTATCTCCTAAATATATTTTTCAATGTGGCTTTAAAAGAAATTTCAGTGTTGTATTGATTTTTTTCTCTCCTCTAAGCTTTTAAACCCTCCGAAATAAGTAAGCTTTATACATGTTTTGGAGGGTTTAGAATAGTGAAACTGTGTAGAAGCTGCACTATTGTGCCTTTATTTCTGCTTCCTACTTAATATTTAGTAGACAGTAATTACTGATGCTGTAAAATGAATGGACTAGTGAATAGGGAAGCTGTTTTGGAAAAATGGTTTTATTGTGATGAATTTATTCAAGTGATCATTTGTGATTTTAACCACTTTAAAATTGCTCAATGTCAGTTGCTTCCAGGCCTTTTGGTGAGGATTAAAGGTAGTACCTGATCTTACTAGTTAATTTCAGATATATTATCTATACTAGAGCAATTCATCCTCTGTCATAGAGTGATAAATATTCTATCCAAGACCTGATAGTGCGTTACCTCTAAGAAGAGTGTACTTGCCTCTGGAGAGTCAAAAAAAATGAAAAAAAAAACCCTAGTTTCCCAGGTGGTTAGAATCTCTAAATCGCCAAAATGTTAATAACAACTTGGATTTTCTTTGCCCTTAAGTTTGAAATATTTGGTTAAAGGTTATTAGTTACATGTGGGCCTTTCCTTACAGCAAGTGACATGTGAGTTATAAAAATTATTTACAACAATTCATATTTTAAGAGAATCATTTATTTGGCTAACTGTATCTTTCTGCATTGCCTTTAGTAAATACAGTCTTACATACCACTGATAATGATTTCTACTATAAATGTATTTATAACTTCCAGTTAAAAAGCGTTATCAGAGTGTAATCATTAGAAAACATGAGTCCGCTCAATTATATTGCCTGATAATTTGATAAGTATACTCTAAGCTTCCTCATTTCTTACACGTTTAAACAGTATAGCCAGATTTTTATACACAGAGTAATCAAGAGTAAATAAACTTGAATAAATAAAAATTTTAAATTTGAATATACAACTCGTTTCCTTTATACAATAGTTATCTATTGACCTTTACTTCATTTTTTCTTTCATGTTTTTGATTTTCCTTTGTTATATTTTCTAAGAATGTTATTTCTAGAGAGGCTTTACTTTTTTTTTTTTTTTTTTGGTAATCCTCTTTTATAGGTGAATTGTTGTAAGACTGCAAGCCCATGAAATTAATTTTTCCTCTTATCTTCATTTCAGCATACATATTCCAGTCTGCTTGTTTACTGGGCAGATTAGGGAGTAAGCAAATTTGCAGCCGATGTGCCATAGTTTGTATGGCTTATTCCTTCTGCGGCTGTGTTAATTTTTGATCCAAAGGTGACCAAATATGTAGTTACAGATTTAGTAAAGTTCAATTTCACCCACTATCCAAAGTAGAGCCTTTCTGGGAAACCTTTCGTAAGCCAAATAGAATAAAGCAAAGAGGCTTAGGACACAGTCTTGCTAACAGAGGCACAGAGTAAACCAAGGTAGAGCACAAATGCTCACCCACACAGTTCAGAGCTCTTGACAGCTTGACGCTGAGACACTGTCATTCTGGGGGAAGGAGCTTGCCTTTGCTGGTCTGGATGTTTAGGCTGCATGCTGTCTTTATAGTGGAATTGCTACAGAATGAATGCTAAGCACTGTTTTTGCTTTCTGCCTTTTCTCATAGAGGAAAAATCCTCTTTGTATTTCTTTTGGTTAGCAAAAACAGATACCAATGTGTAAAGTGAACTTTCAAAAAATGGGGGATACCTTTATTGGATAACTTTGGGTATAGAATTTAAAACATTCCAGGTGAGCCATTATGATTCTTCGGAAAACAGGTTTAAATTGTATTCTGCACTATAAAGTTATAATCTTTACCAAAAGCAAAATAATTCAGAGTAATGTTTATTAATTTAAATGTCTCACTTGTGTGTTTAGGTGTCTACATCTGTTTCTCTGAGAGATCACAAATCAAGTTTCCTTGAGTGATTCATAGGTGTGAAATTTAGATATACCAACTATAGAAATAACGAAGATATCAGAGCACTGGAAAGTTACTTTTTTTCTCTTAACTAGAGAGAAAGGGGAGATACTGAGCAAAAATAGGATTACTTATTCTGTGAAAGCACTCTTAGCTTCTGAAGGGTATTTACAAATATGATGAGGTATCTGTGATTTGTTTTCCTTCTTTATTTCTTCTAAGTGTTTTCTATGATTTACTGATTTTAAGATTTTTAAGTGCTTGTATTGAAATGTATCTAGGGTAACTGTGACTCTAGGATATCTGCTCTTTTTACAGTTAACTTTCTTAAGCACAGTGTATTTTTAAACCTTACTTTTCCTGATTTTTAAAAATCTTTGTACCTTATTTATTTTGGCTTATTGTGGTTTATGCTACAAGCAGGGAGTGGCATATTAGTGAACATGACTTGAGGAGGAGGATTAACGGCCTTTTTCATCAGTCCTCTTAGGCCTTGGCGAGTATATTGATGTCAGCCAGTCTGATTTAAATTGGTAAATAAGGCAAATTTTATTGCCTTGAGATTTTGTCTGAATTTTTAGGCAATAATGATTTTTATTTTCAATTATTTTAGTCTGATGTTGTATTTTGAAAATTTTTATATGAAAAGAAAAATTTCTATAGCCAACTAGCAAATATTTATGTTTAGATTTATCAGTAATTTGAAACCAAGTAAATTGAGGTGTTGTTGCATTGTTTAATTATATTTATCCTAGGGTTCTTTAAATATATAGTTCATTAATTCGGGGAATTTATATAAATTCTAGAGCCCTGTTATAAAAATCTGACTTAGGAAAAGGATGGAAAGATGTTTAACTTCCCCTCAGCTCAGTTTCTGTTTGGGAGAGAGCGTGTTGTCTCATACTGATGGAGCAGCCTGACCGAAGTAGAATATTAATCTTACCTTTATCTTTTCTGTTTATTTTCTACTGGTATTGGGCTATCCACCATAGTCCCTGTTCTCCCTGAAATATATGAGGTGGTTTATTAAAAATAGGTAAAGTATGAAAGGATTCAAATCTTAAAAATTGCAGGAATTAAGTCAATGGGAAATTACGAGTAGGAAAATAAAGCCAAGCAAAATTAAACAATATATTGTTTAGGAATGAAGGAATATATGGCAGAACTATAAAGGAAAGCCAGAGAATGGTTAACACTTAAAAATTAAGATCATAATTACTTTAAGGATTAAGAGGAGAGATTGAAAGTGATGCAAGAGATTTCGAAGGTATTGATGATTTTCTATTTCTAAACCTGTGTGATGAGTGCATGTTTTTATTTTTAAAATTATGTTGGCTGAACAAGGACCTACTGTAAAGCACAGGGAACTTTGCTTAATGTTATATAGCAATAAAAATTTTTTTTATGTATAGAATTTTCTAGGCAAGATTACTGGAGTGGGTTTACCATTTCTTATTTCAGGGGATCTTCCCGACCCACGGATTAAACCAGCATCTCTCACGTCTCCTGCCACTGCACCACCTTGTTAATATGAGTGTTCATGCAGCAAATATTTGTTGAACACTGTGCTCTCTGTGAAGTCCTGAGGGTCACTGTAGTGAATCACACACAGCTGCTGCCTTCATAGAATTCACATTCTATTGAGGGAGACAATTATTCAGTTACAGTTCTGATAAACACTATGGGGTGTTATGAGAAAATATAATTGGATGACCTGAGATGAGAGGGTCAGGAAATAGTACATTGCATTTTAGAATTACAGCAAAAGGAAGTTCAGTTCTTTAAATTTAGGATAACATACAGGCAACATTGAATATAAGAACATGGTACTCAGCTGAATTTCCTCAATTCACATCCCAGCTTCATTACTTTCTTGGAAAAGTTACTTTTTTTTTTTTTGAATATTCTTTTTTAAAATTTTATTTTATTTTTAAACTTTACAATATTGTATTGGTTTTGCCAAATATCGAAATGAATCCGCCACAGGTATACATGTGTTCCCCATCCTGAACCCTCCTCCCTCCTCCCTCCCCATACCATCCCTCTGGGTCGTCCCAGTGCACCAGCCCCAAGCATCCAGTATCATGCATCACTTTATCCTCTCTGTACTTGAGTTTCCTCATCTGAATGTTAAGAATATTTATCTCATAGAGTAATTATATGTATTAAATGAGTTAAAATTGTAAAGGGCCCACAGCAGTGCCTTTTATATTAAAATATGCTGTATAAGTATTAAAAATCTTTATTCAGAAAACAAATCCAGGACAACAGATTTTCCAATCATGTATAATAATGAATTTTATTAGTAATAATAGTAGTTAAGATTCTTGGAGTGTTTACTGTATATTAGGTACTGTGCTAAATGCCTTTACATGATACTACATTATTTTGTAAACTCTTTGAGGTGCTGTAGATATTATTTTTATGTCTTTTTATATAGATATTATTTTATTTTTATGTAGATAATATTATTTGTATAATAAATATTTATTATATTTTATGTCACCTTTTTTTAATAAGTGAAGAAACCAAGGCTTTAGTAGACTGAGTAATTTGTTCAAGATCCCCCAATTGTCTAAGAAGTTGTGCTCTTAACTGCTCTTTTTTGTTGTTCCATCGCTCAGTTGTGTCCGACTCTTTGCAACCGCATGGACTGCAGCTTGCCAGGCTTCCCTGTCCTTCACTATCTCCTGGAGCTCGCTCAAACTCATGTCCACTGAGTCAGTGATGCCATCCAACCGTCTCATCCTCTGTTGCCCTTTTCTGCTCCTGCCCTCAGTCTTACCCAGCATCAGGGTCTTTTCCAGTCAGTTGGCTCTTAGCATCATGTGGCCAAAGTATTGAAGCTTCAGCTTTAGCGTCAATCCTTCTAATGAATATTCAGGGTTGATCTTTAGGATTGACTGGTTTGATCTCCTTGCTATCCAAGGGACTCTCAAGAGTCTTTTCCAGCACCACAGTTCAAAAGCATCAGCTCTTCAGCACTCAGCCTTCTTTATGGTCCAACTCTGACATTTCTACATGACTACTGCAAAAGCCATGGCTTTGACTATACAGACCTTCGTCAGCAAAGTGATGTCTCTGCTATTTAATATGCTGTCTGGGTTTGTCTTAACTACTGTTCTTATTTAACTACATGTTCCCAGTGAAAAACTGACCTTTGTGTAATGTTAAACATTTGATGACAGATCTGAATTTGGGGAAAATTATTGGCAAGTTAGTCTTCTAAAACTTAAAATATAGTGTAATGGGCTTTTGTATTTCATACTTTGCCTGCTTTTCAGAGACAGGTTTATCTTCCTAGTCCAACAAGCCCATATTCCCATTCACTCCTTGTATTAATAGTGTGCACCTAAGATACCTGTTTGAATCCTAAATAAATCATTCAAGTTAGAGAGGAGTTGTGAACATACATTGTTTACAAATGAGCTTGAGATTTTTAAGTTTCCTCTGGGGTAAGCATTGCCAGCTGGTCACATATGTGACATGCTGGCAGAAGAGACTTGCCTTTTTTTTTTCCCCCTTCATCAGATACTAGACAGAATTTCAAGTAGGCAAAGTCTGTTTAGGTCTGTTCATGGTATCTTGTTGCTTGGTATCCTCATTTTGCTTTTGTATTGTGCTCAGACGTCACAGCCGTATGTAACTCACCCGTGTAACTTATCACTGCAGTTATGTCTGCTGTTGCTTTTATCATCATCGCCTTGCTCAGGAGCCTACAGTGGCTTGCTGTTACCATGTATAGCATATCACGTCCTCTGAACTCCATATTCTCTTGTTCGGAATTCTCAGTTGTTTGTCCCCATCTTAACCTAACAACAGATAGTATCTTCTGCCACTTTGAATCATTTTTCTTTTATATATTATTCTATCTTGATAGTAACTATTATATTGTGTGGTTTTATTTTTTAAATTATAAGTGATTAACTTTTCATTTATCTGTGCTAATTCTTTTTTTAACTTACTACATTACATACAAACTGAAAAGTATGCACAGTTGCTGACTGAAAGCTTTGTGAATTACCACAGAGGGAGCACATGAGTGTAACCACTAGTGTGTGCCCAGTGGTTTCAGTCGTGTCCAACTCTTTGCATCGCCATGGGCTGTAGCCTCCCAGGCTTCTCTGTCCATGGAATTTTCCAGGCAAGAATACTCAAGTGTGTTGCCATTTTCTCCTCCAGGGGATCAACTTGTGTCTCTTAAAAGAGTCTTGCTGGCCGGCAGGTTTTTTACCACTAGTGCCACCAAGGAAGCTGTAACCACTAGGGGAAGACCAAGTACCAATACCCTAGAATGGTCCTCTGTGCTCCTACTCGGCTATCTCTGTTCCCAAAGGAAACTAATCTTCTGACTACTTCTGTTTTTGAAATTTGTACAGAATTTTGTATATTTTTGTCTGGCTCATTTTGACATGTTTATGCAATTGGCCTGTGTTGTTACATGTACTGTCTTCTGTGTAAGGATTCCATCAGAATCATACAGTTTGCTATTTCTGTTGTTAGAAATTTGAGTGCTTCGTATTTGAGCTGTTTGAATAACGATGCTGTGAATATTCTTGTACATGGTGGGTTTTTCTGGTGTACATTTGAATGCATTTCTGTTGAATACACAGGCAGAAATGTGGTAGGTAATATTTTTAAAATTTGAGTGCATATGTGCTAAGTCACTTGAGTCATATCCTGTTCTGTGTGATGCTATAGACTGTAGCCTGCCAGGCTCCTCTATCCATGGAATTGTCCAGGCAAGAATGCTGGAGTAGGTTGCCATGCCCTCCTCCAGGGGATCTTCTGGACCCAGGGATTGAACCTGAGTCTCTTAGGTCTCCTGCCTTGGCAGGCAGGTTCCTTACCACTAGTGCCACCTGGGGAGCCTTTAAAACTTGAGCAGATAAGGGCAAACAGTTTTCCAAAGTGATTATATCAATTTATACTTTACTGGAAGTGCATGGGTTTCAGTTGTTCCATATCCCTACCACCACTTTGGACATTATTATTATTAGTCTTTTGATATTGGATACTCTGGCTAGATATATATTGCTGTCTCATTAAGATTATAACTTCTGTATCACTGTTGAGTAATGGATAGTGAGCATCTTTTAATAAGATTATAGGGCACTAAGATATCCTTTTGATGAAATGTCTCGTTTTAAATCTTTTGTCCCTTTTTTGTATTGGGTTGTTTGTTTTTTCTTTTTTAAAGTACAAGCCCTTTGCTGGATATATACTTTATAAATACCTTCTTCCGCTAGTGGCTTACCTTTCTACTCTCTACATGATGTACTTTGAAAAAGACAGAAGTTCTTAATTTTACTGTGGTTTACTTTATCAGTCCTTAAAAGTTGGTACTGTTTGTGCCCTGCTTAAGAAATCTTTGCTTACCTCAAGGTGATAAAATATTCTCTTGTATTATCTTTTAGAAACTTCTATCTTTCAAGTTTAGTGAGGTTGTGAAGTATGTATTGTATGTATATGTATGTATATGTTTACATATATATTGGTGTAAGTCTTACTCTAGATTCTAGATTCTAGATTCCCTTCCATTAATTTATTTTATTATAGTATCTTAATTATGAAAATCTTGATATTTAGTATTTTTTTCTTTTTTCTTTTCTTCACAATTACCTTGACTCATGTTAGCTTTTATAGTTCCATATAAATTTTAGAATCAATTGTAAATTTTCACCAAAAATCCTACTAGGGATTTGATTGGAATGGAATGTATAGCTCCAATTGTGATGAAATGACATTTTTATAATATTGGGCTTTCTGATCCATGAAACTTATAGATCTGTCCATTTATTTAGACTTTTGTTTAATATCTGTAAACACTCAATAGTTTATAAGTGTTTGTGTAAATATCTCCTACATCTTTTATCAGATTTATTCCTGAGTCTTAATGTTTTTCACTGACATTGTAAATGCTGCCTTTTATTTTGATTTCTAATTGTTCCTGTTTATATAAATACAATTTACTTATTATGTATTGAATAATGCTGTTTATTTGAGTATAATGGTTTGGCTCTATATCATTTAAAATTTTCCTACTTACATAGTCATATCAACCACACACAAAAAAATGGGAATTTTGTCCTCCTTTTCTGTCCTTTCACTTTTCTTTTTTCCTCTTGCCTTATTGCACTGGCTAGAACCACTTATCCAGCCTTGACTACAAATAAGGATAGAAGGCATTCTTAAATCCTTTCAGTATTTCTCGTATAAGCTATGATGTTTACTGTGGTTCTTACAGAAGCCCTTTTCATGGCCTTTCTATTCCTAGTTTGCTCAGAGGTTTTATCACAAATGGGCAATAAAGTTTTTCTGCATCTATATGGATAATTATATCATTTTATCTATTCTTTTAATGTTAACTGCATTGATTGATATTTGAATGTGACACCAGTCTTGAATTTCTTAAATAAACCCAGTTGGATCATGGTATACATTATCCTTTTTATATATGCTAAATTTCATTTTTATATTTTCTTTAGGATTTTTAGATCTGTGTTCATTAATGAGATTGGCCTATACTTTTCCTCATAAAAACATTTACTAAATTTTTTCTCTTTTAATGTTCTATGGAAGAGTTTGGTTGGCATTATATGTATATTTTTGGATATGTGGAATATCATTTAAGAAATCATCTTAAGAGTTTTCAGCCTTTCTTTTATTACACTGGGTACATTTCAAGGCTACAAACTGCCCTTTTAAGTGTGGTTATAGCTGTGTCACATATGTCTTGATGTCATTGATTGTTATCATTATTTATTTGAAAATACTTCATTTTGATTTCACATGAGTATAAATTTTAAACATACGAAGATTTCTATAGTTATATTTTCATTTTTTATTTTACTATGATCAAAAAGTATATTATGGATCATTTCAGTACTTTGTCTTTTGTTTTTTAATGATTAAATAATTCATGCCTGATTAAAAAAATGTATTTCCAGTTGCTAATTGCAGTGTATTTAGTTTGCTAGGGTTGCTGTGGCAAAGTACAACAGTCTGTTTGACTTGAGTAACAGAAGTTTATTTTTCCGTAGTTTTGGAGTCTAGAAATAAGTTGGTTCCCTCTAAAGTTGGTAGGGGAGAATTTACTTGCACCTTTTAGCTTCAAGTATTTGCCAGCAGTCCTTTAATTCTTTGGCTTCTAGATGCATTACTCCAACCTCTGCCTCTGTTGAGTAAGATTATCTTCTCCCTGTATCTTTCTGTGTCTTCATGAGGCAGTTTCTTCTCTATGTTTCTCTGTTTCTATCAGGATATCCAGCATATTAGATTGAGTCCCTGCTATGGGCTTCCCCAGTGCCTCAGCAGGTAAAGAATCTGCCTGCAATGCAGGAGACACAGGAAATGCATGTTTCGATCCCTGGGTCGGGAAGATCCCCTGGAGGAGGAAAACGGCGATGCACTCCAGTATTCTTGCCTGAACAGTTCCATGGACAGAGGAACCTGGTGGACTACCGTCCATGGGGGTCACAAAGAGTCGGGCCCTGTTGACCAGCTGAGTACATACTACTCCAGTATGACCTCATCTTGACTAATTACATTTGTGATTAACCTGTTTCCATTTGAGGTCACATTATGAGGTGCTAGGGATTAGGACTTCAGCATACCATTTTTGGGCACACGATTTAACTCATAAATTAGCCCAGGTTTACTAACCATGTGTAAAATCCTTCATCTTTCATGTTTTTCTGGTGCTTATTCTATTACTGTGAGAATGTTGTGAAGATTACCCATTGTGACTACAAATTTGGCTTTTCCTCTTTTTGATTCTGTCAGCTTTTGCTTTATATAATTTTAGGTTGTATATTTTTGGGTACATAGAAATCTAGAATTGCTATGTTTTTCTGGTGAAGTGTACATTTTATTATTATACTGTGTCATTCTATCTCTATTATGCATTGCTGTTGTTTTGTTCAGTGGCTATGTTGTGTCTGACTCTGCAACCCCATAGACTGCAGCACACCAGACTTCCCTGTCCTCTGTCTCTCAGAGTTTGCTCAAACTCCGGTCCATTGGGCTGGTGACACCATCCAACCATCTCATCCTCTTTTGCCCCCTTCTCCTCCTGCCCTTATCTTTCCCAGCATCAGGGTATTTTCCAATGAGTTGGCTCTTCTCATCAGGTATTGGAGCTTCACCTTCAGCATCAGTCCTTTCAATGAGTAGTCAGGGTTGATTTCCTTTAGGATTGACTGGTTTGATCTCCTTGCTGTCCAAAGGACTCTCAGGAGTCTTCTCTGGCACCACAATAAAGAAGCATCAATTTCAGCCTTCTTGATAGTCTCTTATATCTGTACATGACTACTGGAAAAACCATAGCTTTAACTTTATGCACCAAAAGTGATGTCTCTGCTTTTTAATACACTGTTTAGGTTTGTCATAGCATTTCTTCCAAGGGGCAAATGTCTTTTAATTTTGTGGCTGCAGTCACCATCTGCAGTAATTCTGAAGCCCAAGAAAATAAAATCTACTGCTGTTTCTACTTTTTCCCCATCTATTTGCCATGGAGTGATGGGACTGGATGCTGTGATCTTAGTTTTTTGAAGTTGACTTTTAAGCCAGCTTTTTCACTCTCCTCTTTTCACCCTCATCAGGAGGCTCTTTAGTTCCTCTTCATTTTGTGATCAGAGTGGTATCTGCATATCTGAGGTTATTGATATTTCTCTTGGCAATCTTGACTCCTATCATTCTTTCCTGCCTTAAAGAATACTTTGATATTAACATACGTTTCCAGGCTTTCTTTTGATTAGGGTTTCACACATTTATTTTCTTCTATTTTTGAACTTTTACTTTCCCTGTATCTTAGTTTTAAGGTGACCCCAGTGTAGAGTTAGTGTTGTTTTTGTTGCTGACATTTGGTTTTGTTGAAAGTCTATGTTTTAAGTGTTTGATCAGCTTGCATTTAATGTACTTACACGAATGTTAAGAATTAAGTTTGTCTTGCCCTTTGCCTTCTATTCCTTGTTCTGAGTCCTTGTGTACTCTTCCCCTTTTCACCTTTCTTGCCTTCTTGTAATGGATTATTTGCTTTTTTTCTGTCTTCCTCTTTTAGCTATATTAGTCATAGAGTCTTTATTATTCTAGTTTTAACCTTGTAGCCTCCACTATGTATTCTTTTTGGGGGGTTGCACCGCCTGGCATGCAGGATCTTTGTTCCCTGACCAGGGATTGAACTCACAAGCCCTGGTGGAAGTCCAGAGTCTTAACCATTGAACCACCAGGGGAGCCCCCAACATGTATTCTTAAGTTACTGAAATCTAATATTAATTAGTGCTTTTATTCCATTTCAGACAATGCAAGGGCCTTAATACACTCTAACTTATTAAATGTTCTCTTCCAATTTTTTGTAGTATCTTGATATTTCCGTATGTCTTAAAACTATGTTTTAACCCCCACGTACCTAATAGTTTTTAGTTAACATAGATTTGTACTATTTATATACCATTTCCTTTGCTCTTTATTTTCTGATATTACCAAGCATTAACTATGATTAATTCTTTATTCTGCTCAAAGAATATTCATTTGTGTTTTCTTTGGTACGAATATGCCAGTGACAGGTTACCTCAGTTTGTTTGCCTGACTATGTCTTTAATTCATCTGCCATTTGAAAGGGTATTTTTACTGTTACTGTTACTTTCCATTAATTCCTTGAGGTTATTAATTCCATTCAGTCTTCAGGCTTCTGTTGTGTCTGTTGAGAGGTCAGCTGAAATTTGCTTATTACTCCTTTATTTATTTTAATTGGAGGCTAATTACTTTACAATATTGTGGTGGTTTTTGCCATACATTGACATGAATCAGACGGCTATACATGTGTCCCCCATCCCAAACCCCCTCCTCCCACCTCCCTCCCCATCTCATTCCATCCTTCTGGGTCATCCCAGTACACCGGCTTTGAGTGCCCTGTTTCATGCATTGAACCTGGACTGGCGATGTATTTCACATATGGTAATATACATGTTTCAGTGCTATTCTCTCAAATCATCCCACCCTTGCCTTCTCCCACAGAGTCCAGAAGTCTGTTCTTTATATGTGTGTCTCTTTTGCTGTCTCTCATATAGTGTCATCGTTACCATGTATTAGTATACTGTATTGGTGTTTTTCTTTCTGACTTACTTCACTCTGTATAATAGGCTCCAGTTTCATCCACCGCATTAAAACTGATTCAAATGCATTCTTTTTAATAGCTGAGTAATGTTCCATTGTGTATATGTACCACAGCTTTCTTATCCATTAGTCTGCTGATGGACATTAGGTTGCTTCCATGTCCTGGCTATTATAAACAGTGCTGCAATGAACACTGGGGTACACGTGTCTCTTTCAATTCTGGTTTCCTCAATGTGTATGCCCAGCAGTGGAATTTCTGGGTCATATAGCAGGTCTATTTCCAGTTTTTTAAGGAATCTCCATACTATTCTCCATAGTGGCTGTACTAGTTTGCATTCCCACCAACAGTGTAAGAGGATTCCCTTTTCTCACACCCTCTCCAGCATTTATTGTATGTAGACTTTTTGATAGCAGCCATTCTGACTGTTGTGGGCTAGTCCCTCATTGTGGTTTTGATTTGCATTTCTCTGATAATGAGTGATGTTGATCATCTTTTCATGTGTTAGCCAGCCATCTGTATGTCTTCTTTGGAGAAATGTCTATTTAGTTCTTTGGCCCATTTTTTGATTAGGTCCTTTATTTTTCTGGCATTGGGCTGCAGGAGTTGCTTGTATATTTTTGAGATTAATTCTTTGTCGGTTGCTTCATTTGTTATTATTTTCTCCCACTCTGAAGGCTGTCTTTTCACCTTGCTTATAGTTTCCTTCTTTGTGCAAAAGCTTTTAAGTTCACTTAGGTCCCATTTGTTTATTTTTGCTTTTATTTCCATTACTCTAGGAGGTGGGTCATAGAGGATCTTGCTGTGATTTATGTTACAGAGTGTTATGCCTATGTTTTCCACTAAGAGTTTTATAGTTTCTGGTCTTATATTTAGGTCTTTAATCCATTTTGAGTTTGTTTTTGTGTATGGTGTTAGAAAGTGTTCCAGTTTCATTCTTTTACATGTAGTTGACAAATTTTCCCAGCACCACTTGTTAAAGAGATTGTCTTTTCTCCATTGTATATTTTCTCCTCCTTTGTCAAAGATAAGGTGTCCATAGGTGTGTGGATTTATCTCTGGGCTTTCTATTTTGTTCCAGTGATCTATATATCTGTCTTTGGGCCAGTATCACACTGTCTTGATGACTGTAGCTTTGTAGTATAGTCTGAAGTCAGGAAGGTTGATTCCTCCAGTTCCATTCCTCTCTCTCAAGATTGCTTTGGTTATTCAAGGTTTTCTCTATTCCCATACAAATTGTGAAGTTATTTGTTTTAGTTCTGTGAAAAGTGCCATTGTAGCTTCATAGAGATTGGAGTGAATCTAGATTGCTTTGGGTAGTATACTCATTTTCACTATATTGAGTCTTCTCATCCATGAGCATGGTATATTTCTCCATCTATTAGTGTCCTCTTTGATTTCTTTCATCAGTGTTTTATAGTTTTCTATATATACATTTTTCTTTGTTTGATTCTTTAGGTAAATGTATTCTTAAGTATTTTCTTCTTTTTGTCACAATGGTGAATGGGATTGTTTCCTTAATTTCTCTTTATCTGTTTTCTCATTGTTAATGTATAGGAATGCAAGGGATTTCTGTGTATTAATTTTATATCCTGCAACTTTACCATATTCATTGATTAGCTCTAGTAATTTTTCGGTGGTGTCTCTAGGGTTTTCTATGTAGAGGATCATGTCATCTGCAAACAGTGAAGAGTTTTACTTCTTCTTTTGCAATATGGATTCCTTTTATTTCTTTTTCTTCTCTGATTGCTGTGGCTAAAACTTCCAAAACTATGTTGAATAGTAGTGGTGACTACTTGTCTTGTTCCTAACTTTAGGGGAAATGCTTTCAATTTTTCACCATTGAGGATAATGTTTGCTGTGTGGTAAACATACATGGCTTTTGTTATGTTGAGGTTATGTTCTTTCTATGCCTGCTTTCTGAAGAGTTTTTTTTTTTTTTTATCATAAATGGATGTTGAATTTTGTCAAAGACTTTCTCTGAATCTATTGAAATGAGCATATGGTTTTTAACCTTCAGTTTGCTAATGTGTATCACATTGAGTGACTTGTGAATATTGAAGAATCCTTGCATCCCTGGGATAAAGCCCACTTGGTCATGATGTGTGATGTTTTTAATATGTTGTTGGACTATGTTTGCTAGCATTTTGGTGAGGATTTTTGCATCTGTGTTGATCAGTGATATTGGCCGGTAGTTTTCTTTTTTTGTGGTGTCTTTGTCTGGTTTTGGCATTAGTGTGATGGTTGCCTTATAGAATGAGTTTGGGAGTTTACCTTCCTCTGCAATTTTCTGAAAGAGTTTGAGTACGATAGGTGTTAGCTCTTCTCTAAATTTTTGGTAGAATTCACCAATGAAGCGATCTGGTCCTGGGCTTTTGTTTGTTGGAAGATTTTTGATTACAGTTTCTATTTCCATGCTTGTGATGGTTCTGTTGAGATTTTTAGCTTCTTCCTAGTTCAGTTTTTGGCTTATACTTTTCTAAGAATTTGTCCATTTCTTACAAGTTGTCTATTTTATCGGCATATAGTTACTGATAGTAATCTCTTATGATCTTTTGTATGTCTTTGTTGTCTGTTGTGATTTCTCCATTTTCATTTGTAATTTGGTTGATATGAGTCTCCCTTTTTTTCTTGATAAGTCTGGCTAATGGTTTGTCAATTTTATTTATCTTCTCAAAGAACCAGCTTTTAGTTTTGTTGATTTTTGCTATAGCCTCCTTTGTTTCTTTTTCATTTATTTCTGCCCTAATTTTTGTGATTTCTTTCCTTCTACTAACCCTAAGTTTCTTCATTTTGTTTTTTGCTAGGTGCTTTAGTGTAGAGTTAGGTTATTTATTTGACTTTTCTCTTGTTTTTTTGAGGTAAGCCTGTATTGCTGTGAACCTTCCCCTTAGCACTGCTTTTACTGAGTTCCATAGGTTTTGGGTTATTGTGTTTTCTTTTTCATTTGTTTCTATGCATATTTTCATTTTCTTTTTGATTTCTTCTATGATTTGTTGGTTATTCAGAAGCGTGTTAGAGAATGCAGTGGCAACCCACTCTAGTACTCTCACCTGGAAAATCCCATGGACGGAGCAGCCTGGTAGGCTGCAGTCCATGGGGTCGCTAAGTCAGACATGACTGAGCAACTTCACTTTCACTTTTCCTTTCATGCATTGGAGAAGGAAATGGCAACCCATTCCAGTGTTCTTGCCTGGAGAATCCTGGGGATTGGGAAGCCTGGTGGGCTGCCGTCTCTGGGGTCGCACAGAGTCAGACATGACTGAAGCAACTTAGCAGCAGTAGAAGCATGTTATTTAGCCTCCATATGTTTGTGTTTTCAGTAGTTTTTTTCCCTGTAATTGACATCTAATCTTAGATGCTTGAAATGTTTTCAGTGTGTTCGAATTTACTAAGGCTAGATTTATGGCCCAGCATGTGCCCTAAACCTCACCCTAGGGATCCTAGAGAATGTTCTGTGTGTACTTGAGGAAAAGGTGAAATTCATTGTTTTAGGGTGAAATGTCCAGTAGATATCAATTAGGTCTGACTGGTCCATTGTATCATCTAAAGTTTGTGTTTGCTTGCTAATTTTCTGTTTGGTTGATCTATCCATAGGTATGAGTGGGGTATTGAAGTCTCTCACTGTTACTGTGTTACTGTTAATTTTCCCATTCATACTTGTTAGCATTTGCCTTATGTATTGAGGTGCTCCTATGTTGGGTGCATATATATTTTTAATTGTTATATTATCTTCTTGGATTGATCCTTTGATCATTAGGTAGTATCCTTCTGTCTTTTTTCATGGCCTTTATTTAAAAATCTATTTTATCTGATATGAGTATTGCTACTCCTGCTTTCCCCTTGGTTTGAGGTGGGTCTCTTGGAGATAGCATATATAGGGGTTTGTTTCTGTATCCATTCAGCCAGTCTTTGTCTTTGGTTGAGGCATTCAATCCATTTACATTTAAGGTAATTACTGACAAGTATGATCCCATTGCCATTTACTTTGTTGCTTTGGGTTTGAGTTTATATACCTTTTCTGTGTTTCCTGTCTAGAGACAATCCTTTAGCATTTGTTGAAGAGCTGGTTTGGTGGTGCTGAATTCTCTCAGCTTTTGCTTGTCTGTAAAGCTTTTGATTTCTCCTTCATATTTGAGTGAGATCCTTGCTGGGTACAGTAATCTGGGTTGTAGGTTTTTCTGTTTCATCACTTTAAGTATGCCCTGCCATTCCCTCCTGGCCTGAAGAGTTTCTATTGAAAGATCAGCTGTTATCCTTATGGGAATCCCCTTGTGTGTTATTTGTTGTTTTTCCCTTGCTGCTTTTAATATTTGTTCTTTGTGTTTGATCTTTGTTAGTTTGATTAATATGTGTTTTGGGGTGTTTTGCCTTGGGTTTATCCTATTTGGGACTCTCTGGGTTTCTTGGATTTGGGTGGCTATTTCCTTCCCCATTTTAGGGAAGTTTTCAACTATTATCTCCTCAAGTATTTTCTCACGCCCTTTGTTTTTGTCTTCTTCTTCTGGGACTCCTACGATTCAAATGTTGAGGGGTTTAATATTGTCTCAGAGGTCTCTGAGATTGTCCTCATTGCTTTTAATTCTTTTTTCTTTTTTCCTCTCTACTTCATTTATTTCCACCATTCTATCTTCCACCTCACTTATCCTGTCTTCTGCCTCAGTTATTCTACTGTTGGTTTCCTCTAGAGTGCTTTTGATCTCAGTTATTGCATTATTGATGGACTCTTCTTTATTTCTTCTAGGTGCTTGTTAAACATTTCGTCTTCTCAAGCTTTGACTCTAATCTATTTATCTGTAACTTCATTTTGTTTTCAAGATTTTGGATCTTTACTATCATTCTGAATTCTTTTTCAGGTAGACTCCCTATTTCCTCTTTTGTTTGGTTTGGTGGGCATTTATCATGTTCTTTTACCTGCTGAGTATTTCTCTGCCTTTTCATCTTGTTTAGATTGCTGTGTTTGGGTGGCCTTTCTGTATTCTGGCAGTTTGTGGTTCCTTTTTATTGTGGTGGTTGCTCACTATGGGTGGGGTTGAACTAGGTGCTTGTCAAGGTTTCCTGGTTAGGGGAGCTTGCGTCTGTGTTCTGGTGGGTAGAGCTGGATCACTTCTCTCTGGAGTGCAGTGAAGTGTCCAGTAGTGAGTTTTGGGGTGTCAGTGGGTTTGGTGGCTTTGGGTAGCCTGTCTTTTAATGTTCATGGCTGTATTCCTGCTTTGCTGGAGAATTAGCTTGATATGTCTTGCTGTGGAACTTGTTGGCTCTTAGATGGAGTTTGGTTTCAGTAAGTATGGAGGCTTTTGGATGAGCTGTCTATTAGTGTCCCCTGGAATCAGGAGTTCTCTGATGTTCTCAAGGTTTGGAGTTAAGCCTCCTGCCTTTGGCTTTCAGTCTTATTCTTACAGTAGCCTCAAAACGTCTCCATCCATACAGCACTGATGATAAAACCTCTAGGTTAATGGTGAAAAGATTCTCCACAGTGAGGGAAACCCAGAGAGGTTCACAGAGTTACATGGAGAAGAGAAGAGGGAGGCGGGAGATAGAGGTGACCAGGAGGAGAAGAGGGGGAATCAAAAGAGGAGAGATCAATCTAGCCAGTAATCAATTCCCTATGTAGTCTCCACAGTCTGGATCCCTCATAGATGTTCACAGAGTTACACAGAGAAGAGAAGAGGGAGGAAGGAGACAGAGGTGGCCAGGAGTGGAAGAGGGTGAATCAAAAGGGGAGAGAGCAAGCTAGCCAGAAATCAGTTCCCTAAGTGTTCTCCACAGCCCAGAACACCCAGAGAGATTCACAGAGTTAAGTAGAGAAGAGAAGGGGGAGGGAGGAGATAGAGGTGACCTATGGGAGAAAAGGGAAAGTCAAAAGGGGAGAGTGCAGTCAAGCCAGTAATCACACCCCTGAGTGGAAATGGATACTGAAGATTAGATTCTTAAAGGTACAAAATTGGTAACAAATAACCCAAAAGCAAAGATTAAAAATCTAGAGGTTAGACTCTCAAAACTACAATATTAAAAATACAAAACAAAATCAATCACAAAATTATAAATATATATATATGTGAAATTTGCTTTAAAAAATGGTCTTTTGCAAGGTAATAGTAGGTTATAAAAATGAAAATTAAAGGAGTAATAAAGAACTAAATTTTTTTTTAATTAAAAAATGATAATAGTAAAAACAGGAATTTCTCTGGAGCTGTTGTGGGCAGTATGGGGTCAGTTCAGTTTTAGATAGTTCCTTGTTCCAGCTTGTACTTGTTCTCAAGATCTGTAGGCCCCCTCCAATGCTTAGTCAATGTTAACTACAGGATTTTAATATGATGGACCTGTCATTTCCAGAGCGGTTCTCTCTTATTTGTTTATTTTGGCTTCCTCTGTTTGCAAGTCTTTTCTAATTTCTGCCCTGACACAAGGGGTCGAACACCGTCATTTACCTAGGCTGACTCGCTCAGTTCTGTTGTGGGGAGGGAGAAACACTGCAAACAAGTACCGCTGGCATGTGCAGGGAGTGCTTGCAGTGTATGGACCACACTGGGTTTGCCCCCGCTCACAGAGGCATGTGCTTTCCAGGTCTACACTGCTTAGGCTCCAGGGTGCTCTGCAGGGCACTGTCCAAAGCAGGCCCTGCTTTCTGTGCACTTCCCAGGTCTAAGCTGCTCAGGTTCTCGGAAACTCCACAAGGGCACAGACTCGGTCCATTCTGTGCCCTTTCGAGGTCCAAGCAGCTCAGGAAACCAGGTGCTTGGCGAGGGCACTGTCCCAGGTGGGCTGTGCATCTTACCACCTCCCCTGTCCCAGCCACTCAGTTTCCCCGGTATGCCATGGGAGTGCCGTCTCAGCTGTGTATCTCCTCTGGGGAGCTTACCTCAGGCTGCAACCTCCTGGCAGGAGTCAACCATCCAGGATCCCAGGTAGATGTGGTTAGCAGCTGGGGCCCTGCTCACAGTCTGGTGGAGGATGCCGTCTCTGGGGCTGAGACTGGAGCAGCTCCCCCCCCACCCCCGCCTTCCGGCTCTGACTCTCGCATGCCTGCCTCTGCCCTGGCAGGGGTAGGGGGTGGGCTGTATGCAGCCGGATCGCTCTCCTTTGATATTCTCTTAGTCCTTTGTTCTGTGAGTGGGCCAGGCTACGTGAAAGAGCCTTCCTTGGGAAAGTTCTCTCTCTATTTTTCCTCTCTAGCGATCCCCGAGTTTGGGTTGCTGTCTCGCATTAGCTTCCTCAGATTGTCCTCAGGGCATTCAGGCCTGGTCCTTACCCCAAGGACTGATGATGCCACCCAGGCCTCCCTGTCCAGCCTCCACTCGCTAGTGGTGGATGTGAGCATCTGGGCTGCTTCTCCGTTGGCAGTAGCGGTTAGGCACCTATTCTGTGCGTTTCCCCCCGCCCCCGCTCTGGGTTATGTTGCCCTCTGAGATTGCAAAAATCCCCACAGACCTGCCTGTGAGAGGGTTTCCTACTGTTTGGAAACTTCTCCTCCTTCACAACTCCCTCTCCAGATTGGGTCTCCATCTCTAACTCTTTTGTCTCTCTTTTTATCTTTAATATCTTGTCCCACCTCCTTTCGAAGAGAATGGGCTGCCTTTCTGGGTGCCTGGTTCCTCTGCCAGCATTGAGAAGTTGTTTTGTGGAAGTTGCTCAGCGTTCAAATGATCTTTTGATGAATTTGTGGGAAAGAAAGTGGTCTCCCTGTCCTATTCCTTGGCCATCTTGGGACCATTACTCCTTTATTATAAACTCCTCTGGCTACTTTTAATATTTTCTGTTTCTTCTGTGATTTTCAGAAGTATTACTATGGTAGACTGAGGTATAATTTTCTTAGTTTTTGTCTTAATTGAAACTTTAACCCCTTCTAATCTGGATCAGTGTTTTTCACTTGTTTTAGAAAGTTCTAAGTTATTCTGTTTTCTTATGTTGCTTTTGTCCCATTTTCTCTGTTTTTCTCTATGGTACTCCAGTTATGAACTGTTGGGCCATTTTACTATATCCCGTTTATCTACTGTGTTCTTTCTATACTTTTCCATTCTTTTGTATAAGTAGTCTACATATTTTTTCAGGCTTGTCTTTCTGCTTATGAATTCCTTTTTTATCTGTGTCTAACATGATAAAGTAATTATTTGAATTTCTCAGCTCTGAAATTTCATTTGATTTTTTTGTTGTGATTTATATTTTTCTTCCAAAATTTTCAGTCTTGTTTTTTATTTCCTTGAGGATGGCAGTCATAATTATTTTGATGTCTAGTTCTGAAAAGTTTGTCTACATTTCCTGTAGCTCTGTTACTGTTGACTTCTGTTTCTTGTGACTTTATTTTATCTTTTTATATGATTGGTTCTTTTCAATTGAATGCCAGGTATCATATATGAAAAACGTGATGATCTGAAAGCTAATATGCTTGCTTTAAAATGGTGACCAAAGGACTGGCAACCTCAGATTGTCTTAATCTTGGCAGATATTGAGATTTGAATTTAGTCATCTAAACTAAATTAAAATTGGTCTACTTCTAGTTCAGTTTTTCTGAGGGTTCTAGACATGCTCCTCAACTCCAGTTTTTGTTCTCTTATCCTCAGAAATTTGTCTGTATGTTGCCATCTTCCTTTGTCTCTCAGATCCCTCTTTAGAACTTGCCAGTCTTTGTAGGCAAAACATACCTCCAGAAGATGTGCATACCTCTTTGAGTTTCTTCTTGTCTAAGATCACAGTCCCACAGTTCTTCAATCTTGACCATTCTCGGTGCTTTTAGATGGTTAGCTTTTCTTTTAATAAATGTCTGGGTATGTAGTTCTCACTGGGAAGAGTTGACTATATACCTAATTTATTACATAAAAACCAGAAAATATGGTGACTTTTTCTGCTGAGTTATCTGTAAGATCAGTATTTAAAAGTCTATAGTTTTATGTGGATCAAACATTTTTTACTTGTTTATACTTGAATACAGAGATCCACCAAAATGGATGGACATTCAAAGTTACACTGTATATAGCTAAGTTAGGCTTCAAGTAGATCAAGTTTAGCTGTTAATAAGTCAGATATTTTTTAAGGTTAGTATTATTTTGGCTATTTATTTCTTTTTAACACAGAGGGAAATGATACTGATTTTTTCAAATTCACTTAGGTTCTTTGGCTATCCGCTTATAAAAAATCGGGCAATCTCATTTGTTTTTTAAATATTTTTCTTATTTTATTGGTAGAGTAGTCCTTCTTGGAAAAACCAATAAGGTCTTAATTTGTATAGAAAGATATGTTAATTCTGTTAATGTATTAAATTGTAATTTTCATTCCGAAAGCAAAATACTGCTCTTTGTTCATCTTTGCAGAACTTCAGAAATAACTATCACTTGTTTCTTTTCCTCTAAATTTATTTTCATATTTACTGATCAGATAATTTTAACTGAAGTTATCAAGGATTCCATCACTTCCAAGATAGGGATAACATCAGTCTAAAGACTCAATTCTTTTCTGTCTTCACTGCTTACAGACAGGGAACACAGTCTCTTCAGCCTGGACCTATGTAGAAGAATTTGGAGAAAATAAGCAGGTAAGAAAAAGCTTCTTAGGAATATTAAGTGATATGTTTTGTTTTCAGAAAGCTAGTTATAAATTATTCTTCTTACAGTTTTAAGAAGAAATATTTACAATTGGCCAATGAAACCTTGTGATAACTTTTGATGATTATAGCATTGATTATTATAGACACATTACACAAAGTTTTAAAAAGTTAACCTGGTTTCCATATTTTAGGACTTCTCAAAACTTTAAACAGGCTAGTGTATACATTGTAAAGCACCCAGAGGACAAACAGTATTTTAAAGTAGATGTAGTTGAAATAAACATATCATAAGTAGATTACCCCAGATTTCTCAAACTAACTTGACAATGGAAGGCTGATTTTTTCAGATTTATTAAACCAAATTATTATTGATACAGTTTAGAATAAAAACTAAATTTACTAGGATTCACTTAGTTTTTTCAATATGGTACTTAGGAGGATAAATTTTAGTAGGAAATTAAAGGTAGTTTAGAGTTTGAGTAAAGATTATTAGTATTTAAATTCATTTTTACATATAGAGACCAAAAAAAAAAATGTTGTAGTTCACTGGGAAGTAACCCGTATGTTCTTGAGTAAGTTTTTTATCTTTCTGTACCTCAGTTCCCTCCATGTTAAAGAGAAAATTAGTAGTACTTACCTTGTAAGGCTATTGTAAGGATTAAATACTGCTAATCTAGAGTAGTTATTTTTTTATACTTAGTAAGTGCTCAATAAATATTAACTGTAACTCATACTTCAGATACTGATCATGGGGTTCTTGCGGCAAGAATACTAGAGTGGTTTGCCATCTCTTCCCCCACTAGACCTCATTTTGCAGAACTCTTCACTATGACCCAGTCATCTTGGGTGACCCTACATGGCATGGCTCATAGCTTCATTAAGTTATACAAGCTCCTTTGCCATGACAAGGCGTGATACATGAAAGACTCACAGAATGCAAAAGTAGGAAGTGAAGCAATACCTGGAATAGTAAGGCAAATTTAGCCTTGGAGTACAAAATGAAGCAGGACAAAGGCTAACAGTTTTGACCAGATGGTTAATCAGTTCAGTTCAGTTCAGTTCAGTCACTCAGTCGTGTCCGACTCTTTGCGACCCTATGAATCACAGCACGCCAGGCCTCCCTGTCCATCACCAACTCCTGGAGTTCACCCAGACTCACGTCCATCAAGTCAGTGATGCCATCCAGCCATCTCATCCTCTGTCGTCCCCTTCTCCTCCTGCCCCCAATCCCTCCCAGCATCAGAGTCTTTTCCAATGAGTCAACTCTTCGCATGAGGTGGCCAAAGTACTGGAGTTTCAGCTTTAGCATCATTCCTTCCAAAGAAATCCCAGGGCTGATCTCCTTCAGAATGGACCGGTTGGATCTCCTTGCAGTCCAAGGGACTCTCAAGAGTCTTCTCCAACACCACAGTTCAAAGGCATCAATTCTTCGGCGCTCAGCCTTCTTCACAGTCCAACTCTCACATCCATACATGACCACAGGAAAAACCATAGCCTTGACTAGACGAACCTTTGTTGGCAAAGTAATGTCTCTGCTTTTGAATATGCTATCTAGGTTGGTCATAACTTTCCTTCCAAGGAGTAAGCGTCTTTTAATTTCATGGCTGCAGTCACCATCTGCAGTGATTTTGGAGCCAAAAAAATGAGTCTGACACTGTTTCCACTGTTTCCCCATCTATTTGCCATGAAGTGATGAGACCAGATGTCATGATCTTCGTTTTCTGAATGTTGAGCTTTAAGCCAACTTTTTCACTCTCCACTTTCACTTTCATCAAGAGGCTTTTTAGTTCCTCTTCACTTTCTGCCATAAGAGTGGTGTCATCTGCATATCTGAGGTTATTGATATTTCTCCTGGCAATCTTGATTGCAGCTTGTGTTTCTTCCAGTCCAGCGTTTCTCATGATGTACTCTGCATATAAGTTAAAGATGGTCAATACCAAAGTCAAATTGATTATATTCTTTGCAGCTGAAAATGGAGATGCGCTATACAGTCAGCAAAAACAAGACCTGGAGCTGACTGTGGCTCAGATTATGAGTTCCTTACTGCAAAATACAGACTTAAATTGAGGAAAGTAGGGAAAACCACTAAACCATTCAGGTATGACCTAAATCATATCTATTATGATTAGTACAGTGGAAGTGACAAAAAGAGTCAAGGGATTAGATCTGGAGACAGAGTGCCTGAAGAACTATGGACGGAAGTTTAAAACATTGTACAGGAGGCGGTGACCAAAGTCATCTCAAAAAAAAAAAAGAAATGCAAGACGGCAAAGTGATTGTCTGAAGAGGCTTTACAAATAGCTGAAGAAAGAAGAGAAGCAAAAGGCAAGAGAGAAAGGGAAAGATATACTCAACTTTAATATAGAGTTTCAGAAAATGGGAAGGATAGATAAAAAGGCCTACTTAAATGAGCAATGCAAAGAGATAGAGGAAAACAGTAGAAAAATGTCTTTAAGAAAATTGGAGGTATTAAGGGAGCATTTTATGCAAGGATGGTCACGATAAAGAAAAAGTAAGGACCTAACAGAAGCGGAAGAGATTCAGAATAGGTATCAAGAATATAGAGACAAACTATACAAGAAAGGTCTTAATGACCCAGATAATCATAATGCCATAGTCACCCACCCAGTGCCAGACATCCTGGAGTATGAATTCAAGTGGGCTTTATGAAGCATTACTATGAACAAAGCTAGTGGAGATGATGGAATTCCGATGAGCTATTTCAAATCCTAAAAGATGATGTTGTTAAAGTACTGTGCTGAATATGCCAGCAAATTTGGATAACTTAGCAGTGGCCATACAACTGGAAAAGGTCAGTTTTCATTCCAATCCCAAAGAAGGGTAATGCCAGAGAATGTTCAAACTACCATACGATTGTACTCATTTCACATACTAGCAAGATAATGCTCAAAATTCTTCAGGCTAGACTTCAGTAGTATGTGAATTGAGAATTTCCAGATGTACAAGCCAGATGTACAACTTCCAGATGCTTTTTAGAAAAGGCAGAGGAACCAGAGATTTAATTGCCAGCATTCATTGTATTGTAGAAAAAGCAAAGGGATTCCAGAAAAGCATCTGCTTCTGCTTCATTGACTGTCTGAAGCTTTTCACTGTATGAATCACAACAAACTAGAAAGTTCTTCAGGAAATGGGACTATCAGACCACCTTACCTGTCTCCTGATAAACAAGAAACCTGTGTGCAGGTCATGAAATAGCAGACCCAAACATGGTACAACTGACTGGTTCAAAATTGGAAAAGGAGTATGGGAGTGCTGTATATTGTCACCTTGCTTATTTAACTTATATGCAGAGTACGCCATGTGAAATTCCTCCACCCTGAAATCAAGACTGCCAGGAGAAATATCAAGAACCTCAGATATTCGAATGATACCACTCTCATGACAGAAAGTGAAGAGAATCTAAAGAGCCTCTTGATAAGTGCGAAAGAGAGTGAAAAAGCTGGCTTCACTCAACATTCAAAAAACTAAGGTCACAACATCTGATCCCATCACTTCATGGGAAATGGTGAAAAAGTGGAAGCAGTTACAGATTTTCTTTTCTTGGGCTCCAAAATTATCTGTGGACAGTGACTGCAGACTTGAAGTTAAAAGATGTTTGCTCCTTGGGAGGAAAGCTATGAGAAACCTAAGTGAAAGTGAAAGCTGCTCAGTCATGTCCGACTCCTTGTGACCCCATGGACTGTGCATGTCCATGGCATTCTCTAGTCCAGAGTACTGGAGTCAGTAGTCTTTTCCCTTATCCAGAGGATCTTCCAGACCCGGAGGTCGAACCCAGGTCTCCCTCAAGCAAGTGAATTCTTTACCAGCTGAACCACAAGGGATGCCCAAGAATACTGGGTTGGGTAGCCTATTCCTTCTCTAGCAGATCTTCCCAACCAAGGAATCTCTTGCATTGCAGGCAGATTCTTTACCAACTGAGCTAACAGGGAAGCCCCTAGACAGTGTATTAAAAAGAAGACATCACTTTGCCAACAAGGTCTGTATGGTCAGAGCTATGGTTTTTTCAGTAGTCACCTACGGATATGAGAGTTGGACTATAAAGAAGGTTGAATGCTAAGAATTGATGCTTTTGAATTATGATGTGGGAGAAGACTCTTGAGAGAGTCCCTTGGACACCCAAGAGATCAAACCAGTCAATCCTAAAGAAATCAACCCCGATCATTCATTGGAAGGACTGATGATGGTGCTAAAGCTCTAATTCTTTGGCCCCCTGATGTAAACATCTAACTCACTGGAAAAGACCTTGATTCTGGGAAAGATAGAAGGCAGAAGGAGAAAGGGGAAAAAGGAGAAGGGTGCAGCAGAAGATGAGATATTTAGATAGGCTCACCAACTTAATGGACATGAATTTGAGCAAACTCTGGGAGACAGTGAAGGGCAGAGGAACCCAGTGTGCTACAGTCCATGGGGTAGGACATGATTTAGCAACTGAACAGAGAGCACCATACTTCAGATACAAGCAATATATTTAAATTTGAAACTTAAAACTTTATTTGTATAGATCTTACTCTTAGTTAAAATTTTTAAATATGTGATGCTGTTTCAGAACTGCCTTCCCTACAATTTTTTTTGTTCAAATTTTAAAGTATGAAGACTAAATTTACTGATGGAAATGAAACTTGAAAAGAGTTGCTGTCTTTCTTAGAGCTGTGTCTTCACCTTAGCTCAGACAGTTTTTATAGTGAGCTACAATTTTTAAGTTATACTGAAGCCTAGTTTTGTATGTGTGGTGTCGCTTCGGTCATGTCTGACTCTTTGTGACCTTATGGACTGTAGCCTGCCAGGCTCCTCTGGACCTCGGATTCGGACAGGAATACTGGTGTGTTGCCATGCTCTCCTCCAGGGGGTCTTACTAACCCAGGGATCAAACTCGTGTCTGTCTCCTGCCTTGGCAAGTGAGTTCTTTACCACTAGCGCCACCTAGGAAGCCTAGTTTGTTATAACTCAAATTATAATTTTCCCTCTCATAGGCTGCTCTTTTATTCTTCTTTTTCCAAACGGTATATAAACTAGCATTAAAAGGAATTTGACACAATTAAATCTCTTAATACAGAGGTAGCATACTGGAAGTTCTAGAAAGAATTTGTTTGGTCTCTTCAATTTTTTGACAGGAAAGCAGCTAGGTTTCACTTCAGTACAAATAGCTGAACACCTGTTATTTTACATTTGGTCCTTTTTCAGCTCTTTTGTTACATCTTGGCCTCTGAAGACATTTGAGTTTATAATTGCTGTATTTAACATATTTTAAGAATTTTTCTGATTTCTTTTTAGTGTTTTCCCATTATATAGTAGTCTTATTAAAGGCTCTTCCTATACTGATTTGCACAGTTGTTCAGTGAAACAGCTGTTTCTGTGCTCACGTTTGGAAGGAACCATGAACTATATATACTCCCCTTGGAAGTTATAATGCATTGCAGTTAGCATCCTGAATAACTATAGTACAATTTGTTTAGCTGTTAGATCCATCTTTCCTAAAATTTTCCTAAGATGTTTTTTGGCCCAAGGGATTCTTGTTTCAAGAATTGTGTGGGATGTAGTTTGGGAAACTTAAACTAACCCAGAGAAATGCTTGGGATTTCTTTCTAGCTTTTTTAAGGTATAATTAAAATACAATAAAATGCTCAAATTTAAAGTGTACACTTCTGCTCAGTTTTGCTTTATAAATCTGTGAAATCAAGAAAAAGAAGATTTCTGTCACCTTTACTATAATCCACTTATTCTTCTGGGTCCTCTTTCCCAGGCAGGCACTGAAACTGATTGCTTTCACTGTAGTGATATTAGTTTGCATTTTCGAGGATTTCAGATCTTTGTTTTGGGGTTTCAGTTATAATCTTTAGATAATTTAGAATGAAACAGCTGCTAATAATAATACAGATAATTGACAAAATGTTTATGATATATGATATCAAAGTTTTTAGAGTAAGAATTTTAAACCCGTATCTTCAAAATTATATGGGAATTACACTGTAATGCGGAGAAGGCAATGGCAACTCACTCCAGTACTCTTGCCTGGAAAATCCCGTGGGTGGAGGAGCCTGGTAGGCTGCAGGCCATAATTTAATTAATAATTTCCCCTCAAAATTGAATCTGAGAAATAGAATCATCTAGTAAAATCAGAGAACTAATTAACTATAAGCTTATAAGGAAACAGTTATAGACAGTAACTTTCTTACCCAGCCACCTTTTACTAAGATTATCATATTCAAACCCTCCTATAAATCATATTAAAACAGAAATAACTGACCTCAGCTACTCTGTGGGCCTACTCTTAAAGAAACACATCGGTCATTGCATGTGTACTCCTTGCCCTTTACTGTCAGTCACCTGATAGGAAAAATTAAGTAGGAAATAAAAATACTTAAAAAAAATTTACTTGAAGTAGGGAAAGTAAATGAGGTAAAAATACCAGTAAACTTGATACTCCTAATGTAGTCCAGTCAAAAATACCACATAAAAATTTAGTTAATGATTTTTAAATATCTCATAGGTTATAGTTGCTTAATAATTACCAATTCTGAAAATGCTTTCCTCTGCTATACAGTTAGCTCTTGGTCTTCTGTACTAGGATAGAAATACAGCATAATGAATGATAAATGTTAATTGTTTTCTAACATACATGATTTTAATGTCTATGTTTGAACCCAGCCTTTTAAAAATACTCTAGATATATATAATACTGTTAGAAAAAACTATTTTAAAGATGAAATTCAGTGGTTCAGTAAAAGAAAGTTATTGAGTTACTATAGTTATGGCTATTAGAATATTAGAAATTGAAATAAAAAATGGTAAAATGAAATTTTTTTCAAAATTTTGATAGAGATCTCATAGAAATCTAAAGAAATGCTTAAAATACATGTTAAAGGTGGAAATGTTTTTACAGGTCAAAACATCGGGTGCTTCACATTGCTGTTGGGAGTGTTAAAATGGTATATAGTTTCTTGGAAAATCATTGGCAATACCTCAGAAAGTTAAACAGAGTTTACCATATGACCCAGTAATTCCATTCCTAGTTATTCACTCTAGAGAATTGAAGACATATGTTCACACAAAATTTTGCGCACGTACTCTTTAGCAGTATTATTCCCAACAACCAAAAGGTGAATGTCCATTGATAAACAAATGGATAAACAATTTGATAAACAAAATGCAATATCTCTATACGATGGCTATAAAAAAGTTCTGATACATACTACATGGTACATACATACATACTTTAAATCATGCTATGTCAGTTAAGAAAGACCACCTTAATTATGTAATTTCATTTATATGAAAAATCTGTAATAGGCAAATCTGTAGAAACAGAAAAGTGAGTGGTTGCTGGGGCTGGAGGAGATGGAATGGGGAGTGACTGCTAATAGGTACATACAGAGTTTCTGTTGAGGGTCTTGAAAATGATCTGGATAGTGGTGTTTGTTTGCATAACTTTATGCATGTACTAAAAATCACTGAATCGTACACTTTAAAAAGGTACATCAGAAAGAAGAGGTGGATATCAAGGTAGAATTCACAGACCTAACAAGGAGAAAGGAAAAAACCAATTACGAGGAATTTACTTTCTAATGGAAAATGAATTCAAAGAGTGTCTGGTTAGAAACTAAAAGAAAAAGATTAATGTGAGAGGATGCTTTCTCAGAACTCACTTTCAGGTCTCTATTAAGGCTTTCTCCTTTGTATGAGACAAAAGCAGCTGGTGATTGTGTGATGTTCCATCAGGATGTGTAAGAGAGAAACAGAAAAGCAAGACTCAAACAGAATAAATCAGTATACCTATTTCTTAGTTTCCACTGAGAAACATATTGGTGGCGTTTGTCTCATGCTGGACAGAGAAGGGTTGGAGGCCACAGTGTGTTCGCTGCAGAGGTAGGACTGGCAAGCAGGTGGGATATGTTCTGCCAGGCTCTGCACTCGCTCCCTGGCACCACGTGGCACCATGGCTATGACTCACGATCCTGCTCACTCCAGACATAGCTTCAGAGTCTTCTGGAATTAAGGGCCCTCTTAAGGTTAAGCCTATAAATCAAATTTATTCTGTAAAAATGTTTTCATTCAGCATATAAATATGGAATTTTAGAGGATTTGATTAAAATGATATCTCTAATAAAGCATTGTGTTAGAGCAAGTTACTCATAACATTTTTTTGTACAAAAGGGCCTTTTCCTTAAATGAAATGTTGCATAAAAGTTTAGCATTTAAAGCAAGGGAATGCAGAGTTGTGTGTTGAAGTGCAAAATGAGGGTGTGGGTAGGTGCAAGCAGAAGCCAGGTAGCTTAGTGTTAGTCACTCAGTCATGTCTGACTCTTTGTGACCCCATGACTGTAGTCCACTAGATTCCTCTGGTCAGTGAAATTCTCCATGCAGGAATACTGGAGTCGGTTGCCATTCCCTATATGAGGGGGTCTTCTCAACCCAGGGATCACACCTGGGTCCTCCCACATTGCGGGCAGATTCTTTACCAACTGAATCACCTGGGAAGCTTCAGCGCTCTCTTTCTCTCACCCTGCCCACAACACCCTTTTGAAACACTTCCTCTCAACCCAGTTTTGAGAAAATTGTCACAGTAAAAGAGCTTGATCAGGTGGAAATAGTACTTTCCTAGGAGTTAGAAGGCCTAATTTTTGACTTGTTTTCTCTGTTTAACTGTGTGGAATATGGAAAAGAATATTCTTCAGTGAAAGAGGTGGTTTAAAGTAGAGACTTCTGAGGACTCAAGCTATTCCTATTTAATATTTTGATTTAGAGAATTTAATTAGTAAAAAACTTTATTGATATCAACAGTAAGAAGAAAAAACCAGTAAGAATGATCAGTAAGTGACCATTTTAGTAAAATGTCTAGTTCAAGCCTTTGGGTTCATTTTTATTGCAAGTCACTGGGGTCAGAACCAAGACCTAACCAGGACCCTCATAAATCATAACAAAGAATCTTTTCAGATGCTACATGCAGTGAAATATGCCTGTAGCCAGCCTTTGCATCTCAGATCTTTGCAACTTGTCTTCTGCAATTTAAACAGCTTGGTTGTGTTCCACCAGTCTCTTGCATGCCACAACAAGTACGAATGTAGCCCCCATTTAGCAGGCTGTGAGGTTTTCTTCAACCCAGATTATCTGGAGACCTCTAAATTTTATGATGAAATTTTGTGAAAGTAAAAATGTTAGTCTTAGTCGTGTGTGACTCTTTGCGACCCTGTGGACTGTAACCCACCAGGGTCCTCTGTCCATGGGGATTCTCCAGGCAAGAAGCCTGGAGTGGGTTGCCATTTTCTTCTCCAGGGGATCCTCCCAACCCAGGGATCAAACCTGGGTCTTCTGCATTGCAGGCAGATTCTTTACTGTCTGAGCCACCAGGGAATCCTTAGACATAAGGGAAATACAAATTAAAACCAAAATGAGATATCATTTCATATCACTGCAATATGTGTGTACTGCTGTAAATGCACTGTTTAGCAGTATCTGTCTCTACGCTATCACCTAGCAATTCTACTGTTAGTTATTTACCCCAAAGAAATGAAAATATGTATTCACTAAATAACTTGTATAAGAATGTATATAACAGCTTAATCATAATAGTCAAAGTTAGAAACAACTCAAATTTTTATCAACAGGTAAATGGATAAAGAAATTGTGGTGTATTCATACAGTGGAATACTACTTACTCAACAATAAGAATGAACAGCCTACTGATATAACATGAATGAATCTAGACATAAAAAGTACCTTAAGAATTCATTTTATATAAAGTCCAAGAACAGGCAAAACTAAACTAATAATGCGAGAAATCAGAAAGTGGTTGCCTCCAATAGAAGGGCTCTGAAATGGATAATGGGATCTTCTAGATTGAAGGATATGTTTTATATCTTGCTTTAGGTGTTGTTTACATAGGTTTTTATAGTTAGCAATACTCATTGTAATGAACACATAAGATGTATGCATTTTATTGTATGTAAATTGTGAAAGTGAAAGTCAGTCGTGTCCGACTCTTTGCGACCGCATGGACTATACATTCCATGGAATTCTCCAGGCCACAATACTGGAGTGGATAGCCTTTCCCTTCTCCAGGGGATCTTCCCAACCCAGGGATCAAACCCAGGTCTCCTGCATTGCAGGTGGATTCTTTACCAGCTGAGCTATTAGAGAAGCCCCATGTAAATTGTACCTCAATTTAAATGTAAAATGTAAATTTTACCTCAATTTAAAAAGTGTTAAGACAGTTAAATAATTATCAGTGTGAAACAAATTCTGAAATTGGCTCTGTATCATTCCCATAAGAAGAAGGGGGAAGGGGAGTCCATATCCCAGTCTGAGGCAGAAACAGAGGATGAACAAGAACTAAGGATGTTCATTGGGAAGAAAAAGCAGAGGTGGGCAAGTAAATATATGTTAGGAATTTTAATTCATTTGTTAATTTGTTGTTTCATAGAAATCAGTGATGTTTCTGAGTTCTGTTGTCTGTGATACATAAATTATATATTAGAGGAAATACAATTCATCTAGATTTATCTCACAGGTATTATCTCAAGTTTGGTATGTATTATATTTTCTAGACACCCAGATGTTTTTCTGAATATATTTAGAGTTTTCGATTGCAAAAGAATTTTTTTTGAAATGCTTGTAAACATCTGAAGCCTTTTATTTCCCAATCTTCATAGTATTAGGGAGAATTTTTTTTCTTTATTTATCCTCTATGAATAAAGCCATCAAAGTGCCCTTTTAATTTTATATTTTAGTCTCCTTCAGAATGTGAGACTACAGTGGTCATTAGTGTGTTTTTAAATTGAAGGTTTACAGTAGGGGTATATCAAAAATGCAGTTCTTCAGACCTAATGAGCACTCTGTAAGTAGCCGGTTGTCTGTATCTTCTTTGTGAAATCTTCTGAAAATCTCTCTCTCAGCCACATTCCATGAACAGGCTGCATTAGATCTTGAATGGATATTAAATATCCATTAAATATCCAAAGTCAAAGTGATTTTTCTGAAAACTTCATTTCCCCATATACAAGTATAACTATTTAAAGATCTGTTCTTTTAAATCATTTTGTCTGTGATCACACTGTTAAAATTTGAAAGCATGAACTATATTGAATAAGGAATTGATTGTGTGATAATCTTTAGAATGAGAGGAGAGAATTAGAACTTTAAAAAAAAAACAATTATTAGAATTATCAGAAACATTAAGATTTCTGTTTATACTCAATATTGTAATGCTTCAGGCAAAGAGGATCCTTTAAAAGAAGAAAAAAAAATTTCTATAATACCTGGATTTATGTTACTTTATTCTATAATACCTGGATATTAGGAAAGCAAATGGTATCAAATGGATAGTTCCTTATCCAGTTTCAAAATATTGAAAATATTTTTAGCTGGGTGTCTTGGTGTTTGTCTTGTAGCAAACTGCTTTCATTGATCTTATGGTACCATTAAAAGTTTATAAAAATTATTCTAATTAGAGTTTTACAGTGCTAGAAATTAAACTTACATTTAACTGATTTTTATTTTTTCCATTTTTTTTTCTTAACTAGGTTCTTTCTGATGTTTCTTGAGCTTATTCCCCTGCAGTTGATCTCATTCCTGTTGGCCTACTATTAAGTTCCATGACAATACTAAGTTAATGTTCATTTTTAAGCCTCATTTATAGTACCAGGAAAATGTAGAAAAAACTTGACCTATATATTAGATGACCTAATTTCTTCCATTCCTAGAAGTACCATACCTTTTATAAGTAATCATTTTATAGTCATTTTCACACTCTTTGACTTACTCTACACTAAAGAACATAGTTGAGTTTTTGGAAAGTACAGGATTTAACAGATTTGGTCTTTAATGGTCACACACATCTCTAAACATTATAATTAATGAAGCAGGAAATTGCATCTACATAAGATTAATGTTTATTTTGGAACAGTAATATTTCAAGTACTGGTTTTCAAAAAATAATTTGGATTAATTTTTGGATTTCTCAATATTGTAAGTTGATAATGGTTTCTTGACATTTATTTTATGAAGATTCATTTTACTGTTTTATGGTACTGGTAGGATTCTGATATTAAGTTGGTTTGTCGAGTTGTATAATTGTTTATATTAATATTTAAGTAATGAAATGTTAGACAGTTTTTGCAATCCAGGGGTAAATGTTTCACCTAACACAATTTTTAAAAAGAAGCAAATAATGAATTCAGTGTTTTATATCTTTTCTTCATGGATGACCTACCCCTTAGTGTCAATATCAGATTTAACAGGAGCTTCATTGTGAATAGAGTAAGAGAAATCAGAGGTTCTCTTTTTTGGTGATCATAAAGACACAAAACAATTGATAGATATCCAAGAATGCATTCTAGTAAGATCTCTGAAGCATTGTGTCAGTGAAAGTTTACATAACTGATGAAACTGTCAGGATTTGCAATGCAGTGAATGCTGAAATAGTCTTTACCAGCAATATAATATGATCAGGATTTTGAAAGTTTTAGAACATTATGTTAAACTGTGATTATAGTTATAATGCGTTGTCCCTTTGAGTTAAATTTGTAACCATAAAGATGTGCAGCATAATTGTTATGTATTTATTTACAGACTACAATTTCCGTCGCAGCTCAATAAATAGTCTTTCCCCTGTTAGTGCTACCCTCTCTTCTGGGACTCCCAGCGTGCTTCCTTATACTTCAAGGCCTTACTCTTATTCAAGCTATTCCTTGTCACCAACGATACCTCTTGCTAATGGCAGCCATGTTGGACAGCGATTATATATCTCCAATCAGGCCTCATTCTTCTGAAGAAAATACTGTAAACAGGAATATGAAGTTTCTTTGTAAAGCATGCACATTAAAATACTGTTTTATTTTAGAATCGGGTCTGTACATTTGGTTTTAAAATGAAAATTATATATTCAACATAGTAAACATCAGCCATAGTAAACATCAAAATAACCTACAATTGTAAAACTTGTAAAAATGCTACAGTTAAAAAGTTACTCAGTGATTTCTCTTGATAAAGGTATAACAAACTACTGTTCGTTTTAAATTTTTGGGATTTTAAATAACTTCTGATTCTTGAGTGGTCGATAGAACACAGAAGTTTACATTAAATTTTTTCATTGTAACTTTACTAAATAGAGTTTCACAAGTATTAAAGCACTAAATTTGATTACCAAGGATCACTTATCTGTATCAGAGATTAGAACAATTATATAACCAGAAGCATCTAACTATTATGTAAAAAGAAATGAAGGGCAAAAAGATTAAGATGCAAATTTTATGCAGTACTAAAGAAAAAGCAGTCTACCATTGTGGTCCTTGAAAATAACTATAAATATTTTAGTTAATAATTATTTGTTGTAAAAATAAATTATAATTTTGCTGTTAATATATTCAAGGTTTTTGTAGTTATACTTCTGTTTTTTTGATATTCGATGTATAGTTGAGTAAGAAGTGTTATGGTTTTTTAATGTTGAAATCATGTGTTGTTTAATTTTTGTACTTGAATTCAAATTCTTTGACATTAAATATACAGTGTTTCTAATATGCGTGTGTCTCACTTGTTTATTAGTATGCACAAAAAGTTTAGTTCTCACAATTGCCTTGCCCTTCTAAAAACCAGTTTTCCTTACTTGGTTTCCATAGGCTCAGTGTCTTCGTTGGGATCAAAGCAAAGGATAATGCAGGAAGAAAATTAATAGTTTTGTGAAACATACTAACAAAGTCGTTTTTAGGGACCAGTAGAAATATTTTGTTGATTAACCCAGTGATGTTTTCCCCTCTTTCTTATGAATAATTAATGAACTCAGGTCATTTGGGCTGTTTAATAGTTCAGCAGCATACATCTGTGATCAGTTTCTAATGATGGTTTCCAAAAGAGACAAAAGTCTTTGCACTGGTTAGATACCAGATACTAGCTTTGATAATCATCTCATTGTATGGAATATAGGGTTTTGATAAGTAGAATATTAAATAGCTGCATGTATTTCTTCTGAAATTATTTTAGCAGAAGTTATTGGAGATAGTAAATTAGTCTTGATTGCATCCTCTAAAGAAGGTTCATTCCATCGGACCATACTTAATACTTTCTCTAGGTTGTTGCCTTAGATTTTCAAAATTGAATGAGCATAGACGTTATCCTTAACTAGTGTTAATTTCTTTCTGACATCTGATTTTACAGTTTAACTTCTGTGATTCACAGCTTCATATCACTCCTTCAGCAAACATACAGTGAGTATTTTGTCAACTGCTATGGAAATACCCTTGAGATGCAGAGGTGACTCAGGTTCAAACCAGAAGATAAACAGACAAATTAATTCAGTTTTCCATAGAAATGTTTGGAATTGCCCAAATATAATTACAAGTTCCCACAAATATGGCAAAATCAATACAATATTGTAAAGTAAAAAAAATATATATATATATATATATATTATACAGTTGACCCTTGAACAAAATGTGTGTGTTCACTTATATTTGATTTTTTTTCAATAAATATATTCTGCTATAGTACATCCTCTGTGGTTGGTTGAATCTGCCGGTATGGAAGCATGGATACTGGAATGTGGATACTCCTAACCCCCTGTGTTCTTGGAGGATCAACTGTACATCACAGTTCAGAGAGTTTACCAATCAATCACACAGTGCATTTGGAGATCCATAGTTATATGGTGGGAAACATACGAACTTTGGCCTTTGATTACCAGTTCTGCCATAGCTGCCATACCTGTATGGCAGGTATATACAGGCCTCAGGTTTGATTACCGGTTCTGCCACAGCCAAGTAATAACTCTGAGTTTGTACATGATTTTTAATCATTCGAAGCTATAATTTCAAATCTGTATAATCATGGTAACTTTACAACGTTAAAGGTAAAAACACTTCGAAGTAGAAAGCACTCAAGTGGTAGCCTGTATTGTTTAGGTGGAACTATATAATGTATAGTAGTCATTTAATGTACTGGTTTCTCATTCTTTCTGTTCCCTTTAAATAGAAATATATAAATCAGTGCATTCATATCAAGCGCTGTCTCTGTGATGTAATGTTTGAGCTTGTAATGGTTGATGTAATGGTTAATTTTGTTCATACTGCATATGAAATTTCACTTGTGAACATAGCTACTAATTACTTGCTGATTTAATTCTTATAGCACAGGCTCTATAATAAGCTATTAACCACAAGCCATTATTAATTGGTAACTTTCTTAGCTATGTCATGCTGTTCACTCGACAGGGAAACACTTCTAAAGACAGCCGTTGATCAAATTCTTTGTGCAACTTTGTGCAAGGAGCTATGACTGAAATACGAAGTACTAAGTAGCTATGATCCTTGGCTTGTTTAAAAACCATGGTAAGCAGAAAGATCAGAAAAGTTATGCAGAGAGTTTAACCTTACCTCTCTTCTCTGGTTTTCCTTTTACAATATTAGAGTGTGATGTTTTCCCTAACTATGACTCACAATCTAAAGGTCATCATAGAAGAAGGTGAAAGTCCAATTTAAAAAGGAAATCCTGTGTGGCAAGAAAATGCTAAAAGTTATGTCAAAAGAGAAATGATAAAACTTGAAAAATAATTGTGAATTGATTCACAAAGTGCTAATCTCTAATATTTATAAATATCAATGAAAAGAACTTCCACTCAAGAGGAAAATGGGCAAAATGTATGAAGACAGAAGACTTGGCCCTTAAACATATGAAAAAGTGCTTTATCTCATAAAAAAATGCAATCTGAAAAGTTAGATTTACAGGAATTCAAAAGGTTGATAAACCTTTGGAAGCATTGAATAAAATGAGCATTTTCATACATTTCAGGTGAGATTATAAATTAGTGTAATTCATGTAGAGAGCAATTATTCAGCTATCATCCAAAATTACAAATACTTAAATCTTTGATCCGGAAGTCCTACTTCTGGAATATACTTGCACATGTGTGAAATAGTATGTGTAAAACTATTCATTGAAACATTTTGTAACTGTAATACCCATCACTAGTGAAAGTTGCTTAGTCCTGTCTGACTCTTTGCGACACCATGGATTATACAGTCCATGGAATTAGCCTTTCCCTTCTCTACGGGATATTCCCAACCCACGGATTGAACCCAGGTCTCCCACATTGCAGGTGGATCTTTACCAGCTGAGCCACCAGGGAAGCCCAAGAATACTTGAGTGGGTAGCCTATCACTTCTTTAGCAGATCTTCCCGACCCAGGAACCGAACTGGGGTCTCCTGTGCTGCAGGCAGATTCTTTACTGACTGAGTTATCAAGGAAGCCCTCATTAGGGGACTGATTAAATAATACATTTATTGGTGAATAGGAAGAGTTGGACTGTAAAGGGGGCTGAGCACAGAATTGATGCTTTTGAAGTGTGGTGTTGGAGAAGACTTGCAAGTCCCTCGGACTGCAAGGAGATCCAACCAGTCCATCCTAAGGGAAATCAGTCCTGGGTGTTCATTGGAAGGACTGATGTTAAAGCTGAAACTCCAGTATTTTGGCCACCTGATGTGAAGAGCTGACTCATTTTAAGACACTGATGTTGGGAAAGATTGAAGGCAGGAGGAGAAGGGGACGACAGAGGATGAGATGGTGAGATGGCATCACCAACTCAATGGACATGAGTTAGGGTAAACTCCAGGAGTTGGTGATGGACAGGGAGGCCTGGCGTGCTGCGGTTCATGGGGTAGCAAAGTGTTGGACACGACTGAGTGACTGAACTGAACTGAACTGAAAAGGTTGTACAAAATAATACTCTTTATTCCTAATATAGAAAGCGATGGCAAAAAGAGTAAAGTTTAGAAATTGATGTATTTTGGGTAAAGAGGGAGAAAACATTTGTATGTGTTTTTATTAGGCTGTGGAAGGATTACAAAATACATGATTATGAGGAAAGCATATGAGGTCACACTTCTAGTTCCCTTCACTCCAGATACAGTGCAATGATAAATTGGTCTATCTGTCTCTTCTATATTTTATCTAAATTTCTTTTAAGTAAAAAGATATATTACTTCTCAGAAACAAATTGAAGATTTTTAAGGAACCATAATCCAAACACACACATTAGGGAAAAACTACACTGGTGTATTTACTGTGTGATCAGAAGTTAATGGGTTTTGAATAGGGGTCTCAGGCAAAATATGGTGAAAGCAGCAATGTAATCAGCTATGCAGTTCACCAATTTTGACTCAGTGGGTCCAATGTACTTGAAATGTGTCTAATTTCTGCTAGAAAAACAGTGAAAAAAGACCTCCAAGATTTGAAACAGTTGCATTTTCCTAGGCCAATAATTCTCTTCCTGAAAAACAGCTCTTCGTTTGTGATTAGGTTTAATAGAGATTCAGTTCAGTTTAGTTGCTCAGTCGTGTCTGATTCTTTGCAACCCCATGAACCACAGCACGCCAGGCCTCCCTGTCCATCACCAACTCCTGTAGTCCACCCAAACCCATGTCCACTGAGCCAGTGATGCCATCCAGCCATCTCATCCTCTGTTGTCCCCTTCTCCTGCCCTGAGTCTTTCCCAACATCAGTGTCTTTTCAAATGAGTCAGCTCTTCGCATGAGGTGGCCAAAGTACTGGAGTTTCAGCTTCAGCATCAGTCCTTCCAATGAACACCCAGGATTGATCTCCTTTAAGATGGACTGGTTGGATCTCCTTGCAGTCCAAGGGACTCTCAAGAGTCTTCTCCAACACCACACTTCAAAAGCGTCAATTCTTCAGTGCTCAGCTTTCTTCACAGTCCAACTCTCACATCCATACATGACCACTGGAAAAACCATAGCCTTGACTAGACGGACCTTTGTTGGCAAAGTAATGTCTATGCTTTTCAATATGCTATCTAGGTTGGTCATACCTTTCCTTCCAAGGAGTAAGTGTCTTTTAATTTCATGGCTGTAATCACCATGTGCAGTGATTTTGAAGCCCAGAAAAATAAAGTCAGCTACTGTTTACACTGTTTCCCCGTCTATTTGCCATGAAGTGGTGGGACTGGATGCCATGATCTTAGTTTTCTGAACGTTGAGCTTTAAGCCAACTTTTCCACAGTGTATTGTGGTCACACAGTCAAAGGCTTTAATAGAGATTGACCCTTATGAATTAGGTGTTCCTATATCACCAGGTATGAGCCTAGGAGCCCCACTATCAGGTTGAAATGGCATATCATGGTTTAAAGGACTCTCTGCTATACTCTCATCCTTTTCTCAGTCTCCTGTATTATGGGGTTGACTAAGGGGAAAAAATTTGGAATCTAGTTTCCTAAAGGTAGTGGAATGCACCAAAACCCAGATGTCTCTTACACATTTTCTGGAAACTATATAGAATAATCTAAAGCAAAGCCATGGATGATCCACACCTTTAGCACAACTAGAGAACACTACAGTTTGCAAACTACCTGTAAGTAAAAATAAATATAGATGAAAAATTGTGGAAGAGTTTTTATTATTATTGAGCTGTATTTCACATATAACACTATATTATTTTCAGGTATATAACAATGATTCAGTATTCGTATCTATAAATCTTAACACCCATCACCACACATAAGTAGACATTTTTTTTCTGATTACAATGATAACTTTTAAGCTCTATTTTTTAGTGATTTTCAAATGTACAGTATTACTATAACCACCATGCTTTACATTATATCCCATTATTAATTTGTAGCTGGAAGTTTGTATTTTTTACCCCCTTTATCTATTTTGCCTACTCCCAGACCCTTGAATCTGAACTCTGTACTTGTGAATTCAGATTTTTTGTTTTTTGCTCTTAGGTCCACACATGAGATCATACAGTATTTGTCTCTCTCTCTGTCTAACTTACTCCACTTTGGTGTAATGTCTTCAAATTCCATCCATGGTGTCACAAATGGCAAAGTTTCCTTCTTTATGGTTGAATAATTTTCCATCATATACACACACACATTTTCTTATCGATTCATCCATCGTTGGATACTTAGTGTATTTTCCTGTCCTGGCTTTTGAACTAGTGCTACAGTGAACACGGGGTGCAGACATCTTTCAGATAGTCATTTTTTTTCTTTCAGATAATTATCCAGAAGAAGAATTGCTGCATCATGTGGTAGTTATTATATTTTTAACTTTTTGAGAAACATTCATACTATTTTGCATATTGGCTGCATCAATCTACACTCCTCCAACAATGCACAAATGTGTCCTTCTCTCCACATCCTTACCAACACTTATTTCTTGTCTTTTTGATGATAACCACTTTCATAGGAATGAGGTGATACTTCATTGTGGTTTTGATTTGTACTTCCCTGATGATTTGTTACATTGAGCATCATTTCATGTGCTTATTGATCTTATGTATGTGTTCTTTAGAAAAAATGAGTATTTTGCCCATTTATAATTGGATTTTTTTGCAGTTGAGTTATGTGAGATCTTTATATATTTTGGATACTAACCCCTTATCATATATTAATATATGATTTGGAAACATTTTCTCCCATTTGGTAGGTTGCTTTTTCATTTTGTTAATGATTTCCTTTGCTGTGCAGAAACTTTTTAGTTTGATGTAACCCTGCTGTTTGTTTGTGCTTTTTTTGCCTTTGGTTTTGGTGTCAAATATAAAAAATTCATCACCAAGATTGATATCAAGGAGCTTATGACCTAGAATTCCTTTTAGGGTTTTAGAGTGTTAGGCCTTATATTAATGTCTTTGATTCATTTTGATTTAATTTTTGTGTATGGTATAAGTTGAAGTTGGGTCCAGTTTCATTCTTTTGCATGCTGCTATCCAGTTTTCCCAACAACACTTATTGAAGACTCTGTGCTTTTCCCATTGTATATTCTAGGCTCTTTTGTTGTAAATTGATTGTCCATATATGTGTGCATTTATTTCCCAGTTCTTTCTTCTGTTCCAGTAGTCTGTATGTCTGTTTTATGCCAGTGCCATGCTGTTTTGATCATTATAGTTTTGTAATATAGCTTGAAGCCTGAAGCCTCTATCTTTGTTCTTCCAGTAGTTATTTTTTGAGTTTTTGATGCAAACTTTTGTGGAGGACAAAGGATGTGTTAAAGGTCTGGAAAATGTTAAAAAGGGATCTGGAAGTACAAAGCTTAAGGGTGAGCCAACAGTCCACTTCAACTGTGAAAATACTGAAAAAAGTCCTGGTATATTCAAGCAGTCTCTTCTGGTAGAAGAAAGTCAAAGGAACTGGGGCATGTCCTTTGGATTCTGAATGGTTAACTGGAAAAAAAATTGAAGAGGTGAAATTCAGGATCCTATAAACAAATAACCATAAAAGAAAAGGGAGCACACAACTATCACCCACAAAACTGTCATCCGTTAAAGAAGTTGTTCTTTACTACACAGAGCAGAGAGCATCCTTAAACCTGGAAGCTTATAAGCCATTCAAAATTGCCAAGCCTGTCTGTGAAGTAAATAGATCAAAGCAGTTTACGTGTTCATAAAGCCACCATAAAAAGAAGACAGAAATGAGTATACATCTCAGCTGATGAAAATTTCCTGAAAAAAATGCTAAGTAGCAGAAAATAATTACACAGTACCTTAAACTGAAAAATCCTCAAACAAACATTTGGGAATATGAGAAAAAAGCCACTTTAGGCACTCATGGAATATCCTCCTGAGGCTTCCAGAGGAATCTACTAGAGGTTATGACTAGGGAAACTTTAGGAAAAGAAATGATTGTGAGCATTTCATTAATTGAACCAAGTTGAACCAAGACTAAAAGGTGGGACTAAGGGTGGGAATATAATACATAAGTGTTATAACAAAGTAGAAATGATGTAACTGAAAATAAGGGAGAGAGGAAGGTGAAGTAAGCTCTTTTTTGTAAATGGTCACTGGCACTCAGAGAATTCCCTTAATGATGACAAATCAGACTGTAAAATGTCAAGAAAACAGAGACTAAAGGCTTTATAAAAAATACATGTAAAAAGGCTACCACCAAGGGGTTGGCCAGGACAGAGGGGTGGAAAAACCCTGAGCTCAACTACCTTCACAAGCACACCAAAATCACAACTATTTTTCTAATTAATTTATTTTAACTGGAGGCTAATTACAACATTGTAGTGGGTTTTGCCATATACTGACATGAATCAACCATGGGTGTACATGTGTCCCCCTGTTCCAAACCCCCTGACCACCTCCCTCCCCCTTCCATCCTTCTGGGTTGTCCCAGTGTGCTGGCTTTGAGTGCCCTGTTAACTGCAGCGAACCTGGACTGGCCATCTGCTTCACATATGGTAATATACATGTTTCAGTGCTATTCTCTCACATCATCCCACCCTCACCTTCTCCCACAGAGTCCAGAAGTCTGTTCTTTACATCTGTGTCTGTTTTGCTGTCTTGCATGTAGGGTTGCTGTTACCATCTTTCTAACTTCTATACAAATGTGTTAATATACTGTATTGGTGTTTTTCTTTCTGACTTACTTCACTCTGTATAATAGGCTCCAGTTTCATCCACCTCATTAGAACTGACTCAAATATGTTTGTTTTTTATAGCTGAGTAATATTCCATTGTGTATATGCAAAATCACAACTCTTTGCAGGACAATCATAGATGAAAAAGACTGGAACCTAATAGAAAAGATCTACAACTAAAGACAAAAAGGATGAACCAAAATAAGACCAGTAGGCAGGGCAGACTCGATATAGTCAAGTCTCATAACCCTGGGTGGGTGACCCACAAACTGGAAAACAAATATATTGCAGAGGTTCTCCTACAGAGTGAGAGTTTTAAATCCCACATTGGGCTTTCCAGTCTGGGGATCCTGCACTGAGATGAGTCCTCAGACATTTGGCTTTGAAGACCAGTGGGCTTAATTTCAGAAATCTCACAGGATTGGAGGAAAACACTTCATTCTTAAAAGACACACCCAAAGTCTCACATGCTCTAGGACCCAGATCAAGAGCAGAAATTTGATAGGAAATGGCCATACCTACTTGCTAGTCTTAGAGAATCTCTAAGAGAGGCAAGGGGTGACTGTGGCACCCAGAGGATATAGAAACTGGCAGCAGCCATTATTGGGAGTTACTTCTGCTGTGTGGACAGTGGTATGGGTGGGTGCCATTGCAGAATCTTCGCTCTAGCTCATTAACTCCAAGACTTGGCCCTGCCCAATAAACTATAGGCAGTAGTGCTGGGATGCCTCAGTTCAGTTTAGTTCAGTTTCTCAGTCATGTCCAACTCATTACAACCCCATGGACTGCAGCATGTCAGGCTTCCCTCTCCATCACCAACTCCCAGAGCTTGCTCAGACTCATGTCCATTGATTCAGTGATGCCATCCAACCTTCTCATCCTCTGTCATCCCCTTCTACTCCAGTCTTCAGTCTTTCCCAGCATCAGGGTCTTTTCCAGTGAGTCATTTCTTCACATCAGAGGGCCAAAGTATTGGAGCTTCAGCTTCAGCCCTTCCAATGAATATTCAGGACTGATTTCCTTTAGGATTGACTGGTTTAATCTCCTTGCAGTCCAAGGGACTTTGAAGAGTCTTCTCCAATACCACAGTTAAAAAGTATCAGTTCTTTGGCACTCAGCTTTCATTATGGTCAACTCTCACATCCATACATGACTACTGGAAAAAGTATAGCTTTGACTAGATGGACCTTGGTTGGCAAAGTAATGTCTCTGCTGTTTAATATGCTGTCTAGTTTTGCCATAGCTTTCCTTCCAAGGAGGAAGCATCTTTTAATTTCATGGCTACAGTCACCATCCTCAGTGATTTTGGAGCCCAAGAAAATAAAGTCTGTCACTGTTTCCATTGTTTCTCCATCTATTTGCCATGAAGTGATGGGACTGGATCCCATGATGTTTGTTTTTTGAATGTTGAGTTTTATGCCAGCTATTTCAGTCTCCTATTCCACTTTATTCAAGAGGCAAGAGCAAGTTCCTCTTTGCTTTCTGCCACAGGGGTGGTGTTATCTGCGTATCTGAATTTATTGATATTTCTCTCAGCAATCTTGATTCCAGCTTGTGCCTCATCCAATCCAGCATTTCTCAAGATGCAGTCTGCATATAAGTTAAATAAGCAAGGTGACAATATACAGCCTTGACTAACTCCTTTCCTAATTTGGAGTCAGTCTGTTGTTCCATGTCCAGTTCTAACTGTTGCTTCTTGGCCTGGATACAGATTTCTCAGGAGGTAGGTAAGGTGATTTGGTATTTCCATGTCTAAGACTTTTCCAAAGATGGTTGTGACCCACACATTTAAAGGCTTTAGCATAGTTGGTGAAAGAATAGTAGACGTTTTTCATTTGTTTTTTTCTATGATCCAGTAGGTGTTGGCAATTTTATCTCTGGTTCCTCTGCCTTTTCTAAATCTAGCTTGAAGGTCTAGAAGTTATTGATTCACATACTGTTGAAGCCTGGCTTGGAGAATTTTGAGCATTACTTTCTTAGTGTGTAGATGAGTGCGGTTGTATGGTAGTTTGTTCATTCTTTGGCATTGCCTTTCTTTGGGATTGGAACGAAAACTAACATTTTCCAGCACTGTGGTCACTGCTGAGTTTTCCATATTTGCTGGCATATTGAGTGCAGCACTTTCACAGCATCATCTTTTAGGATTTGAAATAGCTCAACTGGAATTCCATCACCTCCACTAGCTTTGTTCATAGTGATGCTTCCTAAGGCCCATTTGATTTCACACTCCAGGATGTCTGGCTTTAGGTGAATGATCACATCTTCGTGGTTATCTGAGTCATTAGTATCTTTTTAATATTTTTCTTCTGTGTTTTCTTGCCACCTCTTCTTAATATCTTATGCTTGTGTTAGGTCCATACCATTTCTGTTCTTTATTGTGCCCATTTTTGCATGAAATATTCCCTTGGTATCTCCCATTCCATTGTTTTTCTCTATTTCATTGCAGTGATCACTTGGGAAGACTATCTCTCCTTGCTATTCTTCGGAACTCTGCATTCAGATGGATATATCTTTCTCTCCTTTGCCTTTTGCTTCTCTTCTTTTCCCAGCACTTTGTCAGATCTCTTCAGACAACCATTTTGCCTTTTTGTCTGTCTTCTTCTTGGGGATGGTTTTGATCACCCTCTCTGTACAGTGAACCAGAGAAATGCCTCAGGCCAAGAAACTAACTGGGTTAGTTAATACATCCCCACCCATTTACCACAGGCTGTCTTAAGACCACTGGAGCCCACAGCCACTACTGGACATGGTCCTACCAATTAGAGAGCCCAGGGCATAGCTACATCCATCAGGCGACAGACAACAGATGCAAGGAAACCAAAATCCCACAGTGTGTGTACCCAGTGTGCCACAGCAGGTTAGACCCTGTCCTGGGGTCAACTGGGGCCTGGCCATGCCCAATAGCAGGCCAACCCAAGCTTCAGGATACCCTGTACCCTGTACCCAACTGTGTCAGGAATGTCCCTGTAACCAACCAGTGATCCAAAACCAGCTCTAGGATTCCTATGGTCTGGAGCCAGGCTCCATGACCCCATTATGCCTGCCAGTAGTCCAGCATTAGTCACTGGGCCTACTGGGTTTTGCAGTTTGCCACCTAGTGACCGGGCCCTGCCAGCCAGCACCTGGCAGCTTCTGCACAAAACAGGACCTGGCAGTCAACCAGACCAGGGGCCGATAAAGTCTACAAGATTGTCCACACAATCAGACCAACACAACAGAAGGACCTGCATAGCCCTCACAGGGGAAACTTCTAAAGCATATAGTTTGGGTGAAAAGAAGGAAGTGTGCTGCTTAGATGCATAGGCCATCTCATACAAAAGACCACTTCTCTAAGGTTGGGAAACATAACTAATCTACCAGATACATAAAAATATGAACAGAAACTTAGGCAAAATGAAGCAACAGAGGAACATGTTCCAGATGAAGGAACAAGATAAAACATCAGAAGAAGAATTAAGTGAAGATGGGCAGTCTATCTGAGTAGAGTTCAGGGTAATGATCATAAAGATGGTCAAAAGGACTTGGGAAAGAATGGATGCACAGAGCAGGAAGTTAGTGGTTTATAACAAAGAATTAGAAACTATAAATAATAACAAAATAGAGAAGAATATAATTAATGAAAAATACACAAGATGGCATCAACAGTAGAGTATAAATCTTTATAGAGGAATGCAACAGCAAACTGGAAGACTGGGCAGTGGAAATTACTGATGCTGAATGGAAAAAGAATGAAAAGAAATGAAAACAGCTTAAGAGACCTCTGGGACATCAAGTTCACTAATATTTGTATTTTAGAGGGCCCAGGAGAAGAGAGAGGGAAAGGGCCTGAGAAAGCATTTGAAGACAAAATAGGTGAAAACTTTCCTTACCTGGGAAGGAAATAGTCATCCAAGTCCAGGAAGTGTACAGTCCCATACTGAAATAACCCAAAGAATACACCAGGGCACATTGTAATCAAAATGGCTAAAGTTAAAGAGAGAATATTAAAAGCAGCAAGGGGAAAGCAACAAATAACAATCAAGGGACATCCCATAAGGCTATCAGCTAACTTTTCAGAATAAGTTCTGCAGGCCGAAAGGGAGTGTCATGATATGTTTAAAGTGATGAAAGAGAAAAACCTACCAAAAGTCTGAGTAGGAAATACTCTGCTCAACAAGGCTGTCATTCAGATTGCAGAAATCAAAATCTTTACAGACAACCAAAAACTAAAAGAAGTCAGCACCACCAAATCAGCTTTATAAGAAATATTAAAGGATCTTCTCTAAGAAAAAAAGAAAAGGCCACAACTGGAAACATGAAAATTATACAGGTAAGGCAAGAAATCATCTATACACAAAGCTGGTAGGAAGGTTAAAAGATGAGAAGTATGAAATGATCTACAAGCACACTAAGAAGTTAAAAGATACACAAAACAATTCGGTGTAAAATATGACATCAACAATAATCGTGAGGGGGAGAGTAAAAATTCAGGGTTGTTATAATACATTTGAAATTAAGAGATTAACAATCACATGCATGCGATTGGTACATAAAATCTTCATGGTAACCACAAAAAAAATCTCTTATAGATAAGCACACACTAAAAAGAAAAAGAAATACAAATAAAATACCAAAGATAGTCATTAAATCACAAGAGAAAAGAGTATAAGAACAGAGGAAAAATAGACCTAAGAAAACAATCTCCAATTAACAAAATGGCATTAAATACATTGTTATTTTGTGGCTAAGTAATATCCAACTATTTTATGACCCCATGGACTGTAGCCTGCTAGGCTCCTCTGTCCATGGGATTTCCCAAGCAAGAATACTGGAGTGGGTTGTCATTTTCTTCCCCAGGGGAACTTTTCAACCCATGGATCAAACCCACATCTCCTGAATTGGCAGGCCTATTCTCAGTTCTGCATTGAGCCACCAGGGAAGGCCATTAAGTACATAAATATCAGTAATTACCTTAAAATTAGCGCATTAAATGCTCCAACCAAAAGACATAGAATGGCTGAATGGATAAAAACATGAGACCCATATATTTGCTGCATGAAGGAGACTTGCTTCAGATCTAAAGATATACACAGACTGAAATTGAGGTGATGGATTAAGGTATTTCATGTAAATAGAAACCAAAAGAAAGCTGGAATAACAATACTTACATCAGACAAAACAGGCTTCAAAATAAAGACTATTAAGAAGACTTTCAAAAGACTTTCAATAGTCAAAATAAAGACTATAAAGAAAAAGAAGAATACTACATAATGATCAAGAAGTCAATCCAAGAAGATAAAATGATTGTAAATATATATACACCCAATACAAGAGCACCAAAATACATAAAGCAAATATTAATAGATATAAAAGGAGAAATAGAAATTAACACAATAATAGTAGGAAACTTTAATACCCCACTTAAATCAATGGACATTAAACACTGACCTACACTGACACGTTAGATCACATGGACTTAATTGATATTTATAGAGCATTCCATTTGAAAGCAGCAGAACACACATTCTATTCAAGTGCACATGGAACATTCTCCAGGTGAAATCACACAGTGGGCCACAAAACAAGCCTCAGTCAATTTAGGAAATCTGAAATCATATCAAGCATCTTATCTGACCACAACATCACAGTGCTGGAAATCAACTACAAAAAAAAAAAAAAAAGCAAAAAACAGAAACACCTGAAGGCTAAAAAATATGCTACTAAACAATGAATGGATAACTGTGGAAACAGAAAAAAAAAAAAAAAAAACACCTAGAGACAAATGAAAACAAAAACACAATGATCTAAAACCTATGAGATGCAGCAAAAGCAGTTCTAATAGGAAAGTTTATGGCAATACAATCTTAGCTCAGGAAACAAAAAGAACCACAAATAAACAACCTAACTTTACACATAAAACAATTGGAGGAAGAAGAACAAACAAAACACAAAGCTAGTAGGAAAAAAAGAAATCGTAAAAAATTAGAGCAGAATTAAAAGAGAGACTACAAAAAAGAAACTATCAATTAAACTAAAGGATTTTTTTTTTAAGATAGATAAAATTAATAAACCTTTAGCCAGATTCATCAAAAAATGGAGGGAGAGAGGGCCCAATTCAAAAATGAAAAATTACAACCACCCCCACAAAATAGGAAAGATCATAAAGCAACTATAAACAACTACAGGCCAATAAAATGGACTCCCTATTAAAAACGGACAGGTTATTAGAAATCCTTCCAAGACTCTATAGGGAAGAAATAGAAAATATGAAGAGACCAATTAACATTACTGAAACTGATTAATCTGTGATTTAAAAACCTCCATACTGTTCATACTATTCCTATTTTGGGGGCTCCAAAATCACTGCAAATAGTGATTGCAGCCATGAAATTAAAAGATGCTTACTCCTTGGAAGGAAAGTTATGACCAACCTAGACAGCATATTAAAAAGCAGAGACATTACTTTGCCAACAAAGGTCCATCTAGTCAAGGCTATAGTTTTTCCGGTAGTCAAGTATGGATGTGAGAGTTGGACTATAAAGAAAGCTGAGCGCTGAAGAATTGATGCTTTTGAAGTGTGGTGTTGGCGAAGACTCTTGAGAGTCCCGTGGACTGCAAGGAGATCCAAACAGTCCATCCTAAAGGAGATCAGTCCTGGGTGTTCATTGGAAGGACTGATGTTGAAGCTGAAACTCCAATACTTTGGCCACCTGATGTAAAGAGCTGACTCATTTGAAAAGACACTGATGCTGGGAAAGATTGAAGGCTAGAGGAAAAGGGGATGCCAGAGGTTGAGATGGTTGGATGTCATCACCGACTCAATGGACATGAGTCTGGGTGAACTCCAGGAGTTGGTGATGGACAGGGAGGCCTAGCGTGCTGTGATTCGTGGAGTTGCAAAGAGTCGGACATGACTGAGTGACTGAACTGACTGAAAAACCTCCAAAAAAACAAAGTTCAGGGCTTGATATCTTCACAGATGAAATCCCTCAAATACTTATAGAAGAATTAACACATATACTTCTGAAACTATTCTGAAGAAACTGCAGGTAAAGGAATCCTTCCAAACCCATTCTGTGAAGCCACCGTCACTGTGCTATCAAAACCAGCAAAGGTATCACAAAAAAGAAAATTACATACAAATTGTTAAATTATTTGTTCTACTTCTGTGAAAAATACAGTTGGTAGTTTGATAGGGATTGCATTGAACTATAGATTACTTTGGGTAGGATACTCATTTTCATGATAGTGATTCTTTGAATCCTAGAACATGTATGTTTCTCCATCTAGTTGTGTCATCTTTGATGTCTTTCATCAGTGTCTTATAGTTTTCTGTATATAGGTCTTTTGTTTCTTTAGTTGGATTCATTCGTAAGTATTTTTTTATTCTTTTGCAATGGTGAATGGGATTGTTTCTTTAGTTTCTCTCTTTTTTTAAAATTATTTAACTGGAAGATAATTGCTTTACAATATTGTGATTTTTTTTTTCCCATACATCAACATGAATCGACTACAGGTATACATGTTCTGCCTCTTCTTGAACCCCCCTCCCACCCTATCCCTCCGGGTTGTCCCAGAGCACTGGCTTTGGGTGACCTGCTTCATGCATCAAACCTGCTCTGGTCATCTCTTTTAAATATGGTAATGTAAATGTTTCAATGCTATTCTCTTAAATCATCCCTTACCTTCTCCCACTGAGTCCAAAATTCTGTTCTTTATGCCTGTGTCTCCTTTGCTGCCTAGAATGTTGGGTTTTCAGTATTGTTTTTCTAAATTCCATATATATGTGTTAATATACAGTATTTGTCTTTCTCTTTCTTTCTTACTTCACTCTGTATAATAGGTTCCAGGTTCATCCATCTCATTAGAACTGAATCAAATGCACTCCTTTTCATAGCTGAATAATATTCCACTCTGTATATGTACCACAACTTCCTTACTCATTCATCTGTTGATGGACATCTAGGTTGCTTCCATGTCCTAGCTGTTGTAAATAGTGCTGCAATGAACATTAGGGTACATGTGTCTTTCAATTCTGGTTTCCTCTGGGTATATGGCCAGCAATGGGATTGCTGGGCCATATGGTAGTTCTATGCCCACTTTTTAAAGGAATCTCCACCCTGTTCTCCATAGTGCCTGTATCAGTTTGCATTCCCACCAACAGTGTAAGAGAATTCCCTTTTCTCCATGCCCGCTCCAGCATTTATTGTTTTTAGACTTTTTGATGACGGCCATTCTAACCAGCATGAGAAGATACCTGATTGTGGTTTGGATTTACATTTCTCTAATAATGAGTGATGCTGAGCATCTTTTCATGTGTTTACTAGCTGTCTGTGTGTCTTCTTTGGAGAAATGTCTGTTTAGGTCTTTTGCCCACTTTTTGATTGGGTTGTTCATTTTTTTCTGGTATTGAGCTGCATGAGCTGTTTGTATATTTTGGAGATTAATTCTTTGTCAGTTTTTTCATTTTCTATTATTTTCTTCCATTACGTCTTTTCACTTTGCTTATAGTTTTCTTCATTGTGCAAAAGCTTGTAAGTTTAATTAGATCCCATTTGTTTATTTTTACCTCCCATTACACTGGGAGGTGAGTCATAGAGGATCTTGCTGTGATTTATTTTGGATAGTGTTCTATCTTTTCTTCTAGGAGTTTTATATTTTCTGGTCTTATATTTAGGTTTTTAATCCATTTTGAGTTTATTTTTGTGTATGGTGTTAGAAAGTGTTCTAGTTTCATTATTTTTTTTGAAGCTGACCAGTTTCCCCAGAACCAATTGTTGAAGAGACTGTCTTTTCCCATTGTATATTTTTTTGCCTCCTTTGTTAAACATAAGCTGTCCATAGGTGCATGGATTTATCTCTGGACTTTCTACTTTGCTTCATTAATCTATATGTCTGTCTTTGTGCAAGTGCTATATGGTCTTGATGACTGTAGCTTTGTAGTATAGTCTGAAGTCGTGAAGGTTGATTCCTCCAGTTCCATTCTTCTTTCTCAAGATCGCTTTGGCTATTTAGGGTATTTTGTATTTCCATACAAATTGTGAAATTATTTGTTCTAATTTTGTGAAAAATACCATTGGTAGTTGACTCCCTAGATTGTTTTAGGTAGTATACTCATTTTCACTATATTGATTCTTCTAACCCAAGAATGGTATATTTCTCCATCTATTTGTGTCATCTTTGATGTCTTTCATCAGTGTTTTATGGTTTTCTGTATACAGGTCTTTTGTTTCTTTAGATGAATTTATTCCTATGTATTTCATTTTTTTAGTTGCAATGGTGAATGCAATTGTTTCCTTAATTTCTCTTTTTGATCTTTCACTGTTAGCATATAGGAATGCAAGGAATTTCTGTGTATTAAGTTTGTATCCTGCAACTTTACTGTATTCATTGATTAGCTCTAGTAATTTTCTGGTGGCATCTTTAGGGTTTTCTATGTAGGAGATCATGTCATCTTCAAGCAGTGAGAGTTTTATTCTTCTTTTCCAGTCTGGATTGCTTGCTTTTATTTCTTTTTCTTCTCTGATTGCTGTTGCTAGGACTTCCAAAACTATGTTGAGTAGTATTGGTGGGAATGGGCACTCTAGTCTTGTTCCTGATTTTAGGATAAATACTTTCAATTTTTTTTTTTTACCATTGAGGATGATGTTTGCTGTGGGTTTGTCATATATGGCTTTTAATATGTTGAATTATGTTTGACATAATGTGGCATACAAAATGTATGCCTATTTTCTGGAGACTTTTTATCTTAATGGGTGTTGGATTTTGTCAAAGGCTTTCTCTGCATCTATTGAAATAATTATATGGCTTTTATCTTTCCATTTGTTAATATGATATATCACATTGATGTATCTGTGAATATTGAAGGATCCCAGCATCCCTGGAATAAAGCCTACTTGATCACAATGTATGATCTTTTTATTATGTTGTTAGATTCTATTTGCTAGTATTTTGTTGAGAATTTGATGAACATAGGTGCAAAAATCCTCAACAAAATTCCAGAAATCTGAATCCAACAACACATTAAAATCATCATATACCATGATCAAGTAGGATTTATCTCAGGGATGCAAGCATTTTCCAATATCTGAAAATAAATGTGATATGCTACAGTAACAAATCAAAAACAAAAATTGAGAAATATATGATCATCTCAATAGATGCTGAAAAATCTTTTGATAAAATTCAACATCTATTTATGATTTTAAAAAATATTCCCCAGAAAAAGGGCATAGAGGAAACATGCCTCCGCATAATAAAGGCCAATATATTAGAAACCCACAGCTAACATCACACTCATTGGCATAAAGCTGAAAGGTTTTTCTCTAAGATAAGGAGCAAGCAAAGAATGCCCAGTCTTTCTACTTTTATTCAACAAAGTATTTGTAGTCCTAGTGATAACAGTCAGACAAAAGAAGAAAGAAGAAAGGAAGATAGAAGAAGGAATGAAAGAAAAAGAATCCAAATTGGGAAGGAAGAAGTAAAACTGTCACTCTTTTGGGGTGATATGATACTATATACAGAGAATCCTAAAGACACTACCAGAAAACTACTAGAACTTTTCAATCAATTTAGTAAAGTAGTAGGATGCAAAACTAATATGTAGAAATCATTTGCATTTTTATATACCAACAACAAATTTTCAGAAATAGAGAATACAATACCTAGAAATAAACCTACCTAAGGAGGTAAAAGATCTGGACTCAGAAAAATATGAGACACTGGTAAAGGTAACTGAAGAATATGCAAACATGGAAAAATATATCATATTCTTGGACTGGAAGAATTAATAATGTTAAAATGATCATATAACCCAAGGCAATCTACAGATTCAGTGCAATCTTTATGAGTCAAAATACCAATGTCATTTTTCATAGAACTAGAACCATTAATTTTAAATTTTTTAATATAAATATATACTATATATATATATATATATATATATATATTTTTTTAATTTTAGTGCTTCCTTGATGGCTTAGACTGTAAAGAGTCTGTGTGCAATGCAGAAGACCCAGATTCAATCCCTGTGTCAGGAAGATCCCCTGGGGAAGGAAATGGCAATCAATTCCAGTGTTTTTGCCTGGAAAATTCCATGGATGGAGGAGCCTGTCAGGCTATAGTCCATGGGGTTGCAAAGAGTTGGAAATGACTAAGCAGCTAACTCACACACATAAACATAAAGGACTGAATAGTCAAATAATCTTGAGAAAGAAGAACAGAGCTGGAGAAATCACACTCCCTGATTTCAGACTATGTTACTAAGCTCCAGTAATCACAGCAGTATGGTACTGCACAAAAGCAGACACCTACCTTAATGGAATGAAAAAGGCCAAAAATAAATGGTCAACTATGACAAAAAAGAGGGGAGAATATACAATTGAGAAAAGACAGTCTTTTCAGTAAGTGGTGCTTTAAAAATTGTACAACTATGTGTCAAAAATGCAGTTAGAATATTCTGTAACATCATATACAAAAATAAAGAATGCATTCAAGACCAATGTATGATACAGGATTTTATAAAACTCTTAGAAGAAACTACAAGCAAAACACTTTTTGACATAAATCATAGCAATATTTTTTGACCTATCCCCTAGAGCAAAGGAAATAAAAATAAGCAAATGGAACCTAGCTAAACTTAAAAGCTTTTGCACAGCAAAGGAAACCATCAACAAATCAAAAAGACAACCTACTGAATGCAGAAAATATTTGCAAATGATATAACTGATAAGGGGTTAATATCCAACATATAGAAATAGCTTGTACAACTCAACATCAAATAAACCAATTAAAAAAGAAAAAAGATTTGAATAGAGGTTTTTCCAAAGAGGATATGCAGTTGACACACAGGCACATGAAAAGATGCTCAACATTGGTAATCATTAGGGTAACAAAAATAGAACCACAATGAGATATCATCTCACGTCTGTCAGAATGACTATCATCAAAAAGAACATAACAAATGTCAGCAATAATGTGGTGAAAAGGGAACACTTGAACACTGTTGGTTGAATGAAAATTGGTGCCACCAGTTTACCATTGTTGAAAACAATATGCAGTTTTCTCAAAAAACTAAAATAGAACTGCAATTTAACCTAGCAATTTCACTCCTGGGTATATATATATCCAAAAATCTCCACTAGTTAGAAAAGATATTTATGCACTCAAATGTTCATAGCAATATTATTTACAATTGCCAAAATATAGTAGCATATAGATGAATGGATAAAAAGATGTGGTACATATATACCCAATGGAATATTACTTAGCCATAAAATATGAAATTTTGCCATTTGCAGCAACATGGATAGAATTGGAGGATATTATGCAAAGTGAAATAAGTCAGATAGAAAGACTAATACTGTATGCTATCATGTGGAACTTAAAAGATACAACAAACTAGTGAATATAACAAAAATCCAGCAGATTCACAGATACAGAGATCAAATGAAAGGGTACCAGGGATGAGAAGGAAAAGGGGAGTGGCCAAACAGAGGGAGGAGATTAAGAGGTACAAACTAGTATGTATAAAGTAAATTACAAGGATATATGTACAACACAGGGAATATAGCCAGTATGTTCTAATATCTATAAATGGAATATAAACTTTAAAAATTGTGAATCACTATATTACACACCTCTAACTTATATAATATTTTACATCAACTACACATCAATAAAAAATGTAACTGTCAGAGCACAAATGCAAGCCTTCTAAAATATTAAAAGGGTAGAAAAAGAAAGTCAGTTTGTAGAGAAAAAACAAATATAATGTAATACACATAGTAATTATGCCCTAAAATAATAAAATAGTTGTGAATTGCGTGTGTGCACATGTGTGTGCTGTCACTTCCATCCTGTTTGACTCTGCAACCCTATGAACTGTAGCCCATCAGTCTCCTCTGTCCATGGGATTCTTCTCTACTGGAGAGGGTGGCTTTGCCCTCATCCAGGGGATCTTCCTGACTCAGGGATTGAACCTGCATCTCCTGCATTTCAGGCAGATGCTTTACTGCTGAGCCACCAGGGAAGCCCAGTTGGATCACAAAGCAGTTTTCAACTCTGTGATGTATATGAGACAGAGGTAAAACAAAGCAAATTATGAATGCAAAATGTAAGGGACGACAAATGTATACCAGGCAAATGGAAATAAAAGTACATATGAACATTTCTATTCATTGCAGCACAATTTGTGCAAAATGTGGCAAACAACTTAAATATTCATAATGAGAACTTGGTTGGATACATTGGCACTTCCACACCATGGAGTACTATGAAACTGTACAGAAAAAAATCTATAAACTGATGCAAGTCATTTGTTATTACTAATAAAGTAGTAAAGTAAATATTTCATTTCTTTAAAGAAAAAGACAACATTCAGAGAACTTTGGAGAGAAGAACACAAACCAAATTATCATCCACTGACAGCTCTTTGAATTTTGAACTGTCTTGAGTTACCCAACACCACTTCAGTTGCTGGTCTCTGACCTTTTAAATTCCCCAGTCACTGAAATAGTACCTAATGATTAATGACCTTGGGTGCCACACAAGTAATTCTGGATAATATGCTGTGTGAACTAGGGAAAACTGTTCTCTAAGCAGACAAGGGGGCACAGTTTTACAGGGTGAAAAATAGTATATGCAAAGATGCATTGTGAGACAGCTTTACGTGAGTTGAGAATTTCCTGTGTTAAGTTACTTTTTACTTGAAATATCTAGAATGGTTTCTGTGGCCTGCACTGGCAGGATGGGAAGTATATCCCTTGCTGACTCTGGTATGGAGTGCCCATCTTTACTAAGTTGCTGGCTACCTTAATCACTTAGTATCTGAAATTTTAACTTTTGTAGAGAAGTAAACTGTAAGATTGAAACTTGCATAGGTTTTTGTAAATGGAATGTCAAATATATCTAGGAAAAATGCTTAAACTTTTGGAAAAGAAGTGTCATTAGATTCTTACCTCACATGATCCGTTAAAATGAAAAACTCAGTGGATGAACAAATAAAATGTTAAAAGTTTAATACACAGATAGGTGCACCCTGATAAGGGAGAATAACCTCAGCCATAAAATGTACCTCAGATCATCATGGCATCATATGAATCAGTCATAAGCTACCTCACATTTTCCGCCATCACCTTAGATAGCCCTGCTCCGTGACAGAGAATCCACGGCTATTCTAAGGGCACACGGGAAGGGGATGCTATATTCTGTGTTGTTTGAGGTGTATGGGAAGGAGAAAACGAATGAGCATGTCCTCTTCTCCCTAGTTTGTCAAAATGTATGCAAAAGAACGTACTTCAATGGCTGTTTCCTCCAAACTGCCTTTTCTCAGAAGCTCTTTGTGTTTTCTCTCCAATCCGAAGAGTGACTATTCCAGATGTATCTCCCTCCTGTAACAGTTTGTGAACTTACCTGAGTTTTCCTGCAGGGGGAAACATCCACCAGTTTATAAGGAAAAAAAAAAAAAATTAAAACCTGTAACAACAGCAAACTGGCTTTAGCAAAGATTGTAAGTGCTTTTTAAAAATAAAAGTTGCAAATATGTTTGCTTGATTCCTGTTCTATTTTCCCTGGGTGAAGGAATGTGTGCTATCTTAAATAAATATTAGCTAACCATTTTATAGTATTTATTGCATATACAATTCTTGGATATCCACATAATCTAAAAATGTACCTGGTTACCTATTCTATTTAGTTTATCTGCAAAGCTATAAAAGGCTACTAGGTCACAGGTGAAAGCTAAAGGAACAAGAGAGAGATTCAGGAATGAATAAAATGGGGGCTGCCATTCCCTCAATTTACTGAATGCCTCTCATGAGTGAGACTGTGCTATGTGCTAGGGATACAAAAGTGAAAACATTTATGTTTCTGAGTTTGAGTTCAAAGAAAAAAGACGTAACTTTGGAAATAAAGTATTTGAAGACTTTTTTCAGTCTGATTTTGAAGATGTTTGTTTTTCAGGGAGATGAACTGAGACATGTTGTTGTCATCTTGCTTTATCTTTTGGCCTACAGAGAAGTTACTTTTACTTACTCCGGTTTTTAACCTTGTCCTCAACCATCTAATGCTTCCCTGATGGCTCAGCAGGTAAAGAATCTGCTGGCAATGCAGGAGACATAGGAGACTCAGGTTCTATCCCTGGGTCAGGAAGATCCCCTAGAGAAGGAAATGGCAACCCACTCCAGTATTCTTTTTTTTTTTTTCTGGACATTATCATTAAATTTATTTTGAAAGCATCAAGGTCTCTCAGTTAATCTAGGTTCTTCCCTCAAGAGTAACGTCTAGAAACAAGGGTGCAGAAAAATCTTTTGTTCCTCCAGTTTCCTGGAGCCCTGACAGTACTCGGTATAGGCTACCACAATGTAAAGTCATTGAAGTGAACTCTTTATAACATTAACAGAGTTGGGGTGGCCTACTTCAGGACTCCTGACTACAAAAACAGTAGTTTCTGGTCCTGGCTAAAGGGCAGGGGGAACTGGGGGTGAGGGGAGGAATAGGCCGGTAGCTTGGAGGTCAGCCCGTATCTGAAACAACACTGGCTATAGTATTCAGAATCGTTCATTCAGTTCAAGATCTGTGTCTCGTAGGAAGCTCTTCCTGAAGTCCTCAAGCCTCAGATAAGTTGCATCTCTCAGTGATTTAATAGAAGCTTGAGCCTGACTCTCTGGTAACAACTTCCTTGTATAAGTTACTTCCCTAAAGGTTGGTCTCTCAACTATGAGGATGACAATCACCAGGTTGGGGGAGCCAGAAGGCTTAAATGAACTAAGGTGTGTGAGGTGCTCTGAACAGTGCCCTGTGAGCCTGTAGTTAAGTCTAAAAGATGGAGCTACTGCGATCACTCTGCCGTGACTCCTCACAGTCGGGGTCACTGATTTTAGCATTTCATCATATGCGTCTCATACTGCTGTGCCAGTCTCCAGTGTGTACCTGTTTCCCTAGAGCCTTTAACAGAGACAAAGGCAAGGCGTATGTCTAACATGTCCACATCAGCTTCTGTGGAGCTTATTTGGCACAGGCTGGGCAAGGCAAAGGACAAGTGAGCATAGAGTACTTAGCCATCAGGGAGCTCAGAGACTGAGTGAAGGGACATTGGATGAAGGGGGTAGAGGTGCCACTCGGCTAGGACCTAGACTAATAGGTCTCTTTCACAGGGAATAGAAGCTTCATTGTTTCCTTATTCCATCTTACATAACACCCATATATCTATACACAGTGCTCTGTGGGACTGAATAAAAGAAAGAAATTCAGACAAACGCCACTTGAGAGGCAATCATCTCCAGTCTCTTAATGCAGTCTCTTAAGTGCTATAAAGGAAAAAAAGATAAGAGAAAGTGACTGACGGGCTTTTGTTTTTGCCAAGAGGCTTGGGATCTTAGGTCCCCCACTGGGCCCTGGGCAGTTAAAGGACAGAGTCTCAACCACTGGACCACTAAGGAGTTCCCCAGATGGGCCTTTTTATGTGGGAAGCAGAGTGACGTTTGATAAGACAGTGGACACTGTGGGCCCGGGCTACCCTGCCTTGCCCCTCGGCTCCCCATGCTCGGCCCCAGGCTCCAAGTTCTGAGTTCTGCCGCTTGCACCTTACCAGGAATCCCTCCAGTCTTCCAGTTTTTCTTTTGGTCTGTGCAAACTCTGGGTCACCATGCCTATCATCATTTTGCTTTATTATTTTTTTTTAATTTTAAAATTTTTACTTATATTTTAATTGAAGGATAATTACTTTACAGAATTTTGTTGTTTTCTGTCAAACCTCAACATGAGTCAGCCATAGGAATACATATATCCCCTCCCTTTTGAACCTCCCTCTCATCTCCCTCCCCATCCCACCCCTCTAGGTTGATACAGAGCCCCTATTTGAGTTTCCTGTGCCATACAGCAAATTTCCTTTGCCTATTTTACATATGGCATGTAAGTTTCCATGTTACTCTTTCCTTACATCTCACCCTCTCCTCCCCTCTCCCCGTGTCCATAAGTTTATTCTCTATGTCTGTTTCTCCATTGCTGCCCTGTGAATAAATTCTTCAGTACTATTTTTCTAGATTTTGTATATGTGTGTAAAAGTATAATATTTATCTTTCTCTTTCTAAATTATTTCACTCTGTATAATAGGTTCTAGGTTCATCCACATCATTAGAACTGACTCAGAGGTGTTCCTTTTCATGGCTGAGTAATATTCCCTTGTGTATATGTACCACAACTTCTTTATCCATCCGTCTATGGACATCTAGGTTGCTTCCATGTTCTAGCTATTGTAAATAGTGCTGCAATGAACACTGAGGTACATGTGTCTTTTTAAATTTTGGTTTCCCCAGAGTACATGCCTAGGAGTGGGACTGCTGGGTCATATGGTGATTTTATTCCTAGTTTTTTAAGGAATCTTCGTACCGTCTTCCATAGTGGCTGTATCAACTTACATTCCCATCAACAGTGCAAGAGGGTTTCCTCTTCTCCACACCCTTTCCAGCATTTATTGTTTGTAGACTTTTGATGATGGCCATTCTGACCAGTGTAAAGTGATATCTCATTGTAGTTTTGATTTCCAATTCTCTTATAATGAGTGTTGAGCATCTTTCCATGTGTTTATTAGCTATCTGTATGTCTTCTTTGGATAAAGGTCTGTTTAGGTCTTTTTCCCACTTTTTGATTGGGTTGTTGTTGTTTTTTCCCCCCCTGGTATTGAGTTGTGTGAACTGCTTGTATATTTTGGAAATTAATCCTTTGTCAGTTGTTTCCATTGCTATTATTTTCTCCCATTCTGAGGGTTGTCTTTCCACCTTGCTTATAGTTTTCTTTGCTGTAAGTTTTTAAGTTTGATCAAGTCCCACTTGTTTACTCTTGTTTATATTTCCATTAATCTAGGAGGAGGGTCATAGAGGATGTTGCTTTCATTTATGTCATCAAGTGTTCTGCCTATGTTTTCCTCTAAGAGTTTTATATTTTCTGGTCTTACATTTAGGTCTTTAAACCATTTTGAGTTTATCTTTGTGTATGGTGTTAGGAAGTGTTCTAATTTCATTTTTTATATGTAGCTGTCCAGTTTTCCCAGCACTATTCATTGAAGAGTCTTTGCCCTATTGTGTATTCTTGTCTCCTTTGTCAAAAATAAGGTACTAATAGGTGCATGGGTTTATTTCTGGGCTTTATATCTTGTTCCATTGGTGTGTATTTCTGATTTTGTGCCAGTACCATACTGGCTTGATAACTGTAGTTGTGTAGTATAATCTGAAGTCAGGAAGGTTGATTCCTCCAGCTCCAATCTTCTTTCTCAAGAAAGCTTTGGCTATTCAGGGTCTTTTGTGTTTCCATATGAATTGTGAAACTTTTTGTTATAGTTGTGTGAAAAACGCCATTGGTAATTTGATAGGGATTGCATTGAATCTGTAGATTGCATTTGATAGTATAGTCATTTTCAAAAGATTGGTTGTTCCTACACAGGTCAGGAAGCAACAGTTAGAACTGGACATGGAAGGACAGACTGGTTCCAAATAGGAAAATGAGTACGTCAAGGCTGTATATTGTCACCCTGCTTATTTAACTTCTATGCAGAGTACATCATGAGAAACGCTGGGCTGGAAGAAGCACAAGCTGAAATCAAGATTGCTGGGAGAAATATCAATAACCTCAGATATGAAAATGACACCACCCTTATGGCAGAAAGTGAAGAGGAACTAAAAAGTCTCTTGGTGAAAGAGGAGAGTGAAAAAGTTGGCTTAAAGCTCAACATTCAGAAAACTAAGATCATGGCATCTGATCCCATCACTTCATGGGAAATAGATAGGGAAACAGTGTCATACTTTATGTTTTTGGGCTCCAAAATCACTGCAGATGGTGACTGCAGCCATGAAATTAAAAGACGCTTACTCCTTGGAAGGAAAGTTATGACCAACCTAGATAGCACATTGAAAAGCAGAGACATTACTTTGCCAACAAAGGTTCGTCTAGTCAAGGCTATGGTTTTTCCAGTAGTCATATATGGATGTGAGAGTTGGACTGTGAAGAAGGCTGAGTGCTGAAGAATTGATGCTTTTGAAGTGTGGTGTTGGAGAAGACTCTCGAGAGTCCCTTGGACTGCAAGGAGATCCAAACAGTCCATTCTAAAGGAGATGAGTTCTGGGTGTTCTTTGGAAGGACTGATGCTAAAGCTGAAACTCCAGTACTTTGGCCACCTCATGTGAAGTGTTGACTCATTGTAAAAGACCCTGATGCTGGGAGGGATTGGGGGCAGGAGGAGAAGGGAACTACAGAGGATGAGATGGCTGGATGGCATCACTGACTCGATGGACATGAGTTTGGGTGAATTCTGGGAGTTGGTGATGGACAGGGAGGCCTGGCGTGCTGCAATTCATGGGGTTGCAAAGAGTCGACATGACTGAGCGACTGAACTGAACTGAACCCAGGAACATGGAATATCTCTCCATCTGTTTATGTCATCTTTGATTTCTTTCATTAGTGCCTTATAATTTTCGATGTATAGTTCCTTTGTCTCCTTAGGTAAGTTTTTGCTTCCTGGATATTTAATTCTTTTTGTTGCAATGGTGAATGGGATTGATTCCTTAATTTCTCTTTCTGATTTTTCATTGTTAGTATATAGAAATGCAAGTGATTTCTGTGTATTGATTTTGTATCCTGCAACCTTGCTAAATGCACTGATTAGCTCTCATAATTTTCTGATACTATCTTTAGGGTTTTCTTTGTACAGTATCATGTCATCTGCAAACAGTGAGAGCTTTGCTTCTTCTTTTCTAATCTGGATTCCTTTTATTTCTTTTTCTCTCTTATTCCTGTAGCTAGGATTTTCAAAACTATCTTGAATAATAGAGGTGAGAGTGGACATCCTTGTCATGTTCCTGTTCTTAGAGGAAATGCTTGCAGTTTTTCACCATTGAGAATAATGTTTGCTGTGGGCTTATCATATATGGCCTTTATTATGTTGAGGTAGGATCCTTCTATGCCCATTTTTTGAAGAGTTTTAATCATAAATTGACGCTAAATTTTGTCAAAGGCTTTTTCTGCATCTATTGAGATGATTATATGGTTTTTATCTTTCAATTTGTCAATATGGTGTATCACATTGATTAATTTGCATATATTGAAGAATCCTTGCATCCCTGGAATAAACCCAACTTGATCATGGTGTATGAGCTTTTTAATGTGTTGTTGAATTCTGTTTGCTAGAATTTTGTTGAGGATTTTTGCATCTATGTTCATCAGTGATACTGGCCTGTAGTTTTCTTTTTTTGTGTTGTTTGTCTGGTTTTGGTATCAGGGTGATGGTGGCCTCATGGAATGAGTTTGGAAATATTCTTTCCTATGCAATTTTTTGAAATAGTTTTAGAAGGATAGGTATTAGCTCATCTCTAGGTGTTTGATAGAATTCACCTGTGAAGCCATCTGGTACTGGACTTTTGTTTTTTGGGAGGTTTTTGATCACAGTTTCGATTTCAGTGCTTATAACTGGGTTGTTCATAATTTCTATTTATTCCTGGTTCAGTCTTGGAAGATTGAACTTTTCTAGGAATCAATCTATTTCTTCCAGGTTATCCATTTTATTGCCATACAGCTGTTCATTATAGTCTCATAACCCTTTTTATTTCTGCATTATCTGTTGCAACCTCTCCTTTTTCACTTCTTTTTTTAAAAAAAAATGTTTATTACAATAGATACAGTTCACATCTGACTAGTTTTGTTTTCTGTTCCCTCCCACAGCCATGCTTATTGGGCAATTTCCTCGTATTTGAGAAATCAATGTACTTTCAGCACACATGCCCAGCAGTACTTTAAGTCCGTTTTACAGGGTCCAAATGGATTTCAATAATTTATACAAACAAGTGGGTTTTACTCAATTACTGCAATTTTAAGCTACTGTATACAGGAATGAAAAGATTATAGAAAAGTGCCATAGCAACAGTACCTTAACAAAGGAGGAAAAGGGGAGCCTTAAAAAATGGATAACATCAGATCATGGATTTCAGAGGGGAATGGAACACACGGAAAATGAAAAACATTTCTCTGCAAAACAAATGGAGAAACACTGCTCTTGATCAGGTGCAAGTGTGGAAACAATTGTTTCATGATATTTTGTATACTGCCCATATGGTTCAAAATCACATCCTTAGAGACAGATCACCAGGCACTTGCACTGAATTTTTGAAAATGCAAAAATTCTGAGTGATAAATTAACCTCCCCCCCAATTTTTTTTTTTAAAATGCTAATTTTGCAGACAGGTTTACATGTAAAAGGCCAAGTATTTAGCCACCTCAGCATTGATTAGTTTTGGATGGCTAAGCTCTGTTACACATAGCTTCCCATGACATCATCCTACAAAACATATTTACAATGTGAAGAATACATCTACAAGAAATCTACATTTCAAGCTTTTACAAATCAATCTTGTATCTTCCCCCTGAATCCAATCTCACAGACCCTGACCCCTTGTCATGTCCTTTGCCCAGCTTAATGGTCCAAAGTCTACTTAGTTCAGTTCAGCTCAGTCGCTCAGTCATGTCTGACTATTTGCGACCCCAGGAATCGCAGCACGCCAGGCCTCCCTGTCCATCACCAACTCCCGGAGTTCACCCAGACTCACGTCCATCGAGTCAGTGATGCCATCTAGCCATCTCATCCTCTGTCATCCCCTTCTCCTCCTGCCCCCAGTCCCTCCCAGCATCAGTCTATTCCAATGAGTCAACTCTTCGCATGAGGTGGCCAAAGTACTGGAGTTTCAGCTTTAGCATCATTCCTTCCAAAGAAATCCCAGGGCTGATCTCCTTCAGAATGGACTGGTTGGATCTCCTTGCAGTCCAAGGGACTCTCGAGAGTCTTCTCCAACACCACACTTCAAAAGCATCAATTCTTCAGCGCTCAGCCTTCTTCACAGTCCAACTCTCACATCCATACATGACCACTGGAAAAACCATAGCCTTGACTAGACAGACCTTTATTGGCAAAGTAATGTCTCTACTTTTCAATATGCTATCTAGGTTGGTCATAACTTTTCTTCCAAGGAGTAAGCGTCTTTTAATTTCATGGCTGCAGTCACTATCTGCAGTGATTTTGGAGCCCAGAAAAATAAAGTCTGACACTGTCTCCACTGTTTCCCCATCTATTTCCCATGAAGTGATGGGACTAGATGCCATGATCTTCATTTTCTGAATGTTGAGTTTTAAGCCAACTTTTTCACTCTCCTCTTTCACCTTCATCAAGAGGCTCTTTAGTTCTTCACTTTCTGCCATAAGGGTGGTGTCATTTGCATATCTGAGGTTATTGATATTAATTCCAGCAATCTTGATTCCAGCTTGTGCTTCCTCCAGCCCAGCATTTCTCATGATGTATTCTGCATATGAGTTAAATAAGCAGGGTGACAATATACAGCCTTGACGGACTCCTTTTCCTATTTGGAACCAGTCTGTTGTTCCATATCCAATTCTAACTGTTGCTTCCTGACCTGCATACAAATTTCTTAAGAGGCAGGTCAGGTGGTCTGGTATTTCCATCTTTTGAAGAATTTTCCACAGTTTATTGTGATCCACATAGTCAAAGGCTTTGGCATAGTCAATAAAGCAGAAATAGATGTTTTTCTGGAACTCTTTTGCTTTTTTGATGATCCAGCAGATGTTGGCAATTTGGTCTCTGGTTCCTCTGCCTTTTCTAAAGCCAGCTTGAACAATTGGAAGTTCACGGTTCACGTATTGCTGAAGCCTGGCTTGGAGAATTTTGAGCATTACTTTACTAGCGTGTGAGATGAGTGCAATTGTGTGGTAGTTTGAGCATTCTTTGGCATTGCCTTTCTTTGGGATTGGAATGAAAACTGACCTTTTCCAGTCCTGTGGCTACTGCTGAGTTTTCTGAATTTGCTAGCAAATTGAGTGCAGCATTTTCACAGCATCATCTTTCAGGATTTGGAATAGCTCAACTAGAATTTCATCATCTCCACTAGCTTTGTTCATAGTGATGCTTTCTAAGGCCCACTTGACTTCACATTCCAGGATGTCTGGCTCTAGGTCAGTGATCACACCATCGTGATTATCTGGGTCATGAAGATCTTTTTTGTACAGTTCTGTGTATTCTTGCCACCTCTTCTTAATATCTTCTGCTTCTGTTAGGTCCATACCATTTCTGTCCTTTATCGAGCCCATCTTTGCATGAAATGTTCCCTTGGTATCTCTAATTTTCTTGAAGAGATCTCTAGTCTTTCCCATTCTGTTGTTTTCCTCTATTTTTTTGCATTGATTGCTGAGGAAGGCTTTCTTATCTCTTCTTGCTATTCTTTGGAACTCTGCATTCACATGATTATATCTTTCCTTTTCTCCTTTGCTTTTCGCTTCTCTTTTTTTCACAGCTATTTGTAAGACCTCCCCAGACAGCCATTTTGCTTTTTTGCATTTCTTTTCTATAGGGATGGTCTTGATCCCTGTCTCCTGTACAATGTACGAACCTCCATCCATAGTTCATCAGGCACTCTATCTATCAGATATAGTCCTTTAAATCTGTTTCTCACTTCCACTGTATAATCATAAGGGATTTGATTTAGGTCATACCTGAATGGTCTAGTGGTTTTCCCTACTTTCTTCAATTTAGGTCTGAATTTAGCAATAAGGAGTTCATGATCTGAGCCACAGTCAGCTCCTGGTCTTGTTTTTGTTGATTGTATAGAGCTTCTCCATCTTTGGCTGCAAAGAATATAATCAATCTGATTTCAGTGTTGACCATCTGGTGATGTCCATGTGTAGAGTCTTCTCTTGTGTTGTTGGAAGAGGGTGTTTGTTATGACCAGTGCGTTCTCTTGGCAAAACTCTATTAGTTTTTGCCCTGCTTCATTCCGTATTCCAAGGCCAAATTTGCCTGTTACTCCAGGTGTTTCTTGACTGTCTACTTTTGCAGTCCAGTCCCCTATAATGAAAAGGACATCTTTATTGGGTGTTAGTTCTAAAAGGTCTTGTAGGTCTTCATAGAACCATTCAACTTCAGCTTCTTCAGCATTACTGGTTGGGGCATAGACTTGGATTACTGTGATATGAATGGTTTGCCTTGGAAATGAACAGAGATCATTCTGTCGTTTTGGGGATTGCATCCAAATACTGCTTATAAAGTGTGGTGTTGGGGAAGACTCTTGAGAGTCCCTTGGACTGCAAGGAGAACCAACCAGTCCATTCTAAAGGAGATCAGTCCTGGGTGTTCTTTGGAAGGACTGATGTTAAAGCTGAAATTCTAATACTTTGGCCACCTCATGCAAAGAGTTGACTCATTGGAAAAGACTCTGATGCTGGGAGGGGTTGGGGGCAGGAGGAGAAGGGGATGACAGAGGATGAGATGGCTGGATGGCATCACCAACTCGATGGACATGAGTTTGGGTGAATTCTGGGAGTTGTTGATGGACAGGGAGGCCTGGCGTGCTGCAATTCATGGGGTCGCAAAGAGTCAAATAAGTGCCTTTACCATTTATTATAAAGCTGGTTTTAGTTAAGGAAAGAATTTACTAAACTCAACATTCCAGTGAGTTCAATAATATGAGAAAAATAAATAAAAAGTATAATTATTAAAAGGAAGAAACACAGCTGCCATTATTCACAGAAAGTTTTTAAACGGTTTGCAAATACAATATACATAAATTGAATTGTACAGATATCATTCGCAAACTGTCAAAAATATAAAGCACTTTGAAATAAATTTAACAAAATATATAGCAGGCTTCTAAGATTATTTAAATAATTGTAAAATATTTTTATTGAAAAGATACTATAACAATGGATAGATATGCACAATATTCACAAATTGGAAGACTAAACAACATCCAGGCCAATTCATTTAGAGAGTCAATGCCATTGAAATCAAGATCCCCTTAATGCTTTGCATGTTACTTGGCAAGCTGAGTCTATAATGCATACAGCCTACAATAGGCAAAGCTCACCCTGAGAAGGAGCAAATTGGGAAGATTTGCTTACTAGATATCAAACTTTTTTTTTGTAATATAGTAACTAAGGCAGCTCAATGTTGGTGGGAAGAGACAAGCCAGTGGAACAGACTAGACAGCCCAGAATCATATCCACAACATACAAGTACTTGATATTTGAAAGAGGCAGTACTACTGGTCAGGGGAGATGAAATTTATTCCTGTTTATAACTGAAAATAAATGAAAGTGAGTGTCGCTTGGTTGTGTGTGACTCTTTGTGATCCCATGGATTATACAGTCCATGGAATTCTCCAGGCCAGAATACTGGAGTGGGTAGCTGGTCCTTTCTCCAAGGGATCTTCCCAACCCAGGGATCGAACCCAGCTTTCCCACATTGTAGGTAGATTCTTTACCAGCTGAGCCACCAGGGAAGCCTGCAGTTGTATTCATGTGGAAAAATATGAAACTTGATCCTACTTCACCTCATGCACAAAGAACAATTTCAAACGAATTAACTCTTTCCATATGATTCTAACAGGCACATTTTAACATTCAAATATCTCTGAAATCAGAATGTCTTGATAATGACATATCATAGTTTATCTTTTTTGTGTGTGTTGAAATGTAGTCTTTATTTTCTGTGTTGAAAAAATTGATGGTGGGTCTTATATTTGATGATGACTTCAGTTTAGTTCAGTTCAGTCGCTCAGTCACGTCTGACTCTTTGCGACCCCATGAATCGCAGCACTCGAGGCCTCCCTGTCCATCACCAACTCCCGGAGTTCACTCAGACTCACGTCCATCGAGTCAGTGATGCCATCCAGCCATCTCATCTTCTGTCGTCCCCTTCTCCTTCTGCCCCCAATCCCTCCCAGCATCAGAGTCTTTTCCAATGAGTCAACTCTTCGCATGAGGTGGCCAAGTACTGGAGTTTCAGCTTTAGCATCATTCCTCCCAAAGAAATCCCAGGGCTGATCTCCTTCAGAATGGACTGGTTGGATCTCCTTGCAGTCCAGGGGACTCTCAAGAGTCTTCTCCAACACTACAGTTCAAAAGCATCAATTCTTCGGCGTTCAGGCTTCTTCACAGTCTAACTCTCACATCCATACATGACCACAGGACAAACGATAGCCTTGACTAGATGGACCTTTGTTGGCAAAGTAATGTCTCTGCTTTTCAATATGCTATCTATGTTGGGCATAACTTTCCTTCCAAGGAGTAAGCGTCTTTTAATTTCATGGCTGCAGTCACCATCTGCAGTGATTTTGGACCCCCCCCAAAATAAATTCTGACACTGTTTCCACTGTTTCTCCATCTATTTCCCATGAAGTGATGAGACCAGATGCCATGATCTTCGTTTTCTGAATGTTGAGCTTTAAGCCAACTTTTTCACTCTCCTCTTTCACTTTCATCAAGAGGCTTTTGAGTTCCTGTTCACTTTCTGCCATTAGGATGGTGTCATCTGCATATCTGAGGTTATTGATATTTTTCCCGGCAATCTTGATTCCAGCTTGTGCTTCTTCCAGCCCAGCGTTTCTCATGATGTACTCTGCATATAAGTTAAATAAGCAGGGTGACAATATACAGCCTTGACATATTCCTTTTCCTATTTGGAATCAGTCTGTTGTTCTATGTCCAGTTCTAACTGTTGCTTCCTGCATACAAATTTCTCAAGAGGCAGGTCAGGTGTTCTGGTATTCCCATCTCTTTCAGAATTTCCCACAGTTTATTGTGATCCACACAGTCAAAGGCTTTGGCATAGTCAGTAATGCAGAAATAGATATTTCTGGAACTCTCTTGCTTTTTCCATGATCCAGCTTGCCCAAGATGCTGGACCTGATTTGTATGATCGTTTATGTTTTCCTGACTTCTTAGATCTCTGCATATAAATCAAATGCTTTTCTATCATAGGCCTGACTCTATGCTAGTTTTAGAAATCAATTCAATTGTTGGGTTTGTGGCCAATTATCTGTGTCTAGTTCTGGGTTACCTTGTTAAATTTCTCTACTACAAGACTCTAACTGGTTGGCCCTGAGAAAATTTACTTAAAAAAAATTATAGTCATGTTCAGGTTATTGTGATATTACTTGATGGGATCCTCTCACTGGGCCAATTAATTATGCCTGCTCTGACTGGCCATAAATTTGAGCTTTTTTCTATTACTCAAGCTCAATCATACAAACAAGAAAAGTTTCAGCAAAGGAGGAAAAAATCTCCCACAATTATGGGATGGATTTATATAGGTAACACCAGGCTATGGTAATTTAGGTTTAAAGTCTCCTCTGTGTTGGAAACAATTAGATCATACTAAGGGCAGACACACTGAAACCATACTCACAGAAAACTAGTCAATCTAATCACACTAGGACCACAGCCTTGTCTAACTCAATGATGATGACTTAGGTTTGATGAAATATGGTGGAACACTTTGGGTTTGATTAGTAAAATAAAACTCAAACTTCCAAGAATAAAACATTTTAATGCAGGCAATTAGAAGTTTCCACAACTAACAGAATGACTAAGGGAGTGAAGAGACAAGAAGGTGCCATTCCTGATCTTACCAATCAATGCTTGAGAGTTCACATGTAGGCAGCTGTAAATCTCAGGACCTCCAAGAAGCTACTGACCACTCCCTCAGCTCAGGAAGCCACTTGTAGTGATCTCAGAGACCTAGAGCACCCCAACTTCTTAATTTGAAGATATGCTTTCCTATGAGCTTCTGACACTGTTCAGTTCAGTTCAGTTCAGTTGCTCAGTCGTGTCCGACTCTTTGTGACCCCACAGAAATGCAGCATCCCAGGCCCCCTGTCCATCACCAACTCCCGGAGTTCACCCAAACTCATGTCCATCGAATCGTTGATGCCATCCAACCATCTCGTCCTCTGTCGTCCCCTTCTTCTCCCGTCTTCAATCTTTTCCAGAATCAGGGTCTTTACAAATGAGTCAGTTCTTCACATCAGGTGGCCAAAGTATTGGAGTTTCAGCTACAGCATCAGTCTTTCCAATGAATATTCAGGATTGCTTTCCTTCAGGATGGACTGGTTTGATCTTACTGCAGTCCAAGGGACTCTCAAGAGTCTTCTCCAACACCACAGTTCAAAAGCATCAATTCTTCAGGGCTCAGCTTTCTTTATAGTCCAACTCTTACATCCATACTTCACTACTGGAAAAACAATAGCTTTGACTAGGTGGACCTTTGTTGGCAAAGTAATGTCTCTGCCTTTTAATATACTGTCTAGATTGGTCATAGCTTTTCTTCCAAGGAACAAGTGTCTTTTAATTTCATGGCTGCAATCACCATCTGCAGTGATTTTGGAGCCCCAAAAAATAAAGTCAGCCACTGTTTCCACTGTTTCCCCATCTATTTACCATGAAGTGATGAGACCAGATGCCATGATCTTAGTTTTCTGAATGTTGAGTTTCAGGCCAACTTTTTCACTCTCCTCTTTCACTTTCATCAAGAGGCTCTTTAGTTCTTCATTTTCGGCCATAAGGCTGGTGTCATCTTCATATCTGAGGTTATTGATATTTCTCCTGGCAATTTTGATTCCAGCTTGTGCTTCATCCAGCCCAGCATTTCTCATGATGTATTCTGCATAAAAATTAAATGAACAGCCTTATTTATATATTGTTTTCCTCTATTTCTTTGTACTGATTGCCAAGGAAGGCTTTCTTATCTCTCCTTGCTATTCACTGGAATTCTGCATTCAAATGGGTAATTCTTTTCTTTCTCCTTTGCCTTTCACTTCTCTTCTATTTGCAGCTATTTGTAAGGCCTCCTCAGACAACCATTTTTCCCTTTTGCTTTCCTTTTCCTTGGGGATGTTCTTGATCCCTGCCTCCTATACAGTGTCACAAACCTCCATCAATAGTTTTTCAGGAACTCTGTCTATCAGATCTAATCCCTTGAGTCTACTTGTCACTTCCACTGTATAGTCATAAGGGATTTGATTTATGTCATACCTGAATGGCCTAATGGTTTTCCCCACTTTCTTCAATTTAAGTCTGAATTTGGCAATAAGGAGTTCATAGTCTGTGCTATAGTCAGGTCCCAGTCTTGTTTTTGTGGACTGTATAGAATTTGTCCATCTTTGACTGCAGAGAATATAATCAGTCTGATTTTGGTATTGACCATCTGGTTATGTCCATGTGTAGATTCTTCTCTTGTGTTGTTGGAAGAGGTTGTTTGCTATGACCAGTGCGTTCTCTTGGCAAAACTCTATTAGCCTTTGCCCTGCTTCATTCTGTACTCCAAGGCCAAATTTGCCTGTTACTCCAGGTGTTTATTGACTTCCTACTTTTCCATTCCAGTCTCCTATAATGAAAATGACATCTTTTTCAGGTTTTAGTTCTAGAAGGTCTTGTAGATCTTCAAAGAACGATTCAAGTTCAGTTTCTTCAGCATTACTGGTTGGGGCATAGATTTGGGTTACCGTGATATTGAATGGTTTGCCTTGGAAATGAACAGTCTGTCGTTTTTGAGATTGCATCCAAGTACTGCATTTCGGACTCTCTTGTTGACTATGATGGCTACTCCATTTCTTCTAAGGGATTTTTGCCCACAGTAGTAGGTATAATGGTCATCTGAGTTAAATTCACCCTTTCCAGTCCATTTTAGTTAGCTGATTCCTAAAATGTAGATGTTCACTCTTGCCATCTGCAGTTTGACCACTTCCAATTTGCCTTGATTCATGGACCTGACATTCCAGGTTTCTATGCAATATTGCTCTTTACAGCATTGGACTTCCCTTCCATCACCAATCACATGCACAACTGGTTGTTGTTTTTGCCTTGGATCCATCTCTTCATTCTTTCTGGAGTTATTTCTCCACTGATCTCTAGTAGCATATTGGGCACCTACTGACTTGGGGAGTTCATCTTTCAGTGTCCTATATTTTTACCTTTTCATACTGTTCATGGGTTTCTCAAGGCAAGAATACTGAAGTGGTTTGCCATTCCCTTCTCCAGTGGACCATGTTTTGTCTCCACCTGTTTGCATAGTGTTATAAGGAAGTGATGTGCTCAGGCCAGAATTTGGTCCTCATTGTGTATTGTATGTCCCCTGAGAATGATGTAGATACATATCTAACTTCTTTCTAGATTATACATTTTCTGGGCTTGAGGAATCACTCTGGACTAGATGGAGAAGCTGCTCATCATCACTCAGGGTTCCAGAATTTTGAGCTGGCTGCAGTAACTGGATGGAACTTTGAATATTTTTCCTTGGAAGAAGGGTGTTGAATGTTCAAGGAGAATGGTGTGAAGGTTACTTGGGTGGACAGAGGGACAGACTATTGCTAAGTGCAAATTGCTTCTTTGACTGAAGAACTTATTGCTGTTTCCATTTGCTGGGTCAGTGGTAATTTGCTCTTTAAATCCCTCATCAGAGACAGTTTGGTATGAAACTGTGTGTTCAGTTCAGTTCAGTTCAGTCGCTCAGTCATGTCCAACTCTTTGCGACCCCATGAATCGCAGCATGCTAGGCCTCCCTGTCCATCACCAACTGGTGGAGTTCACTCAGACTCACGTCCATCGAGTCAGTGATGCCATCCAGCCATCTCATCCTCTGTCGTCCCCTTCTCCTCCTGCCCCCAATCCCTCCCAACATCAGAGTCTTTTCCAATGAGTCAACTCTGCGCATGAGGTGGCCAAAGTACTGGAGTTTCAGCTTTAGCATCATTCCTTCCAAAGAAATCCCAGGGCTGATCTCCTTCAGAATGGACTGGTTGGATTTCCTTGCACTCCAAGGGACTCTCAAGAGTCTTCTCCAACACCACAGTTCAAAGGCATCAGTTCTTCAGCACTCAGCTTTCTTCACAGTCCAACTCTCACATCCATACATGACCACTGGAAAAACCATAGCTTTGACTAGATGGACCTTTGTTGGCAAAGTAATGTCTCTGCTTTTCAATATGCTATCTATGTTGGTCATAAGTTTCCTTCCAAGGAGTAAGCGTCTTTTAATTTCATGGCTGCAGTCACCATCTGCAGTGATTTTGGACCCCCCAGAAATAAAGTCTGACACTGTTTCCCCATCTAGTTCCCATGAAGTGATGGGACCAGATGCCATGATCTTCATTTTCTGAATGTTGAGCTTTAAGCCAACTTTTTCACTCTCCACTTTCACTTTCATCAAGAGGCTTTTTAGTTCCTCTTTACTTTCTGCCATAAGGGTGGTGTCATCTGCATATCTGAGGTTATTGATATTTTTCCCGGCAATCTTGATTCCAGCTTGTGCCTCTCCCAGCCCAGCATTTCTCATGATGTACTCTTTATATAAGTTAAATAAGCAGGGTGGTAATATACAGCCTTGACGTACTCCTTTTCCTATTTGGAACCAGTCTGTTGTTCCATGTCCAGTTCTAACTATTGCTTCCTGACCTGCATATAGGTTTCTCAAGAGGCAGGTCAGGTGGTCTGGTATTCCCATCTCTTTCAGAATTTCCCACAGTTTATTGTGATCCACAAAATCAAAGGCTTTGGCATAGTCAATAAAGCAGAAATAGATGTTTTTCTGGAACTGTCTTGCTTTTTCCATGATCCAGCAGGTGTTGGCAATTTGATCTCTGGTTCCTCTGCCTTTTCTAAAACCAGCTTGAACATCTGGAATTTCACGGTTCACCTATTGCTGAGGCCAGACATCCTGGAATGTGAAGACAAGTGGGCCTTAGAAAGCATTGCTACGAACAAAGCTATTGGAGGTGATGGAATTCCAGTTGAGCTATTTCAAATCCTGGAAGATGATGCTGTGAAAGTGCTGCACTCAATATGCCAGCAAATTTGGAAAACTCAGCAGTGGCCACACGACTGGAAAAGATCAGTTTCCATTCCAATCCCAAAGAAAGGCAATGCCAAAGAATGCTCAAACTACCACACAATTTCACTCATCTCACATGCTAGTAAAATAATTCTCAAAACTCTCCAAGCCAGGCTTCAACAATACGTGAATGGTGAACTTCCAGATGTGCTGTCTAGGTTGGTCATAACTTTCCTTCCAAGGAGTAAGCGTCTTTTAATTTCATGGCTGCAATCACCACCTGCACTGATTTTGGAGACCAAAAAAATAAAGTCTGCCACTGTTTGCACTGTTTCTCCATCTATCTGCCATGAAGTGATGGGACTGAATGCCATGATCTTAGTTTTCTGAATGTTGAGCTTTAAGCCAACTTGTTCACTCTCCTCTTTCACTTTCATCAAAAGGCTCTTTAGTTCTTCTTCACTTACTGCCATAAAGGTGGTGTCATCTGCATATCTGAGCTTACTGATAAATCATTTTTCCTGGCAATCTTGATTCCAGCTTGTGTGTCTTTCAGTCCAGCGTTTCTCATGATGTACTCTGCATATAAGTTAAATAAGCAGGGTGACAATATACAGCCTTGATGTACTCCTTTTCCTATTTGGAACCAGTCTGTTGTTCCATGTCCAGTTCAAATTGTTGCTTCCTGACCTGCATACATGTTTCTCAAGAGGCAGGTCAGGTGGTCTGGTATTCCCATCTCTTGAAGAATTTTCCAACGTTTTTGTGATCCACACAGTCAAAGTCTTGAGCATAGTCAGTAAAGCAGATAGATGTTTATCTGGAACTCTCTTGTTTTATCGATGATCCAGCAGATGTTGGCAATCTGAAATCTGGTTCCTCTGCCTTTTCTAAAACCAGCTTGAACATCTGTAAGTTCATGGTTCACATATTGCTGAAGCCTGGGTTGGAGAATTTTAAGCATTACTTTACTAGTGTGTGAGATGAGTGTTATTGTGCAGTAGTTTCAGCATTTTTTGACATTGCCTTTCTTTGGGATTGGAATGAAATGAAAACTGACCTTTTCCAGTCCTGTGGCCACTGCTGAGTTTACCAAATTTGCTAACATATTGAGTGCAGCACTTTCACAGCATCATAGAAATCATTTTAGGATTTGAAATAGCTTAACTGGAATTCCATCACCTCCACTAGAAATCCCTACCATTTCTGTCCTTTATTGAGCCCATCTTTGCATGAAATGTTCCCTTGGTATCTCTAATTTTCTTGAAGAGATGTCTTTTCTTTCCCATTCTATTGTTTTCCTCTATTTCTTTGCACTGATCACTGAGGAAGGCTTTCTTATCTCTCCTTGCTATTCTTTGGAACTCTGCATTCAAATGGGTATATCTTTCCTTTTCTCCTTTGCTCTTTGCTTCTCTTCTTTTCTCAGCTATTTGTAAGGTCTCCTCAGACAGCCATTTTGCCTTTTTCCATTTCTTTTTCTTGGAGATGGTCTTGATCCCTGTCTCCTGTACAATGTCACAAACCTCCATCCATAGTTCATCAGTCACTCTATCAAATCTAGTCCCTTAAATCTATTTCTCACATCCACTGTATAATCATAAGGGATTTGATATAGGTCATACCTGAATGGTCTAGTGGTTTTCCCTACTCTCTTCAATTTTAGTCTGAATTTGGCAATAAGGAGTTCATGATCTGAGCCACAGTCAGCTCCTGGTCTTGTTTTTGCTGACTGTATAGAACTTCTCCATCTTTGGCTGCAAAGAATATAATCGATCTTATTTCGGCGTTGGCCATCTGGCAGTGTCCATGTGTAGAGTCCAGTGTCTTGTGTTGTTGGAAGAGGGTGTTTGCTATGACCAGTGTGCTCTCTTGGCGAGACTCTATTAGCCTTTGCCATGCTGCATTCTATACTCTGAGGCCAAATTTGCCCCTTACTCTAGGTGTTCTTGACTTCCTACTTTTGAATTCCTGTCCCCTATAATGAAAAGGACATAGTTTTGGGGTATTAGTTCTAAAAGGTCTTGTAGGTCTTCATAGAACCATTCAACTTCAGCTTCTTCAGCATTACTAGTAGGGGCATAGACTTGGATTACCATGATATTGAATGGTTTGCTTTGGAAACAAACAAATTATTCTGTCGTTTTTGAGCTTGCATCCAAGTACTGCATTTAGGACTCTTTTTTTGACTATGATGGCTACTCCATTTCTTTTAAGGGATTCCTGCCCACAGTAGTTGATATAATGATCATCTGAGTTAAATTCATCCATTCCAGTCCATTTTAGTTCGCTGATTCCTAGAATGTTGATTTTCATATTTTTTAGGTGGCTTTGCATACCTACATTAATTTTTATGTCTTGAAAAAAGGGGTGAAAATGAGATGGTCTTTGTGAGTATTCAGTATGAAGATTATATAAGAAAAACATAATATCATACATGAAACGTCTTAATACAGAGAGTGACAGATGAAGGGGAGTAGTAGACCTTAATTTCTCTTCCATTTATTTTATAATCATTGTTTTTTTTTCACAGTTCATTACTTTAAAAAATATGTTTCAGTGTTCTGCAGGTTACTGGGTTTCCCTGATAGCTCACATGGTAAAGAACTTGCCTGCAATACAGGAGACCCAAGTTAACTATTGCTGTTAATTAATAATATCAAATGAAAAATTATTATTATTTAAATATATATGCTAATTGCTCTGACTTCTAAAGATAGACTTAAAATTAACTTCATTGTAAGAAGAGTCCTAATAAATCACTGAATCAGCAACTTCAGGGTTTATGGTAGGGGTAAAAGGATTATTATTTTTTTTAACTGAAATAGCTTAACTCTTATAGCAATATATTATGGTAATCAAATTCAACAGATTTAGTCTCAGAGTGGTAAAATTAAGTCCCACAGATCATAGACTATCTGCTTTTCAGGAAGAAAAGGTTTTGTTTTTTTTTTGATGGTTTGATTCTTCATACATGAAGAATTAGATACAGCCATTCAAAATAGTTTTAGATCTTTGCAGTTAAAAATATATCTAACTCCATCTTCATGTATATCTTTCTCTCTAGCTCCACTTTACCTCCTTGACTGTCTCTATGTCTAGATTTTCCTATTATGTACATCTCTTATATATGTATGCATGCATGCTAAGTTGCTTCAATCATGTCCAACTCCTTGTTATCCCACAGACTATAGCTCACCAGGTTCTTCTGTCCTTGGGGATTCTCCAGACAAGGATACTAGAGTGGGTTTCCATGCCCTCCTCCAACGGATCTTCCTGACCCAGAAATGGAATTTATGTCTCTTATGTCTCCTGCATTGGCAGGTGGGTTCTTGACAACTAGCACCATATGGGAAGCCCTCTCTCATATATATGTGTCATTAATAATATACTGCCATGTAATACAAAAAAATATGACACAGTACATTTCAGTAAATGGAAATGTTAGCAGGTAATTATATTAAGAACCAGTCTGAGCTAACATTAACCTTTTCAGAATGATATGTACTTCTTTGGTGAAAAATGAAAAAAATGACCACATTACTAAAATTTAATTTAATAAAAAAAACATATGGGAAAAAACTAAGGTCATAGTCAATTTAATGGTTCTTTTCCATTAGAATATGTTCACTTGAACAAAGTTTAAATGGACTGCGTTAGTTTAATCTGAAAGAAATACATGGCACCAAATCTATGTTCTGACATTTTCATGTAAAATTATTCCATTAAGTTGTACTCTAATCAGTATTCGAAAGAATTAGGATTTGTTTAGCATTCGGAAATTCACTGAAAATATTTTCTTAATATCTTTCAGCATTTCTACTTCAGTCTTGAAAACAATAGCTATGTGCTTTTTCCCTGAATACTTACCTTAATGACTCTCTAGATACCCACCCTAATGAATGTACGAAGTCTCTCGAGCATTCTTGTTTCTTTATTTTGATTTCATTCTGATGGTTAATGATATAACACACGGCTTGATTGTATGCCCAAACAGTTCCTAGTATCAGGGGGTGATAATTGACTGGCTTTTAAAGGGCCATGAAATCAAGCATTTACAATAAAGGCACCTCTGGAAACACTGCATGTTTTTGTCTCTGTGAACATTTTAAGCCCCCCATTTCCATCTCAGGTTGTAGTTGTAGGTTTATGGAAAATCAGTCAACCCAGTGTCTTAATGGAACTAGCCTTCCTGGGGAGCAGTTTAAGACTGCTGGTGCTGCTGCTGCTGCTGCTAAGTCGCTTCAATCGTGTCCGACTCTGTGTGACCCCATAGATGGCAGCCCATCAGACTCCATGTCCCTGGGATTCTCCAGGCAAGGACACTGGAGTGGGTTGCCATTTCCTTATCCTATGCATGAAAGTGAAAAGTGAAAGTGAAGTCGCTCAGTCGTGTAGGACTCTCAGCGACCCCATGGACTGCAGCCTACCAGGCTCCGCCGTCCATGGGATTTTCCAGGCAAGTGTACTGGAGTGGGGTGCCATTGCCTTCTCCAGCAGTTTAAGACAGATGCTAACAAATCCTTTTGAGTCCTGTAGTTGAGAACTATTCAATGTTCCTCTGCATTTGGTTCTGAATCCTTACACTGTAGACAGAGCAACAGAGAAAGGACAAATTGGGTGAAGTTATTTGCAAAATCTAAAACCAATGATGAAATAATATTTAGAATAAATAAGAAACTTCTTCAAATCATTGAGAACAAGAGAACAGAAGACTATTAATATGAAATTAACAGAAGGTGAGCCCCAAAAGAGAGATTCTCACAAAAAGTCCATAAAAGAACATGTAAACATAGCAGCTTTTATGAAGGCAGAGAGCTTGAGGCAATCCAGTAGCTACCGGGAGAAAAAGTAGATGGGTAATTAAAACAGTGGGGGTACCCTTTCAGAACTACTATGTAGCAGTTTGAAGCTAGATATTATAAGGAATATGAACTATAAAAATTATGCAAGAATCATTATGTAAAGTGTATTTCACCTCATTTATGAAAACTTAAAAACAAGTCATCAGAGAACAACAAAACGTATTTTGCAAGAAGTGGGAAAAGAAGGCAAATGGGAGCCTAATCAAATAGAGTAACCCTGAAGACCTAATAAAACAAGGTACATACTGGTGAGCTCATTCTATTCCTCTTTTGGATGGACAAGTAGAATTTAGGGCAATGGGAACACAATTTGTTCACCAACTAAACTAGAAAATAAAATAATTGTTCAGTTCAGTTCAGTTGCTCACCCATGCCCAACTCTTTGCCACCCAATGGACTGTAGCACACCAGGCTTCCCTGTCTGTCACTTGGGAGCTTGCTCAAACTCATGTCCATCGAGAAGGTGATGCCATTCAACCACCTAACCTCTGTATCCCCTTCTCCTTCTGCCTTCAATCTTTCCCAGCATCATGGTCTTTTCCAATGAGTCAGTTCTTTGCATCAGGTGGCCAAAGTATTGGAGCTTCAACTTTAGCATCAGTTCTTCCAATGAATATTCAGGTATGATTTCCCTTAGGGTTGACTGGTTTGATCTCCTTGCAATCCAAGAGACTCTCAATAGTCTTCTCCAATATCACAGTTCAAGAGCATCAATTATTCGATACTCAGCTTTCTTTATAGTCCAACTCTCATATCCATACATGACTACTGGAAAAATATTAGCTTTGACTAGACAGACCTTTGTCAGTAAAGAATAATGTCTCTGCTTTTTAATAAGCTTTCTGGATTTGTCATAGCGTTTCTTCCAAGGAGCAAGAATCTTTTAATTTTATGTCTGCAGTCACCATCTGCAGTGATTTTGGAGACCAAGGAAATAAAGTCTCTCAGACATTGTTTCCATTGTTTTCCCAACTATTTGCCATGAAATTATTGGACTGGATGCCATGATCTTAGTTTTTAGAATATTGAGTTTCAAGCCAGCTTTTTCACTCTCCTGTTTCACTTTCATCAAAAGGCTCTTTAGTTCCTCTTTGCTTTCTGCCATAAGGGTGGTGTCATCTGCATATCTGAGGTTATTGATATTTCTTCTGGCAATCTTGATTCCAGCTTGTGCTTCTTCCAGCCCAGTATTTCTCATGATGTACTCTTTATATAAGTTAAATAAGCAGGGTGACAATATACAGCCTTGACGTACTCCTTTACCAATTTGGAACCAGTCCATTGTTCCATGTCTGGTTCTAACTGTTGCTTCTTGACCTGCATACAGGTTTCTCAGGAGGTGATTTGGTATTTCGATCTTTTTAAAAATTTTACACACTTTGTTGTTATCCACCCAGTCAAAGGCTTTGGAATGGTGAATAAAGCAGAAGAAGATGCTTTTCTGGAACTCTCTTGCTTTTTCTGTGATTCAACGGATGTTGGAAATTTGATCTCTGGTTCCTCTGCCTTTTCTAAATCCAGCTTGAACATCTGGAAATTCGAGTTCACATACTGTTGAAGCCTTACTTGAAGAATTTTGAGCAGTACTTTGCTAGTGTGAGATGAGTGCAATTTTGCAATAGTTTGAACATTCTTTGGCATTGCCTTTCTTTGAGATTGGAATGAAAACTGATCTTTTCCAATCCTGTGGCCATTGCTGAGTTTTCCAAATTTGCTAGCATATTGAGTGCAGCACTTTCACAGCATCATCTTTTAGGACTGGAAATAGCTCAGCTAGAATTCCATCACATCACTAACTTTGTTCGTAGTGATGCTTCCTAATCTTCACTTGACTTTGGACTCCAGGATGCCTGACTCTAGGTGAGTAATCACACCATCATGGTTATCTCAGTCATCAAGATCTTTTTTGTATAGTTCTGTGTATTTTTGCCACCTCTTCTAAATATCTTCTGTTTCTGTCAGGTCCATACCATTTCTGTCATTTATTGTGCCATCTTTGCATGAAGTGTTCCCTTGGTATCTGTAATTTTCTTGAAGAGATCTCTAGACTTTCCCATTCTATTGTTTTCTTCTATTTCTTTGCACTGATCACTGAGGAAGGCTTTCTTCTCTCTCCTTGCTATTCTTTGGAACTCTGCATTCAGATGTGTATATCTTTCCTTTTCTCCTTTGCCTTTAGCTTCTCTTCTTTTCTCACCTATTTGTAAGGCCTCATTAGACAACCATTTTGCCTTTGCATTTCTTTTCCTTCAGTTCATTTCAGTCGCTCAGTCGTGTCCAACTCTGCGACCCCATGACCCCGCAGCACACCAGGTCTCCCTGTCCATCAGCAACTCCTGGAGTCCACCCAAACCCATATCCATTGAGTTGGTGATGCTATTCAACCATCTCACCCTCTGTCATCCCCTTCTCCTCCTGTCCTCAATCTTTCCCAGCATCAGGGTCTTTTCAAATGAATCAGCTCTTCGCATGAGGTGGCCAAAGTATTGGAGTTTCAGCTTCAACATCAGTCCTTCCAATGAACACACAGGACTGATATCCTTTAGGATTGACTGGTTGGATCTCCTTGCACTCCAAGGGACTCTCAGGAGTCTTCTCCAACACCATAGTTCAAAAGCATCAATTCTTCGGGGCTCAGCCTTCTTCACAGTCCAACTCTCACATCCATACATGACTACTGGAAAAACCATAGCCTTGACTAGATGAACCTTTGTTGGCCAAGTAATGTCTCTGCTTTTGAATATGCTATCTAGGTTGGTCATAACTTTGCTTCCAAGGAGTAAGCGTCTTTTAATTTCATGGCTGCAATCACCATTTGCAGTGATTTTGGAGTCCCGAAAAATAAAGTCAGCCACTATTTCCACTGTTTCCCCATCTATTTCCCATGAAGTGATGGGACCGGATGCTATGATCTTAGTTTTCTGAATGTCTCCGCCTCCTGTACAATGTCATGAGCTTCCATCCATAGTTCCTCAGGCACTCTGTCTATCAGATCTAATCCCTTGAATCTATTTGTCACTGAATAAAATAATTGTACTTTCTTCCAGTAATCTGAAACTGAACTGTGATATACAGATAATTCTGTAAATGGAAGAATAGAAGCTTGAAGGCATTGCTGGTAAAAAAAATATAGATAGTGGCATTGGTGATCACAGGAGCACTGCAATTTGAGGACCTTGATTCCATAATCACTCTCATCAGTTGTGCAGAGTGCTAGGTGACTTCAACATAATTTTGTCTGTAAACTCTGGACAATTCAAAAGGTACAAAAAACGTTGTTTTTTTTTTTTTTTCAATCCCTCCATGTTGTAATTTTATATTATATTCTCTAAACCTCTCTAAGAATTCCCCCTGGAAATTCAGACTTTGGGTCCATTATACACCAAATCATATTTCAGTGGGCCCAGCTCTTGAGTGCACCAAATCTGTCAGTAGACTAGTTACACATGAGATCATCCTCTCATTCACCTTTGGACAAACTTGTCAACATTCTGCCTCTTGTTACTGCTTTGGCCAGGAGTTGGAGATCTCACAGCCTCTATCTTCCATCATAATTCTGTCATCAATAGTAGCAACCCTACCCTGTCCATCTGATCCTCCTGGACAAGTTCATCATCTTTAATGAGGAAGGGCAGTGAGAAGGCTTTCCCACTCATATGTGTAGTCCTGTGATTGGCTTGTGTCCAGTTTGCAGCTAGTGTCCAATAGGTTATCCTCTTCCATACAGGATTCTTTATAATGTACAAAAACGGATATTTTTCTAACATTGCTAGTGTTACAAAGCATACATTATATGAGCCTGCTCTTAGATGCTGCTGATAGATATTCTATCTTACCAGCTTCTTGGAAGCATGGTCATTAAAGTAGACCTCTGAAGAGCCCATAAACTGGTGCTCTAGATGCTCCTCAATTTTAATATGCTCTGGTGTTTGGGGGCATGAGAAAATTAGCCAATATGAAGACACTGCAATAGTAACTATTCAAAAGGAGACACTCAGAGGAAAAAAAAATTGAAAAAGAAAAACAAGCATAAATGAGATGCTGGAAAATTCTATTGGTCTATCATATATGCAGCTGAAGTCACAAAAGGAAAGGAGAGGGATGCATAAAAATATATTTTTAAAAAGTGACTGAGTGCAGATTGGTTCAAGATTGCAGAGTAGAAGGATATGAAATCATCTTCTGCAAGAGGCCCCAAATCACAACTAACTGTTGAACAACCATTCACAGGAGGATACTGGAACACATGAAAAAAGATAGCCCATATCCAAAGACAAAGGAGAAACTTCAATAAGAAGGTAGGAGAGATGCAATCATGATAAAATCAAATCCCATACCTGAAGGATGAGTGACCCACAAACTGGAGAACAATAATACAAAGAAGTTCTCTCACTGTTGTGGAGGTTCTGAGCTCCATGTCAAGCTCCCCAGATTGGAGATCTGGCAAAGAGACTAGAAATACCAAGGTAATCTGACTTTGAAGGCCAGCTGGATTTGATCGCAAGATTTCCACAGGAGTGCGGGACACAGAAACTCTACTCTTGGAGGGCACAAACAAAACACTGCATGCAATAGGACCAAGGGCAGAGGAGCAGTGACCCCACAGGAGACTGAACCAGATCTACTTGCCAGTGTTGAAGGGTCTTCTGTGGAGGTGTGGGTTGGCAGCAGCTCACAACAGGGAGAGAGGCACTGACAGCAGCAGTCCTGGGAGGTGCCTCTTGGTGCAAGCCTTCTTGGAGGTCACCATTAGCCCTATCATGGAGCCTGTAGACTTCAAGGCTTGTCACCTGAAGCTAAACGACTCTCAGGGAGGGAGTACAGGCCCACCCATCAATAGACAACCAGATTAAAGTTTTACTGAGCACATACCTGCCCAACAGAGCAAACCCAAGTTTCCCCACCACCAGTCCCTCCCATCAGGATGCTTTCACAAGTCTGTCCTCTTAGCCTCATCCTTTGGAGGGCATACAGAAGAAGTAAGAAGCACTACAATCCCACAGCCTCTAGAATGAAAACCACAATTAGAAAGTTAACCAAAATGAAGAGGCAGAGGAAGAATGAAGGAACAAGATAAAACCCCAGAAAAACAATGAAATGAAGTGGAGATAGGCAAACTTTCAGAAAAAGAATTCAGAAGAAATGATAATGAAGATAATCCAGGATATTAGAAACAGAATGGAGAAGTTGCAAGAAAAATTTACAGAAGACCTAGAAGAACTAAAGAAACAAATGAACAGAGATGAACAGTACACTGAAAGGAATCAATGTCAGAATAACTGATGCAGAAGAATGAATAAGTGACCTGTCAGCAGAATGGTGGAAATCACTTCTGTCAAATGGACTATAGAGAAAAGAATGAAAAGAAATGAAGACAGTCTGAGATCTCTAGGACTACATTAAACACACCAACATTCACATTATAGTGGTCTCAGAAGGAGATGGGGCTTCACCATGTGGCTCAGGTGGCAGAGATTTCACCTGCAAAGCAAGAGACCTGGGCTCAACCCCTGGGTCAGGAGGATCCCCTGGAGAAAGGAATGGCTACACATTCCAGTATTCCTACCTGGAAAATCCAGTGGACAAAGGAGCCTGGAGGGCTAGTTGGACATGACTGAGTGACTAAGCAATCAATGACAGATCAGATCATCAGACAGAAGATTATTAAGGAAACATAGATCTAAAATGACACTTTAGATTAATTGGACTTAACTGACATTTATAGAGCATTCCATCCAAAAGTAGCAGGCGATGCATATTTCTCAAATGCACAAAGAACATTCTCCAGGATTGACCACATGCTTGGCCACAAGGCAAGACGTGGTTAATTTAAGAAAATTGAATATCAAGCATCTTCTCTGATCACAACACTATGTGATTAGGAATAAACTACAAGAAAATAACTCCCCCCCCCAAAAAAAAATGACAAACACATGATGGCTAAAAATATGCTACTAACAGCCAGTGGATTACTGAAGAAATCAAAGACTAAATTTAAAAAAGTACCTAGATACAAATGAAAATGAAATCACAGTTGTCCAAAATCTATGGGGATGCAGCAAAAACAGTTCTAAGAGGGAACTTTATAGGACTACAATCTTACCTCAAGAAACAAGAAAAATTTCAAATAAACAACCTAACTTACACTTGAAACAACTAAAGAAAAAAGAACAAACAAAACCTAAATTAGTACGAGGAAAGAACTAATAAATAGCAGAGAAGAAATTAATGAACTAGAGAAAAGGAAGACAATCCTAAACATCAGTGAAGACAAAACCTGAAAAGATAAAAACTTTGAGCCAGACTCATCAAGAAAAAAAGGGAGAGCACTCAAATCGATAGAATGAAAAAGAAAAATTACAACTGACTCCACAGAAACAAAAAGGATCATAAGGGACTACTATGAGCAACTATGTGTGTGCCAAGTCACTTAAGTCATGTCCAACTCTGTGTGACCCTATGGACTGTAGCCTGCAGGTTCCTCTGTCCATGGGATTCTCCAGGCAAGAATATTGGAGTGGGTTGCCATTTCCTTCTCCAGGGGATCGTCCCAACCCAGAAATCAAACCCATGTATCTTACATCTCTTGCATTGGCAGGTGGGTTCTTTACCACTAGCGCCACCTGTGAAGCCCATAAGCCAATAAAATGGACAACTTGGAAGAAATGAACAGATTTTTAGAGGGTTCAGGATGGGGAACACATGTATACCTGTGGTGGATTCATTTTGATATTTGGCAAAACTAATACAATTATGTAAAGTTTAAAAATAAAATAAAATTTAAAAAAAATAAAATGAATGAAAACAACTCTCAAAAAAAAAAAAAAGAAAGAAAGAAAGAAAGAAAGGTACAGCATCCTAAGACAGAACCAGGAAGAAATAGGAAATATGAACAGAACAATCACAAGTACTAAAATTGAAACTGTGATTAAAATCTCCCAACAAGCAAAATTCTAGGACCTGAAGGCTTCACAGGAGAAGTACTTAGAGAAGTACTTAGAGAAGATTTAACACCTATATTTCTGAAACTGTTCCAAAGAACTTCAGGGGAAGGAAAACTTCCAAACATATTCTATGAGGCCACCATCACCCTGATACCAAAACCAGACAAAGATACCATAAATAAAGAAAATTATAAGCCAGTATTATCAGGTGGCTCAGTGGTAAAGAATCAGCCTGCCATTGCAGGAGATGCAGGTTCAATCTCTAAGTCAAGAAGATCCCCTGAAGGAAGGAAATGGCAACTCACTCCAGTATTCTTGCCCGGAAAATCTCATAGACAGAAGTGCTTAGGGGATTACAGTTCACGGGGTTGCAGAGTTGGGCATGATTAAGGGACTGGGTATGCATATCACTCACACATTGCTGATGAAAATAGATGCAAAAATCAACAAAATACTAGCAATTTGAATCAAACAATAAAATATCATATACCATGATTAAGTAGGATTCACCCTAGGAATTTTTCAGTATCTGTAACCAATCAACCTGATACACCACATCAACAAAATCGAAGAATAAAAACCACATGATCATCTCAATTGATGCAGAAAAAAGTTTTTGACAAAATTCATCACCCATTTAGGATAAAAACTCTCCAGAAAGTGAGCATAGAAGGAACACACTTCAACACAATAAAGGCCATATGCAACAAACCTATAGCTAGCATCATACTCAATGGTGAAAATCTGAAATAATTACCTCTAAGATTAAGAACAAAACAAGGATATCAACTGTAGCCAGTTTTATTCAGCATAGTTTTGGAAGTCCTAGCTATAGCAATCAGAGATAAAAAAAGAAGTAAAGGAAATCCAAATTGGAAAACAAGAAGTTAAATTTTCACTGTTTGCAGATGACATGAATACATCAGTTCATTTCAGTTCAGTTCAGTTGCTCAGTTGTGTCCAACTTTGTGACCCCATGAATTGCAGCACTCCAAGCCTGCCTGTCCATCACCAACTCCCGGAGTTCACTCAGACTCATGTCCATTGAGTCGATGATGCCATCCAGCCATCTAATCCTCTGTCATCCCCTTCTCCTCCTGTCCTCAATCCCTCCCAGCATCAGTCTTTTCCAATGAGTCAACTCTTCGCATCAGGTGGCCAAAGTATTGGAGTTTCAGCTTTAGCATCAGTCCTTCCAGTGAACACCCAGGACTGATCTCCTTTAGAATGGACTGGTTGGATCTCCTTGCAGCCCAAGGGATTCTCAGGAATCTTTTCCAACACCACAATTCAAAAGCATCAATTCTTCAGCGCTCAGCTTTCTTCTCAATTCAACTCTCACATCCATACATGACTACTGGAAAAACCAGAGCCTTGACTAGACGGACCTTTGTTGGCAAAATAATGTCTCTGCTTTTCAATATGCTATCTAGGTTGGTCATAACTTTCCTTCTAAGGAGTAAGCATCTTTTAATTTCATGGCTGCTATCACTATCTTCAGTGATTTTGGAGCCCCCCAAAATAAAGTCTAACAGTTTCCACTGTTTCCCCATCTATTTCCCATGAAGTGATGGAACCAGAAGTTCATAAATATGCTAACGGAAAACTACTAGGACTCATCAATGAATCTGGTAAAGTTTCAGATTATAAAATTAATGTATAGAAATCTTTTGCATTTCTATTCACTAACAATGAAAGATCAGAAAGAGATACTCAAGAAACAATTCCATTTACTATCACATACCTAGGAATAAACCTCCCTGAGTAGACAAAAGACCTGCACTCCAAAAACTATAAGATATTTATGAAAGAAACTGAAAAAGACACAAACAGATGGAAAGATATACAATGTTAGTAGATTGGAAGACTCAATAATATGAAAATGACTGTTCTACCTAAGGCAATCTACAGATTTAAATTACAATAACATTAAAATTATCAAATTTATCTATCAAACTACCAATGGTGTTTTCTAACAGAACTAGAACAAAAAATTTCAAAATTTGTACAGAGAAATGAAAGGCCACAAATAGCCAAAGCAATCTTGAGGAAGAAAAAGAGAGCTGGAGAAATCAGGCTGCCTGACTTACTGCAAAGCTATAGTCATTGAGTCTCAGTGAACTCCGGGAGTTGGTGATGGTCAGGGAGGCCTGGCGTGCTGCGATTCATGGGGTCACAAAGAGTCGGACACGACTGAGCGACTGATCTGATCTGATCTGATAGTCATCAAAACAGTATGACAGTGGCACGAAAATTGAAATATACATCAGTGGAACAGATAGAAAACCCAGAAATAAACCCATGCACCTATGGTCAATTAATCTATGACAAAGGAGGCAAGACTGCACAGTGTTGCGAAGACAGTCTCTTCAATACATGTAAAAAATGAAATTAGATTATTCTTTAACACCAAATACAAAAATAAGCTCAAAATGGATTAAAGACCTAAATGTGAGAGCAGACACTTTAAAACTGCCAGAGGAAAATGTAAGCAAAGCACTCTGTGATATAAACTGCTGCAATATTTTTTTTATCTGTCTCCCAGAATAAAGGAAATAAAACCAAAAATAAACAAATGAGACCTACTTAAATTCAAAAGCTTTTGTACAGTAAACAATAATGAAAATGAAAAGCCAACCCAAAGATTGGGAGAAAATATTTGCAAATGATGTGACCGACAAGGAATTAACCTTCAAACTTTACTAATAGCACATGACTCTTAATAGCATTGCAAAAAGCAAACCCAATCAAAAAATGGGCAGAAGAGCTGAATAGAGATTTCTTCAAAGAAAACATACAGATGGCCATGAAAAGATATTCAACATCACTAATTATTAGAGAAATGCAAATCAAAATTATAATAAGGCATTACCTCACACTAGCAAGACAGTTATCATCAAAAGATCCACAAATGATTAATGCTGCAGAAGGTGTGGAGAGAAGGGAACCCTCCAATACTATTGTTGGGAATGTAAATTGGTTCAGCCCTTATGAATATCAGCATGGAGGTTTCTTAAAAGCTAAAAATATAGTTACCTTATGACCCTGCAGTCCCACTCCTGGGCAAATACCTAGAGAAAAACATGGTCTAAAAGGATACATGCACCCCAATGTTCATTGTGGCACTGTTTACAATAGCCAAGACATGGAAGCAACCTAAATGTCCATTGACAGAGAAATGGATAAATAAGATGCGGTACACAAATGCAATGGAATAGTATTCAGCCATCCATTAAGAAGAATGAGATAATGCCACTTGCAGCAACATGGATGGACGTAGAGAGTGTCATACTGAATGAAGAAATTTAAACAGAGAAGAAGAAATAACGTATGTCATCCCTTATATGTGGAATCTAAAAAGAAATATACAAATGACTTACTTGTGAAACAGAATGAGACAAACATAAGAGAATGATCCTATGTTGCCAGGGGAAGATTGTAGCCAAAGGATAATTAGGAAGTTTGGGATGGACATGTACTCCCTGCTATATTTAAAATGGATAACAAGTAAGGACTTCCTGTATAGAACATGGAACTCTGCTCCATGTTACACGGCAGCCTGAATGGGAGGGAAATTTTGGGCAGAATGAATACATGTATATGTATGGCTGAAGCCCTTCATTGTCCATCTGAATCTATTACAACATTGCTAATCACTTATACACCAATACAAAACAAAAAGCTTTTAAAAAAGTGACTGAAAAATTTCAAAATTTGGTGGAAACTCTTAACCCACATACTCAAGAAGCTCAACAAAGACTAAGTACAGACACATGAAGAAAACTATAATGAGGGTTTGGATTCCATATGTTAGGAGCTTGGAAGTCACACTCCATCCTCACGACAAGTAAAACCTAAACAGACTAAAAAAATCAACTAATTTTGGATCCATAAAGAAGGCAAGGTAAAGCAAATGAGTGCCTATGATATTGGACAGACAGACAGGTTAATATAGGGAGTCACTACTTACCAGGGCAAAGATGATGCTGGTAGAACCAGCGTCAGGACAGGAAAACATCAACTGTAATAGATAAACAGATGGAGCTCAGTGGGGACAATTCTGAGAATTGAAAACTCCAAAGAAATCCAGTCTTAGGAAGTGGGGGACACCATATTTTGAGATTATCTCCAGCAGCTTGATCAGTTTCCCCATAGTGAGTAATAGAGAAAAATTCCTTTCTGCTTCTGGCAGGAGTAGGGGAAAAGGAACCATTTAAGAATACTCCAGAACATTCTACTCTTCTTCATAATCCCTGGCCTCAGGAGAAGCTAATTAACCAGAATCAAACTCGGTGGGTTTTATTAGAGACTAAGTGACCTGGGGCAAAGGAAATAACCCAACTCTAGTTAGGTCTAGTCTTCCATGTGGGAAAAGGGATATACCTAACTCTGACTCTAGTCACCCTGTGCCACCTAATAGGGAAGAAAAACAACTGAGAAACACATGTGAAGTCCACAGTTCAGAGACAAAGACTGCTAAAAAATGAAGATTTAGTCATAGGACCAGAAAAAATTTCCCTTCCTCCACAACTCACCTCCACATTACTAAACCCTAATTACTGCAGTTCTTGTTAGCCAGAACATCATGTTCAGTTATCACGAAAAAGTTGCAAGGCATACAAAAAGACAAAAACACAATCTGAAGAGACAGAGCAAGCATCGGGATCAGATATAGAAGGCATGTTGGAATTATCAGGCTGGGATTTTAACATAGGTATAGTTGATATGCAAAGGGCTCTAATGTATAAAGCAGACAGCAGACAAAAATACATGAGCACTGTAAGCAGGAAGATGGAAATCCTAAGAAAGAACAAATAAGAACTGCCAAAGATAAAAACACTGTGCATGTGTGTTGCATGCTCAGTTGCTTCAGTCGTGTCTGACTCTTTGCAACCCCATGGATGATAGACCACCAGCTCCTCTGTCCATGGGATTCTCCAGGCAAGAATACTTGAGTGGGTTGCCATGCCCATCTCCAAGGGATCTTCCCAACCCAGGGATCAAACCTGCATCTTCTGTCTCCTGCATTGTCAGGTGGGTTGTTTATCACTAAACCACTTGGGAAGCATTCCCCTCCCAACCCAACTTCCCCCTCCCCCCAAAAAAAAACAAAAACACTTTAATCAAAGTGAATAATGTTTTAATGGACTCACTAGTAGAGTTAGACATGACTGAAGAAGGGATGTCCGAGCTTGGGGATATATCAATATAAACTGCAAAAACTGAAAAGCAAAGAGAACAAAGACTGAAACAGAATGAAATACAAAAAAATACTGTTACAAAAGGTGTAATATATGCATAATGGAAAAACAAGAAAGAGAAAAAATAAAGGAACATAAATAATTGAAGCAATATTAACTGAATATAACATCAGACAAAAACCACAAACCTAGGAAGCTTAGAGAACACCAAGCAGAATAGATACCAGAAAGCCAACAAGCAAAAAAAAAAACAACAAAAAAAACCCCACTAGATCTAGGCTAATCATTTTCAAACTACAAGTAATCAAACATGAAGAGCAAATTCAAAAAGAAGCCAGAGCTATGTGTATGGGGCAGGCAGTGAAACTACTTTACCTAACAGTTCAGTTCACTCGCTCAGTCTTGTCCGACTCTTTGCGACCCCATGAATTGCAGCAGGCCTCCCTGTCCATGACCAACTCCTGGAGTTTACTCGAACTCATGTCCATTGAGTCGGTGATGCCATCCAGCCATCTCATCCTCTGTTGTCCCCTTCACCTCCTGCCCACAATCTCTCCCAGTATCAGCGTCTTTTCCAATGAGTCAACTCTTTGCATCAGGTGGCCAAAGTATTGGAGTTTCAGCTTTAGCATCAGTCCTTCCAAAGAACACCCAGGACTGATCTCCTTTAGAATGGACTGGTTGGATCTTGCAGCCCAAGGGATTCTCAAGAGTCTTCTCCAACACCACAGTTCAAAAGCATCAATTCTTCGGCGCTCAGCTTTCTTCACAGTCCAACTCTCACATCCATACATGACTACTGGAAAAACCATAGCCTTGACTAGATGGACCTTTGTTGGCAAAGTAATGTCTCTGCTTTTCAATATGCTATCTAGGTTGCCCATAACTTTCCTTCCAAGGAGTAAGCGTCTTTTAATTTCATGGCTGCAGTCACCATCTGCAGTGATTTTGGAGCCCCCCAAAATAAAGTCTGATACTGTTTCCACTGTTTCCCCATCTATTTCCCATGAAGTGATGGGACCAGATGCCATGATCTTCATTGTCTGAATCTTGAGCTTTAAGCCAACTTTTTCACTCTCCTCTTTACTTTCATCAAGAGGCTCTTTATTTCCTCTTCACTTTCTGTCATAAGGGTGGTGTTATCTGCATATCTGAGGTTATTGATATTTCTCCCGGCAATCTTGATTCCAGCTTGTGCTTCTTCCAGCCCAGCATTTCTCATGATGTACTCTGCATATAAGTTAAATAAGCAGGGTGACAATATACAGCCTTGACGTACTCCTTTTCCTATTTGGAACCAGTCTGTTGTTCCATGTCCAGTTCTAATTGTTGCTTCCTGACCTGCATATAGGTTTCCCAAGAGGCAGGTCAGGTGGTCTGGTATTCCCATCTTTCAGAATTTCCCACAGTTTATTGTGATCCACATAGTCAAAGGCTTTGGCATAGTCAATAAAGCAGAAATAGGTGTTTCTCTCTTGCTTTTTCAATGATCCAGTGGATGTTGGCAATTTGATCTTTGGTCCCTCTGCCTTTTCTAAAACCAGCTTGAACATCTGGAAGTTCACAGTTCATGTATTGTTGAAGCCTGGCTTGGAGAATTTTGAGCATTTCTTTACTAGCCTGTGAGATGAGTGCAATTATGTGGTAGTTTGAGCATTCTTTGGCATTGCCTTTCTTTGGGATTGGAATGAAAACTGACCTTTTCCAGCCCTGTGGCCACTGGTGAGTTTTCCACATTTGCTGGCATATTGAGTTGCAGCACTTTCATAGCATCATCTTCCAGGATTTGAAATAGCTCAACTGGAATTCCATAACCTCTAAATTGATGCCACCCAATTTCAAGATTTATTATCAAGCTACAGTAATGAAGATGTCATGATATTGGATAAAGAATAGAATAGATCATGGACAGAATAGAGAACCCAGAAATAGACTCACATAAATATGCTCAACTGATATTTGATGAAAGTGCTGATGTTGCTCAGTCTTGTCCAACTCTTTGAAATCCCATGAACTATACAGTCCATAGAATTCTCTAGGCCAGAATACTGGAGTGGGTAGCCTTTCCCTTTCCCAGGGGATCTTCCCAACCCAGGATCGAACCCAGATCTCATGCATCACAGGCGGATTCTGTACCAGCTGAGCCAAAAGGGAAGCCCAGGAATACTGGAGTGGGTAGCCTATCCTTTCTCCAGCGGATCTTCCTGACCCAGGAATTGAACTGGGATCTCCTGCATTGCAGGTGGATTCTTCACCAACTGAACTATCAGGGAAGCCCAAAGACAATGCAAAAGAGCAACAAATGGTGCTGAAAAAAACTGGCCCTTCACATATAAAAAAAGTCAATCTAGATACAGAACTTACATCCTTCACAAAAATTAACTGAAAATGAATTATAGGCCTATATGCAAAACACAAAACAACACAAGATAACATAGGAGAAAACCTAGGTGGACTTGGATATGGTGATGACTTTTCAAATATAACATCAAAGGTACAATGTATGAAAGAAAGAATTGATAAACTGAATTTTATTAAAATTAAAAATTTCTGCTCTGCTAAAGGCCATGTCAAGAGAATGAGAAACAAGACACATACTGGGAGCAAACATTTTCAAAAGACACATCTGATAAAGGAGTGACAGCCAAATATACTAGGAACATTAAAGATTCAACAATAAGAAAAAAAAACCTGAAAAAAAAATGGGTCAAAGACCTTAACTGAAACCTCAATTGAAGATCTATGGATGGACAATGAGCATATGAAAAGATGCTAAACATCACATGTCATTAAAGAAATGCAAAGTAAAGTGAGATACTACTACACACCTATTAGAAAGGCAAAAATCTGGAATACTGATAACACCAAATGTTGGCAAGAATGTGAAGCAAGAGGAACTCTCATTCCTGGTGGGAATGCAAAATGATACAGCCACTTTGGAAGACAATGCAGTATTTTCTCATACACACAATAAAAAACCCAAAACATACTCTAAGATTCAGGAACCATGCTCCTTAAAATTTATCCAAAGGATTTGAAAATATATGTCTACACAAAATCCTGTACATGGATTTTATAGCAATGTTATCCATAATTGTTAAAACTTCAAAGTAACCAAGATACCCTTCAGTAGATGAATAGAAAAATGAATAAACTCTGGAACATCAGACAATGGAATATTATTCAACACTAAAATTAACTATCAAGCCATGGAAAGACATAGAGGAACCTTAAATGCATATTACTAAGTGAAAGAAGCCAATCTGAAAAGGCCACATGCTATATAATTCCAACTATATGACATTCTGGGAAAGATAGAACTGCGGAGACAAAAACAAGATCAATAGTTGCTGAGTTTGGTAGGATGAAGAGTATGTGGGGCACAGAAACATTTTAGGGCAATGAAAATACTCTTTATTTACCCATACAGGGGGGTTCCTTGGTGGCTCAGAGGGTAAAGCATCTGCCTGTGATGCAGAAGACCCAGGTTTGATCCCTGGGTCGGGAAGATCCCCTGGAGAAGGAAATGGCAACCCACTCCAGTATTCTTGCCTGGAGAATCCCATGGACAGAGGAGCCTGGTGGGCTACAGTCCATGGGGTCGCAAAGAGTCAGACATGACTGAGTGACTACACACTTACCATACAGGGGACATATATTGTCATACATTCATCTAAACCCAAAGAATGTTCAATACCAAGAGTGAAACCTAGTAAAACTATAGACTTTGGGTGATTATGATGCACAAGTGTAGATTCATCAACTGTCAGGTGACATCAACTGTACAGCTCTGGCAGGTGGTGGTCATAATGGGAGAGGCTGTCCATGTGTGTGAGTGGGGGGTATATGGGAAATTTCTTTACCTTTTTTCTAATTTTGCAGTCAACCAAAAACTACTCTAAAAATGAAGTCTTGAAAAATAACTTAAGATGTATATCAATAAAATAAAATACAAAGTAAAAAATATAAAGTGAAAATAGTAAGAAAGAAAGAAAAAAGAAACTGTACTAACACATGGCCTTGTCAAATTGCCCAAAAACACTGATAAAGAGAAAATTTTATGAGGAGATAGAAAAAAAGATACATCATGTATAGAAGAGAAAAGAAAAGCAGATTTCCCATCAGAAAATAATGCAATCAAAGAAGCAGTGCAGCAACATCTTAGTAATACTGAAAGAAAATAGCTGTCAGCCTAGAATTCTATACCCAGAAAAAAAATATCTCTCACAAATACAACCAAACGAAGTTTGAAAATTCCTTCTCTGTCCTCTCTGAGTCTTCTCTTTCCTATACTCTCCTGTTTCTCAGACTCTGTCAACTTGCATGTGAAAATAGCTATCTGGATATTGCACCTTTTGCATTTACTCAGCAAAGTACAACCTGGAGGTAATTTCAGAGCAATCATCCCTCAGAACATTGGGTGGATACTTAGTTTTTATTTGCATAAGTGAAGTAGCCTATTACTGTCATTCTTCTCCAAACTAAGGGAGAGTATGTTCTAAAGGCAAATCCAGCTTCTATTTAAGAAGCTGCCAAGTGTTTCTTAATTTTTAACTGGAAGTCTTCTTAGATTCAAAAGCAAGTTTTCTTTTTTTCTCTTAAGCAGACCCTTGGCTGGCTTGCCCACTGTGCTATACTTTATCTTCCTTTCCACTGTGTTTTGCCACCATTGCAGTGTGTCTCTCTGTCCATTTTTATGTCCAATTTCTATGATCAGACATCATGTTCTAGCATTTGGTTTACTACTACTGTGTTTTTGCCTATTTCTAGATTATTAATTCACATGGACTTGTTGTCTTTAATATATCTTATATTCTCAAAGTTTTTTAAGTTATAAAGGAGAGAGGATGCTTCATAAGCTGAAGAGTAAAAGCATCCCCAGGCATTTCTTTCTATCCCTGTGGAATCAGGCAAGCTAGACTCCAATAGATACCTGTCTGTTTTCCTTAATACTTCAATTACTTGTAATGAATATTTATTTTGTAATGCCAAAGATTACATATAATTCTGCAAAAACTCAAGGTAGCATTTTATGTGTGTGCTCAATCCTGTCTGATTCTGTGGGGCTGCATGGACTTTAGCTCACAAGGCTCCTCCATCCATGGGATTTCCCAGGCAAGGATACTGGAATGGGTTGCCATTTTCGTCTCCAGGGGATCTTCCTGACCCAGGGATTGGACTCATGTCTCCCTTGTCTCCTGTATTGACAGGCAGATTCTTTACTACTAAACCACCTGAGAAGCCTAAGGTAGCATTAAAATTTCTTAGTATAAATGCATGAAATTTGTCCTTTTTTTCTATTTCTATCTCTTATTTATTTATAGTGTTTTCTTTTTCTTTTCAATAACGTCATGTTTTTGAGACAGGAAATTTCTAAGCTCATTGCAATTTGGCTTTACATTTATTTTTCTCTGCTTTGATGAGGACTGCTAACTTCTGGAAATGAATTCTGTGCTTTCATTTCACAGATTCACTTCTAATGCCAAGTCTCATTTTTGTCTTCCCTCTTTGCTTCTCAAGCTTCAGATTGGTAGCATAATGGTGTGTGCAATGCTCTTTTTATGTTGAAAGCAAATGACTAGAGGCAACTTGTAGCACTTTATTTAAATTAACCAACATATTGTGAAGGCAGGAATGCTCAAGGCACAGATTTTCACTATGAATTTCATATTAGACAACTGTGGATTAATCATTAGCTGCTAGTTGGTAAGTAACATCTGTTTATGAACATTAGATTATAATTAACCAGAAGTTAATTGAATACAATTTTATAGTTTATTTAGAAGACAGAGAAAAAATAATCCATGCCTTACTTTTCATTATGTTACATTTATGTTTCTGTCTGTCTTATTTATCTGTGAACTTTCTGATATGCTCAGTGCCCTGCACAGTGCCTGGCAAATTGTTGTTGTTTTTTTGTTGCTGTCTTGACTGACTCTCTTGTGACCCCATGAACTGTAGCCTGCCAGGTTCCTCTGTCCATAGGATTTTCCAGGCAGTAATACTGGAGTGGTTTGCTGTTTTCTTCTCCAGGTGATCCTCCCAGCCCAAGGGTTGAACTCACATCACCTGGATTGCACAAGGACTCTCTACCTGCTAAGTCACCAGGGAAGCCCAGCAAATAGTAGAAAAAAGTGAAAGTGAATATTTGTTGGATGAAAAATAACAGGCAAGACCATAAGAACTTGGGGCAAGGAAAGTTTTTTTTCAGAATTTGAGATTTTCTTATCACAGAACAATTTTATGATCAGCATGCTGGGATCCCAGCCCTTGGCAGAGCAAATTCCTGTCCAGAATGATATAATAGAGAGAACTTTTAAGACTTATTCTTTTGGTAAATTTTGAACATTAAAAATATATTATTGACTATAGTCACCATGCTGAACATTACATTATTTTATAACTGGAAAATTTGTACCTTTTGACTCCAGCACCTATTTTGCCCACCTCCAACACCCATACCTGTGGTCACCATTATTCTTTTCTGAGTTTTGTTATCTTTTATTTGTTATTTATTTATTTATTATTTTAGAGTTCACATATAAGTGAAATCATATAGTATTTGTCTTTCTCTGTCTGACTTAATTTACTTATCATGATACCATGAAAGTCTGTTATGTCATCACAAAAGGCAAGATTTCATTCTTTTTTTTTTTTGTGGCTGAGTAGTATTCCTTTGTGTATATATACCACATATTCTTTGGGCTTCCCTGGTAGCTCAGCTGGTAAAGAATTCACCTGCAATGCAGGAGACCCTGGTTTGATTCCTGGGTCATAAGATCTCCTGGAGAAGGGATAGGTTACTCACTCCAGTATTTTTGAGCTTCTCTGGTGGCTCAGATGGTAAAGAATCCATCTGCAATGTGGGAGACCTGTGTTAGATCCCTGGGTTGGGAAGATCCCTTCGAGGAGGGTATAGCAACACACTCCAGTATTCTTTCCTGAAGAATACCCATGGACAGAGGAGCCTGGCTGGGTACAGTCCATTTGGTCACAAAGAGTTGGACAAAACTGCGATACTAAGCACAGCACACACCACATATTCTTTATTCATTCATCCATTGATATACACTTAGGTTGTTTTCATATCTTCTGTATTATGAGAAATGCTGCTATGAACATAGGGGTGCATATATCATTTAAAGTTTTTGTGTTTTCATTTTCTGGATAAATTCCCAGAAGTGGAATTGCTGGATAATTTGGTAGTTCTATTTTTTCCCCTTTGGATGAACTTCTATACTGTTTTCCATTGTGTCTGCACTAATTTACATTTTAATCAGAATGCATGAGGATTCCCTTTTCTCCACACTTTTGCCAATACATATTTCCAGTTTTTTTGATAGTAGCCATTCCAACAGGTGTGAGGTGATATTACGGTTTTTATTAGCCTTTCCTTGATGATTAATTATGATAGCATCTTTTCTTGTTCCTTTTGGCCATATGTATGTCTTTGGAAAAATGTCTATTCAGATTTTCTGTACATTTTTAATAGGACTGTCTGTTTGTTTGCTTACTAGTGACTGGATATTAATCCCTTATCAAATATTTTATTTGTAAATGTTTTCTCTCATTCAGTTAATTGCTGTTTCATTTGGTTTTTCTGCTGCATAGCTTGATGTGGTCCCACATGTTTTCTTTTGCTTTATGAGTAAGACTTAAAAAAATATTGCCAAGACTGACATCAAGGAATTTATTCCTTATGTTTTATTCTAGGAATTTTATGCCTTCAGTTCTTACACTCAAGTCTTTAATTGACTCTTCAATAACATTTTGGGTTATGTTTGTGTATGGTATAAGGTAATAGTCTAATTTCACTTTTTCACATGTGGCTATTTTCCCAACACCATTTTTTGAAGAGAATGTTGTTTTCCCACTGTATGTTCTTGGTTTCTTTGTTGTTAATTAATTGACTATTTCTTTGTGGGCTTATTTCTGGGTTGTCAATTCTGCTCTATTAATCTATTTGTCTATCAGTATCGTGCTTTGTTTATTATAGCTTTGTGATATAGTTTGAAATCAGGAAGCATGGTGCCTCCAGCTTTGTTCTTCTTTCTCAATATTGATTTAGGTATTCAGGGTTTTCTGTGGCTAAATATAAAATCTAGGGTAATTAGTTCTATTTCTGTGAAAAAAAAAAACAATTGGAATTTTGGCAGGGATTGCATTATATTTGTAGATTGCTTTGGATAACATGGACATTATAATGATAATAAATATTATAATCCATGTGCATAGTATTTCGATTTATTTGTGTCTTCTTTAATTTCTTTCAACAATGCCTTATAGTTTTCAGTATACCGGTCTTTTCCTTCTTGGTTAAATTTATCCCTAGGTATTTTATTCTTTATAATGCAACTGTTTCCTTAATTTCTTTTTCTGGTAGTTTGTGGTTAGTGCATAAAAAACCAGCAAAAATTTGATATTAATTTTATAGCCTGCAGATTTCCTGAATTCCTTTGTTAGTCCTAACAGTTTTTCCCCCCATAGAGTATTTGCTGCTAAGTCGCTTCAGTCGTGTCCAACTCTGCAACCCCATAGATGGCAGCCCACCAGGCTCCGCTGTCCCTGGGATTCTCCAGGCAAGAACACTGGAGTGGGTTGCCATTTCCTTCTCCAATGCATGAAAGTGAAAAGTAAAAGTGAAGTCACTCAGTCGTGTCTGACTCTTAGCGACCCAATGGACTGCAACCTACCAGGCTCCTCGGTCCATGGGATTTGCCAGGCAAGAGTTCTGGAGTGGGGTGCCGTTGCCTTCTCCGATAGAGTATTTAGGGTATTCTATATATAAAATCATGTCATCCACAAATACTGACAGTTTTACTTCTTTCCTCCCAATTTTGATGATTTTATTCCTTTTTCTCATCTGATTGCCTTGGCTAGGATTCCCAGTACTATGTTGAATGAAAGTGGCAAAAGGGGGCATTCTTGTTTTGTTTCTGATCTTAGAAAAATAGCTTTCACCTTTTCTTGTGGAGTATGTTGTTAGAGCAATGAGCTTGACATACATGGCTTTTATTATTTTGAGGTACATTGCTTTGATATCCACTTTGTTGAGAGTTTTTTTTTTTATCATAAATGAATGTTGACTTTTGTTAAATGCTTTTTCTACACCTATTGAGATGATCATATGATTCACATCATTTAGTTAATGTAGGGTATCACATCAATTGATTTGTAGATATTAAATTGTCTTTGCATCTATGGAATAGGGATTTTCTGTGGTTAACATGGTATATGATTTTTATTTATTTATTTATTTATTATTATTTTTTTCGTTTCATACATGATATTTTACATGTTTCAATGCCATTCTCCCAAATCTTCCCACCCTCTCCCTCTCCCACAGAGTCCATAAGACTGATCTATACATCAGTGTCTCTCTTGCTGTCTCGTACACAGGGTTATTGTTACAATCTTTCTAAATTCCATATATATGCATTAGTATACTGTATTGGTGTTTTTCTTTCTGGCTTACTTCACTCTGTATAATAGGCTCCAGTTTCATCCACCTCATTAGAACTGATTGAAATGTATTCTTTTTAATGGCTGAGTAATACTCCATTGTGTATATGTACCACAGCTTTCTTATCCATTCATTTGCTGATGGGTATCTAGGTTGCTTCCATGTCCTGGCTATTATAAACAGTGCTGCGATGAACATTGGGGTACACGTGTCTCTTTCCCTTCTGGTTTCCTCAGTGGGTATATGATTTTTAATGTATTGTTTAGTTCAATTTGTTAAAATTTTGTTTAGGATTTTGCACCCATTGTTCATCAGGGATATTAGCTTATAATTTTCTTCCTGTAATGTCCTTGACAGATTTTTGTATCAGGGTAATGTTAGCCTCGGAGAAGGCAATGGCACCCCTCTCCCTGGTATAATGACTTTGAAAGCAGTCCCTCCTCTTTAATTTTTTGAGAGAGTAGGAGAAATGTATAAAATCTTCTTTGAAAGTTTGGTAGAATTTTCCAGTGAAGCCATCTGGTCCTGGACTTCTGTATCTTGGGAGGTTTCATTATTGATTGAACCTCTTTACTAGTAATCCATCTATTCATATTTTCTTCATCATACAGTACTGGCAGGTTGTATTTTTCTGGGAATTTATCTGTTTCTTCCAGGTTATCCAATTTATTGGCACAAATTGTTCATGGTAATATCTTGTGATTCTCTGTGGTATTAGTTCTACCTTCTCTTTCATTTCTGGTTTTATTTATTTGAATAGTCTCTCTGTTTTTCTTGATAAATCTAGCTAAAAGTTTGTTAATTTTGTTTATCTGCTCAAAGGACCAGCTGTTAGTTGTTTCATTCTTTTCTATTGTCTTCTTTATCTTTGATTTCTGCCCTGACATCTTTTATTTCATCTTTTTCCATTCTTTTCTATTGTCTTCTTTCTCTTTGATTTCTGCCCTGACATCTTTTATTTCATTTTTTTCCTATTTGCTTGGGGCTTTATTTGTTCTCTTTTTCTAGTTTCTTTGGGTGTAAAATTACATTGTTATTTGGGATTTTTCTTAATTTTTGAGTTTGGCCTGTATTGTTATGAACTTCCCTCATAAAACTACTTTGACTGCATCCCATAGATCTTAGTATGTTGTATTGACAGTTTCATTTTTCTCTACATATTTTTAAAATTTCTCTTGATTTTTTTGTTGACTTCTTAGTTTATTATTAGCATGTTGGTTAATCTTTACATATTTGTGATATTTCCAGTTTTCTTCTTGTAACTGATCTCTGTTTTTCTACCTCCGTAGTTGGAAAAGATGCTTGATATGATTTCGTTCTTCTTAAATTGCCTGAGAATTGTTTTGTGACCTAACATATAGTCTACTTTGAAGACGTTTTCATAGGCACTTGAGAAGTACATGCATTGCACTACTTGGATGGAATGTTTTCTGTATGTTATTTATCTGGTGCAATGTTTCATTTAAGATCAATGTTGGCTTATTGATTTTACCTGTGGATGATGAATAAGCATGATGTGGATGATCATTGATGTAACGGGATATTTACTGCTGCTGTTAAGTCGCTTCAGTTGTGTCTGACTCTGTGCGACCCCATAGACGGCAGCCCACCAGGCTCCCCCGTCCCTGGGATTCTCCAGGCAAGAACACTGGAGTGGGTTGCCATTTCCTTCTCCAATGCATGAAAGTGAAAAGTGAAAGTGAAGTCGCTTAGTCATGTCCGACTCTTAGCAACCCCATGGATTGCAGCCTAACAGGCTCCTCGGTCCATGGGATTTGCAAGAGTTCTGGAGTGGGGTGCCATTGCCTTGTAATGGTAAATGTAATATATTGGAGTTTCAGCTTCAACATCAATGCTTCCAATGAATATCCAGGACCGATCTCCTTTAGGATGGACTGGTTGGATCTCCTTGCAGTCCAAGGGACTCTCAAGAGGCTTCTCCAACACCACAGTTCAAAAGCATCAATTCTTCAGCACTCAGCCTTCTTCACAGTCCAACTCTCACATCCATACATGACCACAGGAGAAACCATAGCCTTGACTAGACGGACCTTTGTTGGCCAAGTATGTCTCTGCTTTTGAATATGCTATCTAGGTTGGTCATAACTTTTCTTCCAAGGAGCAAGTGTCTTTTAATTTCATGGCTGCAGTCACCATCTGCAGTGAGTTTGGAGCCCAAAAAGATAAAGTCTGACACTGTTTGCACTGTTTCCCCATCTATTTCCCATGAAGTGATGGGACCAGATGCCATGATCTTCATTTTCTGAATGTTGAGCTTTAAGCCAACTTTTTCACTCTCCTCTTTCACCTTCATCAAGAGGCTTTTTAGTTTCTCTTCACTTTCTCCATAAGGGTGGTGTCATCTGCATATCTGAGGTTATTGATATTTCTCCCCGCAATCTTGAATCCAGCTTGTGCTTCTTCCAGTCCAGCGTTTCTCATGATGTACTCTGCATATAAGTTAAATGAGCAGGGTGACAATATACAGAATTGACGTACTCCTTTTCCTATTTGGAATCAGTCTGTTGTTCCATGCCCAGTTCTAACTGTTGCTTCCTGACCTGCATACAGATTTCTCAAGAGGCAGGTCAGGTGTTCTGGTATTCCCATCTCTTTCAGAATTTTCCACAGTCTATTGTGATCCACACAGCCAAAGGCTTTGGCATAGTCAATAAAGCAGAAATAGATGTTTTTTCTGGAACTCTCTTGCTTTTTCAATGATCCAGCAGATGTTGGCAATTTGGTCTCTGGTTCCTCTGTCTTTTCTAAAACCAGCTTGAACATCTGGAAGTTCACAGTTCATGTATTGCTGAAGCCTGGCTTGGAGAATTTTGAGCATTACTTTACTCGCGTGTGAGATGAGTGCAATTGTGTGGTAGTTTGAGCATTCTTTGGCATTGCCTTTCTTCGGGATTGGAATGAAAACTGACCTTTTCCAGTCCTGTGGGCACTGCTGAGTTTTCCACATTTGCTGGCATATTGAGTGCAGCACTTCACAGCATCATCTTTCAGGATTTGAAAGAGCTCAACTGGAATTCCATCACCTTCACTAGCTTTGTTCATAGTGATGCTTTCTAAGGCCCACTTGACTTCACATTCCAGGATGTCTGGCCCTAGGTCAGTGATTATACCATTGTGATTATCTGAGTCATGAAGATCTTTTTTTGTACAGTTCTTCTGTGTCTTCTTGCCACCTCTTCTTAATATCTTCGGCTTCTGTTAGGTCCATACCATTTCTGTCATTTATCGAGCCCATCTTTGCATGAAATGTTCCCTTGGTATCTCTAATTTTCTTGAAGGGATCTCTAGTCTTTCCCATTCTGCTGTTTTCCTCTATTTCTTTGCATTGATCACTGAGGAAGGCTTTCTTATCTCTTCTTTCTATTCTTTGGAACTCTGCATTCAGATGCTTATATGTTTCCTTTTCTCCTTTGCTTTTTGCTTCTCTTCTTTTCACAGCTGTTTGTAAGGCCTCCCCAGACAGACATTTTGCTTTTTTGCATTTCTTTTCCACGGGGATGGTCTTGATCCCTGTCTCCTGTACAATGTCACGAACCTCACGTATAAGGCTATATATATAAAACAGTCCATTCTAAGTTGAGAACAACTTAAGTTTGAATACATTCTAATAATCTACATTTTTACTCCTTTGATGTTTTATATTTTTGATGTCCCATTTTATATATTTATATGTTATACCTTAAACAAATTACTGTAGTTATAGGATTTTTCACAACTTTTGCCTTTTAACTTTTAAGCTAGTTTTATAAGTGATTAATCCATTACTTGTATGATATATACCTAAACATAGTAAGATCTATACTTTCATATGTGTTCTTATTACTAATTAGCACCTTTCCTTTTAAGCTTAAAGAAATTCCTTCAACATTTCTTATAAAGCTGGCTTTAGAGGTGCTGAATTCCTTGGCTTTGGCTTTGCAGGGCATGCAGGAAAATAAATGCCCTGAGAACAAACCTTAATCAATGACCTAATAGGAGTTGATTGGTAAGCATTTCAGCTTCCCCATCCCTCTGGTGGGGCAACTCTGAGGTAGGTTTTATCCATTTTCCAAAGGTCTCCCACAGCAGTACCTGCTCCTGAATGCACCCTGCACTGGCTTCTCCCTTTATCAGCCTTGCCTCCTAGTGCTTCCTGCACAACTCACACATAAACTGCTTCTTCCAGATGTGCCTGTGGGGGAGTCCAAACCAAGACTGTATTTAAGTATTTCCCTATAGCTATTTTTCTTAAAAGCCACCACACTTTGCCATTCATTTGGTTTCCTTGACATCAGGACTTTAAGTCTGAAAATTCAAATTCAATAAGTCATACTGATTTTTACTTGAGTGTCTGTAGAGAAGTCAAAATCAACAGACAAAGCAAAACTCCCCATGGTCAAAATAACCATTACACTTCATTTGGATTCTTGTTCAGAATTTTCCAGTTTAAAGAATTTTCTCTCATACATTGATGGTCTAGATTGAATGTGGCCATGTTCTGTGCCATGGTGTGTAACTCTGCCAGAAAGTCACCTCTCTCGGCTCTGTCTGTATAACTGGACATCAGCTCACCATTTCTGAATGAGTCTTTCACCAGCTTCCTATTAGATCAGACTACTGCCTCTTTGAGCAGACCACAGAAGTAGTAATTATATTTGTTTGTAATGAAAATGAGGTTTTTATATAAGCTAATGAGGTTTGTTTAAATACCTATCTTTAAACAAACATTAACTTCCCATTCAGTGAGGAGTATTGCTCATTCTGCGAGAGGCCAAGAAGCCCTGGGGCTGATTGAGGGCAGGTGACATGTCCAGTCTGGTGTATATATCCTCATTGAGCATATTAGCAAGCTAATGGCCCACACTATTTCAGGAGGTTTTTTTTTCTTTCTCATTTGGCTAAATTATACTGTTAAATGTTGAACTTTAGAACATTAAATATGCCCATGCTATAATTCCATTATAATTGAGTTCTCTGAGCTTCATTTTCCTTTCTCTATAATGGAAACAACAGTCTCAATTTATCTCATGCAGTTTTGGGGAGATCAGATAATATGTGAAAGTCCTTTGTGAAGTACACAAGGTAAGAATTTATTTTTATTGAGGCTGAGTATATCATCATAGACTTAATATTCATTTGGTTGATCATTTAAGATTGCTGCCTATCTGTGGATGGTTAAAGAATTCTCAAACAATCCTCAAATTATTCTGCAGCCTATGGAGGCTATATTGATCAAACATAGGTTCCTATTGTATTTTCCCACCATTGTGTTACAGGTCCTGCATAGGAAGGAGCTTCACTTGGGAACTCTGGCCTTGGAGTTAGGAGAACTGTATTGGTAATAACTGACTTTGGCAAGCACTGAAATGTTTTGTCCTTCAGTTTAACCGTTTGTAAAACAAGCCAAATAACTTTACAGGATGATCTCTAACATCCCTAAAACTTCATTAGAAATATCCATAGAGTTTGTTAAAAATGCAGATGAGATTTCTAGGTCTCATCCTAGATTTAATGAAGCAGAGTCTCCCAGGTTGGGGTTCCCAGTATTCATATTTTTATTAAGAATGGAAAAAGAATATTTCAAGCCTTACTTCAACTTTAACTATAGAATTTAGTTGGAGCCAGCCTTGGTGAGCCACTTAATTAGAAAACTTGTAAGGAACGTGAATATTCTTAACACTAGTTCCTTGGAAAGTGAAACCATCTAGCTATTTCCTTGTTAGATGTATATGGAAAAGATCAGTGAATTCTTACATTACCATAAAAGTATACTTCTTCTATTAATATATCATGTCATCATAAAATGGATTATGAAAAAGGCCTAATAGTCTTTCTTTAATAATGAAAGTTGGCACAGTGGTAGAGAGTCTGCCTGCAAGGCAGGAGAGCTGGGTTTGATCCCTGAGTTGGGAAGATTCCCTGGAGAAGGGAACAGCAACCCATTCTGGTATTTTTGCCTGGAGAATTCCATAGACAGAGGAGCCTGGCAGACTACAGTCAATGGGATTGCAAAGAGCCAGACATGACTGAGCAACTAACACACACATGAACAATAGGTTCATGAGCTGTTGGCTTATCAGCTTGGGAGTAAAATTTCAAAAAATAAAAAAAACATACAAACTAAAAATTTATCCCTAAAAACAAAATCACTTCATTTGTCAAAAAAATAACTGACCCTGTCCTTACTGTCCCCTGCCTCCATCAAAGTGAATCATTATCCTTTCTTATCATTTTTTTTTTCCAGAGGCAATTTCTGTTTTCTGCTCATCAGTTCAGTTCAGTTCAGTCGCTCAGTCGTGTCCAACTCTTTGCGACCCCATGAATCGCAGCACTCCAGGCCTCCCTGTCCATCACCAACTCCCGGAGTTCACTCAGACTCACGTCCATCGAGTCAGTGATGCCATCCAGCCATCTCATCCTCTGTCGTCCCCTTCTCCTCCTGCCCCCAAGATCAACCTATACTTGCACTCATCTCTCAAATATACTTCTGGTCATTGTGGTAATGATCCTGGAGATAGCAAGATGGCCTTTTAGCTTGCTCTGTCAATTGGAACAACTGTAAATGAGTCCTGTTGGTCACTAGTTCTCCTCTCTCTAGCCCTGCTTTGTTTTTCTTAGTTGGAGGATTAAGACATTTACAATGTTGTGTTGGTTTCTGCCATACAACAACATGAATCATCCATAGGTAGCCATATTTCCCCTCCTTTTTGAATGTTCCTTCCACCCCACCCCCACCTCATCCCACCCTTCCAGGTCATCACAGAATACGGGGTTGAACTCCCTCCATCATATAGCAAATTGCCCCTGGCTATCTATTTTACATATGGTAACATGTATGTTTCAATGTTATTCTCTCAATTTATCCTACCCTTTCCTTCCACGACTGTGCCCACAGGTCTGTTCTCTATGTCTGTGTCTCTGTTCCTGCCCTGCAAATAGGTTCATGAGTGCCATTTTTCTAGATTCCATGTATATGCAATAGTATACAGTATTTGTTTTTCTCTTTCTGACTTACTTCACTCTGTATAATAGGCTCTAGGTTCAATCACCTCACTAGAACTGATTCAAATTTGTTCATTATTGTGGCCGAGTAATATTCCATTGTATATACATACCACAACATTTTTATCCATTCATGTGTCAATGGACAACTAGGTTACTTTCATGTCTTAGCTACTGTAAATAGTGCTGCAATGAATATTGGGGCACATGTATCGTTTTGAATTATGGTTTTCTCAGGGTATATGCCCAGTAGTGGGGCTGATGGGTCATATGGTAGTTTTATTCCTAGTTTTTAATGGAATCTCCATACTGTTCTCAACAGTGGTTATATGAATTTACATTCCCACCAACTATACAAGAGTGTTTCCTTTTCTTCACATCCTCTCTAATATTTATTGTTTGTAGATTTTTTATGATGGCCATTCTGACTGGCATGAGGTCAAAACTACTCATCATAGTTTTGATTTTCTAACAATGAGTGATGTTGAGCATTTTTAAAATGTGTTTAATGGCCATCTGTATGTCTTCTTTGCAGAAATGTCTCCTTGGGTCTTCTGCCCATTTTTCAACTTAGTTGTTTGTTTTTCTGATATTGAGCTGCTTGTATGTTTTGGAGATTAATCTTTTGTCAGTTACTTCATTTGCAATTACTTTCTCCCATTCTGAGGGTTGTCTTTTTATATTGTAGACCATGATTTTAGACTTGGTCTAAAATGATGATCTCGTAGACCTTTGCTGTGCTGAAGCTTTTAATTAGGTTCCATTTGTTTATTTTTGTTTTTGTTTCCACTACTGTCAGAGATGGATCATAGAAGGTCTTGCTTGGATTTATATCAAAGAGTGTTTGGCCTGTTTTCCTCTAAGAGTTTCATAATTTCTTACATTTAGGTCTTTAATCCATTTTGAGTTTATTTTTGTGTATAGTATTAGGGACTGTTCTAATTTCATTCTTTCACATGTAGCTATCTGATTTTCCCAGCACCACTTACTGAAGAGACTGTCTTCCCCCCATTGTTTATTCTTGCCTCCTTTGTCAAAGATAAGGTGTCCATAGGTGTGTGGGTTTATCTCTGGGTTTTCTATCTTGTTCCATTGGTCTATATTTCTTTCTTTCTTTCTTTCTTTTTTTATAGCACAGCTTTTTAATGTGAAGTGTTGAATAAGTGAATTCTGATCACATTTGTCTAGAACAAGAAGCAAGTGCATCAAAAAGGCACCGTGGGCCTAGATTTGATGCTCCAGTCAATCCTAATCATCTCCAAGTCTCTGTTTCCATCACTGATCATTTAGTTAGGTTTGTAGTCTCTGTTTTCAACTACGTATTGAAGACCATTTTTTGGTGGAGGAAAACAGTGTTTGTTCCCTTTAGCTATTGACTATGTGTCTATAGGAACTGTGGTTTTACCCAATGGCCTTGGCTTAACTAACTCACCATCTCTGGCCTTACTGACTTAGTTAGGTAGCCTCTTTTGGATATATGTGGCTTGACTTCACATGTTAGTTAAAATGAGTTAAGATCCTTGAAAGTGAAAGTGAAAGTCACTCAGTCATGTCCGACTCTTTGTGACCCCATGGATTAAACTATACAGTCCATGGAATTCTCCAGGCCAGAATACTGGAGTGGGTAGCCTTTCCCTTCTCCAGGAGATCTTCCCAACCCAGGGATTAAACCCAGGTATCCCGCATTGCAGGTGGATTCTTAACCAGCTGAGTCACAAGGGAAGCCCAAGAATACTGGAGTGGGTAGCCTATCCATTTTCCAGTGGATCTTCCTGACCCAGGAATCGAACCAGGGTCTCTTGCATTGCAGGCAGGTTCTTTACCAACTAAGCTATCAAGGAAAGGCTTAAGATCCTTGAAAAATTATTAAACTTGATGGTAATGAAAATTAATTTCAAAATACATGCAAATATAAATATATCATTGATTCAATCAACATTTGTCCAATTTTCAATACATTTAAGTCCTATAATAAGTGCTGGTGATGCAAGACTAACTCTATTTTGACGTTTATTATATAAATTATATTCAGACCTTCTTTAATACTTTTCTGAAGAAAGAGAGAAGTACTATAAAAGTCATGAAGGAGTACATTAAGGTAAATTAATAGAGTCTGGGTATTCACTGATACTAATGATGAGTGAAACTTCATTTCAGGAACCTAAAAAAATTAACATTTTTCTTCTCAACTTTAGTCTGGGGCATTTATGTGAGGAAGTAAGTGTGAGGAAGAAATTAGTTGTGTATTTATCTCTAAAGAAGTTCCATTAGTGGCTTTGGGGAAGATATGAAAACAATGAAAAATATTTGCCAAATATCTCTAAGAAAATAGTCAAAAATTTTGGATGAGCTGCAAATCATATAATCTCCATGTGCCAGGATCATTTATCACATACTTATTCTATATCTTCACTTGATTATTTAATAGCTCACTAAAACTTAGAATATTAGGAGTGAAATTCTTGATTTTTCCTCATCCTCATATTTGCTTCTTCTTAGTAAATAACACCACCATTCACTGTTGTTAGGTCAAAACCCCCTACATGTATCCCACACACAGAGAAACATAAATATTCCAAATCTGAACATTCCTCATCAGGCCCACGAGTTCTATCCAAATCCAAGCCAGCATTTGAGTACAGCTTTCTCATTGCTTCTATTCTTACTTTTCCCTCAATCTATTCTTTCTCCTTATGGCAGAAAGTGAAGAACTAAAGAAATTTTTGATGAAAATGAAAGAGGAGAGTGAAAAAGTTGGTTTAAAACTCAGAATTCAGAAAACTAAGATCATGGCATCTGATCCTATTACTTCATGGCAAATAGATGGGGAAACATTGGAAACAGTGACACACTTTATTTTGGGGGTGGGGGGGGGGCTCCAAAATCACTGCAGATGGTGACTGCAACTATGAAATTAAAAGACACTTGCTGCTTGGAAGAAAAGTTATGACAAACCTAGACAGCATATTAAAAAGCAGAGATGTTACTTTGCCAACAAAGCTCTGTCCAATCAAAGCTACGTTTTTCCATTAGTCATGTATGGGTGTGAGAGTTGGACTATAAAGAAAGCTGAGTGCTGAAGAATTGATGCTTTTGAACTGCGGTGTTGGAGAAGACTCTTGAGAGACCCTTGGACTGCAAGGAGAGCCAACCAGTCCATCCTAAAGCAGATCAGTCCTGGGTGTTCATTGAAAGGACTGATATACGTTGGCCACCTGATGCGGAGAGCTAACTCATTTGAAAAGACCCTAATGCTGGGAAATATTGAGGGCAGGAGGAGAAGGGGACAACAGAGCATGAGATGATTGGATGCATCACTGACTCAATGGACATGGGTTTGGGTGGACTCCAGGAGTTGGTGATGGACAGGGAGGCCTGGCGTGCTGCAGTTCATGGGGTCGCAATGAGTCAGACATGACTGAGTGACTGAACTGAACTGATTCTCTATCCTTACAACATTCAACATGCTCTTTTAAAAGAGTATGTAGACTACATATAATCTGTTTAAAATGTCTAGTGGTCCCTGGTATTAGAATAAGGCAGAATTTATTAACTTGACCAACATAGGACCATGTATAACCTTGTCTCTTCATGCTCCTCAAACTCTATCTCCTTAATTCCCACTCACCCTTTCTGTACCAGCTGCACTGACCTCCTTCCAAGTCCTTGAAACCTCCAGGTTTAAACTGATCAAAGACTTTTCCTTTTGATATTCCCTAGTCAATCACTCTACCTTCCATCTCCCTTCTTAATGTTCTCTGTGGTGTTGGTTACCATGAAACTATTCTCTTTATTCATTTACTTGCTTATTTTGTTTCCTTTGAGTAGAATGAGATTAATAGGACCTGTGATTTTCTGTGGACTCTTCTCTACCATACCCTGGCATCTAGAATAGAATAGGGCATACAGTGGGATTCTCAGTAAACATTTATTGGATAATCTCAGCATATTAAAAATAGGAAAAAATGTATTTGTTCTGGGGTAATTCATGTAATGATGAAACATTTCATAACATTTCATAATGATGAAACAGAGCATTTCATCATTATTGCACTGTGTTCATTAATCAAATTATGCACTTTAATTTTATTTTTAGATAACCTTATAATATATGAGAAACATTTTAAAATATATGACAGAAGAAAATATAGGAAGAAGAAAGGATATTTTAAATGGCTTATTTTCCTTTTCTGTATGTTTTATAATTAAATATTAAGAAATCACTCTGGATTATTCATCTACAAAATTAGGTGATTAGGGTGGAAAATAGCTTAAAGATTTTTTTTCTGGCAGAGTTGTATTTTGCTACTTTTAGTCAGCCTTCTGTATCTGCTGGTTCTGCATCCACTGATTCAACTAATTTTAGATAGAAAATATTCAGGGAAAAAATCCAGAAATTTCCCCAAAGCAAAACTTGAATTTGCTACATGCCAGAAATTAGTTACATTGCATTTATTTTGTCTTTATAATGGTTTACACAGCATTTACATTGTGTTAGGTATTATAAGTAATCTAGAGATGATTTTAAACTATACCACAGGATGTGCTTAAGTTACCTGCAAACCAATGCCATTTTATACAAGGAATTTGAGCATCTGTGGATTCTAATATCTGTAGGGGTTCTGGAACTAATCTCCCATGGATACCAAGGGAAACAAAGGGCTGTATGTCATCAAATGAAATCTACACAAATCTAATGGTGTCGAAATGGAGAAGGAAAGGCAACCCACTCCGGTATTCTTGCCTTGGAAATCCCAAGGACAGAGGAGCCTGGTAGGCTATAGTCCATGGGGTTGCAAAGAGTCGGACAGAACCTAGTGACTAAACAAACAGCAATGATGTTAGAAACATTGGTTTAAATGCTTTTAAGAATATTCTACTTAATTTAAGGGAACAGAAGTAGGTAACATAACATCTAATAACTTTGACATTCAATTGTGCTGCAGATTCTGTAGACCAGAGTTACATTTACGAAACAGGTCCCCTTAACCTCAATCAAAGAAAATAAAATTCAGTGGTGAGACATTTATTATCAATTTTAAAAATTGACAAGTCCTTCCCAGTTTTAGCAAGCAATGTTTTGGTTTTCATTTTATTTTATAAATGTACAGTATTATTAATTGTCCTCATATTTAGAATTCAGTTGGTATACTAAAGAAACTTAATCAATGCTCTGATCAGTTGTATGCTCATGATGTTGAGTTCCTTTCTGGTAGTGATTTTCCCACAGGGAAGTTGTAGGTCAGAGAACAGGGGGAAACAGCAAAAGTCAGCCTTTATCTGGATTTGAGGATAAAATACAACAGCAATAACAGTAATTCAAGGGAACAAATGGTACCCATCACAAAATGTGTATGGAAAAGTTCCATGAGATTTCAGAGAAAGGGATCTCATTTTTAGTGTGGGCAGGAGAAAGAATCAGAGATTTAACAGGAAAGACAATTTGTAATTTGTTCCCACAGAGATAGAAGACGGGGGAAATTCCAGGTGAGAAGAGCTACAGCCTCAGGTATTTGTGATGAAGGTGGGCTGTTTCAAGAGTGGACTGAGGCCAGGTAGTGGAGGGACTTGATGGCTGTAGAAAGGAGTGTGAATGTTGGTAACTTAAAAGGGATGGTGGAAAGTGAGTAGCATGGTTGAACTTTTGTTTTGGGAAGATGATCATGGCAGCAGGATGAAAGAAGAGAAGAACTTTGGGGGTAGAACTATTAGCATGATAGTCCAGGTGATGTGATGGGCAATGCAGTGGAAATGATAGAGCACTGAAGGGCTGGAGAGGGGAGGTATGTGCAAAGCTTCAAGTCGAGGATGGAAAAGCTAATTTGGTGTGGAGAAGGAAAATAAGCTGAATTTTAGAAATGCTGAATTTGAGCCTCTAAGTGATCCCTAAGTAAAGTCGTTGAACAGACAGTTTTACCTATAGAGTTCAGACTTGCATGAAAACTTAGAGGTGGAAAGGGAGTCTTTGTTGGTAATTCAAGAGATTTGGGCTCTTGGGACTTCAGATTCACATACAAGTCTCCACGTTGCTCCATTAAAATTTTAGCCACCTCCATAGAGTCAACCCCATCCCAAGCCAAATGGCAGGATCAACCCCTCATTTCCCTTTTTCAAAAGCCAACTCTGAGGCCTTCATTTTGGAGAACACATAAGGCTCTAAGCTGCTAAGTAATCAAAAAAAAAAAAAAGAGAGAAAGATCTTCAAATGAAAAGACTTATAAACCTGAGTTTTGGATTGGCTAATTATTATAACTGTCTCATAGCAGCTACTCACTCTGAAAGGGACACAGCAAAACAAAGACACCAGGGCTGAGAAACAGCACAAAAACATATCTCTCCTGCAGAACACTGGCCACATGGCTTGAACCAGTGCAGGCATCCACTGAGACAAAATACAGAATTAAAGTCATAGGATTGTGAATGTCAAAAGGACCCAGAGAGCATCTAGTTAATGCCCCCTAATTTATGATAAAGAAGTTGAAACTTGCAGAGGGTAAGTGAGACTCTCAAGGTCACAGAGGTAGTTATTGGCACAAAAGGGACTATTGCACTCATCGGGTTTCTCTCAGAGCAGTGGGCTTTTATTGTTTTGCAATAAAAATGAATGGATAAATGCCCATAAAACAAGAAATCACATGCAACATGTGTGTCTTTATTTTTGCAGCATTAATTGAATTATTAAAGCAAAGATCCAGGTACGACTATGGTAGAAGTATGCAGTAGCATAAACCTTTCACACACTCCTCTCTATTAGAGAGGGCAGTAAAGGACATATGTCTTCAGTGAAAACTTACAGATTTTTGTTTTCAGAATAAAGTGGGATATTTCAAAGCACTAACAGGTAAAAGAAACTTAAAAGCATGTATATTCCTTTTGCTTCTACTAATGGCCTGGTACCACCTGTTCCTGATCAGATAAAAATGCTGTGTTTTCAGTCTCCATCACTGTTCTGGCCACAACTGAGGATAATGTGCGAGTCTCCACGGATTAGGTATTTTAGTTCAGATGGAGAGGTGTTACACATGCAGTTCAATAGCTCTACCTGAGAAATTAGACTGAAATTCTGGAAAGGACACTTTCTGATGACGTGCTCAGTGCTGCTTATTCTCCCCGGAGCATGGTCACTGCCCTTGGGGTGGTGGTAGACAAGTTTTCCACCCATTACTGCCTCCTGGGAGAAGTGACTCAAGAGGCACGGAGTTCTCAGCACTATATGCAACATTTTCCATGCAAACCAGCTTTTTTCTTTAGTTTTAAAAATGACTTCATGTCAGTGTGACCCCCATATATTTGAGTATTGTTAGACTTTGAGTCTCCTTTAAGAGTGAGCATATTAAACAAAACAAATTTTACCCTCCTATACTACTCCCTATGCATTTATTAACATTCCTAGAAGTATTTTCTTGGGATTTAGGTGGGAGATTTATGTTCTGGATCTTTTTTTCCTCCCACAATCATTTCTGTATTTAAAAGTTTTCAAATACATTCCACCTCTACAGAAGGGAAACATGATAGATACAATAATATTCCAACAGTAATATTCCATTGTGTGAATATATTACATTTGGTTTATCCATTAATCAGTTGATGAGCAATTGAATTTTCTTACCTTTTGGATGTTTTAAATAATGCTGATGTGAACACTCATTTACAATTGTATGCTTTCAATTCTTCACCTGGTCAACGTTTGTGCTTCCCAGGGGGCTCTAGTGGTAAAGAATCCACCAGCCAATACAGGAGACATAAGAGATATGAGTTCATCCCTGGATCAGGAAGATCCCGTGGAAGAGGGCATGGCAACCCATTTCAGTATTCTTGCCTGGAGAATCACACAGACTGAGGAGCCTGGCAGGTTACAGTCCATAGAGTCGCGAAGAGTCAGACACGACTGAAGTGACTTCGCGCACATGCACACCGTCATTCTTTGGCATGGTTAACTTGAAGAATAACCAAAAGTTGGTTGCAGATATTTTATTTCTAAAAGGGACATACACTCTTGTATTTTCTTACAGATGAAATTCATTTCAATAGCATTTATTTCTTCTGTACTGAAAAAGGTAAGAATTTTATAGTGGACACGAATGTAAATCTTAGTAGGTGAAAGTGACTCAAGTATGCTAGTTTTTATAAGCTAAGGGAGCTGAGAAAAAAGTTCATCAGGTCAATAAACCAGGGATGACTAAAATACTGATTACCAGCCATAATTTCTTTATCACAAATTTTCCTGGTTGAATACCATAATGGTTAATTTTATGTGTCAACCTGACTGGGCTACAGGTTGCCTGGATATCTGGTCAAACATTATTTTGGATGTGAGTGTTTCAGATTGGAATTGACATTTACTTTGGTAGACTAAGTGAAGCAAATTGCCCTCCCTAATGTGGGTAGAGCTCATTGAATCAGCTGAAGTCCTGAATAGAGCAAAAAATGCTGATCTGCACCCAAGGGAGAATTCCTTGCTCCTGTTTTTGAACTAGGACACCAGCTTTTTCACATTTGGATTAAAACTGAAGCAATGGTTCTTCCTGGGTATTGAGCCTGCCAGCCTTCAGAATGGAGCTATGCCATTAGCTCTTCTGGGTCTCCAACTGCCCACTCACCCTGCAGACCCAGCACTTGTCATCCACTGCAATCAAGTGAGCCAATTTCTTATAATAAATCTCTCCATACATACACATTTATCTATAGAAATATCAATATCATTAGCAATATCAATCTAATTTATATATATGCTGCTGCTGCTAAGTCACTTTGGTCGTGTCCGACTCTGTGCGGCCCCATAGATGGCAGCCCACCAGGCTCCCCTGTCCCTGGGATTCTCCAGGCAAGAACACTGGAGTGGGTTGCCATTTCCTTCTCCAATGCATGAAAGTGAAAAATGAAAGTGAAGTTGCACAGTTGTATCTGACTCTTAGCGACCCCATGGACTGCAGCCTACCAGGCTCCTCCATCCATAGGATTCTCCAGACAAGAGTACTGGAGTGGGGTGCCATTGCCTTCTCCGTTTTATGTGTGTGTGTATATATATATATATATATATATATATATATATATATATACATACACACACAAATATGGACTTCCCAAGTGGCACAGTGGTAAAGAATTCACCCACCAATGCAGGAGATCCAGGTTGATTGCTGGGTTGGGAAGAGCCTTTGGAGTAGGAAATGGCAACCCATGCCAGTATTCTTGCCTGGAAAATTCCATGGACAGAGCAGCCTGGCAGACTACAGTCTATGGGGTTGCAAAGAATTGGACACAACTGAGCATACACATTCCATATCACATATATTTATATGGCTTCCCTGGTGGCTCACTCAGATGGTAAAGAATCTGCCTGCAATGCGGGAAACCCGGGTTCAACCCCTGGTTTGGGAAAATACTCTGGAGAAGAGAATAGATACTCACTTCTGTATTCTTATCTGGAGAATTCCATGAACAGAGGAGCCTGATAAGCTATAATAGTTCATGGGGTCACAAAACTGAACACGACTGAGCAACTAACACACACACACACGTGTGTGTGTGTGTGTGTGTATGTTATTGGTTCTGCTTTCTGGAGTACTCTAACACAAATGTATGGACACCTTCCCCACTTACTTCCCTCTTGCTGCTAGGCCCAGCATTGCGTGGACGCGAGTGGACAGGAACAGCAGAGAGTGGGATGTCGCTGTGCCTCCCTTTGGTCTACTGTTGTTTCCCACTGTCTGTGGCTCTTTGATGTTCACATGAGGAGAAAGCTGGTGAGAGGTGGAGATGTATATTGGTCGAAAGGTATTGGAGAGAGAAATTTAGCAGAGGGATATGTCTCAAATTTATGATGCCTCTATAGAAAGTTGATTATCAGATTCTTTCATTTGTTAATGTGTTTTACTTGTTAATTTGTTTCACTTGTTAATTTCTCAGGTAAAAATGTTTAACTTGCAGGTTTCATACAGTTGCTGTAAGATTGTTTCAATGTGACTTACCATACCTTTTTCATACCAAAATGTTAGATGATGAAAATAAATCCATTAATGTATTCTGTCTGCCTTTTGGGCTTATTTCTTGTTAATGCTTATTACCCATTGTTTACTAAGAGTGAAATATTCCTGAGAGAATCTCTGGCAGAGGACAGCCAGTTCTAGATCTGCCGAGTCCTATAATTGTCTTCTGTTTTCTTCCAGAAGATGACTCAGTCACCCTGACTGGTTCTTGAGCTTCATCTTCTCAGTTTTGTTCAGCTTAATAAATATTTGTGGGGCATCTCTTATTCATTGGGCACAGAGCTAAAGCCTTTAGAAGCTCACTTCCTAGTTGGGAGAGACAAACTTGTGAGCAAAAACTGTTCAGTAGATGTTGGTCTGCACTCTGGTATATACATCCACGACAGGTCCACCCATAACACTTGCGGGGCCTGGGGCAAGAATGAAACACATGTTCCACACGTCTAAAGATTGGAAATTTATAAATCTAACTAACAGACCATTGCCAAATTAGGTATGTGCTATCCTCATCCCTTGATACATACACCTGTATGACCAAGTTTGAACCTAGAAATATGGCTCCTTGGAGTTCTACACAGAAACATGGAATTGAAGGAAAGCCAGTCCTTGACCTGCAGCCCAACCCCTTCTAGCCCCATTCCTGGCTATTGCATACTGTGGGGGGCTTGCAAACACACTCCCAGCCCAGATGTGCAGAGTGCTTCCATGTGGACACAAACAGCTGGACTTTGGCCACCTGTGAGCCTAAGGGTGCATACATACCCCAAGGCCTTGAAAGTGGGGTCTGGACCATTTATACAGAGAATTCTGTGTCCAGGGAACCTAAAGCAAGCTTCAGAAGGGGTGGACAGGCTCTGGGTAAACATTTCCACTTGGCCCTGAGGAGGCCTTCACAGGCAGGAATATAAGAGCCCTGGGAAGTCTGGATGTGGGGTGTGCACTTCTTGGCATGGAACCCAGGTGCACACAGATCCTGCCACAAGGCACAGTGGGAGTTTCAGATGGACTCTCAGCAAAAAAAAGGAGTTAGGGAAAATTTCCAGAGGAAATAATATCTGAGCTAAGATGTTGAAGGGGAGGGTAGCCAGATAAGCAAAGATGGACAGGCCATCACGAGCTGAGCAATCAGCAGTGGCTCATTTGTAGAGAAATGGCAGGCACAGTGTCACCATGTGAGAAACTAGGAAGGCGGCACCTTCCCCTCTGCCAGCGGCAGTCTGTAGGCACAAATACCTAGCCTTCACCTCTAGACCTGCCTGTGGTTTAGACTGTGATCTCTTCAGCAGCTTTGGGTTTCAAAGCATCTTCCACTCAGGGTTTCTGCTCCAGGCTCCTGTCCTGGATCCAGAGCAGTCAGGAGCTCTCTGGCTCTCAGAGCCCTGGCAGTAACTTTCTATTGTCAGTCTTGGCAGTAGCCAAGGTAGAATTCTAGTTCTACCTGAAACTTTTTGCAACATGTGGTGATACTGTCACGTTTCCCCCTCTTTTCTTTCTTTCCAAGACATTTCTGCCACAATCTATCTGTTCACCCACCTGTGCTATTGGGTGTTTAACAGTCCTCATGTGTTCACACTGCCTTTACTGAAATGTCACCATCCTATAAATTCAACAAATGCATGGATTTGGACTTCTGTTGGTTTTGATCACTGATGTATCCCAAGCCATTAGAGCAAAGCTTTACTCTTGGAGGAAGAACAACTGATGAAATGTCCTTTCTTCTTTCCCTGACATGACAGTTTTTAATTAGGCTTTAAAACCCATGTGTAGATTTCACTTCCAGAAGACTGCTTACTTCTGGGATGGCATAGATGCCCATTCTGGTTTGGCCTAGCACTTAGCACACACCACAGTCCTTAACATTTGTCTTCAGGTTGACTTTTTGAATCTCCTGTTGTTTTAGGCCCCTAAGCTTGGAGTTTTTATGTTTATCTCTGTATCTTCAGTTCATATTATCACAGCTCTCAGACCATACTGAGAAAATGATAAATGTTTATAAATGCATGTCTTACCATGATATCTCCTCTGAACTTTAAGCCAAATGCACACATAAAATCAACTTTGTATATTTCAAAGACACCCCAATGTCACGCTTCCCTGGATTTTCTTGTGGCTCTACCCAATATATCCTGTTGCTGTGTTGAAAAATAATTCCTCTTCCAATTACTTACTCTATTTTATTGCAGTTATCTTGACAAGAAATTTTATTGACTTCTGAGAGTCTAAAAATGACCCTGGCTTATACGTGACACTCTGTAAGTGTTGGTAAATCAATGAATAGCAATCATACTCCTCTACAAACCTGCTTATTGCTGCCATTGTTTCCCATCAGAGTGACTGTCACCAATCTTCACCAAGTTACTCAAATCAGAAAGCCAGCTCTCATTCTTTCTTATGGTTTATTTTTACAATTTAAGTTAAGGTATAACTAACCTTTTATAGAATACTCAACCATTACATGTTCAGTTCAGTGAGCTTTGACAATTATTTACCCATATAACAATTGCCCAAACAAGACAGAGAACATTTCCATCACTTAGACAATGTCCGTTGTGCTCTTTTCCAGTCAACCCACTCCTCAGAACCAACAATTTTCTGACTTCTGACACCATAGATTCATTCTGCCTATGTTTTTTAATTTCATTTAAGTTAAACCATACAGTATGCACTCTTTTGGGTCTGACTTCTTTCTCTTAGCATATTTTTTTGCTTAACACATTGCAGTGCCTGTTGCTATATATATCAGCAATTTGTTCATGTTTAAATCTGAGCAGTATTCCATTGCATGAATATATCATAATTTGTTTATCCACTCCTTATGATAGGTATTGAGATTGTTTCCAGTTTGGGGTTATTATAAGTAAGACTTTTGTGGACATTCCTATGCAGTCTTTTGGAAGGGATGTGTTTTTATTTCTCTCGGGTAAGTACCTAACAACGTGTGGGGTTGTGTGTCCCTGAGACCACCCTCAAGTTCAATAATTCACTAGAAGGATGCATAGGACTCAGCAAACTATTATGCATATGGTTAGAGTTTATTGTGGTTTAGAGATTAAAATTAGCAATGAGAAAAGCCCCATAGAGTAGAGTCCAGGAGAGACCAGGTGTGAGCTTCCAGTGGTTCGCTTCTCGGTGGAATCAAACAGCAGTGCTTAGACACTGATGTATGATAATACATGCAAGGTATTTTCAACCAGAGAAGCTGACCTGATTCTTGGCGTCAGGTTATATATTAGTGGTTGGCCGTGCAGACAAAGCTGACTGCTCACGTGGTGACTTTGGTTTCCAGCCCTTCCAGAGGCTAAGCTGTGTGACCCTCACAAATCACAAGGCCCATCCCAAGGCCCACACTTAAATCACTATCTGGTGTGGCTCAAGGTAAAGACAAGATATTCCAAAGACAAAAGATTATCATCCAGAGTCGGGAGGAAAGAATGAAACATTTTTGGGCAGGATCAGTCCCTTAATGCATGGAGTATAACTGCTAGGTCACAGTAGGTTTATATTCAACTTTTTAAAAAACTAGGAAATTGCTATCCAAGTGGCTGTACCTGTTTACATTTCCACTAGCAGTGTATGAGAATTCCAGTTGTTTCACATCTGTACCAACATTCAGTATTGTAAGTCTTTTTTATTTTAGTAGCTATTCTTAGTGATTTTGAATATAATTTGTGATTTTAATTTTCATTTTTTCTGATAATAATGTGAGCACCTTCTAATGCTCATATCTTTTAGTATAAATCAGTGGGCATTTTTGTATATCTTCTCGGAAGTTATTCTTGACACTTCTCATGCTTTTACATTCTGTATCCAATCCTTCATCAAGCCTTCTTGATTTCATGTCTGAAATATCTCTCAAACTCTGATTTTCTCTGTCTCTACCAACAGCACCCTAAACTGAGCCCCGTGGATCTCTATTTTGGGCTTCTCTGGGCTTCTTCTTCTCTTCTGTTTTTAGTGCTTTACCTACATCCCCAGTGACCACCCTCTGATCTATTCTCTATTACAGATGGAATGGTATGTTGAAAATTTAATTCCTATTATTTTATAATCTTTCCTACACACACTAAAGTAAAAGCAAAGACAAACAAAGCAAATTTCATTGCCTTACCATTCCTTTCAGAATAAAGCATTTCCTGGCATGATGGATAAAACCTTGCAATCTCAAGCCCTCGCGTCCTCTCCAGTCTTCTTTTCTGTCCTTCTCACCCTTGCTTTCTACACTCCAATCATTCTGGCTTTCTTTCTATCCTTGTTTTCACTTCCGGCTCTCCCCTACCATACAGTTTATATTCGTGCTGCTACTTATGCTTGGAAATCCTCCTTCCTCTCTTTTTTAATAAGTTAACTTCTTCCCATCTTTCATAGTTCAACTCAAGTTTCACTGGCTTAGAGAAACCTTCCACAACTTCCATGACTAGGTCCAATTCCTCAGTGATAGGTATTCTTGGCTTTCTATGTAGCTCTTCTGAAGGTGATTTATCAGAGCTGAGATTTAAATTTATTTCTGTGATTTTTTATTTCTCTTCCTCTCTCAGTGCCAATACAGAAGGACTCAGTGGTATGCTGGAATCAACTCTAAGAACCAGTCATGGGCTTTTTCCAACTCCACTATCAGAGGCAGCACATTGATAGCTTGAAGTTAGCTAGGGTTCACATATTTACACCGTAGAAACTGGCAAATGATATGGACTAGGGATGTCCCCCCCTTCCTCGAAAGCTGGTGGTTTTAAATGTTTGCCAACACACTACAAGAAGCACCAGGGATTTTTTTCCTCCAACATTATATCCTCACCAAATAAGAAAGTCGTTGGCCACAATAATTTATCAACTAATATATGTTAAATAAGTGAATAATTTAGTACCCTGGGCTCTCCAATACCCTTGGAATAGCTTTTTGCTCTTTTCTCATCAAACTCTCTTTAATATTTTGAAGGAGGGTCATTGGACTCTGGTCTGTTTACTATTTTTGACTTGGTTGCAGCAATAAAAATATTAATATTGTATTTCTAATCATTAACTTTTTCTGGATAGCCTGTGGAATAGGTTTTCTCTTTTCCTATGCTCCAAATTTGCTGGTTCCTCAAAGGCCACACTGTTTATTAGGGAAAATCAAATGACCCAGCATGAAACAAATGGGAACTAAGAGGAGACAGGCAACAGAGAGAATATATATAAATTTATGTAGAGTATATTTATGAACAAAAACCTCTTAAAGTTTCATTTCTGTTCTTCTGATTTAAGCTCTTCTGGAATTATTTTCTTTAGCGTGTGTGGAATGTATTGTGGAGAACAGTTCAGGGTTCAGGTTAAGCTGTTAGCCAAGTTAATTGCTGCCTGTGGGGATGCAACATGATATAACTCTAGTTTTCTCAAGTTTTAGTCATTCCATGTTACTGTTATTATTTTTGCCATGACATCGTGTGGTAACACATCTGCTGCTGCTGCTGCTGCTGTGTCACTTCAGTCATGTCCGACTCTGTGCAACCCCACAGATGGCAGCCCACCAGGCTCCCCCATCCCTGGGATTCTCCAGGCAACACATCTGCAGGCCAATTATATTGTTATTTGTAATATTTCATATTTTTCTTAAAATTGAGCCACTTTTAAAAACCTAAATTTATTTTTAAAGGCATTTGTATAATGCTTTTAAATGCTTTATTCTCCCAAATTACATTAAACTGACACATGGCACTTAGAAGATGTGCACCAGAAGTCATCTCATGCACTGCCAGTAGTATCCCTAGCACAATTTGGGGAAAAAAGTAATAGCACAGAACATGGATTTTGGGGTTATCCACACTTGGATTGTTTTCTTAGATACCCCAGAAAGTCAGATTTCCTCTCTAGGACTTATATTATCTGTAAATGCAGCTCCCTGAATCTGGGGTGGATAATAAATAAGATGATGTACAGAACTGGATGACCAAGGGGTAGAGCTCATAGGAGATGCTCATAGATTAATGTCTTTTTCCATTTATTACTCATCTTTACTACTTTACTGGTTCAATCACCGCTTTATGACTCTTACTAAAGCATATTTTTATTGTAATGCAATTTTTACATAGTAAAATGCATAAATCTTAAGTGCATGCATGTCAACATCTGTTCATTATTGGTTCTAGATTTACTGTTTAAATTGAATGTCTGAATATTTGACCTCTCGTATCATGTCTAGTATATACCGTATGTTTGATTTTATTTTATTTTTGTTTTTTTTGTTTTAAATTTTATTTTATTTTTAAACTTTACATAATTGTATTAGTTTTGCCAAATATCAAAATGAATCCACCACAGGTATACATGTGTTCCCCATCCTGAACCCTCCTCCCTCCTCCCTCCCCATACCATCCCTCTGGGTCGTCCCAGTGCACTAGCCCCAAGCATCCATTTTAGAAGCATCATGACTTCTATGAGATTTTTTATTCATACCAAGAATGCTGTATGAATCTGAGTTAAAAGTACTGAATATTTACAGTTGTGAAGTACTGCTCAAGCGTTCTTGTTAGTAATATTCGTTCCATTATTCTTACTATCAATATGAAGACTGAGGTTTTCTGTGGTTATTCAGTCACTCAGTCATGTCTGATTCTTTGGGACCCCATGGACTGCAGCATGCCAGGCTTCCCTGTTCATCACCAATTCCCAAAGCTTGCTCAAACTCATGTCCATTGAGTCAGTGATGCCATCCAACCATCTCATCCTCTGTCTTCTCCTTCTCCACATGCCTTCAGTCTTTCCCAGCATCAGGGTCTTTTCCAATGAGTTGGCTCGTAGCATCAGGTTTTCTAACTTGGACAAACCTGTAACTTTTTATCCATGCTTTGCTCAGGATTGAATAACAGCCTTGTTCCATATGGATCACTTAGCAATCAGCAACTTGCAATTCAAAATCAGCAGCTCTCTGGGGGCGGATTCAGAAGTGTGAAACAATCTTGCAAGGGTTGCTGATTTGTGTTTCTGCCTCAAACTGCAAGAAATTAGCAATTAGCCACCTTTGGTGTATTTCCACAGCTGGTCTTGAGTCATGATCAATCAAAAGCAGGAATCAGGAATCACGATAAAAGGAACCATGCTTAGATACCAGATTGCCTAATACCAGCTCAGTTCATCCATCAACAAAACATATTGCTTGCTTGCTGTGAACCTGGCCATTCTGCTGTCGTGTCTGCCAAACCCTCCTCGACAACACCAGTCCTCGTCGAACTCTCTCCTCTGAGTCCTGCATTTGTGGACGTGCTGCATCACAATGGACCCTTCTCATGTGACAGCATCCTTCATGAGGGCAGTGTGCAACCTCAGGAAACATTGTATTTTTGTTATTATTTTGTGAGGGAGCATGTCTTGTTTTCATAAGTTCTATCCCTTAAGGGCCACATAGAAACGTGGTCAATTTATTGGAGGTTTGGGAAAAAACAAATCTTGCTTAACATAAAGAATCTTCTTATAGGCAGAAATGTCTACCAGTTAGATGGCTGCCCCAAGAGAGCGAGTATCCTCCAAAGGCATTATTCAAACAAAAGCTCCACAATCATCTGACAGGATGATATAAACAGAGAATTAAAAAGTTCAGAAGGGTAGTTAAACTAGTTGAGCTCCAAGGCCCTTTATATATAGATTGTATAATTCTACACATTCTAAAGTCACCAGTCCAGGGTTGATGCACGGTACTGGATGCTTGGGGCTGGTGCATTGGGACGACCCAGAGGGAGGGTAGGGGAGGGAGGAGGGTGGAGGGTTCAGGATGGGGAACGCGGGTATACCTGTGGCGGATTCATTTTGATATTTGGCAAAACTAATACAATATTGTAAAGTTTAAAAATAAAATTAAAAAATAAATAAATAAAAATAAAGACAAAGCCTGGAATAATAGAATAAGTATCAACTCTGAAACCAAATATAGGTGGGTTTTATTTCAGCTCTGTGTGCCTTTGGGTGCATTACTTCGCCTCACCTTTATCACCTACAAAACTGAAATAATATCAACCTTGCAAAATCCAAGATATAGAACTATTGTGCCCAAAATGCCTGAAATACAGTAAGTGCTCAATAAACAGTCATTTCCCCCCACTCCAAAAAAAAATAAAATAAAATAAAGTACCTTGAATGGTTGCCAGCACAAGGCATAAGCAGTAGAGTTGGAGACAAAAGATCTACAAACCTAAATAAGTAGGCTTTTGTAAAAACCAGCCTTCTTCACTAACATACTAACAAAGCATAGAATTAACTAGTGTTGTGTTAGTTATTCACTTTAAAATACTTTGATATAGACAGTGGGTCATAATGGCTGTCATTATTAGTCAGGTTAAGCCACAACCCAAGTCATTCTAGTATATTCACTAGATCAGCTAGCATTTCTAATCAGGAAGCCTGTATCTCAGAAGTAACATTAACATCTCTAAATGCTTCCATTATCCAGAGGGGCAGAGGACTTAGGGAGACTGAACCCTGGAATCAGACCGCCCCCATTGGAGTCTTGGTTCTGTTATTTACCAGTTATAATATCTCAGGAATTTAAATTACCTGCACTTCAATTTCTGAGCCTGTAAACTGGGAATATACTAGTGACTATGTTGTAGACTGCCAAGAGGATTAAATGAGTTAACACAGATATAGTTTTTAGAGCACTATATGCCACAGAGTAAGTCCTGTGTAAGTGTTAAATGAACAAAATCAATTGACATCAGATCCTTTGCTTAATAACATTCTAAGTGTCAGAAATGAGTTCTCACTGGTGAAATTAAAGGTACCCAAATTGTGTAGATTGGTTTCCATAAACTAAAGACTATCCTTCTACTCTTGCATGAGTGGGATATAGAGCAAGGCTTGAAAGCATGACATTCAAAATTTAATCCTTAATTGTCTAGGTCTAGCATTTGAGTCAAAGGATTCTGGTTTCCTGATGTCAACTGTAATGGAAACAGAATCCTACCACTGAAGTAGATATCATTTTGCCTTAATTAGACATTAAATGTATGATGGTAATTGAAGCAATAAAAACATAAAGAACTAGAATTTATGGAGCTTGCAAACAGGTTATATGAATATTTTTCTACTTGCTAATGAATATTTGTATAGTAAATATATTTATGTGACAGAATTTATTCTGAGTCTTACTCAGTGGAGAGGTTGTGGGGCAGAAGCTAATTCTCACACATATTAAATACAAATTGTAGTATTACCTACAAATATGGTCTATTCTAAGAACTGCAGCTAATGAAATTGAATTAAGTTCACTTAACAAGAAAAGGAGAATAGACTAGGATATATCAAGATGCAAGCTTCCGAGGTGGTGTGGTGGTAAAGAATCCACCTGCCAATGCAGGAGATGTGAGTTTAATCCCTGGGTCAGGAAGATCCCCTGGAGAAGGAAATGGCAACCCACTCCAGTATTCTTGCCTGGGAAATTCCATGGACAGAGGAGCCTTGTGGGTTACAGTCCATAGAGTTGCAAATAGTCAGACATGACTGAGTGACTGAGCACACATGCATATCAAAGTGCAATGGTTCAGTATGATCCACTGAACTCAGTAAGTCAGAAGAATCTGAAACACTAGCAGAGAGGGTAAAACATGAACCTCCATGAATGGATGAAACATAGCTAACAACAGTATAATAAAGATAGGAAGGAAAGCATGAGAGTGACTGAGATTTGGAATTAATGAGGAGTAGGAATTTAAAGATTGGATAACAGGAGTAACATCAAAATATGAAGAGATTAGAAGTTAAGGAAGTTGTTTTTGGCTGGTGGACAATACATAGCTTCCTAATATGGCTTCTCTTGACATTTCATAGAAATGCTCTCTTGCACATCATCAGTGATCTCCTAGATCCCAAAGCCTTATTTTATTTCTTCCCTTTGTTCACCTTTCTGCAGTGTTTGACCTATGATGTAATTTCCCTTTTGGAATAAGGCAAGCACAAAGGCAGAAATGCCAGCTGTGGGCCCTTGAGAGAGTGGGGGCTGAAAATCCAGATTTGCGAAAGCAGAAGTGTTGATGTTGTGGCATCAAGGGGATGCTGTGCTAGGGTGCCTGGATGCAAAGAACTGTGATGGAACCTTGGAGGATGACGGCACTGAGAGGGATGGGCAGGGGAGCAGTGATCAGAAGACAGGCAGGGAATCAGGGAGCTCAGAGAGAGAAGCCAAAGGATACTGTGGGTGCTTACTGATACATTCCTGTTGTGGGTGGCTCTGGAAGCTGCTAGGGCTGGGCTCTCCCTGTTTGCAGAGAGGATAGGAAAGACAGTGAATAAACTGTGGGAGGGAGCAGAATAGGAGATACATCAGACCTGCCTACCAATTTATTAACTCCATGGATGCATCCACCTAGAAAATATTGATGATTCACTGAGATAATGATTTTCCTTGTTTTCAATTTTATCTCTTCCTGTAGTGTCTCTTCCTTGCTTCATCGGTAAAGTAAATCACAAAATGATGGAAACTGTGTGTCTCTTCTTGACAAAGCAGAAGCCCTGTTGCCATGGGACTCCCTACAGTTTTCCATTATGACAATTATAAAAATATGTGTACAAGGAGGACAAATGAAAGGACCCATCAAAATGAATGTGTAATTACATTTTTTTACAACACTGTCTTCTAATCATTGGGAAATGTTTGCATTTAAAACATTTGAAATTAAAATTAATTGGTTTAATCTATGTTGTATTTCTTTCTTCAGGCTCTGGATATCCCATGTTAATAACTTTCCTTCATTTTTTTAATAGAATGTAAAGGACAATACTCTAGTGGATGGAGTCATCGATCTATCCAACAGATATTTTACCAAAAGCCTCTTACATGCTGGCTCAAGCGTCCCACCTACTAGACATACAGAAATGAATAAAAAATGCCCCTGCCTTCAGAAAGTTCTGAAAAAGTTCCACAGATAAGAAATTTTGATTTACTTTGTCAGTTGTTTTGCTTAAATATGTTTTAAAATCTGTCTGCTTCAGTTTCCTTATCTATTAAAACTTTTTGTTGTTGCTTAGTTGCCAATACTTAGAACACAGTTAAATACTCAACAAATGTGTTAAAGTCAAGGGATGATGTATGCAAAAAATAGAGAACAACATACCTAATTAATTCATGAATTTTCATGAGTTGGACCACCATGGAGGCCATCTGGCCTGTGTCTTTTGCAATGCTGCTTGCTCTTGGAGGAGGGACAATCGTGTCTGATGGATAAACTCTTCTCTGTTTCTGGTGCCACTGCAGGGTATTCATTATCATTACAAATCTCACCTTTGGGAGCCCCACCCATTTAGAGTTTAGCTTACTTGGTTTATACTCAGTATAAAGAGTCTGAGTGAACTTTTAAATGCTTGACTCATTGTAGTCAAGCATGTAGGTGGCTCAGATGGTAAAGAGTGTGCCTATAATGCAAGAGACCAGGGTTTGGTCCCTGGTTTGGAGAGGTCCCCTTGGGGAGGGAATGGAAATCCACTCCAGTATTCTTACCTCGAGTATCCCATGGACAGAGGAGCCTGGTGGGCTACAGTCCATTGGATTGCAAAGTGTCGGACATGATTGAGTGACTAACCATCTCACTTTCAGTCATACATAATGCTTTTGAAAAGCTAAAATTCATTTTTAACATTTGTGAAAATTTTTTGTAATCATTGTGCTTGGTTCTTTCTGTTAGGACAAAATAAATGGAACTTTTCTGCCACCTTGTTCTGCATAGTTAATCAGGTCCTGGTCAATTTATGATCACTGGACTGTGCAAACTTAGCTGAAATCCTCAAGATACATAGAGCAATAAGAGGGATATCATCATTACATTGTTCTGTTATATGCTGGGTAAGGGGTAGGAGAGAGAGATATCAGAACTGTTTTGGCAGAATGATCACTTAGGAGACGTTAGGGCCTGGAAAGCAATTACATGATCCTTTCCAAGCTTGTGAATAAGATTCACATGAGCTCTAATGAACATGCTGGTATCCATAATAGAATTAAATCCAAACAAATGATAAAATGAACCTTGAATAGGATGTATAGATGTATAGGATGTAGTGTAATATTGTAGTCACATGGCTTACACTGGAAAATCAGCATTAGTATCATCAGCCCACATCTTCTTGTGCAAAATATGGGAAGCACATATATCCAAAAGGCGTATATTTGAAAAAAAAAAAAAAACACTAATTAGAAAGGATATATGCACCCCAATATTCATAGCAATATTATTTACAATTGCCAAAATATGATAGCAAATTAAGTGTCCATCAACAGATGAATGGATAAAAAAAGATGTGATACATGCATTTGACTGTGTGGATCACCACAAATTGTGGAAAATTCTTAAAGAGATGGGAATACCAGACCACCTTACCTGTATGCAGGTCAAGAAACAACAGTTAGAACCAGACATGGAACAATGGACTGGTTCAAAATTGGGAACAGAGTACATAGAAGCTGTATATTGTCACCCTGCTTATTTAATTTATATGCATAGCACATCATGCAAAATGCTGCGCTGGCTGAATCACAAGCTGGAATCAAGATTTCTGGAAGAAATACCAACAACCTCATGTATGCATATGATACCACTCTAATGACAGAAAGTGAAGAGGAACCAAAGAACCTCTTGATGAGGGTGAAAGAAGAGAGTGAAAAAGCTGGCTTAAAAGTCAGCATTCAATAAATTAAGATCATGGCATTGGGTCCCATCACTTCATGGCAAATAGATTAGGAAAAAGTAGAAACAGTGAAAGGTTTTCTTTTCTTGGGCTCCAAAATCACTGTGGATGGTGACTGCAAGCCATACTTCCTCCCTGGAAGAAAAGCTATGACAAACCTAGACAGCATATTGAAAAGCAGAGACATCACTTTGCCAACAAAGGTCTGCATAGTCAAAACTATGGTTTTTCTAGAAGTCATGTATGGATGAGAGAGTTGAACCATAAAGAAGGCTGAGCACTGAAGAATTGCTGCTTTTGAATTGTAGTGTTGAAAAAGAATCTTGAGAGTCCCATGGGCATCAAGGAGATCAAATCAGTCAATCCTTCAAGCCTGAATATTAATTGCAAAGACTGAGTCTGAAGCTAAAGCTCCAGTACTTTGGCCATCTGATGCAAAGAGCCAACTCACTGGAAAATGGACACTAAGAGTTGGACACGACCCGGCTGCTAACACTTGCATACTTTAAGGTCTATTCACGTTTGATAATCTACATGAATTGCTCAGGAGGCCAGTATGTCCACAGACACTGTGTCCTCAGGCACTAGTATTCTAGTCAGTTCTGCTCAGGACGCCTATCCCACCATGTAAGTGCTGTTTAGTGGTATATTTTCCCAAAGAGCTTTGTCCTTTTACATCCTTTGTTCTCCATTCCAGTTTTGACTGTAAACTTGCCAGACAGCTGTCAGATGTCAGCATATTGGAGGCTTTCATTAACTGATGGCCAATTTCCACATTTTCATTTCAAATATTTGTGTTTTTATCAATATATAAATCTCTCTTCCTGGGTATTTGTATACCAAATCCAGATTTGGATTAATCAATTTGGACGTATTACTCATAAAATGGAAGAACATTCTAGTTCTAGAATGAAACACATTTAGATTCTTACAATTGAGAAAGTCAAGGCTCATTAGTTCACTCACTAATTTCTAAGGGCCCCTTGGTGTGCGAACTGGAAAACTTGAAACGTTTAATTATTCATGAGTTAGTTCACACAAAAAGCAGCAGAATTACATTTCAAAAAAGCATCAAGATTAGTAGACATTTCCATAACATTTTAAAATATTCATGAATGACATTTTTTTAGCTATGACCAAATTTGGTAAATTTGTCTATGCATTCCATGAATGTATGAACAACAGTGTACCAAGATTACAGTGAAATGTTTTAAAATTTTTTCCTGAGATGATTTTTTTAGGTTTTTCTGTGATTCAGGAAGTGATGATGTCACTTCCTTTGCATAACCCAAGAAGAGGTTAACCCTTGCTCTGTCCTCGGTTAACCCTCAAGTGCCCCTCAGATTCTGTAAGTCACAGACTCCTGCCTAGAGCTGAGACTGAGAGCCCTTAGGGACGTGAAGGAAATAAAGTTTAAATGGCAAAACAGGGGAAGCGTCCTTTTAAATGCTAGAAAGTGAAAAGGAGAAGATAGAAAGAAAACAGAAGAACGACTACAATAATGACAACAACTAATATATACTGAGTGCTTACTATGACAGCCATTTACATCCTTATTTTATGTATCTGTATAGGAAGTTTGGGATTTCCTGGTGGCTCAGTGGTAAAGAATCTGCTTTCCAAGGCAGGAGATGCAAGAGATTTGATTCCTGGGTCGGGAAGATCCCCTGGAGAAGGAAATGACAACCCACTCCAGTATTCTTCCCTAGGAAATTCTATGAACAGAGGAGCTTGGTGAGTTACAGCTCATTGGATTGCAAAAGAGTCAGACATGACTTAACAACTAAATAAGAGCAATAGGAAGTTTGCAAGATTGGTTTGCTATTACCATTTACACGAGGAAATGGAGGCTCTGACATATAAAATTTGCAAGTTACTCAACTGGTGAATTACAACCATGGACTGGAACCTGGGTGTGTCTGCACCAAAAGTCCAATACACAGTCCTACTTCTACCTTGGGGTTCTGCTCCCAGGTAGGAGGGCTGACTATATCAGGCCATTGTATACAGGAACTGTTATAGGCGCCTGTTTTGGTGTGGACTGGGGTTATGGAACCAACCCTCAATGGATACTGCATCATCATTTCCTTCTGGAAGAAGCCCTCATCAGGGCCTGTGATCTTTGGTTGCTGCAGCAGGCAGACACTCTGTTTCTGTGGACCATCATCTGTGCTCACTCTGCCTCCCTCATCTCTAGGATCCAGATGCCTGGCAGGGCTGCCTGCCGGATGGGGCCTTGGCTGACTCTGGCCAATTCTTATGCCTCACTTTGCCCTTGCCACACTTTGCCTGGCCTCATTTTGCCCCAGTCTTCCCTACCCATTGCCTGGGAGTCATGTGCCTTGATGTATCTCATCTCAAAGACTCATTTGATAGTAATGGTTCCTTCAAGCTTGTGTTGGCCAATTTGTGGGATAGAGGAAGTCACGGGGGAGGTTTCAGTCAGTGCAGGAGACCCAGCTACAGCAGCATGTGGCCAACTGGTCCAGGTACTCCAGGAGCCTTACTTCATGGACACGGCGAAGGACTTATATCCTGTAGGTCTAAGTCAGGACCGTAGGCTGGCCTCCCAGTTCCAGAACTGAATATTTATCTTCTTGATGGGATGAGATAACTAATCTAAACACATGTATACCTGTGGCGGATTCATTTTGATATTTGGCAAAACTAATACAATTATATAAAGTTTAAAAATAAAATTAAATAAAAAAAAGACAAACAAAAAAAATAAAATAAAATGCTGTCTAAAAAAATAAATAAATAAATAAATATGGGTCATAAATACAAGGCTTGAGGATTTCTGACTCGTCTACTGTCTGCAGCTTATTTGAAAGTACTGAGGTCAAAGATTGTATTCTGTCTGCTGTTTTAGTAAACAAAGGATGCTGCTGCTGTAAAGCCTGTTGTAGGTACTGCTGATCATGCACCCTGAGATATTCAGGATGTAAAAAAACTGGTACTGGCTCTAGATAGTTAAGATGTATATCAAAGGAATGATTCAATAAGCCCAGACTCTTGCATCTCCCCATGTGCAGAAAAGCACTAAAATCATTAATTTGAAATGACTAATTTTTGTAATGAGCAGTAATATCTTGATGTTCAATTACTTTTTTTCTTCCAGTGAAAACTCCTAAGTATCCTGGTTTCCCGCTTAGGTTTTCAGAACAGTCCTTCAGAGCTCTCGGAGAGGCTGCCATCCCAGGCTATAACTGAAAGCTATCAGTTAAATGAACTCTGAACCTTCTACAAATGAGAAAGGAGATAAGACCAGATTCTGTTGTTACTTTGGTAGCATTGCATTTCCTTCTAAGAAGGCCTGTTTGAGAAGCACCAAACCTAAGAATAAATTAGCACTACTTTTTTGGGGATGATGACCTATAGCCCTATTCCCTTTAAAATTAGTTTTCAAATTAAGCTTTGTTGATTGAGTGGCTGTCCTATTACTTCTGTTTGCCTATGACTGTGCCCTGGATCACCTGCTCGACTTCCCGGTGCCGCCCACTAGTAGTAGACACCATGAAGGAGCTTCAAGGACCTGTGAATGAGAAACATTGGCTGCTCTATCAGTAAACAAAGGGTGTTGCAGTCATCAAGCCATCACCCCTGATGGTGAGCCCTGAGGAGACTCAGGGTGGAAACAAGATGCCTGCCATCAAGCAGTCAACCACTGCAGCACCCCCAATGGTGCGCCCCGAGGGGACACAGGATAAGAAAGCACAGGATACGCTCCCCAGAGAGCTGAGATGCATATCAAATGAATGATTTCAATGAGTCCAAACTTTTGCATCTTTTCATACAGAGAAAAGCACTAAATACATTAACTTAGGACATTGGCATGTGTTAATTGCTCAGTCATGTCCAACTCTGCTTCCCCACAGACTATAGCCTGTCAGATTCCTCTGCCTATGGAATTCTCCAGGCAAGAATACTGGAGTGGGTTGCCATTGTCTTCTCCAGGGCATATTGCTGACCCAAGGATTGAACCCAGGTCTCCTGCACTGTGGGCAGATTCTTTACTGTCTGAGCCACCTGGGAAGTTTTCTTTAATTAACAGTGATTTTTTTTTTTTTTTTTAATGTTCTGACTACCCTGATCTTTGTTGCAAAAACTATATATCCTGGTTCCTCCCTTACCTCTTGGAAGCAGTCCCGTAGAACTATCTGAGAGGATGCCTCCTGGACTTGAAGACCTCAGAAGCTCTGCTAAATAAAACATAATCTTCAACTTTTAAGTTGTGTATTTTTTTAGTTGACAGACATATCCAGTTTTAAAATATAATTTTCAAAATTATAATAGGCTATAATGCCTAAATTGAGTTTTAAAATTATGTGAAAATTATTTTATACCTGAACATAATAAACTTGTTTTTTAAATTGAAAAACATGGGTAGGATATATTTTAAATGTTTATTCAAATATTTACTGGTTGATGAATATTATAGAGGTTTGTCTAAACACAGGAAAATTCACTCACTATAATTTCTAATTATGACCAGTCTTAAAAATTCTTTCAACATCTACATCCTCTTATTGTTCAATATTCTTGAAAATAGAAGACCCCATTAGTCCTTGTGGCCACGAGCCTTTCAGTTAAACGGCCACTTTAATGGCAAAGGGAACAAAACACTTCACCGTTACAAAACTAAAATGATATGTATAAAGCAGAGCTGGTTCAAAACAACTATCTCTCCAATGTTCTAGCTCTACCCCAACTCAGAGGGTGGGGAATCACAATCTGTGAACCGAGGTTAGTGGAGAACAAATTTTCCCATGGATCAAGTGTCTGATATTTTGTTTAGGGAGGGTAATGAATATACTAGGGAAAATGGAGAATGTCATTGTAAAGGGGCTTACATCTGTTTTCCTTTAGATAATTACCTTTTACTTGTCTCTTGTTAGTAATGGCTTTCAGAGTTGGTTGCTTTAGAATATCACATCAAAACAAAGTGTTTTTTCTGTTTCTATTTTACTTTTATTGAGTTTAAAATATGTTTGTTGTCAATCATTAGGTTGTCAAATTTCTGTCAATTTTTGTACATGTTTTTAAAAAATTGTCCACAGAGTTCAGTGGGCAGGACCCCCTTTACAGGAATGGGCATGCCCTAAGTGAGGACTGGAGACAATCTGTTCCCTGTGACTGGCTTCCTTTCTATCAGAGGCCTCCTCTGATGAGTCATTCCTGGTTTTAAAATATGTAGAACGGTTCTCTTTCCCTAAATCAGCCTTCAATATCTCTGGTCCCTGAGGTAGATTGCTCTTTGTTAGGAAGATGATATATCAGTTTCTCGCAAACAGATGTACTTAAACATTTATTAATAAATACATTTTGCCATTCTAAGTTCTCATTTATTCATGACACCTAACTTGCATTTTCTCAAAAATGTTATAGCCTCAGTATGGGACAAACATATTTAGAAAAAAAAAACTTTTACGGACTGAGCATAATCCTCCTTATAGTCATGAATAAAGAATCTCTGGGGACTTCCATGGTGGCCCAATAGTTAAGAATACAACTGCCAGTGCAGTGGACACCGGTTCAACCCCTGCTCTGGGAAGATCCCACATACAGTGGAGTAATTAAGCTTGAGAGCTGCAACTACTGAAGCCTGCACTCCTAGAGCCCTGCTCCGAAACAAGAGAAGCCTCTGCAGTCAGAAGCCTGCACACTGCAAAGAAGACCCAGCACGGCCAAAAACAAAACCAACAAAAAAGCCTCTGATGGGAAAGGCAGAATTGGAGAGGGAACAAGAGTCAAACCTTAGTAAGGGCTGCCAGACTCTGGCTTGACTGGGTGGGTGGGTGAGGGATTGGGGGCAGTGTTTGATAGAACTCTCTAAACTAGCTTTGGGAAACCCAGAGTAGAAGAATAACTTTTGTCTTGTTTTCTACCTGGAGATCTGACAGATGGTCAGTCCCACCCTGAGCTCCTGTGCCACCAGGACTTCAGAAAGAAAGTGGAGGTGGACATGTGGAGCTGCTAAGACTGCAGACCCTGCTGAGGCAGCCTCAGAGAGAGCCCCGCCCACAGGAAGCACCCTCCTGCGCGGCTGAAAGAAGCCCACAATCTTGTGTCAGTGTCAGAGAGAGAGTGGATTCAGGGATTTAAAGGTCAGAACAGCAAAGAGTTCTGTGACAGACACCCACGGAGATATGGACAGCCCAGGACGTGCCAAGAAAGAGAGATGATACTATCCAGGGACCGAAAGTCACCATGTCTCAGCAGATGTCAGGGACTAATCATTTGCCCTGGAGTTAAGACCACTCTGTATAAGTGAGAGCAGAAAATACTGAATTTCACTGAGACTATTCCTAAAAACAAATTTGTGATTAGGACTGGTAATTCCAAATCAGCTTAGTTATTTTAGGACTTACACTGGGAAAAATATGGTACTAAAGAGAAGTTCAGGTGAGCTGTAGGAAAGTAAAGTCATATTTTGCACACCCAAGTTTGTGACCTGAGTATGTCTGCTAGTCACTGGATTGTAAATTGACTTCTGGGGATGATACTCTAAATGTGGCCGCTGATTGAAGTGTCTTTCTTTGGCAGTCATATTTATTGGCATGGCTAAATCTATGGCTATTTTCGCTTGTTATGTCTGACTTTTAATTGTTTTGATTTGTCTGAGTCTGAGCTGGTGAGAGGCAACCACTCTCAGGGTCCTGGCAACCACAAAGGGGAGAATCTGCAGGACTGCGGGCAGAATCTGCAGGACTCCGGACAGAATCTGACATGCTGACATCTCTCAGATGAGGCTCTGCTGGCGTCACAGTAGTGTGAGCACTTTGACGAAAGCCCTGAAACCTAGAGCACAGAGGCCACATCCTACATTTCCATCCAGTATCCAGATTGGTTCATGCGGACTTAAGTTCTCAATAAATGTTGAAAAAATGGAGCCAGACTGAATGCGTTCTCCAGCCAGACTGAATGTGTTCTCCCTCCTTTAGATTCCTAGTGTCTTTCCCAACCTTGTTAACTTAACCCTTTCCTCCCTGATAGCACGGAGGATTTTCTCTGGAGAGGGTGGTGCCCTCAGGAGAGCTTTCTGTTCTGCTGCTTCAAGAAGCACAAGATCAGGCAGCCTACTTCTCAGTTTATTCCTGCCCCAGAAGAGCCCTGAAGACAGAGGAGGCCAACAGACCAGTACTAGAGGAGGGGAGAGGTGGCAAAGACCAAATGGGACCACACCACCCACCTGCAGAGCAAATCATTTGGCAAGGGATTATTTTTTAAACCTCATGCCTCAGTGACTCTCTGTAGAAGAGGAAAAATTCACCAATCTTGGGTATAGTTCTCCAGAGAGGAGTCTTTGCCTTGGTAGCAGAATGAGGAGGATGCTCGCATTCGATCATTTCAAACCCATGTGCTGTCACTAGCATAGGGGCATTCGAGGCTGACGCAGGGGTTCTTACCAGTGGACAACTTGGCCCCAGGGGGCATCTGGTAATATCTGGAGATGTTTTGGCTATCACAACTGTGGGAAAAATGCTACTGGGTTCTAGTGAGTAGAGACCAGTAGCATGTTGTCCCCTTGCAAAGAATTATCTGGTCCAAAATATCAAGTGTCACTGTTAAGAAACCCTGGGTTAACATTTGAATTTAAATTGTATTAAAAATATAAGATTACAAAAATGATTTGCTAGTATGTGTTAGTTACACCTCAGGTATGACAACTATAGCAAGATTACCATACTAAATGGGCAACATTTAAAACAGCACTTGGTAAGTAATTGACAAAACATGCCCCTTACCTTTGTCAGCAGCTTGTAGAAGTGGTGAAAGAGGATAAGCAGTGATCTTGGCATCCACCAAGTGTAAACACGCTGCGTATCATGACTGGCTGCTTTGCTGGGAGCCAATGAGATGAAGCCTATAGACTTACACTGCAGGGGATACTGTGGAGCACAGCCTGCATCTCCTCCCGTCGGGGCTGAAACACTTCCAGAGGCTGCCCTGAGCACTCAGTGAGTCCTTCCCAGAGCACTGCCCTCAGCTGGGGAGAGCAGCCCCACCCAAGTCTCCCCAGGCACTTCCTCAATCATTAAAATAAATGACCAGTCCAAGAGGGAATGTAAAGGCTTGACTCCTGACCTCTATTTGAGACTGTGCCCTCCTAGCCCCGGAGCTCCCAGTGGGAGCCCTGGAGGCCTTTGTCCAGCTGCACAGCAGTCTGCCCCTCCCTCTGCTGCGTCCTCCCCACTTTCTCCTCCACAGCCCTTGGTGCTGAGAGTCCTTCCCAAGGAAGCTTTCAGAGTCTGTTTCCCAGTGACCCCGCACTGGGGCAGACGCAGATAAGATAATTTGGGACAGATTTAACAGTACCATGTAAAGATCTCTTTAGGACACATTAAAGCTTCAGAATACTATAGCCCAAATCATATGAAATATGATATGAGATAATTCACATGAGAACATTTTGTGTCCCTGTATCTCAAGAGGGTTGGAGGGGTAGAGAAAGACAAAGTGCTCTCAACAGGCCCAAGGCTACTCCTTGAAATGATGTACGATGATCAACTAGGAGTAGAACGTGAGTAAACTGTGCAATGCCATTGACCCAGTCCCTTTTAAAAGTCTCAGTTTCTGTTTTACTATTATTGTTTTGTTTGTTGTCCTACAAAGATCACATGCCATTTAGTGAAACTGATTCGGTGGGCTTTGACATGGGAAGGACTCTGGTACGTACAGCTCCCACTCACCTTGCAATTCTGTGTTCCAAGAAGCCCATCACTTCCCCTTCAAATGAGAAGGGGAAAACGTCTGATTTGCCATCTTTAGTAGCAATACGTACTTAAATCATAGAGAGGGAAAATTAGAGAACTTTTTTTTTTTCTATTTTAATTTGTATTCCTAAGGGGGAAGAAGAGTTTAGCAAAGGCCTTTCAGCTCTTTCCACAGAAGAATTTCCATTTTTATGTAAATTACACTTATTTAATGGAATTTGTTTTCCAAAGTCCCTTATGGTCTGTACCGTGATTTATCTCATTTGCAGATACTACAGAAGATATGAAAAGTGTCGCTACGTGAGACTAAGAGCGCTGTTTTTTTTCTTCCCGTTATTGATTATAATAATGATGTAGATGTCAATAGCCTATGCAGAGCAGACAATAGGTGTGTGGGTTGAACAAAGAATTAGAAGTAAAATTGGAGACTGAATTATATCCCAGTAATGCTGTTTATTTTTGTAGTGCTTATTCTTTAAGCCTTTTAAGCCACTAGGGACTTATTTCATGTTAGCATTCAGTCAGAAGGTATTGCATTACACACCTGTTTCTATTTCAATCTAATTGAAGGTTATTTTATTCCTGATAAGTGCCCATATTGTTCTAATGTATGAAATATGATTTGCACTGGAATAACACAGGATTGTTATTATTTTTTTTGCTATCAGTTTTTACACCCTTGTATCTGTGTCACATTCCTTCCTCCTTTGATAAAGCAAAGTGCTTTCATAAAAATCACATTTATTTTCATAAAATTACTGATTGATAGATTGGGCAGGTTTAAACATTTTTATTTTTTTCACTATGGATGAAGAAATGTTGCCTTTACAACACATATTATATTGGGACACAATAAGCTTCCGTCATATTCGGTGGCAACCAAAAGATTAACAGAAAAAACCCCAAAGTTTAATTTCTGTGAAGGTCAGAATATAAGCAGAACTCCATGAAAGGCATTTGTATCAGTTCTGTGTTTGTCATCATTTTACTTGAGGCTGATTTGAAACTTTTATTTTCTTTCTTTATGGATATATATATATATATATAGGCTATGCTGCCCAGCTTGTGGGATTTCAGTTCCCTGACCAGGGGTCGAATCCTTGCCCGTAGCACTGAAAGCACAGAGTCTTAACCTCCGGACCGCCAGGAAATTCCTTGGATATTATTATACAAACCTCTTTCTGGGGGAATGTATTAAACTTGCCAGAAAAGAACAATTGAAATGAATTTTGATAATTTCAAATAAACCTGACCTGTTGATTGAAGAAGGCCAAGCACAAACTCCCTTTAAACTAAATATGAGCAATGAGTCCTAAAATCTGGAGGCTTAGAATATGTTATGAGCAGGGCTTTATTAATTGTAGTATAAAATATGGTTTAAACTAGAGAGAAATAAAGTAAACGAAAACCAAAATTATTTCTATGATCTTTGAGTGTTTTTAACTTCAATTTCCTCTTCCTGTTCCAAGTGGGAGGGAAGGAGCAAGTGTCCAGAGTCGCAAAGAACTTCTTGAAAAATACTGAGAGTTTTGGGAGCCTGAAAAGACTAGTGAAAATAAGGACCAAAACTCAAATTTTAAATGAAGGATCCATCCTTTGCTACTGATTGCCTATATGCAATAGGAAGATAATAAATTTCTCTTACTGGTTTTGGCAGTGAATCACTCAGTTCACTAGGCTTAGGTTCTTCAACTCATGAATGTTCTTCTATGCTTTTGTGTATAATTATGGGCTTCCCTTGTGGCTCAGGTGGTAAAAGTGCCTACCTGCAATGTGGAAGTCCTGGATTTGATCCCTGGGTTGGGAAGATCCCCTGGAGAAGGGAAAGACTACCTTCTTTTGTATTCTGGCCTAGACAATTCCATGGACTGTATAGTCCATGGAGTCACAAAGTAAGTGTAAGTAGGTGTTAGTTGCTCAGTCATTCCTGACTCTTTGCAACCCCATGGACTGCAACCCACCAGGTTCCTGTGTCCATGAGATTTTCCAGGCAAGGATACTGGAGAGGGTTACCATTTCCTTCTCCAGGGGATCTTCCCAACCCAAACCCAGGTCTCCTGAACTGCAGGCAGATTCCTTACCAACTGATCTACAAAGGAGTCACAAAGAGTCAGACACAACCGAGTGGCTTTCACTTTCACTTTCATTATAACTTAGTCAATTGAGCAGGCAGAGAACTGCTTACTCTTTAAGAGAACTGCTTTACTCTGTAATCAAGACTTTTGTTTCTTTCCTTTGTTATACAAAGTGTTCTTTTCCCTTCTCAGTCGCCAGGGCGGTACTGGCTATGCCACCCTGTTTTGAGGGTACTGACCTTGCTTGGTCATAGGAGCAGTGAGTGTGGTCTCCATCACTCACATTCTAGAACTGAAAGCAGGGGGATGATTTAAGTTTGTAGAGGTGTAGCATGGTTATCTGAAGAAGTGTTCTTGAAACAGAAATGAGTATTCCAGTGACTCACTAATGTTCCCACTTTATTCATATTGAACTCACCCTGACCAAAATAAGTTTCCTTACAACTTTATTCTGTTGCATGTAATAAATAATGAACATTATCAACAAGGCATTTCTAGTTATAATTAGCAGCTATGATGCCCATGTGAAGAGAGATTTCAAAGTATCTCTACCCTGATACACCTCTTCTAACACTCTAGAGAAGACTTAACACAAGAAATTTCACTCTAAAAAGCAGATGTATTGTACAAATTCGAGAACATTCTGGAAGCATTTTTCCTTTATCTAGAGCTGGTGTTCTCTAAGTGGATCCCATGGATGTGTTTTCTTTTATGTGTATGGGCTTAAGAATCTGGACTCACTCAACCCTAGGCAGGTCTCACTTTCACTTTTCCCACATGTAACTAAATTTATTGCTACCATATCAGCCTGAAAAACCTAGGGGAGGTACCTGGTCAATTTTAATATAAGTTGAGTATTGAGTAATCTGCTCCTTCCTTCCCCTTATCTGCATCTCCAATATCCCTGGCCCTAGGAGATATGAATTTTCTTTTCACTGGAGTTTTAAGATTCAAGATTGGCACCTGGGCTTGAAGGGAAAGAAGATCCCCATGTCTCTGAAGGAAAAAAAAAAAAAAGAAGAATTTTCGTATGGTCCAGCCCAATAACCTAGTTCCTGCAATGGATTTTGGGCCCAAAGCTTAAACTAAATAATAAAGTATTTTAGTATTTTTCATCTCCTCCCTCTCTATATATGTAAGTACAGTGTTCTCAGGATAAAGGTGATGGTGGTCAGGATGTATATTACTCTGACCTGACGGAGAGAGGATTACACAGACTTGGGTCTTCCACTGTAGTAAATTATTCAAATAAGTTATTTCACTTGAGCCTGAGTTTTTCAACAGCAAACTATTGTAAAACAGTGTTCAATTATGAGGATTTATTAAGATGTACAAATTGTCTAGTACAGTGCCACTCACAGAAGATATGCTAAACTAATGGCAGCTATGATTATGGAAACAAAAATGAAATGAGCATATTCTAGGCTAGGAAAAATGTTTGGCTATTATTAGATTTATCATGTAGAAGTGTGCTTTATACATGTTTGCAAGTGTCTAGCATTCCACTGACAATATTGCCCAGGGGCAATATTTTTCAGGGCTGCAGGAGCCTGGAAGAATGAGGAGAAAAGCAGAGGTCACAGGACAGTGAAGCTCTCTTGAGGCCGAGCATGCAACAGTGGCTGGTGTGGATGAGTGCTATTGCCTTGTGAAGCCACTGAGGATGAGGGGAGGAAGCCGGGTGTATACCACATCCAAAAGATGAGGCAAAGTGGAAATGGGAGAGTGAACAGCTTGTGCTAAACCACCATCCTAAGTCATATTTGCCCCATGCTGGGGTGTTTACACCATATAGGACTTGACAGAGTGGGATTCCTGGGGCAGGGTCTGCATGTTCATCTGGTCATAAAGTTTGTTTTCAGGGCTTGTCCAGCTTTCCTCCAGGGGATATTACACCTCTGTAGCTCAGGTCTCTTTTCCCCTCTCTGTCTAAAGTCTTCTGACCACCCTCACTCTTATCCTCTTTGACTTTCTAAAAGCTGCTGAAATTTAGAAATCTCTAGCAGGTAGTGTGCTATTGGCTGCTGGGCCTGCAGACAAAGCCCCTCTCTTGTGGAGCCTGTGAGTCTCTTCAGCATCCATTAATATTCTTTCCCATTAACATTGACTCCATTTCCAGCCTGGATTGGAATAAACCCAGAAGGAAATCCCTTCCTTTTGGTACAGTTCTGGAGATTTACACCAAAGCCAGTCTGTGCGTGGCATGTTCCCAGCTACAAATGAGTTTGGGGTGGTTTAGTCACTGGAAACATGAGGAATTCTGTCAATGATTGTAGAACTCAGGCTCTGTATCCTATTGGTAAAGTGAGGAAACATCGGTAGCTTTCCTGTGGCTGAGGTGAGGCTGTTTCAGGATGGCTCTGATGGTGAAGGAAGGGCACAACGTCCTTGTCACCAACTACAAAGCTTATCCAGCCTCTGGACTTGCCAATAGTTGGGCTACCAAGTTCCTTTTGGACATTTTTTCTTTTTTAAACAAATTATTTATTTTCTAATTGAAGGATACTTGCTTTACAGAATTTTGTTGTTTTCTGTCAAACCTCAACATGAATCAGCCATAGGAATACATATATTTCCTCCCTTTTGAACCTCCCTCCGATGTTCCTCCCCATCCCACCCCTCTAGGTTGATACAGAGACCCTGTTTGAGTTCCCTGAGACATATAGCAAATTCCTGTTGGCTAGCTATTTTACATATAGTAAGGTAAGTTTCCATGTTACTCTCTCCATACATCTCACCCTCTTCTCCCCTCATCTCATGTCCATAAGTCTGTTCTCTATGTCTGTTTCACCATAGCTGCCCTGCAAATAAATTCTTTGGTATGATGTTTCTAGATTCCGTATATATGTGTTAGTATGCAATATTATCCTTCTCTTTCTGACTTACTTCACTCTGTATAATAGGCTCTAGATTCATCCACCTCAATAGAACTGACTCAAATGCATTCCTTTTTATGGCTGAGTAATATTCCATTGTGTATATGTACCACAACTTCCTTATCCATTCATCTGTTGATGGACGTCTAGATTGCTTCCATGTTCTAGCTGTTGTAAATAGTGCTGCAATGAACATTGGGGTACATGTGTCTTTTTCAATTTTGGTGTCCTCAGGGTACATGCCTAGGAGTGGGATTGCTGGGTCATATGGTGGTTTTATTCCTAATTTTTTAAGGAATCTTTGTACAGTCTTCCATAGTGGCTGTATCAATTTACATTCCCATCAACAGTGCAAGAAGGTTTCCTTTTCTTCACACCGTTTCCAGCATTTATTGTTGGCAGACTTTTTTTTTTTTGGTGGCCATTCTGACCAGTCTGAAGTGATATCTCATTGTAGTTTTGATTTGCATTTCTCTAGTAATGAGTGATGTTGAGCATCTTTTCATGTGTTTGTTAGCCATCTCAATGTCTTCTTTGGAGAAATATCTGTTTAGGTCTTTTCCCCAATTTTGAGTGGGTTATTTGTTTTACTGGTATTGAGTAGTATGAGCTGCTTGTATATTTTGGAAATTAATCCTTTGTCAGTTGTTTCCTTTGTTTTTATTTTCTCCCATTCTGAGGGTTGTCTTTTCATCTTGTTTACAGTTTCCCTTTGCTGTGCAAAGGCTTTTAAGTTTAATTAGATCCTACTTGTTTACTTTTGCTTTTATTTATTCCTCTAGGAGGTGGGTCATAGAGGATGTTGCTTTGATTTATGTCATGGAGTGTTCTGCCTTTTTTTTCCTCTAAGAGTTTTATACTTTCTGGTCTTACATTTAGGTCTTTAATCCATTTTGAGTTTATCTTTGTGTATGGTGTTAAGAAGTGTTCTAATTTCATTCTTTTACAGGTAGCTGTCCAGTTTTCCCAGCCCACTTATTGAAAAGGCTGTCTTTGCCCCATTGTATATTTTTACCTCCTTTGTCAAAAATAAGGTACCCATAGGTCCATGGGTTTATTTCTTGGCCTTCTATCTTGTTCCATTGGCCTATATTTCTGTTTTTGTGCCAGTACCATACTGCTTTGATGACTGTAGCTTTGTATTATAGTCTGAAGGTTGATTCCTCCAGCTCCATTCTTCTTTCTCAAGACTGCTTTGGCTCTTTGGGGTCTTTTTTGTTTATATATGAACTGTGAAATTTTTTGTTCTAGTTCTGTGAAAAATGCCATTGGTAATTTGATAGAGATTGCATTGAATCTGTTGGAGAAGGCAATGGCACCCCACTCCAGTACTCTTGCCTGGAAAATCCCATGGATGGTGGAGCCTGGTAGGCTGCAGTCCATGGGGTCGCTGGGAGTCGGGCACGACTGAGCGACTTCGCTTTCACTTTTCACTTTCATGCATTGGAGAAGGAAATGGCAACCCACTCCAGTGTTCTTGCCTGGAGAATCCCAGGGATGGGGGAGCCTGGTGGGCTGCCATCTGTGGGGTCGCACAGAGTCAGACACGACTGAGGCAACTTAGCAGCAGCAGCAGCAGCAGTGTTGAATCTGTAGATTGCATTTGGTAGTATACTTATTTTCACAATATTTATTCTTCCTACCCAGGAACATGGATAAATATCTGTTTATGTCATGTTTTATTTCTTTCATAAGTGTCTTATAATTTTCTGTAGTGCTTCCAAATTCATTCTACAAGGCCACCATTGCCCTGATACCAAAGTCAGACAAAGACAACACAAAAAAAGCAAACTAGAGGCCAATATCACTGATGAACGTAGATGCAAAGATCATCAACAAAATTCTAGCAAACAGAATTCAACAACACATTAAAAAGCTCATACACCATTATCAAGTTGGGTTTCTTCCAGGGATGCAAGTATTCTTCAATATACACAAACCAATGTGATACACCATATTAACAAATTGAAAGATAAAAACCATATGATATTCTAAATAGATGCAGAATAAGCCTCTGACAAAATTCAGCACCCATTTATGGTTAAAACTCTTCAAAAAATGGATAGTAAAGAGTAAAGGCCATACATGATAAACCTACAGCAAACATTATTCTCAATGGTGAAAAACTGCAAGCATTCCCCATAAGATCAGAAACAAGACAAGGGTCCACTCTCACCACTATCATTCAATATAGTTTTGGAAGTCATAGCTGAAGCACAAGCTGGAATCGAGATTGCTGCAAGAAATACCAACAACCTCAGATACACAGATAACACCACCCTTATGGCAGGAAGCAAAGAACTAAAGAGCCTCTTGATGAAAGTGAAAGAGGAGAGTGAAAAAGTTGGCTTAAAACTCAACATTCAAAAAACTAATATCATGGCATCTGATCTGTCATTTCATGGCAAATAGATGAACAATGAAGACAGTAAGAAACTTGATTTTTTGGGGCTTCAAAATCACTGCAGATGGTGACTGCAGCCATGAAATTAAAAGACTCTTGCTCCTTGGAAGAAAAGCTATAACCAACATAGACAGCATATTAAAAAGCAGAGACATTACTTTGCTGACAGGCTTCCTTGATAGATCAGTTGGTAAAAATCTACCTGCAATGCAGGAGACCCTGGTTCAATTCCTGGGTTGGGAAGATCCATTGGAGAAGGATAGGCTACCCACTCCAGTATTCTTGGGCTTCCCTGGTGGCTCAGCTGGCAAAGAATCTGCCTGCAATGTGGGAGACCTGGGTTCGATCCCTGGGTTGGGAAGATCCCCTGGAGAAGGGAAAAGCTACCCACTCCCGTATTCTGGCCTGGAGAATTCCATGAGCTGTATAGTCCATGGGGTCACAAAGAGTCGGACATGACTCAGCTACTTTCACTTTGACTTTATTTTGCCAACAATGATCCATCTAGTCAAAGCTATGGTTTTTCCAAGAGTCATGTATGGATGTGAAAGTTGCACTATAAAGATAGCTGAGCACCAAAGAATTTGTGCTTTTGAGCTGTGGTGTTGGAGAAGTCTCTTGAGAGTCCCTTGAAAGATTAAAATCAATTTTCTCTGAAGTGTTGAGATTAGGAGTGATTCTTAAAATCAGATTCTTTCTTTTGGGTTTGCTATTTCTAAAGATTCCTTCACTGAGAAAAAGTGGAATATGGATATTAGAAAAAATGGGCATGTACCATTTTGTTAGACTAAAGTATATTGAAGATAACTGTGGAATATCTGAGGACAATTAGCCTTAGGCTCATCTAGATTAAAAAAATGGAAGTAAATTAAAAATTATGATTAGGGTAGATATGCAAAATGTGAAATTAAGAGACCAGGTTCCTTGCAGGTCTGGACAACCTTGGACTAAAAGTGCACTGCAGAAGAGAACTCAGAGCCACAGTCTTTTAGCAGACTCAAGAATACTCAGATACAGCTCATTTTTGTTACCCACTGCATAAAGAAACCTGAAGTTATGATGCCAGTTGATCATATGAAAAAGTAGTGCATAGGTGTGTGCTAAGTCATGTCCGACTCTTTACAACCCCATGGACTGTAGCCAGCCAGGCTCCTCTGTCCATGAAATTTTCCAGGAAAAAATACTGAGGTAGGTTGGCATCTCCTTCTCCAGGAGATCTTCCTCACCCAGAGATCAAACCTGTGTCTCCTTGGTTCCTGCATTGGCAGATTTCTTTACCATTGATCCACCTGGGAATCATGAAAGAGTAGAGGTGGGCCTGATGTGAAGAGCCAGCTCATTGGAAAATACCCAGATGCTGGGAAGGATTGAAAGTGGGAGGAGAAGGGGATGGCAGAGGATGAGATGATTAGATGGCATCACCTACTCAATGGACATGAGTTTGAGTAAACTTCGGAAAGTAGTGAAGGACAGGGAAGCCTTGTGTGCTGCAGCCCATGTGGTCGCAAAGAGTCAGATGCAACTGAGTGACTGAGCAACAACAGCAAAGAGATGGGGCTAAACACAGCTCTGTGCTATGATCATTTTGATTAGAGTTGTACCAGCAGGTCAAGGTTCAGGGGGATCCTCCCAACTTTGGTGACCATCTTGTGTCTTTCTACTCCATTCAAGGCTGGTTTTTATTCATAGTGTGACTAGGTACAAACTTGGATGGGGCTGGAATACTGGGATTTGTGGTTATTCTATATATAGAATAGAGTAGAATAGAATCAGTTCAGTTCAGTCACTCAGTCGTGTCTGACTCTTTGCGACCCCATGAATCGCAGCATGCCAGGTCTCCCTATCCATCACCAACTACTGGAGTTCACCCAAACTCATGTGCATTGAGTCGGTGATGCCATCCAGCCATCTATTCCTCTGTTGTCCTCTTGTCCTCCTGCCCCCAATCCCTCCCAGCATCAGGGTCTTTTCCAATGAATCAACTCTTGGCATGAGGTGGCTAAAGTATTGGAGTTTCAGCCTCAGCATCAGTCCTTCCAATGAACACCCAGGACTGGTCTCCTTTAGGATGGGCTGGTTGGATCTCCTTGCAGTCCAAGGGACTCTCAAGAGTCTTCTCCAACACCACAGTTCAAAATATCAATTCTTCAGCAATCAGCTTTCTTCACAGTCCAACTCTCACATCCATACATGACCACTGGAAAAACCATAGCCTTGACTGGATAGACCTTTGTTGGCAAAGTAATGTCTCTGCTTTTTTAATATGCTATCTAGGTTGGTCATAACTTTCCTTTCAAGGAGTAAGCGTCTTTTAATTTCATGGCTGCAATCACCATCTGCAGTGATTTTGGAGCCCCAAAATTAAAATCTGACACTGTTTCCCCATCTATTTGCCATGAAGTGATGGGACCAGATGCCATGATCTTCGTTTTCTGAATGTTGAGCTTTAAGCCAACTTTTTCACTGTCCTCTTTCACTTTTATCAAGAGGCTTTTTAGCTCCTCTTCACTTTCTGCCATAAGGGTGGTGTCATCTGCATATCTGAGGTTATTGACATTTCTCCTGGCAATCTTGTGCATATCTGAAGTTACTGATATTTCTCCTGGCAATCTTGATTCCAGCTTGTAGAATAGAATAGAATATGTCTAATACTTACTGAGTATTATATATAATAGAATATGTCTAATACTTACTGAGAGTCACAGCTTTGGTAATAGAATATAAGAAGGCTGCAACCACAACATTTGCAACAAATGGATCATAGGAATAGTGTCATTATTACCATTTGCATTCAATGAATATATTTTTATATTATTAACATTCTGGAATTTAATAACTGCAGGTATAAGATTAGGTGTTTGGATTTCTTTAAAGAAGATACAGCTGTAATCAAGTATTATTGTGTTCAGAAAGTTCTGAAAATACATTAGAAAATGAAAGTTTAATAAAGAATGATCAACAAGTTCCATCTTAAACATTTTCCTTATGGCTTGGTTAAATTCCTAAAGATTTTCTCATTACTATGAATCACACAGCGACAATGCCTAGGTGTTTCCAGAAGCATTAATGGAAACTATGAGAATCAATGGATTACCCACTTGGTTGATGTGGCGATGAGTTATTGCTCTGAGAGTAGTCACTAGCTGAATTAACGACTATTTAATTCCAGATTTATTGCTTACCTACTATGTGTAAGGCAGGAGATGATAACATAATGAAAATACAGGGAACCTTGTCTCAAAGACACTTTTGTACTTATTCTTACATGTATTTTTACCTAATTGAGGTCAGTAGGTACAGATTTTTGTGTTCTATTAATTTTTTCTTGATTTAATCTTTTATTTGTGGATGAAGCTCAATAGCTATTTTAAAATGGTGCACTGCTTTGAGTGCTTTTGATGGCTCACCCACTGCCCTTGTATAGCACACACCCCAGCTGCTGAGGCTTAGCTGCTAACCGTTCACAGCATCTTCCTTCTCCTGATTGTCACCTGTGGCCAAATGGGAGCCAAGTTAACTGAGTGGTTATCTGCCCGTTTTCCTCTCTGCTGTCTTCCCTGTCCAGTGACTGACACAGGGAAGCAGGGATACAGAAAACTGCCTTTTTGCATTAAGAAATAGCCATCCCTGGGATCCCCTGTCAAGGCCTCATGCTGGGAGAGCCCCTACACTTCCCTCAGGCTCTGCCTCAGAGCACTCCCTTTACATATCTTTTTCATAAAAATCCCCACCCCAGTCTCCAACCAGGCACTGTGATATGTATAAATATTATATTAAAAATACATACACACACAGCTATTTGTCTTCCCAAGTGGACATTTTTAGGTGTACATTTCAGACATGTAAAAACAGTGCTTTTCTGTTCCTGTTGCTTTTGTCTAGCTAAGAATTCAGCCCAAGTATTATTTATGCTGAAAGCATACTCAACTATTGAACCACAGTTTATCTGCTGTCTGTGAATCTATCCTACAGAGGTAGATTTCAATTAGATTGGAGAATTATTGTAAGATGAGTTTTTTAATTCTGGAAAGGGTTTATTTTGGCATTGTTGGCTGGAGTTTTAATCTCCTCTTAGCATGGTAGATGTATGTCTCTAACCTGCTCGAATAGCTTCTTTATCTATTGTCTGCCTTTCAGGCATTCCCTAGCTGGGGGTCTCAGGGACTGATGAAGTAGCTGCTGTCTAAGACAATGGGAATCCACACCCAGAAACCAGAGCCTTTTCTCTGCCCCTGTGGATTATTATGGCTACATTTTGCTGATTTTCTTTATTGTCCTCTATACTTGGAAAAACTCTCTTCATTATGAGATTTCAGCTCCTTCTCTCATTTCGTTTCCACTTGCAGAGAGACAGTAGAATGAGTCAGGGGTCTGACTTCCAACACTCTGGCCCTTAGAGCAAGTCCCTGAATCATTCTGAATTGGTTTTCCTTAACTGTAAAAAACATTTGCTATTGTGAGGATTTGTTGAATTAATACATATAAGGCATTTATAGTGACTGGCACTTTGCAGTTGCCATAAATATTAGTCAGCATTTATTAATAGCCTAGTAATATATCTGACTCTACCCAAGACATTCTGAGGCCACAAAGATGGGATTAATTCTTGGTTGCAGGAGGAAGAAAAGACAGCTCCTGGGGAACCCAGAGGCCCCACATTTGAAGGGGACCTCACTTCCCCATCCTCTTCCTTGCCCCCATGTTTCATGCCATCCTATCCCCACTTCTGTCTGAGGAAGAGTCTCCCAAAACCCACGCCTTGACTCCACTGTTCAAGGCCAACATGGGGACTCCCAGGTGCTGTGACTGACATGTTCTATGAGGTGTGTTCATCACAGTGATGTCCTCACCTCTCAAGCCCTTGACACTTTGGCTCTCTCCAAATGGAGGCAGAGACCTCTTTAATTTGGACAAATCTTCTTTCCTATTTATGATAACTATGTCAAATAAGTTTTATGTAAATGAGTGATCTTTACTAAACCCTTTCAGTTCAGTTCAGTCGCTCAGTCATGTCTGACTCTTTGTGACCCCATAGACTGCAGCACGCCAGTCTTCCCTGTCCATCACCAATTTCTGAAGCTTGCTCAAACTCATGTCCATTGAGTCGGTGATGCCTTCTAACTATCTCATCCTCTGTCGTGCCCTTCTCCTGCCTTCAATCTTTCCCAGTATCAGGGTATTTTCCAATGAGCCAATTCTTCACATCAGGTGGCCAAAGTATTGGAGTTTCAGCTTCAGCATCAGCCCCTCCAATGAATATTCAGGGTTGACTTCCTTTAGGGTTGACTGGTTTATTCTCCTTGTAGTCCAAGGGACTCTCAAGAGTCGTCTTCATCACCACAGTTCAAAAGCATCAATTCTTCGCCATTCAGCTTTCTTTATGGTTCAACTCTCATATCCATACATGACCACTGGAAAAAACATAGCTTTGACTAGACGGACCTTTGTTGGCACAGTAAAGTCTCTGCTTTTTAATATGCTGTCTATGTTGGTCATTTCTTCCAAGGAGCAAGTGTCTTTTAATTGCATGGCTGAGGTCACCATCTGCAGTGATTTTGGAGACCAAACAAATAAAATCTCTCACTGTATTGTTTCCCCAGATATTTGCCATGAAGTGATGGAACTGGATACCATGATCTTCGTTTTTGAATGCTGAGTTTTAAGCCAGCTTTTTCCATTCTCCTCTTTCACTTTCATCAAGAGGCTGTTTAGTTCCTCTTTGCTTTCTGCCGTAAGTGTGGTGTCATCGGTGTTTCTGAGGTTATTGATATTTCTCACAGCAATATTGATTCCATCTTGTGCTTCATCTAGCCCAGCGTTTCGCATGATGTACTCTGCATATAAGTTAAATAAGCATGGTGAAAATGTACAACCTTGACATACTCCTTTCCCAATTTTGAACCAGTCTGTTATTCCATGTCCATTTCTAAATGAAACTTCTTGACCTGCATACACATTTCTCAGAAGGCAGATAAGATGGTCAGATATTCCCATCTCTGTAAGAATTTTCTGCAATTTGCTGTGACCCAACAGTCAAAGGCTTTGGTGTAGTCAATAAAGCAGAAGTAGATGTTTTTCTGGAACTTTCTTGCTTTTTCAATGATTCAGTGGATGTTGGCAATTTGATCTCGGTTCCTCTGCCTTTTCTAAATCCACCTTGAACATCTGGAAGTTCTTGGTTTCAGATCAGATCAGATCAGTCGCTCAGCCATGTCTGACTCTTTGTGACCCCATGAATCACAGCACGCCAGGCATCCCTGTCTATCACCAACTCCCGGAGCTCACTGAGACTCACGTCTATAGAGTCAGTGATGCCATCCAGCCATCTCATCCTCTGTCGTCCCCTTCTCCTCCTGCCCCCAATCCCTCCCAGCATCACAGTCTTTTCCAATGAGTCAACTCTTCACATGAGGTGGCCAAAGTACTGGAGTTTCAGCTTTAGCATAATTCCTTCCAAAGAAATCCCAGGACTGATCTTCAAAATGGACTAGTTGGATCTCCTTGCAGTCCAAGGGACTCTCAAGAGGCTTCTCCAACACCACAGTTCAAAAGCATCAATTCTTCAGCACTCAGCCTTCTTCACAGTCCAACTCTCACATCCATACATGACCACAGGAAAAACCATAGCCTTGACTAGATGAACCTTTGTTGACAAAGTAATGTCTCTGCTTTTGAATATGCTATCTAAGTTGGTCATAACCTTCCTTCCAAGGAGTAAGCATCTTTTAATTTCATGGCTGCAGTCACCATCTGTAGTGATTTTGGAGCCCAGAAAAATAAAGTCTGACACTGTTTCCACTGTTTCCCCATCTATTTCCCATGAAGTTATGGAACCGGATGCCATGATCTTAGTTTTCTGAATGTTGAGCTTTAAGCCAACTTTTTCACTCTTCTCTTTCACTTTCATCAAGAGGCTTTTTAACTCCTCTTCACTTTCTGCCATAAAGGTGGTGTCATCTGCATATCTGAGGTTATTGATATTTCTCCCAGCAATCTTGATTCCAGCTTGTGTTTCTTCCAGTCCAGCATTTCTCATGATGTACTCTGCATATAAGTTAAATAAACAGGGTGACAATATACAGCCTTGACGGACTCCTTTTCCTATTTGGAACCAGTCTGTTGTTCCATGTCCAGTTCTAACTGTTGCTTCCTGACCTGCATACAAATTTCTCAAGAGGCAGGTCAGGTGGTCTGGTATTCTCATCTCTTTCATACTTTTCCACAGTTTATTGTGATCCACACAGTCAAAGGCTTTGGCATAGTCAATAAGCAGAAATAGATGTTTTTCTGGAACTCTCTTGGTTTTTCAATGATCCAGCGGATGTTGGCAATTTGATCTCTGGTACCTCTTCGTTTTCTAAAACCAGGTTGAACATCAGGAAGTTCATGGTTCACATATTGCTGAAGCCTGGCTTGGAGAATTTTGAGCATTACTTTACTAGTGTGTGAGATGAGTGCAATTGTGTGATAATTTGAGCATTCTTTGGCATTGCCTTTCTTTGGGATTGGAATAAAAACTGATCTTTTCCAGTCCTGTGGCCACTGCTGAGTTTTCCAAATTTGTAGGCATATTGAGTGCAGCATTTTCAGAGCATCATCTTTTAGGACTTGAAATAGCTCAGCAGGAATTCCATCACCTCCACTAGCTTTGTCCATTGTGATGCTTCTAAGGCCTACTTGACTTCATGTTCCAGGATGCCTGGTTCCAGGTGAGTAATGACACCATCGCAGCTTTCTGGGGCATGAAGATCTCTTTTGTACAGTTCTTCTGTGTACCGTTGCCACCTCTTCTTAATACCCTCTGCTTCTGTTAGGTCCATAATATTTCTGTCATTTATTGTGCCCATCTTGTATGAAATATACTTTTGGTGTCTCTAATTTTCTTGAAGAGATCTCTGGTCTCTTTAAATTCTCTGAACTTTTTAGGTACAAAATTATTTTCAGGTTGAATATTTCCCTTTACCCTTAATAACAGTCTAAATTTAAGCATGACTTACCTCAATTTTTCTTAAAACTGAGAAAATTGTTTTAAGAAACAGAAAATATCATATAATGGGAAAGAACCAGAATACTTATGCAAATAAGCATTTCAGTTAATATAGTCTATATAAAAAAGAATACTTCATAGCCAATAAGCAAAAGATGTTATTTTCCTTCCCCCATTCTTTATAAACAAACTCATTTTCTTTTTCTGATGATAAAAGCTATGCATGGATATTGAAGACAATTTAGAAAGCAGAGTAAAGAGAAAAGCATGAATTACCTACAATCCCATGATGACATATAGTGTGGTACTGAGAGAGTCATTTCCTAGGCACGTTGATAAGGAGTCTAGGGGTTCCCAAGGAGAGAGGGGTCTGGAATTCTCGAGGAAGAAAGGACAAACCTTTTTCTTTATCCACATTCCTTAGCATTATATAACAATAATGTATCCTGCCTAAGGACAGTCTCTGTATTAAACCTTCTGTTATCTTAAAATGTAAATTATGGGAGTAGACCTGGTCTTTACAAGGATGTATCCTGCCTGAGGACAGTGTTATCTTAAAGTGTAAATTATGGGAGTAGGTCTGATGAGGCCTTTACAACCTCCAGACATTTTTTGGATTATATAACTTCATTGTTAACACTAGCAAGCGGGTACTCTTTCTGCCCACTTCTGATGCCTATGTCAGAAGCTATCTCTATCTCCTTTATTCTTTAATAAAACTTTATTATACAAAAGCTCTGAGCGATCAAGCCTCATCTCTGGCCCCGGATTGAATTCTCCCCCGGGGGCCAAGAATCCCGGTGTCTTCACGTGATCCAACAACAACCTTTCAGTACTTTTAATATTTTTATAACCTCCTTGAATTAGGAAAAAACACTATTACTGTGTTTCTTTTTTGAACTTCTATTGTGTATAATTTAATTCCCATTCTTTTTATTGCTATAAAACATCTCCCTTCCACTTAAATCCTACGTGTGCAAAAAACTTGAAGTTTAAATTTTTTGTGTAGATGGGGATAATTATTAAATACAAACCAAGATGCTTTTAAATAATTTTAAAATCTATGTCTGGAAGGAATAAAAAAGGAAAGGACAATGGACACCCCTCTTGTAATCCTTCTGGTCAAAATTATAATTAATTTTGAAGTCAGATTCACTCATACCAATCATTCTATTATTTTAATAATGAGAAAATAGAAGTTCAGGGAGTTTATATGCTTGTTCACGGTCACATGTTTTCTTAGTTCTCTCTTTTGCTGAATTTTCCAATGATACCTGCATTGGCCCTTCCATTTTTATGAATAATTTACACAGATTCTGATCTTACTGACAGTGCATGTGAGTAGATTTTCCTGAAAACATGTCTTTTGTCTTTATAATGTATTTTTTTAGATTAACATTGTCAATATCCATTCTATTGTACCTTGACAATTTCATTTTCTTGGAATTTAGCATTGCCTTGTATGATCTAAAGCTGATGCGTGCATTTAGAATCATAATTTCAAGAACTATTCTGGGGACATTTATATTCAAGCAGTTTCTTTGTGAAATGCTTTCCTGGCATTGCTGGCTCTTGGCCAGGATTAGATGGCTTACTATGCATCAAAATTTAACAAACTCCCAGGCAAAGAGTCAGCATCTAAAATTGCTTCATTTTTGTCTGACGTTTTGCAACCCTATGGGCTGTAGACTCCCAGGTTCCTCTTTCCATGGGATTCAGGCAATAATACTAGAATGGGTTGCCATGCCCTCCTCCAGGGGATCTTCGCAACCCACGGATCCAACCCACATCTCTTACATCTCCTGCATTGTCAGGCACGTTCTTTACCACTAGTGCCACCTGGATAATTTTTAGGACTTATGAATTAAGGAGAGACATCTAGATTTCATAATAAAAGGATTATCCCTGAAAATTCAAACAAAGGTAAGTCAACAGTCCTTGAGTCAAAAGTAGTTTGGAGGAATATTAAAGAAGGTGGTTGAGTGTAAGTTGTTGTTGAGCTCCTAGTGATATCCAGGCATAAGTAGAACCTGAAGATCAGAAGAAATTAGCTTTCATGAGTAACTAGGAAATTCATTTTGGGGAGCTAAACCTTGAATGAGAACAGAGTGGCTTCAAAATGGTAATACAGAGTCCTTGGTAACAGAGTGAGAGAAGGATGGGTTGAAAAGAGGTTGAAGTTTTGAGAAGGCCTGAGTAAAATTCTTGCCACTGGCTAAGGAAATTTGTTTTTGGTTTTCCCTACAATTGTAACCCCAAAACAAAAACAAACTACCCTTAACAATACAGAAAATTAGCAACGATATCATTTTTTCTTCTAGGGCTTTTACCTTTAAATATACTAAAATAAAATGAATGTTCTGAGCAAATTATGGATGACGCATTTCAAAAATTACAGAATGACAAAAATTGCAAGGCACACTAACATTTTAAGTTGTATATTTCAATTTTTTTTCTTAGAAAAACTCTTAAGTTTTACCCTATAGCATGAAAATATCTAGTGATGGTATATCATTCTACTCATTGAAATTCTTAGAGCCCAGGAATTTCTCTATTCAAACATCAGTATGCTGTTTGAGGCAAATACTAGATTGGGTGGACTTCTAGATAAGACCTTGCAGACCAAAGGTGGTCAACATAGTCTTTGGATACCAATTAGTTTAGTACAGACATTGGAAAGCATTGTCAAGTAGACATCTGTTAGTGCTCTACTTTTCTACTGTTCTGTTTCCACAGTCCTCCTCAAATTTAACAGTGCTCTCTTTGGGCACCAGAGAGTCTCTCACTCCAATCTAAATTATGCTCACTCACTATAAAAGACAACCACGATGGAGAAGGATTTGTAAACTATGTTGTAGAAGGAAGCAATATCCTCACTTTATGATGAGGAGCTTTAGGAGACACATGGAGCTGGACTTCAGACAACTGAGGGGATGACATACAGTGCAGGGGACAGATGCATTTCCTTTTGGCAGAAGGAAAAACCAACATCGCGTGATTGGAAATTTAGTGACTTAGGGATTCAGACTTCTACCAATTTATATACATTTTGTACAAGTTGAGGGAAATTATTTCAGGGAAAATTATTGACCTATTGCAAATGAATTTAGTCATAAATTGGATTTCTAACAGACATTGTAGAGGAAAATTCTGTTCTAAATGGGAGTATTGAACTGAATATCAGTTCAGTCGCTCAGTTGTGCCTGACTCTGCATGACATAGACTGCAGCATGCCAGGGTTCCCTGTCCATCAGCACGCCAGGGTTCCCTGTCCATCACCAACTCCTGGAGCTTACTTAAACTCATGTCCATAGTGTCGGTGATGCCATCCAACCATCTCATCCTCTGTCATCCCCTTCTCCTCCTGCCCTCAATCTTTTCCAGTATCAGGGTCTTTTCCAATGTGTCAGCTCTTCACATCAGGTGGCCAAAGTATAGGAGTTTCAGCTTCAGCATCAGTCCTTCAATGAACACCCAGGGCTGATCTCCTTTAGGATGGACTGGTTGGATCTCCTTGTAGTTCAAGGGACTCTCAAGAGTCTCCTCAACACCACAGTTCAAAAACATCAATTCTTCAGTGCCCAGCTTTCTTTATAGTCCAACTCTCACATCCGTACGCGACTACTGGAAAAAACATAGTTTTGACTATAGGGACCTTTTTTGGATAAAGTATTGTCTCTGCTTTTAGTATGCTGACTAAGTTGGTTATAACTTTTCTTCCAAGGAGCATGTGTCTTTTAATTTCATGACTACAGTCACCATCTGCAGTGATTTTGGAGCCTCCCAAAATCAAGTCTCTCACTGTTTCCATTGTTTCCCCATCTATTTGCCATGAAGAGATGGGACCGGATCCCATGATCTTAGTTTTCTGAATGTTGAGTTATAAGCTAACTTTTTCACTTTCTTCTTTCACTTTCATCAAGAGCCTCTTTAGTTCCTCTTTGCTTTCTGCCTTAAAGGTGGTGTCATCTGCATATCTGAGGTCATTGATATTTCTCCTGGCAATCTTGATTCCAGCTTGTGCTTCATCCAGCCTGGCATTTCACATGATGTACTCTGCGTATAAGTTCAATAAGTACGGTGACAATATATAGACTTGAGGTACTCCTTTCCTGATTTAGAATCAGTCTGTTTTTACATGTCCAGTTCTAACTGTTGCTTCTTGACCTGAATACAGATTGAGAAATCTCCCTCCTGAGAAGGAGGCAGATCAGGTGGTCTGGTATTCCCATCTCTTTCAGAATTTTCCACAGTTTATTATGATCCACACAGCCAAAAGCTTTGAACGTAATCAATAAAGCAAAAGTAGTTGTTTTTCTGTAACTCTCTTGCTTTTTTGATGATGCAGCAGATGTTGGCAATTTGATCTATGGTTCCTCTGCCTTTTCTAAATCCACCTTGAAAATCTGGAAGTACACAGTTCACATACTGTTGAAGTCTGGCTGGAGAATTTTGAGCATTACTTTGCTAGCATGTGAGATGATTGCAATTGTGTGGTAGTTTGAGCATTCTTTGGCATTGCCTTCCTTTGGGATTGGAATGAAAACTGATCTTTTCCAGTCCTGTGGCCACTGCTGAGTTTTCCAAATTTTCTGGCATATTGAGTGCAGTGCTTTCACAGCATCATCTTTCAGGATCTGAAATAGCTCAGCTGGAATTCCATCACCTCCACTAGCTTCACATTCCAGGATGTCTGGCTCTAGGTGAATGATCACACCATTGTGATGATCTGGGTCATGAAGATCTTTGAATATCACTTGAAGCTTTTCCAATCCTAAGATTCTCTGAGAGCTGAATATCAGAAAGGATTTAGATAAGATTAAACTGTATTTTCCATGGTCCCAGTAAACAATTTGACAGCCCTAGGAGTGAAACTAGAGAAAACTGTTGGTGAAACTGGCCTTGGGTAGCAATTGTTGTGACTGAGGAGGAAGGGCATGACATTATGTGACACTATAGTGAGCAGTGGTTAGAGACTGAGCTCAGAGTCAAGGCCCAATGGAAGGGAAGTGAAGCCAGAGACTGATGGGCTGAAGAATATTTTAAGGATTCTACTTCTTTCAGTTTCAATTGCCTTGAGCTTTTTGGAAAAAAATGTTACTTGTTGAGTTGAAAATTAGTTAAGAATTGCTGTTGGCAGCACTGTACTATGTTTCAAGAGGATTTTTATTACTGTAATGGGTGTAGTTGCACAGGAGTATTCAGTGGGGTTTTCTGTAGCCGCAGTAGTCCTGATGTGGGCACTGAATACTCCTCTCCCTGGTCTGGGTAAGGAAGGGTGACTCATCACAGGATTTCCGCCCTAGCTTCCTTCAGCCCACACCGGTGGTTTTCATTTCCACCTCTTTGGATGCAGGCATCCTCTCAAGCTGGTAAAACTCTTTAGAGGAAACCTGCTCAGGTCTCCCCCTAGAAAACCCTCTGCACTTTCCTCTGTAAGGACTGTGGGAACCTTCTCGCGCCCCTCTTGTACTCTCTCAAAGCTGTAGGATAGCCACATATTCTGTCTGTGTTACGTATGCTGTACCGTAATCCTTAAATTTCCACAGCTATGGCACTTAACGTGAATCACAAAGTGTTTAGCACCTCAATGGAGGAGGAGGACATCCCAATAGTTATAAGAACTGACCTAAAATCATTTGGTTGTGTATCACAATTAGGTGTTTGATAATATGTAATGCAGCTACCAAAGAAATTTAAAGTGGTGGAAGTTGGCTATAGTCTATTATATTAAAATAAAATAAACTTTATGTTTCATATACAGTGATACATAAAACTAAGTTTATTAGCCTAGAACACTTTCAATATTTCCCACTCCAGTATTTTTGCCTCGGGAATCCCATGGACAAAGGAGCCTGGTGGGCTACAGTCCATGGGATCGCAGAGTTGAACACAACTGAGCGACTAACACACATTCTACAGACTCACTAAAAGTCCCCATTCTTCATTCAGTTAGTTGCTCTGACCGTACCTTGAATGAAAAGTTCACAACAGCATGGCAGAAGTGGGGTTCTTTTATCCCTATAGTTAGCATCACATATTCAGAATTCCTTCTATTATCAATGACAAGGTAAATGGCAGACTAGGGAATCAACACTCAGGTTTTATCTCTAGAGGTGAAAGATAGGTGGATTCTTATAAGTTCTTCATCCAAGGATAGGGAGTGTATCTCAAATATTTCATCAACTCATATGTCATAAATGTTGGCCTGTTTCACCAACAAGAGCCAATCCTAAGACTTATATACTAAATGCTAAAGCCGTAAGTTTCAGTTGTGAAGACCCATGTCTGATACACAGGGTGATAATTGCCAAAGTGTCAATAGTTGATAAACACAGGATAAAAGAAGTACTTATAATAGTAACCTCTAGAGTATGCATGTTTTTGATATGCTAGTCAACCGTTCTGGACTGTGCAGTCTGATTTGGGCAACTGCCTCTAGACTTTAAGTTTTAACCAACTGCTGGAAATACAATATCACACAGTCCATACTGAAGTATTCAGAAGTCCATTATAGTCACTGCTATCAACTTCAAACCTTACAAGTGGTTCTCTGGAGACTACTGTTTGAAGTTCAAGGTGCTGTTCCTGTGTTTATCCCATCAGTGTAAGAGGAAGGGATGAACTCCAGTTTCTGTTCTCACCCAGAAGACCTTGCTCTATTCCTCCATCTAGCCACTTGTCTATGGATGTTGGGGAGTGTAGGAGTGAAAAGTATTGCCACACAACTTTTGCTGGATTACAAATATATTACAGAGGGTAGTTGAAACCCACAGGGGAAATGGCACTTACATAGTAAAGCAATCACTAATTTTGTCTGTACTTGGAGCCATGCTTTCCTAGGACAGCTGTTTTCTGGCTCAGAATCTGGGTTTACTCTCAGAATCTTGGTTCTCAATGCAGTTTGTGTAGTGAAGGCTGTCCTTAGGATAAAGAAAGGAGAGAAAAGAAGAAAAAAAAAAGAAAGAAAGAAAGAAACCCTCCGCTCACCCCAACACTGTGGGAAATGCAAGAGCCCAGTTCCCCATTCCTCTTGCTAGAGTGAAGAATTTCCCCCTAAGATTTTGGGTACCCACTGCATGATTGACAGTACCGCTGCTGCCCTAGCATTGCCATTTTGAGGCTGAGGCTAGCCTCAGGGAGGACCAGGAGATTTAAAAAGAAAGAGAGAGGGAAAGGAGGGGATCTCTGTTTACCCATCAGCATGCAGAGGACCTCGTTTCTAGTTGTCTGGCTTGAGATAGAGTGTTTTTTTCTGGGGTTTCCACTGTTCATGCCTGTTGCACAGTTCCAGGACTTGGCCCACTTTTGGGTGAAAACCTGGAGATAAATGAGGATTTATGCTTTTGGCCATTTTTCATGTTTTGATTTTTCTTCTTAGTTATATTTCTAATATTTAATTTTCAGAGTTTTCAGGTAGTTGATTTTTATATTTTCTCAAAGTGTATGTTTGTAGTCTGTTAGGAGACATAGTCCATACTAGGCTTACTCCATCTTGTTTGGTACCGGAAATAAGCACAATTTCTTCTAAAATGTTAATTGCTATATAGAACTGGTAGTGTAAACACTGGGAGTTGTTCCCCTCCACTTTTTTCTTTTTTTGTAATGTAGGTGACTGATTGAAGCATCTATTTTAAAGAGACATCCACTTCAAAGACAGATCTCTCTCTTCTACCTCTGGAATACAGTAAATGCTGCCAGCCATAAGATGAGTGAAGAGCTGGGCAACCTCCTCCTACTTAGGCTCCTTAGTTTCAAAGAACTTGATTGATTTGGATAACTGCCATTTGGGCAACTTGTTTTTTCTCTTACAAATCTTTAAATTCCCACTCTTATTTCTTAAATTTACCACTGAAGAATGAACCCTTGAATTCCTTGGCCCATCCTTGACCCCAGTAAAAGCAGAACTCCAGGCTCCTATGCAGCATTTCAAACTTTCTTCCATGACTCACAGAAGAATTACAGCAGGGAAAGAAGAATTTAGGATTAGGCAGGAAGTAAGAGTTTTCTTTCTGTGGTTCTTAGACTTTAAGTTGCTTCAGAGAACCTGACTCTGTAAGCCTAGGAAACTACAGCTTTAGCAACTATATCCTCATTATTCTGAAACAGATAATTCTACAAGCAAACTGAATTCCATACTGCTTCTCTGGCAGGGTGATGAAAGTTGACCATATGCTGAATTCTGTTTGAAGTTGAATTTTTTGTTTTGTGATGTTAACAGCATCACATCATGTCTCAGAGCACAAGAAATGACCCAAACAGCCTCTGCATTTGTGTTAGCCTTTCACATCAACTCTATGTATTTTGTTTAATGGGAACCATGTCTCCATAGGAAATGACAACCTTTTAGAAGTCACTCTCTTTGATTTGGGGGCAATATACCTTTTGCTCCTAATGTCACATCCATTGCTGTTATTAGCAGTTTCTCAGTTCTTGTTGCTTACCCTTGTCACCAGGTTCATTCTACTGTTGCAAGTGTTTTGAGATTCTGATGTGATTTGTCATCTCCTTCTATAAATTCACTATTCAGCTTTTGTCCTGGTTTAAAGGACAGAGCATAGATCAGGAGTCAGGAGACCTGTCTGGTGTCTCAGTCATGGTTAAGGTGACTTTTGTTCTTTGAGTCAACTGATACGAGCTGCTGTTTTACAAAATGACATTAGTAATCATTTCTAGAATTTTATTCTTTTGGTCTAGGGCTTCCCCGGTGGCTCTGACAGTAAGGAATCTGCCTGCAAACAAGAGACCCTGGATCGGGAAGATCCCCTGGAAAGGGAATGGCAACCCACTCCAATATTCCTACCTGGAGAAGTCAATGGACAGAAGAGCCTGGCGGGCTACAGTGCACGGGGTCTTAAATAGAGTCAGACACAATTGCTGCTAAGTCACTTCCGTCGTGTCCGATTCTGTGACACCCCAGAGACGGCAGTCCACCAGACTCCCCCATCCCTGGGATTCTCCAGGCAAGAACACTGGAGTGGGTTGCTAATTATTTTCTTTTAGTCTAATCTACCCTTAGGTGGCGCTAGTGGTCAAGAAGCCACCTGCCAATACAGGAGACAAAAGACTCAAGTTCGATCCCTGGGTCTGGAATATCTCCTGGAGGAGGGAATGGCAATCTACTCCAGTATTCTTACCTGGAGAATCCCAGAGGAGCCCTGGACAGAGGAGCCTGGTCAGCTGTGGTCCAAAGGGTGGTGAAGAGCTGGACATGACTGAAGCAACCTAGCACACCCTATTTTTATTCCTTTTTGTCTCTAGCCTTAAAGTTAGTTGGAATAAAAAGATCCTAATTATGATAATATACCAAAAGTACTTCCAAGATGTCACTATTTTGAGCACATTTGCTACTGGACGGTAAATGTAGCTTAATTTCTAGATCTAGGAATGTATCATTATGTTAGGATTCTTTAAAGGTTCAACAGCCAGGTGGCAAGATTGTTAGGAATTTTGCCAAGTGAAATTCTATTTTGAGGTCTATTATATTTAGTTTTCATGCTTTGAGGTTAATTAACCCTCCTCTGAAGCTCTTTTCTAATACCTCCAAATTCTCCTGGCACCATAAATGCAGCTGCTGAGACAGCTCACCTAAGCATAGCATATCATAAACTCCTGGCAGGAGGCACTATCCCCTCTCCCTGGCAGCCTTAGCAAACAGTGTGCTCTCTGTGGTGCTCACCAAGCACCTGTAGGAAGGTTGAATTAATAAGCAGAATCCTTGTCCCCTATAATGTTTAGTTGACAGTGTGCCCCTATGGCACTTAGGAAGCACTTGGAAGTTTGAGTCATCTCTGTTTTGCTGAAGGAACTCATTTTGAGAGCAATAAATATCCTTATCTCATGAAATAAAGATTCAAAATAGGGAAACGGAAACTTCAATGTCTGGGTAAAGGCAGACAAAAAAATAGTTAACTACTTTTTCTCCCTTTTTAAATGGCGCATATGAGTTTGAACATTGCAAAAGCAGTTAAGAAAATGGCTTGTAGGAAATCGGAGAAATTGTAATAGCTAGAGGGGAAAGCATTTGTTCTAGTTCATCAGTCTCACAAAACATTTTGAGATTTCCTTCATTTCACTTATTGGATTTTTAATATCAACTATTTTTCTTGAGAAATTCTTATATTGAAACTGTTATCAGGGTTTAGATAAGATTTCACTGATAATAAGCTTAGACAATCCATTTTGGGGTTATGAGTATAGTTATATAACATTGAATTTCAATTCTCTTTTGTGAGTGGTGATTCTTTGGCTTAGATGCTTATTTTTGAACAGCACAACAAGATAAAAGTTCTAAACTTGAGGAACCGCCAATGTATTTTAAGAAAAAACGCATTGGATGGATATTAGCTGATGATTCATTGATTCCAGAAATACCTAAATCTTGAAATATTCAGATATTAATAGAATTTTTTATTGGTCAAGTAAACTGTTCATTTGTCTTGCAAAATGAAGGAAAATTTAATAACTTAGGTGTGAACTAATATTTTAATGAAACAATATTGCCCAAGATTTCTACATATACAGTGTATTGAAATTAGGATAGCTCTATCTGCTATTAATTTAAACAATAATTACCATGTACCATAGCACATGGCACCCTTCAAAAACTAAGTTTTACTATTGACATTTTATCAGTGAAGAGCAACATATTAGGTTTGAAAATGTGGCACAGAACTTCTGATTTCTAGCTTAGAGTATAATGAGCTTTGAGGTCCCTAATCTGTCTTAATTGTTCAGTTTGTCCTCAGATGAACAAACTGAAAAATCATTATTTCTTGTTAGATCCAGAAGAAAAGTGAAGTCACAGAGCAAACTACAGCCCCTGGAGAGACAGTCACAACTTACTGGAGCATAAATTTGATCAAAAACCTTTGCAGAAACAAGTGCTGGGGTAGGCAAACTTGAACTATAGTTGCTACATTGCTACAGGCACAGTGGGGACAAGTTTGAGAGTTAAAAACTCCAGGGAAACACCATCATAAGGTTCCTCTATTTTGTGATTTCTACCAGCAAGAGTTCAACTTGGTTTTCATTGTAAATTTTGAACAAAAATCTCCTGGTGCTTCTATAGGAAGAGTGGAAAAGAACTATTCAGAAAAATATCATAACATTTTGCTTTTCTTTATAAGACCTGCTTTCAGGTGAAATTATTTTATCAGATCAAAAACAGGTAGGGTTTTATCAGAGACTAACTTAACTGGGGAAAAGAAATATCCAATTCCAGCCCCCTCTAGCCTTTTAACTCCACCTTAAGAAGCAACTGTGAAATTCACAACCCAGGGCCAGAGATTCACCAAAAGTCTGAGACACAATCGTAAGACTACAGGGCATTTTCCCTCCCACCTTACCACTACATCCCTAAAGGTCTTTTACCAACTATGTCATGTCTATATTTCAACAGAAACTTATGAGGCATACTAACAGAAAGAAATGCAGCTGGAAGAGGCTGAGCGAGCCGCAGAAATAGAGTTTGGGAGGGCTTTGTGGACAAGATTGTGGAGGAGAAGGACTTGAACTCATCTCCTCTCATGAGCACACCAAAATCACAACTAACTGCTGAAGAAACATTGATAAAAATGACTCTAACCTACCAAAGATATATTCTACATCCAAAGAAAGAAAGAATAAACCAAAACAAGATGATAGAAGGGGCACATTCATGATATAACCAATCCCATACACCCTGGATGGGTGGCCCATAAGCTGCAGAAAATTATATTACAGGAATTCTCCCATTAAGGAGTGAGAGTTCTGAACCCCATGTCAGGCTCATCAGCCCGGGAGTGCGCACTGGGAGAAGGAACCCCTGGAGCACTTGGTTTTGGAGGCCAACAGAACTTGATCTTGGAATTCCATAGGACTGGGGAAACACTCTGCTCTTGGAGGGCACACACGAGGACTCATGCATACCAGGGCCCAGGGCAGAAGCAGTGATTTTAAAGCCTGGACCATACCTGCCTGTTGATCTTGGAAGGTCTTCTGGGGAAAGAGCTGGCTGTGGCTCACTCTGGGGACACAGACACTGCTGGCAGAGGTATCAGGGAGCATTCACTGGTGTGAGTTCTTCTGGAGGCTGACATTTTGGCACCAAGAACTGCTCCACCCAACAGCCTGTAGGCTCCAGGACTCAGGCCAAACAACCAATAGAGTGGGAACATAGCCCCATCCATAAGCAGACCTAAAGATTTCCTGAGCCCACGGCCACCACTAGACACAACCCTCAACACAGCTCTGCCCACCAGAGGATCAAGACAAGCTCCACCCACAAGTGGACAGGCACCGTCCTGTCCTACCAAGAAGCCTGCACAGTTTTCTAGTTCAGCCTTACCCACTAGGGGGTAGACATAGGATGCAAGAAAATTATAATCATGCAGCCTGTGGAACTGAGTCCACAAATAAAAAATTTAGACAAAATGTGACAGCAGAGGAATGTGCTCCAAATTAAAGAACAAGATATTAATAAAACCCCAGAAGAACAACTAAGGGAAGTTGGAAATGGCAACCTACCTGAGAAAGAATTCAAAGTAATGATGATGAACCAAGTTAGTTTATGAAGATGAACCAAGAACTTGGGAAAAGAATGGATGTGCAGAACAAGAAGTTACAAGAAGCTTTTAATGAACATAAAATATAAAGAAGAATCAGAGTTGAAGAATATAATAACTGAAATTAAAAATACACTTGGAGTAATCAATAACAGAATAAATGAAGCTGAAGAACAAGATAAGTGAACTAGAAAACAGAATGGTGGAAATCACTGCTATGAAAGAGAATAAAGAATAAAAATAAATGAGGACTGTTTAGAGACATCTGGGACAATATCAAACACACCATTTGCTATAGAGTTCCCAGGAGGAAAAGAGAGAGAAAAAAGGCCTGGGAAAGTATTTGAAGAGATAACATTAGCTGAATACTTTCTTAATACGGGAAGAAAACAGTCATCAAAGTATAGGAAGCTTGGAGAGTCACACATAGTATTAACTCAAGGAGGAATATGCTGAGATATATAGTACTCAAACTGAAAATGATTGAAGATAAAAAGAAAATGCTGAAAGCATCAAGGGAAAAGAAACAAGTAGCAAACAACAGAATCTCCATAAGCTTATCAACTGATTTTTAGCAGAAATTCTACAGGCCAGAAGGGAGTGTCAAAAGGGATCAATACAAGAAGAAGATATTAATGTAACAGCTGTAAACATATATGCATCAGCACAAGAGCAACCCAGTTATTAGGCAAATGTTAAATGAAATAAAAGGAGAAGTTGACATTAACACAATAGTGCAGAACTTTAACATCCACTATGAGAAACGCTGGGCTGGAAGAAGCACAAGCTGGAATCAAGATTGCCGGGAGAAATATCAATAACCTCAGATATGCAGATGACACCACCATTATGGCAGAAAGTGAAGAGGAACTAAAAAGCCTCTTGATGAAAGTGAAAGTGGAGAGTGAAAAAGTTGGCTTAAAGCTCAACATTCAGAAAATCTAAGATCATGGCATCCGGTTCCATCACTTCATGGGAAATAGATGGGGAAACAGTGTCAGACTTTATTTTGTGGGGCTCCAAAATCACTGCAGATGGTGACTGCAGCCATGAAATTAAAAGACGCTTACCTCTTGGAAGGAAAGTTATGACCAACCTAGATAGCATATTCAAAAGCAGAGACATTACTTGGCCAACAAAGGTTTGTATAGTCAAGGCTATGGTTTTTCCTGTGGTCATGTATGGATGTGAGAGTTGGACTGTGAAGAAGGCTGAGTGCCGAAGAATTGATGCTTTTGAACTGTGGTGTTGGAGAAGACTCTTGAGAGTCCCATGGACTGCAAGGAGATCCAACCAGTCCATCCTAAAGGAGATCAGTTCTGAGTGTTTTTTGGAAGGAAAGATGCTAAAGCTGAAACTCCAGTACTTTGGCCACCTCATGCGAAGAGTTGACTCATTGGAAAAGACTGTGATGCTGGGAGGGATTGGGGGCAGGAGGAGAAGGGGATGACAGAGGATGAGATGGCTGGACGGCATCACCGACTCGATGGATGTGAGTTTGAGTGGCCTCCGGGAGTTGGTGATGGACAGGGAGGCCTGGCGTGCTGCAATTCACGGGGTTGCAAAGAGTTGGACACAACTGAGCGTCTGATCTGAACTGAACTGAGCTATGAAAAAAGTGGATATAAGAACCAAAGGCATGCATATCAGTACATGTTAATGATAATTATTTGCATTTTTCTGATGACATTATGTGGAATATTATTATTGGTATGCTTCCCTGGTGGCTTGGTGGTAAAGAATCTGCTTGCCAGTGCAGGAGACACAGGCTTGATCCCTGGGTTGGGAAGATCCCCTGCAGAAGGAAGTGGCAACCCACTCCAGTATTCTTGCCTGGGAAATCCCACGGGCAGAGGAGGCTGGTGGGCTACCGTCTATGTGGTTGCAAGGAGTTGGACACAACCTAGCGACTGAGCATGATGACATTATGTGGAGTATCATTTCACGTGCTCACATATTATCTGTATATCTTCTTTGGTGAGGTGCCTGTTAAGGTCTTTTATCCACTTTTCAATTGAATTATATATTTTCTTATTGCTGAGTTTTAAGAATTCTTTATATAGTTTGGATAAGTTCTTTTCCAGATATTTATTTTTGCCTTGCCTGTAACTTGTCTTTTAATTCTCTTGCAAAGCCAAAGTTTTAAATTTTAATATAGTTCAGCTTATTAATTATTTCTTTCATGGATTGTGCCTTTGGTGTAATTATTGCAATTTAAATCACAGACTATATATTTGCATCATGCTTTATTATGCTTTTTATGCACATCTTGAAACATAAATTAAAAACACAGAATAAAAATTTTATAATATTTCATTTACCTTAAGAAAAAGGTTATTGAACTTGACTGCTTTTTTCTGAAATAAGTGTTCTTTCAGTTTGCAAACATGAACATTTTATTTCATGCATCATTTTAATAAAAACAGAAAAATTCTGGAGTGCTGAAGTTGTTATGCATTATTTAACTGTAATGAAAATTACAATGCAGAACTCAACATGCTATATATTCTGGGTAATATTCTAGTTTTGTGATAATCACATATAGAATCTCTTCAATAAATATAAGTAACTATAAAGATATTTGTCATCTGTCATAAAAGCATATAAATCATATAAGTCATTAGCTTGGTTTCTTGTGTGTTTCCTTGAAATAGGCAAAAAACTTAACTGAATTGCTTCACACACTTTTAAAATTTGTCATTTTGACAAGTCTTTTTGAAAAATTATCTTGTAGTTTAAGTATTTATTTCTTTTCCTGTTTTCATGGTTGAGATAATAGTTTTCGGTAACAACTTAGGGGACAATTCAGTTCAGTTCAGTCGCTCAGTCATGTCCTACTCTTTGCAACCCCATGAACCACAGCATGCCAGGCCTCCTTGTCCATCACCAACTCCTGGAGTCCACCCAAACCCATGTCCATTGAGTCAGTGATGCCATCTAACCATCTCATCCTCTGTCGTCTCCTTCTCCTCCTGCCCTCAATCTTTCCCAGCATCAGGGTCTTTTCAAATGAGTCATCTCTTTGCATCAGATAATGGCACCCGACTCCAGTATTCTTGCCTGGAAAATCCCATGGACGGAGGAGCCTGGTAGGCTGCAGTCCATGGGGTCACTGAGGGTCAGACACAACTGAGTGACTTCACTTTCATTTTTCACTTTCATGCATTGGAGAAGGAAATGGCAACCCATTCCAGTGTTCTTGCCTGGAGAATCCCAGGGACGGGGAAGCCTGGTGAGCTCCTGTCTATGGGGTCGCACAGAGTCGGACATGACTGAAGTGACTTAGCAGCAGCTTCAGCATTAGTTCTTCCAATGACTATTCAGGACTGATTTCCTTCAGGATGGACTGGTTGGATCTCCTTGCAGTCCAAGGGACTCTCAAGAGTCTTCTCCAACACCACAGTTTAAAAGCATCAATCCTTCAGTGCTCAGCTTTCCTTATAATCCAATTCTCACATCCATACATGACCACTGGAAAAATCATAGCCTTGACCAGACAGAACTTTGTTGACAAAATAATGTCTCTGATTTTTAATATGCTGTTCAGGTTGGTCATAACTTTCCCTCCAAGGAGTAAGCATCTTTTAATTTCATAGGCTGCAATCACCATCTGCAATGATTTTGGAGCCCAGAAAAACAAAGTCAGCCACTGTTTCCACTGTTTCCCCATCTATTTGCCATGAAGTGATGGAACCGGATGCCATGATCTTAGTTTTCTGAATGTTGAGCTTTAAGCCAACTTTTTCACTCTCCGTTTTCACTTTCATCAAGAGGCTCTTTAGTTCTTCTTCACTTTCTGCCATAAGGGTGGTGTCATCTGCATATCTGAGGTTATTGATATTTCTCCTGGCAATTTTGATTCCAGCTTGTGCATCTTCCAGCCCAGCATTTCTCATGATGTACTCTGCATATAAGTTAAATAAGCAGGGTGACAATATACAGCCTTGACATACTCCTTAGGAAAATAAAATTTGACTGTGCTTTGTAAATGTTTAGCATCTTGTGAGAAGAATTAATACAGAACTCTGGCAAGTTAAAACTGGGTACTGATTGTGATCAAGGCTTGTCTTGCAGAGTTTAAATTTTAAGTTTTATTTGCCTTCTAAATAAGCATATTTGTATATATACTATACACATAGTTTAGAGTACATCATACTCAAGATTATAATTCTCTGTAAAATTCTGGAATTAAACCAAAGCAAAGATAAGGGTAATACTTGGGATAAAAACATTTTCTGTATCACTTCAGTGTAACTGCTCTGGTGAAGATAACTGATGACCTTCACACTTGTGGGCCCAGTGGTTAGTCTATAGTGTTTATTTCTCTTGAGCTTTTCACAGTGTTTACATTCTCTATTCTTGAAACATTTTCTTTGTGTGATGCATACTATTCTCTGAGTTTATCTTCTGTCACACACACCAGATCTTTTCAGTATTTTCATTTTTTCTATTTTACTATCTATTAATATCTATCATTTGCTTTATTCAAAATATACTGATTTAAAGGTATTTAAATCTGAAATTTAAATGCATTTAAATGTATAACTCATCTGAAAAATATCTTCACAGTGATATTTAGACTGATATTTGACAAAAATCTGGATTATTTGGTCTAGCCAAGTTGACTTATAACATTAACCATCCAATACACTATATATGATATACTATATTCATTGGAAGGACTGATGCTGAAGCTGAAGCTCCAATACTTTGGCCACCTGACGTGAAGAGTGAACTCCTTGGAAAAGACCCTGATGCTGGGAAAGATTGGAGGCAAAAAGAGAAAGGAGCGGCAGAGGGGAAAACGGTTAAATAGCATCACCGACTCAATGGACATGAATCTGAGCTGACTCTGGGAGACACTGAGCTTGGTGTGCTACAATCCATGGGGTTGCAAAGAGTCGGACATGACTTAGGAACTGAACAATAATGAACAACACTACATATCTGTGTACCTACCTCAGAACCTCTATCTCTGTCTCTGATAGGGGTTTTATTCCATAAATATTGGAGTCTTTCTTGAATCCTGTATTTCTCTCACACTGAACATCCACAGAGTACTTTGACTTTACTTTTATAGTATATTCTGCACAAAGTTATATATATATATATATATATATATATATATATATATATATATATATATATTGGAGAAGGCAATGGCACCCCACTCCAGTACTCTTGCCTGGAAAATCCCATGGATGGAGGAGCCTGGTAGGCTGCAGTCCATGGGGTCGCTAAGAGTCAGATACGACTGAGCGACTTCACTTTCACTTTTCACTTTCATGCATTGGAGAAGGAAATGGCAACCCACTCCAGTGTTCTTGCCTGGAGAATCCCAGGGACAGGGGAGCTTGGTGGGCTGCCGTCTATGGGGTTGCACAGAGTCGGACACGACTGAAGTGACTTAGCAGTAGCAGTATATATATATATATATATATATATATATATATAGTCGTGAGTACCATCATCTCTTGTCTGGAAACTGTAATATCCTCTTAACTAGTCTCCTTGTTTCCTCTAAAACCTGTTTTGCAAACTGCAGCCACTATGATTCTAAAGAAATGAAATATTATGTCCTTTTCAATCCTTTAAAATTGAAAATCTTGCCATGGGCACATTCTTGCTAGTCTGATCTCTAATAGCCTCTCTAGCCTTTCAAATTCTCCATCCCTGCAGGCCTCCTTGATATTCCTTGTAAACACAAAGATATTCCTTGAAGAAACAAAGACACACCCTTCCCAGAGACTTTGCACCTGTTATTGCCAGCGGCTTGAACTCTCTTCCCCATGTGCTCCTGTGGTCTGCACCCTCAGCCCCTCAGGTCTTTGATGACCTGACCACCCCGTCTAAAGCGGTACTCCCTGATAGTCACTGTCTCTTGACCTTCCTCATCTTTTTGATTTTGTGCCTCTCATCCTTTCATAGTTTACCAGCCATCACAGACCTGATTGATCTTTTCAACCTCTGAAATGCCTTTTAAAGTGAATGTTATACATAATGGAGTAACATTAACCCTAAAATCATATAAGATTTTACATTTTACCCCCCTCAAACTCTTATTTCTATCTGACATTATTTGATGTAATTTTGTGTTTATTTATCGTTGTCTTTCTGCCTCACTAGAATGCAAGCTCAGTGAAGTCAGACTTAATCTGCCTTTAATTCCCAGAGCCTATAATAGTGTCTGCACAGTGTACGTGTTCAGTAGTGAATAAGCAGGTCAAGTCTTACAGCAGTCAATAGACATCGATCCACTGCTGACCAGTCCACAGAGTAATAACCTCCTTTAAAAAATCAAAACCAAATTTTCTGATGGAAAGAGCCACTTTAAGGTGAAAAAAATCTGTAAATAATCCTTTTTGTTAATTTGTTCAACACATCTGTTCTGTACACTCTTTATTTACAAAGCCCAGTTATGGATGTTGCATAAAAAAGTGAGAACAAAATTAAATAAGGAATTTATTGTGAATAAAGTATCTATGTATATAATTTTTGATAATGGAAAAATTTAGAATCCCAAATAAACTTAAAAACTTTTATTTTGTTTTTACTAAAGCTTTAAGCCAAGGATTTCTTTTCTAACCAAACATACTGTTTCCACACACTTCAGTTAATATGGTGTCCATCAGCCTGTAATTATGGGAGAGGCTCTGTTTCAGAGAGTTTGCTGTCATGGGAAGCTGAGAAATGAGAACAGAGAAGATATAGGATCAAGGCATTAAAAAATACTAATTGTTTTAGCATATTTTCATGCTGGTGGAAATGATAGAGGGGAAATCTACCTTGTGAGCACACTAAAATGTCATTTCCTATTTTAGGGATGTATTCCCAAGTGGCTCAGATGGTAAAGAATCCACCTGTAATGCAGGAGACCTGGGTTTGATCCCTGGGTCAGGAATATCCCCTGTAGTAGGAAATGGCAACCCATTTCAGCATTCTTGACTGGAAAATTCCATGGACAGAGGAGCCTGGCAGGTTATATAGTCCATAGGGTCACAAAGAGTCAGAGAATACTGAGCAATTTTCACTTTCACTTTTTTCTTGTGCTATAAGACAGCCTTCTCCAACCATAATGTCTCACTTTCTGTCTGCTGTTGTGAAACTGAAAGGATCCTTAGGGACTGTTCTGTCTAGCTCCACATGTTTTACAGATAAGATAGGCAAGATGCAAAGGTGCCCATTCTGTCACCACTTTCCTTAGGCTGCCACTGTCGCTTCCTCACTGACCTCCTCACGACTGCCCCCGAGTCATCCTCCACGTTGAAGCTGCATTTTCACAAACCACAGACCCTGTACTGCTTTGCCCTGCCTCCAACCCCCTTGCATCTAGGGCCCTAACACTTTACACTGCAAGTTCCAATGACCATACATTCCATTACTTTTAATTAGTACATGATTTGTAGGGCTTTTCTTTGTAAAAATAAACATAGATTAATTTGACACCTACTAACTTGGCTGGAGAAAGAAATACAATCTAATATCGTATGGTCCTCACTGGCTCTAGAAATCTGCTGTGCATTAGAATCACTCAGGGAGCTCTTAACAGTCCCAACACCTGCTTGACCTCAAAGTCCTCATCTGATCTGGCCTCTGCCTAGTCTCTGTTCCCTGCCTCACCCCAGCTCCCTGCACTTAGTCACTGGGGCCTCATTCTGTTCCTGGAACATCATGCTCCCTCCTGCCTCAGGGCCTTTGCATTTTCTGGTTACCTCTGCCAGGACTTTTTCCCTCCTGGATTGTATACTTAGACCCTAGTGGCTCTTCAAAGAGATCTCATCACACTTTAGTTATCTTCCCTTCACCCAAGGTTTTACATGAAGACAATTTGCTATATGCTCTCTTAGGACTGTCTTGGTAATTCCCCAGTGGCTTAGTCCTTTTAGTTCAGTCGCAGAGTCGTGTCCAACTCTTTGCGACCCTACGGACTGCAGCACGCCAGGCCTCCCCGTCCATCACCAACTCCTGGAGTTTACTCAGACTCATGTCCATTGAGTCGGTGATGCCAGCCAACCATCTCATCCTCTGTCATCCCCTTCTCTTCCTGCCTTCAATCTTTCCCAGCATCAGGGTCTTTTCAAATGAGCCCGGTGACTCAGTAGTAAAGAATTGCCTGCAATACAGGAAACCTAACTTTGACCCCCGTGTGGGGAAGATCCCCTGGAGTAGGAAATGGCAACCCACTCCAATATTCTTGCCTAGAGAATTCCATAGACAGAGGACCCTGGCGGGCAGTCCATAGGGTCGCTAAGAGTCGGACACGACTGAAATGACTTAGCACGCACACACACGCCAGGACTTCTTATTGACTTTCACTGCAGTTATCTCCAAGTATAATTAAGTGCTCACTCTTTGTCGTGATTAATGTTCCTCTTCCCCACCAGACTGCGACGTGCATGAATGTTATTGTTTGCACTTGTAACTTCTGTGCTTACTGAGCAGAATTACTTTTTAGGCACACCATAAATTTTTGTCAGGTGAATGAATGAATAATGAATTGCTGTGAAGAGGTCTGAGTAGTTTCTGTGAGACAGATTAGACATAAGGGAAATAACGCATTTACCTGATGATTATTTCCCAGTGGACCATTTATTTTTCTCTACCCTCCTACAAGTTTTGCCAATTTCCTACAAGATTCACAAGGGATTGATTATTTATTATTAGACATTATTAGAAATGTTTAATGGTGGTGATAGATACTTAAAATGAGCTTCAGCATGAAAAAATATCTTTTATTTTACTTTGCTTTGTTAAAAACCCTTTATACTCAGATCTTAGACCTAATATTTTGGTTTGGGTTTCCTTTGAGAGCAATGCTTATCCAATATATATAATGAAAATATTATAACTGTTTATTATTGTGCTCAGATAATTCCCATGAAGTCCTATTTTCTAGCCATCTAATACAGTGTTTCTCTTACATTAATTAGTTTTATATCAATATTTCAGAAAATAAAAAATTACAAAATTCTCATTGATGGTTAAATTTTGCATATTAGTGAATCTTACTAGATTTTTATCTTGGGCATCTTTTAGGGTTGCTATCTTTTATTTCTTCTTACCTGGGTTTTGCTATTAATTTGTTTGGTGGTTTTTCCTGCTGAGTGACATTCTGCAAATCAAGTCCCATGCATTTTTAAAGCTGTTGGCTATAAGATGTTAAATCCCATTAAGAAGAATTTGTTTTGGTAGTGTCTATCATGTATTTCTTTTTGAAAATGAATAAAATATACCACTGCTTTATTTTAACCCAATATGATACATTCCTTGAGCAAGTGGTAGTTTTGATCATATTTGTAACTGTTAGTTCTACAGAATACTAAAACTCCTCTTGAGAACATCAAGATATTAGTGGGATGAACCAGATTGTTCCACCTGAGGCCAGCAAGGCCAGGTTTTCACACAGGTCCTTTTTTTCACACACAGCAGTTATTTGAGCTTGGACAGTGTCTAAGTATTCTGAGTTCTGGTCTTCTAATCTATAATAAACAGTAAATAGTCACAAAACTGAGTATAGGTTAAATGAGGCAATACTTCACAGTGCTGGGAGAATGTATCTGATGTTTGTGAATCTTCTTTTTGTCTTACAGCTGATAAAATCCAAGTCCAGACAAATATGGGGGCTTTAAGCCTGTGCAAATATAAAGACAGAGCTGTGGACTCAGGTCTTCTACACTGCATGTTCCCATTCCACTATATTTAATTGATAAGTAATTTTAATTTTTTTTAATGAAAATATAATTATGAATGTGTTGGTAAGTTGTGTGTTGGTTGAATAGAAACAAAACCCTGTATGATCTAATACAGTGATTTCCACTGGTGCTTGAATGTCACTGCATGTTAGAATCATTTGGGAAACTTAAAACGTCATAACGTTCAGGCTATACCCCATTCCAATTAGATCACAATATCTGGGTCTGGCTGGGACCTAGGCATGTATTTCTTTTCTTTTTTTTTTATGACTTCCTATACAATTTGAAGGTCTGTCTGGGACCTAAGCATGAATTTTTTTTATGACTTCTTATAGATCAGATCAGATCAGATCAGTCACTCAGTCGTGTCTGACTCTTTGCGACCCCATGAATCTCAGCACGCCAGGCCTCCCTGTCCATCACCAACTCCCGGAGTTCACCCAGACTCACGTCCATCGAGTCAGTGATGCCATCCAGCCATCTCATCCTCTGTCATCCCCTTCTCCTCCTGCCCCCAATCCCTCCCAGCATCAGAGTCCTTTTCGATGAGTCAACTCTTTGCATGAGGTGGCCAAAGTACTGGAGTTTCAGCTTCACCATCATTCCTTCCAAAGAAATCCCAGGGCTGATCTCCTTCAGAATGGACTGGTTGGATCTCTTTGCAGTCCAAGGGACTCTCAAGAGTCTTCTCCAACACCACAGTTCAAAAGCATCAATTCTTCGGCGCTCAGCTTTCTTCACAGTCCAACTCTCACATCCATACATGGCCACAGGAAAAACCATAGCCTTGACTAGACGAACCTTTGTTGGCAAAGTAATGTCTCTGCTTTTGAATATGCTATCTAGGTTGGTCATAACTTTCCTTCCAAGGAGTAAGCGTCTTTTAATTTCATGGCTGCAGTCACCATCTGCAGTGATTTTGGAGCCCCCAAAAATAAAATCTGACACTGTTTCCACTGTTTCCCCATCTATTTCCCATGAAGTGATGGGACTAGATGCCATGATCTTCGTTTTCTGAATGTTGAGCTTTAAGCCAACTTTTTCACTCTCCTCTTTCACTTTCCTCAAGAGACTTTTTAGTTCCTCTTCACTTTCTGCCCTAAGGGTGGTGTCATCTGCATATCTGAGGTTATTGATATTTCTCCCGGCAATCTTGATTCCAGCTTGTTTTTCTTCCAGTCCAGCATTTCTCATGATGTACTCTGCATATAAGTTAAATAAACAGGGTGACAATATACAGCCTTGACGAACTCCTTTTCCTATTTGGAACCAGTCTGTTGTTCCATGTCCAGTTCTAACTGTTGCTTCCTGACCTGCATACAAATTTCTCAAGAGGCAGATCAGGTGGTCTGGTACTCCCATCTCTTGAAGAATTTCCCACAGTTTATTGTGATCCACACAGTCAAAGGCTTTGGCATAGTCAATAAAGCAGAAATAGATGTTTTTCTGGAACTCTCTTGTTTTTTCTATGTTGGCAATTTGATTTCTGGTTCCTCTGCCTTTTCTAAAACCAGGTTGAACATCAGGAAGTTCACGGTTCACTATTGCTGAAGCCTGGCTTGGAGAATTTTGAGCATTACTTTACTAGCGTGTGAGATGAGTGCAATTGTGCGGTAGTTTGAGCATTCTTTGGCATTGCCATTCTTTGGGATTGGAATGAAAACTGACCTTTTCCAGTCCTGTGGCCACTGCTGAGTTTTCCACATTTGCTGGCATATTGAGTGCAGCACTTTGTCAAAACTGCTGAGATACTCCAAACCATCTCTAGGACCATTTTTAAAGGTCTGTTCTTCTGTTAACAGATCATATATTGTAGGAACTGTATTAAGTACCTCTTTCTGGTTTTTTTTTCCAATATATTTTCCTTCTCCCTATTGAAGCACACCCCAAACCTCACATCTTGAGGTGGCTTCATCCATGTCACTAATCTGAATGCTGCTGCATTCCAAAGAGGTCAATACCTTATTTGTGTGCATCTCCAGATGCCTCTTAACAACACATCCTGCAAAGACAACAGACAAGGGCTCTTCCTTCTATAAGGACTCATTGTCCACATTTAATTCAACAGGGCTTAATGACCTTTATTTTAATCCCTTAATTAACTTTGTGCCTCTGGTATAAATCCAGGCTTTCTGGATCAAGGGGTGGAAGTCTCCTTGGGTCCAGCCCTGCCCCTGCAGACTTGGCCAGAGCTTGTGTGGTGACACGCCTGACAGTTTAGCAGTGATAGGACAATGGTCTGGCGAGTCCAGGCCATTGATTTTGCAGTTGTTTTCCTTTCCTACCTCAGAATTTCCTGTAAGGAAGGGGTCCCCGACCGCTCAGATCTGAGGTGGTGCTGATGTAATAATAGAAATAAAGTGCACAATAAATGTAATGGTCTTCAATCATTGAGAAACCATCTCAATACCCCGGTCCATGGAAAAATTGTCTTCCACAAAACCCATCCCTGGTGCCAAAAAGATTGGGGACCGCTACTATAAGGGATTAAAAGATGCTGGAGTTGTTCAGGTCACTGTTTCATCTCTGACATTTTCTGTTTCTCACAGAGGATCAGAACAGGATCTGGAAACAGCTAGCTTTATTTTTATTACCTATCACAAAATAAGAAGGTGATATAAATGCACAGACAGTGTTTATCAGTTGCGGTCATAAGGGATGATCCACGTATTTTCTTGTACCCGAGGAATGTCACGGTTTCTTCATGTACATCTACCCAAAGTCAGTACCCAGACTATAGCAGTCCTAAACTAGTAATCCATTTTGTAAAGCTTCTTAATTTCTTTAATAGAAGTCTTCAATCTGACAGTAACTGTAAAGGCAGAAATAGATATAATTATATTCTTTCTATGGGAGCCTAGTACAGTAAAAGTTTGGTGCTTGAGGAAAGGAAAATTCCTATTAATTTTCTGCAAGCAAGAAACCTCTTTGATAACCTGTTATTTAAAGTATCTTAAAAGAATAAATGAGGCTTCCCAGGAGGCTCAGAGGTAAAGAATCTGCCTGCCAATGTAAGAGATGCGGATTCAGTTCCTGGGCTGGGGAGATCCCCTGGAGAAGAAAATGGCAACCCACTCCACTGTTCTAGCCTGGAGAATCCCATGGACAGAGAAGCCTGGTGAGTTACAGTCCATGGGGTTGCAAAACAGCTGGACATGACTGAGCATGCATGAACCTATATACACAAAAGAATAAACAAGATCTTGCTGTATAGCATAGGGAACTATATTCAATATTCTGTGATAAACCATAATGAAAAAGAATATATATGTATATATACATATATACGCATAACTGAATAATTTTTCTGTATAATGGAAATTAACACAGCATTGTAAAGCAACTATATCTCAATAAAAATTTTAAAAGTATCTCAAAAAGTGTTTCCCTACTTCAAGCACCACATCATTAAATAAAATTTGTAAACCAGATAAGAGCAAATGAAAAATCAGAATCTGAATAATTCTAGTAGACAAATGTAAGCCTGTTATGTTCATTAACTGTTTTTTACTGCATGCACATACTTATATTTACGAAAGCAATTTCCTGATTATTGTTTTACAGGTTTTCTTGTTTATAATCGATATCCTATATTTTGAATATTTTTCACCTAGTTCTAAAACATCATTTTTAATAACTATGTAATATTTCAGTGTATGAATATACTTATTTAAGTGTCACTTTTAATAGATATTTAGTAGGCTCCTGACATTTTTGGTATTATTAGTAGCCCTCTGCTAAACATTCTTATTGACAAATCTTTAACTGTGGACTTTCTTTTTTTTTTTAAGAACAAATACCTCTGTTTGATGATCTTGGAGTGCCTTACCATTGACAATATGCATTTCAGTTTACAGCCCTACATGAAATTAATACTTGCCATAACTGCTAGTGAGGACTAGGACTGATTCATATAGGAAATTATTTCATTATCATATGCCTTGTTTTTTTCCCCTATCAGTCCAGTTCAGTTCAGTCACTCAGTCCTGTCTGTCTCTTTGCAACCCCATGGACTGCAGCACACCAGGCCTCTCTGTCCATGACAAATTCCTGGAGTTTACTCAAACTCATGTCCAATGAGTCAGTGGTGCCATCCAACCATCTCATCCTCTGTTTTCCCCTTCTCCTCCTGCCTTCAATCTTTCCCAGCATCAGGGTCTTTTAAAATGAGTCAGTTCTTCGCATCAGGTGGCCAAAGTATTGGAGTTTCAGCCTCAACATCAGTCCCTCCAATGAACACCCAGGACTGATTTCCTTTAGGATGAGCTGATTGGATCTCCTTGCAGCCCAAGGGACTCTCAAGAGTCTTCTCCAACACCACAGTTCAAAAGCATTACTTCTTTGGTGCTCAGCTTTCTTTATAGTCCAACTCTCATATCCATAAATGACCACTGGAAAAACTATAGCCTTGACTAGATGGACCTTTGTTAGCAAAGTAATGTCTCTGATTTTTGATATGCTATCTAGGTTGGTCATAACTTTTCTTTCAAGGAGTAAGTGTCTTTTAATTTCATGGCTGCAATCAACATCTGCAATGATTTTGGAGACCAAAAAAAATAAAGTCAGCCACTGTTTCCCCATCTATTTCCCATGAAGAAATGGGACCAGATGCCATGATCTTAGTTTTCTGAATTTTGAGCTTTAAGCCAACTTTTTCACTCTCCTCTTTAACTTTCATCAAGAGGCTCTTTAGTTCTTCTTCACTTTGTTCCATAAGGATGGTGTCATCTGCATATCTGAGGTTATTGATATTTCTCCCGGCAATCTTGATTCCATCTTGTGCTTCATCCAGCCCAGTGTTTCTCATGATGTACTCTGCATATGAATTAAATAAGTAGGGTGACAATATACAGCCTTGATGTACTCCTTTTCCTATTTGGAACCAGTCTGTTCCATGTCCAATTCTAACTGTTGCTTCCTGACCTGCATACAGATTTCTCAGGAAGCAGATTAGGTGGTCTGGTATTCCCATTTCTTTAAGAATTTTCCAGTTTGTGATGATCCACACAGTCAAAGGCTTTGGCATAGGCAATAAAGCAGAAATAGATGTTTTTCTGGAACTCTCTTGCTGTTTTGATAATCCAACAGATGTTGGCAATTTGATCTCTGGTTCCTCTGCCTTTTTTTCTATAAAATATATAATAATGGGAAAACTCAGTAATTATAATTTTATGTATATAACAACTGCTGTACAAATGTATAACAGTGAAATCACATAATTTATTGTCTTTTATCACTATGGCAGCATTAGGTAGAAGCCAGGTCTGTCTCCTTGATAATGAAACAGTTCCTAAGATTAGTTAGACTGATTTTTAAGAATTATTCTTAGCATAATGGCTGAACGCATGTTGAAGATGTTATTAATATATTTTTGTTGATATTATCTTTAATATGTTTTTTAGAATATATGATCCTGAGTTTTTCCCATCTTAAGTTAACCCTCTGACCATATTTTTCTCTCTAGCTACCACCTGTTGTTCAGGGGCTCAGTTGTGTCCAACTCATTACGACCCCATGGACTGCAGCATGCCAGGCTTCCCTGTTCTTCACCATCTCCCGGAGATTGCACAAACTCATGTCCATTGAGTCAGTGATTCCATCCAACCATCTCATCTGCTGTCATCCCCTTCTCCTCCTCTCTTCAATCTTTCCAGCATCAAAGTCCTTAGTAATGAGTCAGTTCTTCCCATCAGGTGGCCAAAGTATTCAAGTTTCAGCCTCAGTGTTGGTCCTTCCAATGAATATTCAGCATTGATTTCTATTAGGATTGAATGATTTGATCTCCTTGCAGTCCAAGGGACTCTCAAGAGTCTTCTCCAACACCACAGTTCAAAAGCATCAAATCTTTGGTGCTCAGCCCTCTTTTTGGTCCAACTTTCACATCCAGACATACTGGATAAACCATAGCTTTGACTATATGGACTTCTGTTGGCAAAGTAATGTTTCTGCTTTTTAATACAGTCTAGATTTGTCATAGTTTTTCTCCCAAGGAGCATTTGTCTTTTAATTTCATGGCTGAAGTCACCATCTTCAGTGATTTTGGAACCCAAGAAAATAAAGTCTGTCACTGTTTCAATTGTTTCCCCATCTATTTGCCATGAAGTGATGGGACCAAATGCCATGATCTTAGTTTTTTGAATGTAGAGTTTTAAGCCAACTTTTTCACTCTCATCTTCACTTTCATCAAGAGGCTCTTTAGTTCCTCTTCACTTTCTGCCATAAGGGTGGTGTCATCTGCATATCTGAGGTTATTAATATTTTTACTGGCAATCTGAATTCCATCTTGTGCTTCTTCCAGCCCAGCATTTTCCATGATGTATTCTGCATATAAATTAAATAAAGCAGGGTGACAATATGCAGCCTTGACTTACTCTTTTCCTAATTTTGAACCAGTCTGTTGTTCCATGTTCAGTTCTAACTATTGCTTCTTGACCTGCAAACAGATTTCTCAGAAGGAAGGTAAGGTATTTGGTATTCCCATCTCTTGAAGAATTTTCTGCAGTTTGTTGTGATATATACTGTCAAAGACTTTAGTGTGGTCAAAGAAGCAGGAGTAGATGTTTTTCTGCAAGTCTCTTGCTTTTTCTTTGATCCATCAGATGTTGGCAATTTGATCTCTGGTTCCTCTGCCTCTTCTAAATCCAGCTTGAAATCTAGAAGTTCATGATTCACATACTATTGAAGCTTAGCTTGAAGAATTTTGAACATTACTTTGCTAGCATGTTAAATGAGTGCATGTGTGCTGTAATTTGAACATTATTTGGCACTTCCTTTCTTTGGAATTGAAAGAAAACTGACCTTTTTCAGTCCTGTGGCCACTGCTGAGTTTTCCAAATTTGCTGGCATATTGAGTGCAACACTTTAACACCATCATTGTTTAGGATTTGAAATAGCTCCGCTGGAATTCCATCACCTCCACTAGCTTTATTCGTAGTGATGTTTCCTAAGCCCCATGACTTCGCACTCCAGCATGTCTGGCTGTCTTTAAGTAATCACACCATCATGGTTATCTAGGTCATGAGGATCTTTCTTGTATCATTCTTCTGTGTATTCTTGCCACCTCTTATTAGGTCCACACCATCTGTCCTTTATTGTGCCCATTGTTGCATGAATGTTCCCTGGGTATCTCTAATTTTCTTGAAGAGATCTCTAGTTTTTCCCATTCTATTAATTTCCTCTGTTTCTTTGCATTGATTACTTAGGAAGGCTTTCTTATCTCTCCTTGCTATTCTTTGGAACTCTGCATTCAGATGGGTTTATATTTCCTTTTCTCCTTTGCCTTTCACTTCTTCTTTTCTCAGCTATTTGTAAGGCCTCACCAGACAACCATTTTCCTTTACCTTTCTTTCTCATGGGGATGATTTTGATTATGGCCTCCTGTACAATATTACAAAGCTCTGTCCACAGTTCTTCAAGCACTCTGTCTATCAGATCTAATTTCTTGACTCTCTTTTTCATTTCCACTGTATAATTGTAAGGGATTTGATTTAGGTCATACCTGAATGGTCTAGTGATTTTCCCTACTTTTCAATTTAAGTCTGAATTTGGCAATAAGGAGTTCATTTTCTGAGCCACAGTCAGCTCCTGGTCTTTTTTGCTGACTATATAGAGCTTCTCCATCTTTGGCTGCAAAGAGTAGAATTAATCCCTTCAGTTTTGACCTTCTGGTGATGTTCATGTGTAGAGTCTTCTCTTGTGTTTTTGGAAGAGGGTGTTTGCTATGACCAGTGTATTCTCTTGGCAAAACTGTTAGCTTTTGCCCTGTTTAGTTTTGTACTCAACGGCCAAGCTACCACATGTTTCCTTTATTTTCCACATTTTTAAAAGTTCCTTTATACTTTCCACAGTTCCATTTACTTTTCAGCTCACAGCTCCCTGACAACACCTCTTGCCTCTCAACTGAAATTGTTTCTTTGAGGCCAAGGTGCCTGCTCAGGATCACCACATCCAGGTGAATAGGTCTGTTCTACATAATTTCAGAGGTGATTTGCAACCTTAGGGTTGTGTGAAGCACAGCTTATACAACTGGACCTAGTGGAACAGTCTACATAATTGGTCTTGGGCTTGATCACTGTTAACCACATCTGCTACCATTCCCACGGCCTCATTATTTCACCCTTTTCTTTATGCTTTCCTCATTATTGTTGTTTTCTGGGATTGGTCACTGGCCCACCCCTCATCTTATTCTACCTGTCCTCTCTGTAATATCACACTTGTCTACTACCTACACCTTTAGATATCCTTGTCTTTAGCTATTCCCACCTTTAGGTATATAGGGGAACAATCAGATAGGATGTCCCAGAGGTATAGCTAGAGTGCGAGGAGAAGTGTGTTAATCTGCTCTGGCTATAACAAAATGCAACAGACTGGAGGACTTAATAAACAGAAACTAATTTCTCACATTCTGAAAGCTGGGAAATCTGAGCTCAAGATGCTGGCCAATTCAGTTCCTGATAAGAGTTCTCTCCCTGGCTTGCAGATAGCCACTTTCTTGGTGTGTCTTCATGGGTGGAGAGGGAGTGAACTTTCTGGGGTTTATTCTGATAAGCACACTAGTGCTATCATATTTCAGAACTTACCTTACAATCTCATTTAACCTTAAATATCTAGCTCCAAATATGGTCACATTGGGAGTTAAGGCTTTAACATATGGATTTGGGGAAGGCACAGTTAAGTATATAGCACAGGACAATGATCGAATTCTGGTTTCTGGAGAACATCTGGATCTTCCCAATGCTTCAGTTTTAACTCAGCTGCCTGCTGGTTGGGCTTCCCAGGTGGCACTAGTGGTAAAGAACTCACCTGCCAATGCAGGAGACGTGAGACATGGGTTCTATCCCTGGGTCAGGAAGCTCACCTGGAGGAGGTCATGGAAACTCATGCCAGAATTCTTGCCTAGAGAATCCCATGGACAGAGGAGTCTGGTAGGCTACAGTTCATAAGGTCGCAAAAAGTCAGACACGACTGAAGTGACTTGGGACTCACACACACACCTGCTGGTTACTTACACCTGGAAACAACCAGGCATTTCACACTCATCTATCCTGAACTGAAAATAGCAATTGTCATTCTCCCAAGATCAACCCTGGCAGTTTTCTCTGACCCATTTCTCTCTTTTGACTCTATATTAAGTCCTGCTGATTCTATGTCCTACATGGTCTTTCATTGTCTTCTGTTCTAGTGTTATTACCACTGTCCTTGTTGGTGCCCTCATCATTTCTCCCCTAGCCCAATGAAGCTGTTACTTTACTGGTTTTGCATCCTCATCTCACCCCTGCCAGACTGATATGAAATGGTAGTTTCCCATCACTTACACTCTGAAGCTCAAGCTGTGTCATGTAGCATTAAAGTCTCCCATTACCTTGTACCTCTGCCCTCTCTAGTACAGTGGTTCACTGAAACATTTTGTGTGTAAAATAATCTTTTTTTTGGAGCCAGTTGAAATGTAGATTCTCACTGCCAATCTCCCAGGTCCTGATTTGATGGGGCTAGATGAAGACCTGAAGAGTCTGTAATTTTTTCAGGCTCACCAGACAACTGTGATGTACGCGGCTCCTCCACATTTTGAGAAAACTATCTCGGACTTATAGATCACATCTTTCTTTGTCACACTTTTTGCTCTAGAAACACATTCATCCTTGCATTTACCATCTTGCTGTTACCATTTATATGGCTGCAGTCACAATCTGCAGTGAATTTAGAGCCCAAGAAGAGGAAATCTTTCATTGCTTCCACCTTTCCACTTCTATTTGCCATGAAATGATAGGACTGAATGCCACGATCTTAGGTTTTATTTTAATATTGAGATTTAAGCTGACTTTTTCACTTTCCTCCTTCAGCCTCGTCAAAAGGCTCTTTAGTTCCTCTTCACTTTCTGCCATTAGAGTGGTACCATCTGCATATCTGTTGTTGATATTTCTCCTGGAAATCTCCTGAGCTACCTGTAGGAGATGGTGAGGGGTAGGGAAGCCTGGCATACTGCAGTCTATGGGGGTCACAGAGTCAGATACAAACTGGTGACTGAACAGCAATAACAATTACCATTTATGTAGCAGTCTTCCTTCAGTAGGCTATGATTAGACATGATTTGGGCCCAAAGTCAAAGTGAGAAATACAGTGCAGTGGTCCCTGACTGTGGCCCAGCAAGTATAGCCTCCATGGGAGAGGGCACACCTTTGGTTCCTTCTCAGGTCTCATGGTGTAAAAGACATTGTGCTTATCAGAGTACAGTCAGAAAAACAGAAAGAACACCGGGTGTTCCTGAGTAGAAAGAATGCTGTACAGAGGATGGATTACATAGATGTTGAAGGATAGAGCGTGAAAAAAACCCACCGAGGTAACCCAGACATTAGTGAAGGCAGGACGCAGCTACCTTTCTAAGTTGAGGCCACAGAAAATAACAACTGCAAAAGTGACTACAGATGTGGCTGGCAGACCCAAGCCCCATGTCACAAGTGCAGAACAGAACAGGAGGGCAGGAGTGGGGGCTGAGGGCAGCAGGCACAATCCAGAGCAGTCAGCTGCCGTGGGCACTTTACCACCTGGCCTGGACATTCTTGGTGACAACCAGTTTTAGGAAACCTCCCTGAGACTCGCGGAAGGCCCTGGGGAGCCACGGCCACACTCAGGCATCCTGAAGAGCACATGGAGTGTGCACTATTGGTTTACTGACCTAGGGGTTCAAAAGTAAAATCCACCTTAAGCCTCATCCTGTGACAATTTGCCAGCCTTTGCATGCTGGTCAGTTGGTGGTCTAAGCAGCTGATTCTATCAGGCTCTGAGAGCAGAGTGTGTCCTTATGATCTGTGTGTCCTCAGAACCGAGCACAGTACTGGTGTACAGTAATCCCTTAACGACATTTTGATGAACGGAGTTTACTGTATAGAGAAGCAAAGTAGGTACATGTGATTTTATATCAGTTTTATAATTTCTGACTCTGGGAAAATCATTTGCCTGACTGAAAGATTTATGGGTCCAGGTGGTACTGGGTGAAACTGCCTGTTATCTTCATGGCAGATAAGAGTCAGCAACAAAGAGAAAGAAGGTCAAGGAATGGGGAGAGGAAGGCTTGGGAAGCAGGCACCACTAGAATGAGGGTGAGAGCTGCCCACCTGGCACTGAAACAGACAGAGCACCAAGAGTCAGGAGCAGATTCTTTCACTGCAGAAACTCTCCCACCCACCCCACCAACGTCATGTTCAAAAGCATTTCTGTGTGTTACTGCTTCCCTTCTTTGAAATCCTTTCATTGAAATGTCTGGTTGTATTCCCATGCTAGGGGTTGAAGATGGATAGGCGAGTAGGCTGTAGAGAAAGGGGAGCCACCTTTGGCTATTTTTTTTTTTTTTTACTAGTTTCTGCCTCTCATATAACAGAAACAGAAAACCATATATGCTAACCTCTGTGGTAACACAAACAGAAAACATACATGCTCTCTAGTACATACGCCTGTGGGTGCTCAGCTGTGTGCCTGCTCAGTTGCTTCAGTCGTGTCTGATTCTTTGCAGCCCTATGGACTCTAGCCCACTAGGCTTCTCTGTCCATGGCATTTTCCAGGCAAGAATACTGGAGTGGGTTGCCATGGCCTCCTCATGGGGATCCTCCTGACCCAGGAATATAACCCACATCTTCTGCATCTCCTGCATTGCAGGTGGATTCTTTACCCACTGAACCACCTGGGATCAGCCAAATCACCCCCAGCATCAATGAGGAGACAGCTCTTGAAGCCAGCTCACCCTCATATCCTCAGTGCATGTTTTCTATGGAAACTTTCCATGACTTCTCTGCTCTTCATTTATGACCACATTTTCCAAATGTATAGTGTCTACAAAAGGTATGAAGACTTTAGGGCTTATGATAATAATAGTATTTATTGTTCAATCCTGACAAGAAACAGATGGCACATTTAGCTAGGATTTTAAAAGTCATTTTTAATGAAGGAACAATTGTTATTTACAGAGGATGGGGGAGAATAAAGGGAACCAAGAACGGTGAATCTGGTACATCCCTGGACTAGAATACAGAAAGCCATCAGCCCCTGACATAAAGGGGAGTGGAGGCACAGTATTCCTGGTGATCCACATCCAGAGGAGATGTTGTTCAGTCTGAGCTGTAGTCAGGGAAGGTTCCTGCAAAGGAAAGAAGCAGGAGAGACTCCCCTGGAATTCTCTCTCTTCTTTCGTTGTCATCTTCTAACAGTGCTTCCTGTTGGCCAGAACACAGGTTTGGGAGTCTGGGTGATGACAGTCTTTACAGGTCAGCAGAGAAATGGGACAGAGAAGTACAGAGAAAGAGTTAGTGCAAATGGAAACTATGTCAGACGTTATGTGAAATGGGTATTATCTATCACCAACTTACAGATGAGGAAATGGAGGCAGAGAGAGCTGAAAGTCACAGGTAGTAGGTCACTGACATGGGTCTACAAGCCCCTGGAGGCCAAGCCCTTCTAGCTTAGTTAGCTGCTTCATGTAGCACATGGCCCCTGCTCTTAACCAGACTGTGCTTTCCTGAGAGTAGCATTCAGGGCCAGATATATTGGAGTTCAATGAAATGTCACTGGTTTCATGTCATAATTTCAAAGAATAGTCTTTTTTTTTTTACTGCTTAAGTCATTATCTTAAAAATTTTATTGAGGTATAATTGATATAAAATATTATATTAGTTTCAGGTGTACAACACAATGATACAATATCTATATATACTTTGAAATGATGGCCATAATAAGTCTAGTCAACATCTGTCACCACACATATTAATAATTTTTTTCCTGAGATGAGGGCTATTAAGATCTACTTTCTTAGCCATCTACACAGGATTATTATTTTTTTATATTATAGGGGTCTGTGGTCTCATAACATTGTGGCTTATTTAAATTTTTTTTAATTGAAATGTAGTTGATTTACAATGTTGTGCTTTGGGTGTACAACACAGTATTCAGTCATACATACTCATATATGTATATATACATGTATATCTTTTTCTGATTTCTTCAGATTATGTTATTACAAGATTTTGAAACAGTTTCCTGTGCTATACAGTAAGTCCTTGTTGCTTATCTATTATGCATATAGCAGTGTGTATATGTTCATCCCAAATTCTACTTTATCTTTCTTCACCCCACTGTTGATGGCATCACCAACTCAATGGACATGAGTTTGAGCAAACTCTGGGAGTTGGTGAGGGACAGGGAAGCCTGGTGTACTGCAGTCCATGGAGTAGCAAGGTCAGACACAACTGAGTGACTGAACAATATGAACAACAGTATACCCCACTGAAAGGTTGTTGTTGAATCACGAGAATACACCAGGATTCTTGGCCCCCGGAGGAGAAGAATTCAATCCGGGGCCAGAGACGAGGCTTGATCGCTCAGAGCTTTTGTGTAATAAAGTTTTATTGAAGTATAAAGGAGATAGAGAAAGCTTCTGACATAGGCATCAGAAGGGGGCAGAAAGAGTACCCCCCTGCTAGTCTTTAGCTGGATGTTATATAGTCACTAGCAGTCTGTTAATGAAAGAAAGGAATGTCTTAAAATTCAGATGGGCCATAAAATGATTAACTTGAATCTTGAAGAAGGGCAGACCACCATACAAATAGTTTCATTTACATAGATTAGGGGAACAATATCCATACTGGTTTGTCAAGTAGGTTCTGGGCCAAGAGGCGGAACTGACTTGGAGACAGAGTTTGGGGTAAAGGCATAGTACATTAGCATAGCTTAAGACAAACATTTCCATAAGAAAAAGGCATTGGTTATCTCTAGACTCGAGAATAGCTAACTTCAGGCGAAGCCGGGTGTCATTATGGCAACACAATATTTTAAGAGAAACCTCCCTTTAAATTTGTATAGAGAAGGAAAAAATATTGTTAGTTTGTTTCCTCCTGCCGCTTAAGAGAGATAAAAATGTCTGACACTTGCAGGCTATTTCCTCTGTTTGGAGACCCCTGGCCTTCCTGCCTGTTACCCTCTCACCACCGATATACTCTTTGGTAACCATGTTTGTTTTCTGTTTATGAGTCTATTTCTTTCTTGTAAATAAGTCCACTCGTGCCATTTTTAAGATTCTACTTATAAAAGGAGACCCAGCCAGTCTGAAGGAGGTCAGCCCTGGGATTTCTTTGGAAGGAATGATGCTAAAGCTGAAACTCCAGTACTTTGGCCACCTCATGCGAAGAGTTGACTCATTGGAAAACACTCTGATGCTGGGAGGGATTGGGGGCAGGAGGAGAAGGGGACGACAGAGGATGAGATGGCTGGATGGCATCGCTGACTCGATGGACGTGAGTCTCAGTGAACTCCGGGAGTTGGTGATGGACAGGGAGGCCTGGCGTGCTGCGGTTCATGGGGCCGCAAAGAGTCGGACACGACTGAGTGACTGATCTGATCTGAATATCACATGATTTTTGTTTTTGACTTACTTCACTTAATGTGATAATATCTATGCCCATCTGTGTTGCTGTAAATGGCACTATTTCATTCATTTTGATGCCTTGGTAATATTCATATGTGTGTATATATATACATATTATATATATACACACGCACATACACATACCACATCTTTATCCATTCATCTTTTGGTGGGCATTTAGGTTTCCATCGTGTGTTGGCTATTGTAAGTGGTATTGTTATGAACATTGAGGTGCATGTATCTTTTCAAATTAGAGCTTTCTCCAGACATATGCCCAGCAGTGGGATTGTTGGATCATCAGTTCAGTTCAGTCGCTCAGTTGTGTCCAACTCTTTGCGACCCCATGAACTGCAGCACGCCAGGCCTCCCTGTCCATCACCAACTCCCTGTGTTCACCCAGACTCACGTCCATCGAGTCAGTGATGCCATCCAGCCATCTCATCCTCTGTTGTCCCCTTCTCCTCCTGCCCCCAATCCCTCCCAGCATCAGAGTGTTTTCCAATGAGTCAACTCTTCTCATGAGGTGGCCAAAGTACTGGAGCATATGAGGACCTCCATACTGTTCTCCATAGTGGCTGCACCAATTTGCATTCCCACTAACACTGCAGGAGGCTTCCTTTTCTTCCACATGCCCTGCAGCATTTATTATTTGTAGACTTTTTGATAATGACCATTCTGATTGGAATGAAGTGATACTTCATTTTAGTTTTGATGTGCATTTTTCTAACAGTTAGTGAGGTTGAACACTTTTTCCTGTGAAAGTCAGCCATCTGTATGTCTTCTTTGGTATCTTTATTTTGTAAGGGGAAATTCATACCTTTTGACCCCCTTGAGGGAGGCTCAAAGGGAGGGAATATATATATATACACATACTGCTACTGCTAAGTCGCTTCAGTTGTGTCCGACTCTGTGTGACCCCATAGATGGCAGCCCACCAGGCTCCCTTGTCCCTGGGATTCCCCAGGCAAGAACACTGGAGTGGGTTGCCATTTCCTTCTCCAATGCATGAAAGTGAAAAGTGAAAGTGAAGTCGCTCAGTCGTGTCCAACTCAGCGACCCCAGGCTGCAGCCCACCAGGCTCCTCAGTCCGTGGGATTTTCCAGGCAAGAGTACTGAAGTGGGTTGCCATTGCCTTCTCCGATGTATATATATACATATGGCTAATTCATGCTGTTGTGCAGCAGGAAAACCAACACAGGATTGTAAAGCAATTATCCTCCAATTTAAAAATATTCGTAAAATTGCTATGAGAATCAGAAGAAATTATGAGATTGTTTTAGTAATTTGGAGATTATCTTCTAGCTCTCAGAGTATATAACATGGATCTAAATGCGCTTTATATTCTGTAAAGAACTAATCAAATGTAAAGGCTTATGGGATAAAATGAGACGCTGCAGTATGTAAACCATTACAATGTTCTGTCTGAGATTTTTAATGAAAGAAGCTTTATTTTAATTTCAAGATAAAAGTAGAGGAGTTAAATGTATGAGAGCAAGTGTTTAGAAGGATGTTAGAGTTTATTCAACAGGGATTTTTGTCATAGCTTTTTCCCCAGCTCCACATATTAACTTCATATGAAGTTACTCTTTGGATTTTGTACACTTGACACCTTGAAGAGTCTGAGAAAGGCAGAAAGGATGCCTTGTACCTTGCAGGCAGGCAGTGATTAACTGTTACACTGTGTCCTGGGGAAGCTACACGTAGTGCTGCAGTCCCAGTCCATACTCCACTCAAGAGGTGGGAAAGTGGTTCTTCAGTTGCCAGAGAAAGCAAAAAAGCTGCCAATGCTGTTGTATTAAATAACAAAACAAAGGAAGAAGAAGCATTTCAAAAGACTGATTTCTAACATTATATTCTTATTTTGAAAAATGATTTTGGGGGCTATAGGTTTACCTAGACTATGAGAACTGAAGAGTCTGAATGATACTGGCAGATGAGAGAGGGGAGGAGTCAGGCACTTGCTCTGTATTAGCTGGCGATTTTGTTATCAGGGAGAAAGCTGGAGATGGAAAGCGAACAGTGGGGATGTGACCCTCCAGAAAACTCTCATGTAAAGAGAAGCCTAAAAAATAATCTCTTATAGATTGGAAGCCTGACCTATGAACGTGTTCACTGTTTGACTTCATTCAATATATCAAGTGAACTTAGTCCAAAATCCTTTACAGTGGAAATCCACTTCAGCAGACATGAACAGGTTGTTGTGTGTGGAGGAGAGATTAAAATTAAAAGAATCACAGTGTGTACAAAGAAATGGTGGGAAATAGTGGGAACTGTGAGGGAAAGGGTTAAGAACAACTGGGGAAGGGAAGATTACGATTTCAACTATTTGTTGGGCTTTAATCAGAAATAAGAAACCCATGCTAGAGAGAGGAGCAGGGACAACAGGGTTGAACTCAGACTTACAGGAGTTTATATCCAGCACCAAGTGGCTGTGCAGTCCTGGCAAAGTTGATTCTTTTCTGATGTTCAACATCCCTTTGTGTAAATGGGAATCATTATGGATGAAGTGATTTAATGAAACAACATATGTACAGTTTTCTTAGATAACCCTCATTAAAAAGTAAAATAGTTTCATTTATTGCTTTTTTTTTTTCCTCAGTGGAGGATAGAATTAAGTGGACAGATGGAATTTACAGGGAGTTTTGGTTCAATATAAAGAACAATGTGGAGAACAAGACAGCGGAGGAGTAGGTAGCTGTGGAGTACATCTCTCTCCACGGACACATCAGGAACACACCTTCAGACACAGAAGTGCATGCAGAACACCAGCTGACAGCAGACACGAGTACCTGACCAGTGGAAAAGAATATATAGAACCACACAGAACTCTGTAGGATGAAGGAACTAGGGGAAAAACAGCAGTGTTAGCAGGACTGGACCTTCCCTCAGCAGGTGGGGGAACTGAGGCAGGGGTCTGATCCCCACATCAGGGGAACTGTCTGAGACAGAGGAGAAACATTTAAGGCTGAGAGTGAAACAGCTGATCTGTGGCAACATAAATGGAATGAGAGTCAGACAGTCCTTGCCACAGCCATATATATGGTGGGCAGGAACGCAGGTCTCCTGGAAGGGGCAGCGGCTGGGAGCAAGAGTATAGAGATTGTGGCACAATCCCAGTGCAAGGGTTGTTGTTGACTGTGGCGAGATGGATCTAGGGGATGTGAGGGAGGAGATCATGGTGGGAAATGCCTGTAGAGGAAAGCCAGGTAGCCATGGAAGCAAGGCAATACTGCTGAGTCATACCGTATGGGGGTGGAGCCATCACTGCAGCCTCTATCTCCCCACATGCCAGCATCTGCAGCTGAATGGTATAGTCTGGCCCATCAAGGACCTGATGGATGGAACAACAGAGTAAGACCCCATTCAAGGTCCCCCTTTAAGTGCCTGATGCACCAATCTACAGAGTAGGACTGCAGCCAGGGGGTGTCCCTCTATGTGCCTGATACATGGAACAACAGAGAAGGACCCCAAACAAGGGAGCCTTATAAGTGCCTGAATGGGCAGAGCTGTGGAGAAAAACTAGCCAAAGAGGCCTTCTGATCACCCGTAACCAGAGGCTAAAAAAAAAAAAAAGGCTCTGATAGGGCCATAACTCCTGTGGCTGAGGCAGTCTCTGTCCCTGCACACTTGGAGGCATCAGGGTCCCCATGACCCAAGCAGCTGTGCCATCTTCACTGTCAATCTTCACTGGAGCAGGGCTGCTACAGGCAAAAAAAAAAAAAAAAGTCTTGCATTTATGCAAAACAGGGTTGCTTCAGTTGTGTCCAACTCTCTGTGACCCTGACGACTGTGGCTGGCCAGGCATCTCTGTCAGTGGAGGTCTCCAGGCAAGAATACTGGAGTGGGTTGCCATACCCTTCTAGAGCACTATATTTCCTGCTGCCCTAGCTGCCAACTCCCCTGAGTACCTGGTGCTGCCAGAACCCCTGCGGCCCAAGTAGCTGCACCACCTCCACACCTGGCCCTCACTGGGAGAGACCCAGGGCCTCCAGGGCAGCCTCAGGGGCAAACCCCAGTGGATGACCCACAAGCAGCTGTGGAAATAAAACCACAATTGAAACCCAGGGCAGGGTGGCTAAGGAAGAAGACTCAAAACCTTCCCACCAGCTGTACAAACTGCAAATTAATCCACATGATAAACTAGGCAGGCTCTGGTCTATGGAATATATAAAAGCCATTGAGAGTTCCCACAAAAGAAAACAAACTAACTCTGATAGCTGTGGGCATTGGAGGCAGGAACACACAGGAGTAGGACCAGATTAGAGTCTGAGCAGTCCCTACATCAGGTCTAGAGATGAGTACAGTGTTGGAGGGCATCCTAGGGAGGTAAGGTGGACTGTGATTCCCTTTGTGGGAAAGGACTCTTACAGCAGTAACTCAAGAGAAACATTTATTATTGTTATTTTTTAACTTGTTTTGTAGATTCGTTTGGATTCCTCCCTCCACCCCCTCTGTTGTAGTTGTTGATTTTTAAAGTGCACATGGAACATTCTCCAGGATAGACGACACCTTGGGTCACAAATCAAACCTAAGTAAATTTAAGAAAATTGAAATTGTATCAAGCATTTTCTCCAACCACAATGCTATGAGACAAGATATCAATTACAAGAAAAAAAAAAACCTGCAAGAAATGCAAACACATGGAGATTAAACAACACATTTCTAAATAACCAATAGGTTACTGAAGAAATAAAAAGGGAAGTCAAAAAATTTCTAGAGACAAATGACAACAAAAACACGACTGCCGGGGTCCAGCCCTGGTGGATCTAGGGAATTCGAAGTGGGGACGGCGTCGGTGAGGATCAGGAAACAATTGCTTAATTAAATATTAATTAGAGATATAAAGAGTAATAGAATAAGGATAGCTCAGTGAGGAAATTTAGTGGAGAAAAGAGGCTGAATAATTCAGCCAGAAGTTGAGAGAAAGAATGACATGGGGAGACCAAGCTTCAGTGAACAAGGCCAACACTTTGTTTTCCAATGTAGTTTTTATACCTTAAGTTATGCATAGAGGATAATGGGGGAAGGGGTAGAGTCATGCAGTAAGCCAGGCTTTCTTCCTGCAAACTTACCATATGCAAAAGTTTAGGTGATTTGCATCATCTTCTGGCCTGGAGGCCTGTTAACATTTTAAGACCCTTTCTTCAGAAAACTTATTTTTCTCTAAAGGTGATTAGTCAGGCATCACCCTCCAAAAGCATTAGATAAAGTTGCACTCCTACAGAGCAAAGGTGTGGTGGGCTATAACAAGAAAAAGAATTAACTCAAGGGTCCAAGGTTACAAACATTAAAGCTACTACTTACACCAATTATTTTAATCAATACACTGCCAGGGACACAGTAGGTAAGGGATATGGAGACTTAGCAGCAAACATTGGCCCAACAAGTGAAAAACTCTTCACCAATACAATTTCTAATCAATCTTTTAACTGCTCAAAGGAATCTGTATTTAGACAGTTTAGAACATCTCATGCCTTTCACAGTTGGGAGGCTCTGAACAATCACATGTGGCCGGAAAAACCTATTCAGGCAGACTAGAGGACTTCCAGAGGAGTTTGTAGATTGAAACACTGTCACACCCAGGAATTATTAACTGGAGCTGTAAGTTAACTCTTTTTTCAGAGAGAGGTAGTGGGGGACAGCCCCCCATAAAGTCAGAGGTGTAGGTGAGAGCACAAAGCACAAAGTAGGCAGACTCTGGTTTTGGGGGTAGATGCTCGAGAATTTCCAGGGGGACTCCTGAGGCTCGATCCCGCCTTTGTGTATGCTGAGCCTCCTTCCTCATGACCTTTGCCACAGGCGGAGCTCCTCACGCCGGCTCCCGGCAACGACAACTCAAAACCTATGGGATGCAGCAAAAGCAAAAGCAGTTCTGCTGCTGCTGCTAAGTCGCTTCAGTTGTGTCCGACTTTATGCGACCCCATAGACGGCAGCCCACCAGGTTCCTCCGCCCCTGGGATTCTCCAGGCAAGAACACTGGAGTGGGTTGCCATTTCCTTCTCCAATGCATGAAAGTGAAAAGTGAAAGTGAAGTCGCTCAGTCACGCCTGACTCTTAGCGACCCCATGGACTGCAGCCCACCAGGCTCCTCCATCCATGGGATTTTCCAGGCAAGAGTTCTGGAGTGGGGTGCCATTGCCTTCTCTAAGAGGGACGTTTATAGAAATACAATACTATCTCAAGAAACAAGAAAAGCATCAACTAGACAACCTAACTTTACACCTAAAGCAACTGGAAAAAGAAGAAGGAAAAGAACCTAAAATTGCTAGAAGGAAAGAAATGATAAAGATGCAGGCAGAAATAAATGAAAAAGAAATGAAAGAAACAATAGTAAAGATTAATAAAACTAAAAGATGGTTTTTTGAGAAGATAAACAAAATTGACAAAACCTTAGCCAGACTCATTAAGAAAGAAAGAGAGAAGAATCAAATAAAAAAAATTAAAAATGAAAAAGGAGAGGTTACAACAGACAGTGCAGAAATACAAAGGATCATAAGATACTATTATGAACAACTATATGGCAATAAAATAGGTAACCTGGAAGAAATGGACAGATTCTTAGAAAAGTTCAATCTTCCAAGACTGAACCAGGAAGAAATAGAAACTATGAACAACCCAATTACAAGCACTGAAATTGAAGCTGTGATCAAAAATCCCTCCCCCCGCCCCGCCCAACCCCTGCGAAGAAAAAACAAAAGCCCAGGACCAGATGGCTTCACAGGAGAATTCTATCAAATATTTAGAGATGAGCTAATGTCTATCCTTCTAAAATTCTTACAAAAAATTGCAGAGGAACACATCCAAACTCATTCTATGAGGCCACCATCACCCTGGTACCAAAACGATACAAAGACAACACAAAAAAAGAAAACTACAGGCCAATATCACTGATGAACATAGATGCAAAAATCTTCAACAAAATTTTAGCAAGCAGAATTTAGCAACACAGCAAAAAGCTCATACACCATGATCAAGTTGGGTTTATTCCAGGGATGCAAAGATTCTTCAGTATATGGAAATTAATTGATGTGATGCACCATATTAACAAATTGAAAGATAAAAAGCATATGATCATCTCAATGGATGCATAAAAAGCCTTTGACAAAATTCAGCACCCATTTATGATTAAAACTCTTCAAAAAACAGGCACAGAAGTAACCTACCTCAACATAGTAAAGGCCATATATGATAAGCCTACAGCAAACATTATTCTCAATGGTGAAAAACTGAAAGCATTCCTCTTAAGATGAGGAACAAGACAAGGGTGTCCACTTTCACCACTATTATTCAATATAGTTCTGGAAGTCCTGGCTACAGCAATCAGAGAAGAAAAAGAAATGAAAGGAATCTAGATCAGAAAAGAAGAAGTAAAGCTCTCACTATTTCAGATGACATGATACTGTACATAGAAAACCCTAAAGATAGTATCAGAAAATTACTGGAGCTAATCAGTGAATTTAGCAAAGTTGCAACATACAAAATCAATACACAGAAATCACTTGCATTTCTATATACTAACAATGAAAAATCAGAAAGAGAAATTAAGGAATCAATCCCATTCACCATTGCAACAAAAAGAATTAAATATCTAGGAATGAAATTACCTAAGGAGACAAAAGAACTGTACACAGAAAATTATAAGACACTAATTTAAGAAATCAAAGATGACATAAACAGGTGGAGAGATACTCCATGTTCCTGGGTAGGAAGAATCGATATTGTGAAAATGATTATACTACCAAAGGCAATCTATTGATTTAATACAATCCCTACCAAATTATCAATGGCATTTTTCACAGAACTAGAACAAGAAATTTCATAATTCATATGGAAATGAAAAAACCCTGAATACACAAAGCCATCTTGAGAAAGAAGAATGGAGCTGGAGGACTCAACCTTCCTGACTTCAGATTATACTACAAAGCTACAGTCCTCAAAACAGTATGGAACTAGCACAAAAACAGAAATATAGGCCAATGGAACAAGACAGAAAGTGCAGAAATAAACCCATGCATCTATGGGTACTTTTTTTTGACAAAGGAGGCAAGAATATACAATGGAGCACAGATGGCCTCTTCAAGTGGTTCTGGGAAAACTCGACAGCTACATATAAAAGAATGAAATTAGAACACTTCTTAACACCATACACAAAGATAAACTCAAAATGGATTAAAGACCTAAATGTAAGACCAGAAACTTTACAACTCTTAGAGGAAAACAAAGGCAGAACACTCAATGACATAAAGCAACATCCTCTATGACCCACCTCCTAGAATAATGGAAATATAAACAAAAGTAAACAAATAGGGCCTGATTAAATGTAAAAGCTTTTGCACAACAAAGGAATCTATAAGCAAGGTGAAAAGACAACCCTTGGAATGGGAGAAAATAATAGCAATGGAAACAACTGACAAAGGATTAATTTCCAAAATATTCAAGCAGCTCATACAACTCTATACCAGAAAAACAAACAACCCAACCAAAAAGGTGGAAAAAGACCTAAAGAGACATTTCCCCAAAGAAGACATACAGATAGCCAACAAACACATGAAAAGATGCTCAACATCACTCGTTATAAGAGAACTGGAAATCAAAACTACAATGAGATATCACTTCACACGGGTCAAAATGGCCATCAACAAAAAGTCTACAAACAATAAATGCTGGAGAAGGTGTGGAGAAAAGGGAATGCTCTTGCACTGTTGGTGGGAATGCAAATTGATACAGTCACTATGGAAGACATATGGAGATTCCTTAAAAAGCTATGCATGAAACCACCATATGACCCAGCAATTCCACTCCCAGGCTTATACAGAAAACAGCAAAATTCTGTAAAGCAATTATCCTTCAATAAATAATTAACTTAAAAAAAGATAATATATATGAAGCATTGAGGCAAATCTGGTAAATAGTAGGTGCTTAATAAATTATAGCTAGTTTTTTAATAAAAAAGAACAACAATGTTATGATTATTAGTTCTATATAAATAGGAATTTCTAACTGCATCTGCAAGTTGCCCAAATGAAAAAAAAAAGGAAATGACATGTGCATATTTGCCTTTCTATTTGAAAATATCAGTCAAAAATATTTATCAGTTTCCAACTGTTTCAAAGAACTATACAGTATAAAATACTAGTCATTAAAAGTTATGGTTCATGTTCTCAAAAGTTTGTTAGTCTCAAAACATCTTGAAAATATTAGTTGGTAAAATAGTATTTCAACAGGAACATAATAGCATCTATATAAAGATTCAAAAAGTTAAAATTCTATTATTGAACATGTATCTTCTAGGACACTGAGTCTGGGGGATGAATCATCAGGATTAATAACATTTTAATTTACATAAGAAAATCATGGAATTCAAATGTCAACTACAAAATCCTAAAATCAACTTTCTATGTTGTGTATATTCCAGGGGTCTCACCAGATGGGAATCTAAATTTAATTCTTTATTCCACCTGATCAATCATTAAAAGATAAAAATGAATTTATAAAATTTTATTTGCAATCAAAATTATTTTGAGTAAAGTGTACCAGTGTTTATTTATTTTTTCTTTTCTTAGATGTATTTCCTTTAGGATGGACTTACATGTCAATGACTCACTCTCAAAAGAGAAATTTATACTTTTTCTAAATTATCCATTAGTCTCTGACGATCACATCAAAATTTTATATCATTTTTTTTCATCTTTTTCAAGTGTTTTCTCAAATGTTTACATCTCAATGAGGATTACTTTGGCCAGGCTTTTTAAAGTTCTTGGCCCTCTTGATCACTTTTACTTAGCTTTCCTTTTTCCTTCCATTATTATTATATTTCAATATGTGGCATATTTTTCTTATTTACTATATTTATTGCTTCTTGTTCATCTTCCTCTGGAGAATATAAGCATCTTGACTTTGTTCTGGGCAGTGATTTTTTTTTGTTTTTAATAAGCATCTTGGAATTGGTCTGGGTAGCAAAAGCAAAAGTAAACAAATAGGATTGTGTCAAACTAACAAGCTTCTGCATAGCAAAGGGAACAATCAATAAGCAACAGAATGAAAAGGCAACCTATGGAATGGAAAAAAACAAAAATTGCAAACCATGTATCTGAAGAGAAGTTAATATCCAAAGAATAAAAGGGACTCATAGAACTCAGTAGAAAACTGCAAACAAACAAAACCCCAACAAGACAACAACAACAACAAAAAAACCAAATCCTAAATAAACTGATTGAAAAATGGGCAAAGAATCTTATATATATATATATAAATGATCAATTGGTATATGAAAAACTGCTCATCAAAAATCATCAGGAAAATGTAAATTAAAACCACAGTATCACCTCATATTTGTTAGAATGGCTTTGCCAAAAAGCAAGTTATTACAACTTTTGATGGGAAATAGTTGTAATTGTGGAAAATAAGAAAGTTGTAATAGTGGAAAATAAGAAATCCTGTACACTGCGGGTGAGAATATACATAGGCACAACTATTATGGAAAACAATATAGAAATCTTCATAAAATAAAAAATAAACCTCTCAGTTGATACTGAAATCTCACTTTTGGTTACATATTCAAAGGAAATGAAATCAGGATTTTGGGAAGATATCTGCATTCCTATGTTTATTGCAGCATTACTCAAAATAACCAACATGTGAAAACAACGTAATAGTCCACAGATGAATGGAAGCATATATACACAGATTGGAATGTTATTCAATCTTAAAAACAGTGAAATCCTGACATTTGAGACAGTGTGGATGAATCTGGAAAACATTATGCTAAATGCTTCATTTAAGCCAGGCACAGAAAGCCAGACACAGATCAGTGCATGATCTCACTTTTATGTGGAATCTAAAATGGCCAAAATCTTAAAAGCAGAGAGTAGAATGGAGGCTGCCATGGGCTGGAGTGGCAAGAGGGAAGCGGGGAGATGTTGATCAAAGAGTTTCAAGCTTCATTTATACAAGATAATCATCTTGTTCTGGAGATTTGATGTATCAATGTGACTGTGATTAACAATACTATAGAGTATGCAATCATCCCTCAGTGATACTCATGGGAAATTGGTTCTAAAATCACCAGCAGATACCAAAATCTGTGGATGCTCAAGTCCTTCTTATTAAATGGCATAGTACAGTCGATCCCTGGACAACATGGGTCTGAACGGTGCAGGCCCACATATGTTTGGATATTTTTGAATAAATATGTAAACTGGTACTACATAATCTTCATGACCAAGATAATCATGATGGTGTGATCACTCAACTAGAGCCAGACATCCTGGAATGTGAAGTCAAGTGGGCCTTGGAAAGCATCACTATGAACAAAGCTAGTGGAGGTGATGGAATTCCAGTTGAGCTGTTCCAAATCCTGAAAGATGATGCTGTGAAAGTGCTGCACTCAATATGCCAGCAAATTTGGAAAACTCAGCAGTGGCCACAGGACTGGAAAAGGTCTGTTTTCTTTCCAATCCCAAAAAAAGGCAATGCCAAAGAATGCTCAAACTACCACACAATTGCACTCATCTCACACGCTAGTAAACTAATGCTCAAAATTCTCCAAGCCAGGCTTCAGCAATACGTGAACCATGAACTTCCTGATGTTCAAGCTGGTTTTAGAAAAGGCAGAGGAACCAGAGATCAAATTGCCAACATCTTCTGGATCATCGAAGAAGCAAGAGAGTTCCAGAAAAACATGTATTTCTGCTTTATTGACAATGCCAAAGCCTTTGACTGTGTGGATCACAAGAAACTCTGGAAAATTCTGAAAGAGATGAGAATACCAGACCACCTGACCTGCCTCTTAAGAAACCTATATGCAGGTCAGGAAGCAGCAGTTAGAACGGGACATGGAACAACAGCATGGTCCCAAGTCGGCAAAGGAGTACCTCAAGGCTGTATATTGTCACCTGGCTTATTTAACTTATGTGCAGAGTACATCATGAGAAGCGCTGGGCTGGAAGAAGCACAAGCTGGAATCAAGATTGCTGGGAGAAATATCAATAACCTCAGATATGCAGATGACACCACCCTTATGGCAGAAAGTGAAGAGGAAGTAAAGGGCCTCTTGATGAAAGTGAAAGAGGAGAGTGAAAAAGTTGGCTTAAAGCTCAGCATTCAGAAAACTAAGATCATGGCATCCGGTCCCATCACTTCATGGGAAATAGATGGGGAAACAGGGGAAACAGTGGAAACAGTGTCAGACTTTATTTTTTTGGGCTCCAAACTCACTGCAGATGGTGACTGCAGCCACGAAATTAAAAGACGCTTACTCCTTAGAAGGAAAGTTATGACGAACCTAGATAGCATATTCAAAAGCAGAGACATTACTTTGCCAACAAAGGTCTGTCTAGTCAAGGGTATGGTTTTTCCAGTGGTCATGTATGGATGTGAGAGTTGGACTGTGAAGAAAGCTGAGTGCTGAAGAATTGATGCTTTTGAACTGTGGTGTTGGAGAAGACTCTTGAGTGTCCCTTGCACTGTAAGGAGATCCAACCAGTCCATCCTAAAGGAGACCAGTCCTGGGTGTTCATTGGAAGGACTGATGCTAAAGCTGAAACTCCAATACTTTGGCCACCTCATGCAAAAAGCTGACTCATTGGAAAAGACTCTGATGCTGGGAGGGATTGGGGGCAGGAGGAGAAGGGGATGACAAAGGATGAGATGGCTGGATAGCATCACTGACTTGATGGACATGAGTTTGAGTAGACTCCGGGAGTTGGTGATGGACAGGGAGGCCTGGCATGCTGCAATTCATGGGATCACAAAGAGTCAGACATGACTGAGCAACTGAACTGAACTGAACTGAACTGAATAACACCCTGCAGCTTGATTAATAAACATACATTTACCTATTTTGTGATTACCTCTCTTAATTCTTTTGTGTATTTTTTAACTTGTATTTCTAGGAGATATTTCCGTGAGTATTTCAGTATCAAACTGCCAGATTCAAGAAAATGTGGTGAAAATATATAGCCGTGATATATTCCTTTCCCAGTTTTGTACTAGTCTGTTCCATGTCCAGTTTTAACTGTTGCTTCTTGACCTGCATGCACATTTCTCAGAAAGCAGGTAAGGTGGTCTGGTATTAGCATCTCTTGAATAATAATTTTTCACCATTTGTTGTCTGATCCAGACAGTCAAAGACTTTAGTGTAGTCAGTAAATCTGGAATTCTCTAGCTTTTTCTATGATATAATGGCTGTTGGCACTTTAATCTCTGGTCTGTCTGCCTTTTCTAAATCCAGCTTGAACATCTGAAAGTTCTCAGTTCATATACTGTCGAAGCCTAGCTTGGAGGATTTTGAGCATTACTTTGCTAGCATGTGAAATGCGTGCAATTATGCTGTAGTTTGGACATTGTTTGGCACTGCCTTTCTTTGGGATTGGAATGAAAACTGACTTTTTTCCAGTCCTGTGGCCACTACTGAGTTTTCCATATCTGCTAGCATATTGAGTGCAGCACTTTAACAACATCATCTTTTAGGATTTGAAATAGCTCAGCTGGAATTCCATCACCTTCACTAGCTTTTTTTGAAAGGATACTTCCTAAAGCCCACTTGACCCTGCACTCCCAGCATGTCTGGTTCTAGGTGAGTGATCACACCATCGTGGTTATCTGGGACATTAATATCTTTTTTGTATGGTTCTTCTGTGTATTCATGCCACCTCTTATTAATATATTCTATTTCTGTTAGGTCCATACCATTTCTGTCCTTTATTGTGCCGATCATTGAATGAAATGTTCCCTTGGTATCTCTAATTTTCTTGAAGAGATCCCATTCTATTAAATTGTTTCCCGTTCTATTGTTTTCCTCTATTTCTTTGCATTGTCCACTTAGGAAGGCTTTCTTATCTTACTTGTTATTCTTTGGAAATCTGCATTCAGATGGGCATATCCTTTCCTTTTCTGCTTTGTCTTTCATTTTTTTCTTTTCTCAACTATTTGTAAGTCCTCCTCAGACAACCATTTTGCCTAAATGCCATGTAACTATTTGCAATAAAATGTAAATAGTATGTGAATAGTTACTTGTGCACAGCAAATTGAAGTTTTTCTTTTTGGAACCTCCCAGATTTTTTTTTTTTTTTTTTAGTATTTTTGATTTGTAGTTGATTGAGTTACAGATGTGAAACCTGTGGATTTAGAGGGCTGACTATATTTGAAGTTTCTTAAGATGGTAGATCTTAAGTGTTCTTAACATACAAAAAGCAAAGAAGAAAGAAAATAATAACCAATAGAGGAGATAGATTGTGATAATTATTTCACAATTTATAAATATATCAAAACATTAAATTTATAACTTAAATTTATACAATTTTTACTTGCCAGAAAAATGGAGTCTAAATCCTGGTTGAAAATCTAGTTAGTCCAGCTGAATTTCCGTTGTGTAACATGACATGATGCTAACCACATAGAATGTTAGCTGAATACCTCTCTGAATAGACTCTCAGGTGATAGTCTCTTGGCTAAAAATCTGACCCTCTTACAGACAAGAATTCTCTAAAGATTTGGGCAATTAAAAACCAATTCCTGGGAGACAGAGTTTGGAATATTTTCTTTGTGCTCTTATGCTTTCTCACTTTTTGTCTCACTATATCGAATTCGTATTTCTGCTTTACTTTTTACTTTACATTATTGCCTACTACTTTGCAGGCTCCCTGAAGAAAAAAAGAAAAGTTTTTCTTTCTTGTATCTGCAGTGGTTAGCACAAATAAGTATAGATTAATATTTCTGCATATATTACTATTTTTATAGACGGTATTGATGAAAGGATTAGAATTTTGTATTGAGTAATAATTTCTCTTTAAAGCTACCAACAAGCACTTGTTGGTTAATACTGGTAAATCAGTGGCTTTTAAACTTTTCTAATTTTAACCCATAAGTAAGGATTTCTTTGTATGTTGTGATCCAGTTCATACAATCATGCATAGGCATTTGAGATATAAAAAAGTTGTATAAAAAGACTATAGTTAGTAATACTGAACTGCATACAGGAAGCCCCACTTAGGAACCTTCAAGCTGTGAACTTTCAAAGATGCAAATGTGCATTGCTCATCCAACCTGTGGACCAGAGAGTTATAGTGACTTTCAAGAAATGTTGTTTACACTGTTCACCCGAAACTGTCACAACATTTGTGAGAGGTTATGGCAGTCACCATGAATGGGCTTTGAAAGAACCTTTGCCCACAGTTTGTTCAAAATTTTCATGGATTTTACAGGATGATTAAGTAGTTCAAAGAGGTCTTCACCAACTTAGTGACCCTCAGTGAGAAGCTGGAGCTAGAGTTGCAACAGGGTGACTTCACTGAACTTCTTGCTGTGCAACACGAAGAGCTTACTAATCAGGGCATAATGGAATCAGATGCCCAGAGAAAGGATGAAGGCAGACAAGAAGAAGTAACTGAAGAACTGAAGAGATTCACAATGCAGGAAATGGCAAGGGGATTTTCTTTATTTGAGGAGGACTGTTAGTTCTTGATGCACAAGACCCAACTGTAGAATGGTACACAAAGATTCCAGCAGCTGATTAGGATGCAAGCCAGTGCTACTGTCTCATCTACAATGAGAAAAAAGAAAGTACTATTACCAAGACATCATTGGATATTTTCTCAAGAATGTTGATAGAATTGAGTCCAGCAAGGAACCAGAACCTGTGCCATCAGTGTTAGGTGTGAGTGAAATTGCAGCTTGCCTCCCTCTCCTGTTGCTGCTGAGCCTTCAGCTCTACCAGCCCCACCTCCTCCACCTCCTCTAGTCAGGAACTCTTCCTGCTGTTCTCTCAGTGCCAGCCCCTGGATGCCAGCTGCTGTATTATACTACTATACACTTCAAGGTACTGTACTGAAAGATTAAAAATGTTTATTATTGTGTTTGGTTTTATGCATTGTATCTTTGAAAAGTATTATAAATCTATCACTGTTCAGAGCTACATGTTGGTTTTGTCCTTAGGGTAACTTTGTTGGACTTACGAACAATTGGCCTTATGAACATGCTCTCATTCATATGCAGGGAACTTGCTGTATTTGAAAATAGTTAAGAGAGTAGATTGGAGGAGGAAATGGCAACCCACTCCAGTGTTCTTGCCTGGAGAATCCCATGGATGGAGAAACCTGGTAGGCTGCAGTCCATGGGGTCGCACAGAGTCGGACACGACTGAAACAACTGAGCAGCAGCAGCAGCAAGAGAGCAGATATTAAAAGTTCTCATCAGAAGAAATAAAATTTTTAACTATATGTGGTGATGAATATTAACTAGACTTATCACAGTGATCATTTTGCAATATATGCAGATGGAATCATTAAGTTGTACACATTAAACTAATACTATATTATATGTCAATTATATCTCAAAAAATAAAAAGTTCCATGAAATAATTTATGTATTTCTTTCTGGTATTTCCTATTTTATGTAATTTTATTAAACAAATCTTGGCTGGTTCCACTAAATCAGTATCATTCCTCACAATGGGCATTATGACCAGCAGCTTGAAAAATGCCATCCTAGTGGTGTATGTTCATTGCTATCCTGCAGAACCTGATGACTGAAAAACAAAGCATGCACTCAGGAAGCAAGGATACATAAAGCCAGAGGCTGATGAAATTCAGAGTGAAAGAGTACAAGGAGAGATCTGTGAAAACACTTGGGGAAGTGAGATTTAGGCTGGGTTTTGAGAAAGTGGATGATACTGAATGAGCAGAAATAAAAGAGAGCTGTATCTGGGCAAAAATTTAGGACCCTGATATCTCCCAGTCCTTACTGCATTCAAACAGATATCACTGAAAAAAAAAACACAACAAATTTGGGAGAAAAATATTTTTAAAATGTATTCTGCCCTTGGTTTATGTACTACTGAAGACTAGCTTGAAGAATTTTGAGCATAATTTTGCTAGCATGTGAAATGAGTGACATTGTATGGCAATTTGAATATTCTTTGCCATCGCCTTTCTTTGAGATTGGGATGAAAATCGACCTTTTCCGTTCCTGTGTCCACTGCTGAGTTTTTCAAATTTGCTGACATACTGAGTGTAGCATTTTAGCAGAAGCATCTTTTAGGATTTTAGGACTATGCAAAGATCTATTAGTCAAAGCTATGGTTTTTCCAGTAGTCATTTACAGATGTGAGAGTTGGACAGTAAAGAAGGCTGAACACCGAAGAACTGATGTTTTAAAATTATAGTGCTGGAGAAGACTCTTGAGAGTCCCTTGAACTGCAAGCAGATCAAACAGATCAATCCTAAAGGAATCAACCCTGAATATTCATTGGAAGGACTGATGCTAAAGTTGAAGCTCCAATACAGCCACCTGATGTGAAGAGCTGACTCATTGGAAAAGACCCTGATGCTAGGAAAGACTGAAGGCAATAGGAGAAGGGGGCAGCAGAGGATGAGATGGTTGGATGGCATCACTGACTCAACAGACATGAGTCTGAACAAACTCTGGAAGACAGTGAAGGATAGGGAAGCCTGTCGTGCTACTATGGGGTCTCAAAGAGTCTACGTGACAGCAACTGAACTACAACAAAAGCAACAAATTCTGTCCTCAGATTGTTTCAGCTCCATCTTTTAAGTTCTCACTACTATTTTTTTTTTAATGAAGCTTGACATTGTAGACTGTGTTATTGGTGTGAAAACAAGAAGCTTGGCCTAATGTCAAAAGATTGGTGAGTGAATGAATATTTATATGTTTGAAGTTTGTATATACAGTGAATTTTACTTTAACAGGCTTATTGTTATGAATGAAGGGCTCTCTCTCCAATGCTGAAGAGTCCCAAGATAGATGAAATAAAGAGCACTTTTAAACATGAACTTTAATGAAAATCTCAAGGGCATATTTCTGAATTCCAGGCATGTTTTTGCAGCTGAGCTTCTTTTCACATGGGCAACTCTGTGTGGAGGGTCCTGGTTGTATATAATGGGAGATTGATTCATTGATGTAAAGACAGTTAATGATTCTCTCAAGCTCTATGGGGGATGGTGGAAGTGAGAACTCTTGAGGATGCCTGTGAACTGAGGAATGGAGGGAAGATAGTACAAGGTCCTCATTCTGAGTATATTGAGAAATAGAAACAGACAAAAAAAGACTTGTTAAGGCAGTATTTTGTAGAGGGTCGCATGCCTTCTTCATTTACTCTGGAGAACATGCCTTTACAATTGTCAGTTTGCTTATCAATGCCCAGAAAGACCCCTGATTTGGATTTTATAAAGAAAATCTGAAGATTTATTTAAAAATATAAAATCCACATTTTTGAGTCAGAATTCTTGACAATTAATGGGACAGCTAAATGTGCTCTGATGATTACATTAATCTTTTATGGTTCTGATATTTGATACATTTTTCCTGGGAAATTGATTAGTCTTTACTAGGTGAATTTACGGAGAAGGCAATGGCACCCCACTCCAGTACTCTTGCCTGGAAAATCCCATGGATGGAGGAGCCTAGTAGGCTGCAGTCCATGGGGTCACTAAGAGTCAGATATGACTGAGCAACTTTACTTTAACTTTTCACTTTCATGCATTGGAGAAGGAAATTGCAACCCATTTCAGTGTTCTTGCCTGGAGAATCCCAGGGACGGGGGAGCCTGGTGGGCTGCCGTCTATAAGGTCGCACAGAGTCGGACATGACTGAAGTGACTTAGCAGCAGCAGCAGCAGGTGAATTTGATAAGAATCTCTTTCCTGGTCTGTTGTTTATTCCCTTCTGCTTCTGTCATTCTGTTTCTTGAAGCAGTTTCTTCTTTGTGCTGTACTGTCCTTGTCCCATGCCTGTTTGCCCTGGGAATGATTGTTGCTGGCACTAGGATTTGTAACAACTATTTCAGAAAATAAGAGTTCTCCGTAATTATCCACAACAGTTTAAAGGGTAGGGTTTGGAGTAGAGTTCTTGAAACTAGTTGTTCCTATTGAGCAGTTTTAGAGGTGGTTTGAGGATCCATTTTGTTAAAATGTTTAAAACCTTAAAAAAATATTTGACTTAGTTAAAAATGTTTAACAAAAATTGCAATTTCAAAACAGATATCAATTTCAAAAACAAAATTGTAAAAATCTCTTCACATTTTAAGTCATGCAATACCATTTTATGTGGGATATGGTTATATTAATATTATAACATGTTTGATATAATCAAGTTAGTCACGATTCCTGTGTTTCTGCCTCAGAGCCTTCTCTAAATTAAGGGAGACAGATTAGCTCTTGCTTTCAGCTGGGCTTGGGATGGTAGGGAAGCCAGGGCAACTCTGGGCCAATGCTTGGTCTCCTGTCCTCAGGTGGAGAATGTGGGAAGCTTTCTGTATGCTTCCCTGAGGTTTGTAGAAGCAAGCCCTTTGCCCATAGCACACCTTGGGTGTATCACACAGCCTTGTACTGGTTTTTCCTCCTTCTCTGTTACTCTCCCAATTCCCGCAGTCCTACTTCCTCAGGCCACCAAGTAAATACCTGAGGGTAAGTCTCAAGGTTTGCTTCCAGAGAAACACAAACTATGATGGACCATCTTTCTATTTATACAAGGAGTGGTAGACCCTTTCTTCCTGTTCCTGAAGTTTCAAAAATCTGTGCAGGTAGAGGTTTCATTTATAGACTCTACTTTGACTTCTTTCCTGTAAAGAGAGATCAGTTTTCATGTTGATATCCAAATGGAGACCTAAGTGTGCATCTGGGCAGAGTTCTTGGATTCCAAAATCTTTCCTGGGTGTCATTCCCCTGCAGCTGTTCCACTGTCTGCATCTTCCCGAGGTTTTACTGAATGACAGATTACCTACACTGTAGGCAAATTTCAAATAACCTGGGAATGTGACATGAAAGGATACATGAGTGGTAACACTACTGACTAATGGACCTTGATGAAATAGGAAGTTAGTACTGTATATTCTTTGGTCAAATTTAAAATAAAACAAGGGGCTTTCCCAGATGTTGCAGTGGTAAAGAATCCATCTGCCGAAGGAGGAGATGTAAGAGAACCAGGTTCAATTTCTGGGTGGGAAAATCCCCTGGAGAAGGAAATGCAATGCACTCCAGTATTCTTGCCCATGGACAGAGGAGTGAGAATGGCGGACAGTCAAAGGATTACAAAGAGATGGATACAACTGTGTGACTGAGCAAAACATACAAAATAATACATAGCCCAGTGAAACCTGGTTGCTGCACGAGGACCGGAGGTCAAAGGAGCTATTCAGAGATTGTTTTTAGAATCTGTACCATAACTGAGGGAAGCTTGTCCCTGAGTGGTGGTGGCTGGGGAGCACTGAATCTGAGAGGCATAGCATGTCAAAATTACTCCATATTTAACATGATGAAATGTGTAATGCAAGTCAGAAAGAAAGCAAGCAAAGTAACTTAAGGAAAATGGTCATAGTACTAATGGCCGTGGAGAAGTTGGTGGCAGAAATGGTAAGTTTAACTTCGAATGTGATACTTTTTCATGCCTTTGAGACAGTCTAATGTGGCATAAACAGCGTAGGTTTGGGTGTGCGAATTTTTGTGTTCTATTTGCAGTTCAATTCCACTGTAAGTGATGTGAGTTTCAATTAAGTCATTCACCTCTCTGACCCTCAGATAAAAGAATGAGCAATAACTATACTCCATAATAGTTTTAAAGATTAATGGAACTAATTCTTGCTAGATAAAAGCTCCAAAATTATAGCTATTGCAACTATACAGATGGCAACACTGGGGGGCAGTTGGGGGTGTGACACTGGCAAGAGAAAGATGCCTTGTCTAGATATGTAGACTTGATATTTTCCTTCCTGTAGGTGCAGGGGAGAAGCATTGACTGAAACAGAAGAAAATTATAGCACAGTTTTGATATATTTTAAGTGAATAAATAAAGGGAGATTAAGTGAGATGGATGGTGGGTAGAAGAAAATCCTTAAAAGTGAGAGAAAAAGTTTCTTTAGAGAGAACTAAGATCTTTCTCTGAAAGTTAAATATTTGGTGTAAAATAATAATAGTGGCTAAGGTTTTACTGTACACCAGCCTTCACAGATGTTAACTTATCTATATCCTAAGATATAAGTATTACCTTACATAGGAGGAAACTGAAATACAGAAAATTTACGCAACTGGTAAGTTTGTTCTCAACCACATACTATCTAGTATAGCTAGAAAATATAATTGATAAATATTTAGATGATTTCTATGCTATTTTATATCCATTAGGACAAAATACTATGGGTCCTTTTGAGACAAAAAATAGAATGTTAACATTATTAATATTTTTCCTTTAACTATTACTTTATCATCATTCATTCTATCTCAATGGTAAGACTGTTGAAATAATGTGAGGGAGAAGAGCGTGAAGTCTCTGTTTCAAAATCAAATTTGACTGTTGACTTGATTCTTAATCCTACACTGTATGTGTACCTGTTGGTCACTCAGTTATGTCCGACTCTTTGCGACCCCATGGACTGTAGCCCACCAGGCTCCTCTGTCCGTGGGATTCTCCAGGCAGGAATACTGGAGTGGATTGCCATTTCCTTCTCCAGGGGATAAAGCTAACCCAGGGATCGAATCCAGGTCTCCTGCATTGTGGGCAGATTCTTTACTGTCTGTTTGTTACTCAAGTGCTGTTTGTTAAACACTATTAGGCATTTGGCACAAGGCTTTGGGTCTGCTTTTGTAAAATACATTTGAACTATTGTGGATGAAGGTATCAGTACAACTCACATGCACATGCAACAGGTAGGTACCATGTAAGGCTGTATGATTAAGATGCAGATTCTGATCCAGGAGGTGGGACCAAAATTCTGTCTTTCTAACAAGTACCAGATAACATGCATGCTCCTGGTCAACGGATCACAATTTGAAGCTCCAGGTCATGAGACAACATTTATAGTGTTAACTGTTTTTTGCTAGGGTGCAAATTGTTAAACATCTTTGAAACTTTTATTGTAGTTTCTCTACATAAAGGAAACAATCCATAAGAATGGATTGGCAGAAGCATAAATCATCATAGTGCTCAATCAATTAAGACAAAGCATTTCCCTCTTTTCCCACAGTATGGATTATTTGTTGAGTATTTATTTGCTACATTCACTAGACAAAGTTATAGATTGTAGGCAAAAGTTGGGTGGTAGGTGTCACTAATCTAGCACTGACAGATAATATGGTTTTGGAGAAAAGCAATGCTAAATAGAAGAGCATAAATAGAATGGAAACTCTACGCAAATAGTACAAACTATTTTGTCTCTGAGTGACTTGAAGGGATATGAGAATAACATTTAAGCCAAAGTATTTAGAAAGTAAGTTTGTTGATTTTAGTTTATTATTTTACTTTTAAGACTATTTAAATTTTAGCTTGACCTTTTGAAAGTAGGGAATTGTTGTTTGTCCTCTTGTAGATTTAGGTAGTGAATTCAATTCAATTTGACTAAAGAATTTTCAGTTACTGTGTGTAAGATGTGAGGGTATAATTAAGTACAAAATGTAAGAGTACATGTTGCTTATTGTGACAAATACATGCGTGTGTGACAAAAATGTGAAACATAAGAGAGAAGCAGACATTGACTTCAGACCTGGTTTTGTTCTGAAAAAGAGAAGAAGGCAAATGTGAAGAATGGGCTAACTATAGCCATATTTGTAATATTAAGTATTTTTAAAATATCTGAAATAAAAATTGCAGTTATAGATCATTAAATGTTAATATTATTAAAGTAGTATTTTTAAACATAAGTCATAGGTACACAGATGCTTATTATTTTCTGTATGTTTGAAGTATTCCACAGTGAAAGAACAATGAATTCTACTTTTCAAGGAATTTACTATATGGAGTAATAATTCATAAAAAGTGTTTACAATCAAGTAGCTTTAGCTTTCTGAAGTGGAGCCAAATCCAGAATTAAGATCACTGTGTTTTGGGTTTGGGGATTCAATTTTTAAGTAAGTATAGGTACTTTTGATAAGGCCTAATATTTTCTATATGAGGCAAGCTAGGTATGGTGTTGGGAGATAAAGCATATATAGTTAATCGGCTATGGATTTTAGATTATTTTAAGTTTATGACAGTCATGGATCCAAAGAAACACTACTAAGTGGAAATTTTCTTAAGTCATATTGTTACCAAGTTTAGAACATCTATTCTTTTGTGTCATAGGTTGCTCAGGACTGAGGGATTAATCAGAACAAGGACACTTTAGTGCTAAAATTGGGACAGGCAAACTGGGAATGTTGGTGACTCTACTGCTGCTGCTGCTGCTGCTGCTAAGTCACTTCAGTCGTGTCTGACTCTGTGCGACCCCATAGACGGCAGCCCCCCAGGCTCCTCTGTCCCCGGGATTCTCTAGGCAAGAATACTGGATTGGGTTGCCATTTCCTGCTCCAATGCCTGAAAGTGAAAAGTGAAAGTGAAGTCGCTCAGTCATGTCCGACTCTTCTGACCCCATGGACTGTAGCCTACCAAGCCCCTCCATCCGTGGGATTTTCCAGGCAAGAGTACTGGACTGGGGCGCCATGTCCTTCTCCAGTGACTCTACTATTGGGTACCATTTTAGAGTGGTGAAAAGACACTTGGTATTTTGTTTTTGAGGACAGTTTATTGATGTTAATTAACCCCATTTGTGCTTCCCAGGCTTGGGTATGGGTAGTTTGTTCAGTTATACAACTACATGAGAAAAAGAGCATAGGTGAGGAAATGGTGTGCATGATTCATTAAAAAAGTTAGGAAAGCATCAAAGATGAGTCGCATTTTGAGATATGTCTACATAACCTGCCAGTAGGCAGGATGCAATAAACTGCTTAGCCTTCATCAAGTAAAGTTTTCATACCTAACCTTTGGTGCATCTTCTACTAACAATTAAACCCTTGATGTGAACCAAGGAAAGTAACAGCCAGAAAAAAAGCAGAAAAACTGATGGGAAAGTGGAATTAAATATATTTTTGTTGAGAAATGTACTTTGGAGCTTTGAAATCAGAAGGGGAGATTGTCAAGTACTGAAAAACAAGATATTTTTTATCTTAAAAAGCAAATTAAGTTCAAGCAATTTAATTATACATATTTGAACTTAAGAGTATTTTTCCAGGGTGGAGAAGAAACCAGGAAAGTCTTCATAATACAAAGTATGTTAGAGTTTCAGTTTAGTTTGCTTTGTTTTATCAGTTTACAAAATAAGGAAAGGTAAGTGCTACATTTTTAATCTTTTGTTTTGACTTATTAGAATACATTCTTGTGTATCCTACACAAGGTGCCAAGAACACAATGAACTTTGATATATGTATTCGAAATTCTATCAGTTTTCTGGCCAGTGACTTTGTCAAGGCAAGTATAAGGCAGTATTTACAACTAGAATGGGGACTTAGTTCTTGTGATTAATTGCACTCAAACTTCTCTTTCCTCAAGGATAGAGAAACACAGAGAGAGGAAGTACAACTTAGAATGACTATTTTATCTTTGGCTAAAATAATGAACCATTGCTCATCATAAAAAAAAAAAAAGACATAAAAAAGAAATGACATCTGGATTGCTGTAGGAATGAGTTATTAACTTGGCTTTATTTAAGTAAAACAGAGATTCTAACATCTAACCTTTGAGGTTTGAAGACAGCTTCCTTCCCCCAACACACACTCCGTCTCAGCAGTCACCTCTCACCTGGAGGGTGTGTCAGGAAGCCCTAAGTCTTTCAGTTATGTATGCCTATCTTGTGGTAATGAGCTTCAACTAGAGGATACATGGGCTGCCAGCCAGCAGCTGGTGGTTAGGAATTTGCCGCTTGAGCTGGGATGAAACTTGGGCCATGATTCTGCAACTCATTCTTTGTCATTTTTGAGAGATTCGGAGGGAGGAGCGACAACAGAGGAAAACCTCAGCAAGGAGCCAAGGAGACCCCGTCTTCCATTAGCTTCTGTCAGTCTCGTGCAGCTCAGCCTTAAGAAGCTAAGTTGTCCTAAACAGTGAGGTATTTCTGACCACATCATGCCCATTGGAAAGGGCAAATGTTGTTACTGAAAGAGCAGAGGGAGTGGCAGATCCCTGTCCTGTCAACATAGAATAATGGCTGGACCCGAACCCTGGCAAGCTGAGTGGTGACCTGCTGTCTTCCTGTGGAGTGCAGTGCAGCGGAGTTTTTTGTGGAGAGGGACTTGGGTCCAGAGGATATAGGTTTGAAGAAACTCCTCATCAAGGGACACACCTGGTAATACTTGAAGAACTGAAGTGCTGTGATCCATTGTGAGATTATGGGCTACTGCTACTTTTCTCTGTTGTGTGGCAGGATAAGGTGCTCTGTTTCCTTTTACCTTTTTGTTTCCTCTCTTCCTAATTTTTGATAGAAAGGGTAATTTTAGCATAATTGTGTATTGGAATTACTATGAAAGACAATATCAATAAGAGATGACTTTTTACTTGTTGATTGAGGCTATGGAGCATGGTTTCCTGTGGACTGGAATCTGAACCTATAAAAACAGTAAAAATAGTATTTTGCACCAGGAATGTTGGTGATTAACTACCATTTTCATCTGGTAATGCGGCATACTTGGCTGCCTCTCAGATGTTGCAGTGTGTTAGGGAAAGTTATAGAAAGTTTTCCTCTTCTTCTCCTGTCCCATGAAGCTCTCCTCTGCTATTGTGTTTTGCATTCTGAGGAAAGGTTATCAGCGTCCTGTGATGTCTGCTGCTGCTGCTGCTGCGTTGCTTCCGTCGTGTCCGACTCTGTGCGACCCCATAGATGGCAGCCCATCAGGCTCCGCCGTCCCTGGGATTCTCCAATCAAGAACACTGGAGTGGGTTGCCATTTCCTTCTCCAATACATGAAAGTGAAACGTGAAAGTGAAGTCACTCAGTTGTGTCCAACTCTTCGCGACCCCATGGACTGCAGCCTACCAGGCTCCTCCATCCATGGGATTTTCTAGGCAAGAGGACTGGAGTGGGGTGCCATTTCCTTCTCTGCTGAAGGTTGGCCGGTACTTATTGCTACTCAGGTCTGCCCACCTGCTGTGATTCCTTGGAAACAGAGACACTGGAAGCATCCTGTTGTACTTTAGTCTAGGAAGGCCACCAGCCATTGTTCCACGTCCTAGGGCTTTTAATAAAGGTCTTTGACTAATGGCAGCAAAGCTGCACTGCTGCTTGCCAGTCTGAGATTTGGAAGAGGGAGCTGGTTAAGGTGTCTGATATTACCTCCCACGTGCCTTTCCCACAGTTTTTGAAAGTGCCCCACCCCAGTCCTTCGGCTTCTGTATGCTTTGGTGGGAAACATAGTGGTCTCTCTGTTCCTTCTGCTCACAGTGAGCAGAAAATGTCCTGTTCTGTGGAGCTAGAGCTTGGTGGCTAATGAAGTGAATTCAGACTCCCTGGGTGTTTTTTTAGTTTCACTACTCAAATAGCTGTGTAACCCTGTGATGTATTGATTTCTTGCCCCAGAGGTTTAATCACATGGATGATGATAAGCAACCTCTTTATTGCTGTAAGGATTAAATAGAATAAATTTGCAAAGTACCTGATCCACATAATAAAACATATTTCTATTTTTCTGTTTGTTTTTGGTAATTCTTGCAGATGTATGTTCTGCTGTTTCTGTATCCTCTTTCCTGCAGTTTGTTCAGGTAGTAGATCTGAAACTGAGAGGACCCAGTAGAGCCTGCCTAGGAACAGACCCTCTCCCCTCCCCCACTTGGACATATCCGCCACATTTTCTTTGCAGAAAAGCTTTAGCCTCCTAAGCCTTCACAGAGTTCCAAAGAGCAAATTTAATTAGAAAAATTAGAAAATGCAAAAACAAAGGAAAGCAGTCAAACAAGACAAAATAATAATAGTTTCAGTTCAGTTCAGTTCAGTCACTCAGTCATGTCTGACTCTTTGTGACCTCATGAACCACGGCATGCCAGGCCTCCCTGTCCATCACCACCTCCCGGAGTTTACCCAAACTCATATCCATCGAGTCGGTGATGCCATCCAACCATCTCATCCTCTGTTGTCCCCTTCTCCTCCCAGCTTCAATTTTTCCCAACATCAGGGTCTTTTCAAATGAGTCAGTTCTTCACATCAGGTGGCCAAAGTATTGGAGTTTCAGCTTCAACATCAGTCCTTCCAATAATAGTTTAGCCATAAAACAAAGTCAAGCACCTTTATGTCCTCCTCAAGAGCCATAGACAATATTCTGAGCCATGTCCTTGAGCTGTTTTGCAGATGTTAAAACCCCTACCAGGTGGAGGAAGTTAACTGCATCTTGACCACCAGAGTAAATTTCAGGCTGATTGAAGTTTTTGAAACATCACCCTGTTACTTTACCATCAACCAATCAGAGAATTGTGAACTAGCTGATCATGCATATTGTCTTTACAAATCCTACCCTGACAGCCACTGGGGAATTTGGGCTTTTGAGCACAAACTGCCTGTTCTCTTTGCTTCATACCCACAATAAATGCTGTACATTCTTTCACCACAGCCAGGTATCAGTAGATTGGCTTTGGTATATGTCAGGTGAGGGGACCCAAGTTCAGTTTGGTAACAGATATGGGGTGGTCATGGAAATTTCTATTTATAAAATGTTTCCCACTTGATATTGTTTAGAAATCCTTGCTTGATAGTACTTATAGTAGAATTTGGGAATAAATATAAGGGTGAAGGTGAGAACTGCATGCATACATGTAAAAAAAGATGCTGAATGCTGTTTCCTATTACCATTCTTTTACAGAGAACAGTCTAACTGTGGTCTTAAAAAAACTAATGCATATATATGGAATTTAGTAAGATGGTAACAATAACCCTGTATGCGAGACAGCAAAAGAGACACAGATGTATAGAACAGTCTTTTCGACTCTGTGGGAGAGGGAGAGGGTGGGATGATTTGGGAGAATGGCATTGAAACATGTATAATATCATATAAGAAATGAATCGCCAGTCCAGGTTCGACGCAGGATACAGGATGCTTGGGGCTGGTGCACTGGGATGACCCAGACGGATGGTACAGGGAGGGAGGTGGGAGTGGGGTTCTGGATTGGGAACATGTGTACACCTGTGGTGGATTCATGTTGATGTATGGCAAAACCAATACAATATTGTAAAGTAATTAGCCTCCAATTAAAATAAATAAATTTAAATTGAAAAAACAACAACTTGGCTTTGGCATCAATTTTGTAGAAACATGTCTAAGAAAAGTGAAGACAGGGATATGATAGACTGCATTATCTCTTTTATTTCTGCAACTTTAGTGTCAAATTTACTTGATTGCTTGATGCACTTTGGGGAGGAAGTTACAAGTCAGAATGAACATTGAAAGGTCTGTGTTTTTGGAACTGTGGTCTGGACCAAAAGAGGGAAAATAAAGGCTTTGAACCACAACCAAACATGGACTGGCAGCTTTATTTTCTTTGTGGTCAATGCACAAACAAACTTTTGGATTAGGGGTAATGAAGCAATTTAAGGAAAACTTGCCTTCATCTTCACTCTTACTAGATCTTATAATAGATACCTATGTTGAAAAAAGTTTTGGCTCTTCTGCGGAGTAAAAAGACTAATTATTTGTTTTCACTGATAAGGTTCTTGAATAATTGCTTGTCTTCATCAATTCTGGTAACCCAGATAATAATGAAAGCAGCAATATAGGAAGCAAATAATCCTCGACTACATTGAAGTTTATTTCTGCTTGTCAACTTATCACCAAACCATCAGTTTGGTTAGATTAGTGACAGTGGAGTCTCTCGTCATTCCTCTTGCTGGAGGAGCACATGCCGCAGTCTCCTCCAAGTTCTCTTAGATGTCTAGCTCCAAAAAGCCCCAGGGTAATTGTTAGAATCTTTCTTATTTTCCTCTACAGGATTCATTGCCATATTGTTCTTCCCTCACCTCTTCTTTCTCTTCCTTCCAAACTCTGGATCCCTACACGTGTCAGTTGCTCTTGCACAATCCCCCCTCCTCCCCGTCAGAGGTCTTTGAACTCCAACCTTACTTTTTTCTATTATCTCAGAAAATGAAGAAAAATGTCTATCTCCATCTTTAATAAACTTGTTGTTGTTCAGTCACTAAGTCATGTCTGACTCTTTGTGACCCCATGGACTGCAGCACGCCAGGCTCCTTTGTTCCCCACTGTCTCTTGGTGTTTGCACAAATTCATGTCCTTGGAGTCAGTAATGCTATTTAACAATATTATCCCCTGCTGTCCTTTTCTCCTTTTCCTTCACTCTTTCAGGTTAGTTTTCCTTTAGGATTGACTTGTGTGATCTCCCTGCACTCCATGGGACTCTCAAGAGTCTTCTCCAGCACAATTCAAAAGCATCAGTCCTTTGGTGCTTAGATTTCTTTATGCACCAACTTGCGCATCTATACACGACTACTGAAAAAACCATAGTTTTGACTATATAGACCATTTTTGGTAAAATGATGTCTCTACTTTTTAATATGCTTTAATAAAGTACTATAGGGCTTCCAGGTGGTGTGTGGTAAAGAATCCACCTGCCAATGCATGGAGACCCAAGATATGCAGGTTTGATCCCTGAGTCAGGAAGTTCCCCTGGAGGAGGAAATGGGAGCCCATTCCAGCATTTTCGCCTGGAAAATTCCATGTACAGAGGAGCCTGGTGAGCTACAGTCCATGGGGTTGTAAAGAGTCGGACATGACTGAGTGAGTGAGCACACACACACAGTAAAGTACTATAACTGTTACTGCCATTGCCACTCTTTTACTGTTAACTACTGTTGTCATCATTCTGACCAATGACATTGATGATAGGAAAATAATTCTAACTACTTTTAATTGTGCACTTACTACTAGAAAAACACTTTCCATGCAGTTCGGAAAAAAGCTCAGCAATTCCTTATAGTCACCTGTTACTAAATGGGGGCAGAATTATAGTGTGTGATAAGAACCTTCAAGTTGAGAACTTTCAAAGATGAGAATGTGTGTTCCATCAATATCAGATGAGAATGAAATTGCAACTTTCCCTCCATCTCCTAATGCTGATTATCCTTCAGCTCTAACGTCCCTCACCTCCACTCCCTCCTCCAGTAAGTAACTCTTCTTGCCTATTCACTTGATGCCAGCCCCTATATGCCAGCTGCTGTACTGTACTATTGTACTTTTCTAGGTACTGTACTGTAAGATTAAAAATGTTTATTTTTTGCATGTTTGCTTTTTATGTATTATTTGTGTGAAAATATTATAAATCTATTACAGTATAATACTAACTTACAAACAAATGAGACTTATAAATGTGCTCTTAGAACAGAACTCATTCATATGCAGGGGGCTTCTGTACATTTTATGTTGTATTTTCATTTAAATTTATCATTGTTTGAGTTTTATGAAAATACTAGCTTTCTTCTAATGTACTAATTAGAGTAAAATTTTAATCAGTGATATTGGCTTTTTCTGTGTTATTCTGACAAAAGGGGCTACACAGGATGTCTCATTTCATTGTCTCTGGCAGAAAGAAATGAAACAAGTAAAAAAATCAGAGGGGAATTGAATGTACCTGTACCTGTATCTGGGGCCAATAGCATATTGAAACCAGGCTTGTACCAGCTTAGGACAACGAACTGTGTGCACCCTTTCCCAGAGCTCATCAGTGACTATATATTGGTAGTTGAAAATCAGACACAGTGGGATTATTTATGCCATGTTTGTGTGTGTGCTCAGTCACTTCAGTCGTATCTGACTCTTTGTGATCCTAGGACTGTAGCCCACCAGGCTCCTCTGTCATGGGATACTTCAGGCAAGAATGCTGGAGTGGGTTACCATGCCCTCCTCCAGAGGATCTTTCTGACCCAGTGATTGAACCCATGTCTCCTGTGGTTCCTGCACTGCAGGTGGGTTCTTTATCACTGAGCGACCAGGAAAGCCCCTATTTATGCCACATGTATTAGCAAATGCTACTGTGTTAGTTTTCTGTGGCCATGATGACAGGGTTCTGTAATCAAGGTGTTATCTAGGCTGTGCTCCCTCTGAATGCTCCAGGGGAGAATCAATTCCTTGCCTCATGCAGCTCCTAGTGTCTCCGAGCATTTCTTGTCCTGTGTTGATATCACTCCAATCTGCCTCTGTGGTTACATTACCCTCAACAAACTCCTACTGTCTCATTCTTGTAAGGACACATATGATTACACTTAGGGCCCATCTGGCTAATCCAGGATAAGTCTCTCCAGATCCTTAACTTATTCATATCACTTACCATATAAAACAATGTTCATTCTTTTGCAATATGAGGTAATATTCACAGGTTCTTGGGATGAGGACAGAGATTTGGGGGGCTAACATTTAATCTACTACTATTTTATTTTATTTTGTAGAGTGCTGATTTTCCTGCATAACACTGATTCTCTGTTGAATAAAAATATTTAATTGACATGAAACAGAAAACAATCCTTCAGAGTCAATGCCACCAGTATATTACTCCTGGTGTACTAGTTGAATGTCAATCTTGTCTAGAAATTATATTTATCATTTCAGAAGGTAAATACAATTGAGTAAATTATTAATGCATGAGAAGAGAAATACTTCTCATTGCTATTATAATGGATGACCCTAACACTTTTAAAATTGTAAACTGATATCAATGGATATCACAAAAAGGGCTTTATTTAACAGTGTCCCTAATTCATGACTGGATTGTTTTTGTAGCCTAATTAGGCTTTATTTCAAGTTTTCCTTTACACCACACATCTTGTCTCTGTCTTTTAAAAGTAGCCCAAAGATAAGTTTTCATGACCATGTTTTATTCTTAGCTGTAAAATTCATTTTTGAATGGGGATTAAAATTTTTTATTGACACTTGGAGTAGACGCACAAGCATGGCCGAGAGGAGCTACCCCACATCCAAGGCAAGGAGCAGTGGCTGCACTTTGCTGGAGCAGCCGTGAAGAGATACCCCACATCCAAGGTAAGAGAAAACCAAGTAAGATGGTAGGCACTGAGAGAGGGCATCAGAGGGCAGACAGACTGAAACCAAAATCACGGACAACTAGCCAATCTGATCACATGGACCACAACTTTGTCTAACTCAATGAAACTAAGCCATGCTGTGTGGGGCCACCCAAGATGGACAGGTCATGGTAGAGAGGTCTGACAGAAAGTGGTCCACTGAAGAAGGGAATGACAAACCACTTCAGTATTCTTGCCTTGAGAATCCCATGAACAGTATGAAAAGGCAAAAATATAGGACACTGAAAGATGAACCCCCCAAGTCAGTAAGTGCCCAATATGGTACTGGAGATCAGTGGAGAAATAACTCCAGAAAGAAGGAAGGGATGGAGCCAAAGCAAAAACAACACCCAGCTGTGGATGGGACTGGTGATAGAAGCAACGTTCAGTGCTGTAAAGAGAAATATTGCATAGGAACCTGGAATGTTAGGTCCATGAATCAAGGCAAATTGAAGGTGGTTAAACAGGAAATGACAAGACTGAATATTGACATTCTAGGAATCAGCGAACTAAGATAGTCTGGAATGGGTGAATTTAACTCAGATGACCATTATATCTACTAATGTGGGCAGGAATCCCTTAGAAGAAATGGAGTAGCCATCATGGTCAACAAAAGAGTCCAAAATGCAGTACTTGGATGCAATCTCAAAAACGACAGAATGATCTCTGTTCATTTCCAAGGCAAACCATTTAATATTACAGTAATCCAAGTCTATGCCCTGACCAGCAAGGCTGAAAAAGCAGAAGCTGAATGGTTCTATGAAGACCTACAAGACCTTCTAGAACTAACACCCCAAAAAGATGTCCATTTCCTTATAGGTGACTGAATGCAAAAGTAGGAAGTCAAGAAACACCTGGAGAAACAGGCAAATTTGGCCTTGGAGTACAGAATGAAGCAGGGCAAAGACTAATAGAGTTCTGCCAAGATAATGCACTGGTCATAGCAAACACCCTCTTCCAACAACACAAGAGAAGACTCTACACATGGACATCAGCAAATGGTCGACACCAAAATCAGATTGACTATATTCTTTGCAGCCAAAGATGAAGAAGCACTATACAGCCAGCAAAAACAAGATTGGGAGCTGACTGTGGCTCAGATCATGAACTCCTTATTGCCAAATTCAGACTTAAATTGAAGAAAGTAGGGAAAATCACTATACCGTTCACGTATGACCTACATCAAATCCCTTATGATTATACCATGGATGTGAGAAATAGATTTAAGGGACTAGATCTGGTAGACATAGTGCCTGATGAACTATGGATGGGGAGGTTTGTGACACTGTACAGGAGACAGGGTTCAAAACCATTCCCAAGAAAAAGAAACACAAAAAAGCAAAATGGCTGTCTGAGTAGTCCTTACAAATAGCTGGGAAAAGAAGGGAAGTGAAAAGCAAAGGAGAAAAGGAAAGATATCCCCATCTGAATGCAGAGTTCCAAAGAATAGTAAGGAGAGATAAGAAAGCCTTCTTCAGCAATCAATGCAAAGAAATAGAGGAAAACAACAGAATGGGAAAGACTAGAGATCTCTTCAAGAAAATTAGAGATACCAAGGGAACATTTCATGCAAAGATGGGCTCGATAAAGGACAAAAATGGTAGGGACATAACAGAAGCAGAAGATATTAAGCAGAGATAGCAAGAATATACAAAACTGTACAAAAAAAGATCCTCATGACCAAGATAATCACGATGGTGTGATCACTCACCTACAGCCAGACATCCTGGAATGTGAAGTCGAGTGGGCCTTAGAAAGCATCACTACGAACAAAGCTAGTGGCGGTGATGGAATTCCAGTTGAGTTATTTCAAATCCTGGAAGATGATGCTGTGAAAGTGCTGCACTCAATATGCCAGCACATTTGGAAAACTCAGCAGTGGCCACAGGACTGGAAAAGGTCTGTTTTCTTTCCAATCCCAAAGAAAGGCAATGCCAAAGAATGCTCAAACTACCACACAATTGTACTCATTTCACATGCTAGAAAAGTGATCCTTAAAATTCTCCAAGTCACGCTTCAGCAATACGTGAACCATGAACTTCCAGACATTCAAGCTGGTTTTAGAAAAGGCAGAGGAACCAGAGATCAAATTGCCAACATCCGCTGGATCATCGAAGAAGCAAGAGAGTTCCAGAAAAACATCTATTTCTGCTTTATTGACTATGCCAAAGCCTTTGAGTTTGTGGATCACAATAAACTGTGGAAAATTCTTCAAGAGATGGGAATACCAGGCCACCTGACTTGCCTCTTGAGAAACCTATATGCAGGTCAGGAAGTAACGGTTAGAACTGGACATGGAACAACAGATTGGTTCCAAATAGGAAAAGGAGTTCGTCAAGGCTGTATATTGTCACCCTGTTTATTTAACTTATATGTAGAGTACATCATGAGAAACGCTGGGCTGGAGGAAGCACAAGCTGGAAACAAGATTGCTGGGAGAAATATCAATAACTCAGATATGCAGATGACACCGCCCTTATGGAAGAAAGTGTAGAAGAACTAAAGAGCCTCTTGATGATAGTGAAAGAGGAGAGTGAAAAAGTTGGCTTAAAGCTCAGCGTTCAGAAAACTAATTTCATGGCATCTGGTCCCATTACTTCATGGTAAATAGATGGGGAAACAATGGAAACAGTGGCTGACTTTGTTTTTCTGGGCTCCAAAATGACTGCAGATGGTGATTGCAGCCATGAAATTAAAAGATGCTTACTCCTTGGAAGGAAAGTTATGACCAACCTAGACAGCGTATTAAAAAGCAGAGATATTACTTTGTCAACAAATGTCCATCTCGTCAAGGCTGTGGTTTTTCCAGTGGTCATGTATGGATGTGAGAGTTGGACTATAAAGAAAGCTGAGGGCCGAAGAATTGATGCTTTTGAACTGTGGTGTTGAGAAGACTCTTGAGAGTCCCTTGGACTGCAAGGAGATCCATTTATCCTACAGGAGATCAGTTCTGGGTGTTCATTGGAAGGACTGATATTGAAGCTGAAACTCCCATACTTTGGCTACCTGATGCAGAGAGCTGACTCATTTGAAAAGACCATGATGCTGGGAAGGATTGAGGGCAGGAGGAGAAAGGGACGACAGAGGATGAGATGGTTGGATGGCATCACCGACTCAATGGACATGGGTTTGGGTGGACTCTGGGAGTTGGTGATGGACAGGGAGGCCTGGCATGCTGTGGTTCATGGGGTTGCAAAGAGTCGGACACAACTGAGCTACCTAACTGAACTGAACGGGAGTAGATACTTCATTAAGGAGATGAAATTCAGGGGATGACACCTAATCACTTAGATAATTTAAAATGATACTAGAGGATTTGTAACAACTAATCAAGATTAATCTTGGCTGCCAAGACAGTTTGGAATTTAAAGTTGTTGACGAATCTCTGCTTCAAGGATCTCATGTATGCTGTGTTTGATTATGTATGCTGGCCTTACTATGCATATTCTTTCAATGCATTTTAGTAATTCATTAGGATTTTTATAATTTCTCTGTTTCTTAATAAGACTTCAGCACTGCTGCTCGTTAATTTTTTCCTTAATTAAATATCTCACAAGTTAAAAACAAACAAACAAACAAATCAGACATTTGAGACTACAGGAAAATATGGAAAACATGAAATCAAAACAAAATAGAGAAAGACTCATAGTGATTTCAGATATTGGAATTATGACACTAGTTTTAAAAATTAGTATGTTATTTTCAAGGAAATACAAGACAATATTGAGGAAACTGACAGATAACTTAAGAAGTATAAAGAACAAAGAAAATATGAAAATAGAGCCAAATAAAAATTTTAATATATGTCTGTGACTAGTTATAAACTCACTGGATTGGATTAATAGCAGAGCAGACACATTTTATAATGAACTGGAATGTGAGAAGAAAGTAAACAGAATCAAATAAATGAACTAAGAGAAAAAAATATGGAAAATATATAAAAGGAAGAGACAGAAGATATAGCAAAATATCCCAAAATGAGAAAGGAACAAAAATGATGCAGAAATAACATTTAAATAAATAATAGCATAGAATTTTCCAAAAGTGATAAATGACATCAAACTACAGATGCATGAAGCCCTCCAAAACATAAACCAGGTAATTAAAATAATTGTACCTTTCTAATATCAAAATAGAACAGCTGGAAACAAGGGAGATGAAAATATTAAAATAACCAGGAATTGGGGAGCTCAGGGGAATAGGATACAAATTTCTTCCAAAGAAGCAGCAATTTAACTGACAGCTGACTTCTCAAAAACAGAAACAATGAAAGGCATAAGGAAATGGAATAACGTTTCTGTAATGCAGAAAGGTATAAAAAACCTGACTACAAAGAAAGCTGAGCACCAAAGAACGGTTGCTTTTGAACTCTGGGGTTTGAGAAAACTCGAGAGCCTCTTGGACTGCAATGGTATGAAACCAGCCCATCCTAAAAGAAGTCCGTCCTGAATACTCATTGGAAGCACTGATGCTAAAGCTGAAGCTCCAATACTTCGGCCACCTGATGCGAAGAACTGACTCATTTGAAGAGACCCTGATGCTGGGAAAGATTGAAAGCAGGAGGAGATGAGACGGTTGGATGGTATCACTGACTCAATGGACATGAGTTTGAGCAAGCTCCAGGAGTTGGTGATGGACAGGGAAGCCTGGTGTGCTGCAGTCCATGGGGTCGCAAAGAGTAGGACACAACTGAGCAACTGAACTGAACAGAATGCAGAAAGAAAATAACTGCAAATATATAACCTCAAATATAACTTCAATAACTTCAAATGTATATTTGAAGATAAAATAAAGACATTTTTTGGCAAACAAAGCTGAGGAGTATTGCCATTTTGGGATCAAAATTAAAGAAAATTCTAAAGAAAGTTATCTGGGAAATGATTACATATTTTGTAGATACAGGAAGAAATGAAAGATAGTGAAAGATAAATATTTGAATAAATCCAAATTAACATTTACTATATAACTATATAATAATAGTAACAAATTATAGGATACACTTCATTAAAGTATAAAGATAAAAATTTGAATGGTACTGTTTATAATTACATCATAAATATCAGATATATAAGAATCTAATAGGATATGAGAGTACTTAACTCAGAAAACTAGAAAACATTGTTGAGAAAAACATACATAATCTTAGAAATTTAAAGGTAGTCACCAGATGAACTAGGAAATATTCCCTCTGAGGAATGAGATTGGGTGAGGGAGGGTGTGATCTGTGGGCTTTTTGTTAAAAGCCTCTTTTTACCATTGGAGTTTCTAAATATATTAATGTATTGCTTTACTAAAAGTAAGAATATACTTTTAAACACAAAACTTAAAATTGAAAGTTCCTGAAACCCCCATCATTTAACAACTTAGCCTCTGAACTGACCGCTTTCCTTTTCTACTTATGCTATTTCTGTTTATCATTACTTATTTTATAACTTATTTACTTATTTTAGTCTTTCTTTGAGTTAAAGCTCATTGAAGAGACAGGTTCTTTCTTATCTTCCATACATCTCCTGAGGGCTTAGCGTGGGTTACAGGTGCTGTGCACAAGAGCTGTTTCTTGACGGCCACTGCTGTATTCCCAAAGGTCAAGGATCTGGAAAAACAAGGATATTTCATGACTACACAAAAATCGTTGTAAATAAGATAATTTGAGTGAGGACATTTCTGGACATGATTTTTAGACAGAAATCATGTCTAAAAAGATGAATTCAAGAAGTATTCTGGGGGAAGGAAGGCTATGCTTGTTTGGAAATACTGTTTTTCAGGATCCACAAGCTGTAAGAACAGAATAATTTTATTAACAAAAAGTAAATGCAGAGCTTCTTCTCTTGATGACTAAGCTCAGTCCTGACCTGTAGTTGAGGACTTGCAGTTGGAGAGGGGCTTTTCTACTTGTATTTTCTCTGTCCCTCTTTTTTACTCTAGCGTTTCCCCCTTGCTGGTCTTCCAGAGTCAAAGATGGAGAGGGACACCTCTACTGTGACTGGTGTCGTGGTCAACTGGGGCCTCTGTGGCTGCTTCCCAAATGCCGACCCTCTCTTCCTTCTTGATACTTCAGGATTTTATCGTTAATTATTTCCTTTCTATTTGAAGAAGTTCCTTTAGCCAGTATTTAAAGTTTTGTCTGCTTATGGCAAATTCTCTTAGTTTTTTTCATTTGAGAATGTCTTTATTTCCGCCTCATTTCTGAAGCAGTTTCACTGGAGAGAATTGACAGTTAACAGTTTTTCAGCACTTGAAAAATGTAACACTTTCTTCTGCCCTCCACGGTGCCCCATGAGAAATCTGCTGCCGTTCAAATAGTGTTTTTATTTTGTTTTTCATTTGTGTAATCAATGTATAGTTTCTTTTTGGATGCTTTTAGCATTTTTGCTTTGTTTTTAGTTCTCATAAGTTTAATTATGGTATTTTTTTGGTATGGCTTTCTTTGGCCTTATCCTATTTGTAGTTTTCTAAGCTTCTTGAATCAGTAGGTTTATGTATTTCATCGAATTTGAGAAGTTTTCAGCTGTTATTTGTTAGAATACCATTTTAGCTCTACTCTTTTTTTACTGGGACTGCTGCTGCTGCTAAGTCGCTTCAGTCATATCCGACCCTGTGTGACCCCAGAGACGGCAGCCCACCAGGCTCCCCCGTCCCTGGGATTCTCCAGGCAAGAACACTGGAGTGGGTTGCCATTTCCTTCTCCGATGCGTGAAAGTGAAGTCGCTCAGTCGTGTCCGACTCTTAGCAACCCCTATGGCACAAATGTTGGGTCTTATGTGCTTGCCCCATACATCCCTGAGGTTCAATTTTTTAAAATGTATATTCTCTCTGTTGTTGAGATTGGCAAATTCTACCAATCTGTCCTCAAGTTCACTGATTCTATCATCTGTCAATCCCATTCTACTGTCGAGCCCATTATCAAATAGTCATATCATGGGTTATACCTTGGAAAAAACTCTGATGCTGGGAAAGATTGAAAGCAAAAGAAGAGGGTAGCAAAGGATGAGATAGTTAGATAGCATCACTGGCTCAATGAACGTGAATTTGAGCAAATATTGGGAGATAGGGAAGGACAGGGAAGCCTGGTGTGCTACAGTCATGGGTCAAAGAGTCAGCCAGGACTTAGTGACTGAACAACAACATCAGGTTACATAGTCTGGTTCTGGACTGATTCTAAAGGCAGTTTAATTTTCACATGTATTTATTACTACTCTAATGTGCTCGGCTCATCTGGTGCTGGGGTGGTTCCCACAGGTCCCTGCTGGTGCTGGCTGACGGGGCAGAGGAGTCTCCACACTAGTGGTTCAGTGTCACTGGAGGGGGTGGGGGGAGGGAGGGGAATTTCAGTCTCATGGGGAGAAAGAGGCTTCCCAGAGTAGGAACTTGTGGCTAAATCCCTTTTTCCAGTGTCTCTAGCCCTGAGATATTTCTGGGTAAAGGAGGGAAGGCTCACTATTACATGAATGAAGAGGTTTCCTGGACCAGGCTGTCTCTCTTGTCAGTTCCATCTGATTGACTGAGTATGTCTCATGCTGCTGCTGCTGCTGCTGCTAAGTCGCTTCAGTCGTGTCCGACTCTGTGCGACCCCATAGACGGCAGCCCACCAGGCTCCCTCGTCCCTGGGATTTTCCAGGCAAGAACACTGGAGTGGGTTGCCATTTCCTTCTCCAATGCATGAAAGTGAAAAGTGAAAGTGAAGTCGCTCAGTCGTGTCGGACTCTTCTCGACCCCATGGACTGCAGCCCACCAGGCTCCTCCGTCCCTGGGATTTTCCAGGCAAGAGTACTGGAGTGGGTTGCCATTGCCTTCTCTGAGTTTGTCTCATAGGAGGAGGGCAATTTCAGATGCAATGGGAAAGGAGAGTGCTTTCCCACTTATTGTTGGCAGGACCCCATTGATGCCCCTTGCTCAAGGAATGGCAGTATAGGGATGCTTGCCTGAAACTGTTGCAGGTACTTCCATGCATGCCAGAAGGGAAGAGCCCACCCGTATGCCTTCTGCTGCTAAGTTGAATATCAAATATGGAAACGCTCAGTTGGGGTCACCTTCTTCTATGAGGTGGAGTGACACAAAGCAACATACTGCTCTGTTGTTCCTCCAGTCCGGGGTCCCAAACCAGTTCACCTTCACTTTGCCATCTTTCAAAATTCTTTTTTGTGTGCCTCTTGCATTATCTTCAGGGCTTATAGTCGTGATTAGCAGAGTGGGGCAGGGAGAAATGAGTCTAAGCCACCTTTTTCTGACTCTCTCTTATAGAGTGAATTGGTGATGTCCTTGGAGTCTCCATATAAGGCTCCACAGTGTCACACTCACTCCCCATCTAACTGATCTCTTGAGAACGTGCCTCAGTTTCTACCTGTAACAGCATTTCCGTTAGACTCCCACTGAAGATCCTGTCATCCTGTGAGGATGCCAAGCAATACAACTCATGTGTGCTTCTCTGCTAAGACAACCAGACATGAAAAACTGATACACAGTTCTCTAGTCGTAAGATGGAAGGACAGTCAGCTCCCACTGCTTCCTTTTCTCCTTGCCACACACAGTGTCAAGCGGCTCAAGACAGCCCTCTCCTCAGCACTGCTCTCTGGGTTTTCAAATGCTTCTAAACTCCTGGGGCCAAAGACATTGTTTCAGGAACCCTGTCACTGTATCCTATGGGGAGGGTCTCAGGAGCCTAGCAAATATTCAGCAGGGAGTGAGAACCAACCTTGTCTTGTGTAAGTACCGCTCATCTCCAAGTGTGGCTCTTTGGGTGATGCTATCATCTGTTTGTGGTGACACGGTGGAGAAATCAACTCCCTCCAGGCTAAAGCACTGGCAACCCTTACAAATTCCTATCAATCACATTAGCTTTTTATTGACCTCTGGTTTTATATAGGCTGTTGCTGATGGTAGGTTTTTGTTTTTTATTTTATTTTTTAACTTTACAATATTGTATTGGTTTTGCCATATATCAACATGAATCTGCCACAGGTTTTTGTTTTTTAATTATTTAGTAAGTTATGCCTGGATGGGTCTAGCTTTCCCTTTAGAAAATGCAGGTAACTGTTGTCTATTTTTTTCAGCTTTGGTAGAAATTTGAGGTAATAAGAAGAGTCCCCTTTAGTTCTGTTACATGAATTGTGATATCTCCATCATGTAAGAGAGGAAGTACTAATAGTGACATTCTACTTGAGGCAATATTTTAAGCCACAAAATTCAAAATAAGCCCAGGAGCCACTTGTACTTATAGATCATGTTAAAAATACATTGATCACATTCTGAATTGATACTATTTGCTAATATATTTGGTTTGATAGTTATAAATGTTTAAAAAAGTTTGCCAATATCTGTCAGTGGACTGTTACAAATTAGGGAAGCCCAGGTGGTTCAGATGGTAAAGAATGTGCCTGTAGTGTGGGAGACCCGGGTTCGATCCCTGGGTTGGGAAGATCCCCTGAAGAAGAGAATAGCTACTCACTCCAGTATTCTTGCTTGGAGAATTCCATGGACAGAGAAACCAGATGGGCTACAGTTCATGGGGTCTCAAAGAGTTGGACATGACTGAGCAACTAACACACATACACACAGGGGTTCTTTATATATTCTGGATATTAATCCCTTATCAGATATCCCTTACAAATTTGAAATTCTTTCAGAATAACAAAGTAAATGTTAGTCTTTGGCTGAGTCAAAAGTAATGCTTCTACAAGACCCCAAAAATTAAGTTTTCAGGAACTGCTTTCTAATATTTGATATAATAATAGATTTCTGGTATAATGTGTCTAACATTTGGGCCTCTAGATAAATGTCCAGGAATGAGCAAAAGCAATGACCATGGAACATGGTACCATTTTTATACCTGAAGACTCAGCAGTTGTAGTGGTTGGATTAATTTGGGGTGAGTTGGGGTGGTGCTGTCAGGTTTCAAGTGAAAGTTATTTCATCTCTAGATGTTTGCTGCAACTGTCCCCCACTTGTGCATCTCCTGTTGTCCTGGTATTCACTCCCATCTGCTGTCAGAACCTTGCTCCACATGTTTGTCCTAGACAGGCAGTGGTGGCAGTTCACGCTGGACAGTACTTAACTGCTCAGTCCTTGTCAGCTCAGGCCCTGGGTTGAGCTGCACTCCTTGCATTGCTTTACCAGTCAAATAGTAAACTCTCATTAGTAACAGTGTGAAAGTTGTTTCTAGTTATTTTCTATCTCTCCAGAATACCAAAAGAATATTCCTTACACAGCAGGTAGGAAATTAACGCTTTGTATTTAATAATTACTGTCACATATAAAAGAGCCAGGAGCATAAGGAGGTTGCCAGTGTAGACTAGAAAACAGAGATAGTTATGTCCTTAATAAACCATATATGCAATCAATGAAGGAATGTGCCCTCTTAATCTGGGGCAGCAGGATTTTAAAAATTTCAGAATCACATGAATTATCAATGAAACAGGAAATCAATTAGTAAAATTAGATATATGTTTTTAGGTAAAGATAAAACATACTGACATAAAGTATAATTTCTATTAAAAAACAATTTTTTTTCATCAAAGAAGCCCAAGGTAAACTTACATCCACTTCTTAATTATTTCTTTTCTTCTGATAAACATATATACTCATGAAAGAATTAAGAGGAAATGTTATCTGTTCAGAGTAAATGTTAACAGCAGAATTGTTTAAAAAAAAAGAAAAGAAAAAAAAAACCTTTAAAGGAAACCCTAAACCATTTTAAGAATTGACACCTAACCAATGCGCTTTATTTAGGCATCTATTTAAAATTCTCATACTACAAACAAAGCTAGTGGATGTGACAGAATTCCAGCTGAGCTATTTCAAATTCTAAAAGATGATGCTGTTAAAGTGCTGCACTCAATATGCCAGCAAATTTGGAAAACTCAGCAGTGGCCACAGGATTGGAAAAGGTCAGTTTTCATTCCAATCCCAAAGAAATACAATGCTAAAGAATGTTCAAACTACTGTACAATTTCACTCGTTTCACATGCTACCAAGGCCATGTTCAAAATCCTTCAAGCTAGGCTTCAACTGTAGGTAAACCAAGAACTTCCAGATGAAATAAGCTGGCTTTAGAAAAGGCAGAGGAACCAGAGATCAAATTGCCAACATATGCTGGATCATAAAAAAAAGCAAGGGAATTCTGGAAAAAAAAAATCTATTTCTGCTCTATTGACTTAGCTAAAGCCTTTGACTTCGTGGATCACAACAAACTGTGGAAAATTCTTCAAGAGATGGGAATACCAGACCAACTCACCTGCCTCCTGAGAAATCTGTATGCAGGTCAAGAAGCAATAGTTAAAACTGGACGTGAAATAATGGACTGGTTCAAAATTGGGAAAGGAGTACGTTAAGGCTGTATATTGTTATTCTGCTTATTTAACTTACACGCCGAATACATCATGCAAAATGCCAGGCTGGATGAAGTTCAAGCTGGAATAAAATTGCCAGGAGAAATATCAGTAATCTCAGATATGCAGATGATATCACTCTAATGACATAAAGTAAAGAGGAACAAAGGAGCCTCTTGATGAAAGTAAAAGAGGAGAGTGAGAAAGCTGGCTTAAATTCATTCAAAAAAAATGAAGATCATGGCATCTAGTCCCATTACTTCATGACACATAGATAGGGAAAAACGGGAAACAGTGACAGACTTTATTTTCTTGGGCTCCAAAATTACTATGGATGGTGACTGCAGCCATGAAATTAAAAGATGCTTGCTCCTTGGAAGAAAAGCTATGAGACACCTAGAGAGTGTATATATTAAAGAGCACAGACATCACTTTATCGACAAAGGTCTGTATAGTCAAAACTATGTTTTTTCTGGTAGTCATATACGGATGAGGGTTGGACCATAAAGAAGGCTGAGCATGGAAGAATTGCTGCTTTTGAATTGCAGTGCTGGATAAGACTCTTGAGAGTCCTTTGGACAGTAAGGTGATTAGACCAGTCATTTCTAAAGGAAATCCACCCTGAATATTCATTGGAAGGACTGATGCTGAAGCTGAAGCTCCAAGACTTTGGCCACCTGATGAAAAGAGCTGACTCATTGGAAAAGACCCTGATACTGGGAAAGAGTGAAGGCAGGAGGAGAAGGGGGAGACAAAGGATGAAATGGTTAGATGGCATCATTGACTCAATGACATGAGTTTGAGAAAGCTTCAGGAATTGGTGACAGACAGGTAAGCCTGGTGTGATGCAGTCCATGGGGTTGCAGAGTCAGACACAACTGAGCAACTGAACAAGAACAAAAACAAGATTTAGACTTAGAGCTAGGAGTAAAATGTTTTTGATTCTAAAACAATATAAACTCAAATTGGAAAAATAGACTGTTACTTAAGCCAGGGACACAATGTCTTCTAAGCTTTGGATTACATGGAAAGATATAATAACTAAAAACATTGCTTTACAAATATTTAATTTATGATAAATGAAAATATAAAAATAAATAAGATTCATCCCAGGCTAATCAACTTTATTCCTTTGTAACAATTAAGAACATAGTACAATTGAGGTTCAATCAGTTTCCAAAGGTACTCAATACAAGAATTTTAAAAATAGAAGAAAATTGTTGGAACTGTAAGAATAACTCTTTTGTGGTTGAAAGCAGAGAAGGCAGAGTGTTCAGCCCAGCTCAGATTTTGGTGACTCTGTCAATTAGGATGGGCACGTAAGGAGACTCTACATGGCATTCTTCAGTCCTTTGTCCTTTTGCACTAAACTCAGACAGCTGTGCTGTGCTTAGTCGTTTCTGACGCTTTGGAACCCCATGGACTGTAGTCCACCAGGTTCCGCTATCCATGGGGATTCTCTAGGCAAGAATACTGGAGTGAGTTGCCATGCCCTCCTCTAGGGGATCTTCCCAACCCAGGGATATAACCCAGGTCTCCCGCATTGCAAGCAGATTCTTCATCAACTGAGCCACCAGGGAAGCCCAATTAATCAGCAAGTCCTGTAATTCTCAGCACTTCACATGTCCCAAATTTGTTGACTCTCCTTTATGTCTCTGTCTTTATCTTTCCTGCTTTGTTCTACAGAGCAGTGGTTTTTCCAAATCATGAATTAGTTTTCTTTAATTGTTTAAAGACTTTCAAGGAATCCTTCTTACTCTCTGATTCAAGTTCAAATACCTTAAACTCTTTCATGACCCACCTATCCATCAGAGGTGGTTTTCCTGATCTGACTTTCAGCCACTACCTGCATTCTTATTTTCAAGCTATTCCTTTTTTTCAAGCAGTAATGGCTACTCCTGCCATGGGCATTTGCATAAGTCCAGAACAACCTTGGGCCTTCCTTTTCCTTTCCCCTGTTTACTTGGTCAGCTGACAGTGGTCCTTGCATTCTTAGCAGAGATGTCATCCTCTCTAGGAATCTCTGCTGCACATCCCATCCCACCTCAGCTCTGGGTAGGTCCCCTTCTTTTGTATTCCCATGATAACACATGGGATACAGGATAAGACTTCCCTTTCTAACAGGAAAGTGCCACAAAGGAAGGGACTGTCTTGTTGATTATCCACATCTCTATCTTTTAGCACAGCATGTGGCACATGTAGGCATTCCAGAAGGACTGGAGACCACTGAGAACAGACATGTACACCAGGATAAATGGCACAGCATTTAGTTGTAACCACAGGAGAAAGGGGGTGTACAACTTCCATCCCCAATGCCAGAGGATCTACTCTGGAGCTGACACAGGTGAAGTAGTGCCCAGGTAGGCAAGTACACTGCACTTACCCCTTCATGCTGCAATAGAGAGACCTGACCTCTCCTCTGTGGGGTTTGAAATACAGAAATCTGGGGTGTGCACAAGAGCCACTGACACATAGGCTTAACCAGAAAAAAGGGGAAAAGTTGAGTCTGCAGAATGGAAAGATATAGGCTTCAAGGGCTCTTTGTCTCTCATTAATAAAGTGTTTCAGGCCCCAGGTCAGTTCTTCTGCATTGGAGAGGGAATCTAAAGACTACATCTCCCAGCAACAGGAAACACAGGACTGAAGAAGTTGTGCTGAGAGTCAGGGCCTAAGGCCACCTCATGAGCCATTTTATAAAGATTTTAAGTTATTAAAGGTTTCCCTAAAGATAATATATATTCTCCCTTAGCAATGCACTTGTATTTTTAATAAGAATAACTTTTATTTCATCAATAATTTAAAAATCAATAAAACTATGGAAAGATTTCTTAAATTCCAAAAAAGATTTCTTTTTTTGAAAAGAAAAAATGTTTAAAAATCACTTATGACTACTTGCAAATAAAATCACTTTCATATTTATGTATTCTGGGCCATATTTTTTCTTCAGAAATATTTTATAGTATATAATCTCTTTTTAAAGTACATTTTAGATTTATTTACTTTTCTAGCTTTATTGAAATATAGTTAACAAATAGCTGATTCATGTTGAGGTTTGACAGAAAACAGCAAAATTCTGTATAATAATTATCCTTCAATAAAAAATAAATTAATTTTAAAAATTGTATATACTTAATGTGTGTAATGTGATGAATATATATATATGCATACTCTGTCTCTCTCTCTATATATATATATATATAGTGAATTGATTACCATAATCAAGTTAATTAACACATCCATCACCTCACATAGTTACCTTTGTGTGTATGTGTGTGTGTGTATGATGAGAAAGCTTAAGATCTACTCTCTTAGCAAATTTCATATATATAGTACAGTGTTATTATTTGTAGTCATCATGATGTACATTAGATCCCTAGAACTTAATCATAACTGAAAGTTTGGATTCTTTGACAAGCATCTCCCGTTTCCCTAATCCCGCAGTCCCTGGGAATCATCATTCTACTGTCTGCTTCTATGAATTCACATTTTAGATTCCGTACATAAGTGAGATCACATGGCATCTGTTTTTCTGTGACTGCCTTATATCACTTAGCAAAATGTTCTCCAGATTTAATACTACTGTCACAAATGACAGGGTTTCTCTCTTTGTTATGCTAAGTGATATTTATGCGTTATGCCTTCTTTACCTGTTCATTCATACTCAGGGATATGGGGATTCTGCCTCTGTTGGTAGGGCTGGTGCTGGCACAGGGGTCTGCTTCAGGGTCCATAGTTGGATCCATACATGGCAGGCCTGTTACCAGCTATGCAGGTGAGTGTAATTCCAGCCAGGTCCCTGGGAGGATACCCAGCAGGCCACGGGGTGAGCTCCTGGGTAGGCAACATTAACCTCAAGTGGTAGCTGTTAGGGACTGAAACTGAGTCACAGGACTGTCCAGGTCCTTGGCCAGGACTGAGGTCTGCAGTGCTGAGGTCTGCAGTGCTGCCTCTGGGCTCATGGACAGGAGTGTCTCCTGCCATGTTTCTGAGTGGGCAGGACAGCTCCTGGATACAAGCTACATGGATGTTTCAAGATCTGCAGTTGGACTGAGTTTGGCAGACCTGTTACCTAAGACGTGAGTAGATGTAACTCTTCCTGGGTCACTTAGAAGATGGTGCTGCTGGTGGGATGAAGGTCAAACAGGATCATTGCCAAGTTCACAAGAAGATGGGACTATGTGAGGGTCTGTTTTTGGGACCATGATTGGCAAGTCTATCGGCTGGGCAGGAACTTGCCTTCTCAAATTGGCTCTCCCTGGTCTTGGACTCCACTGGGATTTTGTAGCCTCCTACTTGTATTCCCAAATTCCCATAAGTACACTTTTTCCTGTGAGTGTCTGCTGAATGATCACTGTTGCATCATTTCGTCATCTTGTTAACATTAGTTTCAAGTGCACAATCTTTAAGTGCATTCAGCCCTCCAAGTCTACATGTTCCACATCTGCAGATTCAACCAACTATAGATCAAAAATATTTCTAAAAATTCCAGAAAGTTCAAGAAATCAAACTTGAATTTGCTGCATGCTCACAACCATATATATATAGCATTTACACAGTATTTGTAACTATTTATATAACATTCACATTGTGCTAGGTCTTATAAGTTATCTAGAGATGATTTAAAGTTATAGGAAAATGTGTGTAGGTTATATGGAAATATTATGCATTTTATATAAGGAACTTCAGCATCTGTGGATTTTGTTGTTTATGGGGGGTTCTCAAATCAGTCCCCTGTGGAAACCAAGATGGCTGAATAATTTTTCATAAATTTTTCCATATATGTGTGTCTCTGTGTGTGTATATATGTGTGTGTGTGTGTATCCTGATGTATGTGTGTATGTACATATATTGCATGAATGTGTGTATATGTGCAAACTTGAGTGCAATCTCAAACATGATAGAATGATCTCAGTTCATTTCCAAGGCAAAACATTCAACATCACAGTAATCCAAGTCTATGCCCCAACCATTGATGGTGAAGTAGCTGAAGTTGACCAGTTTTATGAGGACCTATAAGACCTTCCAGAACTAATCACCCCCCTCCCACCAAAAATGATGTCATTTTCATTATAGGGGATTGGAATTCAAAAGTAGGAAGTCAAGAGATTTGTGAAATAACAGGCAAGTCTGACCTTGGAGTACAAAATTAAGCAGGGAAAGGGCTAACAAGAGTTTTGTCAAGAGAACACATTAGTCATAGCAAACACCATTTTCCAACAACACAAGAGATGACTCTACACATGGACATCACCAAATGGTCAATACTGAAATCAAACTGATTGTATTCTTTGCAGATGAAGGTGGAGAAGCTCTGTACAGTCAGCAAAAACAAGACAAAGAGCTGACCGTGACTTCGATCAATAGCTCCTTATTGTAAAATTCAGGCTTAAACTGAAGAAAGTGGGTAAAACCACTATGTCATTCAGGTATGACCTAAATCAAGTCCCTTATGATTATAAGGTGGAGGTGACAAATAGATTCAAGGGATTATATTTGATAGATGGAGTGCCTGAAGAACCTCTGTTATGGACAGAGGTTGATAACACTGTACGGGAGGCAGTGACCAAAACCATCCCCAAGAAAAAGAAATGGAAGAAGGCAAAATGGTTTTCTGAAGCAGCTTTTAAAATAACTGAAAAAACAAGAGATGTGAAAAAAAGGGGAGAAAGGGAAAGATATATCCAGTGAATGCAGATTTTCAGAGAATAGCAAAGAGAGATAAGAAAGCCTTCTTAAATGAACAATGCAAAGAAGTAGAGGAAAACAATAGAGTGGGAAAAAGTAGAGATCTCCTCAAAAAAAATTAGAGATATCAAGGAAACATTTCATGCAAAGATGGGCACAATAAAGGACAGACATTGCAAGGACCTAATAGAAGCAGAAGCAGAAGAACAAAAAAGGTCTTAATGATAACCAGGTAACCACAATGGTGTTGTCACTCACTAAACTAGTGGGCCTTAGGAAGTATTACTATGAACAAAGCTAGTGGAAGTGAAGGAATTTCAGCTGAGCTATTTACCTAAAAGATGTTGCTGTTAAAGTGTTGCACTCAATATGCCAGCAAATTTGGAAAACTCAGCAGTGGCCGCAGGGCTAGAAAAGGTCAGCTTTCATTCCAGTCTCAAGGAAGGGCAAGGCCAAAGGAATGTTCAAACTACTGTACAATTGCACTCATTTCACATTCCATTAAGGTAGTGTTCAAAATCTTTCAAGCTAGGCTTCAGCAGTATGTTAACTGAGAACATCCAGATATACAAGATGGGTTTAGAAAAGGCAGAGGAGCTACAGATCAAATAACCAACGTTCACTGGATCACAGAGAAAGCAAGGGATTTCCAGAAAAAATTTACTTCTGCTTCATTGACTAAACTAAAGCCTTTGTGTGGATCACAATAAACTGTGGAAAGTTCTTCAAGAGATGGAAATAACAGACCACCCTACCTGTCTTCTGAGAAACTGTATGCAGGTCAAGAACTAACAGTTAGAGGAGAACATGGAACAACAGATAGATTCAAAATTGGCAAAGTAGTATAACAAGGCTATATATTTTTGTCTTGCTTATTTAACTTCTATACATCATGAAAAATGCTAGGCTGGATGAATCATAAGCTGGAAACAAGATTATTGGGAGAAATATCAACAATCTCAAATATACAGATGATAGTACTGTAATGGCAGAAAGTGAAGAGAAACTAAAGAGCCTCTTGATGAGGATAAAAGAGGAAAGTGAAAATTCTGGCTTAAAGTTCAACATTAAGAAACTAAGATCATAGCATCTGGTCCCATTACTTAACAACAAATAGAAGAGGAAAAAGTGGAAGCAGGGGCAAATTTTCTCTTCTTGGGCTTCAAAATCACTCTGGATGATACCTGCAGCCATGAAATTAAATGGCACTTGTTTCTTGGAAGAAAAGCTATGACAAACCTAGACAGTGTATTAAAAAGCAGAGATATTAGTTTGCCCACAAAGATCCAAATAGGCAAAGCAGTTTTGGTGTTTTGAGTAGTCACGTAGGGATGTGAGAACTAGACCATAAAGAAGACCAAGTGCTAAAAAGAATTGATGATTTTGTATTGTGGTATTGGAGAATGAGAGTCCCTTTTATAGCAGGGAGATCAAACCAGTCAATTCTAAAGGAAATCAGCATATTCATTGTAAAGACTGATGCTGATGCTGAATCTCCAATACTTTGGCCACCTGATGTGAAGAAACTGACTCACTGGAAAAGATCCCAATGCTGGGAAAGAATGAAGGCAGAAGGAGAAGGGGGTGACAGAAGATGAGATGGCTAGATAGCATCACTGACTCAATGGACGTGGATTTGAGCAAGCTCTGAGAGGTAGTAAGAGACAGGGGAGCCTGGCATGCTGTGGTCGATGGGGGTTGCCAAGAGTTGGACATGACTTAGGTACTGAAAAGCAACAATATATAAGCAAAAATATAGATATGTTCATACTCTGTGTACTACTCAACTAAGTTGGGAATGGATTCTCATGGAAAAGAGAGTCTACGACCTTAATTTTGCTTACATGGTCATGATGGAGGTAATGCTTTAATGGAATTGGCTGCTGTATCATGGCTTATAACCTAAGCAGCATATTGGCAGTGTATCTCTGTTGTGTAGCTTCTTGGACATCCCCTAGCATTCTATCCATTAGCCCTAACAATGATTCTATAAACTCTATTGCACTATAACTACTCTTCCTCATTATACTGTTAATAACTAAATTGTCTTCTATTTTTCTGGCTATTGAACTAAGACTTAAACACTCCTCCTCCTGCAGACCTCCACAGTGTTTGTGATTTTTCTGGACCCACCATTGCTTTACTTTGGAGCATGGGGAAAAGTAGTCCTCTCTCCTCTCTGGTAGAGAGAGAAGGGATAAGCGAAGCTGCTTCCTTAGAGGTTCACCATCTATTGAATGATTCTTTTATTTCCTGCTTCCCTTGGCTTTCCTTACAAAGATAAGGGTGATGTTTAGGTGTAGCAGAATCAGTTTAGATTTCACTTAATAACTGAAGGGGGGTTCTGGCCCAATTATTTATAACTGTTTCTACTATCAAGAGTGTTTTACATATTGAAGTCCTCGTGTTTGGGGCCTAGCTGCCAATGACAAGGCCATTAAGAAGTTCCACACATCTGTTCCAGAGATTGTTGAAAAAATACTGATTAGTATCAGTGGCTTGGGCTTCTTTTTAGCACTAGAGACGGAGAGAGTGAACTGATTGGAGCTATGTTCAGAAGGTAGAATGACAGCAGTGTGTGAGTGTCAGGGTGTGAGGGTGTAAGAGAAGACAGCCTCAAAAATACTTTCAGGTTTCTGTGTTGAATGAACAAATGGCATTGCTTTCTAAGATAGTGGACACGGGAGGGATGGTAGTGGGACAAAGATTACAAGTACGGTTTTGTCAAGCTTGAGATACTTTGTGGGATGTGCAAGAAGAGATGACAGTTGGATAGCCAAGTTGGAAAGAGAAGCTGGACTGGAGCTATACTCTTGGAAGTTGTAGGTATTTCAACTTTGTGGATGAGACTGTCTTGAGAAACAAGTAAGAGCATGAAAGGGGAAGTGGTTTCTTTCACTGTTGTTTTTACTTGAAATAGAGCAAGTTCATTATGTCAGCATGTTGATGGGGAGCAACTGGTATGAGTGGGAGGTTGAAGATATAGTGGCCAAGTGAGATCTCTGGGAAGGAAGAAGAAATCAGATTTAGAATATGTGAGAAGCAATGGCTTTTGGTTGACTGACAAAGTTTTTTTTTTTAATTATTAGAGGAAGGAAAAGGAAAGGTTGGCTATAGATACAGACTTATTTGCAGCCACAGTTGTGGGAAGTTGAAGAAGTTCCCATCTTATGGTTGAAAGTCAGTAAGGACTCAGGGGCATTATGTCTCTTTGGCAACTATGCAACATCTGTGTCACGCTTTTCTGAAGCTGTGAAACATGCACAGTTTATATTCATAGGACTTTTTGAGCAAAAACATTATCAACAGTTCTTCTTTCTAAATGATTCCTTAGAAGTTTGTGTTTCTGGTGAAGGGGGTGGGGCTAATACAAACTTTTAGATATGCCAAAACTCAAAGGGAGAATAAAAAACAAAGTTGAAAAGCTTCATAGTATATAACACTTTGAAACTAAAAGTTAAGGATTGCAAACATCCATTTTGTAAAGAGGACAAAATGATACACCTAATAATAATTACCAGAAGGTTTTATTTATATCAGAGCTAATACTCATGGAAAAAAGGCTCAATCTTTCATGTTGTTGTTGTTCAATGCTAAGTTGTGTCCAACTCTTTGTGACCCTGTAGACTGCAGCACACCAGGCTTTCCTGTCTTCCATTATCTCCCAGAGTTTTCTCAAGTTTATTACTTTTCATACCCTCTTATTAAAATTTTTTAAAAGCCACCCACTCTGAGAATACTGACAAATAACTAATGAACTTCTCATGCTTGAGACTGAGATATAAAAAGGATACTACTAAGAAGTTGTTAGAAACACACAGCAGAAGGACTGGGACGTGGACCAAAGGAGATGAATCATCTGCAGAGAAGTGTTTTTCTCCATGATGCAGGACCCAGAGGCAGAAGGCTCACAGGCAAGACCAATGATGCCCTTGGAAAATAACAGCGTGAAAGCCCTGGCTGCCATCCTCATTCCCAGCACGTTCGGGGCCACCCAGTGGAGCAGCATTTCACCACTGATGATGGATTTGCTACCATTTGGGACACTTAGCATTAGCATTAAAAGAATTAGGCATTTAATATTAACAGCGAGGAGAAGGGGAGGGTAGAGGAGGGGGAGAAGGACAATTACTTCACATTTCAGCCTGCATTTCCAAAGCATACTTCCTCTGAAAACATTATCAATCATTTTCTTATTGAGTTAACAGACAAGTGCTGGGTCTGCTGGGCCTGGTCAAAACACTCAGGATTGTCTGGCCGTGTGTATTTAACCCTGTTGAGTCTATGACTCTTTGGGAAAAGACTTATATAATGAAAGAACTAAATAAAAGTTGAAGGTCATAGCTGAAGAAGTATTAAGTTGTAAGGAACTGACTAAATGCTTTAAGAAACCAGTAAAAAGACTAAACACAGTAGATTTTGTGAAAGGTGTCAACATAATAAATACTCACAACCTAAAAGTTGAATTATGTTTATTCACGGAATTTTTAGGACTTCAAGCCCGAGAGACAGCATCTCAAGTGACCCTGAGAGAACTGGTCGGAAAAGGTGAGGGGAGGGGCCAAGTTACACCCAAGTTTTGCAACAAATGTGAGATAGTTTGAGCATCAAAATATTACTGTTAATTAAAGAAAACTAGATATCCCAAATTAAGGAATTTAGTGCTTTTCTATATATGGGAAAATGCAAGAGTCTGGGCTCATTGAAATCATTACCATTCCTTTCATATGCATCTCAGCTATCTGGGAACAGTATCCTGTGTTTTTCTTATCCTGAGTTCCTCAGAGCTCACCATAGGAAGTGGCTACAGCCTAATGGTTGCTGATTGCAGGGATTCTTCTCCTTCCTGAGTGTCCTTAGGGCTCACATTGAAAGGCTGCAATCACTGATTACTGTTACATCCTTGTTTACTGACATGGCAGGAAATACTCCATTTCTCAGAGGAGTAAGTCTTAAAGAAAGGTACAGGAGTGAGATGATTAGAAAGGAGGAGAGAAGCATTTCAAACAGGAGGACTGTTGTGACTAGGGTTCCCCAGGACAGGCTAAAGGAAACACCTGGTGATTAGCTCACTGCTGGAGGCTACGAGCAGGGGTGTAGACAAGGACAAGGGGGCTTAGAAGGTTCTAAGGCAGCTCACTATTATTTGAACACCAGTCCAGGCAAGCCCAGTTTCTGGTCCTCTCCTACCCTTTATGATGGGTTTATTCAGAAAGTAACAAGTCTAGAACTCATTTTCTTTTTACTGGTTCATTGTTCACTCATTTCCTTTATTAATTAAAAAAAGGAGGGGATTCTAGAATATTGCTTGTTCAATTTGCCTGGTGTTTTAAGGCAGGCTGTCAATCACATCCTCTCTAAAAGATCAAGCAGAGAGAAGAACAGGTGAAGCAATAAAACCAGCAGTGGGTACTGTAGCCACACTGGACGGCCTCCTGTGGCCTGGGCTGACTGTGGGAAAGTGTCATGCCCTGGGAATGTCCGGGTTTACTTATTATTATTAGATCAAAAAGGGCAGTTGTGTCTGGGCATCTTTATTAGTCACATTTTTTTGGAGACCTGTAGTTCTGAGTATTTAATACGTGACAGGTGGGGAGTGAGGAATTGCTTTCAAGAGTACTGCAGACGGTTTGTGAAAGTTGACTAATTTCTCAAGGACACTCCACTGCAATGAACGCACCATTACAAATTGACCTGCTATCTGTGTTGGCATGATTTACTCTTCCAGCAGAGCAAAGGTCAATCTCTCTATTTCCTTACTTTTTTATTGTTTTATAATAACTTTTTCTTATCATGCTGCTCGACTATTTCTTTCACTGTAGGTTCTTTGTATTCCTATGCTTTATAATGTTATATATATTCCTATGAGTCACCAGAGATCTTCTTTGAAAGGAAGTGAAATATAAACATATAATACTTTTTATTTTGGCTTAAATAAGAAACTATGAGGGAAAAAAACGTGAGAGAAACCATCTAGGATATTTATCTGCCAAGTAGGGTATTCTCAGTTGCTTCAGTCATGTCTGACTCTTTTGCAGCCTCATGGATTGTAGCCTGCCAGGCTCCTCTGTCCATTCTAGGCAAGAATACTGGAGTGGATTGCCTTGCTCTCCTCCAAGGAGCCTTCCCAACCCAGGGATTAAACCCATGTATCCCATGTCTCCTGCATTGCAGGCAGATTCTTTACCCACTGAACCACCTGCAATCTGTTTTAAAGAGTTTCTGAAAATAGTAACTTGCATCTTTGTGAGTCATTCCAGTGTATGTACTCAGTGTTAGAAATTTGTTTATGTTTAACCCAAGTTCACAAGTTACCTTTAAACAGGGGTTCCTCTTTCACTGTCTCAAGGGTGTTCTCTTCCCCTTGTTCCTAGCTTTCAGTGTCCTAGTCCAACTACAAAGTCACGTATGGGAAACACCCCAACTCCATATGGTAAGTCCCTCTGAGCTATCTCCCTGGACTGTGGTGGGCACGAGACCTTAAGGGGAGGCTAAGTTCTAGGTGTGTGTGGACTCAAACCTGAGGGTGACCTGTCCCACTCAGCGCATGGTTAGCAGATCCCCAGGAGGGATTCTGAGGTTTGGGCAGGTAGTCAGTTCCAGGCCAGTGGAGATCTGCTGAACTGTCACCAGGTCACCTCAGTCCTGGAGTTAACTCTGTGGGGCTTCTGGACCTTTCTGAGGTGTCCCTTTCAGGCTCATGAATTCTAGCCCTTGGGTCTGCTGTGAGATGAGTTGGGAATGGTATCAGGTATGCTCCTATCTCCTAGTTTCCATTCCAGCCACTTTCTGTTTTCACACTTCAGATTTCTATCCTCAAGCAAGCAAAATGCTCAAAACACGATGACCCTTTCTTCTGTAGTAAGGTCAGAGTACTTAGAAACACAGGACCAGTTTCTTAGAAACTTTCTGGTAGGTGAGATGAGAAGCTTTCATTACATCTTGGTGAGTCATTTTTTTCCAATGAATGAGAGAATATATTTTCTGAGGAAGCAAATCAACAACATTATGTTATTTTGAAGACCTGATTCCCAAGGAAAAGATATGGAATTGAATATCATTCTGATTTTATTACAATAGCATGTCATAAGCTTAGAGATGATTGTTAAAATCGTATTATGGCCTTCTTTTTTTCTCTAGGCACAACTCTTTCACCCTTTAAAAAAATATTAGATATTCTACAAACCTGGTTATCTTTCTTGTTTTTCTTGTGTCTGCCTCCAAACCCTCATATCTTTCCTTAAAATGAGACCCACTGCTCAGTGCTCTGTGAAGGCTCTATTTCGTTGCAAGGTCATATCAGGGTTTTAAATACCATTTTGGTAACCACTTATACTTTGCAGACATTTAGTTTCATAATTTTATAAAGGTACTTTTCTGCTAAGTCATGATTGGCTTCACTTCATGGCATCTAGATAGCCAGCCCTGCTTGAAGGCACCAGCGTTTCAGATTCCTTTATTCCTTTCCTGTAATAAGTACTCCCCAGGATACACTTGCCTGAGTATATGTTTGGGAACAAGATGATGAAAGGATGCTTCACAGGCTCATTCTGATCACTGGTCCTTAATCAACTCACCCCTTCCAGCTCATCCCAGAGTGACTGCCAAGGCATTTTGCAAGCTCTCTATCTCCTAGCTCTCTACCTGTCACACTATTGCTTTCAGTGACTGCACTTTCAGCACTGACACAGCTCCCAGGATTGCTGGGTGTGGATCCCTCCCCCACCTTTTTTTTTTCCTGAGTCACAGGGGATTTTGCTCTTTGGACAGCAACTTTGAGCCTGAGGCTGAGATGGACGTGGTGGACTGGCTCACAACTCAGGGCTAACCACCGCTTAGGGCTTCACCCCTATGCTGCTGCTTTGACTCAGTTTTATGGTTCTTTAGTCTCTTTTTGGAGATACTACTTGTTTTAGTTGTTGTACATGTTTGGCTATAAGTTACCTTAACTTTGGAGAAGGCAATGACACCCCACTCCAGTACTCTTGCCTGGAAAATCCCATGGATGGAGGGGCCTGGTAGGCTGCAGTCCATGGGGTCTCTAAGAGTCAGACATGACTGAGCAACTTCACTTTCACTTTTCACTTTCAGGCATTGGAGAAGGAAATGGCAACCCACTCCAATGTTCTTACCTGGAGAATCCCAGGGACGGAGGAGCCTGGTGGGCTGCCGTCTGTGGGGTCACACACAGTTGGACATGACTGAAGTGACTTAGCAGCAGCAGTAACTTCTACCCTGGAGAAGGAAATGGCAACCCACTCCAGTATCCTTACCTGGAGAATCCCATGGACAGAGAAGCCTGATAGGCTATAGTCCACGGGGTCGCAAAGAGTCGGACACGACTGAGTGACTTTTTACTTTTACTTACTTTTACCTTAACTCTGCCTTAATGATGGCTTAGCTGAATAAGACTGTGTTTACCTCTCATAACAATCTGAAGGTGGTTTTTTGGTGGATAGTGTTGGTTCAACTGCTTGTCAGCCTCACCAAGGACACAGATTTGCCTTTCTTACCTTTGCTGCCCTTAAGTCACACATTTTCTTTCTCCTGGTGCCAAAATGGGATCTACTGCTCCAGATGGAATGTCAGTGATGGGTGTGCACAAGGTGGAGGAAGAGCTGAAGGTCAGAAGCTCTTTCCTCTTTTTACCTCTTTCCTGAAGCTATGCTTCATTGCCCACACTTGCCTACATGAGAAACCAGGAAAGAGGTGATTTTTTCCAGGATCTCAGTGGTAGAGAGGAACACAGGAGAAAACGGTTGGAATGAATGTTTGGTCACCCAACCAACAGTGCTTCAAAATGGAAGTGTTCCAAATTCATTGTTTATGGTAGCCCCTGTACGGCAGCTTATGGTTACTTATCCTTTCTGCTCAAGGATCTCTCCAATTATAACGCAGGTGTGTCTCCACTACTGAAGATGAAAATACCAGATATCCTCCGTTCTAGGTTTCCTTGCAGCTAAGGTGTGTAAATCTCCAAGAGAAAGGGAGAAATTAAACCTGTATCCAGCTCTACTTGAAGCCAACATCATGCCTTGCCAGTCACCAAAACTGTTCAGTTACATGGGTCAGTATATATGTCTATTTTTTTCCTTAAGATAATTTGTGTTGGATTTTCTGGTACTTGAAACCAAAATTATCCTAGTTAATACACACTTACAGTGCAATTTTTCTGGATAAAATAACAAAAATTATTTTCAATAGTATTCTTTTTGTTTTTAACAACTTCAGTTTGCTGAAACCAGTTAAAATTCCAAATGTTAGTCTTTCTTTTTTTCATTACTCCTCTCTCCCCCCTCACCTAAATATGGTGTCTGTGTTGTCTTAGAAACCTTTAGTCCATAAGATAAGTCATGAATGGACATAAAATTGCATTTAAAAGGAAGTTATACAAAGTTTCTGTCTCCTCCCACCTCCATATTTGACACTTTCATATAGGGACCTTGTTTCAGTGAATATTTGGAGGCAGGGCCATCAGCCTCCAAGACCAAGGAACCCACTTCCTGATACTCATGTCTCTCTATACCTCTTTCTCACACTGATCTTGCACAGCACACATAAAAGATCATGTGTCATCTCCAGAACAAAATTTAAAAGACTGGAGCTTCTATTTTAGGTTTTTGTTCCCCCTCGCTCCCTCTTCCTCTGGGGAAATCTAACTGCTATGTTATAAGCAGCCCATGAAGAAGTCCATGTGGTGAGATGCTGAGGCCTCCTCTTGGATGTGGAACCTCCAGTCCTGATGGAATCTCAGCTCTCTGCAGTCTTAGTTGACATGTGGACACTGGGTCAGAACCATCAGCATGTCCCAGATTCTTGAGCCACAGAAAATATATTAAAAAAATAGTTTACTTGCTCTGAGCTACAAAGTTTTGGGGTGATTTACCACATAGCAGCAGAGAATTAATATAGACTGCTTAACTTACTTGACAATACATGATCAAAAAATTAAATAACTGCATGAAGGAAAAGGGAGGCACAGAGGAAAATCAGAATAAAGAAGACATAATGGAGACAGCAGTGAAGTTTGAATACAAACTGTATGCTGCAAGTTCCTGTTTATTAATATGAAGTGGGCCACTGATTTGTCCCAAAGATTTTGGGAGTCAGCACAAAATGGGAGAGATACAATTAGTACAATCCAGAAAGAAATTTATCCAACAGATCTTTATACAAAGAACAGTGTACACTATCAAAAATGGATGTTTCAAAAACAAAGTTGCAGAAGTAAAATTATTTATTCATGCTTATCTTTAATAATCCTCTAATTTGTAAGAAATAAAATGTTTCCCTTCAAAAATAGAATAGACTTAATTATAAACCTAGCAAAGTTTAATCTGAGTATATAAAGCTCACAGTATAAAGACACTGGTGAGAATCAGAACTTAAAATTCAAATTGTTCTTCTTTCAGTTCAGTTCAGTTCAGTTCATTCGCTCAGTCGTGTCTGACTCTTTGCGACCCCATGAGTCAGAGCACGCCAGGCCTCCCTGTCCATCACCAACTCCTGGAGTTCACTCAGACTCACGTCCATCGAGTCGGTGATGCCATCCAGCCATCTCATCCTCTGTCGTCCTCTTCTCTTCCTGCCCCCAATCCCTCCTAGCATCAGAGTCTTTTCCAATGAGTCAACTCTTCCCATGAGGTGGCTAAAGTACTGGAGTTTCAGCTTCAGCATCAGTCCTTCCAAAGAACACCCAGGACTGATCTCCTTTAGAATGGACTGGTTGGATCTCCTTGCAGTCCAAGGGACTCTCAAGAGTCTTCTCCAACACCACAGTTCAAAAGCATCAATTCTTCGGCGCTCAGCTTTCTTCACAGTCCAACTCTCACATCCATACATGACCACTGGAAAAACCATAGCCTTGACTAGACGGACCTTTGTTGGCAAAGTAATGTCTCTACTTTTCAATATGCTATCTAGGTTGGTCATAACTTTAGGCACACTTAAAAAATATTGAACTTTAAATTAATTGTTTAATGTGAGAATGTATTTGTAAGACCCAGTGAAAAGTGGGAGCTGTGATTATGGAACAACTGAATTTAGTTTATAAAATTGTGGAAAATAAACTTCCCCAAATATTCTGGAAAATGTTCCAGATCTGCCTTCATTTATGTGTAAGAAAGATAGAAAAATGCAACAAGAAAAAACAACAGCTAGCTAATCAACTCACATATGAACTTGTGAGATCTGAGCTTTTCTGAGACAATATACATTGGTACATAAAGTTAAATATGATAAAATTTGGGGCATTGTAATCATGAGAATGAAATTGCAACAATATAGATGAATTCAGTATTGTGTAAGAAGCTGCCTGATGCCAACAAACTTCCCAACTCTGTGATCAATGACTCAAGATGATAGCTTGAAATCATTCACTTGTTAAAACTCTACCATCACATCACTGGATGAATTTCTCAAATAGAATGTTGAGCAAATAAAGCAAGGGAATATGATTGCACTTATGTAAAACACAAAAAATGTCAAACTGACATATTGGTAGTGGTGAGGATAAATGATTATCCTTGGAGAGAAGGGTGGTGAGAGGGAGGAGCATGAAGTGAACGTCAAGGCTGTTGGTAAGATTCTATTTCTTTTTTCTTTTTTTTTTTTACTTACTTGAGGTACCCAGAACAGTCAAATCCATAGAGCTTAAAAGTAGAATGGTGGTTGCCAGTGACTGGGGGGGAAGAAAATGGGGAATTATTGTTTAGTGGATATGAAATTTAGTTTTAGAAGGTGAAAAAAGTTCTGGAGATGGATAGTGGTGATGGTCAGAACAATAGAAATAAAGAAAATGTGGTATATCCATATAATGGAATATTATTCAGTCATAAAAAAGGAAATGAAGTACTGCTTCAATGTGGATGAAGCTTGAAAACAATGCTCAGTGGAAGAATTCATATATAGAAGGTCACATATTCTATCATTTCATTTATAGAAATGTTCAGAATTGTCAAATCCATGGAGAAAGAATGTAGATTAGTAGTTTCCCCATTACGGAGTGGTAGGGAGAAGAGGGTCAGAGAAGGCAATGGCATCCCACTCCAGTACTCTTGCCTGGAAAATCCCATGGATGGAGGAGCCTGGTAGGCTGCAGTCCATGGGGTTGCTAAGAGTCGGACACGACTGAGCGACTTCGCTTTCACTTTTCACTTTCATGCATTGGAGAAGGAAATGGCAGCCCACTCCAGTGTTATTGCCTGGAGAATCCCAGGGACGGGGGAGCCTGGTGGGCTGCCTTCTCTGGGGTCGCACAGAGTCGGACACCACTGAAGTGACTTAGCAGCAGCAGGGAGAAGAGGGTATTGAAAAGTATGGGGTTTCTTTTTAGGGAGATGGAAATGTTCTGGAATTAGTGGTAATGGTTATACAACATTGCAAATATACTGAAAATTACTGAGTTATACACTTGAAAACTGGGAAAATGAATTTTATGTCATGTCCTTTTGATTGCAATTTTTTAGAAGGAATGAGATTCTATTTCTTGATTTGAGTATTGGCATGATGGATGGGTCCACTTTTTGAAAATTCATAACTATGTACTTTTGTGAGTTGTACATACTTCTGTGTGTATTATGTTGTTGTTCAGACACTAAATTGTGTCTGACTCTGCAACCCCATAAATTGCAGTATGCCAGGCTTCCCTGTCCTTCGCTGTTTCCTGGAGTTTGTTCAGATTCATGTTCATTTAATTGATAATGCCATCCAATCATCTCACCCCTTCTCCTCCTCCCCTCAATCTTTCCCAGCATCAAGGTCTTTTCCAATGAGTTGGCTCTTCACATCAGGTAAAGAATTGGAGCTTCAGCTTCAGTATCAGTACTTCCAATGAATATTCAGGATTGATCCTTTAGGATTGACTGGTTTGATCTTCTTGCTATCTAAGAGATTCTCAAGAGTCTTCTCCAGCACCACAATTTGAAAGCATCAGTTCTTCAGTGCTCCGCCTTCTTTATTGTCCAACTCTCACATCTGTACGTACTACTGGAAAAACCATAGCTTTGACTACATGGACCTTTGTTGGCAAAGTGATGTCTCCACTTTTTAAAATGCTGTCTAGTTTGTCACAACTTTTCTTCCAAGGAGCAAGAGTCTTTTAATTTCATGACTGCAGTCACCATCCACAATGGTTTTGGAGTCCAGGTAAATAAAATCTGTCAAGTTAAAAACGACAGAAAGTAAGAAGCAAGCTTTTAAATTAAAAATGAGTCAACAGGATGAAAGGCTGCAATACAAACACAAAGAAGAAAGCAGTATATTAGAAGGCACTGAGGTCCACTAAAAGCAAAAGTCTTTTCCAGGAATTGGGTGTCACGGTGTTTGGCACAATGCAGGTGTCATTAAATATTTATGTATACAATGAACAAGTGAACATTTCTTTTAAAATCAGTCAACTCTTAAAATGAAGTATTGTGAACACTCCTATAGATGCTCTTTTCAATTGTTTTTTAGCAACATAAAACATTTTCTAGATAATATTAGAAGAGGATCAATTTCTTATTATAACTGTTTGCTGCAGTCACACCTTTCTAGCATAGGAGACAAACAACCAGAGTAATGGGAAATAATTTGACACATAATGCTTCACAGAATGAGATTTCAATTCTCCTATTTACAAATTAAAAAAAAAAGATTTAAATAAATTCTTTTCTATTTACTTAGTTCACTGTGATACATACAAAACTGAGTGATGATGTTGTTGGGTATGGGCAGATTTGAATTTTTTTCATTCCCATGAATGGGCTTTTATTTGTTTTTATGAAAGGTTGGTAATTCAGGCTCAAAACAAGAGTAGCTTTGGTGGACTGTGTAAACCCCTCTAGAATTTGTCAAGTAACCTGGGTAGAAGCTTTTATTTTATTAGGCAAACAAACTAAAGTTATTTATTCATATAAAAATATGGCATAATGTAATATAAGACAATAAGATCTTACCTTTTGAGGAAAATAAAATTAATAAAGAATGGATTTCACTCTATTATATAAATAGGAAACTCCCCATAAATATTATTTCTCCTAACTAAGCTTCTGAGAAATATTCAGTGACTGTGAATTTGGGGTTATCTCCTCTAGTAAGTACCGTGAGTGCAGTTAATTTCTGTTGCTATTTCTGTTAGAAAGCATATGATTTCACAGTCAGAAACACTGGGAGGATAGGGAAAGTTAGGAGCTTGAATTAAAATGTATTTGTAAAGTGTGTTTATATCTTGTAAGAGAGAAATTCTCACCTCAGGGAAATGTAGTTGTATTTCTATTGTTCCTGACAGGAATTTGCTTGAATTTGATTCAATTAAATAGTATACATAGAATCCCATCTGCAAACAGTGAGAGTTTTATTTCTTTTCCAATTTGTATTCCTATTATTTCCTTTTCTTCTCTGATTGCTGTGGCTAGGGCTCCCAAAACTATGTTGAATAATATTGGTGAGAGTGGGCACACTTGTTCCTGGTTTTAGAGGAAATGCTTTCAGTTTTTTGCAGTTGAGGATAACGTTTGCTGTAGATTTGTTGTATAAGGCCGTTATTATGTTGTGGTATGTTCCTTCTGTGCCTACTTTCTGGAGAGTTTTTATCATAAATGGGTGTTGAGTTTTGTCAAAGGCTTTCTCTGCATCTATTGAAATGATCATATGGTTTTTAATCTTTCAATTTGTTAATATAGTTTATCACATTGATTGATTTGCATATATTGAAGAATTTTTGCATCCCTGGAATAAAGCCCATTTGATCATGGTGTATGATCTTTTTAATGTGTTCTTGGATTCTGTTTGCTAGAGTTTTGTTGAAGATTTTGCATCTATGTCCATCAGTGGTATTAGCCTGTAATTTTCTCTTTTTTTTGTATGCATCTTTGGATGGTTTTGGTATCAGGGTGATAGCATTCTTGTAGAATGAGTTTGGGAGTTTTCCTCCCTCTGCAATTTTCTGGAAGAATTTGAGCAGGATATGTTTTAGCTCTTCTCTAAATTTTTTGTAGAATTAACCTGTGAAGCAATCTGATCCTGGGCTTTTATTTGTTGGAAGATTTTTGATTACAGTTTCAATTTGTTTGCTTGTGATTGGTTTGTTCATATTTTCTATTTCTTTCTGGTCATTTTAGAAAGGGTATACTTTTCTAAATGTTTGTCCATTTCTTCCAAGTTGTCCATTTTATTGGCATATAGTTGCTCATAGTAGTCTTTTATGATTCTTTGTATTTCTGTGTTGTCTGTTGTAACTTCTCTTTTTTCATTTCTTTTTTTTTTTAATTTTATTTTATTTTTAAACTTTACAGTATTGTATTAGTTTTGCCCAACATTGAAATGAATCCACCACAGATATACCCGTGCTCCCCATCCTGAACCCTCCACCCTCCTCCCTCCCCATACCCTCCCTCTGGGCCGTCCCAGGGCACCAGCCCCAAGCATCCAGCATCGTGCATTGAACCTGGACTGGCGACTCGTCTCATACATGATATTACACATGTTTCAATGGCATTCTCCCAAATCTCCTCACCCTTTCCCTCTCCCACAGAGTCCACAAGACTGATCTATACATCAGTGTCTCTTTTGCTGTCTCGTACACAGGGTTATTGTTACCATCTTTCTAAATTCCATATATATGCCTTAGTATACTGTATTGGTGTTTTTCTTTCTGGCTTACCTCACTCTGTATAATAGGTTCCAGTTTCATCCACCTCATTAGAACTGATTCAAATGTATTCTTTTTAATGGCTGAGTAATACTCCATTGTGTATATGTACCACAGCTTTCACTGATTTGAGTCTTCTTTTTTTTTCCTTGATGATTGTAACATTTTGTTTATCTTCTCAAAGAACCGGCTTTTAGTTTTATTGATCTTTGCTCTAGTCTCCATTTCTTTTTCATTTATTTCTGCTCTGATATTTATGATTTCTTCCTTCTAACGTGGGAGCTTTTTTGTTCTTTTTCTAGTTGTTTTAGGTTTAAGTTTAGGCTCTTTATTTGATGTCTTTCTTGTTTCTTGAGGTAGGTTTTGTATTGCTATGAACTTCCCTCTTAGCCCTGCTTTTACTTTATCCCATAGGTTTTGGGTTGCCATGTTTTCATTGTCATTTGCATTTAGGTATATTTTGATATCTTTTTTGATTCATTCAGTGTTCAGTTCAGTTCAGTCGCTCAGTCGTGTCCGACTCTCTGTTGGTTATTCAGAAGCATATTGCTTAGCCTCCATTTGTCTGTGTTTTTCATAGTTTTTTTTTTTTTCCTGTAGCTGATAAGATTTTATAGCAATGTGATCAGAAAAGATGATTAAAATGATTTCAATATTTTAAAATTTACCAAGGCTAGATTTCAGACCCGGGATGTGATCTATCCTGGAGAATGTTCCATGTGCGCTTGAGAGAAAAGTGAAATCTAATTTTCTTTCTTTTTTTTTTTGGATGAAATACCCTATAGACATCAATTAAGTCCAACTGGTCCAATGTATTATTTAAAGTTTGCATTTCTTTGTTTATTTCTTGTCTGAATGATCTGTCCATTGGTATACATGAGGTATTAAATTCTCCCACTATTATTATATTGCTTCTATTTCCTCTTTAATAGTTGTTAGCATTTGCTTTATATATTGAGGTGCTCCTATGTTGGATGCATATATATTAATAGTTGTTATGCCTTTTTCATGGATTGATCCCTTGATCATTATGCAGTGTCTTCTTTGTCTCTCATAAGAGTCTTTATTTTTAAGTCTATTTTATCTCATATGAGTATTGCTATTCCTGCTTTCTTTTGGTCTCCATTTGCATGGAATATCTCTTTCCAGGCCCTCACTTTCAGTCTTTATGTATCCCTAGGTTTGAGGTAGGTCTCTTGTTTGTTTGCAGATGACATGATTCTCTACATAGAAAACTCTAAAGATGCTACCAGAAAATTACTAGGGCTAATCAATGAATATAGTAAAGTTGTAGAATATGAAATTAATACACAGAAATCCCTCACATTCCTATGCACTAACAATGAAAAATCAGAAAGAGAAATTAAGGGAACAATCCCATTTACCATTGCAACAAAAAGCATAAAATACTTAGGAATAAGTCTTGTTGACTTGTTCATGGACTCCCAGAACTGCAGAAAGAGCAGTGTGGTCAGGCAGAGATTACCCCCTTAAATTTCACAAATAGTGCAGACTGTGGAGCTGCTTCCACAGCCTGAGAATTAGGGTACTAAGAAATGAACGAGACCAGGATGTAGGTTCATTGAGACCAACACAGTGTGGAGAAGTGGCAAATGCTAGAGGGATAGGGAGACTGATTCGACCAGCTTGAAAATGTAGCTGGACTCTGCAAGTGACCACTAAGAGTAGTTTTTGTAGGAATCAGTTGCATCTCAATAGGTCTTCTGGGCTTCCACTCACCATGTGGACCTGGAAACAATAATCCACTGTGATTATCAGTGTGATTATCAACAGAACAAGAGCCACCACCATTAACATGATTGTTTATGACTCATGAATAAAAAGATAGTCAATCCAAAGAAGTCATCTACCATGAAAGATGATGGCTTTTCCCACTCTTTTCCCCAGAACCAGGGGAATCTATGTGAGAAAGAAAGGGGCTCTTTCATAAGAGCAAGTATTTCCACACCTCTCCTGTCCACTCCAATTTAGTCCTTCATGGGTAAGGTGAAGGAGGAGGGGATTTTGGAGACAGATGAATTCGTGTATGAGATTAAGTTTAAAAATCATCAGGATTAAGTCTTAGTAAGTAAAAGACAATAGTCAGTATGAAAAAGAAAGTGACAAATTTAAGGAAGCAAATTGGGACATCACAATAGGGTCTGCTATGTGGTGGGAGGCTGGGAGCTGAGCAGAGCACAGTTACTCTTTGAAAAAAATAATCTTCATGTCTATCCCCTAATGTGGTAAGACTCCCAACAAAGCTGTTCAGAAAAGAAATTACTGTTATTGCTGTGAACAAGTGCCAGTGGGGAGAGGTAGTCAGTAAGCTCTGCTGGAGTGGAGGGTGACAGGCTGATGAGGATGTGGGGACTCGCTGAAAAGACATTGGAAGGGCAGGCCAGCTGGCCCAGTGAAACGGGCAGGATTTGGTTGGGCAGGAAGTTGGTTTTACTCTCCTAAAATGTGAAATATTTGAAAGGAGAAGGGAAACATAGAAGAAAATACAATTTTTTTTAACCTTCAGTTCAGTTCAGTGGCTCAATCATGTCCGACTCTTTGCGACCCCATGAATTGAAGTATGCCATGCCTCCTTGTCCATCACCAACTCCCGGAGTTCACTCAAACTCACGTCCATCGAGTTGGTGATGCCATCCAGCCATCTCATCCTCTGTCGTCCCCTTCTCTTCCTGCCCCCAATCCCTCCCAACATCAGGGTCTTTTCCAATGAGTCAACTCTTCGCATCAGGTGGCCAAAGTATGGGAGTTTCAGCTTCAATATCAGTCCTTCCAATGAACACCCAGGACTGGTCTCCTTTAGGATGGACTGGTTAGATCCCCTTGCAGTCCAAGGGACTCTCAAGAGTCTTCTCCAACACCACAGTTCAAAAGCATCAATTCTTCGGTGTTCAACTTTCTTCACAACCCAACTCTCACATCCATACATGACCACTGGAAAAACCACAGCCTTGACTAGACGGACCTTGGTTGGCAAAGTAATATTTCTGCTTTTTAATATTCTATCTAGGTTGGTCATAACTTTCCTTCCAAGGAGTAAGCGTCTTTTAATTTCATGGCTGCAATCACCATCTGCAGTGATTTTGGAGCCCCTCAAAATAAAACTGACACTGTTTCCACTGTTTCCCCATCTATTTCCCATGAAGTGATGGGACCAGATGCCATGACCTTAGTTTTCTGAGGCCAACTTTTTCACTCTCCTCTTTCACTTTCTTCAAGATGCTTTTTAGTTCCTCTTCACTTTCTGTCATAAGGGTGGTGTCACCTGCATATCTGAGGTTATTGATATTTCTCCTGGCAATCTTGATTCCAGCTTGTGCTTCCTCCAGCCCAGCATTTCTCATGATGTACTCTACATAGAAGTTAAATAAACAGGGTGACAATATACAGCCTTGATGTATTCCTTTTTCTATTTGGAACCAGTCTGTTGTTCCATGTCCAGTTCTAACTGTTGCTTCTTGACCTCCATATAGGTTTCTCAAGAGGCAGGTCAGGTGGTCTGGTATTCCCATCTCTTTCAGAATTTTCCACAGTTGATTGTGATCCACAAAGTCAATGGCTTTGGCATAGTCAATAAAGCAGAAATAGATGTTTTTCTGGGAGTCTCTTGCTTTTTTGATGATCCAGCAGATGTTGGCAATTGGATCTCTGGTTCCTCTGCCTTTTCTAAAACCAGCTTGAACATCAGGAATGTCATGGTTCACTTATTGCTGAAGCCTGGCTTGGAGAATTTTGAGCATTACTTTACTAGTGTGTGAGATGAGTGCAATTATGTGGTAGTTTGAGCATCCTTTGGCATTGCCTTTCTTTGGGATTGGAATGAAAACTGACCTTTTCCAGTCCTCTGGCCACTGCTGAGTTTTCCAAATTTGCTGGCATATTGAGTGCAGCACTTTCATAGCATCATCTTTCAGGATTTGAAATAGCTCAACTGGAATTTCATCACCTCCACTAGGTTTGTTTTTAGTGATGCTTTCTAAGGCCCACTTGACTTCACATTCCAGGATGTCTGGCTAAGTGAGTGATCACACCATTGTGATTATCTGGGTCTAGAAGATCTTTTTTGTACAGTTCTTCTGTGTATTCTTGCCACTTCTTCTTAATAGCTTCTGCTTCTTTTAGGTCCATACCATTTCTGTCCTATATCGAGCCCATCTTTGCATGAAATGTTCCTTTGGTATCTCTGATTTTCTTGAAGGGATCTCTAGTCTTTCCCATTCTGTTGTTTTCCTCTATTTCTTTGCATTGATTGCTGAGGAAGGCTTTCTTATCTCTTCTTGCTATTCTTTGGAACTCTGCATTCAGATGCTTATATCTTTCCTTTTCTCCCTTGCTTTTCACTTCTCTTCTTTTCACAGCTATTTGTAAGGCCTCCTCAAACAGCCATTTTGCTTTCTTGCATTCCTTTTCCATAGGGATGGTCTTGATCCCTGTCTCCTGTACAATGTCACGAATCTCTGTCCATAGTTCATCAGGCACTCTTTCTATCAGATCTAGTTCCTTAAATCTATTTCTCACTTCCACTGTATAATCATAAGGGATTTGATTTAGGTCATATCTGATGGTCTGGTTGTTTTCCCCACTTTCTTCAATTTAAGTCTGAATTTAGCAATAAGGATTTTGTAAGTTTTTAACCTTAAGTGGCTTCATTTTCAAAATAGTCTCATTATCCTACAGCCTGGGAAGATCCAAACATTCAGTGACTGATGACAGCCGGCCTCCTCACCCTTCTACTAACTTAGGCATCTAGGGTTGTCAGCAGGAAAACTGAGCTCCATGCAGCATATTATAGCTGGTAAGACCCAAGCTGAGAACAAGGAAGAGCTAGGGTTCACAAAGTAAAATAAAGAAATAAGTCCTACAAAGCCATACATCATTATTTCATCAGTTGTAGTAGTCTACTTTTCTAAGTCTGTTCTCTTGCACACAGTAACTAACCTCAACTCAGACATTGTCCTCTCAGATAAGTAACAGGCTGCAGAGGCAAGAGGGTGTGACTGCTGTAGTCTTCTCCCAGAGATGGAAGTTTGGCCAGAAGTTTCATCGCGTCTGAGTCCCAACAGGAATGTGGACAGAAGGCTTGCTCTCTACACAGGATGAGGCATTTGAAATTATTTATGTTGTTTTGGTGACTTGATCAACTAAAGCACCAGTTTGGAGAACTGATTGAAGGGTTCCTTGATAACTCAGTTCGTAAAGAATCTGCCTGCAGCGCAGGAGACCTGTGTTCGATCCTTGTGTTGGGAAGATCCCCTGGAAAAGGAAATGGCAAACCATTCCAATATCGTTGCCTGGAAAATCCCATCTACAGAGGAACCTGGTGGGCTGCAGGCCATGGGGTCACAAAGAGTTGTGCACGACTGAGCAACTAACACACAAACAGTTGGCAAAAGGACAAAGAATACTCAGGTGTATTAGCTGATATGTTGCCTACAGAAAGTCGACAGTTAGAAGAATGCTGGCTGCTTTGTAAAGAGTATAGAGTTATTCTTCAAACTGTCACACCTATTGTAGGACTGTCTTTTAAAAACATACTTATTTATTTATTGAACGTGCCACAGGGCATGCAAGATCTTAGTTCCCTTGCATGGATGTGCAGAGTCATAACCACATAACTGCCCAGCACACCCCTAGAACTGTCTTGTAATTTGAGATGTATCAGCATGGTAGGACAATAAAGTGTAAAATTTATGTTTTAACACTCTTTCCCTTAAGAAAATGATGGTAAAATTGCGAAAACTAGAAACTATAAATCATTATTTTTATACTAACAACTCTATGAGCTAAAATTTGCTTGTATATGGCATGGTTGCACTAACTTAACAATGCAGTTATACTAAATTTCAGGCCTAAATATCCAGCCATCTGTTATTCATTTCTACCTCCATGGTCCACAAGCACATCAGAGGTGTTTTCTAATTCCCTTTTTGATTTTCTTAAATGCTATGGCTGTTCACATTTATATTGTTGAATTTCCATGTATATGAAATTTCCAGTTTTACCTCTACCATTGATTTTTAGTTGTATTCCTGTGATCATAAAATATAGTTGGTATGATTTCAGTGTTCTTACATTTGTTAAGACTTTTTTGTGACTTATCTTTTCTACTTTGAGTTGTGAACAAAAAAAAAAAAAAGAAAGAAAGAAAGTAAAAAGGCAGCAGTATTAAAAAAGAATTCTAACCAAAAATATCATTTCAGAAAATAAAAGACTGCTTTATAAAGCAAGAATTTAATGTTACCATCAATTAACTTGCAGTCCTTTTTTTGATGAAATTATTTTTTGGTTAAAATTCTTTTTTGATATTGTTCCTTTCTCTCTCTCTCTCTCATTTTTTGGTAACTTTTAAAGTAGAAAAGTCCATCCCCACTGCCTGGTACACTGTCTTCAGGCTCATCTCCTATCATTTACTCCCAGCCGCCCTTAGCCCTGCTCTGCCCCTCTGAGGCCCGGTGACGCAGAAGGATTTTTAGCAATTTGAGCCCTTCAAGGCTCACTCCTACAGAACCTCTCTATTAAAACTTCTTTCTGTATCCTTTTTTCCTGTCTTAATTTTCTGCCTAGAAGTTCTCAATCTCTGACATAATCTATATTAATTATCAGCTGTCTTCCCCAACCATAATGCAGCTCCAGGACAGCAGTGATTTTGTTGTGTTCTCAGCTGTATCGCCAGAGCCTGGAACACACCTGATAAATAATAATGCTCAATAAATATTTAGTGAATGAATGATTGAATAGACCTGTGTATTGAGTACATACATCTGAAGAACTCTCCAGACCCTCTTTCACCTGGCTTACTCCTGTGAATCTTTAAGATTTACTTTTCATCATCAATTGCTCAGAAATCCTTTCCTGTTTTTTTCTCCCATCTTCATCCTTATTCCACTGTATTGCAATTACTTGCTTATTTCATTATATCTCCTTTACATGAAGGCAGTGATCATGTGAGCCCTGTTCACATCCGTGGCCCCATTCCTGACACAGAAGAGGTATCACACATATCTTTGTTCTTTTTCTTAATACCATTCTTCAAACATAACATGCATTTTTAATCTTCTAAACTTTTCTTCATACTATTTAGTTGTAAAATACTATTTCTACACTTCTATTTGCCTCCCAAGTGGCTCAGTAGTAAAGAATTTGCTTGCCAAGCAGGAGATGCAGGTTTGCTCCCTGGATCAGGAAGATCCCCTGAAGCAGGAAATGGAAACCCACTCCAGTATTCTTTCCTGGGAAATCCCATGAACTGAGGAGCCTGGCAGGCTACAGTCCATGGGGTGGTAAAGAGTCAGACACAACTTAGCAATTAAACAGCAGCAGCACATTTCTATTTGATATATCTAATTTATTAGTACATCAGTTTCTATCATGTATGCCTACGAATTATTTTTCCTATTGTTCTCAAATTGTGCACCAGTGCATCTTGGGATGCCACAGACTTTTCACAGGGGAACTACAGGATACTTTAATGTTTTGGGAGAACTACAGCAACATCATGTGGACACCACACGAGATACTTATGGTTCCACATTTGATTGTGTTTCAATAACATTATATCTTTGTGAAGCTGGAGTTTGGTGGTTTTTGTGATAAAAGGCAAGTGATGCATGAAAATTAATGTGGAACAGAAAAGCAGGATGTTAGTTCCCCCTGTGATTCCAGGTACTGAGAAGTGCACAATACCCACCAAGCTCCTGCATCTCATTATATATAATGATGGCTGGGACTGAAGTAAAAAGATTACTTTTACCTTTTAAGGTATATGTATTATTTTTTACATAGTTCTTAAACACTAGGAAACAAACCTTATTAAGCTATTTGGATCTCTTAGATATTTCTTTTGACCTGGTTAGGAAGGGAATGAAAGATTACTGAGATGCTATGGGGAACATGAACCAAGACAGTTTAAAAACCTCTTTATTTAAATTGGTGCTCCAATTCCAAACTTTTAGGTCAAATTCACAAATATTGCATACACTCGAGTATACCTCTACTTCTACAAACTGTCAAACATCTGTAGAGTTGATCATTTTTTAGTAGACTGTAGTCTGATAAATGTGACGTCAATAGGGCCCCTTTCTTTTCACCCCTCATTCTGTCCTTCACACTTCCCAGCTCCATGTCCTGCTTTCTCCTTCTCTCTTTGATCTATGTGAGTTTCCTTTTATATTGATTAGTGTGGCTGAGTAAAAGATTTGGTCATTTCCTCTTTTACTAGTAAAAAGACTTATCTAGATATATTTCCCCACGTGTTGATTAGAGCTGAGAACCTTATTAAATTAAGGAAACTGTACACTTATCACCTTCCCCTGGTGAATATTGCCCTTATACTTACCAAATTCTTGATGAATATTAGTTATCACTGAGTACTTCATTTTGGTAAGAAGAATAGATCCTCAAATAATTAGCTTGTTAGGGGCAACAAGCAGAAATGTTAGTTGTTGCTTTACAGCAATTATTTCATTAAACTTAAGCATTTGACCAAAAATCTTTTTATCACCTGTTTCCAACAAAGGTAACAGTCACTGTAGAATTTTTTATTTTCTACCTTCAAAATGACACTTAATTAGGCTAAAGAAAAGATGTTTTAGAATACACTTCCCCACCTTTTGCTGCCCTTTTCCTGAAAGAACTCCCACTTGATCCTTTTGCTTTTTCCATCTCTCCAAGTCTAGAGTAGAACCCTCAACCCGGTGTATGCCTGAACCCATTAGGTTCCTTCAGCAGAACGTATCTTTGCTCCCTGGTCATTCACGTGTTTGTCCTATCCCTAACTGTACCATGCTACACACATCATTCTCTCTTTGTCCACATGGATACGACTACTACATCTAGACCCCTTAGAAAAGGGAGTAGAGAAATAGGATATCAATTGTCTTTTCAAAAGACATCAATACAACCTAATAGACCAGTTTAGGGTTTCCCTGGTAGCTCAGCTGGTAAAGAATCTGACTGCAATAGAGGAGATCCTGGTTCAATTCCTGGGTCAGGAAGTTCCCCTGGAGAAGGGACAGGTTACCCACTCCAGTATTCTTGGGCTTCCCTGGTAGCTCAGACTGTAAAGAATCTGCCTGCAATGCAGGAGACCTGGGTTCAATCCCTGGGTTGGGAAGATCCTCTGGAGGAGGGCATGGCAACCTACTTCAGTATTCTTGGCTGGAAAATCCCCATAAATGAGGAGCCTGGTGGGTTACAGTTCATAGGGTCAGAAAGAGTCAAACATGACTGAGTGACTAAGCACACAGCACAGACCAGTTTTGGGAGGAAATCAAGAAATGACTATGGGATTGTGTGGCAAAAAGCTCAGGGAAGATAAAAGAATGCTTCATAGAAAACTATAGCTTCAACATCATTCTACCATGGGACTGGACTGAAATCAGTTGTATTACACGTCCCCAAATGGAAAATACTCTCTGGTTTCCTACAATGTGATTTTCTGGTTACCTTTCAATGATCTATTAGTCTTGCAAAGTTCAGGTGTTTGTTTTTGTTTTTTTGCCAGCAAGTCATTTATTTACCTGGCACACCTGGTCAGCAATTTGTAATGACTATGTCATCTTTCTTACATGAAGAAATGTAATGCAAATAATAAGAAGGATTAAGGAAGTATTAAAAAAGCAGAGACATTACTTTGCTGACAAAGGTCCATCTAGTCAAAGCTACGGTTTTTCCAGTAGTCATACCAGCCATTTCATTCTCTGTTGTCCCCTTCTCCTCCTGCCTTCAATCTTTCCCAGCATGGGGATCTTTTCAAACGAGTCAGCTCTTCGCTTCAGGTGGCCAAAGTATTGGAATTTCAGCTTCAGCATCAGTCCTTCCAAAGAACACCCAGGACTGATCTCCTTTAGAATGGACTGGTTGGATCTCCTTGCAGTCCAAGGGACTCTCAAGAGTCTTCTCCAACACCACAGTTCAAAAGCATCAATTCTTTGGCTCTCAGCTTTCTTTATAGTCCAACTCTCACTTGGATACCACTCCAAGCACTGTCAACAGCAATCTTACAAAATTCAAAATGATATTCCTCTGCTGACTCCTGTTCTTCTGGAATTTAACCAACCCTTGCCTGTTTGGACTGCCTTGAGTTCCATACTTACAGCACTTCTCAGTGAAGAGCCTGAGGACAGGCAGCAGGTGCTGGGGTTGTTACAAGGAAAGCAAAAGCTCAAAGCTCTGCTAGTGTTTTGTTTTATATTTTGTTTTAAATGATGTCTATATGCGTCAAATCTTACATTTATTACAATCATGTTTCAAAAGACCAATGCTATTTCCTTGTGACTATGTATGTTCTGATCTTATTGATGTCTTCCTTCACCCCATTTATCATGTCAGACCAACTAAGTCTTCAGTCTGGTTTAAACATAATCTGTTGATCAAACCGTTGAGTTTTTTTAAAAAAATGCTTTACAAGGCTTTAAAAAATACTTAATTTAATTTTACGGCATCACCAACTCAGTGGGCATGAGTTTGAGTAAACTCCAGGAGTTGGCTATGGACAGGGAAGCCTGGTGTGCTGCAGTCCATGGGGTCACAAAGAGTTGGACAGGACTGAGCTACTGAGCTGAACTGAAGGAAGTGCTGTCCCTTCAGAAAAGCTGTATAATGAATTTCAAAAGATCTTTTCAAGTTAATATCTTTTACTCTGTGAGTATTCTTATTCCCCAACAGCTGAGACACAAAATGAATGGGTGTCATTGTGTTATTTTGTTTAACAGATGATCTGAAATATACAACCATATAAATGGCCTAAATGCTAACATGATTATGTTTTTATGGGCATTTATTGTGCAACTATATTAGTTTTTCTTCTTTTATTTTTTACCCATAGCACTCATCTTATTCTCTGTGAGTATATCCAACATCCAAAGAGACCTTATTGCAACAGGCCTGGTGTATATGCCATTTGTTTCTCATCAGCAGAAACACAAGTGACCAGGGTATGTTGCAGAGACACTGATGTATTATTGGGATTTCTCTCCTCTCCCTTTCTCTCAGTCTTTTCTTATGTGTCTCTTCTCACTTATTTGCATCTGGCTCTTTAGTAATGTTAAACAACACTATTTCTATGGTCGATGCATGAAAGGAGAATTGATTAGTGTTCGCTTTTGATTATATTTATCTTTTTCTCCATCTCAAAACAATTATTGACTCAGTGATATCCAAATTTCTTCCTTCCTTCCTATCTTTATTTCCTTCTCTAAGCTTATTTCATGCCTTTCTTCTCTTTCTTATACTTTCTTTCTCTCTTCTCTTTCTCTTTTCCCCTCTTTCCCTCCTCTTCTCCTCTTGCCTTCCCTCTTCCTTCCTTCCTTCCTTTCGTTCTTTGTTTTTTTCTTTCCTCTCCCTTGATTATTATCCTGAGCAATACTGTAATATTATTGCTTTATAGTTAGACTACCCTTAAAAGAAATTCTAACTTCTTTGTGACAAATTTCTCCTAATTGCTAGCCTTTAGATTTCTGGTATGCAGATAGTAATAATAGGGTGTTTGGAACTAAAGAAACCAGGGAGGTTTTTGGCAGTGTATGAAACGTGAAAGTCACTCAGTCATGTCCAACTCTTTGTGACCCCATGGACTATACAGTCCATGGAATTCGCTAGGCCAGAATACTGGAGTGGGTAGACTTTCCCACCAGGATCAAAACCCAGGTCTCCTGCATTGCAGTTGAATTCTTTACCAGCTGAGCTACAAGGGAAGCCCAAGAACACTGGAGTGGGTAGCTTATCCCTTCTCCAGTGGATCTTCCTGACCCAGGAATCGAACTGGGGTCTCCTACATTGCAGGCAGCTTGTTTACCAACTGAGCTATCAGAGAAGCCTAGGCAGGGTATACTAGCATACAAATTCATTCTTATGCTGATCCAGAAGTTTAGAGGCACTGAGTTTGTATATGATACACCACATATCTTTCATGCCAAACAGCTAAGAGAATGACATCAACATTGCCGTCTCGTTTTTTTTTCAACTTTACAATATTTTATTGGTTTTGCCATATATCAACATGAATCTGCCACAGGTATACACGTGTTCCCCATCCTGAACCCTCTTCCCTCCTCCTTCCCGGTACCATCCCTCTGGGTCATCCCAGTGCACCAGCCCCAAGCATCCAGTATCGTGCATCGAACCTTGTTTCATATATGATATTATACATGTTTCAATGCCATTCTCCCAAATCATCCCACCCTCTCCCTCTCCCACAGAGTCCAAAAGACTGTTCTATACATCAGTGACTCTTTTGCTGTCTCCTATACAAGGTTATTTCTACCATCTTTCTAAATTCCATATATATGCCTTAGTATACTGTATTGGTGTTTTTTCTTTCTGGCTTACTTCACTCTGTATAATTGGCTCCAGTTTCATCCACCTCATTAGAACTGATTCAAATGCATTCTTTTTAATAGCTGAGTAATACTCCATTGTGTATATGTACCACAGCTTTCTTATCCATTCATCTGCTGATGGACATCTAGGTTGCTTCCATGTCCTGGCTATTATAAACAGTGCTGTGATGAACATTGGGGTACACGTGTCTCTTTCAATTCTGGTGTCCTCAGTGTGTATGCCCAGCAGTGGGATTGCTGGGTCATATGGCAGTTCTATTTCCAGTTTTTTAAGGAATCTCCACACTGTTCTCCATAGTGGCTGTACTAGTTTGCGTTCACACCAACAGTGTAAGAGGGTTCCCTTTTCTCCACACCCTCTCCAGCATTTATTGCTTGTAGACTTTTGGATCGCAGCCATTCTGACTGGCGTGAAATGGTACCTCATTGTGGTTTTGATTTGCATTTCTCTGATAATGAGTGATGTTGAGCATCTTTTCATGTGTTTGTTAGCCATCTGTATGTCTTCTTTGGAGAAATGTCTATTTAGTTCTTTGGCCCATTTTTTGATTGGGTCATTTATTTTTCTGGAATTGAGCTGCAGGAGTTGCTTGCATATTTTTGAGATTAGTTGTTTGTCCGTTGCTTCATTTGCTATTATTTTCTCCCATTCTGAAGGCTGTCTTTTTACCTTGCTTATAATTTCCTTTGTTGTGCAGAAGCTTTTAATTTTAATTAGGCCCCATTTTTTTTATTTTTTCTATTATTTCCAATATTCTGGGAGGTGGGTCATAGAGGATCCTGCTGTGATGTATGTCAGAGAGTGTTTTGCCTATGTTCTCCTCTAGGAGCTTTATAGTTTCTGGTCTTACATTTAGATCTTTAATCCATTTTGAGTTTATTTTTGTGTATGGTGTTAGAAAGTGTTCTAGTTTCATTCTTTCACAACTGGTTGACCAGTTTTCCCAGCACCACTTGTTAAAGGGATTGTCTTTAATCCATTGTATATTCTTGCCTCCTTTGTCAAAGATAAGGTGTCCATATGTGCGTGGATTTATCTCTGGGCTTTCTATTTTGTTGCATTCATCTATATTTCTGTCTTTGTGCCAGTACCATACTGTCTTGATGACTGTGGCTTTGTAGTAGAGCCTGAAGTCAGGCAGGTTGAGTCTTCCAGTTTCATTCTTCTTTCTCAAGATTGCTTTGGCTATTCGAGGTTTTTTGTATTTCCATACAAATTGTGAAATTATTTGTTCTAGCTCTGTGAAGAATACTGTTGGTAGCTTGATAGGGATTGAATTTAATCTATAAATTGCTTTTGGTAGTATACTACCCGTCTTAAGTTTTATAATAGATTTTGATATAAGCTATTTTGTTTTGGTTGAATTGTTTTTTAACATTTTATACAGTTACATGGACTTATTTTAAACTAAGATTTTTCTAGTTTTGTTCTGCAAATATATATATCAGCACTTTCCATAGCACTGAGGTTTTGAAAATAATAACTGTGTAATTAATTGTAATTGTGTGCCAAAACCATGGTTTGTGTAATGGAAGTTTTTAGTAGGTTTTGTATGGCACTTCTTCACAGAATAGGGACAGTATAGATTTGACACCTTTAATTCAAATGTGAGCTATTAAGAGATGGTTGTGGTGTAAAAGCAAAAATTATAGCAAATTATTGTTTACTCTTTGAAATTCAGGTTCTCGTTTTATTTTTTCTTTTTAGTCTGCATTCTTTCAGTGATTTCCCAAAAGTTTCCTTTGCTCTTAAACATATACCTTAGGGCAAGCATCATATTTTGGAAATTAATTAAGAGAAATATTAAAAAACAAGATCCAATGAAACCTGCTGTACCAAGTAGTAAGGGTCTTTTAGGCAAGGCTGTGGGGTCTTGTGATTGCCAGACTTTGGTTAGGGTGTAGTCAGGAAAATATGAGAGATCAAATAGGTAGACTGGGTAGACTGGGAATATGAGGGCCCATTTCTGTAAGTCTGGGCTACTTTAACATTATGCTACCTTGGATTGGATGAAATATGGCCAACAAAACCCCTCAGTTATGCTCTGCCTACTTATAAGGTTTTGTACTTTAGCTTTTCATTTCCTATTCAAGAATCTGTTTCCATAGAAACACAAATAAGAGTATCACAAAAGCGATTTCTCTGCTTTTGCTTCCATTTAAATGGAAAGAGGATTTACAGCAGGCAAAAAACTCAGCTTTAATAAGCAATATTTTAAAATGTGTCCTTCAAATTTATCCCTCTCAATTCATAAAGTAGTTACAGGTAGCTAAAATTTTAAAGCAAAACAAGGCAATTTTATATGTGGAGCAAATTATAAGGCCTGCATTTAAGCTAAAATAGGTTCCTGATCTTGAAATGCCTGCTAGTCTCAGCTACAGTTCCAAAATACTATGTACTTTTTCCATCTCAGGGTCAGCTCACCTCTTCCTTCCTGGAGAGATCACCATGGGACATGGTTACCAGGGAGGGAGTAACCTGATGTTCTGAGGTGTGTTTTTTGTCTGTTTCCAAGTGTCCCATACAACTTTTCTATTATTGCTGCTTTGGACACACTCTGCTATACACTTTATTTATTTTTAATTGAAGGATAATTACTTTATAGTATTGTGTTGGTCTTGGAGTACAGAATGAAGCAGGACAAAGGCTAATAGAGTTCTGCCAAGAGAATGCACTGATCATAGCAAACATTCTCTTCCAATAACACAAGAGAAGACTCTGGACATTACCAGATGGCCAACATCAAAATCAGATTGATTATATTCTTTGCAGCCAAAGATGGAGAAGCTCTATACAGTCAGCAAAAATAAGACCGGGAGCTGAGTGTGGCTCAGATAATGGACTCCTTATTGCCAAATTCAGACTTAAATTGAAGAAAGTAGGGAAAACCACTAGACCACTCAGGTATGACCTAAATCAAATCCCTAATGATTATACAGTGGAAGTGAGAAATAGATTTAAAGGACTAGACCTGATAGGCGGATTGCCTGATGAACTATGGACGGAGGTTCATGACATTGTGCAGGAGACAGGGAGTAGGTAATCTCCAAGAAAAAGAAGTACAAAAAGGCAAAATGGCTGTCTGAGGAGGCCTTACAAATAACTGTGAAAAGAAAAGAAGTGAAAAGCAAAGGGGAAAAGGAAAGATAGACCCATTTGAATGCAGAGTTCCAAAGAACAGCAAGGAGATATAAGAAAGCCTTCCTCAATGATCAGAGCAAAGAAATAGAGAAAAACAATAGAATGAGAAAGACTAGAGTTCTCTTCAAGAAAATTAGAGATACCAAGGGAAAACGTCATGCAAAGATGGGTTCAACAGAAGCAGCAGATATTAAGTAGAGGTGACCACAATACACAGAAGAACTATACAAAAAAGATCTTCATGACCCAGATAATCATGATGATATGATCACTGACCTAGAGCCAGACATCCTTGAATGTGAAGTCAAGTGGGCCTTAGAAAGCATCACTACGAACAAAGCTAGTGAAGGTGATGGAATTCCAGTTGAGCTATTTCAAATCCTTAAAAGATGATGCTGTGAAAGTGCTAGACTCAATATGCCAGCAAATGTGGAAAACTCAGCAGTGACCAGAGGACTGGAAAAGGTCAGTTATCATTCCAATCCCTAAGAAAGGCAATGCCAAAGGATGCTCAAACTACCACACAATTTCACTCATCTCACACACTAGCAAGTAATGCTCAAAATTCTTCAAGCTAGGCTTCAACAATACGTGAACCATGAACTTCCAGATGTTCAAGCTGGTTTTAGAAAAGGCAGAGGAACCAGAGATCAAATTGCCAACATCTGCTGGATCATTGAAAAAGAAAGAGAGTTCCAGAAAAACACCTATTTCTGCTTTATTGACTATGCCAAAGCCTTTGACTGTGTGGATTACCACAAACTGTAGAAAATTCTTAAAGTGATGGGAATACCAGGTGACCTGACCCGCTTCTTGAGAAATCTGTATGCAGGTCAGGAAGCAACAATTAGAACTGGACATGGAACAACAGACTGCTTCCAAATAGGAAAAGGAGTACCTCAAGGCTGTATATTGTCACCTTGCTTATTTAACTTCTATGCAGAGTACATCATGAGAAATGCCGGGCTGGATGAAGCACAAGCTGGAATCAAGATTGTGGAAGAAATATCAATAACCTCAGATGTGCAGATGACACCACCCTTATGGCAGAAAGTGAAGAAGAACTAAACAGCCTTTTGATGAAAGTGAAAAAGGAGAGTGAAAAAGTTGGCTTAAAGCTCAACATTCAGAAAACTAAGATCATGGCATCTGGTCCCATCACTTCATGGCAGATAAATGGAGAAACAGTAGAAACTGGCAGATTTTATTTTTTTGGTCTCCAAAATCACTGCTGATGGTGACTGCAGCCAAGATATAAAAAGACATTTACTCCTTGGAAGAAAAGTTGTGACCAACCTAGACAGCATATTAAAAAGCAGAGATATTTCTTTGCCAACCAAAGTCTGTCTAGTCAAGGCTATGGTTTTTCCAGTAGTCATGTATGGATGTGAGAGTTTGACTATAAAGAAAGCTGAGTGCCAAAGAATTGATGCTTTTGAACTGTGGTGTTGAAGAAGACTCTTGAGAGTCCCTTAGACTGCAGGAGATCCAAGCAGTCCATCCTAAAGGAAATCAGTCCTGAATATTCATTGGAAGGACTGATGCTGAAACTGCAATACTTTGGCTACCTGAAGTGAAGAGCTGACTCATTTGAAAAGACCCTGATGCTGGGAAAACTGAAGAAAGAGTTCAGTTCAGTTCATTTGCTCAGTCGTTTCCGACTCCCTGCAACCCCATGGACTGCAGCACGCCAGGCCTCCCTGTCCATCAGCAACTCCTGGAGTTCACTCAAACTTATGTCCACTGAGTCATTTATGCCATCCAACTATCATGTATGGATGTGAGAGTTTGACAATAAAGAAACCTGAGTGCCAACGAATTGATGCTTTTTGTCCCTTTTTATACTTTAATAAAACTCTGCTATACAAAAGCTCTTGAGTGATCAAGCCTGGTCCCTGGTCCTGAAGTTAAACCTTCTTCTTCAGAGATCACAAATCCGACACTGTTCACCATAAGCTATCAATGGGAAGAAGGGGTTTTGTAGAGGGATGCTCTCTATGAATATTCCAGAGACTCCACAAGTGTTTGTCACGTCTAAAGGCCCCATATCTCAGAGAGTTACTCCCAGTAGAAAGCTAAATAGCTTTGAGGGCTCCAGGGCTTCTTCAACTCCAGCCTGGGAGCACAGTAACGTGGCTTCTGCCCTCTCTTCCACCACTACTGCCCAGCTGCCCCAAGTTCTCAGACTCAGAGCTTCCTGTGCCAGATGGCCTTGGCTGCCCTAGTTCACCTAGGACAGAAAGCAGAGGGAGAAGGCTTTAGCTTTCTGGATTACAGTCAACGCTGCTGCTGCTAAGTCACTTCAGTCGTGTCCGACTCTGTGCGACCCCATAGATGGCAGCCCACCAGGCTCCCCCGTCCCTGGGATTCTCCAGGCAAGAACACTGGAGTGAGGTGCCGTTTCCTTCTCCAACGCATTAGAGGGCAAATACAGTCAACGCATTAGACAGCAAATACAGAATTACCACAGCAACACGGCCACTGGAGTGATTTCCGACTCATCTCAACTCAGATGCAGCTTCCCTGTGCCCTCTCGGCCACACACCCCCACACCCTCACTGTGCTGTAAAATCATTGTTTAGTTTATCCTTCAACATTTTAAGATGCATCTTTAGTTATCTTATCAGTATATATTTTCATTTGTATCTTATACATGAAATATTTGGCAGTCCTTTTTTATCTGAATTGTAGAAATTTTTGCAAGTATAAAATAAAATAAGAGTAGTAATAGTAAAAAGATGACAGCTGTAGCTTGTCGGGATGGCCGCCTTTCCGCTCTTGTTCACTCGCATTTGGGGGAAACCAGCAGCTGTCACTGAGCTGCCACTGTTGTCAAATTCCCACAATGCCTTTTCAGTAGAAAGATTGTCCTACAGAGCCGGTGTTTCAGTTTCCATTGCCATTTCTCAAACTATGTGGTAGTCTTATCAGAAACACAATGCGGTTTTAATAAAAAGATAATCTTTTCTATATGTTCTGTTAATCCTATGATCATCAAAAGATGAAAAATACTTTGGAATAAAAATGGTTACTGCTGGGGGCCTCAGGCTTCTTTGGAAGTGTAGCAATTCATCTACATGCTGAAATAAGATGCTCCCAAATCTGCTGGAAATGGTAGAGGGAAAAAGCCACCCTGCAATCCAATTCTGGTATAAAGGAAAACAGAGTATTTGTCTGAGAGGGCACAAACGTATGACTTGTTCCAAGCAACTGGTACGAATGTGTGAACCGGGTGAGGTTCTTGTCTGTTGTAGCCAACTGAATACCTGCTGAAGGAATTGAACAGTTCTTGATATTGAGAGAGTAAATACCTAGTATATTTGAGGCAGTTGATTCATATATTCATTTATTAAGCACTTATTATATGCAAGAGGGCATCAAAGGGCAAACACACTGAAACCATACTCACAGAAAACTAGTCAATCTAATCACACTAGGACCACAGCCTTGTCTAACTCAATGAAACTAAGCCATGCCCGTGGTGCAACCCAAGATGGGCGGGTCATGGTGGAGAGATCTGACAGAATGTGGTCCACTGGAGAAGGGAATGGCAAACCACTTCAGTATTCTTGCCTGGAGAACCCCATAAACAGTATGAAAAGGCAAAATGATAGGATACTGAAAGAGAAACTCCCCAGGTCAGTAGGTGCCCAATATGCTACAGGGAGGCCTGGCGTGCTGCGATTCATCGGGTCGCAAAGAGTCGGACATGACTGAGCGACTGATCTGATCTGATATGCCAGATACTGAGCTAAATGTTTGTCATTTTTATTGCACTTATAATTAGAGAACAATTAAAAGAGAGAGAGAACAGAAGGTTAAGGGCCAGGAGAAGGGAAAGGAAGTAAAAGTCAAAAGAGATCTATGTGAAACATGTACCTAGAGATGCTTCATGAATGAAGTGGGTCTTAAAATAGTGTATTAATCAAGGTTCTGCATAGAAGCAGAATCAGTAGGAGATTATATATGTGTATATATATATATATGTGTGTGTGTGTGTGTGTGTAAAAGTGAAACTCCAATGTGGTGTTTTAGAGGGGCTCTGAGAAACTCCAGGTTTTTAGCACAGAAAGACCCACTACCATAATATACATTCTAAGATATCGGGATTAGTCAGAAGGTTTTCAGGAAGGAGAAACTGTCCTCAAGCAGTACAGAATATACATTGTTGTTATGTAATCCCTAGTACAGAGTTTCAATTGAGTTGTTTGTTGTGTAATCACCAGTTCTGGGCTTAAAGTAAAAAAAAAAAAATTTATGTGGCTAAGACCAAGGAATATAAAGAAAAACAAGATGTTTGTCCTTTCCTCCTCCTTGAGAATTCCAGACCCCTATCTTCTCCTTGAGAGCCCCAGACCCCTTTATCCTCCTCAGAGACCCTGGCTTCTTATCAACATGCCTAGGAATTGACTCTCTCATCACCCGCCCCCCACCCCCCACCGAATTTTCTTTTAGGGGAATTATGTTGCTAAGGGAAAGGAGCATCATTTTCATTCCATAACTACTTTCTGCTGTTGAGGGGCATGGTGCCTAAACTGTCGAGACAACATATTCTCCTAACCCTCATAGTGACCATCTTTGATCCAGGGGCCCCAAGTAATAGTTGTTGGAGGAGGTTGTGGCACTCGTAGGAGCCTGGACAACCATTTGTAACTTAAAAGCTTTCAGACCATTAGAAACAAACCCCATTTTACAGTTACAGATGTAAGGCAAAACAGTCATTAAACTAAGTTAAAACATAATCAAGATTAAAAGTCACATTATGTCCATAGTTACATCAGTCCATCTTAGGATTGTTAGATGTCATCACAGAGTTGAAGAAAGTCCTTTCCTTGAAGCAGAAAAACCCACCATGGGGAGTCTTCAACTGATGAAGTGGGGAGTGCTCCACAGACCCAGCAATTAGGCTGATTGTGGAATGCAGCATAGGAATGAGTTCAGGAAGGTGCTGTCGTTAGGGTCAAATGGCAGATTCAGGACTTTTGGAGTTAGCAGAAGCAAGCCCACCTAGATTCTCAGGCCCATCTCATTTCCTGGCACAAACAGCAGTCTGTTTAACTAAAAGGCTGGATCAGGAGTTAATGTCCCAGTAGTATCTGTTGAAAAGCTAAAAGCTGAGTCACATAGTTAATTTTAAGACTTCAGAATCTATGACAATATCTGTGCACAAAAACAGTCTGTCACAGAGACAGTCCCTTCTTCATAGGGTTAGTTTGAGCCCTCATTAAAGCTATGGGTAAAACTTTAAACCAACTCTATTGTGTTTCCTGAGTTAGCTTACATGGGTGTCTTTTAATAATGTCATTAGCCTTTTCGAACTATGGAATGAGGTTCGTGACATTGTACAGGAGACAGGGGTCAAGACCATCCCCATGGAACAGAAATTCAAAAAAGCAGAACGGCTGTCTGGGGAGGCCTTACAAATAGCTATGGAAAGAAGAGAAGCGAAAAGCAAAGGAGAAAAGGAAAGATATAAGATTCTGAATGCAGAGATTCAAAGAATAGCAAGAAGAGATAAGAAAGCCTTCCTCAGTGTTAAATACAAAGAAATAGAGGAAAACAACAGAATGGGAAAGACTAGAGATCTCAAGAAAATTAGAGATACCAAGGGAACATTTCATGCAAAGATGGGCTTGATAAAGGACGGAAATGGTATGGACCTAAAAGAAGCAGAAGATATTAAGAAGAGGTGGCAAAAATACACAGAAGAACTGCACAAAAAAGATCTTCATGACCCAGATAATCATGATGGTGAGATCACTTACCTAGAGCCAGACATTCTGGAATGTGAAGTCAAGTGGGCCTTAGAAAGCATCACTACGAACAAAGCTAGTGGAAGTGATGGAATTCCAGTTGAGCTATTTCAAATCCTGAAAGATGATGCTGTGAAAGTGCTGCACTCAATATGCCAGCAAATGTGGAAAACTCAGCAGTGGCCACAGGACTGGAAAAGGTCAGTTTTCATTCCAATCCCAAAGAAAGGCAATGCCAAAGAATGCTCAAACTACTGCACAATTGCACTCATCTCACACACTAGTAAAGTAATGTTAAAAATTCTCCAAGCCAGGCTTCAATAATATGTGAACTGTGAACTTCCAGATGTTCAAGCTGGTTTTTAAAAAGGCAGAGGAACCAGAGATCAAATTGCCAACATCCGCTGGATCACGGAAAAACCAAGAGAGTTCCAGAAAAACATCTATTTCTGCTTTATTGACTATGCCAATGCCTTTGACTGTGTGGATCACAATAAACTGTGGAAAATTCTGAAAGAGATGGGACTACCAGACTGCCTGACCTGCCTCTTGAGAAATCTGTATGCAGGTCAGGAAGCAATAGTTAGAACTGGACAGGGAACAACAGACTGGTTCCAAATAGGAAAGGGAGTACGTCAAGACTGTATATTGTCACCCTGTTTATTTAACTTCTATGCAGAGTACATCATGAGAAACGCTGGACTAGAAGAAACACAAGCTGGAATCAAGATTGCCGGGAGAAATATCAATAACCTCAGATATGCAGATGACACCACCCTTACGGCAGAAAGTGAAGAGGAACTAAAAAGCCTCTTGATGAAAGTGAAAGTGGAGAGTGAAAAAGTTGGCTTAAAGCTCAACATTCAGAAAATGAAGATCATGGCATCCGGTCCCATCACTTCATGGCAAATAGATGGGGAAACAGTGGAAACAGTGGCTGACTTTATTTTTCTGGGCTCCAAAATCACTGCAGATGGTGATTGTAGCCATGAAATTAAAAGACCTTTACTCCTTGGAAGGAAAGTTATGACCAACTTAGGCAGCATATTAAAAAGCATAGACATTACTTTGCCAACAAAGGTCCATCTAGTCAAGGCTATGGTTTTTCCAGTGGTCATGTATGGATGTGAGAGTTGGATTGTGAAGAACGCTGAATGCTGAAGAATTGATGCTTTTGAACTGTGGTGTTGGAGAAGACTCCTGAGAGTCCCTTAGACTGCAAAGAGATCCACCAGTCCATCCTACAGGAGATCAGTCCTGGGTGTTCACTGGAAGGACTGATGCTGAAGCTGAAACTCCAATACTTTGGCCACCTGATGCGACAAGCTGACTCACTTGAAAAGACCCTGATGCTGGGAAAGATTGAGGGCAGGAGGAGAAGGGGACGACAGAGGATGAGATGGTTGGATGGCATCACTTACTCAATGGAGATGAGTTTGTGTAAACTGCAGGAGTTGGTGATGGACAAGGAGGCCTGACGTGCTGTGGTTCATGGGGTCGAAAAGAGTCAGACATGACTGAACTACTGAACTGAACTGATTACAATAAATCAAAAGAATGTCTCAAGGTTGTAAAAATTTTACCAGACCCACTCCCACAATATACATTCTAAGATATCAGGATTAGTCAGAAGCTTTTCAGGAAGGAGAAACTGTCCTCAAGCAGTACAGAATATACATTGTTTTTATATTATCTCTAGTAGAGAGTTTAAACTGAGTTTTTTGTTGTAATCATCAAGCTTAAGGTAAAAATCATTTTATGTGACTAAGACTAAAGAATGTAAAGAAAAAAAGATGTGTGTCCTTTCTTCCTCCTTGAGAATTCCAGATCCCTATCTCCTCCTTGAGAGCCCCAGACCCCGTTCTTCTCCTCAGGGACCCCAGACTTCTTGTCAGTCTGCCTAGGAATTCACTCTCCCCCCACTATGTTGAATTGTCCTCCTTTTTCCAGACCCTAACTTTCCAGACCTAACCACAGTCTGGGCTTTTCTGAGAAAACTTTAGGCCTTGGCATGCCCAACTTTGTTTCCCTTCCGGACCAAGGAGATTCCAATCTTCACGTCCTCAGGACAGCTACTTCTTGGTGGAGGAACGTTAGTTGTGTAGCAAGGTCACACACTGTCACCATGAGGATCTTCATGGTTTTGTATAGTTCAGAGGGATCGTCACACGAGTACCAGAAATTAGAGAGTATTGATCCCAGTCCAGTTCAGGGATTTCCCACTCTTTGTTCTTATTTCTGTTTAAGCGTGTGACACATCTAAACCTCTACCTTCTAAGAAGAGTCTCTTTAGGCTTAAGGAAGAGAAGACCCCTTTTGTAAACACTTACACAAGCCTGGTGTTGGCACATATTCTGGTTCTGAAAAGGACGACCTTTAATGCCACCTCAGTAAAGCCCAGCAGAAGAGTTTACCCTGTATTTGGACTGGAAGAAATGTAGAGATGTGAGAGTTGGACTATAAAGAAGGCCAAGTGCTGAAGAATTGATGCTTTTGTACGTGTGCTAGAGAAGACTCTTCAAAGTGCCTTTGACAGCAAGGAGATCAAACCAGTCAGTCGTAAAGGAAATCAACCTAAATATTTATTGGAAGGACTGATGCTGAAGCTCCAATACTTTGGCTACCTGATGCAAAGAACTGATTCATTGGAAAAGACCCTGATGCTGGGAAGGATTGAGGGCAGGAGGAGAAGAGGACAACAGAGGATGAGATGGTTGGATGGCATCACTGACTGAGTAGACATGCGTCTGAGCAAACTCCAGGAGATGGCGAAAGACAGGAAAGTCTGACATGTTGCAGTCCCGGGGTTGCAGAGTCAGACATGACTCAGAGACTGAGCAGCAAAAGGGTGTTTGATGTACCATGTATTGGCACATATATATGGAATCTAGAAGGATGGTGCTGATGAACTTGTTTACAGAGCAGTGATGGAGATGCAGACATAGAGAACAGACTTATAGACAAGGGTTGGGGAGAAGAGAGAGAAGATAATACGAATGGACAGAGTAGCATGGAAGCATACACACTAACACATTTAAATAGATAGCAAATGGAAATTTTCTGTATGACTCAGGGAACTCAAACTGGGGCTCTGCAATAACCTAGAGGGGTGAGAATGGGCAGGAGGTGGGAGAGAGATTCAAGAGGGGAGGGGACATATGTATACCTATGGTTAATTCATGTTGATGTATGACAGAAATAAAACCAATATTGTAAAGCAAACATCAATTAATTAAAAATAAATGAATATTTAAAAAATTTTTTTTAATGCATTTGGCATGTTAATTCATTAGGAATAAATACAATGTAAGTTCAAAATTTCACCACTTCTTTGCCATCAGAAGAAGGAAAATCTTCAGCAGTTCCTCAATAGTGGTTTAGTAGAAATAAAATTCGGAGAAGGCAATGGCAACCCACTGCAGTACTCTTGCCTTGAAAATCCCATGGATGGAGAAGCCTGGTAGGCTGCAGTCCATGGGGTCGCTAAGAGTCAGGCACCACTGAGCAACTTCACTTTCACTTTTCACTTTCATGCATTGGAGAAGGAAATGGCAACCCACTCCAGTGTCTTCATGTTAAGTTCTATTTACTTAGGGATTTTGTTAGTTCACATATGTTGAAGTCCTACTATGAAAAATAGTCAGTATTTGGACATAGATTTTTGTTTGTCTTACAGATATTCTACTCTGAAACATCCTCCTAAAGCCTCCACCATAAGGGATTTGCAGCTCTGTTCATCTTATTTCCTAGATGGATGCTTCAAACATGGAACACCTACTGTCTTTCCAGAGTGAATCTGGGATCCTATGAAGAGGAAGAAGAGAGAAGTCTGTAAAATCAGAATCCTGGATACCCATTAGAGAACACTTTATGCACAAAAAAAGTGATCATGAAAATGAAGTCTAAAAGATGTTTCTCCCTCTCTTCTGGCTCTCTGTGTTTTCACTTTCTGTTAGCGAGGCATTCCAGAGGGATTAGGCAATAGGGTCATGATCCAAACTGGAAGTCAACTGCTTTCTTATCTTACAGGCATCTCTATTTTGAATATTCAAAACTGAACTAAGGGTGTTTCCCTGTACCCTCAAATATGCTATGTTACCTCAGGGCCTTTGCACACAAAGTTTTCAACTTCCCTGTTTCCCCCTTAGTTCCAAGAAAGCTCTTTGATCTCAGATCAATAGTCAGCTTCTAAGGTGGGATTCTCTGACATTGCTAAGTCGTATCATCTAACTAAAGTTCTCAGAGCTCTATGCACATTTTTTGTATAGTTCATATCACAGTTTTCAATATATATTGTGTTATCATTTAGTTAATGTCTATTTGCTTAAAAGAATTGACAGTAAATGCTTTGAGGGCATGATATATATATATATAATACATTAAAAAATATATAATTATATAATATTTATATATAATTATATATATTATATATAATATATGTATAATTATACATATATTAATTATATATAATAAAGTATACATTATATGTATATAATATATGATATATAACATAATATAGTATAATTAATATAATAATATATATAATATTAATATACATAATATTAATTAATATACATTATATATACTATATATTGTTATATTATATCAATATTTTATATATTATTATATAAATTATATTATTATATAATATATTATATATTATATTATACTATACTATTATATTATATATTACATAACATAATATACATATTATATATATTATTATATATAATATATATTATTATATAATTACTATAATAATATACATTATATATTAATATATATAATATTATATAATAATATATTATTATATATAATATATTATATTATACAATATTATATATAATATTAATATATAATACACTTAATATATTATTAATATATAATATTAATATATTATATATCACATATATAATATATATTATATATTATATGAATTATATATATATAATATATTTTATTTAAAATTTTACTTGAGTTGTATCATATTATTCATTCTTTCAACTTGGTTTTTACACTCTGCATTATTTGTTCACCCAACAAATATGATATTTGTGTCCACAATGTTCTATGCACTATTTTAGGTGATAAGGTTAGAGATTAATAACTACTAACCTGCCCTTTGGAGTTTATATTTTAATTGGAAAGAGTCAAACAAATAGAGTGGTAAAATATGTATTATGTCAGATGATGATAATATTACAGAAAGAATAGGAAAAAGGAATGCAGAGGGCTGGGGTAGGAGTCTGGGCACGTGAGATGAGCTCTGCGCATGGCAGGGGTGACAGGAACTGCCAGGCTGCATGCTGCCTGGAAGTGAAATGCAGGGAAGGAGACTCACCCAGAGCACATGGGGTTCCGAGTCCTCCCCCTCACCTAACCAGGAGCAGGCATTATTAAGACATATCTGTTGATATGTATGAACCATGTTCACAGCCGTGACCTACTGCACAGCATTCCATCTTATAGATAAACTACATTTTATTTACTTCTTAATGGATGGCCATTTGGCTGCTTTTATCTCAGTTTCTGCTGCAGCACTGCTCTGAAAATTTCTGCTCACTTTTCCTTCTACTATGTGCAAGATGTTCCCTGGGCTTAGAAGCGCAATGGCTGGTATTTTTGTCATGATTGCTTTCAGTTTGGTCTACATTGCTAAATCCTTCCCTGAGGTGCTTGTTCACATTCTCCCAGCACATACAAGCACAGGCCATAGTTTCCCTACAGCCTTACCATCACTAGACTTTGTCACACATTTTAATTTTTGAACTCCTAAAGGGTACAAAATAGGGGTTTGTTACTTTAATTTGGCTTCTCTCAATACTGATGAAGTTAACCATTTTTTTTTTCTGATTTATTGGCCATTACACTAACTGTTGTATAAGTCACCTTTCATATATTTTGATTTTTATTACTCTCATATTGTTTGTCTTCTGAAAGATTTACATCAGTTCCTTATCTATTCTGGATATGAAGTCTCTCAGTACACTTTTAATAAAGTCTCCAGGGCTGTTCCTTGTTATTTATCTTTTTTAATTTTGCCCTTAGTTACATTCAGATTTTAATTTTTATATAGTCAATCCACTAATCTTTGGTTTTATAGTTGAAACTTTAAATGTCTTAAGAAGTTATTTAATGTTTTTTAATGTCACAAAGATATTCTTATTGATCTAGCATCTCTCTACTATTCAAGAGGACTCCCAGGCTCACGTTGGAGGGCTGCAATCACTGATGACTACGACATCCTTATTTACTGATACAGCAAGAAATATTGCATTTCTCATTGCTAGTCTCCACTTCAGAATCTGTTTTCCAGAGAGCCTGATCTGTGACAATTGTTAGAAGTGGTCCTAGTAAACAGAATTTAAAATGAATTTTTGGAGCTGAATCACCTGATACCTGGCTGGTAATGATGATATATGCCATAGATGAAGCAAAAATAAATTTTGGCAGCCTAGGAACTTTTAAAACTTTCACTGGGGGAAACTGAGATGGCATATTGCTAGAAGAAAATGTACTGGTGGGTGCAGTATGTCAAGTGATTGAGAGGATCAGAGGTAGCAAAGATTTATAAGAAAGGAGTTTGGAATTGGATGGTGTTGAGAGTTTAGCTTAACTAGTCCATAATATCATTGCCTCAGCATTCATTTTGTGTGGTCAGGAGGCCTGTAGGGGCCTTCAATTTGAACTGGCACTAGCTCAGCCTCCTATTCCCTAAATCATAGCCCACAGAGTAACAAGTAAATGTAAGTTCCTGATATGACTCTTCTAATGGCCTTTGTGATAAGCATTCTTTCTTTGTGCCCAGGGCCTTCCCCTTGTACCCACCTTAGATAATACTCTCAGGAAGCTTGCCAAAATCCCAGCTGTTTTTGGTTTGAATCAAGCTCTCCAGCTTTAGCCTGAGCACTCCAAAGCACTCTACCAACAGACCCGGATAAAAGCATGCGCAGCTGCTGGTACTCTTCCTCTGCCCGGTCCTGCCTTGGCCTCCCTCATGCTGTGTTCCTCCTCCAGGACTTAGCAAATAGTAAGCTTCTCCATTTCACTTTTCCTTGTAGTCTTTTTTGAACTCTGGCTCATCATTCCATACACTCCTGTGCTCTACTTAACAAATGTTAATTTATTAAAATTATAACAGATAGCTGTTGCTGAGGGCTTTTGATGTATTAGAAAAAGTCAAGAAAAGTTGAAGACAATTAATCACCAATTTAAGGCTTTGTTGTAGCCAGAGGCTATCCTTGGCAATATATAAAGATATTCTCAGCTTTTGCATTGGAGAGAAAACCCACAGTTTCAACATAAAAATAGTGAAACTCCAAAGAAAGCTGAATTCTTAGCCCTGAAAGTCTGCTACACCAAATTCAGGGCAGTGTTTGGGAAGATGAGACTCTAAGAATTGGGTTGACACACTCAAAAATTTTGAATCCTTAGATTCTCCTGAACAATCCAGGTTTGAATAAGCCACCTATTCCTTGCTACTTCCCTGGTGGCTCAGACAGTAAAGTGTCTGCTTACAATGCGGGAGACCTGGGTTCAATCCCTGGGTCAGGAAGATCTCCTGGAGAAGGAAATGGCAACCCACTCCAGCATTCTTGCCTGGAGAATCCCATGGATGGAGGAGCCTAAAAGGCTACAGTCCATGGGATCACAAAAAGCTGGACACGACTGAGTGACTTCACTTCACTTTTCACTTTCTTATTTACATTAAGATTATGTGGAGGCCTTCCATCCAAAGACAACAGTTTTCTTCCTTAAGATCTCCCTGGCTCCTCATCCTTTGACTATCACATCAGATACTAGGGTTAAATCATAACAGGATCTAGCCAGGGAAGGACTGAGCCTGCTGAGGGGAGGATACACCTGAGAGTTACAGCATGTAACAACAGGAGATGGGAATGTTTGTTTCATACCATAACATGCTGAGCGTTCTAGATTAAAGAAGATGGAGTATAAGATTAAATAAGGGAGACTTCAGTGATATGGGAATAAAGGTTTGTGATCAAAGCTTTAACACCCTGATGAGGACCCATCAGTGCTAGCACACAATTAAGATGGTTCCTAAAATCTTGGAGAAAGTGAAATGCCAGCATCATTACAGGTGGTGGAAGACAGGAGCAAGATAAGTGAACATGCTAGGGAGGAGTTTGGACATACTGCAGAAAAATATCACACGAGGCTGGACACCACCAGCAATTATGTTCCATGTGACGGTCCAGAAAAATAATGATAATGATAAGAAGTGCACTTACTTGTAAGAGGAGCCAAAATAATGTTGAGATATAATGTTTAGAAACTTAGTGGTGGCTGTCCTCTGTAGACCAAGTCTGGTGGTAGGACCAAGCTCATTGCAAAGGAGATTGTATGATCCGTGAATAATTAGAGATCAAGTGGGAGTGCTCAAGAATCAGAAGCAAAATGGGAACAATTATAATGGGAACAATTGTAATGGATGAGAATGTTACAATGTTTATGTTACATGTTTATACCTACTAGGGAACATCACTTGTGTAGCAGTCACTAAACATCTAAGCAGACGGAATGATTTAGCCAGTTGACACCAACCATCTTCTGTTAGGGACCGTTTTATTACTAGCACAGTGGGTACAAAAATAGAATAATCTCTGCAACAGAGATAGGTAATATGGGTAGGCCAGCAATATGGACTCTCACTCACCAAAAATGATTTTAACTACTGCTGTTGTTAGGTTTCCCACCTGTTAACAATGGAAATGAGCTACTGTCTTATGGCTCTCAACATGGCATCATCTTTCTAGGGAAACCACCAGGCTTTTGGTAATGGGTTGATTACTTTGAACCTCTTCCACCCTGCAGAAGCAGTAATTTGTCTAGAAGGGATTTGAGTTGTTTTGCCTTTCTTGAGTGCAGGACTTTACTCAGCACCATTATAAAGACTTAAAGATTGTTTCAACAGTTGGCAGGGATTCTTCATATAATTGTGTCAAACCGAGGGAGTAACTTAAAAGCAAAGGAAATGAAACAAGAGGCTTGTGACCACAAGATCTGCTGGTTCTATTACATGCTATACCACTGGGCAGCTTCCAGCTAGAGTGATGGGACAGCTTTTAGAAGGTGCCAACTTAGAGACAATACCCTTAAGAATGGGGCATTATGCTCCAAGACATGGTATAATCAAGCAGAATCCTATAAGGCCTTCCCAAAATAGACCCCCACCCATGTCCCCCACCTGCCCTTTTGTCATTCGGAATCTGAAGGCTTTACCTCGCCAATTACCAATTACCTCACCACTAATCAATGAGAAGAATGTCCACGAGCTAAAGCCTCCCTGCTCCTTGAACACTGTGATTCCTAACTATCCCTGTCAGGGTGCAGCACACAGTCTTGAAGGCATTAACCTGCTGTGGCCCCCTTTGTCTGACAAAGCAATAAAGCTATTCTTTTCTACTTTACTCCAAACTCTGTCTCCAAGTTTCTATTCAGCACTTGTGAACGGAGACCGAGTTTCAGCCACAATGGTATATTAACTAAATCCATGAATTGAATATTTATTATCCTTAATAGAGAAAATAATAGAGAATATTATTTTATTTATATTATTTTTTCTTTTAATAGAGAAAATACATGCTCTAGAAATCAAGGCTTCAGAGTATGAATAGCTCCTTTCCTTTCCTCTACCAGGTCATTTTCATATTTGGGCTTTTGTTCCTGGATATCTAGGCTCTTCAGGCTAAAGATCCTATTTCACAAAGAGAGAATAGTTCTACCAGGGGAAACAGCAAGAGGGCATTAAACTTTAAGATATGGCTGAAAACAGAGTTATCATTTTGGCAGAGATGTTTGACACTTACCCTTAGGAGAAGCCAGGGGTGCTGTTATGTAGTAGGAGTGGGGAAGACTCTATTTGGCATCCACGTAATTCATTGGAAAATCACTTGGTACCCCCTGACAATTGTAATCATAAATATAAAAGTCAATAAGGAGGGCATGGTCACCAGTGGCTCAGAGCACTTAGAAATGAAGATCTAAGCTACTCCACCGGATAGTATTAGCTCAGAGTGGAAGGAATGAAGGAGGAGTACAAATTATAGAAATGATCCCTGAAAGTATAGTCTTGGTGACGTTTGGCAGAAACCAACACAAGACTGTAGAGCAATAATCCTTCAATTAAAAATAAATAAATTGAATTAAAAAAATGAACAGTAGAGGGGGAAGATGATGAACATTTTTGTGACCACTAGACACCAGTGTGGCAGTGGAAGGCATCTTTATAAGTGTCCCCTAGAGAAGAGATCAATAAGAACCCTGGAGTTCTTCCTAATGGGGTAAACTTATCCAAAGCAATTAGATCTGAGAAGTGTGAGGGACAGACTGGAGTGAATACTATAATACACTTCCAAGATCTTCCTTAAACCATAAGACACATGCTTCTGGAAGTTTTGCCTGATTAAGTTTCATAGCTGGATCCCTCCATAGGAATTATCCTCAGTCAGAGGGTACTGTGGTTACCTAGAAGAATCCTCCCCTTTTTGAGGGCAGTCTGTTGATGTCTCTGAAGAGCGCTTAAAGTTTCGTTTGAGATTAGCTGAAACCTGTTGCAATTGAATCACAGTTAATTTCTGCATTTGTCCAATTCTGATTTTCTCACTCCTGTGAGAACTCCTCAATAAATCTCCTGCATATAAATCTGAGAGCTGTTTCCTGGGGAAATTGAGCCACAACAAGATCTTACTTTAGCACTTATTTCTGTGTGGTGTGTTAAAAGGATCTGATCTTATTTTATTCCATACAGAAAGTTTAGTGCTCCAAAGTTATGGAGAGGCCCATTGATGTGTGATGCCAGTACTATTGTATATCAAGTTGTTATACAATATTTTCCCATCTTTGTCTGTTTATTGATCTATTTTTTTACTGCTGTATTGTTGTTGTTTTAATTATTAATACTATATGTTTATAATAAATATTATCTGTCAGGGCACATTGCCTCTCTTTGTTCATTCAAAAGAATTATCTTAGTTCTTCTTATACTACAATTATGCCATTTGAATTTTAAACTCCGGATTTCAACTTGATAAAAATATTGTTTGGATTTAAATTATGAATGAATGGAATTTATACCAAATTGTTATGGTAAATTGACTTTATAATTTTTTTCTAATATATATAAATACATGATATATATAATATATATTGCATATATATATGTACATGGATCTCTTCACTTCAGTTGCACGTTCCTGTCTGACTCATTGTGACCCCACGGAAGGCAGCATGCCAGGCCACCCTGTCCATCACCAACTTCTAGAGCATGTTCAAACTCATATCCACAGAGTCAGTGATGCTACCCAACATCTCATCCTCTGTCATACGCTTCTGCCCCTGCTTTCAATCTTTCCCAGCACTAAGGTCTTTTCCAATGAGTCAGTTCATCTCATCAGGTGGTCAAATAATTCAGCACCAGTACTTACAATGAATATTTAGGACTGATTTCCTTTAGGATTAACAGGTTTGATTTTTTTGCAGTCCAAGGGACTCTCAAGAGTCTTCTCCAATACCACAGTTCAAAAGCATCAATTCTTTGGCACTCAGCTTTCCTTACGGTCCAACTCTCACATTCTTACATGACTACTGGAAAAACCAAAAACCCAAAGCTTTGACTAGAAGGACCTTGGTTGGGAAAATAATGTCTCTGCTTTTTAATATGCTGTCTAGCTTGGGCATAGCTTTTCTTCCAAGAACAAATGTCTTTTAATTTCATGGCTGCAGTCACCATCTGCAGTGATTTGAGAGCCCAAGAAAATAAAGTCGATCACTGTTTCCATTGTTTCCTCATCTATTTGCCACGAAGTGATGGGACTGAATATCATGATCTTCATTTTTTGAATAAGTTTTAAGCTAGATTTTTCACTCTCCTCTTTCACTTTCTTCAAGAAGATCTTCAATTCTTCTTCGCTTTCTGCCATAAGGATGGTATCATATGCATATCTGAGGTTATTGATATTTCTCCTGGCAATCCTGATTCTAGCTTGTGCTTCATCCAGCCAAGCATTGCACATGATGTTCTCTGCATATAAGTTAAACAAGCAGGGTGACAATTAACAGCCTTGATGTACTCCTTTCCCAATTTGGAATCAGTTCACTGTTCCATGTCTGATTCTAACTGTTGCTTCTTGACCTGCATACAGATTTCTCAGGAGGCAGGTCAGGTGGTCTGGTATTCCCATCTCTTTCAGAATTTTCCTCAGTTTGGTGTGATCCACACAGTCAACAGCTTTGGCATAGTCAATAAAGCAGAAATAGATGTTTTTTTTTCCCTGGAACTCTCTTGTTTTTTCTATAATCCAACAGATGTTGGCAATTTGATCTCTGGTTCCTTTGCTTTTTCTAAATCCAGCTTGAACATCTGGACCTTCCCAGTTCATGTAGTTCTGAAGCCTCACTTGGAGAATTTTGAGCATTACTTTGCTAGTGTGTAAAATGAGTTCATTTGTGCAGTAGTTTGAACATTCATTGGCATTGCCTTTCTTTGGGATTGGAATGAAAACTGACCTTTTCCAGTCCTGTGGCCACTGCTGAGTTTTCCATATTTACTGGCATATTGACAGCATCATCTTTGAGGACTTGAAATAGCTTAGCTGGAATTCCATCACCTTCACAAGCTTTGTTCATAGTGATCCTTCCTAAGGCTCACTTGGCTTCAGACTCCAGGATGTCTGGCTCTAGGTGAGTATTCATACCATCATGGTTATCTGGGTCATTAGGATCCCTTTTTGTATTGTTTTTCTGTGTATTCTTGCCACTTCTTCTTAACATCTTCTGCTTCTTTTAGGTCCATACTGTTTCTGTTCTTTATTGTGCCCATCTTTTGTATGAAATGTTCCCTTGAAATCTCTACTTTCTTGAAGAGATCTCTAGTCTTTCTCATCCTATTGTTTTACTCTATGTTTTTGCATTGATCATGGCGGAAGGCTTTCTTATCTCTCCTTGCTATTCTTTGGAACTCTGCATTCAGAAGGGTATATCTTTCCTCTTCTCTGTTGCTTTTAGCTTCTCTTTTTTTCTCAGCTATTTGTAAGACCTTCTCAGACAACCATTTTTTCTTTTTGCATTTTTTTTCACCTGGGGATGGTCTTGATCACTGCCTCCTCTACAATGTCATGAACTTCCATTCATAGTTCTTCAGGCACACCTTCCAGCAGATCAGTTGAATCTCTTTGTCACTTCCACTGTATAATTGTAAGGGATTTGATTTAGGTCATACCTGAATGGTCTAGGAAGAAGGCAATGGCACCCCACTCCAGTACTCTTGCCTGGAAAATTCCATGGATGGAGGAGCCTGGTAGGCTGCAGTCCATGGGGTCGCTAAGAGTCGGACACAACTAAGTGACTTCACTTTCACTTTCACTTTGAATGGTCTAGTGGTTTTCCCTACTTTCTTCAATTTCAGTCTGAATTTGGCAATAAGGAGTTCATGATCTGAGCCACAGTCAGCTCCTGGTCTTGTTTTAGCTGACTGTATAGAGCTTCTCCATCGTTGGCTGCAAAGAATATAATCAATCTGATTTCGGTGTTGACCATCTGGTGATGTCCATGTGTAGAGTCTTCTCTTGTGTTGTTGGAAGAGGATGTTTGCTATGACCAGTGCATTCTCTTTGCAGAACTCTATTAGTCTTTACCCTGCTTCATTTTGTACTCCAAGGCCAAACTTGCCTGTTACCCCAGTATCTCTTGGCTTCCTACTTTTGCATTCCAGTCCCCTATAATGAAAAGGTCATCTTTTTTTTGGTGTTAGTTCTAGAAGATCTTGTAGGTCTTCATAGAACCATTCAACTTCAGTTTCTTCAGCATTAGTGGTTGGGGCATAGACTTGGATTACCATGATATTGAATGATTTGCCTTGGAAACAAACAGAGATCATTCTGTCATTTTTGATATTGCATCAAAGTACTGCATTTTGGACTCTTTTTTTTTATTTTTTTACTATGATGGCTACTCCATTTCTTCTAAGGGATTCTTGCCCATAGTCGTAGATATAATGGTCATCTGAATTAAATTCACCTTTTCCAGTCCATTTTAGTTCACTGATTCCTAAAATGTCAATGTTCACTCTTGCCAGCTCCTATTTGACCACTTCAAATTTACCTAATTAATGGACCTAACATTCCATGCAATATTGTTCTTTACAGAATCTAACTTTACTTCCATCACTAGTCACATCCAAATCTGGGTGTTGTTTTCACTTTGGCTCTGTCTCTTCATTCTTTCTGTAGTTATTTCTCCACTCTTCTCCAGTAGCATATTGAGCACCTATTGACCTGGAAAGTTCATCTTTCAGTGTCATAACTTTTTGCTTTTACATACTGTTCATGGGGCTCTCAAGGCAAAAATACTGAAGTGGTTTGCCATTCCCTTCTCCAATGTATGTGTGTGTGTGTACATTATATATATATATATATATATATATATATATATATATATATAATCTTTTCACTATGCTTGATAAAGGCTTGAAAAAGAACACCAAAAGTAAAAAAAAAAAAAAAAAGAAGAGATGGAGAAATTGCAAAATATAAACTAAATGAAATGAAAGCTCTAATCTGAAATAGAAAAATGAAGCAAACTATATAAAAGATTATCATATATTCTAATTGTTTTTAACAGCAATGCTCATAATAAGCATATCTAGATTTTTGGAAGAAAAATAGCATTACATGGGCATTTGTATTTTTTTTTAATTTCCAAGATAATTCTGATATGAATCTGGATTTTAAAAAAATGATTACAGTTTTTTCTATTATATGGCAGTTTTGGTGATATAGAATTCTATATTTTACTGTTGACCAATCATGATACAATGCTATTAAATGAGTAATAGTTACATAGCCATGAGAGTAAAAGATATTTATTAGTTTTCACAATCAATAGTCAGATAAAAAATAAAAGATATTTAAAATTTTGAGCCATAATGGGAACACGATTAACCTAAAAATATAAAATTGAGGGGTCAAGCAGAATGATATGATAAGTGGACATATACACATGTTTTCATCTGTCCAGGTAATATTTGCATTATTAGTCTTTTGGTTGAAGAATTTAACCCATTTCCAATTAAGGTATTTATCAAGTCTATTACCATGTTCTTAATTGCTTTGGGTTTATTTTCTGTAGTTCTTTTCCTTCTCTTATGTTTCCTGCCTAGAGAAGTTCCTTTAGCATTTGTTGTAAAGCTTGTTTGGTGGTGCTGAATTCTCTTAAATTTGCTTATCTGGAAAGCTTTTAATTTTTCCATCAAATCTGCAGAAGAGTCTTGGTGGGTAGAAGTGGTTGTAGTTTTTTTCCCTTCATCACTTAAATATACCGTGCCATTCTCTTCTGGTTTGTAGTGCTTCTGTTGAGAAATCAGCTGATAACCTGATGGGAGTTTCGTTGTATGTTATTTGTTGTTTTTCCTTTGTTACTTTTAATATTTCATCTGTTTTTAATTTTTGTCAGCTTGATTACCACACGTCTCGGTGTGTTCCTCCTTCAGTTTATCCTGCCTGGGACTCTCTGCACTTCCTGGACTTAGTTGACCATTTCCTTTTACACGTTAGGGAAATATTCAACTATTATGTCTTTTAAGTTTTTTTCTGGGGTCCTTACTCTTACTCTTCTCCTTCTGGGACTCCTATAATGCAAATGTTGGTGTGTTTAATGTTATTCCAGAGGTCTCTTCAGTTCAGTTCAGTTCAGTCACTCAGTCGTGTCCGACTCTTTGCGACCCCATGAATTGCAGCATGCAAGGCCTCCCTGTCCATCACCAATTCCTGGAGTTCACTCAAACTCACGTCCATCGAGTCAGTGATACCATCCAGCCATCTCATCCTCTGTTGTCCCCTTCTCCTCCTGCCCCCAATCCCTCCCAGAATCAGAGTCTTTTCCAATGAGTCAACTCTTTGCATGAGGTGGCCAAAGTACTGGAGTTTCAGCTTTAGCATCATTCCTTCCAAAGAATACCCAGGACTGGTCTCCTTTAGGATGGACTGTTTGGATCTCCTTGCAGTCCAAGAGACTCTCAACAGTCTTCTCCAACATCGCAGTTTAAAAGCTTCAATTCTTTAGCACTCAGCTTTCTTCACAGTCCAATTCTCACATCCATACATGACCACTGGAAAAACCATAGCCTTGACTAGATGGACCTTTGTTGGCAAAGTAATATCTCTGCTTTTGAATATGCTATCTAGGTTGGTCATCACTTTCCTTCCAAGGAGTAAGCGTCTTTTAATTTCATGGCTGCAGTCACCATCTGCAGTGATTTTGGAGCCCCCCAAAATAAAGTCTGACACTGTTCCCAGTGTTTCCCCATCTATTTCCCATGAAGTGTTGGGATCAAATGCCATGATCTTTGTTTTCTGAATGTTGAGCTTTAAGTCAACTTTTATACTCTCCTCTTTCACTTTCATCAAGAGGTTTTATAAGTTCCTCTTTACTTTCTGCCATAAGGTGGTGTCATCTGCATATCTGAGGTCTCTTAGGCTGTCTTAATTTTTTTCATTCTTTTTTTCTATATTCTGTTCTGCAGCAATGATTTGCACCATTCTGTCTTCCAGGTCACGTATCTGGTCTTCTGCCTCAGCTGTTCTGCTATTGGTTCCTTCTAGGATATCTTCATCTCTCTTTGTTTGTTTGTTTGTTCCTTTGTTCTTCTAGGTCTTTGGTAAACGTTTCTTGCATCTTCTCCATTCTTTTTCTGAGATTCTGGATCATCTTCACTGTTATTATTCTGAATTTTTTACAGAAGGTTTGCCCATCTCCACTTCATTTAGCTATTTTTCTGGAGTTTTATATTGGCCCTTTATCTGGGACATAACTCTCTTTTTTCATCCTGATTAAATTTCTGTAATGTGATTTTTGTTCTAGCCCCTGTGGGTCTGTGGCTCTTCTAATTTCTTCTGTCTGCTCTCTGGTGGATGAGGTTAAGAGGATTCTATATACTTCCTAATGGGAGGGACAAGGTGGGAAAAACTGGGTCTTGCTCTGGTGAACAAGGCTTTGATTAGTAAAGCTTTAATCCAATTATCTGCTGATGGGTGGGGTTGTACTCCCAGCCCACTAGTTGTTTGGCCTGAGGTGACCCAGCCCTGGAGTTTATAGGCTCTATATAGGGCTAAGAGGACTTTAGCCAAGGAGACACGTTTCAGGGCTGCTGCTGGCAGTGCCTCCATCCCTGTGGTGAGCTCTTGCTGACCCACACCTTCAATGGAGACCCTCCAACACTAGCATGTAGTTTGGGCTCTGTCTCCTGTGTGGTCACTGCTTCTTTCCCCTGGTGTTGGTGCATACAATATTTTGTGCTCTCCAAGAATAGAGTCTCTGTTTCCCCTGGTCCCTGTGGAAGTCCTATAATCAAATCCCATTGGCCATCAAGGTCAGATTCCCAGTCCTTTTGTCAGATTCCCAGGCTGGGAAGCCTGACATGGGGCTCAGAACCGTCACAAAAGTGGTAGAACTTCTTTTGGTATTATTGTTCTCCAGTTTGTGGGTCACCCACCCTGTAGGTAAGGGGTTTGATTTTATCATAATTGTGTCCCTCTTATCATCTCATTGCAGCTTTTTCTTTTCTTTGTGCATGGGGTAACTTTTTTTTTAAATGGGTTCCAGCATCCTCCTGTCAATGGTTGTTCAACAGCTAGTTACAATTTTTGTGCTGTCACGGGAGGAGATGAGTGCACATCTTCTACTCCACCATCTTGAATCATAAGCCAAAAACTGACAACTTTTAATATGAGTCTTCTAATCCATTAACATGGATTAGAATAATCCATGTTATAGCCCATATATATTATATATATATATAATAATCCATATATATTCATGCATACATGAATCCCCAGTGCTTGACTCAAACGACCCCAGTGCACCCACTCACCACCACCCCCCACCCCAGGCACCCCGTGGCTGAGGATAGGACCTCCTGCCTTCCTCCTTTTATATAGCTTCCTTTTATGTTCTCCATTTGGTCTTTTATTTATTTATTTACTGATATCTCTACTTTTTTTAATGTTGTTCTTAGTAGTAGTGCCATTTCTTTTTCTTTCTTTCTGGAATTATTTCTTACCTTGAGGATTCTATTCAAGATCTTCACATTGGATGTTTACCTTCTGAAGGTACACCCAGTAGACTCCCTGACAACTCTGCATTTTTCAGATATCTTATTTATTTCCCTAGTGAAGAGAAGTCAAATTCTAGAGAATAGTAAAGTCCAAGTCAGGCTGGTAGGATGGAGGGGTACAAAAGGCAACATAAGTTAGATTCACAGATGATGAAATGCCAGCTCACTCAGTATTTTTAAGCAGCTGTACTAAATGTAAAAAGGTTGTATTACTTTGCAACCATCTTGGTTCTTGGATGCTTTGCTGTATTGATTTGATGGCAGCCCATTTTCGATTTTTCAAAAAGCAAAGAAAAATCACATAAAATGTAATAGATCTTGCCTGCAGTGAAATAAAAGACTTCTTCAGAGATCTTAGCTTCTCTAAAATTACATGGAACCTAATGTTCTAAAATTGATATGTGTGGAGAAAATCACTCCTACTCCTCTTTTTGATTTGGTATTAAAATACTTGAAAAGAATGAGCATTGGCATGTAAGACAGCTGGGCCAAGATTTCACAGTGGAAGTAAGGGGAAGTAAGAAGAGATTTTTTGGTCTAGTACACTGTCATAGAATTAACACATATGGTCTTTAGATATACATTTTTAGTATCACATGCTGAGGTAAACATTAAGTCATTACTGATATGATGACTCAGTAAATATTTTATTACTGTCTTCCTTGAGATGAGGAAAATGTCTAGGATTTTGAAATATATTCATAGCTGTGTAAATCTGTTCTTGGAAGTTATTTGAAATTCCCCTTCCAGTTATGATAATGTATAAGCATTTGTACTTACCTTTGCCGGGAGAAATATCAATAACCTCAGATATGCAGATGACACCACCCTTATGGCAGAAAGTGAAGAGGAACTAAAAAGCCTCTTGATGAAAGTGAAAGTGGAGAGTGAAAAAGTTGGCTTAAAGCTCAACATTCAGAAAACGAAGATCATGGCATCCTGTCCCATCACTTCATGGGAAATAGATGGGGAAACAGTGGAAACAGTGTCAGACTTTATTTTTGGGGGGCTCCAAAATCACTGCAGATGGTGATTGCAGCCATGAAATTAAAAGACACTTACTCCTTGGAAGGAAAGTTATGACCAACCTAGATAGCATATTCCAAAGCAGAGACATTACTTGGCCAACAAAGGTCCATCTAGTCAAGGCTATGGTTTTTCCTGTGGCCATGTATGGATGTGAGAGTTGGACTGTGAAGAAAGCTGAGCGCCGAAGAATTGATGCTTTTGAACTGTGGTGTTGGAGAAGACTCTTGAGAGTCCCTTGGACTGCAAAGAGATCCAACCAGTCCATTCTGAAGGAGATTGGCCCTGGGATTTCTTTGGAAGGAATGATGCTAAAGCTGAAACTCCAGTACTTTGGCCACCTCATGCAAAGAATTGACTCATTGGAAAAGACTCTGATGCTGGGAGGGATTGGGGGCAGGAGGAGAAGGGGACAACAGAGGATGAGATGGCTGGATGGCATCACTGATTCGATGGACGTGAGTCTGAGTGAACTCTGGGAGTTGGTGATGGACAGGGAGGCCTGGCGTGCTGTGATTCAAGGGGTTGCAGGGAGTCGGACACGACTGAACGACTGAAGTGAACTGAACTGAACTCCCACCAAAAAAAAACAAAACAAAAGAAAAAAAAACTAGAAAATCTCGGTACTATATGCAGCAACTTTTTCAGACATCAGAAAAATAGAACTTCAAACTGATCTCTGAGAAAAGGGGAAAAAAGATGAATCCTATCATTTTATTGACCTAAATTTCTTCATGGAAGAAGCTATTACACTAATAAACAGTAGGTCAAAGAGAGGAACCAGTAATCTTGCTGAGCTGAAGAGACAGAAGTAGGACTCCAAGGACTTTGAAGTGGCCAGAATTTTCAGAGCAGAGTACTGCAGAGGAGCAAGCTATGAGGAAAGGATTCCAGACATGTACATGGGCAACATATTAAATCTTTAGACTGAGAACATTTTTCACAAGAATTCAGCATGAGGCCAGGAAAACAAAGACTCTTAAGGAAAGAATAATTACTGAGGAGTATGATGTCTGCTTGTACAGGTAACATGGATATACATGGCTAATTTATCATGCCAATCTTAATTTTGGAAATGCAAGAGATGAAATCCTGAGTTGTGTGTGACTTTGTGACCCCCATGGATTACAGCATGCCATGCTTCCCTGTCCATCACCCACTCCTGGAGCTTAGATAAACTCATGTCTGTTGAGTTGGTGATGCTATTCAACCATCTCATCCTCTGTCATCCCCTTCTCCTCATGCCTTCAATCTTTGCCAGCATCAGGGTCTTCTCCAAAGAGTCAGTTCTTCACAATCAGGTGGTCAAAGTATTGGAGTTTCAGATTCAACATTAGTTCCTTCAAAGCATATTCAGGGTTTATTTCCTTAGGATTGACTGATTGGATCTCCTTGCAGTCCAAGGGACTCTCAAGAGTCTTCTCCAACACCACACTTCAAAAGCATCAATTCTTCAGCTTTCTTTACAGTCCAACTCTTATATCCGTTTGTGACTACTGGAAAAACCATAGCTTTGATTAGATGGACCTTTGTTGGCAAAATAATGTCTCTGTTTTTAATATGCTGTTTAGGCTGGGCATAGCTTTTCTTTCAGGGAACAAGAGTCTTTTATTTCATGACTGCAGTCACCATCTGCAGTGATTTTGGAGCCCAGGATAATAAAATTGGTCCCTGTTTCTATTGTTTCCTCATCTCTTTTCCATGAAGTTATGGAACTGGATACCATGATCTCAGATTTTTGGACATTGAGTATTAAGCCAGCCTTTTTACTCTCTTCTTTTACTTTCATCAAGAGGCTCTTCAGTTTCTCTTCATTTTCTGTCATAAGGATGGTGTCATCTGCATATCTGAGGTTACTGATATTTCTCCCAGCAGTCTTGATTCCAGCTTGTGCTTCATCCAGCCCAGCATTTCTCATGATGTTCTCTGTATAGAAGTTAAATAAGCAGGGTGACAACATACAGCCTTGATGTACTCGTTTCCTGATTTGGCACCAGTCTGTTGTTCCATGTCTGGTTCTAACTGCTGATTCTTACCTGCATACAGATTTCTTGGGAGGCAGGTAAGGTGGTCTGGCCATCTCTTGAAGAATTTTCCACAGTTTGTTGTGATCTGCACAGTCAAAGGCTTTGGCATAATCAATAAAGCAGCAGATTTTTTTTCTGGAATTTTCTTGCTTTTTTGATGATCCAATGGATGTTGGAAATTTGATCTCTGGTTCCTCTGCCTTTTCTAAATCCAACTTGAACATTTGGAAGTTCATGGTTCATGTACTGTTGAAGCCTTGCTTGGAGAATTTTGAGCCTTACTTTGCCAGTGTATGAGATGAGTGCAATTGTGTGGTAGTGTGAACATTCTTTAGCATTGCCCTTCTTTGGGATTGGAATGAAAACTGACTGTTTACAGTCCTGCCACTGATGAGGTTTCCAAATTTGCTGGCATATTGAATGCAGCACTTTCACAGCATCATCTTTTAGGCTTTGAAATAGCTCGCCTGAAATTCTATCACCTCCACTAGCTTTGTTCATAGTGATGCTTCTTAAGGCCCACTTGACTTCTGACTACAGGATGTCTGGCTCCTGGAGGGATCACACCACCTATTACTCAACTATTGCTGAGATATAGTATACAATTAATTTATTATTAATCCATGATATATTCCTTCCCTACATTCCATCAGACACATGAATATAGTTAACTAGAAGATGGCAGCCTGGCTACTCTGATGTTATATGTGCTTTTTAAGCCAAGGTTTTAATAATTTATGAAATATATCTTTGGACCTTTTTTAATACTTGTCAAGTGTAGGCCTGTCTTCTGGATCTCCTTCCCAAAAATCTCTGAAAAAAAAAGAAAAAGAAAAAGAAGAAGAAGAAGAAAGAGAAGATTTAGAAGCTACAATAAAACCTTTCAAAGAAAAACTCCACAATATTCAGATTTTTGTGGCTTTTAGAACTTCAGAGATTGAGTCAGACTTGTATAAAGTTCAACTTCCCAAAAGAATTCCTTACTTACAAACAACACAACTTAATTGTCTAAGTGTAAGCAGAACGTTTAAAATAACAGTAACTATAAACTATTTCTAAGCACCTTCAATACCCTCAAGTACTTCAGAAATAATTAATTTACATACAATTGATATGATAATTATGGTTAATTCATGAATAATTCTTATCTATTTGTTCAATCAGTTCCCTAAGGATTTTTATTAGTCAACATATTGTTAGCCGGAAGAGTTTGAGTTACTTCAGACTTGGCAGCAAATGAAGAAAACGAAATGATGAAATAGTTGGTGCCTTTCATCTTTGTCAAGTGAACTTGGACGTTTATTTCCCTTTTCTTCAGTGACTATCCCGTCTTGTTTGGTACCTTTTTGCTTAGGACCCATGACCATTATGTCTGTTGAAATGTGAAAGTGTTTGTCACTCAGTCGTGACTGACTCTTGCAACCCCAAGGACTGTAGCCCGCCAGGCTTCTCTGTCCATGGAATCCTCCAGGCAAGAATACTGGAGTGGGTATCCACTCTCTTCTACAGGGGATCTTTCTGACCTAGGGAAAGAAACTGGATCTCCTGCATTGCAGGCAGATTCTTTACCATCTGAACGACCAAGTTGGATATGTCTGCTGAAAATATTCCCCAAAGAGACCACAGAGTGGTTTTTTGAAGACATAATTAGTTACAAAATTAAGGTTTCCATCTTATGGGGTCTGGACTCACTAAAATAGGTAACCTTTAGTACAGCTAATATCTTATTTTTTGAAAAGGGCAAAAGCAGGAAGGTCACTCTGACCTCCCATCACCCCCCGCATCCTTCTTTGAAGAAGAAGAAAAATATGTGAAAGATTCACTCCCTGTAACAGAATGAAAGACAACATTCTTATTACCAGAGATGGGGAAATCTGCAGGAACAAACCTTGTTAAACTCACCCTTACCTTCCTGGTTATTTCTTCACCACCCGTACCCCAAACTGCTTTGGCCAATTCTTCACAAACTTACTATTTCTTTTTCTAAGAGGAATAAGATAACAGCTTCCTGTTCTAGTCACTTCTTCAGGTCTTTATTCTCTTGAGAAGGCTCCCCATACATGTAAAAATTCAATAAAATTTGTGTGCTTTTCTCTTGTTAATCTTTGCCAATTTGATTATCCCAGGGACTGTAAAGGGGCCTAAGAAAACTCTGCTTCAAATCTCTCCAGCTCACAATTTAATCCAAAATTTAGGGCAGGAAAAAACCCCTAAACCTTATCCAATACATTTTCCTCCTCTAGTGACTATTTGGAAGCCTTTCATTGACAAAAAAAAAAAAAATGTGGCGCTCCTATCTTGCTAGAATCCTAAGCATGAATTTAGCTTGATTATTGGTTAATCCAGTATTAGCCACTTTAGTGGCCAACATGACAAGTTTTTGGCAGATAATGTCCTGAACCAGCATTTAACCTTTGGAAATAGATACCTATGGCTTTGGGTGCAGATTGCTATAAGGGTGGCTTTACCTGTAGCCCAGCTGCATAAATCTATAGTAGATACTGAACGCAAGGAAGTGTGTTTTTATCAGTCCAGTCTCTCTTATAAAATTTACCTGTGCTTTCCTAGTACTCCAGTGTTTGAAACTGTTGTGCCCTTGTTGTATGAAAATGACAAGGCTGAACTGTGCTTTGAGTTGTTTATTTGAAGGAAGTGAAAGTTTACAGATCCAGTCACTCTTTTCTTTCCTGTTCCTCTTATAAAAGGTAGCATGCATCCTTGAGACAGATGAATCAGAATGGAGTTTATTGAATGCTCCCCATGTGTAAGGCATATGCCAGGCAGTCAGGAGATATGGAGAGACCGGTTTGAATTCTGCCCCTGATAAGCTATTGTGGAGGCTTTCCTGCCCCTAAAGATAAAGTTGGTGTGAATTACCAGTGTCCACTCCTGGGAGATTAGATTCTCATGATCTACTTTGCCACCAGCTCCTGTGTCTATATTTCCTACATCCTTATACCTTGCATTAACATATATGTGAAATTCAATCCCTTGTTTAGTTTACATAGTAAATCAGCTTCCAACAAGTGTCCATAAGATTGATCCTGAATATTTGGAAGTGACAATGAAGTTATAGTGTGCTGAGATCAGACTTCTACAACAACTTTCTTTTTCTTCTCCCTGATTTTGTACTCTCCTCTCCATCGAAGCAAAACAAAATGTCCTTCCTCTCTCATGCATGTGGTTTTAGTGATCACCATTTATTGATTCAACTTGTCTTTGAGAGTCTCATTGAAAACATCAAGAAATAATTTTTCCTTGTAATACTGTTCTTCCCTAGAGGAATTCTGATGAATACATTTCTCTCCCCTTCATTATAGGAGAAGGCAATGGCAACCCACTCCAGTACTCTTGCCTGGAAAATCCCATGGGCAGAGGAGCCTGGTAGGCTGCAGTCCATGGGGATGTGAAGAGTTGGACATGACTGAGGGACTTCACCTTCACTTTTCACTTTCATGCATTGGAGAAGGAAATGGCAACCCACTCCAGTGTTCTTGCCTGGAGAATCCCAGGAACGGGGGAGCCTGGTGGGCTGCCATCTATGGGGTTGCACAGAGTCGGACACGACTGAAGCAACTTAGCAGCAGTAGCAGCAGTAACATTATAGGAGTAGGAGAGAGACATTTTAAAAGGTAGATCTGATTATTTAGAGAAAGCTTTTTACTACTGCTCAAAAAAACAAAACAAAACAAAACTCCCACATGCTATACTCCCAACTCCTCCCAATAGCATTCCAATCAAGGCTCTAATTTATCACCTTCTCTTTCCTCCACCTGAACAGTTAAGTGCCACTTGTGAAACATCTCCCAATCTTACAGATGTTGCCTCCATAAAATCATATTTTCAAAACTCAATTGGATCCTTAGCTTCTCCTATTAATCCCTTGAGTTGTACTTAGCCTCCTCTCCCTCAACTGTGAATCCAAATTGGCACAAATTTTATCAAACTCTCCATTCAGTTTCAGGCCACTTCCACTGAGAAAACTGAGGCCATAATATATAATCTCTCTTAACTGGAGATCTCTCACCTATGAGATAATGTAGATAAACCATTCACACTTACTCTTTTCCTCTAATTTTGAGGATGAAGGGTACCTCTTGTAGTTCCTGGATATAATACCATCCAGGCCTTAATCTGTCAATGACTCCCACTGTCACTTAATTTTGTTCAGGGACAAGCATCTTCTCTTAACTCAAACACTGTAATAACTTTTGACTCTTCTAACCACTATTCTTATTCATATTAACTCTACACTCCACAGGATCTCTGTAAAACCAGATCTGAATATGGAGTTATCCTTTTCAAAAATTTTTAATGACTCCCTTTCACTGTAGATAAAGTCCAAGCTTATTTACATGGTATGCAAGCTCTTCATGGTGTTGAATCTCATTTTTGAGCACTCCCAGTCTCCCATTTTATGCCCCAGACAAATAGGACACCAATGGTTCCTGCACTTATCATGTCATTCTTGCCTGAACGCCCTTGTTTATACCTGTTTATGACCTTCCCAACTTTCCCATGGTACGCCACACTGAATAACACATTTCATTTGCTTAATTAATTTCTGCTTACTTTACTGGAGTCATTTAAAATGTCACACTAAAACTCTTTCTTTTTTTGCTGTAATAATATCCTATGGCTCTCCATCACCTATTTTTATCTGCTATTTTCTAATTCTGTCTTTAATCTGGGCCCCACAACTATACTACCACACATACCTTATAGATCCTTGAGGGTAGAAACTACATTTTTTCCCAACCTTGATCTACCAAATCCTTTATTGTATTGCAGTGTGAAACTCTCAATTTTTACTATGAAATATTTCATCCATACCAGACACAAGTGCTCATAAAAAAAGAATATTAATAGAATTAATACCACCTGGGTTAATAAATAGTGGCCAAGACCTGAGTGAATCCCTGGTAGCAATAAAGTTCACCAATCTGGGCATCTGGCCCAGCTGCAATGTGGAAAAGGTCCTTGCACTAAAGTAGAAATTATGTCCACAGGGAGTAGGCCACTCTATATACTTCTTCTTCTAAGATTGCTATGTTCTATATCTAGGTCTCAGGAGTAATCAACCTGAACATACATCTATATAGTGAGATCAGGGTTCTTGGCTAATACAGCAAGGAAAAATGGAAACTTTGCTTGTAAATAGCCAAGACAAGTCAATCACAGATAACAATCTGGGCTAGGCTTATTAGTATCCTTGGCCATAAAAAGTAATTGGGACCTGACATGCCCTCCTACCATTAAAATGATAAGAAACACTATAAAACTTGAAAAATATAAGCAAATGGTTTCATACACTGGACAACAAACAGCGCAAGACCAAGAAAAGGAAAAAAATGAAGTGAGCCCTATGAGCTCTCCAACTTGTCCCTGAAGGCACTTTCTGAAATATGGTGAGGAGAGAATTAAACAAAGCACAATATGACAGTCTCACTAAGTTGAGGTGACAGATATCAGATTTAGAAGAGGCTAAATCATTTGAAATTTGAACTGATGAGAAACTGAAACAGAAGGAAAGCAGAGGAATTGCTCCAGAAATCTGTAAGAGTTACCCTAGAGTCTCCTGGCGAATACTGAGCTACACATGCAGAGAATAAACCTCTGTAAAGCTGGTCAGAGAATGACTGAAGATCTGTAAGCTGAGTAATGATCATTGCTCTCACAGGGCTGGGAGATATTTGAGCTCCAGTATCTTTGTCTGGGTATAGCCTTGGTGGCTCAGATGGTGAAGAATCTGCCTGCAATGAAGAGAACCAGGTTCGAGCCCTGGGTCGGGAAGATTTCCTGGAGAAGGAAACAGCACCTCACTCCAGTATTCTTGCCTGGAGAATCCCATGGACAGAGTAGCCTGGTGGGCTACAGTCCATGGAGTCACATAGAGTCAGACACAACTGAGCAACTAAGCACACACACAAACCATGGTAGAGAGTCTTCATTGAATTTCCTGTGTATTCAATGGAGACCCCAGAAATATCATGCTTTAAGAGTGGAGCTAAACAACCCATAGTGGTGTTAAGATTACTTTTCACCTTCACTAACCAAGCCCCCCACCCCCCAAAAATGAGTTACATTGATCTGAAAGTAGCTAAAATGATCTGAAAGTCAGTATTAGTCACTCAGTCTTGTCCAACTCTTTGCAACCCCATGGATTGTACCCCACTGGGCTCCTCTGTCCATGGAATTCTCCAGGCAAGAGTACTGAAGTGGGTTGTCATTTCTTTCTCCGGGGGATTTTCCTGATCCAGAACTCAAATCAGGCTCTCCTGCATTGCAGTCAGATTCTTTATCACCATATGAGTTGTCAGGGAAGCCCAACACTAACTTAAGTGTCTACCAAAATGATTCAACTGTCTTTAAAAGACAATGAAACACAGACACAGAAAAAAGTAAACTTTGCTATGTCCAAAATTCAATACAAATTTACAAGACATGTAAGCCAGCAGAAAAAGAGACTCATATGTAAGAAAAATGTCAATTAATAGAAATATACCTTGAAATTATAGGGATGATGGGTTTTAGCTGGTTTTAAAAAGTGATTATATATATGCTTATAAATATGATAGAAATAAAAGATATAAAAAGATTATTTTATATAAAATCATTTTTATATAATGTGTGTAATTAAGAAATTAAAAAATCACATGGAACTTTTAGAGCTGAAAAAGATAATAGCTAAAATATTTTGTGGATAGGTTTAATGGAGCTTTTAAACACTGCTGAAGAAAAGATCAATGAACTTAAGACATAAAAATCAATAGAAACTATCCAAACTGATATATAAGAAGGAAGAAAAGACTGAAAAAATGAACAGGGTTTCAATGTCCCATGGTACAATAGTAAATAGTCTAAAACATGGGTAATTGAAATTCTGAATAGGGAAGGGAAAACTGGAAATACTTGACAAATTAATGAATGAAAATTTTCCAAATTTGATAAAACTATTAACTCACAGATTCAAGAATTCAACAAACACCAAGCATGATAAGCACACAAAAACCTTCATATGCCACATCATAATCAAATTGTTGAAAATCAGTGATGAAGAGAAAATCTTAAAATCAATCAGAAGAAACAAAATATGATTGCAGATCTCTTTCCAGAAAAAATTGCAATCCAGATGATGTGCAATGACATCTTTAAAGTGTTGAAAAAATTTCCTTTCAAACTAGAATTCTATATTCAGAGAAAATATATTTCAGAAGTTAAGGAAAATGAAATTCTATTCCAGACAAAGATGAGAAATTATCAGCATATTGGTACTATAGTTTCCACAGATAGGAAAATTATACTAGAGAGGGAATTGAATCCTATTGAAGGAATGAAAATGCTGGAAAAGGTGAATATGTGGTATATATACAGTTTTTTTTTTATTTTAAAAGTTTCTTCAAAATATAATTGATTTCTTAAAGAAAAAATAAATAGCAATTTATTAGACCCAGGGAACTGAGGAGGGTACACAAGACAGTTTTCACACAGCATAATTCTTAGTTCAAAGGAGGCTGTTGATCACTGTAAGACGGGATGAGTGTCATGATAGACAAGCACGGGGGGCACGGTTGATCCATCTTGCACAGAAACAAAAGGAGACTTCAGAATATCTCTTTGCATTTTCAATGTGGGGACAAAAAAAAAAAAGAAAACCACTATTATCTTCCAATGATCTCTAAAATTTAGCTCTTTGCCCTTTGAAGCCCAAACCTGAATTACTTGATATTTACATTAAATCATTCCTTAGCAACCACTCCATATATATGGAGAATTGCACAAAATTGCTTTAATAGAGCTGAAAATTTAACAAATCTCAGCTATATCAAAATATTATTATACAAACATATCTCAAAGATTTTTTAAAAATTAAATTTATAGTCACCACACATCATTTCAAAATGGCCAGTGATGTATTAGCGATTGTAAATTTTTCAAAATAATAAAAAAGAATACAACTTACACTAACAAATATTTGCTATGGTTGCTTACTGAACATATTGTAACAGGTTATTAGCCAGTACAGAGTAGCAGTTGGGAAGAAGGCTTTGTTAGGGATCCATGGTCAGACAATGTGTCAGGGATTCAGGGGTTCAGTTTTGCTGTTGTTGTTGTTTAGTCACTAAGTAATGTTGAACTCCTTTGTGACCCCTGTGAACCGGAGCCCTCTAGGCTTCTCTGTCCAGGGGATTTCCCAGGCAAGAATAATGAAGTGGGCTGCCATTTCTTTCTCTAGGGGGTCTTCCTGACCCAGGGATTGAACCTGGGTCAATCACCCAGATTTCCTGTCCATCACCAACTCCTATATTGCAGGCAGATTCTATACCACTGAGACACCCAGAAAGCCCACTCCAGATATATGAGAGACTTTAAGTAGACAAATTCATAGAGACAAAAGGTAGAATGGTAGATGCATGGGTACAGAGTTTCAGTCTGGGATGGTGAAAAATCTGGAAGCAGATCATGGTGATGGTAGCACAACAACATGAATGCAATAAATGCCCCTGAATTGTGCACTTAAAGTGGTTAAAATTATACATTTTATATTATGTCTATTTTATCACAGTAATATATATATATATATGTATAAGCACTCATTTTTATTTAATATTAATAAACACCTACTATTAGAGTTGGCCAAATAAAAATACGAGACACTCAGAGAAATCTGAATGTCATAAAAATCAGTTTTTTAGTGTAAATGTGTAACTTGAATATATGGAACCTACTTATATTTAAAAAGTATTTGTTTTCTGAAACGGAGCATATTTATACCAAAAATATCATTGCTTATATGAAATTCAAATTTCATTGGGAATCCTGTAGTTCTACATGCCAAGCATCGAAAAATTCAGTTCAGTTCAGTCACACAATCGTGTCTGACTCTTTGGGACCCCATGGACTGCAGAGCACCAGGCTTTCCTGTCCATCACCAACCCCCAGAGCTTCCTCAATCTCATGGCCATCCAGTCGGTGATGTCATCCATCCTGTCAACTCATCTTCTGATGTCAGCTCATCCTCTATCATCCTCTTCTCCTCCTGCCTTCAATCTTTCCCAGCATCAGGGTCTTTTCCAGTGTCACAACAGGTGGTCAAAGTATTGGAGCTTCAGCTTCAACATCACTCCCTCCAATAAATATTCAGGACTGATTTCCTTTAGGATGGACTGGTTGGATCTCCTTGCAGTCCAAGACTCGCAAGAGTCTTCTCCAACACCACAGTTCAAAAGCATCTATTCTTTAATGCTCAGCTTTCCTTATGGTCCAACTCTCACATCTGTACATGACTACTGGAAAAACCGTGGCTTTGACTATATGGACATTTGCTGGTAAAATAATGTCCCTGCTTTTTAATAGGCTGTTTAAGTTGGTTATAGCTTTTCTTCCAAAGAGCAAGCATCTTTTAATTTCATGGCTGCAGTCACTGTCTTCAGTGATTTTGGAGCCCAAGAAAATAAAGTCTGTGACTGTTTCCATTGTTTCCCCTTCTATTTGCCACGAAGTAATGGGGCCAGATGCCATGATCTTTGTTTTTTGAATGTTTAGTGTTAAACCAGCTTTTTCAGTCTCCTCTCTCACTTTCATCAAGAGGCTCTTTAGTTCCTCTTCACTTTCTGCCACAAGGGTGGTGTCATCTGAATATCTGAGATTATCAATATTTCCCCCTGCAACTTTGATTCCAGCTTATGCCTCATCCAGTCTGGTATTTCTCATGATGTACTCTGCATACAAGTTAAATAAGCAAGGTGACAATATACAGCTTTGGCGTACTTCTTTCCCAATTTGGAACCAGTCTGGCATTCCATGTCCAGTTCTAACTGTTTCTTCTTGACTTGTGTACAGATTTTCCAGGACTCAAGTAAGGTAATCTGATATTCCCATCTCTTTAAGATTTACCATGGTTTGTTGTGATCTACACAGTCCCAGGTAACTCAGCTGGTAAAGAATCCACCTGCAATGTAGGAGACCATAGTTTGATTCCTTGGTCTGGAAGATCTGCTGGAGAAGAGATGAGCTACCCACTCCAGTATTCTTGGGCTTCCCTGGTGGCTCAGCTGGTAAAGAATCTAACTGTAAAACAGGAGACCTGGGTTTTGATCCCTGGGTTGGTAAGATCCCCTGGTGAAGGATCCAGTATTCTGGCCTGGAAAATTCCATGGACTGTATAGTCCATGGGGTAGCAAAGAGTTGGACACGACCGAGTGACTTTCACACAGTCAAAGGCTTTAGCATTAGTCAATGAAGCAGAAGTAGAAGTTTTTCTGGAACTCTTTTGCTTTCTCTATGATCCAGCGGATGTTGGCAATTTGATCTCTGGTTCCCCTGCCTTTTCTAAATCCAGCTTGAATATCTGGAAGTTCTCCATTGATGTACTGCTGAAGCCTATCTTGTAAAATTCTAGCATGTGAGATGAGTGCAACTGTGCAGTAGTTTGAACATTCTTTGGCAATTTCTTTCTTTGGTATTGGAATGAAGACTGACCTTTTCCAGTCCTGTGGCCACTCCTGGGTTTTCCAAATTTGCTGGCATATTGAGTGAAGCACTCAAGCAGCATTATCTTTTAGAATTTTAAATAATTCAGCTGGAATTCCATCACTTCCACTAGCTTCATTTCTAGTGATGCTTCCTAAGGTCCACTTGACTTTGCACTCCAGGATGTTTTCCTCTGTTTCTTTGCATTGATCACTTAGGAAGACTTTCTTATCTCTCCTTGCTATTCTTTGGAACTCAAATGGATATATTTTTCCTTTTCTCCTTTGCCTTTTGCTTTTCTTCCTTTCTCAGCTATTTGTAAGTCTTCCTCACACAACCATTTTGCCTTTTGCATTTCTTCCTCTTGGGTATGGTTTTGATCACTGCCTTCTGTACAATGCTATGAACCTCTGTCCATAGTTCTTCAGGCACTCTATCAGATCTAATCCCTTGAATGTGTTTGTCACTTCCACTGTATAATCGTAAGGAATTTGATTTAGGTCATACCTGAATGGTCCAATGGTTTTCCCTACTTTCTTCAATTTAATTCTGAATTTTGCAATAAGCAGTTCATAATCAGAGCCATAGTCAGTTCCTGGTCTTGTTTATGTTGACTGTAAAGAGCTTCTCCAGCTTCAGATACAAAGAATATAATCAATCTGATTTTGGTACTGACCATCTGGTTATGTCCATGAACTTACTATTTATCAGATATTATGCTAGAGGCTGAAATATGTGGGGTATGAGATAGAATTCTGGCATTTGGGTAGTTTTGTTAAGTTGTGGTGATGCTTAGCCATATTAACAATATGAATTCTGTCTTTATACTGGAGAAGGCAATGGCAACCAAATGTTATTAAATATAACAGTGACACAGCTTCAAAAATTCTTGAAGTTTTAATTTTTAAGTGATTAGGAAAAAGAAAGCTAACAATTAAAAAAAAAAAAAAAAAAAACAAGAAAAGATCTATGAATTCATTTCCAGTTTTTCCAGTGTTTACTTGTAGCATTTTCAGTGTTGTGTAATTTTTCTCATTCTTATTTAAAAAATACAATTAAAAGGAAACATTTTAAAGCTTATTTCTTTATAAGAAAAACAGAATAAGTTATGCTTCTAACCTTATTTTTGAATTTTAAAGTTTGTATTTATGATGTGTGTGTGTATATATATATATATATATTTAGTTAAAAAATGACAGACTCCACTCTTGTTCAGCTGGTAATACCACTAATCTCTTGCCCGTGTATAATTTCTACTTCCTGCAACCTATCCCTGATGGATTAATCTTCTTAGTACAAGCTCTGATATTGTTCCTTCCTCCCCTAGATTTTCAGTGGTTCCTATTTTAGAATAATACATGAATTCTTTGGCTTGGGTCTCAAGTTTCTTCAAAGTTCATTCCTTTTCTCACCTCACTTTACTTTCCCATTCTTTTCTCACTCCTCTAGTGAACTCTATCTTCAGGACACTGAATGATTTTCCCTTCAGTGTGTTTCCATCCTTTGACCTCTGCCAAGACTCTGCCTGTTCTCCAGCTCAGTTTTTTCCTTGAATCTTTTCCATTTTAACATAGTGAGTTAAAGTGGTTTTTGCTTTGTTTGCTTTGTTTTCCTGAGACCTACTGAAAGGTACCTTACTTGCAACCTAATGCACATATATATGTACATAAAACAACAAAGAAGCAAAATTTTCCTGAAAATGTTATCCCTTACTTTGAGTCATAGAAAACTTCTTTTTGATTGTTTTGTGTTCTTTCCTTTATCATTCCATATCACTAAAAGAAAATGCTAATCTCATCCCACTAAATTGATTTCTTGACCCAGTTATGGGTTACTGTTCTATTCTCCAGTTGGAAACACTACCTTAATGCCTATCTAAAATGTCCCCTCCTATACGAAGACGTTTATCCCCCTAATCAGAAACAGCTTTTCTTTTCTTTCTACGCTGATAAGGGCTTTCACTACTTGATGCACTTAATTAACACAAAATCTGACATTATAGCTATGTGTGTCCATTTTATGCCTTCTTGTAAGATTGCAAACTTCCCAAGAGTAAGGCTAATATTTTATTTATTTTGTGTCCTATTTGATACAATATTCTAGAGTCTCATAGGAAGTTAATCAAATGAAAGAAAGCAGATATTAATCTTTATATGACTCATCTAGTCTACTCTGAAAGACTTGCCTCCTCTTCAGCTGTATCTGATTTAGGGGCATGATGACAAAATTTATTAAGGTGTTCTCTATTATCTGTAATCACTTAGTGCTGCTCTTGAGTAATTCATCCAGGCACTGCCAATTCTTACAGAGCATCCAATGCTAGGTCATATTTCTATGTTTGTTCCTTAAATGGGGTAGTACTTCTTATAGTACTTCTGAATCTGATCTGATGCAGGGTGAGGCTGAGAAATCCAATCCTAGTTTTATAGCAGGTAGGAGGAGTCCTGGTATATTAATATCTTCAATCTCTCTTATTAGAACAAAATAATTAAAGGTATGTTAATAATAGGGGAAAATGAAAAGAAAAGCAAACCACTAGAACAGAGAATACATTTTTCAGAAAAGTAGTACTCAATAATATGAAAACATTCAAAGGGGGAAATCCTTTAAATATTGTTTTAAAAAAAACTTCAAAGAGGATACCCAAGTCATGCAACTGTTTTTTAACATGAAAATCTTCAAAGAATACATTTCTCATGCAAAGCTTAAAATTCCCAAAGGGGGCTCCCTCTGAAGTAAAACACTTTGAAGGTGAAATCTCTTCAATTATATGAGTTTTTTCAAAGAGAAAACCTTTTCCAAATTTTTTTTAAGCCAGGGACATTCTTTAAGGAGAAATTATTTCTGAAGTAGCAAAATTGCCTTTTCAGTGATGTGTGTAGTTTCAGATTCCTCCAGGTGAAGCTTTTAAAAATAATGAAAATAAAATACGACCAGTAATATAGTCTACATTAAGTTTGGCAAGAGAAAGTAAGTTCTTGTCAACAATGTCTGTAATATACTTCATTTTAATGTTATTTAAAATGTAAATGCCTTAAGATTGTTAGATATATTGATTTAATTAAAATAAGGGAAACAAAATGATTTTTTCCTAGGATCTTCCTTTTGGTTCAAAAAGGTAGCAAGAAGAAGCTTATTATGTGTGGTTAGACTTAATTTCTAAGTTTTATACTTAATGTAACCTTTGATGTGATATTACCAGCAGTTTCTCTTCAACTACCTATTGTAAAGCTAATTTTGCAGGTTGCTATGACATCTGAAGAGAAAAATTGCCAGACGTTTTGGGTCAGATCCATTGCCCAGAGAACTCAGTATTCTGTTAGTCATACCGGATGACATGGTTTTGTTGCCTGGCCATTTATATGTTTATTCATCAACAAATACTTATTGCATTTACAATATGCCATTTATTATACTCTGTCATTACTCATGACATCAATATAAGAAACTTGGATGTTTGCCCACCAAATAGTCTCTTTCTCATTTTCTTTTCTCCAGAAGTTTCTGAGATTAGTCACTAGAAGGACCAAAAGAGGGGCAGGTGTTTTCACCCTCACAATTAATTTAGGTCTTGACCTCCAAGGTCAAACTGGAGGTCAAGCTTGACCTCAAGCTGGACTAGGCATCCAACTTATCTTTGTATCTCTAGTGCGTGTATTCCATTGCTTTGGTAAACAAAAGAACTATGTACCAGGATTTCTAGGCTTAGAACAACCCAATACTCGCACCAGTTTGACAGGTGTTGTGTGTGATACAAAATATTCACTTTGTTTTGTAAAATAGCAGCATCATTTGGAATACAAAAATTAATGGACTAGCATACTTCACCTCTGTGAGGTTCTGCCTCCAAATCTATATACTTAGTCTAATCATGACACAGTAGATGTATTCAAATTAAAAGAGTCTATAGAATTATTGACCACAAATCTTCACAAGTGTCTGTTAGTCAAGATCATGAAGAAACAAGGAAAAGTCCAAGAAATTATAACAGTTTAGAAGGGGACTAAGGAATCATTATAAATGCGAAATGGTATTCTGGGATGAATTCTGGAACAAAAAATGATGCTGTAGAAAGATTAGTAAAATACAAGTACAATACAATTAGTAGTACAGTATCAATGTTAATTTCCATGTGTTGACAAATGTTTCATGGTTGTATAAGATGTCAGCATTAGGGGAAAGTGGGTGAAGGGTACGTGGGGACTCTATGTACTATCTTTACAACTCTTCTTTAAAACAAAAATTGTTTCATAATAAATAATTGAAAAATATATCAGTGCAGCTGTGATGTAGGGGAAGAAGCAAATTTAAGAGTGATATTTAAATACTTGAGGTCCGGTAAATGCCACCTTAGTTCATGCTCTGTTCTGAGAAGTGAATCAGCTTTTATGTGAATTTCATAGAAAATTGAATTGCATTGTCAACTTGTCCTTGAACCCTACAGCTGACTAGAAGAGCTTGTAGGACACCTGATAAACAAAAGACATCTATGTTTGGCCCAAAGGTAGATTCCAATGCACTATCTCTGGATTGGAAAGAAATTTTTTTTTCTCCTGGTTCTACTTCCAAATAATTAATTCAACAAATATTCACTGATGCAAAGAGGTCTCAGATAGTGAACTGGATGCTGAATGTACAAAACCCAATTCAATATGGTTCTTGCTCCCAAGTGTCTTACAGTCTCCTAGGGGAGGCAGGCCTATACATTCAATACACAGTTATTGTTTGAGCACCTACTCTATGCAAGCCACTATTCTTGGTGCTTGTGATGCAACAGCAGAACACATCTACAAAGATACCTGCCCTGAAGGAGATGATATTCTCTTAGGAGTGGTTTTGGGGAAGACAGCTGATTTACAATCAGGGAAATATATTAGTAAATGATGAATCTTCTGATTTAAACCCAGGATTTGTCTTTGTCAGAGGGTTTTGGAGGCAGGTATGGCTGGCCTGTGTCATAATTTCCCCTCACTTTAAGTGCTTGCATTATGACTCATCTCCACTTGTACATGGTCAAGCAGAGACACTGAGTGTCATAATAACGATATAATCATGATTACACATCCTCCAAAGGACACTTTAAAACATTATTTACTTAATTTTGGCTGTGCTGGGTCTTTCTTGCTGTGTGGGCTTTTCTCTAGTTTCGGCAAGAGGGAGCTACTCCCTAGTTGCAGTGCTCAGGCTTCTCATTGAGAAGGCTTCTCTCATTGCAGAGCACAGTCTCTAGACTGCATGGGCTCAGTAGTTGTGGGTACCAGGCTCTGGAGTACAGACTCAATAGTTGTAGCACTCAGACTTAGCTGCTCCGCGGCATGTCGGATCTTCCCAGATCAGGGATTGAACCCATGTCTCCTGCCTTGGCAGGTGGATTCTTACCTCTGAGCCACCAGGGAAGCCCCAAAAGGCATATTTGTTGGGGCAAGGAAAACTAACTTTGTACCTATGAAGTAGAAACTGTAATATGACTGGAACCAAGGAACTTGTAACCTTAATGGGTCTTTGTAATGATTTCCTCCACAGGCCAGCGAGTCCCACACCCATTTCAAGCAACACTATCTAGCCTCTCCATTTATTCTCATTTACATTCAGTATTTTCAACACCATTTTTATTCTTTTTCTAGATGATCTCCAGGTCCATTGAGTCAATGATGTCATCCAACCATCTCATCCTCTGTCGCCCCCTTCTCCTCCTGCCCACAAATTCCCAGAATAAGGGTCTTTTCCAATGAGTTGGCTCTTTGCATCAGACTGCCAGAGTATTGGAGCTTCAGCTTCAGCATCAGTCCTTCCAATGAATAATCAGGGCTGATTTTCTTTAGGATTGACTGGTTTGATCTCCTCGCTGTTCAAGGGACTCTCAAGAGTCTTCTCCAGCACCACAGTTTGAAAGTATCAATTCTTCAGGGCTCAGCCTTCTTTAAGGTCCAACTCTCACATCCATACATGACTCCTGGGAAAAGTCTTAGCTTTGCCTATACAGACTGTTGTAGGCAAAGTGATGTCTGTGCTTTTAAATATGCTAAGTTTGTCACAGCTTTTCTTCCAAGGAGCAAGCATCTTTTAATTTCTTGGCTACAGTCACCATCTGTAGTGATTCCAGAGTCCAAGAAAATGAAATCTGATACTGTTTCCACTTTTTCCCCATCTATTTGCCATGAAGGATTAGGACCAGATACCATGATTTCATTTTTTTGAATGTTGAGTTTTAAGCCAGTTTTTTCACTCTCCTCTTTCATCTTCATTAAGAGGCTCTTCAGTTCCTCTTCACTTTCTGCCATTAGAGTGATATCATATGCATATCTGAGGTTGTTGATATTTCTCCCACAATCTCGATTCCAGTTTATGAGTCACCCAGCCCAGCATTTTGTATGATGTATTCTGAATATAAGTTAAATAAGCAAGGTGACAATATACAGCCTTGATGTAATCCTCTCCCAGTTTTGAACCAGTCCATTTTTCCATGTCCAGTTCTAACTGTTCCTTCTTGTCCTGCTTCTCAGAAGGCAGAT